>NC_069657.1:52821856-55781856 GCF_027244095.1 Hemicordylus capensis
GCATAACTCCTGCTGCCATTTTAAAACAAGTTCTCCCGCCTTCCTCAAACCTACATGGTTACTAGATTAGACAAGCTTGCAACTACCATGTCTTTTTATGTTTGCCCCCTGCAACAATTTTTAAAAGATGTTAAGCATAAAAAGTTATGTTGACCTGTGTTTCTCTGTGGGGCACATGGTACATGCATTAAAAATGTGTCATTAAAAAAAATATTAATTGACAATAACACACACACACCTGCCCCATCTCCACCCAAATATCAAATTCTACGTTTCTGGAAATTTTCATAGCAATTTAACTTTACAACATATTGCAAACAGTGAATGTCTTATGAAGAAAGTCCAACTATCAAGAGGCAGCTTTATAAAATAAAGGCAATTGAAGGGGTAAATTATTATTTTTTTAAAATGGCAATTTAGTATTTAGATATACACAATTTGCTTAACTGAAGCTAATGGCAATAGATAGGTTCTCTTATTTTCAGTTGGCATCTGGGCATTTATTGGGAGACTAGTGACTGTTAAGCCCGTTACCTTAACGGGCGCTAGAAGAGTAGTGAACAGGGGAGCCGGCTGCGCGCCTCAGGCACCGCCGCCGCCTCTGGCCTCCCCGCAGCCAGGCCCGCCGCCGCTGCCTCTGCGCTACGCATGCGCAGAACACCCGCAAGAGACACGGACGCAGGTACCTTAGGGTTTTATTATATAGGATTTGCAATTTAAATGGGTGTAATCTGTCCAATATGGTCCTAATGAGGTTGCAATATTCCTGTTCTCCTAAACATGACTCCTTGATTATTTTGCTTCTAGAAAGCCTCATATTTTCTGAGGCAACACTCCACCTTGTCTGTTATATAGCACAGACAACACTCTTCCCAATGAATCTGTATCTGCTAATACCACAACTAGCTCTGGGGCTCTAAATGACAAATGTTATGGCACATAACATTTCTCCCCTATTTCTCTACTGTGTAAATTGTTTTGTGATGTTTTATTAAAAAAATGAGATATAAAGACTTACAGATCTATTTATTTATACTATTTAAGGTGTCACAAGACTTTGTTTTGTTTGTTTTTTTCTTCTTCCTGCCAGATAGCAAATTTGATGCAACTGGATGGTTTGAGAGGATATACACAAAAGGGGTGTGTGTGTGTGTGTGTGTGTGTGTGTGTGTAATGTGTTATACATTTAATTCATGAATATGTGAAAACTGCCGCCGCCCCGTCATGCACAGGGGTTTCCAACCTGTGGTACGCCAGGTGCTGCTGAACTACAACTCCCGTCTGGCAGAGAGATTACCCAAAGGATCATCCAACTTTATCTTAGTCATGAGCTCTATCTATCTATCTGTCCATCCATCCATCCCATTTATATACTGCCTGATATATGGATCATCCAACTTTATCTTAGTCATGAGCTCTATCTGTCTATCTGTCCATCCATCCATCCATCCACCCATCCATCCATCCCATTTATATACTGCCTGATATATGGATCATCCAACTTTATCTTAGTCATGAGCTCTATCTATCTATCTGTCCGTCCATCCATCCATCCATCCCATGTATATACTGCCTGATATATGTATCTCTAGGTGGTGTACACAATTTAAAACAACAGAGTAAAAACAATTATAGTAATTTCACAGAATAAAAAGATAAAACAATTTCATAGGATAAAAACAATTAGTTTAAAATTAATTTCAGTTAGCCTGAGAAAACAGGTGTGTCTTGAGGATCTTTCTAAAAGGAATCAGAGATGGAGATGCTCTTAGTTTGACATGGAACATATTCCAAATCCCTGGGGCAGCCACAGAGAAGGCCTGGTCCCAAGCTGCCACCGAATGAGTCGGTGGCAAACATAACCAGAACTCCCCAGGTGATCTTAATAGGTGGCTGGGTTCATGATAAAGAAGGTGCTCTCTTAAGTACCCTGTACCCAAGTTGTTAAGGCCTTTATAGCACTTTGTATTTCGCTTGGGAATATATTGGCAGCCAGTGCAGTTTTTTCAGAATTGGTGTTATATGGTCTCTTCAGGTTGTCACAGAGACATTCTGGCTGCTGCATTCTGTAGCAATGGTAGTTTTTGGACTACATATATAGGCAGCCCCATGTAGAGTGTATAACAATAGTCGAGCCTTGAGGTTACCAGCATATGTACCACTGTTTTAAGGTAATTTACCTCCAGAAATGGACATAGCTGATGTATCAGCCAAAGCTGATAAAAAGCACTTCTGGCCACTGCCTTAACCTGAGAAACCAGGGAGCGTTTTGGATCCAGGAGCACTCCCAAATTAAGTACCAAAATATTTCAGGGAGAGTCTAACCCCATCCAGAACAGGCAGATCTAAACCATCTCTCAGGTCCCAACCCCTCACAGTTGGTACCTCCATCTTATTTGGATTCAACTTCTGTTTGTTATCCCTCATCCTGCCCATTACCCCCTCCAGACAGGGATTTAGGTAAGTTATGCCATTTCCTGATGAGGTCTTTATGGAGAAATAGATTTGAGTGTCATCAGCATATTGATAATGCCCTGCACCAAATCTCCTGATGATCTCTCCCAGGGGTTTCCTGTAGATGTTAAGGAGCATTGGAGACAGTATGGAGCCTTGTGGAAGAGTATGGAGCCTTGATCTCACTTTGCCTAGCAGCAGTTTCCAAGTGACACCATATGGAATTTATGAGAGAGGTAGGAATGGAACCACTGTAAGATAGTGCCACCCAATCCCACCTCGCTCGGGCAACCCAGAAGGATACCATGGCCGATGGTATCTAAAGCTGCCAGAAGATCCAAAAGGATCTCTGCTTCTTTAGAGTAGTTCCTTAGAAGTCTGTCTTTGTGCTGCTCTTTGGGAACAATGCTGCATTATCAGTCCACTTCATATAACAAGGCATGCACAAACCCCCCTTATTTACCATTTTATTTAAAGAGGACCTATATTCGAATACTTAAATAAAGATTCATCTTTCATCTCTGCATGATTTTTTTCCTACCAGCAAAGAAACCTGAAATATATTTAAACAAATACCGTATATACTTGAGTATAAGCCGAATTTTTCAGCACCCAAAATGTGCTGAAAAAATCAGCCTCGGCTTATACTCGAGTCATCTATCTGCCTGTGCTAAAATGTCCCCCTGTAATAAAGTACCGTACATACTGGTCACAATATACCCCACTGATGTCTCAATTAATGTAATTTTATTGACATTTATTTTGATTATTGAAACTCACCAGTAGCTGCTGCATTTCCCACCCTAGGTTTGTACTCAAGTCAATCAGTTTTTTGATTTCTTAGGTAAAATTAGGTACCTCGGCTTATATTCGGATCGGCTTATACTTGAGTATATACGGTACTTACAAACAGCATGAGGTTTTTCTTGTCTTGCACCTTTGTAAGAGAAGGGGCTATGCTGTAAAATATTTTATGTGTAACTAGTAACAAATATTTCTTAAAACAGATGTTTTTAATGCTGTTTATGGTCTAGATGCTTATTTCTTGACTTTGCATTGCAATATTGGGACAAAATAGAAATGTATTCTAGATTAGATTAGAGAACATTTAATGGGTTAGTAATCTGCTTTATAAATAGAGTTGCTAACTCTTGACATAAAGGATTCTGGTACCTGTTCTCATATTTATTTATTATTTATTATTCCAATATTTATTTATTATTTATTATTCCTTCCAAAAATGGCTCAGAGCAGTTTATTCAGAGAAATAATAAATAAATAAGATGGATCCCTGTCCCCAAAGGTCTCACAGTCTAAAAAGAGGGAAAAGATAGACACCAGCATCAGTCATAGGCAGAATCCACAAACAATGCTCTGTTTATCTAAAGTGCACAGCTTTTGCACATGCTTACACGACTATCAGGCCTCCCAAAATCAAAATAAGGTATCAGGCCTCCCAAAATCACAACATAACTTCTACAATGCCACAATAAGAAAGCAGGAAATAATCTACATGCAGAACTGATAACTCCAAACAAGTGAGTCAAGCCATGGACTATACATCGAAGCACATAAATGCATTACATAGTGAAGAAATCTAGTATGAAAGCATTCACACATTTTAAAGATGGAGAATGCATAGACTGAGTACAAATATATGCAGAGCAGATAACTATAGTATGCTTGGATGTTTTTGAATTAAATCACAAGTATACATCAAAGAACTAAGAATGCTTGAAAGTGCACTCAAAAAATTAAGTAGGAAATACACTTTTATTCTGGATGCATGCATGCATACATAATCAAAACTGGCCATTCCCACAGTGAGAGCAGAGTAGGGATGTGCAAAATGTTTTGATGCCAATGTTTCGACTTGAAATGGGCCATTTTGGATGTTTCGAGCACAAAACAAACCACCCTTTAAATAAAGGGCCTGTTTCAAGCTCAGGGGAAAAACAACCCCATTTAGAGTCAAAATGTTTCAAGCACCATTTTGGAGGCCTGTTTTGCCCTTGCTGATTGGTTTTTTGGCAGTGGCTTCCAATTGGCTTGCGATCTCCTTGCAGATGTGTTGGCTTGTTATCATACAATCAAGTGTTGTCATGAGCAACTGTGCCCCCATTTTCGGGGGGGGAGGGAGAGGGGAGCCCAAAGGAGGAAGTTACTCTAGTTGAGCTTATGGCTGTGCTTTCTGCTAGGGATGCTGCTGTGACAGCTGTTGCAATGTTAGGAAGTAATGTAAGGAACTTCCTTAAGTTGTAATGAACTTCCTTACTGTGTGTGAGAGCAACTTGTGCCAGTTATATTACTGCAGTGCTCCATGCAAGGAGCTCCTGGCTCTTAGGGAACAAGTTCATTCCCTTGAGACCAAAGTGGCAGATCTGGAGAAACTCAGAGAGGCATGCAAACGAGACCGTCAGGGATGTGGTTGAGGCATCCCACTCCAAGGCTGATAGTTCCTCTGCTGTCAGGGAGAATGAAGGTCTCGGGGAAGGAGGACATCAGTCTGAGGCAGAGAGAAATGCTCCCTTAGAAGGGACCCCTTCCATGGATGATGAGCCGTTCCTTTTGCACAGGGGATACTCCTGGGGGGGGGGGCTCCTTGTAGTGGGCAATTCAATCTTTAGAGGTATAGAGAGATGGGTTTGTGATCCGCATGTTGACTGCACAGAGACTTGCCTGCCTGGTATGAAAGTTGTGGACATCACGCAGCGTCTAGATAGGCTGTTAGGTAGTGCTGGGGATGAGACAGCGGTTGTGCTGCACGTTGGTACCAATAATGTGGGGAAATGTAGTCGGGAGGTCCTAGAAGACAAATTTAGGCTGATAGGTAGCATATTGAAGTCCGGGAACCCCCAAGGTAGCATTCTCAGAAATGCTACCTGTTCCATGCACAGTCAGGTTCAGCAAGACAGGCAGAGCTGAGGGGTCTCAATGCATGGATGAGACGCTGGTGCTGGGAGAAGGGGTTTAGATTTGTTAGGCACTGGGATACATTTTGAGGCAAGCAAAGCCTGTACAAAAGGGATGGGCTGCACTTCAACCAATATGGAACTAGACTGCTAGTGCTTGAAATCAAAAAGGTAGCAGAGCAGCTTTTAAAATGACACCTGGGGAATAGCCAACAGAAGCTGGGCAGTATCTGGTTCTGCAAATGCCAACCCTTAAGGTGTGAGGGGGTAAAAGATTCAGATAAAACAGAAGGGGATAGAGCAGAACCACATGAGGGAACAGTGACCATAGTGCTATCAAATTCAGCATAAATGCGGAGAAAGAATTAGCAACCAAGTCTAAAACAGACACTTTGAATTTAATAAGAGGAAACTTCTCCAAAATGAGGAGTATGGTGAAAAGAAAGCTGAAAGGGAAAATCAGGAGAGTCACTTCGCTACAGAATGCATGGAGTTTATTCAAAAGCACAATATTAGAAGCCCAGTTAGAATGTATACCAAAAAGGAAGAAAGGTATCACTAAACCCATCTGTTTGGCCTGGCCTTTCAGGATTTTTAATTAGTTTTAATTATTTTTCACGTTAACCTGGTTTTCAGGGTTATAATTGTTCTGATAGTTTAATTGTTTTTAAGTAGATGTTGTTAAGTGGTGTTCATATTTATATTTCTGTTTTAATTGTTATTGGTTTTAATGTTTTCTGTTTTTAATTGTAAACCGCCCTGAGCCATTTCGGAAGGGCGGTATAAAAATCAAATAAATAAATAAATAAGTCTATGAGGATGCCAGCATGGCTAACAGGAAAAGTCAAGGAAGCCCTAAAGGAGAAAAAGACTTCCTTCCAGGGTGGATAAAAATCAATGATTTTTTTTAAAAAAAATTAAAAATGGGGTTTAAAAAAAATTTAAATCAGATTTTTAAAATAAAATCCTTTTTGAGGAGGGAAATCTATCTAAAGATAGTTTTCTATTTAATATACATTATAGTCAAAAGGTACTCATCATGAAATAAGGATTCGTTTTTAATTATGTAGCATGAGGCTGTATATATGCAATGTTTAAATTTTTTGGTAAATGAATTCCATTAATCCATTCACAATGTCATGCTCTTCGAGAGGTTTATGTAAGATTATTTTGGGCAATTTTTCTATCTAGAAGGGGACCCAAAATTAAACCTTAATCTGGATATTATGATTATACCAGCAAGAATGAGTCTTTATGTAAAAAACCATGATTTAAATCTAGTCTTGCTGACTAGTAATTTAAATCATGATTTTGATCATGATTTAAATCATGATTTAAATTGTGATTTAAATCGATTTGATTTAAATCAAATCCACCCTGCTTCCTTCCGAAATTGGAAGGACTATCTGAATGAAGAGAACTGAAAGGAACACAAACTGACAAAAGAAATGCAAGGTGACAATAAGGGAGGAGAAAAGAGAGTTTGAGGAACATTTAGCTAAAAGCATCAAGGGGAATAATAAAAACTTATTTAAATACATCAGATGCAGGAAACCTGCCAGGGAGATGGTTGGATCGTTAGAAAATAAGAGAGTGAAAGGGATTGTTAAGGAGGATATGGAGGTTGCAGAAAAGCTAAATGAGTTCTTTGCATTTGTCTTCACGGCAGAGGATACTGAGCATATACAGTATGTGTTCCTGAGCCAGGCTTTTCGGGGACGGAGGCTAAAGAACTGAGTCAAATAGAAATGACAAGACTTGATGTTCTAAACTGTCTGGAAAAATTGAAAACTAGAAAATCACCAGGGCCAGACAGTATCCATCCAAGAATCCTCAAAGAACTCAAATATTAAATTGCCAACAATCTTGAAAAAATATATTACTTATCCCTACAATCAGGCTCTGTACCGGAGGACTGGAAAGTAGCAAATGCAACACCGATTTTCAAAAAGGGATCAAGGGGTGATCCGGGAAATTACAGGCTGGTTAGCTTAATGTCTGTTCCAGGCAAATTGATGGAAAGCATCCTCAAGGATAAAATTGTAAAGCACATAGAAGAACAGGCCCTGCTAGGGGAGAACCAGCATGGCTTCTGCAAAGGTAAATCTTGCCTCATGAACCTTTAGAGTTCTTTGAGAGTGTCAACAAGTGTGTGGAAAAAGGTGATTCAGTTGACATCGTATACCTGGACTTCCAAAAAGCTTTTGACAACGTTTCTTATCAAAGTCTCCTGAGAAAAATTAGCAGTCATGGGATAAGGGGACAAGTACATGTGTGGATTGCTAACTGGTTGAAAGACAGGAAACAGAGAGTAGGTATAAATGGAGAGTTTTCACACTGGAGGGAAGTAGGAAGTGGGGTGCCCCAGAGATCTGTACTGGGACTAGTGCTTTTTAATTTATTCATAAATGATCTAGAAGTAGTGGTAAGCAGCGAGGTGGCCAAATTTGCAGATGATACCAAACTCTTTTGGGTAGTGAAATCCAAAACGGATTGTGAGGAGCTCCAAAAGGATCTCTCCAAACTGGGTGATTGAGCGACAAAATGGCAAATGTGGTTCAGTGTTGGCAAGTGTAAGGTGATGCACATTGGGACGAAAAACCTCATATCAGCGTATACGCTGATGGGATCTGAGCTGTCGATGACTGACCAGGAGAGGGATTTTGGGGTCGTGGTGGTCGACTTGTTGAAAGTGTCAACTCAATGTGCGGTAGCTATGAAAAAGGCCAATTCCATGCTAGGGATAATGAGGAAGGGGAGCCAACATGGTGTAGTGGTCAGAGTGCTGGACTAGGACCGGGGAGACCCGAGTTCAAATCTCCATTCCACCATGATACTTGCTGAGTGACTCTGGGCCATTCACTTCTCTCTCAGATTACCTACTTCACAGGGTTGTTGTAAGGAAAAACCTAACTATGTTCACTCTTCTGGGCTCCTTGGAGGAATATAAATGTAACAAATAAATAAATGGATAAAACTGCTAATATTATAATGCCCTTATACAAAACTATGTTGCAGCCACACTTGGTGTACTGCATACAGCTTTGGTCACCGTATCTTAAGAAAGATATTGTAGAACTGGGAAAAGTGGAGAAGTGGGCAACCAAGATGATCAGAGGCCTAGAGCACCTTCCTTATGAGGCTTTTTAGTTTAGAAAAAGGGATGACTGCAGGGAAACATGATAGAGGTCTATAAAATCATGCATGGTGTGGAGAAAGAGGATAGAGAGAAATTTCTCTCTCATACACATAACACTAGAACCCGGGGTCATCCCATGAAATTGATTGCCAGGAAATTTAGGACCAACAAACTGAAGTACTTTTTCACACAACGCATAATCAACTTGTGGAATTCTCTGCCACAAGATGTAGTGACAGCCAGCAACCTGGATGGCTTTAAGAGGGGTTTGGATAACTTCTTGGAGGAGAGGTCTATCAATGGCTACTAGTAGGTGGGTTATAGGCCACTTCCAGCCTCAGAGGAAGGATGCCTCTGAATACAGTTGCAGGGGAATAACAGCAAGACAAAGGGCTTGCCCTCAACTCCTGCCTGTAGGCTCCCAGCGGCATCTGGTGGGCCACCGTGTGAAACAGGATGCTGGACTAGATGGACCTTGGGCCTGATCCAGCAAAGCTGTTCTTATGTTTTTATGATTCTGGGTCAGTGATTCTTTTCTGGCCATTTTTTGACTGTGTTTAACATGTGTTTTATGTTTTGGGAGCAACAGATTCCGTTTTACTGTTTGCGCCTACAGTGTTTTTCAAGGCAGGGTTGCAAAATGCATTGCAAATTGCAATTCAAAATTTGTTTATGCTCTGCGAGCACAGCTTGTTCCAGCCATAGGTAACATATGGGAAATTCGAAACACCCCAATGTTCCCCATGAGTAGCTCCACGGGACACCCAAGTGGGTTGTGTGGTAGGACATGACTACCTACCACCCAACCCCCAAAATAAATGGATGATTTTCAACAATTTTTGAAACTTTTTCCTAAACCCTCATAGGTTCCTATTGGGGTTTGGGGGGAAAGGTTAAATATGTGTTTCAATTGCCTGCTTGCACATTTCTTTTGTGGGTTGGTGGGTAGGTAGCACTCATCATGCCCTACCACCCAACCCAATTTGATGTCCCTGGGGGACATCATGGGGACATTCATGGGGGACAATGGGGTGTTTCACGTTTCTCCATTGTTCCCTATAGCCAAAATACTCGAAACATTTCAAGTTTTTTTCTGTTGAAACAACTGGTATGGCTCCTGTTTCGATGAAACATTTGGTCATCTGCATTTTTTGAGCTCGAACTAAAATGCCAGATCAGTTTCGTGCACATCCTAGACCAGATCCTCTTACTTTTGCATGCATAAGCAAAAGGCAGGTGACAGTAGCCGTGACCTGGGGTGGTTATTTTTCCATAAGTGTTGGTGGTTGACAATAGCTTTCCATGCTTTCCTAGGTGGTTAAGCTGGTAGGTGGACATTGGGCTCCTGGTGGCTAATAAACAGGAGCTACCACTAATTGGAAAGAAAGGTCATCATTTAATATTTTCCTTTCATTACCTGCAACAGGAACACACTTGCCTTAGGGCCAAACAGCACATTGCATGAAGTTCTGTGTAACTTTCCCTTGGCTTACATTTTAATGAAAAGCAGCTGCTGAAGGCTGCAAGCAAGAATGGAAGGAGGCCAGAAGAGGGGGTGCCTAACCTTTCAAAATTGCCCTCCAGATGCTTTTTCTCCTGCAGAAAAGGTACACGTCCCTTTATCTTTTCACTGTAGGAAAAGCTTACAGGGGCAATTCTGAGTGGTAATATGGCTAACAGGCAAAGGCCAAATTGAGTACCTTCCTCCACTTCTGGTTCTCCAGCCTCCAGAGAAATAATAAGAAAAGTTGAGGTAAACTTACATAGAATTCCATCTTAGTGGCCCTCAAAATAATGTATGCCCTTAACTTCTAGACACACTCAAATTGCTCAAATGTTTCCTCTGATTAATCAACTTAAGCATGAGTTGATTGATCTATTGATCAATTAAAAGTTGCTGTTTTCCAACAATTTTCTGGGGTGGCTCTTTCTTAATTAAACATGGGATCTTTTGAACATAGCACAACTTCTAAATATATACTGTTTGTTTCCAAGACAAGCAACTCAAAAACTTGAAAATTATGCTCCCACTGTAGAAGAGTATTGTGAGGAAAAATGAAGAATAACTGTTGAAATGCAGTGATGTCTTTAAGAATATCAGATGTCTAGACATCTTGTGATATGCTTTTCATTAGTAAAAATCTGGGCCTTATCAAATGATAAGCTAAATTAACAGAGAACATACAGTAACTTGCCCTTTTCTTTTTCTTTCACTACTAAGAAATGAAAAATGTATCGTATGTCTCTAAATCTTCAACTTTTCATTTCCAGAATTCTCATTTAGAGAATTTATTACTACAAGATGATGAGTTCGTTAGCCTTGGTCCTTATACTCTTGTTTTAAGTGCAAGAGGTTCTCATTAGCACTACTTACTGTATTGGAACTCATTTTTTAATACACAGAGAAGAAATATTAACTTTTCAATGTGTAATGAGGATAGTTTTGAGATACTCCCCCAAAAGAAAAGTTTCCAACTTATTTCTAGTGAAATTTCCAACTTATTTCTAGTGAAATGAATAGTGGTACAAACTTTGTTCTTCTCATCCATGATGAAAATCAGTGGCTATAATTTTGATTAAATTACTCAACCAGAGTCCTGTTGAAATTAAGTAGTCCTTTGGAGTAACTCCTGAGTAGTACTATTGAGTAATGTAGTCTCAGTGACTTTTTTTTTTTTTTGCGCTTTCTTGGTATTCAGGTGCTTACATTTTTTACAGATGAATGGTGGAAATATTTTATTATTGGTCAATATGCAAGCTCATAGGTGTTGAGCTTGGGCAATATGTAATCTAGGGTTCAAAAGGTATTTCTAAAAAGCACTGAATGTGCGGGAGAAATCTCTAAAACAATAAAAGAAATTTCCTGCTTGTTTTCTAGAAAGGTACACTAAGGCTATATACCATTTTGGATAAAAAACACCATCTTAGAGCAAGTGAAGGCACCTCCAAAACCATCCTGCAAGTGCATACTTGCTGCCGCTAGAGGAGGCTCTACTAGGGACAGGGGCAAAGTGACAGGATGAAGTTGGGGAATGAGAGAAAGTTGGTGGGGATAGCACCTTAGCCTTTTCATCTCAAGTTGTGAAAAAGTCAAGACCTCCCTAGATTCAAAGCTAGTTAAAAACAACAATTTGGTTTTCCTTACTTTGTGTATATCATTCGTTAGGACTAAAGACCAACAATATTATAGCTCTGTATGGTATAAAAATAATAAATGTAAAAGATTTTACAGCAGTGCATTGGACTAGATTGCACACATGCTTCCTTTGGACTGTCTTCTAAAAATATCATTATGTATTTAAAAGGAAAACTCTTCAGTTCCCCATGATCTCTGAAATCTATAGTACCACACCTTGGATCATTCCTAGCTTAAAGAACAATAGGTTAGCTTTTGGAATGGCATTTTGGGGAAGGGTGAGAATACTTCTTAGGCTCTGTCAAAGAGAATTGTATGTAGTTCCAACAGTGTATACACCCATGCTTACTTACCTGATATCCTCTTTAGTTGAAAATAAGCGTCTTTAAAAGGGTAGATAATGGATTGCTCTATTTCTATCTCTGGAAAGACAGGAATCCCATCCAAGGACATCTTATGATTAGAAATTGAAAAGGAAACTGGGAGCTGCCCATTGTTAAATCGTTGGCAAAACTATATGGTATGAGTCACACCAGCCACAGAATATTATATTAGCCCTTTCCTGGCTATTGTGGAACTGCATGTATATACGATGTGGTGAGGAGATGCTGGAAGTTATGAAAAGTTACATCCCAACAATTCAAGATTTCCTTTATTTCAATCATAGATTGAAATGATTGCCATCAAGTTGGTGTCGACCCTTAGCAACCACATAGATAGATTCTCTCTAGATTGATCGGTCTTCAGCTTGGACTTTAAGGTCTCTCAGTGGTGCATTCATTGCTGTCGTAATCGAGTCCATCCACCTTACTGCTGGTTGTCCTCTTCTTCTCTTTCTTTCAACTTTTCCCAGCATTATGGACTTCTTAAGGGAGCTGGATCTTTGCATAGTGTGTCCGGAGTAGGATAGTTTGAGCCTGGTCATCTGTGCCTCGAGTGAAAATTTTGGATTGATTTGTTCTATGATCCATTTGTTTGTTTTCCTGGCTGTCCATGATATCCTCAAAAGTCTTCTCCAGCACCAAAGTTCAAAAGCGTCAAAGCTTTTTTTATCTTGCTTCTTCAAAGTCCAGCTTTCGCATACATAGAGTGTCACGGGGAAAACCATTGTCACTATGATTCTAATCTTTGTAGGTATAGACACGTCACAGCATCTAAATATCCTTTCCATGGCCTTCATTGCAACCCTACCAAGTGCTAGTCTGTGGCGTATTACTTGACTGTTGGATCCTTTACTGTTGACAGTCGATCTTAAAAGGCAGAAGCTATCCACCACTTCAGTGTCTTCAGTGTCAATTCTGAGGCTGTTTGCTGTACCCATTGTCACTAGTTTAGTCTTCTTTACATTTAATTGTAGTCCCATTTTTTCACTGTGCTCCTTGACTTTCATTACTAGTGCTTGCAGATCATCCACATTCTCAACTATCATAGTGATATCATCACATCGTCAGTGTAGCGCAGGTCATTGATGCTTCTCCCTCCAACTTTAAAATCACGTTTTTCTTCTTCCAATCCAGCTTCTCTCAGTATATGTTCAGCATAGAAATTGAATAAAGAAGGAGCTCATTATATGTTCAGCATATAAACTGAATAAAGAAAGAGAATGTATACAGCCTTGACTTACTCCTTTGCTGATCTGGTTATATACACAACTTCAAAAATATATTTGTTCTGTACCACTATAACTGTGTAGCTGGACATCATTGTAGCACCTCATGTTTAAGTTCTGCCCAGCAAGGAATGGGAAAAGACAAGTTTTCTGACATATGTCCAGTTTTCCAATAGCAAATTCAATACTTCCAACAATTGCAGAATTTTAGAGCTAGTTAGGTATGATAAATATTGCAACATTAATGGTCTTGGTCCGTCAAGTCTGCTGACTGAGAACTGAATACCATGTGAGAAAGCATGCTAAACATGTTATTCAAGGATCTGGAACTTAGCATTCAGCTTGGAGTCTGTGTGCTCAGCATACGATTGGGACCCCAATAATCTATGTTAAATGGTCAGCACCGTCAGAGGTGACTCTGTTGACAACCTATTAATCAGCTAAGAAAACACAGATATGAATGTGAAAATATTTGAATTGGAGCCAGTATTTTTATACATTCTGAATAATCATTTCTAGATAATCACCTGAGAGGTTACTATTTTATTTTTAATCAACATATTTATTTGTTTATCCTTTGTAGTTATGGAGCACAAGGTGGAATTTATGAAGTAGAAAAGCTGTTCTAACCTTACAGTCTTCTGGCCAGTGAGGGCAGAGCACGAATGACAAGCACTTGGCACTGATGTCTTATTTCATTTTTAAAATGATTTTTTAAAAAATTAAGTGAAATGATTAAATATATTAGACAGCTTGCATTTTGCATTAACTTATAATATGCTTTCCCATGTAAGCCAGTGCTACCACATGTAATGGCACAAGGGGCGGTGGGGAATGTTGTACTAAACAATTTGAGTTTAGAAAAAGCAATAAAATGGTGGGCATGTTATATTGTTAAAGAATAAGAAAATAAGTTAATACTGCGAATTATTTCAAATACATTACATAGGCTGTAAATACTAATAAATAGCTCAAAGATGAATTGTGATTTTCTAGAAGAATATCAACTAAGTAATCCTAATGAACTCATATTTCTAGCTTTCTGGGGAGAAAGTCCTGAAACCATAAGACGGACAAGAGTTTACAAAATGCATTAGCAAGTGAAGAATAAATAAATCAAATAAGATGCATTAAGTTAATGAAAGCCCTGGTCCAAATGGACCCCGATTCATAATTTTTTAAATTGATTTGTGAGTTAATTCTTTAGTTAATCTTTTGAATATATTCAGAAATTTCAGATACTAGAATATTTGACTTAAGCAAACATTATACATGGTCACATAAAGATATTATATTCCCCATATCATTTAGGGCAATATTATTACAGCATCAAGACTATAAGATATTCACTACATTATTGAGCAGCAAATTGTACTTACTAATTGCTCCATTCATCAAAACATGACTGGCTTTATTTTAGGTATTCAGGTGGTGGATAGTGCAAGAGAGTGCTTTAATTTTTTAATAAATGTAGTTTAGAAGAAGAAGTTGGCCTGTCTTGATTGTCATAAATGCAGAGAAGTTGGCCCGCCCTGATATTTGGAGATGCAGAGAAGGCTTTCGACAGAGTTAAATTGAAAGTTTTTTGTTTTAAATGCTGCAAAAGCAGAATGTTAACACATGGAAATAGTTTAGTTTAGTTTATTACTATCAATGATCAGCAATGCAATTTAAAATTTTACAGACAAATACGGATTAAAAAGAATACATAAAATAACAATAGTAATAATCAGAAGGAGAAAAAAATCCCATTTGCATATAAAGATAGCTATTTTCCAACATCCTAACTGAGCCAAGAATCTAGAAGACAGGATAGGAAGTTAGTTGCTGTCAGGTCCTAATAGCAATAGAGCAAAACTTAGCCACCTTATACGTAATGGAAGGAATTTTATCTGCAAGCAAAAAAGCAACATAAAATTATTCAGAACGACCAGGTAAAGATAATACAATTGGAGTTAATAAAGTCTGCCATATGTCCCTGTAGAATAAGCAATACAACAGAACATGTTGTACATTTTCAACATCCCCTAGACCACAAGGACAAAGTCTGTCACTCCTTGGGACCTTCAAAAATCTCCCAGAAAGCACTGCAGAGGGCAGTACATCATGTCTCGCCCTGAAAAAAGCCCTTTGATGGCAGGGGTAGATTAAAGTTTGTAAATAAGAAGACGAACCTCCAAAAGGAAAATCAAGTCTCCTCCTGATATAGTCAGAAATAAGACTAAGGTCATTCTGATATTCTTATGTCCAAAATTCTTTGTTTCAACACCTGTACAGCCTGGTTATAACTTAGCAGAGAAAGGTAATCTTGAGAGAGACCCAGGGCTGAAATTTTATTCTGGACAGCTTGCATCCAAGATGACTGAAATCTATCAGCCAGGACCAGAGAGATCCAGCCTTGAGGGAGAAAATTGATCTTAAGACAATAAATTAAGATTAAGATCCATGCCCTGGCTTCAATTCTCTGAATCCCCGATTTGAGTCTCAGTGCCAAGTTAGAAGAATATCTAGGGGCTCTAAGAACTGCCCTGATGAATTTAGATTGCACAACTTCCAACATCCTATAAGAAGGGTACCAGCCAAGTTGGGCACCATAAAGAAGCTGATTCCTAGATTTGGCTGCAAATAACCTTAAGGCAGCTGGTATAACCTCACCACCCTTGGTATGAAAAAATCTCAAAATGACAGCAGAACTCCTTTGTGCCAAAAGAGCTACATGGTCCATGTGGGCCTTCCAAGACCCTCTGGCATGAAGAATCACACCAAGATACTTGTAGATGTTGACCTGCTCAAGTTGATGGCCCTCAATGGACCAATGCAACACTCTAGGCCTTCTAGCGAAAACCATGACCTTAGACTTCTTCTATCCCTGCAATAATAATAATAATAATAATAATAATAATATTATTATTATTATTATTTATTTATTTATTTATTTATTTATTTTTACATTTATATCCCGCTCTTTCTCCAAGGAGCCCAGAGCGGTTTACTACATACTTGAGTTTCTCTTTCACAACAACCCTGTGAAGTAGGTTAGGCTGAGAGAGAAGTGACTGGCCCAGAGTCACCCAGCTAGTTTTATGGCTGAATGGGGATTGGAACTCGGGTCTCCCCGGTCCTAGTCCAGCACTCTAACCACTACACCACGCTGGCTCTACAATAGCAACCCAGCTGCCTAAGAGCTCTCCTAAGCCCAACAGGGGATCTAGCCATGATTGCTGCATCATCCGCATAAAGAAAAAGTGAAATTCCAACTCCTGCAGTGGTTGGAGGATGAAACCCTGGATCCGTTAGGCTGGGGATGTTGGGAGTTGTAGTTCAAAAACAGCTGGAGGGCCAAGGTTCCCCACCCCTGCTTTCAGGTTACATCTTACCCTTATGTTAGAATTTTCATGTAGATGACACATTAAAAAGAGACGCCGCCTATCAATGTTAGTTTGAGCAAGCTTTTCCCATAAGGTGGATCTTGAAACAGAATCGAAAGCCGATTTAAAACCAATAAACGCAACATACAAAGAAGGGCTTGCTGCCCTTCTATCAACTAAATGACGAAGAGTTAATACATGGTACGTAATTGAGCACCCTGATCTGAAACCGGCCTGTTCATCACCCATGGAAATATATGGGATGCTTTTAAAGCTTATATAGGAGAAATTTTAATTGGAAAAATATTTACATAGAAATAAAAGGAAGTAAAAAATAATTGAAAAAATAAACAAATGGAATTTTTTATATATAATTATTATACTTTTATACTGCCCCAACTCATGTCTCTGGGCGGTTCACAATGATAAAACAGTTAAAAACACATAAAAACAATTAAAAACTAACAATTTAAAAGTTAATCACAGAATTAAAAACCTATTTAAAAGCTGAAAAAGCCTGAGTAAAAAGATAGGTTTTTAAGCATTTAAAAAAAAAATTGTCTGAGATGGGGAGGCTCGTATCTTATTAGGGAGCGCATGCCATAGTCCCGGGGCAGCAACCGAAAAGGACCATCTCCGTGTGGCCACCAGATGAACTGGTGGCAACTGGAGACAGACCTCCACAGACGACCGCAATGGATGGTGGGGCTTATAATGAAGAAGACGTTCTCTCAAATACCCAAGGCCTAAGCCGTTTAGGGCTTTATAAGTTATAACTAGCATTTTGTATTTTGCCTGGAAACCTATAGGCAGCCAGTGTAACTCCATCAGCAGAGATGTAACGTGGTCTCTCCGAGATGACCCAGAGACCAACCTGGCTGCCGCATTCTGAACCAACTGAAGTTTCCAGACTACGTACAAAGGCAGTCCCACATACAGCGCATTACAAAAGTCAAGTCTGGAGGTGATCAACAAATGTACCTTTTTTTTAGGTCGTTCATCTCAAGAAACGGGCACAGCTGGCGTATCAGCCGAAGCTGATAAAAAGCACCCCTGGCCACCGCCTCAACCTGAGAAACCAGGGAGAGGTGTGAATCCAGAAGTACTCCCAGACTGCGAACCTGTTCCTTTTGGGGAAGTGAGACCGCATCTAGAACAGGTAGATCAAATTCATCTCTAGAGTTCTGACCCCACGCAATAAGTACCTCCATCTTATCTGGATTCAGCTTCAGTTTATTCTCCCTCATCCAGCCCATTACTGCTTCCAAGCAGGCATATAGGAAGGATATGCTAGCTCCTGAAGAAGTTGACATGGAGAAATAGATCTGGGTGTCATCAGCGTACTGATAACACCCAGCTCCAAATCCCCTGATGATCTCTCCCAGCGGTTTCATGTAGATGTTAAAAAGCATTGGAGAAAGTACGAAGCCTTGAGGGACACCTTACTTAAGCTCAGATCCACCACCCTCAGAGGCCTCCACCCTCTCAATCACCTTGCCCAGCTATGGGAGGTTGGAAACAGTCCTATAATTGCTCAACTGAGGGATCTAACGCAGGCTTCTTTAGAAGAGGTCTAATAATTGCCTCCTTGAGACAAGGAGGCATCCTGTTCTCCCTCAGAGAGGCATTTATGATTTCCACCAGGCTGCCTACAAACTGCCCCGGTGAGCATGAATTCTCAACCAGAGTATCAACAGTATCACTGGCAAAGCCAACATTAAATCCCTCCAAGGCTTCTTGGAATCCTACCGGATCCAATAACCTCTTTGGGCGGACCATTCTAATAGGCCCCTTGCCCCTGCAGAGGTGGGAAGTGGTCGTAAGTCCAACCTTAACCAGATGGCGGTCTGTTCATGATGGATTTTTTGATTGATTGGTTGAATGAATGAATGAATATAGTCCTATTGCACTTTTAAATCAAGATCATAAAATTTGTACAGCAATACTAGCAACCAGACTAGGGACAGTACTAGTAAAATATATCGATTCTGATCAAACCAAGTTTTTGCCAAAGAGAAAAATGTCATTTAATATCAAAAGCATGATGAATATAATAGACAAAGTGCAACAGAAGAAATTAGAGCAAGCAGTCAGCTTTCTAGATGCAGAAAAAGAATTTGACAACTGAACCAACATATCTGAAGAGGAAGTATTAACTGTAGATAGTAGGATTGGGAGGGGTTTTCTTAAAATTGATTCAGGAAATATCAAAATGTTTCTGCTCAACTTCTTATTAATGGAATGGTCTCGGATTCAATTATGTTGTACAGAGGCACAAGACAAGGATGCCCATTATCACCATTCCTTTTTGCATTGGCAATAGAACCATCAGCAAGTTTAGTTCAAAAGAAAAAAAATGAATTCAAGGAGTTCTGATGGGGAAAGAAGATTTTAAGATTGTTCTTTATGCAGATGCTATTATGTTAAACCCTTTTAGACCTTTTAAAAAAAACCAAAAAACCGTCTGCTCCAGCTGTGTTTGAAGTCTTAGAGAAAAATCGGTCAAGCCTCTGGGTATAAGGCAGGTCTACTCAACTTAACTCCCCACCAGCTGTTTTTGAACTACAACCTCGCTAATCCCCAGCCACAGTGGACAGGGATTATGGGAATTGTAGGCCAAAATCTGCAGGAGAGCTGGTTGAGCAGCCCTGGTATAAGGGAAATCAGGAGATGTCAGAGTGGTTAAGTATAAACTCTTGAAACAATGAAGGATATCGTTGACAGATATGGAAGAATAAGAAAGCTGACCCCCTGTAATATTTAGGTATTTGGGTGCAAAAGAACTTAAGTAAAATAAGTGAATATAGCCATAGACAATTATGGCTGGAGACAAAGAAGGATTTGAAGCATTGGCAGACTCTCCATATTTCCATGATGGATAGGATAGCAGTTATAAAAATTAACATCCTTCTTAGGGTATTATTTTTATTGCAAATATCCCCCTGAAGTGTGAACAGTCTATTCTCAGAAACTGATTATGACTATGTTTGGATGAATAAACCATCTAGGGTTAGTAAAACAATATCATACAAACAAGCTATCAGAGGTGGAGCAAGATTACCGAAAACAGAAATATACTATAATGCAGCCCAGTTAGCTACTATATCAGACTGCTATTAAAAAAGAGAAGTTAATTAAAATGGAAAGAAAGAAAACAAGATGAATTTTTAAAAATGCTTTATCAAAATAAGAAAAGATCAGAGGTGTGCCCAATAATTACAAAAAGGAATGTATAGGAAATTTGGTACTCAATAAGAAATAAATTAAGCCCTGGATTGTCTCCTCTAACTCCTGCCTTTTATCATCTATAAGCCCCAGATTTGGAAATGTTAGGGTATATATGAGCTTGGGAGAATTTAGATTTAGTTGAAATAAAATATTGGTTGGAGAAGGGAACTCCATTCTCATATAACCAAATAAGGGGGAAAGCGGCAGTTGCTAAGCTTTTGGGCTTCAATTTCTTCAGCTATGTAGTATTGTAACAAGATTGATACAGAAGAAGCAATTACTCGGGGCACTTCAGGACTCACCTGGCCCAATTCTCAGCGAGCTGGGACAAAATGTCTACGGACCAGTGGGTCCTCACAATCATATGTTTGGGCTATTCCCTGGACTTTTGTGGGACATGGCTGGTGTCCGGGATTGTGGTGACTTCTTGTACCCCAGAGTTGGATCAAAAGGTCGCTGCTCTCCTGGAAAAGGATGCGATTGAGAAGATTGCCAACCCTGACAGCCCAGGGTTCTATTCTCAGTACTTTCTTGTGCCAAAACCAGACAGCAGTCAGCACCCTATACTAGATCTCAGGGCCCTGAACAAACATTTGGTCTACAAAAGGTTCCGAATGCTGTCGATACCGACCATTATGACCATCCTGGAAAAGAACATGCGGATGGTTTCCTTGGACTTAAAAGATGCGTACTATCACTTTCAATACGCCCTCAGCATCGACGATTCCTATGGTTTCAGATCGGGGGGGGGGGTCCCTTATCAATTCAAAGCCTTGCCGTTCGACCTCACAACCGCACCGAGGGTCTTTATGAACTGTCTGGTCCCAGTGGTGGTGTTTCTGCAGGAGCAAGGTTTGCAGGTGCTGATATTTCTAGACAATTGGCTCATTTTGGTGAGCACCAGCCATGCGGTCCTGGACACCCTTGAGATTGTGGTAGATACTCTGCAGGAGCTGGGTTTCCAAATAAACTTCAAAAAATCTCAGTTGGAACTCACCCATCAAATTCAGTTCATTGGACTGATATTAGACACGACCTTGGAAAAGGTCTTCTTTCCCATGGGCTGCATAGTTACTCTTCAGTGGCTGGCAGACGCTTTCCTGGCCGGTGGCCCACAGACCATCTGCTCCATACAGCGCCTGTTGGGTCATATGGTAGCGAGCACATACGTACTACCTCAGGTGCATCTTCAAATGCACGTCATTCAGAGATGGTTTTTAGATATCTTTGATCCTTTTCGGGATCTGGGCCATCTAGAGCACATGCCCCCTCGATGGGTATGGGCGACTGCAGAGTGATGGACGGAGTTTCAGCTCTTGAGTGTCAGTACTCCCTTTCAGGCCCTTTGAGCCCAATGGGTGGTCACGACAGATGCATTGGAGCTCGGTTATCATTCAATGATAATACAAACAGACAATACGACAACAAAAGCCTGCATCAATCAACAGGGTGGCATGTCCTCACGAAGCCTTCTGGCTCTGGACCTTTCACATTAGTGTGTGGCACATGCAGTATCACCCCAGGCAGTTCATATACAGGGTGCGCTGAATGTCCAAGGAAGCAGACACTCTGAGAAGAATGACGGTGGTCTTCCACAAGTGGGCTTTACACCAAGATGTTCTCAGGGACTTATTTGTAAACTGGGGAGTCCCATTGCTGGACCTATTTGCTTCCCGGGACAATGCACAATGTGCCCTCGATTGGCTGTTTATCATCTAGCCTCCTTGGCTGGACGGCATGGAGACTCTCAGCTGCCTCCCCCACTCTTGGTCTGCTGGCCAGGACAATTCAGACCAGCACAGCACTGCTGACTGATTGGGAACCTTCCTTTCTCCAAGTGCCCGAACTAACATCACCTGCAGGCACTGATTGATTACATCAGCCTTGCCCAGAGTCCTTCATGAGAGGAAGGACCCTGGAGGATGGGGGCTGCCATAGGCGGCACAGCCGGTGGCATGGCCAGCCTGCAGGCGGCCGCTGAAGCCAGTCTCCAAAGGGGGCTGGCCTTTGGTGTCGAGCTGAGGGTTGGGGCTATACCATTTGAGGGTTGGGGCTATACCATTCGAGCTGAGGGTTGGGGCTATACCATTTTTAGTTGGCTGTTTGTTGTAGTATGTGTGCCAGCTTTGTTATTGAGACTTGGTTGAAGTAGCTGCAATGTGTTTGGGTTAGTCTGGAGATGGGGAAATGGAGCGCCTTCGTGGAACGTGGGGCAGCTATTCCGGTGGTGGTGGGGAATAGAAGAAGACACTGGCAGGTCAGCAGGTCATATCAGGGGAAGGGAGCCAGAAATTTAATAGCCGTCTCCCCTTCCAGCTGCCCTGTCAGCTCTTTGACCTTGGGGAGCACTGCCAACAACCCACATAGCCTTGCCTTGCTCCTTTGCAATGCCAGGTTGGTCCAAAATAAACCTGAAGTCATCCATGATTTGATCATGGATGAAGGGGCTGACCTGATGTGCATCACTGAGACTTGGTTGGGGGAGGCTGGTGGCCCAGTCTGGTCCCAGCTTCTTCCTCCAGGGTATTCTGTAGAGGAGCAGGGGAGGGGACGTGGGCGGGGAGGTGGAGTGGCTGTGGTCTATAAGGATAACATCTCCCTTACCAGGATCCCTGTTAGGGTATCAGACCATATTGAATGTGTGTACTTAAGTTTGGGGACCAGGGATAGATTGGGACTTCTGTTGGTGTACCGATCGCCCCGCTGCCCAACGGAATTCCTTACTGAGCACACGGACTTGGTCGCGGAACTTGCGTTGGAGTCTCACAGACTTCTGGTACTGGGGGACTTCAATGTTCATTACGGGACCAACTTGTCTGGGGCAGCTCAGGAGTACATAGCAGCCATGACAACTATGGGCCTATCCCAAGCGGTCTCTGGACCGACACATATTGCAGGTCACACACTTGATTTGGTCTTTTATTCTGATTAGGGTGGTGTTCCATGGCTGGGGACTCCTACGATCTCCCCGTTGTCATGGACCAACCACCATCTGATTAAGGTTGGACTTACAACCATCTCCCACCTCCGCAGGGGCAAGGGGCCTAAAAATGGTCCACCTGAAGAGGTTATTGGATCCGGTGGGATTCCAAGAAGCCTTGAAGGGATTCAATGTTGGCTCTGCTGGCGATCCTGTTGATGCCCTGGCTGAGAATTGGAACAACTTGCTCACCAGGGCAGTAGACACGATTGCTCCTAACCGCCCCCTCCAACCCGCTTCAAATTGGCCCCTTGGTATATGGAAGACCTATGGGGGCTGAAGCAGCAAGGTAGGCGACTGGAGCGCAAGTGGAGAAAGACTCAACTCGAATCTGACAGATTACAACATGGAGCACATCTAAAGATCCATGCTTAGGCAATACGTGCAGCAAAGAAGCGGTTCTTTTCTGCCCGTATTGCCTCTGCGAGTTCACATCCAGCAGAGTTGTTCAGGGTTGTGAGGAGACTAGTATCTGCCCCCCCACCTTGAACCAGAATTTGGAATAACCAGTTACCCGCTGCGATGTGTTTAAAGAATTTTTCGCAGATAAAATCTCTCAGATTCGGGCCGACTTAGATGGAGACTTCACAGTTAATTTGATGTCTGAACTGGAGTTGTCCAACTATTCCTCTTATGTGATTCGACTGGATCAGTTCCAGTTTGTGACTCCTGAGGATGTGGACAAGCTGCTTGGGGCGATGAGGCCTACCACCTGTTCTCTTGACCCTTGTCCAACATGGCTTGTTCAATCTAGTTGTAGTTGGCCTGGTGGAAATTATAAATGTCTCTCTGAGGGAAGGCAGGATGCCTACTTGTCTTAAGGAGGCAATTATTAGACCACTTCTAAAGAAGCCTGCATTAGACCCCTCAGAGTTGAGCAATTATAGGCTTGTTTCCAATCTCCCATGGTTGGGCAAGATAATTGAGAGGGTGGTGGCCTCTCAGCTCCAGTCGGTCTTGGAGGAAACTAATTATCTAGACCCATTTCAAACTGGTTTTTGGGCGGGCTATGGGGTGGAAACAGCCTTGGTTGGCCTGATGGATGCTCTCCAATTGGGAATTGACAGAGGAAGTGTGACTCTGTTGGTCCTTTTGGATTTCTCGGCGGCTTTCGATACTATCGACCATAGTATCCTTCTGGAACGTCTGAGGGTGTTGGGGGTGGGAGGCACTGTTTTACAGTGGTTCCGCTCCTACCTCTCAGACAGATTTCAGATGGTGTCAATTGGAGATTGTTGCTCTTAAAAATCTGAGCTTAAGTGTGGTGTCCCTCAAGGCTCCATGCTTTCTACAATGCTTTTTAACATCTACATGAAACCGCTGGGAGAGATCATCAGGGGATTTGGAGCTGGGTGTTACCAGTACGCTGATGACACCCAGATCTATTTCTCCATGTCAACTTCTTCAGGAGTTGGCATATCCTCCCTAAATGCCTGCCTGGAAGCAGTAATGGGCTGGATGAGGGAGAATAAACTGAAGCTGAATCCAGATAAGATGGAGGTACTTATTGTGCAAGGTCAGAACTCCAGAGACGATTTTGATCTGCCTGTTCTAGATGGGGTCACACTTCCCCAAAAGGAACAGGTTCGCAGTCTGGGAGTACTTCTGGATTCACACCTCTCCCTGGTTTCTCAGGTTGAGGCGGTAGCCAGGGATGCTTTCTATCAGCTTCGGCTGATACGCCAGCTGCGCCCGTTTCTTGAAATCAGTGACCTCAAAACAGTGGTACATTTGTTGATAACCTCCAGACTGGACTTCTGTAATGCGCTCTACTTGGGGCTGCCTTTGCACGTAGTCTGGAAACCTCAGTTGGTTCAGAATGCGGCAGCCAGGTTGGTCTCTGGGTCGTCTCAGAGAGACCACGTTACTCCTCTGTTGATGGAGGTACACTGGCTGCCAATAGGTTTCTGGGCAAAATACAAAGTGCTAGTTATAACTTACAAAGCCCTAAACGGCTTAGGCCCTGGGTATTTAAGAGAACGTCTTCTTCAATACAAGCCCCACCGCCCATTGAGGTTATCTGAGGAGGTCCGTCTCCAGTTGCCACCAACTCCTTTGGTGGCTACACAGAGATGGGCCTTCTCAGCTGCTGCCCCAAGTTTGTGGAATGCGCTCCCTAATAAGATACGAGCCTCCCCATCTCTGGCAATTTTAAAGAAACTACTGAAAACGCATCTCTTTAACCAAGCTTTTTCAGCTTTTTAAAACTTGTTTTTAAATTGTTTTGGCTTTTTAATTGGTGTTTTATGATGTTTTAATTGTTAATTATTATTTTATGTAGTTTATAATTTTTGTTTTGTTTATTGATTTTAATGGTGTTTTAATGTAAACCACCCTGAGCCTTTTGGAGGGGCGTCATAAAAAAATTAATAATAAATAATAAATTTAATAATAATAGTATTGCTCCAGGGTAGGTAAGGGTGAGGGCTCTAGGTGATGCCTTTGTCCTATCTTGGATGGGCCCCCTTCCTTATGTGTTTCCCCTCATTCCGAGGGCCCTGCACAAACTGAGGGTGGATTGGGCCAGGGCAATCCTGATAGCCCCATAGTGGCCCAGGAGACCTTGGTTTCCAGTCCTGAGGTGCTTGGCAGAGGATTGGAAGCACCTGACTGCCCTGCAGGACCTGCTGTCGCAGGAGAAGGGACAGGTGCTTCACCCAGATGTTCGGTCCCTCCATCTGATGGCATGGCAGGTCCTGCTGACTTCTCGTTGAGACTTAAGGAAGTTTTGGTTGCTGCCAGAAAGCAGTCCACATGGAAATCATGTGATCACAAATGGACTCGTTTCTGTTCCTTCACTTTACTCCATAACTTTGATGCGTTAAATCCATCCATTCAAGATATATGAAATTATTTGTTGTCCCTTAAGGAGTCCGGTTTAAAGCTTTCATCCCTTAAGGTATATTTGGTTGCCAGACCCACCCACCCCTGTCCGACTGGGCTTCATGGTTTAAAGACCTGGTGGTAAAAAGTTTTCTAAAAGGTTTAACACATATGTTTCCGGATGATCTTGTCATGTCACTAGCCTGGGATCTCTCGGTGGTGTTGGTTGGTTTGCTGCACCCGCCGTTTGAGCCTTTGGTTTCAATTGACCACTGTCTCTTGACCTGGAAGGTCGCCTTTTTGGTGGCCATTACCTCTGCCAGGAGGGTAAGTGAGCTGAGAGCCTTGATGGTTGACCACATCTACAGTTTCATAAGGATAAGGTTGTTCTCAGAACAGATGTCCAGTTTCTGCCTAAAGTGGTGTCCATGTTTCACCGTTCGGCCCCCCTCACTCTGCCAGTGTTCTTTCCGACTCCTTCCTTGGATGCTGATAAATGATTACATCATCTGGACATTAGAAGGGCATTATCCTTCATCCAGAGGTCTGCTGAATGGAGGAAAACTCCTTCCTTGTTCGTTCTTTGTGATGGGCCGCCTAAAGGTCTTTAAGTTTCGGCCCAGTACATGTCTAGGTGGATAGTTTCCACAATGGAACTCTGTTATCAATTGATTCATAAGCAGTTGCCTGCAACCGTTAAGGCACACTCAGTTAGATCGGTGGCAATCTCTATAGCCTTTGATCCTGCGGTCCCGTTGGACACTATATGTCAGGCAGCTACCTGGGCTTTGCCCCACTCATGTATCCATCATTATGCCATTGATACCAGGGCACAGAATGATGCTGCATTTGGCAGGAGTGTCCTGCAATCAATTTTCAGTTGATATGTTTATTTCTGAAATAAAAATGTCTGGCAGATCGTATATTATTTATTTATTTATTCAATTTTTATACCGCCCTTCGAAAATTGGCTCAGGGTGGTTGCCTCTGTTCTTCCCTCCTCTTTGGGTGCTTGCTTGTTATGCACCCATTTGTGTAAAAGACAGAGACCACGTCGAAGAACTATAGGTTACTCACCTGTAATGTTGGGTTCTTCTAGTGGTCATCTGTACTTTTACACGCCCTCTCATCCTCCCCGCAGGGTTCACTGAATCTGGACTCCGTGAGTGAAGGGATGATGAGTGGCACAGCAGCTGGGGGAGGGGTTCCCGCCTGAAGCAGGAGAATTGAGCTTGTTAGGTTCCAACGAGGTCTCTGCGCAGGTGCATAGCCCATTTATGTAAAAGTATAGATGACCACTAGAAGAACCAACGTGACAGGTGAATAACCTGTAGTATTATTATTATTATCATTATTATCCCCCTGCAACTGTCTTTCTTTAATAACTGTTGCTGCTTCAATTAACTCAGTTTCCTGTTGCTCCAAGAGTGCAAATCTATTCAATGTGGGAACAGGGTGGTTCGAACTTACAGGCTCTTTTGGTGTCTTGCTGTCCTTGCCATAAATGTATCCAGACGTATCTGCTTTGAAGTTTTCACCCATCCTTGCACTTCTGGGCTAATAAGCTGCTTTTTCTTTTTTCTTTTTGGCCCATTGTTTAGGTTAGCTCAAAAGCTGACAACAGAAAATAATCTGTTGTCCTTTATTAAAAACCAAATAATCCAAAGGCGGGGAGAGGTAAAAAAGACCTAAACAATTGACCCAGCTGGTCAACAGTGCTCCGGCTGCTTGAGTGAATAACTCCTCCCAAAGGCAAACTGCAAGCAGAGGAGCAGAGTTTTTAAAGCAGGGAACTAAAACTAATTAACTCTAGGAGAATGCATATATAAAGCAGCATTAAAAAGGTTTTTAAAAGTCCAGACATAGGCCAAAATAAAAGAAAAGAGGTAGGTGGGAGAATTCCTACTGATTGGAGCTAACAAGGCCAGCTGCTTTCATATCACCATCTTGGTCACCCAGCTTCCTGGTGAGGCGGGGGAGGATCTGAGACCCCAGCCTGCTCCTTATAGCAACAGCAACAGCAGCAGCTCTAGTGATGGTACACACCTGGAAGAGGTAAGGCAGAGGGAAACACACCAGTCAGTGTCCTGCCCAGGCTGTCTCTCTTCCTCCCCTCCGAACTGATATTCAGTTTACTAGCAGTAGCTGCAAAATGGAAATTGCATGGGGCCCCATACCTCCAGAACTGGTTTGAGAAGGTTTGGCATACAGGCAAACCTTGCCATACGTAGCCCCAATATCCGGCAATTGACAACCAACCTTAGTATAAGCGTGGGGGAGAGGGGTTAAATTCTTTAGAGAGTATTATAAAATGAAGTACAAATTTTAAATTTTCTAATATGAATAATGTTGTAACAATTGTGACTGATAATATGTGTGTTTTTCTTTTTGTAAATTGAAACTTTGTGTTGTGCATCAATGGGATATTTTCTAATGGAACTTAAAAAACATTTTTAAAATGCTTTAAAACCCTATGCATTAAAAGTATTCATACTGAGCCATGTATGAAAATGCAGATTAATGGACACTTTTTAGAAAAGTTGTTTTCAGAGTGTCATTTCAAGGATGTCCATTTTCAGCTGCTCCCTTCACTATAAGTATAGAGCCTTTTGTTAAATGGTAAAGTCTACACAAGAGATCAAAGCACAAAGTTTCATCAACAGGAATAATAAAAAGCCAGCTTTTCTAGAAATAATGTCATGTTGTTATCAAACCCAAATAGTTTCCTCTTAGAGTATTAAATTGTATTGACCCACTTAGCCTGATTTTTGGCTATTTAAAGTTAGAACTGAACTAACGGGAAATAGTAGTGCTGATAATTTCCAGAAGAAGGAGCTGAAGTTATAAACCATCTTGGGTCAGTAATCCATGATGATGACTATATATTTTTAAATAGCTCATTAACATATTACATAAAAGCATCTTTTTTTGGACTGAAGTTAGAGAAGGGTTAATTAAGTAAATGGTTCGATTTTGAAAATATCTTAGTTGAGCAGAGTAGCTTGTATTGAATATTTTGCTAAGATTTGTCTTTGAGAATGCTCTACTCACAAAACATGTCTCTGTGTATGATTTCCCCCCACAATTTCCCCTTTCCTCTGCAGCCCCTGTCCTATCCATCCCATCTTCTGACACGAGAGTCCTTTGAAGGGTTTAGAAAACCCTGTGGTCTCTTGGGCTTGCAATTTTCTGGTTATAATTCGTTGCTGATATTTATATACTTTTAAAAAATCTTGTAAAATTTATGGCATTTTTTGTTATTGGAAGAAATGTCTTGTATATTGTTTATGTAAATATAATTTAAAGTTAATAAATGTTTTGAATGGGTGTGCAATTTTGGTCTGTGACCCAAACTTCATAAACTTGGACACAGCCTGAAATATCCTGTCCGATCAGTATTCTGGTAACTTCCTTACTAGGTTTCAGTCATATTTCTGGAAATAAAATGATTGTCATGCTTCTCTCTGGTTCATGGCAGATGCTTGATCATAAGGGGAACGTGAAACAAGTGGCTGCATGGAAGAGAATGTGCAGCTGCACTTGAAAATGTGTTTTATGGATTGTTTGCGTATTGCTACTGAGGAGACCTGCTAAATGCAGTATTTTGATTATGAAAAAAAGTGGCAGTAAACATTGCAGGGCTTTGGGAAGGGAGCCTGACATCTGCTCTGTGAAGAGCTGGCTAGGGAATATGCTGCAATAATATCAGCTTTACAGTCTACAGTACTTCTGGCACAACATTTCTTATTTGACAGTGCAAATTAAGTGTGTCATATAATATTCGATGGCTGCCATTATTTCTCAGATCCAGTTTGGAGGACAAAAATATTTCATGGTAACTTGCAAATGATATATGCTAATAAATTAGTATATATAGCGTTTAGAAGGAGAATGGAGTTTAATGCTCAAAGAGCAGTTAGCACTTCTTGCATTTTTAAGTGGTCACACCCAAAATGTGTGAGCACCCCCTCCTGTGTTGTCTCCAGCTGTTATGTAAGTCCCTTCCCAGATGTGCACATTCTCTCTGATGTCACTAGAGATACTTGAGCAGAAAGCTGTAAACACAAGTGAGTCCAAATGTAGCTTCAGAAGCACAAAGAAACATATGGCAAGCTTGCTAAATTATGATTTATTAAAAATAAGCAAGTAGCATAGGAAATGTATTTCTGAATATTTACATGTTGAAGTTTTCCTTCCCACTGCATATTTTATCCCCTTTGTGTTTGATCTGTATGGCAAAGAAGGCCAGAAACATATGGCTAGCATCCAATGGGCTACCCTCGCAATGCCCAAGGGCTTCCACCAGCCCAGAGGAATGTGTAGCTTATTTTTGAATCATCCTTCCCTCATGCTATAACAAATTGCTGTCACAAAATTCCTCTATGTTTCAAATTTGGTTTGCCATATGCCATGGTTGTATGAAGCTACAAGACCCAGATTTCAATGGACAGGCAAAACTAGTAGTAGTAGTAGTAGTAGTAGTAGTAGTAGTAGTAGTAAACTTTACTTGTTAGCCACCCCATAACAAAATGTTCTCTGGGCGGCTCACAACACAGCATTAAAACAAAACAAAACAAAACACACAACACATTAAATCATAATAGCAAAAGAGGAAAATAGAGGTAGGCCTCGAGGTAGGAGTGGAACCACCTCCAAACAGTGCCTCTCACACCCAACTCAGCCAACCTATCCAAAACGATACCATGGTCAATGGTATTGAAAGCCTCTGAGAGATCCAAGAGAGATCCAAGAGGTTTGCACTCTCTCTCGCTTTCTCTCTGCACAGGTCATCCCAAGGGCAACCAAAGCAGTTTCTGTTCCAAAGCCGGGCCTGAAGTGTGGTTCTTTGTACCTGTTGATGTTTTGAGTGCTGTATAGCATTCATACATTCTCATATAAGAAAACCATGCCTTGAATTAAAACTTGTTTGAGCCTTGCAACTAATTGGTAAATGTGCAATAGAGTAAAATTGATATAATTTATTAAGTTTATTATGGAGCCAGCACTGGCAGAGGCTTCTTTCACAGCTGTTTCCAGACCAAGAAGGGCAGAGGCAGTTTATCCCCCCACCGCCTCTCTCTGTTCACTCGCTGCCTTCCCCTCCCCTCCTCTCCTCACAAACATTCCAACTGATCTGAGTGCAAGCAAGATTGATGTTATGAGGCCCTCTTTGTACTTAATTTGTAGAAATTCAAAACATATTTGTTTCAACTAACCCATGAAAGCATGTCGTACGGAAGGCAGACCATCTAAAGAGACCTTTCCTAAAGAGATTGAGTCAGTCTGTGCTTCCCTATTTGAATGAAAAAAAATCCCATTATACAGTTTGGGGGAGGGGTGTAAGACCCAACTGTGGTCTTGAGGTTTCATGTCTACTTTTCAACTTTTGCTCCTCATAACTTAGCCATTTCCCCACAGATTCACTTAAAAAAACAAAAAAAAAAAAAAAACCAACAACTGGCACACTTGTTGAGCAGGAGATTCTGAGTGTACCAATGCCCCTTCTAGCATGAATAGTGCAAACAGAAAGCTTTGAGAAACTACAGAAGATTGGGGGAGGTCAGGTGTAATAACATGATGGAATGCTATTTTACCTTTCCACCCACAATATACAGGCACTCCTATGCTTACATAATAAAAGATCCAGACTTGGCACCATTAAAAAATAAAACAATTATCAACAGCAAAAAGCAGATCATGTACAGTCAATCAAATCGAAAATAGTAAAAGCAGTGACCACTGAAATGGCAGAGCAGCAGAGCAAAACAAATGAAAAGCTTTGGTAATAAAAACATCTTAGCCCACTGCTAACCTGACTCACAAAGCATTTACCTAATGAGCAAACTTGTGATAACACAACAAAGTTGCACTAAAAGATTGGGATTTGCAGAATTGCATTCTTGTGCAATAGTGCTTTTGTCCAACAATTCCCCTGATAACAAAATTACATGCAACTGTTGTGCAGGTTGTGTAACTGTTATTACAACCCTTGAACTTTGGAGTTCAAGCTTCAGATTCAGCATAAGTGCAACAGCTTTGCATTAGCTGCACCCCTTCACAAACAGAATATCAGCCACCAATATGAAATACTCTCCTCAAGCAGATTCAGGAGGCTATTCCAAAGAGAAGGCACTAACCACCACCGAAAAGGCCTTCTTTCTGGTAGCAATTCACCTCGCCTCAGAAAGAGGAGACACTTAGAGAAGGTCCTCTAAAGCCACTCATCGACCGTAGGAAGCTGTTTTACACTAAACCAGACCATTTGTCCATCTAGCTTAGTATTGTCTGCACTTAACTGACAGCAGCTCTTCAGCATCTTCAGGCAAGTGTCTTTATCTGTGCTACCTGTAAATTGAACCTGGACCTTTTGCATGCAAAGCAGCTGTTCTACCACTGAGCTACAGCTCCATTCCCTAGACATATGAGAGAAAGCAGTCCTTGAGTACCCTAGTCTCAAGCCATCAGGACTCTAAAGCTTAAAGCCACCTAGAATTGAACCTGGAATCATATTGGTAGCCACAATACATCTTCTAATACTAGCAAGATATTCAAAGTGGCACATATTAACTGCTGGGTTCTCTACATAGGCAAGATTGGGAACTTCAGCTACTTAATATTTCATTAAAATGTCAGCATCTGGTGTATATATATATATTGTGTGTGTGTGTGCGTCCATACTGGATGCTCCTGTGTGCCTGCACAGGATACTTATTCTAGCAGCAGCTTCCTGCCTCAGCTACCATCTCATGTTTCCTGCTGGAGCAGGTCAAGCTATTTGCTGGATAAAATGATGGGCTGCGGGTTCTACTGTCACACAGTTGAACCAGACTTGGACTGAAGCAAGTGGGGACTTCCAGTAGCAGCTAGGAGTATGTATTTATGCTTCCCAAATGCAAGCTTCATTTATTTGTATGAGTATATCTCTGCCTGTAGAGAAGAACTTGAAAGATTATCTCTAATAATGAGTCCCTCATGATTTGGGAATCTTATTCATGCTTTTTGGATGCTTCATGTTAGTAGTGCTGTGTTAATTGTGGAGTTCATAAATCCCATAGTAGAGCAATACATAATACTTCTAGTGGCATAAATTTTCCCTTGAATTTTGGACTAAGGAAGAATTGCTTTCTCATCCAGGGGGGAAATAATAATAATATATGCCTTCAAGTATATTTCAGTTCATTTGAATTCCAGTAGTCTTAGGCAGCTGTGTGTTGTCTACTCAGAACTGATTTCCATGATCTCTGCCGCTGAAAAATGTACTGTTGTGATTGCAGAAATAGCAACTGGGAGGCTGTGGCAATATCTGTAGATTTTCCAACCTTGTCCTTTATTCACACGAATGTATTCCCAGCAAATACATTCATGTTCATATGCCAGTCTGGGTGCATCACATGGAGAAGTTTCTGCCTGTCACAACCAGCCTTGTGTGTTCAGTGTTTCCTTGGCTTTCCTATGTTTGTGTGCTGCGTACAATAATCTCCAATAAGTAAACCAGTAAAAATGTTCATTATCCAGCGATTACTGTTTTAAATATGACTAGACATTTGCTCAAACTCCTGTCATGTTTTAAATGAGAATTAAAATGCTAACAGTAATAGTAGGAAGCTGGTAGCACGAAACCTAATTTAATAAATACAGTTCTGTCAAATCATACATAGATTAATGCTTTGGTTTAAATGGATTGTGGATGAGGATGCTTAAGAAACAATACATCTGAAAATACTAATTTAGAGGTACTCAATATTGTTGTGCATTTCCACAACAGTTCTACACCAGTGCTTTCCTCCTTCAGGGAAACTTTTTCATATTTGTTCTTCTGCCAAGGTATCCCTGTATGCACAGGGGATTCTGGAGCATCCTGTTGGACCTCACAGTTGCACTGTGGGAACTGATAGTATGTATTCTGAATACTATGCATGTTCTTGAACGCCATACATTTGGTTCATATCTGGCACAAGTCTGGCACCACTCACAACTGAAAGTGCACCTAGAACACATCCAGCACTCCTCTGCAGTTATGGATTTCAGGAGAAGAACTGTAGTAGTGCCTTTCAGGGAACCTCCACCATTACTGATCTTCTCAGTGAGGAAGTCCTGATAGACTTCCAAAGAACCCTGTACTTCCTTGAACACAGTGTGAAAAATGCTAGCCTAGAATACCATCTGCTCCACAGGTTTTTGCCCTTATTAAGCAAGGGTGATCCATAAAGGGATTCAGAGCTAGTCATGGATTATCCCAGATTTTCCTCTCCATTTCTCCATGCAGCAAAATATTTCTGGAGTGCGAGGCGGGGCGGGCGGGCAGGGGTTGCACATGCAACATCTTGGATGTGATGTGGTCATATTTGTTTGGTTCACAGACAAACCTGGAAAGGTTAGTCTGCGGTTACTGCCAACTCATCTGGCGGCTACTCGGGAACTGGCCTTCTCCATTGCTGCCCCTGGACTTTGAAATGCGCTCCCTGTTGAAATAAGAGCCACCCCATCTCTGGCAACTTTTAAAAAGGCACTGAATACATATTTATTCACCCAGGCTTTTAATTAGATTTATAGTTCTAGTATTTTTAATGTTGGATTTTAAATGTTTTTAATGTTTGTTTAAATGATTTTAATTGTTTAGTTAATTTAATGTTTTAAATTATTTTAATTGTAAACTGCCCAGAGATGCGAGTTTTGGGCGGTATAGAAATATCTAAATAAATAAATAATCTGCTGGACAGGAGCTGCTGAATCGAGGCAACCTACCTTTTCCCTCCCTCTACTACTCCAAAAGATGATCAGCTCTGCCAGATCTGACAGCATCAATTGTCTGTTAAACATCCAGTTTTCAAGTGTAGCAGCTGGTTTTATTGTGTTAATTGTTTATTATCTTCATTTTACAGATAGGGATTTGAAGCTAATCAAGGCTGCTCTGAAAGTCTTTGAACAGTTAGTGGTTTGAACTTGGGTCCAGATTATTCAGAGAATATCAAGATCATAAGCAGACTTTCATTCAGCTACTTCACAACAAGAAGTGAACAAGTACTTCTATTTTTAATCTTTGCTGTATGCTTTCTTAGTTGCACTGATTTAGTAAAGCAAGAAAACATCTGGGATGCAGGAGGGGCAACAGTTATTGATTTTTATTAATGTGGCCTCCTTCAGTTTGTTTTTATATACATTATAAAATTAGAGATTGGCACAGCTTTATGGAGTCGATCAAATATGAATTAATAGCTTATTCTGGTTCAATTTCTTGTTTTCTATATACAGAAACAATGATGTGAAAGTTTTTCAAACTAAACTTTAAAAAACAATCTAAGCTGTTCTTGGAAATCAGGACAGACATCTAGTTACTTGGTTGTGTTTTTAACCTGCCATGTGGCAGTACAGAGAAAGAAATTTCACATTCTACACTCTACTACTTCACTTTAAGAAACATATCAACAAGTATGAGGTATCAAATTCACATGTCTGTTTTTCCAGGGCACGTCAGGGTTACCCAGAGAGTATTTTGAAAGGAAAAACAAGCAAGAAGAAAACTGTTTTGAGAAGCAGTTCCTTAGCACTGAAGCTGCTGTGAATATTTTTTTAAACACATTCTCTTACCATTGTGGGTTAGGGGAATGCAGACTTAGTAAAGTCTTCCTGTAATACTTCAAAGTCTACAACCAAAGTTAATCTAATTTAACTTTAGTATAGCTCATTGACTAGCTCCTTTTTATCGCAGACTTTTCACCAGTCCTTTAATGTAGTGCAACCTAGTAGAGAGTACATATTAATTATTTTGCAAGACAGAAACATGCCAGGTGCTATTTTTAAAACCTGCTTTCATCATCATTTTACCAAGTGCAAGAAGACTTCAGAAAACAAAACACCCACCCCCTTTACTGCTTAGTAATGGTATCAATATTTTCATGATCTTTGCTGAAATAACTCTTCTTTTTGCTACTCCCTTGGGAATTGCCACTGAAGTCTATTGAGCATTGTGCACTGCCTGGAACTGCACAACCTCCTAGTAACTGTGTGATTGTCTCTTGACCTCAGTTTCCCATTTCTAGATGGACTTTGACAGACAATGTGGCACAGTGATCGTGTCACCGTAGCAGGTAAGGGATAATGCACACTAGAGTGAATTTACAAATTTTTATATATTGGTTTCTAATTGGTTTAGAGCAGAAACCAATTTGCTCCTTGAAACCACCCTCAATTGATGACTTGATCTTAGTCAAAAGTCCGAGAAGCGATCAACTCATGTTTTAACATCAAATCCTTTCCACCAAAGTACTCCAGGCAGCCTCACTTCTAAATAATGGCTTCCAATCTAAGATGCTATTTAAAAGCCATAGTTGGTAATACCTTTATTAGTGGTGAGAGGGAAATGGTCGTGATACTGAAGTCCCAAAGTCTGCAACTTTTAGCAGTTTTGAGATGGACTGCAGGAGGAGTTAAGGCAGACTTAATTAAACTGGTCTCTACCAAGTGCAGGCAGATTTCAGACTGATACAAAAGGAAAAAGGAATGGGGGGAGAGAGGAAAATAATCAATGATTGTATTTGAGAACCTGAATTTTATACCAGTATTTGAGACCTTTTAAGACTGGGCTGGTTCAGACATCACCAGATTCTCAGTTAGAGCCAGGCTCTGTACAACGTCCCTGAGTCTCAGGAACATTCACTCCCTATTTCTATCCCTGTGCAAGCATCTACTTCCTATCTAGGTTAAAATAAGCCAAATTAGTTATGTCATCCGATCCCACCAATCTTGCCTTATTCTACTCTATTTGCTTCAGATGACCTGAGATTTGACCTAAGGTTTGAAGTAAGTTACAGAGCTCGGGTTATTTGAAGCAAATAAGTTAGAATAAGCCAAGATTGGTTATTTTAACCTAGATAGGAAGTAGATGCTTGCATGGGGACAGAAGGGGGAGCACATGGGCTGAGGGATGTTTCACAGAGCTCAGCTCTGAGGTTCCATGTGACATCTGAACCAACCCACTGTTTGACAGGTTTGGTGATGTGCAATGATATCTAGTAAGTGACACTATTTGGTGATTGGCAACTTAGTGCATGTAGTATTTGACACCCAACCCAAAAACAAAAACAATCAAGATTGTATGCAACATGTTTAAAGCATTCATGTTCTGAAATCAAATCTGTATTTGGAGGTACTCCAGTTAGGTACTCACAAGATAAGTTCAAGATAAGTTCCCAGTGATTTCAACTGGAATTAGAAATGTTTTTCTGCTGATGTAACATATTAAAGTTTGTTTATCATATTTATATAATGCCTCATCCATGTATCTATAGGAAGTTTTTCACATCCGGCTTTTAGTTAGTATCTCCTCCGGAATTGAGATGTGTGTTCACATATCGGCCAAATTTACTCCGAAGTCCCTGTGAACTATCAAGGAGCACTTCATACACAATTTGGGTTCTTCATCGCTTGTTCGAGTGTAGCCTGATTTTATATTCAGGGTTTTAAAAAACCCACTTCTTGTATCTGGTTTTTTTGGGCAAGTTCAAACTCTCAGTAAAGCCTTGCAGAAAACCAGTGGTAAAGCCTGTTGTCTGGGAAAGTTCCAGGCAGTGTATGCAATACAAAACACAATAAATATATAACAGAATAAAAACAATTAAAATACTTTCACAGGGGAAAAAAACAGTTAAAGCAATTTAAAATTAGTTTTAATTAAAAGCCTGAGCACACAGGTGGGTCTAAGGGTATTTCTAAAAGCAATCAGAGAGAGAGAAGCTCTTATTTTGACAGGGAATGCATTGCAAAGCCCTGGGACAAACACAGAGAATGCATCTCCACGAGATGAGCAGGTGGATCACAAATGATCTAGAAGTTGGGGTAACCTGCAAAGTGGTCAGATTTTCAGATGACACTAAACTATTCAGGGTAGTGAAATCCAAAACAGATTGTGCGGAGCTCCAAAAGGATCTTTCCAAACTGGATGTGTGAGCGACAAAATAAATGCAGTTCAATGTAAGCAAGTATAAAGTGATGCATATTAGGGCAAATAACCCCAACTTCACATATACTGTTATTGTTAACCTCCAAAGACGAAAGTTTGGGGTGGTGTACAAATTTGATAAATAAATAAAGATACACTGATGGGGTCTGAGCTGTCAGTGCTTGACCAGGAGAGGGATCCTGGGGTTGTGGTAGACAGCTCATAGTGTTTACTCAGTGCACAGCAGCTCTGAAAGACAAATTCCATTCTGGGGCTTATTAGGAAGGGGATTGAAAATAAATCTTATGCCCTTATACAAATCTATATTGCGGTCACATATGGAGTACTGCGTCACCATATCAAGAAGGACATTGTAGAACTCGAAAAGGTACAGAAGAGGCAACCAAGATGATCACGGGCCTAGAGCATCTTCCTTATGAGGCAAGGCTACAGCATCTGTGGCTTTTTAGTTTGGAGAAGAGGTGTCTATGGGGGCACATGTCTGAGGTGTATGCATGGAGTAGAGAGAAATTTTTCTCCCTCTTTCACAACACTAGAACCAGGGGTCATCCCATGAAACTGAAGGCCAAGAAATTTAAGACTAACAAAAGGAAGTACTTTTTCACACAGTGCATAATTAATCAATGGAATTCTCTGCCACAGGATGTGTTGATGACCACTAACGGGTGGCTTTAAAAGGGGCTTAGAAAAAGTCATGGTCTATCAGTGGCTACTAGAGACGATCTATAATTCATGGTCTATCATGGACCATCTATAATTCATGGTCTATAATTCATGGTCTAAAATTCATGGTCTATCAGTGGCTACTATAGACCATCATTTGGTGACTATAGGCCATCTGCAGCATCCGAGGCAAGATGCCTTTAAATACTAGTTGTAGGGGAGCAACAGCAAGAGAGAGGGCATGCCCTCACCTTTTGCCTGTGGATTTCTCAGAGGCATCTGGTGGACCACTGAGGGAAACAAGATGCTGGACTAAATGGGCCTTAAGCCTGATCCAGTAGGGTTGTTCGTATGGTATTATAAACACCAACCATATAAGGGATTTCTAATCATATGATTAGGAATGTCTGTAAAAACTGAACCTGTGAGCTTATCTCAATTTGGTTTAAATGGAAGAAGAGCGGAAAAGACTTAATGAAAAAAGAATTAGCCACGAAAGTTTTAAAATAAACCAAAATAGTATAATTTTTAATCTTACTACATCCCATTTTCAAAGAGTCTATTCATTGATTTGTAGTGGATGTCATATTGATGGTTCTGTTTGTGATATTCACCCCAATCAGTTCTTGAATTGCAGAAAGGAAGTGGTACTTTTTTGTTTCAAATTAGGCCAGACTCCATTACATCAATTGAAAAGAACTGGAGATTCCATTCTACTTCATTTCGGCCACTGTCCTCGATCTAGAAAAAAATTAACTGTGCTGATAATTAACTGAAATCAAGATTAGCGATGTGCAAATTGATTCAAGATTAAATTGATTCAAGTTTGAAATGGGCTATTTTGAGTATTTTGAGCTCAAAACAAAACACCCTTATAATAAAGGACCTGTTTTGAGCTTGAAACAAAACCGCCCCTTTTTGACTCGAAATATTTCAAGTAACATTTTGAGGCCTGTTTCTCCAGAGAAAGCTGATCTATCAGCTGGGGTCAGCGGGTAGACTAGTCCTCTATGAGGTGGGTAGACCAGCCCGCGGGGAGGGACGCCACCGGGGAGGGACTAGGGGACTAGGGACGCCGCGGGGAGTGACTAGTCCTCTATGAGGTGGGTAGACCAGCCCTCCGCCGCCCCGTACACAGTGCATTGGCCCGCCTCAGAGCACTGTCCTACTAGGTAGACCAGTCTTCCGAGGCAGGCTGACATGCCAAGACCGACTTCAATTGATAGACCAGCTCTCTCTGGAAAAACTGCCCCGTTTTTTCTGGGGAGAGTTGGTCTACCGATTGGAGTCATCCGATAGACCAGTCTTCTGCCCCGGACTTAGTGCATCAACCCACCTCGGAGGTCTGTTCTACTCCCCAATCCCAATTGGTTGATCAGCTTTCCCTGGAAAAACAGACGCTCGAAACACTTGAAATGTTTCAAAGTTGATTCGTCTAAACAGCTGGCTTGGCTGCTGTTTCAACAAATCAATTTGAGGATTTTGTAATTCATTTCAGGGTTGATAAAGCTCCATTTCGTGCACATCTCTAGTCAAGATAAATATGGTTAGTATATCTTGTCCCATTTGATTTTGGATTTTTTAAAATTTGTTTTTGCTCTTAGAAATGAGTGTAGATTGGAAAAGTAGAAACTGCAGTTAAAAGTGCTGTGTACACATGCATCATCATCATCATCATCCATTTATTGTTGCATAGTTATGAATATTTATGGATTGCTTAAAAAAAGTTATCAAAACAGTTTACATAGGGGGGGAAAGAAAAGATGGTCCCCTGTCCCCAAAGGTTTCACAATCTAAAAAGAAACATCAGGCAGGCTCCACTTAAGCTTCTGGACAGATACTATGATGGGGTTGAATCAGGACAGTTGCTCTCCCCCTGCTAAACATAAGAGAATCACTGATTTAAACAGTATACATTTCCTTTCTGTAATGTTTGGATTACTTCTTTATTAAATTGGTTTTACCTTTCTAATTTGGACCTTTTTAAGATGTCAGCGTTGACAATATGTGCACTGCATATATACTATGTTTATATTTTTGTAGAAGTGGTTTCCTTTCTGATTTTCCTCAAGGTTTTTTTGAGGAGAAACTATGTGTGGACATGAGTGATGTAGAAATAGCTTGTGACATTTAGAAGTAGCAAATGACCATTTCTGACTCTCAAGCCCAGTTAAAACATAACCCCTGCTAACTTGGCAAAGAGGCCCTTTTTAATGTGGTGATTCTTTTTTATTTAGCAGGAGGAGAGTAACTGGCCCTATCCATCCCCAGCACAGTGCCTCCAGTGACTGTTGCTGGTGTCTATCTGAGGTTTCTTTTTAGATTGTGAGCCCTTTGGGGACAGGGATCCATCTTATTTATTTATTATTTCTCTGTGTAAACTGCCCTGAGCCATTTTTGGAAGGGCAGCATAGAAATCGAATGAATGAATGAATGAATCACATCCTATCATCCTTAGACCATATTCATCCAACCATGTTTTAATATAAAGTTTAAGTCTAGCTGTAGAAATTAGTTAAGTTACATAACACTTTCTACTGTTTCCTCTTTGTTTTGCTTGGTACGTTATTGTTTAATGTCCTCATTGGCAGGGCAAATTTACCTAGAAACAAGACTGGTGCAAATTTTACTGGTGAAATGGGACTTATAAGCTATAAAGTTCTCAGCTTCTCTTTTTAAAATGTACCGTTTGGCCAACAAGAATGAGAGCAGAAGAGCCAAGGGTTTTTAAACTTCCCTCTAACATCTGGGTATAGCCATGTATTTTTACTCCAAGCACAATAAAACAATCCTACTTGCTGGTGGTATATGACATAATGACCCAAATATGTTTTTAAAAAATCATGTATTGCTGTACATAAACAGCTAACTTAGCACTAGGGATGATAAAATAACAGTGGTAATTCTTCCTTAAGCTGAGAACCATTGGTGGCCCATTAGGATTCCAGATGTGGCTATGTGTGCTTTCCCATTTGTTTTCCAATGTCTAGTGCTTGGACCTTTGGTATCTTGGCTGTGGTTGTCAGGCATGTTGGCTTTTCAGCTTGAGGTCTTCCTGGAGAAACACACTGACCTAGCTAATAGCTATAAAGCAGCTTATTGTCTTGGGTCTAGTTTGTTAGGAATAGCCAAGCAGAGGGCAGCCTTTTGTCAAAGGTCAAACACCAGCTTGACCAAGTTTTCTGCATAGTAAATGCTTGCAATAGATTTGCAAAATGAAGACGGGGTTAGACCAGAATGAAAATCAAAAGTTATTTTAAAATGGAATGGCCTAAAAATATGTGTTCCATGTATAGTTCTCTAAGTAATTTATAAGGGAATGCACTGTTTTAAGTAGAAACATCAGTACAACCATCCACTAGAGCATAAAGAACAATGACTATTTTGCTATCTACAACAGAGAATTAATTTCATCTTATACTTTACACAACAGAAACAAGACATGTTATAGGTATGAATCTTATGTATTATTTCAAAATTAGTGTTTTATTTTATTTAAATAATTTCTTTACTGCTTTTCTACTTGCATGCTCAAAGAGGTGTACATGATAATAACTATGTATAAACCTACAATAAATTGATTAAATCACCACAGTAAACAACATCCCCATAACAGTGAAACAGCAGGGAAATTTACACATGAAAACTTTATAGAGGCTTCATTAAAGGAAAATAAACATAGCATACCAACCTAGTTCATGAGATAAATATGACAACAGCAATTCTGGCTAATTTGCAATCTTTACACATTTGGGAGCCATTTCTCATTCGAATATTCCCAGTGAAGCCATTGGGCCCACCCATGCAAGTACTCACCAGTGGGATGAATGGGTTCCCTCGCAATACTTCAGTGGAGCATAGTTATAAGAGCCATTCAGCATGAGTAATGATTTCAGGAATGACTGTGGCATAAGAAACCTAAACAGTTATTTAATAAAATCTGTTCCTTAGTGAGTTGGATGATCACCAAGAGCACATTTTAAACAAGCTGGGTGTGTCAATCTTTCAACATGTCTGCAGTTTGTTAGTTCTGAACCTGAAATAGACCTCTGAATCTGGATACCAAGGAACTTTTCTTTTTGCGGTTCTGAGTTTTCCTACAAAAACAGCCTCTGATGTAGGCACATGGCATGTCAAAAAATGCAAAACCATTTTTTCTTTTCAGTTTGGTGCAACATCCATTTAATGTTTCCATGACAAACTATCCAGACTTCCTTTTCTTCCAAGGCAGTTTCTTAAATGACTTGCCTGGACCCTTTAATGATTATTTACCTATATGTAAATTATGAAGGCATTTTGGGTTGGGGACAATTGCTACAGGAGAAGAAAGTAAATTTGGTTATTTCAATAAGTGAAGTAGTGCCTGCTCTGTGGAATTCTTTGTCTTGGAATATCCTGTTGGCTCTTTTCCTACCTACTGTTAGATGTCAAGATAAGCCACTCTACTGCAAGGTGCTTTTGACCAGGATGGTAACTGAGGCCCTCTTCTGGTTTCCCCACCACCACCACTACCACCCACCACTTAATTTTGTGACTATGGTGTTGTATGATTTCTATATTATTGTTGTAAGCATCCTTGAGTCTTTTGAGAGATAGCCTAGAAATCAAATAACTCTAATCTACAACTTGATATGAAGGATATAGTTGCTAGACCTGTGCAAATTTGGATTTTAAAATTTGGATATCAAAAATTGCCTCAAATTGGTAAAAATCTGTAAAACCCAATCTGAAACCCACCCCTGAAAATTGGATTGGTAAAATCAAAATTAATTCCAAAATATTGAAATTAATTTTGAAAATACTTTGGAATTTCAGAATTTGCAAAATTGCACCATTTCCGCCCCCCCCGGTGAATGGGGAAATTGCACGGGGGATCACAAAAATCACTGTTTGGTCCTAGAGCTTTTAAACTTGCCACACATATGGGGAGGGAGATCAGGGTACCCTGTAGTAAATTTGAAGAGAATCAGTCAATTCCGTGATTTTTGGTGAATTTTAATTTAAAAATGTTAAATTTTGTAAATTGCTAAAAATGTGAAATCTGACTTGTTTCTTTACAAATGCTTCTGAAATTGAAGACCCTCCAAGGACTATCATTCCAGTAGCATGTGGAGGGATATGCCCTTTGCCTTCATGAAAAGGGGTAACAGCATGCCTCTTTTGCACCCCCTTTTTATATTTCTGGAATGGATAGGCATACATTTATGAGCCCCTGGTGGCGCAGTGGTAAAACTGCCGCCCTGTAACCAGAAGGTTACAAGTTCAATCCTGACCAGGGGCTCAAGGTTGACTCAGCCTTCCATCCTTCCGAGGTTGGTAAAATGAGTACCCAGACTGTTGGGGGCAATATGCTAAATCATTGTAAACCGCTTAGAGAGCTCTGGCTATAGAGCGGTATATAAATGTAAGTGCTATTGCTATTGCTATTATGAAATCTGGCACACATGAAATCCACATGGACAGGACTATATTTTTCCCCAGAACTATGGGTCAGTCCTCTGATCTTTGGTGAATTTTTGAAGGGGAAAAAAGTCTAGAAATTGTGAATTTTGGTTTATTTCAAGCCAAAACTTGAGTTCTGGATCTGAAGCCCTCCCTAGGACCATCATCCCAACCCCATGTCGAGGAAAAGGAAGGCTCCTTTGATTTTATATTGGTTTTTGTCTTCCCCGTTGCAGAAGCACATAGTAGGTAAAAGTGAAAGTACTTTGAATGTTTCTGTTTGGGGATTAGGAAAACACTTTCAGCCTCGGGTCCCCAACTACTATATGGGAATATTAATACTTATTTACTGTACAGGGTGTTGTAAGGATTTTAAGCAGATAGTTCATGTGAAGCTCTTTGAATACTTGAAAGTCCTATAATTTGAATAATTCAACCCTTATTTGAATTAAAGAATAAGATGGTTCACATTACCATAATTCTCAGAGCCGGGGAGGGCTTTCAAGGAGGCAGGCCCCTACTTGCCTCCATGCACACAGTCTCTTTACCTCTCAGGGCTCTGCCGCTTGCTGCTGCACATGATCAGAAGCCACAGTGAGCGACAGAGCCAAGAGCCGGAGGAGGATGTCCTCCGGCATCCCACAGTGCACCACACCAGAAACATGGTGCATTGAGGGATTCCTCCTCAGCCAGGCTCTCTTGCCTCCCAGTTCTGTGCATGCTTGGGCTGCTTGCCCAACTAGGGACCTAGGGAGAAGGGTGCGCTTGTACCCTTCACCCTGGGTAAAAGCCCGGAGGGAAACCTCTGGCTACCTGACAGGGCACTACCAGGATTGGCTTTGATCGCGGTGTTTCTCACAAGCAGCCCTACCCTGGTAGGGCTTCACAAACCTGGGTAGGGCTGTTCATGTGAACAGCTTTAATTCTTAGGAAAGTTTAGGTTAATCAAGCTGCAGAATAGCTGACATGTAAAGTCTTGTGATCTAATCAAGCTTTTGACTTATCACTCTGAATGCAGACCCAACCAGGTATTTATTATTTATTTTATTTTATTTATTCATTGAATTTATATACCGCCTACCATTGAAATACATCCAATATCGCCTGCTGGCAGTCACTTAGACAGTTAATGCCATTTCCTGATGAAGTTGTTAATAGATCTGGGTGTCATCAGCATATTGATAGCATCCCAGACCAAACTTCCTGACAATCTCTCCCTGTGGTTTAATGCAGATGTTAAAAACATTGGAGACAGTATGGAGCCCTGTGGAACACCACACTTTAGCTCTCGTTTTTCAGAGCAACAGTCTCCAAGCGACACCATCTGGAATCTGCCAGAGAGGTAGGAATGGAACCACTGTAAAACAGTGCCACCCAATCCCACCCCTTCAAGTGACCCAACAGGATACTATGGCCAATGGTATCAAAAGCTGCCAAGAGATCCAAAAGGATCAGCAGTCACACTCCCTCTGTCAATCGCCACTTGGAGATCATCCATCAAGCCGACCACGTGAGTCTCAACCCCATAGCCCACCCGAAAGCCAGTCTGGAAAGGATCGAAATAATCCAAAACTGCCTGGAGATGAGAAGCAACCACTCGCTCAATCACCTTGCCAAACCAAGAAAGAATAGAGACAAGTCTGTAATTAGCTAACTGAGGAATCCAATGCAGGTCTAATAATAGCCTCTTTAAGACAAGGAGGCATCCTGCCCTCTCTCAGAAAAGCATTTATGATATTTATTAGACTCTCTCTAATAATTTGACTGCCAGGTGAAATAAGCCAAGTTGGACAAGGGTCAAGAGAGCAGATGGCAGGATGTACAGGCCGATGCAGTTTGTCCACATCTTCAGAAGTAACAAACCGAGAGTGATCCAATTCAGTCCTACAAGAGATGTTGCTGGGCATCTCTACAATAGATTCTGAAGTAACTGTGGAGTCTCGTTCAGCATGGATACAAGATATTCACTGGTGGTTATACAAGATATAACTGCCCAGAGATGAAAGTTTGGGGTGGTGTACACATTTGATAAATAAATAAAAACATTTCATCTACAATAAAGTTGTTAAAAACATCACAGGGAGTGACAGATGGTTCCAAGTTCAAATTCAAGATGGAGAGGGCAGAAACTTACCTCTTCACAACCCTCGACAACTCAGCTGGATGTGAATTTGCAGAAGCAATGTGGGCAGAGAACCACTTCTTTGCCATCCGCACTGCCAGAACATATATCTACAACACAGAGCTCATTTGAAATCTGTTGGATTTGTGCTAAGTCTTCCTGCACTTGTGCTCCAGTCATCTACCTAGCCACTTCAACTTCTGCAGTTCATCTGAATACCATGGGGCTGATTTTAAAGCTGGTCGGAGAGGATGCTTAGGAGCAATTGTGTCCACCACTCTAGTAAGTTCATTATTCCATATTTGCACCAGAGCATCAATAGAATCACTAGCAGAGCCAGCTAGAAACCCTTCCAAGGATTCTTGGAATCCTATTGGATCCAATAACCTTCTTGGGTAGACCAACCTAATGGGTCCTTCACCCCTACAGAGGTGGGTTGTGGCTGCAAGTCTTATCTTAACCAGATGGTGATCCGTCCATGACAGTTGGGCGATAACAGGGGTCCCCACCCACAGGACACCACCCTGATCAGAGCAAAAGACCAAATCGAGTGTGTGACCTGCATCATGCATCGGTCCAGAAACCACTTGGGCTAGTCCCATAGTCATAGCTGTTATGAACTCCTGAGCCGCCCCTGACAACCTGGTCCTGAAATGGATATTGAAGTTCCCCACCAACAACATTCTGGTCCACTCCAGTGCCAATTCAGCAACCAGGTTTGTCAGCTCAGTTAGGGACTCTGTTGGACAACGGGTTGATCGATATACCAACAGAAGTCCCAATCTATCCTTGGTCCTTAGACTTAGGAACACACATTCAATATAGACCAACTCCCTGACAGGGATCCTGGTAAGGGAAATAGTATTCTTATAGACCATAGCCACCCCACCTTCCCGCCCATATCTTCTCACCTGCTTCACCATGGAGTAACCCATTGGGAGGAGCTGGGACCAAACCAGGACACTAGCTTCTCCTGACCAGGTCTCCATAATGCACACCAGGCCAGCATCTTCATTCAGGATCAAATCATGGATTATCTCAGGCTTATTTTGGACAGACCTGGCATTACAAAGAAATAAGGTGAGGTTCTGTGGGTTGTAGGCACTGCCCTCCATGGTCAAAGAGGTAATAGGAGGGAACCACGATTAAGTTACTAAATTAAATTAAAAATTAGGGGAAGGGATTAAATTCCCTTCCCCTATTATGACCTGCTGATCTGTCAGCGCCAAATCTTGGTCGATTCACCACCACCACTGGAATGGCTGGCTGCCCCAGATATGCCCCCCTCACTTCACCATCTCTGGACGACCCAAGACACATACCTACACCAGGCTTAGCTAATCACAGGGCAGCAACAAAATAACAGGAGAGTCCCTACCAGGAGTCTAAAACAATGCATTGGTATTCAGTAAGCCTCATGTTTTTGTTATCTGCCTTCCAAAAACAGGGATTACAAAAACAGGGATTGAAAAAGCAGTGGAATTATCAAGTAGCTGGTGGGCCATAATATATGGCTGGTGGACTGTGCTTGTCTTGTGGAGCACAAATAGTGTAGGCCTGGTTTTGAACAAGCAGCTCAGGTTCTACAATGATTACTAAGGCTTAAACGCTCAGCTTGCTTGATCAAAACAAAGTGCTCTGCATCACAAACTAGTTTTTCATTAAAGTCATTACTGTGAAGCACTGTCCTACTACTTTATTTTTATTAGTAGCTGACCAAGCCAATACCTCTGTCTCAGCATAGGAACATTTTAAAACTGGTTTCCATGAAGAAAGGATAGAAGTCTGTAACATGATCTATAGGCCAAAAATTGTGTTTGTAAAAACACAGAGAGGTGATTATGTACAACTGTAAAAAAATGTATGCTGGAGGGAGACATTGCCAGCTCCTTCCCAACACAGCATTTGTGACATAGGCTGTAAAATATCCTGCCAGCATCTGATTTAGGCATTGTGATGCATAGTAATACAGTTCAAAATTGGGTCCAGTTCTTGGGGTCTGAATAAACTGCAGTGGGGAAAACATGGCTGTAGCCTACTTTTGTTATTCCTTTACCTGAGCCAATTTGGCCCATGATATAAGTTGGAAAAGGTTCACAAATTACATTTTACAAAGCTGCAATAGTTCCCAAGATTCATTCCATTGGCCAAAAACTTCTAGACTATAGCAAATTCCATTCTGAAAAGAAGTGCTTTGCAATACAGTAGTTAAACCTGAGAAAGATAAAGGTTGAAATACATTTCACTTTGTCCTGCCCAGCTGAGGACCCAGCTCTTCAACACGGTAGGACAAAAAACTCTCTCCCACTCCTTCCTACCTTCCTTCCTTCATTACATTTATTTATTACATTTATGAACCGCCTCATCCAGAGGATCTGTGCAGTGCAACTAGTTTAAAAAACATAAAAACAAACATCATTTAAAACACACTACTTAAAACAATATACAAACAATTTTAACACAATTTAAAACCAATTAAAAATACTTAAAAACAATTTAAAAACTTTGGAAGGCCAGGCCAAACAAGTAAGTCTTTAGGGGCCAAAGCGAGCCTAAACTGTGGATATCTGCTGCAAGTGAATTCCATAGGCCAGAAGCAGCTACAGAGAAGGCCCGGTTCCGAGTTGCCACCAGACATACTGGTGGTAACTGGAAACGAACCTCTCCAGATGACCTCAGTGTGTGATCCGGATCATACAGAAGAAGGCACTCTCTAAGGGAGCCCTAACTCAAGCTTTTTACTCGCAGAAAATTGGAAAACGGGAGCTTGCACAGCTCTTGAACTTGGGTAGGTCACACCTTCTACCCTACTGAAGATTGTGTGAACCAGCTTGATGTGTGGATAACCCTGCTGTCATTCTCATGAGGAGATTAGGGCTCCCATGCTTAGGAGAATGGAAAGGAATCTTTGATTACTGTTTTATCTTCTTCAGCTGCACAAGAGTTTCTGGGGATGGTTGGCTAGGAGCTCTAATCCATGACAATTGATAGTGAGAGAATCATTTTTGGCTTTCTCCTTGATGTATTTAAATAGCATGGATCTGGGAATGATTCCCACATTGAGAACCATGCAGAGAGGGTTTCAGATTAAGTTTCCATTTCAAAACAGTAGAATGTGGCTCTGTATATATTTAACAGCAAGATTATGATTCATTTCAAGAGAATCTGAGTACGAATTAATGTCTGATCCTTCTAATAACCTACAGCAAACTGGAATCTTTTTTCTGTCTTTCCATGAAGCACTTAATTGCATTATTGGAATCTAAAACATACTTGCTAATTCACCACACAGTTAGAATGTAGAATACAGGCACATTTTTAAGGGGTTCTGTTGAGGAAACAAAAGTTGGCTTTCCCCCCTAGTGTTTTGACTGAGATTATTTGAATTTATCAAAGTAGGAAAAATTAGAATTTGGATGCAGTGTTGCATGTTGGATGCATAACAGCAAGGTATAATCTCTATGCTTGTAATCAGTCTCTTGAGCCATTTCATCCAGTCTCTTATTTGACCTGGGCTGGTGCTTTACTGCTGACTTTAATGTAGTGTAGTGGCTACAAAGATGAGCTATGATTCTGGAAATCCTAGGTTCAGATCTCATTTTTGGCATGAACTCACTAGGCCTTAGGCAAGCCACTGACTCTTAACCTGAGACATTCAGCTGCATAGGGGGTATAATAATATTAACCTACCTTACAAGGATGTTATAAGGATTACAAGAAGATAATAAGCCTGTTCTGATGATCATTAACAAGTGTCCTACACAGTTTCAGGAGCTGTGCACGCTCCCAGTTTTTGATTGCCTGCAAGTAAACTGGATAGGAGAAGGGGGAGTGCTTGTGTGTGAGACTCCCGCTGGGAGGGAATCTTTCGTCCTACCTCATTTAACTTATAGGTATGAGAGCTGGATAGTACTGTGGCATCCTACCTAGTAGAATCCTTACACATGAGCACCCCGCCCTCCTCCTGCCCTGTTGTTTACTCACTGATGATAAAAAAATTGGGAGCACATACTGCTCTTGAAACTAGGTAGGACACTTGTCCTACTCAGTTAATGACTGTGAGAACAAGCCTAACATAAGGGCAAGTTAACACTTAACATGGAGCCCAAGATTTGTGCAACCTCCCTCCTCTCTGAGAGCACTTACTCCCATCTCCCATCCCTGTATGTGTGCCTACTTAATTTGTAGGTTAGGATATGCCAAGATTGTTTGCGATGTCCAAATCCATCACTCTCCACATATTCTAACTTACTTTCTCGTGGAACCTGAGATCTGAACTTAACTTCAACCCTCAGGTTCAAATCTCTGGTTTCCCGGAGCAAGTAGGTTAGGATATACTGAAATAGATCACAACGGCCAAACCCAGCAATCTCAATGAGTTTTTTTGCATCTGTCTTCATGGCAGAGGATACTGACCATATACCCTCTCCAGAATTGAATTTTTCAGGTTTAGTGGCTGAAGAATTGGGTGAATTTGAAGTGACAAGGGAAGATGTTCTAAACTGTCTTGAAAAGCTAAAAATTAACAAATCGCCGGGGCCAGATGGCATCCACCCAAGAGTTCTGAAGGAACTCAAATGTGAAATTCCCAATCTCCTAGCAAAAATATATAACTTGTCCCTACAATTAGGCTCTGTACCAGAGGACTGGAAAGTAGCCAATGTGACTCCCAATTTTCAAGAAGGGATCCAGGGGGGATCTGGAAAATTACAGGCCGGTCAGCTTAACTTAGGTGCCAGGTAAATTGATGGAAAGCTTATTTAAGAACAAAATTGTTAAGCATATAGAAGAACAGGCCTTGTGGAAGGAGAACCAGCATGACTTCTGCAAAGGAAAGTCTTGCCTCACTAACCTTTTCGAGTTCTTTGAGTGTCAACAGGCATGTGGATAAAGGTGATCTGGTTGACATAGTATACTTGGACTTCCAAAAAGTTTTTGATAAAGTTCCCTACCAAAGGCTCTTGAGTAAACTAAGCAGTCATGGAATAAGGGGACAGGTTCATGTGTGGATGGGTAACTGGTTGAAGGACAGGAAACAGAGAGGCTATTCTCATGATGGGGAAAAACTGGGCTAAAGAAGCCCCATTGTGAGAACCAGCGGGCTCACGGTTTTTCCCCATCGTGAGAACCAGCAGGCTCACAGGCAAGCCCAGTGGTTCTCTGGTGGCTAGCCTGCCAGAGTAGCCCTCTCCTTTGCCCAGGTTAGCAGAGTGAGCACTCCTCTAACCCAGGTTTCCTGGTCATGTACTGCCACAGCGCAGCTCTGTGCCATGGAGACACACTAGGAGACCCCCGCCAGGAGGCTGAAAGCAGCCTCCCAGGTTTGGAGGTCTCTCCAGGATACCCTGTGAGCTTGCATGGGGCATCCTGGAACTTCCGGGGGCTGCGCAACTCCCGATCCCTGCCGCCCCATCAGCTCTGTGGCGGAGCTGGCAGCCATGTGGGTGGCCGATCCAGCCATCCAGCTACAAGCGGCTGCTCGTCTAAGCCCGCTCTCTCCGCAGAAGCCCCTCAAGTGCTTCACACCAAACATGTGAAGCACCTCAGAGAGAAGGAATAAATGGACAGTTTTCACAATGGAAGTAGGTAGGAAGTGAAGTCCCCCAGGGATCAGTACTGGGACCAGTGCTCTTTAACCTGTTCATAAATGATCTAGAAGTTGGGGTGACCAGTGAAGTGGCCAAATTTGCAGATTACACTAAACTATTTAGTGTAGTGAAATCCACAATGGATTGTGAGCAACTCCAAAAAGATCTCTCTAAACTGGGGGACTGGGCGACCAAATGGCAAATGTGGTTCAATGTAAGCAGGTGTAAAGTGATGGACATTGGGGCAAAAACCACCAACTTCACATATACGCTGATGGGACCTGAGCTGTCGGTGACTGACCAGGAAGAGATCTTGGAGTCATGGTGGACAGCTCATTGAAAGTGTCATCTCAGTGTGCGGCATGAAAAAAGCTAATTCCATGCTAGGAATCATTAGGAGGGGGGTTGAAAAAGCGGCCACATCTGGACTACTGCATACAGCTTTGGTCACTGTATCTTAAGAAGGATATTGTAGAACTGGGAAAGGTGCAGAAGAGGTCTGTAAAGAGCATCTGGGGCTCTTTACCTTGGAAAAGAGGTGACTACCTTGGAAAAAGGGAGACATGATCGAAGTGTATAAATTTATGCATGGAGTGGAGAGGGTAGAGAGAGAAAAAATTTTCTCCCTCTCTCACAACACTAGAACTAGATGTGACCCCATGAAACTGAAGGTTGGGAAATTTAGGACTGACGAGGAAGTACTTTTTCACTCAGCGCATAATTAATCTATGGAATTCCTTGCCAAGGGTTGTGGTGATGGCCACCAGCTTAGATGGCTTTAAAAGTGGTTTAGACAGATATATGGTGGACAGGTCTATCAATGGCTACTAGTCTGATGGCTGTGGGCCTTCTCCAGCCTCAGAGACACGATGCCTCTCAATACCAGTTGAGACAACAGGGTACAGCAGGAGAGGGTATGCACATACCTCTTGCCTGTGGGCTCCCCAGAGGCATCTGGTGGGCCACTGTGTGAAACAGGATGCTGAACTAGATGGGCCTTGTGCCTGATCCAACAGGGGTGTTCTTATGTCCTCAGCATATTCTAACCTACAAAGGAAGCACGCACACTCACTCACACAGGGATGGGAGAGAGGAGTGCACGCTCCCAGGGCTGAGGGAGGTCACATAAAGCTCAGGTTCTGTGTTGTGTGAACCCGCCCTAAGTGAAGCATCTGGAAGCACTATATAAGTTATGATTATTCTATTGCACAAATCATATCTTTTGAAACTCCTGGCTCTTGAACCAAATCCTCAGAGTGATGAGCACTTCATTCTCTAGCCCTTTTCCAAGGACCATGTTGTGTTTGTTAAGCAGCTGTCAATTTTAGTTTATGGTCTCTACCCATGTTTAAAATGAATGTTTCAGTCCAACAATGCTTAGTAAACTGATATTGATTCAAAATTTGTAGTCAGTATAAGACTGAGAGCCAAAACTTACTGTTGAGTTTCCATAAATAAAATGCTAATAAAGCAATTTTGAATCTTTTACTGTTTAGATTATTAATTGGCTAGAATACCATTTGAAAAACATCTTTTCCATATGTATGTGAGCACTGCATGGGCATCCCAAAGTCAATGACAAAGGTGTTAATAGTTTTATTTATGAGAACAGTCTGAATGTTGATTGTGAAATATCAGAAAATTAGTGGATGACTCATTTTACAGAAATGCCATGTAACTGTTTTTATAAAAAGAATGGCCTGCCAACTTTGAATTCTTTAATAGCTTCAAATCCTAGTCCTGCTTTGCATGCTAAACTTTAAAATGCGATTTATTTCAGGAGCCAGGTATTTTTTTAACAGAATTAATGTTGAAAGTAGGTATTCAATCACTAGTTTGCAAAGTCCAACTAGAGTATCCTTTATAAAGTAATTGTCCATATGTAATGCATAATGCAGAAACACAACTGGACAGGCTTAGCATTTTAGACTTAAAATATCATTTCCTTAGTGCAGATATCCTACCTTGGTATGACATAAGCAAGTGTTGTGTAATTGAGTCTTGAAAGGCAAAATAAATTGGCATTTAGAAAAGCCTATAGGTATATCTATAGACGATTATGTTTCTAGATATTTTTATATGCATACAGTGGAATTTCTGATGCTACAGTAAATTAAGAAGTTGGATGCTTTTCATATGCTATCCTATTTCAGTAACACAGAACAACCTTGAACCACACTAGAGCAATAATTACCTAACCTAAATCAGAGACAAGCCTAGCCAAACAGCTGTTTTCAGTTTGTTAGGAGATCCATTTGATTTACTCTCTTGGTCAGCTTTCATTACTGTATAAGACAAAACTTCACTTTAGTTTTTAACCCTGAATTCCCAGTCTTGTTTGCAGGCTGCTATAAAATTGCATGCTTGAACTGTCAGAGCCATTCAGCATGCTCGAGAGCTACTGTTGTGTTTCTGTGTGGACGCTGATTTGTAAAAGGGAGGTTTAAGATACTTTAAAAAAAAAAAAAAGGAAAGCTGTGAACCCACATAGTGCTGTCCCAAAAGCAAATAGAAAATTAAGCTCCTGTCTACTATACTGAACTCACAAGACTTTATATGAGTCTTGAATGACCACCAGCATCTTTATTTGCCTATGAAATCTCTGAGGAAGTCAAACAATGTTTGGTTCTATTATATCTGCACCTCAGCAGTGGTACTAACTCCAGAACTCCAACATAATGGCTGTAATCCACTTTCTCTGGAGGTCCTTCAGATTGTAGGGTAAAACCAGTATCACTGACACACTTCTATCTTTTGCAGGCAACCATGCCATTCTCGTAACGTTTGAACTGAGCAATTATAAAATTCTGATCTCAGCCTTTGATAAATTACAGCCTTTTGAATTATGTTGAATGTAAGGACTCAAAAGTGCTATTAGTTTTGTTATATTGCCCTTCCAAAGCTTGATGATAAAGATTTCATGTAATCGTTCGGACAGTGGTTTTTCCCGTGACACTCTATGGATGCCAAAGCTGGACATCGAAGAAGCAAGATAGAAAAAGCATTGATGCTTTTGAGCTTTGGTGCTGGAGAAGACTTTTGACCTGGGACAGCCAGGAAAACAAACCAATGGATCATAGAACAAATCAAACCAGAATTTTCACTTGAGGCACAGATGACCAGGCTCAAACTTCCATACTTCGGACACATTATGCGAAAACCCATCTCCCTCGAGAAGTCCATAATGCTGGAAAAAGTTGAAGGAAAGAGAAGAAGAGGACAACCAGCAGCAAGGTAGATGGACTCGATTACGACAGCAATGAATGCACCACTGAGAGACCTTAAAGGCCAAGTTGAAGACCAAGTTGAAGAAATCCTGGAGAGAATCTATCTATGTGGTCGCTAAGAGTTTATTTTTGTTTATTTATTTATTTAATGTATTTGTATACCGCCCTAAACTAAGGTCTCAGGGTGGTCCACAACAAAACACTAAACAAAACATTAAAATCAATTAAATGCTAAAAAAAAGTTTAAAACAAATCAATAAACAATCTAAAATTTAAAAAGTTAAAAAGCCTGGGTAAAAAGATGAGTCTTCAGACACTTTTTTAAAGCCGCTAGAGATGGGGAGACACTTATTCCCACAGGAAGCGTGTTCCAAAGTCTCGGGACGACAACAGAGAAGGCCCATCCCTGGCGGCCACCAGGTGACATGAAGGTAGCCACAGACAAGCCTCCCCTGATGCACTCAGTGGATGAAAGGGATCATGCAGAAGACACTCTCTTAAGTACCATGGGCCTAAGCTGTTTAGGGCTTTATAGGTTATAACCAGCACTTTGTATTTTGCCCGGAAACTTACTGGCAGCCAGTGCAACTCCTGTAATATAAGAGTAATATGGTCTCTTCGAGATGACCTGGAGACCAACCTGGCTGCCACATTTTGTACTAATTGTAGCTTCCAGACTACGTACAAAGGCAGCCCCACATAGAGCAGATCGCAGTAATCAAGTCTGGAGGTTACCAGCAAGTGTACTACTGTTCTGAGATCATGAACCTCAAGAAACGCAGCTGGCCTATCAACCGAAGCTGATAGAAAGCGCTTCTGGCCACTGCCTCAATCTGGGGAACCAGGGAAAAGTGTGGATCCAGAAGCACTCCCAGGCTGCGTACCTGTTCCTTCTGAGGAAGTGTGACCCCATCTAGAACAGGTAGAGCAATATCGCTTCCTGAGTGATGAGCCCACACAATAAGTACCTCCGTCTTGTCTGGATTCAGTCTCAGTTTGTTATCTCTCATCCAGCCCATTACTGCTTCTAAGCAGGCATTCAGGGAGGATATGCCATCTCCTGATGATGTAGACATGGAGAAATAGATTTGGGTGTCATCAGCGTACTGATAGCACCCAGCACCAAATCTCTGGATGATCTCTCCCAATGGTTTCATGTAGATATTAAAAAGTATTGGAGACAGTATAGAGCCCTGAGGGACCCCATATAAAAGATCAGATTTTGAAGGGCAACAGTCTCCAAGTGACACCATCTGGAATCTGCCCAAGAGGTAGGAGCGGAACCACTGCAAAGCAGTGCCTCCTACCCCCAACTCCCTTAGACGTTCCAGAAGGATACTATGGTTGATAGTATCGAAAGCCACAGAGAGATCCAAAAGGACTAACAGAGTCACACTTCCTCTGTTAAGTCCTAATTGGAGATCATCCATTAGGCTGACCAAGGCAGTCTCCACCCCATAGCCCATCCGAAAACCAGATTGAAATGGGTCTAGATAATCAGTTTCCTCCAAGACTGTCCAGAGCTGGGAGGCCACCACCCTCTCAATCACCTTGCCCAACCATGGAAGGTTGGAGACAGGCCTGTAGCTATTAAACTCCGAGGTGCCCAAGGCAGGCTTCTTAAGAATAGGTCTAATAATTGCCTCCTTTAAACAAGGAGGCATCCTGCCCTCTCTCAGAGAGATATTTATAATTGCCACCAGGTTCTCCACAACAACCCCCTTGCCAGATAGTATAAGCCATGTTGGGCAAGGATCAAGCAGACAGGTGGTAGGATGCACTGTTCTGAGCAGCTTTTCCACATCCTGAGGAGTCACAAACTGAAATTGATCCAGTCTAACCACACAAGAGAAGTTGCTGGATACCTCTGCATCTGACACTGCGATAACTGTGAAGTCTACATCTAGATCGACCCGAATATGAGAGATTTTGTCCACAAAAAACTCATTAAAAGCATCACAGCTGGCAACTGATGGTTCCAAATTCTGATCCAGGGGAGTATGGGGCCCTGCTACCCCCTCACAACCCTGAATAGCTCCGCTGGATGAGAGCCTGCGGAAGCAATACGGGCAGAAAAGAAGCAATTCTTTGCTGCACGTAAAGCCAGAGCATAGATCTTTAAATGTGCTCTATATCGGAATCTGTCGGATTCGAGTCGAGTCTTCCTCCACTTGTGCTCCAGTCGTCTACCTTGCCACTTCAGCTCCCGCAGATCTTCCGTATACCATTTTTGAAGCGGGGTTTATTAAAAATAATAATAATAATAACAGAACAAAGGCTAGCAGACCAGAGAAGATACATAATAAGAAATAAAGTATTCACAGGAGTTGAGCTGGAAGAACTGCAAAGAGCAACACAGGCTCAAGATATGGAAGAAGAATTACCACCAATTGAAGAAGTTGCTCAGGCGCAGGTGGAGGAGGTGTTGGAAATTGAGGATGCCACTGTTACTGAACTGTTTCAAAATCAAAACCAGGCAACCACCCCTTTGCCTTCACCTCAAAAACCCAAATGCCATTTAACAGAAAAGCAACAAGAACTAAAGCAAAAAATAACTGAGCACATGAACCAAACAACCACCAGGGTTCTACTTCCAGCTCTAAAAACAGTTGCCAAAAAACAACTCGCTCAGGCATTAAAAGATGTCAATGCTGCACTTGCAGAGATAACAACCAATAATTTGCAAGAAACAAACCAACTAATGTACAGTGCAGCAACAATAACAACACAAGAGCTCGGATATAAGATCAGTGGACCTGTAAAAAAAGAAAGCAATACATCACCTAAATGGAAGATTAGATTAGAAAATCAAATCTCCAGGCTTAGATCAGATGCTAGTAAATTGAAAGATATGAAAGACAAGAAGCTGAAGAATGAAAACACCAAACAGTATCTGATCCAAAAATACCACCTAGATTCAAGGAAAATTAGAGAAGTCCTAGAAATAATAAAGCAGCAAATAAGAGCAGTGTCAAAGAAGATTAGCAGATATGAAGCCAGAATTACACAACACAGGCAGAATCTCCAATTCCAGTCGAATCAGATACGTTTCTACCAAAGCATAGAAGGAGAAACTGCAAGAAACCTAGAAACACCAAATAAAGAAGAAACAGTGCAATTCTGGGGGAAATTATGGGACAATCCAATAGATTATAATAAAAAAGCAGGCTGGATGAAAGAGGTCAAAAAATGTAACCAACAAATGCAAGAACTAATAATAACACCAGAATTAATAAGTGAAAGAGCAAAGAAAATTAAAAATTGGACTGCGCCAGGCGATGATGAACTGCATGGCTTTTGGCTTAAACACCTAACAAGCCTTCATAAACAACTATCAAAACAGTTCAATCACATTTTGCAAGGAGGTGATATTGAACAATGGCTAACAACTGGGAAAACTCATCTCTTCATGAAAGACCCAGCAAAAGGTGCAGTTCCAAGTAATTATAGACCGATAACTTGCCTGCCAACCATGTTCAAATTATTAACTGGAATAATAGCAGATGAAGTCATGCAGCACTTATTAACTAACAAACAGCTTTCAGTTGAACAAAAAGGAAATTGCCCGAACACCAGAGGCACAAAAGACCAGCTGCTGATTGACAAAATGATTTTAGAAAATTTCAAGAGAAGAAAAACCAATCTGTGTTGCATGGATTGACTACAAGAAAGCCTTCGATTCATTGCCTCACACATGGATACTAAAATGTTTAGAAACAACTGGTGTCAGCAAAAACATTCAGATATTTATTCAAAAAAGCCATGAGCATGTGGAGTACACAGTTAACAATCAATGGCGAGACACTTGGACAGGTTAGCATTAGAAGAGGCATTTTCCAAGGGGACTCACTATCCCCTCTGTTGTTTGTAATCGCCATGACCCCACTTTCACAAATACTCAACAAAACAGGCCTCGGTTACCAAATATCTAAAACATCCAGTAAAATCAACCATCTGCAGTACATGGACGATCTGAAGTTGTATGGAAAGTCCCAGTCAGAAATCGAATCACTGCTAAGCACTGTCCGTATATTCAGTAGCGATATAGCAATGGAGTTTGGACTAGACAAGTATGCTGCATTAATAATGAACAGAGGAAAAAGAACAAAAACAGAAGGAATAGAACTGCCCAATGGAAGCAAGATCAAGAACCTGGAGAGAAAGAACATTACAAATACTTGGGCATTCTCCAGGCTGATAACATCGCACACACTGAAGTTAAAAGAAAAATGGGAAGTGAATACATCAGGAGAGTTAGAAAAATCCTCAAGTCCAAACTCAATGGCGGGAACACCATACAAGCCATAAACACCTGGGCTATACCTGTTATCAGATACACTGCAGGAATAATAGACTGGACCCAGGCAGAGCTAGAGACGCTGGATCGTAAGACCAGGAAAATCATGACCATCAATCATGCTCTGCACCCCCGCAGTGATGTAGATAGGCTATACCTCCCTCGCAGCTCAGGTGGAAGAGGAATGCTGCAAGTCCATCAAACAGTAGAGGAGGAGAAAAGAGGCCTTGAAGAATATATCAAGGACAGTGAAGAAGATGCACTTCAAATGGTCAATAACGAGAAACTATTCAACACCAATGAAAGAAAGCAGGCCTACAAGAAAGAACAAGTCAAGAACCGAGCAGAAAAATGGAGAAATAAGCCACTGCATGGTCAATATTTGCACAATATAAGTGGAAAATCAGACATCACCAAGACCTGGCAATGGCTTAAGAATGGCAACTTGAAGAAAGAAACAGAGGGTTTAATACTGGCTGCACAAGAACAGGCACTAAGAACAAATGCAATAAGAGCAAAAGTAGAAAAGTCAACAACAAACAGCAAGTGCCGCCTTTGTAAAGAAGCAGATGAAACAGTGGACCACCTAATCAGCTGTTGTAAAAAGATTGCACAGACTGACTACAAACAAAGGCATGACAAGGTAGCAGGGAAGATACACTGGAACATCTGCAAAAAAGACAAGCTACCTGTAGCCAAGAATTGGTGGGACCATCAAATTGAAAAAGTGGTAGAAAATGAAGATGTAAAAATATTATGGGACTTCCGACTACAAACAGACAGACATCTGCCACACAATACACCAGATATAACTGTAGTCGAGAAGAAAGAAAGAAAAGTCAAAATAATCGACATAGCAATACCAGGGGATAGCAGAATAGAAGGAAAAGAAATAGAAAAAAATCACCAAATACAAAGATCTACAAACTGAAATTGAAAGGTTGTGGCAGAAAAAGACCAAAATAATCCCAGTGGTAATTGGCGCCCTGGGTGCAGTTCCCAAAGACCTTGAACAGCACCTCAACACCATAGGGGCCACAGAAATCACCATCAGCCAATTGCAAAAAGCAGCTTTACTGGGAACAGCCTATATTCTGCGACGATATCTATAACAACTGACAATAAAATTCAGCCATCCCAGGTCCTTGGGAAGGACTCGATGTCTGGATAAAACAAACCAGTCAATAACACCTGTCTGACTGTGTAAACAAGAAATAATAACAAATGTACAGATGACACTCAGCTCTCTCTCTCCATGTCACCTGATCCTAGGGAGGTGGTGGATGTCCTGAATCAGGGGCTGGAGGCCGTGATGGGTTCGATGTGGGCTAATAAACTGAGACTGAATCTGGACAAGATGGAGGTAATGTTGGTCAGTAGGAAAGCCAATTGGGATGAGGAGATTCTACCAGTTCTGGATGGGGTTACGCTCCAGTTGAAGGAGCAAGTATGTAGCTTGGGGACCCGGCTCTGCTTTTGCAAGCTCAGGTGGAGGAGGTGGCCGGGGTGCCTTTGCATGGCTTCGGCTAGTGCTCCAGCTGCATCCCTTTCTTGAGAAGGCAGATCTGGCCACAGTTACCTATGCCTTAGTCATGTCACGGCTGGATTACTGTAACACTTTCTACATGGGGCTGCCCTTGTAGAATATTTGGAAACTGCAGCTAGTGCAAAATGCATCAGCTAGGATTTTATCTGGAGCTGCCCGCTGGGATCACATCACACCTATTTTGAAAGAGCTTCACTGGCTACCAGTTTGTTTCTGGATCCAATTCAAAGTGCTGGTTTTGACCTTTAAAGCCCTTAACGGTTTGGGCCCTGGATACCTAAGGGACCGCCTGCTCCCAAGGGTTATTGCCCACTTGACAAAGTCATCTGAGGGAGCTCTGCTCCAGGTGCCGAGAATGAGGGAGGCTCGGCTGTCATGCACTCGGGACAGGACCTTCTTTGTTGCTGTCCCCAGACTCTGGAATGCCCTCTGGCTATATGCTCCTCAGTCTCCATCACAGTTTTTGGAAAGCATGTTAAATCGTGGCTTTTTACCCATGCTTTTATATGATTATTTCTACTACTGCTTCTTTTATATTGTATTTCTTATGTTTATTTTATACTTGTATTTTAAATTTTTAGTCAGATTCATGTTTTTATATTTTAGCTTAATATTTTAATTGTGTGGGTTTTTTTAGTCTTGTTTTAATTTTTCTGTGAATCGCCTTGGGATTGTTTTAATGAAAGGCAGTATATAAATTTAACAATCAACCAACCAACCAATCAATGCCTACCTGGAGGCGGTAATAGGCTGGATAAGGGATAACAAAATGAAGTTGAATCCAAATAAGGAGGATGTACTGACTGTGGGTGGGTAGGACCTGAGAGATGGTTTAGATCTGCTTGTTCTGGATAGGGTTACACTCCCCCTGAAAGATCAGGTATGTAGATTGTGAGTGCTCCTGGACCCAAAGCTTTCCCTGGTTTCTCAGGTTGAGGCAGTGACCAGGAGCACTTTTTATCAGCTTTGGCTGATACATCACCTACGTCCATTTCTGGAGGTAAAAGACCTTAAAACACATACTGCATGGGAGATGGCAATGGTAACTCCCTCCTGTATTCTACCAAAGACAACTACATGGCTCTGTGGTCGCCAGGAGTTGACACTGACTCAACAGAACACTTTACCTTTACATAGGCTTGTAACCTCTAGGCTTGACTACTGTGATGCACTCTACGTGGCCTTTGTACATAGTCTGGAAACTATATTTGGTACAGAATGCAGCAGCCAGATTGGTCTCCGGGAAGACACGAAGGGACCACATAAGTGCCAATTTTAAAAGAACTGCACTAGCTGCCAATATGTTTCTGGGCAACATATAAAGTGTTGGTTATCTATAAAGCCTTTAATGGCTTGGGCCCAGGGTTTTTAAGAGAGTGCCTTCTTTGTTATGAACCCTGCCATCGGTTATGTTTTAGAGAGGTCCAGTTACAGTTGCTCATCTGTTACGCTGGCTCATCTGGTGGCAACTCAGGACTGGGCTTTCTCTGTGGCTATAAAAATATGATAAATAAAATAATAAATAAATATTATATGTTAACTGCTTTGAGAATTTTTTCACTGGAAAGAAGTATATAAATAGCACTATTTCCGGTATGTCATTCTTGACCCTCTACTTCCACCACTCCATTACATGGAGACCTGCCATTTCAAAAGCTTGCTTCCACATAGAAATGTTCCATATATGGTGTGTGTATAATGCAATAATAGCAACCAAATGAAATAGTTGACCTCAAGAAATGACTTTGGTTTAACAAATGCGTATCTTTAAATTTAAAATTTAATTATTTGCCTTGAATTTGTACTTCTGAGAGCTTAATACCAGACCATGTTAAATAAACATATTATTTCCGTTTTTCATATAACCAATAGACAAATCTGTTTTATATCCTCAATCAACAGATGATTGTATTTGGTAATAATTTATCAAGAATAAAATCTGTTTTTGAAACTAATCATCTCATGTTAGGTCTGCCCTTTTTCAAACCCACCATCTGATATTCATTTTGTCAGCAAGACTGATGAAAATGCATATGCCACAAGATACAGCCTGTGGAATGAAGCAGTTCTACTCCTTCACTCTTTATTATATGCTTAGAATATTTTGTATTTTTCCTACCGCATGGACCAAATTTTCAAATTGAAAGGTGTGTGTGCCAATTTTATGTGATAGTGCCTAAAAGAAATGAAGCCAAAATTAGATAATTCTGATTAGTTTTTTGTCTGAAATGCATAGGTGAGCTCAATTCTCCATGATGGGAAATTTTGAAGAAAGAAAGAAAAAAGATTGCCTTTGCATGCTCCACTCTGTTTGACCAAGGGAATAAAAGAAGCCACAATGAACTTAACAATTATTATGGGCTATGTATTAAACTTTGTTCCAAGAAGGTTCTTTTATAAGTTTTAGTACAACACATTGGGTGGGATCCCAGTACATCTTCACATGTATTCCTTTGTTTCCCTTTAAATTTCCTGAGTTCGAAGAACTATTTGAGGATTAGGCGCAAGACCTCTTCAAAATAATAGCCAATTATTATTTCCCTATAATTTTTCCCTCAGAAGGAAACTCATGGGGGTAGCATGGAATAGATTTGTGTACCCTAGCGTAGCCAGTGTATGAAGTTCATAGTACGTATTGTTGTGGTAACTGACTTGTCTGCAGTTTCAAGTGAGTAACTGGTTTCTTCTTTAGTTGCAGCACTTCTTGTTTTTGCTTCCCATGAGATCTTCCATGCCAGCTCTGCAACCCAAACTGTGGAAAGTAGTATTTTTAGGGGTGCCAATGAAGTTGGGTTGTGAGTTGAAAGATGTGTTCCAGAATTCCTTGCAATTGGTTTTAGATTGCAGAGGATTCTAAAGCAGAATTCAAAGTATGTGATGTAGTTGCTTGGAATGACAAAGTGGCTTGTAAATTACCTGGTTGGCAGAAAGCAATGGAAGGCTTATGTAAGGCCATGCTGAGCCCTCCATGTGGGAAAAGCTATAGGGCTGGGATGTTTTCAGGAAGAAATCATTTAGTGAACCAGTTATGATCTCCAGGCCTTGGACTGTCTACTCCTGCTTTCAGTGTTTGGAAACTGTTGGGGTTTGTGATTATTTAGCAAAGCACCAAAAGAAGCTACCTATCCAGTTACAGAGTAGAGTGCTGAGTTTAGTTGTTGCAGTTATTTAAAGATCACACATGGGGATTGTTGTACAATCTAAACTAAATAGATTTATTGGTGAAGTACATTTGAGATAGGAAGGACCTAGTCCTGTCTATCAGCTACATAATGAATAGGTAGAGAGAGAGAAATGTTTCCATCTGCTCTCTAAGAGGAAAGGAAGAGGACTGACTCACTACAGGAAGTGCGTGAGGAGTCAAGGCAGGAGTCATAGAGTAGAGGCAAGCAGGGACAGGTAAGGAGACCCTCACTAACTACCTCTACTCCCAATGCCCCTAGTGGTCTTTAGGATAGCTGGTGCAAAAGATCGATGCACTGGAACTCCATCTCCAACAGAAACTAGATGTTCTTTTGAGAGCAATAAATCCCTATGAAGCAAAATGATCTATCAGCTTATATACTTGAGAGTAGAAATGTGCAAATTGATTCGAGTTGAATTTATTCAAGCTTGAATCAGGCTGATTCAAGTGAACTCCAGTTGAATCGAATCACCCTTAGAAATAAGCCTGATTCAGGTTTGAATCTAATCAACTCTGATTCAAGCTTGAATCAATTTGAGTGATTCAAGCTCCATTCTGACGGGCTTCCCCACTTCTTGCTGATTGGTTTTCCGGTACTGGCTTCTGACTGGTTTGAGATCTCCTTGCTCCCTGGCTGGCTTGTTATCACATAAATAAAGTGTTTTCATCGGCAATTGTGCCCCCATTGGCTGGCTGGCTGGAGGGAGGGAGGTTGTGCTTTTGCTGCTATATTATTCTGGTTTTTTCTGGATCTCAGATTGACAAAGGCAGAACTTTGGTGCCTACCTGCCTTGAGTTGCAGTTCGGTCTGTTTGTGAGATGGTGGTGTGCCGAGAAATGGACAGTGACAGCTCAGCTGTGTGGGTGTGTGGTATTTCTTGATAATTGCTGTGATGATCTCCATGTCTGGCCTTGAGACTAGCTTGTGCTTCACTCACTGCTCTGTTCTACTTTTCCATCTTTATTCTGCATTGTAAGGTATACTTGTCACCTTAAGTAGTGCAGCGGGAAAATGGTCAACTAACAAGCAGAAGGTCGCTGGTTTGAATCTCCGCTGGAACTATATCAGGCACCAGCAATATAGGAAGATGCTGAAAGGCATCATCTCATACTGTGTGGGAGGAGGTAAACCCCTGCTACCCCTATGGTAAACCCCTCCTACCAAAAGAAAACCACAGGGCTCTGTGAGTGCCAGGAGTCAAAATCGACATGATGGCACACCTTACCTTTACCCTAAGGTATACTGAGTCAAAATGTGGCTGAGGACAAGCTTGTGGCTGTGCTTGCTGCCAAGGGTGCTACTGTGGCAGCTGTTGCAATACTAGGAAGTAAAGAGTAATAATTTTGTGTGAGAGAACCTTTGGAGTCCGGCGGTATATAAATAAAATTAATAAATAAATGAAACTTGTGCCAATGATGTTACTGCAGTGCAGGCATTGTGGCTGGCACTAGATTTTGGGCCGGTGATTCTTTTTTAACCATATTTGGACTATGTGTTTGGCAAAATGTTTTTCAAGGCAGGGTTGCAAAATTTATGCAGTCTGCTTGTTTTGGCCATAGGGAACAGTGGGAAACTCAAAACATCTTATTGTTCCCCTTAGGTAGGTCCTAGGGACACCAAAGTACGTTGGGTGGTATGACATGATGGGTGCTACATTCTTCCCCCAACCCACAAAAGAAATGGGCAAGTGGGCAATTTAATTTAAAAAAAAAAAAAAACACCTTTTCCCCAAACCCCCATAGGATTCTATGGGGTTTTGGTGGGGAGAGGTTAAAGGTCTGTTGAAAATTGCGCATCCATCACGCCCTACCACCCAGCCCACTTTGGTGTGCCTGGGTCATACCCATGGGGAACAATGGGGTGATTTGTATCCCCCTTCTTTCTTATGACCGAATCACTCAAATTGATTTGATTTGATTCATTGAAATGGCTGGCAATGGCTGCTGTTTCAATGAATCAATTCGAGTATTTTGCTATTTGATAAGAACCCTGAGCGAATAGCAAAGTCTGATTTGTGCATATCTACTTGAGAGCTTGTATAAGTGTACTGGCTGAACTGCAAATCAGGAATTCTGTGGTCCAGATTTTGTTTCTGTGATGAACTCTCTAGGTGCCTTTAGGCAAGCCGCTCCTTCTTGGCCTTGGCTCCCCAAGGTAATACATGTAAAGCATTGTGCCCACTCAAGAAGTGATATACAAATGCTTAGTAATCTGATCAGTTATATGGGCAGCTCATGATATTAAATGGTGGTATGATTGTCTAAATATTTCCGTACAATCTTAATAGTCCAAAATGTTTATCATTTCATGCCACTAATAGGCTTGTACAATCCTTGAGGCTTGTACTCAAGGATTCTCTACCCACTCTGTCCCCGCATAAGAGAGATGCTCAGCACTGGTCACTTAGGGTTCATTCCGCATACTCGAAACAGGTCTTTGGTGCTTGCAGAACTGAGAGTGGCAAACATCTGTACATCTACAGAACAGGACAACCACATCTGTGTGCCCTCTTGGGTGCTGGATATATAATTTTTCTCTGTGTAACATTTTTTTTTAAAGTGGCAGCCATATGCTAGTAGGAACCACTGACTGTTACTGTAGGGTGTTTGAGGAGGAACAGAATTGGTGTTCGTATCAGTAACTGATAGGTGGGGGTCAGAACTATGCAACCACTCTGGGTTGGCACCTCCATCAGCACTGGGCAGCATGGGGCTGCTCAGTGACTTCTATAGGTGTGGACTGCTGATGTCGGTGTGGACAGCAACCAACCAGTCAGCAGCCACACACTTTGTACAGTGCTGATTGAAGCAACCACTGCTGTCTCTCCTTGGTTTCTAGTAAGGACAGGAATTCCTGTCCCCCTTCAGTTGCTCTGCATAAGCAGCCAGCAGTCTTTACTAGCAGACCACTTCAGTGGCCAGCACTGGTTTTATATGTCCTAGTCCCAGATGCGTGATTGACATGTGGAAGCTGGATTCCACACAAGGATTATACACCCTTGCTGGATTTGGGTGTGTGTGTGTATACATTCTGTGGTGCATATCCACGTGTATAGGTATATTATTATACATATTATATAGTGTTTCAATATTATATATGTATGCACATATACATATACACACACGGATTAGTATATGTTTGTGTATGAATGTCTGTGCATGTGTACACACACACACACACACACACACACACACACACACACACACACACTTATACCATCTGAAGAGAAACCAGAATTTCAGTCCAATTGATGGTCCTTGTTTCTGACTCTGCTAATGCGCTGACCATCTAGCGCTAACGAGTTTCTTAGACAAAAAGCTGCCTTAAAAGTTGTTTTGGAAAACAAAATCCTGTAAAAAATGAAATACAGCTGTTTGCAGAAACACACACACACACAAAAGCTTAAAATCCTTTCTACTGATTGGCTGGATTACATATAGTGCGGGTCACTGCTTTATAATAATTGCCAGTTATTTTCCCCTATTAAAATGAGCACCAACTAAATATTAGAAACAGCCTCGAAAATGAACTGGAAATGTGGATATGCCTAGAGCCTTTATTTTCACTGCCTACATAATAAGAGGATCTAAGAAGGCAACATTTCACATGCTCTAATGTATGTTGTTATATAATGAAGCTTAATTTGATTTTCCAGCACAAGGAATCCTAGAATCAAGCACAGGGAATCCTAGAAACCTGTATCCCAGAGAAAACCATAGTAGGAAGATAAATGTCAAATGTCCCCATGTACCGAAATGCAGCATTTATAAATATTAAAAAAGAATATTCTGCAGTAAATCTATGATCTCTTTAGCTATCAGAAATTTGGTCAATTATTTATATTTTCTTTTACAAGTAATATTTCTAATAACATTTATATTTCAATCATAGCACAAGACTAAAAAAATTGATTGTAGCATTGAATTCAACCTCTGTTTCTATTCCATTGGGAAGCCAAAGCCTTTATGGCTAAAGGGTTGCAAATATGCATTTATGAGCAGCCTGGCCTGCATGGAGTTTGGGCCTGGGAATGGATTAGGGCAGAAACTTCCCTAGTTCAGACATGAGGACAATGTTTGAAAAAAGGCTACTAAGCTACGATGCTGGATCCTAAACATTTAAAAGGGGGATTCAAGAACCTTTGGTTGGGTTTATATGAATGCCTGTAAGTACTTTACTTCAAAACACCTGCCAAGGAGCACACATACCCGATGGGCATGACATCTGAACCTGTCCACTTGCCAATAGGGTATGTGGTAAACCCCTCCTGTATTCTACCAAAGACAACCACAGGGCTTTGTGATCGCCAGAAGTGGACACCGACTCGACGGCACAACTTTACCTTTACTTTATAAGTACTTACAGGTGGTTGTGTGAACCTGCCCTGTGTTACTTCTCTGGTGAGAAGTTGCTCTGACTGAAACAAAGGTTATAGAAAGCAAGTTAACAACAACAACTACTACTACTACTACTACTATTACTAATATTTATATTTCAAAGAAAAATAATAACTGAAGATGGCTCCCTGTCTCCAAAAGGCTCACAATCTAAAAAGAAACATAAAGCAGACATCAAAAATAACCACTGGAGAGATGATGTGCTGGGTTTGGATAGGAACAGTTGCTCTCCTGCTAGATATAAGAGAATCATCACTTTAAAAGGTGCCTCTTTGCTCAGTTAGTAGGCTTCCCAAGCCACCTGGTCTGGCTGAGCTGAAGAGTTGCAGTACCACTTTGACCACTGTCTGAGTGGAACTGACCCATAGCAAACAGGAGAATAACTTGCTCTGTTTGAGCCCTGATGGCAGAAAGTAAAGTGCCTGGGTCCTCCTTCTGGGTTTCCTAGCTGGATCCCTCATGATGTCAATAGGACAAAAGGCCTCTTCACCTTTTTGTCTGTGGAATGTCCTCCCTAGACAAATGTGGGAGGTCCCTTTATTGACGTAATTTAGGCACCAGTTTCAAATTGTTTTATTGAACATGAGTAATGGCTATTTCATGATTTGCTGTTATCACCTCTGCCATTTTACAGCTTCTGATTACTTACTGAGTGCAGTGTTCTCGCTATTTTTTAAAATCTGTGTGTGGGATCAGTTTTGTTCTGGGTAGCAGTATTAAGTGTGCACGCATGTGAGTTCAGAGTGGGATCTTCCTAATTCAACCTGAGCGGAATCTAAAATTAACTGAGAGGACATTAAAAAAAAACCCTCGTGTGAGCGTATTCCCAACCTTGAGTCCCCAGTTTTTGCTGGACTACAGTTTTCATAATGATGGGAGTTGTAATTGAACAACATCTGGGACACAAGGCTGGGAATCTCTGTCATAGTGTTGGCAGCTGATCAGTGCTAACTCGAAGTCTGAGAAGGCCCTTGGCAAAGTGCCCCTTTTTAACCTGGGTGACCCTAAGGCTCATGGTGGGACTTTCCATGGCATTGCTGGGGGCAGAGAATTGGTGGGCTTTGAAGCAGCAGTGATGGAATTCTATTCCACCTCATTGCAAATGAGACTGGAGAGGAAAGGCAACAAGGAAACAGTGCTCTCAGCCAAGGGAGTCATTCCATCAACATGGAGGCTTTGGGTTCAAGCAGTCAAGGTTTAGCAGTGAATTCTCATGAGGATATGGGGACCTCTGATACCCTACAGGTAGTATCAATACACAGAAGAGCTTGGCTGGGTTCCTCTGAATGAAAATGCCCCCTTCCCCAATGCATTGTGAGTAGTACAAAATATGGCATCCGGTGCAGAATCTTGCATCCTTTTTGTCTTTCACTGTGATCGTACCTTCTCTCTCTTTTATGCCTCTGAAGCGTTAGATCCCTCTGAAGCTTCTCCTACTTAATCTTAATCTTCACTAGGGATGTACAGAACCAGTTCACAACTGAACCGGTCCTCCGCAATCCAGGCCGGTTTGAGCAGTTCAGTTATGAACCACCTTGAGCTGGTTTGTCGGTTTGAACAGCCAAGAGGGTTGGTCTGACTGAACTGGCTTGTTGAGTGATGGTTTGGTCCAAATTCAGACCGAACTGCCACAAACGGTCCATTCACACCCCTAATCTCCACCATCTTTCTATCACCACCGTTCTGCCACCAAATCTCTCTTGCCTTCTCTTATTACTCTTCTCATGCCGTCTGCTGTGCTCAGGCTGACCAGAGCAACCCAGCCTGCTCTGAGTTCCTTTGCCAGCAGCTTGATATGCAGGGATTGTCAGGTGAAGCTTTTCATTGTATAGAGCTAAATATTATATCCTGCTAATGTCTGCATATCAAGCTGCCGTTAAGACACAGGAGCATATTGGGACAACACCCCCCACTTCACATATATGCTGATGGGGTCTGAGCTGTCAGTGACTGACCAGGAGAGAGATCTTGGGGTAGTGGTGGACAGCTCATTGAATGTGCCAACTCAGTGAGAAGCAACTGTGAAAAATGCAAATTCCATGCTTGGAATCACTAAGAAGGGGACTGAAAATACACTACTAATAGTATAATGCTCTTATATAAAACTATAGTGTGGCCACATCTGGAGTACTGTGTACAGTTCTGGTCACCATACTTCAGAAAAGACATTATAGAACTGGAAAATAGGGCAACTAATATGATGAGGGGCCTAAAGCACCTTTCTTATGAGGCAAAGAACAACACCTCAGGCTTTATAATTCAGAGAAAAGCGGAGACATGATAGAGGTCTAGAAAATAATGCATGGTGTGGAGAGAGAGAGATATTTTTCTGCCTCTTGCATAACACTAGAACCAGTTTCATCCCATGAAACGGATTGCCAAGAAATTTAGGTCCAACAAAAGGAAGTACTTTTTTCACACAACACATAATTAAGGTAAAGTGTGTGGTCAAGTCGAACTTGACTCCTGGCTCCCACAGAGCCCTGTGGTTTTCTTTGGTAGAATACAGGAGGGGTTTACCATTGCCTCCTCCCACACAGTCTGAAATGATGCCTTTCAGCATCTTCCTATATCGCTGCTGCCTGATATAGTACCAGTGGGGATTCGAACCGGCAGCTGCATTTTCCTGCTGCGCCACTTAAGGTGGCTAACACATAATTAAACTATGGAATTCTCTGCCATAATAGGGGGTGTCTCTAAATACTAGTTGCAGTGGAGCAACAGCAGGAGGGATGCCATGCCCTCAGCTCTTGCCTGTGGGCTTCCCTGAGGCATCATGGTAGGCCACTCTTTGAAACAGGATACTAGACAAGATGCACCTTGGGGCTGATCCAGTAGAGCTGTTCTTAGGTTCTTATGAGGAGGGACTCATAGAAAATTTGTTTATTTATTTTAAAATATGTATACCCCATTCCTCCAGTACCAATTCTTTGGAATTCTTTTCCCCTTCAGATTCTTCTAGCCCGCTCTTTATTGGTCTTTAAATCCTTACTGAAGACCTTTCTTTTCTGCCAGGTATTTGCCTTGTAGTTTACTCTATTTCTTTTCTATTATCTATTTTAGTTTGCAATTTTTAATGTAATTTTTGATTGTAATTTTTATTGTTACCTTATTTACATGTCATTGTGCACTGCCTGGAGTCTTTGGAGTGGGCAGTATATTAAATGCTTCTAATAAATAAATAAATAAATTACTGCTTGGGGTGGCTCACAAGATTTATAAAACAGTTTCAATATAAAATCAGACTCATAAAATTAACCAAATTAAACAAGTTAAAAATCCAAACTAAAACCACAATCATAATTAGCTTTTAAAATTCCAAATTAAATTCTCAAAGCTAAAAACTAAGAATTATAAAAACGAAAAACTAAAGAACCTACCAGATATACGCAACAGGTGAAACATTAAAAAGCCTCTTTAAAAAGGTTTTTAGTTTTTTAAAAACACTGAGAGAGGGAGCATGGTGAAACTCTTCAGGGAGGGTGTTCCAAAGCCAAGGGGCCACAACTGAAAAGGCCCTGTCTCTAGTCCCAAAAAGTTGGTCTACATGATGCACAACATTGGCCATCATGATGCACAGGACAATGCTGGCATTCCCAGTCAGCCAGTGCTGCTGTGCATGTGGAAACCAGTCCTGGAAGTGTTGCTTCAGAGTACAGTTGTGCAATTACTTAAAACTGCATGCCAACACTTTCACGATGCTACTTCCATTGTTTCCAATGGGAATAGTGCTGAGCAAGTGTGGGTGTTCTTGCACCGCGGCATCAGGGATCAGAATGTTTTACTGAATATCCCTACATTTGCAACTACTGAAGCACCTTTCATTTTGTTTATTTTAACATGCCATATCAGTTAAAGATGTGTGTGTTAATTTGTCTCATTTATTTCACTTTTCCTAATAATAAGCTCAGATACATTCTCCAAGGTTGCTCAAAATTTTCTACATGTACAGTAAGAAAGACTTCATCACTGGAAATAATTTGTGGCTAGATGACCACCAAGGTGTTTTCTCACTCATTTTCTGGGTATTTACCAACTCCATGTTAGTTTCTTGGGATTTGTGGCACAACTAATCAGAATTGTGTTATAAGAGAATAGATCTTTTTGTCGCGAGTAGGCTCCTCTTGGATACTGTAAATACCTAATAGCAACCCAATACTGTAATTTAGTTATCCAGTTGTGGGATTGACGAGACAACTGTTCCTCTGGGAGTAATTTAAACTTTAATTTTCAGGAATGTGTCCTGTTACAGGTTAAACATCTGTATACAGAGGTTGTATCCTTGTGGTTTGTACAGTGCATATGCACTGTCTCTTTCCATATACATTTTAAATTAAATCTGTGTTCTATGAAATCCACATATTGCCTTCAGAGACCACCTACATCAAAACTCTGACATCATGTTTTCGTTGAGATTCATTGTGGTAAATTGTACAGATTATGCTTGCCAGCCCCTTACTATTGTTACAATTGAGCACTTTGCTAATCATGCAGAGGAGACGTAATTGCAGCAGTGCTTTCTGGATGCACATTTGTTTACACTTTTCTGAGAATAAAAAGAAATAATCTAATCTGTGTATGCACTTGGGATTCCTCTGCTTGACTTTAAATACATGTCAGTCTCTTCCATACATTTTGACTTAATAATGACTTCAAGCTAACTTGATTTAGGTTCTCCAACCATCTATCTTTTTACACTGCATGTTTCTGCCTTTAATCTTACTGGCATTTCATAAATACAGTTATTTTCCGTTGCAAGTATGCTCTGAAATATAGGAACTATCAATATTAACTTTATTTATTACTATTCATCTCAATCCAGTGCACTGATATCTTCTGACTATAATCACAGATTCTTAACGAGCTCTTGTAATAATTACATAATAATGATAACCTAAGCCATGATCCTCAAATTGCTGCAGTCCCTTTCATACCAGTGGGATTGATTGGGTTGCATATGATTTTAATAAAACACAAGACTATAAGAGCATAGCAACAAAAAAGCCCTGAATGCATCTGTCATTTCTTCCTGATGCATATTCTCCAGCTGTTTGCAATACTTGAAGGCTGATGATTTATTTAATTATCAGGATTTTAATAATGAAATGAAACACATATCATTTTAAAGTGTATGATCCAAAGCCATGCAGAAATCTAAGACAAATATGTAGCTCTGTAAGGGCAGGACCTGCGTATACTTGGGAATGTCTTTATGCAGAAGCCTATATTTTGTTCATACCATTTTCCCTTAAGCCAAATCCTGCTAGAACAAAGCTGCATGTGACACTGGAGCCCTTCTGTACAACAAAACTGTACTAAAGCCCTTCTCTACAAGTGCTATATTCAGGCAACATGTGCTAAATTTGTGTGAGAAGATATGTGTTGTGATTATCCCCAAGGAGGTCACCTATCAAGCCAAAATAATGAAACACATAAATACTCATCCAATTTATGTTAATATTTGTAAATGATGAAATCTCTATTGATGTGCATCTAATATGTACTGAAACAAAGTGCAAAGCCTTAGCTTTTTGAAGCCTGAACATTGGTGGTTTCACAAAGGTGTCTGCCATAATAAATCCCTTGATCATTAAGATAACACAAGATTCTGCTTATATTTGCTGTTTTTGCAACTGGCCAACATTTCTAACTCTCTGGAAGCTTCTCTTTGGAAGATTAAATCTCTTTCCAGTGACAATTGTTAAAGCTCAATTTCTATCACCAAATAGCTTTGGTATTTGACCTTAGCCATGTCATTTATGTACCTGGAAATTCCCTATACATAATATAACATCCTGGGTTTCAGGCAAGGGTTACTGAGGAGAACACCTCCCCTCCCCCACCGAAGAATTAAAAGATAGAGGAAAAAACATTAATTTTGCTTTTAAAATGGCAGCTGCCCAAAACTACTCAGAGTCTTGGAATGTTAAAACAACTCCTGGGGAGGTGTATTAATGGGCAAGTGGTGTAGTCATAGGCACTGCATACCTTTCAAGTTTATCACCATGTCCCCTCACAACCTATATATATATATATATAAGAGAATAAATATACATACACTAAAGTTGTGTTTGTGTGGAGATATGTCAGGGGGAAATATTTCCATGTAGTAAAGGAACTTATTTCCTAACTTATGCAAAGTTTTATAAGCACTTAAAGCCGAACTAGATGAGATAATGGAGCTCTCCTGTCTGCTTAAATTTTGGCATGCAGCAGTTGTAGGAGCCTTAATACAGAATGGGACTACAGCACAGTGGGAGGCGAGCATTAATCCATGTCATTTTCCTGGTGAAAATGGCTTTCCCTCCCTAAAATGCTATTTACCCAATTTCCCCTCATAGGACAAGTAGCGGTTTGGGGGACAAATTCATCAGCAAAATAGTGGGGTGAGGTCTAAGCCTCTTTCCCCCATAACTATGGTTCCATTGCAGATTACCCTTCCTCCCATGGCGGCTGTTTGCTAAAATTTTAACAAGTTGGGAGATCTGATCATGAAGCTTCATTATCTCATCTGCTTTGGCTCCTATTTACAGTTGGTCCTGGACTGGTATAGTTTTAGTTATATTTATCTTTAAAAAATAAAGATGTATTTAAATAAAGATTTATTTATTTATCTTTAAAAATAAAGATTTAGTTATTTATCTTTTAAAAAAATAAATGCTGATAGTGGGCTGTTTACTTGTTGGGAGCAGCTGGCGCTGACACACAAACAGATAGCTTGGGTTAAGGGTGTTCTCGCGCCCTTAAACTTGGCGAACAGATGGGCTCCCTAGGTGGGTTTGCTGCCGAGGTGCTGCTGGGAGCCATGCAGCTCTAGGCAATTCTCATGGGCAGCCAAGCCTGGACTTAGCTGCCCTAGCCCATTCTTGGCTGCTCATGGGAACAGCCTCATGCTATTCTAGCACCTAGCACCTTAGAATGAAGACTGATGGGCATGCTTGGGAGAGAATCCTCTTCCATCTCTCTCCTTTTTCATCATTCTGAGATATTTCCTCATTGTAAAAAGAAACCGAGACAGAGGATGGCTTCACACAACCACTGACAAAGCAGTAAACCAAATTTCAGGAAGTGTTAGGAACCAAGTGTGCACTCCTGGCAGGCATAATATCTGAATTCACCCATGACAAGTTTCCAAATTCCCATGATTCACCCAATATTCTCCTGAGATTCTCCACCCAACCCCAACTTTGAATGTATATTAACAAGTGGGTGGAGAACTTAGGAAGAATGTTGGGTGCATGTTGGGAATTCAACATGGGAACCAGACTTGGATGGATTCAAACATCACATCCACTGAGAGCATGCACTCTTATTCCTGACATTTCCCCAACATATCTCTAGCTTACTGACTTGCTAGTGATTGCATGAAGCTGCCCAGAGACAGAGATGGAAAGATGCATGAGGAAGATAATTCTGTTTCTCATGTGCCCATCTATCTCTGAACTCTCTCTCTGCTCTCCCCCACAACCCACCCCTGCAAACAGTTTTAAGAAGCATGAAGGGAATTAGGTAAGGGAAAGCTGGCTGTTAACTGAGAGTTAAAACAGCACCTCTCAGAGCTGGATTCAGCCAAGGGGTTTTTTAATTATCATCACTAGATGAGGAGTGTCACCAAATGTATCCCTTGTCAACATTCATAATGGAACACATGGTGCTGAACCCCTCTCCATCCCCAGTTGATTGGGTTTCCTAAGATCCATAAGATGTTTGTGGATTGTATGCATTCTATACACTTGTGCAACAACACATATTTAAGTGCATACTTCACACTGTAGTATTGCATCTCCTCTTTGACTAGGAAATATGTGTAAATACATATTTAAGTACATTGGGGGGACCTTGGGATTTTTAGCAGAACAGAAACCATACAAAGTTTGAATGGCACAGAAGTGGTGAGATCCATCCATCCCTATGCTTGACTTCAGGCTCATTCCCAGAGGGTCTTTATTTCAAATGGGTTCAAGTAGAATAATTTATTTGTGGTTTGGATCTAATGTTTATTTATTTATATTTATATATGGCCCTTTATCCTAAGACCCCAGGGCAGTTAACAAGATAAAAACAATTCAATAAAAACAGAAGAAATACAGCTAGAAATTTAAAAAGACCAAGGAACAGCTCATATCTACTTCTTGAAAATGTAGTTATTCACTTTTGCTTTCTTAATATTCTGAAATGATTTTACAATAATATATAAAGCTGCTTGGACTTCACTCACACATTTACTGACTGACATGAAACTCCCAGACCAAACCATGAAAGATAGAAATATGCTTTCCTCCCAGGTAGGTTTCAGACCTTGCCCACACTACTAGGAGGGGGAGAAATTAAATGTGGAAAAATTCATTACTTTCCCGGAAAATGTGCAAAACTATCCCATTGGAAGAGCATGGGAAATGATGCCTTCTGAGAGACTTCAGTAGTTTTCTTGGGTACTTCTAGAGACAGACAGTCTAGATTTTCACAGAATGATGAAGAAACAAACAAGCTTTATTGTTTCAGTTCTCTGCATTTCAATTCGTATCTGATTTCCATGAAACTCACTGCAGAAACAGAAAAACATGAAATATTTTGTACTAGAGATCTTCCTTCATCTATCTTAGTCTCCTAGACTGTATTTTTCAGAGTCCTGTGCAGCAACACTACTATGTCCTCAAAACAAAGCAGCTGTTCTGGTCATCAGTTAGCAAGGAGTGAAGGAAGAGTGTATGGTCATGCAGGGTCATGAAGGGAGAGTGCATGGTTCAGGAGGAATGCTTGTAAACTGCAAGCCCTTTTACTAGTACTGTATTATAATAATACAGTAGAAAGGCTTGAACATTTTGATTGAATGCAAGCTCATTTGCCAATTATTTTATTGTCAAAATATTGGTCAAATCTCTTAAACTATTTTATATGATAATATAATATAAAGGCACATCAAAACAGTCTATATATTCAGAACCAGAGTTTATTATGGTCTTACAACCATAAAATGTATTATCTTATACAATAACACCAAAATCTACAACACAGTCAAACTTTTATCAACTGCTTCCTAAAACAATTTGCAATATTACTTAACTTTGCCATCTTAAGAGTGGCATTAGTGTTAGAATCTGATAAGAGGAGAAGAGTATAAAAATTTAATGACCTGCCTGGATAATTTGCTGAACTAGGTGATATAAACTAGGTGGTCAACTAACTAAAACATCCCTGACTGACAAGGGCATAGACATGAACGATATGGAGTAGGGTGAATAACAACCTTTCCATAACAGATGAGGGCAATGCATTAAAGCATGCCAGAATAAACATGATATTTGCTTTTGGGATGGTGAGGTCGTATGGGCTGGTCTATATAAATTATCATAACTACCTATTCCAACCCCTAAGGGGCTGCATTGTAGGTTACCTCGTAAGGCAGTATGATACATAATTTGGCCCCTATCCTCCTGGAATGTTATATCCAAAATAAGTTGCCTTTCACAGTACCCAGGGAAATCAACATTAGAGGATGAAGGCCTAAGCTCTGAATTTTCTTCTCAATCTCCTCTTTCCACCCAGACACAGAATGGTCTCTCAGAATCAAGGACACAAGTCTTACCTGTCTGAACTCTAGTTTGAGCCAATAACTAATCTTAATAAGCCAGATATGGATCTTAATTGGAGCTAACCCCAACTCCAATCTCAGGGCTGCATTTGGTGTACCCCTTGGAACTCCATAGATTGACCTAATAATTTTAATTTGGACTGTTTCCAGGAGGTGATAATCCTTATAGCTACACAATGGGGCCCCCTATAGCAATCACCTTGCCCTTAAATACCCGAATATCCTCCACCCTTCCCAAAGAAAGATCTAACTAGCACCATAGTGCTTTTCTGGGCCTCCTGGACAACATGGGCCGCATGTGCCCTTCCAAAGCCCATTAAATTGAAACACCACACCAAGGTATTTATATGATTTTAATTTGTTCAATTACATGGCCATTAATTTGCCTCTTACGAGGAGTAAACTTCATTACAAGACCAAGACTTTAGTCTTCCGATAGTTAATCTCAAGTTCTTCCTCAGAACAGTACATGGCAAAAATTTGGAGGGCTCTTCAGAGACCTCTCTCCGAGAAGGAGAGAACAGCTGTATCATCAGCATATAATAATGCTGGCATCTATCATGAACCTAATTTGGGAGGGTAAAGGTCAGGACCTAACAGACTGTATCATTGAGTGGATAGAAATACTAAAGGAAAAGGGAGTTAAGATACATCCCTGTTTCATGCCTCTTGGCCTGGAATCTTCCGAGTTAAATGTCCCTGCGCACCACACAATGCACCGTCAGCCAATTATTACTATGCAACATACATATAAGGAGTAGAAGACAGTGGTCTTTAGGGGATGCTTCCAGGTTTTGCCACAATCTATCTCTAGCCATAGAATCAAAAGCCGCTTTAAAATCTACAGATACCATCAATAAGGCTCCATTTGATCTACCACAATATAGCAAAATCAAACGTTGATCCATTGTGGAACAGCCTTCTCTAAACCCAGCTTGTTCATCAGCAATTATACCCTCACTTTCTATCTACTCTTTAAACTTCTAACATTAATACCTTGTGTCCCACTACACTCAGTAGGCTTACTGGGAGATAGTTAGCAGCAATGGCGCACCTAGGTCATTTTGGAGCCTGGACCTGAAGGGCTTTGGAGGCCTGTCACTGCTGCGAGCCCCCCGACCCCTTAAATTTTTTTGGTAAAAAATAAAACCTACCAGAAGCGTGCTTCTGTTTCCAAGAGCACCGATCTTTGCCTTTTTCTCCAGCGCTGCCATTTGCACATCCAGGGTGTGTGTGTGAGCTGAGCTCTGTCTTTCCTCCAGTCTGTGGATTTGCCTTCTGGGAAACACACTGTGGTTTTGGGGGGTTTTTTGGGGGGGAGGGGGGAGACAAAGAAAAGATGGAAGTTGAAGATGTGGACTGCTTGTTCCAACATACTGCATGTTTGCTGGTCTGCGATGACTGCCAAAGCCAATGCTGAGCGTGGCTCACCTCAACCTTTCCCCAGCCTTGAGTAGCAGTTCAGTGGAAGTGGCTCAGGAGACGTGGTGGGAGGGAGGAAGACATGGTTGTTTTGCAAGCACCCAAGCAGACTCGGACTCTCCCTCCCACTCTGGGCTCCTGCAAGGGGGGGGGAGAAGGCTCGCAACACCCTTCTACTCCGGGGGGGGGTCCCTTCTCTTTTTTCTCTTTTGGTGAGCAGGCATGGGGCAGCGGCGTGGTGGGTGTGGGGTGATGGCAGGCCTCTGAGGAGCTCCCCCCGCCCAGAGACAGGAGATCACTGATCAAATCTGTAAGGTCCGTGGGAAAGATTGCTTCTCGTTAGAGGGTCTGTTTTCACTCCCTTCTTAAATAATGGTATAATTAATGCAAGGTCCCATTCCTTAGGGGCCTTCACTATAGTCAATTGTTGTAAAAAGTGCTGCCAAAACATGAGCCCACCAATCAGCATAACTTTAAAATAATTCAATGGAAATATGATCATAACCAGGGGCTTTCCTACTCCTCAACTGCAGTATCAGTTTGTTTGTCTCAGATATTGTAACCAGAGGCAAAGGATATAACTCTGCCAAAGTGGGAAGCCATGCTGATGAAGGGCCTGCCCGGGCTGTGAAATGGGAGAGAGAGAAATACTGGGGGGAAAGAGGGAAGGGGGAGAAAAATAACACGGCACCAGCAAATTGAAAATAGGAGAAAGGAGGGAAGGACTCCCAAAGGTGCTAATAACGTTTCTGTATTATTAAAGTTTTTAAAATCATAAAAGGTGCTAAAGTCTTGTTGCTGGTATATTTCATTAGGTTTGTACAGTATTGCCTTATGCTTTTGAAGCCAAAAATGCTTTTCTTCAGAGGCAATTCTAAAAAACAATATACAAATGATTGATTGATTGATTGATTAAGTGCTGTCAAGTCTGTGTCGACTCTTAGCGACCACATAGATAGATTCTCTCCAGGATGATCTGTCTTCAACTTGGCCTTTAAGTATTAAAGTGGACCCTATGCTAAGGGAACAAACAAATTGCAGAAGTGTCTGCATACCTTAAATATAAAGATGGAAATCAGACAACCATAGGGAAACTACTGAATAACTTCTGAAAATAATATTACATCTATTACATCTACATCTACATCTACTATTCTATCTACTATCTACATCTATTACAAAGAGTGTGTGTGTGTGTGTGTGTGTGTGTGTGTGTGTGTGTGTGTGTGTGTGTGTAATATGATAAATGTAAAAGATAAAACTATTGGAATATAAACATGATATTATTTAAATAAAACCAATCACAGCACAATATATTGAGGTGATTCTCACGATTCTCATGATCACCAAAATATGGGCTAAGGGAGCCTAGCCCACTTTTTGGCTATTGTGTGCTGCAACAGGAGCTGCGTGGCTCCCGGCAGCAAACCTTGCTAATTCCACCTCCCCTTAGCTGAGGTGCTCCGTTAACCTCATCATTTTGCTTGTGTGTTGCCATGTTGAGTGGCGACATGTGAGTAGACCCCCGTGACACTTGCACGGGGCATCCTGGAGCTTCCAGGGGCTGCCCAGCCCCCAATCCCTGCAGCCTGGCTCCATGACGGATCGTGAGACTTGCCTCACTACCCAAATGTTCAATAAGTAATCAATGTTTTATGTCTTTAAAACTCACACCATTATCTCATAATGTAAAATATATACAAACAATTCTAAATTACAAAGACCATATAAAGTTAAAAATATATCAAGAGTTAACCATATAAAGTGTCAGTGCAACCAACCATCTGATATAAATCATTAAACTGGGTTTTTGAAAAAATCACATATATAAACTCTTTCTAATATTTTGTATATTGTTTTTAGAATTGCCTCTGAGGAGCAGCATTTTTGGCTCTAAATGTGTAAGGCAATACTGTACAAACCTAATGAAATGTACTAGCGAAAAGACATACTAAATAAATGGATTCCAGTTATTACTTGCTGATACAGTTTTAAAACTCCTCAGATACTTCTGACACAATAATTCTAGAGCCCATATGCTGTGTACTGCTCAAACTAAAACAATCACTTACTGCTTTCCCAATTCTGCCTATCCATCTAGCCTTTCTATATCTTGCATCTCTCTCCATGTTGGCCAATGTCCTCACCCTACTACATATCTCATATTCTCCTAAACATCAGGTTAGAGTAATAGGAAGGTGATCACTATACAGCCCAGATCCCACCGCAAAATAATTTACTGATTTCAACAGCCCATTTGCAGCCAACCTATAATCTATAGTGCCAAATCCATGCCTGGACCAAAATGTGAGTTCCCCTGGATAATCTCCACTTATTGCCCCATTCAAAACAGCCAGCTACCATCTATTGGCCATTTGTAACAAACAGGGTCCTTTCCAACTGCATCTTAAATCCTTGGACTGTCAGATCAGGAGGGGACCTCCTCGCTCATCAATATCCAGGGGAGTAACTTTGAAATATCAATATAAAGTCAGCTAATTGGGCCCCATCCTGGCATTATAATCTATTCCCAGCACAACAAAAGCCTTCGGGTACTTTAATGAAGCAATTGTAATATGCTTTCTAAAAGTGTGCAGCTGCCATGTGGGAAATAATTCTTCAGTTTGTTGTATCCTCAGGGAGGGTTCAATTAATTCCAGGATCTCCACATTATTTGGACCTGTGTCCACCTTAGAGCCCCCTCCCACACTCATACATTGGACTTGTGCATCTGAGGCTAAGATGTCTTCCACTCTATATTCCCCTTCTGCTGACATTTCATCCATGACTGACTGAATCCCAGGCCTTACACATGAATCCATTATGTCACCGTTAAAAATAGAACTATCTTCCAAGATAATCAAATCCCCATCCTGTTGAGTGGCTGCCATCCTATTGACTGAATCTCCTTGGCTGCCCTCTCTTGGAAGAAGAGCTCTAAGAGGCTCTGCCAGTGAATGTACATTCCACAGTGCACTCTTGAGGCCCTCCAACCTGGATGACATGCTGGTTTTAACCTCCATGGTACACAATTGATTGCCTTGGCTGGGATACAGTATTTCATCTGCAGCTCGCAAGACTACCTTGGGTTACTTTGTTCTTGTCCATTTCCCTTCCTTCTACTTCCCTTATTTACAACAAGGGAAGAGCTTGCTGGTTTAATTGTACACTCTTTATCACTCTTTGGCTCCTTGCTCTGGTTCACATCTGTAATCTTCCAAAATCCAGATAACAAGGGATACACAAACTCATCCTTGAATCTCTGAATGGTGTTATTTGGAAGGCCACCAAGTAATGCCTCATTTTCAATAAAATGTTCACTATTGTGGTCTAACTAAATGCCAGAAGAAGTCTCAGTCAATCTCTTGCATTAGGGAATCTCTCTACTATCTCTAAGTCAATTTGTCCGTGTGGAGAATGCAATAATAAACTCAAGGATTGTTTAATCATTCTTTCCCATGTCCAATGTCCTTTACTAATGTGGTTTGGCACAATCACAAGCATTCTCTGTCTGTTTTGTAAATGACATCCAGCTCTTTTCATCTCACCTGTCTGGTTAGAATCATTGTCCAGCCACTGAGACTAATCTCCTTTAGCCAGTTGAGAGGAGTTACAAACATCACCTGACTCAACATCCCTCTCGGCATCTTTAGAATACATAACCCCGAGTGCCTTTGGAAGAAGTTATTAAAAGCTATCCTGAGGCCATCTAATTAATCATCACATATTAAGTTGTTGACAAATGGCAGCAATAGTTTTTGCCATAAGGAGGCAGTGATCCATCAGAAAATATATTGAGATTTTTTTCTGCTTAATCTGACTCCCGCTGTGTCAATAAGAACATTCTAACCCAAAGACGGTTGGATTTAACTCTTGTAAAGTTGATTCCTCAATGGAAAGCGATGGTGAGGAGGGGAAGACAGCCCATCTTCTAGTGGTGCATATTTATTGGGAGAGGCAACTGCTGCAAGGTCACTTACAGTTTCCTACAAACACAATAAACCTTCAATACGTAATTACTTGGACACTCTCTCTGAAGTTGAGTTTATTGGGCTGGTTCTCATTTGCTTCCTCCTTCCCATGTCGTTACTCTACTGCATAATCTTAGAATGGATTCTAACAACATTCAAGAGTCCAAGCATTCTTTAATCATTCAGTCCTCTCCCCGCTCCCCAACAGCTCATGTTGTACAACAGAGGTTACCATTCTTGGATCTCCAGAGAGATTGTTGGACTATAACCCACCCCACCCCCCGCGCGCAAATCCCCAGTCATAGTTTCCATTGTGGCTGGAGATTTGGGAATTGTAGTCCAACAACCTCTGGGGATCCATGATTGGGAACGCTCGTTATACAGATACTCACCCAGGCTATCTGGGTAAGCACCAACTTGCATGCCTCTTCCAGGCCTTGGTAACACATATATGGTCTTATGATTTCTTTTGCCATGTACTATAACATGTAATAGGTAGGCCAGGGGATTCTTTTTCTTGACTCTTAGGTATTCCTGTGCAATCTGTTGTGATTGGGCTGCTTGTTTTCAGTATATGTCGTATTTTATTTTAATACAAGATTAAATGTAGGATATACATTTTCTGTGATGTCTAGTCTTCATTATATAGTGGCTTTGCCACAGTTGTGTACACTGAAAAATGTTTGAAGAACCAGCAAAAAGAGCTGGTAAAAATTTAACCATTACTTAAAAGGAAATGTAAAAACAACAGTAAATATGAAACCAGCCATTCTAATATGCTCGCATAGGCAATTTTTGGCTAGAAAAGCATAAGTGAGTAATTAGATAATTGCTGCCTTGATTGAGCTTAATAGGAAACATTTCAATTAGGCTAAAGCTACTTCGAGAGGAAGTAAGTTTTTACAAAGGGAAACATTCCTTGTCATGCAACTGTCAGCCTTTGCCCACACTAAGGGATGGAATTAAGCGGATCTATGCAAAGGAAATGAAAGCAAGAAAGAAATGATTGCAGTAATTAGACATACTCAAATAGTCAAAAATTAGACTTATAGTCAAACTGATATATTTTCTTAATGATTCCAGCTTGATAACATGGGTCTTATAAAGCTCTTGCCTGAAAAAAAAAAAGGGTGTCAAATCCATGGGAACGATTAGATTCCTTCTCGACTAGAGAAAGAAAAGCTAATACTAGAATTTTCTTTAGTGGGACTCTGTTGAATTTTTAAGTTATCTATACTATGACAAAACAGATAAAATCCTTTTGTTGATGGTTCACTTCATAATTGTTTAAATGGTGAATGCATGTCCTCAGAATAGCCATTCAATTACAGGAGGGGTTTTCACGTGTTTTCACACAGAACTATTATCTTTGGTACAGGCTCCGAGATGCACCTGTGCTCTTCCAGGTCCATAGTAAACAGACAGGATCTTAGAGTTATTGCTGCATAAATGCTTTTTGTTAAGCAGCCTGCACAAAAAACTTACTGAGATCCACAATCGCCATATGGAATCTGTATTTGATTAGAACTCTGAATTGGATATTTATTGTCGAATAGATATGAAGCCCTATGCATTTACTTTATACTTATAACTTTATAAGTCAGACCATTGGTCCATTTAGCCCAGTATTGTCCATGCTAAACTGGCAGCAGCTCTCCAGGGTCTCAGGCAGAAAGAGGTTTTTCTTATTTTGAGATTTTAATTGGAGATAACGGGGAATGAAACTGGGATATTCTGCATGCAATGTATGCCACTGACCTATGGCCCCTTCCATTCTGGACATAAAGTGCTCAAACCTTATTTGCAACAATTTTCTATGATAAAGCAATTTAAAAATCTGAAGTGGTATTTTGCCTCTTTCTTTCTTTCTTTCTTTCTTTCTTTCTTTCTTTCTTTCTTTCTTTCTTTCTTTCTTTCTTTCTTTCTTTCTTTGGATAGTGAAAGAAATCACCGTCATGTTGTGCAGAATCTTTCTTGTCCAAGAGTATTGAGAATGGACAAAGGGAGAGGGAGTGGGAAGAACGAAAATTACCAAGTACATTGAGCATGAAATTGAAGAGCTCAAGGGAGGGTTTTCATTTCCCTGCTCAAAATCAGGAAGAACCCTGGCTCCTGGTGATAATTTTAACAGCAAAGGCTAGCCTGAGTGTGATTCACATCATATTTTCAATAATACTTTTTTCCTCATGAATAATGTGCCAAAAATAAAATCCTATTCTGGCTTTTGTTAAAAGTTAGGGTGTGTGTGTGTGTGTGTGTGTGTGTGTATTTTCACATTATGTAGCCTGTAAGTCCCTTTTGAGATCCTTATGGAAGTTACTGTTAAAGCCTGGTGTGGAGTTTGTTTAGCCTGGAAATACTTGGCCTGAGGTAAAGGACCATTGGAGGTTTGCACATCCGTGGTTATAATTTAGTCATTTGTGTTTGGACGATGTATGACAAATTGACTAATGACTGCCCTAAAGAGGAATGCCTGCCTGTCAGACATTTGGGGCGCAGAATTCTTCAAGCAGTGCTCAGGTGTGCTGTCTGCCTGAGTTAGAGGGCAGAACTTATTCTGCTGAAAATGTATTTTCCTCAGATTTGAATTCTGCTGGTAGCCTTTTCTCCAGGTGCTGGATTTAGATGAATCTCTGCTTTCTGACAGAAGCTTGATTTCCTGCCAAAAAATCTGGAAATGGAAGCAACTTAAAGTAAATACTGATAATATTTCTCTCTCCCTTTCTTTTAGTCCTGAACACTTTTTTTTTTATAAAAAGGAAAGGCATATGTTCATAGCCTAACTTGTCCCAATAGAGGGTCAATTACAACCATTTGGCTGCAAATCCAATCCAAGAAAAATACAGAGTAAAGAAACAGCAACAGCAGGTACCAAGAGCCCCCACTACAGTCAGATGTTCTCCGTACATGTCAAATGTGCACATAAAGCCTATGGGTAAGATATTTTCCATCCTTCAGTTTCCCATGAAAGTCCAAAACGAATTTCTAAACTAAGGAAACATTTTTGCATAGTTAGGTATTTTCCTGGACTGTCCTATAAATGTCCACAAATATATAAGTTCTTTTAACAGGAATCTTGAGAAGAATAAATTCATGTCTGATTTAGATATTGTCTAGCCAGGTATTCACATCTAGATGTAAATACAACATTATCAGGGCAAGTGCAAAGTTCTTATACAAAGTTCATATGTTGACATGCATTTTAGTCATACATTAGGGATCCTAGAGAATGGTTGCAATGCACATGATGAACTTGCAGACTCAAGTTCTGGTCTCCAAATGAAGCGTGGGCTGAGAGGAGAGCTGATCTTGTGGTTTCAAGCATGACTTATCCCCTTAGCTAAGCAGGGTCCACCCTGGTTGCGTATGAAAGGGAGACTAGAAGTGTGAGCATTGTAAGATATTTCCTTTAGCGGATGGAGCCGCTCAGGGAAGAGCAGAAGGTTCCAAGTTCCCTCCCTGGCTTCTCCAAGATAGGGCTGAGAGAGATTTCTGCCTGCAACCTTGGAGAAGCCACTGCCAGTCTGTGAAGACAATACTGAGCTAGATAGACCAATGGTCTGACTCAGTATATGGCAGCTTCCTATGTAGTTTCATTTCTGATGCTTTATTCAGTCAGTTTTGGTTTCAGCACCAAACCTTTGATTTCAGATGCGAGTTAAGATGTCTTTTTTAAAATTTTCACTTGTGCTCCAAAAAGCATGGAAATTGCAAGTTAAGGTGCCCATCCTACCTAACTCCCGTGCCATAAAAGCTGTAATGTCTTTGTACAGCCTCACATATTCTGGCCTTACAAATGAGACTCCATGAAGCCATGCTTTGCCTGAACACTTTCAGCGGGAGAATGGGCAGGGGTGGGCTCCATCCAAGTAGAAGTTCAGCAGCTGTACCCTCCCCAATCACTTCCCAGAGACAGCCAACCCTTAAAACTCCTCTTTATTAGGGATATGCATGAATGGCTCAGGGCAGCGGAGTGGGGAGTGGTTCTCTTAAAAAGCAGGTAAGGAGCTCCATACCTGCTCATCCCCGCTAGGGATATGCATGGACCCGCGGCAGGACAGTTCGAAGGCGGCGGGGGTGCCGCTTTAAGAGCGGGGGAGGGTGCACACCCCTCCCGCCGCTTTCCCCCCACCGGCGTCCTTTGTTCAGAAAGCTAATCAGGATGGCAGCGTACCTCCCTGCCGCCCCGTTGCCCCTGTTGGCCAGATATGGCCGGCAGGCTGGCATGCGCGTCGGGGACTTACGGCCATATCCAGCCAACGGGGGCAACGAGGCAGCAGGGAGGTACGCTGCTTCTCCGATCAGTGTTCTAATCGATGGTGGGGGGAAAGCGGCGGGAGGGGTAAGTGCACCCTCCCCCACTCTTAAAGCGGAACCCCTGCTGCCTTCAAACCAGCAGAACTGCCAGTTCTGTGCACATCCCTAATCTCCGCCCCGTCACTTTTCCGGCGGTGGCGGCTGCTCTCCAAAATGCTGTGCATGGCTGCAGCGCTGTTCTCTGCAGACGCTACTTGGAGCTGCTCCCCACCCTGCTGAGCCAGTACGAACGCCAGTGCCTGAGCCAGTTCTGGCTCGTGCACATCCCTACCCTTTATAGGAGTTAATATTTAGATTGCTGTATCTAAGCCATTTTTCAGCAGATCTGCACCAGATTTGGGGGAGTGGTATCTCTTGTCACCTAGTTGATGACTGCAAACAGGTGGATTTGGCAGTCGGTCTCGATTTTTTGACCATAGACTGTTCAGAGTTTATAATGGTAGAATGTTGAAAGAACTCCACATCTTAACTGTACTGGTATAATTAGATGAGGAATATATTGGAACTGTACCACTGCCATTTCTACAGGGGCATAGCAAGGTTGTAGTGGGCCCAGAGACAAGATTTTAAAATGCCCCCCCCCCACTGAAGCTCAGCTCATGAAGTAAAGAAATTTTAAATGAGGCTGAATCATGGTAACAAAAAGCATAGTTGTGTGTGTGTGTGTGTGTGTGTGCGCACACACACACACACGCCATAATAGAACATCATCCTAAATTATTTTTTTTAAGGTTTTGTAAATTGTGGACGATGCAAGTCTTTTAATGGTACTAGAGAAAGACATGCTGTTCTGGTAGCTCCAAGTCTTAACACTCACATCAATTTTGGAAGATGAATACAACTGAAGGAAGCCTGGGCGGGTGCGCAGCTGGGGAGTCAGTCATGTGACTTGCCTTTGGGGGCCCCCCAAGGCAGTGGGCCCCCAGACAACTGTCTCCCCTTGCCCTATTATAGTTACGACCTGCATTTCTACCACAACACATTCACAGTGCTCTGACCTTCTTGGAACAAGGTAGTGCTACCAATGTACAGTTACCTACACCATGTGAGAACTAAACAACTAAGAGCCTTTATAATAATGGTAGCAGAAATAGACGCCTTGGTTTAGCAATTGACTGTGAATGTGGTATAAAACAGATGATAGTAATACTAACTTTATTTATATGGCCAACCTATAGCAAATTGTTCTCTGTGCAATTCACAACACAGAAAATGGAATTCAGATGGATTTACTGCATGTGTGGGCTCCATTCAGCTGAGACTGAACTTGGAAGCCATTCTTTGTGTGTTCCTGCCTGTAGAGGCCAAGCAGGTGACAGCTGGAGAGGTTTATGGCTGTACCCTGATTGTGGCAGTTCCTTGTTAAAGGAGATCTGCCCAGTGCTTTACCCCTCATTCTTAGGCACTGGGCAGAGTGTCCTGTTCCACTAGACCAGGGTTTCTTAACCTTGGGCCCCCAGATGTTGTTGGACTACAACTCTTATCATCCCCAGACATGGCCTTTGTGGCTGAGGATGATGGGAGTTGTAGTCCAACAACATCTGGGGGTCCAAGGTTGAGAAACCCTGCACTAGACGTATGGCTGATTTTATTGCTGTGGTGTGTGGGTTTCATTTTGGTGGTTTAATTAATTGCTTTGATAGCTCTCTTTCTGTTTGGGGTCAGCCTAGTTGCTACTATGTATTTTGTAAATTTATAATATTTTTAAACTTCTATAGCATCATGCATTGTTAAGCTAAACCGAGCACTTTTATAGAAAAGCTGCATATGACTAAATAACTTTCACTTCTAACAGAGGTGGCAAGACACAAAGGAATGGGCATGAGGGACTGTGCCTTTTCTAACATGTGCAGGAGATATGTGTGCACACACATTGGGGTGACCTAATGTAAACTACAGTGTATACATTGTATGTGCCTTGAGGAGTGTATACATACAATCCACGAATAAAGGGTATGAAACAATGAATGGCAACATTTTTCCTATCAAAGATTTCCATAGTAGTTTTTATCTTTTGTACGATTGTTTAAGGTTTTGCTCAATTTCTTCCTGACTGCATGAGGATACTGTTAGTGTCAAGCCATAGGGTTATTGTTTAAGAGCACTATAGTAGGACATTACAATGTACAGAAAGTGAGCCTTGTTGGCTTCAGTCAGTGCACAGTATAGTCCCATATATCTTCATTTTAAAGAAAAGAGGGAGAGATGAAGGGAAAGCGTTAACTATTCGTGCATTTTGCTGGTTAATCTCTACCTTTTCAAACACTATTTTGAAATGAATACTTAAGGGTGGATCAGTCACGGAATAATTATTTTAAGTCACAGCTTGAAGAGAGAGTTGAATTCATAATATGGAGTAGACTACTTTGAAGGATACATGGATGTAATAAGTGAAGGCAAGGTGCAATTTCTGAGGAAAGGTTTTGGGGTATCTCTGGTGGGCCACTGTATGAAACAGGATGCTGCACTAGAGAGGCCTTCTGCTTAATCCAAGAGGGCTGTTCTTATATCTATTTATTTAAAATATTTCTATCCCGCCCCTCTGGTGCAATACTTCTTGGGGGCAGCCCACAGCATAAAATTAAAAACAAAACATTAAAACAGATAAAATACTAGATAGTATATCATTAATAAACTGATTAAAATAAACCCAGTTATAACATTAAAAACCAGACAGTACTAAAAACCTTAAAAGCCTATCTAAATAAGTTTTAAGATCTTTTAAAAAACCTAAAGAAGGGAGCTTTGTTAAAAAACCTTAAGGGAGGTATTTTTAGCATGGCTACAGGTGGAATTTATCTCTCTGCCCTGCTTATTCTGTTAACATTTGGCAAAGAGGTGGTCAGATGGTGGTGATGGGATAAGCACAGATTGCTTTGTAAACATCTGACTGGTTCTTAGTTCCTACTTGACAGTTGCATTCCTGTTCCATCCGTATAATGCTTATATGTGCATTCATTTTAGCCATATGAATCTGCAGACAGGTGAATTGAACTGGAGTGCTATAGGGCGCAAATGATGTAAAAAGTAAAATTGTGAATAGAAATATTAAAATGCTCTCACTAAATAACACAACAATATTAATTACTGCAATAATACTGATGTGAGAGTATTTAATTCATGAAATATCCCACAATAAAAATGTTATGCAATTGATCGAGGTGTGTCTTCAGCTCAAAGAAATATATATATCGCTAATCTGGATAAAGAGCATAATCCTATTAAACATATATGGCATGTATGTATTGCCATCCTTCCTCCAAAGAGCTCAGGGTAACATACAAGGTTATCCTCTAATCCTTTTATTCTCACAACAATCATGTGAGGTAGGTTAGGCTGAGAAATGATCATTCAAGGAAATTTATGTCTGAGCAGGGATTATGTCTGAGCTCTGACAGCCAAATTACATGTTCCACCTTGCTTTAAGCAACATGGGCCCATAGCTCAATGGCAGAGCATCTGCTTAGCATGCAGAAGGTCCCAGGTTGAATCCCTGGCATCTCCAGGTAGGGCTTGGGAAGCTCCTACCTGAAACCTTGGAAAGTTGCTGCTAGTCAGAGTAGACAATGGTCTAATTCGGAAAAAGGCAGCTTCCAATGTGACAGGGGCTGACATGCTTAAGGGGGCTTAATGACTTTTAGGAATTGGAATCTGTTTTCCAACACTGTACTGAATAATTAAACAACAAGTTGTTCTAGTAAGAACTAATCAGCCTATGTTCCTGTCACTGTTTTTACATCTGGACTAAATTTGGTGCAAATCGAGGTCACAAGTTAGATCTCTTACGCCTCAAATATTCATGTGTCGGCCATCTTGGATCAGGGTGGATGTCATAATTACAGACTGCACCATTGAGGTGTCCCTGTGTGTCCCTCACTACAGCTGTTCTAAATTGGGTTCAAATCAGTTAGTCCTCAGGTTAGTGCACTTGTGCATCAAATGTTTATGCATCCACCATCTTGGATCAGGGCGGGTGACATCATCACAATCTACACCGTTGAGGTGTCCCTATTCATCCCTACAACTGTACCCAATTTGGTTCATATTGGTTGCAAAGTTGATGGGGGGATGACACACGGACACACACATACACAGACAGACAGACAGGCTAAAAATGAGAACAATGTTAAACCCATGACTATACTTGGTTGCAATAAAATCTTTGATGCTTTCCTTATTCTACCCATGTAAGACTGGACTGTTAATATTTTGCCAGGTTAAAAGGTTTGCCAGGTTTGTCCATTTTGCTTTATGCTGATGATGCGGTAATTTTATCTAGAACTCAAGTGGGTTTAAGGAGAGCTATGCGTGCCCTTGATGATTATTGTAAGTTGAATCTGTTGGAAGTTAATTGTTCCAAAACTAAAATTGTGGTATTTGCAAGACGCCCTATTTTACATCGCTGGTTTTTTAATGGAGTCCAACTTGAACAAGTGAAACAATTCAAATATCTCGGGATTGTTTTTTCTGCTACTGGATCACGACTACTGCACAGAGATTATGTTATCCAGAGTGGAAGAAGAAGTGCTAATTTGATCCAGTCCTTTTTCCGCTCTAGAGGTGCTCAGTATGTCCCAGCAGCCATCAAACTATTTAATGCAAAGGTAAGGGCTCAACTACTGTATGGTGTTCAGTTGGGGCTATACTCCAATTTTGAGAAAGTTGAGGCAATACAATCAACCTTTCTGAAAAACATCTTCCAAGTATCTGGCTGTGTGCCCAGAGTAGTGCTTGAGGCAGGATTGATTAAAGTTGAAGCCTGGGCATGGCTTTTCATTTTGAGCTATTGGCTCAAATTGATGTTTAGGCCTATTGGTATTGTCTCATTGATTTTTCAAGATTCTTATCGTTCAGCCTGGTTGGAAGCTATTGAAGCGAGATTGCAGTACTATGGATTTTCACCTGCAGCCATTCTTAGTTTGCCTTATGAGGAGGCTAGGGGCAGACTTAAGGAAAGGATTCTCGATATGGAATCTCAGATTGACAGGAGTTTAATTCCTAGGGGTGTTTTCCTGAATGTTGAAACCGTAAGCTATTCCCCAGCCAGATATGTATCTCTTCTTACAGTACCTAAATTTCGTAGGGCTTTAACTTTGGCCCGTTGTAATGCCTTGAATACAGCTGTGCTGCAGGGGAGATTCCAAAATATTTCTTATCATTGCTGTGTTTGTCCATGTGGATCGGGAGAAGTTGAGACGACGGCTCATGTTCTTTTGTATTGCCAATTTTACAGTGATATTAGGAAGAAATACATTTCACCTCAACTTATCCTGTTTCCAGGATTAACTGAAATTGATTATTTAAATTTAATTTTAAAGGATTGTAAAGAGGAGAACTTACTCAATGTTGCTAAATTCTGTTATATTTGTGGTGTTATTCGGAATGAAGTTGTTAATTCTAAATGATTTTATTTTTGTAATTCTGGCCATTGGCTGTATTAATAAAGACTGAGTATTGGGTTCAAATCAGTTAGTCCTCAGGTTAGTGCACTTGTGCATCAAATGTTTATGCATCCACCATCTTGGATCAGGGCGGGTGACATCATCACAATCTACACCGTTGAGGTGTCCCTATTCATCCCTACAACTGTACCCAATTTGGTTCATATTGGTTGCAAAGTTGATGGGGGGATGACACACGGACACACACATACACAGACAGACAGACAGGCTAAAAATGAGAACAATGTTAAACCCATGACTATACTTGGTTGCAATAAAATCTTTGATGCTTTCCTTATTCTACCCATGTAAGACTGGACTGTTAATATTTTGCCAGGTTAAAAGGTTTGCCAGGTTTGTCCATTTTGCTTTATGCTGATGATGCGGTAATTTTATCTAGAACTCAAGTGGGTTTAAGGAGAGCTATGCGTGCCCTTGATGATTATTGTAAGTTGAATCTTGTTAATATTTTGTTAATATTTTGCCAGGTTAAAAGGTGACAAACCTTCAAATAATTGGATGTGATTCAAGGAGGCATGGCCTGACATATAAGTTTATAGATTGACTCTTTGGAGACCTGCCTTTAGATCTCTGGTGTCTGAACATTCCCCGTGCAAGTAAAGGTTCTGATCTAAAACTGCAGTATAGGTTTTATCTTGAAGAGGGTTGGGGTGAGGGTTAAGACACCAATACATTATTTTTCTTTAAAGGTAACGGGTTATCTTTATTAGGCTAGGCTCACTCTCAGGAATGTTCTTATTGCTGAAATGGCATTTGACCTATGTGCAGCAAAACATTGCTCCCTCTTGCCCATGGTGTTTCTTTTTGTTGTGGAAACTTCATTGGTGAATAGGAGAGCAATTCCTGTCTAGTTTCCATAACAGTGTCTCATGTAATGAATTACGGGACTGCAGTTGTAACACAGGGACTATTTGCTCAAAATAGATACACCCAAACAGAACTTAAAGGAGGGAGGCTTATTCAGGAGAAGAGCTGGCTTTTTTGGAAGGGATAATTTAGTTTGAATATAGACTCTCCAAGAAAACAAAACAAAATGGAAAATTCCTGTAATCTTCACATTCATCCAACAGGCCTCCTAACTGAACTGGATTTGATTTGAACTAATCTGACTGTTGAGTATTTCTAGTTGCTGGATATTTTACATCTGAAACACAATTTAGAAAGCTTTTCTCCAGAAGGTTTTTCAAAAAGATACAGATACTGTGGGATGGGCAGTTAGTAATGTAGACTCTATCCTTACACACTGGAGAATAAATGTATGGTGCTGTTTCTGAAACATCAGAAATATTGAGTTAAAGTACAAAGTGTGAAGCTTTATGGTATTTATAGATATCTTTCGGCATGATAAAGAATATTAATTTGTGACCAGCATCCATCTCTACAACCAGTATTTATGGACTGGTATTTATGTATTTATGTGTAGGGAGTTTAGTGATCACAAATCGCAATAATGCTTTTTGTATTTGTTTTGGTTTCTAAACATTGGAGAAGCTGCTGCCAGTCAGAGTTAGATGGATCAAGGGTCTGACTCGTTATAAGGCAGCTTCCTATGTTCCAATTTTGACGATGCCAAGGAGGGTATGTGGAACCTTCTGCATGCAAGCGTGCAGGTGCTCTTCCCAGAGCTCTTCCCTAACGGGAATATCTTACAGTGCTCACTTGTAGGCTCACATTCAAGTGCAAACCAGGGCAGACTCTGCTTAGCAATGGGGACAGATCATGCTTGCTACCACATTGTTTTGTGTGCAAGTGCCTTTGATGTTCAAAAGTCCATGCAACGGTGTCTTGTGTTATTTTCCATAGCCATCATCAGGCTTTTCTAGTTTCAGTGTTAAATGTAAAGTTTTTGGCGAGCTGTGTTTATCCTCCTTTAAATGGGGGTTTGGAGCAATTCTTTGATAGATAGTAGCCTGTGAAATTATTTTAACTTGCATGTAGTAGCTCCTTTATTAATGTCAGATTTCAGGTATGAACATTTTATTGCATTGGTGATTCAGTTGGGAGTTTAGCTGTTTGTTGGAGACAAATCGCTGGAACCAGGTGAGTTTTAGAACGCCTATCAGCTTTCTGTAGAAATCCATTCACTGTAGTCAGGAAAACAAAACTGGTGTTTGCATTAATTTTATTGTTCTATTCATTCCTACTAATATAGACCGCAGAGGGTCAGAAATTGCTACTCTGTGCCAGATCAACGAGACTTCTCAGCAAAATCTCTGGTGTGACGTCTGAAGTCACCCATATGCAGTTCCCGCACTGCGTTGCCAACACGTTACTGACTTCAAGCCAACTTGTGTAAGCAGGAATTGAAGTCAACTTGAAGTTGGTAAAATGTTGTAAAATGATGCAGGAACCAGATTCGCATCCCAACATTTTACTGAGAATTTAATGGCTTGCTGTGCTGGCAGTTATGTGAACCTGCCCTGTATTTCGTCACAAAGGATGTCACAGGCCTCCCTTCAGAAGCATTGTATCAAGTGCTTAGGATCAGGTCCTAGCAGCTGGGAAAGCTTCAGACAGCCTGAAGAGAAGAGACAAGTAGAATTGATATTACAGGTCTAAAGTTCGCATCCTAGGTGAGAAGCCAAAGCCAAGATCATACATCAAATGATTTTGAGCAAAGGAGAACACAGCTGGGCAGGCCAAGCCAAAGAGTAAGGGAGGCAAACAGATAACCGTGGAAGGAGTAGGAACAACCCAGTAAGCACAGGTGGTAGCCCAGTAGCTTTCCTGAGGAACAACTGGTCTAGACCAGGGATTCTCAACGTTGGGTCCCCAGATGTTATTATACTCCAACTCCCATAATCCCCAGCCCTAATGGCCTTTGGTTGGGGATTATGGGAGTTGAAGTCCAACAACATCTGGGGACCCAACAGTGAGAACCCCTCGTCTAGACTGAGGGAATGTTGCAGGCCTTGGAGCTCTATTCAATAAGAATGAGCTGACCTTGCACCCAAACACTAAAAGGTTATCCTGAAAAGTAAATCTTGTAAAGTCACAAAGGCTTTATATCCCCAAAGAGCATTCTGTGCAGAAAAGCACCAAATGACACAGCATTAGTAGTCTTTATGGTGTGGCACTTGGTTGGGAGATATACTTTATTTACAGTGTAATCTCCCCAGTCTACAATCTTTCACATGGCTCAATGCCGCAAATAGATTCATACCAAACACAATATTAGTGGACATTATATGAAAAACCATTGACATTCTTGTTCACACAGATCCAAAGCATACTAGAGAATGTAAAGTAAAGTGTGCTGTTGAGTCGGTGTCGACTCTTGGTGAACACAGAGTCCTGTGGTTGTCTTTGGTAGAATACAGGAGGGGGTTACCATTACCATCTCCCACACAGTATGAGATGATGCCTTTCAGCATCTTCCTATATCACTGCCGTCCTATTTAGGTGTTTCCCTATATTAGTAACATACCAGCGGGGAAACATACCAGCAGGGATTCGAACTGGCAACCTCTGGCTTGCTAGTCAAGTCATTTCCCTGCTGTGCCACGTAGTTCATTGTAATTTAAAATAACAATAATTTGTTTAAAATGTGTTCTGTTTTTGCAACTTTGTCAATGAGACAAACCTTTTATTTATAGCATCACTTTGCAAAAGTATGTGCATTTTAAAATTCCTTGCCTTTTATAAATATATTACATTTGTTACGGGCATCTTTTTATACAAAAAGACCACAATTCACTGAACAGCTTTGCAGCATAAATTAATTTCTAAGGCAATCTCATGTGCACCATTCTTGCAAAATTGGTCAATAACTCTTACTTAATTTTCTGTATGTGTCCAGGTCTAAAGTGTTGATGCTTAATCTGCAAACGGAAAATATTTTGAAACTGCAGAAATTTAGAAAGTCAATGCAAAGTTGAATTTCTTTATGTAGAAAATAATGAAAGAGATTGGGATAATCCAAAACATGTTTTTCCAGCAAGAATAGCACTGGTTTCTATCTACATTACTAGTGATTATCTTCTGTGAAGAACATGTGTGTACATTTTTTTAATTATTACTATAATTTATATATCACTTTACACACACAAAAGTTCTCAAAATGGTTTACATAGAAAAAGAATAAAAAGGAAGAAATGATTCCCTGTTGCTGCTGTCACAAGTATGATACCAATAACAGCCACTGGAGGGATGCTATGCTTGGGTTGATAGGTCCAGTTGCTCTCCCATGCTTAACAGAAAGAGAACCACTACTTTGAAACGTGCCAGTTAGCAGGGGCAAAATTTGCTGTGTTAGTATGATAACCACCCAGAGACTAAAGTGTGGGCAGTATAGAAGTTTAAATAAATAGATAGATAGATAGATAGATAGATAGATAATAATAGAGATTATTATATAGATGTTACATGTACAAGGGGAAATGGGAAGAGAGAGAAATGTGATGCTAGAACTTTCTTGAATTTTTTACCACAGCAACTCCACCAACTGAAGAGGAAAATCACTTTTTAAAACAAAGTATTGACTTGCCTCTTTGGCACTGTGGTGGAAACCTCAAGAGAAAGCTCTGGCAGTGCAAGTGTATCTTGCAGATGCATTTAGCTTCATCATAGCATGGCCAGACTGAACAAGTCAATGCCGCTTCCAAATCTAAATGCTTATGTGAAACAGTGGAAGCCACAGAAGTCGAGCGTCCATCAAGAAGCTGGAAATCAAGCATTAGTCCTTTCCTAACCCTTACTCTGCAGACTCTCTAACACTAAGGTTTTCCAAACTCCACAGGCAGAGTACCTGGCTGCCTAATGTAAGTTGAAGGGTGAGAACTCAAGCTGCATAATGAAAGGAAAAGACAACCAGTGAGTGGCTATACATATGTATACACACTGAGGTTATGCCACTCACTGGGGTTCCTGTCCCAAGCCCAGTCCTGGACATGCCTGCATTCCTTTCCCTCCTCCTCCTCCTCCTCCTCTTGCTTTTCCTTTGCTGCACTACTGGTGGTCTGCTGTACAATGTGCAGATGTTTCTCCCATGCTATTTCATGCTTACTTTAGAGTGGCTGTTTAGTAGAGGAATGGAGGATCAACACGTGGAGGACCATCTGCTCTGATGGTGTTTCTAAGCAAACAGCAGATAGCACTGCCACAGTCTTTGATCTCCTATCACTGGTTTTGGCTTATGTTTCAGGCTGCTGGGCAAAGGTGCGTGTGAGCTTGTGCCTTCTGCCCTTCCCTTCACAGTAGCAGTACTTACAGATGTTTGCTCTGGGATTTTCTATTCCAGTCTGCTTCCCCTGTCACTCTGGCTATTGCTGCATGACTTGGGCTGCCTCTCTCCCTCCTCCTCCCTCCCCCTCTCCCAGGACTCTGCAAATGCTTCCAGACAGAGGGCTTTTCAGGCATTCTGGTGTTTGTACTGCTTGACTGCAGTAAAATACATTGCATTAATTTTGTGGTTTTTCCCCACTACAAAGGGCCACTCCTAGTGTTGGAACTAGGTGCTATAATACACAATTTTCTTACCAGACATAGGAACATAGGAAGCTGCCACATACTGAGTCAGACCATTGGTCTATCTAGCTCAGTATTGTCATCACAACTGGCAGTGGCTTCTTCAAGGTTGCAGGCAGGAATGTCTCTCAGCCCTATCGTGCAGAACCGGATTGAACCGGATCTATTTAAAGGATCCTCCTCAGTTAAGCAGCTAAGGAAAACAATTTATGGAGAGATTCTAGAAGTGGGTTTTTAAAAACCCGATTTAGAATGTAAACACTACAAACACTGTGCTTCACAGTACTTGTTGCAACCCGATCACCCTATCGCTCTCTTTAAGGAGAAAAAAGTCCCTTTTCATTTATGGGAAATGAGGTGGCATTTATACCACCAAGTGCTGCCACTTAACGCGGCTAAGCCATGGCTCCCAGAGGACAAGCAAGACTGTCCTAAAATCACCTGCAAACAGAAAGCTAGTGAGCTAGGCAAAACATTCAGAGAAACCTACTCACATTTCTTAAAAGAGTGTGTGGTAGCCAAAAGAGTGTGGCAGGGAGTAAGCAAGCTGTTACAGTGGCCTGATTTGGAAAAACAGACTTGGGAAGAACTAACCTCAGGTTTGAGCGATAGAACCTCTTTTCGAGGTCCCAGAAAGAAACCTTCAAGGAAACAGGACGGAACGGGTGCCCTCATACTAGGGAATTGGAATGTTCCCCTTCTCGTAATCAGGTTAGTAAACCTGTATGTAATTTATGCAATGCTCCTGCATAGGAATAGGGAGGGAAGACACGACCAAGAGGTTCACGTGGATGAGACAGTAAATTTCTTCTGGAAAAGTTTGTATGGTTAGGTGCAAAAAGATAAGTGTATCTCTTCTAAACAGCAATGGGACAAATTGTGGAAGTGGACGTTGGACGTAACCCTCCTGATTACCTGATGTGCCTTGTAACTCCCCCCCCCCCCGAGTTACAGTACTGCCTGCATATACTTTATAACCCTGTGGGTTACCAAATCCTTGTTTGTAAATCTTTGTAGATATATGATGTACAAACAACCACTTTGTATATGATTGTGTTTTGGTAATGTACTGTATGCTTTGGTAGTTCGTTAGTTCAATAAAAAACATCTTGTCCTATTTTGAAGAAGCCAAGGAAGGAACCTGTGTGCCCCACCTATACAAAAGAAAATGGATATTCTTTGTCCTTAAAAGACAACTAAATAGCAATTTCTTAGACACCAATACACAGTCCTATGTAAACTGAGTAGCATGTGAATGGTATTTGGCCGTTTTGATTTTGGTTATAGTAATACAGCTGACATTTTTATTTTGGTATAATAAAATATTAATAAACAACTTTATTTGTTAGCCACCCCATAACCATCTCTGGGTGGATTACAACATACATTAAAACATGAGATAAAAACATACAACATTTTAAATCATAACAGACCAAAAAGTGTGGGTGTGGGTGGGTGGGGGAGGAAAATACAAAGTACAATAGAAAAAATATTTAAAAGACATTTTAAAAAAAACACACAGTTAAAATCAGATCAAAATTTAAAAGGCTTGAGTGAACAAAAAATTATTTACCTGGCATCTAAAAGAACAAAATGATGAAGCCACGTGAACCTCATGGGGAGGCTATTCCATAAATATTGTATAGTGGGTATGGTGTAGATACATTCTCAGTGTTGTTCTTCAGAAGTTCATGAATACAAAGACAGGCTGTTTGTTAAAACTTCCTTATTTGCAATTAAGACAAAAAAGAGAATGGGCAGAGAGAGTGAAAGAAAATGAAGAGATCAGGAAGACGCGCACCAACATCATGATTTAAGATTCATTTAGATCACACTCAATGTCAGCAAAACACTCAATGTCAGCAAAAAAGAGCAAGTTAGTGGTAACTAGCTCCAAATTTTTGTGAACCTATTTACAAAATGTTGAGTTGGCTTAGCTGTATCAGAACCGGAGAACACCCTGGAATCTTCTGAAGCACCAGGTGAGGTGAGGCACTCTGGGACACATTCTCATTTCATATAGGGTCTGTTCCAGCCACTGTGGTTGCCCCCTCTACAGTAGGAGTCCGATTCTAGAGGTGAGAAGTTAAAGTAGCTCCTCCTTAAGTCCCAGAAAGACTCGGGCTCAAGGCTCCCTGGTGATAGAGGTCCTGATTCCACTGATTAGGAGAAGTCGAAGATTTAAAAATGCACAAATCCTCCCAGTGAAGTGGAAGGAGAGCTGGTCTTGTGGTAGCAAGCATGAATTTTCCCTTTTGCTAAGCAGGGTCCACCCTGGTTTGCATTTGAATGGGAGACTATATGTGAGCACTTTAAGGGATGGGGCCTCTCTGGGAAGAGCATCGGCATGTAGAAGTTCCCAAGTTCCCTCCCAGGCATCTCCAGATAGGGCTGAGAGAGACTTCTCCAAGGCTGCTTCTCCTGCAACCTTGGAGAAGTTACTGCCAGTCTGTGTAGCTAGATGGACCAATGGTCTGACTCAGTATATGCTAAACATAGGAACATCCTATGGATTGGTTCCAAGTGAAGTGAGTGAATAAACAAATCAACTCACTTGGGAGCTCCATGTGTATGTCTGAGCTCTTGCATGGATTTGGATCAGAGTATAGGGATATTGATTCTGATGCCATTTTTTAAAAAAGTGTCCTTTCACCCCACCCCACCCTTGCATTAAAGTGTATTGTATACTGCTTTCAGTGCCACTCCATAGGAACATAGGAAACTGCCATATACTGAGACAGACCATTGGTCTATCTAGCTCAGTATTGTCTTCACAGACTGGCAGCAGCTCCTCCAAGGTTGCAGGCAGGAATCTCTCTCAGCCCTATCTTGGAGAAGCCAGGGAGGGAGCTTGAAACCTTCTGCTCTTCCCAGAGTGCCTTAATCCCCTGAGGGGAATATCTTGCAGTGCTCACACATCAAGTCTCCCATTCATATGCAACCAGGGCAGACCCTGCTTAGCTATGGGGACAGGTCATGCTTGCTACCACAAGACCAGCTCTCCTCTCTCTCTTCTTCCCTTTTATAGCTTCCCTGACTCTACTTGCTAGCCATGCAAGCAAGACCAGCTCTCCTTTCCCAATCATTGCAGGTCTTTTCTTCTACAACAACAAATATTTATATACGACTTTTCAACAAAAGTTTCCAAAGTGGTTTACATAGAGAAATAATACATTAATAAGATGGCTTTAGTCCATATGTAGAGTTTTCCAACTTCTGTTGTCTATAATAGGCTTTCCCTCCTTTATATTATATCATGTATTGGACCACAAAGCACTACTAATTAGAAGATTTTTTGTTTTCTCTTGTCTCAGGACTCCTTTTGGGTGGTTACAATTCCTTCTCTAAGTACCCAAAGCAAACTTAATTGAAGATAACTCCCATTGACCTCAGTGGGGCTTACTTCTAAGTAAACATGTATAGGATCATGCTGCAGAAGCAATGGAATTCTTTCTAGAGTTCTTTATCAAGCCAACTCTTATATACAAGAATTCTTCATGCTGTCTTAGTACCTTTTGAAGGAGATTAATAAATAGAGGCTGTTTTATACAGACAATTGGAAATTACTGTTTGGCTGTTCTATTTTCCAGATGTGAAAAACAGCTTGTCTCTTTCTTTCCTGTTATAACGAGAAAGCTAATCGAGCTGAATTTGTTTCGGATGGCAATGAAATTATAGGCACACATGGAGCTGGCAATATTCATTTTTTTCATTGCCCCACTAATTAATAAGGAGTTATGAAAAATCCTGCAGAAGTCCTCTAATGCCTGTTATTCATGGAGCTTTTTAATCAAGTTAAACCCAGGCACAATGTTGTGCGTTAAATAATCCAGCTTGAGATACTTTCTTAAGCCCATTTTGGTTTAAACCTCAACCTTACATGTGATGTAAAGGTTGTATTTCGGTGCTTTCAAATAAGTGTATGTAGGCAGGGGCATAACTACCATTAGGCAAGGAGAGACAGTTGTCTCGGGGCCCCACTGCCTCAAGGCCCCCCCCAAGGCATGTCACATGACTCCACACCCACCCATGTTGCACCCCCTATGAATTAATATTGAGTCTCTTGGATATCAGCAGTAGCAGAGAGTTAAAAAAGGGTTAACTTTTCTCCCAGCCCTATTTGATGTGAGTGTGAGGGCACTATATATTGTAAAGTGTGTTTGTGTGTGTATAACAGTGAGGGGCCCATTTTAAAATCTTGTCTCTGGGCCCACTCCAACCTTGCTACACCCCTGTATGTAGGACAACACCAAACTGTATGAATGAATTATAAAGCCAGTTCACTCAATGATTAAAAGGGTAGGAGAGAAGCACCCTACCTAAGCTAGTTCTGTAGCTGTGCACATTCCCATTTTCTGCTAGTGTGTGAGTAAAAAACAAGGTCAGAGCCTCGGGCAGTGATTGAGGCTATTCCCACAATCACTGGAAAGCAAGCTAAGGGAGCTTAGCCCACTTTCTAGGGATCATGGGAACTACTGGGCTTGCAGGTAAGCCCGGTGCTCTCAAGGCAGCTAGCCTGCCTAATTCCCCCTCCTCTTAAATGAGGTTAACGGAGTGAGCGCTCCATTAACCTCATTTGGATGCTTTCCTTTCTTCATCACTACAACTTTTGACCAGTTGGGCCATGTTTCTCTTGTAGGTGAAGTATAATGCCCTTAATCTTAAGTGTAATACTTTACATTTAAAAAAATGCATTCAAGTAAAGTAGAAGCTGGCATCTGATGGTGTCTTCACTTGCTTCCCTTCCTAGGGAAGGGAGGACAGCTGGTCTTGTGATAACAAGACTGAATTGTCCCCTTTGCTAAGCAGGTTCTGCCCTGGTTTGCATTTGGATGGGTGACAACATGTGAGCGCTGTCTACGGTAAGATATTCCTCTTAGGTGATAAGGCCATAGCTCAGTGGTAGAGCATCTGCTTTGAATGAAGAAGGTCCCAGGCTCACTTTTGGGTATCTCCAGGTAGGGCTAAGAGAGAGTCCTGCCTGAAACCTTGGAGAGCTGCTGCCAGTCAGTGTAGACCATACTGAGTTAGGTGGACCAATGGTCTAACTCAGTATAAGGCAGTTTTCTATTGTCCTCTCCCGACTTCTCCTTCACACGGCAGTTGGTCTGTGGTGATGAGGGAACAGTCCAACTACAACAGGAGCCAGTATCTGAAGGTGTCTATTCTCAGATGTAAGCAGACTGTAAGGGAAATGATACATGCAATCAATATGCTAATATTTTTCAAAGTGCTTTGAAGCTGACTCCTGGTGTACTATCATAGGTTTCAAAGCTGACCTCTTCTGTAGAAGGTGATCATCTTACTCAGTCTTTGCACAAGCCTCTTTCATACTGATAGAATGATTTTGCTTAAGAAACTGTTGCCTGTCTGGGTCAGTCACCATTGATACATAATCTAATAAGACTGTCTCTTAATTTTAGCACATATTGAATGTATTAATGATGTGTTTTCTGTCAACCCACTGGTTTCCCAAGGCACTGTATCTATGGGCTTTTTCCACTTGTTGTTTTTTTTACAGAAGGACATATAAAACTGCAAAATTGGCCTTTAAAAATATCTTGTGAAACCATCTGCTTAATGGCCAACTTAGCCTTGCCAGGTTTTCAGGGCAGTTGACAAATTATGCAGCTTTTATGCACCAGATTAATGACACTTATGGGGCATAAACCTACCGGTCGTAAATACTTTCATCTCCTGGTGGTGGTGGTGGTTTTTGAGTGCTTAAATTAAAATTTCAATTTCACAATTTTCCAAGTGGGGGGGGAGGGGCATGATCTGGTATACTTCATTTTAAGAACTTATTTTTTCCTGAATAAGAGGCAACAAGATCACTTCTCAAATTAGTTATCAAAACAAAAGGTGGCACAGTAAATTTAACTAGAAAAATCTGGAGATTTCCACTGGAGAAACATCTGCTAAAATCTCTTCAACCATGTGCAATTTACAGGGTCATAATACTAACCTTTTCCATTTTAAAGCCACCATTCATTGAGCAAAATGAATTAACCTTGATGTTTTGCATTTTTAATGCACTCTCTCCTTTATACGGATATGACAAATATTTATATACCGCTTTTCAACAAAAATGCTCAAATTGGTTTTCATATAAATAAATAAATAAATAAATAAATAAAATAGCTCACTGTCCCCCAAAAGGCTCACAATCTAAAAAAGAGGCCTAAGATAGATACCAGCAACAGTTACTATGGAGGGATGCTGTGCTGGGGATGGATAGGGCCAGTTGCTCTCCCCCTGCTAAATAAAGAGAATCACTGTTTTTAAAAGGTGCCAACTTTTAAAAGGTGCCAAAAGATGCCAACTGCTCAGTTAGCAGGGGTTTAATGTACAGGGATTGAACATTAAAAGCCCCAGGCAATTTTGGACCTACCTAACCAGAGACATCCCACTAGCTATGTATAACCTGTCAGTATATCCCCTGCTTATGCTGCTGGGCTGGGACTTCCAAAAAGGAGGCAAGTTGGGTACTTGACAGGTGAGCCACATTTGGAGGTGGTGCAGATATTGTCCAGCCTGAGAGAGCTGGACTGTACAGTCAGGATTCTCTAATGTTATGTTTCAAAAAAGGCATTGATTCAGTCAATCTTTTCCAAGTAGTACATGGAACAATCTTTCTGAAACATGGTTGAGTATTAGGACGGGACAACCCATCTTTTCATGAACATAATTCCATATTTTCAATTTGAAAAATGGAATAGATGGAGTAGTGGAATAGAAAGTCAATACAATCTTTTGTCATCTGTGGATGGCAGACATGGGTGGCAGGGGCAGGAGAGAAGGTTTGTCTTCAGCTTGTCCGTAGGACTGAGTCAGTGATGATGTTCATCACCAACAAAAAAGCACTAGATTACAAGATGAAAGTGGGATAAAATAGAGGAAATACATTAGCTTTATCAGAACTAAAATAAATGTTTGTATCTATAGGTTGGACTATAGGGTGGACTATAGTTCTGTATGTATAGGTTGGCTACGGACATTTTATCGAAGCTGTTTGAAAGAAGCTATATGTGGCAATTGCTCTACATGGTGGTTGTAATAAATAGAGCACCTTGCCATGGGGATCACGTGGATAATTTCTATACTAGTGGAGGCATGGAGGTACTCCACAGGATGGGACACTCCATGTGGTGAGCTGCTGTACCCATCGGAGCCACTGTGTGGAGCACTCACCATGCAGAAGTTTGGAAGAGTCTCCCCATGCTGGTTGTGACAGGTAGACACATGAGTCTCTGTTTCTAGAGAAGTATAATTCACCCTCCCTTTGGGGTGTAATGGTTTTATTCCAGTTTTGCTGGCTTTTAGGGTATTTTTTCTATACGGGATGGGCGTGGGATATACAGACCTTGATCCTGAGAGGGCTGCTTTGTCTTTAAGGTGTTCACGAAAAGCAGAATTTCACCAAATGCAACTTTTACCTTTCCCCAATGCCTCCGTGACACAATTGATGGTATTTCCCCATGACTTAATGGGAGAGGACCTAGATGCACCATCTAATGTTCTGTTCCCTAGAGTATTGTGCAAGGCTTTCATGACAGGTAAACAGCAAAATGCTCTCCTCTTCTAAAACGTATTGCACTTTGCTTTCCAGAAAGCATGCTCATCAGTATTGGTAAACATCCTGGCAACAGGTCCCTCTGCTGGTGCTATATGGAAAACATACCATGATAGAGACTTTAAATCCTTATATTGTTGGGACTTCTTAGTTTTGTCAGGTGCTGTGACTGGGTCCTGACACTGAGCTCGGGAGACAAAACAGTTGGAAGCTGGGAGAATGGCACTAAGGGTCAGTGAAATTTACTATGGGCAGCTGCTGCTTCAAAGCTGCTCTCTGTGCAGAAGCCTATTAAGAAGTAGTAGGTTACTTTCCTGCAGTTTCCCCTAGCATGATGGATGATGTTCTGAAAAGTGAAAGGACTTCCTGTGCCATGGAGATTTTTTTCTGATGGCTAGCTGCAAGATATTCTTTATCAGGTTAAATTTCTAATACCACTATACAGATGAATGCACCAGTTTTTGTTCAGATCATTTTGGATACACAACCATTCTCCCCATGGCATCTTGTTCCTGAACAGTATTTTCACATATGTTATTTCAAACAGGATTATTTGAATTGGTGAACAAAAGTCAACGAATATCACACCAGAGACCACTGATGGGTGTTTTGAATGTTCCTTTCAAGCAATTTGCACATGGTCTTTTTAAATCCTTGCTATAATTACACAGGGCATCAGAGCTTCGGTTTAGATCAGGGATTCCAGACATTGTCATAGTGAGGCTGCTTTTTCTTGTTTACAAATGATATTTGAATGTTTGTTTGTTTTGTTATTTACCACCTTTATTCCAATACACTTAGTGTGGCATATATACCTTGCTCACACCTTTCATGTTGGATTTGCATATTAAAAATCTGGGTACACATCCCTCCTCTACCTTGAAGCACACTAGATTGCTTACTCCCTAGGATTGTTGAGTGAATTAAATGAGTTAAGAACATATTGTGAGGCCCTGAGCCTTTGAGAAGTAAATACTGGTATGCAAGTAAATAAATTAGCCTCCAGGCTTGAGCACGGGCAGTTTTCAGTCATCAAAATGGGAGGCCTTTGCTTGTTCTCTTCCCATAGGTGAGGGTGCAGTTTCTGAGGAACAATAAGCATTACTCACTCCCAAGAAAAGGAAGGACTCACCACCATAGTATAAGGCAGCTTCTTATACACACATGATGAGTATTTATATACTGCTTTTCAACAAAAGTTCCCAAAGCGGTTTACAAATAAATAAATAAATAAATAAATAAATAAATAAATAAATAAGATGGCCCCCTATCCCCAAATGGCTCACAATCTTTAAAAGAAACATAAGGTAGACACCAGCAACAGCCACTGGAGGGATGCTGTGCTGGGGATGGATAGGGACAGTTGCTCTCCGTCTGCTAAATAAAGAGAACCGCCACTTTTTAAAAGTGCCTCTTTACTCAGTTAGCAGGGAACTCATTCCAAATAGCTGCTGGCTCTTATGGTGAGTTACAACAATGGTCTATCTAGCCCAGAATTGTCTATTCTGACTGGCAGAAGCTCTCCAGTGTCTCCATCAGGGGGCTTTCTCATCAACTGCTACCTGGCCCATTTTAGCAGGAAAAAAATCATGTGTGAGGTCCTAAAACTAACATTAATTGTAGCACAAGCTTTCATGGATTAGAGTCCACTTTGTCAGAAGTATGAAGTGTTATCCTCAGTTGGCAGATACATAGATGTAAAAAATATTTAAACAATGGAGCCAAATGACCATAAAATTCAAGAGGTATTCTTACACTTCCATATAAAGCTTAGAGGCCAGGAATTGAAGCTGCAACCTTCTGCATGTTCAACATGTGCTCTACCACTGAATTATGGCCCATGTGCCTACTATCTGTTCAGATGGCAAAGAGAGGCTTATTTGAGAAAGATACCGCACCAGGATAGGTCAGCCTAGTGATGCTGCATTTGCACCATTTGTGCAAATTGTATTGCACAGTAGTAAGCCCATTGGGAGAGTAAGCCCTCTTGTTGTAATGCAATTTGTGTAAATGCAATGTTACTAGTCTGATGTACTGTTATGCAGTATGTCAGCCATGGCTCTAAAACTGGTGACTCAGTGGCTGTTTGGTGTTTTGTTTTTTTTTAAGAATAGGTGTAGCCTAAGTGTTATTTCTTGAGGAAAGGCATGGAAGGATGACCAGATCCAAAGGAGGACAATGTTTTTGTACTTTAATGGTATAGAGGAGGGAATTTTGGCAGGTGCAGTTTTTTGTACCCTGCAGATTGTTGCCTGCCCTCTTTCCAATAGAAATAGTGTACATATAAATGTAAAGTAAATAAATAGCACCACAGAGCATGTGCACACAGCAAGAAGGCACCCCTGCTCTTCCTTAAAAAGCAAAAATGAGAACAAACAAGAGAGTAATTTACTAGCAAAAAATACCCGAAAAGGGGACTGTCTCTGACAAACAGGGACCATCGCCTCACAGTGACAGAGTTCGTTTAGTTCAGGGCTGCACAGTGCACAACTCTGCTCCTCTCGCTGTTTTGGACTACAACTCCCATCCTCCCCAGCCTGTGCCCAATAGTGAGGGACAATGGGAATTATAGTACAACGCCTGCAGGAGGGCCAAAGTTGTGCAGCCCTGATTTAGAGAACTCTCTACCATACTAAAGAGCCTCTATCAAAGAAAAAGACTTTGAGGCTGTTCAGAAGAGCAGCCCTACCCAGGTGTTGGGCAGCTTTACCTAGGTAGGGCTGCTCGTGTGAAGTGCCGGGATCAAGGCCAATCCTGGCACCACCTCCCCAGGTAGCCTGGGATTTTTACCAGCCCTTTTTACCCTGGTCCGCAAGCGCACCCTTCCCCCCAGGTCCAGGGTTGTATGCATGCTTGGGCTGCAAGCAGCCCCAAAGCCGGGCACCTAGAGCGCCTGGCTTGAGGGGAAATCCCTCAGGGCACCATGCTCCTCCCACAGTGCATTTAGCAATATCTGGAGGCCGGGCTGCATGGTCCCAGCTTGCAAGCAGTGTGGGTTGTGTGGGCATGCGAGCCGGGCATCCCACACATGGATCGGGATAATTTGGAGGAATGATAAGCTCAGGTTTGCCTCCCTGCACCCCGCCGTGCCCTGCCTGCCTGCCAGAAATAGTCATGAGAATGACCTTTTAGAGTTGCATGATTAGAAACTGAGCAGAATCTCAGTCTAGCCTGAGTGTTGTAAGTTGTATAGACAGGGCAAACTCTCAAGCTGTATCCCCCATCTGGGCCAGCAGAACATAATAAACTTGCACGGTTAAGGGGAGATTTTAATGAAATATGCCTATGTGGAGATGTCTTTAGCTCTGCTTTCTAGCATAAACCTCAATATGTCACTATATTATTATTTATTTTATTTATTTATTATTAAAACTTGTATACCGCCCTTCCAAAAGGCTCAGGGCGGTTTACATTAAAACACCATTAAAATCAGTTAATAATTAAAACAAAAATAATGAAGCATAAAAACAATAATTAACAATTTAAAACATCATAAAAACAATTAAATAATCAGAAGAATTTAAAAACAAGTTTTAAAAAGCTGAGAAAGCCTGGTTGAAGAGATCTGTTTTCAGGTGTTTTTTGAAAATTGCCAGGGATGGGGAGGATCGTATCTCAGCAGGGAGCGCATTCCACAATCTCGGGGGAAGCAGCCGAGAAGGCCCATCTCTGTGTAGCCACCAAACGAGTTGGTGGCAACTGGAGACGGACCTCGTCAAGTGACCTCAATGGGCGGTGGGGCTCATAGCGAAGAAGACGCTCTCTTAAATACCCAGGGCCTAAGCCGTTTAGGGCTTTATAAGTTATAACTAGCACTTTGGATTTTGCCCAGAAAACTATTGGCAGCCAGTATAACTCCATCAACAAAGAAGTAAAGTGGTCTCTCCGAGATGACCCAGAGACCAACCTGGCTGCCGCATTCTGAACCAACTGAAGTTTCCAGACTACGTACAAAGGCAGCCCCACGTAGAGTGCATTACAGAAGTCCAGTCTGGAGGTTACCAACAAATGTACCACTGTTTTGAGGTCATTGATCTTGAGAAACGGGCGCAGCTGGCGTATCAGCCGGAGCTGATAAAAAGCACCCCTGGCCACTACCTCAACCTAAGAAACCAAGGAGAGGTGTGGATCCAGAAGTACTTCCAGACTGCGAACCTGTTTCTTTTGGGGAAGTGTGACCCCTTCTAGAACAGGCAGATCAAAATCGTCTCTAGAGTTCCGACCCCGCACAATAAGTACCTCCGTCTTATCTGGATTCAGCTTCAGTTTATTCTCCCTCATCCAGCCCATTACTGCTTCCAGGCAGGCATTTAGGGAGGATATGCCAACTCCTGACTATAGCGGTAGTGTTGTGCGAATTGATTCGAGTACAAATCGATTTGTACCTGAATCTAGCTGATTCGGGCAATTTGGAGACAGAACAAATTGCCCCTGTGGTCCATTGGCTAGTTTTTGGTTCAAATCGAATTGTGCTAGATTCGATTTGAATGCAAGATTCAGATTACTCCTATCATTCTCCCCAGATTCCCAGCTTTCATTTAAAAACCAAACCAAACCCTAAGCTTTAGCCCTTGTAGAAGTGGAGTTATGGAGCAAAATGTGCTGTCACTATTTTTCAAGTGTTTGGATTCTTTGGTGTATAATACTTTTCCTCATAATGAATCCCTTTGAGGATTCATTGCACATCTTCATTTCTTCTGTTCATTTTGACTGTCATTGGACAGTGCCAACTGTCAACTGCCATGTGTCAACTACACACACACACACACACACCGTTTATTTTTTAGGAATTGTTGAAGTGTTTAGATTCTTTGGTGTCTTCATTACACCAAAGAATTGCTTCTGTTCATTTTGACCGCATTGCTTTGAGGGTGGGGAATTGGTGGCATCCCATGTGCCAACCACTTCTCAACCCGCCACTGGGGTACTCAGTTTATATTTTAGGAATTTTTCAGTTGTTTAGATTCTTTGGTGTGTAATGAATCCTCATAGGGATTCATTATGAGGAAAGGTTATTAGACACAAAGGAGCCTAAACACTTCAAAAAATTCCTAGAACATAAACTGAGTAGAACCCCACTGCCTTGCGGGTGGGAGGGGGGTGTAGATGGCACATGGCAGTTGACAGTTGGCACTGTCCAATGACAGTCAAAATGAACAGAAGAAATGAAGATGTGCAATGAATCCTCAAAGGGATTCATTATGAGGAAAAGTATTATACACCAAAGAATTCAAACACTTGAAAAATAGTGACTGCACATTTTGCTCCATAACTCCACTTCTACAAGGGCTAGAGCTTAGCTTTAAAAAATTAAATTAAATTAAAGCTGGGGATCCATGTTAGGATAGGGCCACTTTGAATCCCCATTATTTCCTATGGTGGAAATATATAAAATCAGTAAAAACTTTTTAAAAAATCACTAAAAATCAACCAAGTGCCCCACTGCCAATTTTGGTGGTAGGTGGCACCCATGGGGACCTACCCACCACTCAAATTTGGTGCCCCTAGGACCTTTATAAGTGGTCCAAATCGATCTTAATCCAAATCTAATCATGGTGATTCAGGGGGACAGATTTGGACACAAAACAAATTAGGGGTGATTTGATTTGGGCACAAACTGAATAGAAAAAAATGATTTGTGCACATCCCTATATAGCAGATTAAAGCCTTTGTCTCAGACCAAGCCCACGTGAGGAATAGAAATGCTGAATCACCCCTGTTGTGCTGCCTGGCTAGGCTTCTCCTAAAACTATTCTATATTTTTGGTAGGTTCAAAATCCTGCCACCACCACCCCTTCTGTCTATAGAAACTTTCTGGGATTGGGGTGGGATAACCCAGACAAAAAACTCTCTTAATTTGACTCATGGATAAGTTCAAGAAACTTCCACGTGCAAGCCTACACCTGGTGAGAAAACTGATAGCTGCTGAATGTTTGAGGATGTGTTTGCACCAGAGAAGTCCCTCTTCGGCCCCACCTTTTTCCTGAGTTAAAATCCAACTTAGAGAGTTTTAATCAATTACTGCATACTGCTTCTGTCTGAGGCTTTCTCAGCTTTTAGATACAGTTAAGAATACTTAGTAGTTTGTCTTAATGCACGCTTAAATTTTTACAAAGACTTTTGCAACGCCCTAGCTGTACTGAGTGTAGGCTAGTGTTTCTTATTTCAATTACATTGCAGGTAAACTATAATAGAACAGTATCCAGAATATGCAGAGCACACACACAAAGAAATATAAGTTTCTAATGCAAAGTCTGAGTAAAAACAGTTTTTTCTAAATTAATTTTCTCGAAGCCAAAGCCCTGGCTCTTTGATTTGAACTCACAAAACTCCTGATGAGAATTCAAGCTTCCTGCCCTCCTGCCTTTCAAAGATCTGCAGAGCTATTCTCCTGCAGCCAATCTCCATGGCCACATGTCCTCCTGTGCACCTCCAGCCTAGCTTCTTCTAACCAAGAACTCCTTTCTTCCTGGCAACAGCTCTCTAGGTCCCACCCACCCGGTGTGCTGATTGGCTGAGCTCTAGAGCTCACCAGCTTGTCAGTCAAGACAAGGTTCACTTCCAGTTAACTCTTTAGAGGGAGGGGAGGCTGATCACTACAGTCACAAACAAAAATCAGGACATTGTTATGTTTGGGAGAATGTGTTATGCACATTCTTCCACCAAGGAACTATCCTATCTCATCCCACTCATACATTGCTGAAGGCAATGCTCCATGAGTCATTTATTGTGATCAACAATAGTCCTCCACACAAGCCCTGCATCAATCTGAAAATGAAGAGAATGTTTATTCTTTTGATTCAAGATATACTTGAAAAAATGTAATTCTTCTATCCTATGTACAGTTCAAAATTAACCCCGCCAACTGCAGTATGTGAAATGGCAGCCTGTACACTAGCATGGCACTTTATGTACCTGTGTGTTCTTTTACGTGTACACTGGAGTCCTGGATACAAGACACATCCAGCCATCCTTCAGAGATTTAACTCTAGAGACATTCTCCATCCATCGCCCCACTTTGGAAACAGCCACTGAAGCCCCTCTGCGCAAAGCAGGAAAGACTTGGCTTGAGCAGAGGGGCATGCCCCAATCCTCTGCAACCCGCATTCCCCCACAAACCTTTGATCTATGAAAGGGCACTTCCTCAAACAATTGGGGGGGGAACTAATGGGGGGAATTGACTTGGTGAACATGCACTTGAAGGTCCATTCTTCAGTGCTTTAGGCTCCAGGTAGAAAGAAGTTGAGTGGCAAGCTTCATGCTTTTCTGCAGCCCAACTCTACCTCACCTAGCTGATGGCTTGCTCCCCTGTGCTTATCTCAGTTGTCAACCTTCACTCTGCTGGCAAGTGTACATGTCCAACCTTTACTGGTTTTGGGCCCTCCCCTCAAAAGCATAATCTTCCTGCACACTTTGCGGTTCCTCTATCTGTGGGGACCCCATCCTGCCTTCTCCCACCTGAGTGCCTAGCTCATCCTCATGCAGGTTACCTACTTTACTAGTAGGAAAGGTTATTGACGCGCTCTTAGCTACATTATTCAATAAAATTATTAGCAGTGCCAGGTATTTTTAATTAGAGTACATTTTCCCCTTTCCCTCATGGTGTGACTACAGTGTGAAGATTACCTTCCCTCATCTATTTCCACCTCTCCTCCACCCAAAAACTGAGTGCTCAAAACAAAGTTGGACTTTGCAAAGATCATACATAAATTGGATATTCAGTATATGAGCAAAAGAGAGTGACTGCCTATTCCTTCTCTACCTACCAGTCTCATGCACACAGGTACAAGTATTCTCCTTTTGGAGCTTCTAGGAACCATATCAAGAGCTACGTAACTGGATACCAGGCATAAACCTCTACACCGCCAGCTGCACAGAATGTGCATGAAGGAAGCAAAGTCTACAACAAGTCTCCTGTGTCTCTTATCCCCCTGCAGAGTTCCTCCACCACAAATGCACATTATGTTGCTTTCCTCCACCCACAGAAGACAGGATAACATCCGGTCCTTAAGTGAAGAAATACTAACAATAAAACTTTGCAACACAAATGTTCCAAAAATGATGTCCAAATCAGCAGATTCAGTACAGTTATTCCTATCAGTTTAGGAAGACAATATTCTGCATTCATTGCAGTTTATTTTCAGGCCCTAAAGCTGCTGGTGAGTTTTTTCTTTCTCTCTCTCTTTCTCTCTTTCAGAAGAGTGGAGATGGTTTTATGCAACACAAAGGACTTTCGTATCAAACAATAGTGTTCTGGTATCTTCTTGAGCTTTATTATTTACTGCTTGATGACATTGCTGGAATCAAACCCATTTTAGTAGAAGTAGGTGACACACAAACCTTTGCTTATGTACATATGATATTACAAAAGCAAAACTGCTGGTTCCCTCAGATAATGAATTTATCCTCATTCAATCACATATATAGCACCTGTAAACTGATGTCTGACCATTTGGAAAAAAAATAAACCTGGTTTGGGAGCAAATGTTAGACCATTTTCAAAATGCTCACAACCTTATTTATTTATTTACTTACTTATGTTACACACTTCTATACCATCCAAAACTCACGTCTCTGGGCGGTTTACAACAAGCAAACAAAAAGTTAAAACATTAGTTAAAACAAATGACAACAACAACAAAATTAAAACAGTATTTAAAACAAAATAAATGACATAGCAAAAGTCAGAACATTACAACAATTTAAATTTTAAAACAATGTTAAAACTGTTAAAACAATATTTAACTGAAAGCCTGGGTGAACAGGTGCATTTTTAAAGACTTTTAAAAAGTTGTCAGAGATGGGGAGGCTCTTATTTCAGCAAGAAGCGCATTCTAAAGCTCTGGGGCAGCAGCAGAGAAGGCCCGTCCCCGAGTAGCCACCAAACAAGCCGGTGGCAACTGCAAACGGGCCTCTCTTGTTTATCTCAATTGGTGGTGGGGTTCATAACGAAGAAGACATTTTCTTAAATACCTAGGGCCAAAGCCATTTAGGGCTTTATAAGTTCTAAACAGCACCCTGTATTTTGCCTGGAAATTTATCGGCAGCCAGTGTAGATCTTTCAATATGGGAGTAATATGGTCTCTCCGAGATGACCCATAGACCAACCTTGCTGCCGCATTCTGAACCAACTGTAGTTTCCTGACTACACACAAGGGCAGCCCCACATAGAGTGCATTGCAGTAATCCAGCCTAGAGGTTACCCGCATATGTACCACTGTTCTGAGGTCATTTATCTCAGGAAACTGACGCAGCTGGCGTATCACCCAAAGTGGATAGAAGGCACTTCTGGCCACTGCCTCAACCTGGGACGCCAGGGAGAGGCTCGGATCCAGAAGCACCCCCAGAGTGCGTACCTGTTCCTTCTGGGGAAGTATGACCCCACCCAGAACAGGCAGATCAAACTTATCTCCTGAGTTTCGACCCTGCACAATGAGTACCTCCATCTTATCTGGATTCAGTCTGTTATCCTTCATCCAGCCCATTACCACCTCCAAGCAGGCATTTAGAGAGGATATGCCCTCTCCTGGTGATGTTGACATGGAGAAGTAGATTTGGGTGTCATTAGCATAATGATAGCACCCTGCACCAAATCTTCTGATGATCTCCTCCAGCGGTTTCATGTAGATGTTAAACAACATCGGAGACAATAAAGAGCCCCGAGGGACACCATACAAAAGTTCAGATTTTGAGGAACAACAGTCTCCAAAGGACACCATCTGGAACCTGCCCAAGAGGTAGGAGCAGAACCACTGCAAAGCAGTGCCTCCCACTCCCAATCCCCTCAGATGTTCCCGAAGGATACTATGGTTGATAGTATTGAAAGCCGCCGAGAGGTCCAAAAGGACCAACAGAGTCACACTTCCTCTGTCGATTCCCAATTGGAGATCATCCATCAGGCCGACCAAGGCAGTCTTCACCCCATAGTCCACCCAAAAGGCAGATTGAAATGGGTCTAGATAATCAGTTTTCTCCAAGACTGTCTGGAGCTGGGAGGCCACCACCCTCTCAATTACCTTGCCCAGCCACTGAAGGTGGGAAACAGGCATGTAGTTGCTCAACTGTGAGGGATCCAAGGTAAGCTTCTTCAGAAGTGGTCTAATAATTGCCTCCTTAAGACCAGGAGGCATCCTTCCTTCCCTCAGAGAAGCATTTATAATTTCTATCAGACCTTCTACAACAACCTCGCTGCCAGATAGTATAAGCCGTGTCTGGCAAGGGTCAGGAGGACAGGTGGTAGGTCGCACTATTCCAATCAGCTTGTCCACATCCTCAGGAGAAGGAACTGATCCAACTTAACCATACAAGAGGAGTCGCTGGACACCTCCACATCAGACACTGAAGTAATTGTGGATATGGAATCTAAGTCAGCCTGAATATGAGAGATTTCCCCCACAAATAATTCATTAAACATGTCACAGTGGGTAATCGATGGTTCCAGATTCTGATTCAATGGAGGAGGGGCAAATACTAGCCCTCTCACAATCCTAAACAGTTCCGCTGAACGTGAACTTGTGGATGCAATATAGGCTGAAAAGAATCGCTTCTTTGCCACATGTATCACCTGAGTATAGATCTTCAAATGGACTCTATGATGTAATCTGTCAGATTTGAGTCAAGTCTTTCTCCACTTGCACTCCAGTCATCTGCCTTCCCACTTCAGCCCCTGCAGTTCTTCCATATAACAAGGGGCCAATTTTGAAGCGGGTCAGAGAGGATGCTTAGGAGCAATCATGTCTACTGCCCCAGTGAGTTTGCTGTTCCAGTTTTCTACCAGGGCATCAACAGGATCACCAGCAGAGCCAACACTAAATCCCTCTAAGGATTCTTGAAATCCTAAAGGATCCAACAACCTTCTCGGGCAGATCATCCTAATAGGTCCCTCACCTCTGCGAAGGTGGGAAGTGATTGTGAGTCCAACCTTAACCGGATGGTGGTCTGTCCATAACAATGGGGAAATCACTGGGGTTCCCACCCACAGAACACCACTCTGATCAGAGTGAAAGACCAAATCAAGCTATGACATGCAATGTGTGTCAGTCCCGAGGCCCATGATGGCATGGCCTCTATGAATTCCTGAGCCACCCTGGACAAATTGGTCCCAAAATGAACATTGAAGTCCCTCAGTACCACAAATCTAATACCAAGTCCATCAGCTCAGTTAGCGACTCTGTTGAGTAGCGAGGAAATCGGTACACCAACAGAAGTCCCAGTCTATCCCTGGTCCTCAAATTTAAGTACACACATTCGATATGGTCCGACATCTCAACAAGGATCCTGGTAAGGGAAATGTTATTCTTATAGACCATAGCCACTCCACCTCTCCTCCCATGGTCCCACACCCGCTTCTCAGCGGAGTACCCTGGAGGGAGAAGCCGGAACCAGACTAGGCCACCAGACTCCCCCAGCCAGTTCTCTGCAATATATACCAGGTCGGTGCCTTCATCCAGAATCAAATCATGGATGGTTTCTGATTTGTTCTGGACCAACCAGGCATTACAGAGGAGCAAGGTGAGGTTCCAAGGGTGGTCAGCACTGCTCCCCAAGGTCAAATAGCTGGCAGGACAGCCGGAAGGGGAAACCGCAATTTAATTTCCAAGACCCTTTCCCCTGTAATGGCCCACTGACCTACCAATGTTACTTCTTCAGTTCCCCACCACCACGGGAATTGCTGCCCCACAGTCAGTGGACATGCCTGTTGTCTCCCCATTCCAGGTATGCCCAGACACATTCTAAAACAATCTCACCCAGGACTAATTAAAACAGCAGCCCCAATATTAAATCCCCCCCCACATACAAATACCTGGGCCAGGAGGCCTGGCCCTCGCTGTCCCCCGAAGTGGCTCCCCCAAAGGGTTGATCCCCTTTGGCATCACTCCTTTGGTGGTAACCCCGCTGCCACTGGCAGCACCCTAAATGAGGTGCAGCAAGCTCTGAGCAGATGGAAACCCTGAGCAGCAAGCTCTGGCAGATGGAAACCAGGAAAATGCAAAGTCACCCCCTGTGGGTCCCAATCCTGCAAAGCCTAACCACAGTCCAGCAGCCTGTCCTGGGGGGGGGGGGGGAGATAGTAAGCGGGGGCGGGGGAGCAGAAGCAGACAATTGATGATAGAATTCAGCATGAAACTGAGCTGCAAAATAAGTTCCATCAAGCTAAGCAGTTCCAGACTTGGGTTAATATCTGGGTGGGAACAAAAAACAAATCAAACCCCCAAGAGGTGAATATCACAAGCTGCTGAGCTGAAGAAAACTGTGGGGTGACTTTCACGATTGCCAAGAGCAGGCAGTAAGGGTGTGGGTGCTTTTAACTCAACTCCCCACCCCCCAGAAGACTGAGTTCTGTTGGGAGTGTGAACCACGCTCCCAGACGAGCAGCACTGTGTGCCTGCAGCACTGAGCTCCAGAGGCTGGGACAACTCATCCAAGCCCCCAGAGATCTTACAATGCACCAGATGAGTGTGAGGTGCATCGTGGTGATTCCCCCAGCGATGGGCAGGCAGCCGGCGCTGACATACGATCAGGTAAATTGGGTTAAGGGAGTAAAATAATTGTAATAATTGGTTTTATATTGGTTTTATTGTATTTTATGTATTTTAACCTGTGATTTTAATATTGGTATCTGTACACCACCTAGAGATTTACATATCAGGCAGTATAACGATAGATAGATAGATAGATAGATAGATAGATAGATAGATAGATAGATAATCGGGTTAAGGGAGCAAGGGCTCCCTTAACCTCGTTTAAGAGGTGGGCAGGCTCCCTAGACAGGTTTGCCACCGAGGTGCTTCTGGGAGCTGTGTGCCTCCTGGTGGTTCCTACGGGCAGCCAAGCCCATTCCTGGCTGCTTGTGAGAACAGCCTCTGTATGTTTTAAAGCACTTCAGTTTAGAGTTGTTACTGCTAACTGTTTCACTTTTCATCAGAGGCAATAATTCCTTCTCTGTCTTCAGAATGAGGAGTACTTTTTTCTTTTTGGAGTGAATTGGGATGAAACAGGGAACTGTACAAACAGAGAAGGGGCGGAAAGAGTGCACAAGCCCAAGGCTCGTGCACACAGTAACCAGCTATAGTTAGTTGTTCTGCCGGAACTAGAAGGAGCTATTGCCTCTGACGATAAATTGGAGTGCTTTTACAAATAAAATAGACCAGCTGACATTCAGACCAGCAGTGTGCTGGCGCAAGAGTGCTTGACATCCAGACTAACACTGTGCTGTCACACAAGGGGGGCAGGGTGATTTCCAGCTATACCTCCATAGATATGGGAGGAGAACTGGTCTTGTGGTAGCAAGCATGAATTGTCCCATTTGCTAAGCAGAGTCTGCCCTGGTTTGCATTTAAATGAGAGCCTACATGTGAGCACTGTAAGACATTCCCTATAGGGGATGGGGCTGCTCTGGGAAGAACATCTGCATACTTGCATGCAGAAGGCTCCAAGTTCCCTCCCTGGCATCTCTAAGATAGGGCTGAGAGAGGCTCCTACTGGAACCCTGGAGAAGCTGCTTCCAGTCTGTGTAGACAATTCTGAGCTAGATGGACCAATGGTCTGACTTGGCATACAGCAGCTTCCTATGATTGTTCCTATGTTCCACCCCCTGAAGCTCTTTGGGCCTTCTAATAATATGTCCCAGAAGATTGCATCGTTAGTCTGAATGTGAGCAAGTTTCTTTAGCATCTTCTGAGGTTTGTATCTAAGAGTCCTTAATTTTGGAAGCGGTGCTGCCCTCCCCACATCCCCCGATTTTTCCACTCTGGGAACTGCATATATTTTGCTTTGAGGTTTTGAAGGAATAAAAAATCCACACTTGTGTTCAAAATAGGAGAAGTATATGTCAGGCACTGGTAGGAAGGCCCATAGAGGATGGCAAAATAGGCCAAAATGTATCAACATAATAATGCTATAGCAACAGTGGTAACTACTGTACAGTGCTGGAATATATTGTTGGTGGGTGTATTGCTGTGCTTTGCTTTAGTTAAGGCATTGGGGGAATACGGTGTCCTGTTCTGGTTGATCATTTAAGGAGAAATATAGATAAAGTGGGGGAAAGTAAGTGAAAAGCAACAAAGATTGTTGAAAAAGTTAAAGTTTGTTGAGAGAAATGATTTAGACTTGATAGTTTTCACATATTTAAAAGCTTATTATTATAGAAAAACAAATATTTTAAATGGCTGGAAGCAGATGATGGGACAAATTATAATGGATTTTAAAATGGAAGAGAATGAGGCTCTTCACATGACTGGTGTAAAGAGCCAGACGGGGATTTGTGGGGAGAGTGGGTTTGACCCCCTCTCCCCACAGTTGATCACTAGCCCATTGCTGAGTGGGCAGATCGCCCACCCAGATGAGCAGTGGCTTGGGTGCTCCTGCACCTGGCCGCAGTTTGTCTGGCCGGGCAAAGGGAAGTGCTGCCGCACGGCGCCCCTTCCCCCAGAGCCCCCGTAACGCACCACGCAAGTGCGGGTGCATTTCTGGGATCGCCCTTCCCTCTCCTCTCCTCTCCTCCCCTAGTGTGTCCACCGTGGCTGCAAACAGCCACAGCAGCCACACAACACACACACACACACACACACACGGGGGTTAACGGAGCCCTCACTCCATTAACCTCCTTTAAGGGGGAGGGCATTTAGGCAGGCTTGCCACCAGGAGGCACACAACTCCCATTGCTGGACATGAGCAGCAGAAACTGGGCTGGGCTCCCTTAGCCCGGTTTCTGCTGCCCTTGTGAATCACCTCAGTATGTTGGTAAATCATCCTCACTGAAAAACGGATTGGCCAAGGGAGTGAGTTGAAGGAGAAAACTGTAGAGTCATGATTAGAATCAGTGATCCTTGCTGCAGTGAAGGGGGAACTAGAACTCTATAGAATTTAATATTATAAAAACTAGTAATGGTTAAAACTCATGTTTTAAAATGAATGATATGTTTATATTTTCACTTGTTTTATTTTATGTTAATATTTTAAATGGAACTGTTCTGAGCTATTTTTGGATGGGTGGTATATAAATGGAATGAATGAATGGATGAATACCCCCTATTTTTAAAATGACCCTTACATCTCCAATTGAAGGTAGAGATCGCGGCCAACATCCAGAGCAATGAAATTCATGCAGGAGGAGATTGTGCTAGCACAATGCCGTTGCACTAGCCAGCTGCACTAAGTCTGGAGCTTGCATTCCAGACTAGTATTGCACAACACCTCATTTGTTTTAATGGGAATTTTTGCGCAATAGTGCTTTAGTTCAGTTCTGCAGATCCCTGTATGTTAGTACAACTAATCCAGTGATCTTCACTGTTCTTCAAATAAGGACCGCTTTGGCAGAAACAAACAACAAACAAAATGTGAAAGAGTAATTTCCCACTGCATTAGCCTACACACAGTACTGTTCTCATAGACCAGGACCTATCACCGCACCAGGCAGGTTCAGTCAGTGAGAGCTCTGAGGACAAGTCTCCTGGTCCCCAGTATATACCTCCCCCAAGACTTCTGGGTGTTGAGGAGAAGCATTAAAGTCCTCGCACAGCAGAGTATACTCTGGTGCTAAAGAAATTTAGTCCAAGAGATTATCTGGAGACAGTAGGTTGAGTTAAAAAAACAAAGAAAGATTTATTAAGAAATGAAGACATCACATACTGAGAGAAAACTATGCCTCTAGTGACCAGAAGAGATTACTGTGGTGCTAAGAGCAATGCTTTAGAATTTTCACACTGGGAAACATTCATATCCCCAGCCATATCTGGAACTACTGGAGAGAGCTCCGAGGATGAGGAAACCGAAGAGGCACGAAGTCCAGAAGAGCCATCACCCACACCTCGCCCTGAGGATACACAAATGCCCCCATCCTCCAGTTTAGAAGAGGACTTGCCCCTCCTCCAGAGACTTAAGAATCACTCCAGCTCTGTAGGAGTCTGCAATTAAGAAATAGGGCCCAGCTGTTCTAAATAGTCATTGTCTCTGGGAGAGTGGGCAGACTATTCCCAGCAGCAGGGCTATATAAGAGCTCATTCTGCAGTAAGCAATTGCTGAAACAACATCATTGCAAAGTCTCCCTGTCTGTTGTACCTAGCTTGTCTTTGTTCCTGTTTCCTGATCTTTGGCTTCCCCACCATGCTCTTCTTTTGCTCCTGTGTACTTCTTGTTATAGACTTTTGGCTTCTGATTCTCAGCTTTTCCGACTACACTCTTCACTTGCTTTGAGAAATGAAGTGTATTGATTCCTGGCCTTTGATCTCCTGCTCCGTTATGCCTGATGTCTCCTCCCAAGCGATTCCTTGGACTACAGACTGTCACCCCATGCAGAACATGATAGCTGTGCTCCTAACAGTGCTAGGGCCCTTAAGGAAAACAGTCGGTCAAACCTCAATGCCACTGGAAGGAGTGCATGGAGCTCGGGAAAGGGTCGTTTTTGTAGCATGTTTTTCATAAAGTTCTATAGGGAAAGCTCTGGGAAGGACTTCCCTTCCCAGGATTCCATATGCTCCATTAAAGGAGCCCCACCAGCACTGGACAAAACACTGCATAATGGGAATGATTGCCCCGTGCACTGCAACAGGGGATAGACAGCACTGAGTATTCTGTTTCACAATGACAGGGAGCTTTACTTAGGGTTGATGGGAGCTGCCTCTGGCTCCCAGGCCTCGCAATGAGGAACATTGAATTAAGCCATCTTTTTGCACTAGTGCAGGGCCATACAACTTTGGCCCTCCAGTTGTTGTTGGATTACAACTCCCATCATCCCTGACTGTTGACCATGTAGCTGTGGATGATGGGAGTTGTGGGAGTATGGAGGGCCAAAGTCATGCAGCCCTGCACTAGTGCAACAATGCTTGTTCCATATGCAGTTCCTTGATCTGGACATCGGTCCATGTACATGAATCTCAGCAGCAGATATCTTCACAGGAAAGAAGTGTTGCTCTTCCTTAGATTTATCCTCATGGACTGGAAAATAATCATTCCAGTCCTGTTTGTTTATGTCCTCGCAGGCTTTTTATCATTCCCTCCCCCTTCTGGCCCTCAGTGCAGCAGCAATGTCAGGGTCTTGCCAATGAAGCCATATGTTATTCCTGACTGTGTGAGCTTGGAGAAGTGTCAAAGAGAATACCTCTCATGTACCCTGCATGTGTTGGAGAGAGGCAGGGAGAGGTAGTGAACATCTGCCCATTGCTGGATTTGCTCTGTTGAAAACAATCGAGTGGGAAGGGGAGAAAACCCTTGTTTTGCTGCCAGAATCAAGATCTGAAGAAAATGTAGCATTGAACAAAGCTACTGTGGATTCCAATTTTTATTTTAAAAACTTGATCCACTTCTGCAGTAACGTTAAAAGCCAAAGAAGATGAGAGTAATTGCATGTAAATGATTTAGCTCAGTAAAAACATCTTCATTCCTCATACCCTGCTGAGAAAGTGAAAAGAGGAAAGGAAGAGTAGGCGGAATACAAGGGCCTGATTTTTATTCAGTATTTTCCTAATTGGCTGTGATAAAGTGTGTTAAAATGACACAGATGATTGAAGTGTTGTCATAGCCAATTTTGCTGATGTTTTAAGGCTAGAGACTGATGTTGCCACTGCAATGACCTATTGCTAAAAAGGAAGGGTCAGATGGGGACATTTTTAGAAGTTGTGCTTAAGGCAAAGGGTTTTTAATATGGAAAATCTTGGGAACAGCTGAGCTGCTGTGAGATTCCAGGCTCTGCATCAGCTGTATTTGGGAGGTGGCCTGGCTGGCTCAGAAGTCCTCTTTAAACTACTGTGAAACCTTCCCATTTGCTGCTGGTTTTTACTCCTGGTGCAACTTGATTTGCAGCTCTTGCTTCTATTTCCTCCTTTCTGGCTCAATCACACAAGCTCATTTAAACCAACTCAATCACACTAACATGTCACAGTTTCTCAGTACAGAAGCACAGTCCCTCACAATTATTTCCGAACTCTTAGTTCCCATCAATCAACTGTCTTGGGCTATTAACCAGTAATCGGCCTAACAAAGGCATAGTTGGGCATCCCCTTTCCAAAGAATGTCTTGTCTCCAAACTGAATCTAAAAATGCTTGCAACTTTTCCTAGAAAAAGAGGATAACTGGACAAGTCAACAAGAATTCAAAAATCGACAAGGTGATTAATAATTAGCTATTCACATATTATAAAGTTTTTTCTTCATAACTAATACATGTTTTTATCCTTCAGACCAGGGGCGTTATTAGGGGATGGCCCATGGCCAATGAATTTTTCAGAGGCCAATGAATTTTTTAGAGCCCTAAGTCTCATTCAGAGCCCCAAATCTCTGACCCATCTCCCTCTTCCAGAAAAGAAGTACAGCAGTGGAGATACCTGCACAGAGCACAGGAGAACTCCTAATTTCACCTAGCTCTCTGTGGCTTCCGTTTCCATAGGTGCTGTGTAATAATATTAGAGACTTTTAAAAACATACATAATTATTCTTGCTGGGGGGGGGGATGATCAAGATTAAGTATCAAAAGGGGCCCCAGTTCCCAGATCTTTTAAGCACTTAGCAACACCACCCCTTCAGATTAGGAATGTGCATGAAAATTTGTTAAAAATTGCCCACTTGCCCATTTATTTTGTGGGTTGGGTGGTAGCATCATGCCCTACCACCCAACCCACTTTGGTGCCCCTAGGAGCTACCCATGGGGAGCAATGGGGTGTTTGGATTTCCCCCATTGTTCCCTATGGCCAGAACAAGCTGCACTCACAGTGTGCACACACAGGTTTTGCACTGCAGTTTACAATGCATTCTGTAACCCTGCCTTGAAAAACACTGCAAGCACCCAGTAAAAATGAATCTTTCCTTCCCAACAGAGAACACAGCCCAAAAATGGCCAAAAAAGAATCACTGACCCAGAATCCACTGCCAGCCTCAGTGCCTGCACTGCAGTGACATCATTGGCACAAGTTGCTCTCTCACACACAATTATGACTCCTTACTTCCTAGCATTGCAACAACTGCCACAGTAGCACCCTTCGCGGCAAGCATAGCCATAAGCTCAACTAGAGCAACTTCAGTCATATTTTGACTGATTACAGCTTTTTTAAATTTCATTTTAAAGAACAAATATTACAGTTTAAGATACTCCTAAGAATGAAACACTTTCATATAAAGTTTTTAAAGAAAAAGAGAGAAGGAAAAGAAAAGAAAAGAAAAGAAACTGACAAACAATGCATATATATGTAATCACCTTCTAAAGCACATACAAATCATTAAATTTTGACCATATCGCTTGAAACTCTTCCTCTTTGCCTAAATGGCAGGGGGGAGGGGGAACCCAATTCAAATGCGGATAATGAACACATTTCAGTAGTCCAAAGCTGAAGTTCCGGAATAAATCTGCATTTCCAATGTTGAATTATAATATTTTTGGCCACTCCCCAAGCACAAAGAATCCATAGTTGTTGATAAAGTGTTAAGTTCCATTTCCTGGGAATATACCTCAGGAGAACATAGCTATCTTTTAAAAACGATGATAATTGCAGTGTCTTATTTACAATTTTATGGACTTAATCCCAAAAAGATGCTATAATTGGGCATGACCAAACCATACGCACCAATCTCCCCTCATAAATATTACATCTCCAGCAAACCGCGTTCTGAACCCCGCCCTTTCTGAACATCCTCTGTGGAGTCCAGTAAGAGTGAAACAAAAGTTTTTGCTGAACAAGTCTCAATTTAAGATCTATATATGCTTGTTTCATTATCCTTAATGCTATTAACCTTTGGTCTACCGTAATGGTATATTCAAGATCCCGATTCCATAATACACAAATATAATCAATATCAACTTTCTCTTTCTCTTTAAGTTTTAAATAAAATGAAACTGTGGGTTTAGCTGGTTCTGGTAGATGTTTCAATTCCAGTATTAATGATAGTGTTTCTGAAGCAGCGAGTGCATCATGTCAAAATAACTGTGTTAAAAGGTGCCTTAATTGTATATATTGCCAACTGGCATTCGAAGGGATATTAAATTCATTTCTCAAAGCATCAAAAGATTTTAAAAAACCTCTTCTGAGGTAATTAATTGATCTAAAGTAATAATATTAGAAGTTGCCCAATTGGCCCAATAGAAAGGTTTCTGCCCAATCTTGCAATGCAGATTGCAGAGCAGACCAGTGCAGTGAGTGAAACACAGGTTAGTCTCAAAGCCAGACATGGAGTTCATCACAGCAGTCACCAAGAAATATTATATATACACGCACAGAGCTGCCATTGTCCATTTCTCACTGCAACACTATCTCACAAACAAAACAAACCACAATGTCAATGGGGGTACAGTTGCCCATGACAACACTTGATTTGTATGATAAGCCAACCAAGAAGCAAGGAGATTGCAAGCCAATCGGAAGTCAGTGCCAGAAAACCAATCAGCAAGGGGGGAACAGGCCTCCAAAATGGTGATCAAATGGTGATCAAAACTCAAAACATTTTGACTTGAAATGGGGTTGTTTTGTTCCAAGCTCCAAACAGGCCCTTTATTTAAAGAGTGGTTTGTTTCAAGCTCAAAGTGCTCAAAATGGGCCATTTTGAGTCAAAACATTTTGCACATCCCTACTTCAGACTAAAAGCTATCAGTATGTCATTTGCATTCAGACTCAGTGGTTTCTCCCTTACCAAGCCCTTTTTCTTATTCACAGGTACACACATGTTTACGTGTAGATAACAGTTTCTTCATGTTCCAACTTCTTTCTCCTACTCATGGAATTAAACAAGTCAGGACTTCTCAAACCACGGTAGCGCTATACCACTGTAGGGAGATTATCAAAACAGAATTTCAAAAATTCCCCTCTCCAAATGCACATTTTCCTTGAAGGAGCATACCTCTTTTGTATGCAATTCTGTGTCTGTATGAATTATGTGTGCTTGGCAAAGAATGTCTAGGCCCAATTCCATGGAAATGAACTGAAAATTCCAGTCCATGTCCCTCAGTGGCAAGTTGTGGGAAAGGTTTTTCTTCCACTTTTAGCTGCTGATTCCAAGCCAATATATCATGTATTGGTCAAAAGGTCTTCTCCAAATCTTTATTTTGGAATACACTTTGCATGAGGAGGCATGGTTGGTACAAGGATGTGGTCACTGATATTAGGCTTGTGCATTTTGATTCAGGTACAAAATGTTTTGTGCCCGAAAATGGCAATTTCGGAGATTTTGTAACTAAAACAAAATCAAGAATTAAAAAACAGAGATTTTTGTTTCCAAATCGAAATGACTGTGTTTTGGGCAGAATGCTTTGTTCTTTGGGAAAGCATTGCAATTCAAATTGACTTCTCTGACTCTCTCCACTCCAGCTGAGGCACTGAGTGATTAGCAGAAGATAAGATATGCAAAAACTGTTGAGCATGAATTGTTTAGTTAAGTGTTGTATTCAGTGTGACTGAAATGCAAACTGACCTTGCAAAGGGATTTGGAAGACAGCATTTTGAGGCAGAAATACCCAGATATCTTTGGGAGCTCAATGCAATTCCAAAGCTCTTGCTAAAAGCCATGGTATAAATTGTGTGGAGAAGCTTTTCAAGAAGCTGGTTAGGAAAGTTCTGAAATTACACAGGTGTTTCTTTCCAAAGGTTTAGAAATAATCTCTTGACTTGTTCAGGGCTCTTTTGAAGAGCTATTTTGTTTTTCTTCTGATTTTTATGAGTTATAGTGGTGTCTAAGGTTTGATGCCCAAGTTGAGCAGTCTAATGTAATTTAGGCCACAATGTAATTTGGTGGGACATGATGTCTAAGCCAGGGGTTCACAACTTTTGCCATTGCAGCGACAGGTCATCCACATGGGACTACAGGAGACAAAAGGAGAAGAGTGGGGAATACACCAGTATTGACATCCCAAGGAATCTTAGTTGCTCCTCTCTTTCTTGTAACCATGATCCATGGTTTTGCACTTTCTTAAATGCAGTGATGATAAATCTCAACAATTCTGAACAGTAGGCTGATTTGTTTGGGCTACGGCTCACTCCAGTTCTGTTAAATAAACATTTGAAGCTGTTCCATAGTACCAAGGCAGTTTTTTGTTTTTTGTTTTTACATTTTATATCCCGCTCTTCCTCCAAGGAGCCCAGAGCAGTGTACTACATACTTAGGTTTGTCCTCACAACAACCCTGTGAAGTAGGTTAGGCTGAGAGAAGTGACTGGCCCAGAGTCACCCAGCTAGTATCATGGCTGAATGGGGATTTGAACTCGGGTCTCCCCGGTCCTAGTCCAGCACTCTAACCACTACACCACGCTGGCTAATTGGTCTATCTTGCTATTTCAAATGACCTGTGGTCACTGTTCCATGGGGAGAGAGTGTTTTTATTGAAAGATTGCTTGAATCCTCAAATGGGTTGTGCTGCTGTACTAGTGCCACAGGGACAGGCTCCCACCCGCTGCAAAATTCTCAAATAACTGTGCCAAAAAATTAAGTGTCGTTGTTGTTCATCATTCTCTTCACTCTTTCAACTTGTTTATGTGGGGCTTCAGGGGCAAAACAGTGGGTTGGGTGGCAGTGCCCCAAGGGTGGTGCACCTAGATTACAAATAGGGCAAAGGGCTGATTTCTTAGGAATTTTTTAGGTTTACGCATCTTTAAGATTTCCCCCCATAGGGAATAATGGAGGTTTCAGCAGCCCCATAACTCCACTTGGGGGGCACTGGGATGGCCCAAAGCAAGTGGTGGTGTAGTGCACAGAGGGTGCCAACCAACCCCCTGGATTGCTAACCCATTGGGGTACTGGGCTTTGTTGTTTCTGAGGTGTTGAGTTTAGATTCTCTGGTAGCAAATGAGATTTTTAATGAAAAATCATTAATCCCTTTTCATATGCTACTAGAGAATCTACTCTCAGGACACCTCTTGAACAACAAAACCCTGTACTTCATGGGTTGGCAACCCATGTGGGTGGTTGGCACCTTATGTGCACTACACTGCCACTTGCTCTGGGCCACCCCAGTGCCCCTCAAGTGGAGTTATGGGACTGCAGAAACCTCCATTATACCCTACAAGGAAAATCTAAAAGACACGTAACTTCATTAATTCTTTAAAAATCAGCCCTTTGCCAAATTCCTCTGAAAAAATTGTGGTAGCTTCCTTGCACCAACTGAGCACTACCACTAACCACACTCCACTCTGGGCCACCCTTTCCCCCCACCCCACGTGAAGCTATACCTTTCCTGAAACCTCCATCATACCCTATGGAGAAAATCTGAAAGACGCGCAAACTTCAAAAATTAACCAAAAACCAGCAGTTTGCCCAATTCCTTTGAAATTTTTGTGGTAGCTTCCACTCATTGGGCACTATAACCCCCACCCACCTCTGTTGCCAGATTTGGCTTTTAAAAAGCCAAATTTTGGGTTACGGCCCATTTGACTCACGAGTATACCCCTTAGGTTCTGGCCACCCTGCCACCCACTCTTTTGACCACATGACCCATTTTTTAATCTGAATTAATTCGGATTCAGATTTTGATTAATTGATTTTGATACAAAACAAAATTTTGATACAAAACAAAACGGGTGATTCGGAAGGCTTAATTTTGGACAAAATACAAAATGGGGTTGATTTGGACTTGGTACAAATCGAAACAGAAAAAAATACAAAATGCACAACCCTAACTGATATTGTATCATCTTATATAGAGGTTTCATTGGCTAATAGCCATTAATAGGTGCACCTGCCATTAATTTCAGTGGGTGCTCCTATCTTTTTGGGAACCCTTTCCCCAAAGATTCAAATCAATCAAAGTAGATTTGTCTTTGAAATGTGGAGAGAAGATGGAATTTGATTTGAATATTGTACTTCCATCACTTCTGAATCCTGATCTAAACATTATCAATGGTTGACATCCTGAATAAATTATTCTAAGCTTCAATAGGATTAACTACTAAGTTATGGTTGACTACTAAGCTTCAATAGGATTTCATCTAGTAAATCCAGGGAGGATGTCAGCCAGTGTTTCAGGCTTTTGATGAATATATTAATGGGTCAAGAGTACATAAGCAAACTTTATGTAATATTTCAACAGCTGCATTCTCATGATGATATAACCCTTCTTTTCACCAAGCCTTTGAGCAATCATATGTGAGAACTATGAATGTTTTATGGCATTATAGCTCCAAAACCCATCCAATGCAATTGTGACTGAAACATAAATGCACAAAACAAATCGGCAACTTTTACTTGAAAAGAGGTGTAGATAATGTGGCCCAATGTGCAATTGAAACTTTCTAAAATTTGAATGACAGCCAGATTTTCCTTGGAAATCATCTGATCAAAACTGTGAAAGAGATTGGCAAAATTGAGTTTCTCCGGCATTAAGTACCTATGATGGTCTTCTTGGTACTAGAGATTGCATACTGTATTTGTAATGCCAATTTATACACATTTGTTTGTATGTCTATAGGTTTCTTTAACTAAATCACTTTTTCCACCCTCTAGCCTGTGATCCATTCTGTATTTGTAGAGTAACATTTATTTATTTTTAAATGATTTTATGTTACTAGGCAACTTGCAATAAAATATGCCACATCAAAAATTAAATTAGCAATCATTAATAAAACAATATAATATGATCTAAAGCATGGTCATTGCTTCAAAAAGATTACTAGGTCTTTAACAATAAGTTTGTTTTTCTAAGTGTGGGCCACAGAACCCTAAACTGTAAAGTCCTTCTGGTGGTATAGGGAGTTGTCAGTATAGATCTCTCATTAGTATTGTTGAAGCAAAATAAAAAAATAAAAAATAAAATCTGTGTGCAGTGCAGTCATCTTTTTAAAAGAACCCAGGGGCAATTAAGCATAATAATTCTTATAACTATGTCAAGGGAACCACTGGTGTTTTTTTTCGAGCAGCCATGTGCTGGGACATTATATAGTAAATAGCCTACATACAGAGAGAGTTACTAAGAAATCAAAATGTGGTCATGAGGCTGGATCTCTTAGCAGCCAAAGAAGGATTGGTTCTCTTCCAAATTCTGTGAATCAAACTGCAGGGGTCCATTTTGTGAAGTGAGCCCTGCAGGATTCACACAGCTGTAGAGAGAAAGCAAGTGCCTAATCCAGCTGAAACCATTCCAAAATCCAACACAGTCAAGTCACAAAGCTTGCCTTCAAAACTGTTGTTTTCTGGTTTTTGATATTCTACAATTGTTTTGATTACATGAAAAATGGTTTCCTTACCTTGCCTTCCTTTAACTCAAGGAGCAACTATTCATAGGAGCTCCTTGCATGTAGTGACAATATCCAGGTGAAACAGATGAGAATCAATTGTCTACTTTTGACCTTACTACTAACAAACCCCAAGGAATACTAAAGGAAACATGCCTCCTATTCATAATAGTTATAGGCTGCCATCTCCATGGCTCTGGAGATCTGGCCTCTGTTATTCATGCCTGGTAACAACTGGAATAGATTACTGCAATACGTTATACATAGAGCTGTATATGCAGAAACCACAGCTGGTCCACAATACAGTGGAGGCTGCTAAATGGGTTCTCCGCTGAGTTCTAGACACAATTCAAAGTGCTGATTATGGCCTTATTCAGCTTGGGATTGGGGTATGTGTTTGATCATCTGCTCTCTTATGTGCCTGCCCAATAATTAAGATCTTCATCAGAAACTTTGGTCAGAAGACCCCCAACTTCTGATGTTAGATGCACAGGTACCAGAAATAGGGTCTTTTCTGTGATACAGCCGTTATTTGGGGAATTCATTCCCCTTATCCACCTACCTGGCACCTACTCTGATATTGCTTAAGTGTCAGAATGTGTTCATTTATCCAGGCTTTTAGTTGTGTGTAGTGGACTTTTTTAAATTGATAGAAAGATGGAGTTAAAATTCTACCAAAAAAAAAAAAAAAGGTTCTTAGACAATTGGGTCTGATATTGTAAGTAAATGCATTTTTTATATTAATACAAGTCAACTAATTGGATTCACTAGGATTGATAAAATGGATCAGTCTTCATTAAGACTGATAAAATATCAGGACTATAACTTTAAATTGCTAATGGTCTAGTAGTGACTGGGTGCAAAGGGCAGAGCTCCTGAACATCTTAAGAGTTGTTTAGCAGAGGGAATTTTCAATTGATGCCAGTTTTCTCACCCGGCAGGACAAACTGCACTTTGTTAGAGTTGCCTGTTTGCAAAATGAGCAGCTTAGAGCAAACAGAAAAAGCTTGTTTCTTTTTTTGATAGTTCCTAATTAGTCCGTTATGTGAATGCTGTGTACATAGTGTATCCTGATTTCAGAAAAGTGTTTAACAAAGTCTCCCATTATATCCTTGTTGACTAGTTGGTGAAATGTGGACTAGATGATGGTACTGCTAGGAAGATTTGCATCTGGTTAACAGCTGTACCCAGTGAGTACTCCATTGTACATTAAGTGCTCCATTGAATGAAGTATTCGCTCCATACTCCAGGTATTGAGTGAAGTGAGACAGGCTTCTGTCCTGCCCTGTGCTGCTCAATATTTTCATAAATGACTTGGAGAATGGAAAGAGGATGGTTATCTAATTTTCAGGTGGCAGGAAGCTGCTGGTGGTGGTTCAGGGAATAGCGAAAACTGTAGAAGACAGAATCAAGATTCAGTTTAATTTGTACAGGCTTTAATATTGGGCCCAAACAAACAAGATGGTGATGAATTGAGACAAAGGCCAAGTCCTGCATTTGGGTAAGAAAAATAAAATGCACAAGTAGATGATGCAAGAGACCTGGCTTGGCAGCAGTACATGTGAAAAGGACCTAAATGTCTTAGTAGTCAACAAGCAGGGCATGAGCTAGCAGTATAATGCAGCTGATCAAAAAACCATGCAATCTTCGGCTGCACTAACAAACTGTAGTGTTCAAATATCTCGATAATATAGATCACAATAAAACCCTTGAATACAGTCTTCAGCTTGGTGCAACTTCATATTTAGTTCAAGGGGCTGTTGTTTGCCCCCCATTCCCTCCAAACGGCTCAGATGGTATGTCTGTGCCATATGAGGGGTTTTCAAAGCATCAGCTGCTGCTGAGCTGGTGCAGGGCCTTTGCTTGCCAGAGGTGTTGGAGCAAAGGAAGGAGGAGTTCCCATCTCCTGGCACTGGGAGGCTTGGCCAGTTTCTGCTTCTGGCATTTCTCCTTTTGCCTTGTTTTTGATCTCACTGCAGTATTTTCGATCATCGATGTGAGTAAAAGGTTTTGTTTGGCCTCAGTGTTTGAACAACAATACAGTGCACGTACTGTGAATCTCTGCCAGCCCTGGAATGAAGCTGGAAAAGATTTACATGTGTCTGCGCCTTCGGAGAGGAGCACATAAATTCACACAGTAATTTTCATAATACCCGTGGTCAGTATGAGACTAATTCAATTATGTGACATTTAGGGAAACTTCTTTTAATATTCATACTAGTGGGGGGGTGATCCAGACAGACATGCCCTTGAAATAAAAACTTGAAAGAATGCATAACAGATTTTACAGGTGCACCAAATATTCATTTGTAATGACTAATAGACGTTTTACTTAAAAGCTGACATAATGTTGAAAGGAATGTTTTGTTTACATATGGTGCTTTAGTTTATTGACCAGTACCAAAATGTATGACCAAACTGGGATTTTGCATAGCCTGTTTTGTTTTTTCTGGAAACATTCTTTTTATGTCCCTGACCACCAGCAGCTTGATTTAGATGATCTTTAAAAGTAGTATTATTTCTAAATAAGGTATTCCTTCAAATGAATATAACAGAAGCGGAATCTTTTACAAAGATTAACCATCGGATATTGTAATGGACTGTCTACTTAAAGTGCCCTTAGAGTCACTAATGCCACATGTCTGTGTATGCATAACCGGGCAGGCTGCATTGACGTGTCAAAAAATGCTGGATGCCAGATGGACTGGCAAGCAAGGGGGAGGGGGATGTCAGCTGGAGTGCACAGCTGGAGTGATGTCATCACTCAGCACCAAATGCACAGCTGGCTGCAAATTGGGCATGAAAGGTTCAGCGGGGGAAGAACAGACCAGGCAGATCAGCAGCCGCCGCCGCATTGGCCCCATCAGATCTTTGTGCTGAACATCCTTGACAGCACTTATTTCTCTTTTGCCATCGGGTAAATCCAAAGGGAATCAAGGAGATCGTAGGAACCAGTAAGTTCTTCGAAGTAAGTTTTTAAAATAACCTCATGCCAACTCTATCACAGTTAAAATTCTCATTTGCTTGGTCTCTAGAAAGCTGATAGGACAGCCCTCATTGCCACAATGAGAAAAAAAAACTGTTAAAGGAAGCAGAAGGAGGCTGCTGGTCAATAGCCCTTGCATGGAGTTCCTTGACTACGTCTTGTAGCAGGCTATTCATCCTTGAACCTACTTGGCTTTGGTCCATTATTCTATCTTGTACAGCTTTCCTATGTGTTCTTTCCTGAGTTTCTCATCTATATCCTAAATTCCTTCCTAGCCCTGTCGGTTTTCTACTTTGCTTGCCCCTTGCTGGTCTGGCATGGCCATACAAGAGCAGATCCTGTCAAAGTGCACCTTTCTGGCACTGAGTCATATCCCAGCTAAACCTGTAATGTTTGGCTTGGAGCAGATGGGATACAGTCTACTAATCCTCCCTTTAAAAGGTGGCAACACTTTCTACCATGAAAATTATGTCGTCCTGAAGAACTGAGAATAAATCTGTATATCAAGGTGGAAAATGTTTCCCTCATCGTAACAATAGAAAAACGTTTGTTCTTTATATTGCCTGCTAAAACTGAAGTGAAGTTGATTCTTCACCACTTTCATCTGTAGGATGAATAGATCAATCAGTGTACAAAGTAATATTTTTAATGAGTCTGTGTATAAAAAATGAAGGAAAAGAATATGTGGCTAGGTGCTTGGCTCTGTATAGCACATACATTAAAAACATCAGGTGTGAGTGTTGAGGAGGCGCTAGGACGTTTTGGAAAACACGATGTCATCGTGCACTTTAGAGCAGACATGGTAAATCTATTCATCATGAAACGAAGACCACCACTGTGTTTGCTGAGCAGAAAGCCAGTCTTTCTTTTCTGGATAATAAATGATCACAGCACTGGAAGTGAGTCAGACTGGCCAGAAGACAAACTATCTTTCATTCCTGTCTTCTGGATTCACCTGTACATATTCAGGTGCTCAGCAGAAATGGGTTTTGTCTTCAGGGCTGAAAGACCCTTTAGTTTAAATTAGGGGCATTTCACTGGACTTCCCTGAGAAAGTAAAATAAATTTGCTAGTGGTTACAAGTTGTAAAAAGCTGTTAAAATACACAGGTTCTGCCTCATTTCCAGTGAAATGCTGTGACTTAAGAACACTCGTTTATTGTTACACACCACTCTGCCAGACTGTCCAGGTAGATGAAATTGGATCCCCTTTTGCGTTGCTTTAAGCATTTCATTATCATTTACGGGTTGTTTCGAAGGACAAGCGGGTGGTGGGGGGGACCAAAGTCCATGGAGAGAAGCACTAACATTCAGCAATGTGAACCTAAATGCATTTAAAGAAGAAAAGAAAGAATTAAACGGACTCCATTTGACCTTTGACTTAGGAGGGCCCTTCTGGTATTCTATTACTATGGAAACAGGTTTCCTTAATAGCGGCCCCATCAGAGGCAAGATGAGTAAAATAAGCTGTTATGTAATGAAACATGAAGAGACATACATGAAGTATTAAAAACTTGACTGGGCAAGTCAGCCTGTGTCAACAATGCATTAAGAACATCTATCATAGTCCAACTTGGAACACTTATGTGCAGACTGTGATACCCTGATGCACATTAGGTATGCAGTAAGAACAGTGGAGTCTAGTCCTCCATCACTAACCTGTTACGGTGCTATGAATTATGAATGTGCTCGTAGATAAGCTTTCTGCTGCCTAGAGCAGGAATTCTGGACAGCTATTAAATTCTTGCCTTTAAAAAAATAATAATTCCTAGTGATACTCCACTGATAATCTGAATCTTATCCTTTTGCTTTCTTAAAATATGAATAGAGATATTGGCCATCTAGTTTATTTTTACATAGGCTTTATTTAATTCTGACAGTTCCATGTCCCTGTTGGTTCTGCTGGAACTCTCGGCGGCATTCAATACCAACGACCATGGTATCCTTCTGGTCTGCCTCTCGAGTATGGGAATCGGAGGTACTGCATTGCAGTGGTTCCAGTCCTTTCCTGGGGGGTCCAGAAGGTGGTGCTGGGGGACTACTGCTTGGCTCCATGACCATTGGCCTGTGGGGTCCTGCAGGCTTCAGTCTTGTCCTCCATGCTGTTTAACATCTACATGAAACCGCTGGGAGAGGTCATCCGGGGACTTGGACAGAGTCGTTAGTAATATGCAGATGACACTCAGCTCTATCTCTCCTTGTCACCTGATCCTAGGGCGGTGGTGGATGTCTTGAATCAGGGACTGGAGGCCATGATAGTTTGGATGTAGGCTAATAGACTGAAATTGAATCCGGACAATACTGTTAGTCAATAGGAGAGCCAATCGGGATGAGGAGATTTTACCAGTTCTGTATGGGGTTGCACTCCCCTTGAAGGAGCAAGTACGCAGCTTGGGGGTACTACTGTACCCAGCTCTGCTTTTGGAAGTTCAGATGGAGGTGGTGGCCAGGGGTGCCTTTGCACAGCTTCGGCTAGTGTGCCAGCTGCGTCCCTTTCTCAAGAAGGCAGATCTGGCCACGGTTACCCATGCCTTAGTCACGTCACGGCTGGATTACTGAAACATGCTCTATGTGGGCCTGCCCTTGAAGAATATCCGGAAACTACAGCTAGCACAAAATGCGGCAGCTAGGGTTTTATATGGAGCTGACCGGTGGGAGCACATCACACTCATTTTGAAAGAGTTGCACTGGCTGCCAGTTCGTTTCCAGGTCCAATTCAAGGTGCTGGTTTTGTCTTTTAAACCCTTAACGGTTTGGGCCCGGGATACCTGAGGGACCGCCTGCTCCCAAAGGTTGCTGGCCACTTGATGAGGTCATCTGAGGGGGCTCTACTCCAGGTGCTGACAATGAGGGAGGCTCGGTTGTCGTGCAATTGGGACAGGGCCTTCTCTGTTGCTGCCCCCAGACTCTGGAATGCTCTCCCGGTGGGTATCCGCTTTCCATCACAGTTTTTAGAAAGCATGTCAAATCTTGGCTTTTTACCCAGGCTTTTATATGATTGTCTTCACTGCTGCTTCTTGTATTTTGTACTGTTTTTATGCTTGTTTTTTAATTTACATATATATATTTAAAATCAGACTTGTTTATATATATTTTTTTAGCTCAGTATTTTAATGTATCTTTTTTATAATCTTGTTTTTCAATTTTATTGTGAGTCGCCTTGGGATTTTCTTAATGAAAGGCGGGGTATAAATTTAAGAATAAGTAAATAAATAAATAAAATGCTTCATGTAGGAGGTTCAGTGCACAACTGAAAAACTGCATCATACATAATAATCCCACTTGATTTCAGTGGGCTTTTCCTGTGCCTCTGAACTGATGCCATGACAATGAGAAATGGCAGATTTGACAGGCATGCACATGCCCGATTTCCAATCGTGAGAACCCAGAATTCCTTTGGCACTGTGCCAACCTGACATTTAACAGAGATCAAATCCCCAATTAATGATTTCCATTAAATGTCACATTGTTGCGGTGCCAAATTGATATCATTGAAAATTTCCAAGTTCATATGCTCTGAAATTTGGAGCACACATGTCTTGCAAATCTCCCATTTCTCACACCATTGCAAGTGTCACAGAAAGCCCCCCCACACACACACATACCTTGGAAAGTTTTGTGGAGCCTACAGATTTGCTGAGTTATCAACTAAAGCACTCCACTCAGGCATCTGTGGATTTTAAGATTCCTGATTACCGTTTACAGGCCTGTCCTACTGGACAATATTGGAAAGTTTGATAGCCATTTCCCCTGCACACACCATGTGCAGGTGGACTCTCCCATTGCTCCAAATATGGCTGCACCATAGATTTGTGCAAAGGCATGCCTTTTTCATAGCTGCTGCACACTGACTTGGAATTTGACCCTGAAGAGGTAGGACCATCTCCAGACTCTGAGCTGGGCCACGATACTGAGCCAGAGCCTGAGATGGAGCCTCTCAAAATAATGCCATATGGTCTGAGCCTTTGTTCCCACTAACAGGGATTCCCAGATGTTCACCACACCTCCCAGCATCCCGTGCTGCAATGGCCCACCTAGTCCAGCATCCTGCCTCCGAGGCTGGAGGTTGCACTCCGACTAGTAGCTGTTAATAGACCTATTCTCCAGGACGTTATCCAAGCCCCTCTTAAAGCCATCCAGGTTGTTGGCTGTCACCACATCTTGTGGCAGAGAATTCCACAAGTTGATTATGCGTTGTGTGAAAAAACAGTTCTGTTTGCTGGTCCTAAATTTCCCAGCAATCAATTTCATGGGATGACCCCTGGTTCTAGTGTTATGGGAGAGGGAGAAGTATTTCTCTCTATCCACTTTCTCTACTCCATGCATGATTTTATAGACCTCTATCATGTCTCCCCGCAGTTGTCTCTTTTCTAAACTAAATAGCCAAAGGTGTTGTAGCCTTGCCTCATAAGAAAGGTGCTCTAGGCCCCTGATCATCTTGGTTGCCCTCTTCTGCACCTTTTCCAGTTCTACAATTTTCTTTTTTAGATGTGGTGACCAGAATTGTGCACAGTACTCCAGGTGTGGCTGCACCATTATAATATTAGCAGTTTTCATTCCCCTTCCTAATGATCTCTAGTATGGACTTGGCCTTTTTCACAGCTGCCGCACATTGAGTCAACACTTTCAACGAGCTGTCCACCACAACCCCAGATCCCTTTCTTGATCACTCACCGACAGCTCAGATCCCATCAGCGTATACTTGAAGTTGGGGCTTTTTGTCCCAATGTACATCACTTTACACTTGCCAACATTGAAGCACATTTGCCATTTTGCATGGAAAACATGCAAAGTGGTGATATGCTTATAAAAATTATTTTCAAAAAAAAATGGTATCAATAAGAAGAATCACAAAGTAAGCCCAATTCTCTTCAGAAGAATAGACTATGCAGTCATAGAGTCTCAGGAAACTGGATATAAATCACGTCTGATGATAACAAAAAGTAAATCAGTTCATGAATGTAATTTCATTGCTCTGTCTGGAAAATGGACAATATCTATTATCAACACATATGATTTTGTATTCAGTTTCCTGTGTCTCTGCAGCTTCTTATATGAATCGAATTGGATTTCCTTGGTGTTTCTTGTTAGTGATTCAATTGTTTCTGTAATCAGCTTTATAACATATTAGAGCATTTCATTTCCCCCACATAGATTCAGGTATCCTTTATTTTGGATAATTACTCTTTTGGATGCCCTTCCTACCATCTTTCCCTTCCACTATTCTCTATGACTTCTGTAGAGTATATAGTTGAACAGTAAATCCACATGTTAGCACTAGTTCTATACCATTTTGGAAATGCCAAAGAGATAGCATGTATTCTTTTGGTGTACTATGTCCTCTTATTAATGACCAATTTCAGCACAGATGTGAATAACCACCTATATCTAGTCTTCATATTTCACATCTTTGGAAATTAGCTACATCAATATAAAGGAATGAAAATTACACATAATCCCATTCCTATTTTTCCCAAATAAAGTCTGGTGTATTAAGCCACAGCTGTCTCAGATGCTGTAGCTTCCAATTGTGTTACTATCATTAATCCCTAGAGTAGTCTAGGTCTCATTAACCTTGGCAGTCTGGCATGCTAACTGCCACTATCAAGTACAAAATAGTTTTCATTGCACATGTGTTATTTCCAGTCAAGCAAGTTATTTCAGATATTACAAAGTAATCTAGCTTTTGTCAAATCCTCATGGTGGACAAATTAGTGTGGGTTGGATGGTTAATGAAGGGTTTTAAGAAAAGATTCTTTCTCCATGTTTTTAAGGAAATGATGCAAGGAATGAAGAGTGTGTATCAGTGAAGAGCTTGTATAACTTATCTTGACTGAGTTTTTAACATGATTTTGAGCTTTACAAAAAGTTTGCCTTGATTGTGAACATACCAATTGACACCCACACCTCCGAACTTTATACCATCATGGGTACAGTGAATGCTTAATTCTTCTCTCCCATTTAAATGTATTTAAAGTACTGAATACTGACTGGGCTATGCTCATTCGTGTTGTTGTTTTTGTTGTTGTTGTTGTTATACATTTAATAATAATAATTGGCTTCCATTGGCATCTCGTGGGCCACTGTGTGAAACAGGATGCTGGACTAGATGGGCCTTGGGCCCGATCCAGCAGGACGTTTCTTATGTGATTTCTATACCGTCCTTCCAAAAATGGCTTAGGGCAGTTTACACAGAGAAATAATAAATAAATACAATGGATCCCTGTCTCCAAAGCGCTCACAATCTAAAAAGAAACACAAGATAGGCACCAGCAACAGTCACTGGAGGTATTGTGCTGGGGGTGGATAGGGTTACATACATACATACATACATACATACATACATACATACATACATACATAAAGAGAAACGCCATGTTAAAAGGTGCCTTTTTGCCAAGTTAGCAGGGTTTTTTATTCGTACGTATTCTTATGTTCTTATGTATCTTCTCAAAGATGCATAAGAACAGCCCTGCTGGATCAGGCCCAAGGCCTATCTAGTCCAACATCCTGTTTCACACAGTGGCTCACCATATGCTTCTGAGAAGCCCACAGCAAGAGGTGAGGGCAAGCCCTCTCTCTTGCTGTTGCTCTCCTGCAACTAGTTTTTAGAGGCAACTTGCCCTTGAGGCTGGAGGTGGCCTATAGTCACCAGACTAGTAGCCACTGATAGACCTATCCTCCATGAATTTGCCTAAGTCCCTTTTAAGCCATCCAAGCTTATGGCCATCACCACATCCCAAGGCAGAGAATTCCATAGTTTAATTATGCTCTGTGTGAAAAAGTACTTCCTTTTGTTGGTCCAAAAGGAACATTAAAGGGTAAAACAAATTCAAAAATGGGGAAATATTCAATAACATTAAAGAAAATATGCAGATATTATGTCAATGTAGTTACATTCCAGTGTTTGTATAATTAGGTTAGTTCCACAGAATGAAAAACTTAGCTTAGGTAAACAACTTTATGTTTGCCTCAGCCAAAGGCCATAGCAATAGAAAAATAAAAATCCAGTCATAATTATAGTACAGCTGCATACTGTTATGCATACTACTGCACAATTATGGTGCAACTGCATTGTACATCAACATGACTTTCCTTTATATGCTTCCATTATTTTGTTATTTCTGGTGGATTTTTATCCTACCTTTCCTCCAAATAATTAACAAACACAATGATATAAGTACAATAAAATACTGTGCTAAAAGCAGCAGAGAAAAAAGAAGACAATTTTAACTGATTTTTAAAATCTCCATTTGAAAACAGACAAGGAGAGAACAAGTAAAACCTTTTGGGGGCAGGGCATTCCAGATTTGGCCTGTCTCTGGTACCTGCCAAGTGCATTTAAAGCCTGAATCCGGAGCAGCGCCTTTTCTCAAAGTTCTGATTGGTTGATACAGAAGTAGGTGGTCCTTAAGGGAATGTGGTCCCAAATCATTTACTCCAACTTCTTATATCCTCTTAATAGTTGTGTGTTGAAGTAGTGTGTAAATGTATAAGTATGTGATCTTTCTCAGAGATGTTTCCTAACATAAATGGTTTATAATATTCTTTGTTATGAGTTGTCCCCCCACAGTAAGGTTTATGTATGATATCATATTCATAAATACTTTAGCAATGAATCTGTATAGTCTGTATGCTTATTTTTTTTTATGTTCTAATACCCCGAAAAAGGACTTTTTTCTGAAATGCCAAATAAATATACTTTTGAGGCATCTGGGGGTCACCTCTCCATTTTTGTGCCAATTTGAAAAAGAAGAGAAAAGGTTTCAGTGCATTCCCCAAATACAAGTGGGCGTGTGTGTGGGGAGGTGGGAGGGATTGCCTCCTGCACTGAGACAACCTTGCAACCCAGGTTCTGTGGATGACTTTCCTACAGCCAAGATATAGCAATAGGATGTATACCTACTAATAGATTTTAAACTCTGCATTGATTCCCCTTTTTTGGAGACAACACTGCAGAGGCTGTTCCATTCCCGCTCATGACAATTATCTGTTCAGTGTGGGTAAGGTGGAGAAATATATGAAAAGATGTTACTCTCATAGATCTGTAGATCATGGTCAGTGTCTTCTATTAGATCGGTTAGTCCTGCACACATGCCTGGGTGGAACAGGATGCTTTTTAGCACAGTAGACCGGGCAACTATTGTGCCAGTTTCTGTTCCAAAGACAATAGTGATGGCAAGGAGTTACTTTGGGACTAATTGGAGAGGGGTGTGTGTGTGCGTGTTACCAGTTGTTGTTGTTGTTGTTGTTGTTTATTCAATTTCTATACTGCCCTTCCAAAAATGGTTCAGGGAGGTTTACACAGAGAAATAATAAATAAATAAGATGGCTCCCTGTCCCCAAAGGGCTCACAATCTAAAAAGAAACATAAGAGAGACACCAGCACTGGAGGCACTGTGCTGGGGGTGAATGGGGCCAGTTACTCTCCCGCTGCTAAATAAAGAGAATCACCATGTTAAAAAGTGCCTCTTTTGTCATGTTAGCAGGGGTTGGGAGGAGATCTTTAGGAACAAGCTTTCTAGCTCAATTTGGCTGAAATCACTAATTTTGGAATTAATTTGTCATCAGGATTAGAAAATTCGACAAACTTCAAAACACTCCCTCAGTGAAAGCTTGATTTAACTAATAATAATCGTATAGCAAATATAGCCCTTTTGTTATTGGATTAACTAGGGGTAAACAGATTAAAAATTCTCAGATTTTATGTATGTTTTGTTTTGCATCTTTTAGCACACAAACAGAATGTTGGATAGGCTTGGTTGTATGCATTTTTTTTAAAAAAAGACACGGTGAAATTATTTTCAGATATTTGAGGAAAAGTAAACCATGTGAAATACAATGAATCCATTTTTTCCTAAATTGTAACAGAGATTTATCAAATGATTACTTCTTTGGTAACATTACCAAATTTGGTAATCTTACTTTGTGGAGATGTTTGGCGGGATTGGGAAGGCAACTTAGCTACTTCAATTCAAACTATAAATTCATGCAAAAATGATGTATGTAATTGAAATCAGTCATTGAACAGAGACAAGGAATGGCAAGCACTAGAATGTTCCATCCTGGTATTGTTCCATAAGCATTTCAGCCAGTATAGAATCAAGTATGAGTTCCTTTGAAAATGGCCTGTATATCAATTGTTCATGCAGTGGAGCACAGGAGCAAGCTTTGAGCTTGTATACTCTCCTTCACCATTTGTATACTCTCCTTCACCTTTGTTATGAACTGAGGCTGACAGTATAAAAGTGCCTCTAAAGAGACCCTGCTCTTATTTATTTTATTGTTCAATTTTTATACTGCCTTTCAGAAAGGTGGTTTGCAACCGTTAAAATACAATAGAATTCCATACAGATCACACATATAAAACCATAAAATTAGCTAAACAATAAAAACCATAAAACACCAACCATAAAAAAAGACAAAGAAGCAGGAGAGCTGAAAGACCTGGCTGTCCATAAGGGGTAAAAGCCTGAACAAATAAAAGGTATTTAGTTGTTTCTAAGAAGCATCCACAGATGTCAAAGAACTGACATTAACTGAGAGAGCATTCCAGAGCCTGGGGGCAACAACAGAGAGGCCCCTGACCCGCCTTTATGACAATTTAGCTTCTCTCAACATCGGCACATGGAGCAAAGCCCCCCACCGATCGGTCCATACCTTTTTCATAGCAGATGGCACATAGGCAATGCCTACTTGCATAGGAATTCCAATTCCAATTCACCTTCAGAGTTTACCTGCAGTGATGGAGGGCACAGAAGGCTGAGACCTCCTCTTGCAACCCACATGCTGGAACCCTATGTGCCTGTTGTCAATCCTATATGCATAATACTTGGAAATAAACTGTGATATGATTCTTGAAACCAGTTTACAAAAAAAGATTGAAGTTGCCCTATGTGGCATGTGGCATATTATTCTATAATGTCTGCTCTTCATGTATTTAAGTCAGAAATTGAAGGAACAGGAAATACCCTTTCTTCTAAGAGTATTCTAGTTGAATTGCACACATCAGAAGGAAAAACATTGCACATGTAGCTATATAGAAGATTGGAGCTGAGACTATGTGGAGGCCATTAGCACTACATATTTACTTCATGTTATTCCCTTGAGGAAAAGTACATTCAGTTTTAACAGTTGCAATAAAAGTTGATCAACTAAAACTTCTATTTAAGGTGAAGATATCAATGAATGTAGCTGCAATGTAGTCACTGTAGCTAGCCCACTAAACATTTCCTCTTGCTGTTTAACCACTTGAATCCAGACATTCACTTGACATGCAGTATGTTTTGAATTTTTAAAAACAGTAATAATTTGCAGAAATAAAATGCTAGGTAGATACTTCTACTACCTTTATCCACTAGGTGACAGCACAACCCTTTTACCTTTTTTTTTTTGACAAAGGTAATAGAAGTAAAGGAAAAGGTGACTTAAACAAAAGCTTGCCAAATGTGTGCTGTCCAGTTGAATAAATATTATGTAATATGTATATGGAAATTATCTTTAGCTTTCATATTAATGTGAGAAAATATTTCTCTTGAAACATTTTTTGTACAATTCATACAGTAGGTCTTTAAAACAAACAAAAATTTCTTTTCAAAATGACCATTTGCTGGAACAGCTTGTAGGCAAATAGCAAAAGAATAAATAGTGGAAGTGAATGATGGAAATGAACAATACTTAAGGTAAGAAATGCAATATTTCTGTACTTTAATATTAGCACAGTTTTCTACGAGGAAAGAAGAATAACTGAGCTATATGTGTTAATATTTAAAATTGTTTAATATTTTTTACAGTATTTAACACACACCTCAAATGGTAAATTCATCTAAATGTAGAATACTTCCCTTTTGCAAATGTAACAAATTGGCTAGTCCCCCAAATTGAATTTGATTATTTAGAAATTCTGTGAAACAGTTTCCTCAACCCTATTGAGGTTCACCTGAAAGTTTTCCTAGCAATTTGCATTTTGGCATTGTAAATTGTGAAATAAAAATGTGTCATTTTATTGAGTTAAAATATTTCTGTAGATTGTAAGGGCTATCTTCTCAAAATATGTATTTCACTAAACAAGACAATTGTTTGCTTAATCTTAACAGAAAGATTTTCAGGATCACATATTGTATAATGTGACCTGCTGATTTCACTATGAGAGTTGTAGGAAATGCCACTTGGAATATTATTTAAAAGGGATTCTATTTGATACAATACTATATATAATTTATTATTTCAAATATAAAAACAAAAAAATATATAGCAGCAAATAAGGCAAAGGTTAAATACTGTAGATATATTTTAATTAAATTAATTTCCTAAATAAAGCACAACATACTCTTACACATTTTATCAAGACAAATGAATTGAATATGTTGACTTTTTTAAAGATGAAGACATCATTTTTCTAGCACTGGGAAGATGAATGCCTTATTTGCACTCCACTGGTAGAATTGCAAATAATGCAAGAAAGCAGAAAATTTAGCCCATGGTTTTTAGTATTTCCAGATCCAAAGCATGTGATATAAAACGTATGGCGTAGTATAGAGATCAATTTTATGTGCTAAAATGAGATTTCTCTTAAACCATTACTGGAAAGGACAATCCAAGGACAGTATCATATTTCTATGCATGAATCTCTCTCTGTGTGGTTCTCCCACATCCAACACACACAGGTTATGTGAGTGTGTGCATGGTGTGCCAGCACCACTGACCAGGTAATCAGCTCTGACTTCTGTGATCATCTGTTCGTACTCTAGGCTAATAGACTCTCTCAAAGTGATCAGCACTTTAAAAGAGGATAGTTTCATACAGAAGAACTGGCATGCAAGTCACCAATGAATGCAAGGATTTCTGCACTGGGATCATTGCATTTCAGTCTTTCGAACAAGTGTTGTGATTCATGCTGTGTGTATTAGTCATACAGATGCATGTGTGCATAGATGTACATACATATGTTCAATAGCCAATATACACAACACTGTTTAGTTTCACGAAGTATAACGATAATAAGCCATGCTATTATACAGTGCACAAGTGCTTATCACAGTATTTTTGACTCAGTATAAGACTTCTGTTAGTAATGCCTATAAGTGCATTGTTCTCCAGTAGCTTAGCTTTTGTAGGATAGCCCTGTATGTTCCTATGCAAAGACAGTAGCATAATATCCTCTTCAAACACAATAGATGAGCTAAGATGCATGGGGATAGTCAAACTTAGCTGATATTTTCTTCCATTTAAAACAATAATAAACAGGTAGGTGTGATTTCCAGTGCTAGAGAATGTACAACTTTCAAAGAACTAAGTGAAATAACATAAAAAGCAGAGTTGTGTTTTCTCATTTAAAGTGAGGAATTTAGCACAGGTTATGGGGTGGCAGAGGGGTATGAAGCCTCTCAAGCATTTAAAAATATAAAACTTGCAAAAAGTCACGGAATGGCATAGGCAGAGGGAAGTTATGTCATTTGTCTCAGCCGATGTCCTGGTGGTCATGCCAGTGCAAGATCATGTTCCACACAGCAATCTCATAGCAACCGATGCATGAACTGGAGGGGTGGGAAGGGAAGAATCCCAATTTCCCAGTGCGAAAAAATTGCAGATCATCGTAACAACACAATGCTGGAGAAGCTGGGTATTTACAAGTCTGCATTTATAGCAGAGAAGTTTATTTGGAAGGCACTTTGTCATGCATTGATTACATTCTATAGATTTTATATTGTCATTTTAGATCTTTCATTAAATTGTGTAAACTGCCCTGTGTAAACTTCCCTGAGCCATTTTTGGAAGGGCGGTATAGAAATTGAATAAATAAATAAATAATAATAAATTATCATGCAGAACTGTATCAGAATTATACAAGGGATGTTTTAAATCAAATATGGTCACTAACTAGATCCCTGTGAAGGTATTTAATTTCCTTGTAATTTGTAGGGGGGAAATGATTTGCCTGTTAATTTTATAAAGACTTTTAAGAGATTGTAAATCAAAGTGAATATTTTTGTGACTGTTTGAAGTATAAATAAGGGGATATTATTGATGGCTTTATAGTTGAATTTTCTTCTCTACTATAAACTCCTTTTTCCATATTTCTAACTTTCAGGAAAAAATAAAGTAAAACTAGTTTATAAGGTATTTTCTTAGCAATGAACTTTTCATTCTCGATTTTAAAAAATTGTTTGTCCTTTGGGGGCAAGGGAGAGAGAGAGAGAGAGAGAGAGAATAAATGAACACTTTGGGATGACCACAACTTCAAACATACTTTACTGTATAAACTGAAGGTTAGAATATATGTAGGTGAAAATATGAATGAAAACTTAATGCACTGACACCACTGTATTATGTTGTCAACATCTTTCTTAGAAACAAAAATTTACAGCCCAGTTTTATGCAGATTTACTCAGAAGTAGATTCAATTAGGTTTACTCCCAGATAAATGTGCATAGTTAGTCCTATGAACGTAAATGTAGTATTGCAACTTTAGCGAGTCATTTTGTACTATTGGTTTCTAAGTGGAATGCCTTTCTGGAATTAGCACTAGGTTTTGTTTAGAGACAATAACTTGATGCAACATACCACACTACAAAGTGTTTGGACAGTTTCTTGCCTCATCATCATCATCATCATCATCATCATCATCATCATTATTTATCATTAATCTTATCAATAGAATAGTATCCAATTCCAACATCTCCTGTATGCTAGATAGAGGCATGCACATGTAAATGAACCTTATTCATGAGCAATCTTTGTGCTGTGTTTTGTAATATATGAAAATTTATCAGGGCAGCCCTCTCATACAGAATATTGTGATTCCCTGGATTATGCTTATACAATGGAAGTTTTTTCTTAAGTTTGCTACAAAGATTTACAAACTTTAGCACAAGTGGTGGGGAAACGTGATATCTCACCCTACCTATCATTAAACTATTTCCTAAGGGTTTTTCACAACACATATGAAAATCCCATAGCATTTCTTTGTTAAGATTACCATGTTCTTAATGACATAATTAGTGTTCACACCCTTTAAATATGTATGTGTGTTACCATTACACATTCTAGAGTAAAAACATATTTGCACAATCCCGTGCCTATATATAAATGTTGAATAAGTACACATTGGTGGCATCCAGACCATCAGTGAAGCAGTGGTAGGTGAGTTGCACTTATGCAAGCGGTCTTTGCATGAGCATAATTCTCTTCCCTATACTGGAAGGAACTTCTGAAGGTGCACTACCCTGATAAAAGTATGGATGTCATCTTTAATATGTATAGCTAGGTAACTGCTACAATATTTTTTTTGTTGGTAAGGTATTATTCAGGATGTGCGTGCTAGATCACAAGAAGAAGAAAATTCTGCATTGATGGGCAAATATGATATGAGCCTGCATATTATAGCTAGTGTGCATGTTGAAATTGCATGCAATCAATGTAACATTTGTGGAAATTATACTCAAAGGCAACAAGCATTTATTATCCTATAATATCCTCATGCTCAACATTTTTGGATAGAAGTTATTACACGGATTTCAAAATTATGAATGTTAAAAAGCAAAATGAATCTGAGCTTCTTTTATTCATTTTATTGGAGCTTTGTTGTTTCCTGTTATATTTTTTGACTTTATATGTTTTTAAGCTTGACTTGGCAGTCATGAGGGCTAGAGGCATTTTTATTTTAAAAGCTTCATTTCTCAGGAGGCATGCCCCTTCTAGTGAACACTGACTACTTTAAAAGAAGTTTAATTACAGCTAACTGCTACATAAAATGTAGCTTTTTTTACTAGTTAGTTCTTAGTGAATGCAATTTGAATGACTTTTGCAACTATTTTTCAACAATTAAGTAGTTTTCCATTACTTTTTAATAATTACTTCTGCTCCCTCAGGTTGAAAAGTAGAAAAGCATTGTTTAAAAGTTGTTAAATGGGTCAAACAAAACAGTTTAGATACTATAGTCATATCCAGAATGCACGATGAAAGTTGCAGAATCTCCATTCCTGGGCATTTGAGTCTTGTAAGTCAATGCAAGCTGTAAACACAAACCTCATGCAGAACTTCTCATCACTCTGATGCAACTGCTCTCTTCCTGGGCTAACTGAACTGCTAGAATATTTATCCTGTTGCAGGCTGATTTGGGATGTATTTATGTAATTAGAATCTTTATACCCTGCCCCTCCAGTACACGCCTGCTCGGGGTGACTCACAACATCAACAAAATAAATACAATGTAAACTAAAAGAGCAATAAACAAGTTAAAAGACCAGGCTAAAACTACATTTAAATTTACAACTGTTAGAAGTTTTAAATTAAAAAATTATTTAAAGAAAGCTAAAAACTGAGAACAAAAACTAAAAACCTATGAGATATAAGCATTAGATAAAACATTTAAAAGCCTCTTTAAAAAGATGTTTTAATTTGTTTTTGAAAAACACTGAGGGAGGGAGCATAGTGAAGCTCTTTGGGAAGGGTGCTCCAAAGCCAACGGGCCCAATCGAAAAGGCCCTGTCTCTAGTTCCCGCCAATCAGATCTCTGTCAGTGGCGAGGTCATGAGCAGGGCTCACATACCAAGTGGAGGACCCTGGCAGGTTCATATGGGTGAATGTAGTCCAACAAGTACCCTGGACCCAAGCCGTGTCAAGTTTTAAAGATCAAGACCAGCACCTTGAATCTAGCCCAGAAGGTGGACTGATAACCAATGAAACTGCCGCAGGATAGGTATGACACTCATGAAGTGACTTGTGCCCACAAACATCCTTGCAGCAGCATTCTGGACCAGCTGCCGAACCGTCTTCAAGGGCAGCCCCACATAGAGTGCATTGCAGATCTGGACGTTACAAAAGCACGAGTGACTGAGGTCAGATCTGACTTCTCCAAGTAGGGTTGCAGCTGGCATACATTGTTTGCCCCCATCCAGTCCAGAACAACTCCCAAACCCCAGTTCAGAGTATCCATTGTCTCCCTGGTGTCTGCTGACTTAAAAGATAGGTAGAGCTGGGTGTCAGCATATTAATGGCACCACAACCCACACCCACCCAGGGATGTTCACTGAGACAGGAATCCAGCAGGGGCATGGACCTTGAGGCTCCAAGGCTCCTCTGAATACCAGATGCAGGGGAGAAATGGCAGGTGAGAGGGCACGCCCTCAACTCCTGTCTGTGGCTTCCAGCAGCATCTGGTGGGCCACTGTGCAAAACAGGATGCTGGACTAGATGGGCCTTGGGCCTGATCCAGCAGGGCTGTTCTTAAGGGGCAGAATGCCAGTACCTTGGCTAACTCCAAGCAGGAATCCACAAGAGCTGGGTCTAGCATAGGAGGGATGTTGCTCCAGCAGCTGCTTGGAGCAGACTATGACTGCTTCCCAGGCAGAGTGAATGCATCCTGCTCCTTTCCTAGGGAAGAGTCTATTGCTTAAGGAGCCTTACTCAGTTTTCTAAGTATTTACTCCAGATGTAGCTCTGTTGGAGTTGGCAGATCCCCAAGGGACTCTGCTGAATATGAGGACATAGGCAGAGCTGTGTCCTCAAGTCATAGTGGATGTGCTGGCTCAGATTCCCCTGATTCTGCTGGTGTGGTGGGTCTTGGTTGCATGGGATTACCTGGGCTTTGGGTCATAGAGTCTTCCCGTCCTGTCTCATCCCCTAAACTGTCCACCTCATCCTTCAATGTGGGAGTGGGGGAGTGTTGGACCAAGGGTCATGGCAATATTCTGGAAGCAGCCAACCCCCTTTGAAATTTATTTATTTATTTATTATTTAACACATTTTTAAACTGTCCCATACACAAGTCATGGGCAGTTCAGAAATGTTACATGTTGAACACTTCCCTAGCAAGTAGCTGTAGGAATGGAAGAGGATTACTACACCATCTGCTGATAATTGTAGGCACACTTGTATTCTCCTTGGTGACTGACTTGCTACTTCTGTTAGTATCTATATTGAATGTTCACTATGATAATAAATAAAGAATTACTTAAACAATAGTGGTTTTTTTCTTAGTGGATGAAGGCAATTAATAAACTACAGAAGTTAGCTACCAAAAACAGGTTAACTACATATTTTGAACTGCTTTTCATAAAATTGTTGGAATTATCATTAAACAGTGTTAAAATAGTTTAACTACAGCCCTTCCTAATCCTTACAGGATGCATGAACGTACCTCAGTGGACAACAGGTAACTAAAATATTGACCTCCCTTGGATTTTAAAAAAAATGTGGTGGAGAATAATATGCAAAAGGGAGATCTGATGAAGTAATGGATGATGTAATCAGACTATGCTCAAGGTTTAAATCTACACAGAGTCAGTTCTGTAAGGAGACTGATTTGCTCTCCCTACATGGAGCTGTGTATATTCTAGAGGTCACTGGAATTAGAAATATGGTGACTTTTCCATCATTGAGACTGTTCTGCTTCAACTTTGTGTCTACAATGCTCCTAGAACAAGTTGCTATTCTGAGCTGCATCATTTCAAGAGAGCAGCATAGACAAGGAATGTCCTCAGACTGCTCCACTGTGTTATAAACATACACTTTATTTGCAGGTGAGAAAGGGGAAAAATTATTTGAGTGTCCAGGTGCAAAATAAGCACACACACCAGGGAGTAAAAATGTCCAAAAACAACCACAATGTTTCATTGGGTACACAATGAAACAGCCACAGGCTTTCTGCAAGCCACTGCAAATAAATATATAAATAAGAAGACAGTCAATACACAGCATTAAGAGCAGTCTGTCTTGCCAGGATTTTCATTTTTATGACTCTAAATCTAAGGCTTCCTTTATCCATTTGCTGCAGTGGCTCTGTTTTACTGCTACCAGCCTTGGCCCACGGATTATATAAATTTTCTGAGGTGAATTAGCTATATCTCTAGAAGTGTTCAGATTGCCTCAGCCAACCTACTAGATATCAAAAGAATCACTTTGTATCTAGATGGTAGATCATTATGGATAGTGAGTGACTGCTACCCCTTCCAACTGAGAACTCTGCCTGAAAATTCAAAAAAAGAAAAATTGTAGATAATAAGAGTCCACAGGGAGGAGAGCTGGTCTTGTGGTAGCTTGTGACTTGTCCCCTTAGCTAAGCAGGGTCTGCCCTTGTTGCATATGAAAGGGAGCCTAGAAGTGTGAGCACTGTGAGAGATTCCCCTTATGGGATAGAGCTGCTCTGGGAAGAGCAGAAGGTTTCAAGTTCTCCCTCTGGCTCCTCCAAGATAGGGCTGAGAGAGATTCCTGCCCGCAACCTTGGAGAAGCCGCTGCCAGTCTGTGAAGACAATACTGAGCTAGATAGACCAATGGTCTGACTCAGTATAGGGCAGCTTCCTATGTTCCTATAGTTGCAAAGCCTTTCATACAAGCATAGAAGAACTTAAACTAGGCTGCATCACATGTTTCTTTTTCCTTTTAAAGAATTATAACTCTTATAACAATGTCTATTTTTGCCATGAAAAACATTATCTATTTTCCCATGGTTTCCTTTTACACTGCACTGGGATTCCCCTACCCCCACCCCACTGGGGCCACTTCCATTGACCTCAGTACAGCAGGACCAGGCCAGGAGTGCAATCACTATTAGGTTGCTTTTCAGCCATTTAGTAAAACAACAGCTAGACTGTAGAATCCCAGATGAAATCTCGGTTTCTTTCCATTAGATGTTTTTAGTGCGGCAGAAAGAAGTTAATATGCCCTTATAGAAAATGGGGAGGAAGCCCACAGAAAAGAGGGTGAATCTGGGAGACAAAGAAATATCTGAAATATGCTCTTCTATGTCACAGTGGGGTTCCCCCCCGCCACACACACACCACCAAAAAAATGTGTGTGATTAGAGCACATATTTTGCTTTGCAAAAGACTGAAGTGAGCAATAGTAGATGGGAGTAGAGAGGCTACTTGTTTCCTGAAGTAACAGAATGCCTATAATTGGATAATGCTTTTTCTTCTTTCTTTATATAAAATTTAGCTTTGGCTTATTAGTTTTGGTTATTATTATTATTATTATTATTATTATTATTATTAATTCAATTTCTATACCGCCCTTCCAAAAATAGCTCAGGGTGGTTTACACAGAGAAATAATAAATAAATAAGATTATGCATACAAAAAGTTAGTTCAGGGGATTTTAAAAAATGATTTTATTTGGCTAACAGTATTTCCTTACTTTCATACCTTATATACATTTGTGTGGCTTATTTCTTTCAGTAATCCAAATGAAATGCTATGTCTGTTGACTGGGAATTTTTCACTGGAAAACTGCTACCATACAATAGATGTTAGATACATCTATGGAACTCTGAAATTAGGGTATTTTAGGGCGGTGAATGTAGCAAACACTATGACAGTCATGGTAAGCACACTCACTTGAAAATAAGTTATGTTGCGATTTATAAGAATGTATTTAGGATTGGACTGGATGGTGATAGATCATTTTATTTATTTATTTATTTATTTATTTATTTAAAAATTACAGTTAATTTTTAAAATAAATAATAAATAAATTACAGATTACAGATTACAGTGAGAACTGTGATTTGGAGGATGTTACTAAAAGATTGTAACCTTTGCTTAAACTCCTAGATGACTCCTAGATGACTGTCCAGTTTTCAAAACATTTCATGTTCCAAATGTTTCCAAAAAGAATGATTCTGAAAAATGTAGATGTTTAGATAAAAGAGGATTAAACCTCACATTCCTCAATGAGAATAGCAAGATGTGCATTTTTAAAAAGGGATTGTAAGCAAAGAAGCCACAAAAATAATATTAGCTTAAGACTCTGTTAGCTTGATGTTTTCTTTAAATTTGAATTATTTCATCGTTTGGTTAAAATGCAAGTGGAGCATCCTATCATCATATTTTCAACATCATTTTGTGCCATCATTAAAACAGTTTTCTTTCTTGGAGCAACAGTAAAATCCCAACAAATTCAGATGTCTAGGTTATTACAAATAACTATAAGACCCTGATATTCCTCATAATAAATGAGGCGGGATATTCCTCATATTAAGTCTTTGAGCGGGATTCCCAAACCTTTTTTCTTATAATTTCATATTGCAATGTTTGGTTGATATTTCAGTCAGGCTGAGAGATCTGTAACTTACTTTGTAATATCTTACAATTCTGGTATATGCATTCAGCATTTTTGAAAACTTCATTAGTATGATAAAATGCAGACTTCTGATTTAACAATCTGATTTTTAAAGCCAGTAGAAGTAAGATAGACAGGAAAGATTGAAAGAGAAAAGGTTTTGTTCAAAGAAGCATTCCAATCCATTTAGCAGCTTCACAAGTCTTAATGAGATGATAACTCATTGAGTCAAGCTTATTTGTTACTTTCAGGAAGTGCACCTCATGTAAATGAATGTATTGTTTGAAGAAGGATCATAGAAGGGTGGGGACTGTTTGTGATTCAGCTCGGTAAAAGCAGACACAGATTTACTTTGGTGTTTAGTAACCCACTAGGATTGATTCCCTCTGGTGTGGCTATCTGGGCTTTATCTGGTGTTATTCATGGCTTGTGAACTGAGAAGATGGAGAACATTTAGAAACTGATACCTTCAAACTTCAAACAGATAAAACACTCTGTTAAGAAGAGACTTAGAGCTAATTCTCACTTTATTTAATGAATGACAATTAAAAACGAGTTGGGGGCTTACAATTTCAGACATTCCATTTCCTAAATTACTATGAAGAAATACTATGGCCAAGAGTAAGCTTATAATATGATTTATATTGCATCATTTATCACATTTGTATCCCAACCTTCTTCCAATGAGCTCAGGGTGCTCTTCATAGGGTTATTTTTTTTTATCTCCACAACAATCCTGTGAGGAATGGTGGACTGAAAGGAAATGTCTTATCCAAGGTCATTTATACATTCTGTTCTATTGGACCATGGAATGAATATCAGCTTGGAGGCGGGCCTAAGTTTTGTGGCCATGGCATGGGATGAAAGTATTAAAAACCTTCAGCCACTTCCTTAATCTTCAGAGTGGTTCCATGGAGCTGCCAATCAATAAAACAGAAACCAATGGAAATTTATTTATTTATTTATTTGGCATATTTGGCTGCCACCCCAAACTCACTTATCTTGGTAGTTTATAATAATAACATGAAGTAAAACAAGAATTAACATGTTAAAAAGTTTTAAAACAATCCATACATTCTACAGGTCTAATTTTATTTATTTTATTTATTGTTAAATTTATATACCGCCTTTCATTAAAACAATCCCAAGGCGGTTTACAGCAAAATTTAAAAACAAGATTGTAAAAAAGACACAATTAAAATATTGAGCTAAAAACATAAAACAAATCTGATTAAAAATTTAAAACACAAGAATAAAAATAATACGGAATACAAAGACCAGCAGCAGAGACAATCATATAAAAGCCTGGATAAAAAGCCATGATTTTCTAAAAGCTGTGATGGAGACCGAGGAGCGAATAGCCACCGGGAGAGCATTCCAGAGTCTGGGGGCAGCAACAGTGAAGACCCTGTCCCACGTGCATGACAACCGAGCCTCCCTCATTGTCAGCACCTGGAGCAGAGCCCCCTCAGATGACCTTGTCAAGCGGGCAGCAACCCTTGGGAGCAGGCGGTCCCTCAGGTATCCCAGGCCCAAATCATTAAGGGCTTTAAAAGTCAAAACCAGCACCTTGAATTGGACCCGGAAACGAACTGGTAGCCAGTGCCGCTCTTTCAAAATGGGTGTGATGTGCTCCCACCGGGCAGCTCCAGATAAAACCCTAGCTGCCGCATTTTGCACTAGCTGCAGTTTCCGGATATTCTTCAAGGGCAGCCCCATGTAGAGTGTGTTACAGTAATCCAGCTTTAAAAAAAAGCTGGGATGAATAAATGTTTCTTTAGGGTCCTTTTAAAAGATGTCAGAGATGGGGAGGCTCTTATTTCTGTAGGGAGTGCATTCCAAAGCCTCGGGATAGTAACAGAAAAAGCCTATCTCTGAGTAGCTATCAGATGAGCCGGTGGCAACTGCAGGTGAACCTCCCTATATGATCTCATAAGGTGACCTCATAGCAGAGAAGGCATTCTCTTAAATAAAAAAATATAATATAATTTTATTTCTTGTATTAGGTCTAGTTTTCTCCTAGTGAGCACAGAGGATGCTAAAGAAAAAAAGAGTCCATTTTGTAGTTCTGATCACATTGCATATCATCCATAAGAAATTCAAGTTGACTGTATGTTTCTTTTTTTGGTGGCTTGGATTTTGCCTGGTAAGTGAGACATAGCTGAATGGATTGGGCGGACTTCATTTCCCAAGAAGCTGCCCCAGCTAGACCTGTAGGTTGGGTCATCAGTGATGACACCCTTCTTCAACCAGAATCCAGAAAAACGCATGGTTTCCTCAACTCATCCAGTGTGTTTTTTACAGTTTTTATTTTAAAGCATGCATTCTAGAACTCAGAGAACTTCTTGAAGCGCTTTGTGAGAGTGCTTCTGTTCTGTTGAGAGAGAGCCTGTAGTCACCCACTTGTAAATTCACAACTCTGTCTAATATATAGCAATTGTGGGGAAATGGTGGTAGGCTCCACAATTTTAATTATTTATTTATCATATGTATATACCTCCTGATATAGACATCTCTAGGCAGCATACATAATAAAAATTATAATATAAAAATAAAACACTTTCACAGATTAAAAAACAATTAAAAACTATTCACAAAGTGAAACCACTAAAATAATTTCAAAGGATAAAAACAATTAAACAGCCTAAAATTAATTTTAATTAAAAACCTGAGAAAACAGGTGTGTCTTTATGGTCTTTAAAAAAGAAATTAGAGATGGAGAAGCTCTTATTTTGACAGGGAGTGCATTTATTTTGACAGGGAGTGTGGCTGCCCCACTGCCTGTGGGGCAGCCACAGGGAAGGCCCTGCTCTGAGTCACCCCCAGACGAGCTGGAGGCAACAGTTACCAGACACCACCACCACCCACCAGATGATCTTAATAGGTTGCAAGGTTCATGACAAAGGAGGCACTCTCTTAAGTATCCTGGACCTAAGCTGTTCAAGGCTTTATAGGTAATGACCAGCACTTTGTCTTTCACTCAGAAAAATATCAGGAGCAAGTCCAATTATTTCAGAATCAGTGTTATATTGCCCCTTCATGTTGTCCCAGAGGGAGACAACATTTCAAGGCACATCAGGTAATCGAGGGGTTACGTCCGACGTCCATTTCCACAATTTGTCCCATTGAGATTCCTGCCAGCAACCTTGGAGAAGCCGCTGCCAGAACCTGGCTGCTGCATTCTGTACTAGTTGTAGCTTCTGAACTATGTACAAAGGCAGCCCCACGGAGAGTGCATTACAGTATTCAAGCCTGGAGGTCACCAGCATATTCACTACCATTTTAAGGTCATCTACCTGCAGCAATGGGCATAGCTGATGTATTAGCTGAAGCTGATAAAATGGCTTCAGTGCCGCAGTGGCTTCAATGCTGCTTGAAAGATCATCCCCCCCGCCCCCAGCCCTTGTTTACATCTGATAGAAAAAAACCTTTTCGTTTCTTGATGGGGTTAATTCAACGAAATAATAATCATCTTATCTGGTTGTTGATTAATAAAATATAATGATGGTTCCAAGTCGATGTTGATAATGCTTTTGAATGTCAATCTGATTTGGAGGATTTATTCAAAAATCAGAATTGCTGAAAAAGCTTTTATGAAATTCTATTTTACTACCTGCTAATAGTTTGTCCTGGTCCTAAATGAGAAATAGGACGGTGAGCAGAGAAAGTAAAAAAGAGAGAATAAATCTTTGGAGAGTAATTTTCAAAAACAATCTGTGATTTTTGTGGTGTTTGAAAACTTTTTCACCATTTCATAACCTCTTTGTGTTTGTTCAGAGAAATTTTCTTTGCTCAAAACCAGATTGTTAGTGGTTAATGTATTATTTACTTTATCCCTTTTGGGGCAAGATGCTATGAGATATTTTTCATCACAATTCTGTTTTGCTCTTGCAAATAAACACTTGTTCAGGCAGCTTAGAAAATTGTTTCACTCCACACACACCCTGAACAATTTTTAATCAGAAAGAGGGGTGATATTTAAAACAAGCATTTTATTTTGTTCAAGGTATACTCTTACGGATTAACCAGCTGTGAGGCATAGACATTAGTTCTTACTGGAGCAGCTCCATATTCTCTGGTAAGTTCTGCATTAAGAGACCAGATAAAAATTGCAATTAAGTAATTGCAAATTAATAGTTCTGCAGCATATATGTGTGTTCCTTTAGATATAATGGCTGACATCCCAACTAACAACACATTGGTAGAAGTATGTTTTTTGTCTTGCAGGGAGGAGGGAATGGCTGACATTTTCCACCACTCTCCAGTAAAGGAAAAGAGGGCTGCATTCTGCAAGAATCCTTCAGAGTCCCTGTGCTGAAGGCTTCTTTCTGCAGTGGACTTGGGTGGGGAAAGGGAGCGATTTTTTTTAATCTCCCCTCCTTTTCTACTCCAACATTTTTATATATGCTCCTATGGGTCACAGCCCTCAGGAACATATTTATGCAAGCAGAAAGGGCTTTTAAGAAGAGGCGAGAGATACGAAAATTGCTCCATGTCCATGCCTAATCCATTGCACAAGAAGCCTTCAGCTCAGAGACACTGAGTTCTCCTTGGGGACCCACAACCCTCCTTCCGGAGAGCTGAAGAAAATATTAGCCAATATTTTTGGTGATCCTGCCTTTCCCGTGCAGTCAGTTTTGTCTTCCAAAAACATGTCACTGAAGGTTTGGTATTTCAGAAGTCACAGGTGGCTGCAGGGGGAAGGGTGGGTTGCCAAATAAATTACCTCTCCCCCCCATCATGTGACAGAAAATGCTCTTCCACCATCTCATCATTAGGCAGGGTGTTGACCAATGGATTTTGGAGGGTGATGTCACTAATATGCAGATGGCAACCCACTCTCTCTCTCTTTTCCATCCCATTCCAGAGATGCTAAATTAGTGTTTAACAGCAATAATAGACTAGATGTGGCAGACAAATGGGAGCTTCAGACAAGCTTCTGATTAGCAGAAGTGCCTATTTCAGCTTCAGAGTCCAGCTGTCTTGGATAAAATAACATTCTTCTTGAGAATGCTTGTGGGTATTCCTGGACCCAGATGGCTACCTTGTGAGTGTTCCTGGACCTAGACTTAAACGTAGATGTTCAGGTGATGACTGTGCTGAGGCGTTTTTCACACAGCAGGCTTTACTAGAGATGTGCAAACAGGTTTGACGGTTTGGGGTCGAACCAAACCATCCTGTTCGGTCCGACCTCAGACCAAACCCCCTGTTCAGGAGTTCGTGGACCTTTAAAAAAGAATTTTTTTTTAAATCTTACCCTCTTCAGGGTAGTTATTGGAGGCGGTGGGGGGGGATCCCTGGAGGTTCCCCCTCCCCCGCCAGCCTCCCTTACAGCCCAAACTGGTCCATTTGGTTGGCTCTTTACTAGAGATTATGTGGCTGATGCAGAGGCCAATTGGAGATGTGGCGGTCTCCAAAATGGCTACTGCCCAAGTGGAGGAAGGCCCGAGCAGGCTGAACAGCCGGCTGAACAGGCTGGTTTGGGCTGTAAGGGAGGCCAGCGGGGGGAGGGGAAACCTCCATGGACACACACACACCCGTCATCTCCGAAAACTCCCCCAAAGGGGGTAAGGTAAAAAGATACTTAAATTTTTTTAAAAAGGTCCGCGATCCCCACCCGAACCGGCCCGGTCCGGACTCGAACTGAACAAGGCCAGGTGGTTCTCTGCCCTAGGCTCTACCCCTAGCCTTTACTGTGAGTTCGAAGTTTCCCCAAAAAAACCAACACAAAAAGTGGATTTTTTTTACCCTGGATATAAATCGGGCCACACTTTAATGAAAAACCCAAATTGTGTGTGAAGTGCTCCCCGATACTTCACCGGGACTTCAGGGAAAATTTGGCCAATATGTGAACACTCCCCCTCCCATTCTGGAGAAGATATGAGCTAAAAGCCCTGTGTGAAAAACGTCCAGCAGAATCTTTGACTAATTGGGGTTGGTGTGCCAGCTATGCCCATTCCTGGAGAAGGCAGATCTGATCACATTTTTATATTGCTACTGGACTTTTGCTGTATGTTGGTCTGTTCTTGAAAAGCCTCTGGAAGTGTTATCTGTCCATAATGCTCCTGCCAGTCTGTGACTGGTGTCAATTATTGGAAGCATGCATTGTTCTTATTAAAACAGTTTCACTGGCTTCTCATCTATTTTCAGACCCAGTTCAAACCATGCCCTTTATGGCTTGGGACTGGGATTCCCAAAGTGCTGCTTCTTCATGTCCTGTCATCATCCACATCGTGTTTGGCTGGAACTCAAAAGAGGGTGTTCTCTGGGGCCATGCCCAGACTTTAAAATTCTCTTACTTAGGAGGTCTGCCTTGCCTCTTCAATGATATTTCATCATAAGAACTTCCTTTTTTGGTAGACATTTGATCAACCAACCTGCTATGTTTTTATGTCCCTGGTACTTTTATTTATTTATTATTTATTGTATTTATTTATTAAATTTGTATACTGCCCCAAACATTCGTCTCTGGGCAGTTTACAATAACATAAAACCAGTTTAAAACATATACAAAAACTTAAAAACACTTTAACAATAGAAAAATAACCAGGAATTAAAACCCAAAAATATTAGGAAGCTGAAAAAGCTTGGGCAAAAAGATGGGTATGCAGGTGTTTTTTGAAAATTGCCAGAGATGGGGAGGATTGTATCTCAGCAGGGAGCGCATTCCACAATCTTGGGGCAGCGACTGAGAAGGCCCGTCTCTGTGTAGCCACCAAACGAGTTGGCGGTAACTGGAAACGGACCTCCTCAGATAACCTCAATGGGCGGTGGGACTTGTGGTGAAGAAGATGCTCTCTTAAATACCCAGGGTCTAAGCCGTTTAGGGCTTTGTAAGTTATAACTAGCACTTTGTATTTTGTCTGGAAACCTATTGGCAGCCAGTGTAACTCCATCAGTAAAGGAGTAACATGGTCTCTCCGAGATGACCCAGAGACCAACCTGGCTGCCGCGTTCTGAACCAACTGAAGTTTCCGGACTACATACAAAAGTAGCCCCACATAGAGTACATTACAGAAGTCAAGTCTGGAGGTTAGCAACAGATGTACCACTGTTTTGAGGTCGTTGATCTCGAGAAACGGGCTCAGCTGGCGTATCGGCTGAAGCTGATAGAAAGCCCCTCTGGCCACCGCCTCAACCTTAGAAACCAGGGAGAGGTGTGAATCCAGAAGTACTCCCAGATTGTGAACGTGTTCCTTTTGGGGAAGTGTGACCCCATCTAGAACAGGCAGATCAAAATCGTCTCTAGAGTTCTGACCCTGCACAATAAGTACCTCTGTCTTATCTGGATTCAGCTTCAGTTTATTCTCTCTCATCGAGCACATTACTGCTTCCAGGCAGGCATTTAGGGAGGATATGCTAGCTCCTGAAGAAGCTGACATGGAGAAGTAGATCTGGGTGTCATCAGCGTACTGGTGCCACCCAGCTCCAAATCCCCTGATGATCTCTCCCAGCAGTTTCATGTAGATGTTAAAAAGGATTGGAGAAAGTATGGAGCCTTGAGGGATACTTGTCATATCCTTGGTTATTTGGTGGTTCAGTTTGTATGCTCTTAGTATTTTAATTATTTTCTTTTGTAAGTAGCCTTGAACTTTTTAACAGAAGGGCAAGTAGAAGTGTTTTAATGAAGAAATAGATTTTATAACTTTTAGAATTTGAGATGTTCTATCAGTTGACTTGTCTGCTAGTGATGATTAGGACTGCATTCTATTACGTCATTGGATGAATGTGAATATTTATATTAACTTAACCATATGGTGACCCAGATAAATGTAATGCCATCCCAAATACTAAAAGAAATTTTACTATACATCACCATTTGACCAAAGATCCAAAGAAGCAGGTTGACCGCATGTTATAGACAATCAGCTCACCAAGTGGTTACATCTACTCTATGGTAACTCACACTTGGTGAATGGTCATATGTATTCATCCAGTATGTTACATTCAACAGTTATGCAGTTTACATTGGCTCAGACCCACATCAATGGTACTATTATTTATGCTAGCTTCTTTATCCAGTATTACTGGCTATGTCAACTAGGAATAGGTTTCCTCATCTCTCAGTCAATCAAAAAATGTTTATAATCCATATAACTCAAACAACTGTAATGGCAAATGTGTCTTCATATTATTGTAAGCTTCAGCCATATCTGAAAAGAGTAGCAACTTTCCGTCTGCTAATAACCAGTGGAAAAACCAGCCCCAAGCTTGCTATCGATTCAATTGTCTTAACACAATTTGTAAATTTATCATGTAAGCAGAGACTACATGTTGGTGGTGTTTTGCTGTTGTAATTCTGTGCGCTTTCATGTCATGTGATGGTGCTATATAACTTGAGTTCCAGCCAAGGGTGCCATGTCAGCACAAAGGCACTTCTGCTCATGTGAAGCAACCTTCACCCATCCCTGCCAATTTCTGCCTTCTTGCTGCAAGCCTCCATATTGATCCTACACTATTCTGGAGATCCACCAACCCTCAAGAGCAGATTTTTGGGAAGCACAGTTGGAAGGAGGGGCTGATTAAAGCCCCATTGAATGGCTAGTGTTCCACTCAGCAATTATGGGTAGCGCCCATAACAAATAAGAATATCCTTGCCTGTTGGGGAACTGTGTGTTTACCTCACAAATATGTTCCATCAGGACCTCTTTTGAATGTTTCAGTCTTTTCTGAATATTGTCTTTGTAATTTTGGGTAGCAGCCTATTTTTATTTATTTACACTTAATATTTATTTTGTTCCTATTTTCCCGATTGCCAACTTAAAAATACCTAGTCCTGATGAAAAATACCTAGTCCTATACTTTCTTTTAAGCCATACCTTACCAAGAAAAATATACCTTTTGGATTATTTGTTTCTTGATAACATTTCCTTGACTTGACTCTGTTTAAGAATTAAAGTATTGGCCTATTGTCTTTGTCTGTGCTTTTATACAGATGGGCCTCATTAGTTCATCCTGTCAGGCTTACCATGCTAGTGTTGATAAATTGCTCTCCTTTCTCATGTCAAGGAAGGAGAGCAAAAGTCTCCATGTTGTTTTACTCTTAAAAGCCAAATCTGAAAAGAACTTTTACAATTTCACTCACAGAGAAGTTTTAAGTGTGTTTTCCATTAGCTATTTTAAAAGGTAGTTAAAGGCATGTGACAAAGTATTAGGTTGTTTTCACAACTGTTTTTATATCTGCTTGCTTAGAATGGCTGACTATAAATTCTGCTTTTTAACAACTGGCATTCAGTTGTCTTGGATGCTATAAAATTACACACCGCAGACACCTTTTTTTTTGGAGGGGGGAAGAGATGTCCTGTTAAAACACAAGCACCGCTTGTCCTGTTTCAGAGTAAAATTCTGTTCTGAGTTAATCTCATTCAACAATTTTCTGTGGCTGTTGATTTAATTTGTTATAACTTATCAATGAAAATGTAATCATTGGGTGGAGGACTGATTTAGATTTTTAAAATCAGATTTTATTCATAATGTGTTACTTGCTGTAAATCCATTCTGGTTCCAGTAGTGTAGTACCCCCACACAACTGGGGTCAGGGACAGGAGCATTGCCATGCCACTGTTTCCAACTTTGGTTTTCAATAAATGGTGCTGGATGAGTGCAACAGTCCTAGTGCACATTATGAGTTTAGGAATGCTCAAGTAACTACCTCCAGTGGGTGAAGCCTTGCTGCTTTTAAGCCTACTTTCATTAAGGAAAGTAAGTTAATGACATTGTCTGGCATTCTCTCTCTCTGTCTCTCTGTCTCTCTCTCTCTCCTCCCCCCCTCCCTCCCATCAACTTCACAATGTCTGGACCAATATGAACCACATAGGGACAACTCAATGGCACACTTTGTGATGATGTCAACCACCCCCAGTTCAAGTGGGCTAACTTGTGAACCGCCTAACTGATTTGAACCAAATTTGCTACACCTGTAGGGACACATAGGGACACCTCAACAGCATAGTTTGTAATGATGTCTTCCACCCTGATTCAAGATGGCAGATGTGACGACGTTTGAGGCACAAGTGGGCTAACTTGAGAGAATGGTAATTATCAATTAAGAGTATAAATTAGTTCTTACCAAAACAACTTGTTTAAATTTGTTATCTTCATGTTAGTTTCAGATAAGTACAACAAGTTTGTAGTAGCACACTGGAAAAGCTTAGAGCACTGGCCATATTGGGGGAGTTGCTTTTTTCTTTTTTAATGGTATGGTGATTGGTAATTGGGTACTGTATTGCTTGTTACCAGTTGCGTTGCAATCCAGCCAGGAACTGGCTGGATTGGTTTGATATGCCCTTTGGTTCAGAGGCTAACATGCGCACACAAATGCACAACAAAATCTACCAGGTCAGTTTTCTTTTTTGGTAAAACTGAGAAATTTGGTCTAATTGCCACAATAAAATTTATTGTTTCTCTGGCAATAAAGCGATGCAGGATTTTCAGAGTAGATTTCAACAGTGTCTTTTTCACTGAGCATGAATGCACAGTAGGGTGACAGGTTGCTGAGCGCAGCTCCACCTCACAATTCCACACATTGTAGAATCGATGCATATGATTCCCCCATCGCCACATGCTCCCACAGAGGAAGATGAGGCAGTCTGTATGCTTCAGAGCAACATGACAACATGGCAGTTACAACTGCAGGAAATCCTCTCACACACTTTTCTCTGTGTGCTCCTTGCCCTGCTCCAAGCTCCATCTCCTACCAATTTCTGAAATATGAAGCTGGCAACCCTAGACACTAGTGATGTCAAAGATGGTATGCAATACTACCTATTATTATTATTATTATTATTATTATTATTATTATTATTATTATTATTAGGATTATTAGGATTATTTGCATGTATGTACCTCTTTATCCTTAAAGAGCTCAAATGTCTAGAAAATATGATATTCATGACACTCCTATGACACTCATGTAACCATCTAGAGAAACTGAAATACAATCATAAAAAAACCTGCATTGCATTTCCTGTGGTTCTGTCCTATTTCCCCTGTGTGGTGGCCCGTTCAGGCTATGAGCATGAACACCACAGAAGAACTGCAGGAAAATACAACTGTGTAGTGAACACCTAACTCCTTTTGTACTATTATTATATAGATTTTTAAGTTGTTAAATTGATTTCAAAACAGCTGCTTGGGAGATCAGAACTGATATTAAACGTGGACAAAGGTTTATTACAAGACGGATTAATGCACATTAAAATTATATCAGTTTTCATTGTCTATGATGAAACTGGAGAAATAGTTTAAATATAATTTATTTTAATCCCACAGAAGTGGAGACAAGATGAGAAATGGTAACAGTATTCTTATGATTTAATGCTGCACATTCAAGTGTACAAAATACTTTACAGTTATCTCATTAATATTCACAGTATCCCTGTGAATATACCAATATTCTTTCTGTTTTTACAGATGAGGCTATGGTAGAGGTTTGCACAAGGCCACTCTTTTGACATTGGCCGTAGGTCCCACTTAAGACCTAATGCAGAAGCTCATATTTTATCTAGAATTGTTTCAGTCATACCAGTATGTCTCTGCACCTAATTTATGTCCAGGGTTAGAGAATGCAATAAAATAGTAGTTGAATGAACTGCTTTCATTCAAAAGCCTCTGAGTCATGATCTGTTGCTGACCACACTTGCTTGTTAGTGTCAAACTGTTACATGATGAGATGGAAAGGTAAACCTCTAGGCCACAAAGGACTATAAGCAAGGAGTTTTCCACAAAAAAATTAGATATGCTGCATGTGTTGTTCACATGTATGTGAGTAGGCTGCTGGGATTAAAAAGCCATAAAAATGGACAAAGGCCCTGTGAATTCTGTCCATGGAGTTGCAAGTTTGAGCTTGGATGTCTTCTGATAGTACTAGAAGTCAGTTTAGTGACCCTTTTTGAGGCTATTTACATGAGCAGCCCAACCCAGGCTACGGTACCCTAGCCTGGCTTGGACTGCTTGTGTGGAGCATGGGATTGCTCCTGATCCTAGTGCTTCTGACCCTGCTAGCCTGATTTCTAACCCTTCCCCTTAATGGACATTAGAGGGTGTGAGTGCACCCTCAACCCCAGGTTTGAGATGCATGCAGCCCAAACGCACACAGAGTCTGGCTCCTAGAGCGCCCAACTCATGGGATAATCTGCTAATGCACCACGCTTGTCATACAGTGCATTATAGGATTGCTGGAGGCTGGGACTAATTTTCCCAGCCTCCAGCAATACACACTGTTGGGAGCCGCTGTCAAGTAGTTAACTTTGAATTGTGCATATTTTGTTGGAATAGGCTAGAATAGACTATTTTGTTGGAATAGGCTAGAATTGTCCAAGTGACTCAAATTTTATTTTAGCTAGGTTTTCTTTTACTAGTATACACATATGCTGGTGACTATGTTTTGATTTACAAATTTTAGGGGGAGGAAACGAATATAGTCTCTGTTCCTTCTTCAGAGCAAAGCATTTATTGTGTTTCATTGCTCCCAATTTTTCAGTTAAGTTTCATGTTTTGTTTGCAACTGCCAGTTTATCGAGTTACTCTAAGAAATCCTACAGATAACTAACATTTTTCTCTAGAGATGGAACTTTCAGCTCTTAATGACCTCTAGATGCTCATGAGAAGATATGTGGATGGTGATTCCTTACTGACTCACATTTCTCTAATATACCTTCAAGTCCTGATGCCAAGTTTCAGTTGTTATAATTAATGGAAAGGCTTTGACCAATAAGACATGCTGAGTGTAGTAGACCGTCTGCATGATCCTTAATACATTGACTCAAAAGTAAAACCCCATGAAAACAATGGAACGAACATATCCCTAAACAAATCTATTTAGCAGGAGAGTGCAAGGGAGGGGCTAAAATCACCATGTGGCTGATGTCTCTGCTGTCTGAGACAGAGGTCTCCCCCCCACACACACACACACACACAAAGGTGTCACTTGGTGGCACTGAAGCAGGAATTGGGCTAAAACAGCACAGTGTAGAGCTGTGCCTGGGCAGTGATTAGCAAAAGCCGGTAGGGTCTAAGGCCAATGTCTGTTGTGCTCTAGGCTGCACCATAATCTCCTGAAAGGCAAGGTCCAGGGCAACCTCAGACACAGACTAGCTCCCAGGTCAACCATTCAGAACCATGGCCAGAGCTAACCAAAACCTGCAGGGACTGGATACTGCAACAGGGAGAAGTTTTTCTCAGACTCCATCAAGAGACTGCTGGTTTTCTGTAGGCAAGCCTTGGTGTTTAATGGAGCTTTGCCTAATCTCACAGGCATTTGCTCCAGTGATGCTGGGATGCCTTCTCCATGACTTCAGAGGACTCCTCCAATATGGAGGATGTGAGCAAGGCAGTGTGCTCAGGTTTTGATGGGGTGGCTGGTTGGGGTTCCCCTAGTTCATATGGTGTGGGAGTCTATTTTCAGACAGCTAGGGCTTTGTGACTGTGAGTATCCTGTTCATATCCAAAACATCTGGGGTATCTGCATAGAGTTGAACCTGATAATATTGAATGAACTGACAAGTGGAACCCACCAACATTCAAACTGGCAACCAGATTTTTGACAGTAATCTACTGCTCAAGATGAGGAAATATTTTTTTTCTTCTGTTCTACACATGCCCACCACCATTTTTATTTGAGTAAAGACCATACAACCTCTAAGGTTCATGCAAAATGTTGCACTTGCTAGCAGTGTCTTAGGAATTGTTTGAGCACTTGCTCTTCTATTTTTTAGCATTTTTATAGAAGAAAGGTTTTTAAACTTGTCCAAAAGATGGTATGTCAAAACGATTCTCATTTTCATTGACTTTTTCTATTCAGAAATTGAATACTTCATATAATTAAAAAAAAAAAACTTTAAGAAAGAAGGAAGACTTCAGATGAGACCAACCATTTAAAAATATATGGGACTATGTTCACAAAAGAGCATTTTATGCTTATATTTATTTATTATAGTTTACATTTATAATGGAGAATCTGATTATCCTGAGAGAAGCTGTCTTCAGTTGTTTTCTCTCTGTGTTCAGGAATGGGACTACCCTGGGTGTGGACTTCCTTGGCCATATTCCAGTTGTCCCAACACTCAGTTCTAGTCAGCAGAGGCAAGCAAAGAATGCAGGGAGCAAGATGTCATGACTAGCCCAGCTTGCTCCCACTTCCTCTCTCCCCATGTTCACTAAACATGGGAAGCTAATGACCAAAGAGGGCTAGAGAGAGACTATTTCTAGGACTTCTTCCATATATCTGCCCACCCTCTAAGATTTAACATAGAGGAACCTCCTGCATCTACTGCCTCCACCTGCAGTTTGTTTGGTGGTTGCATGGAGTAGGGTCTACTGTGCTGTGCCCCCATCTTTTAGAATGCTCTCCCAGGGGAGGCTAGGTTACCTATCTCTCTATCATTTATTAGTTTAAATGTTTTTAATCTTTTAAATGATTTTAATTGTTAATTGATTTAATGTTTAGAATGATTTTAATTGTAAACCACCCAAAGACACAAGTTTTGGGTGGTATAGAAATATTTTAAATAAATAAATTAAAAATAAATTATCCTGAAAGCAAGAGCACCATGTATACAGCAGCCACCGGACCTGCCCTTCACGAATTCCCTAATTCTGTCTAGCACGGCAGAAATGAACACTTTGTACCCAAACTCCCCTGTGGGTATGGTAACTGGAAAACTCTTTGAACTACAGACAGGTAGTTGACAAAGCCGCCTCTGCCAACCAGGGCATCTCATCCTCTCATTGGCTGAGGAGCTCTCCTCTGATTGGTGGAATCACACAGCAGGTGTTTACCTAGGAAACTCTTTAAAAGTTGTGTGTTGCTTGTGTGAAGTTGTCAGTTACTTTCCATCTATTTGCTGGACCCCCATCATCAAGATATGTAATTGTTTTGCTTAGACTGAAGAATGTGTTAAGAGCTAGAAATGATTTTTGCTTTATTTTACTGATGTCTACCTATTCCCCTACACAACTTGGTTCCTGTAGATTAATAAAGTAATCTTACAGAGAGATCAATCTCTCCTCTTGTGTGTGCATGCTCACTCTGGAGTTGGCTCCCCGCGAGCTGGCTGCTCGGGTGAACCACTTTAAAAGGGAAATGCAACATAAGGGGTGAACCAAGCCAGACTCCCTCTCTGTGGGGATGGAGGGGATTCTCCAAAGGTTGATTCAGACCAAGTTCTGAGTTCTCTCTGGAAGCAGAGAATGGTGGCAGCGATTACCAGGCCCACACTGGAGCAGGGGTGAGTGAATGAAACTGCCTAAACTCCAATGGGGTCTCCTTTACATATATGTTTCCCCCTTAATCGTAACTTTTGTTAATTTCCCCCCTGTTCTGTTCATTTTAACTTTTATAAACTGCTTTGGGACGTTTTGTGAAGGTGCAGGATAAAAATCTTTTCAAAAAATAAACGTCTATAAATAAAATTGATTTAAATAAATAAATAAATAAATAAATAAATAAATAAATAAATAAATAAATAAGCAAGCATCACCAAACCTGAGTTTGACACTGCATGAGGCTATGCACATGAGCAGCCCTACCCAGGGTAGGGCAGCCTTACTTGGGTCGGGCGGTTCGTGTGCAAGGCCAATCCTGGTGCTGCTTCTTCTGGTAGCCCGAGTTTCTGACCTGGGCTTTTACTTGGATTAAAGGGCACGAGCGCACCCTTTACCCCAGGTCCAGGGTTGTGTTTATTACCCCAGATCCAGGTTGATGTGTGCTGTGTGCATACAGTCCAAGCATACACAGAGCCGGCGGGGACTTAGAGGGCCTCCACTAGTGGGGTAATTACTCAATGCACTGTGCCTCTTGCACAGTGCATCTTTGGATTCCTGGAGGCCGGGACTTGTTTTCCTGGACTCCAGCAATCCACGCTGCTGGGAGCAGCATGGATTGTGTGGGTGCATGAAGGTGCACCAAAGAAGAGCCAAAAGGTTGTCTAGGGGGAAGGTGGGCCCATCCCTGCCTTCTCCCATGCCTGCGCTCTCTGCTGCTGCCACAACCTTTGTAAGTTCAAAAGAGAGCTGCAGCCAATTCTTGTGTTTCCATTTTTCATTTTCAGAGGAACTCAAAATATGTTTAGGAATGCACTTAATCATGGGTGAAGCAGTTCTTTGAGACTAGAAGTCTGCATCCATTGCTACACTCTATGTTGTTCTCTTGTTTTCACTGGAATGACTACATCGTTGGTCTTGAAAAAATGATGGCTCCCTAAAGCAAGAGCCTTTTCATACCTATGTTTTCCCATGAGGCTGGTGTTTTGCTGATGTGGTGTGGCGGCCAAAAGGCAGGCTGATTCTAGATAGGGCTCTACATGCTGACATTTAGCAGTTAGCACACAACTCACGGTAGATTTCTGTTGAAACTCTGCCATGATATACTGCCAGCAAATGGGAGTGGTGAAAAATACTAGGAAGACTAGTGAAGGCTAAAACAACACAAAATAGTAATGCTGTCATCACCTGTTTCCACAACTCAGTATTCAACAGAACTTCTTGCAATGTGAGGATTCTTTGAATTACTGCCAATCTTCTTCAGGATTTAGCCTTTTTGAATTGAGCCTGTCAATATCTATGATTGTGGTATTCGTCATGAATGATGTTACTGTACCAGATAGGTTTCTCAGTGGATATATGTATACACACCCTAGATGTGCCTTCCGATCATTTCTTCTCCATTGTTCCCTCCTGACTGCCATTGTCAGCAGAGGGAAACTGCTTGATGCTGTTTTCCATACATCAGGCAAGAATAGCAGGTGCAGAGGTGTGGAGAGAGGCATTCTTGGTGGCTGATCTTCTGGCATTTATCCCACTCCTCCTCTAGGAAGCAACATAATTTATACAAGCAACCTTCTCATGGCTAGGGATAGGTACAAAGATATTGTAGATTTTTATTTGTTTATTTCTATACATTCATATCTACATTCTTATTTATTTCCTATTTGTGGCTGCTGATATGTCCTGTGTGTTAATGATAGGATGAGGAACAGGTTCTGTATATAAACCAATAAACAACTTTATGAGTTATATTTCCATGAAATGAATCAAGCACTATACATTCACCCCTTAGCAACCCTACCTAAACCCATTAAACCCTAATCTTTTGTTGATGGTATGGATGGTGAGCATCAGGCAACTGGGAGCATCAGACAACGAGGTGATTCTCACAATTGCCAAGGGTGGGTTGGGAGGGCACGTTGGGGGTAAGGCTGCTCTTAACCTACCTTCCCCCCAGACAACCAAACAGTCTGTCATCAGCATGCCCCACACATGCGTGCATGGGCAGCCCTGCTCCATGCATCTCCATGAGGCAAGGAGGAGGATGGAGGGATTTGGAGACAGAACTTATTGTTCCAGCCTCCGGATATCCCACAATGCAATACGTGACGCACATGTTGCATTGGGGATTCCTCCATCAGACAGGTGCTCTTTGAGCCCATCTCTGTATCTCCTCGGGCTGAACACATGATACCTGGTAGCCGGGGTAAAGGTGCAAGCACAACCTTAGCCTCGGCTAACATCCGGGTTCCTTAAGAGGGTTAGGTTGGCGGGGAGCTGAGATATCCATGAGGATCCCGTTGTTTCTCACAACCAGCCTAACCCCGGCTGGGCTGCCCCGGGCTATGTTAGGCTGGTTGTGAGGACAGCCTCAACATGTCCCCAAATAAATAGTTTGTTGTTGTTGTTGTTGTTTTATGACTCCTACTTTTGTTGTTGGACAACATACCAGAATTCCTTACAGGTGGGATGAAAAGGAACTGTTCCTCAGCCACATAGTATTCAAACTTCCAAGTTCATATGTTGCATGGAATTGCCAAAGTGGCCTGGTCCCAAGCAATTTTCATTTCAAACCACTTCAAAACCTTTTAGCCACCTAATGGTGTAGTGGGGAAGTCACATGCCTAGGAAACAAGAGGTTGCTGGTTCGAATCCCCGCTGGTATGTTTCCCACACCTATATTGGGCAGCAGCGATATAGGAAGATGCTGAAAGGCATCATCTCATACTGTACAGGATATGGCAATGGTAAATCCTTCCTGTATTCTACCAAAGAAAACCACATGGCTCTGTGCTCGCCAGCAGTCGGTACCGGCTTGACTGCACAACTTTACCTTTACAAAACCTTTTGCCGCAATGGCACTTTTTAGATGCTGAAATTCCTAAGCAGGAAAACAGTGCAGAATTAAAGGATTAAACATATTGAAGTCCCATGCCACATTCCCAGTCTAGCTTGCCACCCCCACCCAATACTAAACACTGAAGCCCCCATTGACACCCCATCTGGTTTGACCTTGAGATCAGGACTATATATCAAGAAGTATGGACCAGCAACAAAATGTTGCAATGTATCCTTGGTGTGCATGTGTTACCTTAGCCTGCAGCTGAGCATTGTGAAAAAACAAAAGTTAGCAACAAAGACAGAAATCCCAGCTGTCTTGCTTTGTGTGTAAATTATATTTCTTCCCTTTTCTGGGGTTTTGTGAGGAAGGGGGCACTGGTACTTAGTCCCAATGAGGTTCTTGAGGGAGCATTCTTCAGTCTGAGAAACATTCTACTCATTTTGTTCATGCCCTTCTTCCCACCCTCCAACTTGACACTGAATTCCATTATCTCCACTCACCTGGTTGTCTGTGAAGTGCTCTCTGAGTTGGTGAACGTTTTGCTCCATTGAGTTACACTGGGGAAGTTTTGGAGGTGGATTGGCCACCTTAGTTTTTTTTCTTCCAGATTTTTGTGAAACCGATGTATCTGCAGGTTACCCCAAGTCCACCGGTTCCTCTCCTTAATCACAGGGGCTCCGCTTATACATCCATAAGAATCATATCATTTCCAGCTCCTTTGGAAATAGGTATAAGATGCTGTATACATATAAGATACTGTATACATAAAGATGCTGTATACATGTTCTTCAAGGTGAACAATGTTCTCAAAGTACATAGGAAAAATGTAGTTTTGCAGTTGTATAATGTAATCCTAATTTGTCTCCAAATAACAGCCATAGAAGCTCTGTGGAAAATGACTGTAAAGCAAATTTGGATTTTTGAGCTAACGTAACAGGAGTGGAACAATGAAAAATATAAATTCCAGAAATCACTGAGTTTACGCTAAGGAGTGTGAGCAAAACACAGCTTGCACAAATGAATTTTCCCTCCCTTGTGTGTGTGTCCCCCTCCAAAAATCAAGCATCAGAAGACCCTCTAGCATAGGATGGATGGTATGAGATAAAGTACTGTAGGTCAGCAAAGATTCCCACCACCACCCCTGCAAACAAGTGGCAGTTGTGTTTTCTGTTTGCACAAGAGCCACTTAGGATCTAATCCATAAAGTCCAGTGCTATAAAATAAATGATACTTGGTGCTCACAGGCCCTGATCTTATTTCTTTAGCACTATATTGATTCAAAACCTTGATTGTGATCTTTTGAATTTCTGCAGCAGGAGCATCTCTGCTTGCTTACCGAATGAATTAGTTGCTGTAATGTTCTGCATTTGAAAGGAGGTTTGGCATTGGTTTTTGGGGTGGACTCCCCCCCCCTGCCCTGTATGTATAGAGTTTCGTTGAATTAGCTCTTTTTTCTCCACTCCCCCCAGCCAATGTGCATACAGTATGTGTGTGTGTCAGTGAGTGAGTGAGAGAGAGAGAGAGATGATTTTTTTCCTTCAAAAAGGAAACATTCCATAGACTTTGCTATAAAATAGAGTAAGGAAAATGCCATTGCAATTTGGCAGCATGGCAATTTAAGAGGAAGAAAACCCCACTCTCTGTTCTTATGCAATGTTCATAGTGAAGCAGCTGCAATTGAAGAGGCTCAGGCATCGAAACATCCATCTGGAAATTGACTATTGGATGTATACTTGGACTTACGGACATTTTATATCCTTGTAATAGAAATAGAGTTTCCCTAAGGAGAAGCTCAACTATGTTTGGTTTTCATTTTAGTTTAACCCTTAGCCTTACTGCCAGCAAAGAACCCAGAAGAGACTGGGTATCAGTCAAGTATAGATCTCCCATGACCACCCCTGGTATTCAGGGGTTGAAAGTTATCATTCAGCACCACCCTTCTTGAGGGATTAGAGAGCCTTTTCTTCAGTCCAGTCTTATTTTGCTGGCCAGTGACATGGCAGCAAAATAAAACTGGCACGCAGGGTCTTTAAATGGATACTTTTGGAAAACGTACTTTTAAAAAATATGTTTGGGTCCAGCTGACATGAGTTCTGAGTTGCAGTATGACATGTATGACTGTGGAAGGGGAGAGATGGAAGAGTAGCTTGAATGTTGTTTGCTAGAGTATCATTTAACAGTTAAATCTGTAGCTGGCTTCTCACGATCGCTCATAAGTAGATGCAAAGCAAGTAGGAGAGGACCAGAGGTTCCCGGGAAACACACGGTCCTGGCAGGCATGTCTTCCAAACCTGCCTGTGCACCCATTTACATAGATCTGCGCACCCATTTACATAGGTTGAGATTCTACCAAGAAATTCCATCCAACTTAATGCCTAGATTAGAAGTTGGGCAGAAATTCTCTGTTGAAGCTTGGATGAAAGTCGGTAACTGGGCTTGTCAGTGGGCTCAGACAACATGGCCACCAGGAATGCATGCTCCCCAGGAACCTCCTGTTCCCTCCTACTTGGTTTGTACCTCCTTATGGGTGATCATGTGTCCTTCTGACTAATAACTCATTCAGTAACAGAACATGACACAGTCCTTCCCAGACCGCACTACTTTAAACAGCAGGTCATGTTTCAGTGTTTGTCCATGCAGAAAAATCCCTGTGTGTGGAAAGTTAAATCTTAGGAAGAAGAATTTTTAAAACTTTTCGTCTCTCTGTGACATGCTAATTTTCCACATACAGGGAGTTCTTGTATAGGATAGTGCCCTCATGATCCAGTGCATGTAGCTCCATGCAGTTCTACCCATATACAAGCATTTATTAAAGGACAATGTCAACTAGATTGTCCATAGATGCAGCTAGTAGCCACTGTCATGAATACAGCAACTCATGGAACAGTCTACTAGCTGCATCTGTGAACAATCTAGTTCCCATTGTCCTTCAATCAGTGCTTGAATATGGGAAGAAATGAATCAAAACAGGACTGGTTTGTATGAGTGAACTGGACAATTGTTTCCTCCCCATATTTTTGACCACATTCTGTCTCTGTAATGTTCTATTTACTAAAAATAAATGGTAGGAAAAGGGTTTTTTCCAGGAAAGATAAATAAGTTTGTCTTATAATCTTCTAATTAGCATTACAAAGGATTTTTAGATTTACTAAGCACTGATCTCCATTTATGCTGTGACGTCTGGAATCTTAACAACATATTTTTATGCTGTATTCGAGCCGTTTAACTTTATTTCCTTATAAGATAAACATTCCTTGCTCATTTGAGAGGTCACAGCCATTTCAGCTTGATCCTAAAAACTAGCAGTTGGTTGATATTTGCCTTGTGTCTGTGAATACACCGTGCCCAGGGTGTAAACCTGTGCACACAAATGTGTATGAGAGGATGCAACCCTTGCAAACCTTGAAAGGTAACCCAGATGTTGAGAAGAGGCTGCCAGGAAGCAGCTTCCTCTCTTCACCCTGCACCCCACATAGGAAGCTGCCTTATACCAAGTCAGACCATTGGTCCATCTGGCTCAGTATTGTCTACACGGACTCCAAGGTTTCAGGCAGGAGTCTCTCCCAGCTCTATCTGGATATACCAGGAATTGAGCCAAAGACCTTCAGTATGCAAAGCAGATGCTCTGCCAATGAATGAGCTACACCCTTCTTGAAATGCTTGGGAGGAGTGAGGAGACATTTTGTGTTTAGCCTCAGGTGCCCAAATAACTTGGGCTGCCCCTGAGTGCTCCCTCAGTGCAATCTCCAGCTGGGAATGGAAGAAATGTTGCACTTGTGCAAGGGACCCTTCTGTGAGTGGAAATAGTCCTTCAGTCGAGGAAGGAACTTATACCGCAGAGCACTCTCCTGGATTCTGCTCACTGGTGACAGAATACTGTTTGGAAGACATTGAAGTTACCTATTATTAACCACAGAAGTTAGCTATTATTAACCACAACCTCTTCTCAATGTCTTGGTTACCTTTCAAGGTTTGCAAGGGTTGCATCCTCTCATGCACATGTGTGTCCTATTGTATATGGCATGTTAAAATGAGTGGGCTTGCATGTTTGCTTATGCTGCACAGTCACACCATTCATACTGGATGACAGAACCGGGTTGCTTGCCGATTTCTTTTGAGTGCCCTGGATTTTCAAGAAGCTGTTCAGCCATGCTGGGCAAATATCCTTTAACTTGCGGATTGACAGGCTTGTTCTCATGACCAAAAGCTGGGTTGGAGGAACATCCTGCCAAGCACCAAGCACCATGTGCTTACAACAAATTAAAAACCTTGGAAGGCCAGGCCAAACAGATAGGTTTTAAGGGCTCTCCTGAAGACCAACAATGAATTCAAATTACGGATTTCTGCCGGGAGTGCATTCCACAGCCCAGGAGCAGCTACAGAGAAGGCCCGCCTCTGAGTCGCTACCAGATGTACCGGTGGTAACTGGAGATGGACCTCCTCAGATGACTTTAACGTGTGGTGGGATCATGCAGCAGAAGAAGGCGCTCTCTAAGGTAACCTGGTCCTAAGCCATCGAGGGCTTTAAAGATAATAACCAGCACTTTGTGCTGGTCATGTGTAGGTAGGAGGAGTGATTGACTGCTAGCCACAACTTGGGCGGGACAACACGGGACATGCTTTTCCTCTGCCTTCAATATAATGTTGGGTACACAATGTGAGTTGACCACTGTCATCCTCTCCAGGTTGTGGTTTGCACATATCACTTCCCCCTCCTCCTACCTTGGTTTTTGCTGACACACAACCATTTCTCTGGAGGGTGCATGGGGCTTGGAGGCTGGCTGAACACTCGTCCAACCCAGCTTTTGGTCGTGAGAACAAGCTCACCATAAGAGCCCTTGAAAAGTGCTCCGCAACTGTCACCAGGCCTGGCATCAGTGCACAGAACCTCGGGAAAATGCCAGGGCTTCAGCATCCCATTGGAACTCACCACAACTGATACCTGGACTACCCTTTAAAAACTGCTTTCCCCAGCGTTGCCACCATAGCAGCCTCTTGTTTGCTCCTTTCACCTTCCTAAATGGGAGTTTTCAAATGGAACATTTCTGTGTCTTCTTTATAGCATTTGCCCCAGTGAAACAAACAGGGTTTTGTGGCTGAAGGACAGGATTAATGCTCTGATGTGCAAAGATGCATGCCAAAGACCCACTTTGAAGACACCTCCAAACACCTCATTCTCGTTATGCTGAGGGAACTTAACCTTAGAAATAAACAAATATTCCTGCTGCATGTACGACTACAAATATTTCTATACTGCTTTTCAACTGTTCTCAAAGTGGTTTACATAGACAAATAAAGAAGATGGTTCCCTGCCCCCAAAGGGCTCACAATTTAAAAAGAAATGCAAAGTAGACACCAGCAACAGGGATCAGATGAGGGGACCACCAGCAATGGAGCCTAATGGTGATCAGGGGCCACCAGCAATGGAGGGCTCAGATGAAGTTACCTTTTGCGGAGTCAGACCACTGGTCCATCTAGTTCAGTATTGTCTACCCTGACTGGCAGCAGCCCTCCAGGTTTTCAGGATCGGGTTCTTTTCCAGTCCTGCCTGAAGATGCCATGGATTGAAGCCAGGAACTTCTGCATACAAAGCAGGTGCTCTACCACTGACCAACGGCTTTTACTACTTTGCTTTCACACAGTCCCTTCAACCCAGCCTTTCCTCCTACCTTGCTTCCACACAACCGAAAATTGGGAGCACACACAGCTCCCAAACTCAGGTAGAACACAGTTTTTTGATTGTGTGAATGATGTCTAAGTGTGGTTGAGATCGAGGAACAAGTTCCACAGATGTTAATGGGAGAGCTAAACATTTTTTGCCTGAATTTAGAAGGATAGTTTAAAAGTACACATTAGTGCCTTTGCAAGTGCTGTTGTCTTTTTAGAGATGTGATTACTTGAAACATTGTTAGGAAAGGACTGACAGGCAGACAATTGTGGGAAGGGTGATGGATTCTTGTTTGACCAAGAGATTACATTAGAACTGATTTAGACAGAAAGATGTAGTTTAGAGTGTGGAATCAACTTTCAAAGTTTATGTACACAGGTTCTGTACCCACCAACCTTTTGGAGCATTTAAAAACTTCTCATTTAATGTTTTGAGAACTGGATAAGATGGGACTTAGATAAGTTCACTATTAAGAGTGTCCGTTAGCCTTCCCCCGCCCAGCTAATTCTCAATAGAGCTAATTCCTGTAATGATTAGAGAAGTTATATCCTAATTACATAAGTTAATTATAGCTTTTCATCATAAGAAATGTCAACAAAGACAATGTTGTATTGTAAGAGTCCTGAAATTACAGCCCAAGGAGGAAATCAGGTGGCACATTTCCTAATCACTTTCATTAATCATACCAATAAGTTGATTCAGGCTTTGTGCTGTTTCTTATTCCACAAATATTTTCCAGAGGCAAGCCACCTAGAACAGTAATTCCAAACTGTTTGCTGAACTGCTTGTTGCTGTAGGAAATATCCCATTCTTCCATGCCATTGCTTCCTTTAACTACATTTTCTTCATCTTTACTTCTCCATGAAGCTGATTATAGTTTTGCCACACAGAGTGCATGTGCAAGACATATTTCATTGGGGTGCAGAGACAAACACTGGGGAGGCCAGAGGGTTGCAGATATGTCATTATACAGGAAATCTCTGCTAAAATGTCTTGATAGGTAATGATGACCTGAAAAAAACCCAATTTACACATTTTAATTAGAATCTGAACTGCAAAACTGATATGTTCGGATAAGAAAAGAGATCCACACACTGAGCAACCACTTATTATATGCGGATCCAATAAGTTTGTTATATCTTATATCATCCATTGAGGTTATTCCCACGATCAGGCGAAATCGGGCTAGGGGAGATTTTGCCTGACTGTGACAACCACCGGGCCCGCAGGTGAGCCTGGTGGCCTCCAGGTGGTTAACCTGCCAAACTACCTCTCCCCTTAAACTGGGTTTGCGGAGGGAGCACTCTGCAAACCTGGTTTTTAAAATCGTAAGTTGCTGCGGCATGGCTACTCATGAGGAGACCCCCGACCGGGAGGCTCAAAAGCAGCCTCCCGGCCCGGGGATCTCTTGCGCAGGGCATGCTGGATCTTTCGGGGGGCATGCGGCCCCCGAACTCCCCAGCCCCTGCCGGCTCCATGATGGAACTGGCAGTTGTGTGGGCAGCCGCTGCGGCCGCCCAGAGCAGATTGCTGCTCGTCTGTGGGGAGAGCGGGCTTAGCCCACTCTCCTCACAAACCTTCTCCAGGCTCTTCTCACAGATTGTGAGAAGAGCCTCATTCTGTTTTATAGTTTTAAAGCCTTCTGGATTATTCCATCTAGTCCTGCATTCTGTTGCCATCAGTGCAAGTGCAACATATTCAAAAATATGCCTCTGCACATGAAAAGATTATATAAGTTGGAATTTGTGAATAGTGCATATTCTGGCTGTGTTCATTCCTGCTATGGCTGTGAGCTCCTGTGAGGCAATTGCTTTTTAGAATCAAATACTTGCCTGGCACCACCCTTTGCCATGCCAGGAAAGCATTTTAAAATGAAGCATTTTTCACTTTAAAATATAAATTAAAAGTTATAAGCATCATTTTGCACAAGCTGTGGAATGTGTGTCCTACCACCTGCTCTGTTGACCTTTGCCCAACCTGGCTTATTTTATCTAACGATCAGAATCAGATTGTCATGGAGGTTCTGGTTCTCGGAGGGAAGGTAGGATGCCTTCTTCTCTTGAGGAGGCTATCATTAGACCATACTTTTAAAAACCTACATTGGACCCTCAGAATTAGGCAACAATAGGCCCATCTCTAATCTCCCATGGTTGGGAAAGGTGATTGAGAGGGTGGTGGCCTTTCAGCTCTAGACCCATTTCAAACTGGCTTTCAAGCAGGCCATGGGGTTGAGCCTGTCTTGGTCAACCTGATGGGTGATCTCCAATTAGGTATTGACAGAGGGAGTGTGACTCTGCTGATCCTTTTGGATCTCTCTGTAGGCTTTCAATACCATTGACCATGGTATCTTTCTGGGTCGCCTAAGGGGAGTGGGTTTAGGTGGCACTGTTCTACAGTGGTTCTATTCTGCTGGGAAAGAAATTTCGTGCAAGGTGTTATCAATATGCTGATTACAACCATTACATCAGGTGATGGTATAACTTCCCTACATGCCTGCCTGGAGGCAGTAATGGGCTGGATAACAAACTGAAGTTGAATCCAAAAGATGGAGGTAGTGTTTGTGGGGGTGGGGGTGGGGGTCAAGAACCGAGAGATGGTTTAGATCTGCCTGCGGGAGCCAGGCTGGTCTCTGGGACAACACAAAAGGACCATATAACACCGATTCTGAAAGAATTGCCCTGGCTGCCAATATGTTTCCGAGTGAAATACAAAGTGCTGATTATTACCTATATAGTCTTGAATGGCTTAGGTCCAGGATACTTAAGAAAGCAGGATTCTGGGAATTGTAGTTCTGTGACAGTAGCAGAACGTTTTGGAGCACAGAAATCACAAAAAGTCCTTTCATGATCACCATACTATCCATTGATCATGAACCAAGGGTTGTATCCAGCATAGACTCAGCTGAAACGTATTGGGTCTGAAGCAGCAGTCCTCTGGCTTGAAACCAAAGATGTCTTACTTTTCTAGTATTTATTTAGCAGATAGTTTTAGATTTATATTTTGTTGAAATGTGTGCAATGGTACAGTATTTAGGAGCAGGTCATAGGGCTTATAGACTGTTGAATATGTGACAAGGAGGCTGTAAAAGATCTGGTCAGATGAAGTTAATTAACGGTAAATGAAGGACAGCTGCTTTTTATGTGTGCAACACATCTTTGATCTGCTCTAGCCTTCAGACCTCTGTGGACAAGGTAGTTAAATACAAACTAGGAGGCCTATTTTAAAGACATTAAAGCCCTCAGGGGCAAGGAGTGACAGTCCGTGCAGCCATGAGCTGTTAGCTTTATTCATTAGAGAACTTTAAACATGTCAAAGCCCAGAAAAATGTCTCCGCACTTCGATCAGCCTGAACATTGAAGATTACCACAGCTTTGGGACATACGGGTGGGCAAGTTTCTCATGAAAACAAATTTATTGAGAAGCATTTTATTATCTGGGCAAAGAATATTCCTTATATGCTGCACTTTCTTATCGTAAGGATATTGGATCAATGTGGATTAGTACAGCAGCAGTATAGGCAGAATTACAATTAGTGATGTGCCCTGACCAGTCCGGAGGCCATTCTACAGGCCTCCAGACCGGTCTGGACATGGGTGGTTCGGTTCGGGTGATTCGGGGTGGGGGGGTTCCTTTAAGAGCGGGGGGAGGATTTACTTACCCCTCCCACCACTTTCCCCCTCCAGTGCCTGTAATTTTGTTAGTATTGGGGCGGCAGGATACCTCCTTGCCACCCCTTCCTTCGTTTGGCTGGAAAATGCTTCAATAAGCCTTTTGCGCGCACACACACACACGTCACAGCCCAGCCTGCCGCAGCCCACCACCAGCACCGAGCAGCCGGAGAGGCACAGCTGCCTGCGCATGCCCAGCTCCGGCAGCACCAGCTGCCGCGAGTAGTGCTGGATCTCCGACCGGCTGAGCGCGGCGCGGGGCGGAAGCGGAGGAATCGCCTCGGGAGAAGCCGCCTCATCGTCGGGGCGCTCCTGGGAGGGAAGCCCTGTTGCGTTTCCCGTCGCCATCGCCTCAGCCACGGCGGGGGAGAGAAAGTGGGCACGAGAGGCTGAGGAGTCCGGAGGGAGGGAGAAGAAGCCTGGGCGTGCGCGGGCAGCTGTGTTTCTCCGGCTGCTCGGTGCTGGTGGTGGGCTGTGGCGGGCTGGGCTGCGACGTGTGTGCATGTGCGCGCAAAAGGCTTATTGAAGCCTTTTCCAGCCAAACGAGGGAAGGGGCGGCAGGGAGGTATCCTGCCACCCCAATACTAACAAAACTACGGGGGCCGGAGAGGGAAAGCGGAGGGAGGGGTAAGTAAATCCTCCCCCGCTCTTAAAGGAACCCCCCACCCCAGTGCTGGACTGCAGTTCTGCGGTTCCGTGCACACCCCTAATTACAGTGTAACTCAGAGTTGACCTTAATTATCTTTTCTATGATGTATTTGCGGAGTGGGTGGGGGGACACGCACCTCCTTTTCTGTTCCACAAGTAGGAAGAATACAGTCCAGTTTCTTAACCAAAATATCATGGGGGACTTTATCAAATGCTCTGAGTACTGCAGCGAGTTCTTTTAGTACTCAAAGATGCAATTCATCTGGCCCTGAAGACTTGAACTAATTTAAGGCAGATAGGTGTTTCCTGACTTCTATCAGTTCCTTATTAAGCTTGACCCTTCACCATTCATCCTGCTTTTGTGAGGTTGCACAGTTCACCTTGTGGGAGAAGGTAGAGGCAAAATGGGAGTTGAGCAGTTTCACCTCCTCTTTATCACCTATTAACATTTCACCACCTGATGGAGCAGAAGGCCTATCATTAAGGTATTTACATTTCTGTACTCTTCAAATATACCTGGAAAAGCACTTTTTTTGGCACTAAGCATCTCTCACTTAGCCTTGGAACTTATTTATCTGTGTTCATCCTTCGTGACTTGTCCTTTCTTCCATTTCTTACATATTTCCATTATATTTGCATCTCATCACTAAACTTTTTGTGCAGCCACATTGGCTTTTTCAGATGTTTCCCCCTTTAAAAAGGGTTTGTGACTCTGCCTTTAGTAACTACCCACCTTGGACTCATTTTCACATCAGTTTTATCCTACCAAATACTATCTAGCTCTTCTCTTTTTCGCACAGCACATAATTAATCTATGGAATTCTTTGCCATGGGATGTGGTGATGGTCACCAGCTTGGATGGCTTTAAAAGGGGCTTAGATAGATTTATGGTGGACAGGTCTATCAATGGCTACTAGTCTGGTGGCTGTGGGCCATCTTCAGCCTCAGAGGCATGATGCCTCTTAATACCAGTTGCAGGGGAGCAACAGCAAGAGAGCGGGAATGCACATACCTCTTACCAGTGGGCTCCCCAGAGGCATCTGGATGGGCCATTGTGTGAAACAGAGTGCTGGGCAAGATGGGCCTTGTGCCTGATCCAACAGGGCTGTTTTTATGATCTTAGCTTTCCGTAAGATCAAGAATTCCAGCACTGCATGGTCTCTTTCTTACTCCCAAGTTCCCACTATGTCAGCCTCATTGACCAACTCTTCTCTGTTGGTTGGGATTAAGTCAAGGATAGCCAATTGCCTTGTTTTTTCCTCTGCTTTCTAAAAGAGGAAGTCGACAGCAGACATGATGGGAATTTGTTCTTCGTTTTTTAATCATATTTTTATACTGCCTGATATGTACATATGCCACATTCTGTACCAATCATCGTTTCTGGACCACGTACAAAGGATCTCCTGGATCTGACCACCTTTGTTGCTTAAAGACACTAAATAAATTGATATTTTTGTTATCAGTTCTGAAACTGCAATAATATTTAAATTTCCAAAGATTTTGTGTTTATGGCTTTTGCTTGATGCAATACAGCCCTTTCAGACCTAGACTTTTCTAGGCAAATGAATCTCGAGTAAAACAACTTGCACTCAACTTTTCTTAAATGTTTTGTGGAGGGGTTTCATAACTTATGTCAGAAATTATATTAGACAATACCATAAAGTATTGTTAGCTATATTTTATTTGGCAGTTTCTCAAATCATTATGATTGGCTTGTTTGAACCTGTCACTTAGATTATCTGTAGTTGTTTATGTTGCTTTTACTGTGACAAAATTCGACAATGTATCTGTCTAATAAAAAAACAAGCATAGAATGAGAAAGACTTACAGTTAATTAACAAGAATATTGAACGTAATATTTACTTAATTAATTTTTCCAGATTTTGTAACCAGCTAACCAAAAGAGTCCTAATTAATAGACTAGAGAATACTTGAAAAATCCTAGTGAAAATTCAAAATTTCTCTATAAGGAATAGTTGCTATATCACCACAGATGATTGTGTCTTGACAGCACTCACTTGTGACTCCTGCTACAGTAGTAAATCAAAACTACGTATGTGTTTTGTGTGTGCCAGTTACTGGTGCTAGCACAGTGCCAGCAGAGAGAGACAGTGGCCAGTCTACCATCACTGTTTTGAAAGTGCTAGAACTTCTCCCTTTGTGAACCTGGGTGCCTGCATGCTGCCTGCCTGATACAGCAAGCAGGGGGGCAAGTACTGGCCCCAGAACAGAGTGCATGTGGTATTCAGAAGGTGAGGGGGCATACGGGCAGCATCAGGACCAGCCTTTGATCCAGGGAGGCAGGGCCAGCAAGGATGGGTTGGGACTGCATCAGCACTGGGCTCATCTAGGTGGCAGGGAGGCATGGGACCCCTGCAGGGACCCCTCCTAACTTGGCAAAGAGGCACCTTTTTAACATGGTGATTCTCTTTCTAGCAGGGGGAGAGTAACTGGCCCTATCCACCCCCAGCACAGTACTGCTCCAGTGACCGTTGCTGGTGTCTATCTTATGTTTCTTTTTAGATTGTGAACCCTTTGGGGACAGGGATCCATCTTATTTGTTTGTTATTTCTCTGTGTAAACCGCCGTGAGCCATTTTTGGAAGGGCAGTATAGAAATCGAATAAAAGAAAGAAAGAAAGGGCAGGATGGCACAATGCAATTCACCTCAAGTGGCAAGGTGCAAACGAGTCTCTGCCGCCACTGCATAGGAGTAGAAAACTCCCTTAAACTGTGTCAGATTATTGGCCCCTCTAACTCAGTATTGTTCATTGTGACTCAGAGTGGCCCTTCAGGGTTCCAAAAAAGTTTTTTCCCCTATACCTCACCTCAAGATTCCAGAAATTGAATCTGACACTTTCTGCATGCAAAGCATGTTCGTCTCTACCACTTAACTATGGCCTCTCCCTTATGTCAGCAAAAACTGTCAAAATATCAAATGCTTTTAGCTGTCAACCATCATTGGACATCAAATACTGATACTAGGTATCAGATATGCACAATACATTTGACACCATCATTTGTAGAGGAGACGAGACAGGGTGGGGCAAATTTGTTGCCATTCCAAGATGGAAAGAAAGAGCTTCAAATGCATATTTGTTATGATATAACCTCAGGAATGAATAACACTGAAGATCTAGGCATGAACAACAACTTGGATCTAACCCCTTCTTGGTTGCCCTCTTCTGCACCTTTTCCAGTTCTACAATGTCCTTCTTAAGATACGGTGACTAGAACTGAACACAGTACTTCAAATGTGGCCACACCATAGCTTTGTATACAGACATCATAATACTAGCATTTTTTAATTTACAATCCCTTTCCTAATGATCCCTAGAATGGAATTGGCCTTTTCCATAGTTGCTGCACATTGAGTTGACACTTTCATTGAGCTGTCCTCCACAACCCAAAGATCTCTCTCCTGGTCAGTCACCAACAGCTCAGATCCCATCAGCGTATACAGTGAAGTTCGTGTTTTTTGCCCCAATATGCAAGTGCACAGGGCATTCTGGGGAAGCTTGCTGTAGCCTTCAGGTCGCGGGTCTATTCATAAGTTGCTGTGGTGCAGAGCTGTGCCCTGGCAACTCATGATTGCCAAAACGGGGTTAGCAGATCGCTTGGCAGGGCTCCCTTAGCCCGGTTTCCTCCACCCATGTGAATAGACTCAAAGTATAATATGTCAACTGGATCACCTTTGTCCACATGCCTGCTGACACTCTCAAAGAACTTCAGAAGGTTAATGTGGCAAGACTGGCCCTTGCAGAAGCCATGCTGGTTCTCCTTCAGCGAGGCTTGCTCTTCTATATGTTCAACAATTTTGTCCTTAAGTATGCTTTCCATCAATCTGCACAGCACAGAAATTAAGCTAACTGGCCTGTAATTTCCTAGATCCCCCTGGATCCCCTTGAAAATTGGTGTTACATTGGCTATTTTCCAGTCCTCTGGTACAGAGCCTGATTCCCCAGGTTGGGGAAGCCTGCTCTAGAAGATATTCCCTACTTGCAAGAACCTCTAGTACGGGAAGATGAAGTTGGATTAGCACTCTGGTCATTACCAGGTTGGAAGGCTACAGGAATTGATGGAATAGCTACAAAAATATGGCAGGCAACAGAAGAAGAATTAGTCAAAGCTCTAACCAAACTATGCCAGCAAATTTAGAGAACAACACAGTGGCCACCAGACTGAAAGAGGTCAGTCTACATACCCATACCAAAGAAAGGAGACTTAACAGATTGCGAAAACCATCGCACAATATCTTTAATTTCATATGCTAGCAAAATAATGCTCAGGATCATCCCTATGTGGAAAGGGAGATGCCAGATGTTTAAGCTGGTTTCAGAAAAGGCCAAGGAACAAGAGACATCATTGCTGATGCATTCTGGATAATTGAGAAAGGCAAAGACTACCAGAAAGAAGTCAATATGTGCTTTATTGACTACAGAAAAGCCTTTGATTGCGCCGACCATGTCAAGTTGTGAAATATCCTTAGGAAAATGGGCATCCCAGAATACCTCTTTGTTCTCATGAGAAAGGATATTTACACAGGGCAGGAAGCCACAGTCCAGACAGAACATGGTGAAACAGACTGGTTCCAGATCGGCAAAGGACTAAGACAAGGCTATATACTTTCTCCTTTATTCAATGTATATGCTGAACATATACTGAGAGAAGCTGGATTGGAAGAAGATGAACATGGTTTTAAAGTTGGAGGAAGAAACATCAATAACCTGCGCTACGCTGATGACACCACTCTGATAACTGAGAATGTGGATGATCTGCAAGCTCTAGTAATGAAGGTCAAAGGTCTAATAATAATAATAACAATAACAACAACTAGCTGACCCCGCACAGAGCATCTGTACACTCTCTGGGGCCGGCTACCTCTTCCCCCCCACCTTCTGTCTCAGTCTCCAGCCGGCCCGTGCTGGGCCCATGTTGCCGGGCTGAGTTCCGCTGCCCTGGCCAGGCCTGCTGCCGCCTTGCCTCCACGGCCGGACCCCCCGCCGCCTCGCCTCCACGGCCGGGCCTGGCAACCAATTCTCCTGGGTGCACCTCAGCCAATCAGGCGGCGCTGCCGTCCAGCCAATCAGCTGGGCGCCAGGATGCACATTCCAAGGCTCACCCAGGAGAATTAAATATATAGATAATAAAAAATAGCATAGTGAAAAAACGGGACTACAATTAAATGTAAAGAAGACTAAAATAATGACAACGGGTACAGTAACCAGACTCAGAATTGGCAATGAAGACATTGAAGTGGTGGATAGCTTCTGGCTTTTAGAATCAACTGTCAACAGTAAAGGATCCAGTAGTCAAGAAATATGCTGCAGACTAGCACTTGCTAGGGTTGCAATGAAGGCCTTGAAAAGGATATTTAGTGCTGTGACTTGTCTACACCTACAAAGATTAGAATTGTTCAGACAATAGTTTTCCCCGTGACACTCCATGGCTGCAAAAGCTGGATTTTGAAGAAGCAATATAGAAAAAGCATTGATGCTTTTGAACTTTGGTGCTGGAGAAGCCAGGAAGGATACCATGGACAGCCAGGAAAACAAACAAATGGATCATAGAACAAATCAATCCAGAATGTTCACTCGAGGCACAAATGTCCAGGCTCAAACTGTCCTACTTCAGACACATTATGCGAAGACCCAGCTCCCTTGAGAAGTCTATAATGCTGGGGGAAATTGAAGGAAAGAGAAGAAGAGGACGACCAGCAGCAAGGTGGATGGACTCGATTATGACAGCAATGAATGCACCACTGAGAGACCTTAAAGGCCAAGTTGAAGACAGATTATCTTGGAGAGAATCTATCTGTGTGGTCACTAAGAGTCGACACTGACTTGATGGCCGTTAATCAATCAATCAGTGCTCTTTATAGACAGCACAAGGTTTCATTCTGTTTTAAGCATTTGTCTTGTTCAATAACATTCCTTTGGCATAAAAGGCACAGACTTTGAAAGGAAATTGTAAAAAAATGGGGTTTTGGTAAGATAAAATAATTATTACCTCAATTCACATTTAACAGCTTTGCAACTAGATTTGCAAGGGAAAGCAAGGTACATATTGCAGTATTTATTTATTTATTATTTTGCATAGTCTGACAGTATGTGTTTGAATGCCAAAACAAATATGTACAGTTCCAGCTATATAGTATACAGTGCCTGACATGTGTTTCTCTCTATGAACAAATTTCCATTGTGTTTTGTTTCCTCTGTGACTATCTTATTCCAGGAAAATGAGTAAAGCATATTGATGTGAGTGAATAATGCTTTCTGCACAAAAGAGTGCATCTGCAATAAAATGTGTACATCACACTTCCCAGCCCTCTCAGATCTTATTTAATCTGTAAGACAACATATACAATTTCGAGGCTCTAATATTAAATTGCATCAGTCACATCCATCTAGACCAGGCCGGCTCAATTTAGGCCCCCCAGCTGTTTTTGGACTACAGCTCCCATAATTTCCAGCCACAGTAGCCAATAGCCAGGGATTGTGGGAGTTGTAGGCCAACATCTGCAGGAAGGCCAAAGTTGAGGAGGCCTGATCTAGACAGAAAGTCCTTTGAAAGGCATATTGAAGTCAAAACTAGGGCTTCCTCCCCCCTTCCTTCTTCCTTCCTTCCTTCCTTAGCTAGCTTCAGTAGCTGTTGCTTTATTTTATCTCCTTTGTCAATTAATACTTTGGATGCCTATGGTGTAGGTTTAGATTCCCAGGAGGTCGCTGCAGAAGGCTCAGGCTCTGGGGATGCTATTTCTGGGGACTCCAACTCTGACCTCTCTCAAGCACTAGCCTAGTGTCAGGGGTCAGGATGGAGTCCAAGGCTGATCCTGCCTCCTCAAAGTGAGACCCAGAGTCACTGCTCAGGCTATGGCGCAATTACAATTCCCCGCCCAAGTCCTATTTCAGAAGTTAAGATCCTCTTCAGCCTTGTGGTTTATGCCACTCTCTGCCTCCCACATGTATTTGGACTCTGCCTCCCAACTCTTATGTTGAACTGCCCGCATCATCCATATACTTTCAGCCCGGCTGTAGCAAATTTTCCTGATGCATTCTCACTTCCCCTGCTCCTGTGCACACTTGTACTCATCTCATCTGGAGCTTCCATACCAGACACTTATCTGGAATTTGTTGTTCATGAGAGTCTTTTGAGAAAATTAGTATATGCTGGTATTAATTAACTCTTTGTGAAAAATAGTCTATAAATATGACATTCATTGTCTGAAAGAAATACTCCACTTTTAATGTTTTGATCTGCATTTCAGTTTGCTAGAAATCCAGCTGGGCCACCATACTTCCTCTGCCAGTATTTGTACAGGATGTTCTCTGAACATTTGCATGACAGTTATTATAGTTCGAAAATGTACCTTGTGTTTGATCTGTTCCACCATTTTCTGCATAGTTTCTTTCATTTTTTGACAAGGCAGATCTGCGTATAAATCCTTGGTTATTATGCAGAGAGTGCTGCCTTGAGAAATCAAGTAACTATGCAAACCTACTGTATATTAAATGATGAGAACAAAGGAAATATTTTTATCCTTTAGGAAACGTAGAAAGCTAATAGAATAGTGAAGTTACCAAAACATCTTTCTTGCCAATGGAAGTGGAATTCATTTGATTTATTTTCGGGGGAAATGCCTGCATTAAAGATGGTCTTGCTAAGAAATTAAAACTAGTGCCGAGATGAATTTTCATGAGGTTTGATTTTTGGCATCATGGAAGAATGGAGGCAATTTTCATCCCACTTTAGATGCACATAGTTATACATGACTGGAAGGAGCCAAATATGGCTGGGGAAGTGTGTCTGAATATTCAGCTCACTGAAAGTAACAGTAGGAATGGATGGCATCTTTGGATCCAGATGCACATGCAGGTGTGGATCACTGCAGCATTTTTAGTGGGATCTACATGACCACCTGCATTCTGTTCCCAGGGGTCATATTCCCACAACTGGATCTGAGGAAATAGGAGCAGCCTAGTTTCTTTGGCAGTGGTGATGAATGCTCTCCTCTCCCACTACCTTTTTGCACAGGAGTGAGAAAAATCATCCAACGGGGAACACATTTCACAGGAGCGGAAAATGTTCATCAAATCCTGCTCCCCTCCATTTTGGTTCATCTCTAATTAAGTGCAAAATCTGGAATCATATCCGCTAAAATGGACATTTGGACTACAAAAGGGGAAAAGATTCATCATTATTGGGTGCATTCCAGTGACGTTTCATTGGTACTGAAACATTAACTTGGAATTTGGTTTCATAGTCAGAATAAACTTTCACTGGATTTTGCTCTTTCTGCCTGCCTGTTTCAGCAGATCCAATCTGTGTGATGCACACTGTTAGAATGTTTCATCCAACCCATTTGTCCTCTTGGTCCACAAAACTTGATTCCTATTATAAATGCAGGCTGTGTTGCAATGGGAACTTGATGAAAAGGTGCTTATTTTTACCATACTCTCAATTGTACACTATAGTGCTAAAGTGAGAGCATGAGAAACTGCTACACAGATATGCCCTTACTTATAGAACTAATGTTTGCTTCATTAAGGATGCCCACACATTCCTTCACAATTTAGGCTTTGGGGGCCTATTTGACTTCAGCCTGCTATGGTCCAAATGAATTGCTGTCTGATTGGTGCTGAACAGGGCTGAACCGAAACATAGTGGATGAAACAATTCAGCCCCCTGAAGATTCAATTCAACCCTTTCTGACCTCCACTCCTAAAAGCACTTAGAAGTCTGGGCAGGGGCAGGAGGCATGCTGCATTCCTATATCTTTGCCCCTGGTGACAAGAAAGCAGACAGTAAAGCCATTCTCACGACCAACCCTACCTGGGCAGAGCCGGTCGTGAGAAGTGCCAGAATAGATCCCGATCCCGGCACTTCGCAACTGGGTAGCCCAGGTTTTTTATCCGGGCTAATGCGCCCTTCTACCCCACTCCCCCTATTGTGTGAATTCATAAAGTTGGGTGGCAAGAGTGCCCAGCAGCATGGCTATCCCCCAATGCACCCTGTTCCTGGCACGGTGCATTGTGGGATGCCGGAGGACTTCCTCCTCCAACTCTGCTGCTCACTGTGGCACAGCTCGTGTGCTGTTGTGAGTGGCAGAGCTGTCACTAAGGCGGCAATCGTGTGTGGGGAGGCAGGTAGCCCTCCCCAACACCAGGACAGTAGGTGGTGTGAATAACCTTGATGTCTTACATGGCAAGCAGTTTTAAAAGATTTTTTTCCCCCTATAGAGTCCTGGGAATTGTAGTCTTTACTGGAGCTGCAAAAATGTCTGTAATTCCCAAGAGCACCTGAACCACTCCCAGGATTCTGAGGAAATTAAAAGAGAGGGTCGTCATTTTAAAGCACTAGTTGCAGGAGATGATGCTTGCTTGCTTGCCCTCTCTCTATTGGGAGTAAAGTTATAGGAAAGCACCCTGTCTCCTGCTCATTCCTGCTTGAGATAAGAGAGGGGGAAGGGCTGAAGCAAAACTTCAGAGGGCTGTATGGCTTGGATAAAACTAAAGTTTGACTTGCCCATTGATTCCAAATGTGCCAGGGTAGCCCCCACTTCTCACAATTATGGGTGGGATGAAATTTGAAGAAGGAATTTCCGAGCTCAGACCTGAATTCCTGCATGAAACAGGAGGCTGAACTAGAAGACCTCTAGGGTGCCCCCCAACTCTAAAATTCAATAGAAATTCTAAGAACATCTTAGCCGCTACATAACAACAGCTCTTTACGAAGTTTCCTTTTGTCACAAAGTTTTACTTGTCCTTTAAAAAGAGAGAGAGACTCTAGCAGAATTTAAGGAGAATATACTTGTCTTTATATTATACTTGTTTTCTTCACTGAACATGCTTTGGAGTTCAACATTTTATACTTCAGTAGTCATAGAGATCAAATGTATTTACCAGGCCTCTCTTCTCTATCATCTTTCAGGTCTTGTAGAAATTTGCCTGATGCACCCCCTCGATGTGGTGAAAACCAGGTAAGGTTCTGCTTGAACAAGTTTTATTGACACTGGAAGACATCCAAATTGGAAGCTGTCAGATCTTAAAACGCTAGAACTTGTCCAACTAAGATAACTTCTCCTTTTAATGGCATTTATATTTACTTACTGTTCCTCATAGCATTTGACAGGCAGAATTTGAATAGCATGATGCATTTCTGCTTGGAGGTCATCTGGAGGTGCTAAATACTTCTTTATAAAAATGTGCTCTTCATGTGACAACCTGAGATTCTATTCTGTTAAAGGAGTGGGGGAAGAGAGAAGCTCAGCATGGTTATATTTTCTTTCCTACCATATTTATCATCTGAAGTAATGTTTTTACTTGAAATGAGAAATGTCATATTGCCTTAGAAATAAAATAATATTGATGGTAAATATGACCTGACAGAGCCAGTCGTGTTTTCAAAAGTCAATGAAAATGAGAATTCTTTAAACCTGTATTTGCACATGCCAGTTGGGTGGTTTGGTTTCACGCTAGCTACCTTTCGGGCATGTTCAGTAACTTCCAAACATACATTTCTGGCTGGGCAAGAACCACCTTCTCAGTTTGGAAAACCATGAATCTAAAAATTTCATTCAGTTCCTTAGCCATAACAATAACGTTTAAGGTTACAGGATAGTAACCCTTTTTAAAAAAATAACAAATGTAGAAACTCTTTATTTTCATTTCATTTATTTATTTTCACACATATCCCACTCTTCCTCCAAGGAGCTCAAATAACATCATTATTTTTACCATCACAACCACCCTGTGAGGTAGGTTAGGCTGAAAGATACATGACTGGTTCAGAGTCACCCAGTGATTTTCATAGTTAAATGGGGATTCAAACTTGGGTCTTCCTGGTCCTAGTCCAACACTCTAACCACTACGCTATGCTGGCTCTCTTGAACCCAACAGGGGACTCCTTTTAGTAGGACTGGGGAAGGGTGCTGTTTGTCCCCTGCATTTTGCATGCATGTTGATCATGTTTCACGAGTTCTGCATCATGGAGCTTTATGTGTGTTGCCGAGCAATAGTGTTGAGGAACCACGCACAGGCTGTTTTCCCTGTGGGAACCTCCTACTTGCTTTGTACTTACTTATGGGCAATTGTGTGATCGCCATAGTAAGTAGCTGAAAAAAGAAGTTGTCTAATGATGTGGTTGATAATGTAGATGTTCCACAATAATAAAATACTAAAAGAATGCAAAAAGCATTTATAGTGGAGGAAAGTAGGGGGACAGTGTCTCATATGAGGTTATTCTAAAGGGATAGGGCCACAGTTCAGTAGTAGAGCATTTGCTTGCCTGCAAAAAGGCCCAGGTTCAGTTCCGGGCATCTCCAGGTAGGGCTGGCAAAGACTCATACCTGAAACCCTGGAAAGCTGCTGTCATTCAGTGTAGACAATACTGAGCTAGTACTAACAATGGTTTGACTCGGTATAAGGCTGCTTCCTTTGTTCCTATGCAAGATATTTGTCCAAAGAAAAAGGAACAGTGTTGTGCAAATATGAGGATCTATCAGTGAGCTACCAATGCTCACAAGGAACAAAAAAACCCCCCACAAAAACCTGAACAAACATACAAATGGCATGGTAACTGAGACAGAATACAGAATGACTCTGTAGGGATGCTGCGGCAGTTTCCTGCACTGAGCAGGGAGGTCTTCTGAGCAGAGGACCTCCAAGGTGCCAGAAGGCACCTAAAATTCTATGATTCAATGAGATCTGGGTTATATACAAATCATGGTGGCACAAATCATGTGGAAAAACAGCTGCTGAAGCCCTAAGGTTTAAAGGCTGCTTCATATATTTTGTTTTCTGCTACAGAGATCAATTTCCACGTTGGAAAAAATTGACATAAACCTGTAAAAGTGGAGATGTTTAAGTGCCAAGCTAGACACGATGCAGGAGATTTATAATTGGACCTCCCCATAACTTTTTCTTAGCCTAAAAGTAGATGGGGAGATTGGATTGGAGCCATGGTTTGCGGGATGGGGGAGATTGAGCCTTTCCCCTTGCATGCCATTTCCTTCTGGCCTCAGTTGCCAGAAGCCTTGCAGGGAGGAGGAGGCTTTAACATCTGCTTCCCAGAGACAGAGGCTACCAGTGGTGAGAGCCTGTGAGGTTGCTGTCTGCTGTTGTCAGCTTGCCAGCCTGTGTGCCTGCTAACTTATGGGGCTGTGGCTGCTGCCCTGTGGGTGAGTCTGTGCGGGATTGGGGCCAGAGGAGGTAAGTCAGCAGTTCCTGAGGGTCAGCTGCCCAGATTAGCCATCTTTCTGGGCTTATAAAAGGGCTGCTGCCCTGTGGCGGTGGGGTTATCACCAAAGGGGAATATCAAAGGGGGTCCCTTTGGGAGGCAACAAGGGTGAGGGCCTGGTGGTATTTTTTGGCTTCTGTTGTCTGTGGGTCCTAGGTGTTTCAGATATGTCTTAGTTTGTCTGGGGATGGGGAGACAGGGGGTGTGTCCACTGACTGTTGGGTGGCTATTCCGGTGGTGCTGAGGAATATTAGAAGTAAAGTTGGCAGGTCAGTGCGTCATTACAGGGGAAGGGACGTCATAAATCTATTAGCTGTTTCCCCTTTCGGCTGCCCTGCCAGTTCTTTGACCTTGGGAAGCAATGCCAACCTCCCACAGACTCTCACCTTGCTCCTTTGTAATGCCAGGTCTGTCCAGAATAAGTCAGAAACCAACCATGATCGAATTCTGGATGAAGGGGCAGACCTGGTATGTATCACAGAGACTTGGTTGAGGGAGGCTGGTGGCCCAGTCTGGTCCCAGCTTCTCCCTCCCGGGTACTCTGTTGAGGAGCAGATGCAGGGACATGGGAGGGCATGTGGAGTGGCTGTGGTCTATAAGAATAACCTCTCCCTGACCAGGATCCCTGTTGAAGTGTCTGACAATATTGAATCTGTGTACCTAAGTTTGGGGACAAGGGATAGACTGGGACTTCTGTTGGTGTACCGATCGGCCCGCTGCCCAATGGAGTCCCTAACTGAGCTGACGGACTTGGTCTCGGGTTTGGCGTTGGAGTCTCCCAGGTTTGTGGTGCTGGGGGACTTCAATGTCCACTCTGGGACCAATTTGTCTGGGGTGGCTCAGGAGTTCATAGCGGCCATGACAACTATGGGCCTATCCCAAAGGGTCTCGGGACCGATGCACATTGCAGGTCACATGCTTGATCTGGTCTTTCACGCTCATCAGGGTGGTGTTCCATGAGTGGAGACTCCTGTGATTTCCCCATTGTCATGGAAAGACCACCATCTGGTTAAGGTTGAACTCACAATCACTTCCCACCTTCGCAAGGGTGAGGGGCCCATTAGAATGGTCAGCCCGAGAAGGTTATTGGATCCAGTAGGGTTCCAAGAATCCTTGGAGAGATTTAGTGTTGGCTCTGCCAGTGATCCTGTTGATGCCCTGGTGGAGAACTGGAACAGCAAGCTCACCAGGGCAGTAGACATGATTGCACCTAAGCGTCCACTTCAAAATTGGCCCCTTGGTATATGGAAGAACTACCGGGGCTGAAGCGGCGAGGTAGACAACTGGAGCACAAGTGGAGGAAGACTCTACTCGAATCCAACAGATTACAACATAGAGTACATTTGAAGATCTATGCTCTGGCAATACAGGTGGCAAAGAAGTGATTCTTTTCGGCCCATATTGCGTCTGCAAGTTCACATCTGGAGGAGTTGTTCAGGGTTGTGAGAGGGCTAGTGAGTGCCTTTCATCCCTTGAATCAGAATTTGGAGCCATCTATTAACCGCTGTGATGTGTTTAATGATTTTTGTGTGGATAAATTCTCTCGTATTCAGGCCAACTTGCATTTAGACCCCACAATTACTGCAGTGTATGAATCGGAGGTGTCCAGCAACTCCTTTTATGTGGTTAGGCTGAATCAGTTTCAGTTTGTAACTAGTGAGGATGTGGACAAGCTGCTTGGAGCGATGTGGCCTACCACTTGTTCTCTTGACCCTTGCCCGACATGGCTAAAACTATCTGGCAGGGAGGTTGTTGTGGAAGGCCTGGTAGAGATCGTAAATGCTTCTCTGAGGGAGGGCAGGATGCCTCCTTGTCTTAAGGAGGCAATTATTAGACCACTTCTGAAGAAGCCTGTCCTGGATTCCTCAGAGTTGAACAACTATAGGCCTCTCTCCAACCTTCCATGGCTGGACAAGGTAATTGAGAGGGTGGTGGCCTCCCAACTCCAGGCAGTCTTGGATGAATGATTATCTAGACCCGTTTCAGACCGGCTTTCGGGTGGGCTATGGGGTGGAGACTGCCTTGGTCAGCCTGATGGATGATCTCCAATTGGGAATTGACAGAGGAAGTGTGACTCTGTTGGTCCTTTTGAACCTCTCGGTGGCTTTCAGTACTATCGACTATAGCATCCTTTTGGAGCATCTGAGGGGTTTGGGTGTGGGAGGCACTGCTTTGCAGTGGTTCCACTCCTACCTCACGAGCAGATTCCAGATGGTGTCCTTCGGGGACTGTTGTTCTTCAAAAAATGAATTTTGGTATGGTGTCCCTCAGGGCTCCATATTGTCTCCGGTTGTTTAACATCTACATGAAACTTTATCTGCCAGTTCTGAATGGGGTCACACTTCCCCAGAAGGAACAGGTACACAATCTGGGGGTGCTTCTGGACTCAAAACTCTCCCTTGTGTCCCAGGTTGAGGCAGTGGCCAGAGGTACCTTTTATCAGCTTCGGCTGGAAAGCCAGCTGCGTCCGTTTCTTGAGATAAATGACCTCAGAACAGTAATACCTGGTTACCTCCAGACTTGACTACTGCAATGCGCTCACATTGGGCTGCCTTTGTACGTAGTCTGGAAACTGCAGGTAGTCCAGAATGCGGCAGCCAGGTTGGTCTCTGGGTCATCTTGGAGAGACCATATCACTCCTATCTGAAAAGATTTACACGGGCTGCCGATAAGTTTCCGGGCAAAGTACAAGGTTTTGGTTATAACCTATAAAGCCCTAAACAGCTTGGGCCCTAGGTATTTAAGAGAACACATTCTTTGCTATGAACCGCACCACCCATTGAGATCATCTGGAGAAGTTCGTCTGCAGTTGCCACTGGCTCGTCTGGTGGCTACTTGGGTATGGGCCTTCTCCATTGCTGCCCTGAGGCTTTGGAACACACTTCCTGCTGAAAAAAGAGCCTCCTCATCTCTTACAACTTTTAAAAAGGCAGTTAAAAAGCATTTGTTCACCCAGGCTTTTAATTAGATATTGTTTTAATAGTGTTTTAATAGTTTTAATGTTTTAAATTTTAATTGTTGAAATGTTTAAATCTTTTTATTGGTTGTTTTTATTGACTTGTAAACTGCCCAGAGAACTTGCGTTTTGGGTGGTATAAAAATGTGTTAGATAGATAGATAGATAGATAATGGGAATAGCCTGCCCAATAGCTGTATTGTACCTTTTACCTCTCTCAGCTCTTCAGTCCTGATCCAGTACAGGGTCTCTGCTGCTGCTTTTAGGCCACAAAAAAGATGTTGGGAGATCCAGTTATGAATCTCCTATTATTTTGGCCCTACCCAGCTTTCAGAAGGCAGCATTTCCTCTGCCAGGGCTTTGGGGAAATCTGAGTGTTTTACTAATGGCTCATGTGACTGTATTCTATTTTGTGAGTCTTTTTAAATTGATTGTGTCCATTTTTTTTCCCTTTTGTATTTTTTTGAAAATGTTATCAGCCTTTGGGTGAAAGGTAGATTATAAACTTAACAATATTTTTAATTAAAACAGTTTATGCTTGTCATTAACTTCTGTAAGCTGTCTTGCAATTTTTTATAATGTAAGGTGAGGGATTAGATTTTAAAATAAGTAAGTAAGTAAATAAAAATGTTCCAATGTGGAAATTAAACATGCACTTAAAATGGGATTTAAAATTGGCTGGAAGTTGCATATATGTCCAGGGCAATGTAAGGGGTGGAATGGTGGCCACACACGAAATGCCCATCCCTACTGTTGGCTGCTATTTTTCGCCACAATGCCCATGGACTGATGCAACATCAGCTGCTAGGAATGGAGCTCTGCTACCAGCACTTCTACAGCCCTACTCACTTTCGGTATCAGAGCTTGCCTAGTAGAAAAGTGCTTCAGGCAACAGAGTAGAGCAAGGTAAAGTACTGGGGGTGAGGAAATGCCTCTCACCTAAACTCTCCTTTTTATGTAAAAAGTAAAAAATAGATTACGGCAGGAGAGCTGGCCTTGTAGTAGCAAGCATGACTTGTCCCCTAAGCTAAGCAGGGTCCACCCTGGTTGCATATGAATGGGAGACTTGATGTGTGGGCACTGTAAGATATTCCCCTTAGGGGATGGAGCCGCTCTGAAAAGAGCAGAAGGTTCCAGTTTTCCTCCCTGGCATCTCCAAGATAGGGCTGAAAGAGATTCCTGCCTGCAACCTTGGAGAGCCTCTGCCAGTCTGTGCAGACAATATTGCGCTTGTTGGACCAATGGTCTGACTCGGTATACCTGTATGGCAGCTTCCTATGTTCCTATCCACCTACTCTCCCTCCTATTCATACAATTGTGGGTCAGTTGCTTAAATTGGCGGCTACATGGCATATTTTTGTTGGGTGCTGGCATAACATATGACTGGGAGTATAATACATGTTTTTAAAATGTTATAGCTCCCACATGGTGCTGTGCCATGCAGAAGCATTTTGCATGTTAAAAACTTGCTATACATTGCAGGGCAGGAGGAGGGGATCCAAACTAGCCTAGTCTTCTGCTTGACATGTTACTTTTCTATAAACCGGGGAGTTATTCACACATGGCTTCATACTGCGGGGTAAATGTTGAGCGAAGCCACTTCGAAGTACACTCGCTGTATTGAAGGAAACAGCCCCTCCCCTCTGCTCTCGGGTTTGCTTTTGATACAAGTTCACTTGTTTTCTTTCTAGGCAATGGTGGTGGGAGGAAGTACTGAAGAGTTACAGCTGCATTTGTAAAGAGTGTATCCTTCTTATTATGCTAATGATTCTATATCAGTCTCTCCCTATTTACTCTGGTGTTTACCGAAAAAGTAGCTTAAAACCAGCATTTTAAAAACCCAGAAATACCTCGAGATAAGCTAGAATTCACAAGAAAAAGCCCAACATGTGTGGAGTGGGTCCAAGGATCCCGAAGGGAACTCGGGGTAAGTTTGGCTGGTGTGTGAACTCACACACTGTCTCCCAAAGGAGATTCGGGGTAGAAGCCCTGTGTGTAAAGCCTCCAAGTTCTTGTTGTTAATGTAGAAGAGACTAAAACATGCAGTTGCCCATCTCCAGTCTGAAATGGTTACAGCCCAGCAAGAGTTGTTGGACTCAATGCGTGGCAGCTGTGAAACAAGGCTAATTCCATGCTTAGAATCATTAGGAAGGGGATTGAAAATAAAACTGCTAATATACAAAATGATTGATATGGAATTGTTTAATCCATGGTGCTGCCACATTTGGAGTACTGCAAACAGTTCTGGTCACCATATCTTAAGAAGGACATTGTAGAACTGGAAAAGGTGCAGAAGAGGGCAACCAAGATGATCAGGGGCCTGGAGCATCTACCTTATGAGGCAAGGCTACAGCATCTGGGGCTCTGTAGGTTGGAAAAGAGGCAACTATGGGGAGACACGATAGAGGTCTATAAAATAATGCATGGTGTGGAGAAAGTGAATAAAAAACTTTCTCCCTCTCGCATAACATTAGAACACTAGGGGTCATCCCATAAAACTGATTGCCAAGAAATTTAGGACTGACAAAAGGAAGTACTTTTTCACACAACGCATAATCAACCTATGGAATTCTCTGCCACAAGATGTGTTAACAGCCAGCCTGGATGGCATTAAGAGGGTTCTAGATAAATTCATGGAGGATAGGTCTATCAATGGTTACTGGTCTGGTGGCTATAGGCCACCTCCTGCCTCAGAGGCAAGATGCCTCTGAATACAAGTTACAGGGGATTAGCAGTAAGAGAGAGGGCATGCCCTCAACTCTTGCCTGTGGACTTCCCAAAGTCATCCGGTGGTCCAGGGGCGTAGCAAGGTTGTAGTGCGCCCAGAGACAAGATTTTAAAATGCCCCCCTCCCGAAGCTCAGCTCATGAAGTAAAGAAATCTTAAATTATCACAATAGAACATCATCCTAATTTATTTGTAAAAAGGTTTTGTAAATTGTGGACGATGCAAGTCATTTAATGGTATTAGAGAAAGACATGCTGTTCTGTTAGCTCCAGGTCTTAACAATTTCAGAGGTTGAATACAACTGAAGGAAGCCCGGGCAGATGCTTAGCTGGGGGAGTCAGTCATGTGACTTGCCTCTGGGGGCCCCCTAAGGCCGTGGGCCCCCAGACAACTGTCTCCCCTTGCCCTATTATAGTTACACCCCTGCGGTGGTCCACTGTATGAAACAGGATGCTGGACTAGATGGGCCTTGGGCCTGATCCAGCAGGGCTTTTCTTATGTTCTTAAGAATTGCATTATATGATTGTAAAACAGGCGAAAATATATATGGATACAAATAATAGGGAGAGCACAGGGACATAATCATGAAGGAACATTGTCCAGCAAGTAGGACACTGAGCTCAGCACACTTGAACCACATCACATTAGAGGTAGGCAAACATCCCTGTATTTTTGAAAAGTTTTGATATCTGGTATTATCTAGATTTCACAGTTGCTACTGCCAATTAGCTAAAATAATGTTCCCATCAAAAATCTTTTGGACTACAAACCCCAGGCATGCCTGACTGTATTTCAAAGACCCATTTCTAGCAAATGCAATCTCACATTTCTACTGGCTATTCTTTTCCCGTTTATTCTTGTTTCCTAATTTCTGATGTTTTGGGCTTATTAGAGTAGCTCAGTTTCCTACATATGTTTCTGATCTCTTTCCATCTGTTGTTTTGTAAATGCTCTTTCCTTTTATACAATTAATTTCTCTTTGATTCTTTCTGCATTTCTTTTTAAGTAAGCACTGGTGAAATCTGTTCTTAAAAAACAGTCTCTTAGTTCCACTTAAAGACAGCAATAATTATCTGAAGTTCCATGTTTTCAAGCCTTACCTGGATGCACAGTAGTGTCTTATTTTGGTAGTCAGTTGCAGTTTAATGTATGTAGTTAGGATAATTCATAATCTTTGTGTCGAATCTAAAAACATTTTATGGTTGGGAGTGTTAGAATATCGTTATACTCCATTGTGGCCTTTCCTCATTGGCCTTCTGTTTCTAGCACTCATAATATAGTGCTTAAATATCCTGAATGTTTTCTTAGAGAACTTTTGTCCCAGGCTTCATATCATGAATGTGTACAGAAATCTGGATGTGGATGTGTTCCAAGGTGCTATCATTTTCTCTTGGAGTTTTACTTCCAGTTGGAACCTGTAAGAAATTAATATGCTGTCTAAATGGTTCCATTCCAATTTAATTCCTGTTTCAAATGAAAAATGTTACTGATATGCAAGCTAAACAGATAATTTATTTTATTACCTATAGAGATAATGCCAAAGGTTTACATTTGTGATTCTTTGAAATGAAAAGTACTTGGGGAGAAAGTTAATGGTGATGTCAGGAGGTGTTTAAATGAAGACTCAAGCTCAGGTCAAGACTTTGTTATTGGCCAGTATAGTCATAGGACATAGTACTGGATCTGATCTGCCAAATCTTCATTGAACAGGTTTGGTACCAAAGATCTTTTTTAATGCAAGGAAAATTGGAAAGGCCACTTTGCCATTGTTGACCAAAAGTAGTGTTTAGTAGCTAAGAGGCATTGGGCATTGGCTGACTTCCAGACTAACAAAGTACAGGAACTACATGAGAAGTGCTGCTGGTGGTTTTAACTAATGTATCTCAGCAATTATGGGTTTGTGTATATTGGACCTTGCCTTTTCCTGGAAACATTATGTGCCACCTGAAAATATGTCCCTGAGGGACACACAGACTGCAGGGTGGCATAGAGTCTTCCACAGGAAGGGGAGGTCATTGTCATTCACTCCTTTCCCAGTGCTGTCTTAACTGAGTGCCATTGCTGTGTTAATTGGGAATTTAGGACTATCCCCAGTGCTTCTCACTTAGCACCCACACTTTTTAGTCTGGATGTCGGTCATGGAAGCTGTTCTCATGACCAGCAGAAACCAGGCTAAGGGAGCCCAGCGTGGCTCCCGCCGAAGGCTCAATGACAAGCCCTCTTATGGAGCCCACTGCTTAACCCAGGTTTTGGGCATGGGCACACCCAAAAATTGGTTATCCGATCGTGTGGCTGCCGTGGCTGGTTGCAGCCACGGCGGGCATACCTGGGGAGGGGGCTCCCAGAAATGCACCACACACTCGTGCAGTGCATTACTGGGGCTCCTTGGGGGGGGCACCATGCGGTGGCACTTCCCTTCACCCGACCTCCGGAACTGTTGGGCAAGGCACGGGTGGGCAGCAGGAGAGCCTCCACTCGTCTGTGCCACTGATCTGCCCACACAGGGAATCCCTTCTGATCACCTACAGAGAAGGTAAGGTTAACCCTCTTTCCCCTCAGTTAGCCCTGAAAGCTCTTCTCAATGAAGAGCTTCATAGTGTTGAGATGCATCAAAGAATAAAACACTCACTCACTCTTATAATGTAATAGCAAAATGCCTGTCATTATGTCACAAGGAGTGAAGAAAGGCCTTTTTTGTTACAAAGGGGCCAATGAGAGAAGGTCCTCTGACCAGGCCATTCAGGGTCAGGATTGAGGACTTGCATTTGCTCCATGGGAGAAAGTAAAGGAGTTCACTTGGCAGACAGACATCATCAGCAGAAGGGCTACGCCTGCTGCCGATTGTCCCTGCCACTGAGAATCAAGTCTGGGCCTATCTGTCACAGCCCCATCTTGAGTTCCAATTTTGTTGGTAATGATAAAGTGCAGTGGAATGTTGGAACTGATGTTAGGGCCACCAATTCTAACTGAAGCTATTGTTGGGGTCCCCCCCCCGCCATTTTTTACCCCATAAAAATCTCCAGGATGACTTTCAATAATAAGAGTTATTATTATAATTTCAATAATTAAGAGTTATTCAAATTTCTGGAGACTCCAGGTCAATTCGGGGGAGGGGGGCTTGAAACCCTAGGTGGTGTGAGTGTGGATACATGTGCATGCATAAGAGGGAAGGGACAGAGAGAAAGAGAGAGAGAGAGAGAGAGTCCCAAAGCTATATTTGACTGTGCCAGTACCTTGATTGCTGTGTCTTGTTATTTCAACAGCCCGGAAAAACTATTTCTAATTCTAATTTCTTCATTCATATATAAGCTGTTAATAATATTAAAATCTATTGAAAATGTGAATGGAAGAAATAGATGGTGAAACTAAGAGATAACTGGAATAGAAGACAGGAACCATATAAACAAACTTCATCTTTTCTTTTCTTTTCTTTTCAAAAATGAAACATAATCTCTCATCAATCCAGGATACTTGCTGAAATAACTAATTGGATAACCCGCTTTTCAGTTGTATCTTGAAATTCCATGCACAAGTTGTGCATTAAATTCCCTGAATTAATCAAAACTACAAGTAATGATAAATGCTGTATGTAGACTGAGAAGAAACATATGTATTCCTGATCACATCTTCCACAGTAAGGTGCTCCCCACTGCCCACCCCCACCCCCCGTTTCTTTGTAATAGAGATACATACATATGGGTTTTGCTCTTTGAGTATTTCAACATGCTGCAGTCCTGTGATGGGCAAGGCTGATATTTCAGTCTTTCCAAATATGTGTTGTCCTTCAACTGGACTACTTTTGATGATTTTGCAATAGGAAATACAATAAAATTTTAAAAGTTCATCTTGTGACAGGAAAAAAATAACCTGAATTATCCTCTAATGTATGGGAGAATACTGTTCCTAGGCTTGTATTTCTGCTCCATACAAGGATTGGTTCACCCTTTTATATAAATATGTCCCAACTCAGGAAAAGGGGTACTACTGGTAATTTGTCAACCGCTGAGAGATGTGAGTTTGGGGCAATATAGAAATTTGTTAAATAAAAATAAAATGAAATAAAAGCCTGAGGGGTTCCTTTTATCATCCATATTTGCAATTACGTCTTTAAAAGGCACATGCCAACATAGCATGTTTGTTTGTCCTTGTACAATATCTCTGCTCATAAAGAAAGGGAAGTTACTTGAAGTTTGAGACACATTTTCTTGCTGTGGAAAAAGCTGTAGTTGATTAACTCTGTTCTGCTGTAGTTGCCAGACAGAGGCAGGAAGGTTGCAAGCTTCATTGTGGAAACAGCATGGTTGTTTCTTTTGTGCCTTTTAAAAACATGATTAAAACATTGTCTTTCACAATCTACATCACACTATACATTCCCCTGTGTCTATTATATGGTGAGAAATGGTTTCAAATGCAATTGCTCTGTTATTGGGGGGTGGGGGTGGGGATATTATTGTAGTCCTGATATTATTCTTGATTATTATTAAGAATATGTATTATGGTACTTCTTTTTTTACTAAAAAAAAAAAAAAAGGACACAAAGTAGACTACATAGCATAAGGAATAAGAAGATGGCCCTTTGCCCCAAAGGAGCTCACAATCTGAAAAGAAACACCAGGGAGACATCAGGAAGTGTAGCTGGGAGGGGTGTTCTACTGGATTGACTAGGGGCAGTTTGCTGCCCCACTGCTAAATATGAGACAACTAGCCACCACTCTAAAAAGTGTCTCTTTGGCCATTTAGCAGGGGTTATTTGGCTTTCCCCACGATGAGGATTAATCTACAGAAAAAGTGGTGTAGGACACTAGGAGCAGGGGCAATTTGCAATGGGTCAGTGTGGAAACAAGGCAAGAGCAAGGTGCCTTGCTTGTGTGGCTCCCAACTTGCTCCAGGTTTGCCTGCTTATTCCTCCTGTGTCTCCCTTTTGGTCTGCTCTCCTCCCAGTCTGCCTATTTTTTATCATGTTGTGAACCGCCCTGAGCTGTTTCAGAAGGGCGGTATATAAATCTAATTAATTAATTAATTAATTAATTAATTAATTAATTAATTACTATTGCCCCTTCAGACAGATGCCTGCCTGCATATTCATTCCAGGCCCACTTTGAAAGAATTTCCTGATGGCCAGTGCCTATCCTGGCTTGCAGTTCTCTATATCTGACCCTCCTACAGCTCTTCATCAATGCTTTACGTCTGCTCCTGATGGGCCTTGTTCTTCTGCTTTCCATGTGCTCGGCTGCCTGTGGCCCAATGCTGATAAAAGGCCTGCTTTGATTTTCCTTTACTGATTGTTGGGTAGGGTTGCCAACCAGCCAGGGTGTTCCTGTTCTGACTAGTAAAACCTTGTTCTGTCTGGTAACCATTGCTGAGGACCAAAAAAATAGTAAACTCCATATTCTGCTTCATAGAGCCACATTCCGCTTCCATTTATCACAGAAGATCTTGAACCTCATTTCTGATTTTCACTGTTCAGCCTGAACTGCTGATGTTGTTAAAGACACATTAAGCTGGTTTCTGCCTGTAAATGCAGATTTTAAATAAATTGTACTATGAGAGATATTTTGTCCATTTTCATATGCCAGTTTGTAGCTCTTCCATAGCTCTCCAGGAGAAACTATTTGCAGTTTCCTTCCTAGCAGTCATTCAGAATTTGTTTATTTCTGCTCCCTTTCCCCAAAATATATGCTTTTCTTGTTGAGAATTCTCTCTGGTAAGAGAAACCTTTTTTCATTATAGCAGAGTGCACAGAGGCACAACACAGCGGAATTTGGTTAGGCATGTGTGTATGCTGAGAGTAAAGTAACTTGGAGCCAGTTCATAGTTTCAAATCAATGTAAGTGGTATTTATTAGAGAACTTCATTCTAGATAGGAAAGTGAGGAGATAGGCTCTCTAATCTATCTATCTAGCTGGATGCAGATGAATTCTGCATCTCTGCACACATGGTGCAGGGGAGAGGAGCTTGCATGTTGCAAGGTAGAAGGAAGGGGGGGAAAGGGGAAGAGGAAGTTGCAGGAAGGAAGGAAGGAAGTCCCTGAGATTAGCAGTCTACATATCAAAGGGATAGTGTCAGAGAAGTAGAGAAGGGATGACCAATGTCTTGACCAGGGGCGTATCTATAGGGGGGGCAGGGGGGCACGTGCCCCGGGCGCCACTTGAAGGGGGGGCGCAATTTCTTAAAATTAAATAATTTTAAAAAATGGCCACCAAAAACAAAATGGCCACTGGGCATGCTCAAATGGCCTCTGTGAGGCCCTAGGGCATGCCACGCCTCGCAGAGGCCATTTGAGCATGCACAGTGGCCATTTTGTTTTCAGCGGCCATTTAAAAAAAATTTTTTTTAAATGACCACCGCACATGCTCAAATGGTGCCTGTGAGGCCCTAGAGGCCAGTGGGAGGAGGGGAGAACTTTGCAGACCCCTCACAGCCTTTAAGATGTCCCCCGAAGGGGCTACAGGTAATTTTTTTTTAAAAAAAATTAATATAATATGTCACTGTACACATATTCAGATTGGCACTATGTACAGAGAATAAGGGCTTGTGAATACTGGGCTGAAGTTTATGAGCTAAGATTGTATCCATTTGCTCTTACTTTGCTTCTTGTGATAAGTGAGTTAAATGTGATGTCTTAATAATATGCCTATTAATGGTCAGTTTGTCTTTGAATCAATGTGAAATCCTTAGTATTAAGGCCCACTGGGAGTTTCTTGCTCTTTCTCTCATTTTTACTGTCTTTCTGAAATACTAGAATATATTCCAAGCAGTGACACAGTTTACTCTGCATATCATTTAATTATTTTCAGAGTATCTGGGAAAAGTCAAATTCTCCATTTATTTTTAAAACTTATGTAATCGTGATGCTACAATGCATAGCAGAGAATTAGACAGGCACTTCTTTTAGTTTTTCCCAGTACAACTCTGCATAATATTTGGGGATTTCATGAGCCCCAGCATACTGAAATTTGTCATTTTCTAGCATTTTAACCTGAGCTATCCAAACAAATTAATGATAGCCCCACAATTTGGATAGTTTTAAAAAATAAATCTGAAGTGGTAGATAGCAGCTTGACCACATGTATGATATTGGTAATTTTTGTAATTTTTTAGATTTTTAAAATAAAAGTTTTCTGAAACATGTGTGTCAGTCAGATGTATGTGGGGGGGTGGGGGTGGCGGGGGGGCGCAATTTCAGTGCTTGCCCTGGGCGCCGTTTTCCCTAGTTACGCCACTGGTCTTGACCCTCTAGCCCTCTGACTCACTAGTCTGTCCTCCATTGTCATTGAGACAAGAGACAGCACATAGTCCTTCACTTCCAACATTTTTCACATTGTGTTTTCTTCCTACTTTGTACATTTAGGTACTTCTTTCTTTTAACAATTAGAAACAGCTCGTGTGCATGGGTTTTCTGAGTGGAAAATGCAGCCCTGTTTACATCTTAATATTATGTTTTAAGATAATAGTATCCTGAAATCATAAGAGATATTTGGCATGAGAAGAGCAAGTGCAAAGTGCAGTAGATTATATTTACAAGAAAAACAGATTCCTCTCTATATATGTATCACATGGAAACTGGGGTGGAGAAGTGAGCAAACGCAACTGAAAAAGAAGAACCTCCACAGACTGAATTCAAACAGGGATTGTTTTTTCATGTGTAAATTTTTTGTAAAGGATATTTAAAATGAGGATTGAGCAGCTGGGAAAGGTTAAACGGGATGAGGCTGGAGACATCCATGGTGCACATAGGGTATTTCAAAACAATTCAACAGAGTGACTGGGTGGGTTATTAACAGATGTTAATGATTTGTCAGTGGTATAAAACATTAAATTGCATTCGGGGTAGACTGTGGTCATGCCTAGTTTCTTACCCATGGACAAAAATTCAGGGTTAGACCACTGTCATGCCTGATTTCTAACCAGTGATGGAACATGTCTGAATTAAGTAACCAAGGAACCACTTTGTTTTAAAGATAATACAAAGCCCCCTATATTTAACTTGTTCATGGAAGACAACTAATGTGAGATAATTTATGGGTATAGGTTCTGTTTAACATATTCCTGCAGAGGAGAAATGGCCTAATTCTTACTGTGTATGTGTGTATTATGTACTGTACACAGTACAGTGTGTATACACAGCATACACAGTAAACTGTACTGTGTATGTGTGTATGCCTGTGCACACACTGTGCTTTTAATTTTTTAATTTTTATTTATTTTTTAATTATTATTTTGTAGTGCCATGCATTTGCTTTTTTGCTGCACTGTTTAGAAACTTTTGGTACAAAAGAAGAGAGGCACAAATGCTTGAAGTGCTGTATAACTGTATCATTGCCAATAATTCTCAGAAAAGTTGGCCATTAATGTTGTATTTAAATGTGAACCTAAAAATAACTGTATTAAGCTAATGGCTGCCAAATAAATCCTGTAAACAAATAAAAAGTGAGATGGTATCTAGCTTTATGAGCTTTCAGTGTGTTTTTGCTAGCAGATGTAACACTGTGTATTCTAAGCCTAGAGGGGCTTTTGTGAAACAAGAATTCTCTCGGTGAGTAGCTTATGAGTAAAAAATACCATCCTCAGTGTGTTCTTGGCAAGACAAAGTTCCATTTTTGTTATACATTTCTCAAGAGGATGCAAAAATATTTCCAAAGAAGTAGTAACAATGTTTTAACCCAGTATAATTATATAGTAAACTGGTGGCTAATGAATGTGTGGCAACACGATAGACTATGCTTTGTGTGTGTGAGAGAGAGCACTGCATGCTTTCTGAGCTATTTAACTGACCTCATTAGAAGTGATTATGAAGACTTAGGAAGGGAAATAATATTAATATATTAATAAAAAGTAACTAGAGGACTGCAATTAATGTTTTAGCAAATAACCCTCACACCCAAGCAATGGATTGTGGAGAATTAAATGCATGCACATGTGCGTATGCACACACACACACACACACACACACACATATCATCGAGCTATATTGGTACATTACTTGTCAGGATTTTTTTCACTCAGCCATCATTTTACTCGTTGCAGACAAATAGACTAGTGGATTTCCTGAGCCCTGCACACCCCTATTTCACCTGGACTGGTGAAAATCATCTTCATGCCCATCTCCTCAGTCAAAAGGTGTTAACACAAGCAGAACTGGATGGTGCAATGCAAGTCTGCTCTGCAAGGCCCAAGCATAGGCAGGGGAGCTACGCTTTACCCAGGCCTGTGAATGCAGAGAATCCTAGGATGGGCTGCAAGCCCATTACAGTAAGGAACAAGTTGTTTTAATAAGAACTGATCTGCCTACTTTCCTTTCACTGTCTCTACATCTGGACTAAATTTGGTGCAAATTGAACGCCATTATTTATTTATTTATTTATTCATTCATTCATTCATTCATTTATTTATTTAATATACCACCCCTCCAAAAATGGCTCAGGGCAGTTTACATCAAAATAAAAGCAATTAAAAGCAATTAACAATTAAAATCAAAACTAAAACAATTCAACAATTAAAATCAGTTAAATATTACAATCACTAACATTAAAATCATTTAAAACCAATATTAAAAATTTAAAACCATAAATCTAATTAAAAGCCTGGGTGAATAAATGTGTCTTCAGTGCCTTTTTGAAAGTTGCCAGAGACGGGGAGGCTCTAATTTCAACAGGAAGTGCATTCCAAAGTCCAGGGGCAGTAATGGAAATGGCCCATTCCCAAGTAGCCAACAAACAGGTTGGTGGCAACCACAGACAAACCCCTCCAGATGATCTTAACAGGTGGGGGGGCTCATGGTGAAGAAGATGTTCTCTTAAATATCCCGGGCCTAAGCTGTTTAGGGCTTTCTAGGTAATAACCAGCACCTTGTATTTTGCCCGGAAACATATCGGCAGCCAGTGTAACTCCTTCAATACAGGAGTAATGTGGTCTCTCCTAGATGACCCAGAGATCAACCTGGCCGCTGCAATCTGGACCAACTGTAGTTTCCGGACTACGTAAAAAGGCAGCCCCACATAGAGCGCATTGCAGAAGTCAAGTCTGGAGGTTACCAACATATGTACCATTGTTTTGTACCACCAGTGTTTCCTCTAATTTTTTAAATCAGTGAGCGGAATGAGTTTTGTTCTGGGCAGCAGTATCAAGGCAGTGTTTGCACATGTGCATTATTATATGCCACTATAGATATACAACATGCATGTGTACATGCACGCTGAGACATGCACGCACGCACGCACGCACTCACTCCATAAACATAGAAGGAAGGAAGTGTATTTTACAATTCTATTCTATTTATAAGATTGGATTTTTACTTTCCTACACTTCACATTTAAATACAATAAAAACAAAGCAGAATCAAAAAGAAGACAGAAGCAAAGCTGAAAGATTTAAACCTAAAAAGGAGCATATATATTGCAAATAATATTTTCTTTTTGGAAAGGGGTGTTTGACTCCTATTTGGAGCTTATTCAGTGAGACACACAACTTTACAACATTATTCCATTTGTACGATTGATTGTGCTCCTTCCAGACAGTATTTACTTCATCAAACTAAGAAAATATTTATAGGAACTTATTGAATATAAGTTCCTATATTTAGTATATTTAATTAGTGATACTTATTTTGATGAAGTATATACTGTCTGGAAGAAGCACCACCTATCATACCAATAGAATAATGCTGTAAGGTTGTGTGTCTCACTAAATAAGCTCCAAGTAGGAATCAAACCCCTTTCCACAAAGAAATCATTCTCTTTTTTTAGGAACAACGCTTATCAAAAATAAAATATTTTCCAAAGACAAGAAAAGAATGTCTTTGTAATTATATATCCTTGATAATATCAATGCCCTCCTAGTATTATTTAGTGTAGTTGTCTTGTATATAAACAATCACCTTTCTTTCTATGTTTTTATCTATGAGGACGTTCTGTATATGAAAAGTTTTGTCTTCACCAAAAGCACTAATAATAACCTCTGCAGGGGAGAGGGGCCTATTAGAATGGTCCACCTGAAGAGGTTATTGAACCCAATAGGATTCCAAGAAGTCTTGGAGGGATTTAGTGTTGGCTTTGACGGTGATCCTGTTGATGCCCTGGTGGAGAACTGCAACAACATGCTCACCAGGGCAGTAGACACAATTGCTCCCAAGTGTCCCCTCCGACACGCTTCAAAACTTTTCCCTTGGTATACGGAAGATCTACGGGGGCAGAAGTGGCAAGGTAGGCGACTGGAGTGCAAGTGGAGAAAGACTCTACTCCAGTGCGACAGATTACGACATAGAGCACATTTAAAGATCTATGCTCAGGCAATACATGCAGTAAAGAAGCGGTTCTTTTCTGCCCGTATTGCATCTGCGAGTTCACGTCCAGTAGAGTTGTTCAGGTTTGTGAGGGGTGTAGTATGCACCCACCCTTCCTTGAATCAGAATTTGGAGCCATCAGTTACACGCTGTGATGTTTTAAAAGATTTTTTTTGCAGATAAAATCTCTCGGATTTGGGCCGACTTAGATGGAGACTCCACAATTAATTCGATGTCTGAATTGGAGGTGTCCAGCAACTCCTCTTATGTGGTTCGACTGGATTGGCTTCAGTTTGTGACTTCTGAGGATATGGACAAGCTTCTTGGAATGATGAGGCCTACCACTTGTTCTCTTGACCCATGTCCAAAATGGTTTGTTCTATCTAGCAGGGAGGCTGTTGTAGGAGGCCTCGTAGAAATTATAAATGCTTATCTGAGGGAGGGCAGGATGCCTCTTTGTCTTAAGGAGACAATTATTAGACCTCTTCTAAAGGAGCCTGGATTAGATCCCTCAAAATTGAGCAACTATAGGCCTTTCTCCAACCTCCCATGGCTGGGCAAGGTAATTGAGAGGGTGGTGACCTCCCAGCTCCAGGTGGTCTTGCAGGAAACTGATTATCTAGACCCATTTCAAACTGGTTTTTGGGTGGGCTGTGGGGTGGAAACTGCCTTGGTCGGCTTGATGCCAATTGGAAATTGACAGAGGAAGTGTGATTCTGTTGGTCCTTTTGGATCTCTCGGCAGCTTTTGATACTATCAATCATAGTATCCTTCTGGAACGTCTGAGAGTGTTGGGGGTGAGAGGCACTGTTCTACAGTGGTTCTGCTCCTACATCTTGGACAGATTCCAGATGGTGTCGATTGGAGACTGTTGCTCTTTGAAATCTGAGCTTAAGTATGGCATCCCTCAAGGCTCCATACTTTCTCCAATGCTTTTTAACATCTACATGAAACCGCTGGGAGAGATCATCAGGGGATTTGGAGTGGGGTGTTTTCAGTATACTGATGACACCCAGACCTACTTCTCCATGTCAACTTCAGCAGGAGATGGCATAACCTCCCTAAATGTCTGCCTGGAAGCAGTAATGGGCTGGATGAGGGACAATAAACTGAGACTGAATCCAGATAAGATGGAGGTACTTATTGTGAGGGGTCAGAACTCCAGAGACAATTTTGATCTCCCTGTTCTAGATGGGGTCACACTTCCCCAAAAGGAATGGATTCGCAGTCTGGGAGTACTTCTGGATCCACATCTCTCCCTGGTATCTTAGGTTGAGGCGGTGGTCAGGGGGGCTTTCTATCAGCTTCGGCTGATATGCCAGCTGCGTCCGTTTCTTAAATTGAACAACTTTAAAACAGTGGTACATGTGTTGGTAACCTCCAGACTTGACTTCTGCAATGCACTCTATGTGGGGCTGCCTTGAAACTTGTCCAGAATGCAGCAGCTAGGTTGGTCTCTGAGTCATCTCGAAGAGACCACATCACTCCTTTGCTGATGGAGCTATACTGGCTGCCAATAGGTTTCTTGGCAAAATACAAAGTGGTAGTTATAAAGTGCTAATTATAAAGCCCTAAACGGCTTAGGCCATGGGTATTTAAGAGAATGTCTTCTTCATTATGAGCCCACCACTCACTGAGGTCATCTGGAGAGGTCTGTCTCCAGTTGCCGCTGGCTCGGCCGGTGGCCACACAGGGATGGACCTTCTTGATTGCTCTCCCAGGACTGTGGAATGCATTCCCTACCGAAATATGATCCTCCCCATCTCTGACCATTTTTTAAAAGCATCTGAAAACCCACCTCTTCACCCAAGCTTTTTCAGCTTTTTAAATTTTTAGGTTTTAATCTGTGGTTGATTGTTAAATTGTTTTAAGTTTTTGCATATGTTTTAACTTGTTTTATGCTATTGTTAACCACCCAGAGATGAAAGTTTGGGACGGTGTACAAATTTGATAAATAAAATAAAAATAAATAACGACACCATTAGACATTTCAATGGAACACTAAATTGAATTCAGTAATACTCCAAATATCCAAGAACTCAAACTACAAGTTTATTGTTGTGTTCTTAAAGAATCACATTAACTGAATGATCCAGCTGGGAAGAAGGCAGGATTTTCTTTCATTTTACAAGCAACAGAGACATCACACTATTCCAAAGGCAAGAAGCCAGTATGTGTAGCAAGCTGTTACAGCCCAGTTTTCTCTAAAAACATCATCTCCCCATGTGGGGTTCACCTCCTTATCCTTATGTGGGGGCAAGAGTGGGTGGGAAGGGGGATCAAAAAGAGATCCAAATTAGGAAGGAAAGACATAATGATGAGAGAACAGAGGAAGAGGAAGAGGTAGGGGAGCCCAAAGAGGAGAGCATTGCAAAGGGTGGTCAGGGTCCAATGAGTCAAAAGCAGCCAAGAACTGTGCCCCAAACTCTGACTCCAGAGGAGTCCCATAATGAACAATTAAGGAAAACCTGGGACAAACAAGAGAGACTGCTACAGTAGCTCTCAGTAAAGCTAAACCAGTGACTGCACCCCAAACTCTCACTTCAGAGGAGTACCATAAGGGACAAAGGGCAGAGAAAGACAAATCAGGAAAAACTGTTAGGAGTAACTGCCAAAAATAAAAAAGAGCACAAAAACAAACAAAGCCAAGTAAAAAGAGAAACAGGCAGGGAGATGAGGACAAGGAGGAAGAGGACAAGGAAAAAGAGAAAGCATTGAAAAGAGGGCTGAGCACGAGGGAGACCTGACTAAGGGTGGCTGCTCGGCTCCCGTCGACTGCAGCTCCAGCCTGCTTGTTGGTGCTGCTTCGTGCTCCTCCTTCCTTGCCCGAGACCTGCACAGGTACAGCCTGAATGGCAGGCAGAAGTGGCTGTCTAATTGACAGCCTTCTCACCTGCTTTGCAGAAGAACCACTGCCCACTCTGAGCCTGGCTGGATCAGGCTGCAGGCGGGCACTGCCACGCTTATCTTTGGACTTGGGAGTGGCACTTGCAGGAGAGACAAAACACCAGGCAGACGCAGCTGGTGTATCAGCCAAAGCCAATAAAAAGCACCTCTGGCCACCGCCTCAACCTGGGACACCACGGAAAGGTTTGGATCCAGAAGCACCCGCAGACTTGTTCTTTCTGGGGGAGTGTGACCCCATCCAGAACTGGCAGATCAAACTAATCTCCTGAGTTCCAGCCCCACACAATAAGTACCTCTGTCTTATCTGGATGCAGCCTCAGTTTGTTATCCCTCATCCAGCCCATTACTGCCTCCAGGCAGGCATTTAGGGAGGTTATGCCTTCTCCTGATGATTTTGACATGGAGAAATAGATTTGCGTGTCATCAACATATTGATAACAACCTGTATCAAATCTCCTGATGGCCTTTCCCAGCGGTTTCATGTAGATGTTGAACAACATCGGAGACAATATAGAGCCCTGAGGGACTCCATAGGAAAGTTCAGATTGGAAGAACAGCAGTCTCCAAGGGACACCATCTGGAATCTGATCATGAGGCAGGAGCGGAACCTCTGCAAAGCAGGTCAATAGTATCGAAAGCCAGCGAGATCCAAAAGGACCAACAGTCACACGCCCTCTGTCAATTCCTGATTGGAGATCATCCATCAGGCCAACCAAGGCAGTCTATATCCCATAGCCCGATTAGATCTCCTGCGCCTCAAGTGTTCATATGTCCACCATCTTGGATCGGAGTGGATGTCATCATTACAAACTGCACCATTGAGGTGTCCCTCTGTCACTCACTACAGCTGATCCAATTTTGGTTCAAATTGGTTAGACAGTCCTCAAAGATAGTGCACTTGCACCTCAAAGTTTTGTGCATCCACCATCTTGGATTGGGGTTGGTGACATCACCATCGCAAACTACATTATTGGGGCATTCCTATGTGTCCATTCACCTACAGCAAATTTGGTTCAAATCGGTTAAACTGTCCATAAGTTAGCCAACTTGCCCCTCAAAAGTTTACACGTCTGCCATCTTGAATCGGTGTGGATGACATCATCACACACCACTCCATTAGGGCATCCCTATGTGTCCCTACAGCTGTAGCAAATTTAGTTCAAATTGGTTAAGCAGTTCACAAGTTAGCCCACTTGCGCCTCACGAGTGTATGCATTGGCCGTCTTGAATTGGTGTGGATGACATTATCACAAACTATGCCACTGAAGTGTCCCTGTGTGTCACTCACTGCAACTGTACCCAATTTGGTTCAAATGGGTTAGGCAGTCCACAAATTAGCCTGCTTTGCCACAGATGTTCATGCGGCCACCATTTTGAATTGGAGTGGATGATATCATCACACACCATGCCATTAGGGCATTCCTATGTGTCCCTACAGCTGTAGCAAATTTGGTGCAAATCAGTTAAGCGGTTCACAAGTTAGCCCACTTGTGCCTCAAAAGTTTATGTATCTGCCATCTTGGATTGGGGTGGATGACCACATCACAAACTATGCCAGAACTCAGCATATTCAAAGGGCAGAGCTGGAGAGAGTTTTTCCAGGCTGTTTAACAACTGTTGGAAAGCAGTTATCAGACTACTACTTCTACTACTACTACTACTACTACTACTAGTAGTAATAGTAATAGTGGTGCCAATAGTTGTTGGTGCCCTTGGTGCAGTACTACAAGAACTTGAATACCATCTTGACGCCTTGGACATCAATAAAATTACAACTCATCAGCTACAGAAGGCCACACTACTCGGGACAGCATGAATTCTACGATGCTAGCTTTAATTTTTCTTTAGTTATCCTAGACCCTTGGAAAGGGCCCAATAATTAAAGTACCAAATCCAGTCAATAGCATCTGGTAAACTGTGTGTAAATAGATAATAATAATGAGAAACTATTAAACACCAATGAAACAAAGCAGGCCTACAAGAAAGAGCAAGTAAAGAACCGAGCAGAAAAATGGAAAAATAAGCCACTGCATGGTCAATATTTGCACAATATAACCGGAAAATCAAACATGACCAAGACCTTGCAGTGGCTTAAGAATGGCAACTTGAAGAAAGAAACAGAGGGCTTATTACTGGCCACACAAGAACAGGCCCTAAGAACAAATGCAATAAGAGCAAAAGTAGAAAAATCAACAAGCAGCAAGTGCCACCTTTGTAAAGAAGCAGATGAAACAGTGGACCACCTAATCAGCTGTTGTAAGATTGCACAGATTGACTATAAAGGCATGACAAGTTAGCAGGGATGATACACTTAAACATCTGCAAACAATACAAGCTACCTGTAGCCAAAAATTGGTGGGACAATAAAATTGAAAATGTTGTAGAAAATGAAGTTGCAAAATATTATGGGACTTTAGAATACAAACAGACAAACATCTGCCACACAATACACCAGATATAACTGTAGTCAAGAAGAAAGAAAAACAAGTTAAAATAATCGACATAGCAATACCAGGGGATAGCAGAATAGAAGAAAAAGAAATGGAAAAAATAACAAAATAGAAAGATCTACAAATTGAAATTGAAAGGCTGTGGCAGAAGCAGACCAAAATAATCCCAGTAGTAATTGGCGCCCTAGGTGCAATTCCAAAACACCTTGAAAAGCACCTCAACACCATAGGGGTCACAGAAATCACCATCAGCCAACTACAAAAAACAACTTTACTGGGAACAGCCTATATTTTGCAACAATATCTATAATAATAACAACAATCCTATATACTAAAACCCTAAGGTACCTGCGTCCGTGTCTCTTGCGGGTGTTCGCATGCGTGGCGCGCTGGAACTCTCATGAGATTCTGCGAGAATTCCAATATGCTGCCCGGTAACACCCGGAACGAAGCCAAAAACTGAAACGGAGGACGAGGGAAGAGGAGGACGGGGCTCCCGAAAATGGCAGGGAGGGAGCTGAGGAGGAGGACGGAGGAGGACGGGCGGTGGGTGAAGCCCCGCTGCCCTTTGGAGGGTCAAAGGAAGAGGAGGACGAGGGAAGGGGAGGACGGGGCTCCCGAAAATGGTGGGAATGGAGCCGAGGAGGAGAACAGAGGGCTGGGATGGAAAAGGGCGGAGGAGGACAGGTGGTGGGCAAAGCCCCGCAGCACAGCACCTCCAACACCGCCTCGCCACTGCCCGCCGCCGGGCTCAGCACCCGCTCTTGCGAACCATCATAAAATCCACACAGAAGCTGAGCTACAGCCCGCAAAGGAGACAGGTTCTGGGGTCGAGGTTCAGGCCTGAAGGTGGGGGAGGAAATGGTTTGTACTCCAAGGCCGGTGGGGGTCATAAGGGGAGAAGCAGGGTGGAGCCCCACATGACAGGTTGAACCTGGTGGAGACGCGCTCATGGCTCCGGAGACACAGCGCGACTTGGCCCACCCTGTCCCACCTTGCCCTTGAAGAAAGACTGTTCTTGCAAACATTTCTACACAACTCTTCTACCGCCCGTTAATGTAACGGGCTTCATGTCTACTAGTATTGATAATAAAATTCAGCCATCCCAAGTCCTTGGGAAGGACTTGATGTCTGGATAAAACAAACCAGTCAATAACACCTGTCTGACTGTGTAAACAAGAAATAATAATAATATTCCAGGGATGAAGAACAATGTTTAAAGAGTATATGCCATATGTGTAATCTGATAGATAGATAGATAGATAGATAGATAGATAGATAGATAGATAGATAGATAGATAGATAGATAGATAGATAGATGTGCCTGACTGACTGCCTGGTCTGGCTATAAACACAAATCAGGCAGCCAGAAAGTAAGGAACTTAAATATAATTTAAAAAAGCTAAAGGACATGAATACATTCTTCAATGGTTCAAAACAGGCAAGAGAAGGAGTGGCATGTTTCAGATTTGTACCAGAATGCTTGGACATGTCTTCTCTGTCAAGTGATTCTTTTGTTTTGCAAGCTGATCATAACTTGACATTGTATCTCAAGGCACACAGGCTAATGCATTCAGTGACATATGGCCCAGTGTGGCAAATCAGTGTGAAGTGTCACTTCAGCAAACATTCCATAATTCCAGAGAGGGGTGGTCAAAGTTTCCTGAAATGTAAGGTCTCCTACCATTTGCTTTGCTTCTGACATGGTCATGTCAGTTTATGTTAGTTAGAAAAGCCTTTTCAGTTGGACAAAAAGGTCACTCTGAACTCGTATCCAACAGGCATTAAATGGAGCAGCTAGCATCCAGATACAGGTATTGATGAAGACAGCTGTGCAGAGCAAGTGGATTAGAGTAGGTTGTAGTACTTGCATGTTTGGGGGTAAAAGTGCAGCTGACCTCAGAAAAGAGATAGAGATCAAAGTGATGAGCATAATGAGGGCCAATACACTAAATCTGAATCCAGACAAGATGGTGGTGCTGTTGATAAGTGGCGTATCTGACCATGGGCGTGGTGGTTGGCATGTTTCTGATGAGGATGCATTTGGGAAGACCTGATGTACCACGGAAAGCAGTTGGCTGGGCAAGTTGCGCCTGTGTGGTCAAGCAGGCATGTTTGGGCTGCAGCTGGATGAATCTGTTATTATGGCCACCAAAGATGCATTGATGTGACCAGGCAGAGCCACAGTCGGAGAAAAGGAGGCAAGGCACACAGACAGTTGTGTGGTCTCACAGGAGGATGAGCTCCTGAGATACTGGGGCTCGCTAGATTTGTGGTGACTGTTGGGAAGTACTTTGGCAGGTGGCCAATGGCCAATGACGAGCAGGGAGGAGAGACAAAGGGCAGCAAGCCCTGAGAGGGGCAATTCACTTCTTGCAATCGTAGAGAGACATAGAAAGCCTGAGGAGATAGAGGTTCTTGGTGGCTTAACCTCCTCATTTCTCTAATCTATTCCCCCATAACTGATATCACGAATGCACTGTAGACCACAAGGCAAGGGTTGGCCCCAAGCATCCACAGCACTTCCTCTTAAGGATCTAGTAGACTGGGGTGCTTTGGAACTAATTGGTGGCAACCATGGCATAGAGTGTCTTTCACCAAATTTGGTTGGTGCATCAGCTGCAGTGGTATAGGGAACACATAGGTGGCCCATGCTCAAGCCACCTGCCCTCCCCCACAACCTAGCGATGGCTGGGCCCTGCCCCTTCTCTCCTGCCATGCAGAGAGAATGGTGATGGAGGCCACCATGATGGAGCCTCCATGATGGAGCCCACCATTCAGTTGGCCACCGCACTTGCATGGCGGCCATTTGAGTGGTCGAACCGGCAGCTGAGTGCTGTGCCAACCAGTGGCGGCCAGCTGAGCAGCAGGGACAAAGCAGTCTACCCCCAGTTGCTCCATTAGCAGTCTACCCTCAGCTGTAATGCGTGTGGCGGGAGAGAAGGGGCACCATATGGAGGGCGCTGCTGGGAGCCAATCACGGCAAGTGTGGTGGCCCAGAAAGAACTGGTGGCGGCCTTGAGGACAACTGGAACATAGGAAGCTGCCTTATACTCAGTCAGACCATTAGTCTATCTAGCTCAGTGCTGTCTTCACAGACTTGCTGCGTCTTCTCCAAGGTTGCTGGCAGGAATCTCTCTCAGCCCTATCTTGGAGAAGCCAGGGAGGGAACTTGGAACCTTTTGCTCTTCTCAGAGCGGCTCCATCCCCTAAGGGGAATATCTAACAGTGCTCACACTTCTATTCTCCCATTTATATGCAACCAGGACGGACCCTGCTTAGCTAAGGGGACAAGTCATGCTTGCAAGACCAGCTCTCATCAATCACAGCACAATTACAGCTCCGCCCTTGACCAGCTCTTTCACCTCCTGGAAAGGAATGACCTTGCCATAGATACTTTGATAATGTTTTGGTAGAGATTACTGCAGTTCAGTCTACATGGGTCTGCCTTCAATGAAAATTGAAAAGTTCAGCTGGTCAGAACATAGTTGTTAACTGGAGCCTGCAATAGTTAACACATTTTGCTGGTAACTGAAGACCTGAACTGGCTTCCAGCCTGTGTCTCTCTTGGCACAATTCAAAATGCTAGTTTTATTTCATTCATTCATTCATTCATTGAGTTTATACACCACCTTTCTTAAAGTAGCTCAGGGCAGTTCATATTAAATCAAAAACACATAATAAAACAATTAAAACCAGAAAACATTTAAAACCAAATTAAAACTAAAACTATGTATTAAAAGCCTGGCTAAAAAGATGAGTCTTTAAGGCTCTCCTGAAGGCCTCCAAGGAAGATAATCCTCTTATATCCAAAGGGAGTGTGTTCCACACCCCAAGGGCGACAACTGAGAAGACCTGATTCCATGTCACCACCAGATGAACTGCTAGCACCCGAAGACAGACCCCTCCTTATGATCCTAATAATTATTTATTGTCCCAAATAAATGCATAATGAGAGCACTGCAAAGAAATGACCTCAGTGGGATAGATGGGTTCAAATGGGAGAATGTTTCTAAATCTACAGGAGTCACGAGATACATACAAAGAAAACCAAACAACCCAATGTGACTAGAACAGTAGAAAAAGGAGTACTCAAACCATCAACTTAACTCCCACAATTAATTTATCTGGTAGACATATCGGAGCCATAGTGGCTTGCACACTGAACATAACAAAGTACATCAAAATGTAACAAGGAGTCTTCCCCCAGATATATAGTACAGCTTCACATATAGGAATAACCAGTTCTTGTCCTGTAGAGCTGTTAGTCCACAGTAGAGATACATGTCCCGTGGAATCCAGTGGGGAGGATGTTCCTCTTCATAATATGATAATGTGGTAATACATCTTCTCCATCCATTCCAAGAGGAGACAATATGCGTAATGTAATCATATGCTTTCAGGAGCAAGTCCATGTGCAATACGCCAAATAATATACCATATTACAGACTTTCCGGATATTAATCTGTTTCATAACTGTTTGTTATTTCTTCAGATATGCCTAAAGAAGAAAACAACACATCACATCATATAGACTCTCATATCTATTCAGTCTCCTACCAAATGCTGACCTTCCCACATACAAATCCAATTCAAAACACTCACCATTCTAAGTATAAGCAATGCATGCTTTCATTCTGATACCGGCCTTATCTCACCACAGTGTTTAGACTAATACGTCTGTGGAGACATGCTTACAACCTCTAGGTACTCCCTTCCTTTTTAAACTGATCCCCAGTTAAGCACTCAGAGCTCTAATGACCCACAACTGTGTTCTTTTACTCAAAAATCAATTAAATAGCTTCTTCTTTCTCTCCTGATTCTGTAAAAACCATGATTACAGCATCCATTGATATTCCAAAATAATTTATATGCATTCATCTTATGCTTCAGATACTCCCAATACATGGCTAACTGGAATATTATAGGTAAACATCATCACTTCTTGGTCATTTACTTTTCTGTAGCATTAGATACTTGATTAGCAAGCCAGAGGTTGCCAGTTGAATCCCCGTTGGTATGTTTCCCAGACTATGGGAAACACCTGTATCGGGCAGCAGTGATACAGGAAGATGCTGAAAGGCATCATCTCATACTGCGCAGGAGATGGCAATGGTAAACCCCTCCTGTATTCTACCAAAGACCACCACAGGGCTCTGTGGTCACCAGGAGTTGACATCGACTCTACGGCACACTTTACCTTTACCTTGATCTTGACTTTGTTTAACTCTTCTGGCCTCTTCTGTAATGTGCCTCTACAAGACTTTCTTGGCAGGGTAATCGTGCCTTGTGGGATTTCTTTTCCTCTAACTTTCCATATAAATGGATATAATTATAACAACAATTAAATGATAAATTTGCATGTCAAAGTTTTTCTTAACACAAACAACAGAATTTGCAAAATAAAAAGTTACAGAGACCGGCTCAGGCTCATGTGTCTCAAACTGAGGGTTTGTTTTTGTTGGGGGTTTTTTTGCAGTTGCTGCTGGCTTGTTTGAGAGTTCTTTCTTGGCTGTGTGGTTGCTGTCCCATCTTCTTGTAACAAATATAGGCTTATCAAACAACCAGCCCACAGGAGCTCTCTAGGCAGGGACCTTCTTCTGCAGGCCTCTGGATCCTCTCAGGATATTTTCATACACCACAGTTATCACACAATTATTACAGTTATTAATTACACACAATTATTAAATGCATATAACTTGACTTAAACAGCAACTCAGTAAAAAAAACCCTCATAGCTGAAAGTAATACATATATAGGCTTAGCAAACCACCAGCCCACAAGAGCTCACCGGCATTCCTATTCACATTGCATTATACTAAATGAGACAAACTGTGGTAGGAAATGCAGTATGGTTTTAACTAAACTTAATTGTTCCATTATTATACAGCTTATTACTGGAAACAATTTATATAAGGAGCTTTTAACATTCAAAATGAATGCTACCGTTATTATTCAACACATTAAATGGAAGTTGGATTATATATAGGACTGGTTCAAACAATATGGTCCTGCAGCACATGTGAACAGAAAAGGCTGTACCCATTAGGATTAGGGATGTGCCAAAATGTGATTTGGTAGCTGACTTGCAGGGCACCTCTCTGTAAAAACAAGGGTTTCCCTAGCCCCTCTAAAGCGGAGGAGAGCATACCTGTTCCTCCTCCAATGGCTGCCATCGCCATACTCCCGATGCTCCCCCAAGGATTGCACATCTCCCAGCTGCCCCTCCCAACTGCACATCTCCCAGCTGCCCCTGCGCCCAATGCCAGCACAGGTCTCTGAGCATGTGCGCTGGCCATTTGCATAGTCATTGACCATGCACGTGCCTATCATGCGCAGGGGCAGCTGGGAGACGCCCTGCCAGTGCACAGTTAATATGGGGGGAATGCCAGGCGTATGGTGATGGTAGTGACTGGAGGAAGAGCAGATATGGACTTGCTCTCCTCTGCTTTAAAGGGGCTTGGGGAACCTGCATTTTTAAAGGGAGGCACCCCACAATTCGGTTTCCAAATCGCCTTTTGACACATCCCTAATTAGGATGTCCTCCCTTGATGTCCTGGCACCCTCCTGGCACATCCCTTAATTGCAAGTGGGGGCTGCTCATCTGAGTGGCCCCTAAACACATACTCCAAATACTTGTTTAAACAAGTATTTGGACATGTGCTTAGGAATCATTCAGATTTACAGCCCACACATCTGATTAAGGGATGCATTGAGAGGGTGTCAGAGTGTCTGTGGAGGGCTGGATAATTTGAACCAGCCCATACACATATATTATACTGTACTGGATCACATTACTTAACATAGGCTGATGTACTTGGGAATTAAAGTGTTATTACTTCTAATGTATTTTATTACTCATTAAATTACGACTAATAAGTAGCTTTTAAACTGGATAGTGTATCAGGCACTTCGATGACAGTACAGAAAACCAGGTAGCTCTGTGCACTCATAGGGACTTGGTGGGGGAAAGTACATGATGAGTTTATTTTTATTTATTTAAAATATTTATATACTGCCCAAAACCTGTGTATCTGGGCGGTTTACAATTGCTGAGTTGCTTTTGAAACTCAGTAAATGATTAATTTACAGAGTTTCCATCTTGCAACAAACTTGTTATTTTTCCTGGCTGCTGTCCAGAGATTCACTAACACAGATATTATCAAGTAGATGCATCTACAAACCAGCAAGATTGTCAGTGCTCTAAGTTCTCATTGCTCCATTCAAAGCTGATAGTGCCAACTATCTGATTGGGTTTATGTTTGTAATTCTGATCCATCCACAGGAACCAAACATTTGATATGCCAGTCCAGGATCAGGAAGTGGATAGGTCACATTTTGCTGCTTATGTGGCTTTAGATCCAGTAGAGAGGCAACTTTGTCTCTGCATGTGTGTTGGCCTTGTTGAATTGCACACCTTTGGGGAATTTTGTTATAAGCTTCTTTAAATTCAGTAACAGCCCCTCCCCACTACCCCCTCCCCCCACCCCCAAGTTCTGCCTCATTTAGGCATTTGAAATGGGAAAGTGATGGAAAGTAGAACTATGCTTAAAGTTTGCCCATTTTGTTTTTCAGGCTAAAAGTGTTTTTTTGTATGGTTTTGTGTGCCTTTTGTTTTGTGATGTGGAAATAAGTAGTTTCTTTCTTTCTTTCTTTCTTTCTTTCTTTCTTTCTTTCTTTCTTTCTCTCTCTCTCTCTCTCTCTCTCTCTCTCTCTCTCTCTCTCTCTTTCTTTCTTTTCTTTTTCTTTCTTTCTCTGCCATCATTTCCCTTCTCTGCTGCTGGTTCAGCACGGTCCCGTCCCCAAATAATTATCCCACCCAATTGGCAATCATGAAGGTTTTTAAATTATTTATAGGCTGGATTTCCTGTGCTCAAGGTGGCACACAACAACATAAAACACAATTGAGAATGAGGGCAATACTGTTTGGATCATCCGTGCTGTCACTCTGAATTGGCAAAGGCCAGGCTTTCATGAGAGCCGTCACTAAAATTGCCTCTGTCAGAGGGGCCTTTCTCTACTAACAAAAACTTTCACAAAAAGTCCTGCTGCTTTGAGTCAGCCCCACTATATCTGTATCTATAATATGCATTATGATTTGAGCTTAATAAGGTAGAGTTAAATCACATCAAATTTATTCGAACTCTTCCCCACATTTCACATCCTTAGTGGAATAACTTCCTGTATTGCTGTTCATTATTTCCTTGATAAACAATATCTTATTAATCAAATATAGTGTAGTTCACTCATTTGTTGATTCATGTTAATTCACAGTTCATTTTGTTATGAAAGCTTTAAAACTGCTTTCTGTCCTAGAAGAAGAGTTTGCTATTGCCTCCCTTATATGTTTAATGGACTGGGCATTGTTATATCTGAGGTGTGGCTTTAATTGCACTTTTTGTTGTTTGGGCATTACATGTATAAATATAATGTAAAAAAAATATTGTATTGACATTTTAATATGCTGTCACTTTAAGATACAGCATGAAGTGTGAACAGAGCGCAGGCACTTTAGGCAGGTGGGTCTAATTGCTAGTTTGTTTCTTAGAAATTGCCGTCATGTAATGTTTGGCGAAACATGCAAAGATCTAGGGAAGGTGTTTGGATGCTGAAACATGCTAACCAGGTTTTCTTTGCCTTCTGGTAAAAACAAATTGGACTGTGTAATTGATTTTTTTGTAAGCAGAGCTTTTATGTTTGCTTTGAGTTCAGACTCCATCTTTTTCTTGTTATATTTTGTCCCTTAGGAGTGTTTGCACCACGGGTATCTAGAAAAGCAAGCTTAGCATAAATTCGTTTATCTCATCAAATAGCCGTCTTTCTATTACTTTCAGATTTTAACAGGCCCTGTTACTGCAAAAATAATGGTGGAAAGGGTGAAAGGTAATTTTATTTCACTTCATCACTTATTTTCTTTACTTGTTTGTTTCTGGGTTTAATTCACTCCTCCCCCCATGTTTGATACATAAAGAAGAATATATCCTGGGGATTTTTTTCTTCTTAAACATTATTTTTTAAATTAAACTACTGGCTAGAAAACAAACTTGAGCAACATGTCCAGTTGAAATACTAAGCAGGGATATTACATATTTTCCATCGTCATATTTAATTTTTCTTTTGTAACATTTGTAGGATAACATTTGGGAAAGCTTCAGTTTTATTGCATGGAAAATAATGAGTGGTAGGACCCCCCCCCCCCGCCCAGCCCCTGCCCCCTAAAGCATATGCACTTAAATATATATTTACCACCACACCAAATCAGCATGGAAAAATAAATTTTGCATATTCTTTAAGATGTTATGCTCAGAATTTGGAGCACATTTCAAAATTTTGTAATTACGAGTTCCCACACAACGCATCCTGTACATATTTACTCAAAACTAAGTTCTATTGAGCCCAATGGGACTGAGTCCCAGGTAAGTGTGCCTAGGGTTGCAGCCAAATGATTGCATGAAATAATGGAAGCAAACTTATTAGTTAAGCTCTGGTGAAGGTAAAGGAATCCCGATCAATTTGCCAAGAATTGCCTCCAGCTGTGCTGGTTTCCGTCCTGTACTTAAACAGAAGCTGATCACAGTTTGCTCTCTATTTCCTTTTTCTAGAATCCACAGCAAGCAGGTCAGATAGGCTCACGCACAACAATGTAAACTTTGAATATATTTTCTGTTTGGTGCCTTCTACACCTAATGGCAGGTCAAACCAGATGTGATGCTAAATGCATCATTTGGGCTTGCAGAATCCCTCCCCCCGAATTAAAATACCCACCATGGGGGAGTACAATCAGAATCAGAACTGTGGCATGCAGGGAGTTTAATCTTTCCCCTTCATGTCATGGTCCTGATGAAAACACGCATACCTCAAACTGCTATAAATTCTGGGAAGGGAGCTTCCATGGACACCAATTACTTCCACTGGTCTGTTGCAGGACTATATTGATTTTTGGCTGATCACCATTGGGAAAAGGATACCGGACTAGATGGGTCTTTGGCCAGATTTGGCAAGGCTTTCTTATGCTCTTATAAAGTGAGGAGGATTTTCTGGACCAAGTTCAGGTCCTTCTGTCCTCCCCTAAGAGATTATATGCACTGTGCTAGATCAGGGGTTCTTAACCTTAACCTTTTTTGCACCTATGGAGCCCTCTGATCCTCAAGTATAATTCCATTGATATGATATATTTTCATAAGGCTCCAGTAAAAACCAGAGAAGAAAATAAGTACTTAGGAGAGTTATTTTCAATAATTTAATTCTGCCTCACCATGAAGCAAATTAAATTCAGTGCAGGAATGGTTTTCCATGGATTTTCCACTGGACTGCCAGGAGTCCATGGACCCCAAGTTAAGAACTCATGGATTATATGGTGGTCATGTAGATCTATTGGAGCAGAGAGACTGCACCTAGACTGAAACAAGAGGATTCTTCCCTCCCTAACAGACTCAGAGCTGGCAGCATTTCGGGTTGGCAGTACTGACAGCTTTTAAGGGATGGATGCTCTCAATCCCATTTATCCCTCCAGGCTAAGTCCTGTTGTCAAGGAACAGAGGAAGAATTGGAGAAAAGATGCTTTCAAAAAGGAGAGGTTGCAACCCAATGCATCACTCAAATGGCTATGAAGGATGCAATCATCATCCTGCCTTCCCAACCTGGAGTAGGAGTGAGTCACATCTCCAGCATTAGAAGCCAATCCGCTATCTTGAAAAACCAATGATATCCCTCCCTGCTAATTGCAGTTGCTCAAGCACCTGTCATTTACGAGGGCTTAATCATCAATGTGCAGTTGACAGGACTGCAGGGTTTTAGCCTTAAAACAAAGCTATTCACCTTCGTTGAAGAACTGAGTGTAAACAGGCAGATATCTCACTTTAGAAACATATTAGCTAAACCATGAAATTACTATACTTGTCAAGCTGTAAACAACTATAAATCTTGGTTTCAAAAAATAAACCAGAAAAATGTTAGCACATTAAAAATGAATTAGACATTGCATGCCACCCATAAACTGTATAATAAACAGATCATGGCCCTGTAGTCAAGTTATGATTTCTGGCAGTTCACTGGAGAAGAGTTCATGGGCTTTCTGAATGACCTGCAGCATAAATCTCTGAATACTCATTTACACACTGCACATGTATGACATTTTTCATGAGTGCCTTCTAAGATCCTGATGAATGGCTTTGCAACTGATAGGTTGAATGATTGGAAAGTCAAGGTGCTAACATTTTATTTTGGGAACCGGGGAGGGATCTGAAACAAAGCAAAATTAAATGTAGGACTCTGAAGGCTGGTTCCTAGGGTAGGGATGTGCGAGCTGACTTGCTTCGAGCTGGGCTCGACATCAAGCCAGACTAATTTGAACCGGACCAGCCCCTTTTTGAAGCACCGGCTCATGGACCAGCTCAGGCGTACTTGTAAAGGGGAATCCTTGAGGATTCCCCTTTACAAGTAAAGGGCATCTCTAAACCTCCCTAAAGGTGCTGGGGGGGTAGCAAGAGAAAGAGGACTCATTACCTTTAGTGGAGGCTAAAGGATAGCCGGCAAGGTGGCGGGGTGCTCTTCCAAGTCTTCCACCAACCTTCCAAATGACAGCCAGGGCCAGCTGAAGCCCAGTTCAGGCCTCTGCACACACTCAGGGGCCTGGGCTGTCATTTGGGAGGCTGGCAGGGGACTTGGAGGAGCCACCCCTGCTGCCTCCAATGCTTCTCTGTTACTGCCTATCCTGACAATCCCGCAGCCTCTGATAAACCCCCTTTACAAGAATTACAAGGATTCCCCTTTACAAGTATACCCGAGCTGAACCACGAGCTGGATTAGCCTGGCTCAAGGGTTGAACCGAGCTGGAATGGGTCAAATCCAGTCCAGATTAGAACCGCACTGGCCAAACTGGTTCTGTGCACATCCCTATTGTAGGGCATATTTCATACTCAGGTATGAATACTCAGGGGCAGTCCTTCCATGAGGCAGAGTGAGGTGGTTGCCTCGGGTGTGGGCACAAGGAGGAGTTCAGAAAGCAGCAAGTAGCAGCCCCCTGCTGTTCATTTTCTCCTCTTCACCCCACTGATGCACACTTCTTATTTCCACTCTTCTCCCTACAACATGAGCTAGGAACACCCCTGCTGCCACTTCCTGACTTGGTGGCATAATCTGAGAGTGCTTGCATGCTGCTGCCGCTGCTGCTGTTCCTGCTCTTCAGCAGTATGGCCAGAATGCTGAGCAGCTGCCCACAGATTGGAGGGCTTCATATTGTCCTTTGCCTCAGGCAGGAAATGTCCTGGACTACCCCACATGAAAGGCATGGTAAATGTGAGCCTTGTGTCTCAAAAAAATACATGTGCATGGCAGTAGGGCCACACATGTCTTTCAAGACCACATCAATACATTATTTCATGTGCCACTCGCATATTTTGTGCTCCATCAGTATTAACAACTATTATACCCCACAAAAATTCAGTTCCTAAGCAAGTCTATTCAAAAAGTCTTTTCCAATAACTAATCAAATAGGCAGGATAATTTCAGTGTAAAAAATATCTTTGAATATGTCGTTGCACAAGCATAAGAGAGCCAATGTGATGTAGTGGTTAGAATGGCAGTCAATGAGCAGGGAGACCTTACAGCTTGAAATTCCTCACAGCCATGAAGCTCCTTGATTGGTCTTGGACTAGTTACTACCTCTCAGCCTAGCCTGCCTCTCAGGGTTGTTGTGGGGATAAATTGAGAAGGGAACCTGTCCTGGTCTAAGCCCCCTGGTCCCTGTGGCTATATGGTGAGTTGCCACCTCCATCTCTATCCCCACAGTGTGCTGTTCTTCCCTGTCATGCCAATTTTCCTTGTTACTACAGGTGGTAGCCAAAACATTTCATTGAAACAGTGGTTGACCTGGCTGTTGCAACGAAACAAAACTCAAAACTTTTTTAAAGTGTTTGGACAATAGGGAAACATGGGGAAACTTGAAACATCCCATTGTTCCCCATGGGTAGCTTCTAGGGACACCAAAGTGGGTTTGGTAGTGGAGCATGATGGGTGCTATCTAGGATCCTTTGGGGGTTTGGGGGAAAGGTTAAAATTTGTTTAAAATTGCCCACTTGACCATTTATTTTGTGGGTTGGGTGGTAGGTAGCACCCATCTTGTCCTATGACACAATCCACTTTGGTTGACTTGGATCCACCCATGGGAAACAAAGGGGTGTTTTGAGTTTCCCCCTGGTTCCCCATGGCTGGAACAAGCTGCACTCACAGAGTGCACACAAGTTTTGCATTACAATTTACAATGCATTTTGCAAGCCTGCCTTGAAAAACACTGCAGAAGCACACAATAAAATGGAACCTGTCCCTTCCAACACGTTTCAAACACAGCCAAATGGCCAAAACACAACACCTGCCCCAGAATCCACTGCGAGCCACCATGCCTGCACTGCAGTAGCATCATCAACACAAGTTGCTCTCTCTCACACAATTATGACTCTTTACTTCCCAGCATTGCAACAGCTGTCACAGCAGCACCCTTAGCAGCAAGCATAGCTATAAGCTCAATTGGAGCAACTTGAGCCACATTTTGACCAAGTACACCTTAAAATGCAAATTGCAGAGCAGACCAGAGCAGTGAGTGAAGCACAAATGAGTCTCAAGGCCAGACATGGAGCTCATCATAGCAATCACCAAGAAATATTACACCGAGAGAGCTCCCACTGTCCATTTCTCACCACAATACTATCTCACAAACAAAACAAACCACAACACAAGGTAGGCAGGCACCCAAGTTCTACCTTTGTCAATCTGAGATCCAGCAAAACCAGATAGTTATAGCAGCACAGCAAATTAGCTGAGAAAACCACAAGATCAAACCTTCCTTGCTTCCTTCCATCCTGATGAATCCTCTTCAAGAGAGGCATACTATAAGGGGTTCCTCTGCCTCCCAGTCTCTATACATTTTGAAACTCCTTCCTTTTGGGTTCCCCTCCCTACTCTCTCCCCCACAGCCAGTGGGGGCACAGTTGCCCATGACAACATTTGATTTGTATGCTAACAAGCCAACCAAGAAGCAAAGCGATTGCAAGCCAACCAGAAGCCAGCTCCAGAAAACCAATCAGCAAGGGGGAAATAGGCCTCTAAAATGGCACTCACAATGTCAAAACGTTTCAACTCAAAATGGGGTTGCTTTGTTCCAAGCTCAAAACAGGCCCTTTTAAAAGAGGTTAGTTTGTTTCAAGCTCAAAACACTCGAAACAGCCAATTTCGACATTGAAACACTCTGCACATCCCTATCATCAGCCCAATGCACTTGACTGGCACCAAATTCGATCTGATCAGATCCCAAACTTTTTGATACGTGTACCCCTAATATATAGTAACTAGAGCTGTGCAAAATGTTGGGGACATATTCGGGTTTGGCTGGCTTTGACCCCCTTCAGTCCAAACCAAGGCACTGAATGGTGGGGGGGCAAAGTGGAGTCAAACCAAAGCAAACCAGGCCAAATCCTTTGCTGTAGCTTTGGAAAAGACTATAAATTCCAGGTGCACCCACACTATTCCCTGAACTATTTGGGAAAAGAAAAAAGGGTGTGTGTGTCAGGGGGTGCCTTTTAAAAGTCAAGCCATGGGAGGTGGCTGCTTGCTTTCTCACAGTGGAGAGCAAAGAGAAAGGCTAGAGTCTTTTCTCGTGCCCCCTGCTGGTCCTAATAAGCTGTTGTAGGGGTAGGAGTGGCGAGGGGTGAAAAGTCAAGTTTTGAGCCAGGTCTCACGATAAGTGAGACCTGGTTTGGGAAGGTAAGTGGGGAGAGCGGGCCCGCTCTCCCCACAGCCCGCTCTCCCCACAGATGAGGAGGGTGGGGGCCCTGGGCGGCCGGATCGGCCGCCCACATGACTGCCGGCTCCATGACGGAGCCAGCGGGGGCTGAGAGGATCGGGGGCCATGTGGCCCCCAGAAGCTCCACTATGCCCTGTGCGAGCACACAGGGCATACTGGGGAGACCCCTGAGCCAGGAGGCTGCTTTTCAGCCTCTTGCCAGGGGTCTACTCATGAGTAGCCACAGCGCAGAGTCGCGCTGTAGCTACTAACGATCCCAAAAACTGGGTTTGTGGAGCACTTGCTCCGCAAACCTGGTTTAAGGGCTGGGCGACTTGAGCGGGTTACCCACTCAAGAACTACCGGGCTCTCAGTCGAGCCCGGTGGTTCTCACGATTGTAGAAAATCCGGCTAGCGGAGGCTAGCCCAATTTTCTACAATCGTGTGAATAGCCTCTTTGTCTGGAAGCAAAGCAGACCCTCTTGAAACGAGGCTCAGGAGAGCTGAAGCAAATCGAGGACCCTTCCGAACCTTTGAATTGATCCACGAAATGAAGCAGGACTGCTCACACAGGCATAACAGTAACACAATCAAGAGGACAATTTAATTTCTTTCCGTTCCTATTGAGAAAAATAATCCTAGGAATTTTACAAATACAACTAAATGATGTTTCGGTTAGGAATATTGGCTTTTGGCTAGGAGCTTCTAGGGAATGTGTTTCTTTGGTGGTTCAGATGTCTTCTTAATTTCCTATAAACCCTTCCCCCACCTGAATCTTTTTTTTGTTGTGTCCAAATGTGTTAAAAGGAGCCAGATCCTTTATTCATCCCTAAATAATATATGCACTTACTATGTGCACTATAATTAGGTTTGAAATATTGATTAAAATTACTGAGTGGGCAAAAGCATAAATAATTCCAAATAATGTTTGTGAAAAACACTTTTTCATTTAGTCCTACTCAGAGGAAGGAATATATTCAGATTGCTAACTTTCTTTCAGATTAGAAAAGCTTTCCCTTTAGAAAAGACTCATTTCCCTTTCTGACAGCATGTAAGAGATTAAAACGATGCATGGCTGCAATGTATCTATTTGTCATATGGTGACATGATGATAATATGATGTCATATAAATTTATTTGGTGCTGAAAGAAAGTCCTTGACAGATTGCTAATGAAATAAAAAGAGAAAACGGTATCACCCAATAAAGAATACCATTCTGTAAAAAAAAAAAGTTAGATTTTTTAAATTAACAATTTATTAATTTCTTATTTTTGATTACAAAAAAATTGGAAACTTCTTTCTACAAAGCAATGGAAACAAACTCCCCTCTACATGTAGGGTATCCATCCTAGATACCTGATAAATTAACATGTAGTAATTTGAAGCAAGTAAGAGGTGGGAGTAAAGAAGAACATAATATTTGAACTTGGACAACAGAAGTGGAAAGAAAGGGGGAAAGGGCAGCATTACATTTGGGTGGGTGGGTGGGGGTGTAGGTTATGGGCCGCTGAGGCACCTTCAAATAAACAGGTTAAAATATATTAATTTTGGGTGCAAAATATATTTCTTTTTAACCTGCACGTTTGAAAGATGCCTTTTTAAAAAATCACTGTTGATTGCTGACACAGAGATGGCAATAAGGAACTGTTTGATCATCCATGATTCAGATGACCTGGATTTGTTAACTTTATTATGTCCGAGCTGCGTGAAACGTTCTGTGGATTAAGGAGGCATAACTTTTAGCCTTGGTTCTAAAATGGTGTTGCAGCTTTTCATTAACCTAGAAACCTTCTGTTTACATGGTTCACAGCCTGGTTTCAGCTCACTTGGAGGTAACAAAGGGTGTCGGGGACAAACGTACAGCAGGGGGTTTGCTCCTCTAGGGCTACCATCTGACTTTCATCAGGTCAACTGTTTTAACTCCTGCCTCATTAGGCAAAATAACATGGAGATTATGGTGCGTAGAAGGATCGGATTACCTGGAGCTGCCTCTGCCTCCTGACACTTGCTGTTGACTCTGTATTTGGACAAGACCTTGCTCACTGCGTTTTCCATTCAGTATGGCAGCAGGCTTTAAATTATTTTGAAGACAACATCATTTGTCATGTATCCCCTTTGACATTTCAGAAGTTAGGTGTGGGAGGGAGTATAGTAGTAGAAGACACATCGGTCTCTGAGGCATTTTACTTACTAGAGAGTTGTCACTGTTTGGCATGAGTTTAATACTGATAGGAGCAGTATTTCACGTCAAGTGACGGCTGCCTCTTCACTTTCAAAGAGGGCTATCAACTGTTTTAAAAATAGCGTGTAATATTGGGCAAAATATGTGTATTATTTACCTCATACAAAAGACAATGGGGCTATTTTGGATGAATGTTTGGTTAACAAATAGTCAGGCCTATTCATGTTTTGTCCATTTGATATTTTCATTGTTGGTGCCATTGTAAAAAAAAAAAAAAAGTCAGGTTATATAGATTCAGTGTCATAATCAGTTGTCTGGCACAGTGACAAAATCCAGATGACATATATTCAAAATCAAGGCAAGATAATTCACAATTGGATAATAGTTAAGCAGGACAAGATTAGTTCCACATCATTAAAGTCAAAGGACAAAACTGACTGGGAAACATATCCTTAACAAAGTGTTCTTCATTGTAAGGCCTGGGAGCCAGTGATGGATCCCTTCAACCCTAAGCGTGACTCCCTAATTGTTTATTGGATGAAGCTTTGTGAAGCTTTGGCCAAAGCGAAATACTCTGAATAATCCTCCAGGCACCATGTGGAGATGACCATTCTCTCAGCACTTTGCTGGGTGTCAGGGGGAGGGAGGATGTAAGGGAAACTGAACCTTCTTTGGCCCCTGTATAATCTTGGAAGGCATGCATGGAGTGCTGCAAAGTGTAGCCCTTCCCAGAGAGTTTTCCTCCCAGAGCTCTTAAGAGAGGACTGTTTCTCTGAAAGGCTCTTCCCAGTGCTAAGAAAAGCACATTACTGAGCAGAAGTCAGCTCAGTGGGAAATGGCTCTTACATTGAAGGGTTTATGCCAGAGTGGCCCCCGCTTGAAAAACAGTGAAGATCTCTGCCTTAACATTAATTGGTGAATGAAGGAATCAATAGAGAAAACATCAAATGCACACTGAATGCTAGGAGCTTAGTCCAAAGAAGTCATAGGATAGATTCATGTGGTGGTGGTGGTGACGGCGGCAGTGGTAGAGGTGCATGTAGGTAATTTTGGAGCCTGGACCTAAAGGCCTTTGGAGCCCCCCTCAAAGTTAAGCATCATGTTTTAACATGTAGGTTCTTGAGGGCACAAACCATACCACCCAGGACAGACTAAAGATGATTTGGGGGGCCCCAGGGGATGTGGGGGCAGAGGTCCGGGGGTAAGAGTGCCTCTGGGTGATGGCAATTCCTGTCAGAATCAAGGAAAAGTCCAGATCTGAAACTCATTGGGAAACTGGAATGAAGAGACAGAAAACATAGACAAAAATGGTGAAGGTAAATTGAGGTTCAGAGTATGGTGTTGTGCCAAAGGAGAAAGAAAATCAGGGCTGAAGTGAAAAAGGCTGAATGAAAAGGATACAAAACATTCCTTGAATTCAGGCAAGGACAAATATTGGACTTTACTGATCCAGATATTATCTTACTGAATTGGGAATTATTTATAGACAATATGTCATTTCTACTGAGCTACTTTGATGCAAACTGCAATATGTACTATACTGTTTCATGGTGAAAGACTGAGTTTTGGGGCAGAGACAGATTCCAGCCTTGTCAAAAACATATGACTGTTAGGCCTGTAAAAATAGGCAAGAACGCAATTTGGTATTCAGATTAAGTATTAAGAGCATTCACTATTCAATTTGATGCTTTAATTGCAGATTCAGATGTGGTGAATCCATGATTCAGATTTTGTGGTTTGGATCTGAACAATCAATTTGTCTCAAAATTTGTCCATAGGATATAATGCAAAGAATCACTGAAATGCCTAAAATGCCTCTTCATTTCTTTGCAGAATGAGATGAAAACCAGAGATATGATAGCACCATAACTGGGCATGAAGTCTGCAAAATTTCAAATTAATAGGTGCAGGAGTTTCCTAAAAATATAAAATTTAAAAACTTGGAGAAATAAAGCCTTGGAATTCATTGTTGTTTTTCAACTGTGGATGAGCAAAGTAGGAAAATGAGCTAAGACACACAGGATGACATCCAGACTAACCAAGTACAGGTGTAGCAAATGTGTAGGACATGCTATGGGGTGATGGGCAATTTTCATGTATCTCCCTTTCCCTCTAAAGCCCACTGTACCCGCCCCCACAATATGTTCCTAAGGGTTACGCAACAAGGGCTGATCAATGTTCCTCCCCTGTCTTAATGGAAAGTTGAAAGAAACTTTTCAGACATTTCCCCTCCAGGCATTATTTCTCTATGAGCAGGTTCAGACTACACAATAAAAGCCTAACCTCCAGTTCCCGAAGTTCAAAAACCCCAACTTCCGGTGCGAGGGAAATAAGTCAACACTGATTGTGTCATACAAACAGATGCTGCTTCTGGAACCATAATTAGGGCTAGCAAAGCCAACATTGGCAGGTTCAGGTGATACAACCAATGTCATGCTTGAATTGTTTAATTGGTTTTATTCTGTTTTTATAGTTTTGATTTTAACTGTTAACTTGTTTTAATTTTTTTTTTATCTTGTTGTAAACCACCCTGAGCCATTCTGAAAGGGCAGTATATAAATTGAATGAATGAATGAATGAATGAATATCCCCCCTCACAATAGAAGTAAGGCTCACTGCCAAACTCGAGGAACCAGAAATTTACCTTTTATTGTGTTGTCTGAACCCACCCGTTATATGCTCTATACTTGTACAATGCCAGCAGTGTGATGGGAAGCCCCATCCTCTTTGCCAACACACTCCTCAACCACACAGCCCTGCTTTTCACAGAGACTGCATTGTCCGCAGAAACAAATGGTATACTCAGGGAGATATCCTCCCTGCCATTGGGAACACTTGGCACTCAGCCTTCAGGGAGGATCTCTCTGATTCTGTGGAGGGCAGATACATATGATTAAGGAGGATGTCCGCACGGGGTGTGTGTGTGTGTGTGTGTGTGTGTGTGTGTGTGTGTGTGTGTGTTGGGGTGTTGTTGGTATGCTCCTGTTGCTGTTCTATGTACACAATTACATACACAGTGCCTAAAAAGAACTAATTAAACACAAGTGGAACTTCCACTGCAGAGCTGTACAACTTTGTCCCTCTTGCAGACATTGACTTCAACTTCTAACTATTGGGTACTATGGCTGGGGATGATGGGAGCTGTAATTCAAAAACAGTTGGAGGGCTTTTTGTGCAGTCGTATTTATTTTATTTTTTATTTTTTTACATTTCTATACCGCCTTTCGTTAAAAGAAAACCCCAAGGCGGTTTACAAAAATTAAAACATACTCTGGGCTCCTTAGACAAAGATCGGAATATAAATGTTTTAAAAAGCAATAATAAAATAAGACATTAAAACTAATTCAGCAGCAAAAAATACCAGACGAAAATCCTGAAGCAGCAGACACCAAGATAAAAACAATATCCAGAGGTTAAAAAACAATTTTAGAAAGAGTGTGCCTAAACAAGGCATTTTTAACTTCTCCCCTGAGAATGCAAAGATATGGGGTATTGCTAGACATCCCAGAGCAATTAATTCCATGGTCAAAGAAGATTCAGTCCCTATCTTGTGCATCCCATAAGGTGATAGAATATCAGCGAGGCCTTCTGTGTTGATTGTAGTATTTCAGTAGGTTCATGCAGAAGGAGAGAGTCCTTCACATAGCTTGACTGCAAACTATTCAGGGCTTTAAAGATAATAACCACTTTTAACCACCACACAGTATTCTAAGAGGCGATTCTCTCAATCGCCAAAAAGCGGGCTAAGGGAGCCTAGCCCACTTTTTGGCAGTCGTGTGCTGCAATGGGAGCCACGCAGCTCCCAGCAGCTAACCCGCCTAATTCCCCCTCCCCTTAGCCGAGGTTAACGGAGCGAGCGCTCTGTTAACCTCTTCTTCCTGATCGTGTATTAAGAACATAAGAACAGCCCTGCTGAATGAGGCCCAAGGCCCATCTAGTCCAGCATCCTGTTTCGCACAGTGGCCCACCAGTTGCCGCTGGAAGCCACAGGCAGGAGTTGAGGAACATAGGAACATAGGAACCTGCCATATAATGAGTCAGACCATTGGTCTATCTAGCTCAGTATTGTCTTCACAGACTGGCAGTGGCTTCTCCTCCAAGGTTGCAGGCAAGAATCTCTCTCAGCCCTATCTTGGAGAAGCCAGGGAGGGAACTTGAAACCTTCTGCTCTTCCCAGAGCGGCTTCATCCCCTGAGGGGAATATCTTGTAGTGCTCACACATCAAGTCTCCCATTCAGATGCAACCAGGGCAGAACCTGCTTAGCTATGGGGACAAATCATGCCTGCTACCACAAGACCAGCTCTCCTCATGAGGGCATGCCCTCTCTCCTGCTGTTATACCCCCGCAACTGGTACTCAGAGGTGTATTGACGCAGTGCGGCTCCACACCGCGGCAACACATGAGGAGACCCCCGCTGGCCCTGGGGGTCTCTCCCAACAGTCCCCATTGGCTCTGTGACAAAGCCAGCAGTTGTGTGGGTGGCCGATCCGGCCACCCAGGGCTCCACGGGTGATCGTCTGCAGGGAGAGCGGGCTAAGCTCACTCTCCCTGCAAACCCCCTAAAGGCGAGTCTCACTGATCATGAGACCTGCCTCTATATTTATTAGGCCTGTGCACCGGACATTCCAATTCCAATAAATTTCTAGCAATCCCCTGATGCTACAGAAAGATGTGTTTTCCTGCCATGGCCCTCCCACACAGTACCTTCTGTTTGCAGCATAGGAGGGGACTTTTCACCAGAACCAGAGTCACCTGATGCTGGTTGGGAGTAAATGAAGGGAATGCTAAGAGGATGCCCAAGGGCATTTAAGAACTGTGGTTCATATGGGGGGAAAGCTGGGAGGAACTACTGTTCCCAGATGCCCCTACACATTCTCCCAGCATCCTTTTCGCATCGTCCCACCATTCCCTTTGCTTCTTCCTACCCAGAATCATGCACCTCTGGTTCTGGTAAAAGCACCCCACCGCCCACCAACACCATGCTGGAAACGGAAGATACTGTGCAGGGAGGGCAGTAGAGGAAATGTCTGCCTCCCCTGGAGCAATATGTATTTGCTACAAATTGATCAGAATCAGAATGTTAGATGCACAGGCCTAATATTTATACATTTTTGACTGCTCCTGACTTGCAATCGCAATGTGCAATCGTAACCCTTATTCCAATTATTCCCCAGATAATCTATATGAGTTTACATACATCTGCTTGTTTCAGTATGATGCATATGGGTTATAATTTGGAGATCTGGAAGGAATCTGGAATTCTCTATCCAAAGTTTAGAATGATATATATGTTATGTGTTTAAAACACCATGTTCTACATGTGTCCACTCTCCACCTAGTATGAATAAAAATATTTACATCAGTGCATCACCTTGCTGTCTGTATTGCTGATAATGTGCTCCGCCTGGTGAATTCTGTGAAACGTTTGTAGAAATGTTCTATAGAATTTTATAGCAGGGTCATCCTCATCTAGCTGGCTGAATCAAATCCACTATGTGTGGACTGGATATTCTAATATTTGCTTTGAATGGGATTTGGGAGACTATTATACAAATGCTAAAATGAATTTGGGGCTTGCATTAAAAGTATTCTCTGATTAGACCCTTAGTAAGAATGTATAGGTTAAGTTAATAGATCTCAAATCCTTTTGTTTTCATTCATGTTTGTGTACCATTTCAGTCACTTTTTGCATTTAGTATTATATCAGTAGACATATTGCAAACACATGTCTGTATGTAGCATGTTTGTGGCTCTTTTCAGAGCTCTGGAAAGATAAAATGTCTCATGTTTTCTCTGCATGAGGTCTGGGTCTTTCAGCCAAATTTAATGGGTATTTATGTACTGCAAAGATCTTATCTCATGTCCTATTGGTTCCGGGTCATTCTTAGGTTCACATTATTCTGGAACGTGGGGAGAGCAAGCAAGCAAGTAATTTGCTAATGTCATATAGGATGAACTTGGTTAGAAAGGGAAGTGCACATGCTTTATAATAACACAAGTGTTTCCTTGCTAATCCCTTGGCAGGTTCATTATCTGTAGAGCCTCAGGCAACAGTTGGCCTGTCGTGAGAGAGAAATTTAACCCACAGCATGAAATTAATCCTCAAAGACTTGTGTCTGCCCATTCTAGAAATAATCAATCTAGAGTGATTTTATAATTCCTCACTAACTTTATGTAGAGGTGTTAAACTGGTATCTGAGCTCTGTTGCACATGTCAATCTGCTGATTTACATGAAGTGAAGGTATGTAAATGAATAAATGAATGAATGAATGAATGAATGGTAACCACCAGAACATAATGTATGAAGACTCTGTGTGTGTGTGTAGGGATGTGTTCTGTAAGTTATCACTTTAATAGAGTCACCAGATTTAACACAAAGTACATTTCTTATACAGTTTTTAAAATAAAATATACAAGTAAGAAAAACAGTAGGGGTGCAATGCCCAAGCCAAGTTGTGAATTGGGCTAGTTCAGATGTTATGTCGGACTGACTCTGTTTTGTGCAGAGGAGTGTTATATGCATGTGTAACATGTGGGTTCCTAAGGGCCGGAATTACAAATGAATGTGCAAGAATTGTTAAGATGATAAACAAGTTATATATGTATATTTATACAGATATACACTAACAGTAATATTTTAACAATATTTAACTCCCCCCCCCATCAATTGAGGATCCAAATTTAACTGATCCCAACAGCTTTGAAACAAAGAAAAAAACCCTAAATATCTTTTCCCATAGGAAGGATATGCTCTACCATGAAACCTCTGCCTACCACTCTGCAAAGCTAATCCAATTCCTCTGATCCTCCAAACAATAAGGCCCATAGGAAACTCAAGATTACAAAGCCCTAAACAAGGGGTTAAGGCTTGTTTAATTTACATCTCATAAGAACATAAGAACAGCCCTGCTAGATCAGGCCCGAAGCCTGTCTAGTCCAGCATCCTGTTTCCCACAGTGGCCAACCACCTGCTTCTGGGGAGCCCACGGGCAAGAGGTATGTGCATGCCCTCTTTCCTGCTGTTGCTCCCCTGCAACTAGTATTAAGAGGCATTGTGCCTCTGAGGCTGGAGGTGGCCCACAGCCACCAGATTAGTAACCATTTATAGACCTGTTCTCCATGAATTTGTCTAAGCCCCTTTTACAGCCATCCAAACTGGTGGCCATCAACACATCCCATGGCAAAGAATTCCATAGATTAATTAATTATCTGCTATGCGAAAAAGTACTTCCTCTTGTCAGTCCTAAATTTCCCAACCTTCAGTTTCATGGGGTGACCCCTGGTTCTAGTCTTGTGAGAGAGGGAGAAAATTTCTGTCTACCCACTCTACTCCATGCATAATTTTATACACATTGGTCATGTCTCCCCTTACTCACCTCTTTTCCAAGGTAAAGAGCCCCAGATGCTGTAACCTATGTTCATAAGGAACGTGTTCCAGGCCCCTGATCATTTTGGTTGCCCTCTTCTGCACCTTTTCCAGTTCTACAATATCCTTCTTAAGATACAGTGATCAAAGCTGTACGCAGTATTCCAGATTTGGCCACACCATAGATTTGTATAAGGGCATTATAAAATTAGCATTTTTATTTTCAAGCCCCTTCCTAATTATTCCTCGCATGGAATTAGCTTTTTTCACAGCTGCTGCACACTGAGTCGACACTTTCATTGAGCTTTCCACCATGACCCCAAGATCTCTCTCCTGGTCAGTCATTGACAGCTCATATCCCATCAGTGTATATGTGAATTTGGGGGTTTTTTGCCCCAATATGCATCACTTTACACTTGCTTACATTGAACCGCTTTTGCCATTTTGTTGCCCAGTCCCAGTTTGGAGATATCTTTTTGGAGTTCCTCGTAATCTGTTGTGGATTCCACTACTAGTTTAGTGTCATCCGTAAATTTGGCCACTTTGCTGCTTACCCCAACTTCTAGATCATTTATGAACAAGTTAAAGAGCACTGGTCCCAGTACCAGTCTCTGGGGAACCCCACTTCTTACTTCCCTCCATTGTGAAAATTCTCCATTTATTTCTACCCTCTGTTTCCTGTCCTTCAACCAGTTACTGATTCACACATGAACCTGTCCCCTCATCCCATGTCTGCTAAGTTTACTAAGTTTACTTTTAAGAGCCTTTGGTGGGGAACTTTCTCAAAAGCATTTTTGATAATCATTAGCACAACATCACTGGCACAAGTTGCTCTCTCTCACTCAATTATGACTCCTTACTTCCTAGCATTGCAACAGCTGTCACAGCAGTAGGACCTGTAACAAGCATAGCCATATGTTCAACTAGAACGTCTTCAGCCACATTTTGACTGAGTACACCTTGCAATGAAGACTGCAGAGCAAACTAGAGCAGTGAGTGAATCACAAGTTAGTCTCAAGGAAAGACATGTTGTTCATCATAAAAATCACCAAGAAATATTACACAGAGGGAGAGAGGGACAGAACAAGCGAGCGCTGAGCTGCCATTGTCAATTTCTTGCCACAACACCATCTCACAAACAGACCTACCTACAATTCAAGTTAGGTAGGCAGGCACCCAAGTTCTGCCTTTGTCAATCTGAGATCCAGCAAAACTAGATAGTTAATAATATAGCAGCAGTAGCACAGCATTTTATACTTAGTGCTGAGAAAAGAAAACCACAAAATCAAATCTTCTTTGATTTCCTTCTTCCTCCTCTCCTGATGTATCCTCTTCAAGGGCACACTTTGTCTCCCTTCCCCAGGCCCTTTGGAAGCATTTTGAAATTTCCTCCTTTTTTATTTCCCCTCCCTCCTCCCTCCTCCCAGCCAATGGGGGCATATTTGACCATGACAACACTTGACCTGTATGATAACAAGCCAACCAAGAAACAAGGAGATCTCAAGCCAATTGGAATCCAGTGCCAGAAATCTAATCAGCACGTGGGGGAAACAGGACTCAAAATGGCATTTAAATCACTCAAATTGATTCAAGCTTGAATCAGCCATTTTGATTCAAATGCAAAACAGGCCCTTTATTTTAAGGGTGTTTCAGTTTGAGTTCGAATCACTCAAAATGGCCTGATTCGAGCTCGAATTGATTCGAACTTGAATCGATTTGCACATCTCTTTAAAAAAGTCAGGGTGTTTAATGCTCAGGCAAATGGTCAAATAAAGAGAGCCTCCCCAACTATTGTTGGTAGATATCCAGAGTAAATACAAGTCTGCAGGACAGTGCATCAGTTAATTTGCACAATATGCAAATTATTTGCATGCTAATTTGCATAACATGCAAATTAGGGTGCACCGATTTGGAGATCTTGAATATGGCAACCCTATTCGCCTGAGAGGAATTCCTTCTTTGTCATGCATGTAAGTGGAATATTTGATCTTCACTTGTGTAGATGCAATTTGCATAGCAGTGAATCTTCTGGACAATATTCAGTGTGTCCTTTTCCCCTTATGAGCCATACTGGGTCTGGTAGGTGGGGGCTTCTCCGAATGAGCAGTGAGCAGCCTGCCTTTCCGCTCGCTTGGCCCAGGCAGCCTCATGTAGCACCTGGTGCAGCAGCCAAGCAGGAGGAGAGAATGAGTGAGGCAAACGTGCCTCCGGCATCATTCAAAAGTGGAGGGCTGGGGCCAATGAGAAGTCTTTAAGAGGCTGCACCCCTGCAACCCCCCCCCCCCCCACAACGCACACACAAAAGGGGGCTTGGGTATGGTTAGGATTGTCTCTTGTCTCTTGTGTGTCTTTGGAGAGAGAGTAGGGCTAAATGCAGAGGGCTCACTTGTAGGACTTCTTGTTGCAAGTGGAAGGAACTGTGGTCCAAGCAGAGGGTCCGGTCCGGGTGCTGGAAGGATGAGGAGACATGACAAGGCATGAAAAGGCTAGGTAGTGCTGCTTTTTTTCCTGGTGGGCGTCCATCTTATTTATTTATTTAACATATTTTTATACTGTCTAAAACTCATGTCTCTGGGTGGTTTACAACAAAGCAAACAAACAAAGAGAAAAAGTTAAAACACCAGTTAATATAAATGACAACAGAAAAATTAAAACATTAGTTAAAACAAAATAAATGATACAGAAAAAGTTAAAACCTTACAACAATTTAAATTTTAAAACAACATTTTAAAACTATGTTGAAACTATTAAAACAATATTTAATTAAAAGCCTGGGTGAATAGATGCATCTTGAAAGACTTTTTTAAAGTTGTCAGAGATTAAGAGTCTCTTATTTCAGCAGGGAGCGGGTTATAAAGCTTTGGGGTAACAGCGGAGAAGGCCTGTCCCCAAGTAGCCACCAGACGAGCTGGTGGCAACTGCAGATGGAACTCTCCTGATAATCTAAATGGGCAGTGGGGTTCATGACGAAAAAGATGTTCTCTTAAATACCCAGGGCCCAAGCCATTTAGGGATTTATATGTTATAACCAGCACCTTGTATGTGTAGCTCTTTCAATATGGGAGTAATGTGGTCTCTTCAAGATGACCCAGAGACCAATCTGGCTGCTGCATTTTGTACCAATTGTCGTTTCCGGACTACACACAAGGGCAGCCCCACATAGAGCACATTGGAGTAATCCAGTCTGGAGGTTAACAGCATATATACCACTGTTCTGAGGTCACTTATCTCAAGAAATGGACACAGCTGGCATATCAGCCGAAGCTGATAGAAGGCACTTCTGGCCACTGCCTCAACCTGGGACACCAGGGAGAGGCTTGGATTGAGAAGCACTCCCAGACTGCATACCTGTTCCTTCTGGGGATATGTGACCCCATCCAGAACAGGCAGATAAAACCTATCTCCTGAGTTTCGAGCCTGCGCTATTAACCCCTGCGCTGTTATCTGGATTCAGTCTCAGTTTGTTATCCCTTATCCAACCCATCATTGCCTCCATGCAGGCATTTAGAGAGGTTATGCCTGCTCGCAATGATGTAGACATGAAGAAATAAATTTGGGTCTCATCAGCATACTGATAGAACCCTGCACCAAATCTCCTGATGATCTCTCTGAGCAGTTTCATGTAGATGTTAAACAACATTGGAGACAAAAAGTTCAGATTTTGAAGAACAACACTCTCCAAGGGACACCATCTGGGACCTGCCCGAGAGGTAGGAGCGGAACCACTGCAAAGCAATGCCTACCACTCCCAATTCCCTCAGATGCTCCAGAAGGATACTATGGTCAATAGTATCGAAAGCCACTGAGAGGTCCAAAAGGACCAACAGAATCACACTTCATCTGTCAATTCCCAATTGGAGATCATCCATCAGGCCAACCAAGGCAGTCTCCACCCCATAGCCCTCTCAAAAGCCAGTTTGAAATGGGTCTAGATAATCGGTTTCCTACAAGACTGTTGGAGCTGTGAGTCCACCACCCTCTCAATTACCTTGCCCAGCCATGGAGGGTTGGAGACAGGGCTGTAATTGCTCAACTCTGAGCGATTACTATTTGCTGTGTAATTGCTATTGCTACATATGCTATTTGCTATTTACTATTTGCGCACTATTTACACGGTATGTCATCAGTCAATGTATTTTGGATTTGTACAAAATGTTAAGGGTCCCCCGCACATGCTGGATCTCCCCCAGCGCTGCACCCCCTTAGGGATGGCCCTGCTGTTCATATTAAACAAGAACAAGGAGAATTTGGAACCATCCTTCCTAAACTGCCCTTCCCATCAGCTTGAGCTAATAACTAGAAAATTCTCTCACGTTCATGTGATGGAAAAAAGTAATGCCTTTGCTTACGCTTGCATGATGTCTTTGGTCTTTACAAAGAAATGTAATGACCAAATTTAACCTTGTTCCAAAATTTAGAATTGTTTTAATGTTTTAATCTGTCTTAATTTGTAGTTTAAATTGGTCTTAATTTGTATCTTATTGTAAACCACCCATAGACATGGGTTTTGGTCGGAATATAAATATGTCAGTTAAACAAACAAGCAAAGAAACGAACAAATAGGATGTGTCCATTCTCTTTTCTGCAGATCTGTCTTTGAAATGTTTGAAAGTGTTGCAACTTCTCAAGCAGAAAGTGCAACACCATCACTTCTAACAAAACTCCATAAGGAGCCTTGAAGAGGACTCTTCGTGTGAGGTGCACTTCATATTTGCAGCATAGCCAACAATCACTAAGAACATAAGAATAGTCCTCTGGATCAGGCCCAAGGCCCATCTAGTCCAGCATCCTGATTCACACAGTGGTCCACTAGATGCCTCTGGGAAGCTCATAGGCAAGAGCTGAGTTGCTCCTCTGCAGCTGGTATTTAGAGGCATCTTTCCTTTTTGTTTTGGAAAATATAAATAGAGCACATCAAACCACTCTTACTTAATTTTGCCATCTATAAAAAAAATTATTATAGCTGATCCCAGCTTTACTAAGGAGGAGTATATATCCCCTGCTAACTGGGCAAAAAGGCACCTTTTATCGTTGTGATTCTCTTTATTTAGCAGGGGGAGAGTAACTGGCCCTATCTACACCCAGCACAGTACCTCCAGTGACTGTTGCTGGTGTCTATCTTGTGTTTCTTTTTAGAATGTGAGCCCCTTGGGAACAGGGAGCCATCTTATTTATTTATTATTTCTCTGTGTAAACCACCCTGAGCCATTTTTAAAAGGGTGGTAAAAAAAAAGAAAAGAAATAATAATAATAATAATAATATAATGGAATGATCTGAAACACAATACACCAGATATAACTGTAGCCGAGAAGAAAGAAAAACAAGTCAAAATAATCGACATAGCAATACCAGGGGATAGCAGAATAGAAGAAAAAGAAATAGAAAAAAAATCACAAAATACAAAGATCTACAAATTGAAATTGAAAGGCTGTGGCAGAAAAAGACCAAAATAATCCCAGTGGTAATTGGCGCCCTGGGTGCAGTTCCAAAAGACCTTGAAGAGCATCAACATCATAGGGGCCACAGAAATCACCATCAGCCAATTACAAAAAGCAGCTTTACTGGGAACAGCCTATATTCTGCGACGATATCTATAACAATTGACAATAAAATTCTGGCATCCCAGGTCCTTGGGAAGGACTCGATGTCTGGATAAAACAAACCAGTCAATAACACCTGTCTGACTGTGTAAACAAGAAATAATAATGGATAATTCAATAGTTTATAATAAAAAAGCAGGCTGGGTGAAAGAGGTCGAAAAATGTAACCAACAAATGCAAGATCTAATAATAACACCAGAATTGATAAGTGAAAGAGCAAAGAAAATTAAAAATTGGACTGCACCAGGCGACGATGAACTGCATGGCTTTTGGCTTAAACACCTAACAAGCCTTCATAAATAACTATCAAAACAGTTCAATCACATTTTGCAAGGAGGTGATATTGAACAATGGCTAACAACTGGGAAAACTCATCTCTTCATGAAAGACCCAGCAAAAGGTGCAGTTCCAAGTAATTATAGACCGATAACCTGCCTGCCAACCATGTTCAAATTATTAACAGGAATAATATAGATGAAGTAATGCAACACTTATTAACTAACAAACAGCTTCCAGTTGAACAGAAAGGAATTTGCCCGAACACCAGAGGCACAAAAGACCAGCTGCTGATTGACAAAATGATTTTAGAAAACTGCAAGAGAAGAAAAACAAATTTAAGTGTTGCATGGATTGACTACAAGAAAGCCTTCGATTCATTTCCTCACACATGTATACTAAACTGTTTAGAAACAACTGGTGTCACCAAAAACATTCAGATATTTATTTTAAAAGCAATGAGCATGTGGAGTACACAGGTAACAATCAATGGTGAGACACTTGGACAGGTTAGCATTAGAAGAGGCATTTTCCAAGGGGACTCACTATCCCCTCTGTTGTTTGTAATCGCCATGACTCCACTTTCACAAATACTAAACAAAACAGGCCTCGGATACCAAACATCTAGAACATCAAGTAAAATCAACCATCTGCTGTACATGGACGATCTGAAGTTGTATGGAAAGTCCCAGTCAGAAATCGAATCACTGCTAAACACTGTCCATATATTCAGTAGCAATATAGCAATGGAATTTGGACTAGACAAGTGTGCTGCATTAATAATGAACAGAGGAAAAATAAGAAAAACAGTAGGAATAGAACTGCCCAATGGAAGCAAGATCAAGAACCTGGAAGAGAAAGAACATTACAAATACTTGGGCATTCTCCAGGCTGATAACATTGCACACGCTGAAGTTAAAAAAAAAAAAAAGGAAGTGAATACATCAGGAGAGTTAGAAAAATCCTAAAGTCCAAACTCAGTGGCGAGAACACCATACATGCCATAAATAGCTGGGCTATACCTGTTATCAGATACACTGCAGGAATAATGGACTGGACCCAGGCAGAGCTAGAGACGCTAGATCATAAGACCAGGAAAATCATGACCATCAATCATGCTCTGCACCCCCGCAGTGATGTAGATAGGCTATACCTCCCTCGGAGCTCAGGTGGAAGAGGAATGCTGCAAGTCCATCAAACAGTAGAGAAGCAGAAAAGAGGCCTTGAAGAATATATCAAGGACAGTAAAGAAGATGCATTTAAAATAGTCAATAATGAGAAACTATTCAACACCAATGAAACAACGCAGGCCTATAAGAAAGAACAAGTCAAGAATTGAACAGAAAAATGGAAAAATAAGCCCCTGCATGGTCAATATTTGCATAATATAAGTGGAAAATCAGACATCACCAAGACCTGGCAATGGCTTAAGAATGGCAACTTGAAGAAAGAAACTGAGGGTTTAATACTGGCTGCACAAGAACAGGCACTAAGAATAAATGCAATAAGAGCAAAAGTCAAAAAGTCAACAACAAACAGCAAGTGCTGCCTTTGTAAAGAAGCAGATGAAACAGTGGACCACCTAATCAGTTGATGTAAAAAGATTGCACAGACTGACTACAAACAAAGACATGACAAGGTAGCAGGGATGATACACTGGAACATCTGCAAAAACTACAAGTTACCTGTAGCCAAAGATTGGTGGGACCATAAAATTGAAAACGTTGTCGAAAATGAAGATGCAAAAATATTATGGGACTTCCGACTACAAACAGACAAACATCTGCCACACAATACACCAGATATAACTGTAGTCAAGAAGAAAGAAAAACAAGTCAAAATAATCGACATAGCAATACCAGGTGATAGCAGAATAGAAGAAAAAGAAATAGAAAAAATCACAAAATACAAAGATCTACAAATTGATATTGAAAGACTGTGGCAGAAGACCAAAATAATCCCAGTGGTAATTGGCGCCCTGGGTGCAGTTCCAAAACAACTTGAAGAGCACCTCAACACCATAGGGGCCACAGAAATCACCATCAGCCAATTACATAAAGCAACTTTACTGGGGACAGCCTATGTTTTGCGACGATATCTATAATAACCAACAGTATTGATGATAAAATTCAGCCATCCCAGGTCCTTGGGAAGGACTCGATGTCTGGATAAAACAAACCAATCAATAACACCTGTCTGACTGTGTAAACAAGAAATAATAATAATATATTGGTATATTACTTCATATTCTCCCTTTGAAACCAGTAGTAAATTTCAGACCCGACCCCCCCCCCACACCCCTCCTGTGGGAGCCATGTTTCTGTTTTTAAATTTTGCATGGGAAAAATCCAAACTTCAATTGTTCATACTCTAATTTGAAGAAATACTGTTTTAACATCTTGACTTTGCTTTGGCCTGTTTACCCAATCAGAGCAGTGCTGTTAGAATGAGCAGTACAGTAGAACCTTGTTATTTGCAGATTCATTATCCACGGATTCGTGTATCCACAATTGGGAAAAAGACATCCAACCTCTGTATATGTGGGAGGGGACCACTTCTACCTTGTGTATCTGTATGTCATAGGTGGCTGGAAATGACTGCAGAGGTCATGTCCGCCCACCATTTTGTTCATTGGAGCCACAAAATGGCTCCCATCAACACAAAAACAAAAAACCCAGCATTTTGGGCTGATTTTTGGCTGATTGGGGGGCATTCTAGGGGCACAGCACAATTTGGGGGGAGCAGCAAAGCATGCTGAGCTCCCCCCCTGAAAATTAGCCAATTTTTGGCAATTTAAAAGCATTTTTGGCCGACCGGGAGCCTAACCCCCACAAATACATTGACTTTAATGCCTCAATATTCACAGTTTCCATATCTGCAGTACAACTGCAGAATGGAACGCCCGTGAATATCGAGATCTTCCTGTATTGTGATGATTCCATTCAAGAATATTATATTAACATTATATCAGTTTTGCCTGGAAGATATGAAATATATAGTTAAAAAGCAGTTCAGGTAAAGAAAGTTCTGTTAACGCTTGGAAAAACATAGTGCAAACATCTGAAGTAGGGTGTGTTGGAGGTCCATATAAATGGTGTTCAGATAGTGGGGATTCTCCATTAACTATCCTTATTCATGGAAGGAAATAAAGACTACTTAAAAACGTATGACTCTGAGAATAGCTTGTTTGGGGGGAGGGGAAATTGTCCTGAATTCCAACTGATGGTTAAAATAACACTTTTTTAATTCCAGGGGTGAAAGAAGTACTAAAAGTTGTGAACAGTGCCTTAAGATCTTTCTTTGATCTGAAGATTTTCATGAGGTTGGAGACAGTTATTTAACAGGATTACTCCCCTTCCCCCAATAATCTTTTTTTTTTTAAACATAAAGTTGCAAAACGGGCAGTAAAATCTGTTGCAAAGTATATGCCTCGTAGATTACTGCAGTGTCTGCTGGCCACAAAACTTTGGCTAGAATGCTTTCCCCTTAACAAAATTCATGTTGCTTTGTAGCTTTAAAATTATCGGCACATTGAAAAATCTTGTTAAACCTGAAAGAGAGGGTCCTGTTTCCCTTTAGATTTAACAGCATTTCAGATGCTGATGAAGAAAAGGGTGGGGGGACTCTCTTTTTATTCCTGAAGTCAGTAAGAAATATTATGGAAAATTGCGTTAACTCTTGCAAATCCCTCTACAACTATAAAAGTACAAATGAGATTGTCCCTGCTGTTTCAGTCAGGCCTGTGAACTTCAGAGCAATAGGATATTTATAAGAAAATTCCAGACATAGCAGTGGAGCCGTGATCCATATGACCCAAACTTTCCAGTCTTTGTCTATCCTCCTGTCTTTAAGGAAAAACAGAGGGGCATAAAATAAAAACTTGGACGAGCACAAATCATTGTTATGACTCGTTATAATGAATGATTTGCGTATTGCTTTATAGACTAGTTAGGCTGAGCTTTTAAAGGAAAGAAAGCTTTCAAAAATGTTTTTAACCACTTTATGCTAATTCTCAGGCAAATGTCTCGCTTTCCTCAAAATAACTGTGCTCCTTTTGCAGCGCTATCCTTGACTAGGTTTTTTCAGCTGTGAAAGTGTATGGTGTCAAAAAGGTGCAAGTTAGCACCATTCTTGTCAGGGGTCTGTTAGTGTTTCCATTCTGGTATTAAGTCCTGTTTCCAGGAGTTTATCACTTAGTCATAAAAATGTTAGAGCCAAATGTTGGTAGATTTCACAAGTAATCCTGTGTGTAGAAAGAAACTATCTAAAAAGTAGCTAAAAGTAGATTTGTGAACAAAAGCCACAAAGTTTGCCTCCAATTTTCTACAACCTGGACTTACCAGAATAAAGTCAACCATTTGTGCATTTTTGAAAACATTTTATAGTCATTCCTTCTTGCATAGTTATACTTGGCCAGTATCTTTCTTTGTGTAGGTCTTCTTTGGCATTGTATTGATTATGGGGCACCTTGTCACAGCCTTGTTTGCAGAAATTTTATTTCAGTGCATCAGAAGGTCTCCCTTTAACATCCTTTTACAAGGTATAGAGAATCATTTGCTAACTAGAATATTAAAATGCCCAGAATTACTCTCAGTTGATTTGCTCTTACCAAATAATAGAGAGTTAGGATTATCATTTTAAATCTTTTTCTGCATTGGCCTTGTTGTACCTTACTGAAGGCAAATATTAAAAAGGCCACTCACATATAGCAGATAATGAAAACCATATAAGTTTAATATTGGGGCACAGCTGGGTGGGTCAGAATAGAACTTTAGCTATTAATTCTGCATTTCCTAGCTTTAGTGAATTCTGTTTAGAACTTTAATGGTGTTTAAGAATCGCCCCCCACCAGCTTGGCAATATACATTATAGTCAGACATATCTAGCAAGGGTAATTTCCCCCCCTACAGATCTGTTGTTCAAAATCTTGACGCAACCAAGGACACAATCTGATATTTTCTGCAGTTGATCTTAGCCAAAAGACTGAGAAGTGATAATCTGAAATTTTGGCAGAATATTTTTTCTAACCCTTGACTTAACTTATTTTCTCTACGTCTTCTGAATCTGAGATAATTTTTATTTAGGATTTTACTAGTACAATTTGCTATTCAATTTGGCTTTCTTTGAGTTCTTACATTTACTTTCTTATTTGGGGTGAAGAAACCTTTCAGGTATTTAGCCTCTTTGCAATAGAGAGTTAATGTAATATGTGTTATGACCTGCAACATAATTTTTCCCTTGCCTTTTCATTAAAATGTGAAATATAGCAAGGCACCGGAGTGCAGGGGGTTAATCTTGTACACACAAAAACACCCCAGAATGCTAAGGAAAATAGAAAATGGGCATTTTAATTCATGCAAGAGTAGTAAAAGAACATGCACAGGTAATAAAAAAAACTTTTGCTAGAAACCCACAGAGTAGCAACCATTTCCTTGCCCTACTAGTCAGAAAGGTGCTATGGCATAGGGGAAATCAAAACCTCGTAAAACAATTCTGCGGAACCACATAGCCCTTTTTGTAGGAATGTTTCAGAAAAGCATAACTAGCGGGTGGTTCAGTGTGATTCCATTGACTCCAAAGTGGCTGTGCCAGTGGGTAATCTGGTACCTTTTATGCACCATAATTAGAAGGTAGCTGAATTCAGTGTTCGAGCTCATTTAATATGTGGAATAATTCAAGTGACTCATTGGTAGAACTGATATCTACCATGGGAGCATCACTGAACACCACGTTTGTATCTTCTTCTGTATTCTGGGAGAACAAGCTTTGCAGTCTGGAACTGGACAAAGTTTCATAATTTAATTGAGCAATAATATTATGGCTCCACATGAAAAGCTTTTGTTAAAAGTCTGAGCAAACAACTCAGTAGTACTAACATTTGAGGCTTCCCTAAGGAAAGGAAATAATATATGAAAAAACAACATATAGAAAGTATGGCCCAAGGGCCCGATCTGATTCTCAGCTATATTGGAGTCTTTCCCACTCTTCAAAATTTGGCCCTAAGACTTGATCAACCTTCTCTGATCTAGGTCAAACAGTGACCTAGTTCTCCTGGAGTCAGGTAACACCTACACAGAATCACTTGGACTGATGCAGCTACACATAGAGCACTGATACCTCCTGCCATCCTCCAGTCATGGTGTTAAAGGAATTTTCTCTTCACCACATAGCTGGTAAGACATCCATCTCTGTAGCCATGAACCTCTCTAACCATAGTTTGGTGAGCAAATGAACTGGTGCTTGGGCAAAGTCATATGTTTAGATAGGAATCCTTTGAATAATATTTCTTTCTTTCTTTGATTTATATATATCGCCCTTCCAAAATGGCTCAAGGAGGTTTACATCAAAACAAAAATAAAACAATTAAAATCAAAACTAAACCAATTAAACAGTTACAATGATTTAATCATTAAAACCATGAATCTAATTAAAAGTCTGGGTGAACAAATGTGTCTTCAGTGCCTTTTAAAAAGCTGCCAGAGATGGGGAGGCTCTTATTTCAACAGGGAACACATTCCAAAGTCCAGGGGCAGCAATGAAGAAGGCCTGTCCCCGAGTAGCCGCCAAATGAGTTGGCGGCAAACGCAGACGAAATTCTCCAGATGATCTTAACAGGTGGTGGGACTCATGGTGAAGAAGACGTTCTCTTAAATACCCAGGACCTAAGCTGTTTAGGGCTTAATAGGTAATAAGAGATCAAGGCTTCAGAGTCAAATTCTGAAGTGGAGGCATTCTTAACATTCAGCTCAACTGTGAGGAGGAGGAGGGGTTTTCTTTGGGGTAAAAAAGGAGGTTAGGGTGCAATTAAAGGTTCACTAAAGCCCAGATTATGTGGCCTGGACAAAAGGATGAATATAAATCAGGGGCAAAGCAATGTTGGGGGCGGCCCTGGGACAAGATTTGAAGTGACCCCAGAGGTGGCCACTGCTGCCGCTTGCCCTTGCAGTCAGTGCTGCTTGCCTTCACAGCTGCCGCTGCTCACCTACCATTCGCACCTCCCTGCCTCTACTTACACCACCCATCCTGCCTTCCTTTGCTGATGCAGTCTAATGATGTCACCACACTAGCATGAGCCTGCTGCCCCATCCTGGCAAGGGCAAGCAATGATTAGACCACATTGGCAAATGGAGGCAGGATGGGTGAGTGGCAAAGGTCACCAAGGCAGGTAGGCCTCATGCCTATGGGGAGGTGGTAAGGCATGGTACCTTGGCACTGGCAGGCATCAGCAGACCGGGTGCCACACCTGCCACGTAGGGTGCCACACCTGCCACATAGTTACACACCTGGGACAAATAAAAGGATGGAAAGTCTATCAGCAAATATTAGTCATGATAGCTGAATGGACCCTTCAGGCCCAAAGGCAGCATCCCTCTGAATATCAGGCTCTGGTACTATAAATAAATAACTGGGGGAGACAGATGCCTTCATGTCGTGCAGGGGTGGCCCATCCTAGCTAGCTGGGGGGAAGGGGGACAGAAAAAGGCACAGCTGACTCTGAGTCCTTGCAGCTCTGTTGCCCCTGTCTCTCTCATTCTTCCCTGCCCCGGAGTTAACAAAAGCTGCACTTCTTGCCGGCTGGCCACTCATCATGTAGAACTGTGTGGGGTAGGGATATGTGAATGGGTCCGAATTAGAACCTGTTCAAAATAAAACATGTCCGGTTCAATGGTTCTATGTAGAACCACCCCTGAACCGAACCGGACCCTTTTTGGCCAGTCTTGGACCGAACAACCCACGGTTCAGGTTCGGGGGTTTGTAATGATGATGATGATGATGATGATGATGATGATGATGATGCTTTGTTTCATTGATGTTGAATAGTTTCTCATTATTGACCATTTTGGATGCAAAATGGTCAATATGCAAATTTGATGCAAAAATATGCAAATCAGATGCAAAAATATGCAAATCAGATGCAAAAATATTATGGGACTTCCGACTACAAACAGACAAACATCTGCCACACAATACACCAGATATAACTGTAGCCAAGAAGAAAGAAAAACAAGTCAAAATAATCGACATAGCAATACCAGGGGATAGCAGAAGAGAAGAAAAATAAATAGAAAAAATCACAAAATACAAAGATCTACAAATTGAAATTGAAAGACTGTGGCAGAAGAAGACCAAAATAATCCCAGTGGTAATTGGCACCCTAGGTGCAATTCCAAAACACCTTGAAGAGCACCTCAAAACCATAGGGGCCGCAGAAAACACCATCAGCCAATTACAAAAAGCAACTTTACTTGGAACAGCCTATATTCTGTGACGATATCTATAATAACAGCAACAACATTGATAATAAAATTCAGCCATCCCAGGTCCTTGGGAAGGACTCGATGTCTGGATAAAACAAACCAGTCAATAACACCTGTCTGTGTAAATAAATAATAATAATAATAATATAATTTAAACATTATTTAAACATAATTAAATGCTCTGAGGGCTTCTGCGTGGCTGTGCAGGGGTCTCCAGAGGTTCTCCCTCCCCCCGCCAGCCTCCATTTAATTCCAAATAGCCAGGTTCAGGCAGTCATTGGCCTCTTCCAGGCCTGTCCTCTGTGCTGGTGGCCATTTTGGAGGCCACCGCAAATGCCCTATGTGCCTCTGCATGGCTGACCCAGTTAATCTTGGAGTTGAATCTGGACACTGGACATAGAACTTTGATTCTGCACTGACTTGGTGGAATATGGAAAGGTGGTAACTAGTGTTCCCTCTAACAGGGATTCCCAGATGTTGTTGACTACAATTTCCAGCATTCCCAGATGCAATAGCCTTTGATTGGGGATTATTAGAGTTGTAGTCAACAACAAATGGGAATCCCTGTTAAATGAAACACTGGTGCTAACCCTAGTGTCTAAAACTGGTGTTTAACCCCAGTGTAACCAATGAATCACTGGGAAATGTAGTCCTACAGATGTGCCATACAATGTATGTCTCTCTGGTGTTGCCAGTATTGTTTATACCAGGGATTCTCAACGTGTGGGTCTCCAGATGTAATTGGACTTCAGCTCCCATAATTTCCAACCAAAGGCCGCTGGGGCTGGGGATTATGGGAGTTGAAGTCCAATAACATCTGGGGACCCACACTTTGAGAAGCCCTGGTTTATACAAACTGCAGCAGCTCCCCCAAGGCAAGAGTCTCTCTTAGCCCTATCTAGAGATGCCAAGGGAAAAAACTTGGAACCTTCTGCATGCAAGTATGCAGAAGATCCTTTTCCCAAAGAGGCCCCATCCCCGAAGGGGAATATCTTACAGTATTCACATGTAGTTTTCTATTCAAATGCAAACTGGGGCAGACCCTGCTTAGAAAAGGGGACAATTCATGCTTGCTACCACAAGACCAGCTCTCCTCCCACAGGTTGCTTTTGAAAAGGCAATATATTGCAAGGGGATTTTCTTCTAGGGCCTAATCCTGTACCATCCACACCACTGGAGTCATAGTGTGGCAGAACCAGGCCTTTAATATGTCAAAGGAAAATTGACTGAATACTGAGCAATGTTCTCATTTTCTCATTAAAATAAAATGTGTGTAAAACAGCCTAGCAAACAGCTTGATTGACACTTTTAATTTGGAGTAAAACAGTGGTAACGGTCACTAAGTGGATGATTTGGTTCTGAAAAATGCTACTTGCGAATTAGATTATCAACAATATTTATGGCTTGAACTGCACTCTGCTGTGAGTGTTTTTGAAAGAGGCGTTAAAATATTTGCTTGTCATGCACTAGTGAGACAGCTATAATTAGTTATTTTTGTTAAACGTTAGTGTAATTATTGTAGCAGATTTCCATGCAACTGTTCCATAGACAAGTTAAACCTGCTCCCGGGCAGGTTTAATTTATGTATCTCTGGTGTTGCCAAGTATTCAAAGTGTCTTTTAATTATTTTCAAACATAATATTTAGCTCTATCTTGGGAAAGCCACTATTTTTCACTTATGTTACTACAAATTATGGAGAATCAAATTATGGAGAGAAAATTATTTCATAATTTCCTTATTTCATCCAGAAGAAAAGCTTTATCTGGCTCAGAATACAGCAGTGAAGGGTTGCTGCTATATTTTTCAGTGTTTCTAACAGTTACACATCAGGCAGAAATTCAACTGATTATAATTTTTTCTAAATAAACTGTTTTCAGAACTTTTAAAAATGTGATATATTAAGTAAAATTTTAATAATAATAATAATAATTAATAATAATATTGTGATGATATCTATAATAATAACAATATTGATAATAAAATTCAGCCATCCCAAGTCCTTGGGAAGGAATCGATGTCTGGATAAAACGAACCAGTCAATAACACCTGTCTGACTGTGTAAACAAGAAATAATAATAATAATTGTTTAGCTACAGGTAGCTTGTATTTTTTTGCGGATATTCTGGTGTATCATCCCTGCTGCCTTGTCACGCCTTTGTGTGCACAGACTGACTACAAGCAAGGGCATGATGGGGTGGAGGGAATGGTGCACTGGAACATCTGCAAGGAATGCAGGCTACCTGTAGCCAAGAATTGGTGGGACAATAAAATTGAAAGAATTGTAGAAAATGAAGATGCAAAAATATGGGATTTGTATAACATTGTAAAAATATTATGGGACTTCCGACTACAAACAGACAAACATCTGCCACACAATACACCAGATATAACTGTAGTGGAGAAGAAAGAAAAACAAGACAAAATAATTGACATAGCAATACCAGGTGATAGCAGAATAGAAGAAAAAGAAATGGAAAAAATAACAAAACACAAAGATCTACAAATTGAAATTGAAAGGCTGTGGCAGAAGAAGACCAAAATAATCCCAGTTGTAAATGGCACCCTGTGTGCAGTTCCAAGACCTTGAAGAGCACCTCAGCACCATAGGGGCCACAGAAATCACCATCAGCCAACTACAAAAAACAACTTTACTGGGAACAGCCTATATTTTGCAATGATATCTATAATAACAACAACAATATTGATGATAAAATTCAGCCATCCCAGGTCCTTGGGAAGGACTCGATGCCTGGATAAAACAAACCAGTCAGGGGCATAGCAAGGTTGGAGTGGGCCCAGAGACAAGATTTTAAAATGGGCCCCCCCCCCCAAAGTCCAGGGCCTCCGCACACCCCAGGCCCCCAAGGATTTAAGTCTGATATTCCAAAATAAGTATGCTGCCTGCAAATACATTTCACTGAATACACACACACACATCACAATATATAGTGATATACATTGAGTACTATACATTTGTATTACTTTTAATGCCTAGAACACACTAGAAAGATGAATTATTAAAATGGGCCCCTCGCTGCAGATTAGCAAAGGAGACTTTCAACCATGCAGGGTGAACCTATGTTTGTTTTCCCAGAATTCTGAACAAATTCAGTCAAGTTTGATTGCAGGAGGTTTTTCACAGGAGGCTTTTAAAGCCCTTTAAGACACATCTCCTCTGGAATGGAGGTGCTGCATTCACATGTTGGCCAGATTTACCCTGAAGTCCCTGCAAGTTATTGGGGAGCAGTTCACACACAAGAAAAATAAAATAAAAGCACAAGACATGCTTCACAGTTCTCACTCAGACCTTCTGGGTTGCAAAACAACTTGAACATAAGTGCATTTATAAATGAATGAATGAATAAATAAAATTAATAAAATACTGTTCCAGAAGTTTTTGCAATTTTCTGCCATGAAACAAGCCACTTATAGGACTTTTTAGATAGTTTTTTTTAAGTCAGCAAATTTTCCAAGCTGTTTCAAAATAAATATTCAGAGACTTCTCGGTCCCTCCCCCCCCCCATATCCAAGCCCTATGGCAAGCAGATCCCTATATATGGGGGGGCGGGGCGGGAAAGGTAACCACAAAAAGGAGTTCACACTCTACCTGGCAAATGCTGGTCTGGGTTAAGCAGGGCAGCAAGGGGTCTTCTGCTGCAGAGAACACTCTGGCTGCCTCCTCCTTCCTGGCTTGCTTGGGCCCTACTCGAGTTCAGGCTTCACTGCGGCCTACACAGAGGCCTCCGTGGAAGCCCCGCCCACCCGCCGACCAGCTGAGAGGCGGGAGAAAAGGAGCTCTTTGCAGCTTGCCTGCTGCTTCGATTGCGGCCAGCAGAACAAGCAGGAGAGACAGCGAAGAGGGCAAGTGGCTGAGGGGCCTTGGGGCTGGGCAGGGGGCAATGGGGAGTCACATGAGGTGCCTCTGGGGTGCCCCTCCAGGCAGTGGGGCCCCCAGACAACTGTCTCCCCTTGCCCTGTCATTGTTACGCGCCTGAAACCAGTCAATAATACCTCTCTGACTGTGTAAACAAGAAATAATAATAATTATAGATAGCTGATGATTAAGCAAGAATTCATGGAGAGGCTACTTTTAACACAGTTAGAAGCTCCCATACTACCCAAACACATGTGTGAGGGGGGCGTGATTTTTGGTGATCTTCTTTGCATCTGGCAGTGCCCTGTGTCTTCTGAAAATATGTTGCTGAGGGTCATGCAGCCCTCAGGGACATATTGTCAAAAGGTACAGATTAGCAAAAAAATGATAACTGATGTCATGTTCAGTTGGTGTAGTTTCCATGATCATGCAAAAAGTTTGATTAGTTGGAACTGAGATCTCTGCCAAAATGAGACCTAGGGAGAGATCATATAAAAGAAGAGAGCCATTTCAATTGGGTTTGCACATTTATGAGCACAATTCAGAAAGGAGCAAGTAAGAAATTCCTTTATGTTCTTCTTTGGAACAAATGACAAAAAGGAAAGGAAACAAATTTATAAACCATCTTAAGATGTCCACCAGGATCAGTACTTTTTTCAGCTCTGACATCTTATCTTTGAAAGAATCCCCTTAGAGCCCTGTTCATAAAAGCGAAACTGGGATAGAATCAACATGTGGAGGTAGAATCAGGATTGTGCCCACTGCCCTGACCTCCATGTGTTGATTGACTCTAGGATAGAGCATGCACAGGGCTCAGGAAATCCACTAGTCTGCTTGTCTGTGATGAGTGAAAAATGATGCCTGATGAGTGAAGAAAATCCTGATGAGTAATGTACCAACATAGCTTGATGAGTAAAAATAATTTGTCTGGCTGGTGAACAGAGCCAACATTTCTTGACCCCTGCCCATGCACATAGCTTCTCTCAGCACAATATTGCCCAAAGAGAAAACACATGAGCCCTATTCAGTTCATTTACAATTTGTGTGCATTGTATGTACGTTCAGATCTGTAAACACATACAGTTATTCACACTGTGTTCAACAGTAGTACACTTCCTATCAGTACCCTGCATTGGAGGGGACCTTTACCCAAGTAAGTTCATGTGAAATGAATGCATGTGCAGTTATTCACACAAAAATGTGTGTATGTATACAGACACGTTTACACACATGCCACATAATATCTGTCTGAATAGAACTATGGAGACGGGGGATGGAGACAGTGGACTCAGTCTCTGATCCATTCCATACATTGATTACCCCTAGGCAGGGTATATGAATAGGACCACAACATCCACGGGGGCCAATTCCTTGCTGATTTTTTAGAAAGTAAGCAAAGATAATTTTTGCCTCCCATGAACAGGGCAAATATATGCAGAAAAATACATACAGGCTTCTTTCAAGCATTAGGCTACACCAGTCAACCTATAACTTGCATTATAGTCAGCATGGTGTAGTGGTTAGAGTGTTGGACTAGGACTGGGGAAACCAGAGTTCAAATCCCCATTCAGCCATGAAACTCACTGGGTGAATCTGAGCCAAAATCCTGTAGGTTCTTTAGTTTTTAATTTTTATAATTCTTAATTTTTAGCTTTTAAAATAACTTTTAATATGAAACTTAATTCTGATTATAGTTTTTGCGTGGACTTTTAACTGGTTTACTTGATTTGGTTAATTTCATTAGTTTTATTTTACATTATATCTATTTTATTGTTGTGAGCTGCCCTGAGCAGTAGTGTACTGGAGGGGCAGGGTATAAATATTTCTAATAAATAATAAATAATAATTCTCTCTCAATTTAACTTACTTAACAGGGCTGTTGCAAGGATAAACAATGTACACCATTCTGGGCTCATTGGAGGAAGAGCAGGATATAAATGTAAAGATAAATAAATAAATAGTTAAATAAATGAAATACATAATAATGGCATCCAGAATAACAAAGCACTGGGGCCTCCTAATGTCTGTGCTGGTGCTATGGGAGAAGGGCAATTTTCATTTCTTTCCCCTTCCTTCTGAAGTAAAGGTAAAGTGTGTGATCGAGTCAGTGTGGACTCCTGGCAACCACAGAGCCCTGTGGTTGTCTTTGGTAGAACACAGGAGGGATTTACCATTGCCATCTTGTGCACAGTATGAGATGATGCCTTTCAGCACCTTCCTATATTTGCTGCTGCCCGATTTAGGTGTTTCCCATAGTCTGAGAAACCTATCAGTGGGGATTTGAACCGGCAACTTCTTGCTCACTAGGCAAGTTACTTCCCCGCTGCGTTTCAGGATTCACAGTCAGCTTCAATGGGAAAGGGAGATTAATGGAAAGAGCTGCTCCCCTGTAGTACCAGTGTAGTATTGCTGCACCTTCAATGGCTTCATTGTTCTGGATGTTGGCCACTGTTGCGTTCTGGTACACTAACTTGCATTCAGAGTGGTGGCTTACCACTGGATTATTTCTGAACCTGCCACTCATCTCTCACTTGTCCTTTGCCAGTGGGAGGTTAAAGTTAAATTGTCACAGGGACAGCCACCAGGATATATCATCAAAGTGACAAAAGGACACAATAAAAAGTTTCAGGGTTCAGAGAAACACCTTCTTCACTACAGGACAAAAAAAGAGAGGGGGGTAAAATGCCATTTCCGCTCTGTGCTTCCTTAACTCAGTGCAAGGAAAATGACATAACCCATTCTCTTTCAGCATGGAGCCAAAGCAAGAAGGAAAAACAGTTGTTTAATCCCTACTGAAGAGGGGGATTTAGTTTAATCTCCACTCAACAGGCAGTGTGAGCATTGCAGAACTGAAACACTTTATTGCTGGTGTTGGAGTTCATGCTGGAGTGGAGGATGTCTGTTTGAAAAGTTAGGTGTTAAGTTAAGATCTCTTCATATTGATGTCTGAGACTGATTCAGTTGGTGACATCCTGTTTAAATCAATGGGACTTCAGCTTTAACTGAGTCGTGGGTTGCATTTCCCTCTGTGTGGCTTGGGACCCAACTCTCAGAAACAGCAGGTAATGTGCAAAGTTTTAGACTGTACCCCTTCAGACTTCAGCTGGGAATTTACATGACTTTATCCTCTTCTATATTAAGGAGAAAAACCCCTGCACATGAAAATAGCTAAATCCCCTCACCTTGTCTTATAGTTTTCTGTATGCAGGGACTTTGTTTTTAATCATATGAACTCACACCTACAAACTAAAATGGTGTACCCCAGACACTATGGGCATCTGGGGGGGTGAGAGGGAGCACTCCCCCAGTCCTATTGAATTCAGTGGGGTTTACTCACAGGTAAATGGGTAAAAGATTGCAATCTTTGCCCCCTTCTGAAAAAAGTTCTGCAGACACCCATGCCAGACACAGATATACCACCACATCTGCTGTGTGTGAGAACTAGTCTGAATGGTAAACCTGTGCCTGCTACTTCAGACAGCAGGTGTCGAGTTTCCTCTTGGAATGTTTGATTGTGCAACATGCAAATATGTGACATTTTCTGTCTTCATTCTGAAGTGGTACAGTATAGGAAGTGCTCACTACATACTATTCCTGCACATATTTTATTTATATACTAGTCATTTAGCCCGTTACATTAACGGGCGCTAGAAGAGTTGTGTTGAAATGTTTGCCGGGGGGGGGGGATACTCGGCCTTCCTTCGGTGAGAGGCGGCATCTGCAGCTGCAACAGCTGTGGCAGCCGCGGCCCGTCCCCACTCCCGGTCCCCTGGAGAACGTGGTTGCCGCCAGACTCCTCCCCTTGCTCAGCAGCGGCTGTGGGAGGGGGCGGGGGATGCCGGCGGCCACTGGGAGGCAGAGTCCATGCCTCTTCCCTCTCTGGCTATGGCGGCTGCTGCTGCGGCTCTTCCTCCCGGGTCCCCGGCTGCTCGGACGCCCCCGGCATCAGAGCAGCTGGCGGAGGGAACCCCAGCGGCGACTCCCCCGCCTGGCCCTGTCAGCCCTCGCCGCTCACACCGCCTCTGTACGACAGCCCCCCTCAGAACAGTAAGCCGGGCTGGCACTCTATGGACCAATCAACACCTCGCGTGCGCCACTCATGCGCAGAACACCCGCCAGAGACACAGACGCAGGTATCTTAGGGTTTTATTATATAGGATTTACTGACTTTCTATACCACCTAATATAGAAATCTCTAGGCAGTATACAGATTAGAATGTACAAATATTGTGCACTGTGAACATATGAAGCTGTTCTCAACCCCAAATAACTTAGAAGGTAGATACACAAATATTGTGTATTGTGAATGACAAATTAGCATGCATACCTATGACGCTTCCATTCTCAAAACATTTTTGCCATTTTCTAACATGCAAACCTTAAAAAACAGAGAGATAAGAAGGCAAATGCACTCATAATATCAAAACAAGTATAATTTAATGTTGGGATTGCTCTTTTTATCTATGTAAATACAAAAATGGAATTAAGAAAAAGTAATTGCCTCTCAGAAATACAGCAGAAGTCAATTAGGGTACAAAGTTATTTAAAGATCTACTGGAAAGGAGATTGTTTCCTGCTTCTATAATGTTCTCCTATGTTCTCTTGCACTTAAAATATAATTGCACTACTACAATTGTTAAAATGTAAATCCCCATATTGGCAGAATTTATACCTTTGGCTTAAAATAATTAGATATTTGTTTTGAATTCTAATATTCATTTTTTCAACAGTTTATGTGATTTGAAAGATTTACCTTTCAAATAAACTGTAGAATTATACTCTCAATTTACTTATTATCCTTGGTAAGTAATATAAACAACCTGCAAATTCTGTTCCAGATGGTGGAATAACTTATCTCTGTTCATTTTGTAATAACTAAGCTGCTAAGGAAATCGATGCATGACAAATGCAATATGTATGGTAGTGCAAATATGCAAATTGTGAACAAAAGGTTCTCGATTAAATGCTCAAATTAAAAGTTTAAATTAGAATCCTGTTATGTTTGAAGGTAATTTTGTGAGCCACTAAGTTTATAGTCCTTGAATATTCATTCTGAAACTGGTTTATTCTTTTAGGAATGGAAGGTGGAGTCAGGTTTAAAGATGTAGCTTTTAAACAATTATTATTATTATTATTATTTAATTTCTTATAGCGCTTCTAATTCTAACGTTTCAAGGCAGATAAGAACAATATCAAATTAAAGATGTAAGTTCCTGGTACATTTGCAATCTAATTGTATACATATTACTAGTGAAGGCTGACATCCTCAGACACTTACTTCCAGGCAGTGGTGTAGCTATAGTTGAGCGGATGGGTTCAAAGAACCCAGGCCCCACAGCTCCTGAGGGCCCACCAGCTCCACCCTCCCTATTTTCCTCAATATTTCCCTTACTCTGAGGAGCCGCTGGGGAGAGGGCAAACATGGGCCCCCTCTCCCCTGGCTACGCCCCTGAGTTCAGGATACAAGTTGGCTAGGTAATGTAGGTGAGGAGGATCAAAGGAGGAAAGTAAATTTTAAAATATTTTATGAACGTATGAAGGTGCCTGTCCTGAGTCAGACTATTTGTCCATCTAGCCAGTAGTGTATACTCTGGGGGCCAACCTACATGCTACATTAAATGGGTAGTTTGACTCTGTGTGCTTCCCCCATTTCCTGCCCAGTTAAAGAGCAGCTTGATGAGGACTGGGACCATGGTGTGAGGGGAGAGGTATTTAATCCTTTTCTACTGTGCTGCAATCGCAACAGAAATGGCCCCTCAGACTCTACTATTAGCCGAGGGAGGAAAACACTTAGTCTTTGGGGTATAAGCACTCTCTCTTAGTATCGGTGAATTGTTCAGAATAATTCCACCCACACAAGTTAACACCCAGCCTCACGTTGTTCTGTTCCCAAGGAATGAGGCTGCCCTAACTCTTGTTACCCTGACCATCCACCCCACAGAAAGCCCAGACAGAGTGTGCATTCCATGAATGAGTCCTAGAGATTCCCAAGCAGTGGCGTAACTAGGGAAAATGGCGCCCAGGGCAAGCACTGAAATTGCGCCCCCACCCCCACCGCCCCCCCAACATACATCTGACTGACACACATGTTTCAGAAAACTTTTATTTTAAAAATTACAAAAATTACAAAAATTACCAATATCATACATGTGGTCAAGCTCCTATCTACCACTTCAGATTTATTTTTTAAAACTATCCAAATTGTGGGGCTATCATTAATTTGTTTGGATAGCTCAGGTTAAAATGCTGGAAAACGACAAATTTCAGTATGCTGGGGCTCATGAAATCCCCAAATATTATGCGGAGTTGTACTTGGAAAAACTAAAAGAAGTGCCTGTCTAATTCTCTGCTATGCATTGTAGCATCACGATTACATAAGTTTTAAAAATAAATGGAGAATTTGACTTTTCCCAGATACTCTGAAAATAATTAAATGATATGCAGAGTAAACTGTGTCACTGCTTGGAATATATTCTAGTATTTCAGAAAGACAGTAAAAATGAGAGAAAGAGCAAGAAACTCCCAGTGGGCCTTAATACTAAGGATTTCACATTGATTCAAAGACAAACTGACCATTAATAGCCATATTATTAAGACATCACATTTAACTCACTTATCACAAGAAGCAAAGTAAGAGCAAATGGATACAATCTTAGCTCATAAACTTCAGCTCAGTATTCACAAGCCCTTATTCTCTGTACATAGTGCCAATCTGAATATGTGTACAGTGACATATTATATTAATTTTAAAAAAATTACCTGTAGCCCCTTCGGGGGACATCTTAAAGGCTGTGAGGGGTCTGCAAAGTTTCCCCCTCCTCCCACTGGCCTCTAGGGCCTCACAGGCACCATTTGAGCATGTGTGGTGGTCATTTTTAAAAATACATATTTTTTAAAAATAGCCACTGAAAACAAAATGGCCACTGTGCATGCTCAAATGGCCTCTGCGAGGCGTGGCATGCCCTAGGGCCTCACAGAGGCCATTTGAGCATGCCTAGTGGCCATTTTGTTTTTGGTGGCCATTTTAAAAAAATTATTTAATTTTAAGAAATTGCGCCCCCCCTTCAAGTGGCGCCCGGGGCACGTGCCCCCCCTGCCCCCCTATAGATACGCCCCTGTTCCCAAGCTTCAGAATCTCTGAGCTGATATCACTGTCATATGAGCCCTTCAATCCCTCAAAAGCCACAAGCCTGGCTTCCCAAAGTTTCCCTCAGCATGAGGATTTCCAATCTCATCACTTCAGCACAAGGCAAACCTACAGAACAGGTAGATACAGCCCCTTCCTGCAATTGCCAATTTCAGAGCATGGATTCCTTTCCCTTTTTTCTATTGCTTTTCTATCTTTTATCAGTAAAAGCAGGGCCCCTTGGAGCCCCTTAATTTGCTTGTCTCTGACCTACATGTTGGTGGTCAGTGGAGGAGGCATTGAACATATCAGCCATTGTCTCCTTGAGAGCAATAATCCATACAGGTACTCCCTCTATTTGACAAGTGGAAGCATAGTGGAGAACCCATATCCACGAATAGGTTTCTCTAATTACACTCAAAAACTGGCTTAAACCATGCAAATATTCCCATCCAGACTCCCTTCGCTATCCATCTTAATCATAGTGAATCTGGAAGCCTAGACTTTTCACATTTACTGCCTTACAAAACCTAGTTTGCCCTCACACTTTCAGAGCAATGTGCAGCTGCTGCTGATTTAAGCCATCTGGTCTACCTCCAATGGAGCTGCATTGCATGAATGGGTTTTGCCGATCCTCTTCTTTTCTAACTGGTCTGGGGTTTTTTATTTGTGGTTCCCCATGTCAATTAACTTCCCACCTGTCTCAGGAACCATCCCCATGTAGTGCTGCCAGGTTAATAGCTAGGGTAACCTCAACTGAGACCTGCTAGGATCAAGTCTTTTAAAAACTCTGTGGTTACTCTATTCATTTAAATGAGTGTTATTGAATGCATTGCTTTCCCCTATTGTTATCCATGCAAGCGAGTTAAGTCTTCCAAATCCCCCACATTAACAATTTGGTTTGCTGGTATTACAGTTAGGAACCTATTCTGTCCCCAAATAAGGTTATGTATTTTGATTGTCATTCAATAAATGTCTAGTATTTTGCATTAGAAGCTTGTTGTCTCCCCTTTATATCGCTCTTACTCCATGCCCAGGTTAGTCCTTACTGCCAAGTTCCCTCAGTGTGCATGTGTCTAACATGTCGTGAAATTGCATATCTTCTTGTTCATAGCCTATAAGATCCAAATCAGAAGGTCATATTTCTCACACAGCAACATACAGTATAAAGCTGCCTTGTACCAAGTCATACCATTGGTTCATCTAGCACAACATTGTCTACACTGACTGGCAGCAGCTCTCCAAATTTCCAGGCAAAAGTCTCTCCCAGCCCTACCTGGAAATTCCAGGGAGTGAACCTTGAACTTTCTGCATGCAAAACAGATACTCTACCACTGAGCTACGGCACTGTCCCTAAGGGGAATATTTTACAGCAAACAGTGCTCACATGTACAGTGAGGGAAATAAGTATTTGATCCCCTGCTGATTTTGTCCGTTTGCCCTCTGACACAGAAATGACCAGGCTATAATTGGAATGGTAGGTTTATTGTAGCTGTGAGAGACAGAATAACAACAAACAAACCCTCAAAAGCTCAGTGCCCAAAAGTCAGCGATGGATTTGCATTGTAGTGAGGGAAATAAGTATTCGATCCCTTCACAAAAGATGTCTTAGTACTTGGTGGCAAAACCCTTGTTGGCAATCACAGAGGTCAGACGTTTCTTGTAGTTGGCCACCAGGTTTGCACACAACCCAGGAGGGATGTTGTCCCACTCCTCTTTGCAGATCCTCTCCAAGTCAGAAAGGTTTCGAGGCTGATGTTTGGCAACCCGAACCTTCAGCTCCCTCCACAGATTTTCTATGGGATTAAGGTCTGGAGACTGGCTGGGCCACTCCATGACCTTCATGTGCTTCTTCTTGAGCCACTCCTTTGTTGCCTTGGCTGTGTGTTTTGGGTCATTGTCATGCTGGAATACCCATCCACGACCCATTCTCAATGCCCTGGCTGAGGGAAGGAGGTGCTCACCCAAGATCTGACGGTACATGGTCCCGTCCATCGTCCCTTCGATGCGGTGAAGGTGTCCTGTCCCCTTAGCAGAAAAACACCCCCAAAGCATAATGTGTCCACCTCCATGTTTGACGGTGAGGATGGTGTTCTTGGGCTCATAGGCAGCATTCCTCCTCCTCCACACACGGCGAGTTGAGTTGATGCCAAAGAGCTCGATTTTGGTCTCATCTGACCACAACACTTTCGCCCAGTTCTCCTCTGGATCATTCAGATGAGCATTGGCAAACTGCAGACGGGCCTGTACATGTGCTGCCTTGAGTAGGGGGACCTTGTGGGCACTGCAAGATTTCAGTCCTTCACGGCGTAGTGTGTTACCAATTGTTTTCTTGGTGACTATGGTTCCAGCTGCCCTGAGATCATTGACAGGTTCCCCCCATGTAGTTCTGGGCTGCTTTGTTACTGTTCTCATGATCATTGCAACTCCACAAGGTGAGATCTTGCATGGAGCCCCAGACCGAGGGAGATTGACAGTTATTTTGTGTTTCTTCCACGAGCTATCGTGCCAACTGTAGTCACCTTCTCACCAAGCTGCTTGGCGATAGTCTTGTAGCCCAGTCCAGCCTTGTGCAGGTCTACAACCTTGTCCCTGACATCCTTCGACAGCTCTTTGGTCTTGGGCATGGTGGTGAGTTTGGAAGCTGAGTGATTGCTTGCTTCTATGGACAGGTGTCTTTTATACAGGTACTGTAACAAGCTGGGATTAGGAGCACTCCCTTACAGAGGGTGTTCCTCAGCTCATTACCTGCATATAGTGAAAGGACACCTGGGAGCCTGAAATCTTTCTGGTTGATAGGGGATCGAATACTTATTTCCCTCACTGCAATGCAAATCCATCGCTGACTTTTGGGCACTGGGCTTTTGAGGGTTTGTTTGTTGTTATTCTGTCTCTCACAGCTACAATAAACCTACCATTCCAATTATAGCCTGGTCATTTCTGTGTCAGAGGGCAAACGGACAAAATCAGCAGGGGATCAAATACTTATTTCCCTCACTGTAGTCACCCATTCAAATGCAAATTGAGATGGACCCTCTTTAGCAACAGAAACAATCCATGTCTGCTACCACAAGACCAGCTTTCCTCCCACCAAAGCAGAAGCATCCATTTATCAACATTTACCCCTGCTAACTTGGCAAAGAGGCGCCTTTTAAGGTGGTGATTCTCTTTATTTAGCAGGGGGAGAGTAACTGGCCCTGTCCACCCCCAGCTCAGTACCTCCAGTGACTGTTGCTGGTGTCTATCTTATGCTTCTTTTTAGATTGTGAGCCCTTTGGGGACAGGGATCCATCTTATTTATTTATTATTTCTGTGTGTAAACTGCCCTGAGCCATTTTTGAAAGGGCGGTATAGAAATTGAATAAATAAATAACATAAATAACAGTCAATGTTTGTGATAAAGTCATAATCACATTCAGGTCAGGGCTGATCTCAGGGGTCAGCAGGTCTGGGCAGCTGCCAAGGGGCCATTACTGATCCCACCACCAGTACATTTGAAACTACCTCAGTCCCTGTAGCCTTTGTGCAGTGGTAAGGAATCCACTTTCTCATGATCCATCCAGGTAGGAGGGGACTTATGGAGGGCAGTTTGTCAATTGGAGGTAATCTCAATTCAGGTGGAACATTTTTTAAAAAATGAATTTCTCTCACCTTTGGTTAAATATTGACTGTGCCCCTTCTGCCTGCCTCCTGCATGTCTTTCCTTGCCCCCATCAACTATTCCCCCCCCCAGTTCATGCTTGAACTTCCTTATAACAAGTGCTGGCAATCAATTTAGCTAGTTCATTAACAACTTACACTTGATTTTATTGAGCCTAGCAACTCCATATCAAAGTACCCAATTCACAGATCTAGAGTACAGTTCCTAATTGGCATGCAGTTTAGGGCTCCTATTAAATCTATAAAACTAATTTACTACAAAAGGAAAGGATCCAAAATATCTAAGAAAAGGAATGTGTTATGTGTTACTCCGTATGCAACTACTTTATTAACAACTTGTTTAGGAATATATAGATCTTATCTTTTATGACTAATTAACTCAGTTTTACTTATTTACTTGCCTTTTAGCTTCACAGAATTGAGTCAAGTAATAAACACTTAGGGCAAAATATTTTCAAGACCTGTTGATTTCAATGGGACAGTTAGGCACATGTTTAAACTTCTCACACTGAAATATAAGAGACTTAGATGTGCTTGATATTGACTGTATTGTGCCCTTATCAATCATTGTGCTATGTTTCACAACAACTATGTATTAAGAAAGATTTCAAACTGAAATATACACAATAGATTTCTGTGTAAAAATGGCCACTTGTGATGGAGAGGCTATGGTAACTGAAAAGAATAGCATCGCTATTGTGATAGCATAAAACCTCCCTCGCCTGCCATGATGCCACTGTCAAAATGAACTCCACTTAACCTTGCCATCTGTCCTCCTGCATCATCTGCACAGATTTCACGTAAACCAAGGCCTGGTCTACAAATGCAGCAAAATAAGGTGGGGGTGAGGCAGAAGAGTCGTGAGGTGATAGAATGGATCCGGTCACTTCAGACTGCAGGTGTGGTATCACACTGATTAGTGTTCCCTACATAAAAAGCATCTTGCAAGTAGAAACCTACCATAGCAGGTAAAACCCTGTGGTAGAAAGCTACCACAGGGCTTTCCCCCTGATATACTAGTTTTTACTTGCAGGTAGGTTTTTTTTATGGGGAGCATTCCAAAATGGTATCCCTCATCTGTAGTCAAAAGCAGTATAGTCTACTATAAAGGTAAAGGTAAAGTTGTGCCATTGAGTTGGTGTCGACTCCTGGTGACCACAGAGCCATGTGGTTTTCTGTGGTAGAATACAGGAGGGGTTTACCATTGCCATCTCCCACACAGTATGAGATGATGCCTTTCAGCATCTTCCTATATCGCTGCTGCCCGATATAGGTGTTTCCCATAGTCAGGAAAACACATCAGTGGGAATTCAAACCAGCAACCTCTTGCTCCCTAGGCAAGTTACTCCCCCACTGCACCATTAGGTGGCTTATATAGTCTACTATACCACTCCAATATTCTATTGCATGTATAGATCAATCCTAACTGAATAGCTTATGGCCAAAACATCAGCCTCCTTTTCTGTATCATTTTATACAGGTGAAACTCGGAAAATTAGAATATCGTGCAAAAGTCCATTAATTTCAGTAATGCAAATTAAAAGGTGAAACTGATATATGAGACAGACGCATTACATGCAAAGCAAGATAAGTCAAGCCTTAATTTGTTATAATTGTGATGATCATGGTGTACAGCTCATGAAAACCCCAAACCCACAATCTCAGAAAATTAGAATATTACATGGAACCAATAAGACAAGGATTGAAGAATAGAACAATATCGGACCTCTGAAAAGTATACAGTGTACTGTGCTTGATTGGCCAGCAAACTCGCCTGACCTGACCCCATAGAGAATCTATGGGGCATTGCCAAGAGAAGGATGAGAGACATGAGACCGAACAATGCAGAATTGCTGAAGGCCGCTAATGAAGCATCCTGGTCTTCCATAATACCTCATCAGTGCCACAGGCTGATAGCATCCATGCCACGCCGCATTGAGGCAGTAATTGCTGCAAAAGGGGCCCAAACCAAGTACTGAATACATATGCATGCTTATACTTTTCAGAGGTCCGATATTGTTCTATTCTTCAATCCTTGTCTTCTTGGTTCCATGTAATATTCTAATTTTCTGAGATTGTGGATTTGGGGTTTTCATGAGCTGTACGCCATGATCATCACAATTATAACAAATTAAGGCTTGACTTATCTCGCTTTGCATGTAATGCGTCTGTCTCATATATCAGTTTCACCTTTTAATTTGCATTACTGAAATTAATGGACTTTTGCACGATATTCTAATTTTCCAAGTTTCACCTGTACATTCTGTCCATACTGAACATCACCTGTTCTTCATCTGAGTGGAGGAGAACTGGTCTTGTGGTAGCAAGCATGACTTGTCCCCTTAGCTAAGCAGCATCTGCGAAGGTTGCATATGAAAGGGAGACTAGAAGTGTGAGCACTGTAAGATATTCCCCTTAAGGGATAGAGCCACTCTGGGAAGAACATCTAGGTTCCATGTTCCCTCCTTGGCATCTCCAAGATAGGGCTGAGAGAGGTTCCTGCCTGCAGCCTTGGAGAAGCCGCTGCCAGTCTGTGTAGACAATATTGAGCTAGATAGACCAATGGTCTGACTCAGTTTATGGCAGCTTCCTATGTTCCTCTGAGTCAAATGGATTTTCTACTTTTCTTCTGAAACCAAAAAGCCAACCTCCTTTTTCATATAATTTTAAACTCCATCTGCATCATATAGATTTCTTCTGTGTCAAACTGAATTTTGGACACCATCTGTATTTTCCACCATCTGCAAGATTTTGCCCAACTCAATGCTCACCTGCTTTTTTAGATCATCAATGAAACTTTTACGACATTTTTGCTCCATTACCTTTCGTTTTCAGCTACATCATCTACATCATTAAAGTACAAATTGCCAAATTAATTCATCTCTCATGTCTGAATAATATACAGTGTGTTTTTCCTTCTACTTTTCTTGTTGCCCATTAAAAAGGCAGAAACATTTTGGCATTTCTCTGGCTATTACTGTTGTACTTTGTGTAACACCATTGGACAATGTGGGATTTTTAACCTTCCCAAAGGCTAAAAAAAAAAAAAAAGTATGCAAGCTTTCTTACTGGAGTGTAAATCTGTTGAAGGGCTTTTGCTGCTCTGCCAACTTGGCAATGATTTTCTGTAATAAAAGAGGTTACCCTAGACAGAGATCTCAAATGTGCCAGAACTATTTTTATAAGAACTATAGAAGTCCAATGTAAGCATATTCAAAAGAGGTGTGGACTTCCGCTTGTAATTGCCCAATTTTATTTTATTACATCACAGCAAATTTGTCTCTTAGAGCTGCTTGGAAAATAGTCACGTTAAAAGACTGCTTAGAAAATGATGGTCAACCTAGAGCCAAAATTATGTCCTTTAGAACTCCATTTATTTCAATAAATACCTCCTACTGAAACCTATGGGACTTTAAAGTTCCCTGCTCTGAAAATATCATGCCTACCAGTTGTTTTATGTCTTGGACTAAAAAAATAAACCTTGTAAAAAACAGCTTTAATTATGGGTGCTGAGAAAACTGTTGCAAAGTACTTATGCAGTAGTACTTTTATATATGTAGTACTTACCGTAGGTAAAAATTATGTAATTTCCATAGGCTCTGACCATATGTAGGGACTCCAATGAAAATATGGCTATTATTTTTGAAGGCCTGACATACAAGAGAATAGGATAGTCTCTGTGTGTGCATTGGGTCATATCATAGAGATATGTATAATATGCATCTAGATTACAAGCACATATAATGGAGATCAATGAAGCTGTAATATGATAGAATTAAGAATGGAATGTGATGCCAAAGCAAAGATTATGTTGAATACATTTGCCAATTTTATATTCATCTGGGTAGTAGGTCATTCAATACCAGGGTGGATTAATATAAATCAAGGCAATTCAAATCATTGATCTAAATCACCAAGATAAAACCTCAGTTTATATCTTAACTTTAGAGCCTTTGGCAGTGAAAATTTGGCAAGAACAAAGAATTCATGGAATTACGATGGGAAATCAGGAACATAAAATAAAATTTTATGAGGATGACATGCTTTTTAATATTACTCAGTTAAGAGACTCTCTTGATACAATAATGGAATACATTGACCAATACAGCATAGTTTCTGGTTATAAGGTTAATAGAAATAAAACCCAGTCCAAACAGATACAGAACTGGAATATATGCAAGATAAAACTGGGTTCCTGATGATTATGAAATCAATCAAATATTTGGGAATTAACTTGACAAAGAATAATAAGGACTTATTTAAAAACAATTATTTACAGGTTTGGAAATCGATCTCAGTTGATTTAGACAGGTGGAAAAAACTATTTCTTGGCTGGGAAGGAGAGTATCGGTTAAAATGAACATACTACTAAAGATGAATTTTTTGTTTCAAATGATCCCAGTCAGGGTAGAAGACAAAACACTATATATATGGCAGAGGCAATTGAACTCTTTTATTTGTGCTTATAAAAAACCCAGAATCAAATTTAAAATCATGCAAGACCTAGAAGAAAGAGGAGGGTTAGCCATTCTCAACTTGAAACTTTATTACCATGCAAGCTGTTTGACTTGGATTTCTGATTGGATTAAAAAGCCATATGGACTCTTATGGATATGGAGGGGTCAGATCTTTCAGAAGGATTACGTAAGCTTTTATGGATTAATACTAAAAGAAACAATCCAGAATACAACTACATACAATCCAAAATAGTTTATTGCATGTTTGGGATAAATACCAAAAATGAATAAGCCCAGCACAATCACCTTTGGCATCAATTTTAAAGATCTTTTTCCGTGAAGAAGAACTATCCAGCAAATACAAATGACTACTGATAAGGCTAAGCCAAAATCTATTTAATCCCTTACATTGGAATGGCACCAAGAACCTCCGTGGTTTCAGTATTTACAAATCAGTTCCTCTGTGCAGAAAGAAATTCAAAGACAGAGTGAAAAACTCAAAAAGTTAATGGAATTTGAAGAATTAATAAATAAAAACGCTGATCATTTGTTGGGGGCAAAATATAAGTTATTGCTGCAGTATGACACAGAAGTTGAACAGATTAAAAGGTGAATTATTATGTGGATGCAGAACAAAAACAGAACCAGTGTGGTGTAGTGGTTAGAGTGCTGGACTAGGACCTGGGAGACCCAAGTTCAAATCCCCATTCAGCCATGATGCTAGCTGAGTGACTCTGGGCCAGTCACTTCTCTCTCAGCCTAACCTACTTCACAGGGTTGTTGTGAGGAAAAACTTAAGTATGTAGTACATCACTCTGGGCTCCTTGGAGGAAGAGTGGGATATAAAATGTAAATAATAATAATAACAAAAACAATTGACATTTATGAATGGGAATACCAATGGAAGAAGAATATTAAATTCACAGCAAGTCATAATTTGAGAGAAAACTGGTACAATTTTTTATTTTTATTTTTATTTTTTTTTGCTGGTACACCACCCTTATGATTATTAAGCTGAGAGTTTGGAGCTACTCCTCCCCACCCTTCGGTTGCTGGATGGACCAACTGAGCCCAGCATAGACCTGCTGCCTAATTGGGATCCTCCCTTCCCTGAGTGCCAATGCTTCACCACCTGCAGGCACTGAGTGCTCACATCAGCCCTACCCAGGGTCCTTTGTGAGAGGAAGGACTTGGGGGGCTATTTAAGAGAAGGGCTGTGGCAGGCGGCAGTGGCACGGCCAGCCTGCAGGCAGCCACCGAAGCCGGCTGCCAAAGGGGGCTAGCCTTTGGTGCCGGCCTTCAGTGTAGGGCTGAGGGTTGGGCTATTCAGTTTGACTGTTTGAGGAGTTGTAGCAGTAAGTGTGCCAGCTTTCTCACTGAGATTGGGTATTGTGTTTGGGTCTGCCTGGAGATGGGGAGACAGGGGGCTCCTTCAATGAATGTAGGACAGCTATTCCTGTGGTGGTGGGGAATAGAAGAAGTAACGTTGGCAGGTCTGTAGGCCGTTCCAGGGGAAGGGTAGTGAGAAATTTAATAGCTGTCTCCCCTTCCGGCTGTCCTGCCAGCTCTTTTACCTCAGGGAGCATTGCCAACAACCCACATAGCCTCACCTTGCTCCTCTGCAATACCAGGTCGGTTCAAAATAAGCCAGAGCTCATCCGAGATTTGATTATGGATGATGGGGCTGACCTGATGTGCATCACTGAGACTTGGTTGGGGGAAGCTAGTGGTCCAGTTTGGTCCCAGCTTCTCCCGCCAGGATATTCTGTAGAGGAACAGGTGAGGGGACGTGGGTGGGGATGTGGAGTGGCTGTGGTCTGTAAGGATGACATCTCCCTTACCAGGGTCCCTGTTAGGGTATCGGACCATATTGAATGTGTGTACTTAAGTTTGGGGACCAGGGATAGATTGGGACTTTTGTTGGTGTACCGATCGCCCTGCTGCCCAACTGAGTCCCTTACTGAGCTTACGGACTTGGTCGCGGGACTTGCGTTGGAGTCTCACAGACTTTTGGTGGGACTTTTTGGTACTTCAAGACTTCAGACTTTTTGGTACTTCAATGTTCATTTTGGGATCAATCTGTCCGGGGCAGCTCAGGAGTTCATAGCAGCCATGACAACTATGAGCCTATCCCAAGTGGTCTCTGGACCGACGCACACTGCAGGTCACACACTTGATTTGGTCTTTTACTCTGATCAGGGTGGTGTTCTGTGGCTGTCCATTGTCATGGACAGACCACCATCTGGTTAAGGTTGGACTTACAACTGCTTCCCACCTATGCAGGGGTGAGGGGCCTATTAGAATGGTCCGCCTGAAGAAGTTATCAGATCCAGCAGGATTACAAGAAGCCTTGGAAGGATTTAATGTTGGTTTTGCTGGTGATCCTGTTGATGCTCTGGCTGAGAATGGGAACAACTTGCTCACCAGACACGATTGCTCCTAAGTGTTCCCTCCGACCCGCCTCAAAATTGGTCTCTTGGTATACGGAAGATCTACGGGGGCTGAATTGGGAAGGTAGGCGACTGGAGCGTAAGTGGAGAAAGACTCGACTCGAAGCCATCAGATTACGACATAGAGCACATTTAAAGATCTACGCTCAGGCAATATGTGCAGCAAAGAAGCACTTCTTTTCTGCCCATATTGTTTCTGCGAGTTCACGTCTGGCGGAGTTGTTCAGGGTTATGAGTGGGCTAGTATCTGCCCCCACTCCTTTGAACCAGAATTTGGAAGCATCAGTCACCCACTGTGATGTGTTTCAAGAGTTTTTTGCAGACAAAATCTCTCGGATTCGGGCCGACCTAGATGGAGACTCCACCATTAATTTGATGTCTGAACTGGAGATGTCCAATAATTCCTCTTATACAATTCAACTAGATCAATTTCAGTTTGTGACTCCTGAGGATGTGGACAAGCTGATTGATTGTTCTCTTGACCCTTGTCCAACATGGCTTATTCTGTCTAGCAGGAAGTCTGTTGTAGGTGACCTGGTAGAAATCATAAACGCTTCTCTGAGGGAGGGCAGGATGCCTCCTTGTTTTTATTAGACCTCTTCAATTCAAGAGGCAATTATTAGATCTCTTCTAAAGAAGCCTGCATTAGATCCCTCAGAGTTGAGCAATTATGGGCCTGTCTCTAACCTCCCGTGGCCTGGGCAAGGTAATTGGGAGGGTGGTGGCCTCTCAACTCCAGATGGTCTTGGAGGAAACATTATCTAGACCCATTTCAAACTGGTTTTTGAGTGGGCTATGGGGTGGAGACTGCCTTGGTCAGCCTGATGGATGATCTCCAATTGGCAATTGACAGAGGAAGTGTGACTCTGTTGGTCCTTTTGGACCTCTTGGCGGCTTTCGATACTATCGACCATGGTATCCTTCTGGAGCGTCTGAGGGGGTTCAGGGTGGGAGGCACTGTTTTACAGTGGTTCCGCTCCTACCTCTCAGACAGGTTGCAGATGGTGTCGATTGGAGATTGTTGCTCTTCAAAATCTGAGCTTAAGTATGGTGTCCCTCAAGGCTCCATACTCTCTCCAATGCTTTTTAACATCTACATGAAACCGCAGGGAGAGATCATCAGGGGATTTGGAGCTGAGTGTTAGCAGTATGCTGAGGACACCCAGATCTATTTCTCCATGTCAGCCTCTTCAGGAGTTGGCATATCCTCCCTAAATGCCTGCCTGGAAGCAGTAATGGGCTGGATGAGGGAGAATAAACTGAAGCTGAATCCAGATAAGATGGAGGTACTTATTGTGCAAGGTCAGAACTCCAGAGACTATTTTGAGCTCCCTGTTCTAGATGGGGGTCACACTTCCTCAAAAGGAACAGGTTTGCAGTCTGGGCGTACTCCTGGATCTACACCTCTCCTTGGTTTCTCAGATTGAGGCCGTGGCCAGGGGTCCTTTCTATCACCTTCAGCTGCTTTGCCAGCTGTGTCCGTTTCTTGAGATCAGTGACCTCAAAACAGTGGTACATTTGTTGGTAACCTCCAGACTTGACTTCTGTAATGCGCTCTATGTGGGGCTGCCTTAGTAGGTATTCCGGAAACTTCAGTTGGTTCAGAATGCAGCAGCCAGGTTGGTCTCTGGGTCATCTCGTAGAAATCACATTACTCCTTTGATGATGGAGTTACACTGGCTGCCGATAGGTTTCCGGGCAAAATACAAAGTGCTGGTTATAAAGCCTAAACAGCCTAGGTCCTGGGTACTTAAGAGAGCTTCTTCTTCGCTACAAACTCCACCGCCCATTGAGGTCATCTGAGGAGGTCTGTCTCCAGTTGCCGCCAATTCGTTTGGCGGTCACACAGAGACGGGCCTTCTCGGCTGCTTTCTCAAGATTGTGGAATGCGCTCCCTGCTGAGTTCCGATCCTCCCCATCTCTGGCTATTTTTAAGAAACATTTGCAAACTTTTTTTTTTAACCCAAGCCTTCTCAGGTTTTTAATTAAAAAATACTGTTTGTTAGTTTTATGGTTTTAAAATTATTGTATTGTTTTAACTTTTATATGTTAACTGTTTTAACTTTTTAGGTGTTTTAGTTGTTGTTAGCCCCCCAGAGACATAAGTTTGGTGGGGTATAAATTTAATAATATAAACAAATAATAAGATGTATAATAATTACCCAAGATGGAAATGTAAACAACAAGAGGGGACTGTTTACCATATGTGGTGGACTTTTAGTAAAGGCCAACAGTTTTGGAAGAAAATTCATTTTACGATACAACAAATTTTAAATATTAATATTAGGCATGTGCCTGAAATGTTTCGGAGGCCATTATGAAGGCCTCCGAAATGTTTCGGCACTGGGGGCGGTTTCGGCATTTTGGCGCCGGCGGGGGTAGCGCTTTAAGGGCGGGGGAGGGTGTACTCACCCCTCCCGCCGCATTTCCCCTGCCAGTGCACTGTTTTTTTAAAGCCCCTCGGAGCGGCAGCGTTCTTCCCTGCCGCCCCGTTTGCCCCGTTGGCCGGAAGTGGCCGGAAGTGGTGAGTGCACGTGCGCCTGTTGTGTGCGTGCGCGCCTTCTGCCGTGTGTGCACACGCACACGACGGCGCACATGCACTTGTGACTTCCGGCCACTTCCGGCCGACGGGGCAAATGGGGCGGCAGGGAGGAACGTTGCCGCCCCGAGGGGCTTTAAAAAACCAGCGCGCCGGCGGGGGAAATGCAGCGGGAGGGGTGAGTACACCCTCCCCCACCCTTTATGCGCTACCCCCGCCGGCGCCGAAGATTTCTGTGCACATCCCTAATTAATATCCCTTATTTACCAGAACTTTTTCTTTTAAATGTGACCAAACCTAGTATACCTACTAAGTATACAGAGCTATCTTTATATATGATCACTGCGGTTAGGATCCTTTACGCTGCTAACTGGCGCTCTCCGATAACTCCAATTTTGGATGACTGGTTATTATAATTATGGGATTATGCTTCGATAGCTAAAGTCACAGCCTATTTGAAATCTGCTTCTGTTGAGTTGTTTGTATCAGTTTGGGAACCTTTTATAAGTTTTAATACTTGGCAAGGCTATCATCCACATCCAAGATTTGGTTTTGCTTAACAAGGATGATTGGTGTTATTTAAATTTTTTGTCCTTCTGTAGCTATGATATTACCAAGGTATGAAGGTGGAAATAACTTTTCTTTTTTAATGTTTCTATTTTCTTGGGCCATGAATGCCTACATTGTTCTATCTGTATCTTTGTAACTTGATTGTTCAAGAGTTGTATCTAAACAATCATGTGCTTTTTTTCCTTCTTTCTCTTTCCTCTTTATAAAATAAAAAAAAAATTATTTACCCAAAAAACTTCGGTTTAAATCATTGATTTAAATCAAGTTTCCCGATGATGCTTCTTCACATATTTCTTAAAACATGTTGAAACTCTTATCACTAAAACGTGTTTAATTTACTACTCCATCCATTCATCCATCCATCCATCCATCAAACCATCTTTATTATTACAGTCACTGACCAGTAGCTTACTATTTAATAGAGTATTTACAACATCTAGAAGGGTATATTTCATGTTATTTATTAGATAATTTGATTTTTACTAATTTAGGAAATATCATATAATACCTAGTTTTTAATGAAATGGTTGTCTTTACTCATTATCCATGTTAAGCTGCTCTGCTTCTCTTTGTAGCACTGCTTACACTTGGCACATTTTCTTTTTTACCTAGGGAAGGCATTCCTTTAAACTATTCCCAGATAGGGTGTCATACATACAGAGACTATAACGGGTTTTTTTCGGTGGCAAAATGTGAGACAATACAGGAAGCTCTGCACTAAAAAAAAAAGCCTTCCTCCCTCTCCCCTCCCCAATGTTTTTCCTACTCCCCACCACAAGACAACCTATGTCTCTGCACAGCTTAAATGCATAAACCAAAAGTCCAGAAATTTCTAAATGCAAGAGCTGGTAGTTGCTTGGCACTGCTAGCAAGAAGAAAACCATTTTCACGAGAAGAAAAGGAAATAGATGCCCATGTTTGATTATTAGGTCACTCAATGAGTGTTAGTCATTAATTCATTTTAGGAAGCTAAAATTGTTGGTGTAGTATATTTGTGATTATATTTAATTTTAATCATGTTATTATTTCCATAAGAATTGGAAATCTAGATTTTTTTTTAAAGGAAATCCAATTTAAATACAAAATATAATTTAAATTTTAAATTTTTGAATTAAATTTTAAAACTTTGATTATTTTATTTTATTATCATCAATTTTTATCCACCTGTTGTAATACTGGATGAATTCAGTATGGTGTTTCCCAACCAGCAGCATCATATTATATGCTCTGGGGGATGAGAAAATGCACATCATGGTGGTGTCAGGATACAGAGCAAGTTGCAACCTGTGTTGGTATGCAAAAACAACATGGTGCTTTTACTGTTTATTTACAGAAAAATCTCTATAGCAACTTTCCACAAATTATAAATAATGAAGAATAATACAGGTGGCCCGTGTTATCTGCAGACTCCATACCCACAGTTTCATTATCCATGGGTAGAAAAATAGGCAACATCCACCTATCTGCAGTTTTGAGTTGCTGAAAATGACCCGGAAATGACTTCCGAATTCATTTCCGGCTGCCTTTTTCCAGCAGAGAGCCATTTTGTGGCTCATATATATGGCAAATATTTGACCATTTGTGGGGCTTGGGGAGGCATTGCTGGAGACCTAGAGAATAAGGTACTGTCCTTTTCTTCTCTTATTTCTGCCCACCTTGTTTTTTGGTTCCCCCATTTTTTTGTTAAGAACCTAACCCCTATGCTAAAATTATTATAAATGGGGAACTATCAAATAATTGCAGAACACAAAAAGGAACCAGACAAGGTTGCCCACTTTCCCCATTACTTTTTATATTAGTTTTGGAAGTCCTTTGTAGAAATATTAGAGAAGATGATCAAATACAAGGCTTGAAAATAGGGAAGCAGGAGTGTAAACTTAGAGCCTTTGCGGATGATGTGGTGTTTTTTCTTGAAAATCCATTAGAAAAGATCGGAAGGCTCTTGGAAAAAATAGAACAATTCAGCCAATTGTCTGGGTTTTACTGTATATAAATAAGACTAAAATGAAGGTGTTGACAAAGAATATGGACCAGAAATCTAAGGATAGAAATAAGCAAATTGAAAGTGGAGAAGAAAATTAAATATTTGGGTGTCTGGATGACAAATAAAAATTCTTTGTTGTTTTCAAATAATTATGTCAAATATGGACTACAGTAAAAACTGATTTGCAAAGATGGACTAGAATGAACTTATCTTTAATGGGAAGAATTTCAGTTGTCAAAATGAATGTTTTACCTAAAATGTTGTGGGTTTTTTTCCAGACTATTCCTATAATTAATACATTAATCTGTTTTAAGTTTTAAGCAATGGCAAAAGGACATAACTAAATTTGTTTGGCAAGGGAAAAGACCAAGAATTAAATCTAAAAATTTAACAGATGCTAAAGAAAGAGGTGGTCTTACCCTGCCGGATTTAAGGTTGTATTTTGATGCTGTTTGTTTGACGTGGTTAAAGGAATGGATAACATTAAGAAATCCCAGAATACTTGATTTGGAAGGATTTGATAGAAGGTTTGGATGGCATTCTTATTTGTGGTACAATAAAACTAAAGTGCATAAAGATTTTCTTAATCACTTTGTAAGAAGGAGTCTAATGCGAGTGTGGGTAAAATATAAAACATGGCTGGAACCTAACACTCCATTATGGGTATCCCCGATTGAAACTTTGGCACATACAGAGATAAATATGCAGTCTGAATGGGGTACCTATAGAGATTTGTTATGTTTTCATGATAAGGGCTGTAAATTAAAAAATCTAGCTGAAGTCCAAAATTTGGTTAGCAACTGGTTTCAGTACCAACAGCTAAACGAAATTTACAAGAAGAATCTTAAAGCTGGATTTGAGGATCAGATGTCGAGATTTGAGAAGGAGCTGTGTGAAAGTGATGAAAAATTAGTCTCTAAGATGTATAAGTTGTTGCTTTTGGAGGAGATAAGAGACGAAGTGGTTAAAACAACTATGATAAAATGGGCTCAAGATGTGGGTCATAATATAGAGATAGCAGCTTGGGAAAAATTATGGAAAACTGATTTAAAGTTCACTGCCTGTTATAATTTAAAAGAAAATTGTTATAAGATGATGTACAGGTGGTATCTGACACCGAAAAAATTAGCATTAATGTATAAAAATGTTTCAAATAAATGTTGGAAATGTGGACAATGTGAAGGAACTTTCTTTCATATGTGGTGGTCATGCGAGAAGGCAAAGGCCTTTTGGGATATGATATATAATGAGTTGAAGAAAATTTTTTAAATGATATTTCCTAAGAGACCAAAATCCTTCTTGCTGGGAATAACTCAAGGAAACTTAACTTTTTTAATGTATGCAACCACAGCGGCTAGAATAGTATACGCACAGAAATGGATAAAATAAAATAAAATGCCTTCAAAAGAAGACTGGTTGATAAAAATTTTGGAATATGCGGAGATGGCAAAACTTACAACACTTATAAGGGATGAAAACTTGGAATGTTTCAAAGAAGATTGGAAACCTTTCTTGCTTTACTTAAAGAACTATTTTTCTACCATGGACCTTTCAGCAGGGTTTGAAATTTAGTAATTACAGCAGGTTGGGTAGGGTAAAATCGAATTGTAAGATGGAGTATATAAGTTTTGTATTATTATAGCAATGGCTTATATGTATAGTTAACAAGAACCACGCAGACAGGTAAGCGGGAAGTCAATATTTACTTAATTAAGTGTAATTTGATTGTTAAGGTATTGTTAAAATCAATAAAATTTTAAAATGCGAAAAAGAACCTAACCCCCAATTACCATTGACTCAAGGTTTCATTAATTGTGGTTTCTGTATTCGTGTCTATAGGTGAGAACAGAACCCCTGCAAATAACCAGGGCCACCTGTACAATAAAACAGCCATTAAGGCATTTTGAACAAACAGGGCTGCTCAACTTTGGCCCTCCTGCAGATGTTGGCCAACAACTCTCATAATCCTTGGCTATTGGCCACTGTGGTTGGGATTATGGGAGCTGTAGTTCAAAAACAGCTGGGGGGCCTAAGTTGAGCAGGCCTACTTTAAAACAAACAAGCAAACAACATATGTTGAGAGGGGCAAATAAAAGAGATATTTAAACTCTACGAGTGGGTAATATGGTGTGGAGGAAAATTACTTTAAGCTATATAATGGTTTCGTTTTATGGTACTGTACTTCGAAAATAATTTAAATATTATTATTATGTCGGAGAGCTAATATAGTGGATCTGGAGGTTTGGGGTTAAGGTCACAACCGTTGATTGGTTGTAATTGATCTCAGGGAAATTGATCTCAGGGAAATTGATCTCAGTTTCAATTCTTCCATCTATAAAATAGGAATAATAGTGCTTTCACTAAGATTTTCATATTTAAAGGATGTTATATACCATAGTGATATAAGAGCAGTTGTAATGGCGATTCTGAGCCTTCTGTGGTTGGGTTCTAAGATTTCCTTTTTCGAGAAGATTTTTTCCATTAGAGGGAGCCTTCCTCAGAAGAAAGGATTCCTCGCTCCTGTTTCTGGTGGAAAGACACCTTAGGATCTAACCCCATGTATTTTAAAATCTTTGTATTGTTTCTGACTTATTGTGAACTACTTTTGTAGGTTTCAGATTCAAAGGGGGAAAACTGATCCGACCAGTTACAAGAGCCTTGGAGACAGTTTTAAGACCATATATCGGACAGAAGGGTAAGAACATATCTAATTGTTATATGTATGATTTCACTGTAAACATTTTAAAATTCCTATTTTAACTTCATTAGTCTTTCCTGAACCTCTCATTTTCTCTAGTACTTATTAGGCAACATGTGGACTAACATGATATATATGGAACAATGTTTCAGTGGCACAAGTGGGGAGAGTTGTCACTGGTTTCCCTTTTCCTCTGACTCTGATTACCTCCACAAATAAGTCCTGAAGGCCTTTCAACCATTAGGGATGCGGGGGGTGGGGGGCAGCATTGGGACCAGCAGAGTAAACAAAAATTGCCCCTCCCTCCTTGCATGTGTACACTGTTCTTCCATGCTCATGACATGCTCATGACGTTAGTCAGTCTCCCAGTCACACAAGTGGCATCCAAACATTTGGTGCGGTGGTGCACCATTGTTGGAAGTGCCTTCTGATTATGCAAGGGATCGTTCCATGAGCAGAAAGAGCCTCAGAGTGCAGCTCTCTTTCCGCGTACGTAAGGCATTTCCGATACTGGTGTGCCAGTGCGCCAAAGGACTGGATGCCAACTACTGAATATTCTTTGACTGAAAACATTCCTGCTGCTCTTTTATATTTGAAGTGCACAATTCTGCCTTTCTTTATACTGGGCTATACTGTACAACACTTGGTGTGTTAGAGTAGGTGAGTTTGGAGGGTGGTGGAAAAACAATCCTAGGCCCTTCTTATTAATTAGAGCTTTTTTTTAACCAGCTGGGATACTTCTAATGTGTAATATTAAGCGTGTGTTTAAGTTTTTTAATGTGATTGGGGTTGAAGTGTTTAACATATTTCCTAATTAACTATGAAAAGGTTCTTATTTTATTAACTGTTATTGAATGATGACAAGTTTTATGCAAGACAGGTGCATGAGGTAATACAGACACAATGAAGCCTCTGGTGTACTGTAGGAGGCATAAAACCATCTTCTGGATTTTTATTACAGGAAAGATAATGATCAAGTTTTGTTTCACTTGTGTTCCATAAGATACACATTTTCCTTAAATATATTGATATAAGATCTCAACAAAATGGAAAAATCAACAAATCCTTTTAAATAAATGTTCCCTGAAAGGTAGAATTGGTTCAAACTCTCCTAGTTGCCCAGGGAGGGTTACCAACTCTGAAGCTATTCCTGGATATTTTTCTCCCCAGTATTCTTCTCAATGTTTTCACAATATCAAGCCTTTAAAGTCTCCTGGATTGCTTTCAAAAAGCACCTGGAGATTGATGGCAGTTCCTGGAGACTGTAGGTGAGTCCTGGAAGGTTGGCATCCCTGTGCCCAAGCAGTTAACCATGGCACCTAGTGGTACCTCCTTGCACTACCGTAAGAGTTTTCCTTAGGCTAGGAAGAGCATCATGATATTCCAACCCAGGGTAAGGGTGATATTGCAGCTACAAATGCTGACTCTCCTGGTTGTTTAATAGGAAGTGGGTGGCAGATTCATTATAATACCACCATTGTGCTTTTAAGCTGAGCAAGGATGAACATGGTGGTACTATTGCAGCTGCCCAGCTTAAGCCATACTTAAGCCCAATTTATACATGTTGTGGATCCCCGGTAAAACATATTTAAATGAACTTCCCCTGTGGTTTGGCCTAATCTTAGTACCGCATTGGCAAGGGGTCTGTCTTGTTGGCATGTTAATGCTATGTACAAATAGGCTGGTCACATGGTAATGGGGGAGCATGTGTAGAATGCTTACACATCTAAGTGTTTTTCTGTGGCCTGTATCACATATAAATCAGACCTAAATGAGTACAAACTTGGAGCACTGGATCATAATTATTCATGAATTTGGTTCATAACATTGACCATTTTAAAGTATTTCTTCAAGGTATAGAAAATCCTTCTTACTACTGTGATTTGCAGGCCTGGGGAAAAATGACTTCAGGCAAATTAGTTTTTGGATTGGTGATAACAGGCAGCCTTTTAAACAATGAAAAATAACTTGCTAAATCTTGGAGTGGAAGAAGAGGACAATAATCTTTTCAAAAGCATCTGCTCCTAGTCTTCTCTCTGTCAACACCAAATATAAGTGAATGTAACACTTACTCTTCAAACACTGTGAAGATAGGCTTTTCTGGTGAGTGCTTTCTTCCTCACCAAGAGCCTTTTGGTGGGCTTAGCCCATTCCAAACAATAAGTGAAAACTTCTGTACTGGTGTTAGGCTGAGTGAGAGATGATTAGGAATCTGAGAACCAACCACTGTCAAGCCATCATGTTGACAAGAAGGCAGCACTAAGAATGTTGTTTTCTTTTTTAAACTGTAGTGTTCTCAGGCCAGGGAAAGAGTGGAGTCCATGTATGCTTTTTCAAAAGTATTCTGTGTAAATGTCGCTGTGGGGTACATTGCGGGTTGCAACAAGAGAAAAGTGCACCTTTTTGAACAAATAAAAGTTAAGGCTTCAACTTACTAGTCATATGTATTGAGTTTTTTGTATGCTTATGAGAGGCCAGTTCATTTTCTTTAAGTCAACCATTGTAATATCCCACATACAATTTGAAATGAGATTTCAAAGACCCAATTCTGAAATAAAGAAGCTATGAAAAGCAGACCCTTTCCCCATGTGACATTCAGTCTATGAAATTTCTGTTGAGGGGTGTGAGCAGAAACATTAAAATCTTTACACAGCAGTATGCTCTGGTGGTGAAGAAGTCCAGCCCAAGATATTATCTGGAGACATTTGGATGAGTTCAAAAAGCAAAGATTTATTAAGAAACTAAACATCATATGTTTAGGCGATTCTTACGATCACCAAAAAGTGGGCCAAGGGAGCCTAGCCTGCTTTTTGGCGATCGTGTTCTGCCACGGAAGCCATGCAGCTCCCAGCAGCAAACTGCCAAAACTACCCCTCAAGCGCTCTGTTAACCTTGGCGTTCTGCTCGTGTGTCGCCGCAGAGCACGGCAACACACGAGTAGACCCCCGACTGGAAACCGACCAGGCTCGGGGGTCTCTCCAGGATGCCCCATGTGCTCACTAGATGCTCACTAAAGAGATCCATTGAACAACAGAAACAAACAGGCACTAGCCTTCAACAACTGAACAATTCTGACTCTAACTGACCAAGACAGACCTATTAACATCTCATCATGCTTCTAATGGCCAAAAGAGGTTACCGTGGTGCTAAGAGCAATGCTTTAGAATTCTCACTTCTAACACTCCTTCTCATTGCTTGACCACCGATCAACAATTCCCATCATTTTTCGCAGTGCTCGTAAATGATCTCTTGGCAATGGCTTTGTGAGTACATCTGCTAACATCTTCTCAGTTTGACAGTATTTCAACTCCACATACTCCTTTTTGTACATCATGTACGTAATGGTATTTTGTCTCAATATGTTTTGGGACAAAAATACCATTGGACCAAAATCCAATATATGGGTTTTGTCTTCTCCATTTGTGAAAGTGAAATACAACTGTGATTGTCCTCAAACAATTCATTTGGTTTGGGTTCATCAGCTCCAAAGTCTTGCAACAATTTGTGTATCCATGCCACCTTCTGGTAAGCCTGAGTGGCTGACACATATTCTGCTTCCATAGAGGAAGGAGCAACAGAGTTTTGCTTTCAACTGCACCAACTAATTGCTCCACCTGCAAAAAAGAACAGGTATCCACTTGTGGATGTATGATCTGTTCTGTCTTCTGCCCAATCTGCATCCTGATAACCCACTAGTCTAGAATTAATACTTGCTGGCAATCTCAGTTCTAGATGAGCTATACATTAAAGGTACCTATACAGTTTTTTTTAACTGCAATCCAATCATTTTGGGTGGGTGTATTCACTTATCTGCTTAAAATTCCCACAGCTCCAGTAATGTCTGGTCATGTTACTGTGGCAATATATAGAAGTTTCCCAATTACTTTCCTATATTTCCCATTGTCTGGAAGAAGCTCCATGTTTGCGTCTTGCTTCAAGAAGTTAGCTTCCTTTGGAGTGCTGACTTCCTTGGCATTTGTAAGACCTAGACATTCTAACAAGTCTTTTATCTTTTGTTTCTGATTAAGAAGATAATGTGGATCTTGGTGCATAATGTTCCCAGTTGCTTTACTTCTTCTTTCAAATGCTTTACAATTTCATCACTATCTTAACTCTTTTGAGAACAAATGATCAAATCATCACCATCTATTGTTTCTAAACCTTGAATATACAAGAGTCAGCTTTTCCTTGGATAAACCCTTGTTTAACTATCAACTGATTTAACTTTGTATTCCAGCCTCTTGCTGCTTGCTTTAGACCTTATATGCTCTTTTGGAGCTTACACACAAGAATCTCCTTACCAGATTCCTTCAACCCTGGTGGTTGCTCCATGTAAATGACCTGCTTAATTTCACCATGTAAAAATACAGTTTTGACATCTAAATGGTATATGTACATTTCCCTTGTTATTGCAATACACAGGAGAATTCTTATAGAAGAGTGTTTTACTACTGGGGCAGTTTTTTCATCATCATTCTCACCATATTGCTGAGAATATCCTTTAGCTATTAGCCTTGCTTTATAGTGATGGGCATCTCCTTCTGTATCGTGCTTCACTTTGAAAATGCATTTGTACCCTACCATTTTTTCTTTCCATAGGCAGCTCCTTAAGTGACTAAGCGAGTAAACAAGTAATAAGTTTATTGTGAAAAGTTCCAGACATAATGTTTATGTAGAAATGCATTTGTACCCTACAATTTTTCTTTCCATAGGCAGCTAAGCAAGTAAGCAACTAATAAGTTTATTCTGTATCCTTTACATCCTGGTACTTAGCCCACTAATATCCCTTCCTCACACCTGCATTTCAGTTTGTTTCTTCTAGACTTTGACACAAAGGCATATGCTTTTGAGCCAAAAACTCTAATATGCTCCATATTAAGCTTCTTTCCATGCCACAGTTCAAATGGTGCTATATTTATAACTTTAGTAGGTGATCTGTTTTGTAGATAAGTAGCAGTCATAATTGCCTCTCCCCAAAACTTACTGTGTAGTCCTGCATCCAGCAGAATACATCTGGTCATTTCTATTAAAGTCCTATTCTTGATTTCTTCTACACCATTGTGTTATGGATTATATGGCATTGCCATCTGATGTTCAATGCCCTTCTTTTTCAGATATTCAGTTGAGATAACTGAATATCAAGAATTTCTTGTATGTTCAACTCCATTGTCTGATCTCAGACTTTGAGGCTTCTTTCCAAACTTATTGCAAACTGGCAACATACTCCTTCAATTTTTCAAATACCTTGTTCTTTTCACTAATCAGATAAGTAAATGTATATCTTGAAAACTCATCTATGAAAGTTTACAAATACTTGTTTCCCCTGATGAATTGATCTGCATAGGCCCACAAATATCACTGTGTATCAGCTCAAGAGGTTGCTGTGTCTTTCTTTCTCTGCATTGAGGGAAGGTGGATTTAGTTCCCTTTGCCATTATACAGCATGTACACAGCATGGACTCTACATCACAATGGTTTATATTTAGGCCTCTGGCTAGATCCTCCATCACCAGTTGAATTATTGCATTGGGATCTCTGTGTCCGATTCTTCTATGCCATAAATTCAAGAATTTTTATGTGAACATCATTTTACAATTTTGGCCTTCTCATTTATATAATCCACTTCAAATAGGCCACTCTCTTGCAAAGTCCCTTTCATGAGTAATTCAGCTTTATCTGTGCTAATAGTTCAATAATCTGTGATAGTAGTTCACCTTTATCTGTGTTTTCCTTTGAATTTCACCTCATAACTTTTCTCTGTAGCATATTTAACTGACATCAGACTGGATTCAAGTGTGGGCACAAACAATGCATTCTCAACAGTCAGTTGTACTGTTCTTCCTTTTTGCAGTTTGCAATCTAGTCTTGCAGAACCTCTGCCTTCAGCAAACATCTGTTTCGCATCCGCTAGAAAAATTGGGACTTTATAATTTGTGTCCAGCTTAGTAAATCTTTCTCTTTCCTTAATCAAATTGCTGGTTGCACCCGAATCAATACAAATTCCAGCTTTACACTTTGTAGAACTAGCTCTTAAATTCTTCTCAACCGCTCAATATCTTTATTATGGTGCTTGACAAGATTTCAGCGTTATGTACAAGGTTGACATTCAAGGCAGTTGGTACAGTCTGTCAGATATCACAGTTGAATTTAGGTAGAGGAAGTTTACCCATCAGGGCTATCCTTACCTAACTGATCTTCCCTGGAGGTTCTCTAAAAGTGATTAAATCAATTTGCTACATGGAGTGCTGTAAAATTTACAATGAAATAAAATATGAGCCAAATTATCAACTTTGTCTGATTCACAGGAACACTTGTGCAGGTGATAGGGTGTCTTTTTGTATCTCCAACCAAGCTGATGGAAAAACATTATAATGAGCTAAGGTGAAGGCTCTTCAATGAGTTGGACATGTCAGATTATAAAGATAGCTTGCCGGAGCTAAAATTGAAGTGATCCACCAATATTTAACACAGTTAGGGAGTTTGCTTCTCTCTTCTTGTGATTCGATATCTAGAAGACGTTCTGTAATTCTATTGACTTGATCAAACCCTGTAGCAATTAGAGATTCAGAAGAGAGTCCAACCATCTGAAGTTTTCCCATTAACGTGGTTAACCACTTAGGGTGGCTCTGATCCTTCAGAACTAGGGGGTCCAATCCACTTGGTTAAAATTTTAGCTTTAGCCAATATTTAAAGACCACCAACCACACTCTGGTCTCTACCTTATTCACCCCAGCCTCCAGCATTAAGGCTGAGTTGGATATGCCTTTTGGCATTTGAAGAACCATTCTTAGACATTTTGTTTGGACAACCTCCAGATGAGTAAAGTTTGAATATGGACCCTTTTTTGAGCACCAAGGAGCAGCTGGTCCATTGACTTAGTTTGGAACAGCTTAGTAGCTGCTGGGACAAATTGTTCCCCTTTAGAGCGGTAGAACATTGAAATCACAGTAGCACTTTGCTGCGCTGTTTGTGTTAGATAGTCTAAGTGCGCTTTCATCCCCCTGGAAGTGTGAAACACCACCTCCAAGTACTTAAAACACTTAACCTGTTCAATCATATTGCTATTGATTCTCCAACTGTGAGATTTGGGTCTCTTGGCGAAGACCATTACTTTAGTTTTTTGGAAGTTAATTAGCAAATGGTCTTCTAAACAGAACTGGGAAAGTACCTTTAGTGTTCTCCTAAGGCCGATGGGTGTCAAAAATAAAATCACTGCATCATCAGCATAAAGAAGTATAGAGATCTGCCTACTTGCTATCTTACTGAGGTGCATGTCTACCTTATTCAGATATTAGTGAGTTAATATAGAATAACAAGGGGGATAAAACACATCCTTGCTTATGTCTTACACCAAGAGATTATGTCTTACACAGAGAGATATATTGCTGTATATTTTGACAAGTACAAAAATGCTTGTAGGCCCTTAGCTTAGACCTACAATAAAGGTAAAGGTAAAGTGTGCTGTCAAATCAATTTGGACTTCTGGTGCCCACAGAGCCCTGTGGTTTTCTTTTGGTAGAATACAGGAGGGGTTTACCATTGCCTCCTCTTGTGCAATTGAGAGGATGCTTTTCAGCATCTTCCTATATCGCTGCTGCCCGATATAGTACCAGCAGGGATTCAAACCGGCAGCCTTCTGCTTGTTAGTCAAGCATTTCCCCACTGCAACGCTTAAGGTGACTCCCCCCCACATTTTTTATATCCTGTACTTCCTCCAAGGAGCCCAGAGCAGTGTACTACATACTTAATATTCTCCTCACAACAACCCTGTGAAGTAGGTTAGGCTGAGAGAGAAGTGACTGGCCCAGAGTCACCCAGCAAGTATCATGACTGAATGAGGATTTGAACTCGGGTCTCCCCGGTCCTAGTCCAGCACTCTTACCACTACACCATCCAGTCCCCCTCTTTCCCCTAGATTCAGTGACAAAGCTTTTACTGAAATCCTTTGAAATAGAATTTTCCCTTGAGATTCTCTCAGTTATTTGACTCACCATCAGCTAAAACACTAAGAGATCAATAGAACATAGCATGAAGACAGCGTAATTTGATGTACATGGAATATCTTCAGCAACAAAATCATCAAAGTTTCTGACTGAATGTTTCTCTCCTCACATTTCTGCTGATCCACACATTGAACAGCTTTGCAAACACTCAAACCATACAGAAAAGCCATTGCTTGAAGAAATGTTGCCCAACCTTTTTTCTGAGGTTGCATAATGTGTTTTTCAAGAGCCTTCCAGCTTCCAAGGGAAAGTAACTTAAGAAACTGCCCTGAGTAAAGATTCAGGGCAGTTTCTTATGTCACATATTTTCATTCAGGTTCATATCTACTTAGAAGGATGCATGCTTGTAGAAATAGCTGCTTTCCCCTTTAAAATACATTCAAGCCTTTCCTGCCTGTGGTTTGTGCATAGTTTAAAGGGCAAAGTGGTAATTTCTACACACATATGCACTTCATAACTGACTTCTTATGCGTATCATATTTTATTTGGGTATCTGTACCCAAGTACCAAATGTAAAGTAATACGCAGCTCTTAACCAGTTAAGAGAAACATGAACATTCTTGTTTCGTAGAAATATGCCGCTAGGCTGGGAAACTCTGACCACTACAAACACACACAGCTCTCTTGACCAAACTTCACAGGACTTTCCTTTCCCGACCCCACTGACAGATAACTCTCCTTCAACATTGCCCCCTTTTAGCCAAACAGCTTAGCATGTACTTTACTACATGCGGATGCTAATTAACCAGACACTTAAAATGCAAACACATTACCCAGTTTTTCCAGGTGGGTGTATAGAGGCACAAAGGGTCATGATGTGGCATGTACCAGCTATATTAAGCAGGCAAGCACCTGCTTTGGAAAGAAAGAAACTGAGACAAGGCAGTTGTTAGAAATAAAAGCATTTCAGTTGAACAAACATTCACAACCTGGGTTGAAATAACACATAAAGAACTGTTAAAATTGGGTTCAGCTCTTTGAGAGGTTCCTACTTTATGGAATCATAGAACTAAAGCCAACCCAAGCAAATGGCCATGGCTCAGATGCCCAGTAGGAGGCCCACCACACTGTGCTGTCTCCAACCATAGATGGGTAAGTTATTCATTCCAGTACTGACCCTGTCAGTGCCAGCTAATTGACTTTGGTGCTGGTAGGGAAGGCCTTTCAGAGATGCCCAGGGCCCAGGCCACTTCCAAATCTTGAGACCCCTAGCCATAATAATGCTGACACATGAAAACAAAGCAAGGTACCCAAAATGAGTGAGGCATAATTTGAATTTAATTATTTAACAAAAGCTTTTCTAGTCTTTTCCTATGCAAATGCATAATTATTGAAGACAAATCTAGCTTTTCATGAAATGTCACAGTTGATATTAAGTATGACAAGCGCATTCAAACACCCTTGTCCCATAGTTGAACAGTGATGATTCTTTACAATACAATACAATACACTACAATACAATACAACGGATATTTATATACCGCTTTTCAACGAAAGTTTCCAAAATGGTGTACACAGATATAAATAAATAAATAAAATGGCTGCTTCTACAACATTCACCTGAAGCATCTGATGCAGGCAAATTGACAAAAATGCACAGTGCAATTTTAATATTAGAGAACACCCGAGATATTAAGTTCTAAGCATTTTAGTCCAATAGGGATGTATAAAAACAAGTTGTGACATTCATCAAATACCCAAAATGTAACAAGTGTTTTAAATTGAGACCCCCTTGGAGCTTGAGGCCCAAGCCAGATTACACCCACACACACACACCTCGATTGGCCCTGGGGAAGTTTTGCCTATCCCACATCTTCTAGCTCTTTGTCCAGACTTTCACAACAGTTGAGCACAAGCATTAACACAGATCAAGTAGATGAATCTTAGAAAGCTGCCATAAAGTGAGTCAACAGGCAAACCTCGTTATCTACAGTTGCAATATCCACAATTTTGCGTACATAAGAACAACCCTGCTGGATCAGGCCCAAGGCCTCTCTAGTCCAGCTTCCTGTTTCACACAGTGGCCCAACAGATGCCTCTGGGGAGCCCACAGGCAAGAGGTGAGGGCATTCCCTCTCTCCTGCTGTTACTCCCCTGCAACTGGTATTGAGAGGCATCATGCCTCTGAGGCTGGAAGTGGCCCACAGCCACCAGACTAGTAGCCATTTATAGACCTATCTTCTATGAATTTGTCTAAGCCCCTTTTAAAGCCGCCCAAGCTGTTGGTCATCACCACATCCCACATGTATCCGTGTTCGGGTCATTGATACTCAACCTCGGCATATGTGGAAAACAAATGGTCAATTTTCGTGTGTTCACAGTTTGGAGATGGCTGGAAATGACCTTGGAGGTCATTTCCAGCCACCATTTTGTGGCTTATTTAGTATTTTTAAGTCTTTTTTCCCCATGAAAAAATCATGGAATAGTGGAATAATTTGGACTTCTGGGGGGCATTGCTGGATATCTGGAGACCCGTGGAGCACGGTAGGGCACTTTACTTCACTTTCACCCCCTGTTTTTGCCCAGCTTTACTGCAGTTTCCCAGCCTCCAGGAACTTAACACACACACCCTTCCCATTGACCCAATGCCGCATTATCTGCAGTTTCATTACCCACAGTAATACGTGGAAAGGGAACCACCACAGATAACAGGGTTCACTGGTGTTGTTGCATCTAGCTGAGTCTTAACAAGAAGAAGACAATAATCTCTTCAGGGCTTTAGACACTGGTCTTTCCTAACCCTTCCTAGAGATTCCAGGGATCAGTACTAGGACCTTCTGCATGCACATCATGTGTTCTTCACCAGTTCTATCCATTTCCACTGTTTAAGGTTTATGCTTGCTTTACTGGCAGCCATTGTAAGATTAATTATTTAATCTTAAATTGGCTGCCAATAAATCAATCATAAATTTGAAAATAATAAACAATTATAAATAATAGTTATAAATAACAATTATAAATATAACAGTTATAAATATAAATAAATATAAATAACAGTTATAAAATAACATAAATAATAAACAGTTATTTGATCTTAATAATATTAAATAACACACATTAAATATTCTACATGTCATATAAAGTAATTAAATAATGGTTAATTAATCTTAATAATTGTTATGATGTGTAATTCGGCCATCTGACTCATAACAAGATATTGATTATGAAGTTCATGAAGTTCAGAACATAGTTAGGATCGCTCTTTCTCCTGTAGAGTGGGAAATTACTATCTATCTATCTATCTATCTATCTATCTAACATATTTATATACTGCCCAAACCTTATGTCTCTGGGCGGTTTACAACAGATAAAAACAACATTAAAACATGGTTAAAAACAAAACAAGAAATTTAAAACACAACAATTTAAAAAAATTTAGAACACTGCTCTAAAACAACATTCAGAACAATCAAAACAGTATCAGTTAAAAGCCTGAGTGAACAGATGTGTCTTTAAAGACTTTTTAAAGGCTGTCAGAGATGGGGAGGCTCTTATTTCATTAGGGAGCGCATTCCAAAGCCTCGGGGCAGCAACAGAGAAGGCCCGTCCCCGAATAGCCACCGGACGAGCTGGTGGCTACTGCAGACAGACCTGTCCAGCTGATCTCAATGGTTGGTGGGGTTTATAATGAAGAAGATGTTCTCTTAAATACCCAGGGCCCAAGCTGTTTAGGGCTTTATAGGTTATGACCAACACCTTGTATTTTGCCCGGAAACATATCGGCAGCCAGTGTAACTCCTTCAGTACGGGAGTAATATGGTCTCTCCTAGATGACCCAGAGATCAACCTGGCCGCTGCAATCTGGACCAACTGTAGTTTCCGGACTACGTACAAAGGCAGCCCCACATAGAGCGTATTGCAGAAGTCAAGTCTGGAGGTTACCAACATATGTACCATTGTTTTGTACCACCAGTGTTTCCTCTAATTTTTTTAATCAGTGAGCGGAATGAGTTTTGTTCTGGGCAGCAGTATCAAGGCAGTGTGTGCACATGTGCATTATTATATGCCACTATAGATATACAACATGCATGTGTACATGCACGCTCACACATGCACGCACACACGCACTCCATAAACATGGGAGGAAGGAAGTGTATTTTACAATTCTATTCTATTTATAAAATTTGATTTTTACTTATTTTTACTTTTTACTAATATGGTCTCTCCTAGATGACCCAGAGACCAGCCTGGCTGCCACATTCTGGACCAACTGTAGTTTTCTGACTACATACAAGGGCAGCTCCACATAGAGCGCATTACAGTAATCCAGTCTGGAGGCTACCAACAAATGTACCACTGTTTTGAGGTCATCTGTCTCAAGAAACGGACGCAGCTGGCGTATCAGCCAAAGCTGATAGAGGGAACTCTGGCCACTGTCTCAACCTGGGACACCAGGGAGAGACTCGGAATCCAGAAGCACCCCCATACTGCGTACCTGTTCCTTCTGAGGAATTCTGACCCCATCCACAACAGGCAGATCAAAATCGTCTCCCGAGTTTCGACCCCGCACAATGAGTACCTCCGTCTTATCTGGATTCAGTCACAGTTTTTTATCCCTCATCCAGCCCATTACCGACTCCAGACAGGCATTTAGGGAGGTTATGCTCTCTCCCGATGATGCTGACAAGGAGAAATAGATTTGGGTGTCATCAGCATACTGATAACACCCTGCACCAAATCTCCTGATGATCTCTCCCAGCAGTTTCATGTAGATGTTAAACAACATTGGAGACAATACGGAGCCCTGAGGGACACCATACAAAAGTTCAGATTTTGAAGGACAACAGTCTGCAAGGGTCACCATCTGGAACCTGCCCGAGAGGTTAGTCTCAGGCAGGTAAATTAGTCATTTACATATATTTATTATGCACATTTGAACATTGGGCAGGGGAAAACTAGGGTGGGAAAGGATAAAAGAAACAAACAACTGACAGATAAGACTACTTCAAAATCATAAAGTTTAAGGTCCCTCCTATCAAATCAAACAGAATCCTACATAGTAAAAGATCTTGGCTGTGCTTAGTTCATAGCTAGAACTGATGTGAGAGGTTTTGTACAGGACTTGGAAGTCCAGCTGGTGTCTCTGCACTGAGGGCTCAATTTCCTTTACAGACTAGCTGATCTGTGACTCAGCCAAGTTTAGAACCTACTGGCTCTTCTTCACTCAAAGCTGTTTTCTTCTAACCATTAAACCACATGTTCTCTTGGCCTATGTCACCCTATATGGCAATTGCGGAAATCATCAGACTTGGTAATCAGGCGACCTTAATTGAATGTTGTCTGTTGTGCAGAGCTGAAGGGTTTTCTTTTTATATAGCAAATAGTATTCTGCCATGTATATAATTGAAATGTATGTTGAAATATGTGGTCATTAAGCCTTGATCGGATGCCAGGAACATGCAGCTGCAGTGTCCCCCACCCCCTAGCTGATAAATTCCATGTTGACAGTACTTACCATCTGACCTGTCTCATAAAAATGAGGCTGTGTGCATAAATAAAATATAAACTATCTTTTTGCAGACCTTAGAGGTCTCAGCACTCTTTTTTCTAGAGAGGGGGAGGGGAGGGAGGGAGGGAGAGAGAGGAAGCCAAATCTATTCTATTCTGTATAGATATCCACACCATTAATTATCTGCTGGTTGGGTCTAAAGTATTATGAAATTGTAAGACAAGCGTCCTTTTCACTTCACAGTCTCCTTTCTCTTCACCTCCGAGGTTATAGAGCAGGGGGGCCCTCCTGAGGTGGTTGGACTACAACTCCCTTCATCTCCAGCTACAAAGCCTTCTCTCTCCACCCAAAGTTGGGAACCCATTAAATGTAAGGTGTGCTACTAGGTCTAATAAAATATATTAGGGGGAAGTGTTATATGGCCTAATCTCTCTTTAAAAGATGGACCTATTAGGATGGTCCGCTCAAAAAGGCTGCTGGATCCAGTAGGTTTCCAAAAGGCCTTGGAGGGTTTTGAAGTTGGTGTGGCCGGTGATTCTGTCGATGCCCTGGTAGGAACCTGGAATAAGGAACTCACCAGGGCAGTAGACATGATTGCTCCTAAGCGTCCCTCCAGACCTGCTTCAAAAATGGCCCCCTGGTATACCGAGGAGTTGCAAGGGCTGAAGCAGCTGGGTAGGTGACTAGAACACAAGTGGAGGAGAACTCAACTCAAATCTGACAGGATGCAGCATAGGACCTATTTGAAGGCTTATGCGGTGGTAGTGTGTACAGCAAAAATGGGATTTTGGTCAGCGCGCATTGCCTCCGCGGGTTCACGTCCAACAGAGCTATCCCAAGCTGTGAGGAGTATAATTTGTGCTCCTTCTGCTTTAAATCAGTACCCAGAGGTGCTCTGCTGTGACGCTTTTGGTGGGTTCTTCGCAGACAAAACCTCTTGTATTCAGGCCAACTTGGACTCCACTATTTCTGCAGGGTCTATGAAGGAAGTGTCCAGCGATCCCTCTTGCAGTGTTAGGTTGGGTCAGTGTCAATCTGTGACACCTGAGGATGTGGACAAGCTGCTTTGAGCGGTGCGGCCTACCACTTGTTCTCTGGACCCTTGCCCGACTTGGCTGCTTCAATCTAGCAGGGAGATTGTTGAAGGGGGCCTAGTTAATATCATAAATGCATCGCTGAGGAAGGGTAGGGTGCCTCCATGTTTGAAGGAGGCAATAGTTAGACCTCTTCTTAAGAAGCCTTCCTTGATTCCCTCAGCGATGGATAGTTATAGTCCCTTGGTTGGGCAAGGTGATCGAGCGGGTGGTGGCCAACCAGCTCCAGGCAGCTTTGGAGGAAACTGATTATCTAGACGCATTTCAAACTGGCTTTAGAACAGGCTATGGGGTTGAGACAGCCTTGGTCAGCCTGATGAATTACCTTTACCGGGGAATCAATCGAGGGAGTGTGACTCTGTTGATTATCTTGGATCTCTCAGCGGCGTTCGATACTAGCAACCATGGTATCCTTCTGGGTTGCCTGGGGGAGTTGGGGATAGGAGGCACTGCTTTGCAGTGGTTCTGCTCCTAACTCTCGGGTAGATTCCAGATGGTGGAGCTTGGTGACAGTTGCTCCTCAAAACAGGAGCTGTTCTATGGAGTCCCCCGGGGCTCCATTCTGTCACCAATGCTTTTTAATGTCTACATGAAACCGCTGGGTGAGGTCATCAGGAGTTTTGGTGCTGGGTGTTATCAGTATGCTGATGACACCCAAATCTACTTATCTTTTTCATCTGCATCATCAGGAAATGTTGTTCATTCCCTAAATGCCTGCCTACAGGCAGTAATGGGCTGGATGAGGGATAACAAATTGAAGCTGAATCCAAGCAAGACAGAGGTGCTCATTATGGAGGCTCAGAATCTGAGGGATGAGTTAGATCTTCCTGTGCTGGAAGGGGTTACACTCACCTGGAAAGAGCAGGTACGCAGCTTGGGAGTACTACTGGATCCAGGCCTCACCCTGGTATTTCAGGTGGAGGCCATGGCCAGGAGTGCTTTCTATCAGCTTCAGCTGATTCGACAGCTGTGTCCATTGCTTGAAGAGAACAACCTCAAAACAGTGGTGCACCAGCTGGTAACCTCCAAGCTCGATTACTGCAATGTGCTCTATGTTGGGCTGCCTTTGTATGTAGTTTGGAAACTTCAGTTAGTTCAAAATGTGGCAGCCAGATTGGTCTCTGGGGCAACTCGGAGAGACCATATTATGCCTGTTTTGAAACAGTTGCATTGGCTGCTGATATGTTTCCAGGCAAAATACAAAGTGCTGGTTATTACCTTTAAAGCCCTAAAGAGCTTAGGTCCAGGTTACCTCAGAGAGCACCTTCTTCTGTATGATCCCCACCGCACGTTAAGGTCATCTGAAGAGGTCCGTCTCCAGTTACTACTGGTACATCTGGTGACGACTCAGAGGTGGACCTTCTCTGTAGCCGCTCCTGGGCTGTGGAATGTGCTCCCTGCAGGAATCCGTAATTTGAATTCTTTATTGACCTTCAGGAGAACCCTTAAGACTTATCTGTTTGGCCCGGCCTTCCAGGGTTTTTAAACTGTTGTAAGGGGGGTTTAATGTATTGGGGTTTTTTAGGGTCTTTAAATTGTTTTTTTAACTGATTGTTTTATGGTGTTTTTTTTTAATTTTTGGTTTTTATTGTTGACTGATTTTAACTGTTTTTGTTTTGTTTGCAAACCGCCCTGAGCCAAATTAGGAAGGGCAGTAAAATAAATAAATAAATAAATAAATAAATAAATGCACATTAATTCTAATCATTTCATTAGCCCCATTTCAGTAGTTTTTGAGGCTATTTCCACGAGTAGCAGAAACTGGGCTAAGGGAGCCCGGCCTGGTTTCTGCTGTTCGTGTGCTGTAACAGGAGCCATGCTACTCCCGCCAGCCACCCCTCTTAAATGCCCCCCATTAAATGAGGTTAGCCGAGCGCATGCTCTGCTAATCCCATTTTTTGGTTGTGTGTTGCTGTGGCATGGCGGCATGGTGACTCATGAGTAGACCCCCAACGGGGAGGCTACAATAAACATCATGCAGGACATTCTGGGACTTCTAGAGGCCAGGAGGCCCCCGATCCTTGCCACCTCAACTGGCTCAATGACGGAGCCAGGAATCGTGTAGGCAGCCAATCCAGCCACCCAGGGCAAGCTGCCTGCTCGTGTGCGGGGAGAGCCCTGCAAACCCCCTGCAGGCTCTCCACACTGCTCATGTGGAGAGCCTCTTTGTCTCCAAAATCATTGTAAATGATGTCAGACCTTTTGTTGTTGTTCCTTTAGTCAACACATACAACCTATTCAACTAATAACTGTGGCCAGAGTTGTCACATCTCAGACCTAAAATGTTAAGATTTTATCCTCTTCCACAGGATCTTTAGGTGAAAGAGTAAAATCTCAGGCTGAAGGAAAGGACCTAAGGAAGTAGCTACTTCCTGCTTGCCTTGATAGGAGCTCTTGCTATAAACTCCACAACAGGTTCATCAGGCTCTGACTTGAACCATCAAGAATAGTCAGGGCCTGTCCCCTTGACCTATGTGTTGTCATCTCCACAGGCTCCTCTGAGCTCTACCCCCTAACTTAGGGGGCACTATCCCTCAGCTCCCACCTCTTCCTCCTGAACCTCAAGGTCTGAGCCTCCAAAGGCCTGACAACTCTAATTGTAGCCCACAGATTCCCCACCATCACACTTTGTATAGAGAGAACATAAAAAGTGGCCCACAGAGGATCAGATTTCAAAGCTCAACACATTCTGCCGAAAGTGAGTGAATCTGTACAGTGACATGATATCACATGAGATACCTAACAATGACCCACAGAATATTGTGTACAGTCGTCCCTTGCCAACTGTGGGTTTACCAATCACAGATTTGAGTATCTGCGACTGGGAAATTGTGGCAGGTCTCGACAACCGTGACATGAGTATCTGCAGTTTGATGAGATTCTTTGGAAATTGGGAGGTTTGGGGGGAATTTGGGGGGCCAGGAGGTCATTTCTGGTGGCCAGGGGGTAATTTCTGGGGATCAGGGGCAATTTGGGGGGTTTGAGGTGATTTTCAGGGATTTGGGGTGATTTCTGGGGGCCAGGGGGTCATTACAAGCCAGCGTGATATAGTGGTTAGAGTGCTGGACTAGGACCGGGGAGACTCGAGTTCAAATCCCCATTCAGCCATGAAACTAGCTGGGTGACTCTGGGCCAGTCACTTCTCTCTCAGCCTAACCTACTTCACAGGGTTGTTGTGAAAGAGAAACTCAAGTATGTAGTACACTGCTCTGGGCTCCTTGGAGGAAGAGTGGGATATAAATGTTGTAGTAGTAGTAGTAGTAGTAGTAGTAGTAGTAGTAGTAGTAGTAGTTGTTGTTGTTATTATTATTATTATTATTATTATTATTATTATTATTATTATTATTGGGGCGGCAGGATACCTCCCTGCCAGCCCTTCCCCACTGTTGCTGTAAAAAACTCCCAGGAGTCCTTTGCGCATGCGCACGTCACAGAGGCGTGTGCGCAAAGGACTCCTGGGAGTTTTTTATAGCGACAGGGGGAAGGGGCGGCAGGGAGGTATCCTGCCGCCCCAATTACTCCTACAATTATGGCACCAGAGCAGGAAAGTGGCAGAAGGGGTAAGTAAACCCTCCCCCCGCTCTTAAAGCTACCCCCCCCACCCCAGTGCCGGACCGCAGTTTGGCGGTTCTGTGCACACCCCTACACAGAAGGTTCCAGGTGGAATTCCTGCTATCACCAGGAAGAGCTTGGAAAGACCTGAAACTCTGCCGACCTAGACCAGTTCAGATGATAATGTTCCTGCCCATACAATTAGGAAGAGGTGCACTGTGAGCACATCCATCAGGACATCCTCCACAGATGTCCTGATGCTGTCCTGGAATATCCCTGTGGGGGGAGGCGGGTGCGCTTCATCCAAATGTCCCCTCTTCACGTGTGTAGAGAAGCCGTTCAGATCAACAGTGTACTACTGTGATAAAAGGATATACTTGGAGCGTGTCAGGACATCTGAAGTGGGTATCCCAATGGACACTTCCTAGTCATGTGGGCAGGGGCAGTATCATCCATACTAGCCCCTAAATGGACCATAGTCTGACTCAGGCAGGCAGCTGAATCTGGGGTTTTGTGAGTGTGTTTGCACGGGCATGGTGCATTTGACATACAGCTTTGTATATGGTGCATGGCGTATTTGACATGGTATATGTATGCTAATAGGTCAGAAACAGGCCTACAAGCTTCTTAAACCTGCTTATATTAACCTTTAGTTCTGAATAGATACCGGTAGTTCTCTCTCTTTCTTTTTTGTTCTCAGGTGCCAACATATGGGTAGTAAATATACTTGTGTCTGATCAGTCCTGAATGCTCATTTAGTTTTATTTATGACATTTCTATCCCAGCCTTCCTCCAAGGAGCTTAGGGTGGCATACATGGTTCTTCCTCCCCACTTTTATCTTCACAACAATCCTGTGAGAGAGGGAGGAAGGTAGATTGGCTGGCTCAAGATTACGGGCAGAAGATCACCTAGTTAGCTTAATGTCTGAGCCAGAATTTGTATGTCTGAGCCAAATATTCCCAGTCATATTCCAATACTCTAACTACTACACCACACTGCCATTTCACTGTTAACTGAGGAAGTTGCATAAGGGTTAGGTTCTTCCCCAATTGCCATTTCCATGTCATTGCTGAGAAATTTAAGTATATGCATGCTATTTATTCAGACATGAAATGTGTGCATTTTGTGCTTGCGTAATTTCTTTAGTACAAAAAGTCTCCTAGGAAGTCTTCTGAAGTTGCCTTTCATTCTAGTTATTTTCATCTTCACAAAGATTTCCAAAGCAAGGTTACTGACACTCATGACATCAGGATTTTACTTTGAGGGAAAGGAGTTAAATTTCACAGTGGAGGGGAAAAAATAAATACTTTATACCGGCCAGGACTGAAAGAGGCATTTGCATTCACTCACAGGATTGCCAGGTCGCAACCTGGTGACCCTTTAATAGCTTTGCAGCAGTGAAAGACAATACAGCCCAATACAGCCATCACTTCGCCTCCCTGTTTCTCCCAATCCCTTCACACAGTTCCTCTCCCATCTATTGGAACAAGCAGGACTCTTGTTTTGTTTTATAGCAATTAAGAGGGAATTGGGCAGAGGAGAAGTAGAGTGGCAGAGGCCACCATCCTTCTCTGGTGTCTGTGCTGCTGTTGAAAAGCTTCCTATGCTCTCCTTTGGGGGAGGGGCTGTAGTAGCTCAGTGGTGGAACCACTTTGCTTTGTATGCAAAAGGTCCCAGGTTCAATCCCTGGCATCTCCAGGTAGGGCTGGGAGAGGCTCCTGCCTGAATCCTTGGGGAGCTGCTGCCAGTCAGTGTAGACAATACTGAGCTGAATGGACCAATGGTCTGACTCAGTACAAGGAAGCTTCCTATGTTCCTAAGTAGGTTGTGGCATGGTAACCACCTTCTCTCTCTTTTCCCTTACTGACTTAGTAAGAAGCCAATACAATGATCCCCACCATCCAAATGATCATTTAGAAAATGATCCCCTCTCCCGCTTTTTAAAAAAACCTCCACATAGTTATTCCAACTGTAAGCATTAGGTGTCAGCATAGCTGGTCAAAAGGACCCACAATGGATCCCTGACACCACAGCATTCAAGTGGTGCAACGATTCTCTCAGAGTCCACACACCTAAGAAGGGACCCTAAGGAAGGCAACTTACTGAGGGTCTCCTGAAATCTGGAGCCGACTCTGGTGAGGATTAGAAGTAAACAGAGCCAGATTATGACATAAAGTAAAGGTAAAGTTGTGCCATCGAGCCATGTGGTTTTCTTTGGTAGAATATAGGAGGGGTTTACCATTGCCTCCTCCCGTGCAGTATGAGATTATGCCTTTCAGCATCTTCCTATATTGCTGCTGCCCAATATAGGTATTTCCCATAGTCTGGGAAACATACCAGCGAGGATTAGAACCAGCAACCTCTTGCTCTGTAGGCAAGTTTCTTCCCTGCTGTGCCATTAGGACATGCTGATGTCTAAACTGTCAAGTTTAAAAGGCCTGATAGTATTACAAAATAATTATTAATCTCACAGAAAGGACAATGAAAATAGAAATTGTAAAGCTTTGTTTTTTTGTGGCAAAGATGCCACGAAAAACTAATAATCTAACAAAAACAGTTAACTTGCAATAAACCTATGTGCATGAAAAATTCCTTTAAATGAAAATACATTATGTAAAACTGGAAATTTAGCCCTTTTTAAAAATCCTGAGGCCCCTTGTAATGTTTGGCCTTAAGCCGTAATTTATTTAGCTTGTGCCCAAATCTGATACTGGATACAAGAGCTATACGATGGCTATGTATGTACCGCTTTTCAACCAAAGTTCTCAAAGCGGTTTACATAGATAGATATAAATAAATAAATGAAATGGCTTCCTGTCCCAAAGGGCTCACAATCTAAAAAGAAACATAAAGCAGACACCAGAAACAACCACTGAGAGATGCTGTGCTGGGTTTGGATAGGGACAGTTGCTTCCCCGCCCCCGCCCCCCCCGCTAAATATAAGAGAATCACCACTTTAAAAGGTGCCTCTAGGCTCAGTTAGTAAGGCAAAGGGGAAATACTGCCTGTGCACCAACCTCACAGGGTTGTTGTGAGGATAAAAATAAGCATGTAACACTGCTCTGAGCACCTTGGAGGCAGAGTGGGATATGGCAGAGGCCTTTCATTGACTACCCTTTGAATATCTTTGGAACTCAAGGATCTTTAAACAGAATTTGGAATTCTGAAAGAGTGTGTCAGGAAACCCCTTTGGGTCCTAAGGAGCGTTTCCAAAAGTGTCAATAACTGAATCAAAATAAGCACAGGAGTTTTAGGTGAATCTTTTCTGTTTTTTCAAGAGTCTTTCTGTTCACATATGCTAGGCAGTACAAAAAACAAAATCTCAAAAGGGCTGTCTAGGTGGAAATAAATTGTCCCAATAGGGAATTAAAATCTTCAAAGTAGTAGTCATCCCTTGAACTTTGTTCATGTATTACAAGAAAACGGGAGCCACAAAACATAAAATTTAATTGAGACTTACTAGAGTGAGTCTCCGTCTAACTGAGTATTAAAGGTCACATTGGCTTTTTGTTAAGGAGAAGCAGATCAGACCCTTTTTGAAATTTCTAGGGAACTTTCCAATCAATGCCTATGACATAATAGCCATCCTGGAGTGAATTTTCTGTGGAGTTGCTCCTTCTAAGACTTTTACAGTTTCATCCCTCTGTGTTTGATAGGGTTTAATTTAAGAGTTGGTGTGTATTTTGACAGTCCTTTGACAGCAAAGCTAGAGTCACCCGAATATATCTGTTTATTGAGGACTGACAGCTTTATAGCCTACATAAACATAATCTGATGTTTATTGTGGTAAAAGCTTGAAATTTCGGATTAGCCAAAACTATTGACCAAGGAAAATCCTTTTAGCCTTTTCAGATGCTTCAAATAATAGTCTGAATAATATTTGTGTGTATGACTGCATGTTCAGATGCATAATGATTCTTCTGTTAATTATTTGAGGTTATTTGGAAGAATGATAGAATAAAATTAGGAGAAATGAATGCTTGCTTATCTTCATTTATTTTGTCCAAATCCACAATTTTAAGTAACTGATTCTAGCCAGCCTGTTATTGTAATGAACTCCTAATTTTGCCAGCAAATGTTGTTTCAGAACAGTGGGTCTTAATTTTTTATTTTTTATTTTTACATTTGTGGACCTCTCCCCACCCCCTGCAGATCATCAAGTATTGCCCATGGATCTCCAGCCCATTTATATAATATTTTTTCATAAGGCTTCTATAACAATGGGGCGGGGGGGTATTCAGGATAGTTATTTTTAATAACTTTATTCTGGTTCATTGGGGGGGGGGGTTAATTTCAGTGCAGCAAAGATTTTCCAGGGACCATCTAGACATACTCCACAGATTCCCTAGAGAGTCCATGAATCCTATATTACAAACCTCTGTTTTTGAACTACAAATACCAAACAAGCTCTCCAACTGGTAGTCAATCAAAGTTGACTACCAACTCTGCTTTTTTACAAACACAGAAATGTGTTTTTCTGTAATAATAAATATTTTTGCATTTATATCCTGCTTTTCCTTCGAGGAACGCAGAGCAGTGTACATGGTTATGTTTGTCCCCACAACAACCCTGTGGGGTAGGTTAGGCTGAGAGATAAGTGACTAGCCCAGAGTCACCCAGTGAGTTTCATGGCTGAGCGGGGATTTGAATTTGGGTCTTCCTGTTCCTGGTCCAACACTCAAATCACTACACCACACTGGCTCTCCAAAAAATGCACATTGCTAATATTTTTTTCAAAATAACTATAGCTCTAAAATTGATTGCAGACATAAGCTTTTTAGAGCTGTGAGACCACCCTAGAAGCACCCTTGCTGCATCCACACCAGAAAGCCAGAAGAATCTGATTCTGAAAAAGTCAGCTGTGCACAATGCTGATTGGTGCAGTTAATGCGATGTCACTAATAAACCTGCCACTCAGTCCTCAAAGCAATTTTATCCTTTTAAAAAGTGCATTTCCGTAATTAACGAGGTGATGAATGCATAAGGCAGGTAGCCTACCTGAAGTATGGGGGGCAGGGGCAAGATGGGGCTGGCCCAGCAGATGATAGGCATGTCTGTCATTTCAGTTGCAAAGCCTGGCAATAGGTACTTGCTGCCCCTTCCTCTTGCCCTCACCCTCAGCAATGGAACTTCTCCAAGAGCCCTCCATGATGACACATGGACTGGAGAAAGGCGAATTTGCCAAGGGGAAGTGGAGGAGGAGGAGGAGGACATGTTACCAAGAGACCTGGCTGTGACTTCTCTCCCTCCCACCCTTCCCCTCAGTGATGGAAGGAATGCAGGGAGGAGGAGGAGGAGGAGGAGCTACCACTGGCCTGTCACCACCATATCCCACCCCCATTTCCCAAGATAGGAGTGGGAGGAACCCACCACTGACTCCTCCTTTCTCCCTCCCTTCCCAAAGTAAGCTTGAGGGGACAGGCAATGGAAGGGCATGGGGATCCAGTGCAGGGCTTTGCCCCAGGGACACTTCAACTTGGTACCCTCCCTGCCACAAAGACTGATTCCACTGGGGGATTTCTCCTGAGTAAGTTCCACTGAACAGAATGGGAACTCCGCAAGGGCACTACTGTCTAGCAGCTTTAACTCCTTCTGGATTTGTGTTTCTTTATATCTCTGGGGGTGAAAACAGTTTTTGCAGACTTTATGTTTTCATTTAACAGGAAAAATATGTTTCTGCCTCTTGGGATTATGAATGAAGAAAACATCTCAAATTGAAGCCAAAGTATTTCTAAATTGTATGATCTGCAAACAGTGCAAATAATAGCCCTCAGAGCTGTGCAGTGCCCAGTTGTATCTCAAGGAAGTGATAATTTTGACACCTAACAATGATGTCATTGCCTAAATCATTAAGCAGTTTGGCAGAAATCTGCCCATATAAACTGTTTCAGTGTTCTCTCTTTCTCCCTCTCCCAAAATTCATTCAAACAGAAAATGTAACCCAGAATTCATCTCAAATGTGGTAGTGGTGTTGCTTTAAAAAATGAACAACAATGTGTTTTTCTGTAATTTGTGGTTTTGATTACTGTTAATAATTAACTTCTCCCATAAAAGAAACCTTCCATTGTGTCAAGAAAAAAACCCACTGAACACAGTACATGTCTCATAAATCACTTTTATGTCTTTAAAACAGCTGACTTTACATTTTTTATTACATTATTTGAAAAAGTATCATTTCATCTGGAAAGAATCAGTGTAAAATGTGATTGTCAACACAGCTAAACCGGTTTTCTGAAGAAAATGGCTGCTTGTGAAGCTTAGGACTATAATTATGCCAGGATTTTCTTCACAGACATTCGTTACAAGAACCAGGAGATTTAGATGGGATGTGCACAGGAAATACCTGGCAGACAATCTAAAAATGTTCTCTGAATGCAGAGCTAAGCTGTTCCTTTTGGGTTGCGGAAAAGCAAATATGTCATGATGAGCAACAAGCTAAACATCTGAAGGTGAACTGACTTTTCCTGAAGATGTGAAAGCATGTTTGGCAGTGTTTGATGCAATTCAAATAATACCACATGTATGTGCTTGTAAAGTGCTGTTTAACAGAATTATTTCTGTCTGTGGGGAAAGAAATCCTATTTTGCATCAAATATAATCGGCATCTTTTTATTTTTAGAGGCTGAAGCCTGTTATTTACGTATAGTGAGACCATTACATCACCTTTCTTTGTTTTCACATCTATATTTATTGTTTTTACTGTGGTGTCAGTGTTTATGGTGTTTTGATCACTGCTGCAAAGAGCCTACAGTTTAGAGGTGAAGTTGTTTTCACAATCCAAAAGTCAGCTGTGAACACAGCAAATTCTGTGTGTGATACTTGGCCATGTGGCAAAAAGCTGATGGATGGAAACACTGTTCCATAGCAGGGCACAAAATACCTGGTGCTGTAGTTGGAAGGAGAGAAGAAATCTGTCAGCATCCTCTAAGATGGGCCCCACAGTCTGTTAGGGTGCCCCTGATTTATGTGATTATGTTCTAAAGAGCGTACTGGTGCTGCTAATCCATATTAATGATTGTAAAAATGGAACCAGATGACAATATTTATTTTGGATTAATTAATTAATTAAAAAATAAATAACTTGAAAGCTCACCCTATTGCAATGGAGCATGCACTGCTATCTTTAGAGTTTTGAAGTTTTAAGTGGAGGGAGAAAAGGTAAGAGGGGAAGGAAAGACCTTTGGGGAAGAAATGGTTCTACAGCAGAACTTTGAAGGATGAGAAAGAGGTGAGGTGGAATAAATATTCATTTGAAGCATCAGGGCCGCAAAAGACATGTGCTAAAAGGTCACTATCTGAATTTCCATCTCATTAGTATGGTTGTTTAAATCAATATTTATTTTCCTTTGATTAAAGCAATTATTTTTCTTTCATTTAAAAAACAACACCATTAGTCAAATCTATAATGAATAGCAATAATCTCAGACTGAAATCCTATACACAGAGTGGCTTCACATAATCGCCCAAAAGTAAGGAAGTCTGAGAAATGAATGTTGGACAAATGTTCAGAACTTGTAGCACAATCGAACAGGAGGCATAATGTCTGAACTCGCCCAAGTTTGGTTCCCATGTTTGATTCCCAAGATTCTCCCGAGATACTCCACCCAATTGTATCCTACATGTAATGTTGAACGGAAGATCTTTGGGTGATCTTGGAAGAATGTTGGGAATCCGGTGTGACAGGCAGACTTGGGTAGGTTCACACGTCACACCCGCTGCGAGCGCATGCTGCTTTTTACAGACATTCCCCTGACATTTCCCAGACTTCCTTATTTCCAAGCAGTTTTGTGAGGCCCCCCACAGTAATGGCCAAAACTAGTTGTGTTGTGTCCATGACTGGCTCTCCTCAGAACATTTTTTTCTTTTAAAAGCAGCTGTGGGGATTTGGATTAGGGTCAACGTTCAAGAGGGGTGGTGGTCTAACCCTTTCCGCCTGCACTGTAACCATGATCCAAATCGCTTCCCTAGAGCTGCTCTTAGCTGCAGAGTGAAAAAACATACAGACAGAATGGGTATTTATGTGTTCTCTCCTCCATGTCCGATATCAGTTATGTGTGCAGTGATTTAGATTTGGGGGGTACAATACAGAGGAAAGGGTTAGATCTCCCATGCTATGGCCCTAATCCAAACCATCTGCTTTTAGAAGAAGAAATGACATAGGAAGATCAAATCATGGATTACCAATGTAACATCTAATATGACCCTTACTTGGAGAATAACCCCATTGATCCTCTGCCCAGTTTTTCATACTTACTTCCAAGGAAACATGCATAGGATGTTACGCACTTTTCTTCTCTAAATGCTAATTGTGGTTTTTAGGCTAACTTGCATGCTACCAAATCACACAAGTATTCTTATTTTCCTTTTCCTCTTTAAATTATATGTATATGATTTTGTTAAAGCCTGATACTTTATGCATACTGCAAAAAGTGCAATATTACAATACTAACATTTTAGCTAACGTTTTGCAAGAGAAGTTGCTTTTAAATCAGTTTTCTACAGATGTCCTCTCCCTTCAACTTTTTAAAAAAGCAGTTACTGTGTTACTGTGATGGTGGCTGCATCTGCTAATCTTTCATCTTTGACTAGATTCTCAAATGATGTTTCTGTTTGCAATTTCCCTCACATAAATGGTGCAGCATTTGAAGAATGTATATATCTCATCTCTCTCAGGTGAACTGGATACTTGAAAATTGACATGGTTGATCACCAAATAGCTATTAATCTAAATGCAAAGACAGTGACAGCCTTTTCTGTGTCCAAATGTGGATCCAATTAGTCATAAATCCTTGACAATCATGTAGGTTTTCTACAGAATTTACTTAAAGCAAATGAAGATAAAATGGAAGAATCACATTTTGCATGTTTCCTTCCCTTTCATGTTTGCACACACACTGTTATGTAGAAAGAATTTATTTTTGTCAGCGGATGAGAATCTGCTCGAGAAAAATAACCTACCTTGCTGACCTGCCCCACAGGATTGTTGTGAGGATCAGCATAACTATGTATACCACTCAGGGCTCATTGGAGGAAGAGTGGGATATAAGTTTAAAAATAAATAAAATAACAACAGAATTGCCTTTATTCAAACAGTAGAATTCAGTGGAGTGGTGGATATTGTTGGTTTTTGTTTTACTATGGCTTTCTTACTTATGATGTGTCTACTTGGTGGTGACAGAGAGATGTGATAGTTCTTTTTTAAAAATTGGTATTCAGTTGGATAGAGCACAATCCAGCCAAACTGGGTCCTACAGATTATAGTGAGAACGAGTTAGGCATATACTTAATATTCCCAGTGACATCAATGAAATGTAAAAGTTCATAACTTTGGTTGGATTGTTCTCATTCTCTACTCCCTAATAGCTACTGTATCACAGTTTAAGCAGTCTGCAGTACAAAATAATTAAACACAGAGTAAGTTTTGCTATTGACTTTAGGGGATTTGGATTACATCCGATCAACCCAATACAGCAGCTCTGGTATGCATGTACGTGCTCTGATGTGTGTAGGGAGCTCCATTGGGACCCACCAGTTGTCAAAAGAAAGCAACACTCATACAATATGGTGCTCATCAGGTGCTTTTGGAGCTTTGGACTGCAGCCATTCACCTCAAACCAGCACAGACATACCGCTAGTTAAGTCTCATTTAGTCAGTGTCAGCTTCTGTCCTTGACATAATTTTGAAAGTTGCTTTCAGAAGAAAAGTGTACATTTCCATATTAACTCTTTCCATAATGTGTCAGAATTTGTTTTAGATAATGGTAACAATGAATAGAAGCCTAGTTCACATTTGGGCGCGCGCACACGTGCATACACACACACACACACACACACACACAAAATAAATCACACTGATTTCCTAGATGTCTGCCTCCACAGCTTGTCCACAACTGCCTATTTGCCCTGTGAATGAATGACATGCATTGGATGTTGGGGCAGGGGGAGGGGGGAATGTGATTGAAGAAATCAAATATTCCCTGGCTGTGTTCAGTGTTAGTATGGCAAGGCTTGAGACCACATACCAGCAAACAGTTCCTTCAGTTTCATTGGGGATATTGCAAGTAAATACCTTCAGGATTGCAGCACTTATTGTAATTGGTGTTTTATCTGAAATAAGATCTAATCCTCACTGCTCAAATAAGGTATTAGAATGTGTCCTTGGTGGAAATAGGAAAAGTGTTGTGTTTTGTTTTGTTTTAAATGTTTTTCAGCTACATTTTCTTTGCAAACATTTTATTTCAGCCGTTAGATTTTATTTTTTTTTAAGCCAACGTTTCTCTTCTTTCATTGTAATATGAACAAAAACATCATATAACTCCATTTGATGTGTGCAATTATAATATCAAAGATAAGAAACCATTTTCACTCATGCTACCTCAAAATTGAATTGCACTGCAAGCCATCCCATTACTGCCTCTTCCTTGTTGAGTATTGGTTTCAGAGGAGCTCTTTCCTCTGGACTTCCAGGCAGAAGTCCAGGGCCTCCACACCCCCTGGGGGCCCCCAAATCCTCTTTAGTCCATACCGGGTGGTGTGCACGCCACGCTGCGCTGGGCAGCCGAGCGTGACTGTGACCTGCGCCCGGCAGTTGACCGTGACCTCTGCTTTAGAGGCAGCGGGGGGAGTGGGGAAAGAAATCTATGGGATAGGGGTATGTTACGTTGTGTGCTGAGATGTTTCTCCTAATGCATATTTGCATAAATAGACCTGTTCTATATTCTTACATTCTTTTGAGTTCAGTTGCTCTTTGTGCCCTCAAGAGCCCACATGTTAAAAATATTGCGTGAGTCACAGTGTGTGTGTGTGTGTGTGTGTGTGTGTGTGTGTGTGTGTGTGTGTGTGTGTAGGGGGATGATGCTTGTAGCGGGTGGAGAGGGGCTCCAAAGGCCTTGAGGTCCAGGCTCGAACATTACCTAGGTGGACCTATGATTGGTTTGAAGGATTTGCAAAAGCTGATATGAGGAGTTGTATTCTATATGCAAAGATCAGACACACACACACACACACACACACACACACATATATATATGCAGAGGCAGGAGGCACCTTTAAGAGTCAATGAATTCAGTGCTTACCTCCACTTCTGCCACACCTGAACGCTGTTCGGCAAAGCAGCGTGCCGCCCAGCAGCCCTTGTGGCGGGGAATTGCCTCTGACACTCCCCTGTCCACTGCCGGGGGCTCGGCTCTGTGGAAGCCAGTGGCACAGCGTTCAGGTGCGGTGGGAGCGGAGGTAAGCACCCAATTCATTTACTCTTAAAGGTGCCTCCTGCGGCCCCCTCCCAGCAGCGTGTTCACGGGCCACCACTGGTGGAGGTGGAGGGAGGAGAGAGCAGCAAAAATGGCACTTTCCCTCTCCGCCTGTGTTGCAGCTACGGAGGAAGTATAGAGAGCACTTAAGCGCCCGTCTTGTTGCGTCTCTGCTCAACTTCCATTATTATAGCCCTGCGAAGATTGTAAGCCACTATTTCTTGAGAAAGCCATGCCAGCTTATTGAAACATCTGGATCAGACTGGCTTTTCTGGGAAGAGAGCTGGTCTTATGGTAGCAAGCATGACTTGTCCCCTTAAGCTAAACAGGATCTGCCCTGGTTGCATACGAAAGGGAGACTAGAAGTGTGAGCAGTGTAAGATATTCCCCTTACGGGATGGAGCCGCTCTGGAAGAGCATCTAGGCTCCAAGTTCCTTCCCTGGCATCTCCAAGCTAGGGCTGAGAGAGATTCCTGCCTGCAACCTTAGAGAAGCTGCTGCCAGTCTGTGTAGACAATACTGAGCGAGATGGACCTATGGTCTGACTCAGTATATGGCAGCTTCCTATGTTCCTATAATATGTGACTCATTCTGCCCACCATATTTGTTAGCCCACTATTTATTTTATTCATTTAACATATTTTTATACCACCCAAAACTTACATCTCTGGGTGGTTTACAATAAAACAAAATAAATGACAACAGAAAAAGTTAAAATATTACAACAATTAAAATGTTTAAAGCAGTGTTAAAACAGTATTTAATTAAAAGCTGGGTGAACAAATGCATCTTTAAAAACTTTTAAATAGTTGTCAGAGATGGGGAGGCTCTTATTTCATCAGGGAGTGCATTCCAAAGCTTCAGAGAAGCAGCAGAGAAGGCCTTTCCCCGAGTAGCCACCAGACAAGCTGGTTGCAACTGCAGACGTACCTCTCCTGATGATCTCAATGGGTGGTGGGGTTCATGACAAAGAAGATGTTCTTTTAAACACTAGGGGGTTATGCAACTTGCTTGAGTCTTCAGAAAACCAGGAAAGGTGGGAGAGGATTTCTAAGCACCAGGCAGGCCATAATAAGTTGGTGCTTTTGGTCAGCTTTTTGGAGCATATGTTACACAAGCTTGATCTAGATTGCTTATTATTGTTTTAATTGTACAGCTATCCCTGATGAAGGGCATCTTATTCATTCTTTTTCTGTAGTTGTGGCTTGGTACACTCTGAATGGAGTGAGTTAATGCACACAAAGGTAGGTGTGCAGTGCAGACGTAGAGTTGGATCCAGACTAGTGTTTACACAAGCAGGAGTGCCATTCAACTTGTATGGGGTGTGTATGAGATTTTTGTTGACTACTCCCTCCTTCAGCAGCCAACCACACCATCCCATGTGGATGTCATTACAAAGGAAATACAAAAATATTATCCCATAGCTGTTCTTAAATACTTTTGTGGGGTTTTGTAAAACACACACACAAACACACAATCCTTAAATATTATGTTCACCAATTGGGAGTGGGGGGACACTGAGGAGATACATATCGGAATTCTTCTAGGTTCTCACAAGTTCTCATGAGAGAATGTTAGATGTGGTTTTTCCCCTCTGTCGCGGGTGAGAACAGTTTTCTGTTGATAGTAATTGGTTTGTGATGTCCCCTGTCTATTGAAAGCTGGTGCACAGCTTGGTCTCAGGTGATCCATAAAGAGGAATGAAGTCTTGGGAAGTCAAACCAGCATCTGACAGGCTCAGTGTATCACCCTTCTTTGACAGAAGCTCTTTGTTTGGAACAGTTGGCAATTGCAGCCATTTCCAACTTAAGATAAGAGCCAGCGTTCTCAGGTAATGTCCTCGATCAAACCTGATGACAGACTCTTGCATGCAAGTTTTTTCAGGTGTTCTGTTTGTTCAGTAATCCTTCAATGCCAAACTTTACTAAATAGTGAGCAGGTCCCATCAGTAATGGACATCAGCCATTAAGGTGGTAATATTTGTCATATATCAGATTACGGCTTTGTTATTCCAGTGTGATGAATGCCTGTTATGCTTTGAAAAAGATAAAGTGCAATACATTTAGCAGTATTCTAACGCTGCTGCTTTAGAATTTGATTCCAAGCACACTGGAAGTAATGGGGACCACTGAATATAACAAGTCCCAGCTCATCATACTTTTGTTTGAGGCTCACTTTTTATAAGCAAATCACAAACAAACAAGTCATAATATAATTCCATCTTTCATAAACAGTCAAAAGTTTATACCTATTAAGAATTTTAACAATGCTCATTCTAGGCCAAGTATATTATTTTAATCCATGGATTTATTTTATCTATCTATAAAGTGTGAAATCTGGCTTCTCACCAGCTCAGAATCTATTGGCTTTTCCAGAATGATAGTTGTCATTAAAAGTAAGTTTCTAAGCCCTCATGTTTGCCATGAAAAGCTGAAAATAAGGTGATTATGTGTTAGAGGCTTGAAGGAGTCTGGATACTCTTCTAAATTTATCAAGGGCTTGCACACATCATAACACTTCAAACAGATTGTACAGGTGAAACTCGGAAAATTAGAATATCGTGCAAAAGTCCATTAATTTCAGTAATGCAAATTAAAAGGTGAAACTGATATATGAGACAGACGCATTACATGCAAAGCAAGATAAGTCAAGCCTTAATTTGTTACAATTGTGATGATCATGGCGTACAGCTCATGAGAACCCCAAATCCACAATCTCAGAAAATTAGAATATTACATGGAACCAAGAAGACAAGGATTGAAGAATAGAACAATATCGGACCTCTGAAAAGTCTACAGTGTACTGTGCTTGATTGGCCAGCAAACTCGCCTGACCTGACCCCATAGAGAATCTATGGGGCATTGCCAAGAGAAGGATGAGAGACATGAGACCAAACAATGCAGAATTGCTGAAGGCCGCTAATGAAGTATCCTGGTCTTCCATAATACCTCATCAGTGCCACAGGCTGATAGCATCCATGCCACGCCGCATGGAGGCAGTAATTGCTGCAAAAGGGGCCCAAACCAAGTACTGAATACATATGCATGCTTATACTTTTCAGAGGTCCGATATTGTTCTATTCTACAATCCTTGTCTTCTTGGTTCCATGTAATATTCTAATTTTCTGAGATTGTGGATTTGGGGTTTTCATGAGCTGTACGCCATGATCATCACAATTATAACAAATTAAGGCTTGACTTATCTCGCTTTGCATGTAATGCATCCGTCTCATATATCAGTTTCACCTTTTAATTTGCATTACTGAAATTAATGGACTTTTGCACGATATTCTAATTTTCCGAGTTTCACCTGTATATCCTCTTCAAATTGCTAAAGTCCTGATGAACAGCTTCTAATCTTTATGTTTGTTTGTTTCCCTGCCCCCATCCACACACACCAGTCTCTAGTGTGTTATTTTATTTTATTTATATGCCATTTTTCAACAAAAAAATTTATCAAAGCTGTTTACATAGGGGAGAGAAAGAGAGGGAGAGAGAGGGAGATTGTGAAGACACCAGCCACAGCTACTAGAAAGTAGCAGATGGTTAGGCAGATGTAAGATACCAAGGGGAGACTCTTAAACCAGGGCCCTCCAGTAGTCAATCTCTAGCACTTTATGCCATTGGGACAGCTTGCACCAAATGACCAAGGAGCCAATAGAGGCCCTGCTGGTCCTATAAGCCATCCCACGCTTGGCTCCCCAATCTCAGCAACCTGTCACACTGAGTGGCTATGCAGTCTTTCTCACCTTGACTTGCTGTGCCTCACCTCACCTCACCTCACCTCACTTCACTTCACCTCACCTGCCTGGTCTGGTATCTAAGAACCAGCCTGTATTTGACCATATCTTCTGCCTCTGGTCCCTTTTGACCCAAGGCCTATCTAGTCCAGCATCCTGTTTCCCACAGTGGCCAACCACCTGCCTCTGGGGAGCCCACAGGCAAGAGGTATTTGCATGCCCTCACTCCTGCTGTTACTCCCCTGCAACTGGTATTCAGAGGCATCTCACCTCTGAGGCTGGAGGTGACTTATAGACCTCAGTCTAGTAGCTGTTGATAGACCTCTCTTCCATGAAGTTATCCAAACCCCACTTAAAGCCATCCAGGTTGTTGGCTGTCACCACATCTTGTAGCAGAGAATTCTACAAGTTGATAATGCATTGTGTGGAAAAGTATTTCTGTTTGTTGGACCTAAATTTCCTGGCAATCAATTTCATGAGATGATCCCTGAAAAATCTCTCTCTATCCACTCCACACCATGCATGATTTTATAGACCTCTATCATGTCTCCCCACTGTTGTCTTTTTTTTTCAACTAAAAAGCCCCAGGTGTTGTAGCCTTGCCTCACAAAGAAGGTGCTCTAGGCCCTTGATCATCTTCGTTGCCCTCTTCTGCACCAGATGGCCATGCCACTCCTGGCAGCACAGCTTATGTGGACACGTGAGTGGTGAAGGCGAAGAAAAGACAAGGTTCGTTTGGGGGGAAGGTAGGTGTGATTCTGCCTCCCCACCCCCATTGACCTTTCCACTGTAGTGTCAGGGTCATGTGAATGACCTTTATCGCTGATCATATTCAAAGTCAGTAAGTGTCCTATTTTGAGGAAGGCAGAACTCATGGATGGCCAGGGAGGCAGGAGATCCAGTCAACAGCCTGGGAGAACTGGAACCAACTGGAACCAGTGAGAACTGGAACCAACATGGCAGTCAGTCCAGTCCAGTGTTCAGGTCTCCAGACAGTAAGCGTAAGATATACACATAGTATACAGACTGGAGAACAAGTATGGTCAGATGCAAGGCTTTTAGTACCTTGGACAGATCAAGGGAAGCTAGCTACTTGCTCCACTAGAGTCCAGTTCCAAATGAACTCTTATATTTCTTCTGGCCCTGAATATCCCTCCCAACTGTATCCCTAACTGAGAAGTGAAGACTCTCAAATGGGCAGCCTTCGGATTTGGAGCAGGCACTCTGTCACTTCTCTGTTACTTCCTGCCTGGTGTGCCTTCTGCACCAGAGTGTGGGCACTGGGAACTAGAAGTTCTCAGCATGGCAGCGTTCAGTCACTTGGGGAAGTCCGGCTAAGATAGGACTGTCTTTGTGTGTCCTGGTTTGCGGGTCTTGGACTTCAAGAGCTTTTGTCTGTCTGAGACTTATGTATGCCTCAGCATTTGGGCCTTGGGCCTGCACATCTGGAGCTGCTGGTGGTGATTTGGATCTAAAGAACTCTTCTCCACTCCATGTTCTGAGTTCTGCCTGCTGTTCAAGGTCAGGACCTTGAAACTGAGAAGTCCAGGAGAACCAACAAGGTTGCTCTTCCCCATCCGTCTCCTGGCACAGGTCATCTACCTGGGCAACCAAGCAGGTTCACTTCCTAAACTGGACCAAAAGACAAACTAGAATTTGAACGGATTTGCATTTGTTTCATCCAGGAATATTGTCAGGAGCTGCATAGACTGAGGCTGAGAACTTTAGACTCTGCATATTACTGTCCTGTGCAGCAGCTTGCTGAACTAACACAGCCTTTTCAGGCCCTAGACTGACCCTGCCCAGCCATGTTGACTATTGGATCCTTTTGACTAAGTGTATGACTCCCAACTTTAACACTAAATACTTGCCTACCCATAATTAAAACAGCAGTATCTGTTGTGCACAGAGAATAAAGAAGAGCAAACACAAAAGATTCATAAGTGGATATACTAATATATTTAGTCCTGAGACTGCATTAAATATAAACAAGTATATAAATTACATTCATACATATTATCATACACTTTAAAAAGTAAAGGTGTTTTGAAAAGCTTATATCTATCTATCTATCTATCTATCTATCTAACATATATTTATTATTAACATAATTCACGTGCATAAAATCACTGGCTGCAGGTTTGCTGGTAGTTGAGTTTATCCCTTGAAGAGTTATTGAAATTGATCAGAAGGGATGCACTCAGAAGATCTGAATAATCTAATGGTGACCTAGGAGGAGAATATGAAGTCAATTGAAGCCAAATGCCTTTCAACCAGGTCTTGGTCTTCCTCAGTGGCAATAATGCATTGGTTCCATTCTCCTTGTAAATTACCTTGCTTGAAAAATTCTAATGCCAGATTTATACCAGAAAGGATTTTTTCCTAGTGAACCTCATAATGCTCGCAATCTACTGTTCTTTGCAGGACAGAGAACCTAGAAGGCCATAATGCATTATATGAAATGTGGCATCTAACAAAGAAAATCACTATCTACTCATGTGACAACTTGAATTTTTTTCTTCAAAAAGAGCACAGTTCTAGACATTATTGTTATGGATTTTAAAATATCTGAAAATGCTTGGATGTTTCTTCAAGACATGTACAAACTAGAGAGGGTCTGAGCTCTAATCCTTTGCTTCAAAACTACATTTTTTAATTCTTCGTCATCCTTCAGCAATCCTAATTTTAACCAAACAACCTTTTCCACTTCCCCTTAAAAGAAACACAGAATAGACCTTATGCAGATAGATCTAATATACATAGTTTGTTCCAATTACACCATCTGGGTTTTTTTTAATTGTATACTTCTGCCATCATTTCCTATATGATCTATGGGCTGTACTTAGACTGTTGCTTGCTCACACTGTGGAAACCAACTACTCCCAGTGCTGTGGGTTTAAAAAAATCACTGTATATTACATAAATGTTTTTCTTGTGTCTGACCTTCAAGGAGTTATATTCACATGAGCATTCTTCATGGAGGACATTCCTATTTATTTTATTCCTATTTAGATATCAAAGTTACTTAAAATTAGTAATGCCACTATGACTTTTATATTAAAGCTCATAAATACTAATGCTTATAGCTTGTAGTGCTCACCTCATATGTGAGGCAAGCACTAACAGCCCAGAAGTTCTTCTCTGGCTCATATTTTAATCTATGGAAGGGAAGGACACCTGGCATATAGCTATTAATGCAAGTCAGGCACCAGGAATGATGGGAAATAGTGTTTTCATAGTGCTATGGACATATTATCAGTAGCACTGACAAAACTCAGAAACTTTATTCTGAACCTAACTCCTGTGTTTTACATAAATATTTCATTTTAAATATAATATACAAGTGAATTTTAGCCCGTTGAAAAACGGGTGCTAGTAATGGCTTCAGCCCCCGCCACCTCGGACGCCGCCGCCAAACCGCCCTCCCAGCTGCCCGATCCCACCATTTCTACAGGAGAGAGGAGCTCGCTAGCAGAGCTTCTCTCTCTGCAAAGGCTCTTCTCAAACTGGCGCTTTGAGCGGAAAGGACGCCCTTTCCGCTCAAAGCGCCAGTTTGAGAAGAGCCTTTGCAGAGAGAGGAGCTCTGCTAGCGAGCTCCTCTCTCCTGTAGAAATGGTGGGATCGGGCAGCTGGGAGGGCGGTTCGGCGGCGGCGTCTGCGGCAGCATTTTTTAGGGCCAATTTGGCCCTTAGTAATATGGGGGGGATGGGAATGGTGGGATCGGGCTAGGGCCCCAAGGTTTCCCCCCCGCCTGGCTTTACTGGCAGCGCCAGGCCTCAGCGGCGGCTCCGCTGCCACCTCGGCCGGCTTCCCCGCCGCCTCTTCCCCCAGCACCTCTCTCCTTTGTTTGCGGCGGCTGCTTCTGGGCCGCCGTTTCCCACGCCACTTTTTTTCCCCCACGGCGGCCGCTTCTGGCCCCGCCGCCGCCTCACCCGCACTCCCGCCGCCAGTTGCCCCGCCACGGCCACGGCCACCTCTGGCTGTGGCCGCGGCTCTGCCGCGGCCGCCTCGCCCGCACTCTCCTCCCAGCATGGGTGGCAGCCACTTCTCCTTCTCCCAGCCCCAACATGGCCGCCGGGTGCTGGCATTCGCGGCTGCCTTGCTCTGTTTTGGGCATGCGCTGCGCGCATGCCCAGAACAGGCCAGGCACGGACGGACACCAAGCGTTTTATTAGAGAGGATTCTTGGAAACACCTACAATTAGAGTAAATAATTACTTTTAGTTAAATTTAATCTTTTCTATAAAGATAGCAAATGAATATGTGCAGTAACATTCAAGTTTGTTTGTTTGTTTAGAATACGTATACCTCACCCCTCCAGCACACTACTGCTCGGGGCAGCTCACAATATTAATAAAATAGATTCAATGTAAAATAAAAGACTAATAAAGTTAAACAAACTAAAAGACTGATCTACAACCACATTTAAAATTATTTTTTTTAAAAAAAGTTTCAAATTAAATTATTACTAAAAAGCTAAAAACTGACGTATAAAAACTAAAGAACCTACCAGATATAAGCAGCAGATAAAACATTTAAAAGCCTCTTATTAAAAAATACATTTTAATTGGTTGTGGTTTTTTTAACCACTGAGGGATGGAGCATGGCAGAGTTCCAAAGCCAAGGGGCCACAACCAAAAAGGCCTTGTCTCTAATCCCCACCAATCGGATCTCTGTTAGTGGTGGGGCCACAAACAGGGCCTGAAATGCTGAGTAAAGGGCCCTGGCAGGTTCATATGGGTGAATGCAGTCCAACAGGTACTCTGGCCCCAAGCTATATAGAACTTTAAAGGTCAAGACCAGCACCTTGAATCTAGCCCAGAGTTGGACCGCTAACCAATAAAGCTGCTGCAGGATGGGTGTGACACTCATGAAGTAACTTGCACCCACAAGCATCCTTGCAGCAGCATTCTGGACAAGCTGAAGTTTCTAACCCATCTTCAAGGACAGCCCCACGTAGAGCACATTGCAGTAGTCCAATCTGGACATTACCAAAGCATGAGTGACTGAGGTCAGGTCCGACTTCTCCAAGTATGGGTACAGCTGGCATACCACCCGTAGGTGGTAAAAAGCACCTCTGCACACTACCACCGCCTGTGGTTCCAAGGACAGTGTTAGGTCCAGAAACACTCCCGAGCTGTGTACTTTGTCTCTCAGAGGGATTGTGACCCCATCCAAGACCAGATTTACTTCACTACTCAGATGATCAGTTTTACTAGCCCAGAGCACTTCTGTCTTATCTGGATTAAGTTTCAGCTTGTTTGTCCTCCTCCAGTCCAGAACAGCCCCCAAGCCCTGGTTCAAGGCATCCACTGCCTCCCTGTTGACTGCTGATGACAGGAATAGGTAGAGCTGGGTGTCATCAGCATATTGATAGCACCGCAGCCACATGGATGACCTCTCCCAGAGGTTTCATGTAGATGTTAAACAGCATAGGGAACATAATAAAACATTTATCACTTATCAGATGCATGATAAAGGCCACAATCCACTGGGAAATTCTTCTCCAGAAGTCTCATTGCAATTAATAGCTGCCTGGACTTGGTAGCTCTTAATTCACTTGATGCAGCAATGGCAAGGATGTTGGTACATTAGGTTCTGAAATCACATAGGTCAAGGTATCAGAGAGCCTGATACCATGGTGTGGCAAAATATTGTAATGTGTTCATGCATGCATGCATGCTCCGGTGCATGGAGAAATTTGAACATAATTTTAGCTGCCTGCTGAACCCAGCTGAAAGTAGGTAGAAATCTAGAGTCAAGGTGCAATAACAACATATGTCTCTTTCAATATTTTAAATCTCTGACTTGACCCATTTCCTTTTTTGTCCACCTAATGTAGACTATAGGTCACCTTAAATAGCGCAGCGGGGAAATTCTTGACTAACAAGCAGAAGATTGCCAGTTCAAATCCCCGCTAGTATGTTTCCCAGACTATGGGAAACACCTATATCAGGCAGCAGCCATATAGGAAGATGCTGAAAAGCATCATCTTTATACTTTTTATAAAGCTTAAAAGCTTATACTCTTAAAAGCCTATACTCTTTATAAAGCTTAAAAGCATCATCTTTATCATCTTTATACTCATCTTTAGCATCATACTGCACAGGAGGAGGCAATGGTAAACCCCTCCTGTATTCTACAAAAAGAAAACCACAGGGCTCTGTGGGCACCAGGAGTCAAAATCAGCTTGATGGCACACTTTACGTTTTACCTTTAATGTAGACTATAAAGATTCTGGGAAATAAAATGGCATTTGTATGTTCCGTAAAGTGCCTAGCACACTGCTGATGGTTTATAGATGTTTAGTGGCAGTAGAGAGGCAGAGGATCTGAGTTTATTATGAATGAGTGAGTAGACAGTTGAGGAACAATGCACACTAGGTTACTTCAAAAATAGCAGAATTTCTAAATTCTCTAAAATCCAGCTTTATACAGGCATTGGCTTCTCTAAGAGCTGGTCATGGCATTGTAATGCCATCACTGCTCACAATGCATACATTTCTGGGTTTTATTCTGCCTCTCCATGTTCTCTGGCCATGTTGGATTTGCAGATTTCTGTAGTACTTTGAGTAGATCCTAGAGACAGCCCAAACTGGATCCTAGCACTATGCTCAATACTGCAGCAATATAAATTGATGCACACTTTGTGTGACTGACACAGGCACCTATTAGCTACTCCCCTTACTCATCAAGGAATGTATTACTCATCCTTCCTTCCATGCCTGGAACCATTTTGGACCTAATGAACAATGCCTCTCCTAACTTAATAAAATTATTTTTCTTTCTAATTTGTAAATTCTAAGATGTTGCTCACCATAAAATCCAGTCCATTTCCTCACACGGCTGACTTGTACACTACTTGGAGAAATGGTTGCAGTTGAGAACTAAGCAAGAGATTACTAGGCTTCCCTGCCTCCCATTATGCTTTCATCCTTGCCATTACATTCATTCAGTTATCATGTGCCAATATTCTCATTAATCATGTGAATGCACTGTGTGTAAAGCACTTCTGCCTCATTTAGTAATCCAAAATCCTACTGTTCAGGTGGGGAGGTGATTTTTGCCAATCTGTTCTTCCTTGGGAAACACTCTTGAACATGTCCCTGAAGGTTGTGCAGCCCTCAGGGACATATTTATGGATGTTAAAGAGGAAAGATCAACTAAAATTGCTTCCTTGCCCACACAGTGGGACTCTGGATTACTTACAGTAGCAATGTGGAGATTCCTAGCAAACAGCATTGCCACATGGTTAGTGAGGAAGTTGGCCAGTATCTTTATGCAATCTTAATTACCTAAAGATTTATTTATTTATTTGTTTGTTTATTTATTTTAAATTTCTTGTATACCACCTCCTTCAAAAATTCTAGGTGGTGAACAACAACAATACTAATAACAATTTTTTAAAAATTAAAGGGCAAAAGCCTGGCAAAATGGGTAGGTCTTAAGAAGGGCCTTAAAAGCAACTAAGAAGGGGGCTAAACGAATCGGGGGGGAAAGAGTGTTCCAAAGAGGAGGGTCAGCCATAGAGAAGACCCTCCTATGGGCCAAGGCACCACGTACTACGCCAGGGCCTGGGACACTAAAGAGGGCAAGCTGAGAAGACCTTACAGGAGAGGATACAACTGGCTGAAAGAGACAATCCTGGAGACACACAGGTGCTAAGCCCATAAGGGTTTTGTAGGTGAGAACCAGCACTTTGAATTGGACCCCGGACAGGCAACCAGTGCAGCGACCATAAAAAGAGGTGTGACACTATCAAATCTACAGCCACCCATAAGAAGGCAGGCTGCTGCATTCTGGACTAGTTGAAGCTTCTGAATCGTTTTCAAAAGCAACCCTGGGTAAAGTGTGTTACAGTAATCCAAACAAGCAAAGGCACCCTGACCACGGCCTCCACCTGCTGTTCAAGCAGGAGTTGTGAATCCAGAAGGACCCCCAGATCATGAACCGTCTCTCTCAAGGGAAGCGCAACCCCGTCAAGAGAGCAACACACAAACATCAATTGGCCAGATCGCAAACTGAACAAGAGCAACTTGGTCTTGGAGGGATTAAGCCTGAGCTTGTTTTGGCCCATCCAGGTCCTGACAGCCTCCAGGCACTGAGCCAGCACATGGGCGGCATCACCTGTGTGGGGTAGAGATATAAAGCTGAGTATATGGATGAAAACATACCCCAAACAGACAGATGACCAGACCCCACGGCTTCATGTAGCCGTTAAAAAGAATGAGAGCAAGGACCGAGCCCTATGGAACCCCACAAGAAAGGAGCCAGGGTGCAGAACACTCACTCCCAATCGACAGTGTCTGGAATTGCCCAGTGAGATAGGACCAGATGTGCTGAAAACGACTGCTTGAATATTCTAGACTAGTGTGACCAACCTGAGGCTTTCCAGCTGTTGTTGGACTACAACTCCCATCATCCCCATCCACAATTCACTGAGTTGAGAACTCCTGTTTTAAATAAATTCATGGATGGTGGACCTATCAATGACTGTTAGCCATGACAGATAAATGAAACTTCCATAGAAAGAAGCAGTTTGTCTCCAAATACCAGGTACTGGTAACAGGCAACAGGAAATATCGCCACCACCATGTCCTATTTCTGAGCTTCTCAGTGCTCTCTGTTATCTACTGATGAAGGCAGAATGCTGAACTGGATGGACCTTTTCTCTGCTCCAGCAGGGCAATTTTTGTCTTCTTATGAAACACATTATCCTCAAATGGAATTGCTTTCTGTACAGTCTAACAGAGGGGAAAGGAAAAATATTTCCTTAGTTAATTTTTGTTTCCTGTTTCATCATGTATGACCCGACCTATTCAGAAGAGTCAAGTTTAAATTAAAACCAGAAACAATTATCATCAATATAAAGGAGGGTTGTTTTTCATATCAGTTTTGTCTTTCTTGTGTACTAATTTCTTATACAGTATTTTGTTTGATATGATGCCAGGTTATAGGAAATACAGGGCAAGAATCAGAAAGTGTATGGGAACAGAATGTAACCTTTAGTGTTTTGGGCATTCTCTCGGGGTGGGGGGAGCCCACTAGATTAATGGAATGCAGTGAATAGAGGGGATCATGTTGGAGCATTCCTGTAATTTGATTATTTATGCATTTCCCCTAAATTCAGAATCTTTTCAGAAATATTTTATCTATGTACTTTATTTACTTAGCTGTAAAATTTCCTTGGGCATCCACTTCAGTGCTGAACTTCTGAACTACTTTTAAAAAAGAAAACAGAGATATTGTGTCACCAGTCACACAAGTAATAAAGTTACTCTGGTATCCGCTATGTTTTACAGCTCTCATTGCCAGACCTCTAACATTAGCTCATTGCTGGTTCCTCTTATGAGCTCTATCCTCAAAACATTACTAAAGACCAAATGGCAGAAAGGGGATCTATTTATGTGTGTATGAATCTTGCAAAGAACAGAAAAATGCATTTTAGATGGCTTCCATTCAGCCTATTAAAAACTTCCATTTTCCCTTTTGACTAATACTCCCTGCTCCTACTTGGAGCTCCATATCAGTCCCACAATCGTTACTCTGGCCACCCTCAAAGACCCCATTCTAGCTGTACTGCCTCTTATAGCTTTTCTTGCATTGTTGCTTGCAGCCTCTGGTTTTCTAGGCCACTCTCCATATGCCATTAATTTGGTAGTCCTAGATGAGGACCCTGGATGAGGGATCAAAGTCGCCCTGATCCTCTGTATTTCAGATAATGAGCAGTTCACACAAGCAGCCCTACCCAGACTTGTAGAGCCCTACCAGATTCATCCATGCACCTGGTCTTTCCCCTGCCTGCACACGCGGCCAGGCTCTGAAACATGGAGCATCAAAATCCCCTTTGGGTGCATGCAAGGCTTCACAAGGAAGATGGAGGCTCTGCAGCACTTAAGTTCTGTTTTGCCATGGAGAGTTGGGGGCCCCACACAAGCAGGGCTCCCTTTTGAGGGATTAGCTCAACCCGTGAGAGTGCAGTCCGAAGGGAGACTTAGGGCTAACACCCCGTGGTCCTCCCCAGTAGACTGGCCTTCTCATGAGAGAGCCCACCATCAGCAAGCAACATAAGCAGGCCACCCCATTATAGCGCTGGGAGGAGAACATCCAACAGAACGGGCACTAAGCTCCCTGAGATTGAAGTGGCAATGATGTATGTTCATAAGCACAGACACTGCAGGTGACAACATGAGCAAGGTGCTCCATCACTACACTGGGTGAGGAGCAAATGATGGGGAGAGTGCCCAGGGTCAGATTAAAAGGCAGCCCCAACCAGAGATTCTCAAGCAGCCACGGTCTATTATTTTTACAGAAAGTAAACCTCCTTTCCTTTGGGGGGGTTTGCATTCCTGAGGCTTACTCATGAGCAGGGCCAGACACCAGGTTTAGTGGTGCTCCTGTCAAAGAGAGTGCCCACTACCTTCAAGATAGAGTATGCCAACACTGCACTCGCTTAAAAGAGTGCCAAGCCATGGGGACACCCACTCACAACACATGAGAAGAACCATCTGTGGGGAATAAGGCAGGGACATGGATTAGCTATAGCTAATAATGCAGGATGAGAATACAACCCCCTTCTCCCATGGACCGCTCTCTCACAAGAGTATCAAGCCATTGGGGCTCTGTATTGAGCTATGTTGCTCTATGGAGGAAAGCTGCAGGGATGAGTACCATGGCAACTGCTCTCCCTGTCTTGGTGACTGCTACCAAGTAGCTGCCAAAGCGTGCCCCCCGCCAGCCAGTCTGCCCATGTGGACCTGTGCACCCTTGCTTGTGCCCTGAAATGGAGACACCACTCTCCTGTGGTCGCTGGAAATCATGGCTCCCCACCTCCCTGCAATTCCCCGCTCCAGCAGATCTGCATATGGCGCAACACCAAGCTGGGCCCAGGAATTCTGAATGGGTTTTTAAGGTCTGTCCCAGAACCCAGTATTTCTATCTGTCAGCACATGAGGCCAGGTTATGGCACTCCTTTGGGTGTGTGCAATGCTGCACAGGGAGGTTGTTTTGTTTTGTTTTGTTTTGTTTTGTTTTGTTTTGTTTTGTTTTGTTTTGTTTTCGGATATTCTGTTCTGTCTTTTATCAAGGAGCGTTAGGGATCCCACACAAGCAGGGGCCCCTTTGGTGGGTTAGCTCAACTCGTGAGCACGCAGTCCAAAGGGAGACCTAGGGCTCACACCATTTGGTCATCCCCAGTAGACTGGCTCTCGCATGGAAGGGCAAGCCCACTGGTAGCAAGCTGCCAGTGGAGCTGGAGTTTGGTTGAGTCTGCATTGACTGCCTTGCAAGAGCATCCTAGGTCATGGCAGGACACACACACACACACACACAGATTCTTTGCCCTCCCTCATCTAGGTATCCCCTCCTGGGAAGTCATCATGTTCTCTTCCCTTCCCTGAGTAAATAGGAGTAAATTTCCCCACCCTGAAATTATGGTTTGGGTGCAAGGCTCTTTGGGGGGCAGTGGTACCATCGCCATTGGATGAAGCACTGACATGGCATGGCATTTAAAGGGATTTAAATGCCCTTTCCATGTCAAGGACAGGTGGACCAAAAATGCACAATCGTGCTCAGCACACCTTCTTTGATATCATTCCAGTCGTGGCTGCTCTGCCGGCATGCTGACGCTTACCCAGAGTCTGGCCATGGAGCTTGCTTGGATAGGCCTCGGTGGCCAGGCGGAAGGGATGGGCTCCGCTCTCCTAGAATTGGAGTTTGCCAGACTGTGGGTGGACGAATGTCTGCAAGGCAATTTACAGTTTAAAATTGAAACCATGGGTTTGCCAACCTCCAGTTTTGTATTACATCTGAACCCAGACATGATGTATGAGCCACTGGGCATTTTCGGCATTGGAGTGGCTGGTTGTTGAGGAATAAAACCCAGGGTCAATGACTTCCCATCTTTAGCAAACAAATGAAATGCCAAAAGCTGCCCCTTCACCTGATGGTGCAATCCCATTTAAGCTATGTTCCTTGGCATTTAGATCACACCAGTTCTGGTTCTCTCTCTTCACTTTCAGGTTCTCACAGGAGGACCAAAAATGGAGGTGCACACAGGAAGATACTTCTGGAGTATCTGTGTTTTGCAGGGGTGGGTGGAAGAGCACTGGTAGTGACCCTGGTAATTTTCATGGGAAAGGGCAGGGTGCCACACTCCTGAACAGAAACGCTTCTCATAGAATTTGATTCTTCTCATAAACAGCTTGTACATAAGAACATAAGATCAGGACAAGGGCAGGGCTGCAGAGAAGTAACCGAGGTCCAAGACAAAGGACCTGGAACAAAGGTCCCTTGGGCCTTTAGCCTTGTGGGGGCCTTTGTCCCCTCCTCTGCACCTCTGGCTCAATGCCTGCCTAGATCAGCATCCCCACAGTGGCCAACCAGATGCCTCTGGGATGTCCACACACAGAAGACAAATTCATACCTCTTACCCTGTTGTTGCTCCCCTGCAACTGGGATTTAGAAGCCTTTTGCTTCTAGACTAGCACCCACTGATTGACTTCTCCTCCATGACTGTGCCTAACCTTTAAAGTCATTTAAGCTAGTTTCCCACACTGTATTTGAGACAGTGGATTCTATAGATTAATTATGTGTTGTGTGGGGAAAGTACTTCATTATGCAAATACATTTGTGCTGCCCAATCTAACATTTTGGACTTCTGGACAGCTTTGTTTTTACTCATTGCTGTGTTGTCATTCGCATTCGGAGCTGACTACAATTCTGGACTCAGTTCTGGTTTGAGTTCTGGATTCATTATTTATTTGGGTATTCCAGGTTCCTTATGGTGAATACTTTGTGGAAATCTTGTGATGTCCATGGTATACTAAAAGGATTCTGTTTATGGGTGTGCTATTTGAATGTGTACAATATTATGTTTTTTGACATGACTAAGCATGGCAGCTTAAGGAATGATGTCCACTGCAAATATATAATTTGACGGACACTAGTTTAGAATACGCAGCAGAGATATGGCTTGTCATATTTTATTGGAAACCTGTCCCACTGATTTTAATTGGACTTACTTCCAAATAAGCATGGTTAGGATTAAGGTGCAAGTCATTTATGGCTCCAGACTCTCTCCAGGAAAAAGAGAGACGTTATCCTTATCCTCCAGGATCATTATTTCCATTTTAAAATTCTGCAGACTCCCAACACCTGCAGTAGTGAGAAACCTGAGGTCATACCTGAACCAGAGATTCTTGTGTGGCAGCAGGTTACATTACTACTAATTGAGTCACTGCCCCAGCTGTGTTTACCTATATCAAGCCATTCAGAGTTAGTGATCTTTGTTCCGGTAACTATGGAGTGTGCTTTACTTTGAATTCATCAGTAATGCTGGGGAGAAAAAATCCATCATTTGGCCACCATCCAACATGGCAATGGGAAGCGCATGCTGGAAGGACAGTCTGTTTTCTGCATTTTTGAAAATCAGTTATACTTTCTGATTTCCCAGATTAATGGGAACATTATTTAGCAATCAGTTATAGGGAAATGGAGGTTTAAAATAGGTTACATTAGAGTTAAGCCCAGATGGTCGATCTGATAATGAAGCCATTAACTGACAAGAGATGGCTCTTTGAAACCCAGATCTTCACCTGTTTATCACTGTGGAATGTTGACGTATCAGTTACTGCCCACATAGGGATGCATATGCATCACTCCTTCCATTAGTAAGGGCCCACATATAGATGTATTAGGGAGGGAAGTAGAGAAAAGTACAGGCAAATACATTATGAATTTCTTTCATACCAGAGGAGGAGAGCTGGGGTATTTCAGAGAGTTCGTGGTTTTCTTAAAACGTGTATACAGACACACCCAAGGACTGAGCTCTGTGCATGAATGTTGCCTTCATGATGCTAGTGAGCAGTGCTCACTGTGCAGTGGAAGCCCACATTTAGCAGGGCCTGGCAGTTCGTGTTATGGGAAGCAAGAGGCCAGCTTCTTTGCTTCCCTTCAGTCTAGGTGCTAAAGTGGGGGAGAGGGAATTGGCCATGGAGAAAGTTCATCCTTTAGGGATGTACTTTCCCCCCATATGACCCTTTCCACACACACCCTCGACATAGGACCCTTAGGACGTAGGACATAGGAGGCTTGTGTTTCTTGAGACTATACACTTTGCTTTAGCCAATATGACCCCACTGGGTATTTTTCCATAGAGCCACTGGGTAAGAAGTAGCTTATCATGCCATATCAGGTAGCAGCGATATTCTCAGCCACAGGGTGTCTTCCATGATCTTATAGTGTGGGAAGATAATATTTATAATACAGTCACCCCCCACCAACTGCGGGGCTTCTGTTCCGGCAAAACCTCACTGTTGGCAAGCAATTGAAATCAATAGGAAACAGGGTTAGGGGAACTGTGGTCATGAAAAGACAAAAAAAATCAAATAAATAAATAAATAAAAATTCCAAAAATCACCAAGAATAAGCAAGAGGAGTGAGCAAATTGAACCTCTTGGAAATTTGGGGGGGGAAACCCAAATCACTCAAAAGTACTTTTGAACCCCCCAAAATCACTCAAAGTCACTTTAAATCATGAGGAGTTGGCAGAGTCAGCAAGAGGAATGAGAGGATTGAACCTCTGAACCCCTCAAAATTGTGGAAACCCTCCCCCCATCACTAAAAGATCTCATCAAACCTCAGATACTCGGGTCGCAGTTGGCTAGACTGGTCACAATTTTCCAGTCGCAGATACTCAAAACCTTGAATGGGAAAGCCACGGTTGGCGAGAGATGACACACTACAGCTATTTCTGTCGATCTACATTTCCTTGAAATAATTTGTAGGGTACAAAGGAACTTGAATTCATAAGAGAAAATATCACCATTCATTGAAGTAGCTGCAAATTTAATTGAAGCGGACAAGGATATACTGCATGGATATTTAAAAGTAGAACTTTAGTAAGTTTAGACATATAAAACAGCTTACATAATTATATATAGTTCAACTTTCAATGAAAAATGGAAATCCAGTCAAAATATGTTCTTTTATATGTGATTGGTTCTTTCCAAAGCTGTTTTTTTTTTTAATGGAAAAAGCTATTTTCTGTTTGTTAAAGCTCTTTAAAAAAAGAAAAAGGGGAAAGCTGTTTTCTGTTTATTACGCAATGGTATTTTAAGTAACTAATAAACCCAAGTAAAATAAGGAAACCAGAAATGGGCAAATTTTTCATGAATATCTTCATTCCACGCACACCACCTCCCAGTTTTTCAGAGAAGAGACTTCAAAGGAACACATAATTATTTGGTGGGAGACTGGTAATCATTAGCCCATTGCCAAAAGGTTTGTATCTGTATGGAGATTATTATTATTTTTTTACATTTATATCCCGCTCTTCCTCCAAGGAGCCCAGAGCGGTGTACTACATACTTGAGTTTCTCTTTCACAACAACCCTGTGAAGTAGGTTAGGCTGAGAGAGAAGTGACTGGCCCAGAGTCACCCAGCTAGTTTTATGGCTGAATAGGGATTTGAACTCGGGTCTCCCCGGTCCTAGTCCAGCACTCTAACCACTACACCATGGGTCTATAGTTCAGTAGCAGAGCATCTGCCTTATATGTAGTGGGTCCTCGTTTCCATCTTTGGCATGTCCAAGAAAGAATGAAAAAGATGCCCATATGGAATCTTGGACACCTTCTGCCAGTCAGAAGGCTTGTTCTGACTGTCATTAACTGGACAGGACAAGCATTCTACCCAGTTTCAGGAGCTGTGCACACCTCTGATTTTTATTTCATTTGAGTTAAAAGCTAGGTCGGAGGAGGGAAAAGTAATAGTGTGGAAGGTGGGAGCAGGCTCCCAGGCACTTCCTCCAGTCTTGGTAATATGCTAGGTAAAAGTGCTGGGCAGGATAATGCCATCAATGAGCCCACCTCCTACATTATCACTCCCCTCCAAAAAAAAAAAAAAAAAAATCAGGATAACACACAGATCCCAAAGGTAGGTAGGATGCTTGTCCTACCCTGTTAATGATCATCAGAACAAACTTGTGTAAACATAGGGCAGCTTCTGCTCTCACTGTGCCAGTAGGCAATGAAACCACCAGTACAGAAAGATGGTGATACCACCCTCCATTCAGGGTGAAAACAGTGTTGCGGTTTCATTTGCCATCAATGCTTTCACCATGTAGCTAAATCTGTTTGGCTATATGGCAATGTAATGTCATCATTGAGCTGCATGTTCCCTGATTGGCTGGGATCGCATAGCCAGCAAGAAGAACAGAGTTTTGTTTTAGGGGTTTTTATAAAGAAAAATAGCTTTTGAAAATGATTTATCTTCCTAAAACAAATGGAGTATGAAAATGGATATATTGTTATGCCAATTACTTTGACAATAATACTTTGGTGCGGTTAAGACCAGCTTTCTGAATGTCACTGATCTGAAACTAATGCTTCCACTACTTGAAATTACATTGCTGAAATACTTTTCATTCAACATTTTTCTGAGGCTCTGGCCAGTTTCCAGTGGGCGACTGACATATTCTTAGTACATCATCACAGGTTCCTGCCTTTGGTCTACAGATTTGAAAAGGAAGTAATAATACCCTAATATGACCAGGAACTCCAATAAAAGAGGGAACTCCCACAAAATATATACCCAGGCATTCTTGCCAAGTGTTTTATAAGTGCAAATCAACTCTACAATCTGAGTCTTGGGTCTGCTTCTCCTGTTCAGAAAATCAGCAAGTACAGTCTGTTTGCTGTATGCACCAACATTTCTGGAATGTGTGTGGTGTGTCCATGCATTGTCAGGTTGTGGTAGTGTTGATACCACATCAAAAACCAGTCTACAAAAAGGGTCAAATGGCAATGGCTCTATTGTGAAAATTATTTATTTATTTATTTATATTTTATTTTTACATTTATATCCCACTCTTCCTCCAAGGAGCCCAGAGCGGTGTACTACATACTTTAGTTTCTCCTCACAACAACCCTGTGAAGTAGGTTAGGCTGAGAGAGAAGTGACTGGCCCAGAGTTAGCCAGCTAGTATCATGGCTGATTGGGGATTTGTACTCACGTCTCCCCGGTCCTAGTCCAGCACTCTAACCACTACACCACATTTAAAGTTTATAGTGGAATTCCCATGGCAAAACTTACTGTATTAGTAAGAGATAGTCATATAGAAAACTTCATAGAAGATTGGAAACCCTTTTTGCGGTATATGAAAAACAATGTGAATTTGGATTTATTAATAGGGGTTGAAATGTAAAAATAACAGTTGGGGAATTTGTTATAGTAATGAAACTAATCGATTACTATGGTGATGAAAACAAGGATTAGGACATAATAACCAGATATAGAAATATGAAGAAAATATTTACATGAGAGCAAATATGGATGTTGCAGTATAACTGTGTTGAAAGATGAACGGGAAGTCACACTGATATGTAGAAAACTAATTTTTAAAAAGTGCCCCCCCCCAAAAAAAAGTTTATAGTGGAATTCCCAATAAGTATTTCTCCAGCATTCTCTACCAGACCATACTGGTTCACTTCCATCATTACCCTTATGCCCTATTGGTGGCAGAAGAGAGTAAGGTCGTATAGGTCCCAAAGCAAGACCTTGGCTACCAGATATACTAGAGTCTTCCTCCCCTTGCTACTGTGACAGTGTGCCAGAAGAGATAGCCAGCTATGTCTTAGTCCTGTGATCCACTGCTCTTAGATGCCCTCAGTGAACCTGGCCAGCAGGAGATACTGCAACCTGCTTTCTGGTATCCCCAGGCCAACATTTAGTCATAACTATTATCCCAACATTTTGTTAAGTGACATAAAGGAGCAATGGCCCACATGATGTGCAGCATTACAGGGCTGTAATGCTTTACCCTGGTACTGTTGTGGGCTTCAAAGGCAGCCCCAATGCTTTCTTGGAGGAGTAATTACAGACGGAGCATTTCCAGAAGTTCCCCCATTCATGGCAATGAGAAAACCTGTGGAAATGCTGCTTCTGAAATCACCACTCCAGAACAGCATCAGTGCTACCTTGAATTCCACAGCAACCCCAGGGTACAACGTTATGGCTCCTTAGCACTGTGCATCAATACCCAGGATTCTGCAGGTGCGGAGGCCAAGTGAGCAGTGGGGATGGGGCAGCCTCCCTGCAGGAAGTTGGGGTGGGTGACAGGGGCATAACTATAATAGGGCAAGGGGAGACAGTTGTCTGGGGGCCCACTGCCTTGTGAGGGCCCAAGAGGCAAGTCACATGACTGACTTCCCCAGCCATGCACCCGCCCGGGCTCACTTCAGTTGTATTCATCCTCTGAAATTGATGTGAGTGTTAAGACCTGGAGCTACCAGAACAGCATGTCTTTCTCTAGTACCATTAAATGACTTGTATCATCCACAATTTACAAAACCTTTAAAAAAAAATTTAGGATGATGTTCTATTGTGGTACATAGGAGATAGATAGATAGATAGATAGATAGATAGATAGATAGATAGATAGATAGATAGACAGATAGATATAAAATATGTATTATGTATTATGTATGTATGTATGTATGTATGTATGTATGTATGTACTGTATGTATGTATTTTACTATGCTATTTGTTACCACTATTCAACCTCATTTAAGATTTCTTTACTTCATGAGCTGAGCTTCAGTGCGGGGGGGGGGCATTTTAAAATCTTGTCTCTGGGCCCACTCCAACCTTGCTACGCCCCTGGTGGGTGACAACGCCTTATGAAGCTCCCTGGGTACCAGCAATGGGTAGGTTTTCATTATTAATGGTTTTATGCTGGTTTTAAATTGTTCTGTAATGATTTTTTTAAAGCATTAATTTGTAGGTTTTATGTTTATTGTTGTGCAGCCCCACCCAGAGCTGTTTGGATGGGGCAGTATATAAATGTAATAAAAAGAAAGAAAGAAAGAAAGAAAGAAAGAAAGAAAGAAAGAAAGAAAGAAAGAACAGTAAAGGATCCAGCAGTCAAGAAAAATGCCACAGACTAACACTTGTTAGGGTTGCAATGAAGGTCCTGGAAAGGATATTTAGATGCCGTGACGTGTCTACACCTACAAAAATTAGAATCGTTCAGACAATGGTTTTTCCCATGATACTCAATGGATGCGAAAGTTGGACTTTGAGGAAGCAAGATAGAAAAAGCATTGACGCTTTTGAACTTTGGTGCTGGAGAAGACTTTTGAGGATACCGTGGACAGCCAAGAAAACAAACAAATGGAGCCAATTTGTTGGATATACTATATCCAACAATAGCCATTTGTTGGATATACTCCAACAAATGGAGTATATCTGGTAGCCAAGGTAGCCAAGGATAGTAGAACAGATCAATCCAGAATTTAACCTCGAGGCACCAATGACCAGGCTCAAACTATCATACTTCAGACACATTATGCAAAGACCAAGCTCCCTTGAGAAGTCTATAATGCTGGGGAAAGTTGAAGGAAAGAGAAGAAGAGGATGACCAGCAGAAAGTTGAATGGACTTGATTATGACAGCAATGAATGCACCACCAACTTTACCTTAAAAGCCAAGTTGAAGATAGATCATCCTGGAGAGAATCTTACTATGCAGGCGCTAAGGGTACCCAGAATGTTGGGGGCAATATGCTAAATCATTGTAAACCGCTTAGAGAGCTCCGGCTATAGAGCGGTATATAAATGTAAGTGCTATAAATGTAAGTTGACACCGACTTGATGGCACTTAATCAATCAATCATTCAATTAAATAAATAAGTTCACCGTCACTTAAAGTAATATTCTCCAGCCCTCACTGTCACCCTTGGAGAGGTGCTTATCAGCCGCTACTGCTGTGCATCATGTCAGTCAATGGTCCACATGTCATGCAAGGGAACGCAGACAGCTGGAGCACTGCCCTTGCCCCATGTGGGTATAAATTCACTGGGTATAAATTCACTCAGCTGTAAGGGCTCCATGCATGCCCATTATTTCCAATGGGCATTGTGTCCATGGATGTCATACCATATTATTTGAACTGTCTCAGTAGTATCTGGTAGTATATTGGAAAGAGTATATTTGTTTGTTTATTATTTCTTGTTTACACAGTCGGAGAGGTGTTATTGACTGGTTTGTTTTATCCAGATATCGAGTCCTTCCCAAGGACCTGGGATGCCAGAATTTTGTTATCAATATTGTTGTTATTATAGATATCGTCGCAAAATATAAGCTGTTCCCAGTAAAGTTGCTTTTTGTAATTGGCTGATGGTGATTTCTGTGGCCCCTATGGTGTTGAGGTGCTCTTCAAGGTCTTTTGGAATTGCACCTAGGGCGCCAATTACTACTGGGATTATTTTGGTCTTCTTCTGCCACAGCCTTTCAATTTCAATTTGCAGATCTTTGTATTTTGTTATTTTTTCTATTTCTTTTTCTTCTATTCTGCTATCCCTTGGTATTGCTATGTCGATTATTTTAACTTGTTTTTCTTTCTTCTGGTTATATCTGGTTATCTGGTTATATATCTGATTATATATCTGGTTATATCTGGTGTATTGTGTGGCAGATGTTTGTCTGTTTGTAGTCGGAAGTCCCATAATATTTTTGCATCTTCATTTTCTACAACTTTTTCAGTTTTATGCTCCCACCAATCTTTGGCTACAGGTAGCTTGTATTTTTTGCAGATGTTCCAGTGTATCATCTCTGCTACCTTGTCATGCCTTTGTTTGTAGTCAGTCTGTGAGATCTTTTTACAACAGCTGATTAGGTGGTCCACTGTTTCATCTGCTTCTTTACAAAGGAGGCACTTGCTGTTTTGTTGTTGATTTTTCGACTTTTGCTCTTATTGCATTTGCACTTGGTGCTTGTTCTTGTGCAGCCAGTATTAAACCCTCTGTCGTCATCATCATCATCATCATCATCATCATCATCATTTCCATAAATGCCTAAAAACACCCAATTCTGTACAAACATAAGTTTAGCAATGACAAGACGCTGCCCATAAATTTACAGTTTAAATATATGGTTGAGACTTTATATTTCCTTTCAATGCATACAGTTCTGATTGCCTTTAGATAAGTATATCTGTAAACAGATAAAAATCCAAAACAGAAGGATTTTGGCTACTTTAGTCATATTGACTTCAATTGAAATAAGATTGTGTAATTGTGTCTGAACTGGGTTATCGTTTTGAGCTCTAAATTTGTGGAACTACTTGTAGCCTACAAATATCTCCAGCCTGCTGCAAAATTCATTAAATGTCATAATGGCTCTCATTGTAATAACCAGTGTTAGTTAAATATATAATTGTAAATTGTTGGTGATTTACAAAGGGAGGATTGTGTGATGACTAGGACTGGGCAGACCCAGGTTAAAATTCCCATTCAGCTATAATGTTCATGAGGTGACTTTGGGTCAGTCAGCTCTCAGCCTAATCTACTGTTAGTGAAACTGCTCCAGGGTAATTGGCGGACACCCTGAAATCTACCTTTTGGGTTCATGTGGGGAAATTAGCTCATAAAGGAACAATTTCACTTTAGTTTTAATTTGAATTGGACTGAGACAAGATTTCAGTTTCAAAATAAAAAGAAGATATTTATTATAGTGAGGGGTACAGAGGAGAGAAATGTGTGGTTAAAGCAATATTACTATCAACAATACTTTTAACTGCAATGAGACATTATAGCTTAGAGTCCTAATTGTATAAGTGCCCAGGTGGGCAAGAGAAAAAGGCTTTTAGAGAAGGAGGCGGTTGGATTTAAGAAAGGGGAGTAGATATTGCCCAGGGAGGGGCAAAGCTCATATCACCTGACCTCAATGAAGGGTTTCGGGAACCATTGATGAACCTCATTCCTCAGGAACAGGTCAGGCCAAGGTGGGTGCAAGGAGGTTGGAGGGGTTAGTTGGTAGAGGTGAATCCAGGAGGGTGCTTCCTCTGTGGAACCAGCTTCCTATGTTAGCTAGGAAGTCTGGGCAGATCAGGCTGGGCAAGAAATACTGGACACAGCTTGCATGATGGCCTGTGGACAGTAAATCACCCAAAAAGCTGTTGGTAACCCCAGGTAGTTGGTGGGTAGAGAGCACAAAGATCGCAAAGCACACAGAGATCCCAAGGAGCACCCAATGGAGTCCCAAGTGAAGTATACAAGGGAGCACACTGGATCATGTAATTGGGGGGGTTCTTATACCCAAGAACATATCCTCAGGGCACATTCCAAATAGCCTTTTTTGTTGGAAAGGTGTGTGGGTGGAACCAAGAGGGATCCCATTGTTGCTGATCTTTCTTCCTGAGTGTAACAATTTGGGAATTGCCGAGATATACCAAGGCTTTTGTCATGAAAACGGAGTGCATAGACGTGAGGAGGGGAATATGCATAGATGGAAAAGTCCAGTAATCTAATCAATATTTTTAATGGGTGCATCTCTTAGGTTTGTATTGCTTGCTCAACCTCTTTTGTGAGTGGGGGAGATTTACCTCTGCAAGCCTTATCTATATTCTTGCTGTTGAGCTAATTGGCACATTAGCTCACTGCTATCCTTTTTGCAAAAGGCGGGGAAAACAAGGCAATTCACTCTGAGAACAGAGTGGCCTTGACAGAGAGTTAACCTGCTTTTTGTTAACTTCTGGTATCCCAGCAATAGGAAGGGTGTGCATCTGCTCCCCTTTCCAATTTGCTTGTTAGGAGCCAAATCTAGGGGCGACTGGACCACTGTCACTAAGTGACCTATCCTCATGTGTATAAACAGAGAACTCACGATGCTGTGAGGCTCCTGAGCATATACAGAATGAGATCTCCAAGCCTGGAGACTCAAACACAAACAAGGGGGCTCCTGAGAGCCGACAGAAAAGCATTTCTGGCAACACTAACCCTACAGGGTTGTTGTGAGGTTAAGATGGGGAGACACCATGTGCATTGTCTTCAACTCATTACAGGTAGGGGTGTGCACAGAACCATTCTTGGAGACTCCATTCAAATTCAAACTCAATTCTAGCTGAACTGCCAGTCCATGAACCAGTTCATGCGGTCGAACCAAGTTGAACCAGTTCGGCCCAGTTCGACCCAGTCCAAGGGGCTATGCTTGCAGAGAGGAATCTGGATTCCCCTTTACAAGCAAAGGGGATTCCTAGCTCTATAGGGGTTCAAAGACGGGGGACAGGTGAGAGGGCACTTTACCAGCAGTGGCGGCGTGTTGGTGGCTCCTTGGTAGTGGTGATGGCCGCTTTAGGCCCCACTGGTGCTTCCCCCCAGCAGTATGGTTACGCAAATGGTCACACATGTCCGGAGGCCTGAACTGGGCTGCTGCCGGCCCACACTGCTGGTGGGAGCCCCTGCAGGGTCTAGTGGGGCCACCACTGAGGCACTACCAATAAGGTACCCTCTCATCCGCCCCCCTGCCCTTTGAACCCCTTTGGAGCTAGGAATCCCCTTTGCTTATAAAGGGTAATCCTCACTAGATTCCCGAACCAAGCTCGAAACAGTTGAACTGGGCCAGTTTGGAATGAACCTGGTTCAATCTGAACCAGGCCTGGGTTGGTTCGAACTCAGACCAAACCCCTTTTGGCGGGACCAGTCCAGTTCAAGCTCAAACTGGTCAAACCTGGCTGGTTCGAATTGAACCTGGTTCAATTTGATTCGAATTAGGGGTTCTTTACACCCCTAATGGCAGGAAGGGCCATTTTTAAAAAATCTAGCACAACAACACAACAATAACTATTATGATACACATTTCAGATCCATTGGCATTATTATTTTACATGCCAGGATGGCAGCTCTTCTTTGCTAGCGCTGTAATTATTATGACTGATCAAAAGAGCAGAGATAAAGAAAAGATTTTAAAAACAGAATCAGACTTGCTGAGGCAGGCTGGCTGTTTAAAGAAGACATTGAAGGTTGCTTGAAAAATAAAACCTGTAAGGACTGTCACATTAAATAACATGTGTGTCACTGCTAAGCTAGACAGATGCTTATTGATTAAAAGGACAGAAAAAGAGGACCTTGGTTCATTCTGGTTTAAAGGATGTGCTGGCCGATGATGATGATAATGGACAAGGAAAGCTCATACTGGGAATGATCAGTGGGTTACAAAAAGTAAGTGGTAAGGCAGTGTGGTGCAGTGGCTAGCGTGTTGGTTTGGATGTGGAAACCCAAGCTTCAAGTTCCTACTCAGCTAGGAAGCTCCCTGGGTGGTCTTGGGCAAGATATCCCCCCTCTCTCACTTAACTCCCAGGCATACAAAAATTGCAGGTAGTCATGATGGGCTGTTTTTTGTTTTTTTGTGGCGGTGGCTGGGTCCAAAATTAATTCTAGAATAATATTTTTACCAGGAACAACAGTATCTCACCAAAAAAACAAGCAAGTTTTGAGATCATCAGAATTCTTCGTCAGACAGGATGTTAAACAAACAAACAAAAATCAAGAAAGGGTGCTGGGCAAGATACAGTTTGCCCTGCCCTGTAGTTTGTAGTAATCATAAAATGAAATGTGTAAGCCTTTGCTGAGGATTAGATTAGGCCTAGTCGGTGCAAAAGAGATATCAGGTCACACCAAATACTACAGAGACAGAGAAACTCTCCCTTTGAAAATGTAACACCTGGCAGTTTCACACTCATGGAAACATTCAGGTCCCTTGGAGGGGGTGATTAAAAAAGAAAATACCCCCCTTGTGGGGGAGAGTGATAAAGAAAATGTGGTAGTCTTTAAAATTAGTAAAACTGCAGATTAATTTTAGATGGTGCTACCTTACAAGGTTCTTGGGAGTTAACCCCCCCCCCCAAACAATCACTTTGAGCTCCTTCAGGAAAGGGTGGGTTACATGTGTCATACATACTGGCATTTTTCTGGGTTCAAAATTACTTCATAATTTTCGCCCCCTTTAGCCTCACAATAACCTTGTCAGTGAGACTTTCCAGTTTTCTTCATGACAGTTTGAATCCATGTCTCCCACCTGAATGCAATGGTTTAGTCATTAATGTAACAACAAAAGAGCCTTGCTAAGTCAGATCAAAGCTTATCTAGTCCAGCATCCTGTTTTGCACAGTGTCTAGCCAGATACCTTTGGGAAGCTCACAAGCAGGACATGAAGCCAGTGGCTTTCTCAAACGATCACTCCCCTAGAACTGGTACTCAGAGTCATACAGCCTGTGAACCCAGAGCTGGCATACAGCCCATCATGACAAGTCGTCATTGATAGACTTATCTTCCATCAATGGTTCTGTTCTCCTTTTAAAGCCATCAGTGCTAGGGCCCCTCACTGCTTCTTGTGGCAGTGAACTCCATACATTCACTATATGTTGTATGAAGAAGTACTTTCTTTTGACCATCCTGCATCTTCTGCCAACCTGTTTCACTGGATGGCTTAATTCTAGTTCTAGTTCCCACAAGGGAGAAAAGCTTCTCTCTGTCCACTTGCTCTCCGTCATGCATAACTGTAGAAGCCTCTATCATGTTCCCCTTTAGTTGCCTTTTTCCTCAGCTAATACACAAATGCAATCACCTTTCTGCATAAGGAAGGTGCTTCAGCCCCCTGATCATCTTGGCTTTTCGTTCTACCCCTTTTCCAGTTCTACAATATCCTTGGCAACCAAAACTGAATATAGTGGCTGACATGATTCACAGCCAACCGTCTCCATAATGCTCCACCTTGGGGCTGCTGTTGACTTGTAAGAGCCCCATCACTCTTCAGAATGAACAGTTGCATGAGCTGCACTACCACACTTCCCCCATTTGCTGCAATGAGGGGAAACAATGGTAGTGCTGCTTGCTCGGCCACTCACTGAATAGTGTCAAGTCCACAGCAGTCCCAAAGTAAAATGTTATGGAAGATTCATCATGTCAGCCACCATTCCAAATATAAAGTCATCACAGATTTCTATAAAGGCATTATAATATAACAGTTTGTGATCCCAACAGTTGTGTTTTCACAGCTGCCACACACTGGATTGACATTTCCATTGAGCTATCCACCACAATCTCCGTTCCCAGTTAGTCACTGCTAGCTCAGATTTCACCAGTGACCCAGTGTACACTTTGTGCTTACTTACATAGAACTGTAGTGCCATTTTGCTCCCCATTCACTAAATATGAAGATATTGCTCTAGTTTAAAAAGGAGGTGATGGAATAATTTTATTTATAAAAGTATATTCTTCTTTTCCCTCAAAGAGCATCCAAAGTGGCTTATGAAAATTCATTAAAACAAGCATGGTAGAACATAACAATACAAAGAACCAGAATACCACAGCAGTCAGACAACAAAGCCAAGGGGAACACAAGAATTTAATTAAAGGCAATAAACAAGTTCCAGTTGAAAAAGGTTTGAAATGCCAGTGCGGAAGGAGCCACCCCACTGCTGAAGGAGATAGCCACAGAGTAGATGCCACAGTAGAGAAGGCCCTCTTACATGTTGCCCACAAATGAGCCTCAGAAGACAGAGGAGCATGCAAGAGAACCTCCCCAGATGATCTAAAGGGGTGGGCAGCTTCATATGGAAGGAAGTGATTCTCTAGATCATTTGATCCTAAGCTGATACTAATATAGGCTGCCAACCCTTTCAGGCAATTGTCCCTTGATTCAGTCTTCCTCATATATTTCTAATAAGTTTAGTTAAAATAATTTTCATTCATCATGTTCTTTTACTGGAAATGGTGGGAACGTAGAGTGGGGAAACAAGGGAGCATACAGCTTAATAACGCAAATAGATTGGCATTCAGCACGGAAGCTGGTATCACCATTGTGCTTTGCAGTATGCTAGATATTCCAAATGGCTTGGGAATTTGTTGCACAATAGGTCAGTGTGCCACTATATGAGGCACACAATATCATATATTTTTACTCAGCATCAGGGGCATAGCAAGGTTGGTGTGGGCCCCAGTATAAAAATGAAGATGGGCCCCTGCCCCCTCTCTTCTTCAGAGAGATGGGCGCTCTAGGTGGCCATCTTTGTGTCTCCTTGGGCTGAATGGAGCCCAAAGAGACACACAATCCCGGATCCTGGGCTAACGGCACATTGGTGCCCTTAATCCAGGCTAAAAACTGGGCTACAGTGCCAGGATAGGCAGCTCTGCCCTACTGGGATTGGGCCCATTCCAAACGGTTCTCACATGCAGCCTAAACCAGACTGGGTTCCCAGGACACAATAAAACAACCATGTACTGGCATCACACATGGCAATCAATATAGTTTGCATGCTTTTCCCTACATAGTGCAGTCCATGAAGAGAAAGTATAATCCTTAGACTTCACATTACACTCATAAGCCAAATATTGAAAACCTGGTGGTGCGGGCATGGGATATCAATCATTTCACCACTCCATAAACAGTCTGTTTCTAAGTGTCTACATTAAGTGATTTGGGGCATGTATTGCTAGACATGAAAATTCAGATGTAAACAAATACAAGCAATATGTGAGCTTGTAAGCAAGAAAAATGAAACAAGATTACCTTATATGTATATGTAAATGTTTTGTGCCTGTGTATTTGAAAGTGCAAATCATTTCAGGCAGTATTTTGCACCTGCAGTTATATTTGCCTACAAGTGAGCTTAGTTAGACATTGAAGTTATTGATTTCAGCTGCAAATGTGGGACCTTTTGGTAATCTAAAATGCAGGCATGAATAATTGCATACAAATCTGTGTGCCCACAAAAATGTCTGCATTATTCCAATACTGTGTGTCTCTTACAAAAACCGTGGACTGTATAAGATACCCAGAATCACACACAGAGTATCAGCAATAAATATAATACTCCTTAGTGCCTTTTCAATTTTTGAATAAAGAGGCGGATGAGAAATAATACATTTAACCAACAACTCTTCCTAGTGACTACACGTGGATATGCAGGAAAATACCATTCATATTTCCAATGGAGGCTATTAACCTTCTTCAAAGAAACCTTTTCCTTCTTAATCCATATATTTGTAATGAGATAAAGTAGCTTAATATGAAGTAGGTTAATTCTGTATTATTTAGTCATAGCATGCCTGTTGCTTAGGTGTCCAGTGTTGATACATTTAGCATACAATTGCAAAGTTTAGCCTTTTATGATGTCATAGGAAAGGAGAGTCAAATGCTGTGATATCCTTAACACACACCAAAAGTCCTAAAAGCCTTTCCTTGTATTCTTCAACTTCAGTAGACCTAGGTGTGGTGCAATTTTTAACCGGTGACTGCTTCCTGCTGTACCTGTTTTATGCAAAGGGTAATGCTATTTGCAAAAGGCCAAGGGGGGAAAAGTCCCTCTTTAATTTTCGTCCTAGTGTTTGGACAGCTAAAAATGCATCCTTCAGCTAGTTCTGACAATCTGAGGCATAATGAGGTATTTCCCCTTGTTTCAGAAGCTTTAGGCAAAATCGTTTTGGCATGCCTGGAAGTTGTTCCTTCTGCAAACAGAGGGGCAGTTATAGAACAGCCAAGTAGGTGTTTGTGTACATTTATAAGAGTGACAAGGTACAGACAAGTTTACAGCCCAGTAAATCTGTTTTCCTGTTGTTTCTAATGGATGTAATTCTCTCAAAGGCTTTACAATAATAGTCGTTATTTTTTAAAATGATTGATATAATTTTATATCCCACTTTTCCTCTCAAACATTACAGAAGTATTAAAATATTATATAAACATTACATAAAATATCATACAAATGCTAAAATGCATCTACGGTAGTAGAGAACAGGGGTAATATTTCCTTCAGGCAGGGTGAACCAGTTGGGATGTGAGGCAGGGCACAGTGGGGCATAAAGTGGTTGCCTCTTGCCATCATGGGTGCCACCCCAGGTTCCTCCCTTCCACTGCCCTTCCTCATCCCTCTGGAGCATGCTGTTTATGTTGCCATCCTTGCCCCACTAGGGCATGCTCCTTCTTTCTTCCCCCCGCCCCCCGCCCCCTTCACGTGAGCTAGGAACACCCCTGTCACCATTGCCTTGCTTAGTGGCATGCTCTGAGCGTGCTCGCACGTTGCCGCCACCGCCTCAGCAGCAAGGTTTGAAAATGCAGAGCACCCACCTGCAGATGGTGGGGAGGTCATATTGTGCTTTGCCTCAGGCAGCAAAATGTCTTGTACCTCCTGGTGGGAAACTAGGCCAAAGTCCTAGTGCAGTAAAATGGCTTCATTTGTTTTTTGAAGGCCATAAGGGACCCAGTAATGCATATCTCAAAGGGTGCCCCATATAGAGTGCCATCACTGAGAAGGCCCTGTTTGCTATGTAAACTGCATTGTGAACTTCTTGTTCAAAAGTAGAATATAATTATGTATCCTCTCCCTTCCCCTACTTCTTCTGAACTCCTTCCTCCCAAGAAGGTTTTGCATTTTAACAAATAGCATTAGGGCTCAGTTCCATGCATATGTATATAAGTTAGTCTTCAGGTCAGACAGCATCTGCTAACCGTGTGGCAGGAAACTGGCGGGGGAGGGGGTGTGTTCAAGCGCGTTTGATGGGTTTGATTGCCATGTGGAACCAAATATGGAAAGTATTGATGAAAATAATCTTTCCCTCCCCACTCCCTGGTATTGCTTTCTAGATTTTAGATCATGTATTAATTCTCAGCTAGAACCACAGGAAACTGCTGTATTGATGCACACAAGCCTATGGTGCCCTTCAGTAGTCTGGATCTCCCGCGGCTGCCAGTCACAGAAGCACTTTCCCTCAGACTTATAGCAGGTCCCACTGCAGACGATCACTACTGTAACCGTGAGCTGCTGGAGAGAGGGGGTGAGTGACAGTTCCAGGGCGGGACTTCCTACTCACTTTCAGAGCTGTAACTGAACAATTGGGGGTGGAGTCTGAAGAGGGCTAATGTTTTATTGCTCTAGCCATCTAATGGCACAGCAGGAAAACGCTTGACTAACAAGCAGAAGGTTGCCAGTTCAAATCCCCGCTGGTATGTTTCTCAGATGATGGGAAACACCTATATCGGGCAGCAGCAATATAGGAAGATTCTGAAAGGCATCATCTCATACTGCACGGGAGATGGCAATGGTAAACCCGTCCTGTATTCTACCAAAAGAAAACCACATGGCTCTGTGGTTACCAGGAGTCGACACCGACTCGATGGCACAACTTCTGTTGGTTTTACCAGGAAAAACTTATTTTGTGAGGTTACCAGTACTGTGGATGCTGGTGTGCTGAATAACAAATAAACTTCAGATTCTACTAGGCTCTCCTCAAAACTTCAGGTCTTGCCCTGACTCTGCTCTGGTCTACCAGATTCCTCTGTGGCCCGACTCCAGACCTGTGAGATTTCTTCAAGCTCCACCCTGAGCTGCCAAATTCTACCCTTTCCCCACCCACTGCCCCAGCCAAGGAGGCCACTTTTTAAAGTCAAATGTTGGCAAGGCTAGTGGTAGGCCCAAATGCTCAGAAGCTGCCCTGTAGCATTCACAGTAAATTAAGATGACAAAGTTCAGTTCTACTACTGATGAATCTCTCCAGCGAAGAAATCCTAAAATAGATGTTTATTTTACGGCTGCTTTGAGCCCTAACTGTATTTACTTAAATCTTTATCTGCCACAAGTGCAGTGTTACAGTACAGTACATACATTACCATTTTATTTTCTTAAGTTAAAAGAGAAGGCAAGCAAGGGGGGGGGGAAACCCTCTAAACTAAAACGCAGAACAAAATGTGTATTTCTGAACCACTAATGAACAGTCTGGGTTTGCTGCAAAGTACACAGCTGAGGTCATAAGAACCATCTTCCCTCTGGACTTCTTACAAATACTTCAGTATAACAATATGTAGAATACTGCAAACTCCATGTAGGGGGAAGAAGATTAATTAAAAAAATAAAAAATTGGCCAGTTCTTTCCAGTTTCACTTTCTGTTGCTGAAGCAAAGAGAGCTTTCTCATCTTTCCTTCTCTCACTGGGTCTATTTATAGGTGTGTCATATACGGAAGAGGCAGCCAAAAATTAGCAAGGGTTTTGAGCAAGAGATTGAGGGGTGATTAATAACTGTGGAAGGGAGGCTCATTTCTCTGCAAGAATAACAAAGTCACATGGATGATGGCTCACAACTACTACTTAATCTGACCCATATGCTGTAAATATGGTGATGACTGTCATTCTGAATAAATTAGATTGATGCTGATTATTCATCAGTTTGGCCAACCTAGCAGTTCCTGAGCCAGCTCTATGCTAGAATCTTCAAAAGCAGTCTAAAAATATTTGTCATTAATATTCTCTTCCTATTAGTTTTCTCCTTCTTGCACACAATATGTATTATCCTATTTCTTTCCCTTTGACATTGTCCTGTGCTTTCTACTCTGGGCACGTTTTCTTCGGATGGGTATATTGTAGCATGTACAGTACTAAAAATGCCAAATTCCTTTTGCTGGGTTGCACTTCAGTTTATGTTAATGGGATTGTTGTAGTGCTGAAACAAACATTCACAGATATTTGAAATTTGCCTCTTTTTCCGGTTTGGCTCTAAAATGATAAAAGTGCAGTTTTACTTTGAAATGTGAGTGCTTTAGAGTTGATGACATCTCTTGATCTATTTGACATGAGTTAAATATGAAATCTCATGACCTGTTGTATACCACCCAATACAAGGTTTTACTATTGCATGCCAACCATCTGTGAAATTCTATATGTCATTCTATATAGAATATCAGTTATCAAACTCTGTGAAATATCATCGAATGAGATCAACCATCATCGGATATTGAGTACAGAAATGAAATAGTCAATCACATTTGGTGAATTTTAGGAATTCAACAATATTTATGTCAGAATATTTGACCTAATTAGCAGAGGAAGATTTTGAGCTGAGGTTTGGGGCACAAATTCATTTTAGCTGTATATTGTAGTGCTGGAATAGTCCTCAAAGCTATCCCAGCTTCCTGAAATGTGGTAGGAGAGGTCTATATCCAGTGCTGGCACAGGTATGTAGGGGATTTCATTCTTCAAGTGCCTTTCTGAGCCTCCTTAGCAGTGGCAGGGACGAAGGCCGCTGGATTGAAGGTTACAGTTTTTAAAACGACATTATGATTTCCCCACTGCTACATCACTGGTCACAATGGAGGGACAGTATATTATGAGTAACAGTATATTATGAGAAGCTGCCAGCACAACTTCTGAAGAGCAATCCAAGTCTGATGGGGGTTGACCCTGGCCCGGTGCCAAAGCTGACTGACACCAACCCTGTCCAAATCTGTACATGATGAGTGCCCCTAACTCAGAAGAACTCTTCTCATGATTGGTGAAAAGAGCTCATGGGCTGTCTGCAGGAAAGGAGGGTTCATCTTACCTTCTCTGCAGATGATCGGTGCTTAGTCCCTGGGCAGGGGGATTGCCCGCCCAGACAAGTTGCGGCTTGCCTGTGGCTCGCCTGGCAGCTCCAGAGGTCAGGGTGCCGGGATGTGCCACCACATGTCACCCCGTCCCCGGAGCCCCAATAATGCACCATGCAGGTGTGCAGTGTATTACTGGGATTCCGCCCCCCAAGTGTGCCAGCCACAGCTGCAAGCAGATCACATGATCAAAAAAATGACGCTAAGGAGGTGCTCGCTCCCTTAACCTCATTTCAGCAGGATGCTTCATAGGGGGGTTAGCTGCCATGTAGCCACCGGGATTGGGCGCAGACCTGGTGGTCCACACGAGTGTGCAAAACCAGGCTGGGCTCCTTTAGCCCTGTTTTGCATGTTCGTGTGAATAGCCTCAGAGTATTACAGCTGGAGGTCCTAGAACACCCGAGCACACAAATCCTTATATAAGAGACTGAACCAATTGTTTGACTGTTTCTTTTTCTTTCTCCTAAGTTTACTGCTCTGGACACCTTTTCTTCTGAACTGTAGCATTAACAGTACAAAAAATGTTCAGAGTATCTCTCTGAATGTATGGAAGTGTCTTATACTGAGTCAGACCATGGGCCAACTATTGTATAAACTGATTGACAATGACCCTCTAGGGCAGTGGTTCCCAACCAGGGTTGGTTGGGAACCAACCAGGGTTGGGAACCAACCAGGGTTCCTCCAGATGTTGCTGAACTACAATTCCCAGCATCCCCAGCCACAATAAATTGTAGCTGTGGAAGATGGGAGTTGTATTTCAGCAACATCTGAAGGACCCCGGCTGGGAACCACTGCTCTAGGGTTGCAGACAGGGGTCTTTCTCAGCCCTACCTAGAGATGCTAGGGAAGGGATTGAACCTGGAGATGCCTGCATACAAAGTACATGCTTTGCCTCTGAGCTACATTAGGATTGTGTTCAGCTGTGTTCGATTAACTTCTGAAGATGTATTGTGTATACTTTATTTTAAAGTTTTTCAGCTAAATATTGTTCACACTACAGAGCTGTGTTTGTAGTGTTAAGATTAGGATTACATTCATTTTCATTATAATCCCTTTGTTTATAAATTTCTTAAATGAATACATGTAAATTCATATATGCTCTAACTTGGCATACAGCTAGTAATAATGGCAAAGGAATGAAAACACATTCAGCAAATTGAATGATTTTTACTGTAAATATTGTATGATTTATATAGGCTATGATCTGACATTTGAAAACAGCAAATGTAGCCAGGATTTTCCTATGGCCAACTATGGAATGGCCTGTGTATTCAGTTTTCTCTTCCAACAACAGGATCTAAATACACATGTGGTTCATTGGGATGGGAGCATACTGGATTATGTCATATGAAGTATGGCAGTGAAACTATGAGTAACCATGAATCTATGGTTTTAGTTACTGATATTACAAATGTTGAAATTGCAGATCAAAGAGACTGCAACGGTGCTGTGCCATACCCTTTCATAGCATATGCCTGCAGCGGCGTATCCATTTCCCATGTATCTGGATGGTTCTCGTGTCTGTTAAGCTTAAATAAAATATCCTGATCAATGTGTCTTCTGTCCAACATTCATTAGGCAGCATTTAAACAAAGTTAATCTTGATGAAGTCGCATTGAAATTAATGAGACTGAAGTTAGTCATGACTTACTTGTTATTTATTTCAATAGTGTTTAATAACAACTAACTAGTCTGGATGTTGCCCATTGTGAGGTAGACCAGCTTGTATACTTCTAAGGTGGTGGTGATAATGATCATGACGATGATGATGATTGCAGGTAGCCAGCCCATTCGAAAAAAATCCAAAAGCAACCATTTAATTTCATTAAAGGTAAAGTGTGCCATCAAGTTGATTTCAACTCCTGGCGCCCACAGAGCACTGTGGTTTTCTTTGGTAGAATACAGGAGGGGTTTACCATTGCCTCTTCCCATGCAGTATGAGATTATGCCTTTCAGCATCTTCCTATATCGCTGCTGCCCAATATAGGGAAACTTACCAGGGGGATTCGGACTGGCAACCATCTGCTTGTTAGTCAAGCATTTCCCCACTGCGCCACCAATTAAAACATCACAAGTAGAACATCATGAGTAATGAGTAAGCTTTTGAGTTCCCCCTAATTTTTCCTCAGGCTCGATCAGGAATGGTGAACCTGAGGATCTCCAGGTGTTGTTGCGCTACAACTTCCATCTTTCCCAGCCACAATTTATTGCACCTGGAGGTGATGGGAGTTGTGGTCCAACAAAAACTGAAGTTTTTGTCTTAGGTCGGCCACCCCTGGGCTAGATGTTTAGTATAGCATCATTTTACTGCCAGCAGTAAAATGACAGTAATCCTCCTCCCATGTTGTTGGTTCTAATCATCTATCATAAAGAAAAGGGTTTGGGTTTTTTAAAATAAAACTTTTTCATTAGTTTGTAACATTTTAAGTGATCCTGTGAATGAGTGAATGAATGAATGAATACCAGCAACAAGGATTCAAAGAGTCCGGTGGGACCACCACCCTCACAGAATAGTGAATGCAGTTCCAGAAGGTCACAATAGAAAATGTGGGAGTGGTTCTAAAACCTGAAAGGCCTTGGCACTTTCTGTTTTGGTCCGCAGTAATACTTATACTATGGCCCCACTTGGACATAATGCAGAGTTAAATGTGCCATAATACAGAGGTAAACGTGCCAGAAGTCGGCGTTTGTGATCATCCAAAAGCATGAAACCGTGGTTTCATCACCCTACTGCGGCTCCTTTTTCACTTCCATACCTGAATTTGAACCATTGATTTGTAGTGAGTTTTGCTGCTGAAAGCTGATGTTCGAAGGCACCATTGTGTCTGAATTCTGCTGCCACTATAACCTGAGTTTTGTGTGCAAGCTCCTCCTGCAACCATAGCGCGGTTGGCTTGGAGCAGCCTAGAAATTAATCGGTTCTAGGGCAGCCGTGTTTCTCTCTGGCTGCCTCTCGGACCGGATGCTCTGCCTCTGCTGTCTCCTTACTCCTCCTGCCACTGCTTGGCAACAGAGATGCCATGTCCCTAGAGTTCATGCATTTAAAGGGACAGAATCAAGGATGGAGGACATGATGGAGACAGTAGGGGAGGTCTCCAGCAATTCATTACTGCAGAGCTTTATGCACAAACACATTAAGCCCTAGTAACACAAATAATTGAACACATTTCTGACCACGCACATCTCAGTTGCCCTCAGTCCCCCTATCTTCCCACCATAAGAAGGAGGGCTTGCACACAGCTTTATTTTAATGAGGGAGGTTTCCATCCACACCCATGTCCCACCTGTATTCCATGTCGCTTGCACTACACACTGTAGGACATTTTGGTTTAAGAGACTTCACGAGTACCAGTGTACTAACCAGTGTACCAGTGCACTAACGTGCCAGTGTACAAATGTACCAGTGTACAAATGTACCAGTGTACAAATGTACTAATTACCAGAGTACCAATGTACTAGTGTAACAATATATTAATGTAATGTTGAACCATAGTCCAAGGGATGCACAACTGGGCTATCAAAACCAGGGAGTACTCAGCCAGTGGATGCATGAGGAGATCCAAGAAATCATACCAGGGATGTCTTTTGTAGGTTTACTTCAGGAAATAGGTTTCAAGAATTACAATGAATGTTTCTGACAAGCAAAGACTAATCCTTCTAAACTATCGACAAAGCAAGTCTATCTAGCAAGGAAGAGGAAAGGGGAAGAGGTGGGGGAAGTTTACCGAAAGGGGCAGGGAAACCAATGAATGGCCAGTTAATGGTTTCTCCCGTTGACTGAGGATGCTGGGGTTTGAAGAAAAGATGGAGTACATGAAGTTAGGGTGCTGCAGCATTGGAGAGGGCAGATCCAGGTCATTCTTGTCATGCCCTATGATATTCTGGACTGGATCCCAGAGTCTTATACTCTTCTTGATCTTTGATGATTCAGGGGGATCAGCCCTCACATCCGTCAGGCATCTTTGATGCCATCCTTCTGGGCTCTGGGCTCAGAAAATGCTGTTCTCTCACACAGAGAGAAACACAAAACCGTATTGGATTTAGCAATGTATCACAGTATCAACAGAGAATCCAAGTACTATATGATAATCCAAGTACTCTTATTCAATGGCAATTATCAGAGAATTCTCACTCCCACTAGTAGTCTCCCGTCCCATCATGGGGATTAAACTGGCAGTAACTTCTCCCTTCAGCTATTGCCCCTGAAGAAGACTGAGGTTAGTTGAAACGTGTTTGGCAAAATTACAAGACGGACTGGATATTTCATCTCTCAATCAATACAGGAATATTTTTCTCCCATCCATCGACAGTATTATACCTTGGAAACAAATCTTCAGATCTAATTTTCTTAATTGGATCACTATTATGTCTTATTATGTCTTAGACTTATTATGTCTCCGGTCCTATCATTTTTCTTATATATTTTTCATATATCACTTTGTTGTGATATATAGGTATATTTTATTGACTTTCATTAACTATATTTAATGTAGCTAGGATAGCTTTCAAATATATAGCTTCATTATTAGTATTATATTAAAACATTAACACATAGTACTTGGATTCTCTGTTGATATTGTCCTTCTCTCACCCTCCGGTCCTGTCATCGCAAATGGATCTACATGGTAGTCCTTCTTTCCTGCACCCCATGGCTTGGTACAGTAAGTTTCAGATGAGTTGTCATTCTCTCCCTCATCCTGGTCTTCGGCCTTGATTGATAAGCACTAGCTGTCGACCAACTGTTTCTTTCCTTTCCTGCCCCTTTGGCTGTCAAATCTTTTGTTAACATTCAAAGCGGGGACTTAGGAGCATAAGGGGAGAAGGGTAAAGTCACAACTAAGTCCTTACCCCACATAAGGCATATATGCCAGGCCTTTAGAGGAGTGATACCACAGTGTATATCAGAAATACCAATGTTACAGATTTGTACTCATTCTTCCCTAAGCTTTGGATCTAATACATAAATGTAATTAATATGGGACTCAGGATTCTACTAAACTACCTTTCCGAGCTGTGGTTACTATTAGCAAGGTCGTTCATGAATCTTTCAGCATGTTCCATATTCAGTGCCCTTGGTATAATTTGCTTCTTCACAGCTGCTGGTACAAACAATGCCTGTATTCAAGCTGGCATAAATGAAAGTTACAACATTTTGAATGCCCATGAGGACTGGGGTGTGAATAACATTTGCTTTGCATGCACATGGTTGATGACCACTCTCCTCCTGCACACTCTCCTCCTGCACACTGCACACTGCTGACTTTGCATGCACAACTGACTTTGCATGCACAACTGCTGACTTTGCATGCACAAGCCTCTTCCTTTTCCCTCACATGAAGAGACCAGGGTAGTGCCCCATGTCCTGCTTCTCTAACCATCTACTTAGAAAATCGGCACCAGCCATGCAGATTCAGCAGTCCTTCACCATCCATGATTGGCACTGGCCAGTCATGGAAAAGTCATGGAAGTCATGGAAAAGTCATGGAAAAGTCATGGAAAACACCAAACTGGGGATGGAAAGCAGGAAAGCCCATGCAAAGTTATGGATGGGGGCAGAGATAGGATGTTTGTGGGCCTCTGGGCCTCTGACCATGTGGTCACAATTGCAGCAGCAGTTCAGGAATGAGACAATGTCTCCTTCAGGCAGATGGCACAGTGCAAGGAAAGACTGCAGTTTCTGAAGAAGACATTCAAAACCACCCGCAACAAAATGTCGAGAGTGAAGCCAAGGACCATTCCACACTATGACCAGCTGGCATCAGTGCTCCTGGATCGGAGGGACATAACTCCTGGGAGTGGACACAGCATTCCATAGAAGAGGCAAAGGGCAAGCCAGATGGCACCACTGACCAGCATGCCAGGGAGCAGCAGGCTCCTTGCACAGGGAGCTAAGTCAGCCACTGTCCCATCAGCCACCGCCTCCTCTTCCTGTTCAGGTAGTTCCATGGCAGCCACAGCCATGGGGGCAGCATGCAACTATGTCAACATTACAGGCTTGGATCACAGTTGTTGCAAGTTGCTCAGGGGTGGCAAGCCAAGTTACACAGGCTTCCCCTTCCCATGGAGCACACACATGAAGCTGCTACCTTTGAAGCTTCCCGGGAAGGCAGAGAGCTTGTGTGAGTTGTGGATACCAGGGACAGACACTTCAGTCTGCACTGTACTCCATAGGCTCTGAGGAGAAAGATGACGAGACACAAATTGAGGCCCTTGTACTCCTAATGCCCACCCAAGACGTGGAAGAGGACAGCTAAGGTTCTCTGCTAGAGCGGGAGCATGTGCAGGGTTCCCACCTTTGTACAAGCAGTTTCCTGGAGCAAGCACAGGACACACAGCAGTCAGAGTAACTGTTCTTGCATTCCTTGACTGATGTGTTCTCCAGGATGAGCAGCGAAAGAACTTTTCCAGGTTTCCCGCCTACACTTTTGCTCGATGAAAGAGCTGTTAATCAGGAAACACTTCAAAAGAGTGCCATCTGCAGCAAGAAGACATACCTGGTGAGTGGCACCTGCCCTCCTAAGCTGAACAAGTTCCAGGGAGAGCAGCTTCCAAGGACAGTTATGTCTAAGCTGTAATCTTACGAACATAGGCAGCTGCCATATACTGAGTCAGACCATTGGTCCATCTAGCTCAGTATTGTCTACACTCTACACAGACTGGCAGTGCCTTCTCCAAGGTTGCTGGCAGGAATCTCTCTAAGCCCTATCTTGGAGATGCCAGGGAGGGAACTTGGAACCTTCTGCTCTTCCCAGAGCAGCTACATCCCCTAAGGGGAATTTCTTACAGTGCTCATACATCAAGACTCCCATTCAAATGCAACCAGGGTGGGCCCTGCTTAGCTAAGGGGATAAGTCATGCTTGCTACCACAAGGCCAGCTCTCATCTCCATTTTAGTGGAGTACTATGCACATTTAGCACATCATCCATCTTGGCTACAAATGACTCTTGCACTCATTGTTACAATTAATTAGAAGTGCAATGATGTGTGAATTGTAGACCTTTGTACTACCTAGGAACAGACCTGGGCACCATTGGCCCAGCAGAAGTAGTTGAAATACAGCTCCCATCAGCCCTGGCCACAGGTTTTTGCACCTGGGGGTGATGGTAGTTGTGCTCCAGCAATGCTGATAGAGCTCAGTTCTTCCAAGCCTCCACTTAAGATGTAGGGAACAATTTTTAGAGCTGGGAACTTGAGTTTCAGAGTGATAAGTGTAAAAAAGAAAAAAGAAAACTTATTCCAGCTGCCACTCTAACAAATGGCACCTTTAGGGCGTATCTGGTTCACAGAAGTCATGTGAGGCAGAAAGAGGGAGTAGAAGCAAACACTTTTGCAGTGCCTAAAGATTCTAATCTATATCTTAAGAATAATCATGCGGTCTATGGAGGCATTCCTCTAAACAAGTTTAGAATGCTGCTTCCAAACCACTTTAAAACAAGTTTAAGTTATGGTTCTTAGCAACAGTCTTCTACTCCTTTTTCACAATTCTCCCTCTGGGTTTACCACATAATAACACACACACACACACACACCGCCACAGGAACCACTGCCACAGGAGGATGTGCCTACTCATCCTGCAGCTCCAGAAGAAGGACTTGCACCCAGAAGGCCCATTTCCAATGCAGAGCGTGCAGCACAGCTGAGGAGCAGGAAGCATGAGAATTGCTTGCAGCTTGCAAGGGACATTGTGGCCCAGAATGTGGATGGTTCACAGGCAACATGCACCCTCCTCCAAGAACTGGACCACAGTGAAGACCAGAGGCAGGCAGATGGCAGGAGGACCTTCCAGGCATTCAGAGCACGCAGTGCAGGAAGTGGCCAGGGCTAGGGATGTGAATGAACTGATTTGTACACACCCGGGATGCTGGCGGCGGCGGGGGGGGGGTATTCTTTAAGGGACAAGGAGGGTGATCTTACCTCCCACGCCGCATTTCCCCTAGCAGTGCTCTCCCCAAAATCACTGGCATGGGGCTGCAGCATACCTCCTTGCAGCCCTGGTCAGCATCCTACCGGAAGTGCCACATGCATCATACTTCCACGCATGCAGAGGAGCAGTTTCTGGAGAAATGCTTACTCACATCACTGTCTGTTCCATTTTTTAATGCACTAATCCACTTTTGCTAAGCCATCATTGTGAGTGGTTGTTGCACTCGACTGTTGGTGAAGGGTTGTTTTCACAAAAACCTTCAACAGTTTTTTCAATGGGTATTTCGATTTCTATGCAGAAATTGCTATTTTTTCAAGCACCTCTGTGGCTGTGAGTTCAGCTGCAGGGATGCAATTTTTTTTTAAATGTTTTCTGTCAGTAAACACAATTTTAAAATGGTACATTGCCTATGGTTTTAATTCCAGAACACAGGGAGGCATGGTCCTGCTGTTTTATCACATGCAAGAAATGTCCCTGATGCACTGTGTAAGGGGCTTTACTAGCAACTTAGTTCCTGGTGTGTTTTTGGTCACATCCAAAAGGTAGAGACTGTCCAAGTATTTTAACAGGATACTTATCCATTTGTGGTGGTGGTAGCCATGCAAAGGGGGTCAAGTGGCCAGTGCCCCCCCCCGAATTGTGTTGTGGTTTCTGCCCCACATAAAGGGGATACATTTGCCTAGTGCTTCAAATGCTTAATTGCCAATTGGGGAAGGGGGGCTCCCAGAGGGAGAAGCTGGGCAAGTTTTGTGACTGGTCAATTATCCCCTGTGGGTGCAGGTGGGCAGCACCATGCAAAGGAGACAAACTTCAAAGGTGCTGCAACCACCTGATTCCCCATGGGGTATGGGGTACAGTGTGTGGTTTATGCCCTAATCCAGTGGCGGCTTGTGAACACGCCGCTGGGGGGGGGGAGGTGGCAGGAGGCAGCTTTAAGGGTAAATGAATGCTGTGCTTACCTCCGCAGCTGCTGCACCTGAACACTGTTCAGAGAAGCAGCATGCCGCCCAGCAGCTCCTGCGGTGGGGAGTCACCACCGCCACTCACCTGACTGCTGGCGGGGGCTCGGCTCCGTATCATCAAGGTGAGTGGTGGCAGTGATTCCCCACCACAGGGGCTGCTGGGCGGCATGCAGCTTCTCTGAACAGCGTCCAGGTGCGGCGGCTGCGGAGGTAAGCACAGCATTCATTTACCCTTAAAGCTGCCTCCCACTGACCCCCCAGCAGTGCGTTCACGGGCCACCACTGCCCCAATCAAAGGAGAGAAACTGTTGAAGTGTGGCAATTGGTTGATTACCTTTTGCAGGAGGAATCCAGCATCCGAAGAGGAGATACTGGGTAATGGTTGAAACTGCTCATTTCTCCATTGGGTGTGTTGGGGAGGAAGCATGCAGAGGGGATAAACGTGCCAAGAACTGTGAGTGCTTGCTACCAGGGTATGTGTGTGTAACCCACACAAAGGGGTGAAATTTGCAGGTTCCCCAAATGCTTTCTTACACATTGGGAGGGGCTGTCCACCATAAAAACGAATGAACGGGATAACTGCATACCTCCCCATTGGGCTCGCAGCCTGCATTTTTCCAAATTCAATTTTTATTGATTTTAACAATAATAATATTATCATTCATAACAAACAGAATAAGTGAAAATGGACTTCCCGCATACCTCACTTCATGAAAGATTAACTATAAAATTTACCCTTGCTATAATAATAATTCAAAACATAAATTTAAACCCTTACAAACACAGTTAATCTTCCCAACCTGCATTTTTTTTCTAAATTTCGAATCTCATCTCGCAGCCTGCATTTTATTCCCCATCCAAAGGTGAGAAACCAGATATGTGCTGTGCCTGCTTGCTTCCCCCCACTGGGTCAGAAGCCTCCCCCCCACCCGCCCGGCCTTCAGACACACCTAAGGGGGAGAGACTTGTATAGTGCGGAAGCAGCAAGATGCTATGGTCTCTGTGGCCCTTTCTTCAGAAAAGAAAGGCTAACTGAGCAGAGAAGCGCCTTTTTAAAAGTGATTATTCTCATTATTTAGCGGAGTGGGGGAGCAATTGGCCCTGTCCAACCCCAGCACAGCATCCCTCCAGTGGCTATTGCTGGTGTCTAGCTTAGGTTTCTTTTGTAAACTGTGAGCCTTTTATTTATATGTAAACCACTTTGGAATCTCTTGTTGAAAAGCAGTATAGAAATTTTGTCTTGCTATTCGTATTTGTAAGGTGCTCCCTTCATGCACACCATCTGCCCCAAAGTTACTAGCGCAGCAGGGCACTGGGAGGTTTCATAGACAACTTTCCGCGGGGGGGGGGGCACGCCATAGGACCCTCCGCTCAAAGGTTTATAGGCTCCTTTTTCCATTCTCTTAGTTGTGCAAACAGCTGGAAATTCATCTCCACTCAACCCCCATCTGAACAAAGAGCATTCTTCTGCTCCCTATGGGGACACCGCCTCTTCTGATCTGCTATTTAAGGAACTCACAGGGGGACACATGGCCTCCCACCCCTTCCTCTATAGCAGGGGAGGTGACAGGCAGGCAACCTGAGCACTGCAGTCTCCAAAGTGGTGATGGGCAACACCCACTTTCTTTTCACACAGTGAAGAAGATTAGAGCAATAGTGGGCAGAGCACCCAACATGGCAGTGAACATTGCCATGGAAATGATCCTGAAAAGCGTGGAGGAGAAAGCCAGAATGAGATCGAAGCAGAGCTAGGCGATTCTTCAAATTCTCAGAAGCTTTGGGAGCACGGGGCAACTGTTGCCCATGAGGAAGCTGCAAAGTCATCATCGGATGGAACAGATTGCTTGCACGCTCAAGCGCTGCCATTGCAAGTGTGCAAAGAAGTGCAGGAGCAATCTCATCCTTGGCACACCTTGAGGACTTGTTCGCAGATAGGAAGTAGGTCCTGCCAAGAGACAACAGCATCTGGCAGTCCATGGAAGATGTGTCAGGGGGATGACCAGCAGTTAATGGGCAGCTTCAAAATGTTCCTTGCAAGTAAAATGGAGCCAATTCTCCACCACCAGAACACCCACCATCAGCCGTGCTGTGCCAGTGCAGAAGTGGCTGGGCGTCACGCTGTACAAGTTGGCCTCTAGTGTAAACTATATGACACTCAGCAACCTGTTTGTGGTATGCCCCTCCACAGCATGTGAGATTTTCTGTGAAGTTGTTCTGCTGAATGAGCTGTTCCTGGAGGATGTGATTCAAGTGGGCAACCTTCAGGAGGTGATGGCAGGGTTCCAGGAGAAGGCTTTTCCAGGCATTCTGGGGTGTATTGACAGAACACAGGTTGAAACATTGGTGCCCCCTGGCCACCATGATGAGTACTACCACCACAAGCACCACTACTATAGCATGACTCTGCAAGCTCTGGTGGACTCCACAGTGTGTTTCATAGATGTATATGCGGGGGGGGGGGGTTCGGAAGATGCCTCAACACCATGATCTTGTAGATGTCCTCTCTTGTGGCAAAACTGAGGGCTGGGACTTTCATTTCTTCACCACCACCCCCATCAATCGAGGTCCACAAGTTAGATCTCTGCCTCAAATGTTCATGTGTCCACCATTTTGTATCAGGGTGGATGACATCATTACAAACTGGTATCAGGAAGGATGACTTCATTGAGGTGTCCCTGAGTGTCACTCACTACAACTGTACCAGATTTGGTTCAAATTGGTTAGACAGTCCTCAAGTTAGTGCACTTGTGCCTCAAATGTTCACACATCCACCATCTTGGATCAGGTTGGATGACATCATCAGAAACTGCCCCATTGGGCCATTCCTATGTGTCCATACAGTTGTAACAAATTTGGTTCAAATCGGTTAGACTGTCAACAAGTTAGTGCACTTGCGCCTCAAAAGTTTACGCAACTGCCATCTTGAATTAGGTTGGATGACATTGTCACAATCTGCTCCATTTGGGCATCCCTATGTGTCCCTACAGCTGTAGCAAATTTGGTTCAAATCAGTTAGGTGGTTCACAAGTTAGGCCTCTTGCACCTCAAAAGTTCACATGTCTGCCATCTTGAATCGATGTGGATAATATCATCATAAACGACACCGTTGAGCTGTCCCTATGTGTCCCTACAACTGTACCTGATTTAGTTCACATTGGTCCAGGCGTTGCGAAGTTGATACGGGAGGACACACGGATGCACACATGGACACACACACACAAAGCCGGGTGATCTCATAAGCCTACAGGAAAGTAGACTAAACATAGAGGGAATACTTGTGCAACCTATCTTTAACCACTAAAAATGAGAAGAAAGGGCCCAATCCTCTCTTCCCAGGGGAGGGAGGGGGCCTTCCTCCCCAATGGGGGAAGATAGTTTTTCTTTCCCCAGGGAAATTAAAAGGGATCCTCACAAGGGGAATGCAGGGGTCCTCGCAGCCAGAAGTGAAAAGCCATTTTTCTGGATGCTTAAGACCAATGCAGCAAGAAGATTCTCCTTAGGGAGAGTCCTCACTGGTTGTAGGCTCCCATGCAGTGGCGGGTTATGGATTTGCACTGCAACAGCTACCGAGGCAATTCTCCATGACAGCTCTTTTAAATACAGCAATCGTAAACTACATGCATAAATCTCCCCCTTCTCTTTAAGATTGGAAGCATGAAACATAGGTCACTCCTCCTGACCAAAGGTGGTGGCCACATGGCTTCACCAGGCACTGCCTTTCCAGGCAGGTGGCAGTTCCCAGAAACACCAGCTGCAATTAATTTTCATGAGATCTGCCCTAGGCTCCGGGAGCAGCTGCGCAGATACAACACAGCATCAATTTTTCTGGTGAACCGTCCCTTCTCCCACCCACAGCCAACAACCCACCACCCCCTCGCCCAAATTTCACAGTTGGTGTTCTGCGTCTGACCCCATTGACATCTGGAAGTGTGCCTTGCCATCCTGGGTTCTCAATGATTGTGCTTGTGTATGACTGTGTAGCTTGAGAGTTCTTGCAAAGGCAGTGGTGCAAGTGATGTGAGGAAAGGGTTAAAATGTTTTTGCCCTGCCAAAGGCGGGCAATCAATGCTGACTTGAACAGAATGGACCTTGCTGGGATATAGCTTGGGGGGACTAGGAAGAAGGGGGGTTTCCTCTGCCCAGAAGCCAGTGGTTGCCAAACCGTAGTTGATAAATCATCTGCGGCATGATTCTCAGCTTCACAGATTAACCACAGCTTCATCTACCCGAAGTTTGATGCTACGTCTGAATGGGGCCTTTGTTTCTGCAGGCTGGTAACTTTCAACTCACCTGATCACTTATGGTGTATCAGAGTCAATTTTAGGGAACCACATAAGGGAACTTGTTAATGAAGATAATTGGTTCTTTTCCTCTCCCTCATTCAAACTGGAGTTTCACAAATGATAACTTAGGTGAACATGGGCAGGTGGACTTATTTGGAACAAAGTGAAACCAATAAGAAAGTGGAACTGAAACGTACAAGAGCATCCCCCCAAAAGCTCCCTGGCTTCAGTGTGTTAATCAATTTGAACTGAAATGCTTCTATTCTAATGTCAGTGGAATTATTCCTTTGATTTGTTCATTAATGCATTTTGCATTACATTTGGGATTCCTTTCTTTACAAAAGAACACTGACCTTCATTTTACTGAATTGAAAAAGGCTTCCTAATGCCAATAATATTGTGCATTTCACACTGAACGTTCTGTACATCTTCATTGGCAGAGTTCTGTAACTCATCTAAATTCTGTGAACCCCTGATTCGTGCAGGGCAAGTGAATAGGGCCCTAAAGGTACTTTCTGTCGTTGTTTCAATTACAGAACTATGTGGGTAACAGGCTTGGATTTGACAGCAACTGAAGAAAGAGGATATTATATGCATGCCTTCAATCAGCTTTGTATTTGATCCTTAAAGGGAAAATTATGTGAGAGACGGGGAGGAAAACAACAAACTAAGCAAGATCCCAATTTCAATATAATTTGGAGAAAATAACTGATTTGGGTTGGACATGTTGCCAGAATGGATGACTCAAGGCTTCCAAACAAGAAATGGAAACCAGAAGGATGCCTAAAGCCTTAAAGAAGAACAAATTGGGAAGATATGATTGACTGTAATGTTTCAAAATCAACTATTGCAAAGACAAAATTGGGTGGTTGCCCAGAACACAATTGAATGGTGATGTTCATTTAGATGCTTAATGCTGAAACAGAATAATGCATTTTAACTGTGCTTCAGCTAAAGTTGTAGCTGTTAACTCTTTCCTTTTCCTCCAAAATATATAAATGTGGTGAGGCTGGCTGACATCCTGTCTAAATTTAGTGGAAAAATTCCTTTTGAAATTTAGTAGTCCTTTCGACTACTTCCTGAGCAGTAAAAGGTAAAGTGTGCTGTCAAGCTGGTGTTGACTTCTGCCAACCACAGAGCTCTGTGGTTCTTTGGTAGAATACAGGAGGGGTTTACCATTGCCTCCTCCGGTGCAGTATGAGATGATGCCTTTCAGCATCTTCCTATATCACTGCTGCCCGATATAGCTGTTTCCCATACTATTCAGTAAATTTGTCTGGATGTCAGCCACTCCCCCACCCCCTTCTCTTTTGATATTGTACTGGAACCAAGTTACTCCATATATATGGCTGCTAATGCCACACTATTTTGATAGAAAACACATTGAATCCTAGAATTTGTCATATGACCTTTAGAAACATTAACATCTCAATCATCACCATTACAGCCTTAATTAAATATAAGTTTACCATAAGTAACAGAGGCACACTATTTCTTGTCTTTTCATCTTAGGCAGAAAAATTGCCTTTTAGTTTCTGGAGTTGTGAAATCTAGTCTCTTTTCCCTCACTGGCTTTTGCCTTTATACTTCATTTTGGGCAGTTACGCCTACAATAACTGCTCTCGGACAGCTCCATCGAATGCATATGCCAAATGCCTCTTGGAGGGAATTTGCTCTCTTCTCTACATCCTCACAGTAGGTTTTAAACATTTTTAAATTTGTTTTTTAAAAGCTCAGGAAACTCTACTGCATTAATAGCATCCCAAATCTACTAAGTATGCAACAAAAGAAAGAAAACAGCAGGGGGTGGGGGAGAAAAAAGTTAAAATCCAGATTAGGAAAGAAGTGAGGACTACCTTGCAGTAGAGAAAAGTGTCTCACCATGAAAAATATTGACCGACATCTATACTAAAGCTCACATGAAAAGTTCAAAAAAGCACTCATGCTGCAGCCACATGCCCGCTTCTGAAGTACGAGTGCTTAAGTGCAAGTGCCCCTGCTAACTGGGCAAAGAGGCACCTTTTACCATGGTGATTCTCTTTATTTAGCAGAGGGAGAGTAACTGGCCCTATCCACCCCCAGCACAGTACTTCCAATGACTGTTGCTGGTGTCTATCTTATGTTTCATTTTAGAATGTGAACCCTTCGGGAACAGGGAGCCATCTTATTTATTTGTTATTTCTCTGTGTAAAATGCCCTGAGCCATTTTTGGAAGGGCGGTATAGAAATCGAAATAATAATAATAATAATAATAATGATGATGATGATGATGATGAAGAAGGTGGCAATTTTTGCTGATCTCCCCTTTCTCCCCATGCATGAGTGGAAATCTTATTCTGGATACTGCCTTGTGTACAAAAATAGTAATAACATAGTATCACTGACCTGTAACATGCATACAGATAATCACATAGATTCAGTTCTTCCATTGTCTAATTTATTTCTACCTATGCCATCCACATTTATGAATAACAGATTCCATTCTTATGCTGTTGGCCAAGTACCAGTTTCAGCACCTTTGATGAATAATACTAGCTGGGCCTTGTTCAGAACATTTCAAAATGAAATAGATGGTGCTATAATTGACAATGAGGTCATGTACATGACCAAGCTTGCTAGTGGTGGGGAGGGTGGGCAGGGAGGCAGGCCCACCATGGCACACGAACAGCACCATGGCACATGAGTGGCACCATGACACATGAGCGGCAAAGCAGGATGCTGGAGGAGGAAGTCCTCTGGCTACCCTCAATGTGCCAGGAGCTCCGTGCACTGAGGGATCCTTCCTCAGCATGCAACCCAAGCATACACATGACCTCGGTGCTGGGATGAAGGGCATGCTCGGGCCGTTAACCAGGCTAAAGGCTGGGGTAAAGAGTAGGATTAGGTGGTGCAGCAGCACTGGGATTGGGAGTAATCTCGGCGCACCACACGAGCAGCCTAACCCAGGCTAGGCTGCCTCAGCCTGGCTTAAGCTGCTCGTGAGAAGAGCCTTAATGATTTTGTTTGGCGGTCTTCTAACATAGGCTCATGTATGCTCCAAAAAGTTTGAAGATTTAAAGCTTTTCCAAAATACAAAATCTACTGCCCAAGACAGCTTGACTCAGTTTATCCCCGGCTAAGGCTGCCTCTGCAGAAATATTTGTATAGCCACATCTTCATAGCAGAATACCCGGGTTCTAGTTTGTGCATTCACAGTGCATGTGCTTTACATTATCTGCTGTTTCCCATATTTCTAGATCCAAATGGACATTTCCTTTTCCCTCTTTCCACATGCCCCTTAGGGTGCACAGGTATACAAGTAAAACCATTATACTCATTTGCTATCTAATATATCTATCTTTTAGATATATGAGATAGATACATCAGCTCAGATGTGTGTTACACATGCTACTGTCCAGCAGTGGCAAGTCACGCAAAAGACAAGGGCTCTGGAAGAGAATTTTATGGAAATAAAATCTACTGATTTTCAGTAAGGCAGACAATGAACAATACTTGTTCCACTTCTGAGTATTGCCTAAGCTTTACCAATTCCCTCACTTCTACCATCTGCATGCAGGCTTTTCTTCAAATAAAATCCTTTCCACCAATATGTAATTCCTGAAGACATGCCAGTCACATAATGGTGGCAAACTGCCACATGAGGAGAGTGTAATACTACTCTAATGCTAAGACAAAAAGTCACATTCACTTGATTTGACATAAATCATTGTACTGGATTTGTTTGGGGAAAATAACATACACATCTGATAGTAAAATTAAATTGTCAAGTAGCAATTCTTACATACTGAATGGAATTATCAAGGAATGAAAGACAACTCTCTAAACAAATGTCTGTCATTTTCCTGGGATAATTTATTGTGGGTTTTTTTAAATACTTACCTTTTATTAAATACCATAAAGACTATCTGTTTGGATTATAAGCAATTAGGGAATAATTTTTTCATCTTTCACAAATAAAGTCCTTCCTTCTTGCATAAAACAATAATCTAATCTACATAGGCTGTCGGCTGAATTTGTGTTTACTCATGGCCAATTATTGTTATTATTCCTGCACTGTCAACTAAGATTTAGGTTGCAATCCTCACAGATTTTATTCTAGTTTAGTCCTGTAGAAACCGACGGCTGTATCTCAGGATGAGTAATTTAAGGACTGTGGCAATCATTATATAATACGTAAGAAAACACAGCTTCACTATTGACAATAAGGGCTGTTCTTAATAATTAAGAATGCCTTGAGATTAGCTGTTTTATTCTGAAAAGGAAACAGAATTACCACTTGGCTAATGTTCTTACATACCTGGACTTCTCCCCCACCCCTTCTTTCTTCCTGCAATAGATTGTTTGGTTTCTACAAAGGCATACTCCCTCCAATCTTGGCTGAAACACCCAAAAGGGCAGTAAAGGTAAGGCATTTTCTTCCCTATTGTATGAAAAAGAAAAGCCAAATCCCACTGAAACACTTCTCTTGCAACTGAAAGTTAATAATTTACAGAATTGTAGTCATTTGAACCCCTTAAGAGCCAGATTTCACATGACTCTAAAAGTATTGTAGCCTTCCTTCCTTCCTTCCTTCCTTCCAAAAATAGCTGCAGGGAACCTCTCCCCCACATGCCATGGTTGCCCACCTCCCACAAATGCAGCTTTCTTCCCCACGAGGGAATATTATTAGCATTCACAACAGCTTCCCTTCTGGGTTAAATATCAGCTTCATAAGAATAACTTTTCTTAGGACCACTGTTGTGAGGGAAAGGGTTAAAACTCCTCCTCTTCCTATTGTTACAGCCCCTATCAGGACCAGGGTCCCCGTTTTCAAAAAAAGAGAGGGGAGAGGGAAGGGGGACAAAGAAATGGAAGCACAATGATGCTCTTTAGCTGCACATGAAGTTTGGCTCTTATTTTTCATCTCCAACTGAAATTAAACCTAAGAATTTGCTCACATTGATTCCTGCTGGACTAAAGCCTCATTCAGACATTATAAAATCACCCCATTGTAGCCATGTACACTGGGGAGAAGGGAGAGGAAGGCTTGCCCCCACTGCTTCAGTCAGCAGGACACCCTGGTATTAAACACAGCTGGGCTTGTCTGAAGAGGGACGAGCCGAAAGTGTGATGGTGAGACTGGGTCAATCCTGATGGCAGGCACTTCTGGCAGGCAGAAGTGCTTGCCATCACACTTACATCTCTTCCCACTTCAGACAAGCCCAGCTGTAAGCATGAGCAGCGGGGTGCGCTGTTGAATGAGGGGGGGGGCAGGACTTCCATTCCCTCCGCCCTGCTGTACACAGCTACAGTGGGGCAGTTTTATAGCATCTGAATGAGGCTTATATGGACCCTGTATCTAATCCAGAAGGGCCATTATGTTTTTATCCCTTGTTACCCATTTTTCCCTTCATTCTTCCTCTGTTGTCCTCTATTCCATACACGCAGTTGAATTTTAGACGGTAAACATGAGACATGAGCCTATTCTGTAAAGTGTCACATAGGCTAACAGTGTCACATATGCTATTTCTAAATCAATGAATTAAATAATTAATTAAATAATAATAATTACAAAGGCTGATGTTCACACTAGCACTGCCCTGGTGCAACAGTGTTGACACCCAGCCTAATGCTGCACCCTCAAAAATCACCCCTCCACCCTCACATGTGCCATCGGGGTTTTTTACTATATTCCCTTCCCTCTGAAGCCCCTGTTGCCTCCTGAAAATATATTCTGAGCTTCTTGCAGCCCTCAGGGATATTTGTGGGAGGCATCGTGGAATTCAGAGGGAAGGGGACGTTGTCAAAATAACCCCTCCTCCTTCACATGATGGCACAGTGTTAGTCTGGATATAGGCACTATTGCACCAACACAGAGCTAGTGTGGATGCAGATGCAGAGGGAGGCTGGCGGTGGCCCATGTTCGGCTGTCACCGCAGCCCCCTGGCCCCTCCTCCACATCTGTCGTCAGACGCAGGGGGGCAGCTAGGCACGCCCCCACATCTGATGTCAGACACGGGGGCATCGTCTCCCTCCCAAATGGGGCCGTGAGGCCCTATCTGGAAGGGAGACTGGCCTGTGCTGTGTTGGGCAGCATGGGCCAGAGCGACTCTCCCTGCCTGTAAAGCAGCACAGGCCGATCTCCCTCCCAAACAGGTCTGTACAGCCCCGTTTGGGAGCGAAATAACACCCCCCCCCGTGTCTAACATCAGACACGGCATGTCGGGGCTGAGAGGCACAGCCCCTGATTGGTGGCGGCCCGGCTTCTTTGAACCCGTTCGCCCAATGGTGGCTCTGCCCCTGTATGGATGTTAACCAGTATTTTGTGATACACCACTTCCCCTCTGGAATTATACTATTATTATTACACTTCTCGTTGCTATTATAAGTATTATTATGTGACAAATAAAGAGCTCGTTTAGAACCTGATTCTCCTTATTTTCCAAACTGCACTGTGAAATGAATCAAAACAACAAAATAAGCCATGAAAACTAGACTGTTTAAAATATTTCTGAGGGCTTGACGTGAGCACAAACTCAGGAAAATGTTATATGGTGACTGTAACATCTTCAGCAAATGTTCAGATGAGGAGTACCCCAGTTAACAACCAAACTGTGAATAAGTGCTGGAATATCATAGTAAATTCTTAATAGAATTCTTGCTCCCCTTGTCCTTGTCCACACTGGGCTGAGTGAGAGATTCTGCCCATGGAGAATGACTCATTATCTGTTCTTCTGGAATGATGGTGGCCTGATTCCAGTTTCCCGACAAACGTACATCTGGAATTCAGTTCCCTAGTTGTATCCCTGCATCTCAGATAAAATTGTCGGACCAGTTACTTAACTTACACTTAAAGCAAGAACTGTCATAGAGTGCTTGTTTTGGATAAGAAAGCCAATCCTGTGGTTACATGTATGTAGATACACACACACACACACACACACACACACACACACACACACACGCATGTAGAGAGTGTTCAGAATTTAATACATTATGATTAGAAATTATGACATAGTATATGGAGCTTTTCTTTTTTAAAAAAAAGTCCAAAATCAAACAATATTTTTACTCAAAATTCTAGGGGGGCATTCAGGGAGAGAATAAGAGAATATAACTTAATTTTTATTTTATTTTTTAATTTAAGCTTTGAGGAATTGGGACAACTTGCTTTGGAGAATTTTTCTCTGAGCTTGAGATTGGGACTTGTAATTTATTTCTTTTATTTATTGGAATATATTCCACCTTTTTATACCTAGCCTGGGGCACTTGCCACTGGCAATCAGATTTGTAGATGGCTGATCCCAGGTTTTCCTGTTTGGCTCTGATTCCTACCTGACCCCTATGCCTGGTCTGTTTTGTCACTCCTGGTTCACTACCTGACCTTCCTGGTCCTGACTTCAGAGTCTAAACTATCCTGCACTGGTTGTTCATGACCCAGCTCTGACACAACTGCTGCATTGGGCAGTGCGGGCCGGAGCGACTCTCCCTGCCTTTAAAGGCTGTGCAGACCCATTTGGGAGTGGAATAACACACACACACCCCATGTCTGGCATCAGACGCAGGGTGTATGTTGGGGCCGTGAGGCGCAGCCCCTGATTGGCAGTGGCCCGGGTTCGCCCAATCATGGCTCCATCCCTGGTAATTCTACCTTGCCAATTTGGGAATACAGTACAGATAACTTCCCTTGCTCTGCATACTGAGGACTGGCATAGATGCAATGCTTTCCATTCTCCTAATTTAGGCTAGGAAACTGGGAGTACCTCTTGGACTTCCATGCTTCTTTGCCTGCCCTCATGCCTTCCTTCTCACACGTGCAAATTCTCACTCACTCCCATTCTTGGAGCCAATGATAATTAGCAGTACATCTCCATCAGCATTTTTGCTAACCATGGTTGTTAGTTCAAAACACAGTTTGCCAACCAGATTCTAACCCTGTTTGCAAACTGTGGATTAGTACTCCAGTTATGAAAGTGAGGACAGAATGTGCATAAAAGACAAGAGGATTAAATCCCAACACACTAGAAGCAAGTTACCCAGAAAATGGAAACAATGGTCTCCTGATCACCTAATTTCTCGTGCTTTGGGGATGTACTAGATGACCCTTGGAATCCCTTCCAAATTCAATACTATAATTCAGGCTTCATTGCGGTAATTTTGCACAGCTGCATCTGTACCTGCCATTCACATCTCAGAAAGTTGCAGAGAAAGGCTGCCTTGAATTATAAAACTGCTGTGCTGATAAAAGATCACTCAGATAAACAAACAAGGCAGAGTTCCTGTTGAGAAGAAAAATATAATTGTCTATTCCTTTGGTAAATCCATTTGCATGTAAAAATAAAGCCATTATAATTAAGGTAATATGTCACTTGGACGCCATGTGTCAAAGACAATTTCACTTTGAAGAGTTCAGATCCTTTGTCTGTCTCTGCCTCTTTCTGTCTTTCTTTTTTTTCCTTTCTGAAAAGAAAGCTGGTAATTCTGAAGGATGAAAAGCCACATTTTATAGCCCTGATTTAGTCTGGACTTGAAGAAAAGATGTGAACAGTGCCAGTACAATGGTTAACAGATGATTTTGTTGGGCAAATACATATTTTGCATGTGCTCCTAGACATTTTTACCTTAATGTTATTGAGACATATGGTAAGTACTTTGTCTTATTTTCCTCTGTGGAACTTAGATTTACTTGTATCTTTGCCAGATGGACAGCACCAGTTGTTAGATGTATGAACAATTATTTTCCCTTCGATTTTGTGAAGAAAGGCTTTTTTTAGTTTAATAAAATACCAAATATAATTGATAAACCAAAAAATGCATTGCTCTATCAAATCAGGCTATTTATTTTATTGTTGAATTTATATACCACTTTTCATTAAAATAATCCCAAAGTGGTTTACAATATAATTTAAAATACACAATTAACATAATGCACAATTAAAAGTACAAATATTAAATTTAAATATAAAAACAATATATCTATTTAAAATTTTAACAAAACAGTAAAACACAAGATACAGAGCAGCAGCAAAGAAAACAGTTCTCTCATATAAAAGCCTGGGTAAAGAGCCACGTGATTTGACTTCAGCACTTCAAGCCTGCATTTTTGCAAAGGCCTACTACTCACTAATGAGCCATGGAAGCAAACACAGAAATTTCTAAGAAATTGTCTGAGTTGGTTTGTGCAACTCAGCTCTTTACCAGTATTCACATAAGTCTTGTTCAGCTCCAGAATGGTCCGTATAATATGAAACAGAGTTACTACATGCTAACTAGTTCTTCTGTTTATGACTTTAGGAAGCTGTTAGTATTTTGAAGGCAAGTTTTTAAGAACAAAAGATTGTTAGATAATGTACACAGTGGTATGGAAGGCATTAAGAAATACCTAAAATTCCATGAAAAAGTTAGGTGTGACATTGCATGGGAAAATCTTGCATAAATTAGTTTAATGTGTGAAATGAAAATCTGTTTTAATACTTATTCTTCCATTTAGGTTTTATGTTTCTTGAGATTCTATCCTCAGCCTGCTTATTCTTGCCTAGCCTTATTGATTTCCTTCAGGCTACTTTGGAATAGATGGTTCAGTGATAATGTCCTGTTTTCCCTGTAATCCAGGTATCTTGGATTACCCCATTCACCAGAATTCAGATTTTTTTCTGTTATGGAATATCACAAAAATGTTGATATGTGGTGAATGAGTGAGGCCAAAATATATTTTATATATAATATATAACTATACATATATATATATATTTATATATAGTTAGGATTTAAGAACTCTTGAAAACATCTGCCAATTAATGGCACAAATATTCTGAAACATGCCATATTAAATTGCTAGCCTATATATATATATATATATATATATATATATATATATATATATATATATATATATATTCTTTTTGTATTTATAAAAATAACTTGTGAAAATGGTTAATTTCAGTCTGAGGAGTTAATTCACTGAATAAAGTGCTTGCTGTTGTAAAATTGTGCTGCTTACAAATTTTTATGATCAATAAATTTTGCAGGATGAATGATTTCCAGTTGCAATCCAAGATGTTTGCAGAAGGCAAGGTGTATTTCTGATGATCATATATAAATAACTACTATGTCTGCAGTGAAGAATGGGGAGAAAAACCAGAGAGGTGGATGAAAACAGGCCATCGTGATACTGAATAGATCAGAATCATTATTGCAGTCTCTAACCAGACAAAACACTCACAGCCATTTGAACAGATATATTTCAACAATTTGACATTAAGAAGGCCAGGACCCAAGCAATGCTGTCCTCAATATCTCTAAGGCTGAAGTTGTATGGCTCCAGCCTGCTTGCTGGGAATAATGTAAGACTAAAAATGTCACAAGGAAGAGGATGGTGTTGGGGCTGCGGACCATTCCTGTTGCTGCACCAATCAGGGTGATCCAAACCTCTGAAGCTTCTAAAGAAACCCCTTTGGGATACATTTATGTTGCAGACACAGCATAATTGTCCCTGCATGTTTCCTCTTGACATACCCCAAAGCCTGTTCTTGTTCTTGTTATATTATTCCGCTTTTCAGCAAAACAAAGCAATTTATACAGAAAAAGAATAAGATGGTTCCCTAGTCCCAAAGGGCTTACAATCTAAAAGAAACACAAGGTAGAAACCAGCATCAGTCCCTGGAGGGATACTGTGCTGGGAAAGAATAGGGCCACTTGATCTCCCCGCTGCTAAATATGAAGAGAATCTCCACTTTGAAAAGTGTCTCTTTACCCAGTTAGCAGGGATTAAGCATCTGCAGCTCCATTTAAACTGACTCAGGCATACCCCATACCCCTGTGGGCTTATTTTCAAAAGAGAGTGAAATGCTGGGACACAAATAAGATAGGAACACAGTATTTATAGAGGATGAACAAGGCACACAGACTTCCAAGGATACCATGTGTAAAATATATTAAAACTGAAAATGTGGTTTCTGTACTGTAACAAGTATTATGTACTTTATAAAGCAATAATGTCTCAACATGCTGAAAATGAGGATTGTACAAAAATTATTGCTCTCAGGGTCTGAGGTGAATCATCTGGCTGATGCTGAGGATGATGCAAATCTTCCCTTATTCCATCACACTTTGGCCTCTTCATTGAATCAAAAGGGGGAAATGCTCTATCTATCTATCTATCTATCTATCTTTGTATTAAGAATGTGTATTGCACCTCAAGGCAGCTCAGAAAACATACAGATGTTTAAATGCTGCTCTTACTATTTTACTGTATGTTCATTATGTACGTATATTTGTCAATAGCAATGTATTGTATCAGGCTTAAAGAGCATGGAAGCCATGAAATAATTATAAAACATCAGGAAAGGGCTGCTGAAAGAAAAAGATTTTCTATTGCTAAAATGTTTAAGTTGACTTTAGAGGTTAATAAGTAGGAAAAGAAAGGTTGCTGTAGCTTCTAACTGAAATGTGTAGGAAAGCTTTTCACATTTTTGTAAGGAAAATCTTGTCCTTGGAACAAGAAATTATACAAATGATAGATGATTGACTTCGGAAGAAGTTTGGAAAGTATTATTCCTTCCTTCCTGGTGGAAGGAAGCGCAGTGTCATAAATTGTGTTGAGTATTTGCACAGTTTCTGGATAGATGTATTTTTTTGTATATTGCTAATAAAAAATGTTTACAAGATCTGAGAACCAAATTTGCCTGATTCAAGTTTAACCAAAGCCATGTGTGCAGCACTAATCGCTCAACAAGGTACAACCAGATCAAATCATTCTTTTCTTTGTGTTTTGTTAGACTAATAAAGGTAAACAGTTTTCTATGATAAAATCTCTACCCTGTTCTTGAGTTTTAAATTTCATGATATTTACTTTCCAGTTTTTCACCTTTGAACAATACAAGAAATTACTAGGACATGTTTCACTGTCACCAGCATTGGTAAGTAGGAATATTTTCTTTGTATACCTTTTTCTGAATTCACTTTTGACTTTTTAGGGGGCATTGAAGTTAAATGAACAAGAGGTGCTCATTAAGGAAAATTTGAGGCTGAACCCTCAGCGGTCTTGAGCTGCCTGAGAGTAAGATGGTCAGAAAGGGTGAAGAAAGAAACAGCAGGTTTCTTTGGTACAAAGAACACCCTTTGTCTCCACTCTGACATCATGGCAGCAGAAACATCAGAACAAGCCATTAAATTGTTTCAGAAGTTGTCAGATCTACAACAATTTCTGTCTCGGGACCCTAGACCAGTGTTTCTCAACCGGCAGTCCGTGAGGAGTTGAGTGCTGTTCCGCGCCAGTCCTTGAAGAATTAAACACACACACACACCCAATTTTGAGCCAGTGGGGGCCACAGCCACTGCTGCCACCGCCGGGAGCTCTCTGGAGCTAATTTTTAAGCAGGCAGCCCTCGCTGCAGGGCTCTGCCTTCCTCCCAAGTCCCAGACAGCCGTTTCTTGCTCCCAGCCAATCTCTCCAGTCTCTCACATGATGAGAGGAGAGACTGAGAGCGAGTAACGTCACTAGTATGCAGCCATCCCGCGAAACACATACACACGAGGCAGGTAGCAGTGGGGTGAGTGAGAGGGAGTGCTTGGCTTGGCTTGTCTTGTCTTGGCTGGAGCACGGCATGCATTAACTGCGTTCTGAGTCTGACTACTACTACAGAGAAGGAAGGAAGGCAAAAGATAAGAAACAACATAAACAACAGTAAGCAACCATGCTGATCAAATGAAAAAGGAAGAGGGAGGTGAGAGGGAGATAAGAAGAATGAAAGGGGTGGGGGTGAGGGGCAGGCTGATTGTTGACGGACTCACCCAAAGGGGATGAAGATCAAATAAAATGGAATTTTCAAAAGCAAGCATGCAGGAGAGAACAAGTACAATTTGTGTGAACTGAGAAATCAAATGGGGAGAAAGGGGTGGCTGGGGTGGGCTACTGAATTACCAAAAAGGGGATGATGATAACATAAACTGGGATTTTTAAAAGCAAGCATGCAGACAGGAGAGAGAACTAGTGCAACGTGTGTGAATTGAGAAAAACAGTGAAAAAAGAGATCGTGAGAAAGACAAGAGGATGGAGTGGGGGCTGGGTGTGGCTAGGTATGAAATGGTGAATGGAGGAGAGGGAAGGAGGGAAAGAAAGATGAAGAAGAGACCCACTAAACATTTTCCCACTCATGTGTGGGTACTTAGCACTTTTTCTCCTTAAATTTATGCTTAAAAATCATTACAGTTGTAAAAACCTGGATATATATGAATGTGTGGTATGAAGGGTTAATCTCCCACCCCATTCCCTGTGGTTTACTTCTCTAATGTGGATGCCATATTTATGTGTTACGTTCAGAGGCGTAACTAGGGAAAACGGCGCCCGGGGCAAGCACTGAAATGGCGCCCCCCCCCCAACATACATATGACTGACACACAAACTAAATACTGAACTAGGACCGGGGAGACCCGAGTTCAAATCCCCATTCAGCCATGAAACTAGCTGGGTGACTCTGGGCCAGTCACTACTCTCTCAGCCTTACCTACTTCACAGGGTTATTGTGAAAGAGAAACTCAAGTATGGAGTACACCGCTCTGGGCTCCTTGGAGGAAGAGCAGAATATAAAATGTAATAATAATGATGATAATTTCTTTGCTACAGAAACAGAAAATGCATCACCTTCTCATGTTTGCATCATATATCCCTGTATGGAGTATACTTCAGAGAAGTAGAAAAACAGAGCTATAAACCTTGTAATCATCACAAAGATTGTCAGCAACAATATTAGTTAGGAAAATCAAACTCTCAGAGAACACTGTGGAAATGTTTCATTCTTATCAAGACGCAGTTCTGAAGGAATTATTATTACTCTGCTGTAATGACCATCTGCTAACATCTGCTATAAGCTTGAAGTGGATAGTTACTCTCCAAAAAATCCCGCCAATGTTCAAGCACTGGCACCCCCGCACATGAACCACAAATAGTAAACACCCCAACCCCCCCCCACTCCCAATCCAGGAACACGGAATGCCAGAAGCTGGATTTAAATAGTATGTGTAATCTGTTTCAAATGGCAAGTCTAGATAACTTTACTGGAAGAAAGTAGGGGCACTATTAAACTTTGGTTCCTATGGAACAAATAATGAACTGGGGCTTTCAATTAACTGTACTAAGGTATTGTAGGTTTGAGAGTACCAGGCCCCTGCACAGCATTAAAAATGCACTTCAGTTTGACTTTAGAAACTGTTCAAAGTAACAAACAAATGCACATCCAGCATTGTGAACTACGCATGTTTTACATTCATTATTTAAATACTTGCATTATGAAATTAAGTCTACAAATATATAGTTAGAAGTAGATGAGGCAATCTGGCTGCATCAAATCTAGTAGTTCAGTATCTGAACATCAAAGAGATCACAAACTCCTTCATGGGGTAATATATGAACAACTTTTGTTTGAGGAGTCTTCCTTAACATTTTTTATGCTTTGCTGTAGCCACAATTTCTGCTGATCCAGTTCCTTTCCTTTTAGTTCCAGATCTTCAATTTCAGCTTCAAGATATTTCAGTCTATCAGTCTCTTTTTAATTATAAACTACCCTTAGCTAGCTCGAAAGGGCGGTATAAAATTGAATTATTATTATTATTATTAATAATAATAATAATTACAGCAAGCACACAAAGGCCCATTGGCCTAGCATATGCTGTGAGCCTGCACTATGGACTAATTTCTGAAGCATGTCTGATGGTTCTACTGAAACAAGGGTAGTCCAGGAACTTTCTAGATTTGGATATGGCTATGGGGATGAAGAGTGTTTAATTCCCACCTTCTCCTGCCAGTGCTCCATACTAATTTGCAATTCTGTGCAGCTGCATTTCAGTAAAACCCAAACAAAACAGATCAATCACAGATCTTCTGCCTGATGTACAGTTTGCCCAAAGACAAGGGTTCCCAACAGAGACTGCACACTTTGGGGAGACCTTCTAAAAACCTTCACATTTCAAATGGCCCTTAACCCTGCAAAGGATTGTCAGCAACTCTGAAGAGCAGGAATGTCTTTGGTTCTTTTGCTCCAGTTTATTTTTTTTTTAATCTGATCAATCTAATCAGATGGAGCTAAAACTAGTAGTGTATTGATTTTGGGAGGGGTGGGTTGGGGCTTGTGTGATCTTTAAAGCTATGAAGAACATTTGCAACTTGGAGAAGGGTTAGAGAAGGCACATCCAGAGAAGAATTAACATGATACTTCTTTGGAAGGAAGCTGTGGCGATTCCATTGTTGATTCAGCCATCCACCTTCATTTTATTATCATGCAACAGGAGCTGAGCCTCTCACACACACCCCACCCCCACCCAGCCACGGGAGCATTCCCTTTTTGTTAAAGTTTATGTTTGAAATACAATCAGTGCAAATGGCAAGCAGTTTGTAAACAATGAGGTAGGTTATATTCAAAATATGAAGTGTTGAGGACCTAAAAGCCATTTTTAAAAGGACACTTGGAGAGAGGGCACATTCATTTCGAGAGGAATTAACTTACATTTGGAAGGAAGCTGCTGCTGTTCCGTTTTGATAATTCACAGGCTGCTGACCACCTTAATTTAGCATGCATGAGTGAGCAAACAAAGGTGAACTGACTCCAGTCCCTGGCCAGTCTTTTCCGTGGCAGCTACTCGTGAGTAGCTGTACTTACTCTTTAGCCATATGGCTTTTTTGTTTTAGAGCTTTTTTGTTTTTGTTCACTCACCCGGCCCCCCCCCCCCCCGTGGCTGAGCTCTTCCTCCGCAGCGTGAGTCCGCTTCGGAGCAGTGCCGGCAGTTCCCTCAGCTTTTGCCTCAGCTGCACTTGCTGCTCCTGGTCTCGGGGGCCTGCGGAACTCCGGCTCAGGAGCAGCAAGTTGGCCCTGTCGGAGGGGGGCTGCATCTTGATGGAGCCCCCGGCCATGCACTGCACACTACATTCTGGAGGAGCCTTCCTCCTCCAGCTGCCGGGGCTTGCTTGCACACACACTCACTCACTCGTGCGCGCCCAGGCGGCGCGCTGCACACACCCCTTTCGCTTACGATGCAGCGTTCCACGCCTCCCCAGTTAGCCCGGCACCAGGAATGAGGCTCAAACTGTGCGGGAAGGAAGCTTCCCCTGGCCACATTAGGCCAGGCAGGCAGGAGATGTTCAACCCACGTTCAATGTACCAGGAATCTCGCTCGCTTCCTCACTTTGCCCCTCCGCAGCAACACTCTCCCACCCTGCCTCGCTGCCGCCACGTGCAGAAGGAGCTGGGTCGCGGTGGCTGAGTGGCTGCATGGGGCTCCCTCGGAGCAGTGGGCAGGGCGAGAGGGAAGGCAGAGGGAGGGAGGCGAAGGCGAACAATCCCCGCCCGATCCAGCGGTGCAGAGCCACCCGGCGCCCTCCCTTTCCCCCACTTCCTGCTGCTCGCGCCGCCGCCCGCCGGGCTTCTCTATAGGCGGCTGGTGTGGACGGTTGGCTGCTCAGTCACTCGGTTGGTCTGTGTGGCGGTGGCGGCGGCCAAAAAAAAAAATTGGCGGCAAAAAAAAAAAAATTTCCCAGGAAATTTTCGGGCATTGGCAGGGGCACTTTTTGGCGCCCCCTAGCAAGTGGCGCCTGGGGCACGTGCCCCCCCTGCCCCCCCTATCGTTACGCCTATGGTTACGTTCATTACCATAACATTACTTTTTCAAGGGCTGTGTGTTTTTGTTGTTAGTGTACTGCTTGGAGGTTTTTTGGATGATGTTTGGTTCCAGACTTCCAGTATGATATGAGATTTCGTGTTTTAAGCTTCCTATCAATTACATTGATTAAGCTGGTTTTGTGGTAGCAAACATGCATTGTTCCATTTGCTAAGCAAGGTCTACCCTGTTTTGCATTTGAATCTACATGTGATCACTGTATCTTATTCCCCTTAGGGCAGGGGTGAGCAAACTTGGCCCTCCAGCAGTTGTTGAACTACAACTCCCATCGTCCCTAGCATGACTCTCTCTCTCGTAATCCTGTCTAGTTGCTCTAGGAAGCAATTAGATTTATTTAATTAGATTTATAGTTTTAATACTTAGTGTTTGCTTTTAAAAGGTTTATTTTGATTATTTTAATGCTTATAATATGATTTTAATTGTGAACAGCCCAGTTTTGAGCGGTATCGAAATTTGTCAAACAAACACACTTTCAACTTGAAACCCCTTTACTAACTTCTGGTCCAGGAAACGGCCCATGAAGAATGTACCAGTCCTTTACTCCGAAAACGTTGAGGAGCACTGCCCTAGACCTACTCTCCCTTTGAGGCACAAATATGAATCCTCGTTTGACAAGGACTGTGAGCTCTCTTTTAGCTCTGTTCAATTGTACAAATTTTACAGTTTTCCCATGAATTATATTCTCAGAAAAGACAATATAAGGCTTTGTTGAAGGAAAAATGGGGGATGCCCAAAGGGAAAGATGGCCCCAGTTAATCCAGGCCACTAAGTCCAACAATTTGGCCATGTTTTGGCGGATCATAGCGGGAAGGCTTCAGCAAGATACTGCTAAGCAATATTGTTTTGTGCTGGCTGACACCTGGGAGACATATTTTTGATCATTGTACACAGGAGAATCCACTCAGGGCTCTCTCCTGGACCCCTGTTTCTTGGACCTCCCTGTATACCCCCCAGTCACTACTGCAGAAATTAAAACGGTGGCCCAGATGAAGCCTGGAAAAGCTCCTGGAGGTGATTATATCCCCCTAGAAATGATTAAAAACAACAATGAATTGTGGGCCCCAGTGTTGGCCATGCTTTTCACCTACATTGACCGGTCTATGCAGATACCCAAAGACTGGAGCTTCACAATTATTATCCCCACATATAAAAAGGGAATACAATCAGATCCTGCCAACTATAGGCCATTTAGCTTGCTAAGTATAGTTGCCACACTATATACAAGGTGCCTTTGTTGGAACTTGTGGGATTGGCTGGGCCATGAGGACATCTTGGTTGAAGGACAGACAGGTTTTAGGGTGGGTACGTCCACTGCAGACCAATGTTTAATATTACAGCACTTGGCCGAGAAAGAAAGTTCTAAGCCCCAAGGAGCTTTTATATACTTCTTTTGTCAACTTCAAATCAGCTTTTGACTCTGTACCCTGGGACAGACTGTGGGACAAGTTGGAAGCCTGCACAATAGATTGCCAGTTGTTTGCACTAATTTGTAGGTTGTATGAAAACAACCCTCTAAGGGTATGTTGTAATCCACAGGGTCATCTGTCATGTTTAGTTTCTTCAAACAGGATAAAGCAGGACTGCATATTGGATCCTTCCCTGTTTAATTGTTACATCAGTTCAATGGTCCAAGCACTTACTGACCCTAGCTTTCACCCTCCAAGACTGGCGAACAGGCCAATTCCTGCCCTGTTATATGCAGACAATACTGCTATTCTCTATTTTTCAGTCCCCTGGTCTTTTGCCATCTATTAATCAGAGGAAAAGTTGACCATCAGTTATTCTAAAACAAAAGTCATGATCTTTACTAAGAGTCTAACTAAACATACAGTGGTCCCTCGACTTACGAACTACTCGACATCCGAAGTTTTTGACTTACGAACGACAAAAATGACTGGAAGTCGTTGCCGGTTTAGATGCGGTTTCCTCGACTTATGAATGTTTCCAGACCTCCGTGGTGTGCTTTTCGACTTACGAAAATTTCGACCTACGAACGTGCGTTCGGAACGGATTAACTTCGTAAGTCGAGGGACCACTGTATATGGCAGATAAATGGTCATGACATAGAACAGGTTAGGGTGTATAAATATTTGGGAGTTTTCTTTCAGGCCTCCTGGAGGACCCAGATTGCCAATGTCACGGAGTCTGCCCAAAGAAGTGTAACAGCAATCCTCAGATTTTTTTTTTTTTTTTCAAATGCATGGTCATTTAGTTAGAATGTTCCAGGGTAAGGTAGTTGCTCAACTCTTGTATGGATTGCAGTCCTGTTTACAAGGATTTTCACCCCCTGGAGGTGATCCAGTCAAAGCTTTTGAAAGCTATCTCCAGAGTATTATGCTGTGTATGGTACCCAGTGCTGCTCTCTGTATGGAGTTGGGGTCAGTCTCATTAGAGGCACAAGCCTGGTTAAATAAGATCAATTTCTGGCTAAAACTAACATTTTGCCCCATGAGACTGGCCCCTTTAATCCTGGTTGACCGTTTCCATTCAGGTTGGATGAGAGTTTTAGAGGAGAAACTCTGGAGTTGTGGACTCTGGAGTTGTGGACTCTCTCTCCCAGCCCTGTGGTCTCTGGACAATTCTAAGGCAAAGGAGACCATAAAACAGTATATTTGGGACATGGACTTGCAAAGGGACAGGAGTCTGGCCTCCTGTTGTTTGGAGGCTGGAGATCTTAGTAAAGATTTCTCTCCAGCAAAATAGCCTTACACTCTTGTAACATCAAAATACCGGAGATTTTTCACCTTAGCCCGGCTTATTGCACTGGCATCAGCTGTACTGGAGAGGAGATACCTCCAAATTCCTTATGGAGATTAGATTTGTCCCTGTCAGATGGGGGAGGCTGAAACAGTGGACTATGTGATATTATAATGCCAGTTTTATAGAGACATTCATTTTCTTTTAATTTAATTTAAATTAAAATTTGCTTTTAATTTTTTTAATTTAAAGAAATTTCCAGACAGGTCAGATAAATTTCATACCTGCTAATTGGGCAAAGAGGCACCTTTTACAGTGGTGATTCTCTTTATTTAGCAGGGGGAGAGTAACTGGCCCTATCCACCCCCAGCACAGCACACTGTTGCTGGTGTGTAGCTTGTTTTTTGTTTTTATAATGTGAGCCCTTTGGGGACAGGGAGCCATCTTATTTATTTATTGTTTCTCTGTGTAAACCGCCCTGAGCCATTTTTGGAAGGGCGGTATAGAAATTGAATTATTATTATTATTATTATTATTATTATTACCTCTCTTCTTCTTTCAGACTCCAACATGACAAAATTCTGCTCCATGGCCTGATCCATTAGGAGTCAGATGGTTAAATCTGTAATTTGATTCCCTGGGGAATTGTTGGCCTCTGAATATTGATTTAGTGTATCCGTAATATTGTAAATAGATGTGATGCAAGCTATAAGCTATATTGGTTTTTTAACTCTGCATTTCCCCCCTTGTTTCTGCTTGTTTTCTGGTCTCGTACTGTGATAAACTTAAACCTGAATCTTTGCAGGGAGAGTAAGAAAACCCATTCAAAATGAGCTTTTAGGGTCTCATGATATATCCCTCCTTCTTCCCTCAAGATAATGGAGGGAGATGAGCAAAGACCCATGAAGGCAGTTCATACGATCAGTAAGATGTTAGGACAAATGTCCTAGCCAGCTTCAGGAGCTATACTCCTGATCATGTGTGAGTGTGATGAGATGAGGTTTGATGTATATTTAAAGAATGTTTACTGCTGTATGGTTGTTTGGCTTTGGAAGATTATCTGGGCTAAAAGGGGTTAAAGCCCATACTAAGAGCCCAGCAGAGACTGGGGTGGGGTGGGGGAGAGAGAACAAAATATGGTCCTGTGTAACACGTGTTTAGGAGAACAGCTGTAAGAGCTGTGGAGAAAAACAATTTAAATAGCAAGATTCTTATAAAAGTTGTATATGCCTGGAGGGTATGGAAATATTCTGTAACATTCAAAACAACAGATTTGTAACAAGCAAGCCAGAAACCCTACATTTTGGTAGAGAATCAAGCTAACATCAGAACTTATAAATAATCAACTTCTATTTTATTCATCTTTCAAGAATCTGTGAGTAACTTAGTCTGTACCCACACCTACAATGCCACGTTACCTCAGCAGAAGACCTTTACATACTTAGATCCTGAGATCCTGTATTTTCATACAGACTTTAAATAGTGGCAGTAAAATAAAGGAATGTTGAGAGCAATAAAAATAATAAAATAAATACAAATAAGTGAATTAGACTCCCCCACCTCCTACTTAGTTGTTTGCTCAAACGTGATCAAAAATCGGGAGCATACACAGTTCCCAAAGCTGGGTAGGAGGCTTGTTTTCAATGGTGTGGACTGCCTTATGGGGTGAGGAAACAGGGAGAGGAGATAGGGTGGCTGGAATCTCCCTGCTCCACTGTGGTCAAGTGGAAAGTACCTCCCTTCATGCATGGAGGCAGTGGGAAATGTCCTTCTGGAAGCACCACCTGATGCCTTCTGAGGTACCACTCCAGAGAACGCCCAACTTTAGGAGAGGGTTTTCATGTTGGAAGGGGAGGACTGCCACTTGACGGAGGGGTTTAAAGCCCCAATGCATGCCTGGAGCAGCTGTTTGTGCCAGTCTGGAGGCTTATAGATTTATATAAAATGTAAAAGAGAAATTGGTCAGTGGCATGCAGCTCATTGGTCTTAAGCATTTGGCCACCCAGGAATCTATGAACTATATTGATTATGCTTCTTGAATGCGGTCACCAAAAAGCGAACTGGAAGAGTGTAGTAACAGCAAATCCTGACCATCTGGCTTATAGATTTATTGGTTAGATGAGTTTTGGGACTGGAAGTATTTCTGGAGTTTGGCTTTCTCACTGGAAGTTTTGTGACAAGCACAAAAAGTATATTTTCATTTGTCAAATAAAGCAGGAGGCTTTCCATTAGAATGTACCTAATCAGCCAACGGGAATGCATGCCTGTATGAAATGGGAGAATCTTGAAGTATCATTATTCTAGATAATGCATTCATCTGATACATTGTATTGCTGCTATTACTTGGTTTGTCTCTGGTTAATGAAGGCTCCTTCTCTCTTACCTTCTCTCCCTCTGTTTCAGTGAATTGTCATCTTTTCCAAAGCACATGAGACAATACTTCTATCCTTCAAGCTACCGTACACCTTTAAACACAGAATAGCTCTGAATGATTAATCTTACAGATGTCAAGTACTAGGAGGAAACTGTTCAAAGTATTTAAAAATAATAACACTTCTTCTCATTGAGTTGGGAAGACTGTAAGAGACTACTCATGTTATAAAGTCACGGTAAATGAGGATGGCACTGAAGAGTGCACGTGCTCTGCATGTACTGTAAATGGTGAAGCAGCAAAGAGCCCGGCCTGTTAGCCAGGGTTGTGCCCCTTAGCCCTGGCTAAATGATCATGTGTCAGGCTAAATTATTTAGCCCAGGCTAAATGATCATGCTGACACAGCAGCAGCCTCCCGACCAGTGTCGGGGGAATCCCCACAATGCACCACACGTTATGGGAGTTCCAGGGACCAGGATGATGTATCTAGGCCCCCGGCCCTCCATGCTGCCAGACAAGACAGCTGCACGTCTGGGCGTACGATCTTTGCACCCAGCGTGGGTGGAGGGATTATCTGCAGGGGAGGTCAGCTTTTCAAGGCTTCCTCCCCACACACCTCGAGCCCTTTCTCACTGATTGTGAGAAAGGGGTCCGTATCTCTAGCCAAAATTCTATTTGCCTCTCCCCTCAAAATACTAAGTGAGGAGTTGCTCCTCAAGCTTTCCCTCTGTCTGCCTCACTGTGCACAAGAGGGGTGCAAAAGGAATACTACTCTATGTAATGAGTCAGAGATAATCTCTCTGGGCCTGATAGAGTTTATGAGAAAGAGCATGCCTAGCTTTCCATTCAAGAGAAAGGCTGGAGAGGGTCTGCAGCATTCATAAAAGGTCTGCACCATACTCCAACAAAAGGGATACTCCAGCAAGTTGTTTTGGATTGGGAATCGTTAGTGGTGCAAAGGGGTGATCCACATCCACTTGCCATTGCTGAATCTTCACATCCAGTACCTGGGACTGTGCACAATGTGCCCACTGAACAATGAGAACAATGTGCACACCTTCCAAACAGATGGTTTGCTCTTTCAGCACCAACAGTGCAAATAACATATTTGGGCACCTAGAACCCCAAAGAGGTCATTGGCACTGTCGAAGATGATAGCATGTTTATTTGTCCAGTGGGTTCCAGTGCCTAAGTCCTCATAACTGTGAGGATCCTAGGACTGGGGTCCTGGTAGAGAATGTTATAGATGATCTACTTAGATAACACTCGATCTTCCTCCAGCACTTCAAACCATCCACAGACTTCCTGCTACTTTTTTGTATAATGTTTTTCTGCATGCTCTTGTCTGTCTCAGAAGTTTCTTTTTTTCAGCTAAAAACAGTTTGTTTTTTTCATCTTTGTTTTAATGTATAGCCTGCCCCACTCCAAAGGTTTTGAGTGGCACAACCTCCCAAAATAGGATTTAAGAAAACCTAACCCATTTGACAACTTCAGAAGATATCCCATACAAAAATAGATCTTCCAGCAGTTCTAAAAGATCTTCAGACCTTCGAGCATGCCCCTCCCCCACCACATCAGTGTTGTTGCCACTGAGAAATTCAAAATATCAGGCTAATGTACAGGGGCGTAGCAAGTTTGGAGTGGGCAAAGAGACAAGATTTTAAAATGCCCCCCCTTCACTGAAGCTCAGCTCATAAAGTGAAGAAATCTTAAATGAGGCTGAATAGTGGTAACAAAAAGCATAGTAAAATGTGTACATATATAAACCTATGTGCCACAATAGAGCATCATCCTATTTTTTTTTAAAGGTTTTGTAAATTGTGGACAATGCAAATCATTTAATGGTACTAGAAAACGACATGCTGTTCTGGTAGCTCCAGGTCTTAACAGTCACATCAATTTCAGAGGATGAATACAACTGAAGGAAGCCCGAGCAGATACACGGCTGGGGGAGTCAGTCATGTGACTTGCCTTGGGGTGGGCAGACAACTGTCTCCTTTTGCCCTATTATAGTTATGCCCCTACTAATATATGAAGTTGTCTTGGATTGAGGCAGACCATTGGTGCATCTAGCCCAATATTGTCTCAGGTAACTTGTAGTAACTTGAATTTTTTTTCATACACAGAGGGGTTTTTGTTTATTATCATGTACCTACTTACCTACCTAGAGCTGTTCCCCATGGACTAATTTCTGTTTATATTTAGGATGGAAGCCTTATATGAAGCATGCTTGCACTGATGGTTTTCAGGCGGGCTATGAGGTAGAGACTGCTTTGGTCAGCCTGATGGATGATCTCCAATTGGCAATTGACAGAGGAAGTGTGACTGTGTTGGTCCTTTTGGATCTCTCAGTGGCTTTCGATACTATCGACCATAGTATCCTTCTCGAATGTCTGAGGGGGTTGGGGGTTGGAGGCACTGTTTTACAGTGGTTCCGCTCCTACCTCTCGGATAGATTCCAGATGTTGTCAATTGGAGACTGTTGCTCTTAAAAATCTGAGTTTAAGTATGGTGTCCCTCAAGGCTCCATACTCTCTCCAATGCTTTTTAACATCTACATGAAATCGCTGGGAAAGATCATCAGGGGATTTGGAGCTGGGTGTTACCAGTACGCTGATGACACCCAGATCTACTTCTCCATGTCAACTTCTTCATGAGCTGGCATATCCTCCCTAAATGCCTGCCTGTAAGCAGTAATGGGCTGGATGAGGGAGAATACACTGAAGCTGAATCCAGATAAGATGGAGGTACTTATTGTGCGGGGTCAGAACTCTAGAGACGATTTTGATCTGCCTGTTCTAGATGGGGTCACACTTCCCCAAAAGGAACAGGTTCGCAGTCTGGGAGTACTTCTGGATTCACACCTCTCCCTGGTTTCTCAGGTTGAGCCGGTGGCTAGGGGTGCTTTCTATCAGCTTCAGCTGATACGCCAGCTGCGCCTGTTTCTCAACATCAACGACCTCAAAACAGTGGTAGATCTGTTGGTGACCTCCAAACTTGACTTTTGTAATGCACTCTACGTGGGGCTGCCTTTGTACGTAGTCCGGAAACTTCAGTTGGTTCAGAACGCGGCAGCCAGGTTGGTCTCTGGGTCATCTCGGAGAGACCATGTTACTCCTTTACTGATGGAGTTACACTGGCTGCCAATAGGTTCCCGGACAAAATACAAAGTGCTAGTTATAACTTACAAAGCCCTAAATGTCTTAGGCCCTGGGTATCTAAGAGAGTGTCTTCTTCATTATGAGCTCCATTGAGGTCATCTGAGGAGGTCCGTCTCCAGTTACCACCAACTTGTTTGGTGGCTACACAGAGACGGGCCTTCTCGGTCGCTGCCCCAAGATTGTGGAATGCGCTCCCTGCTGAGATACGATCCTCCCCATCTCTGGCAGTTTTCAAAAAACTCCTGAAAACCCATCTTTTCACCCAAGCTTTCTCAGCTTCCTAAATTTTGGGGTTTTAATATCTGGTTTATTTTAAAATTAAAAACCCAATTTTGGGATTTTAATCACTGTAATTGTTTAATTGTTGTTTTAAAATGTTTTTAAATTGTTAATTGTTATATTGTTTTTTAATTTGTTTTAGCTCTTTATTGTTTTAGTGGTTTGTTTTAATTGTAAACCGCCCTGAGCCATTTTGTAAAAAGATCGCACAGACTGACTACAAACAAAGGCATGACAAAGTAGCAGGGATGATACACTGGAACATCTGCAAAAAATACAAGCTACCTGTAGCCAAAAATTGGTGGGACCATACAATTGAAAAAGTTGAAGAAAATGAAGATGTAAAAATATTATGGGACTTCCGACTACAAACAGACAAACATCTGCCACACAATACACCAGATATAACTGTAGTCGAGAAGAAAGAATAACAATTTAAAATAATCGACATAGCAATACCAGGGGATAGCAGAATAGAAGAAAAAGAAATAGAAAAAATCACCAAATACAAAGATCTACAAATTGAAATTGAAAGGCTGTGGCAGAAAAAGACCAAAATAATCCCAGTGGTCATTGGCACCCTGGGTGCAGTTCCAAAAGACCTTGAAGAACACCTCAACACCATAGGGGCCACAGAAATCACCATCAGCCAATTACAAAAAACAGCTTTACTGGGAACAGCCTATATTCTGCGACGATACCTATAACAACAGCAACAACATTGACAATAAAATTCTGGCATCCCAGGTCCTTGGGAAGGACTCGATGTCTGGATAAAACAAACCAGTCAATAACACCTGTCTGACTGTGTAAAATAATAATAATAATAACAACAACAACAACTGTGGCATGTCTCATTGAATCTGTTTGAATGGCATGTTTCACTACATTTACATTGATGCCTTGAGTGTAAGTTATAGTTCACTAGTAAGTGAGGCCCATCTTTGACTAGGCAAAGTCATTTTTGTTCCTCCAGGGTTGCTTGAAGCTGCTTAGCCACCACAACCTCAATCATCTTAGCAGGAGGTTGAAGACCAGCCTATAATTATCCATCACCAAGGGATCTAGGGCAGGCTTCTTAAGAAGAGGTCTAACTATTGCCTTTTTCAAACAAGGAGTCATCCTGACCTCTCTCAGTGAGGCATTTTATTGAATATGACCATTTATGGTAATTTTGAATCATAGTAAATTAAAATCTGAGAAAGATGTTCTGTGTATCTTGGGCCTGATGTCATTTTGGAATTATTGATCTATTTATTGAGTGTTAAAAATCTGTTGAGAACAATAACCATTAAAATATGACTATTGTCAGAATTTCTTCTTTAAAATATAAAATATAAACCTTTCAGTGAACATATTCTGGTGTAAAAAGTAAAGCGTTCAGCTATTTTCAGCAGAAGGATTATGCCTGCCCAATTTGGTATCTGTAGGCCATCTAGAAGTATGACTTTATTTTAGGGAAGTGCATGAACCAAGGTTTCTGCACAGTTTCAGAGCCAAACTGGTTCAGACAAGGTCTGAACCAATTCAGCGCTGCTGGGGGTGGGGGGTGGGATCTTTTAAAAGGATGAGAGCAGCTCCTTACCTGATAGCCGCTGCCACATGCAGATTTCTGCTGTGACGGCGCTCCCCCACCCCCAAGAACCCGTGTGCGGCACCGGCACACACATGGCATCCATGCATGGACAGGTGCCATTTGGCGTGGTCAGTATGGTGTTTCTTGGTCAGCACCGAGGTTCGTGTATATCCCTACTTTATTTTCCATAAACACGGCCACCAACAACCAAATTCTTCAAAATATATAGAGGCTGCTCATGTGGAGTGCTGGGATCCATGCAAATCCTAGTGCTCCCACCCAGCCTAACCTCACTCCTAAGCCCAGCTCTTAGCTTAGGTTAAGGGAGTACGCACTCCCCTAACCCTCTGCCAGGTCTGTGTGTCTCCTCCACTCCATGGAGCCGAGGAGACTCAGAGATGAGTGCCAAGAATGCCCATCTGACCGATTCACCCAAGGCACCACGTTCATTGCTCAGTGCCTTTGGGATATGCGGAGACAGGGAAAACAAATCCTGGCCTCTGTTGCTGCATGTTAGCAAGAACAGCACGGATAGTCATCTGCGCTGCCCCCGGCAAAACAGGTTGTGTGGGTGCTCAGCTTGTGCACCAAAAGGATAAAGAGGGCTTGTTAGGGGGAAGGTAGGTTGAATCCTGCCTTCCCCCCCAGCCCGCTGCTTGCCCGGCCGTGTGAATGGGCCCAATATATTGTATTACATTACCTGCCAAAGCACCAATATTACATTACCTACCAAAGCACCAATAGGATTGGGATGTGATAGGTAAAAAGACATTGTTATCATCATTATTAATAATACTTGACTTGAGTCTTTTCAGGAGTGAAATTTGCCCTGAGAATTTTTCTTCATACAAAATTGAATTGGGAACACTGCAATTTAGCCCTGTATTTCCTTTCTATTAGATTTACTACCTCATTAACTCTTTGTTTTATGCTCTGCTTGTAAGTTTAAGAACAGTTTTTTTGTGGCTATATTATACATGTAATAAATGTGTGAATTATTCTTCTCAGAGCACCCACACTTGTGGAGGGCATGCTCTTTCCCATAAGCATTTCTTCACTTGGTCACAAAGCTTCCTTTCCAGCTAGGGGGAATGTGTTGTTGATAGGACTTTGACATTTTATTTTGAATATTTGGAATGTGGTTTGTGGCTTTTGTAATTTCTTCTCTATGAACTGTCAACATCTAATCAAGGACGAAAGCTGTTTAGTAATGGTATACTACTGCACAAGGGTAGGTCTCTCCACTTTCATCATACCAGTCAGCTTAATGCTCAACTTCAGAATATGATGTGTGGGGATGTTTTACCACAGCGTGTATGAAAACTGATTGATTTAACTCTTTTAGGCATTTGCAGTTGCTGGCTTGGGATCTGGGCTAACAGAAGCAGTTGTGGTTAACCCTTTTGAAGTTGTGAAGGTTAGCCTGCAGGCAAATCGGGATGCTTTTACAAAGGTACAGTAACTGGAATATTTTTTCAACATGTTGGAAAATACAAGTGCTTGGATAATAAGTATAGCATGTTAATCAAGGATTGTGCAACAGCTGTAGGGGGAGGGAAATCTATTGAGGCAGTTTAAAACAAGTGATGGTCCCGGAAATTTGATAGGGAAGTTATATGGCAAAAATATGTATTTTGAGAATGGCTTCTCAGTACTTCTAGGATGTCCTTTGCTCTGTAAGAGTCAGAAAATGGTCCAGGGTTTATTAGCAGAGACAAAAGGAAAGAAAGGGGAAGAGGAAGGAAGAAAAAGACAAAAAGAAGGCAGAAAGGGGAGTGGTTTTTGTTTTTTAAATATATCATTACTCTGAATTTTACAATGTATAGCTAAACCTTCAGTGTATTTCTTTTGCAACATTACGTGCTAAAGTCTCAAAGGAGGAGAACTGGTCTTGTGGTAACAAGCATGACTTGCCCCTTAGCTAAGCAGGGTCCACCCTGGTTGGATATGAATGGGAGACTACACGTGTGATATTCCCCTTAGGGGATGGAGACGCTCTGGGAAGAGTATCTAGGTTCCAAGTTCCTTCCTTGGCATCTCTGAGATAGGGCTGAGCGAGATTCCTGCCTACAGCCTTGGAGATGCCGCTACCAGTCTGTGTAGACAATACTGAGCTAGATGGACCAGTGGTCCAACTCAGTATATATCAGCTTCTTATGTTCCTACGTAGACATTTTAATTCTTGAAAATCAGGGGATATGGGCAATTTTAAAGTCATAATATGAGTAGGCTCTTACATTAGTTGGCCCAGAATATTTCGAGATAATACACTGTCATATGACATATCTTTGGAGGAAGGGGTGGGATCACATCCACTGGACACTCCCTCTGATGTCACACATTCATGGGAAGCTGTCAGCAGAGGGCTTCTGTTCATGGCTTCTGATGAATGCACGAAAGTCCGAGTGAGACCAGTGGGTACAATCTTGCACCGCCCCAAACATGCATCTCCACAGATACATCATGTATGCAGGACTCCAGTAAGCTGAAGTATTAAGGCTACAGTCATAGGTATAGCCTAAACAAACAGTGGTATTACAGATGTACTTTTAGAACCACTCAGACAAACAAGAGAGCCCCAAATAAGTACCCTGGGATCCAGATAGTTGTTTTAGGTGCACAGAAAGATTTGTGTGCCCAGATGTATTGTTTACATTTTTAATTTGAACACACACACGGGTGGATTAAGCTTTTTTGCCACCCTTAGGCAAAAAGGCTTTTGCTGCCCTTTTACCTTAAACAGAAAAGGTTTGCCTTTTTAAAAAAATAAGGTAAAAGAAGGGTACTTTCTCCTCGCCCACTCCACCCTTGCTGCAGCTGCCGCTGCCCACAGAGAGGGGCAGCAAAATTTGAAGAAGGGCAAAATTTGCCACTCCTCAAATTTTGCCGCCGTAGGCAAATGCCTACTCTGCCTCTCCATTAATCCACCACTGCACACACCAGGCATCCCATGCTATAACCCAAAATTTCCTCAGTTTCAAAATCCTATGAAGCATGAGAGGAGGCACTGCTGTTTGAGAAACATGTGCCCAAAGTCTTCCTGGGTATACAGTACAAGTCATGCAGGTCTTTGGATCCTGGTTGTAAATCTAGATTGGCACAGAACAAAAGTTGCAAAAATTCAGTGAGCCCAACCATCTAGCTCAAAGAACATCTAGCCCAACCATATCTGGTGAAAAAGTGTTCTCTTCATCCAAAGCATCCTTAAACTGTTTAGTATTATGATTAAACCCATTTCTGCTGGCCTCAAACTGATCATGAAAGAAAGCACAAGTTGCATCATGTACTAACAGCGCATCATATACCAAATGGACTTTGGGTGGAACAGCTGCTTCCTGTCATAGACTGGAGATACCAAGGATGGAGGTTTAAATCCCTGGCATCTTGAGGCAGGGCTGGGGGAAAGACAGAAAGTTGAAAACCCTACAGAGCTGCTGCCAGTCAGTGTAGAGAATACTGAGCAAGATGGACCAATGGTCTGACTCCATATAAGGCAACTTCCTCTGTTCCTCTGGTGCTACTCTTTCCCTGTCAGATCTCCACAGTACAGGTGACAGGTGACAAGTACAGGTGACAAGTTGATTTAAAGCGCAGGAAGATGAGAAGCCCACACTGTACTTCAGAAAGCCCTTTCTGAACCATAATTATTCATCTATTCCATATGCCTTTATACAAGACTTTCCATGTAAATAAACATGGTCTGACTTCCAGTGCAATAGAAATGAACTTATCAGGTAACAATGTGTCTTGACATGTTTGAATACACTCAAGAGCTTTCTAAATAAAAGTAAACAGAAAACTGGGAGAATTTAAATCATATTTTTGAGTTGGAAGAAAAGCTCTTTTTACTTACTCATTTGACGTCTTTGGCTGAGCTTCCAAAGAATGCACAAAATTCATCTAATTACAATAAATAACTTACCCAAATAAAAAGTAATACAGAAATTACTTGTTAAGGGTGAAATAATTAATACAAATACTAATTATAATTATTTAGTACTAAGGGCATGATCCAGTCAGAATCAAGTACTTGACAATCCCATTTATTTCAGTATAATTAATTAGATGTGCAATGCGGTCCTAAACTTGTTCATTCAGAAGTAAGCCTGATTGCATTCAGTGGGATTTACTGTCAAGATAAGTGTATAGGATCGCAGCCTTAATGTTCATTAACTTAGCCTATTGAGTATAATCATAACAAGTTTTTGTAGAATCAACCATAACAGCCAATGGAAATTCCCCCCACCCACACCCTGAAACAAATAGTACATATTGGGGAACCAATTTAAATCAGGAATGCAGTAGAGAGTTGATTAAAGCCCCCTTCCTCCCTTGCTGTTGTCCTGATTCTGTTTATGAGTGGGAGGAGCAAGCACACAAGGACCAATGACATAATTAGTAGAGCATCTGCTTTGCATTCAGAAGGTTCTAGGTCCAATTCCAGGCATCTCCAGGTAGGGTTGGGAAAGACTCTTGCCTGAACCTTGGAAAAGCTGCTGCCAGTCAGTGTAGACAATACTGAGTTAGATCTGATTTGGTATAAGGCAGCTTTCTATGTTCCTATGATTACAGTAAATGCCTGCCTTGAGGCAGTAATGGACTGGATGAAGGATAACAAACTGAGGCTGGATCCAGATAAGATGGAGGTACTTATTGTATGGGGTTGGAACTTGGGAAACAATTTTGATCTGCTGGTTCTGGATGGGGTCATGCTTCCCTGGAAGGAACAGTATGCAGTCTGGGGGTGCTTCTGGATCCGAATCTCTCCTTGGTGTCCCAGGCTGAGGCAGTGGCCAGGGGTGCTTTCTATCAGCTTTGGCTGATACACCACCTGCATCTGCTTCTTGAGATGAACGACCTCAGCAAGGTGGTACATATGCTGGTAACCTCCAGGTTGAACTACTGCAACGTGCTCTATGTGGGGCTGCCTTTGTACATTGTCTGGAAACTGCAGTTGGTATAGAAGGCAGCTAGATTGGTCTCTGGCTTATCCAGGAGAGACCATATTACTCCTGTGTTGAAAGAGGAGTAATGGCTGCCGATAGAATTCCGGGCAAACTACAAGGTGCTGATTACTACCTATAAAGCCCTGAACAGCTTAGGCCCTGGGTATTTAAGTGAACGTCTTCTTCACCATGAGCCCCATCGTCTGTTTAGATTGTCTGTGGTTGCCACCAGCTCGTCTGGCTGCTGCTCGGGGATGAGCCTTCTCTGTTGCTGTCTCTGCATTTGGAATGCACTTCCTGTTGAGATAAGAGCCTCCCCATCTCTGGCAACTTTTTAAAAGGTGCTGAAGACATCTTTATTCACCCAGGCTTTTAATTAGATTTATGCTTTAATACTTTTAATGTTGGGTTTAAAATGATTTTAATGTAAATGATTTTAATTGTTAAATTGATTTTAATGTTTCAGTGATTTTAATTGTAAACTTCCCAGAGATGCAAGTTTTGGACAGTACAGAAATAAGTTAAATAAATAAACAAACAAACAAACAAAAAACAAAGTCCCATCTAATTTGGTCTTCATGGACAAACCACACTCACTTTAAAGATATGATTGGGCCAGTGTGCAATCCAAGGGAAAGAGCTGTGGTGTGCAAGGACAAGGCAGTGGAGTGGAATCAGGAATATTAATAGTTTAATGAAATAGATATTGTGTACAGAGAAGCAAGTGTAGACTGCTTTTGCTGCTAGCTGTTTGTTAGCCAGGACTGGAATACTCCACGACTAGAATACAAGTAACTAAAGCCCCATTCAAAAGCTGGCCTGGATCAACGAATGGGTTAACCAAAAGCACCACAGCCAGCATGCTTGTTTGTTTCTTTTCATTGAGTTATAGCAATCAGATCTGCCACACCTTAGATCAGGATTAAACATATTGGGGAAGGGGATTTCACCCCTGTCCCTGCTACAGTCCTGATGCAGATTTTAAAAACCCTGTAGTTGCGATTTTCCCTGGAGGAAGGGGGAAGCACCTATTGGTTCTAATGGAAGTTATTAACCCTCCCCAGGATGAATAGCAGCCATGAGGGGGAGCGAATCCAGATCAGGACTGTGGCAGGGTCTTAGGGTTAATCTACTGTCTTCCAGTTCCATAAATGGTATGTAATGCATGTATTGATTAGTGAGCATCTTGTTTCACGGAATAAGGAGAGTCTTGCAAACAGTGCTGGCTTCTGATCTGTACAACAGTACCTCTCATTCTAGAATTTCATACTTCTGAAAGGGCAGAAGAAATTAATTCTTTGTATGCACCGATATCTGTACATAGAATGGTGTGTGTGACACACACACACAATTGTGTGGTAGGTTAACATATGAATCCACCCTAAATACTGGGTGAATATGATTGAATACTGGATTCACATGAAAGCTTACCATAGGCAAATATTATGAAAGCTATCCCCAGAGACCACAAACTGCATGAATACTTTTTGGTGAATATATCAATACCTCCAATAACCAGGCCATGAGTAAGTTAAAGTTGCCTCAGCAGGCAAATATTACTATAGCAATACATTATAGCAGTTTATAATATAGTTTATTTTTACTTTTATGGGTGAAACAGGTTATGAATAGTTGCTAAATATAAGGAAATCAGTGAAACAAAATATTAAAAGAAATCTCTACTTGGCTGTCACCTGAATAAGCACTAGCCTGATATTACTGGGATCATTTGGCTGATACTGTTGATGATTTTGCAATGGAAGGTCATTAAACAAATAAAAATATTGAAATTAGCCCAGTTTACAGAGCTTTAGTCAAATTTGTCTTCATTTCCCTGTTTAAGCATCCTTGCAGAAGCCATGTTTTACCTTTCTAATTATATATTTGATTACACAAAGGTAACATTAGTCAAAAGCTAAGCTAAGTTAAGCAAGCAAACAAACAATTGACTAAAAAATTAATAATCTATAACTTAAGACTGAAAACATAACAGTTAAAATAGTAAAGGCAACACTGCACAATAATGCATTTTTTTCAGACTAGAATCTAAAAAGTTTAAGAATCTAGAAACAGCTACACACATTAAATACAGTTCTTTTCATCCTTCCCCTAACTGGAATTTATACCAGATGGTCTAAGGGAAAGTTCTAAATGTTTGCAAAATTATTGATTGCTCCTTTATCTGTTAATTTGTTTGTGTTACTTCGCTTTACATATCACCCTTCAAGTAATTATTTTTAGGAAAGCATACAAGTTTAAAATATCATAAAAATCTGCATAAAAATATTTCCTAGAACCAATTTTGATGTAATTCAAGGGGTGGCTGAGAAATGAAGCAGGAGAAATTTCAGTGGTCAGCAAGGAAGTCTTGTAAATGTTTGAGGGAGACAGCTTACCGCTCTTTGGTGGCAGAAACAGCAGGTGAGTTTTTGTTTTTAGCAATTTGTGCTGCAGTATTGCAGGCAGCAGCAAAAGCAGTGCTAGAAGAGATTGCTAGGGGTGTGCACGGACCGATGTTCACGGCTTGGTCTGAATTTGGACAGAACCGCAATTCCGCGAAGCAGTTCGGCTCATTCGGTAGTTCAGTAGAACCGGTTCAGTGGTTCAAGGCTGCTGAGTGTGGTGCTGGGGGGCCAGTGAAAGGCACCTTTAAAAATAAATTAGCCAATCTTACTGGCAGTACTACTGCTCTAGGCAGCTTCCAAGTGCAGCAGCGCTCCCCGCAGTGGCCTGTGCAGTGGTGGCGCAGTGGCAGCCCACACCTAGCTTCCATGCATGTGTGAGGGCCATTTGAGTAGACAGCATGGTGTTGCTGACCATGCAGATGTCCTCCGTGCATGCTTGGAGGCCAGGCGTATGCCAGAGCTGAACTGCCAATGTGCGGACTGCTAGGGGGAGAAGCTGCCTGGAGCAGCTGAAGCACCAGTAAAGATCTGCTGATTTACTTTTAAAGGTGCCTCTCGTTGCCCTCCTCGGCCCCACCCTTACCAGCCCTCAAACCACCAAACTGGTTCAACCTGAACCACTAAATGAGCCAAGCTGATTCACAGGCCCATAGTTCAGTCTGAATTTGGACTGAACCACAAACACCCCATGCGCTATACCACTTCCTGACAGCCAACTCAATCTGTCTGCCATTTCCCCCCCCAGAATACCCCTGTATTTGTTTGTTTGTTTGTTTATCATATTTTTATACCACCTGATATGTACATCTCTAGGCAATGTACAAAATTTAATGCAATATTTAAAAATCAGCACAGATTAAAATACACAAAACAAAACAGTAGCACAAAACAGAAATAAAACCACTAGCATAAAACAATTATTAAAACAAATTGGTCCAGACCATTAGTCCATCTAGCACAGTATTGTCTACCCAGACTGGTAGCCGCTCTCCAAGGTTACCAGTGGGAGTCTCTATTGGCCCTATCTTGAATATACCCGGAAGGAACTTGGAACTTTCTGCATGCAAGCATGCAGATGCTCTTCCCAGAGCAGCTTCCTATCCGTTCAGTCGTGTCTGACTCTCGGTCACTCTATGGATCAATGCACTCCATGCCATCCTATCTCATACAGCTTCCTTTAATTCCACCATGGTCATTCAGGTGTCATTTTTAATAATATCCAGCCACTGAGTACAAGGCCGTCCCCATCTCCTTCTTCCGCTGATCATTCCCAGCATAATTGTCTTTTCGAGTGAATCAGCTCGCATGGCATGACCAATATATGTCTTTGTTTAGTAATCTTGGCTTCTAGCGATATTATTGGTTTAACTCAATCTAAAACTTCCTTATTCGTGATTCTTGCTGTCCATGGGATACTCAACAGTCGTCTTCAACACCACATCTCGAAAGCATCCAACCTTCTCCTATCTGCCTTCTTCAAAATCCAAGTTTCACAGCATATGTAGCTATTGGAAATATTATTGCATTGACTAGTCTGCATTTGATTGGAAGACTAATATCTTTGCTCTTCCAAATTTTGGTCATCCTGATCATTGCAGTTCTTCCAAGTGCTATACGCCTTCTGATCTCAGGGCTACAGTCACCACATTGATCCATTTTAGGGCCAAGACAAATAAATTCTTTTACTACTTCAATTATCTCATTATTGATCTTCACTCTGACTTGTGTATTCTCTGCAGTCATCAATATCTTTGTTTTCTTGATGTTAAGATGCAATCCCAATTTTTCACTTTCATCTTTAGTTTTTAAAATTAGCCGCTCTAGACCTTTCTTGCTTTCTGCAAGCAATGTCATACCATCTGCATCACAGAGAGACACCATTTATACATATCTCTCTAGCAATACATAATATTAATTATGCATTATTAATTAATTAATTAATTAATTATTAATACATAATATCTCTCTAAGCTGTTCAACTAGTGTAAACCCCAGGTAAGAAGTAGGCAATTGTACCACATAGGCAGACCCATCCTTATAGTGCTATGAAGGAGGAGGATTGCAAGGAGAATCTTCAGCTGCTGTTTCAGGGCTGCTTCAACTCCCCTTTTTGCGCCAAGAATCTGTCCGCAGACAGACAGGATGATGAAATAAATCACATGCCTGTGTGTTCATGTACACAGGTGGTTTAGATATTTGCATTGCTTTGACAGGGCTGAACTCTAAAAAAGAATCAGTATGTCTGTTGTGACTTCAGCAGTTTGGGTTGTTTCACTTGGAGATAACCATAAAATACTCAGATGTGTTCTCATGCAATGGTTACATGACAATCTTCCCTTGAGAGCACCAGGAAGCTGCCTTATACTGAGTTGGACCATTGGTCTAGGTAGCACAGCATTGTCTCCATTGGCACAGGCAGCTCTGGAGGGTTTCAGGCAGTCCTACATGGAAATTCTGGGAATTGAACCTGGGTCTTTCCCAGCCCTATGTGGAAATGCTGGGGGTTGAACCAGGATCTTCTTCTTGCAAAGTTGGTGCTCCATCACTGAGCTACAGCCCCACCCCAGACAGCAATCTCTAGCACATCTTTACCAGTCCATTTAGAATAACCAGGTACCTGTAATGAGCATGTATAATAACAAGCAGAGTTAATAATAAGCAGAATAGAAATGCATGTGAAGAGACCAATAGTATAAGTACAGGTGGTCTCATATGTGGCATTGATGACTCCACAACTGTTAGTCCTGGGGGACTTAAATGTCCATGCTGAGACCACCTTGTCTGGTGCAGCTCAGGACTTCATGTCCTCGATGATGACCATGGGCCTGTCTCAACTAATTTCTGGTCTCACACATGTGGCAGGCCATACACCTGACTTAGTCTTTGGGTCAATGATGGACAGTAGTGTTTCGTGGATAATCCAGGATTCTTCAATACCGTTATCATGGACAGATCACTATCTGGTGAAGATTGGACTGAGGGTGGACCCAAAACAGCACTGCAGGGGTGGGGGACAAGTTAGGATGGTCCGTCCTTGGAGGCTTATGAATCCTAATGGATTCCTGATGACTCTGGGGGAGTTTCCTACTGAAAGAATGGACAATCCTGTTGATGGCCTAGTCTCCCTCTGGTGTGAGGAGTTGGGTCGGGCAATTGACACGGTTGCGCCTAGGTGTCCTCTCCCGACCCGCCGAGCCCAAGTGACTCCCTGGTATACAGGCGAGTTGCGGACAATGAAGCAGGCTGGTAGACAGCTTGAGCATTGTTGGCGTAAAACCCAGAATGAATGTGACTGAACAGAGGCTAGAGCCCATATTAGGGCCTACTCTATGGCAGTGATGGCGGCGAAGAAATGCTACTTTTCTGCCTCCATTGCGTCTGCTCAATGTCACCCAGCAGAGCTTTTTTTTTTAGTGGTTTGGGGCCTCCTAGGTGAGGAACCCAAAGACCATCAAACAGAACCATCGGCAGTCCACTGTGACCAATTTGCATTACATTTTGCAGATAAAATTGCTTGCATCCGTTCTGACTTGGATGCTAAGATTTTTGTGGTGCCAGAACTGGATGTTGCCAATGCACCGTATGGTCCTGTTATATTGGATGGTTTTCAGACTGTGTTGCCTGAGGAAGTGGGCAAGCTGCTTGGAAGGCTGAGGCCTACCACGTGCATGCTCGACCCTTGCTCTCCATAGTTGTTGAAGGCTTCTAGGAAGGGATGGGTCCATGGGTGGTGAATGTCTCTCTTATTTATTCATTCCCTCATTCATTCATTCATTCACTGAATGACTTGGGGGCACAGTTATACAGTGGCTCCTCTCCTACCTTGGGGGTCATACTCAGAAGGTGGTGCTGGGAGATGCTTGTTCCACCCCTTGGCCTTTGGCCTATGGGGTACCACAGGGATCTATTCTGTCCCACATGCTGTAACAACTACATGAAACCTCTGGGAGAGGTCATGCGTAGGTGTGGGCTGCGGTGCCATCAGTATGCTGATGACACCCAACTCTACCTATCTTTTAAGTCAGCAAACACCAGGGCAGCAGTGGGTGCTATGAACCATGGTTTGGAAGCTGTTCTGGACCGAATGGGGGCAAACAAGCGGAAACTTAATCCAGATAAGTCGGAAGTGCTCTGTGTTGGTAAAACTGATTATCTGAGTAGTGAGGTAAATCTGGTCTTGGACAGGGTCACACTCTCTCTGAAGGACAAAGTCTGCAGCTTGAGGGTGCTTCTGGACCCAACAATGTCCTTGGAGGCACAGGTGGCAGCAGTGTGCAGAAGTGCCTTTTACCAGCTACAGCTTGTGCGCCAGCTGCGACCCTACTTGGAGGTCGGACTTGACTTCAGTCACTCATGCTTTGGGAACGTCCAGATTGGACTACTGCAATGTGCTCTATGTGGGGCTGCCCTTGAAGATGGTTTGGAAGCTTCAGCTGGTTCAGAATGCTGCCACAACTATGCTCGTGGGTGCAAATCGCGTCACAGGTATTACAGCCATCCTGCATCAGCTTCATTGGCTACCAGTCCACTTCCAGGCTAGATTCAAGGTACTGGTATTGACCTTTAAAGCCCTACACGGCTTGGGGCTGGGGTACCTGTCAGACCGCATTCACCCAAATGAACCTGCCAGAGCCCTCCGCTCGTCATCTCAGGCCCTAGTCATGACCTCGCCACAAACAAAAGATCCGATTGGCAGGGACTAGAGACAGGGCCTTTTTGGTTGTGGCCCCTTGGCTTTGAAATGCCCTCCCTGAAAAGCTTCACCATGCTCCCTCTCTCAGTGTATTTAAGAAACAACTAAAAACACATCTTTTAAAAGAGGCTTTTTAATGTTTCACCTGTTGTGTGTAGCTGGTAGGTTCTTTAGTGTTTAGTTGTTATAATTCTTAGTTTTTAGCTTTAAGATTTTAATTTTGAATTTTAAAAGCTAATTTTGATTGTGGTTTTAGTTTGGATTTTTAAATTGTTTAATTTGGTTAATTTTATTAGTCTGATTTTATATTGTAACTTTTTAGTAAATGTTGTGAGCCACCCCAAGCAGTAATGTACTGGAAGGGTGGGGTATAAATATTTATCATCATCATCATCATCATCATCATCATCTCTTTCTTCTGCAGATTTACATCATTATTTATATTTAAATATGGAATTGGGTATCTCATTTATTATAGTCTCCACAGCATGGCTTTTTAGATCATCAAATTTTAAAATAAGGCAGTGAGATCCATTTTTTCCAGTGTTTTGTGTATTTTGCTTTCTTCATATAGCAGCCATCCACCTTTGCCAAAGCTCAGCAGATTATTCAGGTCGATGGGCTGGGACTTCGTGGACTCAACAAAGGGTTATCTGCTACGTTGGGGCGTCATGGCATTTTTAATATGGTTTATTTTGGATTCTACTTCAATGTGAAGAACATCATTCCTGAAAACAAGGTAAGTGCCTCATTCTATAAAACAATCATAGTAGTGAGGCCATGATTGAGACCCCATAGCTAACACTGTATCTTTCCTCAAAGCAATGACAGCTTATGTCTCTAAAAAAAGTGAATGTGCTACAAGTCCTACCCACTTTGCCAAGCTGCGTCCATCACACCTTCTCCTGGATCCACCCATCTAAAGCTCCTCCTGACTGCTGCATCACATGTCCACCCGTGGAAGCCCTTCCTATCAGCTGTGAGAGCTAAATGGAGCCTCCATGTTTAGATACAGTATGTTGAACCGAATTAAATTGATTCAACCCAATGGATTATTCCAATGAATTCAAACTTGAATCAATAGATTATTCCAACGGATTCAAGCTAAGTGGAACCTCCATGTTTAGTTGTAGTATGTTGGGGGGCAAACATAGGAATGCTAGTTGTCCTCATACCCTGTGCTTATAAGCTTTCCAGAGGGATTTGGTTGGCCACTGTTAGAAACACAGTGCTAGACTAGCTATATAGACATCTCCGGGGCCACAAACTAAATATAAGGCAGGGGTGGGCTCTGAGCCCCAAACACCATATCTGGTAACTGCTCCTGATTAAACATTTGCTGTACTTCCATGGTATTTCATGCTCTGAACTGCTTCTCAGCCTGCCCCACCCCAGACTTCCCATGCAGAGAAACAACAATTAAAAACCCCTGGCAGTCTTACAAAGCGATGCAGCATACATTACTCCTTCACACAATGCATAATTAACTTTTGGTGTGGTGATGGCTTTGAAAAGAATTAGACAAATTAATGGTGAATACATCTATCAACAGCTGTTAATCAGGACAGCTACATGGAATCTGTGTCCAGAGAAAGTGTAGCACACCAGATTCTAAGGAAAAATTACAGAGAAAGAACATTGCATTAATGGCCTGCTCTTGAGTTACTAGAGGCCTCTAGCTTAGACCGCGGTTTACAGTTCAGACCGAACTGAGGGTCCGCAAACCAGTTCAGCTCATTTGGCAGTTCAGGTCGAACTAGTTTGTGGTTCAAGGGCCGGGGAGGGCTACGCTGGGGGGCAGGCAGGCACCTTTAAATTCATTCATTCATTCATTCATTCATTCATTCGATTTCTATACTGCCCTCTCAAAAATGGCTCAGAGCGGTTTACAAAGAGAAACAACAAATAAATAAGATGGACCCCTGTCTCCAAAGGGCTCACAATCTAAAAGAAACATAAGACACCAGCAACAGTCACTGGAGGTACTGTGCTGGGGGTGGACAGGGCCAGTTACTCTCCCCCTGCTAAATAAAGAGAATCACCACGTTAAAAGGTGCCTCTTTGCCAAGTTAGCAGGGGTTATAATGTAAATTAGCAGGTCCTTACCAGCAGTACCACTGCTCCAGGAGCTTCTGGGTGCGGCAGTGCTCCCACCAGCAGTCCACATGGCAGCAGCGTGGCTCTGTCACGCATCTGGCCTCCAAACAGAGGACCGAATTTGGACTAAATCACGAGCATTGGTCCATGCACAGCCCTACTCTAGCTGCCCACTGCTGGAATTAGAATGCTGGACTAGACAGTTTTCTGTTTGTTTCAACAAAGCAATTTTTAGTACCTTGTGCAACAGCCAAATTTAATTAACAGTTATCTGCTCCATATGAATTGAAAATGCTTTCTGCCTTTACAGTTTCCTTTCCCTCACAGATTCTTTCCTAAAGAATTCATTTTTCCTTCCAAACATTCGTATCGCTCCCAGATTTCACCCCCCCAAAATATTTCCCCTTTCCGAAGAATCATTGCCTCACATTCTTTCCCTTTCCTTCCCCCACCCCAAAGAAAGAAACCCCCTCAATAGTTTTTACTCATGCTGGATCATCACCGTCAGTCTTTTCTTGCTGTTGTTGTTTTAACCCATCTAACCTGACTGTTTAAAGAACTGCCTGCTTCCCAACAAGCCTACCTGAACACTCCAGTCTTCATTTGAACCTTCCCTGGATCCCCCTGTGAAGTGAAGTCAGGTGGGTGGCAACTACTGAGAGGGCTTCTAAGTCATGGTGCCTTGTATGGTATTTGGAACTCCCTCCCTAGAAAAACTCACCTGGTACTGTCATTGATGGCTTTTTGGAGGCAGGCAAATACTTTTTTTTAATTTGCCCAGGTATTCCAGCATGTTTTATTGCTGATCCAAGGCAAGTCACATACTGACTCCCCCAGCCGCACACCCTCCTGGGCTTCCTTCACAGTTGTATACATCCTCCGAAATTGATGTGAGTGTTAAGACTTGGAGCTACCAGAACAGCATGTCTTTCTCTAGTATCATTAAATGACTTGCATCGTCCACAATTTACAAAACCTTTAAAAAAATAATTTAGGATGATGTTCTATTGTGGCACATAGGTTTTTACTATGCTTTTTGTTACCACTATTCAGCCTCATTTAAGATTTCTTTACTTCATGAGCTGAGCTTCAGTGTGTGGGGGGGGGGCATTTTAAAATCTTGTCTCTGGGCCCACTCCAACCTTGCTACGCCCATGATCCATCTTATTTATTTATTATTTCTCTGTGTAAACCACCCTGAGCCATTTTTTGAAGGGTGGTATAGAAATCAAACAAACAAACAAACAAACAAAGTTCTAACAACCAGCTAGGAACAAGCCGCCATGGGGACTTGTTTGATATGGGGAAGTGTGGGCCCTTTTCACACTGCTCAGATGTAAATCTTTGTTGACCTGAAGTTCAACAGCTTCTCATTCAGAGACTTTCTAATTCTCTCTTGACTTCTTTTCCTGGGAAGCCAAGAGGGAATTCTTTTCCTGTTTCCTTATTTTCTGGGAAATAAAACAAGCCACTTCATCTTACGTGTCTGGCTCCAGCTTAGGGCATTCTTGAACTCTAGCTACCAATGTCCCATCTGAAGGAAGGCTATAATTAATAATCATTTGAAACCATCTAAATTTTTGTGAGTGAAAAGGTAATATAAGTATTAATGATTGAATGGTGCTTCTATCTATCTATCTATCTATCTATCTATCATATTTTATATACTGCCTGATATGTGTTTCTCTAGGCGATGTACACAATTTAAAACACAACAAATATAAAACAGAGAAAAAACAGTTAAAACAATTTCACAGAATTAAAAAAAACTTAAAACAATTTCATGAGATAAAAACAATTAAACCACTTTAAATTAAGTTCAATGAAAAGCCTGAGAAAACAGGTGTCTTGAGGGTCTTTTTAAAAGCAATCAGAGGTGGAGATGCACTTCTTTTGACAGGGAGCATATTCCAAAGCCCCAGGGCAGCCATAGAGAAGGAACTAGTGGCAACCATATCTGGACCAAAACGAACTGGCAACTGTAACTGGACCTCCCCAGATGATCTTAATAAGCAGCAGGGTTCATGACAAAGAAGGCTCTCTTTTAAGTACCCTGGACCCAAACTGTTGAGGCCTTTATAAGTAATATCCAGCACTTTGTATTTCGCTCAGAAACATATCGTTAGCCAGTGCAGTTCTTTTAAAATCAGTGTTAGGTGGTCCCTTCAGGTTGTCCCAGAGACCAGTCTATCTGCCACATTCTGTATCAGTTGTAGTTTCCGGACTATGTACAAAGGCAGCCCCCTGTAGAGTGCATTACAGTGGTCGAGTCTGGAGGTCACCAGCATACAGTCATTTACTTCTAGAAATTGGCATAGCTGACATAGCCAAAGCTGATAAAAAGCACCCCTGGCCACTGCTTCAGCCTGAGAAACCAGAGAGAGTTTTGGATCCAGGGGCACGCCCAAGCTACGTACGTCTCTGGTTTCTTAGGTTGAGGCAGTGGCAAGGGGTGTTTTTTATCAGCTTTGGCTATGTCAGCTATGGATGGTGTAACACCATCCAGAACAGGCATTTCTGATTTGCAGTTGATAGAAAATCTTTCAGCAAAGCTAACAAGATTAGTACAACAACAAAAGAATTATGTATTTCACCGGATTTTTTAAGTGAGTCTCAGAAGAAATCTTTGTAATCAACAAAGGTAATCAATCATGAGGCGGTTTGTTGGAGGCTATCAGTGTCTGCTGCTAAGCACCACTGACATGGGGTGCGGAGAAGGACCCAGCGCCTTTACAAAGTGTGTTGCAAGTGTGGGTGGAAGTGAATTTTCTCCCAAGTAGAATTTGAAGAGAACGGCAGGGTTCAAGGAGAAAATTCTGGAGCATGATCTGAGACGGTGTCTCCACATCCCAAGAATGTACAAGCTGCTGGAGAAGGCATGGGAGCTCTTAACACAGCACTGGGCGGGCTTGCAATTGCTGCACAGCCAGCAGTGCTCTGCACAGGTCCAGGCCACAATGTCATCAATCTGCAGACTGCTGTGACGTGTGTTGTCCAACCTGTCCAGGCACCCATGGCATGCACAATTAAGTTTGGCTCTCAATGAGTTGTTAAATCTGTACGTGTCTGGGCGGAACTACTTCAGATGGCAGACGGCAGTTTGCGTCTTTCATACCAAATAAATAAACAAACAAACAAATAAATAAATAAATGAAATCCTCCTTATAGAAAGCTGGATATAAAACAGGGGCATAGCAAGGTTGGAGTGGGCCCAGGAAAAAGCGAAGGTGGCCCCCCCCCCACCTTCTTTGCTTTCTCCCTGTATCTTTGCTTAAGAAAAACTGTAGAGTGTGAAGAACCAGCTGTCGTCCAGCTGACGGGGAGCCCCCATGCTCCGGGGCCACTGACATTTGTCCCCCTCTCCCTGGTTCAATTATAGCTACACCCCTGTGTACAGGAGAAGAGTTCCAGTCTGAAGTGACACCGCCCAGTCACGGGTTTCCCACCAAGATCTAGGCCTTTGAAGTGATTTTCCCCCCCACAGAAAAAGTATTTCTATTCAGACAATAGAGGAAATGGCACAAGGGATACACTTTGAGGATGGTGAGGGAATGCTTGCTTTGGAGTTTGGGAGGAGAATGCCGTGCATCTGATTTCTGGGTCCTGAGCTGATCTCATGTCTACAAGGGCATCCCTTCCACGAGGCAGGGTGAGACGGTTGCCTCAGATGTGTGCACAAGGAGAGGTGCAGGAGGGGAAGCAAGTGCCAGCCCCTCACACCCTGGGTGCCACCCACAGACCCCTTGCTGCCACCTGCCACCACCCTCCCTCCCTCCACTGGAGCATCTGTTCATTTCCCCATCCATTTCCCCCTGGGGCGCACCTTTCCTTTCTCCTCTTTTCCCTTCCCACCCATTGTGAATTAGGAACACCCCTCCCATCACTGCCTGGGTTGGTGACATAGTCTAAGAGTCTGCATGCTGCCACCACTCCCTCAGCAGAATGCTGAGCTGCTTCCTGCAGATGGGAGGGCATCAGCCTGTCCTTCACCTCAGACAGAACAATGTATTGGACTGCCACTGCGTGTGTGCATGTCTACATGGGCGTGTAGGAATAAAACAGGGCCAGGGCCAGCTTTACCATCTGAATGACTGGATGTGGCTTCACCCATACTTACAGTATGACACTAAAATACTAAACTGGAAACAGGTTCCTGTGTGGATGTATCTTTATAATCTCCCATGAATGTAGTTGCAGAAGATTATTCCCTCTTTCTTGCACAGAATTTTCCAACCAAAGTGATGTTTAGATGAAATATATGTTTGTTTGTAATTGCGTTTAAAGAACAACACTCAGTTAATTGGTGCTGAAGTATCTGGCATTGTCTTGCATACTGATTTGACCCCTATTTGCGCTCTCTAAAAGGCCTTCTTGCAATATAGTTGGTCTCATTTTGGTTGAGAAATGCGCTATTTATACAATGTATTGTTTCGCACTAAAGGCTATTTTCTTGCTTCCATGGTATAAAACAGAATGTTGAAAGTCATATAAACTACCTCGGAAATGCATTATGACTGGAACTGCCACAGTTCACACATATGGGATTAGGCTTTATGAAGGAAAATATCACTTCCAAATAGACTAATTGAGCACTTTGATGTTGTGGAGAGTACCTGTATAGGAAGGCTGTCTGAGGAAATACAAACACAGTTGGATTGTCTCCGTTCGTACAGAAAAACGTTGTTTCAGGGTTGGCTTTACAACTAGTTCCTACCTTTTTTTAACCAGGGCAGAATCGGCGGCTTTGGGAACAATGTGTTGTAAATTCTTCAGCCAATTAGCTAGAGTGAGTTACTACTGTTTCTAATGCACAGAGCGCTGAAGTCTGCTTTGCTGTTGGGCCACTGCTGGATTGTTAATAGCAGGAAGCCAGCACTGCTTAGTACAGTGCATCAGCTACATGCAAGTCTAAATGTAAAAAACCTGGAGGGGAAAGCGGCAGACTGAGATTAGCCTTTCTTTAATTTAACATTTGGGGGTCCAACACACAAATGAGCATTTTAGTAGGCTTCATGGTGGAAGTTGCTGTCATTTGTAAAATATTCTGGCCAATTAGCTAATAGTGTGCTTGGATTTCTCCCGTTTTGATACAGTAATACTAAGTACATTGTGAAGCCCAATTATACAAATCATCCCCATATGCCGTACCAGTCTTGCTTTATGAACTGTGTTTATAAATCCTGTGTGAGGAAATGTGTACTTCAGCAATTTAGACCATGTGTAAAAACACAGCCAATAGGATTGTCAAGAAAACAAGCCCCAGCATAGGAAATCCTAATGTGTTCCGCTAGAATAACAGGAGTGTGTCATGTCGTGCAAACCTTCTGATTAAATGCATATTACTTTATAGTCTTTAACCAATTGAAGTGCTTCTGTTCTCCTTTTAGTTTCTTTCTTTCTTTCTTTCTTCATTCTCTCTCTCCTTTGTTTTTGTGTTTATTTAGGATCCAACCCTGGAGTTTCTAAGGAAATTTGGAATTGGACTGGTCTCGGGAACAATAGCCTCCATTATCAACATCCCTTTTGATGTTGCAAAAAGTAGGATTCAAGGACCACAACCAGTTCCAGGGGAGATCAAGTACAGAACCTGTTTTAAAACTATGGCAATGGTCTATAAAGAAGAAGGGTAACGTATTCTTATTTTGATCATAAATATCCAGGCCTCTGGTTTGTTCATATAAGTCCATAAAACTGCATTGTTATATTTCAGATCTGATGAGGCCCATAAAAACCACCCTGCACAGTATTTATGTATCAGGAATGCTCAGGAGTTTAGCATTTCAGAAATGTGCATATAAAAATTACAAGACAATATCTTCCTTCAGCTGAGTTTTCTGGATTCTCATGTGCTAAATTCGTATTACCTGAAAATATCCTGATGTACCTACAGCTGAATATTTCTGTTTTGTCATCTTAACATCAGTACAATGTATCAAGACTTTTTCAAATGCTTTCTTTAGTGGTATAATTAGAAAAGCAAGATACAGCCTTTATTTAATTGAGGTACTATGAATGAAGTACTTTCCCACACAATGCATAATTAATCTATGGAATTCTCTGCCACAGGATATGTGATGGCCACCAGCTTGGATGACTTTAAAAGGGGCTCAGACAAATTCATGGAGGACAAATCTGTCAATGGCTACTAGTCTGATGGCTATAGGCCACCTCTAGTCTCAGAGGCAAGATGCCTCTAAATACCAGTTGCAGGAGAGCAGCAGCAGCAGGAGAAAGGGCATGCCCTCATCTCTTGCCTGTGGGCTTCTCAGAGGCATCTGTTGGGCCACTGTGGGAAACAGGATGCTGGATTAGGTAGACTTTGGGCCTGATCCAGCAGGGCTGTTCTTATGATTCAGTTAGGTAACCACTACAGAAGTGCTGTGTTGTTGGGGGAGAGAAAGGCCATAATGAGAGTCTGTTCTAATCCCAGATTAATAGAACATTTTAAGATGTCAGATGGCCCTCGTATACTGGGAAGCTGATTAAAAGTTCATTTTTAAAATACTATTCAATGGGATGGTCCTGAAGCACAGACCTTCAATGTATTGCCACCCTTGAGGACTCCTTGAGTTGCCGAATTCCTCTTGACTTTGTTCCCCATGTGGCCTCAGCAGGGGTGTCGAAAGGGTCTAGGGAACAGGTGGTTTCTGTTGGAGCTAGGACCCTGGCAGCATCAGCTCTCAGCTGCAGTGTCTTATAGTGACCACTGGGGGTTTTTAGAGTCATGGATAAAAGTGCTGGACTTCTCCCCTCTTTGTTCTTCCAGTGTTCTTCCAGTCTCCATTTTGTCTCTCCAGAGTTGGCTGTTTGTTTTGGTCTCTCTCTTCAGTCATGTACTACAGCTGAAATTAAGCTGCAGGCTTTTTCACATTTGTTTATAACCTTTTCTTTAAATAAATCCTTGTAGTTCTTCAATACTAAAGAACTGTCTCAAGACCTCTTGCTTTGCTGCTTTCTCGCCAAACTGGTTTTGCTTTGCTACTTGGGGACTGAACCCCAAATTCTTCCCCTACAGTTTCCCCATTTCCCTGCTCCTCTACCCAGCTGCTCTCTGGTTTGCTCAGGAGCTGGTGAGTCTGTGACTCTTTCTGATCCCCTCTCATTACCAGAAGGAGACTAAATAGGCCCCTGGAGCTAATGCTAGTCTTGCAAAGGCCCAATCTTCCATCTCTCGAGACCGAACCAGGACTCCTTACTCTCCACTCCTCCTCCTCCCCGCCCCGCAGCTTCAGGCTGGTTGCAGAAGCCATGACTGCTGTCTCACCGCTTTCTCCTTCCTTCCTCCTCATGCTGCTGTCCCATCAGGCCTGACTCCATTCCAGCCAGAACCCTCAGGGATCCTCAAGACAAAGGCAGTGGAAACTGTTGTGACTGGCTGAGATCCAGACTAATGCTGCTCTAGTGCAAACATGTTGCTAGCGAGTGTCGCCAAGTCAGGAGCTCACATTTCAGACTAGTGTTCCACCGGTGCACCTGAGTAGGCTGCACAAACTGTGGCATGCCTCTTGCTGTGAAAACTCTTCCTCAGTCCATATGGATTGATTCAAAAGTGTCTGCTATCCTTGTTGTGCAAACACAATGCTTGCACAAGTAGACCGAAATAGCAAGAGATTGTGCAACTCTTGATGGCTACACACTCAGCTACAGGACCTTCTTGTGTGTGTACAACTTGGTTCCTTGCACTAGTGCAACCTATGGATGTCAGCCACTGATTCTAAAAATGCCCACTTGAGAACATCGTGATTTGCCAATCTTGAAATTTATTGTTCCCTGTTATATATTGGTGCATACCTAAAGAGAGTGGACACTTCTAGAATGGGTGAAGAACATCTAAAGGTTTCAGGACTGGTTTGCAAAATATACATATGAAGATCACTCAATTCAGCTTAGATTTCTGCCCTCTCCTTTTCTACCTGTCCATGCTTTCTGGAGCTTTGAATACTTTTGCTTACCATTCCCTTTTAACCTGATCAGCAGTGCGAGAATGAAAACATCTCTTTGTTTGGTGCCAATTCATCTAGTATAAGATACAGGAGCCATTCACATGACCAGGCAGTGGGGCAGGCAGGGGAAGGCTGGTCCAACTCACCTTCCCCAAAGATGATCACTCAAGTGTTGTTGGGAGCATGGGTCATGCTCCCAGACTTTCCACGCTGCATGGTGCAGTGCAAGATTCCGGAGTCTGGGACATTGTGTCCCAGCCTCCAGATATCCCACAATGCACCACATGATATGTGCAGTGCATTGAGGGATTCCCCCAAGAGACGGGCGGTCTAGGTGCCCATTTCCGTGTCTACTGGGGCTGAACGCAGCTGAACAGATGTTCCCGGAGCCCAGGTTAAGGCCTTGCTTGAGCCTTTAACCCTGGCTAAATGCCAGGTTAAAAAAGCTGGGCTAGGTGACTCTGCCCCACCGGGATTGAGCCCAATCCCAGCAGTTCTCATGTGCAGCCTAACCCAGGCAGGCTTCCCTAGCCTGGGTTAGGCTGCACGTGAGAACAGCCTCACCATCGCATATTTATGGAATCAGCATGAACTTTACATTTGTCAGTGCTTCTGAAGTGAGAACTTAGCTGTAACAGGATTATTCAGGTATAGTCACGAGTCCACTAATAGCAGCTGTGCTATGTATACCAAGTGGTCTTCAAATATCTCATTATTTAAAGTCATGCTTTTGCGTGGATGGGATCACAGCACAGCAATTATAGCTGAACATTCATCTGGTCTAAGATGCTAAAATCCACATTCTATACTCTGAATAGAATCTACATTAGATGCTAAAATCATACTGTGAATGTATGGTACATCATATAGCGGTTCTATGCATGGTCCTAGTGATTTAACACATATAAGCCGTTTCCCCCTACCTTTTAAAATAAAAATATTTTTCATTGTTTTTCTCCAGATTTCTAGCTTTGTACAAAGGATTGGTTCCTAAGATCATGAGGCTAGGCCCAGGTAATTTTTCTCAACCATCTTTTAATTCCACCATTATATTTTAAGGCCACAAACATACTTTAAAACAACAACAACAACAACTGAAAGTAAACTGTTTTAAAAATGTTTTTCTTACTGCAGTACAGCAGCGGTTTTCCAACTTGAATCCCCCGATGCTGTTGGATTACAACTCCCATCATCTGTCAGCAGTTGTGGTTGGGGATGATGGGAGTTGTAGTCCACAGCATCTGGGGACCCAAGTTTGAGAACCCCTACAGTTCTGTATTTTCTATTGCACTTATATTGGTGGTTCCTCACTCACAGCTGCCCAGGCTGCAATGTAGCTACGCAGGTAAGAGACAGGTGCAGGGAGAGGACAAGATTTGCAGGCGCTGCCCGCTAGGATCAGGATTTAGTCTCAACAATTCATGTAACTGCTTGCACTCTTCCCTCCATAGCTGATCAGTACAAATAGGCAGTTAAACATCTTTTTATACATAAAGAAGTAAGTGGTCCTCTTCTGTATTTCCTCTCCAGCTGGATGGTATTTTAGCCCTGTGCCATTGGTCAAACAGAGCAGAAATGAGCACCAGGGGAAGAAAATATAATTGGCTCTGGCCATCATCGCCAGTCAGTGTACAGTAATGTATGCCCCAATGTACAGTACATATGCTGTGAATGCACAATCTGTACCTTACAAAAATTATTGATACAAATTACTATGCACATTGGGGTATACATGCGTAAACTCTTATACACATGTTCTGATCAATGCATGAAAGTCAGAAGTGGAGCCAGCAGATACAATTCCATGTCCACAATTCCATGTGTTCATGTTTACATTGTTTGGCCATCTGCAGAGGGCGAAAGTGTCAACTCACATTGTGCATCTGATGAAGCTGACTGTTGCCAACAGAGCTCATTCCATAAGTCAACTGGTGCTGGTGCAGCTCTATAAATGACAACAGAATATTTTTCTCTTGGGTTTGTTCAGACATACATGTCCATCACATGATGATTTGCATGTGTGAATGAGCTGTCACAGTCCAATGCTAAAACACTTCCCTTGGAAGACAGTGCTTTTTAATGAAATCAGTTCACACATTTAACTACCAGTCATAAAGAGGTGAGCTGGATCCCAGTTAGATACTTAGCTGTGGATCCTCTGTGTATGTTGGGAGAGGGCATGTACACCCACGGTATAGACCTACAGTGCAAAGTAATGTCTTTTGTTATGGCTTCACATATGCACCTGCACATATAGCCTTATGCATGGAGACATCTTATGTGTGTGTTGGGGGGTGGGGGAATGACCCAACCACTCTTCCACCACAAGAAAAGCACTCACAGATTAAGATAAATGAAGACAGTGAGCCTTAAATGCTGTACATTTCTGATATTATGTGGTCCAATGCCATGTATGCACTTAAGTTCTTTCTGAATAATTTCAGACATTATTCTGTATGCACATCTGTGCATAATAATAATTACCCACCTAACGTCCTGCTGATACAACCCTACTTTGTTCTTTGTTGTTATACCTGCATAGTTTCACCAGGCTTTTTACATAAATTTGTGCAGAAGTGTCAGCACTGATCCATAATGTTGGTCGTGAAATGTTCACGATGAAATGTTCCATTAAGTCCTTAAAAGGGATCCCACGTTCCGTTTCATGAAATACCATTCTGTTTTCTAGGTGGCGCAGTGATGCTTCTGGTTTATGAGTACACTTACGGATGGCTTCAAGAACACTGGTGATCAAAAGTATCATTTCGAAGGCAACATACTGTTTAAAACAATCCACATGTTAAATCAAATTGAATTGTCAAACTGGAATCAAATATCACACGAGCCATAAACGTTGATCCAATGGCTGACATTCAAGGGCTACAAAAGAAAAAGTAGCCCTGTGGAAATGCAAAAAGATGTGAGCTTATCTGCTCTATAGTCTTTTCCAGCAGGCACAGAGTGGGGAAGGGAGTGATTTTCCCTGCTCTCTCCTCCCTCCAAATGAAATTTTTGTTGAGGGGTGTGAGGAGAAATATTAAGACCCTCACACAGCAGAGTATGCTCTGTTAGTAAAGAAGTTCAGGCCTAGAGATTATTTGAAGACAGTAGGTTGAATTAAAGAAAACAAATAAAGATTTATTAAGAAACGAAACATCACATACTAAGAGAGAGACATTGGATATCATGCCCAAACAGGCACTAGCCTTCAACAACAACTGAACAGTTTTGACTATAACTGACCAAGAGAGGCCTATTAAGCATCTCATCATGCCTCTAGTGGCCAGAAGAATGCTCACTTCTAACAGTTTTAACTCCAGGAATCTGTCCCTGAGGGTTGCATCACCCTCAGAGAGATTCCTGGAGTTAAAAACTCCATCTAGGCGCTTTCCAGATTACACCCTGCAACCAAATTTGGGGTCACAACAAATCTCTGAAGTGTACTTCCACACTTCCTGTGTTGTGACACCGCAGTCCCTACACTGACAGCAGGGTGCCGTTCCAATGCCTTGTTTCGAATTTAAACGCTGTGATATAGTGCTATGGCGTCATAAATCTGGCGTAAAAAAGTTGCCGTTTTTTCAGGTGGTTAGTGTTCACAAGACTGCTCCCCCTGCTGTTTATGTTTTGAAAGCAATTTGCCTGAATGGAAGCATTTTGCTGTTGTTGAGCGGCTAATCTGGAAAGCGCCCTGAAGTGGGGAGAGAGCTGTGAAAATTGCAAAAAGAAAAAGAAAAACCCAACCCACTCAAAACTCCTTTGCCAGGGAAAGATTATAGAGCAGTTCGGCTCATTTTTGCATTTCTGCAGGGCTACTTCCATTTTTGTATCCCTGTAAAGAGTGTCAGTCACTTCTGCCAAATCCTTTTTTTTTTTTTAACAGCCATCATTAAAGTTAATGAAAGTTGATGGCACACAACTCTTTGCAGCAATGAATTCTGAGTAGCTTACTAGACATGATCTAGATATTTGGAGCCCCAAATGTCTTTTTTCTTTTTCAGAAAACAGCTGGTGAAGGGAGATTTGGATCAAAGTCACAGTGTGAAGGGAGAGGGGTTTAATCCTTTCCCTCACGCAGATTCCCAGCTTCTCCCCCCGCTGAAGCAGCTATTAACTGTTGTGAGGAACATTTATTATGATTTAATAAACCAACACTATCACTTAACATTAGATGGCAAAATCATATTTCATATTTTTCATTTTCATTCTCTATTACAGTAAAAATGGGACTACACATTATATCCGAAAATGTATGTTCTCAAGCCTAGTTGGGGAAAATTTATTTTAAAAGGGGAATATGCAGAATTGGCCAAGGGAATTAAGAACCCTATAATTCTCCCTTGCAGAATCCCCTCTCACTGCTGCAGGGCCTTTTTAAGATTCCTGGGGGCAGAAAAGTTCATTTGAGGGGGGGGGGGCCACCACTTTTCTCTTGTAGGCGTAGTATGCAACATTACACTTATGGTGAAAGATTTATGCTGGCCTCTTTCTTTTCCTAAAAAGTGCCCTGCATTGCTGCAATAAATGTGTCCCCTGGGTTTTTCCTGTAATGTGTGGTTCTAGCATCACACATCAGGAACAAAATACTCTTAAAAGGGCAATTGTGCCTTTAACTTGCAGTTCCACTTTTTAAAATTGCCCCCAGTTAATTGATTAATGGAACTGCCAATTAAATGAACTGAAGTTTCCAACTAAGTGAAAAACAAAATAATATTGAGTGCATACCTCAGTGCATCCCCTTCCTTATCATATGTACTGGAGACTGTATCATCTAGACAGGCCCATTGATGAGCAAATTATATGAGTAGCACTATGGACTAGTGTGATCATATAGAGTTTTGAACACTGCATCAAAATCTTCTGTATTGAAGCATGTAGCTTGTTTTTATTAAATACATCAAAAACAATATACAATACAGGTGGACCTAATTATCTGCAGGGGTTCCATTCCCGCAGATTACCACAGGTAATGAAACCGTGGATAATTGAGTCTATGGGAACACAGTAATTGAGTCTATGGGAACGCAGGGGTTAGGTTCCCACACTCAAATAAACACACACCCCCACAAAGAAAACCCACCAAAACGGGGCAAATAAAGTGTCCTACCATGTCTGTGGGTTTCCTAGTGTCCAGCAATGCCCCCCCAAAAGTCCAAAACAGTCCCCAAAATTGCAGATTTCTTCCAATTCTTTGCTAAAATGAGCCACAAAATGACTCCCACAGACAAAATGGTGGCCAGAAGTTACCTCCCAGTCCTCTAGGAACCACAGATACTTGGGTGTTAACTCTTTCGTATCTGCGGATATTGAAATCAGGTGTCAATTAGACACCCATAAATATGCAAAACCGAAAATATAAAATCCGCATATAACGAGGTTATCCTGTACTATGTTCTGTGGTAACTAACATGATAATTAGATGATCATACACATTTTTATATGTTTGATTTTGTAAATAGCAAGTTCAATCACAATCTACTACATGCACTAGTTTTCCCAGCTGTCTTCTTGTTTTCATTATTTTCCTATTAATTCTGTGTCTTGTTTTCAAGGACTGTTTGAGATGGATTATTTGACAGCTCTGCAGCAGAGACAGGCTAATTTTATCAATGTGTACCTTCTTATAATGGAACTGGATTTTTCTTTAATAAAATTGCATGTTTAATGCTATTTTTCTCCCTTTTGTAAGCTGCTGAGTGCCTAGGAAAAAGTGATTAAATTAAGGTATCAGAAATATTTTGAAAGATTAAAAAAAATAATGGCAATCTTGAATGTTGTATTTATGCACTTTAGGGCTGGTCAAACAATTAGGTCATTCTCACAATGAGCTCTTCCTAGGCTAGGTCAGCCCTTACTGGGTAAAGCTGCTCATGAGAACTGCCAGGACCAGTCCCAATCCCGTTGCTCCTCAGCAGGGTAACCTGGACTCTAAGCCCAGGCTAAAAATGAGGTAGGACCTACCCCATCGCCCGGTCATGTGTGCAAAGTGGCCGGCAGCCATTTTGTTCATAGAGGCTGGGGGAAGGAGTGACCTAGCCTCTGGAATAATTGGAATGCACCACACTGCTCACACAGAGCACTGTGGGATATCTGGAGGCCGGGCATCCTTCCCCTGGCCCCTAGATAGGTGCACAGCTTGCCACAGCACCTGTCGTGTGGGTGTGTGAGTGGCAACATCTGGAGGATGATGGATTGGGCGGGGGAGGTGGGTAGGAACCTGCCTGCCTGCCCCCTAGCCCTCTCCATTGCCAGGCAAACAGGTGTGTGAACGACCTTAATGAGTTACAAGTTACATGGTTCCTATAAGAAGTTCAAGTGCAGCTCTTCTGAAGAGAGATTAAAACAGAATTCTTACGGATATGACAAATATTTATATACCACTTTTCAACAAAAGTTCCCAAAGCAGTTTACGCAGAAATAAATAGATAAATAAATAAAATGCCCTTTCCCACAAAGAGCAGTCTAAAAAAGAGACATAAGATAGACACCAGCAACAGCCACTGGAAGGATGCTGTGCCAGCGATAGATAGGACCAGTTGCTCTTTCCCTGTTAAATATAGGGAATCGCCACTTTTTAAAAGTGCCTCTTTGCTCAATTAGCATAAAAATTATTTTATTAACTATAGAAGATAAAGGATAAAATCCTGCCATGCATGTGATTTATTTATTACATTTGAATCCTATCCTTCTTCCAAAGAACTCACAAGAGCATTTCAGCTGTTCTTGGGAGATAAGTTAGGCTGAAGGACAGTGAGTTGTTTTAATTGTATTTTTGTTGTAAACTGCTCAGAGACATGAGTTTTGGGAAGAATAGAAATTTGATAGATATTATTATTTTTTGTTTACACAGTCAGACAGGTGTTATTGACTGGTTTGTTTTATCCAGACATCGAGTCCTTCCCAAGGACCTGGGATGGCTGAATTTTATTGTCAATTGTTATAGATATCGTCGTAGAATATAGGCTGTTCCCAGTAAAGCTGCTTTTTGTAATTGGCTGATGGTTATTTCTGTGACCCCTATGGTGTTGAGGTGCTCTTCAAGGTCTTTTGGAACTGCATTATTATTATTATTATTATTATTATTATTATTATTATTATTAATTCAATTTCTATACCGCCCTTCCAAAAATGGCTCAGGACGGTTTACACAGAGAAATAATAAATAAATAAGATGGCTCCCTGTCCCCAAAGGGCTCACATTGTAAAAACAAAAAACAAAATACACATCAGCAACAGTCACTGGAGGTACTGTGCTGGGGGTGGATAGGGCCAGTTACTCTCCCCCTGCTAAATAAAGAGAATCACCACAGTAAAAGGTGCCTCTTTGCCCAGTTAGCAGGGGCGATAGATAGATAGATAGATAGATAGATAGATAGATAGATAGATAGATAGATAGATAGATAAGGGTAACCAGTGTAGTTCTTTCAATATAGATGAAATATGGTCTCTTTGAGATGACCCAGAGACCAACCTGGCTGCTGCATTTTTCACCAATTGCAGTTTCCAGACTATGTACAGAGGCAGCCCCACATAGAGCACATTGCAGTAGTTGGGTTTAGAGCATATGTACCACTGTTTTAAAGTCATTTATCTGGCATATCAGTGAAGCTGATAGAAAGTACTCCTGGCCACTGCCTCAACCGGAGATACCAGAGAGAGTTTTGAATCCAGAAGTTCTCCCGTACTGATAACACCCAGCACCAAATCTCCCTGTGGTTTCATGTAGATATTAAAAAGCATTGGGAACAGTATGGAGCCCTCCATACTGTAACAAATAATTTAGCCCTGTGGGGCTAAGTACGCATTATATACATGTAACAAAATCCTGATGCCACTTTTTAAAATTAAAACACATTTTGGGGATTTAGAGCAAGGTAGCCTTTCCTCTGCAGAGTTGCAAATATGTTTACCCTAGCACAGGAGTTCCCAACTATTGGGCTGAGGATGATAGGAGTTGTAGTTCAACATTTGGGGACCCAAGGTTGGGAATCCCTGCCCTAACATGTAAATGGCAGGTAGCCCCATATTTTTTGTTTCACATCTGAAATTTGCTCCTGCACTTCTCACATGCAATTCCAGTTCTTCAGAACACTTTGTCAGAAATGATACACCAGAGTTTTCTACCCTGATCTTTGGAATTAATTGGGTGCAAATATCCAGCTCCAAAGCATGCGGGGGTGGGGAGCCATTGAGTGAAAACTGAAATTGTAACTGTGATGTATGTCACATAAAGGTTTTGATATGTATCCCATAAATATTTGGAATGATAACCTCCCATATATTCTTATCCAGCTTCTGAGAAGCTTTGCAGAACTGTGCCCAAAAAAAATTCAAGCAAATGTTCTAGTACAATTTGTGATATTTACATTACACATCCTAGAAATGTGCATGATAGAAAAAGAGATGCCTTCTCAGCATTTTTTAAGATACCTGTGCTGACATGAGTACACAGAAATCTCTTTTGTCTGCATTTGACCACACTGACTTCTTCAAGATGTGCTTCAGTAGCTAAAGTCAACAACAACAACAAAAACATTGGATCATTTTGTCTCATACCTTAGGCAAGTCTTTGCGGGGTGTCATTTTGTCATCAATACTTAAATGTAATGCATATCTCCAGTGTCAGAGTAAAACCTTTTTTCAAAGAAAAGCAGATCCATCTCAGATATTCTTTTCTTTATTAATTTAGAGCATTCAAAATATAAAAAATAAAAGGCTTTTTACATACTATATATACATACATAGCCTTCTGTTATACATTGTTTCCAACATGTTTTTAATTATATTTTCAGCCTCATTGTTCAATAAAATAGGACCATTTGAAAGCAAAAAAATACCCCAAAATATGAGTGTTTCATGTCTGCAATGAACTGATTTCTGGCTAAACCCAAAATCGCTGCTGGATTTGAGCTCAAATTTTAATTTATGCCTTTTATTTGCTTTTACCACACTATAGGAATGATGTACATTGATCTTAAACATGTCCCTTACAAGTAAGTCCCATTTATTTCAATAGGATTTCCAGCTAACCATCCCAGTCCAAATAATGCACTTTGTATTTTGAAGCAGCTGCTCAAAAGCCAGCTCATGGCAGGGTGGGTGGGCCCCGTATTCAGCAACTGACAGTTTAAACTAAGCACAGGCTTGATAGTGTAGCCTCCCAACTTTCCACTCTTCCAATGAGATATGACCAGGAGAGGGATTTTGGGGTCGTCTGGATAGCTCACTGAAAATGTTGATTTGGTGTCAGCTGTGAGAAAGGCAAAATCCATGCTAGGAATCAATAGGAAGGAGATGTATAATAAAACTGCTATTGTTATAATACATTTATACAAATATACGGTGTGGTCACATTAGGAATACTAAATAGTTCTCTCACCATATCTCAAAAAGGATATTGTAGAACTGGAGGAGGCAATGGTAAACCCCTCTGTATTCTACCAAAGACAACCACAAGGCTCTGTGGTCTCCAGGAGTCAACACCGACTCAAGGGCACACTTTAGAACTGGAAAAGATGCAGAAAAGCACAACCAAGATTATCAGCGGGTGTGCAGGGTTAGAGCACCGTCTTTACAAGGTAAAGCTATAATAAAAAGAAAAGTGGTGCCATCGAATCAGTCTCAACTCCTGGTGACCACGGAGCCATGTTATTTTCTTGGTAGAATACAGGAGTGGTTTACCATTATGGGGCTTTTTAGTTTAGAAACAAGGCAAGTAAGAGGAAACATGATAGAAGTTTATAAAATTATGCATGGTGTGAAGAGAATGGATAGGGGAAAGTTCTTCTCCCTCTCTCACAACACTAGCAACAGGAGTCATCCCTTGGAACTGATTGCCAGGAAATTTAGTACCAACAAAAGGAAGTACTTTTTCACACAGCACATCTATGGAATCTGTTGAATTCTCTGCCACAGGATGTGATGATGGCCACCAGTTTGGATGGCTTTAAGAGAGGCTTAGACAAATTCATGGAGGACAGACCTATCAATGGCTACTAGCCTTGATGGCTAAAGGCTACCTTCAGGCTCAATATCAGAATGCTTCTAAATACCAGTTGCAGGGGAGCAACAACAGGAGAGAAGGCATGCCTTTATCTCCTCGTTGCTGGCTTCCCAAAGGCATCTGGTGGGCCACTGCAGGAAACATGGTGCTGGACTAGATAGACTTTGGGCTTGATCCAGCAAGGATCTTCTTGTGTTCTCAGATAGCAATAGCAATAGCACTTACATTTATATACCGCTCTATAGCCGAAGCTCTCTAAGTGGTTTACAATGATTTAGCATATTGCCCCCAACATTCTGGGTACTCATTTTACCGACCTCGGAAGGATGGAAGGCTGAGTCAACCTTGAGCCCCTGGTCAGGATCGAACTTGTAACCTTCTGGTTACAGGGTGGCAGTTTTACCACTGCGCCACCAGGATGCTTCAGAGCTAAAATTCTCACAATTTAAATAGAGCAAGGGAAGAAGAAGCAGCCTACTGATTAGTAGCTTATTGCTTTCCCTCTCTAACTGGTGATCTGTGCTGGGAGAAGCTACTGTTAGTCAAAGTGGAGTTATGGGGAGGGTCGGAGGGGCAATAAGACCACAAAGCCATTTCTTCTCCCACCCTGTGAACACACTCAGTCCTCCATAAATGCAGCACCGTGGTAGGAGACAGATTAACGTATTTTCAGAGTTGAAGATTGTATGAGAGAGGCAGTACTGCCTGTGGTGCACACACTCACTATCCCACCATCATAGGAATATCGGAAGCTGCTTTATACCGACTCAGATCATTGGTCCATCTAGCTCTGTATTGTCTACACAGATTGGCAGCGGCTTCTCCAGGGTTACAGGCAGGAGTCTCTCTAGGCCCTATCTTGGAGTTGCCAGGGAGGGAACTTGGAGCCTTTTGCCTGCGCACATGCAGGTGCTCTTTAGAAAGAGCAGCAGTGGCCCCATCCCTTAAAGGGAATATCTCACAGTGTTCACACATGCAGTCTCCCATTCAAATGCAAGCCAGGGTGGACCCAGCTTAGCAAAGGGGACAATTCATGCTTGCTGCCACAAGACCAGCTCTCCTCACTTTAACTCTGGCCCTAATCAGACTGTTGTTGCAGACATCTAGCTCCATGGTGATCCCTGGATGCAGACACCTATCTGCATTTTGCAATAAAAGAGGCACTCAGGCAGTTCAGTAGGGCTCAGATAAGCCTTACAATGGGAGATGTGCATCTACATCAGCGACATGTGCAGGACCTCTTTTACTTGATCAGACTGGCTGCAGGTTTTGCAGGATTGTGCAGTGCCTTTTTAAAAAGGATGCAGAGCCCATTTGCACAGAGGTGACCAGAGTGGACCAAAAGAAAGGCGTGTCTCCATCCCATATGTGTGCGTCCCATCTTGCACTGCTTTTAAAAAGACTGTCTGTCTCTAGGCCGTCCATGTAGCCTTAGACTACGCTCACAGTTTCTTGAACTGAAGTGCATGTGTTCTGGATTGAGGCCAGCCCATGATCACAGTCCATTGATCTCAATGGGACCTACTTTCATGGGATGTGTTTAGGATCAAGGTGAAAGTTTCAAAAATATACATGTCCATGTAAGAAATGTCAGCAATGGGTTTCAGTAAATAAGGAACATGTCTGTCATTTACAGCAAGGGAAATGTGGATTTGAAAGATATAACTAGATCTTATTGCTGGTTTAGATCAAAAGAAACTTGAGTAGATTTAATAGCTTTATGCCTATAAAATCAAAAGCAGGCCCTGGCGCAGTTACCCTGTAGAAAACCCTGAAATCACATCTTTCTCCTTCCCTATGTTGAAGTAATGCATAGACCAATAGGAAAACCTTTTAAACCAGGCTGCAACCTTTAATCAGTTACATTAATCGATTAAAAAAACCTTTGAATCAACTAAGAAGACATACCAAATTAACCAGGCACCCCATTCTTTTTTAAACAGAGGCAATTATTTTTAATAGAAATACAAAAACTGCAAATGGCAGTGTCCATTTAAGAAGTTGCATTCTCCTTTCAGTCTCTCAAATACTCAAAAACTCTCTTTAAAAATTGGCTGTCACACACAGCAAGAAAGCACCAAGGCAGCAAGAGAGCAGCTGAACAGAACTTCCCCACTAATTCCTCTGGTGCAGTAGTGAAACAGAACCCTCAGGGCAGGCCTGCTCAACTTTGCCCCCGCCCAGCTGTTTTTGGACTACAACTCCCATAATCCCCAGCCACAGTAGCCAACAGCCAGGGATTATGGGAGTTGTAGGCCAACATCTGCAGGAGGGCCAAAGTTGAGCAGGCCCTGCCTCAGGGATATTTTCAAGTGGCACAGAGGGCTTCCAGGGAAGGGGAAGGCATCCAAAAATGTTGCTTCCCTGCTGCAGCTAGGTTTCTATCGTGCTAGATCAGCGCATCCTTGCTCTATAAGTGAGCCAGTATGTGTGCCCCTGCAGAACTATTTGTTTATCTGCAGATTTAATCAATTAATTAATGGCTAGGTTAAAAACCATTCTGAAGAATCAGAACAGATTTATTTTATCTGATAGCAACCCTACTTTCAAGCAAAGCCAAGGAGACCAAATTGACAACTCCAGGAAACCCTGATTTAACAGGTTTCGAATTGATCTGGGAAAGCAATTAAAGGTAGTTGAGCAACCATAATTTCATCTTGCCAATTGCTTCTTATGCATGCAAAAGAGCATTCTTCATCATAAATAATATAAAGTGAAATCTAGATTTAAAGGACCCTGAAGAAACCAGTTATGAGTAGCCCAGTGAAGTCCATTGATTTGATTCTCTTACATCAAATAGCACCATTCTCAACATCTGGCCCATTCACTTTCCCCTAGATACCAATCAGCATGGATAAGGTTATCAGGGCCTGACCTTCACTAAAGGAATGCCGACAATGTAAACAAACTGTGTCATTAATTCATATTTCCACCAGAGGAATAATTGCTTAAAATATTAGGTATAGACACTCATCCCCCATGGGAAGGAGATATTTATTCCAAGTGTGAAAACATTTGAGAATGGCTTAATCAGAAAAGGAAAAGATTAAGACTCTGGAAATGGTTACAAGTGCTTAAAGATGAGTAATGCATAGGGGCTTTGTTTGGGTTTTTTGGTGTTTTTTAAAAACGCGTTTCTCCTTGTTTTTCTCTCTCTCTTGTTAGATTGTGTTCATTAGCATGTCACATACAAAGTAAACTGCTGGTCATTAAGGACTTGGCTTCCACTCAGACAAAAGGACCAACAAATGGTATTTAGCTGTAAATACACACACACACACACACACACACACACACAGAAAAAAGGGGGATGTTCCTCAGTGTGTCAGCCAGCCATTGCATTTCTTAAATCATTAACCAAAGAATGCACACTGGCTACTGTGTAAGCCCTAATTTTATTTTTACAGTTCAGATTTGTTTAATATAAATTAAACAGCCTAGCTCCATTTAGCATTATTGTCTATATGAAAATAGATCTGTTCAAATACATTTTGATATTTCATCCCTTCATCCTTCAAACCAAAACTCTGCATAGAACTTATAAGAACTGCCTGGAAGTGATGGGTTTAGGGCTAGTTAGTTTATACAAATGTCTTGTGAAAGACTTGATACACTTGGTGAAGGAGTGGATATTCAGGTAGGCCCTGTACATGCTATTTTCCTCATCTTTTTTTGAGTGAAGAGAGCTGCATTAATCAAGCTTATGCTAGTACAGTTACCTATGCATGATGTCTGCATCATGTGCTACCTCACATGCACAGCGTAGATGTTTCATTTTAATTTCCTTCCCTCCTTTTATCCTCACAACAACCCTGTGAGGTAGGTCAGGCTGAGAGATAGCGAGTGGCCGAAAGTGAGCTTCATGCAGTTGGGATTTAAACTAAGTACCCTCCCCCAATTCAGTGCAGCATTCCACAGGCGTTATGCACACTGTGGGCACTGCTGCATGTTCCTAAGGCAATGTTCAAGCAGCTGAGCAAGAGCGTACTTGCCAAAATCATACAAAAGAGCTATGCAAGTGTACGGCCATTATTCTGAATATCGGAAATAATGGTTGTACCCTTGAGCAACTTGGTTGTGTGATTTCGACAGCTGCACAAGTACACTTTTGCTCAACTGCTTGACTGTTGCCTTAGGAACACTCCCATGGGATGCTGTGCTGTATGTGGGCCATTCCCCTAGTCTTGCACAGACATTCTAACCACTACACCAGACTGGTTATGCCCACTCCTCTGCCACATGGCTCAAATCCCTGGTTGGGTATGCATGAGTGAACTGGTTTCCTGCTTGATGTTGTCCACAGTTACAGCAAAAGAAATAAAGAGAACCCACCTGTTGTCACTAGAGTTATGCAATGTCATGAAAGCCTTTCAACTAGGGGTGTGCACGAACCGCAGTTCGAACGCCGATTCGTAGTGGAGAGCAGGAGCTTTAAGAAAGAGGAGAGCAGGTCTTTACCTGCTCTCTGCCACCCCATGCAGCTTCCTGCTGGGATAGCGCTCGGGGCAAATATCCCCACACAGCACCAGCATGCACATGGTACCTATGCATGCCTACTTTTGTTCAAACACACACAATGGACCCACACTAACATTCTTTTTGCAAAATAAACAGCAGTGTAGTTCCTGTCTGCAAATATAATGTCAAGGTCCATGGGAGAGATTTGGGAGGAATCTACCCCAGATTCTACTCCTTCCCATACCAATTTTGCCCTGGTTTCTAGGAAGAGCCATGTCATGGACCTGGGACTTCCGTCATTATCTTTGCTGCAATGGAACAAGCTGCAGGTAACACTGGAAAGTGCCCTCTGATAACACTGAAACCTGAAAGACAAACATTTCATATTTCAAACCACAGATTCCAGAGTACAAATCAAATGAGTTACTGCATACTAAAATTGCAGCCAACATGAACAAAGACCTATAGCCCTCCTAGGTTAACTGCATTTTTGTTTGAGTAAAGATCGCAGGATCAGGCATCACATATTGATGTGTACTCTGAGAGCTAGCTCTCCACATCCTCCACTAATTTCAAGCACGCTTGCAGTTAGTTCCTGCACAATTGGTTCTATCCGTGTTTTCATTTTGTGCCAAGAGCAAAACTGCAATCTGGAGACTGCTCATACTGATTACATCGCACAAATATTCTCAATTCAACATATGTCATGACTAAATGATTGCTGTAGGAAAATGTTTTGGAAATTTTCCCAGGAAGTATCGGCATGACATCACACATTATTTTCGTTGCACGGCCTTAGAAATCTACCTTTGTTGGCATTTCTAACTAAAAGCATGAAATTCTCATAAAAGAGACAGGATCTTATCTTGCTGTTCCAGCAGTATGTAGTAATATGGCTAGGAAGAAATGGAGATAATTTTATTAAAGCAGTCTTTCAAAATCTGTATTGAATGATGTATTTTTACATTATTGCACTAGACTTACAAAAATACATAATATATTAATATTTTATAATGCTAGGAAATATCATGTCAATTTTCAAATCTTTTCTTTTCATGGTTAATCTTCAGCATGCATCTGCAAGCTTGAGGAAGGCTTTCTGAAACGATATTCACAACTTTATTATTGTCCAAGGAAAACAGGCCATCTTGAAAAGATTATACTGTTAAGGGGAAAGAGTAAGAGAGACCAATCGGAAACCAAATGACCATGAAATGACATTTGATAAAGGTTAAAGAAATGCAAAAATGGAATTTGGTTAACATTATAAATAATATTTGTAGTACCGCCACCAATATGCCTATGAGTGGAACATGCTTATGTACAACAATGTAAACTTTATCGAAAGTCATTTTGTTACATTCAATAAAACAGGAATTTAAGACAACTTTTCTTCTTTTTTTCCAATGACAACATATTTTTTGGACTGGAATCAGTGAACTCAGGGAAGACAACAAATTACAGTACAGTTTTCTTTCACAGTGGTTTTGTTAACTTGGGGCATAATTCACCCGCCTCCTGCATAAAACTCACTAGTCAACACATTCTGCAGCGTAATTCAGGCAGTTCTAAGCTGTCCACGCTGCTGCGGGCATCTAAGGAATCACCAGCTGTCTTGCACTATTGCGCAAGAGTGAAAGTACTTAAAAGTAGTGTGCCCCCACAGAAGTGCACCCAGGTAATTTTGGAGCCTGGGCCTAAAGGGCTTGGAGGGGGGATGCTGCCTCAGCCCCTGCTGCCACGGCCAGATAATCTGCAATGCATTATTTTTTACACCAGAACATGCTCAGGGAAAACTGGAACTGCTCCTCTGCCCTCTTGTGGGGGGGTATTTTTAGAAGAGATTCTGAATAAGATACCTCCCACTGACTTGCAGAGAGATGCCACATTTTGCATGGACAATCCTGCCACTTAACGGGCTGCCCAGCATTTGGAGGCCAGCATTTTGAGCCCCCACCCAGGCCTCCAGGGGACCAGACCTCTGCCCAAAGGTCCCGTCCAAAGAGCACCACTGTGACCACAGTTTAGGAGTGCTACTGAGATTGGGAACCATCTAAATATCACTCCCAAACTGCAGGCATGCTAATTTAAGTATTAGTGCTCTTACGGAAAAACTGGAGACTGCCAGCAGTTTCTCAGATGCCCAAAGCAGTGCGGGTGGCTCAGAAATGGTTGCGTTGCAGAACATTCGACCACTGTGATGAATGAGAGATGCAAAAGAGCTCTATCGTGCGTGGGCAGGAGAACTTCCTGGTGGATTGTGCCCTTGGTTTATTAAAAATCTCTGCACAAATTTCACATTACATGTCGGCTTCCATTTTGTTCAGGTTCTCTCCATCCATGTCTCTTTCCTACATTTGGCATACATGTGGTAGCATTACCATGTTAGGAGACGAGGACAGGTAACATTTGGAAGACTTAAGCTTCAGTCCAGCAAAAGTTTGTCACACTCAAGTGCCATTGCAATCAATGGGAGTTTTAGTGACTCTCTCTGTTGGAGAAGCAAAATGTGCTTTCATTAGATGCGACTACTATTACTCGGCACATGATATAATCAAATAATTGTCTAAATTTGAACCATTTGAGGCAAATGCTATCATCAAGAAAAGGAACAGGAAATGGCTAGGATGTCACCTTTTAAAAACAAAAAGAAAAAAGAAATTAGTTGGATAGTGGAAACACAAATTTTGACCCAAATCCATATTTACATACAGAGAACACAAGAATTACTGACTTTGTAGCCACAATAAAATACAGGATAAATAACAGAGTTGCATATTCATTTGGTTCTATAATTTGTTACTGTAATAAAAATCATCTGTTAACCCAAACAATCGTTCACTGGTCCATACAATTTTTTTTTAAAGTTTGTGATCTAGAAGGTAACTTCTGTTTGGTCACATTTGTTGATTAAGGTTGTAGGATATCTACTGGTTTCCGTTGATTGCTTTTTCACAAATCTGAACAATTGCACATTTGAGAAGGTCTTGCTGATTTAGAATAAATATGCATGGTTTTACCAATGAACAGTCACACAACACGCCCTCTGAGGGTTGTAAGGTCTTCTTTATGCAAAACAGTGCAAGGGCGCAATCATACATCTATCACTGCCTTGTGTTATTTACACTTATTAAATCCCAATGATTTATTTTTTTAAGCACAATGTCGTCAAGAAAATGTTTGAAGTGTCCCCAGCCCAGAAGGTCAATCTGTGAGAAGGGATTATGGGAGAAATGAGAGAACAGGAGCCTGGGCTGGACTGAGATTGTTCTGCCATGTTTCTGATATCAGAGTGCAGAGGCTGCGACGGAGTGACTACCTTCTCTAGCTGTCTGCATGCCCTTGAAAGCCAGCGATGCAGGGATGTCACAGTTGTGGGGTGAAAGCGGAGTGCCTCCAGCATGCTGCCAGCCGTGACTGGCCACGTAACTGGAAGGCGCAGCACTGTATGCCATATAAGGGGACACCTGTGCTGGTGTAGGATATGGTGCCATCGTTGGTGCTGAGACAAAGCTTCCGACAGTTGGAAGACCACTTGGTGTCTGAAAGAGAGCGGGAGAAAAACAGGAGAGTTAGTGGTGCCAGGGAACTTACCATTTTTCATGGCTGACATACCACGCAGCAGTCCACTGACTGTCTAAGCCATGCTCCCTACAAGATGCCCCTATGCTCCTGAGTTCTGCACAAAAGCACTCCGCTGCTGATTACTAAGACACAGAGCTCCCATGGCGCCTAAGTTATTGTTCCAGTGGCAAGTTTCCCATGATTCCCAATGGGAGCTGCATAACTGGAGCAGAGGAGTAGCAAGGTTGGATTGGACCCTGGGAGCAGAGGTACTCTTACCCCTGGACTTCGGGACCGAAGTCCAGGGCCTCCACAGCCCCTGGGGGCCCCCAAATCCTCTTTAGTCTGTCCCGGCTGGTGTGGTCACCTGGCCGAGCATGACGATGCTTAATTTGCAGTGGGGGAGGCTCCAAAGGCCTTTAGATCCTGGGTGGGGGAAGCGAAGGTTGGCCTAAGCCCCCTCCTTCCCAGCTTCTTTGGAAATGTGGGAGGGGGAGAGCAAAGATCAAGTGGTCAGCTGATGGGCCCTCACTTGCTCAGGAGCCCAGGGGGGCTCTGCTTCTGGGGGAAGGGGAGATTTGCAAAATAACCCCCCAACCCCCACATGAGCTCTCACACTTCCTAAGCCGTGATGCTACTGCTGCAGCCAGGCATCCTTTCGCTGCACAGATGCAGTGTTAGGATGTTAGCCCGTTTTTAGAAAGCTAATAAGATCTTGGCTTTTTACCCAGGCTTTTAGATGAGTGGTGTTTTTTGGTTGCTACTGCTTTATATTTTATCGTTATATTGTGTATGTTTTTAAACTTTTAATTAGATTTGTGTTTTTATATTCCATTTTAATATTTTCATTGTGCAATTTTTATAGTCTTATATTGTTTATAAACTGCCTTGATATAGTTTTAATGAAAGGTGGTATAAAAATAAATAAATAAATAAATAAATTGATACCTATCAGATCATCCTTGCCTTCCTGCATTCAAATTTCAAGTCTCTCCTGGGTTCCAACACACACACACACAGAGCCGTACTTTGTTCATCACTATATAGACATCAGAGACCGTGGGTGTTGCTGTCTTCCTTGCTGTAGTGACTTGCACATTTCGGATTGCCTCATCCCACATTGTTCTTCTGCCTTTGGCATGTTTTCTTTTTCCTAGTACTTGGTTTTATCTTTGGTGCTGGGCTTTTGTATCCCTCTTCCATCAGGTTTATTTTAAAATCTTTCTTATGAGGTTTGAGGGGTTCCTGCCAAACACACTCTTCTCAGTCATCATGAGATGCATCCATCTAGTTCCAGGAGCCCCTCATGTAGGTAGTACAGGCCGTGGTCTAACAATCCAAGTCTTTCACAGCGCCATCTTCATAACCAACTATTTACTTGCAGGATCCTGCACTATCTTTTTGCACCTTGACCTTCCACAGGAAGAACTGGTCAAAACATCACTTGTGCCCCCAACTCCTTCACTTTCCTACCCAGTGCCTCCTAGTCCTTGTAGATTTATTTCAGGTTTCTCCTGGTGGTATCATGCATTCCCACAAGGTTCAGCAGGAATAGAAAGTGGTTGGTGGGTCTAACAGGTCTCAACAACCTCTCAGTCACATTCTAGATGTGTGCACCAGAAAGACAGGATATCTCCCTTGATGATCTGTTGGGTCTGCACAGGCTTCATCCCTCTCAGTAGAAAAGGATCATCCACCACCACCACCAGCAGCAACACCAGCACCCATCTCATACTTCTCAGGGGAATAGCAGGTAGGCTTCTCTCAGTCTCAATACAGGGGGTGACTAGGTATTTTCCTCCCTTTTCTCTGTAATCTAGGATAGCAATCCCCATCCAGGTAGCAGCACATCACCCCCAAAAGGTACAGCCAGTTGCTCAGCACCAGTGGCAATGAATTTCTCCTGATTCTCCTGCTCCTGTGTGTTCTGCTTCCATATGTTCACCTCTTCTGATGGGATTACTTGATCTTCCATGGAAGCCTTCTCCTCTTGAGGTCATTCCTGGAAAGCTTGTTCTGTACAGGAACTCTTCATCTTCCTTGATATGGTTCAAGGTGGAAACCTGTGCCACAAGCTTCTCCAGCTTCTCTTCCAGCAGGGCCACCAGCTTGCACTTGAAGCATGTATAGGTCACACTGTCATCACGTAGGAAAATGAACATGGCATATTTCCTGCAGGTCACCACAGCACTTTTCTCACTCTGCTTGGAGCTCCTGAGTGCTTGGTTTTCCTTTCTCGCTAAACTCCAACACAAAACTCAATTTCCCCTGTTTTCAGTCTCCTGGTTGCAAGCTTTCCCCAGAACTTTGCATACGTTTAAAGAAAGAAAATGACTGAGGTTGAGCCCCACCCAGCAAAAGAGCATGCTCAACTGCCCAGTGACTTATCTCAGTAGCAAGCTCCACCCACTCTCCCCAGGCTGAAACTGAAATAGTCAGCCGGAAACTGCACAATCTCACACAGCAGGCCAGCAACTTCTCACAACAAAGCAGTCCACAAATTCAGCCGTTCTTTCTCTGTACACCTACAACTCAGACCCTCCTTATTTCTATTTTCTGTCTCCTGTTTGCAAGCAACCAGACCTCTGTGTATCTCTTAAGAAAGTTAATATATGCATAGATTTGAAGTTTAAATGTTTAAAATAAAAGGGTGTTCTTTTTTTTTTAAGTGAAAAGATTAAAACTCTTGTCATGCATGCCTAGCTCACACAGGCCATTCAGTAAGCTGGCCTCAGAAATGCTTCTGAGGAAGGTATAAAACTACCCTCCATCCTGTTCTCTTGTATTTTTGGATGGTTTGAGAGTTTATTTAGACGGCATTTCTTTCTCAGGCAATGCAATCAGCTCAGTGACTGTGAAATGAACATCTCTTTGTCTCCTAGTGTGAAAGTCAAGGCTCTGGGGAGGAGAGCTGGTCTTGTGGTAGCAAGCATGACCTGTCCCCTTAGCTAAGCAGGGTCCACCCTGGTCACATATGAATGGGAGACTTGATGTGTGAGCAGTGTAAGATATTCCCCTCAGGGGATGGAGCTGCTCTGGGAGGAGCAGAAGGTTCAAAGTTCCCTCCCTGGCAGCATCTCCAAGATAGGGCTGAGAGAGGTTCCTGCCTGCAGCCTTGGAGAAGCTGCTGCCAGTCTGTGAAGACAATACTGAGCTAGATAGACCAATGGTCTGACTCAGTATATGTCAGCTTCCTATGTTCATCTAAATCATGAAAGCATGTCCACACTGGAACTCATCATGCTCATGGTGTGGTGAGGGGTGTGTGTGTGCACGTGTGTGTGTGTGTAGAGAGAGAGAGAATATATATCAACGGCCCTTAAAAAAAATCTGTATGAAAGCATGACTGACTTACAACACACCAATAAAAAGCATAAATGGAGAAGCATCATGGAGTAGAATTTGTATTTGATTGTTAACAACTCTCTACGACTTTCTATCTTGTTTTAACAATACATTCCAGAATAAGAGGTATTCTTGGCATCACTCATGAAAACGCCCTTAGCCCATGTTTCATGTTTCAGTGCTTTCTTGAACAGTGACTATCTACAGAGACAAACGGCATCCAGTTGTATCACACAAGGGAAGTTCTCTTGCCCAAACCATCTTGAAATTAATGCGGCTGCAAAGAGCTCTGCTAAGCTCATTTAACTAGAACCTATGCAGGAAACTTCCTGCTATCTCCCCTCCCCACTTTGGCCTGAGTTTTAAATTGAGTTCTTCCACATACTGTGAGTTCTTCACCTTCCTGGAAAAATATAGTGCACAAAGGAACAAATGGGGGGAAATACCTAAGCTGGTGGGGGTCGGGGAGAGATCTTGATTTGAATGTGCTTTGGTGAAGATGGGAGGCATGTTGCAATAGTTTAAAGAACTGGCCTGCTTTATTTAAATAAAGTGCCATTCATTGTGAATTCCTACTGTGACAGAGCCCTGCCTCTCCCTTCTTTATACAAACAGAAACCGGCACCACCAGCTTTTACAAACATCTATGGGGAGTAGGAACAACCAAGGGCCCAATCCTGCTGTCATTCTGGCAAAAGAAAATACCAGAAGACAGTAACATTCTCACAGCCAATAACTGAATTTAAATTTATGTTTTTAAAGACTAGGCAGGGCAAGCTATCAACCGCTGTTACTGACACTGAGCCCCTGTAAAGTAACTTAACACAGAAGTATGTAAATATTTTGTTTAGCACATTTGTATGCTGCCCTCATTTCAAGGATTTGCAGGGTCATTCATGCAGGGATTATCTCATTTTCTTCTCTTTGGTCTCTCTGAGGATACAATTCTCCTCAATGCACCCGATGAGGCAGGACAGGCTGAGAGAGAATGGGACATGCTCACATGCTTTTAGATCTCCCTCTGACACAGTGACTGCCTTGGGGAGTACAGAGGGCCATACCTGGACTCAGGACCTGGCTAAGAACATGTGGAAATGCTGGACAATGTCCAGACTAAAACATGTGGAGACACTATGTGAGAAATGCCAATGCTTCTCAAGTTTTGACTAATGTAGTAGTGGCACTCCGGCAGGGGGCAAATTTCGACAACTTTCCCTTTCTCCGGAAACACACAGTGCCACACGAAAATTATGTCCCTGAGGGCTACATCACTCCCAAAGACATATTTTTGGATGGCACAGAGGGCTTCTGACGGAAGTTGTTGAAATTCCCACCCCCTTGCATGAGCACTGGTGCTTCACTGGGCAGCAAGCACTGGTACTTCTCATGTAGTATCCCCACATCTTAGTCTGAGAGTTGGCCACTAGGTTTATGGTGGACACAAAGCTACTACCATTTGTGCAACACAAGTGGCCCTGTTCTGAGCTGCTGGGATTGTACAAATTGGGCAGCCATTGCACAGTTCCACATGGAGGCACTTCCTCCGATATCAGTCAAGTCACATTCCTGCCATTGATTGCGTAGGGAACCCAACAGCTTATGAACAGGGCCAGTGACATGCTAAGGGCTGCCCGATGAGTTTTGTGGCTGGGCAGATATTTAAACTTTTTTCCCATCCCAGAACCAACCGTCTAACTAACCACTATGCTGCACTATGGTCACCTTTGGACATAATGTGGAACCGCAGGTACAATGGTCCCGCAGTTGCACACATCTCTCCTCCCGCTCTCCCATCCACAGTCGGATAAAATGGAGAGCTCCCTCTCTGCAATCTCACTAACTGCAGAGAGCAGGAGGAACTGGCTGCCGAGGCTTCTTTCTTTAATGGAGGACAGCCCTGGCAGCCAATAGCAGCCAGAGCAAGGGAGGCGCTTCCTCCCTCAGCTCTGATTGCATAAGGGGGAAACTGTGGTGCCAGTGTTCAGATGTGATGCTGGCACCATGGAACTGGCGTTAAAGGTGAAAAAAATCACTACAAACTGAAAGTACAAAAGACAGTGGGGATTTTTTGGGGAGGAGGGGCCTTGGGTCCATTTCTCAATGAAACTGCAGTTGCCCGCTTTCAGACATACAGTTTCCAAAACTGGACTTCCAGTTTTGTGTTATGTACAAATGCGGCCTATATCTTACTGATAGCTTGATGTATTCATTTGATAGACTAGAACCCAGAGAGGACCAAAGCAATGATAGTCCTATTCAGATGCTATTGATACAAAACAAAACAAAAACCTCTATACACAATTACAGGGTGCAAAGTGGGAGTGAAAGTGCTGCCTCCGGCGCATCACTCACCCTTCTGCCCACACGCTTCAGTTACAGGCATTAATCTGAAGATGCAAATACCCATTGCCGTGGTTACAGCATTTGCTTCTCCAGACACATGCCAGTAAACGTAAAGAGCGCAGGTGGGAGGGTGAGTGATACACCAGGGGCGGGACTTCTGTTCCTGGGTTGCACACTGTCATTGTGTACAGTCAGTGGGGGAGGGGTTCCACAGTCTGAACAGGGCTTATATGCCTGCCTGTTGCATGTTTGGGACCTGTGTGCTTGAGTTTTCTAAGGGGGGGAAATGGATAGGAAAATTTGGATCAGGAGCATGGTGGGGGAAAGGGAGCTTTCACCCTTTGTCCACACCATGGTCTTGATCTGGATTGGGGCCCCTGAAGCTGCTATTTGCTCTAGAAGAAAGTCTCCCATTCGTCATGCATAAAGTCTTGTGCACACCCAAGGAGGCTTTTCTTGAAACTGCAAATCTCAATTCTGTAACACATCTCTCCCTCTCTCTCTCTCTCTCTCTCTCATTGTATATAAATTACAAACATGAGGGATGCAAAATTGGATTTAAATGGCACCTTTGGAAATGGCTACCCAACCAAATCCTATGCATTAAGATACCCTGCACTGAATGGGTCTTACACTCAAGTATGTGTGGACAAGAGTGTAATTTATACTGTGTAGGTTAACAGTGGAACTGACTCCCATTCGTTAATCTGGCACTTCTTACAAGCACAACATTCACTAGAGGATGAAATGAAGGGGATTAAATTCCAGGGCTCTCTATATATTGGGTCAATAATTCATCCAAAGTATTTCAATTGAAGGAAATGAACACCAAAATGCAAAATCAGGAGTTGGGAGAACCCTGTGGTGTTTATGGGCTTGTAAGGTACTTAAGAGTTTTTTCTTAAGTGCTGGCTTTTGTGAACCTTTTTCTTTTTAGTTCTGTAAATAGTTCTCCCATAATTGAAGCCATTGTTTATGAAAGGAATTTTTTTTTTTAAGAAGTGCTTGTTGCTGAATGTAACCTATGTTCATTTGTTTGCGCAGTACCTAAGAGACAAAATCCACAGGGAAGACATTTTGAATTCTTTCGACTGCCCAGAATTAATGTTTTGCAAAAGTCAAAAGCTACTGGAACCTCAGAAGATCTGACTCCAACCCCCATGACTTTTTAATGGTGTGTATGTTTAGCAAAATGCATTTTTACAGTTTTGCTCTGGCTACCACCCAATTTACACTGCAAAAGGACTGCCTATAGAGTCACCCCTCAAGTATACCAGCTTAATCAAATGTATAGGTGCACAGGGGAGGAATAAAGCCTGTGGTTGAATTAAAATGAGTGAAATTCACCATTCATGTACATCAGTGTTGGACTACTGAAGCTGGGGGAATTTGCACATGTCCATTGAAGACTGGAAATATTAGTCCTTTTCAGAAAACATGGCACCTAGACTCAATGTGCATGGGGAGGGTAGGAGAGGGGTCAAGGTTGCACACCCTAGTCCTGCTTCCAACCCATGCATATTCAGTCTACAATCGGAACAGACCCTGTGATGTATGTACAAACAGTATGTACATAGGCTTGGACCTTTGTGTACAGACAGAGCTATTTGCAGATATATGCAAAAAGTCAGGAGCTGTTCAGACAGAAGATACAAAGGCTGGTGCTTGGCTCAACAGGTACAAGCCATATTCACATGTTATGTTCAGCACATATACAATCTGTGTACAGTGGCTGACATACAGAGCAAGGATATACCAGTGCAGCCACAGAGCAGCCGAAGAGAACCTCCCAACTAACTGCATGAGTGCAGCAAGTAAACAGAACAGCAATTTTTGACACCCCACTTCCCCAGGAAACCCTTTGTGCTAGCCAAGAATATGTCCCTGCGGGGTTGGGAAGCCCTTGGGGTCATATGTTTAGGTGGCACAGAGGGATTCTTGGGGAAGGGAAGGGTGTCAAAAACCGCCACTTCCCCACTGCATTGCTGCAGTAAATTTGGAAGTTCTGTTAGGCTGCTCTGTTGCTTTACCAGTGCATCCTTGCTCTGTATGTTAGTTAGTGTGTGCATGTCCAGGTCTGTATGCATGTACAGTTGTTCACACATTATGTTCAATGCACATATAGTAGTATACTTCCTATGTGCACCCTGCATTTTAGGTGGCGTGTACCCAGGTTCATTTTTCAAATGAATGCATGTGCAATCATTCACACAAAAACATATATATGTGTATACACACCTGTACACATGTACATTACATATTCTGAGTAGGGCTCCAATGTCCCCTGTAAAGTGCTAGGGGCTACATATGTACCTTGTTCATTGCACACAAGGCTAAAAAGAAAGTTTCCTCAAGACTGGCCCAAAGGTGGCATATTACTTACCATGAAACTAATAATAATCAATCTGGTCACAATTTTGATCATGTATGATTTTGAAGCTGTGTACATTTAGATTTGAAGCCGTCTAGTGCCTAAGTGACTGTTGCTGGTGTCTGCCATGTTTCTTTTAAACTGTGGGCCCTTTGGGGACAGTCAGTGAATCATCTTTTTCCCCCTCCCCTTTTCTTTCCTATGTAAACTGCTTTGAGAACTTTGGTTGAAAAGTGTATATAAATATTTGTGGTAGTAGTAGTAGATTTAGACTGATGGTAGGGGGAGAAATCAGATTTACCAACTAACCAGTTTGCAATGGGAGATCACTTCTATTCTGAGTATTACATGGCTAAAAGCTTGATGGATTCCAAAAGGATTTAGACCATTTGTGCCTTTTGTAGTAGGTTAGAGAGGACAGATTGCCTCAACTTTTGATCCAGCGCTGAGACACAGGGAGCCTTCCCCGTTGAGGCTTTTACTCTTACAAAATGCAGCTGCAGAGGTTGCAGCCACTTGCAGATGACTGAGTGGAGGTGGTGGGGCTTTTTAAATCTCTGGTGTTTTTGCCACTGACAGTTTACCTCCCCAACACATGCAGCTGCTTTTCACTCTGTAACAAAAAAGATAATGGTACCTGTATCCAGAGGCGTAACTATAGGGGGGGCAGGGGGCACGTGTCCCGGGCACCATCTTTTTGGGTCACGTGGGGGGCGCCGCCATGACCAAATTTTTTTTAAAAAAAATTTAATACAAATTTCTCCTGCTCAGTGCAGCAGCGCTGCAGCAGTCAAGGGAGCGCGTCGGCGCCCCCTCCCCCACGAGCGGTCCCTTCCGCGCCGCCCATGCCCGCCCCCATTGCTTTGCTGGCGTCCAGTCAGTAGTCTGGCTTGGCGGTGGCAGGCGCCGCGGCGGGCGCCTTTCATGCTGCTCACTGTGCCCGCCCGCGCCCCCCCCCCATTGCTTTGCTTGCGGCCAGTCAGTGGCCTGGCTTTATCGGTGGGCACTGCGGCGGGCGCCTTTCATGCTGCTCACTGTGCCTGCCCTTGGCTGAGGCTCGCTCGCTACGTCGCTCGCTTAGTCTGGAACAGCCAGAAAGAGGCCCTCTAGTGGCTTGCCAGCCAGAGGGTCTCTAGTCAGTGACACACGCACGCACGCACGACTCAGCCAGCGTGCCGTGCGTCCGTCGTCCTCTGTTCGCCTGTACGTGGTGGCGCAGTCGCCATCATGGAGGAAAGCGTGGTGGCTGGGGCTGGGGCTGCACTGCAGCAGGCACAGGCAGGACGACGAGGACACACACGGACACCCGCACGGAAGAAAGGATTTGGCGGCGGGCGGGTGGAAGCAGCAGACCAAGTGTCAGGGTGAGAAATTGAATGAGTTGCAAAAACTACAGAAGCCACATGTGGGGGGGGGGACATATTAAAGAATCAGGCTTTTATTTAGCTGCCCAACTATGGTCTCAGGTGCCTAACAGGTGTTAATGTTTGCATTATACGCTCCTCTCTCTGCCCCAAAAGAAAGAAAAACAATCATAAAGATTCTTTGGCACTCAATCTTAAATCCATGCATGTATATGGAACTGAGAGTCAATTCCCACAGCCTGGGTAGTACAGCAGTGTGAGTTGACTCAAGCAGTGTAACATAGCTGCCTGTGCACTGTTACAAGGTGTTTCAAGAGAGTTTTACCATGAGTTCTGCTTGCTGGCATGCTCGTTTTTGCACTGTGAAAGCTTGCCTTGTGATCTCAGTTTACGCTGAAGTGCTCCTATAACAGCTCCATCTCAGAAAAACCTGCAGTGTTAGCTTTAACAAGTGCCTGTGGTATCCTGCTAAAGACACAAAGTTTGGCAAGAAAAATGGGGGAGGGGGTTATATGCCAGGACCTTTGGAGATTGTCTCTTGCTTGTGAGGAAAAACCTAAGTATAATGTGGTGTGTATCATCAATCATTGCATCATAATTCTGTTGTTTGAGATACAGGCCAACTCCACAGGGTTGTTGCTTGTGAGGAAAAACCTAAGTATAATGTGGTGTGTATCATCATTGCATCATAATTCTGTTGTTTGAGATACAAGCCAACTCCACAGGGTTGTTGCTTGTGAGGAAAAAACACATGTGTGTCAGTCAGATGTATGCTGGGGGGGCGGCGGGGGGGCGCAATTTCAGTGTTTGCCCCGGGCGCCGTTTTCCCTAGTTACGCCTCTGCCTGTATCTTTTCCAGTGTGGGGCAAAAGCAGTTGTGCATGTGTGGTTTTGCTGTGTGTGTGTGTGTGTGTGTGTGTGTGTGTGTGTGTGTGTGTGTTACAAGGAAGCATAGAGGGTAAAAGCAGAAGCTCATACAAGGATTGGGGCCTCTCATGCTGGAAAGAGGGGGAGATCCCAAGGTCTGAAAGGGGAAAAATTGAAGATATAACTATCTGCCAATCTTTTGCCTGTGTAAAAGTATACAGGCAGGATAAGTTATGATCACATAAAGATTGAAGGCAGAATATCTGAACAGATCTTGCCAGAATGCAGTACTACTGTGGATGCTATTCCAGGCAGGAAAAAAGGATAAAGAGACGCCAAGTAGGGTGTCTTCCTTGGCAAAATAAATTCTGGAAACCCCTGGTCTCTGAATTCAGCTACTATGCAAAGGATCTGTCTCAGCCCTATGATTTTGTAGCCATGGACACAGGCAAGCAAAAAGCCAGAAAGCAGATTTGATATATGCAAGGAACAAAATTCAAGGGGCCATTACATTGCTGGAAACCCCCAAGAATTTATCCATATTAATACGTTAAGCCATATCAATTGGCTTAACTGTCTTTATGGCTTACTTTCTTTATTGACACCTCCCCTCCCCCTGCTTAAAGGATTGGGCTGTTACTGAAACCTTCATGTATAAGCCAACTTCAAGGTTCGTTTGTTTGTTTTCCCCCTGATATTGTACAGTCAGTGTACTGAAGTAGCCAAACAATTGATCTGTGTGCTGGGGAATCCCAGGTTCAACATTCACCCTATTTAGCTACTTGGATTACCTTAGGCAGGTCACTATCCCATCAGTAAAATGGGGATGACTGACCCTGAACTGAAACACGGATTTTCGAGACACATTTGCCCCATTTGGATGTTAGAAGCTCAGTGCCGCTTACAGTTACAGTGCTGAAAGCAGGTAGGAAGTGTCCTGCCTGTCACTCACCACCAACACCCCTGGAGCTCACCACTCATGGTTACAGTGGCGTCAGGGACATAGCAAGGTTGGAGTGGGCCCAGAGACAAGATTTTAGAATGCCACCCCCCAAAAAGGTGTTTAGGATTAAGACCAGTAAACTCTTAGACACAACCCAGGCAAAGTCATGCAATTGAAGTATCATTTATTTCAGTGGGAAAGACTGAGGTATGTGTTTCATTCTTCTCCCCCATTGAAATCAATGGGACTTTAATTGCTGGACCTTGGCTGGATCATGTCCAATGGGAGTTAACCAGACACTTACATTCTTAATTCCCATTGTGATACGCTAAAGATTGCCTTGTGCCATACTGCCCTCTTGTCAATGGGGATAGGCATTCACAAGATCCTCCTGGATGTGCAATTCTCTTCCTAGGCAGACTTACCTGGGACCATCATTATTATCTCTTTGATGCCAAGCTAAGGCCGCTCTGCTTGCCCTAGTTTTTAACATCAGTTAGCATTAATTTGCCGAACTGTTGTTTTTTAATTGGCATAGGCAACTACTATTTATTTGCACTCCTCAATCTGTTTTAACACTGTTGTTTTATTTCTTGTTGATAATGCGTTGTTTGCTTTAATCTGGAAGTGTACGCTGCCTTGAAGACTATGATAGCAGAAAGGCAGGATAGATTTTAAAACATGGAAAAAATAGTGCTGTTACTACCAGACCTCTATGGATCAACCCTGCGGCTCATGTGATCAGACCGTAAGACAAAGCACACTTCACAACCGGACAATCATCCTCCAAGCAGCAGCTATCCTCTGAATATGAGCCACGCAAAGAAATATGGAAAGCATCACTACTTCAGTGGGAAGGATTTCAGCATCAGAATGTGGGTCTGTCATCACCCTTCACTTTCAGGCTATTACCATTCATCTGCAAACAGGTAATTCTCCCGCTGCTCTCTCAAAACCTACAGATCAGCAGAATATATGCCACAGACTAAATCTCACATTTGCAAAAGGGCTGCTGAAGCTGTATGTTTGTATAACCAAGGAACACAGCAAAGCTTCTGTGTAAGTACGTATGTGTGTGTTTGTGTACATAATTCGAGAGACTGAAGAAATGACCTTTAAACATATTTATTGGAAGTTAAGTCCCATGCGATTTCAAAAATAGTACTTCTGAGTGAGGACTGGGATGCTATATGTGTATTGTAATACAGTGTCAGAAACATAACGAAGCAGGAAGCAAACATAAGCCAGGTGTGTGTGTGTGTGTGTGTGTGTGTGTGTATATATATGGGATGTGAACATGTGGCAGTGGTTCTCTTTATCGGAAGACAAATAGGATTTGTATAATAATACAAATCATAATCAGTGAATATTATAAGAAGACTTTAACACATTGCTCATATATACCCAGGGCTGGTCTGGGAGGAGAGCTGGTCTTGCAGTAGCAAGCATGCATTTCCCCCTTTGCTAAGCTGGGTCCACCCTGGTTTGCATTTGAATGGGAGACTGCATGTGAGCACTGGAAGATATTCCCTTCAGGGTATGGGGCCGCTCTGGGAAGAGCATCTGCATGCTTGTCCAAGTTCCCTCCGTGGCATCTCCAAGTTCCCTCCGTGGCATCTCCAAGATAGAGCTGAGAAACACTCCTGCCTGCAACCTTGGAGAAGCTGCTGCCAGTCTGTGTAGACAATACTGAGCTAGATGGACCAATGGTCTGACTCAGTATATGGCAGCTTCCTATGCCCCTGTGTTAACTTAATCAGCATACATGTAATGGGAATTGTATTCACTGAAGTCATGTTTAGTAAAGATGCAGTAAACACAGCTATGATACAGTAAACACAGCTATGAGTGTTGGTTAGTCTTTCAAACATTTCTATGAAATTAAAGACCGCTGGTTTCAGAACTGAGCCTGCCAAGAAATGGGTGCTAGACCGAACTCTACAGTCTTTGCTCATTTTTCATTTTGGACCCAGGAATGGAGCAAACTTTGATGCAAGTGATGAAACTCTTTGTAAGTAAACTTTTTGTTTAATTTGCCTAAGAACTGCAAAAGAGAATTATTTTATTTATTTATTGAAACTTCTTATATACCGCCTCCTCCAAAGACTCTAGGCAGTGAACAAGAGAAATACCAACAACAATCAATTTTTTAAAAATTAAAGGGCAAATGCCTGCCAAAACAGGTGGGTCTTAAGAAGGGCCTTAAAAGCAGCCAGGGAGGGGGCTGAACGAATCGGGGAGGGAGTGTCCCAAAGAAGAGGAGTGGCCACAGAGAAGGCCCTCCTATGGGCCCAGGCACCATGCACTGCACCAGGGCCCGAGACACTAAGGAGGGCCAGCTGAGAAGACCTCACAGGATGGAATACAATTGGCCAAGAGAGGCAGTCTTGAAGATATACAGGTGCTAAGCCCATAAGGGTTTGCTAAGGTGTTAAGCCCATAAGGGCCGATAAGAATGAGAGGCTAGAATCCTCAAATCAGTCCCCTAGGAGTACTTCAAAGTAAATTGAAAATTGCAGCATGAGGAGGGACAGAAAGAATTGGGTGTCATGTGATAAAGTTCTGAACAGAATGCACTTGGAAGCTGTACACGGTTTCATTTTGGTAGCCAGAAAGTCTGCAGGGTGATAGCAATAAATATTTTCAGAGTATTCACATTTTATACTTGTATAAATATGGTGGGCATCCAATTATACTAAAAAATCACTCTTAGCAGAGTACAATGGTCATATATCCCTGACTAACTTTAAGAGCTGCTATCGCAAATAATGCAAATGTAGATGACCATTGTAATAATGCAAATGTAGATGACAAATAATGCAAATGTAGATGAGCCCCTGGTGGCGCAGTGGTAAAACTGCCGCCCTGTAACCAGAAGGTTACAAGTTCAATCCTGACCAGGGGCTCAAGGTTGACTCAGCCTTCCATCCTTCCGAGGTCGGTAAAATGAGTACCCAGAATGTTGGGGGCAATATGCTAAATCATTGTAAACCGCTTAGAGAGCTCCGGCTAGAGAGCGGTATATAAATGTAAGTGCTATTGCTATTGCTATTGCTATACTTGTGGTCATCCAACGAATAACACATTTTGCCCAGGTGAAAATTGTATGCAGGAGATTACCCTGGAGACACAATTTGTTTTTTAGAGAGAGCTTAAAGTAGTTTGAAAGAGACCTCATTTCTCATGGTGCATATGTGTACTTCTTTTGTCTCACAGTCTCACAGTCACCTCTAATCAAATAGGTTTTACAGGTTTTTGAAACAATACAAAAACCTGCACAATGTCTCCATAATTTGCTACCACAAATAAGGCTACCTTAAAGGTGGCATATGTGTCATCATCTTCCAGCAGATATATCAAATGGAAAACTTGCTTTCTGGGGGTGAAAAGAGGTTGAGTGTACACATCATGAGCAGCACTTCCTCCCTGAAACTACCTTCAGCTGTCTGAAAAAGTATATGGTCTACCACTCAGCCTGGAGAGAATCTATCTATGTGGTCGCTAAGAGTTGACACCGACTTGAAGGCACTTAATCAATCTACCTCTCAGATCATGGTCTGAGGGTGCACAATGCAGCCGCAGTGTTAAAGCTCAGCAGGTCTAGATCTGATCTGTGAATGGATGAGAGACCACTGGGGAAACCTATGTACACCATTTTAAGTTTCACCATGACAAAATAAGAAGGTGGGATACAGATGTTTAATAAATCAAATTAAATTAATCAGGCAGAAGTTTCTTTTGCAGAACAGGCAGAATATAGAGGATCATATAGCCAAAAGTGTGATGAGTTCTTCAGCGCTTGGACACATACAACAAATCTTTGCTCGGAAAGAGAGGGGATTTTTTTTAAAAAAAAATAATAATAATAATAATAATAAAAGCAAATCAAAGCAGTCTTCTAACATCAAGGTTAGCATAGACTGGAAAGAAAGCCTCCTAAGAGTTTCGTTTTTTCAGGTCACGCAGCTGGGTCCAAACCCGTGGTTTATCTTAATATCACTGAACCATGTTGCACATATAAATTTTAAAATTCCCCATCCATATCAGAAATCCTGGCCTTATCATTCCTAGAATCAAGGGAGGTCAGAAAAGACACAGAAAACCCAGTATTGAAAGTATGATTGTTTTCAATAATAATAAAAATATGAATTGTTATGGTCTACCTTGTTTTTACATAGTGAGCCCTTTAGGGACAAGGACCCATCTTCTGTGTTTTTTTTTTTCCCATGTGAAGTACTTTCAGAACTTTTGTTGTCATTGAAAAGCAGTTTATTGTTTATATCGAAATATATTGTTAAATTTCTATACTGCCTTTCATTAAAACAAGGAGGAAACAATCATTAAAACAAGGATTCATTAAATCATTGCCTTTCAATAAAACAAGGAAATATTCTTAACTAGCTGGGCTGGGTGCAGAGCATCTGCGCCTCCGCAGCTCCACCTCCCTCCCCCGCCCACGCGGTTTCTGGCTGGCGGGCCAGCTGGAAAGCTGACCCGCCACCTCCTCTTGCCCTCCAATTCTTGGCGGCCGGCCCGGCCCACTGCCTACTCCTAGTGGCCAGGCCAGCCCACCACTGCCTGTTGCTCCCAGAGGCTGGGCTGATCCACCACCATCGCCTGCTCCCAGCTGCTGGATCAGCCTACCTGCCCACCGCCTGTTGATCCCAGTGGCTGGCCCAGCCCGCTGCCGCCTGCTCCTGATGGCCAGCCTGGACCGCCACTTGTTCCCAGTGACTGGCCCAGCCTGCCACAGCCTGTTGCTCCTGCCACCGCCTGCTTCCACCACTGCTTGCTCCTGCCAACCGGCTGCCCAGCCACCCACTGGTGGGAGCAGCCCGCTTCTTTGCCCACCCTCCCACCCATGGTTTCTGGCTGGCATGCCAGTCAGAAAGCTGGCCTGCTGCCACCTCCTCCCGCCCGCCCGCCAATTCCCGGCAGCTGGGCTGGCCCGCCACCACATCCCGGCAGCAGCCGCATCCCTATTTTCTCCCCCATCCCGTTGCTAATTGGCAGCTGCTCGCAAACTCTCGTGAGTGCTGCCACGGATGAGATTAGCAACAGGTATGCCTAGGAGAAATAAATATATAGATAACAATAACAGTAACTGCCATAATAATATTAACAGCAGTCACTTGTTCTAGAAGCTTTTTTCCCCCATCTGAAACTATCTGTACATTGGAATTTAAACCAATTCTTATATTAATTATTAATATTAATATTAAGAATAAGGAGTGATTATTAATTATTAATTTTATTTATTTCTGTATGTAAACCACTTTGGGAACTTGGGTTGAAAAGTGGTATATAAATATTCGTTGTATTCGTATTTGTATTTGTATTATCATAACGTGATTTAAACAAATCTATATATGACGTCCCTATGCAAGAACTGTTTTGGGATTTTATTTTGTATTGACATTTTAGTTTTGTTATGATTTGTGGATCAACAACAACAACAACGGCTGAGATCCAGACTGTATGCTGATGTGCAAGGGTTTCCAGTGTACAAGGGGGAGTCGTGATTTTCTGCTATCTCCCCTTCCCTCTGCACAGGCTACCTATGCCTCTCAAAACTATCTCCCTGAGGGTCCCCCAATCCTCAGAGTCATAGAGGCTGTTCTTGCACACAGGCAAAACCAGGCTAGCCAAGCCAAGCCCAGTCTTGCCCATGTCTAAGAATTGCCAGGATTGCGCCCTATCCCAGCGACACCTTGGCAGCAAACCCGCCTGGGCAGCCACCCACTTAAACGAGATTAAGGGGGCAAGAGCAATTACTCTTGTAATTGTGTGGCAGCGTTGGCTGCTTTCAGCCAATGCTGTGACACAGATGGGTGGCTGCCCATTGCTGGGGGAATCCCCATAATGCACCATGCGCTCACCCCTGACCTTCCAGGCACGTGCCCTGGCCCCAAACTGCAAAAGCCAGCCACGCATCTCCACGCATGGCCGGCCAAGAGAATTAATTATATAGATATTTGCATGCTCCCTTTCTGCCCAATACATAAGAAGACTCACAGCAAGAGAACAACACAGGAAGCTGCCGTATACCAAGCTTCAGCTCAGTATTGTCTACACTGACTGGCAGCAACACTCCAAGGTTTCCGGTAGGAATCTCTCCCAGTCTACCTGGAGTACCAGCTTTCTTCCCCAAGGACTGAACCTGGGACCCTCTGCATGTAAAGCAGATGCTCTACCATTGAGCTATGGGCCCATCACATGACATATTTCCTTTCTGTTAAGCCAATAATACATTGAGGACATTCACACAATCAAAAACTGTTCTACTCGTGTTTGGGAGCTGTGTGTGCTCCCAATTTTTGGTTGTGTGGAAGCAAGGTAGGAGGAAAAGCTGGGTAGCTTCCCACTACCTTGCTTCCACACATTCACTTCTACTCAGGTTTTTCTCCTAGCTTCCACACAAGACCATAAGACCAGCTTTCTTCCCCAAAAAATATTTTTATATTGAGGTTTGGTGGTGTTTGGTTTTTTTAAGAGCAATGAAAAGAGTAATCAATGTCAATAAGATTGCTCCATTCACAATCTATTGCATAGTTATTTCAATTATAAACAAATAAATCCACCCTTAGAAACAGCTTAAGGGAAAACTGATACAAAATGTATTTCCGTTGGTACATTACTCCCACGAAGATTGAAAAGATGGACAGTAATTACTCTGGAGTTTGCTGGAAATGTAAGACCCACTCAAGGTCATTCTATCATATGTGGCAGACTTGCAGTTAAGCACAACAATTTTGGAAGAAAATCCACTCTAAGATGCAAGAAATTTTAAAGATAAACTTTCTTTACTTACCTGAACTCTTTCTGTTAAATATGACTAAACCTTATATACCTATTAAATATACAGAGTTGTCCTTGTACATGATTACTACAGCCAGGATTCTTTGTGCGGTTAACTGAAGACTACAAATTGCCCTGACCTTGGATGAATGGCTATTAAAGTTATGGGAATATGCCTCCATGGCTAAGCTTACAGCTTAAATAAGGAACAATTCAGAGGAATTATTTGCTCTAAGTTGGGAACCTTTTATAAATTTTAATACAGCATTTGGCCAAAATCCTCACCCAAGATTTGGTTTTTCTTGAGTACAAGATTGATTGATTGATTGTTTTTCTTTCTCTGCAATATCTGATGTGAGGGGAGAGTTGGAGGAGAGTTGGCAAGGGAGGGAAGATGAATCTTGGACTGTTACTTATAATTTTTGGATTGTTGTTTATAATTGGATTGTTACTTATAATTTCTGGAAGTTCAAAAGATGTAGACATGCTATTTTTATTTCTCAATAAAACAAAAATGATTTAGAAGAAGAAGAAGAAGAAGAAGAAGAAGAAGAAGAAGAAGAAGAAACAGCAACAATGAATATGATCGACCACTGACAATTACCCACTTGCAAAAATACTCTGCAAGCCATAGGATGCAACTGCAGTACAACACAACCAGAAGTGAGAGGCACACTCTTAGAGCTTCAGTTCATGAAAAGCAAACCTCAGGCTCTATTAGAAACAGGTTGGAGGGGAAAGAGCTACAGGAGAAAAGGGTAATAAATTTGGAACCCTCCTGGGAAACTGGGGCTAAATATTTTCAGAGATTCTCTGCTGAAAGAAGAACCCAGATGGATTTCATAGTGGAGACAGTCCCACAATTTGGAGCCTCCGACATTGCAGGAAGGGGGCAAAAGTATTCAACAAGCTGGGAAAGAACAACAAACAACATGTTTTCAGCCTTTAAAATATGCGGTAAATGGAAAGGCTTGTCAGCAGCAAAGGGCTGTTTTGCTCTTCCCTCCTCCTTCCTCTTAAGAAGCACACAAGCACACTCTGACTGATGGTAGGTGGAAAGAGAGCATTGTGTTTGCATAGCAATGTAACTGGACTTGTTAAGCCATACAGTGATATGAACCACTTGTAACTTTTTGATGGGTGACCTGCAAATACAAAGAAACTATTCACACAAGCAGGCAAAACCGGGCTAAGGAAGCCCAGCCCAGTTTTGCCTGCATGTACAGTATGTACCACCAAGATCGTGCCCAATCCCATCGGCACCTTGACAACAATCCCGCTTCTGGAGTCATCCTCTTAAACGGGGTTAGGAGATCAAGTGCTCACCTAATCATGTTTTATTGATCGTCTGCCAGCCCCGGCTGGGGATGGCAGACTGTGGGGTTCCTGGGTGGCTTCAGGGAGGGGAGGGGGGATCCCCATAATACAGATCGTGAGAAAGGGCTCAATGATATTTTTTAAAAAGAAAAGGCTAATTAACAAGCGGATATGTAGGTCTGCAAATATGCACGTGTGTGTCGAGAGTTTGTTTGTTTGTTTGTTTGTTTGTTTGTTTGTTTGTTTGTTTATGACATATATATACTAAACTGAGCAGACTCCTCAAGCGGTTTATAAAGAAACATGGAAACCAAACTCGAAAACAATCAAAACAAACTCTAAAACCCTTAAAATAGCCAGAAAGCTGATACAGAGCCAGCAGAATTAAAAGAACCAGCAATGGTGGATTAAAAGGTTGCTGAAAGAGGAAGGCTTTCATCTGAGATCTAAAAATATACAGAGAAGTTGCCAGTAGATCTCCCTAGGGAAGGTGTTCCATAGATGGAGGACCACTAGTGGGAAATGCTTGGGAAATGGGCCTCAAAATGGCACTTTTCCCCAGGGAGAGCTGGTCTACCAGTTGGGATGCGTGGGTAGACGGAGAAGGCTCTCTCCCTGGTCATACCACTGTGGGCGGTGACACCCAGAGGAGAGCCTCCAAATATCAACTTAAAGAATGGGCAGGACCTTATCAGAGAAGGCGCTCCTTCAGGTAGACTGGTCCCAAGCCATTTAGGGCTTTAAAGGCCACTACTAACACTTTGAACTATTTTGTAATCAAATTATTTGATTTCTCAGATGATCTTTCAGCCCTAAACCAGCTCTTCAGGTTTACCCAGATCCAGTTTTCCTCACACCCAGTGAAGAGGTCCTGGTCACAGGCACCTCAAGAAACTGCTGCAAGATGGTGACCCTCATAAAACTATAACCTTCCTTTGGTAACTATGAATGCAAACAGTCCCCAATGCCTAGTTTGATGCTCAAACAGAGAGTGAATAATGAAAGAGAACTATTTACTAAGGGTGTGCATGAATCAAATTCTACTGTTCAATTCGAGGAAGAATCAAATCGCAGAACCATCAGATTGATTCATCAAGAACAGCCGATTTGGCTGTCTGTCTTGACAAAACACCCCCAAACCACCCAAATTGATTCAGGTGATTCAAGTGCCATTTTGAGGCCCATTTTGCTTGGGCACTTTTCCCCTGGGAGAGCTGGTCTACCAATTGGGATGAATGGGTAGACTAGCCCACCGCGCCAGACTTTCCATGACTAGGAGACCAGCTGGGTAGACCAGTCCTCCAAGGCAGGCAGACATGCCAAGTCCAGCGTGGAGGCTGGTCTACCCACCAACCCCAATTAGTAGACTTGCTCTCCCCAGAATAAAGCACAATTCTGAGACCGTTTCTCCAGCAAAATGGGGCTCAAAATGGTGTTCAAATCACCCAAATCCATTTGGGTTGAATCGAGGGTGATTTGCATTGACCCCAAATTGGGCCCTCTATTTTAGGGATTATTCAATTCAAGGTTGAATCTGCAAATTTCCCCCAATTTGCATGTAACTACTTGCTAAACTGGTCACATGAACCCATATAGAACACAAAACTATTCTGAGTCTAGCTCCATCTGCTAGGAACACTTTGGTCATGTACCTTATCCTACCAAATAGTAAAGATAATTTTAGCACACATTACGAACAGACAAATGATAAAATATGGGATAAAAGGTGCCTACATTCACTCTTCTCTACTATCTTGAAAAGTAGCTGGAAGCTTGTCACAGTTCAACCAGATCAGAAATCCAGGGAAGTAGGAGAATGGTAAGACTGTGAGGCACGTCACACACTTAGTGCTTCACAATTAACAGAGCTCTCACTCTGTTAACCTCATTTAAGGGGAAGGGGAATTAGGCAGGCTAGCCGCCTTGGAACCATTGGGCTCGGCCGCTCTCCCTTAGCCTGCTTTCTGGTGTTGGTCAGAATAGCTTCTCTCCTTCTCACCACTTCCTTGAGGGTACAGACAGCCAACTTCAACAGTGGTCACATGCCTACTATGGTAGATTATCTGTATTTATCAACCCATGTCAGTCATACATAGAAAAGACAGGATCTAGTCACTACTTTCGTATATTCCAAACACAATAAGGGGGAAATTGTTTCTACTAATATATCCTGTAATTCCATGGTTCTGCTCATAGTCATGGAAGAAATCTCACAGCATTGAACCTCCTTTGTCTCCTTTGGTGACACAGTCCTGGTTGCCCTCAGTTTGGTGCCTAAGCAGAGAGGCCCAGGCTTAGAGCTCAGAAAAATGAGCCAATGGTGCTTAGAAAAAATGGTGGCTGGTACCAACTGCCATTACACCATCCACTCACCTCTTGAAATTTTATTTCTTAGATTCATCCAGGCAGAGGACCCTGAAGCTGTGTAGTTTGTCATTGTATTGGAGGCATGACAGCAAATGAAAGTCCATGAGGTGCTTCACACTAGCAGTGTGAAGCTTCGCACCAGCAGTGTGAAGCACCTAGCGGAAGTTTGTGGGGAGAGCATCTTTGACCCACTCTCCCCGCAGATGATCATGTAGCTGCCGCTGGGTGGGTGGATTGCCTGCCTAGAGGAGCAGCAGCCCAACCCGGCAGCTCCAGGGATCGAGTGAAGTAAAGTGCCACCGCATGGTGCCCTGGTCTCCAAAGCCCCAGGAATGCACCACGCAAGTGTGTGGTGCATTCCTGGGACCCCCTTCCCTCCCCCCCCCCGAATAGAGGCTGACACATGATAGTAAAAATTGGGTTAAAAGAGTGCTCACTCTGTTAACCTCATTTAAGAGGGTGGCTAAACAAGTGGGCTTACTGCCATGGAGCCACCAGGCTTGTCCTCAAGCCCGCTGGTTCTCACGAGTGTGCAGAACTGGGCTGGGCTCCCTTAGCCCAGTTTAGCTCGCTCATGAGAATCGTCTCCATGTAGCTATTCTCACTGTCAGCAGAAACTGGGCTAATGGAGCCCAGCCCAGTTTCTGCAGCTCTTGAGAACCGCCTGGAGCCACGCAGCTCCTGGCGGGAGCACAGCAGCTAACCCTCTTAGGTATCCCACCATTTGGGGTCCAAGCATGCCTCAAAAATGGGTTAGTGGGTTGTGTGTCTGCTGCGGCTGCTTGCAGCCATGGTGGACACACTCGTAGAGGGGGGTCCCAGTAATGCACTGCGTACATGCGTGATGATTACTGGGGCTCCTGGGGGCGGGGTGCCACATAGCAGCGCTTCCCTTTTCCCAACCCCTGGAACTGCCAGGCGAGGCACAGGGGGATGGCAGAAGACCCACCACTCCTCTGCACCACTGATCCACCCGCCCAGAGCCCTGAGTGCAATCGTCTGCGGGGAGGTAAGCACTTTCAGGCATCTTCCCTGCAAAAGAGGGTAGCCTTCTCACATGATCATGAGAAGAAGAGCTTCAATTAGTGGCAGGTCTCACAGCTAGGATTCAAATGGGGTGCAGTCCAGCTCACCTGGGAAGGAATCAGGTGTATGTGGTTGGATCAGTTCATATCCCTTCATCCACAACGTACAATGCCATGGAGGGCTTTATGTCATCATATCCACCGCAGTAGCAAGGTCTTTTAGTTAGTCATGGAACGGCATTGGTTTTCTAATCAATGTAAAATAAATCAGGACCTTCAGCAAACTGCTTAGGGATCAAACCCAGCCTGGAAGGTCTCCCTGTTTGTACCACCATTACACTACATTTACCACAATCCACTCCAGAGTTTGATAGCAAGTGACAGCAGCGCATAATTCATCTATGGGATTTTTTTTTTTTTGCCATGGGATGTGGTGATGGCCACTAATTTGGATGACTTTAAAGGGGGCTTAGACAAATCCATGGAGAACAGGTCTATACATGGCTACTAGTCTGGTGGCTGTAGGCCACCTCCAGCCTCAGACACAAAATGTCTCTTTATACCAGTTGCAGGGGAGTAACAGTAGGAGAGAGAGTGGAGAAGCCTCTGAGAAGCCTCACCTCTTGACTGTGGGCTTCTCAGAGGCATCTGGTGGGCTACTATGTGAAACAGGATGCTGGACTATAAAGGGCTTGGGCCAGATCAAATGGGGCTGTTCTTATGTCCTTGTATTCTAATAGTCCAGGAAAAAATACTGGAAGGAAGGGGCAATGTGCATTTCTGGGGTAGCAAACTTTGTCCCACATCTTAGATTTCTGAAAGAAAAATGATGTATTTCACATTAACGTTGTTATTCTAAACAGGAATAAGCCCACTGGGAATTGCTCTTTATATATATTAATATTATTTATAGACACTGGTTGAGGAGAATAAAGAAAATCGCTGTGTGGAATATTTCTCCTTCAAGTTACAAAAGAGTTCGGGAATGGGAAGAGTGGAAGAAAGGGTGAGTTACTTGTCTGGAGGGGAGATGCTTGTCCCCTGGCATACCCTCTGGCACTGCCTGTGTTTTCACTCATCCGGAGAAGCTCCACCTCCACAAGCACTCATATGAACCAGTACAGAGCAAACAAGCAGATTGGCCTACATAGCTCTAGAGATTAACAGCACATAATAGTCTATGGAAGGCAAATTCATGAAGTCTATCAATGTATACTAGTTTTGATGGCTTTATGGTACCTCCAGACACGGAGGCGGGATGCCTCTGAAGACCCATAGCAGAGGAGCAGTGGCAGGAGATGGAGGAATGCCTTCATTCCTGCTTGTGGACTTCCCAGAGGCATCTGGTTGGCCTAGATGGCCTGACCCAGCAGGGCTGTCCTTATGAGACTGTCCAAAATGAAAAGATGTTTGCAGTTGTGAGGGAATGAGCCTGACAAACTTGACTAGAGATTCAAGACAGGAGCCACAAGTGAAGAGACACCGTCTCTTCCACTCAGCAGCCTCACCTCTGGAGGCTGAGTATTCATAGCAGAGCCTCTCCTAATGGCCCAAGCTCATTAATTAAAGGTCAGTGTAGTCCCATAATATCAGTATACCAGGAATTCTCCATCACCTATATATAGCTAAAGGTAAGGTTCCCAGGATCAGTATGAAGGTATATGAGATACCTGTCAAAATAAATGTGCTGATTACGGTATCCCATATGCGGGGATGGTATCTGTATAACTTCAATGAACATTGAATGAACCTGTTCAGGTTGCAGCCTGCCACATTTACCCTGAGAGGTGTATGTGAGTTCAACTCTAAGGGCATCGTTCTAGACACATTTATTTGTTGAGGCTAAAAAAGAAAAATTCCAACAGGGCTTACTTATACCTCTCTCCTCGCCAACCTTCCCACTGTCAAAACTAGATTATAAACTGCTTAGGGCAGGGTTTTGCTGTGTGTGTGTGTTTATGTTACTCTATAAAGTAATGTTTTTAAAATGTTTTTATTTCAGCAGGCCTTCCCCAGTGTTTTTTGAGCTGTTTCTGCTATTTGATATTTTACCTCTCAGTTTTTATGATGTTTTTATTGCTGTTGTCTGCTGCTGTGTTTATTTTTGTTATATTTTTATTGTTGTTGCATTTTAATGTTTTTGTTAGCTACCTTGAATTGAACTGAAAGGAGGTGGGACATCAAAGCTTATGTAAGTAAAGTGCCATTGCCATGTAAACACATTCATAGCCCCACACACACACACAAACACACACACACACAATACATGTGTTTAAGATTGGGACCTAAGCAAGCAAGCGTTTCTCAAGAATAGATATGTGAAGGGCTGGGGGGAAACACAAAAAAAGCTCCCTCCCTTCTCCCACCAAAAAAAACCTCAGGGTTTTTTTTTCTGGAAAAGAAATGGGGTTGGGGTCTGGTTTTTTTCCAGGCCTTCAGATCTCTGCTCAAGAATAAGTAGTCTACTGCATTGTCCCCCAAAACAGTGTCCCCATTTCAGTTCATCATCATGGGATACAAGGGTAACAAAGGGTGTTTTTACACAGGCAAATTAAAACTGCTTTTCTTCCCATTTCTGCTTTTTCTTCAAACCCCTGCTAACTTGGCAAAGAGGCACCTTTTAACGTGGTGATTCTCTTTTATTTAGCAGGGAGAGAGTAACTGGCCCTATCCACCCCCGGCACAGTACCTCCAGTGACTGTTGCTGGTGTCGATCTTGTTTCTTTTTACTTTGTAAGCCCTTTGGGGACAGGGGTCCATCTTATTTATTTATTATATCTCTGTGTAAACCGCCCTGAGCCAGTTTTGGAAGGGTGGTATCGAAATAGAATGAATAAATAAATATATTGGTCTGCAGTCCTGAACATCTTGTGATCCACTAGACCGAATGTATGTCTGGTTTCTCTTCCACGTTTTACCTCCTATAAGCAAAATTCACATGGTACAAATTATGTCAAAGAGGCTTTTTAGCATGGAAATGTATTGTTTTTGCTTACAAGAGGTACATGGATGGTGAGTGAGAGAACTAAAAACAAAACAAAAAACCCACTATTGAATACATATGTTGCTTTATCAGCTACTGTATCATATCTAGGGCATTGCTCTGCATGCCAACACCATATACTGAGGCTCATTTGTCAAGCATGCAAGACAGGGCCTTCTCAGATATTGCCTCCAGGCTGTGGAACTTGCTCATGGTTGAGATCTGCATGGCTCCCAGTCTTTAAGAGGAATCTGATGACCACCCTTTTAAAATAGGTGTTTGGCCAATGAGTGGCCCCTGGCTCTCTTTTTAATGAAGCTGTGTTTTTGTTCTTGCTTGACGTTTTATGACTGTTTTTTGTCTTGTTGTTAACTGCCCTGGGGTCTTCGGACAAAGGGCAGTATAAAAATATAAATAATACATAAATAAATATATTGTCAGAATAAAAAGAGTATTTGATGAGCCATCTATTGACAGCATCTGAAGGAGTGCCTGCTCCCATATTATTTATTTATTTATTTATTTGTTTGTTTGTTTATTTGATTTATATACCGCCCTTCCAAAATGGCTCAGGGCGGTTTACAATTAAAACAAACTTATAAAACAATGAAAAGCTAAAACAAATTAAAAACAACAACACAACAACTAACAATTTAAAAACATTTTAAAACAAAAATTAAACATTGTCCCCAGACCCCAGCTCCAGAAGACACGTAGACTTAGTTTGGAAGAAAAGGGCCACAATTTTGTTAACTATTACACAAGGCGTGGCAGACTGGAACACCAAGTGATCAATCACCCTTAGAGAACAGTGCGGGCCAATAGAAGCAGGTCAGAACTCTGAAGTCCTACCCAGCACCCTACTGGGCGACACACCCTGGCTCGGGAATGGGCAGGTACACCCCACCCAATTCCTTCAAAGCCAACCCCCCCTTCTGTAAGAGAGGATCTGGATACTTCTAGGCATTCGTCCACCCCGGACCGCACAGCCCAAAGGTTGGAGAAGTCCTGAAGCAGGGTTCATGGCAATCATTCTCCCCGTGCTGCTCAGGCTACAAAGGAGCGATTAACCAATCACCCCTTTTACATATCCAAGGGTGCTCAACGATGTTCTAACCCTCAAATTACCACCCCGCCCGCACTGTTCCTGCCATTGTGGCTGACCTAACTCTAACTACGCACCCAGGACACAGAACGGAGTAGGCGAAAAAAAACCCAACAGTGGCCAATGCGTTGGGAGCAAAAAATTCCTACTCGGCCCCTTCAGGCGGCCAGTCGCTAGACCCTGTATCGGGGAGGGAGGGAGGGGAGAGCTCCTTCTCCTGTGACTGCCTGGCCCCAACTGAAGAGAGAATGGAGAATGGGGCGGGGATCGGTTGATCCTGGCCGAAACCCCACCCCTTGACCAAAAGGGTCAAACGGAACCCTTCTTGGGCTTCATGCAGGACAGGCTGGGACAAACTGACCATCCATATGGTCAAACTGACCATATGAACCTGACCATCCAGCTAAGGATGGATGGTTGAGGACTTCAGTGAAGGACTTGAGTATCCCAGCCTTCCAAGGTCAAGTGGAGGGTGACTGGAGGGAGGGAGGGAGAGAGAGAGGGTGCCATCTCCACGGTGGTGCCCAAACCCTGGAAATCCTTCCTGAGCCATGCACACCTGCCATTTCACTGTCAACTTTAAGTAACAGATAAAATCATCCTGCATTCTCAGATTTTTAGCAGCAGTTGTTCTCTTTGGGTATATTAGTATCAAGAGTCCTCAACTGTAACTGTTTATCAGGTGTAGTATTTATTGCTTTCTACTTTTATCCACTGTAATTGCTTTTATTTGTATTAATGGTTGTCATACTGCAGAATCTCACATGGTGTTGTAATGTTGCATTCACACAGTTGTACAAGAGCACTTTTGCGCAAGTGCAAAAATGACACAAATGCCGTTGCATGATGGGGTGGCCATTATTTCCAGTGGCTGTGCCATTTCACAACTCTGCACAATTTTGCATAATGCTGCAAGAGTGCTCTTGTGCAACTGCGTGAACATTACGGCACACTCTGCACATAATGTTGTGCAGGATGTCAGCTAATATCTTCTTTCTCTTATTCTTTATTGCCTTCTAAGTCACCTTGATACTTTTATGATAAGGCAGAATATACATTTCTTAAATAAAACAAAACAGAGCTTTCACCAAAAGCCAGACAAACAATCTTTCCTTGCCACCTTCCAGTGCAACTGGCTTCCCAAGTCTTGGAGTCCTTTTTCACGATCAGTGAGAAGGGCTTGAGGGTGGGTGGTGGGGAAGGCTGTTTGAACTTACTTTTTCCCCCACAGACAACCACTCCTCCATTCCTGGGTGTGATCCCTGCATGCCCAGACGATCCTTCACTGGCCCAGGCAGCATGGAGGATCGTGGGCTGGGATGTATCTTCAGACGTGCACATAAGTAATTTTGGAGCCTGGACGTAAAGGCCTTTGGAGCCCCTACTCCCACTGCAAGTTAAGCTTCATCCCCCTACACACAGACACCGTGACAAACACAGTATTTTTAACACATGGGATATATTTATGCAAATATGCAGCAGCAGAAATATTTTAACATGCAACTTAACGTATTCTGATCCCACATATTTCTTTCCCCACTCCCCACTCTTCCTCTAAAGCACCTGGCACAGGTCATAATCACACTCGGCTGCCCAGCGCAGTGCAGACCAGCAGCAACCACAACTCCCGGGACACTCTAAAGAGGATTTGGGGGCCCCAGGAGGTGTGGAGGCCCTGGACTTCAGACTTCAGACCCAAAGTCCAGGCGTTAGAGTGCCACTGCACATCATCCTGGTCCCTGAAAATCCCATAATGCACCGCACAGGTCATTATGGGGATCTCTGCAGCATCAGGCAGATACCCATCACTGCTACAGCTCTGGCTAAAAGCAGCAGGCACTGCACACGATGAAAAGAACGGGGCTACAGGAGGTTTAAGATGCTAGCTCTGCAGGTGGGTTTGCTGCCACAGCGCTGCCAGCAGCTGGTCAACTCCTGCGGGTCCACAAGCACAGCTGAGAGTGGGCTTGGCTGCCTTAGCCCAGCCTTGGCTGCATGTGTGAACAGGCTCGTTGATCTACTCTTACTCTATGTGGAAGAATTATATCAACACCCAGGGGTGGTAGTGACTCCTAGGCCATTAGGAATTGCCTGGAAGGCCACATTTCACCAGACACAGCTTTTCTCATCACAGTGCCACAAGAATGAGGAGAAGAAGCACATGGCAGAATTGCCCCTTCTTTCGAGGACACCTTGACCATGACCAGGGTTCTCGGAGGCAGGAGTGGGGAGCAAGGAGACTCCAGCTCACCAGTGGACCACTGCCCAGTTTACAGTAGACCACCACATTGCCCCTGCTGCTCACTGGAAGTCTTGCATAGAACTCTGGCCTAGGGGGACTTGGCTTTGAGCCAACCAGCCATGTCTTACGTTCTTAAGTGTGCATATTCAAAATCCCTCAATACGGATGCATCCCGGGGTGGATCCAGTAGGGTGTGCCACGGCACTCTGGCACCCCCTGTGGGCATCTGTCTCCTGCCACTGCCTGGAAGGAATCTCCGCATCCCCAGGTGGCTCAGAGGCAGCTGGCCAGGTGTGACTCTCTCGGAGTAGGAGGCAGTGCAGCCAGCTGGCTGCAGCCCAGAGCCGCAATGCACTTGCGCGTGCCTCCTTGCCACTCCCCTGCTGGTGTCCTGTGCTTTCTCCTTCCAGTCTTCTCCCTTCCTGCCGCACATGTGAGGCAGCAGCGTGACTGCAGCAGGCTCCAGAGAGCTAGCGAGCGCCTGGCCACCAGACCCTGCAGCACTCCTCTGCCTCTCGTGGCACCCAGAATCTTCTTCCTCCCTCCTGGCCAGTCCGAGAGTGAGCACAACGAGGAGCAGGTGGGCCGGCTGCTGCATGTGCCGCCTCCTCTCCTTGCCAGGTGCCACTGCCACAGCCCCCGCCCCCACCCCACACCGCAGTCATCCAGGTTCTCTCTTGTCCCATGCCCGGCCGCACTGCACCGAGGCAGCAGCGCTCAAACAATTTTTAATGAAAAAAATCTCTCCTATGGCATTCCCTGTCATTTCCTGCTGGATCCATCCCTGGATGCATTGTGCCTTCAGTGTCAAGAGACAGTGGCTAACATGATGCACAGGATTATGGTTCTGTAATGCTGTGCCTTTCACAGCTGCAGACTTCTAAGGCAGTCTCAGGGCCGTTCCGAAGCAGTAGATGTGGAAGCAGGTTTTCTGCAGATTTCCCTATCCATGACAATGTGGAGACGGATGGAAACATGACCTCTTTAACCATCACTTCTGAATAGCACTGGAGTTGTCTTTGACATCTGCAGCAGACCTGGCATGCAGCATTACAGTGTCGTGTAACATTGCACAACATGTTAGCCCCTGAGTATTGTTTTGATAAATTTTAAACACACTGGGTTATGGTAGAGTCTCCTTTTCTCTCTCTTTTTAAAGTAAACAAATCAGGATGCAGTAATCAGTCCACTCTTGGGTCTGGAGCTATCAATTCTATGAGGCATATATTTCCAATCAGAGTCAATTCTCTAGGTTGCATCCAAAGGTTCCCTTCCTCAAACCTTTGACTTCACCCTTAAGGACACAATTATCTAGAGTCCAGGTGAGGAGGGGATCTTTCATATGCATGTGATCCTTAGATATGCTCCAGGTGTAGAAATATGATAGATAGATAGATAGATAGATAGATAGATAGATAGATAGACAGACAGATAGATCCACTTTATTTGTTAAGCATCCCATAACAGATTGTTATCTGGGCAACTCACAGCACATTTTTTAAAAAATCCAATTAAAATACATAAAACACAACAAAACAAATTAAAAAGTACAAAATACAGAATATTTTTAAAATTTGGGGGTTTTTAACAAAAAAATTAAATCAGTTTCTGGAAGCCTAAGTAAACAGAAAAGACTTCATTTGGCATCTAAAAGAACAAAGCGATGGATTCATGTGAGCCTCACTGGGAAAGCTATTCCATAAATGGGATGCCACCACCAAAAAGGCCCTCTCCCTTAAACTACTATATAAACTACTCCTGGTCTGCCTCAGAATGATAAACAGAATGACCATGGATGGCTGCTAGCCATTCATGAGAAATGAATCACCCGCTGAATTTCTGCCTATTAAACAGCTGCTGAGGGTACAGTCTAGTCCTGCAAAGAAAATGTGGCAACCATATTACTGCTGAGTATACATATAAAGAAGCCAATCTGTGTGCTGGCAAGGAAGCCAATGTGTTTATCTGCAGCAAAATAAGACATTGAGGCGAGTCTCATGATCAGTGAGACTCACCAGATGGGGTTAGGCAGAGAGAACGGGCTTAGGCAGCTCTCCCTGAAGATGAGCAGACCTGCAGCCCTGGGTGGTCAGATCAGCCACCCACACAACTGCCGGCTCCATACCGGAGCTGGCAGGGGCTGCGAGGATCGGGGGCCGCATGGCCCCTGGAAGTTCCAGGATGCCCCATGCAAGTGCGCGGGGCATCCTACAGAGACCCCCGAGCCCAGGAGGCTCGGGACACTCTGCGGCCCAGGACGCTCCATGGCAACACACAAGCAGAATGCCTAAGGGAAGGGGTAGGATTGGCGGTTTGCTGCTGGGAGCTGCACAGCTCCCGTGGCAGCACATGATTGCCAAAAAGTGGGCTAGGCTCTCTTAGCCCACTTTTTGGCAATCGTGAGAATCACCTCACTGAATGAATTATTTGCATGTAGGGAACGTCCTGTGCATGAATGACCACTTCCTGAGGCAGAGGATAGAGAAGCTCCTCAACATGTGGAATGGACAGCAAAGTCCTGAGGACTGGAGAGGATGATGCCACTGTAGGTACACAAGGTCTTTTAATATGAAAAACAATGCTCTCCTATGGGGGGGGGGGTTAGGCCTATCCATGGCTATTAAGTTGATGTTGACTAAGTGGAATCTCCATGTCAGAGGCAAGAAACCTGCAAAATCAAGTTGCTGGGGTCAAACACTAGTGGATGGCTATTGTCTTCATGCCCTACCTATGAGATTTCCAAAGGCACCTTACTGTCTGCTGTAGGAAACAAAATGGTGGACAAAATGGATATTTGGTCCAAAACAGCAAGCTTTTATTCTCTTAACATAGGAATATGAAAAGCTCATATGGGGAGTGGCTGACATTCTCTGCACCATTGATGGTGGCAGTTAGAGAGCCTCTCACATTGCTGTGAGGCTCTCAGATTCATGCCTGCACTGCTGCAGAACTGAGTTGTTCTGTTCCTACTAAGCACTTCACAATTGCATGGTATGAGGCTACTTTCCCTGGGAATAATAGAGAAAGTGCTGCAACAGACCTGATCTTGTGGCAGCAAGCAAGAATAGTCCCCTTTGCTAAGATGGGTTCATCCTGCTTTTCATTTGAATGGGAGACTACATATGAGCACTGTAAGATATTTCCCGTAGGGGATGATCTGGGAAGAGCACCTGCATACTTGCATACAGAAGATCCCAGATTACCTCTGTGGTGCCTCCAAGATAGGGCTGAGAGGAAACTCCTACCTGTAACCTTTGAGTAACCACTGCCAGTCTGTGTTAGAGGTGTGCAAGGACCATTTGGCATGGTCTGGTCCGGTTTCTGATCGATCCGGTTCTGCACATCCCTAGTCAGTGTAGACAATACTGAGCTAGATGGACCAATGGTCTGACTCAATATAAGGCAGTTTCCTATGTTCCTAACATGTAATCACACAGTACTTAGTAGGACCAGAACAGCCATGCTCTACAGCAGCAAAGGCATGTCAGCAGCATGAGAGGCTCTCTAACTGCCACTGTGAATGCTGCAGAGAATGTCAGCCACTGTCTCCAGAAAAAAATATCGGAAGACCTTCAGACACCAAGTTTTGGGAAGTGGAAGTAGCTGCAGAAGAAAGGGGAGATTGCTGAAAATTGCCACCCACCACCCACCCATGCAACAGAAAATCTTGGGGCATCAATGGAACATTAGTCAGTTAGATCACCATGTCCATGTGCTGAAAAGCTGAGTTTTTCAAATAAATGAATTGTGAATGTATCACTAAAAGCAGCACAAGTACAGAAACTTCAATCAGATTAGACCGTTGATCATAACAGTGTTTGAACAGCATTGACGAATAACGTAAAGAACATGCTACATATCTAAAATTACTCAGGCAAATACCTTTGTCATCCTTCCACCAAAGGCACAGTAATCTTCCCTGTATTTTTACACTGCTGACAACCGCACCGACCTGGGGCAGACTGGTGTAAACTTTGGGGGATTCAAGTGGTGAATCTGTCCCACTAACTTCAGGTCAGCCTATGTTCTATGGATGCAATTACAAAACCACGGCTTCCTGCACAGAATTTGAGTAATCAGGTTTCATTCAGGAAACTCTGGAGATTAGGGAAACGGCATTCAGCCCTTAACCCACAGGCAAAACACATATTTTACTATAGTAAGGCAGGAAAAATGCCCATAATGTCTCTATATCACATTATCTTCTCTGTTCATTGAAAGGGCAGGATATCATTGAAAGGGCAGGATATAAACTAATTAAATAAATAAATAATCAGTCCATCCTAGGTACATTCTCATAAAGACCCAGAAATGCAACCAAATCTCACTAGTGTGCTGGGAACACTACCAACTTTATATTTTTCTGCTGTGGCATGTAAACACAGACTTGTTGCTTTCTGTTTCCATGGAAAGTAACAATTAGGGGCTGCCCATTGAATAAAATATTTGTAGTTATCTTTTAATCAGTTAATCAATTGATTAAATTTACTTCTATTTGCATATTACCAAAACTCAATTTATTAGGCTTTTTAAAAATACTGAAAAGAGTATGTGATTATTTTTATGTTAATAAACTGATGCTATTATTTATTACATATGGAAAGGCTTGCTTGCTCTTTCTTTCTCTCTTTTCAATAGTATTAAAACCAAAATTGCCTCAAAAAATAAAGTGCACCCTTAAATTTCAGGCCCACCAATATGTATTGGCTTGCAGCCTCCCACCAAATAGTCAGTTAAAGCTTTAATAAATTAATCTACCACTTATACTGAGCAAGGCTTGCTGTTCTAGTACTAATGACTTAAGCTCTGGAGAAATTAACACTGTGTGTGGTGAGTAATAAGCTGCTTACTCAAATGCATGAATCACAGAAGTTTTATATAGCTGCTAATAGCTGCTATGGTGCCACGTCATGAAATCATTCCTGAAAACAGTTAATCATCTTCTGGGCATAGCAATGGAATTATAGTTGTATTTCAAATGATTATGCATATGAGTCCCAACATTGTCTACAAGCAGATCTTGAGATCCCTCATCAGGGAACTCCAACAGGACTAGTAGAGGAACCTCAGCTTGACTGCCAAGATCAATACTAAACATACCGTATTCACCCTGATCCATCAAGTTTTGGTGAATGCATGTATTTCTTTATGTATTGTATATGGATTGCGTTCGCTATACCTCCAAAACATTAATGTGGAGGCAGGGTTGAGGGAGGAGGTATCTGTTCAGCAACCCAGACTGTAATAAGAATACTTCACATTTCCATAACACTCTTTTCATTAAGTGTTCCACATACTTATCTCCGCAATTCATACAACACTGTAAAATCAGTATTACTACCCCCATTTTAAGGATAGTAATAGGAGAGGAAAAACACCCTGTGGTGAAATCAGGTAACATTGGTGGTGGGGGAGGGGACAAATGTTCAGTAAAATGAGGAGGAAATCTCGAGAATGCTTAGGGAGGATTTACACCCCTGAAAGCAGGGGTTTCTAACCTTAGGTCCCCAGATGTCATTGGACTACAATTCCCATCATGCTCAGCCACAATAGCCAAAGGCCATGATGGGAGCTGTAGTCCAACCCAAGCCTGAGAACCCCTGCCCTAAAGTGCAAACTACTTGACTGATCCCTTGCAATACAAAGCAACAAGGAAACTCGGTCCATGGTCTGCACAGGTTTTGCAGTCTGCACCACCAAGTTGCCACTTCCAAAAAGAGAAGAGGAACGTTCTTCAAAAGACTCCTTCCCTTACTTCCACTGGAAGCCTCCAGTTTCATGTTATGATGATAATAACATCATAACGTTATTATGGAGCAATCTTATGTATCTTTACTCATAAGTGAGTTCCATATGTTCAATGGAGCTTACTCCCAGGTACATATACTTTGAATTGCAATAAATTCAATAGAAGTCTCAAGTCTAAATCAAGAGAAGTGGGAGTTGCTATCATCTTCCTGCAAGAAAGAAGAGTGTGCTTTCCACAGGCCCAATCATACACATGTGAATTGCAGTCAATGGAATAATAACAAATCTGAAGTGTGTTTTTGGCTCCCAGCAGCCTGAATAAGGAACTGAAGTAGGGATGTGCAAAACATTTCTATGTTGAAAAGTTTCGACTCAAAACAGGCCATTTCAAGTGTCTTGAGCTTGAAACAAAACATCCTTTAAATAAAGGGCCTGTTTCGGTCTTGGAACAAAAACAACCCCGTTTTGATTTGAAACTTTTTGACTTTCCAGTGCCCGTTTTGGAGGCCTGTTTTCCCCTTGCTGATTGGTTTTCTGGCACTGGCTTCTGATTGGCTTGCGATCCTATGGGGGTTTGGGGGGAAGGATAAAAATTTGTTTACAATTGCCTGCTTGTTCATGTCTTTTGTGGGTTAGATGGTAGGTAGCACCCATCATGACCTACCACCCAATCCATGTTGGTGTCCCTAGGACCTAACATGGGGAACAATGGAGTGTTTCAAGTTCCCCCATTGCTCCCTATGACTGAAACACTCAAAATGTTTTGAGTTTTGTTCCTTCAAAACAACCGGGTTGATTGCTATTTTGACTAAATGTTTTGGCCCTCTGTGTTGTGTTTCGAGTTTGAAATAAAATGCAAATTCTGTTTCATGCACATCCAAAATCTGTTTCAAGCAAGCATGAATTGCCTGCTGTGCTAAGCATGGCCTGCCTTGGTTTGCATTTGGATGAGAGACTACATGTGAACACTGTAAGATATTGCCCTTAGCAGATGGGGCCATAGTTTAGTGGAAGAGCATCTAGGTCCTAGGTTCACTCCCTGACATCTCCAGGGAGAGACTCCTGCCTGTAACCATGCAGACCTCTGCACACCAAAAAAAGCTTTGGACCACACAAATCATATAATCCCACCGCAATCTGTAGACATTCAAAATATTAGAGCATTCAAAATACAATCTGTAATGCATTCTGCTGCATCAATTCTGTTTGTACTAGAAATTGTATGAGACCTGAGATAATTCCTTTTTGACAACTTTTAAGGTTTTTAACACATTTATTTTGCCACTAGACAATTTCTAAACTGTTATGATATGAATATTTATATACCACTTTTCAGCATAAGTTCCCAAAGTGGTTTACATAGATATAAATAAATAAAATAGTTTCCTGTCCCCAAAAGGGCTCACAACCTAAAAAAGAAATATAAGAGACACCAGCAACAGCTACTGAAGGGATGTTGTTCTGGGGATAGATAGGGCCAGTTGCTCTCCCCCTGCTAAATAAAGAGAATCACCACTTTTAAAAGGTGCCTCTTTGTTCTGTTAGCAGGGAACAGTTCAAGATAATTCAGGTTATTTTGTGCTAAGCAAACATGACCAATATAAAGAAACTATGCAGTTTTAGATCCAAGTATTTCAGTTTAGCTGACCTATGGGTTAAATAAGTGGTTTTCAAATTATGTTCCTAGGAGTCTGGGGTTACTCAGAAGCTTCTCAGGGTGAGAAGATCAGTGATGGTGGACAGGCTTTTCCTGGAGTTCAAGGTCCACCATTGACCACCAGTGCCCAAGTACCACTTGATCACTATTACTCAAGTATCTCTCAATGCTCACCATGCCATTACTCACCTTACTCTGCACTGCAGTGCACAGCTGCAGGACTGTATGAACAAATGTTATGATGAACTGTCAGATTTGTGGGACAATGGCTGCTGCCCATGTAAACTGAGAGTGCATGCTAGAACATGCTCCAGAATCCTTTGCAATGCACATGGATTCCTTAACCATTGTGTGGAAGTGTTTGATAAAACCTTGGCAGCATCCAGATAAATTAGTCATTATTAAATCTGATTGACATTAAGATAGTCATGGCTGGGGTGTCACTAGGGGGTAGCCTATGGGGCATGAGCCCCCAATGAATCTCATCAGTCACTTCCCTCCTCCACAATCACTTCCCAAAAGAAGTGCAACAGTGGAGGCACCTGCACAGAGAGTTTCTCACCTCACCTAACTCTCAGCTGCTTCCACCTTCATAGGTGGTGTATTTATTATCATATTAGAGTAGACCCGCTTAACTTAGGCCACCCAGCTGTTTCTGGACTACAACTCCCATAATTCCCAGTCACAGTGGCCAATAGCCATGGGTTATGGGGATTGTAGGCCAACATATGCAGGAGGGCCGAAGTTGGGCAGCCCTGTCTTAGAGCATTTTTAGAAACATACATAATTATTCTTGGTGGGAGTATGATTTATCAAAAGAGGGGCTGTGGGCCCAGGCCCTGGATACTTTATTATTATTATTATTATTATTATTATTATTTATTCGATTTCTATACCGCCCTTCCAAAAATGGCTCAGGGCAGTTTACACAGAGAAATAATAAATAAGATGGATCCCTGTCCCCAAAGGGCTCACAATCTAAAAGAAACATAACTTTAAGTACCAAGCAACGCCCCTGATCATGACTAACTTGTTTCATTGATTTCAATTGTGCTTAGCTGTGACTAACAAATCTGGATGCTGCCCACTATTTTCATTGAAACTACTTTAAGGATTACAATTCTTGTTTTTTTTTAAATTGCTCAAAATTTAAATGGTCTCATTCTTGGTCTACAGTTTAGTTAAGTTTGTAGAGGTTAGTTCCTAGTTGCTGGGGTTGGAGGGCATAAATTGTTCCTATAGACAGTCATGCTGGACATAATGGAATGGTACATGGTTGATTATGATAGTTAATCCAGTTAATCCAACTGAAAGTTAATCCAGTCACAGATATCAGTTTACTAATTTGGTATCACAAATTATTTTTATGTTCATCATACTTCCTCCAAGAAACTCAGGATGGCATACACAAGGTGTTTTTTTTCCATTTTACACTAAATATTCACAAACTGAGAAATGTTCGTTATCAACCAACTGGATTGCTTCCATGCAGTGGATTTTATGCTATGTGAAAATAAATCAAAATGTGATTGTGATTTAAAAATATGCATCTTGATCATGAAAGGATGACCATCCATACTCGGAAAGAAACTTTCACAAGCATATCACCCTTCTGGATAGAAACTAATGCATTGCAGTTAGTGGCATGGGGCAAAGATACAAACTAACACATGGATACAACACATGAGCAATACTCATGTATCTCTGTTACATACAAGGATCTCTGGAGTGGGATCAAATGAGTGGCCATTTCCAAAAATGAAGTTTAAGAATAAAAGGGTTGGTAAACAATGAATCCAGAAATATGTAGTGCCACCAACCTAAAGAACCCCATTGGACGATGTAGTGGGATATAAATACACAAACAAGCAAACAAGGATATATTATGATTCTAAGTAAGCTTGAGAGCCTTTATGAATGATCTATGACTATCACCTTAGTGTGGTAGTCCCCCTCATTTCAAAGGGCACATTACAGCCAAAGTTATGCATTTGGCAATCCCACTGATTTCAGTGGGAGAGTGGAGTACATGCTTAAGGCTGCATCCTATGAGAGGAGAGCTGGTCTTGTGGTAGCAAGCATGACTTGTCCCCTCAGCTAAGCAGGGTCCATCCTGGTAGCATATGAATGGGAGACTAGAAGTGTGAGCACTGAAAAATATTCCCTCAGGGGATGGAGCTGCTGCCAGTCTGTGAAGATAATACTGAGCTAGATAGACCAATGGTCTGACTCAGTATATGGCAGCTTCCTATGTTCCTATGCTCCTTTTTCTGGAATCACCCCCATTGGACAGAGTAGGCCTTACCTCTGAGTCAGCATAAATGGGGTAGAATTGTATGTCTTTCCCATTTAAACCAATATGACAATATATTCTTAACTGGATGGTGCCCAAAGAATGCAGCACATGATTTAAATTGATATATAATGTATTGGGGAGGGGAAGGAATATTTTGTTGGGTGAATCAGCCCTACTTTTATTTGCTCCTTTAAAAAAGGCGGGGAGATAGATTCTGTTCCAGTGCTGCAGAGACAAAGTACATACACACAGCCACAAAAGAACTAAACTAAATTTAACAAAATATAGGCAAAACACTCAATAATCTGTTGTCATTCCAAATAATATTTATATACTACTTTTCAACAAAAATTCAGACAAAACATAACCATTTTGTTATGGCTTACATAACAAAAGGAAAGAGATAAAGAATCAGGAAGTGGTTCCATATACCAAAGAGAATCACAGTCTAAACAGAAGCACAAGGGAGAAGAGAGGGGAGGCACTGTGGCCTCCTCTGCTCCTGCTAAATGTAAATGCCAAATGCAAGAGACCCAGTGAGCCACCCCTCTTAAGAGTGTCTCTTTGCCCAGGTTTCAGTGGCTGATGGCTGGTCCACTGCGTTAGGAACATAGGAACATAGGAAGCTGCCATATATTGTGTCAGACCATTGGTCTATCTAGCTCAGTATTGTCTTCACAGACTGGCAGTGGCTTCTCCAAGGTTGCAGGCAGGAATCTCTCTCAGCCCTATCTTGGAGATGTGCCTTGAAATCCCGCCCGCCCCGAGTTAGAGTACTACCTGCATATACTTCATAACCTGGTGGGTTTCCAAAACCTTGTGCGTAAATCTTTGTAGATATATCATGTATAAACAACCACTTTGTATATAATTGTGCTTTGGCAACGTACTGTATGTTTTGGTAGTTTGTTGGTTCAATAAAAAAAAAATCTTGTCCTATCCAAAAAAATAATAATCTTGTCCTATCTTGGAGAAGCCAGGGAGGGAACTTGAAACCTTCTTCATCCCCTGAGGGACTATCTTGCAGTGCTCACACATCAAGTCTCCCATTCAGATGCAACCAGGGCAGACCCTGCTTAGCTGAGGGGACAAGTCATGCTTGCTACCACAAGACCAGCTCTCCTCTCCTTTGTTGTGGCAGAAAGGGTGGCCTGGCCTTGCTGGAGTTGGCTACCTACTGGAGGACTAGCTGAGGCGGTGTGCAACAGCCTCGGAAGTATTTCAAAGCTGAGCAAATTAAACACACCCAAAATCACCCGGACTGACTTCAGACAAGTTAGGCAATACGACCCTGTTTACTCCACACGACTTCAGCCAGGACTGCAGCACAAAGCAAAGCTGGGTGACAAATCCAAACACTCCGGTTTCACTCTCGTCTGGATCCCGCACGCGGTTGTTCTTAGCCCCGTCCCCCCGAAACCAAATGAGTGGGGCAGAAATCCGAGGACTGCCCCGCTGAACGACCTGCGCCGCAAAGTGGAGGAAGCTCCGATCCTGGTCTGAAGAGGCCAGAGAAGGACCCTCACTGCGCCCTCGGAACAAGCCTTGAATACGGCCAGAGACGTCGCTCTCTCGGGCGAACCTCGGCCTCCTTCGCTTACACCTAACCGCAGGGTGGGAGATCCATGGAACTGTCCCTCCAGCTTCCTTACTAAAGCAAAGGCCTCACTCCAAGGGCAGTTTCATCACGGACTGATATGAGGAGGAAAATCACTCGTAGCGGGCACTGCCTACCTAACGTGTCCTTTTAATTCCAATGGGACTACTTTGAGTAATTTTCCTCCTCGTGTTAGCCATTGATTGTCTTTTTTACTTGCAAACGGGGTTTTGGCTTGAAGCCGCTCTGGAGGATGCCGATTTGCTCAGGAGCTCAGTCACTGGATCATACTCGTCCCTTGCGTCCGCTCCTCAGGAAGAAGGCACAGTTTTGCTTCAAGGCATCTTTGGTCATCAACGGCGGGAAGGACACCTGCCAGCTAGGAGCAGTGGGCTCCAGTTTCTCGCCCCAAAGGCCGCCCTCTTATCTAACGGCGAGGGGCGGAGAAGCTTCCCATGAGGGTGGAGGGCTCCCCTCTCTTTGTGCCCAAATGTCAGACTCTGGATAATATTTTAAAGAAGATCCAGTCAATCTCTTATGCAACTATTCTACTTCCTTCCCGGAGCTGAGCCAAGAAGGCAAATGCAGAGATGCATCCAGACCAGAAGTGCATTTCATTGGCTTCCATCATTTACTCTCAAACCCCTGAAAAAGTACAACCTTTAAGCAGATCTGGGCCAAGGTCACAGAATCCCCTGCTAAATCCCCTGCATACCTACCTGGGAGTAAGCCTCACTGAACACAGTGGGGCTTGCTCTCGAGTAAATATGCATAACTCCGCGATCTACGGAGTTGCCCCTTTTGGAATTCTGGGCAGCTTCGTAAGCCGTTCGAGATTCCCAAGAAGGCTGCGTTGTCTCAAGCGAGGGGATGTAAAAAACAAATAAACCCAGAATACTTTCGACCGGACTGGAGTCCCTGGGGAGCGCCTAAAGTCGGTCTTCAAATCCTGGCTTTCCTATTCCATGGACTATGGTCTGTCGGCGATTTTTGACCTGGGTGGGGCAGGTCAGATCAATAGGTACTCTAGTTTGGGGTGTCTTTACTGCCCTGCCTGGCAAGAGTTTGGACCTTTGCAAACGCTTTTGCGCCACCAGCATGTTACAACTGCTTCACCCAGGTGTGCTGAGCAGAAGCCAGCCAGCCAGCCCCGGTACCAGCAGGCGGGCGCAGTTCGCCGTCAACTCGGCCTGCGGACCCCCATCCTCTTTCCTCGCCTCCCCGCCAGCAGGATCCTTTCCCCCGCCCCAAGGAGCCCCCCCCCCGCGGCCCGCCTTCTTCCCCTGCATTCGGCGGTCTCTTTACCTGGCTGTACTTGGCCTCTTGCTCCAGGGAGCCCTTGTCGAGCCCGTTCACCGCGACGTGCTGGGCCGTGGCCGCGAAGCCGCTTCTGCTCAGGCTGCTCCACTCTTCCACTTTGGGGCTGTGGTAGGGCGAGCTGTCGCTCACTGTGGGCAAACACACGGCAAAGGAGCGTGAGGGCGGGCAGCAAGCATCCCTTGGCGCAAGGCTCTCGAGCAGCTGGATCCTGCCCAGGTTTACTCTGAAGGAAGCCCGTGTTAAAAGAGAGCCAGCGTGGGGTAGTGGTTAGAGTGCTGGACTCGGACCGGGGAGACCCGAGTTCCAATCCCCATTCAGCCATGAGACTTGCTGGGTGACTCTGGGCCAGTCACTTCTCTCTCAGCCTAACTTACTTCACAGGGTTGTTGTGAGGAGAAACTTAAGTATGTAGTACACGGTTCTGGGCTCCTTGGAAGAAGAGTGAGATATAAATGTAATAATAATAATAGGAGACTTGGACTATTCAGACGTTATGTTGTAGGCGTGTACAGATGTCTGTAGGCTGGCACGAGTTTTTGTGTGAATGACTGCACTTGTGATCATTTTTAAAAGGTACAGGTCCCTCTAATGCCTGGTACAGATAGTGTGCAGCTGTATTTGTATTCAACATAAGGTGGGTCACTGTAGCCGTGTACAGCTCTGTATCTGTGGACACTGTACACTCGTTGAACATAAGGTTGACTACAGCTTCGGTCACAAATAAGTGCATGGGAATGAGCAGGAAGGGCTGCCTGCGTCTGCCCCAGAGAAGGACTCGCACAACCCGCTTGGGGGATCCGGATTCTCAACACTCTTTCTGAAAGAACGCCCTTTCCCGCGACCAATTGAATAGAAATCGCAACAGCACTAGGTTTGCGAACACCACATTGGCAACGGATGCACAGAAGGAAGAGTGGAGGCTTACACCCCATTCCTTGCTGCATTTACTCGGGAGCAAGCCCTAGTCATTACCACGGAAAAGATTTCCAAGTCAATGCAGCTTGAATCGCTGACAGACCCATTATTCCTAACCAGACTACTTTGGACCTAAATCCTATTGAAAGCAATGGAGATTGCTTCCAAAGAAACGGGCTAAGGATCGGGGTATAAACTGGGCGAGGCGGGAAGATTTCAGATTAACCCTTCACGGAGCTCTATTACTCTGCATAAATACTTGCTTCTGGGGAATGAAGGCTGTGAAACCAAGTTTATATCAATGCGATTTCTGTATGAAAAAATGTCTTTAGGATTAAATTTGCAGATGGTTAGAAACAAGACCTATTGATTAGAACGGAACTGGAGTCATATCCACATCTGCAGCCTCAATTTATAAATGCCTGCTTTGAAGTAAGCCCCCATATTCAATGACGGTTACTCCCAGGAAAGCCTGCGTGTCGCAGCTGTGCAGCAGGATCCGATATACGCTCGAAAGTGAGTCCCATTAAGTTCAATGGGGCCTTCTCCCGAGCAAATGAGCATAGGATTGGAGCCTCAAATTGATTTATTTTATTTTAATGGAACGTGTTTCTATGTAATATGTTTCGGATCATGATTTAAGCCCCTAGTGAGTCCAATCGAACTTAACATGTCGTTAGAATTGCAGATTCATAGCCTTAGATGGAACTTACTTCCAAGAAAGTTTATTTAGCATTGAAGTGCGAAGTCTATTGAAATCAGGGCTAAAAGCCTAGCCAGTCACCTTAGCCAAACTGTAGATCGGTTTTCTCTGCGCCATCCAACATACACATTATTTTTTTAAAAAAAATCCCAAACGTAGAAAATCGAAGGCCTCTTTCACACTGCTGACTTCTGCAGAAACCACCAGTGCTAAATGTCCCTCCCAAGGAATAAACTCAATTTAACTCCGCAGAGACCTTCTATGTTCAAGCTATCATTTTACCATTAGGTCACACATCATTTTTTCGAGGAGCCTTTTAATGTTTCGATGAAGCCTCTGCATCCATCCAACTCCCCGGCGTAAAGTGTTTTTCTCTGACGGGGGCTCTGGGGGCGGCGAGGGGAGATGGGAGATCGTGGTCCACTGTCCATTTTTGCAGAGAGTACTGGGTACAACTTAAGTTTTTAAGAGTCCATACGATCATTCAAAGCGGATCGGCTGTTACGTTACCTGTCACACCGAACAGGTCCAGTGGTCCTGTTCATCGAGCCCTTACTTTGAAAATTCAGAACACATCGGTGAACCACGGTGGGGACAGTAAAAGAGGAGAGGGGAAAGGAGGCCATGCCAGAATAAAGTCAACCTGCTAAGCGAGAAAACTTTTTCCCGGCGCTGTGGCACAATTTTATGCATGCTTACTCAGAAGTAAACCTCCGCGTGTTTCAATGGTCCTTACTCCTAAGTAAGGTCCCCTTAGATTGTTTAAAGCTGCCACCTTTGTGCGCTGATGGGAAGCAACTGAGGCTACAACCTTATAATCAAATACCTAGAGTACTTATTTTTGAGTAAACAACATGGATCAAATTTGATGTCTCTTCAGTAGGACTTTGCCGAGTAAACTTAGCAAGGACAGAGTCGTAAATCTTCCAAACATTAAGACATATAACTGAATTTCTTCTCCTAGCTTGCATCCCTGATATATCAAAGCTGCAATTCAAAGTTGCAATCCTGAACATTCCAACAACGCCCCATTACAATCCACGAGACAATTACCAAATGGAGGCGTTGCATGGTGATAAATCTGTTACAGGTTTTAATTTCTCACGAGGTAAAATTTTCATTTTTAGTATTTGGCTGGAAACTCAAAAGGATACTTGCTTAAAAACAACACCAACCAACAACAAAAACCACACACACTCTCTCTTTTTAAATTTCCCAGTACTCCTGGATAGAAATCTGACCAAATTTATGTAAATATGTGATGTGAACTTCCTTAAATATCAAAGATAATGTTTTGCAAAATAAAAGTCTTCAAAAATATTTTCAGACCACGAAGGTGCTCGCTTTTCCAGAGAAGAAAATGATGCCACTGACTGTACAGAAGCCAGTTCAGCTGGTACTTCCATACATATTTAAGCCAATTTTAATGCAATTAAATCTAATGACGCAAACAGCCTCACCCTAAACACAAAGGATTGTGCAGAATACCCACCAATTACAATGGAAAACAGTTTCCCATAATATGTTGCCTATGTTATGGATCGGGTTGCATCACTGTCAGATAGATAGCCTTCACTTCCCCAGGCTTAAAGGCCACCACTTAAAAAAGGTTGGGCTTTGGGTGGCCATTCGCTTAGATACTGCAAGAATTAACCTGAATATTTATACATCTATCTATGTATCTATAAGCACATATATGTGATTGTGGCTTCAGGCCTCAATAAATGCCAGTAGATCAACCTGCAATAGGTGAGCCGAAGACTGCTGCCTACCTTTGTGGCAGAATTGAATTTACGACGTATATGTGGGGGTGGGGGCAGAAATTGATCGACTGGGATTGAAATGACTCCGCGCTAAACGCATTCTTTGGGGAAATGGCGATTAGCGCTTACTTCCAAATGGATGCATTTTTTAAAAAGCAAATGCATATACATGGGCAGACCTGACAATCCTTTTTCCTCGGAGTTTTCAGCGCTTTTCTCTCCGGTCCATCATTTCATTTTTGCAGGCTAGGCGGAAATGATAGGGCCTAACCCAATTAAGAAATTCTCCAGAGCCGTTAAGATTCGCCCATCATCCTCTCTCGCTGACAGGCGCTGCGTAGTGATAACTATCTTGGACATAATGAATTATTTCTTAGGTCGGTGTGATGGACTACTGACACCAGTTGTTACTTCGCCCCTCCCGCAGCCCCCTTGGAAGGAAGGGAAGAGACCTATAAGGAAGATAACTCGGAAATAACTGCCGAGTTTTTTTGTTTTGAAACGTTGAGAGAGCAGTTCTTGGAAAAAAGGGCTGTTGCAACAGCTACCGAGAAACAGAAATCGTATACCTTTATCTCTCTCGCGATCCCTAAACACATTTTCCTAGAAAGAAACCTTCTTACAAATGCAGGAATGCAGACCAAGGGAAAGCCTGAGGACTCCTCACTTAATTTTGGTGGGTGAGGGGAGAGGTGAGACACTTTTGAGAGGAGATAGGGGTTATTAGGTTTGGGGTGTTCAATAAAATGAGGGTTATGCTGGTTGAAGACTGAAATAAATCTATCAATAAAATTGGGGGGCCTCAAATGCTGGGGGAGGGGGCGGTTGATCATCCTGTGCAAATGTGGTTATGATCCACTGCCCTTTGCTCTGAAGTAGCTTCCAGAGGAATCAAAGGAACTGGCATGCAGTGCAATGTCATGTTTAATCATAAATTAAGTCCTACAATGGGGCTTACTCTCAGGAAAAGGTTCATGGGATTACAGCTTTACTCTATTCCAAGTCAGTACCTGTAGGATCTAAGCGGTCCCCACCGCGATCCCACACCTTCGCTGGGAGTGGGACCAAACCCCGTGAATTTCAACTAGGAAATCCTCCCCAATCAGTGTGCTTTTAGGACAATTGCCAACGGCCGAGATCCTCCCAGATCCTGTCTTTCTGAGGATCCTGCTGCAAGATCCGCAAGTAAGCCAGTTAAGCCGAAATACTTGGATTTAAGACGTGATCGGAACTCTTCAGCCGCAAACACTTCGGCTTTTATGAGTTAGACCAAGCTGCTGGGTAGCTCGATGTCGAGAACGAACTGGGTGACTTCAAGACTCGAAGTTCGAGTGACCTTAAAGGGCAAGGAAAGTTCTACGGGTCGTCGACAGGGACACAAGACCTTCTCCACAATCACACGTGGAGCCCCGCACGGACACACAGGCTGTAGCTGCGATCCGCAAAGCAGAGGAGTGCTTTCAGCGGGAATTCTCTCTCGGCCCAGAGACCACCAGCAACCGGTTTCCAGTGGCTGGCGAGAGCCCACCCGGCACATGCCTGAAGTTGTCTTAAGAAACCGAGCTGTCTCTCGCAAGCTCCCTTTTCTGCTGATCTCTCACTTTCCCATGAATAGGGGCTTCCTCTGTGTCAGCAAGGTCAGCCTCTCCTATAAATCAAGAGCGAAACAGCCCTCAGATGCAGCTTCGCAGCCGAGCTGGGCGGGGGGCCGGAGGAGATGAGATGGGAAACCTTGTCATTCAGCCCTCATCCTCTGGACTCCCTACCTATATTGGAGGCCTTGACCAATGTGGTGCTAATAAGCGAGGAAATCACGCCGATTCTCTCAGCTTCTCGTCCAACACCCCCCACATACACACACAGACACACCCGACACATACATAACGAACATTTGCAAATATTTTCTCCATTCTGCAACAAAGCGTTAGAGCTACAGTGTGCTGCTGGAACGACCAGCGGATTGTATTTTTTTTTTCCTGTAAGAATCTAATTTGGAATCTTCAGGCTTCAAAGATTCAAAGGCGGAGGGTGTGTGTGTGTGTAGAATTCAACGTTTTACTACATGGAAAGTATTATTTGCCCTCTACAAGCAAAACGGTATAAAATACATTTTAAAATTGAATCTCATATTAGCAATCATGTTAAGGATTCCATTATTTATTTATTTATTTATTTATTTATTTATTTATTTATTTGCCAAATCAGAGCGGTTAAAAGTGTTAGTCAAGTTGCCATCCAGTATACGGTGAAAAAGTGGTTCATAGAATATTGGGGGGGGGGAGAATGAGAGAGACTGACTACTACGGGTTTTAAATATGTGGGACTTCTGTGTAAATACGTTTGAGTTGAGGGATAGTATCATCTGGGTAAATATTTTATTCCATTTTTCATTCGAGCTTAGTCTTAGGACACTTCGGTTCCTACCCAACAAACACACGTTTTTTCCCCCCTTTCCTTTTTAAACTGCAACTTTTGGGATTCTGGAACAAAGTCAGCAAAAGCGAGTAGAGTCGCGGTCCCTCGGAAGGGGCTAAATGTGCTAGTTAAACATCAGGAGTTTCAGTTTTCTGGACCACCGCTTTGGAGGAAAACAAAGTGAAGCAGAAGAACGAAAGCAATTAGGTGACATTTGAACTTCCTGTCTGAGCAAATTTGGCCTGATTGCGAGAACTGGAGGTGGATTTCCCTGTAATTTCAAGGAGATGCTTTTGCTGAGGAATCCCCGACTTGAAGGCAAACAACTTGCACAAAGGCCTGGCAGAAAATGTAAACACGCCTACAGAGCAATCCTTTGCATACCTACTCAGAAGTAAGCCCCACTGATCTCACTGGGACTTACAGCCAGGTAAGTGTGCTTAGGATTGCAGTCTTAGAGACTCCCACACTACTATTTAGCTCGTCTATTTTTTAAGAACACTATATGCTTTGTATATTACGTCTTTTTTCACAACATATACACACATGATTATACTATCTATATCAATTTCTGGCAACAGAGGGTTACACTGAATGCATCTGGGAAAATGTGCCCTAGTCTGCCAAAGGTTATATGCTAGAACAGAATGGTCTTTGTTGAGTTCCTTATTGTAAGTCTATACTAGAGTATGCAAAAGTATTATTACCTGGTATATAATGCTGGGTAATGCAATATTTACATCAGGTAAATATATGAAGAGAACTAGGCAGCTTTGCACATATTTCTTCAGAATAGATGTGGTATATCACATTAGCAAGTATCAATATTTCTAACTCAGTGCCATATATAAGATGCAGGCCCATTTAAAAACAATTTGCTTGCCAGGATCTTAACCATGTTTACTTGGGAGTAAGGCCCACAGAGTTCAGTGAGCGTTACTCACCGAGTTCAATGAGTAATTGTACATACGGCTTAAGTCATGTGGGTTTCATGTAACATTTTAAATAGACAGACCTATGGGTACAATCTTATACATGCTAACCTGGAAAGAACTGACTTCCAGTGTTAAACTCCACTGAACATACTGTGTAAACATGCATAGGGTTGGGCTGCACAGCTTAAATTCAGGAATTCTGGCTCAGCTGCCTTGATTTTTTGGTCTGGTTTTTTGAGTTTGCAAACATTAAAAGGAAATATACTGTATCTGCTTTTAAAGATATGCTGGCACATATACATACAGACTGTGAAATATTTGATTTCATGCATTTAATCTGAATTAATATTAATTAATTAGGAAGTAATTTTAATTTACATTTATCGTGTATACATTTCTTGGCAACTATTTATTAGTGGTAAACAAGACAATGTGTTCCTTCCAAATGTATGTGTTTACTACCATGACTATTATGAGCCATGGAGGGCAATCTCATTCATTATCAGAAACTGAACCACATGTCAAAATAATAGAAAATTATTGTGAACACATCCCTATAGATTTGTGCTATTTTTCTTCACCAGGAACAAATGGTAGTTTTATTTATTATTTGATTAAAATTGTTATTGGGTAAATAGGGACTGTATCCACAACACACATCCACAACACACAACAATTTTGAAAAGGATCTTGGAGGCCTGAGGTTTACTTGGAAGCAAATCCCACTATTTACCATGAAGCTGACATCTAAGCAGATGTGTCCAAGATCAAAATGCCAGTCTATCGCTCTTGTCAAAGTAATAGATAATTTCGGTTTAGTTGTAGGTGAATATTGTGGTCATAGTAAGGTTCTGGGTTCTGAAACCAAAGGAGGAGAGCAGAAGGCAATGGGAAATGCTCCTAAGTAGCTCCTTCAGAGATGGGAGGCCCCCTTGGCTGTGGGTTGCCAGTTAGGGTCGCAGGCTCTTACCTTGATCTGTTATGGACCTGATACCCAGGATGTCGGTGACGGAGTGGGAGGAGGGCCAAGTCCGAGGCATGTGGACCGTGCCGTGGATGGTGGGCATGCCAGGTGGGGTGGGCACCTTAGCCCCCGCTGCAGCGATGGGGCTGGGGTAGGAATAGATGTGGTTGTAGGGCAGGGCGGGCTGCGGGGCTGCCTGGTGCTGCTTGTAGGACTCGTAGTGACTTTGCTGCGAGAGGTTCCCGATCTTGTTGCGCAGGATGCGGCTGATGGAGCTCACCGAGGGCACGTTGTACTTGTCGCACACGCCGTCGGCCAGCAACCGATCCCGGATCTCCCAGGCAAAGATGCCGGGGTCCCTTTGTTTGTAGGTCCGGATATGCTTCACCACCGTCGGGGTGGTGACCCGCGGCTTGCTGCCCCCGATGGCGCCCGGTAGGATGGAGCCGGTCTCGTTGTAGCGAGCCAAGATCTTGCTGACGCAGCCGTGCGAGACGCGCAGTTGCCGGCTGATGTCGCACGGCCGGATGCCCAGCTGGGCTAGTTCCACAATCCGGAGCCGGATGGCATTGGGCAAGGGGCGGCCGTTGACGAAGACCCCGCCGAGCTGGTTCACCTCCCCGAAGGCCGGCTCTGCAAGCAAAGAGAGAGGCAGACGCGTCAGGACCGACACTCCGAAAGTCTCCAAGGAGGGCATGGACTCGGAAGCAAGCCCCCTGGAGCTCAGTGGGGCTTCCTGCCGGGGGCACAGGATCGGGCTGCACGCCCCTGAACTTGGAAGCAAGTTCCATGGAGGGGGGAAGCAAGCGGTGGGCCTTCCTTCCGAGTCGATGAGCCACTGAGCCGGACTAGGAAGGAAGGCCCATGGAGTTTGACGACACTTGCCACGGAGGCCGCAGTCCTATAACACTTACCTGGGAGTAAGCTAGACTCGCTTCCCATGAAAACTCAGGATCAGGCTGCCAGACCTTGCGGGGCCTCCTCGGCCACCCCACAAGCCAGCATACAATGGTCCCTCCGATGCCATTTGGAAGAAACGCCTGGTCTTTCGAAACCTCCTCACAGATCCACCTCTAAAGCAGCCCCGAGGCGCTCGGGAAGCTACAGGGGGCCTCAGCCCTGTTCAGGCCACGATCCTAAGACACGCCGACTCGGGAGGAAGCAAATCCCTCTGAAATCGCCAAGGCTTCATTTCAGGGGAGGACGCAAGGAAGTTGGGGATCGAAGCGTTACTTGGAAGCAAGCCCTGCCGAAACCCAGAGACATTTACTTCCCAGTCAACGTGCTTAGGATCGCAGCCTTATTCTAGAGTCGGCCAGGTGTACAAAGGGAGCGGGGTTTGCCACTCAATTTCTTCTTCTTCTTCTTCTTCTTCTTCTTCTTCTTCTTCTTCTTCTTCTTCTTCTTCTTCTTCTTCTTCTTCTTCTTCTTCTTCTTCTTCTTCTTCTTCTTCTTCTTCTTCTTCTTCTTCTTCTTCTTCTTCTTCTTCTTCTTCTTCTTCTTCTTCTTCTTCTTCTTCTTCTTCTTCTTCTTCTTCTTCTTCTTTTTTAAAGTTACAAAATAATCTGGAACCGACAGCATGGAAGGCTCACGTTTCGGGAAACGCTGCGCAAGCCGCTAGCGAGAGCTGCTGGTTCCTTTCTGTTCCCCGCTCTTGGGATTCCCCACCGAAACACAGATACCTGCAAGGGCGGCGGGGAGGTGGTTGGGAAAGCGGGGAGAGCCTGGCACTTCAGCAGCTCGGGATCCAACGTGCCCCGGCTCCAAAGACACCTGCCTCCCTGCGGGCCACCCCTATGTACCGAGCCGAGTGATCATTCGCTGCCTCTTTTCTGTGGTGCTGCTGACCCTTAGCGTGTCCTTCCAACTTGTAGGAACACGAGCAGAGTCAATCCTTGCGGCGACGCACATGATCTCACGCTGAATGCTTGCCTGTCGCTTCCCCCCACCCTCTCTCCCTGCCTTGACAGCCCCGCACCCTCCTGCAGCTTCTCAGCCCAACATACCCATGGTTCGAGTCAGGACACCGAGCGGGATACGTTAAGATCCCCGAAGGAAACTGGGCGACGGAGTCGGTCTTGCCCGGCCTCGCGCAATCAGCGCTGGAGAAGGCCCCGGCTGCCTCCGATTTCCACCGCGGGAGACGGCGAGGGTGTCAAGAAATAGGACCCCAAGGAAGTCACTTTCCCGATGCAGGAGACTTAAGTTCTGCATTTCAATCTCGCAGCAACGTGGGCTGGGCTGGGTTGGCCAGGGCGTCTCAGGCTATCACTCACCAGGGGCACGCCCCCGCAGAGGGCGGACCTAAGGGGGAAAAGGCCTCCTTATTGGTAGACAAGAGTGACAGACACTCTCGCCCGGGAAGCTTCTTCCGTTCGCCTTTGCAAGCATGCTGGATCAGCACCTGGACACCCAGGGCAATGGCAAAGCACAGCTATGTGATAGCTGCAGGGTGGTAAGTTTCTCATCTGCTGCAAGGTGGCTGGCTGGATGCAGTAACACCGCGGACTGCAATTTAGGGCGGCATCATTTCCCTAGAAAGCGTCCCAACTTTTGCTAACCCTTTAGCTGTGCAATCTGTCCATGCCTACACACTTCTAAGAGTCGAGTCGACAATTATGTATTTTCCTTATACATGCTCAGAAAATGTATCCTCGGGGAAAGCAATGCTTTCACATATCAGGGGGATACTTTTTTCAAGATCATTAAGGGCTTAAGCCGATCTTGCAGTAGCGAGCATGAATCGTCCCCTTTGCTAAGCAGAGTTCCCCTGGGTTTTTTATTTGGCTGGATGACTACCGTGCCTGTGAGCACTGTCGGCTGTGACATATTTCCCTTAGGGGATCGACCATAGCTCAGTGGCAGAGCATCTGTTTTGCATGCAAAAGATCCCAGGTTCAATTCCTGGCATCTCCAGGTAGAGCTGGGAAAGGTTCTTTCCTGGAACCTTGGAGGACTGCTGCCAGTCAGATAAGTGGACCAATGGACTTATTTGTTCTGTGTGGTACTGGTTGTTTCTAGGAAACTGTCGAAAGGGTGGGGGAGCGAGCCACATACCCCCAGTTTTAATCATGCGATCAAAGGGCAACAAGTTTGTTCGTTTTAAAAGGAATGAGGAGGACTTAACTGCTGGATATGGAAAAATAAAATAACCTTTAGTAAGTTAATACATCCATCATACATAAAAGAACGAAAAGACACACAGAAGAATTTATGCACCGTCAAAATACACACACGGATTTACATGCATATATTTTTACAGTCTAGAGTTACGTACATAAATTCCCCTCCCGCCGCCGCCGCCGCCACCATCGAGTTTCTCCATTGTTGGAAATCGGAACCATCCATTCCATCGGATTTCAGTGGAAATTGCTTTCCCTTACGTATCCTTAGGACCACAGTCGAAGAAAACCTTTAACAGAAACCTCATCCGCCTAAAGGAACACAGATGATGCATTGGGGGTATACTTTTCCCGAGGCATCCATAGGTCCGTAGGCATCTGTACGTTGTTCTTTCAGGGTCCTAGAACGAGAAGGTCACTGACTCATTTATTTCCTCCTCCTTTAAATATTGGCCTGTATTTAAACATGGCTTCAAGTCCACCAAAGCGAAAATTTAAATAATATTGTAGGAGTTAAGAGGAAAGTGTTAGCAAAGTGTTGGTTGAACTTGTGGTGAGCTCCGTGATCCGTCTGTGGATGTGAATGGCTATAATATGTGTTTTGGCTGGCACGGTTGTGCTTCTGATCTGAATCGAGATGTATGATGTGCAGAATACTGACATATAGGGCAGATGCACGCTAACCCCTGCTAACTGAGAAAAGAGGTACCTCTTAAAGTGACCATTCTCTTATATTTAGCAGGGGGAGAGCAACTGGCCCTATCCAACCCCAGCACAGCAACCCTCCAGTGGCTGCTGGTGTCTACCTTATGTTTCTTTTTAGACTGTGAGCCTTTTGGGGACAGGGGACCATCTTCTTTCTTTCTTTATTTTTCTATGTAAACCGCTTTGGAAACTTTTGTTGCAAAGTGATATATAAATAGTAGCAGCAGTAGTAGCCTGTTTTGGGAAACCTCAGCCGCAGTTCTCTGAGCATTTTTCTGGTGTGGTTAACTGGCAGAAGCAGTCCCCATTTCACAAAGGCTCCTTTAGGAAATACGTTTCCTTGCTTCCAACGGGCCTTCTTGCCAAGTAATGTGTTTTAGGATCGGGGTATAAGTTCTGAAACGATAAATCATAAATCATCCAAGAAAGACCATCGAACCCATTAAAGACTGTGAGCGAAAATCCCCAGTTAGAAAAGTGAAAATCTCTTTCGTGTTGCTCGCTAATGTCCAGTTGAAATGGACTATGGAAACGGCTCTGAAGAAAGGCGGCTGGTAGGAACCCAGCACCGCATTCAATCGGGTCGTTGGGGTTTGAATTGTAGCCCTGAAATGAAACCCTAGTAAAATGCGCCTAACCAGGAATGAATGGCATACCAGAGATAAACCAGAGGGAAAAGAAACGGCCTTGTCGCCATTTCTGAAGGAATGAAAAAACGAAGACGGTTTTTGTTTACAGCGGAAAATTGCTCCGAAAGCTCGCGATCTGGGGGGAAATCTCCGTTCTGGGCAAGAATGAATGAGCGTTTCATTGGATCCTGGGCTGTTATTAGAAACGTGGTTTGCCCGCTTACAGATCAACACTCCTATTCTAAACAAAGGGGTTCCTTCGGTGCTCGGACTTGCCGAAGGTAGCGGTACAGTGCAGCCCCACACCAGAGCCCATCACCCCCCAAGTTAACCTCTCCCAGCGATAAGCGTTGTGAATTGGAAACCTTACCTGCTATTTTGTTTGATGCGCCCTCCACTTCTGTTGTTTCAAAAGGAGGCCGGAGGTATAGCCTTAACACAGCACAGAAGGCTGTGTGGCTAACTTTGGGATCGAACAATTGTATCGTTTAGATGAGATAATAAACACTCGGGAAAGAATAACGAACTCTTCTCGAAGTTTAAGCAGCCCTCTTAGGTAGCAACGAAGAGTTCTGCGTAACACAGAGGTTGTTATATACTTTGGTCTATTGATAGATCATTTAGTAGTAAACTGTGGAGGAAGGGAAGTCTCGCAGTTCCTAATTTTTCTGCATTCTGAATCAAAACCTGGCCCAGGACTCTGATAAATTGGAGCTCTAGGATTGAAGTAGATTTACTTTTCCCTACATCGCTCTTTCCATTTCAAAATCATTGGGTGTGTGTGTGTGTGTGTGTGTGTGTGTGTGGTGGATGTAATTCCAAGCAATGGATTTAAAATCAGGGCGACAAATCTATTCCATGAAGGGGCACCTCAGTCCTCATGAGTTAGCGAGTCCTGGTGATTTCAATACACTGTCAACTCCTAGCACTCAGGATCGCAGCCTGGTCTTCACGGCTTGGCCTTCGCCGCTCGGGTCTGCTGATATTCCAGAGCTTCCACTCACCTCAGGAGAAAGCGAAAGATTTTTAACCCACTAGTGAAGCATAGGGGGCACGATTTTATACTCCGATTCCCTCAGACCTCGTTTCCATGGACACAAACCTTATGGGTTTTCATGAAACTGCCTTCCCAGAACCACAATTGGTCCAATATTCTTCAACGCGGACAAATCCGTTTGAATATAGGAACTGTGGTTTATCAGAAGTGCCCTTGTGGGTTTAAGAACGGAGCCTTACTCTGGAAAAGCTGTCGCTAGGCACATGATCATGGAAGTCACTGCATAACTTTCAAAGGGACCTCTTTTCGATGTGTAGAGATTTAGTCCTATGCGCAGTTAATTAAGAGCGAACCCCGTTAAGAACTGATGGACTTCCTTTCAAGGAAACATGTGCAGGCTCGAGCTGTGCGCACTCGCAGACTTAATATTGCGCGGGGGGGGGGGCTTTATTTCAAACCAATATCGGCATTAACCTTTTAAAATACATAGATTTGGAACAGACTAGACCTGAAGTCCTATGCAGAGTTACTTCGGAGTAATCCTCATTACAAGCAGGGGTCGGATCGGGTAACCAAACTGGAAAACCGTCCCTTCCATAGGACAAGTTCTGGCGCACCTAGGATCAGTGGTCCTCATTTTGGGGCGTTTTGCCCTGGTCCCTAAGATTCCTGTTGCCCAACAAGTGGAGAGGTGTGCAGGCAGAAACGCACCCGTCTAGTTTCCCCAGAGTTCTGTCCTACATGTTTGGGGACCTTCCCTCTGCTCCATCCCATCCACCCCCACCCCCCATTTCCTTTCTGTCTTCCTTGGCCTGAGTCTTTCGCCCTTGGGCCTGCTGAGCTATTTTCTGCTTCCCCTCCAGCACCACTCTTCTCCTAACCTGCCTATCTATACGCTGCCTCCCCCTCGCATCCCCCCGCCCGCCGCCCCGCCCGCCTGCAACTCCGCCTTCCCATCTCTGGCTGCTTCTTTTTCTCAATGTGTGTTCCTGATGTGGTCCTGTCGGAAAAGCTCGTTTACTCTGCCCGCGTCCCCAGTGGTTTAAGGGTAATGTTTATCAGGAGTGAACGTGCTCAACTTGTTTCCATTGAACTGCTGAGTGCAGGCTGAAATAACAAAGGTCACATCCACAGTGAGCCGGGCGAGGGCAAGGGGAGCCGAGAGGAATATGAAAACAGTATAATAAACAGCAGCCTGTTGATCGCGCTGACCTGCCTGGCAAAAAGATTAATTTCAGGTACAACAAAGTAATGGAATAATTGGAGATCGAGGAAAAGGGGCTGGGTGGGCAGAGGAGGAGGAGGAGGAGGGATGGTGGGGGAGAAAGAGAGATTTTTGTTTCTTGCAAATCTGATCGTGGCAAAAAACAGACAGAAAATAATGCGCACCTTGGCGAGCTGAACCGCCACTTGGTTGGGTTGGGAGGCGGTCAAGTCTAGCAACTAGAATTCGGCGGCTCAAGTAGACCTCCTGTTCCCCGCCACTCTTTCCCCACACCCGCAAGGTCAAGAGTGCAGGACAAGTGCTTTTGTTCCCGACCGATGAGGCCAAAGGGATCTAGAGCGGGCCCATCGCGTGGCGCGGAACAGCTAGGAATGCAACAGCGCCTTCCTTGCTTCTAAGCGGATTTCCCCGAGAAGCCCCTTCTGTCCTGGGAGGATGAAGCCTTCCACGCCCGACTCCTTCCACCTTTACGTGCAAGTAAGTGCCATTGGGTCCAATGGGGCTTACTTTCATGTAAATGTGCAAGCCTTGGGATCGGACTCTTGTTTGCTTCCCCCTCCCCAGTAGAATCTGAGGTCTGGAAAGGTGGGAGGACGAGGGCCGTGCGAGAGAGAGGACTGCCACCGCTCTGAAGCTGCGAAGCGCTGTGGAAATGCCTATCCAAGTTTATGAATATTATGCATAGGATGCTGACGAGGCAACGTAGGGGGTCAGGTGGGCAGGGATCTCCAATGGGAAGCAACCTCACAAGAGTCCCGTTCAGACTGCCGCCCTTAGCACACTCACGTGGAAATAAGCCCTTTGGGGCACAGTGGGACTTATTTCCGAGCAAATACGCGTGGCGACGGGCTGCAGAACAAGAACTGGTGTTGCATATCAGCCGGTTTGTTGCCCTATCCCTAACAAGTGGGAATATGTGTATTTCAGGCTGTTTGTTACTCTGGCGCCTTAATCCTTCCTAATTTTTATTTGTTTGTTTTTGCATTTATATCCTGCTCTTCCCTCGAGGAGTTCAGAGCGGTGTACATGATTATTTATATCCTCACAACAACCCTGTGAGGTAGGTTAGGCTGAGAGACATATATCATTGGCCCAGAGCTAGAGTCACCCATTGAGTTTTATGGCTGAATGGGGATTCGAACTTCTGTCTTCCCAGTCCTAGCCCAACATTCTAACCACTATGCTATGCTGGCAGTGGCATAGCGTTTGTTGCAGTGGGATTCCCCTCCTTCCGCTTGCTTCCCCATCGCTACCTCTTCATCGCCAGCCTTTTGGTGAGAGGCGGGCTATAGATTTGAGAAATGGCATGCAGGAATCCATCAGTCCGAGCCAATGTAGACTTAGGTTGCTTCTGGAGACCCTGTGCAGATGTACGGCTGAAAGTGCTAAGGATGAAAGGGTGTGGAGTGGATGTCACGGAGACTTCAATGCCTTTAAATCTAATCGCTTCGGTTTAACGGACTAATGGCCAAGGCTGTTTGCACTGCTGGAGTCAAGGAGCCTAGAACGACTTAAAGACTTTAAGTAGCTTAAGGACTTTAAGTGGCTTCTGGATCCAGCTTAGAGAGGCAAGAGAGGGTTAACATCGCTAGTCTGTTTCTACTGCAGTGTAAAGAGACTTGCTCTCTTCGGCCAAATCTCTGGGAAAACTTGCCAGAGACACAAGTTTGGGGTGGTATAGAAATATTTTAAATAAAAGTAAGTAAATATAGTCAAGGTGAAAAATAACTCGAGTGGAGTGGGATTCTGCACAAAGCTTGGTATTTTGCAGGAAATGATAGTCTAGGTCAGAGGTTATCAAACTTGGGTCTCCAGTTGCTGTTGGACTACAACTCCCATCACCCCCAGCCACATGACCACTGTCCATTCAGCCATGATGGCTGGGGATGATGAGAGTAATAGTGTAACAACATCTGGGGACCTAAGGTTGAGAAGCCCTGGTGTAAGTAAGTGACTTCCTTAGGTCCCTTCCCATCCATTCCTAGTATATGACCATCACTGCCTTACCTCCAAAGACTGGTTTATCCATCCACAAGCCAATTTTGCCAGAGCCCTTCCTGATTTGCAGGTCAAGGTACTATTTAGAAGCCCTATTGAAATAAGTGAGTCTTCTTCTAAATACTGGGCACAAGTTTGTTCAGCCTGACATTTGACTGGGAGTAAAACCATTGGTGGGGAACCCCACTGGATTCAGTGGGTCTTAATCCCAAGTAAGTGTGGATAAATCTGTAGCACTTAAGATGCTTAACTTTGCCTAGATAGTGTCAACTGTGATTTAGGAGGGTTGTCAGACCCAGATAGCACCCTGATACTAACAGTCAGAGGTTTATTTAATGGACTGATAACTTTTCATGGATACCCTTGAAGTCAGAGCCTTAAGAGGCCTAAGTCTAAGGATTCCTGTTTTAATAGTGTATGGATTGCAAACTCTCTTAGTTTATTTGTAAAGTAGACATTATCAGTCATACTAAGGCCGTGATCCAAGGAATTGCAGTCCATGGGAAGTAGGTTCCATGGAAAGGACTTACCTTTGAGCAAATGTATGTAGGACTGCAGGATTCAAGCAGGTGGGGGGAGGGATCCACCAAAAGTTAAGAGGCCAGCTAATATGGTCCCTATCACTGCTAAGGGCAAGCAACATTCAGCTGTTTGCCTACCTCCCCCCACCATCTGAATTCAAATTATTAGCAGAGCAATCCTATGCTTGTTTATAGCAAAGGATTACTTAGGACCTGCTAACTTAGCAAAGAGGTACCTTTTTTAAAGTGGTGATTCACTTTATTTAGCAGAGGGGAGAGCAACTGGCCCCATCAATTCACAACACAACATCCCTCCAGTGGTTGTTGCTGGTTCTTTTTTTAAGTTTCTTTTTTTAGATTGTGAGCCCTTTGGGGGAGGGGGCCATCTTTATTTATATCTGTGTAAACGGCTTTGGGGACTTTTGTTGAAAAGCAGTATATAAATATTCCTCGTCGTGGTCGTCCTGCATAAGCCTGCGTAGAATCAGGCTTTTAGATTTGCATTGCCAGGGTGAAGTGAAGCCAAGCCAATGGTCTGGATCCTAAACACATTTACTTGGAATCCATGTTACTAAGTCCAATTAAAATTACTTTTTTTTTCCTTTTAAAAAACGTATACAATTGAGGTGGTCACAAAGCTAACGTAATTTTGAGGAGATGCGTAGCGAGAATTTTTTTGGGGGGGCAGGCCATTGCTTTGAATGGGACACAGCAGTGGAAACAGTTGTGGTCCACTCTTGGACTTCGATGGGGGAAACCCGAGCTCAAACTTCTGTCCTACTTACAGGGACATCCGGCACAGCCACTGATCCGTTTGTCAAATGAAATTCATGGTTAGGCTGCTGCCCCATTCACATACTTGAGAAGGAATCCCCTTGAATTCCGTGGAATTTACTTCCGAGTAATCACGCGGCAACTGCCCGCCCTGGAACTGGCAGAGTTTCTGTGAGGTCGTGCCGTAAAGCATTAGAAACCGCCGTGTACATGACTCGCGTTTCATAAATGGGAAGTGGTCACCGAGATAACAGCTTCTAAGCAGACTCTCCTGTAATTACACCCCTTTGTGATTTTCCACTAGTTCACATCGCCACCAGCAATCAAGCGGGATGCACTCTTTATGTCAAGTCTCCGGAACAAGACCGCAAGCCTGACCCCGGTTCCATCCAAAGCATGAAAGAAGCTCCCACGCAAAGCAACGGGGAATCCTGTGCGTGCTTACTTTCGAAGTAATCCGGCATAGGATCGGGGCATTTTCTCTGGGGCAGCCGCAATCCTGCATCGACTTCTCTGGCCGTAAATCCCACGGACTGCACGGTTCAGAACGTGCAGCTGTAAAACCCTTGACATTTTCCCCCTCGACAGGAAACACAATTTATAGTATGAGCAGCAATCCGCGCCTGACAGTATTTCTTACCAAAGCAAACATCTCCAGAGCCAGTTTCCTTGCAGAACTCCCGCAAGCTCACCTGCCAGTTGGAGCCACACCACGCTGCAGCCCATCTGGCACGTTTGAGGGCCTTTTCTTCTTTGTTTTTAAAAGGCTCCTTTTAAGAAGGACCCTCACTCATCCTGCTTTGCCTTCCCTGGTAATGCGGTCGTTTTCAGAGGAGGCCTACGCGCCTTTAATGGGAAGGAAAGCCTAGCCTCCACGTGAAGCAGGCTGAAATGACCCAAAGGTAAGTTAGTGGGTGGACTATACCACTTCAGATTGGAGGAGGAGGTATCGTTTTTAAATGCTCCCCCGTGCAAAAAGCTCCCTGGGAAAGGTTCTTGCCAGGCTCCTTTCTGCTCTGCTAGCTTTCTAATTGCAGAGAGACTTTAAAACACACACACACAGACGAAGTATTCAAAAAGAATAACCGTGCATAGAATGGCAGCTCTAGTGTTCTGCCTACTCTCAGCGGTGTCATTTCGATGTGGTCTGGAGAGCAGATGGGGACCTTAGGAATGGGCCCTTGGCGTTGCGCATGCTCCACGGGAGTGATCTGTGTGGCGCAGTGGAAGAGGCGTCCTGGTGGGGGAAGAAAGGGTTAACACTGGGCTACCTTGTTGCCATAAAGCGAGAGGCGGGAAGTAGGGCCTAGGAGGGCACCGACATTTTCAGTTTGCCAGCACTAGCTGTGTCACGCCTCTTTCTTCCTATCCTCACGACTGAAAGGAAGGAGAGCTGGTCTTGTGGTAGCAAGCATGACTTGTCCCCATAGCTAAGCAGGGTCTGCCCTGGTTGCATATGAATGGGAGACTTGATGTGTGAGCACTGCAAGAGATTCCCCTCAGGGGATGGAGCCGCTCTGGGAAGAGCAGAAGGTTCCAAGTTCCCTCCCTGGCTTCTCCAAGATAGGGCTGAGAGAGATTCCTGCCTGCAACCTTGGAGAAGACGCTGCCAGTCTGTGAAGACAATACTGTGCTAGATAGACCAATGGTCTGACTCAGTATATGGCAGCTGCCTATGTTCCTATGTGCTGTCTGCAGACATAGGATCGAAGGCAACTCCTCCCTTTAGGGAAGGTTTTCAATAGCTTTGCCTGTATAGAAAGTACTCCTAGTCCCAGCATGAAAGACTGAAGGCCCCCCCTCCCCGCTTTGATCCCTTTTAGCTTCTAACCCTAAACATGTTAACTTGTTTCCACTGGAATCAATGGGACTTACTTCTGGGTAAACATACAAAGGATCGACTGCTTCTTCCTCTGCCTAATCCTCACTGAGTCTTGGCAGGGGACTTTGCACAATAAATTGTTCTAGATCAGGGGTGCAGAATTTCATCCCTCTAGCTGCTGTTGGACTACAGCACCCATCGTCCCTGACTATTGGCCACTGTGGCTAGGAATGGTGGGAGTACTAGTCCAAGAACACCCGGAGGGCCGAATTTCCGCATCCCTGTTCAAGATCGTCGGTAAGTCAGTCTGACAACCCGATCCTGTACTCACTGCTTTGAAAATATGTCCCCCTTGAACTTATGAATAACTTCACAGGAGTGAACACTGATTCGGAACTTATTGCCAAGGAAGGATAGAATCGCAACCTCAGACTGAAATCCTCGAGTCAGTCCGCGTACAATGAGTACTGCCGAAGGTCTCTCCTACGTCTCAGTGGGACAACTTGGAAAAAAAGAGCACACTCAATCAACACAACTATGCTCTGTCCAAACCTTCCTGCCTGCTTCTGTTTTCTGTATTTGAGGCCCACACCAATGTGCAGCTTAATGGAGAGGAGAGAGCAAGCACTTTAATTCCTAGAGCTAGCCACTTGGTTTGGATTTGATAAAGATTTGAAGGGCAATCTCTCCCCTCTCCCTCCCCCCTCCCTCTCTCTACACACACACACACACACACACACACACACACACACACACACACACACACTTACTTTTCAACAAGAATACCTTCTTTACACTGCTGAGGGTTAAAATGAATGACATTATAGCAATGTAATAAAGGTGTAATAGACATGGAGTAAAATACACTCAGTTTTAGATTTGGTCTGTGAATGAGTCTACAACTTCTGAAATATTCTAACGACTCAATCCAATTTTAGTACAGGGATTTAAGAGGTCGTTGCCTGTTCTGTACCTAAATCTGTGAACTGCACTGGAGTGTGTCTCGGGCCATTAGACTCCTTCCGAAATGAGCATGTTTAAGATCGCACTCAAAGCCCGATCCCATGCATGTTTACTCAGAAGGAAGTCCAGTGTGGTTCAACGGGACTTACTTTCATATAAGCGTGCAGCGCAGCTCGGAATAGTAATCTGTGTCCAAATAGGGGCCTCAACCGACCCTCTTCCAAAGATTTCTAGGGAAATGGGTTTGGGATCGGATTGTCAGTTCCAAGCCCCTGGAAAGCGCAGGGCCTCCGAATGAAACGCCTAACCTGGAATCCCCCCGTCAGGCTGGACAAAGTCCCCTGTGTGAGTCGCAACTGCTGGCTATTGGGGGGCAGGGGGCGGAGTGTTTGGGGGGGGCGGCGGCTGCTGCGCAGGGAAACCAAATGGCATATGGGGGTCATTCTTCTCCACGGGATCTCCTGGAGCTCAGAGACACACAGAGATATTCAGGCCGGCGGAGTGAGGCCGGGCCAATGAACTGCTGTTTCGGGCGAGATTGATGGCATAATAAAAGGCGCCCCCCCTTCGCCGGGCCGGGGCTGGCGGGCCCGATTAACAAGGATGCGTGTGTCTTTGGGAAGCGCCTGCGAAGACGGCCCTGCGTTGGGGAGACAAGGAGGAATGCCGCCTTCTCCGAGCGCCGCAGCCAAACAGCAGCGGGTGTTATTCCAAACGCCGAAGGAAAATAACAATTCGGAGAGAGACGCGGCCTTTGGGGGAGGACAGGAGGGCCGTTTGTGAAGGCTCCGGCAGGAGGAGGAGGAGGAGGAGGAGGGTGGACGGGCGAGGAAGGGAAAGAGAAGCGAAGCGAAGCTGCCCTAGGCTGAGTTTCTCAGGAGCGGAGGGAAGGCCCCTCTTCGAGCGGTTACACGGGATGGGAGTGCACGGGGAGGCCTCAGGTTAGGTAGCCCCAAACTCTCCATGAGCACACAGGCCTCCTTGCAGGGCTCATTTTGAACCAGGGCTTCTCCCCGGTGCCTACTGGCAGTGCTACAGGCCGATCGGAAAGTCGACATGGGAGGTTTTACTTTCCCCTTTGCTTCCAAGTGGGGGCTCTTTCGACCGGAAGGAGACGCACTCTGCATATTTCCAGAAGTGCTTCAGCAAAGCCGATTCCCTACTATGGGAGCAACCGCCTCGAGGAAGCGGTGATAAGGGCGAAGCTCTCCCAGACTGGAGGTCGGACCCCCCCCCCAACACACACACCCCTTTCAGGTGCTCAGAACAACTTGCTTGTTTTGGGAATCAAATGTAAGGGTCTTCATATCAGTGCCTGTTCTGTCATAAGACAGAGATTTGTAATGAAATAACCTTTTAAAAATGTCACAATAAGAAAATATCTTACTTGGGGATAAATCATGTTTGGACCAACATGACTTGGTTTCCAGAATAAATACTTTGGGTAGCTTGACCTTATATCGGGTCATAGGAACATAGGAAGCTGCCATATACTGAGTCAGACCATTGGTCTATCTAGCTCAGTATTGTCTTCACAGACTGGCAGCAGCTTCTCCAAGGTTGCAGGAAAGAGTCTCTCTCAGCCCTATCTTGGAGAAGCCAGGGAGGGAACTTGGAACCTTCTGCTCTTCCCAGAGCAGCTCCATCCCCTGAGGGGAATCTCTTCCAGTGCTCACACTTCTAGTCTCCCTTTCATATGCAACCAGGGAAGACCCTGCTTAGCTAAGGGGACAAGTCATGCTTGCTACCACAAGACCAGCTCTCCTCTCTCCTCTCCTCTCCTTTAAGGGTCGCCTTAAATCCCTTTAAACAAATGAATCCTAAACGACCTTCTTTGGAGAAAATCCTACTGAAGCAGTAGGATTCGCTAGCAGATGCGTTTAGAAACTTAGTGTTAGTTGCAAATCAATCCCATGTTTAGGTGTACTAGTTGAACAACCAGATCACGTGCATGCATGCATATTTAGGTGGACGTGAAGAGCCCCACTGAACTCGATGGGAGTTAACCTGTCAAAGACTGAGCTGCAAACGAGATTAGGCCAAAGTTTAACTGATGTCAGTGAGAATCTGCTAGTCTAACCAGGGTTATTTGGAAAGGAATCCTAATTAGAATAAACACATTTAGGACCAGACTGCCAGCTCTTCCAAGGACACCACTTTGATTACTCTTCTTTGTGTCCAAGCAAGTATATTTCCAAATAATTGCGCACAGGATTCCAGCCTTAAAGGGGAGGGAGATGGAACGCAGTGAGTTTGAATTCCCAGTAAACAGCTTCCGGCGTAGACAGTTCACCTGTGTAGGTTTAAGGTGCAAATCGCCCAAAGGTTTGCTTGAGCTGGGTTGCGAGTTGTGCTGACGCCGGCAGATTAGTCCGTAGCCTGACGACGGTGCTCTGTCTTCTTGTTATCAGACCAGCATGCATTCCTTATGAGGTTTGGTTTCGCCAGCATCAGGAATACAGGCGTATGTGACCTTCACTGTCTCACAACGGGCTTGAAAAGGAAGAGGAAGGAGGCCTTAGTTATACCCCCTCCTCCTACATACCCCTCCGCCTCCCCCCACCGTTTTGAAACAAGGCTGTGGGGGTTTTTTCCGATCCACTGAGCAGGGAAATCCAGAAGAGATCTCTGAGAAAAGGTGCTCCCCAGAGTCCTTTGTGGGATGGGGGTAAGGGGCTTCGAGCCTCAGCTCACCTACTCCAGAGCAGAGTATCCCCATAATCTGCAACCGGATTGTTTTGTGATCGGAGGTTTGCAACTTCTCTCCCCCCCCCCCCCGCAATTATCTCTCTAATTGCAGGATGTTCCTATTCTTATTCCGCAAACAGCAGCCTCGAATCTCTGTTTCCCCCTTTGTTTCTTTTCCTAACACGATTCTACTCTTAGGGCAAAGTACACTTCAAAGAAGGACTCCCACAAGCCTTTGCTCTGAAAATGCCTTTCATCAAAAAGCTTCCCGGTCTCCCCAGTTCCCTCCCTAGGTTGCTTAGAGACTTCCAAGGATTGCCCGTTCTTTCTTTTCCTCCAAACCTTGGGAGTCTCACAGACAGCGGAGACTCACAATCCTCTCTCGGCAACTCTAGCCAGGTGCCACATTTAGACAGGACGGTCAAAAACAGGGCTGCACAACTTCTGCCCTCTCGCCCAAGGGCCTATAGTCAGAGATGCTGGGAGTTGTCCAGCCACAAACAGCAAGAGGGCCGACGTTGTGAAGCCCTGGCCTAAAGGGATCTTGCAACTGTCGTGCCATATTCCACTGCGTTCTCATGATCCGCAGCCCAAATGGGCCGAAGCACTGGTCTGGAGTGTGGGGGGGTGTCAGTTCTAATCACAGTTCGCAGGAAGGAAAGCCCACGGAAGGCAGTGAGACTTATCCAGTCAACATGCGTAAGCTCAGGTTGCGGGCTTATCTACACTCGCACCCATGCCTTCCACCTTTCAGTCTATTTGTGTCAACGTGTTTTGTTTTCTCAGCTACAGTGTAATGATTGTTAGTGTTCCTATAGCACCCTCCATGCAGAAGCCCGGAGCAATTGCCCCCCCCCCAACTGCCCCCCCCCCCAGAAAGACTGCCTGCATCTTTCACCCAGCAGATTCACACTTGTTTAATGGACCCTTTATTCGCAGAAGATGTATTGATACCTTGCATGTACAGCCACCAGGGATATTAAAAGCCCACATAGGTCTTCCCCTTCGCTTTTGTTCTCGCAACAAGCCGCGGGGCAGGTTAGATTGGCTAAAAGTCACCCAGTGAGTTTCATGGCTGAGTGTCCTACAGCTGAGTCTTTGGGCCTCACTCGCGAGTAAGGGCCGAATCACTTGGCATTATTGATTTCAATAGACTTAGGCTCGCCTGCTCTTCATAGGATCAGACTCTTTAGGGGGTAGGTAGGCTACTTGGGGCCCTGGAGCATTGACATCGGTTGCCTGCAGCATTGTCGTAGGGAAGGTTGTGCCTTAGAGTCCTGTGGAGACTCCTGGCGACCACAAAGCCATGTGGTTTTCTTGGTAGAATGCAGGAAGGGTTTACCATTGCCTTCTCCGCGCTGTATGAAATGATGCCTTTCACCGCCTTCCTATAACTGCTGCCCGACGGGGATTCGAACCAACAGCCTCCCGCTCTCTTGGCAGGTTGCTTCCCCGCAGGCCATTAGGCGGCTGCAGGGCAGCATTGTTTAAGGCGCCATTTACATCTCTGGGGTGTACTGAGGTTTGAGGAGACCCTGCCACTGAAGCCAATGGCGCCTGTTTCAAACACCTTGACCAGCTCAGCCGTAAACGTGTATTCAGAAATAGTCCTGCTGCTGCGTTCAATGCGGCTCACTCCCAAGTAAGTGTACAGAGGACTGCAGACAGTCTTACTCAGAGCTGGATCCCTCTGGCTTCAGTGTCATTTGTTTTAAACGGCCTCCCAATCCCAAGCATAAACGCTTCCGAGTATATTTGTTCCGTTCAGAACAAAGGGACTTTCTTCGAAGGAATTGTCTGGGATCTGGGTGCCACCAATCGGCTTAAATCCAACTATCCCCTTCCCCCAGTGGTTTGTGGCTTTCTTGGGTTTTTAGATCAGGGTATGTCAGCTTTAGCATTTCCTGGGCTTTGAAATGAATCCGTGGCTTGTGGACGCTCTTGCATACACAGCCCTCTCGCTGCGCCGATGAACGCAAGACTTGTCTCGCACCTTTGAAAAAGCCGCTTGCGTCCCGATCGCGTGCCTACGCATAAGCACCGAGATCAGGCTTTCTCCTAATAATGAATGGATACAGATTGTTGATTAATGGATTTTAAGAATGAAGTTTAGACAGTCCATGTTTTCTAAAGATATTGAATTAAAAAGGCGGCCTTTACTCCTCTTCCTAAACTCTGTCAGGGGTTTGCTGTCGCTTGGATGTGGACTCGCATCATTTAATGTGATGATATGTTGTTTAGAAAATGCTCGACAGGCGCAGAACGAATTCGATTTGCCAGAGCCATTTACAGCTTCGAAGTCATTTGCCTCCTCCGAAATCAAGCAGGAGTAAACATGGAACTTGCGCGCCTGAAATAAAGTTTACTGCAGCTTAGCTCTCTCCCCAAATAAGACTAGTAGTATGATTGGACAGGTAAAGGAGGGGACCAGAGTCCTTACGGTGAAGACCATGGCCCCGATCCAGAGAAAGTCAGTTGTGCTGAGTCCCACTGAAACCGACTAACTCGCTCGTTCCATTGCTTGCAATGGGACATACAGTTGGATCTGTTGCACAGGTATGTCCTGATTGTTCCATGGGATCTACAACCAGACAAATGTTCATAGGAGTGTGACACCCCTAAACACACCTTCCTGGAGCCTTAGGCAACAATAGTCTAAACTTACTAGGAGTGAGCCCCATTGAATGCAGTAGTATTTACTTCTGAGTAAACATGAATAGGTTTACACTAAGCCTCATTCAACTCAATGGGAATTATTTCCCGTATGCCCGTAAGAAGGGTCTGCTAAGAGGGTCTGATATTTCCTGGACTAGGGCTATAGAAGAGATTCTCTGCTTGCTCTTAACGCTCTGTTGGGGACAAAGGGCTGAGAAGACCAAAGCAAGGCAGGCGTTTTTCCTCCGGCTTGAAGACCTGCTGGTGTTTTCTTTGCAGGGTTTCTCAAGGGCACCAGCCACGCTTCTGTTTTGAGTGACGGCCGTCCAGCGTTTCCAAGAAAGGCGAGCACCACTCAGTCAGCCTCACCTTTGGGGCCCCTGCCCCCCCAACTCCTCCTGGCTCCGACCCCCTTCAAGATTGCTGGGCCTGAAAGTCTTATTTAGGCCTGCCTGTCTAGTTTAACTCCCTCTCGGGAAGACCAATCCATATCAATTTGATGAGATTCATGCGCTTATAAGCCCGCGCGGTTACATGTCATAAATCGCCTTGATCGTTCATTGGGGACCCCCGCTTGAAGGCACTGTGTGAAGCGGATTGGAAACTAAGGCCTCTTCTGTTGAAGATCCACGTGCAGAAGCAGAAAACTCGGCCGAAGGCTGTGGCTTGTTCGGGGGGGGGGGGGAGAGAAAATCTATTGGGTTCCCACTATTAGCGCTTCATTCTCCTCCAGTGTGCCCCAGGTTTCCAATCGGGAAATGATCGTGTCGTTAAAACTAATTTAAAGTATGGGAACAGCTGGAATAAAGTGAATTTATTTTTCACAAACTGTTAAAAAATAATAATCCCATCCTCCCGCAGTCCCCAGGGACTGGTGTCACAGCCGCAGCCTTCCCCAATTATTCTGTTCCTCGCTGGCCAATGTCCCCCCCCCCCTTTTTTTTTTGCACGCGGTAGCTGGAGTCTGTCAATTACAGCAGGACAAACGGCTCTTGGCGCGATCTCGGCTTTTAACTTGCCCGGGAGTAACAGCGCCGCGTCGCAAGTTACACCCGACCTTGGCTCTCCGGATTGATCGCTAGTTGGTTTTCTTAATGATGTGTTAGCTGCTTTGGCCGTTTTAATAACTTTGCCTCCACTTGCTCCTGGCCAGCCCTATTGGATGGAAACTAGCCAGTGTCTAATTAGGGTTTTCCTGGAGAACACATTGGACTGAAAAGTGTAGCGCTGAGCTAATTTGCGTTTGTGTTTGTTAAAGTATTCCCCGCAACTTTTAACGACACAAAGGGAAATACACGTTTTAATGTCTCAAAAGCTGCGGAAAGCCAGATTTTAAAAGCATATTTGGTTTTAATAAAGAAATCGGTTTCTCATTTGTCACATGTTATATGAATTTAGAGTCAATGAAAAAATGCCTCTATTGTTCTGTCCTCAATTATAGCCAGCAATTGGGAATGTCTGGGCAATTTTCTCGGTCTCTACAAGGCTGCGCTGACTTTCACAACACCTTGTAATAGCGCCATCTAGAGGAACACTTCGTGTTTGGCGGAATTTTGTATTTGATTAACTCAAAATTGAAATGGTACTAGGGTTTTGCCCGGCGTTTTAATTTGAGGACTAAATTTGTTTGAGATAGAGTGATTCACTGTGAAAAACAACTTTAGGTCCTCCTAGTGTTTATTTGACACATGTTGTGTCTTTATACAGGGGGGCAGGGGGTTTACACACACACACACACACACACACGCACTATCATATATATATATATATGAATACCACAAAGACAACTAATATTATACAATACTTACCCTATATCACTGAGATTAAGTAAAGTGGTAAAGTTTAGTTATAAAAGTCAAGTAACCCTGTGAGATCTCTAAAATTGTATAACATATTAAATATATAAGTGGAAGGTCATTAGAAGAACCTGGCTTCTTTGGGGAGAGAAGTTCTAATAGAACAATTAAGGTCATCAGAGGAGGTTCATTTGCGCTTACCACTGGCTTGTCTGGTGGTGATTCAGCAGCGAGCCTTTTCTGTAGTTGCTCAGGGGCTGTGGAACGCAACGCACTCCCTGTCAAAGTAAGAACTGCACCATCTCTGATGGATGGCCTTCTGAAGAGCACTGAAGACACACCTGTTCAGTCAGGTTTTCCGTTGATTTTTAAATTTTGATTTAAAATTTTAATTATTTGTTTTAATTGGTTTTAAAGTTTAAAGATATTTTAATCAATTGTAAACTGCCGTAAGACCTAGTTATAGGCAGTATATAATGTGTTAAATAAATATGTTAAACAAACAATTAAACAGCAAGAGGAGATGGACTTTGACTGAAAGGCCTTCCTGAAATCATGTAAGGAAATTGACTCATGAACATTGGAATTTACCAGGTTGTCGATGCCCAACCAGAAACATTTTGCCATTGATTTCAAGGAGAATTAAACCGAGCTCTCGAACAAGAAGAGAAATAATCAGGCATTTCTCTAGAATTGAGGCTCAATCAACATTAAAGATATTTGCAAATGTGGACTAAAAAGCGTGCTATGGACAACTTTCTCGCGCTGAATAATATAAGCCCCACTGAAGTCCATGGACCCATGTTGTTCTCTTCTAGGACTGCTCAGCTCTACTTAGATTGTAGATTTCTGTCAACAGAAAATTATATCAGGTCGTGTCTGCACTGCTGAGTTATAGAGCTCTCACTTGCCCACCTCTTTTCAGTGAATGATTTGTTAAAAAAAATTTTTTTTAAGTCACACTGCTAAAGTGTGAACAAATCAATGACTGAGACTTTCTCAGGGCTCCAACAAACTACCGATGGGGTTGCTTGGCATCACTCTCCATTGTAGTGAAGGGCCATAATCCGTGTAAACCGTTACAGGATCCGACCGTAATGTTTTAAGAGACAGACTCATTAGAAATGCCCAAAGGCTCCACGGCTGCACGCGCTAAGCTGGTAATTGGTCCAGTTTAACTAAGTGGAACTTACTTTTTTAAAAACCCACAACGAAACATACATGGATGATAGGATCGGGCTGCATTGCGCATCCTTTTGGTTAGGATTCAAGCGGTTCAGGTTTTCCTAGGCCACTACCGTCGTTAAACGGGTGTCGCAAAAAGGTGGTGTTATCTCCAGTTGCTGCTGTTATAAAAGGTCTCTGTGTTTACCTTGTATACATTCTGAGCGTTCCACTGGAATGCCGCACACGTTCTCTGGCATTTCAGGTCTCCTCCGCCCCAACCTTTCATTTTTCCGCGAGACCTACGCAAATACGTATGTATATAGATATAAATCTGCCAACTGAGAAGATACACCTCATGTCTCTGATGGAGTGGGCTGTAGTCTAAGAAAGCTTGTGCCACCATCAATGTGTTAGTCTTTAAGGTGTCACAAGACTCGGTTTGTGTTGGCTCTTGCAGACTAACACGATAGCCCTCTGGAATTTGATTCGTGGTGGTTTGTCGCAGCCGGGATGGCCAATCGGAGTCTTTTAGCTGCTGCTCAGCCGGATTACAATTCCCTTCATTCCCAGCCACAATAAATTGCTGCTGGAGTGGGGTGATGGGAGCTGTAGTCTATCCAACTGTAGAGCCTCAGTTTGGTTCTGGGGAACTGTAGAACCTCAGTTTGGCTCTGATTGATTTAAAAAAATCAGGGAGGGGGAAGGTAACTTTTCCCCTCAACACCTCATTGCTTTCATTGCTCCCCCCTTCCATCTATTCATTGGTTTCTCTAGATTAATCTATTCAACGATTCCTCTTTCACTGTGGGGAAGAAATTCACTGATTTCTCTCTCTTTCTCCCCTTTGTGGGACCTCTCTCTGTGTCCTTAGGATTTCATAGAGGACAGGTGGCAATAGCTTGATCCGATTTAAACCAAAATCCTTCAACCTAGCCACGACTCCCCTTAAATAGAGGAATCTGAATTTAGGAGGTGAATGATCCCAATGGATGGGGTTCGCTTTCAAGTAAGTTTACCTGGAAACAAACACCATTGAAACCAGGGAGACTTACTCTCGAGTAAGCATTGTTCCCAGGCTTCTGCCTAGCACCCCAGAAAAAAGTCCGACGTTGCTTCCATTCAAAACCTTCGATGTGACAACAATATTAATCGGGATGCTTATCAAGCTCCAGTTTAAGGATTTCTGGTTTTTGGCTTGTGGATTTGTCAGCAAAATAAGTCTTGCTAGTACAAATACGCGGTCAGGGCTACCAGGATTGCCCCTAAGGACTCCTTATCAATTCCATGAACAGTTCCTTAACGGTGCCTCTCCCTCAGTAGGAAGCGTTGTCTTTCTCAGGACAGAGGGAGTGTGACTTGACTCTTCTTCCTCTTCCTCTAGAAATTAAGGCGGCAGTTCTATGAACATGTAGTGAATTGCTTTGAACTGAATGGGACTTCCTTCCGCTAAGCGTGCTTAGAATCCGGCTGAATCTTCGGACCTGCTGTCTCTCCCATTCTCCAGCACCTACTAGACGCCTTCACCTCGAGGTCAGTGGTATTTTGCTTCACAGATTAAATGGGGTGTAAGAGGCGGCTGGCGGGGAAATGCTTGACTAACAAGCAGAAGGTTGCCAGTTCGAATCCCCGCTGGTAGCCGCGATATAGGAAGATGCTGAAAGGCATCATCTCACACTGCGTGGGCGGAGGCAATGGCAAACCCCTCCTGTATTCTACCAAAGAAAACCACAGGGCTCTGTGGGCGCCACGAGCGCAACAAGCAGGAAGGTGCGTACAAGCGGAACAAGCAGGGGATCCAAATCAATCGCTGATACCTCCCCTTGTGACTATAAGGCGGTGCCTTGCAGACTGAGCCCAGCCGTCCTCTTGGACGGAAGGGAGTCCCAAGGGCTTACACCTGTCAAAAGGATAGATTCGAACTGATATCGATGTTTTGGTACAAGAAAAGCGAAACTCTCTGAAGAGAAAAGTGACGAACGATCTTTGCCTGAGCGGAGCGTTCTGTGCCCCCCTCTGTCTAAAACAAATATATAATGGTTCATGTGGTAATGAAGCAGATCCTCTTCCTTTCACTGAGCTCGAGGGAACGATCCTGTGGGAAGCTCTGGTAAAGTCCCATCATGGAAGTGAATGGTAGCAGCCTCGTGTAGCGACCATGGCATACGGATTCGTTCCTTAATAAGGACGGCAAAGGCGTCAGAATTAGGAAGAAGCTGAATTCTGACAGCCAATGCTGCAGACTATGATGATAATACTTAACGTTTGTATAGCGCTTTGAGTTCGCAAAGCGCTTCACAGATTGTTATCCTTACATCAGGTAAGTATTATTATCATCAGCCTCATATTGCAGCTGAGGCTGAGGGGGGATGGCTTGCCGAAGACCACCTAGTGCGCTCCAGAAAAAGGAGAGGAAAATCTAGTCGGGGAATCTTAGGCTCCGCTCGGTCTTTTTGCCACCATGCTGCACCGGTTGCCTGCAGCTGGAAACAAAGGCCACTGATGTAAATGGGAGTACCGATGGAGCCAGGGGTGTTGCTGGGGAGAGGGGGCTGTGTGTGTTCACCCTCTCCCCAGCAGCCCCTGGTAGTGAGGGAGATAATGAAGAAAATAGGGAGAGGTGGAGCTGGGGGGGGCCCTCAGAAGCTGGGGGACCGGGTTCTTTGAACTCATCTGCTCAATTATAGCTACACACCCCTGGATGGAGCTATATTGGATGGAGATTTGGAAAAGGATGTAAGGACCTGACTTGGCACAATTTTTTGTGCTGCCTTTCTAACCGCTGGACAGGTGCTGCTCTAGAAAAGTTACTGAGGACAGGTTGAGCAGAAGGAACAAAGTGCATATTTGGGTGGGCAAACTGTGTCCCACTTGTTAGATTTCTGAAACCAAAATGGGGCAGATGGGGGCAAACTAGTCCGAGGGGATGCTTGGTCCCCTTACCCCCGCCCCCACCGCTGGAGCTGCTCTGGGGCCACGACTCCCGGGATATTTAGAAACGAGAGATTCCTTTTGCACCTCCTTGTTTTGCTGACTGATTCACATTTCACGATCATTTTTGACAAGAGATATTTAAAAACAAAAATATTTGAACGGGTGTCATTTTTTGGGACTAAGTAGAAGTCTAGAAATCACCACTCATTCAACTCAGTTCTGTTTAATAAAAGAATTTAGGCGTTGACCCCTCAGCTACTGGGGACGGAACCATCCAATTTGTTTCAAAGTGTTTTCTGCAGAGTGGAAAATAAAATCACACACACTGCCACACCTGATATGACAACTGCAGTAACTGCAGAAACAATTTCCTGCAGTAACTGCAGGAAATAACTATTTCCGAGCTTGATTCAGGCTGCAATCCTTCATCAACTTACCTGGAAGGAAGCCCCATTGAACACAGTGAGAAATTACTTCTAAGTAAACATCCAAAAGCTTGCACGTGTGATAAGAAAAAAATATATAGCAAGACACCTTGATTTCAGAAGCAGTGCTTCTACTGGGAGAGTTTTGATCCTTTGAAATACCTGTTGTTCCCCACCCCCATACCCTACATCGGATTCTCCTTTAATCGCAAACAAGTACATGAGATCATTTACTGGAAATATGTAAAGCTGTATGTGTCTACTTGGGATCAAGTTCTTTTGGCATATGAGCATGCAAAAAACGCTTTGGCCAGGCATACTGCTGAAGTTGCGTCAAATAACCAAGATCCTTTATCACCTTAAATACTAGCCAGCTTATTTCAGCATAAAAGAAGAGCTCAGTGTAACTGGAAAGTCTGTATTCTCCTATCCTACCATAATTTGTGTAGTAGTAATACTGTTTTATCTAGGTTGAATCCGAAGTCATAGTTACATGAAAGTAAACCCCAAACATATCCCATAGTCAAAGGATAGAATTCTAGGCAAAGCAACTTCTGTATCTTGGTTGAAATCAATTTACTTCCTCGCAAGTAAATGAACAGGGTCGGTTTACCAGTTTACAATTCTGTTGCCTCTAAGTATTTTGGGAAAGGCTGAAGGTTTTTGGCCTTGAATATTCAGGTCCTGGTGAACAACAACAACAACAACCGCTCCTCAAGATTACAGCTTATCATCCCTTTATGCTTTAATTATTGGAGAGGTTATAATTTTTACGTGTTTACATCCATTTAAAAATATATAGAGACGTTTTAAACTATATTGTTAGCCTTAAGAATGGTAAAATAAAGACATGTCAAACAAGACAATAAACATTTGGGAGTGTTCAGACAGGAGATAATGGTAACCTCATCCTTCATGGTCGATGAACATTTTCGCCGAAAGGCTACTCAAGTTCTCGACCATTTACTAAATTGCTGCTACTGTCTTTCGGTTTTCATTCAGATCAAAGTCAACTTTGTTCCATAGTTTGTCTCGGAGGGATTTCTTACGGTTGAAACAGTCAGTAGATCCGCAGCGAAGTATACAAGCTCAGTTGTGGCCTCAAGTCCGCTCCAAAATATGAGAGAGCCATTTTAGTACATGACATGCGTATGTATCTCTGCACCCTGGAGAGGGTGTGTGTGTGCGTGTGTGTGTGTGCTTCTAGCCTACAAAGCAGGGGAACAAGCAACAGCTCACTCAGCACAGACTGCACTCGATGCTTCCCGGCTCTCTACCTTCTCTCCAGGTGAGTCACAAATTCCTGCAGCCCCCTGGCTACTTGTGAGCCGACAAACTACACGTTCAGCTTTGTGTGCCTGAATGCAGGGACTGCAAATACATTTATTTGCATAGTTTCCTTCTGAGTTGTGGTGACAATATATGTTGTATTGAAAAGCAGAAAATAAATAAATTTCATCATCATCATCATCATCATCATCATCATCATCACCTCATACTAAATTGGCTACGCATGACATAAATCCAAACTACACGTTCAGCTTTGTGTGCCTGAATGCAGGGACTGCAAATACATTTATTTGCATAGTTTCCTTCTGAGTTGTGGTGACAATATATGTTGTATTGAAAAGCAGAAAATAAATAAATTTCATCATCATCATCATCATCATCATCATCATCATCACCTCATACTAAATTGGCTACGCATGACATAAATCCAAACTACACGTTCAGCTTTGTGTGCCTGAATGCAGGGACTGCAAATACATTTATTTGCATAGTTTCCTTCTGAGTTGTGGTGACAATATATGTTGTATTGAAAAGCAGAAAATAAATAAATTTCATCATCATCATCATCATCTCATACTAAATTTGCTACGCATGACATAAATCCTAGTACCGGGGTGTGTATAGAGCTTCTATTTCACCCTCCACCCAGTACTCCAGTGATATGTGGTTACAGTAGCCGGGGATAGTTCCGCAACCCCAGTAATATCCTAAGGAAGCCTTGCCTTCCGTCTTAGGTAGACAATAAACTGGGTTGACCCTCAACCGGAACCAAAGTGACTACCCAACAGCCACGGCAAGGGAGCAATTGCAAAAGTTTCTCAGCCTGTGCTCATTGGGGCAACACCTCCCCCTCCACACCCACAAAGCACCTGGACCTTTAAGGGATGTGGGGCAGGCAGAATTAAACAGATGATGTGTCCCTCATCGATCCATCGCCTTGCAGAAAAAACTGCACCTGTTGAACTTCTACAACTGCTAAACATAGGCAAGCAGCCCGGCTAGAAGGACAAAAGGTATCGCCTCTGGCTCCATTTGATCCACTGACTTCCTCTTCAGGCCCAAACGGGGAAGCCACGTGGGGCATTCGGAATGGTCTCCCCTCCTGCGGTGGTCTCAAGAGGGCAGCGGCTCCCCTGGACGTGCAAGACAAAAAAAGGCCAAGCTGGGAAGCAAGGAACAGAGCTTTATTTGAACCAGAGCACACCAAAGCTTATCCCAGGATCTTTCAGCGCTATGGTACAACCCTGGCATATGCAAAGCGTGGCCAGACGGGATTTTCGGTGTCCCTGAGTGAAATCCTTGCTATATATTCCTTTCCACCATATCCACGTCTGAGACCGAATGACAAAGATTCCGAGCCAGAAGGAAACTTCTCCCTCTGTAGAGCTAGGCTTTGTCAGTGCACAGTAAACTGGTCCGACATCAAAGAGTCCTGAGAATTGTAGTTCTGTTAGAGGACGTTGGTTCTTGCACAGGACTACAATTCCCCGTGTTCCTTGGGTGAGAGCCAAGGAGGTCTGAAACGGGTCTTCAATGTGTCGTGTCCATGTTCTAAAAACCAAACACTGGCTCCTAGTACCTAGAGCTGGATTCTCTTTAGCGGACCCTTGTCAGAAGAAGAGGTCAAGTTCTATGGAAGAAAAAGTAAAACTGTATTGTAAAGAAGAGGGAAGTCTCTTTCCCCAAACCTGAAGTTGCTCGATCTGGTTGGTGTTTGCTTTAAATCAGGGAGGGCGCTTCCTGTTTAGGAACTCGGTGCTGGCCTAAATCATCCCCAAGGCCGGATGAGTTCCATCAGGATATGATTACCACCCTAACCAAGAGGAATGCCTGTTTGTTATTTGACTATCGGAATGTACATTTCTTTCTTCCCTCCTCCTAACAACTCCTTTCCATTTTCCAAACAAATCTCCTTCTACGCCTCTCTGTGCTCCCGCGATTCCCCGAGGCCGATGAACGGGTTGCTACTAGGCAACACAAGTCTTCTTGAAGCAGAATAGAGAGGGCTCGTTCCCTCTCCACGAAGCTTCGCTTCCAGGCAAGGCTGCAAATGCTTTTGTCACATCAGATAGGTAGGACAGGAGCCTCACTGTAGGCCGTTTAGATTTCCCGGAAAGGAAAGGAAAGGTAGAAAGGAGGGGAGCAGGATGTAATCAGCCCTGCACTGCAGACTTATGAAGAGTCACGAACCCCAGATATCTGCTCAACACATTTTCTTTCTTGCTCCTTAAGATTCTGGATTTGAATAGCTAGCCTTCTTCCATGCCTCTTGAGACCTCTATAACGACTTTAAAACTTGGCCTCTCTGACCCGAACAGAAGTCGCGCATTAGAATATTTCTCTTTGCTGATTCCCGGTGCAGTTTGCAAACCTCTAACATAAAACTCATTGCCGTGGCTGAGGCTACTCTGGACAAGTATCTACTTAACGGATTAATCAGGCCAATTTTCAACGTGTTTTGCGAAGTCACTTTTGCGATCAAGGGTCAAAGTTGGGGAAGCCAATCTTGGATGGTGGGGAGGAGACCATCCCGATAACGGAGAAAGATTGGCAGAAGGGGCTCTCAGACTTGGGTCCCCTCCCCAGATGTTCTTGGACTACAACTCCCATCATCCTGGAGACTCAAGTTGGAGAACCTCTACACTAAGGACTTTTCACTCCCTCCAGTTCAGGATACTAATAGGCCACGGAGGGTGCGATTCAGTGGCGGGGGGGGGGGATCCCCACTCTGTGCCAACCTAACCCAACATCTGCACCAAGAAAAGCCAAATTCTGACACCGAAATAAGACATGCCAATGAACTATATTTACATACACATGCAAATAAAAGTAATTTTTTATTTGCCCAAGATAAGATAGTTCTTCCATGATGTTTGATGTTCAGTTATTTTAAAAACACTTCAATGGTTGTTTTGTATTATTTGGAAGTTGCTTGGAAAGTCTTCAGATAAGGCAGGATATAAATATCTTGAATAAATAACCCGTGGGGAGGACACGGACAGCTGGGCCTTTTACTCCATGCAACTTTCCTTTTGCTTCTGCTGATCCTAAGGCTTGCATTAAAGAAAAATTGAGAACAGCAGAATATCTTTAAACCACATATTATGTTGAATTTCATCTGTGTATTTATATCTCATATGAACAATAGCAAAGCTGTCGTCTCAGGTCAATCATCTTTTAAAAAAGGAGATCTGAGCCTTTGGCAGGCATAGAAATGGCCTAATAATAAGCCCATTTAATTGTTTACATTAACAGTCGTCATTAATCTAGCCAGAGATACAAGAACTCATGAGGAATAACCGCAAGCAGTGACTTGCCCAAGGCCACCTATTGAGCACAAGGTCGGGGGAGACGTGCACCGGAGATTTCCGGGATCCCAAGTAAGTCCTAATTCTTACTGAAGGGGTAAGAACCTATGTTTGGGCCGTACCACTGTAAACTGCAGGTGGGAGCTCACAAGGGGAGCCTTCATATGCCGGGTTAGGCCATCAGTTCATCGGGCTCAGTATTGTCTGCAGACTGCCAGCGTCTCTCCAGGATTTCAGGTGGAGATGTGGAGGATTGAGCCTAGAAATCTTCCACATGCAAAGCAAGTGTTCTGCCCCTCTTACGCCCCTCTTACCTGATAGAATGCGCCTTCATAGAAAAAGAATCCCTGCAGATAGAAATCTACATGGTGCGGAAGTAACTAGTCTTTTCTTCTCTGCACACAACAGGTTCCCTCGGAAGACCACCACATCTTTCTTTAGTTCTGCTCTCTGCCTCATAAGGACGCGTGTTGTTCCCTTGCTGGTGGAGAGAAATCTGAGTGGTTCTTAGATTTAATATTTGTGGGAGGTTTTTGGTTTTTAAAGGGGGAGCGCCCACTTTTGTGTCTTTAACTCAGCGGTCTTTGGTGCAAGGTGAAATCTCTTTTGCTCATAACAGAGGCCAATTTACTGGTCTCCCTAATATTCTTGAGCTCCGTTTTAAGATTTACAAACTAGATTTTGTCATCCTGCCCACCTTTCCCTCTCCTTTTGTTGCTTTAAATAACTTCAGCCTGAAGAAGAGTTCTGAAGAACTCAAAAACTTGCTCTGACAGACTTTATCCTAACTTAACAGACTTTATCCCAACTCTGACTTTATCCTAGGAAAGGGATCGCCCTTCTGTGACATGCGGATATATGGCATTCCAGCCCATCTAGCTCCTAATTCACACACCCCAGCGTGTTCTTTAGCCCCAGTTTTAAAGCCTGGGTTGGAAGGGAGTCACACTGTGACCTGCAAACCCAGCTTCCTCTTTTGGGGAAGGGCGCTGGATCCGTGGCAATCACAACAGGTCCTGAGACTGTGTCGAATTAAGCCCTGGAGAGAGGAGCGGGGTCTTAGAAAGGTTTGATCTGCCATAATAAGTGTTGCTGGCTCTCTATAACCTCTAGAGATCCGCAGGTTTATATATGTATCTGTATATATATTATGACAAAAGTCATTCATCAGGTTTCAGGGTTCTGGCCTAGCTACCAAAGTTCACTCCACGGTTCACTACACATCCGCAAATCTCAGCAAGTTTCAAGTTCAATCCCAAAAGCTGGAGCCTGATTGATGAGTCATTCCTCTTTCTTAGGAACAGTGTGTTGTTGGGAGGGACACAGCCTTTGGCGCCCACTTAACAGATGGAACTTAACATCAAACTGCTTAATCATTGGCTGATGGAGATGCGTGAAACAAACTCATCGTCCAATAGAAGACGTTCCTGCTTTGTCGAGGATGGCCCGAGGCCATACGAAGTATCTTTCATCAGATGACAAAGGCCTCCCGACTAGATCAAGGTGAGCAGAGACGCTAACCTTTTCAAAAAGCCTAATGAAAAAGCCACCCGTTCCCCTCCCCTAGCTCCTGTGTTTGTAAATGTACCTGGAGCATAATTGAAAGTGCGAATGAAAAGAGTTCTCTTCTGGATAAAGCTAAATATAGTTCCAAGATTTAGATTGATTTCATGGGAATCGTCCACAAAGATACACGCGATTGCTCAGGAGAATAACGGCTTTGTTCTCACATGCCCGGTCATCTCTTGAAGACGTATACCTATGAATAAGCCACACAGGTACAACGGTACACATGTTCATATTCCCGCACACATCGTGCTTTTCAGTGGGATCAGGTCACACATATACAGGTTCGAAGTAAGAAAGTTTATTGTCACAGTCATACTGGCCCACAAAAGCGGTCATATGACATCATAATCGTGAAAATAAAAATATATATACTGTATATATGGAAAACAGCTTCCATGTAGTAGTTCAGAAAAATCAAGTGATGCACCACATATGTGAACCAGCTCAGTATAAAGGGTGCAATTACCCCAAATGCTCAATGGGACAGCATCAAACCACTTGATGGATCTTCACTCCGATTCCAGGTGTTTTTCTTCCCGGTGTAGAGGAAGAACACTTCTTAGGCTGCCGTTTGCAATGCCCCGCCCTCCATCTAATCTTTAAAACGCTGTTTTGGTGAATATCCAAAATATCCAAATATCCAAAACAGCGATAGTGTGTTTTACAACTTGATCAGGAGTCTCGCGCTTCATCGCCCTCCTTCCGGTTGAACAAGAAATCTTCTCTTCTTTGTTATGTCACTCCCGTTACAATAAATACGGATGAAATGGCAATCTTGAAATTTGGCGTAGATTCAGGGTTCGCGAGGCTTCAGCGTTTGATCTGAGCGAAACCGGCTTTATTTTGCGGCGATCCCTCCCCTTTCCCCTTCAGATTCGCGTTGCCCTGCTCAAGAGAAGTGTTCAACTCCTCGAGGACAAACGTGTGGTTTCAACATATTTGGGGAACCATTGAATGAGATGATGAAACCTTTTCAGGATTCGAGCGGTGTGTACACTCAAAAAAACTCACCGAGGCTCTGCTACCGCCACTTTACGACTCTTACTGCCTACCCGAGGGGGGCGGGCGGGCGGCAATTAATCTTCCTCGCCCTCCACTCAACGTAGGACGCATCGGCCGTTGTTTTCCAGTTTCGCTCTGAGGTTGTAGGGTAAACCCACGCAGTCAATTAGGACGTTAAGCTATTTTTTGCCCTGGTTATTCCTTGGTCCCAGAAATCCATCCGTTTTTCTAGGCTCTAATTGCTGTACTGTATCTCTTCGGTTGCCCCAGAGAAATAGCGAAAGGGGCATCGAATTGGCAGGCAGGCAGAAAATAAATAAATAAATGGCCCATAAATAGAGTATGGGCCAACCATGGCTGGGGAGTTGTTTTTGTTGTTATTTGTTAATTTAAGACTACGTTGCTACCCCCCCCCCCTCCTCCAGTTCTTTGATGTTAGAAATCAGGAGCGTCGTCTTAAATTCAGAGTCCTCTTCCTTCAGTAATAGTTGTTTCGAAGTGGCCAGTAAATAACCTGTATTCACCTGTAGTTTTCAAGATGATCGTTTTCAATCCAGAGGCTTATTCTATTCCGGTAAATACGGGATATACCGCTTTTAAACAAGGCTGGCTTCCCTGTCGCTAAGGGGCTCACAATCGAAACAGCAAAACCAAATCAACCAAACCATCAGGGAGACCACGGCGAAGCCACTGGAGAGAAAGCCTTCCGGTTGCTCGCCCCGCTGTGATCTATGCGCGAGCCACCACTAGGAAAAGGTGCCTCTTTGCCCAGTCAGGATGGCCAGTAAAGGCTTCATGCCGCTCACCTTCCTTCCTTCCTTCCTTCCTTCCTTCTCTGCAGATAACGCGGTGCACAGCCCGTAGCCACCCCCGCAGCTTTCTGTGTGGAGCATAGCGTGGACTTCACTCAGCTCTTGTGGTTGCGCTCACTACACTAAGGCCTTGTGCCGGTGTCGGCGGCGCTTCCCCTCACACCGGCCTTCCAGACGCCTTTCCATAAACCTATTGGCAGGTTAAGCTACCAGCTTACACTGGAAAGCGCCGTGGAGGGGGGGCCCGGGGGGCTTCTTTCCAAGCAAGCCTGTTTCGATTTGGGGGTGTTCGCCTTTTTGGAACTGCCTCTGGCCCTCCTTGTGCACAATGACCAGCGCGGAGTAGGGGACACAAACCCGCCGGTTGAATCCCATTGGGCTTAAGCACACTTGACTCTGCGTTGGATTGTGATGTTAGGAAAGCCCGAAACCGAACGGCCAAATGCCTTCCCTGACGCAGGGAGAGAGTTCATTGAAAAGTTGTATAAAAGTTTGGAGGGAGAGTGTCCCACCCTGGCGTAGTCCTGGGACTTCAGGGTGGTTACATCAGCACCCGAGTTGACTCCCTGGCAGTCAAAGAGATCAGAACCTTCAGAGGACAAAAAAAGGGAGAAAAGGATGGCATATACAATGCCTTTGAAAACCATTCGCATCAGTGCGGATGTTTACCATTAATTTAACTGGGATGTCAAGTGCATCTATTGTTGCGAATAACAATGGGCACAGTTCCACACCCGATTTAAATCAGAGGCTAAACTCAGGTGGACTCGAATTGAAGTGGCTTGCCCGTCCCTTGTTTATTACTTTATTTCATTTGTAAAAATGTCAACCGCCTTTCTACTCAAAAAGCACCAAGGCGGTGCATAACCGCCACAGAATGTAATCGGTATCCGTAGATTATACTAATCTCTGTACAGTATCATTATACTAGTCTAGAAACATATACATTTATTTTCTGGAATTTACCGGCATCCGGATTAAGCTACTCAATAGTACTGCTCAGGAGTTACTCTAAAATACCACTTAATTTCAACAGGGTTACTCAGGAGTAACTGGGGGGGGGGGGTCAGCCACTTTTTAGTTCCTTAGGCATAGGTTCAGGAGTAAAAACTTCCTCCTTAGGAGAGAGTGCATTTTGAGATCAGTTTGGGTTTGTTTCACAGTTAGCAGAACTGTGCTAACATTCTCATTCACCTCACCTATTTCGGGGCAAAGAGTTAAGGCAGCCGATGTTGATTCAATTTTTCTAAATATATCCGATAGTCAAATATCAACTCACAAATATGGAAGAATTAGAGCATCAGTTCTAGAATCAGTTCTATAGTATCAAGGCTAGCTTTCGGGCAGAAAAGAAAGGAGAACGGAAATGGGAAAGTGTTTTTATCAGTAGTAGTAGTACCTATATCGTGCAGCAGTGATATCGGAAGATGCTGAAAGGCATCATCTCATACTGCGCTGGGAGATGGCAATGGTAAACCCCTCCTGTATTCTACCAAAGAAAACCACAGGGCTCTGTGGGCACCAGGAGTCCACATAGACTCGACTGCATACTTTACCTTTTACTTCTGCTTCCACAACAGAGCTGAGATTCAGAATTAAGAAGCAACTGGGTGCAGAATACCTTTGAGATAAATAATACAAATCTTTTTGTATGTCATTTCTAATAGATTATTTCTTTGGGGTGGGGAAACAAGGTTTTCTCACTGGTGGGGACTAGAAACTTATAAAAATTTAAAGGAAGTGGCAAACCTCAAGATTCTACGATGTAAGAAGTCTTCCCCAAATCACGATATTTGTGACTGTACCAATATTAACTTATATTTAGATCTGGAAAAGGGCATGACTCCTGTAAACTTAGGCTACATACCGCAAATAACTGAAGAGAAGAAGAAGAAAGTGATATCACTGCATGCCCGGTAGTGCCACAGTTCCACAGATTTATTTGACGGAAACTTTGGTGAGAGTAAAGTTTTCTTCTTCTTAACAGACACTTGAATGTAGAAACGATAAATGACGGCTTTTTTCTTAGGAAAAAAACCAAGGTTCTTTTTATTGGTCTATTCATGAGGACTAGAAACATTTTTTTTAAATCGCTGCATGGCTAGTTGTGAATCGTTTTGGGGATAGGTCGTTATTAACTGTGACCTGAATTTTCCTAGGCAACAGATTCTTGACCGAAAGGGCTGGAAAAAGTTATATAGCTTTATGATCCAGCATATCTGTAGGTTAGGTGAAATACTTTCACATCCTGTAACCCAGCTATTAGGATGTGTGCCTATATGCGTGTGGGCGTTCTTTGCCTTGAGCTCCCACCTGAGGCTGTCGTGCAACGATAATGAGTTAGGGCACATTCAATTTTTCCCCCCTTTTTAGTGGAGAAGTACGTGCCTAACTGTCCTGAAATTAATGGGACTTTAAAATGCTTAACTTTGACTGGATCATGTATCAAGTGCTTCTGAGCATATACAGAGTGCATGGTAATTTGCCAATGGGCAATCCAGGGTTCTCCAAGTGCCCCTTTCCAGCAATTATGCAGAGTACAGTTATAAATTTTTCTTCCAGACAAACTTCAGAGGGGCATGTTTTAGAGGGAGTGCTTGTCTCTTTAACGATTACATCTCTCCATCAGGTTGTAATTTAAGAATCCCAGAGAAGAAGAATCCCCTTTGCTTTTGAGAGGTAAGAAAACAGCTGGAAGGCCTAGATGTCTCTGCAATAATGTGGAAAACCTCAGACCAGGTCTTCCGTTCACTTATCTTTAGTTGGAAAAGTGCATGGGAAGAGCACTGTGGACTAGAAGTCAGGAAAAATATCACAAGCCAAACTGAGGACTCTCAACCCACCCTGAATATTAGATATTAAATGCATTAATTAGCAGAAGCAGCAGGACTTTTGCCAGCTGCCCAGAGCTTTTTCGATGTCAACTAAACTTGCTTCTAAGTCAGGAGTTCCCATCTTTGGGTCCCCAGATGTTGTTGGACTACAACTCCCATCATCCCCAGTCACTATGGCCGAAAGAATATTCTTTTCACAGAGTTGATAGATACCATGCTCCATTAGTACACTGAACTGGAGGGAGTGTAAAGTCTTTATTACAGACCAGGGGTCCTCAAACTTGGGACCCCAAAGGGGGGCATTGTGACTGGGGATTATGGGATTTGTAGTCCAACAATATCTGCAGACCTAGAGCTGGGAACCCGTGTTCTAAGTATGTGAGTTGAAGGTGACCATATCCATATGCCACTTGTGATGGGCGGGGGGAGCGCTCCCCCAGAAAAGTGGTTTGCCTCTCATGTTTTTTTCAGAACAGAATATATGGGACACAGCTCACCAACCCATAAATTCACTTTGCTCCTGTTGTGCCCCTCTTCATTTTTTTTTCTGGCGCTGCCACAGCTTCTGATCCCCCCACAGGAGCATCTGGCTGACCTCTGTTGGAAACAGAATGCTGGAGTAGCTGGATCCTGATTCAACAGGGCAGTTCTTAACTCGTCGGAGTAGCATCCAAGCTAGCCTTCATTTTGTTCTCCTTCCATCCTTTCTACAAATCCATGGTCTTAGCCAAGAATGCCCAGCAAAGAAAACCTTGTCTCTCCTCCAGTTAAAATCAGCTTAAGTATCCATATGTTATATCCTTAGTTATGAATTGATACATCTTTTCATTTTGATCCATTATCTTTATGAGAAACGTCCGAGGTCCCACACATTTTTATTTTATTTTATTTATTTTTTTTGGAAGGGACACTTTTTGTCCTGCCTTTTCTAATCTGAACTTAATATCTCTTCTAATTTGGATATTTTACTTTTAATAAGGTCTTCCAACGGGATGGTGGTGGTAGTGGTGGAGGAAAGAGGCTGATTTTTAAAGTCCCTGGAAAATCCTATTAAATGTTTTAGTTTTTTCCGCTTTCTAAATTAAAGATCAACGGGCTGTGGTGCCCTCTTTCGACCGAATGTGTAATATCATCAAAGCACCAGAGTTACAGAGTTGCGGTAGTTTTGCTACTTTTCAGAGAAACTGCGTTCTGCTGTTTTAATCGGCTGCTGTGCTGACCTCTTGTCCTAATCTATGATGAACGACCGTCGTTCATGAAAATAGTGCAGGAAAATGGAATACAGGATGATGCAGCCATCAGGAGAGAAAGTTCAAAGAATAAACATACATTTGGAGCGAATCCACCCTCACTCCTCTACCTGGAGGTGTGACATAAAAGAGTGGCACATAGCGGAAGTTCTCAAACTTGGGTCTTTAGATCTTGTTGGACTACAACTCCCATAAAATATTTAATTTTTTAAATAAATAAATAATATTTTGTATATGTTGGACTACATCCCACAAAGGCCATTGTGGCTGGGAATGATGAGAGTTGTAGTCCAACAACATCTGGGGACCTGAGTTTGAGAACTCTGGCATATGCAGAGTGAATAATAGGGATTTGCACAAAACCGGTTTTGCTGGTTCAGTTCGAATCCGGACGGGCAAAACCAGATTCGAACCAACCCGGCCCAGTTTGGTTCTGGTTTTGGTTGCCAGACTGCTTTGAGCTGGTTTGGAGCTCTATACTGGTAGATGGGAATCTGGTGAGGAACCCGCTTTACCAGTAAAGGGGTGGGGTGGGGCTTCCCTAAGCCAAGAAGGGGCGGAAGGGGAGTCAGTTAATACTTACAAGTACTATCTTCAGAAGCTGCCTCTGCGGGGCGGGGGGGGGGTGGCTCCCTGCCACCCTTGCCAGCTTCCTCCAGAGTAGCCAGATCTGCCAGTGGCCTGATTTAGGCATCCTCCTGTCTGGTTCGGTCCTCTGTGCACACGTGGAGGCCATTTTAATGATCTCCACAAATGTGCAGAGACCATTTGCATGGGTAAAGGGGAATCCTTACTGGATTCCCCTATAACAGTAGAGCTCTGAACCAGTTCTGTTTGAACCAGGCCTGCTTTGGTTTTAACTCGGACCAGCCAAGGCTGGTCCGGTTTGACCCCAAACCTGTTCAAGCCAAGCCAGTTCGACGTCGAGCCAGGTTGCACACCCTTAGTGGATAGGTCCTCCAGAGATCACTGTGGGATCAGTGTAGGAGGAATTCTGGATAAGAACGTGTGTCTTCTGGAAGGGCTGGAATTGACCCGTGATCTCTCAGCTTTTCTACTCTTCCTCCAAAGTGTCGGACTCATGTAAACCTTCCAGTATGACATAATCTGAAGCTTGAGGGCCTCCCAATACATTCTAGGTTGCAGAGGATGCTCAGCTGCAAAGTGCCTGCTGCCCCTAAACAGATCACTGTTCCCAGCCACTGTTTCAATCTATGTGGTCATTTTTCTTATAGCGGCACACATAGCAATCAAGCCACTATGTCAACTGGACAGCTAAGGATGGGAGAAAGTCACTGGGCTGGTTCACAGATGCATGGACATCATCACTTGATTTCTGAAGATTTGAATACTTGATGACTGGAAGATGGATGTGCCTGGAAGACTGGAAGATGAATATATGAACGAACCTCATTGAAAACTATTGTTTGAAAGGAGGTGAGGGGACATGAAAGTGATTGGTCACAGGCCATAATAAAATGATTGGTTGATTGATTGTCTGGGAAGCTATGTCTTGATGGCCCATTTGCACATGGAAGTCAGTCACCACTTTTTATGCTGCATTATCAAGCTAAGAACATGCATGTTTGAACCAATCCACATGTTATTGTGAATTTGTTCCCCCCACTTTCCCTCCTGAAGATCTATGGCCTGGTTGAACAAAAGAACAAACAGGTCTTTTTTTGTGGAAAGGCCAGTTATACTCCTGTGGTTATTAAATATGTCACGAAAGGTTAGTTATCGAAAACTTTCCAAAAAGCTCATTCTTCTAATAACTTCTTCACTCAGAAACAATGCCTGTTTGTTTTATGAATCTGCATTGTGCCCATAATCCACATTATGGGCACAATGCTGACAAACCTGACACACACATTTAGGGGCATAAGGCTACAAATCTAAACATGCATGTATTCAAGGAAGTGTAGAACAGAACATTTACAAAGAATGGCCAACATCCAAACTTATTAGCACTGGCCTTCTGTGCGGGAGGGATGCTTTTCTCCCACTCCCTTCCCTCTGAAGCCCACTGTGACTGACAGAAATCCTCCATTCCCTGTAGCACCAGCTTACAGCTGCTGCATGAGCACCTCATTTGTCTGAATGTCAGTCAGTGGGACTTCATTTGCCAGTATATATCGATAGGGTTGCTCTCCAGTATCCGGAGCCTAGACCTAAAGGCCTTTGGAGGTCCCCCCCAAGTTAAGCACCACCCTTCTACACATACGCGCATGCATGCGCGCACACACACACACACACACACACACACAGTGACACTGAAGCACCTGGTGCAGGTCACAATAGAACTTTGCCACCAGGCACAGCATGGACCAGTGCTGCAGCACAGCGACCACACCACCCAGGACAGACTAAAGAAGATTTGGGGGCCCCCAGGGGTAGTGGAGGCCCTGGGTTTCAGCCCCGAAGTCTAGAGGTAAGAGCACCTCTGCAGAGAAGATGGCTGTGAGGAGGGTGCTGGTCTTTATAGACCCCTTTACTGGATTTTTCATCAGTAGGTTAAAAAAATGACCTCCTCCCTGGAAGGGTTTCCTTTCAGATGATCTGTTGCTGTTTTAAATGATTGGGTGACCCTACAAAAAGTAAGGAGACAAATGTTTGTTCAAAAGGGCTCCCTTGTAATGTTTTCAAAGACAAAAATTAAAACAGAAAGACAACACAATGCTCTTTGGTTTCTTTCCCTCTTTCAGCCCCAGCCCACATGGACAGCATTCGCCTTGGAGCCTGGACTACAGTCAACATTACAAGGAAGCCATTCATCCCCAGAGAAAATTTGAGTGCTGATCTGAAACTATTCCTGATGGGAGAAGTTCATTTGATGAGACTTCTCAGGTAAGGGCCATCACGATTCCTCTTTTATAGATGTGGAGAAGAAACCCAGCTGTTATTAAAGAGGTCTTCTGGGTTCCTTTACTACCTAAACCTTCACTATCTGACTGCAACTTCTTTCTCCCCACATCTCCATTTAGTTGCCTTTCTGTTTCCAGAAAATGTACTTTGTTGTTGCTCTGTTGATGTCTCTCTGGAGGGAGACACACTGGTTTATCCACTGGACTGTGGCTGAGCTGGGACTGGAACTCATATCTTCTCTTTCCAAATACAGCTGTTCAGGCAGTGCTAGGTTTAGGCCTAAAGCTGTTGCTAACAAGTATTACTTAATAGGGATTCTGTTCTTAAAGGTTTTGATGCTGCATACTCCCCTTAGGAGGTGATGATCACCTCTCTCTTTGATGACAGAACATCACTCAATCTCTTTCAAGACAGGGACTGTCTTGAATGTACTACTTCTAATTAGAATCTCACGCATGTGTTAGTGCAAAGTTCTTATTCTGTGCACTATATGCGGTGCAGAATGTACAAGCCGTACCCTCAGTCATTGCTGTCCCCGAGGAAATGGTTACCAGCTTGACTCTGACATAAGCAACTGTTTGTAGTAAACATCTGCTGCAACAGAGGAATGCACAAAGGTTCTTTGTTGTCTATGGCTGATGTATCCCTGAGAGTTTAGGGTGTTTTCTGTTCAGATGGTTTATGGTATTAGTGGTTGTCCTGGTGGCATCACTTTGAAAGGCAAAACTCAGGCCCACAGACAGATAAATTTATGGTGGAGGCCTGTGGGTACACAATGGGGCGGGACGCAAGGTGAGGATCTCACACGTCGAAGTGAAAGGAGGAGGAGTTTGATATGTTTCATATTATTTCTGAGGTGTCCCTCCCAAGCAGTGGTGTGCTGGAGGGGTGGGGTATAAAGACTTTAAACCAATCAATCAATTTATTAAATTGTTTTAATAAAAAATAAATGCTGGCGGCTGACATGATGAAGATTACTCAGAGTAGTCCTTTGAGCATTGCCTAACCTGTCCTTTTAATTTCAATGGGATTGTGTTGAGTAATTTCCCGCCAATATGTTTAAAACAAGTGTCAGATGCTTGTCAGCCCAGGCCTTTGAACTGCTTGGGCAAACATGGAAAATTGGGAGCAGGATGACTTTTTTCTAAGCAGCTGCAATTGTTTTCCCAATGCCTTGTTCTTTGCAGAGATAAAGGGGTGGGTGGTGGGTGGGGTGGGAGGGAAGCCATTGCTCAGAAGTAAGAAAGAAACCTGCTCCCAGTCTTTCATGTTTCCCCACAGTGGGAAGCTACTGGGCTGGCTGACAAGCCCTTGGCACTTAATATTTCTTTTTTTGGGGGGGGGAAACCCCTATTTAATAAATAAAATAACATTAAACTTAGCAGACTACTTATTGTTCCTGGCTATGGGTCTGATTTTTGCCTTTCAGAGTGAAGACACAGGACAACCAATACTACCATGCACTTTCTGATCTGAAAAGAGGACACATATGAGGCCGCTTTCAAGCTTAGCCCATACCACAGTGTCACTACAGATCTGCACATTTGCTTCTCTACTTCCAGTGGTGTGACACTGCAGTCCCTGTGCTGACAGCAAGGTGCCGTTCACATTTCCAATGCCTTACTTTGGATGTTATCTTAGTGCTACCGCATTGCAAGTCCATTGCAGAAAAATAGCTGTCTTTTCTGGTTGTAGGAGTTTGAGATTCTGGGGATCCTTTTCCATACGATCCTGCCAAGCCAACGCATTTTACTGCTGTTCTAGGGTGCAATCTGGAAAGCACCCTGGAGTGTATTTATTAATTGTGTCTGACATCCAGACTAACTCTGTGCCAAGGCATTCATGACTGTCCCTATATGCAAGAGCTTATAATACCTGTGTTTGAGGTTTGGTCTATCGGAGGGCTGAATCCGAGATAACTTTATACCTCATATGGGGTATGATTTAAGACTGACAAGAAAGGGTGGATATTTTGCACCTAATCTGGGGTGTGACTTGCTGCTGCTTTCCTACAGCGCTAGCCACAACAGTATGCATCCAGTTGCAGACAGCAGTCCACCAGTACTCATTCTGAACTGGTGCTAATAAAATAAAGACTATGAGGCTATTCATGCGCATGTGCAAAACTGGACTAAGGGAGCCCAGGCTGGTTTTGCATGTGCGTGCAAACCACTGGGATTGGTTGATTCCAGCGGCACCGCGGCAGCAAACCCACCTAAGTAGCCACCCTTTAAAATGAGGTTAAGGGAGTAAGTGATCCTTTAACCCTGTTTTTATGACCATCTGGCAGCTACAGCTTTTTGCAGCCATGCTGCCAGACTGCGGGCAGCCCGGGGAGGGGAGGGGGGGGAATCCTCATGATGCACTGTGCACTTGTGTGGTGCATCATGGTATTTCTGGGGACTGGCCCTCCAGGCTATCTGGGCGCGCAGGGAATTGTCTAGATGTGCAGGGAGCATGCCCAGCAGAGGAGTCTGCAGGAAAGGTAAATCTAACCCACCTTCCCTGCAGCTTGTTCAGGAACCTTTCTCACTACTCATGAGAAGAGGCTCTATCATTAATTAATTCACAAAGAAAGAAACTCACCTTTATTTGCAGACATTTCCAATAGGTATCAATCACTTGTCATTGAGAGGAGAGAGGAGAGAAGGGAGGAGAGCTGATCTTGTGGTAGCAAGCATGCATTGTTTCCTTTGCTAAGCAGGGTCCAGCTTGGTTGCATATGGATGGGGGACTAAACGTGTGAGCACTGTAAGATATTCCGCTTAGGGGACAGAGCCGCTCTGGGAAGAGCATCTAGGTTCCAAGTTCCCTCCCTGGCATCTCCAAGACAGGGCTAGGAGAGACTCCTGCCTGCAACCTTGGAGAAGCTGCTGCCAGTCTGTAGACAATACTGAGCTAGATGGACCAAGGGTCTGACTCGGTAGAAGGCAGTTTCCTATGTTCCTATGTCATGTGAAAAGAATAGTTCGGATCTATATGTTTTGGATGCATACGCACTGCTTTCATAAATGTCTCTCAATTGAAGAGGACATAAACGGAAGAGGACATAAACTCCTCACCACTCCAGCCCCCATCTGTAGAAAGCCACTACTCTCAGAATTCAGAACCCACTCGTCAAGAGAGGTCGTGGTCCACCTCACCATCCAATTTACAAAATCAGAATCCACGATTGACCCCCTTACTCTAACTCTGCCTCTCTTTTGCTTCTGGGCAGTTTACCCTGCATATGGTTGCCAAGTATTCACCTGGAAACGATACCTTAAAATGTACTGAAGCACCAAGTGAATCTGCGGCTGTTCTGTCACCCACCCATCTCGTCCATCAGTCCTGATATTCCTCCTGAGATTTTTCTGGCCAGCAGGACTGGTTAGGCTTGATATTATAGCTGTCATCAGTCACCGAGTGACATACGGAACTGCATAATGCGGAGACTGAAATATGCAGAAAGAGTGGTTTGCCTTGGAACTTGTAAGTGTAGGTATTGCAGTGTTCAAAGCATCCAGGCCAAACTCTGCCTGAGGGTAGTAGGCATTAGGCAAGGCTGTCACTGTCAGACAAGCCAACAGTGATGACGGCTGCCTGCCTCAGGACACATTTTTTGCCTACTTCATAGCAGTAGAAAGCTATATTTTCAACATAGCTTTTAACAGAAGGTCTAAAAAAAGGGAAAAAAGACTCATTTAGCAACGAGATTCCTGAGCTTGGTTTACACAAACTACAATAATAAAATGATGTAATGATAAATCATTAAACTAAAGGCATGTGTGCTCCTAGGTGGTTTTATTGAAGGCCGAATTTCTCTTTACTTTCTTTACTTGGGTAGACTCTTAGCCCTGTGGTGGTGGTGGTGGTGGTGTGTGTGGAGAAGAAAGTGAAGGATTTGGCTGCATTCCCTCTAGTACCCCAGGCCTGATTAGTTCCTTTGTTCCCCCCAAGCCTAGGAACACAGGAGCTGCCTTCTACTGAGTCAGACCACTGGTCCATCTAGCTCAGTATTGTCTATACAGACTGGCAGAGGCTTCTCCAAGGTTGCAGGCAGGAGTCTCTCTCAGACCCATCTTGGAGATGCCAGGGAGGGAATTATAGGAACATAGGAAGCTGCCTTCTACTGAGAGACCATTGGTCTATCTCGCTCAGTATTGTCTACACAGACTGGCAGCAGATTCTCCAAGGTTGCAGGCAGGAATCTCTCTCAGCCCTATGTGGGTCCTTCTGCATTCAGGCATGCAGATGCTCTTCCCAGAGCACCCTATCCCCTAAAGGGAATATCTTAGAGTGCTCACACATGTAGTCTCCCATTCAAATGCACACCAGGGCAGACCCTGCTTAGCCAAGGAGACGCTGCATGCTTGCTACTACAAGACCAGCTCTCATCCCTACTGAAGTGAGCTTCCATGCCCTCTTTCTTGAACATTAGCGCTCTAATGCCTGACACCAACGTTGTCAATGTTGGTGTGGAAGCTGCTCCCAAAGTGTTTGGAGGAAACAAATTGCAGAGGTGGGGCTGACAACATGGCTGCATCCATTGGCAGCACTAACTCCCTTCCCCAGAAGGGGGGTTGAATGCTTTTCAACCAAAGTTCTCAAAGAGGTTTATGTAGAAGGTGTGAGCGGGATCGCATCCTGTAAGCTGCATCCTTGCAGGGAGAGGCTGCTCTTTACTCGGGCTGTGTCCTCCCAATCAGCTGAGTGCACGTGGGGGTGGGGGCAGGCACGGAGGGAGGCCAGTGGCGGTCTAGGTTCAGGCACTGCCACTGCCCCCTAGCTCCGCCCCCTCTGCATCCTTGGAACTCTGCTCTGGGCGGTAGCCATTTTCTTGGGGAAATCTCCCTCACGCCTTCTACGTAAGCCTCTTTGAGAACGTTGCTTGAAAAGCGGTATATACCTACACAGAAATGTGATGGTGACTGTGCTGGTGGTGCCAGTGGCATAGTTTCCTTCCTGTGCTAGTGGCACCAGCTTCTGGGGAAGGGAGTCGGTGCTGCCAGTGAATGCAGTCACGCTGTCAGCCCCACCTGTGCAATTTGCTTCCTCCAAACAGGAAGGCTGCGCGGCCCAGTTTGGGAGGCTGCATCTGATGTTAGATGTAGGGCCGTGGATTAGCTCCCAAACGGGGTTGTGTGGCCCTTTGGGGGAGTTAGATTGGCATTGCATTTGCCGTACGGCCAGGAGCGGCTCTCCCTGCTCCGCCCCTGGGTGGGGGAGTGTTTTTTGCTGTCTCTCCTGCCTCCATAAGTGCTCTTTGCCGTCCAGAAATATATCTATGAGGAGTGTGCAACCCTCAGGGACATATTTCTGGAAGACAAAGGGCACTTGTGGAGGCAGGAGAGGCAGGAAATGTCATCCCCCCTCTCCCCACACAGGTACTACTCTGCTCCTGGAAAGATTCTGCCCACAGGGATGCAGAATTTTGCTGTATCCTTGGAATCTTGCACTGCATGCCAGCCCCTGTCCCCTGTCCCAAAATGGCTCACAATATCAACACACACACACACACACACACACACACACACACACACACACACACACACACACACCTCTGGTGAGATGCTGTGCTCAGCAGAATAGAGACAGTTGCTCATCCCTTGTTAAACAGAAGAGAGCCACCACTTGAAAAGGGATAACTCATAACCCACTTCCTTCAAATGCTATGAGAGTGCCATGCACAGGCATAACTATGCCACAGCGGCTTGCTGGCTCCCAGGCTGCTGTTGCCATTGATCTATGAATCCGCCAAACTCCAGCAGTAACAATGTGCAAATGACTAGCCACAATACAATCATTAATACAAACCAGCCACAAGCTCATCTTAGAGCTTTTAGTCCTGCCTCCATGTCTTGGGAAACCACAGTGATGCTTGTTCCAAACCTAGAGCTCTCTGAAGAATGTGAAAAGGTCTGGAAAAATATTTCCACCAAACCACATATCTGCATTCTAGCGGAATGATCATCAGCCATCTTAAAAGGTAAATAATCCAGAAAAGGCCCAGTACTGTAAGGTAAGGTAAAGTGTGCCATTGAGTTGGTGTCAACCCCTGGAGACCACAGAGCCCTGTGGTTATCTTTAGTAGAATACAGAGGGGTTTACCATTGCCATCTCCTGCGCAGTATGAGATTATGCCTTTCAGAATCTTCCTATATTGCTGCTGCCCGATACAGGGGTTTCTCATAGTCTGGCAAACATACCTGTGGGGATTCGAACCAGCAACCACTGGCTTGCTAGTCAAGTCACTTCCCCACTGCACCATTAGGTGGCTTTCCTTTTCTGTTCTTGTCTTCAGGTAAAGCTTATATTTACATACGTACAACACAACAACACTAAAATACACCTTATACCAGGGATTCTCAACCTTGGGTCCCCAGATGTTGTTGGACTTCAACTCCCATAATCCCCAGCCCCAGTGGCCTTTGGTTGGGGATTATGGGAGTTGAAGTCCAACAACATCTGGGGACCCAAGGTTGAGAACCTCTGCCTTATACAAAGAGATTAAAATATAGCTTATACTTTTATGGCACTGACTGTGAACATAGGGCTTAAGCCCCTCCCTCTGGCTGCTACTTCCTGCAAGGAAGTTAGGTTCTACTGCTTCCTGATTAGGTACCCATTCCAGCCATTTATCAGGCTCTTCTCCTTGGTAAACTATTTTCATAGGAACGTAGGAAGATGTCATATAATGAGTCAGACCATTGGTCTATCTAGCTCAGTATTGTCTTCACAGACTGGCAGCAGCTTCTCCAAGGTTGCAGGCAGGAATCTTTCTCAGTGCTGTCTTGGAGATGCCAGCAAGGGAACATAAAACCTTCTGCTCTTCCCAGAGCGGCTCCATCCGCAGAGGGGGATATCTTACAGTGCTTACACTTCTAGTCTCCCATTCGTATGCAACCAGGGCAGACCCTGCTTAGCTAAAGGGACAAGTCATGCTTGCTAACACAAGACCAGCTCTTCTCTCCTCTGTCTAGCATTGGTGTGCCACATATGTAGGAAGCCACATAACACAAAGCAAGTTTTCAGATCAAGGGGGTTGCTGCCTGGCAAATGGGGAAGGCCGCTTGCCATGTTACATGTTTGGTGTGAACATGTAGTGCACACACGCACAAACTGTAATGCAGGCCTGTACAATTTGTGACCCACCAAGTTGAATGCACCCACCCACTGTACGTTTATGGTTGTAACCTCTTCTCTTGGGTAGCAGATGGAGACCTTTCAATCTCTGAGTGCAGTGGGAAGCAAGGCAGCCTTGTCGGCTCCTGGCCATAGCGCCTTCCACCCCACCGCACTACCCTGTTCCCCACCTGCCGTGGCTGGCAAGAAGGTTTCCAGGTATGCTGCACTACGAGTGAGGGAGGGGCCTCACATGGACTATGAAATAAATGGGTGGAAGCAGTCAGAGCATGCTGCTGCACTGGGAGATTTGAAGATCCCTGCCCAGCGGCCAGGTAAGAAGTGGCAACCCTACATGAATTCTGACCTAGAAGGTACCCTGCGAGTGCTCTCTTAACCCCATTTTTCGGATCGTCTGCCAGCCCCGGCTGCTGCCAGCCAAGGCTAGGAGACTGCAGGGTGCCTGGCTGGCATCAGGGGAATCCCCATAATGCCCTGTACACTCTCACAGGGCATTATGGGAGTTCCGGAGGTGGGGTGATGCTCCCTGACCCACCCACTCTCCATGCTGCCTGAGGAGGCAGCTGCACGTATGGGTGCGCGAGCTCTACACCCAGACTCTTCAAGCGGATGGCCTGTGGGGGAGGTAAGTTTTTGAAGGCTTCCTCCCCTCGTCCCTTTTTGGGTCCTTTCGACCATGAGAAAGGGCTCGATGTGCATGTGTACCCTGGGCAGGCAATTGATCAGAGTTCCCTGCATATCTATGCTTAGGATTAGGATTCCAGTCCAGAATCAGATCTGTCAAGTTCTTTGGCACAGTCTTATTGGGTAGATTATTTCTGAATTGCTGGAAAACACAAGAAGTGAATTGAATGACGTTTCAGCAAGAAGCTCTTTGAATGACATTTCAGAAGAAGTATGCTCTCAGATCCGATGGAAGTTCCATCCAGCACAGCATTCTGTTTGACACAGTGGACTGCCAGATTCTTTCAGGAAGGCCAGAGCTAGGCAATAGCCCACCCCTGCTGTCCACACGCCCCAGCAACTGCTGTCTAGTGGCATATGAGTGCTGGAGGGTCCATTCAAGAATCATGGCTAACAACCATGGATAGACTGGACCTCTATGCCTTTGTCGTATGAATTACCTTTGAAAGCAATTGGCCATCTCCATATCTTGTGAGAGGGGCTAACTTGATGTACAGTATTGTGGCTCTGTAACACTCAACCCCATGGCTGCTGCAGATTCCTAAGGCAGTCCTGATGCTGGTCTGAAATGATGGTTGTGGAAGCAATGTTTCCAGAGGGTTTTCCCCCCATTTGTGACAATGGGGAAACCTGCAGAAATGCTACTTCCTCAACTACCACTTCTGAACATTGTCAGGGTTGCTTTAGAAGTCCGCAGCACCCCTGGGGAGCAGCTACAGAGCTGTGATGCTGAACATCATGTTAGACAGTGAATTTTCTCATTTCATTGGGTGACCCAAAGTATCGGAAAGGGGAAAATATTCTTTATCCCAAGGGTTTTCAAACTTGGGTCCTCAGACTTGGAGGAGAACTGGTGTAAGAGGATGGGAGCTGGTCTTGTGGTAGCAAGCATGAATTGTCCCCTTTGCTAAGCAGGGTCTGCCCTGGTGTGCATTTGAATGGGAGATTACACAAGAACGCTATAAGACTTACCCCTTAGTTGATGGGGCTGCTCTGGGAAGAGCATCTGCATGCTTGCATGCAGAAGGTTCCAAGTTCCCTTCCTGGCATCTCCAAGATAGGGCTGAGAGATTCCTGACTGTAAACTTGGAAAAGCCGCTGCCAGTCTGTGAAGACAATATTGAACTAGGTGGACCAATGGTCTCAGTCAGTATAAGGTAGCTTCCTATGTTCTTAGATGTTGTTGGACTATAAGCCTTTGTGGCATAGGGATGATGGGTGTTGTAGTCCAACAATATCTGGGAACTCGTTTGAGAACGCCTGCTCTATTCATTTCTTCCACACCATGCATACTTTTATAAACTTTTTAACCATATCCTCTTGATGTTGCTTTAAAAAAACAAAAATTAAAAAGCCCTGAAGGCTTTAGTTTGTCCTCGTAGGGAAAGTACTCCAACCCTTGATCATTTTGGTTGTAAAGAGCTGCCTTCATTTGACAACTCAAGCTTAAATTCTGATTTTATCACTCTGGTGACAGTTACTGTGAGTAATTACACAAGCTGAATGTTCTATATTTTGACAATACTGTGAAGAAAAATGTTGTTAAGTCTTGACAGCTTCTTTCATGTAAGATCCAAAAGCCCTCAGATATATTTAATGTAGCTATAAATCTTAACTCAGATGCTTACATCTCTCTCTCTCTTTTTAAAGTTTATTTTTTTTTAAAAACCACCCAAACAAATAAAAACAAAACATTTGACAAATACAAACAAAGGATTTGGCTTGCATGTGTCTTTGATGATCTGGGTAAATCCTGAGGTAGGAACAGAGTGGCTATATAACAACCTTCTGGGGGTAAAACACGTATAACTGAATACAGTATACCCTTACAACATCCCTTTTATATTTAATAATAATGGAATACCCATAAAGAAGCAGGGAAACTTTCAGAATGAAGTAATTTGTTTTTTCCAGCACATTGATTGTAATTATGAAAAAATCCCCAATGAATACAAGATTAGACCTCCGAATGTAACAAACCAAATAGAGAAAGCCAAAGGGAGAGGGGAGAAAAAGTGTTGTTTCTTCCATGGAGGAAAAAAAAATCTGGTTTTCTGCCCTGGAAATATATATTACCCACCTAGAAAAAGAAATGCTATAGCTCTTGATATTGAGCTCCATCAATTTAGTCATGCGTGATCAAGTAGTCTGAGATACTTGCAACCACAATTCATAATAAAGCTAAAATATTAGGACATCAACAGATGAATGCCCTGTTTCCCAATGCACTGATTTGAGAGTGAGAATAGAAACAAATTATAACTTGCCACATGGCTATCACTTTAAACAATTCCACAAAGTCTGTTGTAACAAAGTGGGAATACTTGTCTCTTGCTGAACTGCACATGGAAACACTTCCCAATTCTCTACTTTACTAGAGATGCTACCAAATTCCATTGCATTTGAATTTTACTCCTGAGCTTGGGGTTCCATTTCAGAGACTGGAGTCCAGAATCTAGTCATGTTCTGTTGTATTCCAGCATCTCTGTAAGCGGTCTGGTACCTAAGGCATGTTACCAACATTCAGCTAATTGGTTCATTCATTCATTCATTGAAACACTTCAAATGTTTGGGTGGAGAATATCAGGCAAATATCAGCAAGGCTGTGTGTGAACCAGTCAGTAATGTAGCATGGCAACCAGATTTGAGCGGGTTCATATGTCACATCCTGGGAGCGTGAGGTCTCATGTCTCAACATATCCCCAACATTTCACCCACTTCAAGACTAGCTGGTAGTTATGTGAACCTGCCCTATATTTTCCAGGGCATTATGGAACAGATAATATCACTCACCCCTCAACATGCCAGAGACTTCTGAGTGAAGTCTAGTGGGAGGAGGGCATGCCAGTCTGTGATAGGTGTCAGACTCATAGCCCTCTGCTGTACTGTGGGGCCTTTTGACAAGGCAAAAGGCAAAGACATTCTCAAAAACATCTATTCTTAAATGACAAAACCGCATGTGTGAAGGGCTTGTGTGATCACACCCCATTTCTTTATAGCCAATCCAAGTCATCCGGCTTTTCTCAAGTACTTAAAGTGAGGTATTTAAATGTCTAATGCAAAGGATATAAAACAAATTTCCCAAGGAACTCATTTAACAGCATAGCATAACAGATCTATCAAGGGAGCAGACAAACTTTAGATAACTATGTTTGTGTTCGCCAATAACGGCTTCAGCAATGAATAGCAGCACTGGGGGGGGGCAATTCACTGGGAAAAGGGATCTAAGGGAAAGAGTGAACCCCTCCCCCTAAGCATGCCACAATCCTCCCTCCCATGTCTGATTTTGAGTGGAGGGCGGGGAGTCACTTCCAGCTGGAAGCACACCTTAACAGCACACACCTTGTGAACATCTAGTTTAAGGAGGGTTTCTGGATTCTGCAAATGGGGTGGCATGCGAAGTAGTCTTGCACTACTAGCATCAATCCTGTTGTGCAAAAAGCAGGTTGTGCACAAAGCATTGCACAAAGGTTATGACACAAAGAAAATAACCTTTGTTCCAAGGAGGCACTAGGGGAAGATGTGTTCCTGCTAGCACAACATGATTCATGAATTTATTGCACAACAATAATCATTGTGCAACCTGTTGCACTTCCTCTTGCACAAGCTTGTGTATGTCTCTGAGAAGGTTCCTTTTTCATTCACAGAACATAAGAACAGCCCTGCTGGATCAGGCCCAAGGCCCATCTAGTCCAGTATCCTGTTTCGCACAGTGGCCCACCAGATGCTGCTGGAAGCCACAGGCAGGAGTTGAGGGCATACCCTCTCTCCTGCTGTTACTACCCTGCAACTAGTACTCAGAGGCATCCTGCCTTTGAGGCTGGAGGTGGCCTTTAGCCCTCCAACTAGTAGCCGATAATAGACCTCTCCTCTGTAAAGTTATCCAAACCCTTCTTAAAGCCATCCGGGTTGTTGGCTGTCACCACATCTCGTGCTAGAGAATTCCACATGTTGATTATGCATTGTGTGAAAAAGTACTTCCGTTTGTTGGTCCTAGATCCCATTTGTTGGTCCTAGATCAACACTGCAGAACACCACCACAACAAAGAGTATTCCTGTGAACATCTATCTGTGTGCTACTCCTTCGGTAGTGTAAGATCTCCAGGCAAGACCAGAGCCATCATTTAGGTAATCAAGGCTAGGAATCAGTATACTGGGCACATAAGACAGCCATGCCAGAATATGATTCCAACTGAAAACAAAGCTAATATCAGATACAGACATACAAGCATAGCTTTTTGAGATACATCAGATATGGAATTCTTGGGACAAGAATCCAAGAATAACTTACAGAATAATGTGGTATTTTAAAAAACATATCCTAAGGCTGCCTTCATGCTACAGCCAGTAAACGATGTTTTGCAAGTATTCAAATGCATTGACTTTGAATTTGGACTCCAGTCATCTGAACTATTTTTCTCCCCTGCCCCCCCCCCCGGCTTCTTGAAACATGGGGGAGACTAATTAGCTGGGTTTTAGTCAGCATGATTCTTGATACTTGACTTCCTTATGAAAATATAAACCTTTATGAGTTAATAGCCACATAGAAAGGAAGCAATTGCAAACAAATGATTACCAGACCACAGAGGCTGGTGGTGCTAAAAAAAGAAAAACTTCAAGCCTTGTGGTGATGTACACAAAGGGAAGTTCTTTGAGACACCCGCTGTTAACTAATGAGCTGATTCTGTAGAAATTACCATGCCGAATAAAAAGAGTTCCACATTAACACCATGATCCTAATAACATTTTCTTGGAAATTAATTCTATCAGCATCAGTGGAACCTTCAGCCAAAGTAGTGGTATTTAAGGTGGGGGTGCCAGCAAATAGTATCTTATCATACTCTGTTAGTGAGGTAAACTAAGGAAGCTGTTTTCAAAAGCATTTATTATTATTATTTCTTGTTTACACAGTCAGACAGGTGTTATTGACTGGTTTGTTTTATCCAGACATTGAGTCCTTCCCAAGGACCTGGGATGGCTGATTTTTATTGTCAATTGTTATAGATATCATCGCAGAATATAGGCTGTTCCCAGTAAAGCTGTTTTTTGTAATTGGCTGATGGTGATTTCTGTGGCCCCTATGGTGTTGAGGTGCTCTTCAAGGTCTTTTGGAACTGCACCCAGGGCGCCAATTACCACTGGGATTATTTGGGTCTTTTTCTGCCTCAGCCTTTCAATTTCAATTTGTAGATCTTTGTATTTGGTGATTTTTTCTATTTCTTTTTCTTCTATTCTGCTATCCCCTGGTATTGCTATGTCGATTATTTTCACTTGTTTCTTAAACAGAAATGGAGGTCAGGTGGGGAGCACACTACTTGAGGGGGTGCTTGCCCTCCCTTGCCAGGAGCAACCTTTATTCTATGGTCTGCAAAGCAATGAAGCCCACTCAGATTCATAATGGTAATGAATCTTTCCCTTCCAGCTTGATATGCGTTGTACCAAAGCAAAGCCTCTCCAGAATTGGAGATTCTGCCTGTGTTGTGTAATTCTGGCTTTGTATCTGCTAATCTTCTTTGACACTGCTGTTATTTGCTGCTTTATTATTTCCAGGACTTCTCTACTCTTTGGTGTTTTCATTCTTCAGCTTCTTGTCTTTCATATCTTTCAATTTACTAGCATCTGATCTAAGCCTGGAGATTTTATTTTCTAATCTAATCTTCCATTTAGGTGATGTACTACTTTCTTTTTTTACAGGTCCATTGATCTTATATCCGAGCTCTTGTGTTGTTATTGTTGCTGCACTGTACATTAGTTGGTTTGTTTCTTGCAAATTCTTGGTTGTTATTTCTGCAAGTGCAGCATTGACATCTTTTAATACCTGAGCAAGTTGTTTTTTGGCAACTGTTTTTAGAGCTGGAAGTCGAACCCTGGTGGTTGTTTGGTTCATGTGCTGAGTTATTTTTTGCTTTAGTTCTTGTTGCTTTTCTGTTAAACGGCATTCAGGTTTTTGAGGTGAAGGCAAAGGGGAGGTTTCCTGGTTTTAATTTTGAAACAGTTCAGTAACAGTGGCATCCTCTATTTCCGACACCTCCTCCACCTGCGCCTGAGCAACTGCTTCAGTTGGTGGTAATTCTTCTTCCATGTCTTGAACCTGTGTTGCTCTTTGCAGTTCTTCCAGCTCAACTCCTGTGAATACTTTATTTCTTATTATGAATCTTCTCTGGTCTGCTAGCTTTTGTTCTGTTATTTCTGTATCTGGATGCTTCTCTTTCCAAATTTGGTACACTTTTTAAATAACCTCTTCTAGTTGGACTAGACTTGTAATAGCAGATCATTATTTCCTTGTTGGCATTTTTCGTATATTTTTTTCAATTAAGCGACGTTTCTTCCAGTAACTTTGCTGTCTTCAGCCCTGGTTGCTCAACTGAAGATCCTGAGTCCTGTTGCCCACTTGCCACAGATGTCCAGGGACTGCAGCACCTGGCGCGGTCCTTGTTGACTTGGGCAACGACCGATCCGGTATAGATTTATTAAAGTTATGTCTCACCATATTGTTGATGGGAGAGGCACTCTTTGTCTGGCTCCTCTGGTGAGACCTTTCCAGTATGGTTGGACCTCTGGCATAGCTCTCACCTTCCTCAGAGCACGCAAGCCCCACAACCACACCAAGGTAGTGCCTCACTGGGGGATTATTATTATTATTATTATTATTATTATTATTATTATTATTAATTCAATTTCTATCTATACTGCCCTTCCAAAAATGGCTCAGGGCAGTTTACACAGAGAAATAATAAATAAATAAATAAGATGGCTCCCTGTCCCCAAAGGGCTCACATTCTAAAAAGAAACACAAGATAGACAATCCAGCAACAGTCACTGGAGGTACTGTGCTGGGGATGGATAGGGCCAGTTACTCTTCCCCTGCTAAATAGTAGCACACAGAGTAGCACACAGAGAATCACCATGTTAAAAAGGTGCCTCTTTGCCCAGTTAGCAGGGGATATAGTATGGGGATGTGCACGAACTGAGTTTCATGCACTGGTTTGGGGAAAGAGTCTGGGCTCCACGGGGAGGGAAGTGGCGAGCGGGATCTTTAAAAAAGAGGAGAGCAGGTCCTTACCTGCTCTCTGCCTCTGCATGCAGCTTCCTGCTATGGTGGTGCTCATCCCAAGGACTCATGTGTGATGCTAGTACACACATGGAGCCCACACATGCGCAGGCGCCATTTGCATGGTCAGAAACACCATGCTGACCATGTGCATGCCGGTGCTACACATGGGTTCTTGGGAAGAGCACTGCCACAGCAGGGCACTGCCACAGCAGGAAGCTGCATGTAGGGGCAGAGAGGAGGAAAGGACCTGCTCTCCCACAAGTTTAGCAAGGTTGGAGTGGGCCTGGGGACAAGATTGTAAAATGGGCCCCTCACTGCCTGCAGGTCTTGCCACTGAATACATATGCATGCTTATACTTTTCAGAGGTCCAATATTGTTCTATTCTACAATCCTTGGCTTCTTGGTTCCATGTAATATTCTAATTTTCTGGGATTGTGGATTTGGGGTTTTCATGAGCTGTACGCCATGATCATCACAATTATAACAAATTAAGGCTTGACTTATCTCGCTATGCATGTAATGCGTCTGTCTCATATATCAGTTTCACCTTTTAATTTGCATTACTGAAATTAATGGACTTTTGCATGATATTCTAATTTTCCGAGTTTCACCTGTACACGTTATCAATTTCTTCCTCTTCCTCTTCCTCCACACACAAAAGAAGCACCAGCAACAGTCACTGGTGGGGCACTATGTTGGGCTGCATAGGGACATTTGCCCTCCCTCTGCTAAATAATGCCTCTTTCAGTACATATAACACGAGTTAAGCACCAAATGACCCTTCTCACATCACTTCCGTAGTGTGGCAGCCACTGCAGCTTGGTGTCTTCCCGGGTCAGGAGGATGACGGCAGGAGCCTGGAGGGGACTCCAAGTTGTGGCTCCTTGCCACACCAGCACTCTCCTGTTTCTGAGAGGGATAAGAACAGAACCACATTGTGGACTACTCCTCCCAAGTCACCTGGGGCTAGTAAAGAGCAGCACTTCAGCAGCTTCCAGAGGGCAAAGGTAACATCAGAAGGAGCCCTGAGTTTCTGTGAAATTCAACCCAGTATTTATGACTATACAGTCTTCCCTCCTGCTTTCCTGCCTTCACATCTCTCACCAATGGCAACTTTGGGTTGTTTTTTTTTAAATGTTCACAATGCATATATGTCTAAATATGCCTCTACTAACTGGGCAAAGAGGCATCTTTCAAAGTGGTGATTCTCTTATATTAAGCAAGGGGAGAGCAACTGGCCCTAATCAACCCTAGCACAGCATCCCTCCAGTTGCTGTTGCTGTTGCTGGTGCCTCCTTTTTATTTCTTTGGGCCAGTTCAGACGAAACCTGAAACCGAAGGTCCATTCACCTCTGGTTTCACTAGCTGAACATCTGAACCTGGGTAACTGTAGTTAAGGGGGGGGGGGGAATGACCGGTAGTTTTCCTCCCCTAATGCAATTTATTATCTCCAGTTTATAATGAGTTATACTGCCAGCGCCTTTATTATGTCCAGTCCGGGAGTGCAGTTTGCCTTTGCCTCCAACTGGAATTGAAGGAGGAAGCTCCTCCCTCACTCCAGCTCCTATTGGGCTGCACAGGCTGTCCTTCAGGAAAAATGGAATCCTGTACAGACAGCTCCCCTGCCTCTCTGCAATCATGCTGACTGCAAGTCAGCAAGACTGCAGTAGGTCTGAAAACAGAGGGGAGAGCAGGGGGAGGGGGCATGGAATCTTGGATCCACTGGACCCGCAGTTCCGTATTTTGTCTTAACTGGCCCTTTGTAATGGGGTGCCATTGGGGAGGGGGAACCATTTTTTCCCTGCATAAACTACATTGAAAATTTTGTTGTTGAAAAGAGGTAAAGTTGTGTCATCGAGTTGGTGTTAACTCCTAGTGACCACAGAGCCCTGTGGTTGTCTTTGGTAGAATACAGGAGAGGTTAACCATTACCATCTCCCATGCAGTATGAGATGAAGCCTTTCAGCATCTTCTTATATCGCTGCTGCCTAATATAGGTGTTTCATACTCTGGGAAACATATCAGCAGGGATTTGAACCTGCAACCTCTTGCTCCCTAGGAAAGTTATTTCCCCACTGCGCCATTAGGTGGTCATTGTATATAAGTAATAACAGTAGTAATTTGTAGTTTTGGATCTTTCTGCATTAGTTAAAATTCTGTTTAAGTTAAAGTTACGTGATGCATGATAACTTTTTATTTTATGTAACTGGCTTTTTAAAAAGAAAAGTTACGAGAAGAGTAAGAAGAGAAATCAGTAGAGAATATGTATATAATTCTTTGCTCTTTTTATATTCCTGTTTCAAACCAAAGTCAGAGATATCTGACTTCTTGTGTTTGTGCTCCAGTAAATTATTAGAAAAATTTAATGGAACTAAGTGTGAGCTCAGCAAAGAAGCCTCTGTATGATGAACATACTTTTACAAAAACCTGCCTAATATGAACTGGAAGATTGCTGCATTTTACCTGGTGCATTGGAACTGTAAAGTCTGGCTTCACCATCAGAGTGTGACCTGTCATCTGGCAGTGATTAGTTGCATGGCTACCTTTGGGCTGCTGTTCTTGTTGGTTCTTTTGACTAAGAAGTAAATAATGATCTGGAGAAAGACTTTACCACCATCAAGTAAACAGGTAATTGGACAGCTGATTTCAAAACCAGAGAGGTATAGAATGCATTTGAAGCTAGTCAAAAATGTGTTCTTTCCCCTTACCTTTGGTTGTTTTTATTAGCTGCTAAAATCTGCATTCTCCCTTCCCCCTCTCCTGCCTTTCCTTTCCGCCTGGTATGCAGAGAACACAGCTCAACTGATGTCTATAAAACAAGGGGGTTTTCTGACTTGGAGAGGACAATAAGCTCTAGATGACTAATGGTTTTCCTCCCAACTGGCTGCCCAGATCACTCCCTGGTGTATCACTTCCTCCTGTATATCTGATGGTATGCATTAACCACACTCGTTTGGTGAGCTATATGTCTACAATGGACTTTGACTTCTTGCAAGATAAGTTTCTACCAACTGGCTTCTATTTATATAAGTAATATGAAACTATTGCACATCATAAGATCTCTCCTGCAGGATAGGGTTATGGTCTTCTTGGGCTTTTTGTATAAGAAGTTCTCAGATGGTTTCAGAGGGCACACATTTGAGCTTGTTAAAAATAAACAATGACTCAGCTTGCTCTTTTACACAAATGGAAGTTGTTACTTCAGATCCAGAGGAAACAACTGTGGGCAGCAGGATGTTCAGTAGGAGAAGAACCCACACTTCCCTCTGTCAAGGATGCAGGGTTACTGAGTAAATGCATATTAATAGTGCATGCATAAACATTTTCTTTTTATACATGATCAGAAAACTCAGAAATGAAGAACACTGAGGAAAATGCAAGCTCATCCCTTGGGACCTTGGTGAGACAGGAGGTTCTCAAATGTAGGACTCCAGATGTTGTTGGACTACAGCTCCTATCATCCCTACGCTTTGGCCATTGTGGCTGTTGATGACGGGAGTTGTAGTAGTCCAACAACATCTGTGGACTCAAGTATGAGAATTCTTGTGTTAAGAAAAGCCAGGGGCTCCACTAAGAGCAGAATGAGGTGGAAATAAGATGGAAGGGTGCTGAGAAGAAACAACAGAATGTCAGAAGCCTTCTTTGCTAAAAACTAGTTTGAATGCTCCCTGATGTTAAAAAATAAATAAATGACAGCATGCAAATAGAAACTAGCATATTAAGGAGAAAGGGTCCAGTCCAGCCTTTTGCTAACTGGGGTAGCTTTATGTGTGCAGAGAATTTTTCTCTGAAAAAAGAGAATTTTTCTCTTTTTTATGTGTGCATAGAATATATATATACACATACCACTTTTCAACCAAAGTTCCCAAAAGCAGTTTACATAGATAAACATAAATAAATAAAATGGCTCCCTGTCCCCAAAGGGCTCACAGTTTTTAAAAGAAACATAAGGTAGGCGCCAGCAACAGCCACTGAAGAGATACTGTGCTGGGGCTGGATAGGCCCAGTTGCTCTCCCCCTGCTCATTAAAGAGAATCACGTTTAAAAGGTGCCTCTTAAAAGGTGCCTCTTTGCTCAGTTACCAGGGGGTCTAATGATGATGGAACATTAATAAAAAGTGACACACAAACACACCCCACTTGAAGTCTGGAGTCATTCAGGCTGTTCTTGTCCCTCATTCTGCTGTGTGTATTCTAGACCACTAGACCACAGGTTTCTCTTTAGACTCGACCACAAGTCACTTTATGGGGAAGTTGTGCAGCAACAGGAGCCATAGGGCTCCAGAAGACAGAAACATCAGGTGGTGATTGACATGGGTGACTGAGCCACCCCAGATCGAACACCACACAGAGGACTTTCATATCATGACCTCGCATCACCAGAAACCCACTGCTTTTCAATGGACTCAATCCACACATTCAGCGATCAATGCTCAAGCACAGAGTAATCAAGCAATGGGAAGTCAAGGGATGTGCATGCATCTGTGAGCTGGTCCCTAGTTTCGTAACATTCCAGCTGCCCATACAGGCCTGGCAACTGGGACAAATTTTTCTGTTCACCAAATGGAATAAGTCCAGTCATAATTATTAAATCTAATTGCATAGAACTATATTAGTGACTAAATGACAGAGCAACAGATCATAATTCCCCAGGTTGAATTGTACCTTTGCCATGAACTCACTAGGTAGCTTGCAGTTCTGCCCCCCCCCCCCGCAAGGCTGGGAGAACAATCTTGACCTATTTTGCAAGGTCGTTTTAAGGAAGGCAACAAGATAATGTATGTAAAGCATTTTGACCATTATAATAATGCTATGTATTATGTGAATAGGATTCTTTCATTTGCTAGTGTGAAGCGTGCCTCATTTCTAAATCACTGAAATAATACAGCATAAATGCAGATAACTGTGTTTATATGTATAGCTAAAATGTCTATTTCCTCAGTGAAGAGGAATCTCAGTCTGCTTACATACTGCAAACCTTTGCACTTCTAAAGACCATCGGAACCTAGATGCTCCTCTGTTCTGCACATTTTATTGGTTCACTTCACAGAAAAGCCACATAGTTATTGCACAGGGTCTTCATGAATCAATCTGTTAGTGTGCAATTCAAGTTGCAGTAAAACAAGCCTGCTTCATATGTTAACAATTGTGGCTTGGATTTATAAAAGCATGACACATTGCTTGCACTGGTTTCCTAAGTATTTTCTTCCTACTGAGTTCATCTACAATAAAACCTCTTTTCTTTCTGAAATCCATTAAGACCGTGTCTCTCTCCACAGATGCGTCTCTATCAGGAAAGGGTTTCCTGCTTACATTCTGAAAATATCTGTTTCTTTCTATTTTAAAAGATCAATGAGCGATATGAGTAAAACATCTCCTGATTTAAATCTAGTTTAGACTAGATTTTCAGTCCATCATTCTAGGAAAATCTCAGTGATTTTCAGTGTCAGTAAATGTATGATGTGCTAATTTGGTATAGAAATTAACCCAATGACAACATGGGGAAAGTAGGCAAAAGCATGTAGGCAAAAGGAGGCATTGGCAATGACCTACAGCTATGGCTCTAGTGAAAATGACACCCGTAAAGCATGCACTTGCAGAAGTGGAAATGGAATACTAGCCAGGATGGGTCCCTGGGCAGAAGAAGTATATTCTATTGAAGTCTGGCAAAAAAAACCCAACAGAAATTATGTACTATTATTTCAATTTCTATACCGCCCTTCCAAAAATAGCTCAGAGCGGTTTACAAAGAGAAACAATCAATAAATAAGATGGCTCCCTGTCCCCAAAGGGCTCGCATTCTAAAACGAAACATCAGATAGTCACCAGCAACAGTCACTGTGCTCTTTTAAGACCTTCTCTGTGTGCAAACCTACTACCAGGCCCTGCTACTGTGACAGATCTGGCTGACAGGGACCAGGGGCAAGGCCTTTCCAGTAGTGGAATGACCTCCTGGAGGAGCTCCAACCATTTCTCTCTCTGATGAGTTTTAAAAAGAGCTTGAAAATCCTCCTCTTCCAAGAGGTATTTTAAATCTGGTTTTCAACATTTCTCCGTTTTGATTCAGAGTTAGCATTTGTGTTGTTGCTTTTAATTTTTGTTGCTGTTTGTTTTCATTGTGTTGATTTTTATTGGCTGACATACTGCACAGTGAGCAGCGCATCCAAGAGGAATGCAGGGTTCTTGCTTCCATGCCAGCCAAGGGCCTGTGTACACACCTTCCAAAGGCAAAGATTCCTCTGTGCCGCCAGAGCTGTGGGGCATAGCAGCTGCAACCAGCCCTCATTTGAGGATGATGGGGGTTGGTCGCAAATACGATAATGCACAGCTTCAGAGGCACAGAGAAGCCTCCACCTTTGGAAGATGTGTGCACAGGCTCTTGGCTGGCACAGAAGCATTGAGTGTACACCCCTCCAGTGTTCCCTCTAACAGGGATTCTTAGATGTTGTTGACTACAACTCCCAGAATCCCCTGCTGCAATGGCTTTTGCTTGGGGATTATGGGAGTTATAGTCCATAAAATTTGGGAATCCTTGTTAAAGGGAACACTGCACCACTCTTGGGATGAATTTTATTGTTGTATTGACACTAAATGTTCTTGTTGTTTTTATTGTAAGCCTGCTTGAGCAGCAGAGTGCTGAGAGTGGGTGCAGTAAAAATATTTTTAATTTTTTTTAAAAAATGAATACATACATGTTTGGAAACTGGGCAAGATTGAGAGATGAACTACGTTCTGGAAGCAAATTCTGTACAGAAAGACTAAAGGATCTGAGTATGTTCAAAGTGCAGAGGAGGAAGAAGGATATGTTTCCGTTCCAAATATTTAAAGGGATCCTAAGTGATCAGGATGTTGGAATATTATACTTCAAAGGGACTTACGCACCACAACCCTAAACATACTTACTTGCAAGAAAGTTCCATTGAAATCAGCGGCATTACCTCCAATGAGAGGTTTAAGGGGGGGGGGGGAGTCTGTAATCCTCAACCTATGTGGAAGCAAGTTACATTTATTTCCTCACAACATCTTTAAATATCTGTAATTTGCAAATTAAAATTTGCTTAAAATTTGCTGAGTAGGTTATTATTAAAAATAAATATCTTTTAAAAGGAGAGCTGAAACTGAGAGAGAGTGATCTACACCACACCACACAATGAGCTCATGGACAAGGCATAACCTGAAATCAGATCTCCAAGCTACGTCCATTCATTCATTCATTCATTCATTCATTCGATTTCTATACCGCCCTTCCAAAAATGGCTCAGGGCGGTTTACACAGAAAAATAACTAATAAATAACCCACTCAGCATCCATAGCACACACTATTTAAAGTACTATACCTGAATTGCTATTTCCAGCAGGGCAACACAACTTTAGCCCTCCTGCAGATTTTGGACCACAGCTCCCATCATCTCTGACTGTTGACCACTGTGACTGGAGATGGTGGGAGTTGTAGTCCAAGAACAGCTGGAAAGTTGAAGTTGTGCAACCCTGATATATAGTGATGTCTCTCACCAAGAGTATTCACTGGTTATAGTACTAGTATTTTAGTATATCACTATTATTACAGAGAGCCAACTTGATGCAGTAGATACCAGGTGCAATGGAGAGCAGGTTCAACATCCCAGCAAAGCTTACAGTGTGATCTTGGGCGCATTACTGACTGACATCCTAAGAACCAAGCATCAGTGCTCCATGTGATGTGCTGATGCCATGGAAGGGATCAACTAACTCAGCACTGGCACTTCTGCAGGGAGTGGGGAACGTTGATTACCTCCCCTTCTCGCAGAATCCCTGTGTCACCCAAATATATGTCCCTGAGGGTCATGCAGTGCTCAGGGACATATTTTCAGGTGATACAGAGGACTTCTGGGGGAAGAGGTGGTCGTCAAAACTGCCTCCCACCCATGCATGTGCCAGTTCTGCATCTGTTGATCCTATCCACAACTCTGCTGCTGCATTAGTCTGGAACTAGTGTGCAGCACTGGTGCATCTTACAGACCACCAGTGCTTTGTTAGGACGCTGGCCATTGTCTCTTGACCTGGCCTACTTGAAGGACTATTGTGAGGATAAAAGAGAGAACCAAATACATTGCCTTCAGCTCTTTGGAGGAAGGATAGGATGATAATGTAATTTCTTGTTATGGTATAACATAATCTGATTGTTTACTAATAGCTGTGTAGCCTTTGCTTTTTATTTATAATTTCATTTTTAAAGATCACAACCTATTTTTGAAAAAAATAACATAGAATAAATCTAATCTGCATAAAGACACTCCACGAAACTTCAGTACTGATTTGGTTTTAAGGCTCATTTTTAAAGTTCAAGGAAGAAATGCCATTTTTCAGAAAAGGCTTGTGAAATATCTTGCACGATCAGTTTGCGACAACTCGTGTTTCCACACATGGTCTTATTTCCTTACCAACTATATTTTGCCTTTGGCTAAATCCACCCTATGTCATAATCAATTAGATCTTCCATTTTTCCCCTTCAAGGCCCAAACCCTAGCTGCCACATGAAAGTCTCCAGACAGGTGTGTGAATGTGTGTTTTGTATGAATGTTTACTCATGGCATGCTAATTAAGCCCTGTAGGTGTGTTTGTGCCACATTTTTGAAAAATAAATCATACAGAAAATATGTTTGAGTTCCTCTCTCTCACTTGCTCTCTGTCTTCAGAGTGTGAGATCAGTCTTTGTGGCATAATGTAATTCCCTGCTTATGTTCAGACCATGAACTCCCACCTCATTTAGCCTCTGGCTTTCGAAGAAATATGAAATGGAGTAAGTCAGAGTATTTTTCCACCATTAGAAAAGAAGTAAATTTTAAATGGTGAATAGCAAGGCTAATCCAGACTTCCCTAATCAACAAGTGGACTCTGCTTAATTTCTTACACTTTTGTATAATGGGTTGAAATGCCTGAGTAACAGCCAACAAAACATTTCTTTTGGTTCCATAATAAATGTCATAAAGATCTGTTCAAGTCATTAATGAAACTGCCCCTGGCTGATTGGTGAACACCCCTAAATCTATGTTCAGACTTACGTGGGGAAATTAATTCAGAAAGGACAGTTTCATGTCAGATTTAATTTGCACAAAGTTGTGGACTTATGAAATGACTGGACTGAGACAAGATTTAAGTTTCAAAATCAAAAGAGGGTATTTATTGTAGGGAGGGGTACAGCAGAAAGAAATGTGTGGTTAAAGCAATATTACTATCAAAAATACTTTTAACTGCAATGAGGCATTTTAGCTTAAAGACCTAATTGTATAAGTTCCCAGGTGGACAAGAGAAAGAGGATTTTTAGAGAGGGAGGTGATTGGGTTTAAGAAATGGGAATAGAGATAGAATTGGACCCAGTGAGGGGCAAACGCTCATATCAGCTGATCTGGACAAAGGGATCTCAAGGCTCCTGGAACCACCAAGGGACCTTGTTCCTGTGGGACCGCTCGGGCAAAGGTGGGTGCAAGAAAGTTGGAGGGATTAGTTAGTAGAGGTGAATACATGAGGATGCTTCCTCCATGGAACCAGTTTCCTATGTTAGCAAGGAAGACTCATGCTGGGTAAGAAAGTCGATCTAGAGAGTGGTATGAAGTACTGAACACAGCCTGGCTTGGCCTGTGAACAGCAAATCGCCCAAACAGCAGCTGGTGACTCCAAGGTAGTGGGTACACAAAGAGCTCATTGGATCATGAAACTGGGACTTCTTCTTATACCCAAAACCATACCCTGGGGGCACATTCCAATTGAGCTTTTTTGTTGGATAGGTGTGTTGGGTGGAACCGGCAAGGATTGTTGCTGATCTCTCTTCCTGCATGTAACAATGTGGGAATTGTCAGGTATGCCAAGGCTTTTGTCATGAAAACAGAGTGCATAGATGTGAGAAGAATGGAATGGAAGGTCCAATAATCCAATCAGTACTTTTAATGGGTGCATCTCTTAGGTCTTTATCGCTGACTTAACCACTTTGGTAAGGGGGGGGGAGGAGATTTACCTCCGCAAGCCTTATCTGTGTTCTTCCTGCTGGCTCATTACCTGGCTGCTATCCTTTGCAAGGAGAGGGTGGGGAGGCAGTTCATTCCGAGTACAGAGTGGCCTTGGCAGAGAGTTAACCTGCTTTTAGTTAATTTCTAGGGTCTACTTAGGATATCCCAGCATAGGGAGGGTGTGCATCTGCTCCCCTTTCCAATGTGCTTGTTAGGAGCCAAATCTAGGGGTGACAGGCCCACTGTCATTAAGTGACCTGTTCCCTTGTGCCATAAATGGAGAGCTCACAATGCTGTGAAGCTCCTGAACATGTCAAGAGTGAGATCTCCAAGCCTGGAGACTCAAACACAAATGAGGGGGCTCCTGGGAGCATTGTTAGCAACAAGGTCCAAATATTCTGTCAGAAATCTTAGCCCAGCCTCAATATGTTTCATGCTGATTGACAAGCTGAAGAAAAACATTGTTGGCTTTAGATCAGGGGATCTCTACCAGTGGTACGCCAGATGTTGCTAAACTACAACTCTCATCAGCCCCAGCTACAATTTATTGTGACTGGGGGTGATGGGAGTTGTAGTTTAGCAACATCTGAAGTACCACTATTGGTTGGGATCCCTTGCTTTAGAGCATATAATTGTCTTGAAAGGATCCTTGTAATGGGACCAACACTGGGGACCACAAACCTATCTCTGCTATCCCTTACAGGTTATGGGGAAACAAGCAGAGAATATAACTCAATAAATTAAAGACATGCAGGAAATGGGAGTTATACAACCTCCAGTGGTCCTGGTCCAAAAACCATACAAAAAAAAACCTTTCACTTTTGTGTAGTTTACAGGCTTCTCAACAAAATTACTAAACTAGATGTGTGCCCTCTGCCCAGCATGGATGAATTATTTTATTTGTTTGTTTATTATATTTGTCAACTGCCCCAAGGTTCTTCTCTGGGCGGTTTACATCAACATTAGTGGACAAATTGGGCTCAGCCAAATACCTGACACTAATAGATCTTACAAAAGGATACTGGCAGGTAGAATTGTACCCAGGTTCTCAGGCTATATCAGCCTTTACCATGCATGTTGGCTTATTTCGGTTTAGGGTTCTCCCATTTGGTCTTTGGAATAGCTCTGCGACCTTCCAGATGGACTAAGTGACTTTACAGGCTTGATGTTCTCTTGGTTACAGGCTTGATGTTCTCTTGGTCCACCTGGTGGCCCAGGAAGACAACTTCAGGTAAGCCTATCTGATACTTGGCCACTTTAATAGTTTAAGCCTCTCTCCTTTATGCAGTGCAGAACCCTTTGTACTCTAAGTGATCCTTAGATCACTGCCAGGAATCACTGAAGATTGCCACATCATTTAAACATGCAAGCGCATCATTTAAACATGCAACTTACCTGAAGGGGTGAACTAAGCCTGGCTCCCACTCTGTGGAGACAGAAGGGATCCTCCAAAGGTAGGTTCAGACCCAGACTTGAGTTCTCCCTGGAAGCAGAGGGTGGTGGCATTGACTCTCTGACACCGCACTGGAATGGGTGGGTGAGTTGACTCCAGTGGGCTCCATTACACTCTTCTTCCCCTTGCCTTAGCACCATGGCTTGCCAGGAGGCTTGCCAAGTGAAAGAGGAGCAAGACAGGACCTCACTTGACAATAATAATAATTTTCAAAGACAGAATGAGAAAAATTAATATACTGCTTTTCAACAGAAGTTTCCATGACAGTTTACATAGATATAAACAAACAAAACAAAATGGCTCCCTGTCCCCAAAGGGCTCACAATCTAAAAAAATAAACATAAGGTAGACACCAGCAACAGCCACTGGAGGGATGCTGGGCTGAGGATGGACAGGGCCATTTGCTCTCCCTCTGCTAAATAAAGAGAACCGCCACTTTTAAAAGGTACCTCTTTGGTCAGTTAGCAAGAGACCTCTCATTTACAGCCAATGGGCGGCAGAGATGGGTCAGCATATAAGCCAACCATTGGTCAACTTCCCTGGCTCAGTTTGAAACTACCTAGCACCTCCCCCCACACACACCCTTCCTCCCTGGCACACAATGCTGAATTACCTGGTTGCTTTGGGGCTTAGGAATTCCACTCCACACACCATATCTGCCTTGGCCCTGCCTTGGCCCCGATCCCCACCGCCCCTGTTGGCTCCACGACGGAGGCAGCAGTCATGTGGGCAGCTGATCCGGCCACCCAGCGAGAAGCAGCTGCTCGTCTGTGGAGAGAGTGGGCTAAGCCCGCTCTCCCCGCAGAAGAGGCGGATTAATGTAGTAGCAAATGTAGCATTTGCTACGGGCCCCGCATGCCCGGCTTCCAACTGGGAATTAAAGTTAAAACTTTACCTGTTTTATTTGGTCCATATTAGATCAAATATCCCTTTTCTGCTAAATGTGCCTTTTAAGAGAAGGCCCAGCACAGCATCTGTCCAGTGGCTGTTGCTGGTGCCGACCACATTTTTCTTTTTAGAGCCCTTTGGAGACAGAGAAGCATCTATCCACTCTTTATTTTTCACTTTGAGAATTTTAATTGAAAATCACTTTGAGAATTTTGATTGAAAAATGGTATATAAATGTTCACTGTTGTTGTAGTAAGTGTGAGTTTGTGGCTTGGTCTCCCATACTCCAAAATATAGCAAATGAAAAAAATTGAATTACTTTACTATGCAAGTAAATAATTTACGTTTTAATATTTATGTACATTAAAAAAAAAATTAGGGCCCCTTTATAACATATGCTACAGGGCCCGCACTGGCTTAATCCGGCCCTGCGCAGAACCCCCTCCGGCGCTTCACACCGATCGTGCGCAGCGCCTCACTCTGTTCTGCTAGACTGAGACATGGTGCGAGTAGAGGGTAGGTGCCCTTTCTCTGAGGGCACAGCTGACAAGGTGGGTAATGAGACCAACTAGACATTTGGGAGAGCATCCTGAGTGCAGAGGAATGTAGGAAGCTGCCTTCGACAGAGTCAGACCATTACTTCCTCTAGATCAGAACTGTCTAGACCAGGCCTGCTCAACTTAGGCCCCCCAGCTGTTTTTGGACTACAACTCCCATAATTCCCAGCCACTGTAGCCAATAGCCAGGGATTGTGGGAGTTGTAGGCCAACATCTGCAGGAGGGCCAAAGTTGAGCAGGCCTGGTCTAGACTGACTGGCAGCAGCTCTCCAAGGTTTCAGGCAGGAGCCTCTCCCCGCCCTGCCTGGAGGTGCCAGGGATTTGAACCTGGGACCTTCTGCATGTAAAGTGGAAGCTCTAGCACTAAGCTATGACCCCATCCTCTCAGGGGAATCAGCAGCCAGCAGCCAGCCCTCACATGCAGTCACCCATCCAAATGCAAACCAAGGTGAACCTTGCTTAGCAAAGGAGAGAATTCATGCATACTACCACAAGACACTCTCAACTTCTAAGGACTAGTAAAGACTAGAGGGGTTCCATCTTCAGAACAAATCCTTAGGGGTTGCAGCCTCAAGAACTGGTACAGAACACTCTTGGGTCATTCATGACACACCCACCCCAGGTCAACTGGCTCAGAGCAGGGTGACTCAGCCGTGGCCTCCCTCATCACACCATTCAGATGTGATTAGGAGGCACAAGCATTCCATACTTCTTATTTGGAGTAACTCAGAGACAGTGAAGGGAGAACAGGTGGTTTCTCTGGGATATCCTACACAGTGATGCCCAGGTGCACTATAAGTTATATTAGGCAGGAGATATTTGATGCTGATCCAGTTAAAGGATTAAATCGTAGGGATGTGTGAATTGATTTGGGTACAAAACAATTTGTATCCACATCTACCTGTTTGGGGTGATTTGTGGATAAAACAAATAGCCCCTGTACTAGCTGTCCAGATTCGGACCCTAAACAAATCGGGGGTGATTTGATTCGGGTACAAATCGAATAGAAAAAGTTGATCTGTGCACATCCCTATTAAATAGTTAGTAACATGGTAGCCTCTTTTCATCCCATAGCTTGTGTTTCATCTCTTTTTTTTAATCACTGTTTCCTCAATAGAACAGTGTAACCCAAATGGTGTGTGTGTGTGTGTGTGTGTGTGTGTGTGTGTGTACACACCCGTGTGGGGATTATAGCCTCTTTCCACCTCTGGAGCCTTCATTGCACAAATTCTATCTCTTAGGAGTTGTGTTTTGTAATAATTCAGCAAACTATCCTCTTAATCTGAAGCATTTAAATAGAAGTCAGTTTGCAGCCTCAGCATGTTACTTGGAAAGAAGCTTTGCCGATTGCAGTGGGTCTTTCACATAATGGTTGCAGTCCATTGAGTGAGTATCACCAGTAGCATGAAGGGCTCATGTTGTTAGCAGAGGGATGGCTTACACTGGACATTCTGTGTCTCCCACAGGAATGGGATCATGTGTTCATTACAGAATCAGAGCTGGTAACAGATGGAGTTAATTTATATGCCCTGCTGGAGTAAAATGCAATGTTTCAGAAATAGTTTGGAGATGCTGGAATGTCCATAATATGAACACAATGATCTCCAATTCATTCTTCTCGTTTGCACCTTTAACTTGTATGCATCATGTGGAAATAACTTCTACACAGTTCATGTGAGCGGCTTCCATGAAATGTGCTTAGAATCAAGGTGTGAGAAATGATGATCAGGTCCCCCTTTTCTGTTTGCAGCATTTTATGTTTGCCCTCTTTTGAATGCCAATGTGTAGCCTGTGATCCTGGAGAAAACTTCCACTGAAATCAAGGAGGTTTGTTTCCAGGTGCACATGTCCATTGCTTATGTGCAAAAGTCAACATCTGAGGGTTTGTTTCTTTGCACATAATTGAAAACAGGCGGACATCCAGACTAATGAAGCACTTGCACAAATGTGTTGCACAAACCTGAAGCTTGTGTTCCGGACTAGTGCTGCACTACCACAAATGTATTTGGTGCTTGTACAACAAGGGACACAACAATGGCACACCTTCTATGTGTTGTGGGGAACTTTTGCACAAGAATGCAATTTCAAGCACCCCTGTGCCTTTGTGCAGCTACGCCATCTTCTTGCACTAGCACACTTTGTCCATTGTGGAGGCACTTTGTTAGCCTGCATGACAGTCAGTGAGGCACTTCACATGAGCAGGTCTTGTGACAGCAGGCATGACTTGTCCCCTTAGCTAAGCAGGGTCTGCCCTGTTTGCATATGAATGGGAGGCTAGAAGTGTGAGCACTGTAAGATATTCCCCTCAGGGGATGGGGCCTCTCTGGGAAGAGCATCTAGGTTTCAAGTTCCCTCTCTGGCTTCTCCAAGATAGGGCTGAGAGAGATTCCTGCCTGCAACCTTGGAGAAGCCGCTGCCAGTCTGTGAAGACAATACTGAGCTAGATGGACCAATGGTCTGACTCAGTATTTGGCAGCTTCCTATGTTCCTATGAAGTGCCAAGAGGAGATTTGTGGGGAGAGAGACTTGGACTCGCTCTCCCTGCAGACGATCATTTGCCTGTCACTGGGTGGGGGGGACCACCCGCCCAGAGGAGAGGCGGCTCTCCTGCAGGCCGCCCATGCCTTGCCACGCCTCGCCTGGCAGCTCCAGGGGTCGGGTGAAGGAAAGCACTGCCGTGAGGCACCCCACCCACCCCCAGAGCACCAGTAATGCACCACACAAATGTGTGGTGCATTTCTGGGATCTCCCTCCCTGCTCTCCTGCCCTGAGTGTGTCCACTGCGGCTGCAAGCAGCTGTGGCAGACACACAACCAGAAAAACCAGGTTCACAGAGTACTTGCTCCATTAACTTCATTTAAGAGGGTGGCTAAACAGGTGGGATTGCCGCCGTGGAGCCCCCGGCCTCACCCTTGTGCCTGCTGGTTCTCACGAGCGAGCAAAGGCGGGCTAGGCTCCCTTAGCCCAGTTTTGCTGGCTTGTGAGAATAGCCTCCATGAATATAAAGCAACACAATCAGGGTGTTTATGACAATAGCCTCCCTGGCAAAGCACTAATAATAAACTAAAGTGTTGACAACAATGCACTTCCTTTATACAGTTTGCTAAGATGGGCTGCTTCACCCATAGAAGCAGAGCACACACAAAGCACACTGTGAGGTCATTTGCACAATCAAAAACTGTGTTCTACCCAGGTTTGGGAGCTGTGTGTGCTCCCAATTTTTGGTTGTGTGGAAGCAAGGTAGGAGGAAAGCCTGGGTAGAAGTGATTGTGTGGAAGCAAAATAGGACTCCTGATTCCCAGAATCAGAGAAATAATTCTCATTCTAGCCGTTCATTGCAGGGGCGAGGGCTCTGATGCACACAAGTGCTTCCACACATGCAACATACTCTATATTCACTCAGGGGTGGAGTCACCATTGGGTGAAAGGGTTCAAAGAACCCAGGCCACCAATGAGGAGAGGCCATGAAGAGAGCCCCGCCCCGTGGCTCGGGCTCCATAGGAGCCCAGAGCGAACCTTGGGGGCGTGGCCTGGGCTGCCGAGAGCCCGAACGAGCTCTCAGCTCGTCATTTCAGGCAGTGTCGGCTGCCTGATAGGACGTTTTCCCATTTCTCTCTCTCCAGAGAGGGAGAGGAAGGGAGAAACTTTCTATGGGGCAGTCAGAGCTGCCTGAAATGATTGGCAAAGAGTTCGCCCGGGCTCTCGGCAGCCTGGGTGTGGGAGGGGGGAGTTCACTCTGGGCTCCTATGGAGCTCAAGCCACACCCCCGTGCACGTGATGTCACATGCATGGGCATATTGGAGGGGGCCGCCAAGCGGGGGTGGACACAGGCCGCCACTCGGCTGGCTCCACGCCTGTATTCACTGCTATGAAAGGGGCAACACGGCACTTACGTGTGTTCAGGTGCAATGAAAAGAATGGAGAAATGTGTGGCCATGGGACTCTGAGGTGTCACAGTTGTGCACCTTGTACAAATCTGAGAATACACAGAGCTCGGGTGTCTTGTATCTAGATACCTGCAGAGCTCTGTGTGTGCTCTCAGATTCTATTCACATGACCAGGCAGGCGGGGGAGTGGGCATGTGTGGAAGAAGGCTGCATAGTCCTTCCCTTCCCTCCAGACGATAAACAATCCCTTCTGGGAGCACTGGCCACGCTTCCACAGGACCCACTCTCCTGGATGCAGTGTATTCCACAATACACAATACACCGTTCATCCACTGCACGGCATTGGGGGATTCCCCCAGGAGACGGGCATTCCAGGTGCTTGTGACTGTGTCTCCTTGAGCTGGACACAGCCCAAGGAGCCACACAACTGGGAAGCCAGGGTTAAGGGAGCACTCACTGTAGGGGAAGAATGGCAGTCCAGTCCCCAAATAGCAAAGCAAAACCAGTTTGGTGAGAAAGCAGCAAGTCTTGAGACAGTTCTTTAGTACTGAAGAACTACAAGGATTTGTTTTTTGTTTTTTTAAGTTACAAACAAATGTGAAAAAGCCTGCAGCTTAATTTCAGCTGTAGCTCATGGCTGGAGAGAGAGACCAAAACAAACAGCCATCTCTGGAGAGACAAAATGGAGACTAACACTGGAAGAAGAAAGAGGGGAGGAGTCCAGCACATTTATCCGTGTCCCTAACCGCCGCCCCCCGCCCCAGTGGTCACTATGAGACTTATTCTGCAAGTGTTTGGGGTTTCCACAAATAAACAATTTATTATTTCTTTGCAAGGTTCTAAATGCATTTTCTTCACTTTCCTTTGGTTGCCTATCATCCCTTCTGCACAAATCAAAGCCATCTAGATGGTTAATTACAAACTGTAAGTCTGCATCCTCCTTGACTTCCAAGGCACTAGTCACACTATCAAAGTAATGTGGCAAACTATTCAACAGCAATCCTATCAAAACTGTGTCTGGCATGATTACTTCTTCAGCTTGCAGTTGCCTAGATATTTCTAACATTCTATTTATGTGCTTTGACAGACTTTCTCCTTTTCTAAATCTTTTATTGCTCAGTTTCCTTACTAGGTGCACCCTGGAAACCACAGACTTCTTTTTATATAAACCCTCCAGAGTTTCCCACATATTCTTTGCATTTTCTTTGTCTTTCAGATGTACTAAGATTGGGTCACTCACCACCAAGCAAATCATTCCTAATGCCTTTTCATCTGCTCTGTCCCATTCCTTCTGCTCCTTTCCTCCATCTGCAGGATGATGGGTGTGCAGAACACTGCTAAGTCCATGACTCTTGAGGAGCATCTCCATCTTGAGAGACCAAAGTTCATACTCAGGAGGCTTTGCAACTTTTCAACTGTCTGGAATCCTTGTGCTGTCTCCATTTTCAAAACTTTCCCCTTTGCTTTGTTTTCTATTTAACTCTCTAGGCTTTTCTCTTTTATTTACTGGCTTCTGGGCCTAGAACCCTTTGTAGGGGAAGAATGGCAGTTCAGTCCTCAAATAGCAAAGCAAGACCAGTTTGGTGAGAAACTCTGTTGCCAGATTTGGCTTTTTTAAAGCCAAATTTTGGGTTATGGCCCATTTGACTCACGAGTATACCCCTGAGGTTCTGGCCACCCTGGTGAGAAAGCAGCAAAGCAAGAGGTCTTGAGACAGTTCTTTAGTACTGAAGAACTACAAGGATTTATTTTTTTAAAGGTTACAAATAAATGTGAAAAAGTCTGCATCTTAATTTCAGCTACAGCTCATGGCTGAAGGGAGATATCCAAGCAAACAGCCATCTCTGGAGAGACAAAATGGAGACTAACACTGGAAGAACAAAGAGGGGAGGAGTCTAGCACTTTTATCCATGGCCTTAACCTCCCGCCCCCGGTGGTCACTATGAGACATTGCAGCTGAGAGCTGATGCTGCCAAGGTCCTAGCTCTAACACCCATTCTCTTAACCCCGACTAAAAGCTGGGCTAAAAGGTTGGGTTAGGTGGTGCTGCCCCACTGGGATCATGCCCATTCCTGGTGGTGCAGCCCAACCCAGGCTGGGCTTCACTTCTACCCAATCACTTCTACCCAGATTTTCCTCCTACCTTGCTTCCACACACCTGAAAACTGGGAGCACACACAGCTCCCAAACCTGGGTGGAACACAGTTTTTGATTGTGTGTATAACCTCACCAGCGGTGACTGGTGTGGGCACTGCCAGAGGTGGGGCGGTGGGAGACACGTGGAACTGGCTAGGTGCTTCCCTCTCCTCCCACCGCACCTGAAAGCTGTTTTGAGCAGCAGCACTCTGCCCAGCACCCACTGTGGTGGAGGATTGGCTCCGCCACTCAGCTGGCCTCCACACATGCATGGAGGCCATTTGCTGGACACTCAAATGGCCTCTGCCAGCTGAGTGGCGGAGCTGATCCTCCACCGCAGTGGGTGCTGGGTGGCGTGCCACTGCTCAAAACAGCTTTCAGGTGTGGTAGGAGGAGAGGGAAGCTTCTAGTAATTTACAGTCAAAGGTGCCCCCCGCCACCCCCCGGCACTGCCTGCACCAGCCGCCTCTGGACCTCACTGTATGCTTTGTGTGTGTGCTCTGCTGCTTCTACGGGCGAAGCAGCCCATTTTAGCAAACTGTGTAAGGGGAGTGCATTACTGTCAATGATTTAGTTTATTATTAGTATTTTGCCAGGGAAGCAAACCTATCTGGACATCAAAAATGTGATGGACCATCTCTGCAGAGAGTATGTGATCTGAGCCTACATCTTGAACTACATCTAAGAACTACATCTTGCAAGCTTTCCCAGTCCACAGGCAGAAGGAACAGACCTGGAAAGTTTGTATGGCTGGTCAGTCCATCCATATCTATGGAGAGTCAGTGTGGTGTGGTGCTTCAAATTCCCACCTATAAAGCTCACACTGAGTGACCTTAGGTTGGTCGCTCTTATCCTAACCCACCTCACAGGATTGTTTTGATGATAAAATGGGGATGGGAAGAATCATATATGTTGCTCTGAGCTCCTTGGAGGAAAGGCAGGATATAAATATAAGACAAAATCTATATCTACATTCTCTTACAAACAGAATGAAAGTATTTTTATATTACTAAAGAGCTGCTCCAGCCTTTTACCTCTAGAGGGAGATATAGGACTTTTCTTCTGTCTTGTTTCAAACTAAGAGGAGAATTTAGAGCCGAAGAGACTAAAAGGTGGAGCTAAAAACACTGCTACTTATGTCTTATTTATTTCAGAGGAAGAACTAGGCATGTGCTTAAAACTTATCCATTGAAATCGATGGGATCTAAAATGCTTAATTTTGGATGGATTATGCACCTAATATGTAGAAACAATAACAGTAGAGGAGGTTGCAACCAAACCTTTCTTGCGAGATTATAATTCTCACGGTTAGATATTAGATGAAATTAAGATTTCATTAATCCATTTTAAATAATAACCATTAGCAGATTTTCCCTCTGTGTTCTGGTGAAATCTGACTAGGATGATATATTGCAATAGTCCAGTATAGAAAATACATTTAGAAGGGACAGAACATCTAGAATACCAAGAGCACTGACAGTTTGACAGTTTGAGTGATGTAATGAGTAATGGAAGTCCATTACTCCATGCGAATCCATGTGAAGTTCCAGATAATTTGATCCTAAGTTTGATCCTAAGATTTTTGGTGTCAGTGAAATGTTTTTAGCTTTTTTAGTGCAGTGTCATAAAAGGTTGACGTTGCTCCCTTTCACAAGACTATGTTCTAGTGGAAAGGTTTGTTGATTTCACAGAGAAAATGTGATGATTACAACCCACTATGAATGTATGTCGATGTGGATTAACAATCTGAATCATCCAAAAATAGGATTTGAGACCATTAACAGGTTTTTAAAAAGACAGCCATATTCTGTGTGTATGTGTATCTTCTAGACTTAAATTAAAGATGAGCCCTAAATCTTTGCAAGTCCAGCTATTCTTTCAGCCCCAAACATCCATCCCTAGACATTTTGTGCTGGGCAGGGGGTGGGGTTCCTAAGGATTTAGTAGGAGGGACACCATAAGTTAATGTGAAATGGGCAAAAACCAGCAGTGTAATATGTTTAAACTTATTAGTATATTAATTGTAATATAGTATATTAATTGTAGTAATATTATTATATTAATTGTAGTAATATTAGTATATTAATTGTAATATACTAATTGTAAATGTATTTTGAAATACACGCCAGGTGTTTGTCAGTCCTCCCAAAACCTTTCCTGTTACTGGCCACTGGAATCAAGGAAGAGCAAATCCACTTCTTGCTATCTATCTATCTGTCTATCTATCCACCATATTTATATCCCGCCCAAAACCTACATCTCTGGGCAGCTGTCATGGCTCAGACTTCTGACTCAGAAGAGTCAGAGCAGGAGGATTCTCTGGCTAGTGAGGGTTCAGAGGCACAGCAACAAGATTTGGCAGGGAGACCAGACTCTGGAGCTGAGGATTCGCAACAGCTGCCAGACATGATTTCTGATGGGGAGGAGACTGGGATTTCACCTGTCTTGAGAAAGCGTCTCAAGAGGCAAGCTCAGTGGGAGTCACGCAGACACAGGAGATCACAAGAGAAGAAGCCGAAGTGCTGACTCAGGGGAGCCTGATTGGCTGCTGGTTCTCTTGAGCCATATATATTTAGCAGTGTCTCAGTTGCTCAGATGCAGTTTGCAACATTCACTGGCCGCAGACAGTGTGCTATTTGTTCCGTTAATTCTTTGTTCTGGTGTCCTTCGCTCGTTTAATTCCTTGCTTTGTGTTTTCTTTTCACTTATTACTCAGTTATTGTTAGAGGGGGGTAGCTAGTTCAGTTCAGGGGACTTAATTCATTTACTATTTTCTTTGTGAGCCTTTTCTTTTCCTTCTTGTAGTTTCGCTGCTGCTTTCCGTTATCTCACAGCGGGAGTGCTGAAGGGGTTGTAAATCCTGTTGGGTTAGCTGAGCTAACAGATTTACAACAGCAGCTCACAATAACATACAAATTACAACAAAATAAAAAAGATAAAATCACAGTAATACATAGACACACAAAGAGCATCTTCTCATGATCCACAAGAAGGGCTCCAGAGCAGGTTGTAGGGAAGGTGGGTTAAACCTACATTCCCTTCAGACAATCAAGACGGCATTGCTGGGCATGCTGTCTGATTCCCTGTGCATCGAGGTGGTGAGGAGTGCCGGGCGGGGGCAGGATGTGTCATCCTGGCCCCTGGAAATACCATGATGTACTGTGCAAGTGCACAGTGCATCTTGGGGATCCCCCCTCCCCAGGATCCCCAGAGTCTGGCAGCTGGAGCTGGTGCATGTGAATAGCCTCTAAGTATGGTTATTCAGCTGCTGGGTGAAATACTGCCTGCATGTTTTCCTTTGTATCTCTGTAAGTAAAAGGCCGGGAGAAGCTGAGCATTCAGGGAAGGGAGTGTCCCTATGGGAGCCAAGTTGCCCAGAGACTATTCTGACTGAGCCATATTCTGAGCCATTTTTTGAAGGGCAGTATAGAAATCAAATAAATAAATAAATAAATAAATAAATAAATAAAATATCACTTTCAGCAACTTTGTGGGGGAGAACAAATGTAGGTTGACCTGCAACTTGCAAGATAGGCATCTTTGCAAGTGATTATAAGACTGTTCCAATAAAAGTTGAGCTTGCACATATTCTCAACATACCAATTCCATTCCATGAATTCCTCCCCAGATTCACATACTCATTTCATTAGCTGATAACTTTATTACTGTTTGATTCATGGAAAATGTGGTCTGAACTTGAGGAGCTGATTGCTAGGGAGATACTGAACAAGAACTTCCTGATCATAAAGCATGAGATGGGATAAGGTAGGACAATCTCTTCTGAAGTTTGGTGTGCTCAGAGCCTAAAATCTATCTAATATAGACAAGGGCGTAGCAAGGTTGGAGTGGGCCCAGTTTCAGAGGATAAATACAACTCAAGGAAGCCCAGGCAGGTGAGTGGCTGGGGGAGTCAGTCATGTGACTTGCCTCTGGGGGACCCCCAGACAACTGTCTCCCCTTGCCCTATTATAGTTACGCCCCTGAATCTAGATGAAAACAGAGTTCCTTCACCATAGCACTCAGCAAATACATTCAGATATGGTGAGGGTGAAAATATACATAACACTGTGGATGAAATTGTGTTTTAACATTGTCTATAGATTTTGCTAGAAAACTGAAAACTGAAACACTGAGGTTCTACTTTTGCTCTTCTTGTCTCCTTTCAGAATTAAGCAAAGATTAAGGGAATATATTTTGAGACAACCTTTGAGAAGGTTGAGAGAAGCATGTTCATCATTTAAACACTGCAGAATGGATGTGTGCAAATGATCTGTTAAAGGTCAGGGACTACAGAGAAAAATTTCATCTTACCTCCCAATACTTTTCAGTGGCATCAGTTCTCCCATTCTAGGATACAGGGTTGCATGCAAAGATCTCTTATATGAAACAGGCAGGCTGTATTGCCATTTGTAACAGTGCAGATCAGCTTGGTACTCAAATGCTTTGACAGATCCATCACCCTGGAGCACATGTGCACGCTTGAGTTCTGAATACCAGTCAATCAATCAATCAATCAATCACCCATTTGAAAGCTTAGAAGATCAGCCAGAATCTTGAAGGAGAACTGGTCTTGTGGTAGTGAGCATGAATTGTCCCTTTTGCTAAGCAGGGTTTGACTTGGTTTGCATTTGGATGGGTGACTACATTTTGAACAGTGTACGATGTTTCCCTTAGGGGATGGGTCCATAGCTCAGTGGAAGAACATTCTTGCATGCAGAAGGCCCCAGGCTCACTCCCTGGCATCTCCAGATAAGGCTGAGAGAGACTCCTATCTTAGACTGCCGTTGCCAGTCAGTATAGACAATACTGAGCTAGATGGACCAATGGTCTGACTGAGTATAAGGTAGTTTCCTAAGTTCCTAGAAGGCTGGTCTCCATCACCTTCCCATTTCTGCAAAGGCATGGAATCGGCATTGACAATAACAAAACAAAGAAGCCAACAAACTACTGAACACCTTTGCTGGTGATTAAGACATAAATTGAGTTTGGAGAGAGAACAGGTCATTATAGGCTGGGTAAATACAGAAAGGGGGATACCTCAATATTAAGGGCAATACTAAAGGTTTGTCATTCCTTATAACCCATTACCCAACTTGCCTTTCAGTCATCAGGCTAGCAGTAAGAGCCTAAATCCTAAATCAGACTGTCTGATCCAGGGTTTGGTTTCCATACAGTGATCAGCCAGTGGCATCTGGAAGTTTACGAGTCAGGGAAGGCCTTCCACTGTTGCTTCTTTCCAGTATCCAAGACTAAACAATTAGGTATTGTTATTGCATTATGTATTACTATTACTATTATATTATTATTAATTTATTACTATGACGACGACTACTTAGATACTGCATATCAGCCCATCAACGGAAGAATGGGTTTTGCTGTGTGCCAGTTCCACGAGTGTGGAAAGCCCATAGATGCTGCTTGCTTCTCCTACTGACCGTCCTCATTTGCTAGCAACATTAGTGGACTTTCCACACGCACTGGAGCTCTTCTCACAATCAGGGAGAAGAGCTCCAGGGAGGCCTGCAGGGAGAGCAGGTTTGACTCACCCTCCCTGCAGACAAGCAGCTCTTTGTCCCTGGGCTGGCGGATTGCCCACCGAGACGAACCGTGGCTCTTGCTGCAGCTCCCGGGGTCATGGTGTTGGGACGTGCTGCCATGCATTGCTCCACCCCTCCCAGAGCTCCCATAATGCACCATGTGAGTGTGTGCTGCATTATTAGGAACCCCCCCCCTCGGAGTATGACACACAATCAGTAAAATGAGGTTAAGGGATCACTCACTCCCTTAAGCTCATTTAAGAGGGAGGCTACTTAGGCAGGTTTGCCACCATGTAGCCACCGGGATAGGGTCTGATCCCTGTGGTTCACAGGAGCATGTAAAGCCAGGCTGGGGTCCCTAAGCCCACTTTTGCATGCTCGTGTGAACAGCCTCACTGAGTCGCTGTGTGTTCCTCATTCTTCCATTGGCAGGGTGCTATGCAGTATCTAAGCCATTAACAGTAACAGCAGAAGGGAGGGCATGTCCCCAACTCCTGCTATAGGCTTCCAGTGGCATCTGGTGGGCCACTGTGTGAAACAGGATGCTGGACTAGATGGGCCCTGGGCCTGGTCCAGCAGGGCTGTTCTTCTGTTGTTGTTGTTGTTGTTGTTATTTTGTTATATATTGCTTTTAACAGAAATGTTCTCAAAACAATTTCTATAGATAATAATAATAACAGCAATAATAATATGATTCCCCGTTTCCAAATGGCCCTCAATCTAAAAAGAAACACAAGGTAGACACCAGCAACAGCCACTGCAGCTGGGGTTGAATAGGGTGAACAGGGTCAGCTACTCTTACCCTGCTAAATATAAAAAGAATCACCACTTCCAAAGGCGCCTCTTTGCCCAGTTAGCAGAGGGAGATATAATTTCAATAAAAGCAGGTATCATAATTCCTCCTCTGTATATGCAAATGTGTATTGAGTTGACTCTTCTACTTAATATTGTCCTCATGTTTGCACATGAAACATCCTGTTAACCTCCCAGAGTAGTTAAGCAGCACTTCACCGCCACTGTAGAATGCTCGATTCATTTTTAAGGGGCTTCTGTGTCAGACAGCACAGTGGTTCACTCTGCATTATCTGTAAATCATCCACAAGAGGAGCAATAACCCTAGAAAATCCCTGGGAGTCGGCCATTGGTTCAAGTAAAATGTGGACTGCACTGAGCACAGCGAATATTTATGTGCAAAATAAAGGCGCTGATAATACAGAATAGACTACAGATGTAATTCCACATAAATCGACGTCTCTTTGCTTGAGTTAAAAGGTGGCTTTATCAACATAGATGTTGATGCACTGATGATGACTGGATTATCGTAGGAACATAGGCAACTTGTTGTCTTCTTGTAAACTGCCCAGAAAACTTGCATTTTGGGCAATATAAAAATGTGTTAAACAAACAAACAAACAGCTATATACCCAATCATACAATAGGTCCATCTGGGTCAATATTGTCTAAACCAGGGTTTCTTAACCTTGAGCCCCCTCAGATGTTGTTGGACTACAACTCCCATCATCCCCAAACATGGCCTTTGTGGTTGAGGATTATGGGAGTTGTAGTCCAACAACATCTGGGGTCCCAAGGTTAAGAAACTCTGGGTGTACACAGACTGGCAGTGGCTTCTCCAGGGTTGCAGGCAGGAGTCTCTCTCAGCCCTATCTTGGAGATGCCAGGGAGGGAACTTGGAACCTTCTGCATGCAAGCATGCAGGTGCTCTTCCCAGAGCAGCCCCATCCCCTAAGGTGAATATCTTACAGGGTTCACATGTGGTCTCCCATTCAAATACTACCAAGGCAGACTCTGCTTAAGCAAAGGGGACAATTCATGCTTGCTGCCACCTAATGGAGCAGCGGGGAAATGACTTCAGTAGCAAGCCAGAGGTTGCTGGTTCGAATCCCGCTAGTATGTTTCCCACACCTAGATCGGGCAGCAGCTATGCAGGAAGATGCTGAAAGGCATCATCTCATACAGTGCGGGAGGGCAATGGTAAACCCCTCCTGCATTCTACCAAAGACAACCACAGGGCTCTGTGGGCGCCAGGAGTCCACACCGACTGGACAGCACACTCTCTCTCGACCACAAGATCAGCTCTCCTCCCTTGCTGCTGACGTGACCCTCGCAGTTGTAGGGGTATTTTTAAACCCTCTGACTACTGATACACCACGGTGTTGGTTAGGCTGTGTCAAGACTGGGGCTGACATACTGAACAAAATTACTCCCCGGTAGTCCCACTGAAGTTAAAAGTACAAGAGAGGCAATCCGCAACGTGACCTTTTACTTTCAACGGGACTACTCCGAGTAATTCTACTCAGTACATGAGCCTGCCTTTTTTATTTCAGTGGGACCACGTGGGGTACTTTCCTCAGTACGTCCCACTGAAATCGAAATTTCAATTTTTCAACAGGCATGTTTCGTTCGGCATTCCGTGGGACTCAGTAAAGGCCACCCTGCGCTTGTCATCTCAAGGATGTAGCCTTTTTACTCTTCAGTTCAATTCAGTTCAGTTCCTTTATTACGCTCACAGAGCAGCCGAGCCTTTTTACTCCGTTTCGAAACCAGAGTAATGCACCAAAAAAGGAGGCTTCCTTTTGTCCGGAAGGAACCCGACCAGAGGCCAGGCTGTCCGGATTCACATGCAAATGAGGCCTGCCTGGGATTCAGCGCTCGGGTGCGGCGCGGATTGGGAGGACAGCTCCCCCCCCCGCGGCCGGGAAACCCAGGGTTGCGGAGCTGCCTCCCGCGCGGACTTCAAGGGCTTCGCCTGGCCGCGCGGCTTCGGCGTGGCGTTGCTTGCTGCACTGGCGGCTCTGGCGCTTCCAGGCGTTGCAGAAGCGAACATTTAAAGCCTTCTTGTCCGCATCAAAGGACGATCAGCGCAGGAGCACCGACAGAGCTGCCCCCGAGATCACATCCAATGGACGCTCTTTTCTCCCCGCTTGAAGACAAAAAGCGGGGCGCGGAGGTGGCCCGGCAAGCAGGCTGCACAAAGCGGGCTCAGAGGCGCGGCGGAGGGAGGAGGGCACGAATTGAGGGAGCTGGTAGCCAGGACGTGGTGGCTGCAGCTGCGATACAGCTGCCGCATCCACACACGTCAATAACAACACTTGCTATAAGCCCCAACCTCTCGCTTCTCGCACACGAAACAGAGGGCGAAACAAATGGGAAGAAATCCTTATCAGATTTATTTTTCTTTCGTGCATGGTTAAGGATCCCAGCCACCCTTCTCCCGGAGGGTAGAAGACAAGATTATGAATAGTAATCAGACCGTCTTTGCAGTCTGCAAACCACCACTAGCGTCAGTATTCCCGTTGATGCTAGTGGTGGTGGGTCGCCTCTTCAAATGCAACATTGCTGCTTGTTTCCATAGCGCCATAAATGCCCAGGACACTGGTCTACAGCATGACACCAAGGGGGGGGGGGGTGCGGGCGAGGGAGAAGTCCCGGTTCCGAGAAGCTTCCATTTCTTAATGTTATTACTTCTGTATTTTTTAAACGTCGGACAAACTACAGTTTACAAACCCTTATCCGGTTAGCTTGCTTCTTCTCCTGAGTGCTTGCTTCTTCTCTTCCATAGGAAAATAAATTTTAGAATGAAGTGGGTTACGGGGATTTAACCCTTTCCCCGACCATCCTTCCTATGACCCAAATCACTCGCCCTACCATGCGGTGTTCCAAACAATGCATATTTGCCCTTATCACTTGTCGGGGTGCAACTCCCACTCTACGCATTTTAGGAGCTGCACCCTCATTTTACTGAATCCCACCCCAACCCACTGTGCTACTAGAAGATAAGACTAATCTGTCTGAATTTAAGACGAGCCCCTTAAAAATAGGGGTTAGATACAGGTTATACTCTTATTTACCTCTAAGCAAGAGGACTCTGAATTTAAGACGCCTCCCTGATTTCTAACACGAAAGAACTTGGAAAAAACCTAGTCTTGGATTCTGGTAAATACTAAGAACCCATATCTTCAGTTCCTAAAACATATCTCCAAGAGTGTTCCCTCTGTCTACACCGGTCTCTTGCTGCTTTAAAAAGACCTAAAAGTACATGGGCAATGCCAATCTCCTTTTGTCCACCAAGCTAAAGTTGATCCTGATTTGCAGTCTCTCGCCCCTGATTCCATTTAGAACTGTTTGCAGTTGCAGCCTGAACAGGAGGCAGGGATTAAAACAACTCCGCCCGAACTTCGGCCTGGTTTGTCACCAAGAGTTCAAGCACCTGCTGCTCACTAGTTTTCGTAGCAGTAATTGCTTTTCCCCTACACGAAAGCGCTTGAAACCGGCGTAAACCCAAGAGGACAGGACAATCTCTCTCGTATATCCACATTTCAGTTCTCCCAAGGCCTGTATTGCCCCATTGAGTAGCGCCTGTTGTCCTAACGTACGTATTCACCTGGAGACAGCGAAGTCCTATGGATTCCATGGAAATACATGATGCCAATAGGCCTTAAAGGCCAATGGAGAAACAGCCAAGCCCTTTAAATGGCACAGGGGAGGGAGTGGCAGAGCAGAACCGAGAGGTTGCGCACTGTGTTTCTGAATGCTTTGGAAAGAGAGTCCCAAAATACGTCAGCCTTCCCGGCAGTTAATCAGCTGCTCTCCGTATGGACATCCATCACATCTCCATGCCTTGTCTTCAGCGGCTGGGTAGATAACCTTCCAGCTCTCACCAGAGCACCGCGGGACATTTCAAGCAGCGCCCAAGCCATGCCCGCAAACTTACCACCGAAATTCTGCTTGGGAGTTGGAGTCGATCTCCATTTCGCGTTTCCCCACCGACGACCTTTCATTTCGTGGTTCACGAGGCCGTTTTGCTCGAGTTCTCCAAGCTCTGATGCGGCTTCGCAACCTAGGTTCAAGTTAACCTTCCCCAGCAAGCGATGGCAGAGGTCAACCGCTCCCCCGGGTCCCTGCGGGCGCTTCTCCCGTGCCACAAGTTGTCACGTTGGGTGGTCGGCCTTTCAGCCACGATGCACGCCGATCTCGTTGCCTGCCCAGCCTTCTTCTGGCCATTACCGGCCTTCCCTTTGTAGAAAGGCTCGATTTAATGCTCAGGGCAGCTTTTCCCAAGGGCCTTGAAGCTGTTCTGCAGAGATAACCCACGTCTGTTTGATGCTGGTTATTAGTTCTAGGTACGTCGAGTTCTGTCTGGATTCATCCGTGTTGGCTTTCTCCTCCCTCTCACCACCACGCCTGCAGGAGTTCAAATGTTCCAGGGCCACACGTTCATCATCATTTTCTCTTCCTTAAGGAAACAAACGAAAGAATAGCACAGCCGAGTGGATTTTGAAAAGCATGACAGAGGAAAAAAATATTCTATGAAAAATAATATTATATGAATCGCTACTGTCTAGTATCCTAGCACCAAACATCTATGTAGAGGGTGACATTCAGCTCTTTTGAAAAGAACGGGACCTTTGTCATTCAGTTCCACAGACCGTAGGATGGATTGTAGTCTAAGAACCGAAATTTGCTTCGGTTGGGCTGGATCCTGTCTAGAAATTGGAAGTTTTCAATTAAGCTTTCGGTCGATATTTCTTCTCAGCACAGGAGTAGAGCTATCAGGATATGCATTTGTCATTATTTGTTTTAGATCGCCTTTCATTAAAAACAATCTCACAGAGGTTTACAAAACATTTAAAACAATAATAAGACTATAAACAGTTACACAATAAAATATTAAATTGGAATATAAAAATACAAATCGAATTTTAAAAGCATCATATATGAATCATATGGGCCACCCTCATCCTGGAAACACTGTTGTTTGGTGGGAAATCCCATAGGTTTCTTGTGGTCAGGAAAGTGGCTCCTATAGGCTTCTTGCGCTTAGGATAAAGGTAAAGTGTGCCGTCAAGTCGATTTCGACTCCTGGCACCCACAGAGCCCTGTGATTTTCTTTGGTAGAAGACAGGAGGGGTTTACCATTGCCTCTTCCTACACAGTATATGAGATTATGTATTTCAGCACCTTCCTATATCACTCCTGCCCAATATAGGTGTCTCATAAGAACATAAGAACAGCCCTGCTGGATCAGGCCCAAGGCCTATCTACAATGCATAATCAACTTGTGGAATTCTCTGCCACAAGATGTGGTGACAGCCAACAACCTGGATGGCTTTAAGAGGGGCTTGGCTAACTTCATGGAGGAGAGGTCTATCAATGGCTACTAGTCAGAGGGCTATAGGCCACCTCCAGCCTCAAAGGCAGGATGCCTCTGAGTACCAGTTTCAGGGGAGTAACAGCAAGACAGAGGGCACGCCCTCAACTCCTGCCTGTAGGCTTCCAGTGGCATCTGGTGGGCCACTGTGTGAAGGCAACCTTCTGCTTGTTAGTCAAGCATCTCCCTGCTGTGCCACTTAAAGTGATGTGCTTAGGATAGCCCCTTTAAAAAAACCTGGGGAGTGGGGAGAACCAGGCTGTACAATTCTAAGCATCTGGACCACGAGGCAAGTCCTATTGAGCTCAGTGGGTATCCCACATAACCTTGTTTAGGATCAGAGTGCCTGTCAGCAGAATCCCATGCATGTTTGTTCAAAAGAAGTCCCATTGTGTTCAATGGGGCTTATTCCCAGGCAGTTGTGTGCACAAGAAGATTGCAGCCTTCCACACACAAAGAATGTGCAGGACCTGAGCTTAAGCACCTCCTGATATCGATGTATGAAACAGCAGATGCAAAGAACGAATAGGAATGCCATGAATATTTATATACCACTTTTCAACATAAGTTCCCAAAGCAGTTTACATAGATAGATAGATTCCCTGTCCCCAACGGGCTCACAATCTAAAAAAGAAACACAAGATAGACACCAGCAACAACCACTGGAGGGATGCTGTGCTGCAGATGGATAAGGCCAGTTGCTCTCCCCCTGCTAAATAAAGAGAATCACCATTTTTAAAAGGTGCCTCTTTGTCTAGTTAACAGGAGAAGAGTGATGGGAAGAATCCATTCCTTGCTCATTATTTCTTGGTTGTTTAATGTAATACCCAGAGATTGGTTCACAGCCCCACTTAGAATGCATTTCGCCTCCTCGTTAGGATTTTTAAAAATTGGCTTTTTCGTCTGTGACACGACAATGACATCCTCCATTTAAAGAATGGCAGCTTGTTATAAGAGCAGGCACAACTCTAGTAAACAAAAATTGTCCTTCGCTCCAAAAGTGCAGTAGGAGGACTTCAAAAGCCCACTCACTCAAGATTCCCCCTGACTTCCCATTTCCTGAGCACAAACAATATTTTGCTTCTTTTCCCCCATTGGTATTCATAGGAACATAGGAAACTGCCATATACTGAGTCAGACCATTGGTCCATCTAGCTCAGTATTGTCTTAACTGACTGGCAGCGGCTTCTCCAAGGCTGCAGGCAGGAATCTCTCTCAGCCCTATCTTGGAGAAGCCAGGGAGGGAACTTGGAACCTTCTGCTCTTCCCAGAGAGGCCCCATCCTCTGAGGGGGGTATCTTACAGTGCTCACACATCAAGTTTCCCATTCAAAGCCTGTCCTGTTTATTTCGGCCCAAGGACAGCATATTAAAAAAACAACAGCAAGAATAAATACATAAAATAGATTAAATACATTTAACATAAAATGGATAAAACATTAATGGCTCCCGATACCGCACATCTAGTCAATTCCATTCAAATAAGCCAGTCAGTTTCCCATTCAAATGCAACCAGGGCAGACCCTACTTAGCTAAGGGGACAAGTCATGCTTGCTACCACAAGACCTAGCTCTCCTCTCCTAGACCAGCTCTCCTCTCCCTTGTCCATTGCCTCCTGACCATTCTTAGTTCTTATGAAACATAACATACAACAGTTATTTAATCCCTGGTGTTCATAATGAGTTTTCTATTTACTGGACTTTTACGCAGCCCATTATGTAACTTCATGGTCTCTCTGCATAGAGGAGGGAGAAGCTGTCTTTCCCTTCCTCCCCTCTGGTAGCCGGGGAGGGAAATTCTGGCCTGTATCACTGCCAGCAAAAGACAAAAAGGGCTGTCCTTAGGGCAGGGCAAATGCCCCAGGCCCTGCACTTTTAAACCACATTAAAATTAACTGGAAGGGGACCCCACACTGGCTGATTTGCCCCAGGCCCTGCACCCCACCTGTGTTTCATTCCCTCGTGTGTTTGGGGTTCAGCCATATAACCTGTTCAGAATTGATGGGGCGGGTCAGTCGGGCAGTTGTATTAGGACCAACTGCCTTTTATGACTCTCGTTTGAGGGCAATGGATCTACTTTGTAGTACTGACAGCCCAGTTTACCAGTTTGGTTGAAGTACTTGAATCTAAGGTTACATCGACTTTAATTGCTTAGATCCTGAAGCTAGGAATGTGAACTTCAGAGTTAACCAGTTCATTAAAGTAAAGGAAAATCCTCAGGCTGCAGGGAGTGCTACTGGGTCAGCGCTGCACGTAGCTCTCGATCAGGGGCAAATTTTTGGCTGTGCTAAGGCGACGTCTGGAAGAGCCTGGTTTTACTGCTGCTATGGAAGAAAGTGCAAGTGGAGTGTGCGCACGCCCTCTAGAGGACAGGAGGGAGCAAAACATCCAAAAGGCGACCTGACCAAAGAAGCGAATCAGCGAACTGACCCAATTAAAGTAAAGTGTTCCATTGAGTCGGTGTCAACTCCTGGGGACCACAGAGCCCTGTGGTTGTCTTTGGTAGAATACAGGAGGGATTTACCATTGCCTCCTCCCGTGCAGTATGAGATGGTGCTTTCCAGCATCTTCCTATATTGCTGCTGCCCAATATAGGTGTTTCCCATAGTCCGGGAAACATACTAGCAGGTATGTATGCATACTGCCTTGCTAATCAAATCATTTTCCCCCTGTGCCATTAGGTGGTTTTATTCGCACATTAAAATCACATGCAAATGTAATGCATGGCTGCAAGTCTCAGTCTTATTGTTCTCCTTACAAATGCTTATTCTTTGCCTTCCATACGTGTTGCAATAATAGCAACCCATTGCAAAACTCATTCAGGGCCTTTCCTGCTAGCAGGGGGAAATATCTGTCTGCATTGTGAGCCTCTGGCAACTCAACGTGCAGCTCAGATATCTGGGACAGGCTCTCCAGATCCAGAGGACATTTGGGGGTCTCCTCCCTCTTTCTCTTCAATTTTCATTCCTTTTCTCACTGCTACAGATTCCACCGAAGAAAAGGACAGCTGCTTCTTGGTCAAGAACTCGAGTGGCCAACTTAAAGCTCTCCAGATGTTGTTGGACTAGAACTCCCCCATCATCCCCAGCTGCAATATTGCAGCTGAGGATGATGGAAGTTGTAGTCCAACAACAGCTGGAAAGCCTCAGGATGGCCACCCCTGAAATGTTCAGAAGGTCCATGGGGCAACTCTTCTATGGAATCTAAGCAGGTCTGACTCTATAAACGAACTCTATGGGAAATCTAGGAATCCCGAAGTAACTATGCCTTGGGGGAAAGAGTGCCTCTGCCCTGGATAACTCCTGCTAACTGGGCAAAAAGACCCTTTTTAAAGTGGTGACTCTCTTATCTAGCAGGGAAAGAGCAATTGTCTCTATTCAGCCCAGCAGAGCATCCCTCCAGTGTCTGGTGCTGGTGTCTCCCTTATGTTTCTTTCTAGAGATCGTGAGCACCTTTGAGGCAAGGAACCACCCATCTGTTCATTACTTAAGCTATATAAGCCATCCTGAAAGCTTTTTGTGATTGAAAAATGGTATATAAATCTTCTAAATCAGCATAATAGTTCACAGCTGCATTTTAATGGCTGCAGGCCTATGAACACTTACTTGAGAGTAAGCCCCATTGAACAGTGATCCTGATTTCTGAGTAAACATGCATAGGTTTGCACTGTAAGCCTCTTACTCACTTTGGCAATACAGTGCCAAAACAGAATATGGAACTCAGATCTTGCTTTCTGAATACACTCAGGACTCACTTCTTACAGTCCTCTGAAACTTTTTTCAAAATCATAGTCATAAAAAGGCAGGAGTATAGATTTGGATTATATTTTATTGCATTTTCTTTTTCATTTAAGTACCCTATATCTCCGCTGCGTTCGCTTTCCTCTCTCCTTCTCCCCCGGCCCACTCTCAGTACAAAACGAAAGACAAAAGGAAGGGTGTAGAAAGAAGAAGTCGGCTCCAGGGGTGGGGAACCCCTACAATAAAACATGGAGTCCTTCTCCACAGAAAGGAAGGAGAAAAGGAGACAAGCCTTCCTCTGTAGGCCAGGCAGCAGATTTCCCAACAGTCTTCTCCACTGCTTGAAAGTAATCTCCATTTGAACTCAGTGGGACTTACTGCCGTCGGCCGAGGAAACCTAGCTAGGAGGACGGGGTTCCCCACCTCGCTGTGCTGCTTTTCAAAATGAAACTACTCCACATTCGAAATCAGAAAGGAGGGCTTGAGAAGGGCACAGATTCGAGAGCTGTCAAACCCCTGAGACTGTCAAGCTTTGAGTCTTGCTAGACACTCGTCACAATGGTCAACTGCTTCTCCTTGTGAGAATTCACACTGGTTTCCCCACAACATTTCTTTCTTTCTTTCTTTCTTTCTTTCTTTCTTTCTTTCTTTCTTTCTTTCTTTCTTTCCTTCCCCTTAGTGGCCTATTACGTCCCTCCTCCCTCACCACCACCACCACCACCACCACCATGCCTTAGTTTTGGTATTTCCCTGTGTGTGTGTGTGTGGGGGGGGGACATACATTCAATAGGGAGCGAAGCGTGCCTCACTATATCGCCGCTGTACAGAGCAAAACGAGTCCCGATTCCAGCTCATGTCCTTAATCTCTACTAATAGCAAATGCTGCTTCTAATCGATCGCAGCTGTCGTCACAGCATGTACTGCCAGTAGTAAATACCAGTAATCTGTAACCAGGGAAATTATTTCTTATTCCTGGAACGCAGTTTTAAAATGCGCACGCGCAACGTAGAATCAACCCTCGCATCCACGCCCCCGCAAGTGGGAACAACAGCAACAACTATTTATATACCGCTTTCCAAGAAAAAGTTTTCAAAGCGGTTTACACAGAGAAATAAATAAATAAGATGGCCCCCTGTCCCCAAAGGGCTCACAATCTAAAAAGAAACATAAGATAGACACCAGCAACAGTCACTGGAGGTACTGTGCCGGGAATGGATAGGGCCCCAGACCAGTTACTCTCCACCTGCTAAAAAGCGAGTATCGCCGTCAAAAAAGGTGCTTCTTTGCTCAGTTTGCAGGGGAACGCGAAGTTCAGACTGTGCTTCTTTCCAAGGTGATTGGATCTGCTCTCACCAGCTGTCAGCCGGCGAGCTATCAATGCAGCCTGCTTGGGTCTGATCTAGAAGTCTGCCAGACTGGGAGAGAAGAGACGGACCAGCTGCTAAACTCGGTTTTTTCTTCCTTTCTTTCTTTCTTTCTTTCTTTCTTTCTTTCTTTCTTTCTTTCTTTCTTTCTTTCTTTCTTTTTGCCAAAACCGTCATTACTCCTCTGCCAAAAATCAAAAACAGAAAGAGGTCGCTTAGCCGTACCAGTGGCAAAGGCGATTTCATTTTAATCCATTTCGCTCAGTTTCTTGTTGGGCAAAACTTCCGATCCAAAACTGCGCCGTGTTTCCAGGGTCAGAACTATTATCAACAAGGCCTGCCAGCCACTTACGGTCGGCTGGAAATGCCTCTTTCAAGGTGGATCTTGCCACCCGCACTTTTAATAAGGCATTTTATTTAAAATAATGTTTGTTTGTTTGTTTTTTTAAAAGATCTGTTCCTCGGGGCACCCTTCAGTCCATTACAAGTTTGTAATGTTACAAGTTTGTAATGGACTCATCTAACCTACGCATTAAACCGTGCAGCCGTTTTAAAATAAGTTTGATCAAATATGCAATGTAATTGATATTAGCTGGTTTACTCACTGGTTAACGAAATGCAAAAGAGAGCAGCGATCATGTACTTTCAAGCATGAGGGAATGTCGGCAGGTGCCATTTCTTCACCACAGCGTGACAATTTGCACCCGCCAAATCCCGTTTCCCACCAAACTCTGAAAGGCACAGAAACTCAGTCATCTCTTCATCCACTTTATGGTCTTTATAGATTTAGTTGGAATAAAACTATTGGTTTAGTTTTAATAGTGATACAGTGCTGCTCTATAGGTTTACTGAAACATACGAGTAAACTGTGAAACGTAGGCTAGATTGACACATAATCACAAAAACTCTAGTTTAAAAGTCAGTTGGGATTAGTGAGCCCAGAGGAACTGATTGTGTGAACCCAGAATTTCAGGGCAATCCTGGTCAAACCCCTCTGGGCGTTAACCAGCATTTAACCAGGATAGACTGAATTCTGGTTGCCTGTCCTGGTTATATGCTAATAGTCGACCAGAGCTGTTTGGCCAAGATTGCCCTGGAGTTCTGCATTTGCACAATCAGCTCCACGTTCTGATTAACTTTTTAACCAGGATCCTTGTGATTGTATGAATACAGCCGTAAAAAAGAAGCCTTTCAGATGAGAGCGCAACCCCATTGTCGTTAAGAAGAATGTGCCTTCATGCCATTAGAGGCTGAGACCTTCTTTTTCTTGTATCGTATTCCCTCCGCAGCCCTTTAAAGCATCAGGCAAAGTGTGTGCCACTGCCTCCAAGGAAGAGAGGGACTCGCTTCAGGTGCAGTGAAGGAATCCCTGACATTTACAGTATGTTCGGGAGGAACCTGACTCTGCTAGTGGTGAGCTGGATTGCTTTGCGTTGGTGTGGAAGCGGGCCTTGTCTTTGTGCAGGGGGTTAGACTGGATGGTCCTTTGTTGCTCTAGGATTCTGTGATCAGTATTTTCTTTTTTAAAAAGGAGGGGCCACGATATCGGGACGGGAGTGGGGCTGGGATCACACTACAACATCACGTTGCCAGTTGCCTGCCCCCAAAGTAATGGACAGCATCAGAAAGCATTCGCCTCCCTTTCCAAGCTGAAGGCATACGCTGGATGTCAAAAGGCCCCCATTTATTCCCTGAGGCAAGTGAAGAGAAGTAACACCCAATCAGCAATTCTTAATAGAATGAAGCGGCTGGATTTTAGCCGATTGACTACTGCATTGCTACGTCCCCATCCTGAGCAGCTATACCTGGAAGTAAATCCCATTTATTTCCGTCGAACTCGCTTCTAAGTCTATAGAGCAGGGAGTGAAGATGGAGTCATTTACTCTGGACATTTACACATTGATTTTAGCGCAATATTCCCCATCCATCAGCCTGAAGAGCAGAGCTCGCTGACTGCAGGGTAGCACCTCACCAGACTTAGGCATCTTGACTTAGAAAAGGGCATGCCAACTTCTGTATTAGAAAGCCGGCAAGTAAAGCTTTCCATTCCCAGACGTGCAGATGTAATGATGGAGAAAGCTTCACCTGTTGAATTTACTTGTCACTTGCACCTGTGAAAGGTCCGAGGAACACTGCATGAGGGTGGGGGGAACCCCGCTGGAACAATCCTCTTCACGTTTACTTGGAGGCTGGCTGTATTGAATGGGACTTACTCGCACGCAATTGTGCAATGTGCATAGGATTTCAGCCCTAATTTAGAGGTCCTGTTAATTTTAATGGCGTTTGCTGCCAAGTTAAGGCTTTAGTTCCTGAGTCACTCTGAGATACTGGAATACAAACCCCGACCTTTATTTAGCGGGGGCTATATGGTATCTTCTTCCACCACTGAATTTACAGAACTCATTTCAAGCTTTCTTTACTACTACGACAAATATGTGTGTGTGTGTGTGTGTGTGTGTGTGTGTGTGTGTGTGTGTGTGTGTGTGTGTGTGTGTATGGCACCCTGTCCCCAAAGGGCTCACAATCTAAAAAGAAACATAAAGGTAGGCACCACCAGCAACAGCCACTGGAAGGATGCTGAGCTGGAGCTGGATAGGGCTAGTTGCTCTCCCCCTGCTAAATAAAGAGAATCACCACTTTTAAAAAGGTGCCTCTTTGCTCAGTTAGCAGGGGTAGCTACACTGTAATGCGTTAATACAAAGATTTATTTAAACACAAGGAAAGGCATAATGAAAGTAGAGCTTGCCTACTTGGGACCCTTGTAGAGCAAGAACCGAGCGCTTTGACTCCCCTGCAATTTGCAGTCGTGAAGGGACCGTCCATATCCTCCAGAAGGCAGAAACGTTTCCCGCTCAGACTTCCAGCTAACCCTTCAGTGGAACCTCCGACTCAGCGCAGCCGAAGAACTGGGGCAAAGACTGCCTTTCCAAGTAAACATGCGTGAGATCTGGCTTTTAAGTCCATTGGGACAGCGAAATCAATACTTCTTAATTCTGACGCTGGATTTCAGGGGAGCTACCCCGGAGTAAGTGTCTGTGCGGATTGATAGTGCCGTCGGCAGTTACAGCTGCAGTCTAGTATCTATGCATAGTTACTTGGAAGTAAGTCCTATTGAATACAGCAGGATTTATTAAGCATGCTTAGGATCGACTAACATTGAAATGTAGTTGTACACAGCCCAGAGACTCGACTAATACACACTTTTTGCAAGTCCCTTTGAAATAAATCGGGCTAGGAAAGATTTAGGCCGAGAATCAACTCCCAAAGTTTTAGAATGGAGTAAAAACCGATTTAGATGGAGGTCTAAATCAAAACACTCGGAAATGCTAATATACAGCCCAGACCCGAACACGAAGGATATTACTTTCAGTGGGGCTTTTCTGCGCATAATCTGTTTAGGAGTGGGATACAAATCTGTTGCATATTTGCCTAGAAGTCCACCAAAGACCTTGGGCATAACTGGGTGGTGAGTTTTTTGACTGCAGATCGATCGATCTATGCTCTTTTAACTGGCGTGAAAGGGGTTTCATGCCGATTTCAATAGAAAGAGGAGGAAGTCTGGGAAATCTGAAATCAATTTCCCTCCCTTCCTCCTCCGTTTAGATTTACTGGAAACGTGAATGAGGCTCGTGAGTCTATATAAATGTATGTTAATTCCCATGCCATTATATATTATAATTGTTCTGTGTTTTGCATTTCAAACCCTGAGTGCACAGGTACGCATAAGGTGTTGACACGCTGCTCACTCATAAGGCAATCCAGCCCGATCCGCGTGGGACTTCCCGACTTAGTACCAGGAATTCCATGTTTTCTGTAAACTTAGCTGAGTTATACCTTTTTCCCACATAAAGGTAAAGTTGTGCTGTAGAGTTGGTGTGGACTCATGGCGACCACAGAGCCATGTGGTTTTCTTTGGTAGAATACAGGAGGGGTTTACCATTGCCATCTCCCGCAGAGTATGAGATGATGCCTTTCAGCATCTTCCTAGTTAGCTTCTGCCCGATCTAGGTTTTTCCCATAGTCTGGGAAATATCAGCTGGATTCGAACCAGCAATCTCTTGCTCCCTAGGCAGGTTACTTCCCCAATGCACCGCATAGTTGATGGTTAAAGTGCTGCTTGGGAATAGTATGGCACTTTGACAGTCTTCATCCTGCTCTGCAAACAACAACCTGGATTTATTTGTAAGTTAGCTCCACTGAGAAACAGTGAGACTTCATAGTTGATTTCAGTGAAACTGAGTTTCATCTAAAGTGAAATCCGATTTACAGTCTCATTTGCAATTTTAGGACAATCTCATTCAAGCTTATGAAAATCCTGAAGGAACGTTTTAAACTTTCCTATTTAAAGAGGAGAGCTGGTCTTGTGGTAGCAAGCATGACTTGTCCCCATAGCTAAGCAGGGTCTGCCCTGGTTGCATCTGAATGGGAGACTTGATGTGTGAGCACTGCAAGATATTCCCCTCAGGGGATGAAGTCACTCTGGGAAGAGCAGAAGGTTTCAAGTTCACTCCCTGGCTTCTCCAAGATAGGGCTGAGAGAGATTCCTGCCTGCAACCTTGGAGAAGCCACTGCCAGTCTGTGAAGACAATACTGAGCTAGATAGACCAATGGTCTGACTCAGTATATGGCAGTTTCCTGTGTTTCCTATGTTTCCTAAACATAGACAGTTTAATTGGAGATAATGCATCCTTAAGGTACCCAGGACTCCAAGGCTGGTTCTTTTGACTACTTTTCTTCCTTGTTGGTTACTGACTGAAGGAACCTCTCATGTATGTGAAACTTCCCCCATGAAGAGCCAAGCAGCTCAAAACACATTGGGGTTTGCTTTTTGATTATGAGATGCTGTGTTATTTTAAGGGCTGCCTTTGTCTAGATTCACTATGGGAGCCCCAAGGGCACCATTTAGATTTCAAAAGTGAGGGAAGCAGAGGGAGTAGTGTGCGGAATATTCAGTAGGTCTAAAGTACAGAGCAATGACTCCGACAGATTACAACATAGTGCATTTGAAGACCTATGCTCAGGCAATAGGTGCGGCAAAGAAGCACTTCTTTTCTGTCCCTATTGCATCCACAAGGTCACATTCAGGGAAGTTGCTCAGGGTTGTGAGAGGGCTAGTGTGTGTGCACCTCCTTCCTTGAATCAGAATTTGGAACCATAAATTACCTGCTGTGACATTTTTTAATGAGTTCTTTGTGGATAAAATGTCTTGTTATTGGGCCTACTTGGAATCAGAACCCACAATTATGGCAGTGTCTGATGTGGAGGTGTCCAGCAACTCCTCTTATGTGGTTAGGCTTGATCAGTTACAGTTTGTGACTCCTGAGGATGTGGACAAGTTGCTTGGAAAGGTGTGGCCTACCACCTATTCACATGGCTTATACTATCAGGCGGTGGGGGGCAGGGTTGGTAGATATTATAAATGCTTTTCTGAGAGAGGACAGGATGTCTTCTTGTCCTAAGGAGGCAACCATAGACCTCTTCTGAAGAAGCCTGCATGGGATCCCTCAGAGTTAAGCCACTATAGACCTGTCTCCAACTTTCCATGGTTGGGCAAAGTAATTGAGAAGGTGGTGGCCTCCCAGCTCTGGACAGTCTTGGAAGAAACTGATTATCTAGACCCATTTCAAACTGGCTTTTGGGTGGGCTATGAGGTAGAGAATGCCTTGGTCAGCCTGATGGATTATCTCCAATTGGGAATTGACAGAAGGAGCATGACTCTGTTGGTCCTTTTGGATCTCTGTGTGTGTGGGCTTTCAATACTATTGATGTCTGACGGGAAGCATCTGAGGGGCTGGGGTTGGGGGGCACTGCTTTGCAGTGGTTCTACTCCTACTTCTCAGGCAAATTTCAGATGGTGTCCCTTGGAGATTATTGTTTTTCAAAATCTGAACTTTTACTTGGTGCCCTCAGGGCTGCCATATTGTCTGCATTGCTTTTTAACATCTACATGAAACTGCTGGTAGAGATAAACAGGAGATTTGGTGCAGGGTGTTATCAGTATGCTGATGACAACCAAATCTATTTTTCTATGACAACATCATCAGGAGAAGGCATAACCTCCCTAAATGCCTGCCTGGAGGCAGTGATGGGCTGGATGAGGCATAAGAAACAGATTGAATCCAGATAAGACGGAGATACTTGTTGTGCAGGATCAGAACTCAGGAGACAATTTTGATCTGCTGGTTCTGGATGGGGTCACACTTCCCCAGAAGGAACAGTTTCACAGTCTGGGAGTGCTTCTGAATCCAAACCTTTCCCTGCTGTCACAGGTTGACTTGGTGGCCAGATGTGCTTTCTTTCAGCTTCAGCTGATATGCCAGTTATGTTTGTTTCTTGAGATAAACAACCTCAGAACAGTGGTACATATGCTGGTAACCTACAGACCTGTCTACTGCATTGTGCTCTATGTGGGGCTGCCTTTGTACATAGTCAAGAAACTGCAGATGGCACAGAATGTGACTGCCAGGTTGGTCTCTGGGTCATCTTAGAGAGACCATATTACTCCTACACTAAAAGACACTACACTGGCTGTCAATAGGTTTATGGGCAAAATACAAGTTGCTGGTTAAAGCCCTAAGCAGCTTAGACCCAGGGTATTTAAAAGAATGTCTTCTTTGGCAGGAACCCCACCACCCATTGAGATCATTTGGAGAGGTTTGTCCCTGCTGAAATGAGAGCCTCCTCATCTCTGACAACTTTTAAAAAGTTCCTAAAGACTCATTTTTGCACCCCAACTTTTTAATTTGACTCTGGTTTTACATTGCTTTAAGGTTTTCATCTTAATTTGTTTTGTGTTGTTGTAAAGCACAGAGAGATGGAAGTTTGGGGTGGTCTTCAAATTTGAGAAATAAAATAAAATTAAAGCCTGCTCATGAACCTACAGATTTAAACTGTGGACATTGTTTAAAAGGAAAGTATTCTAAGAACATTTTGTTCTGGCTGCTTCTTTATACCTCATAATCACAGTACAAATCGTATCCATAGGGGTCAGTCACCTCTTTTGACACTCATACCTAATGCATTGGCCCATTCAACTGCTTATAACATTAGTCAGAGCAGAAACAGAGATGCTCTTGAGGAATATTCACCGAGGTGATGCAATGACCTTCTCCTCCCACCAGGTGTGGTTGGCTTAGTAAATAGGCTTTCCGCACCCTGCTCAGCCATCCCTTGATTCATTGGACAATCGCCATCTCTTGGCCTCCGTGTGCCACACTTTTGAAATGTGAACAACCCAAGTTCTCTTAATTAGCTGCTAAGCTGATTTTAATCTGTTTTACAATGTGAGAGAATTTTATGTTTCATTTAAGCTATTGTTTTGGTTTATTGCAAGCTGCCTTGTGAGCCCTTTGGCTTCAAAGATGGAACATGAAACCTTCTAAACACAGTAATTAATTAATTAATTAATTAAAGCAAATGAGGTGGCAAACTTGTGTCTGGGCTATATCACTTCAGACTGCAGGTAGGTAGTCACATGAATTCAGATCTCTCTCTCTCTCACACACACACACACAGAGAGAGAGAGAGAGAGAGAGAGAGAGTCATATAAAACCACTGCACATGAAAAAATAGGAATCATGAAGAAGGTGCTAGTGTAGGTTTCCAGTTTTCTATGAGTAGACTCTCTGTGTGTGTGTTTTGCATGGATTCAACCATGTGAGCCTCTATCTGCAGCCTGAAATGGTAAGGTCCACCCACAGCTTTCACCTCATTTGCCGCTTGTGAGAAGGAGGCCTAAGGCAGGGCCCAAAAGTGATGGCGGCCTTAGGGGACCCTCCAAAAAGCTTTCCAGCCCAAAGAGAAAACCTGAGTTCCGAACAAAATTCCTGATGGCAATAACCTGGCTGGCAGCCAGCCTGAATAAGTCATAAATAGCCCCACTGAAATCAGTTCCTAACTAGTTCCATTAATTTCACTGGGATGACTCTTAAGTAATTTCATCGGCCTGAGTGTAAATCAAATCATTTGGGGAGTGGAGAGGAGTTTCCCTCTCACACTACCCGAGGGAATTACCTTTCGCCAACCCCACGAGATATTCCGCCTTGCTAATCAGAGCTCCGGGTACTTAGCGAACTCAAAGGCTGGAAGAGGAGCGTTTTTGGTGCCACTGGAGAGAAGCCATAAGAGAAAGAGCAAATATTTGATGCTGAAGGGCCCTTAAGGGCTGACGAGTACCATTTACTTATTTCTACACAGCAGTGTGGGCTTAGAATTTTCAATAGATTAAAAGGCTAAGAGAGGTCACTGAAGGAGAGACTTTCTCTCCTGACTTTCCCCCCTCCTCTTGCAAAGTTCAAAGGAAAGGGAGAGGGGAAAATACCAACAAAACCCTTGGCAGAACTTTCTAAGGGCTACCTTGAATACTTGGTCTCTCTGCGCTTCAAACTGCCTCGGGAGGAGCCCCGAACGCTTTGCCTTCAGGGTCAAGATTTTAACAGAAGGACCTTTCTTGATGGACGCTGGAGGTGGGCGGGCAGCTGAAGGAGTCGGGGGATTCCGGGGGCAGTTCCCAAACCGGCCTTGTGCCGGTGGACGGCTGGGCCTGGGCAGGAGGGACTTGCACAAAGAAGGTCCCCCACATTCCTTGGTGCAACCTTCAGTCAGCGGCCGCTGCTCTTTGCAGAGCGGAGCTCGCGGAGTCCCTGGAAGCTCTGCTCAGCCCACTCGGGCCACGGCGATCCATCTTGCCTCGTGTTTAGCTTTGCTACCAAAGGTTCTAATTCACTTTCCAGGCACTGGTGATTTTTGCCCTGGGCTGAGGCTCCGATCCACAGCCAAGTTAAAGCCGAAGGGTTTGGATTTCAACCCATCTACAGTCCGATACACCACCCAGTTAAACCAGGGCGAGATCGGTTCAGTCCCCGCCCTCCTACTCCTACTCCTACTCCTACTTCTATTTATATGCCGCTTTTCAACAATAGTTCCCATGCAGTTTACATAGAGAAATAAAAATAAATAAATAAAGATGGCTCCCTGTCCCCAAAGGGCTCACAATCGAAAAAGAAACAGACACCAGCAACGGCCGGTGGAGGGATGCTGTGCAGGGGTTGGATAGGGCCAGTTGCTCTCCCCCTGCTCAATAAAGAAAATCGCCACTTTAAAAGGCGTCTCTATACTCAGTTTGTAGGGTCTGACTCTTCCCAGGAGAGTAAAGCGGACTAATCCAAACATTTCAGCTTACTTGACTTAGGGATCGCGCTTCTATGACTGATGTTATGCGTTGATATTACACACACACACACACACACACACACACACACACACACACAAAAGCTGAAGTTGACATTCAAATGCTGGTAGGCTCCAGGAGCCTCCGCTTATGAATGAGCTGTTTCCCTGAAGTCGTTTCCATTTAATCTCATTTAAAAAGACATAACTAATAAATTTGTATGGAATAGGCTGCAATAGACGTAAAGCAGAGTCGATAGTGGTTCAAATCCCATTGAACCCAATTGAAAACCATGACAACAAGAAACAAGCTCCGATTTATCCCGGAGAGCTAAAGCACATTGTCAGGAGGCGTCAATCACCTATTATTCCCCCTCTGAACAAATGCAAAATCTTGACTGGAACAAATGCTTCCAACAGGTCCAGGACATAGGGCTACATTTCCCCTTTGTTCACAGGCTAGCAGTTGGCATGTATTTGTGTTCCCCTCGGACCGACCACCCAGGACGCCGAGAAGGCTGATCTAGGAACAGGGGAGGGACAGGGAGGGAGGCGAGTGCAGGGGGGAAGCTACTGTCACCGGGCACGCTTGATAGGTGGCTCCAGTAATCACGGCCTGGGAATTTTTTAATAGGGAGTCTGTTCAGTCGCTAAGAAATATGCAGGAAGTTGGCCAACTGGAGCCCGGGTCCTTGCTCCTCTAGGCCACAAATCAGCCCCAGAGACAGCGATCTTTTTGAGCCTCCGCCTTGGGTATTATTGCTCTATTGACAGGTTCAGCCCGCCCGCGCAAGAGGGGCCCGGAGCAGGAGGGGGCGGGGCCAACACCGCTCCGCATAATCGCCGCGGCGAGGGGCATTTGCTGGGTGGCTGTTTGCACAGGAACATGTGAATCGATACACGCCGGAGATTAAAAGAGTAATCCGGTCCCGCCCCTTCTCCCCCACTGTCTGGAATCGTACCCCCAAAGTAGCCACAATCCGCAACTTTTTCTTTTTTCTTCTTCTTTTTTTTGTGCTCTGCGTAATCCTCCTAGGATTGCTCCGAAGAAAGGAATCTGTGATCAAAATGAGGTTATCAGAGCCATGCCTGTTATCTTTTCAGCCACTTGCCCGCGCCGCTGGTGCCCAGAACCCGACCTTCTTTCAAAGGAACGAGGCAAGTTTATGCGCCAGGAGTCGGGGGGCTCGTGGTAGAACCTGGACCTCAAACCCCCTTCATGTTCGCCCCTCGATGGCTAAAGGGACTTGGAGATCCAGGTCTCCTAGACGGTAGTACAGATGCATAAATGGACATCTTTCCATTGTGAAACGGTCCGCTCTGGCTATGCGTTGGCTATCAGCTCATCCGGAACCCAGAGATTTCAAAAAAGCACCACATAGCATAACCTATGCCTCATTTTGAGCACAAATTGCTTCTTTTGGAGAGGCCCTATTCATGTGATCAGGAAGATCACACCGAGCAAAACCGATGCTTGGTCCAATATTGGGGAGGGGTGTGGACACCTTCTATGTATATTTACTCCGAAATCAGCTTCAATGGTGTTCAACGGGCCTTACAACTAATGGTGCATAGGCTCCAGGCCTCAATCGCCCATTGATTCGCGTGTTCCTGTGCAAACAACCTCCCAGTCTCTCTCCAATATCTGTTCGATCGAGAACCAGCTGGACTGAAATATGTGGCTTTAAGCAGCGGCGCCCATGGGCTGAAATCTATGGCTGAAATCCAAGGACTTCAGATGAGGCGCGTTATGGCCGGGGCGGGCCTTGGTTCTTCTCCCTAGTTCCGCCCTTGCCTTGCCTTCTTCCCTGCTCCTCAGCTGCTGTCTTCGGCCTTTGTCTCCTTCGCCCATTCCCTCCATCACGTGCAGCGATTCATCCACGCTAGAGGGAAGGAGCTTCCCCCCTCCTCTTGTCAGGCGGCCTCCCTCTGCTTCAAGGACCTGTTCAAGACGCTCTTCTTTAGCAAGACCTTTCCTGAGCCAGGCGAGCTTCTCCTTACCTGCTGCCCCCTCCCCACTCACTCCCACAATCCCGCCCTTCTCAAAGCCTGGCCGCCGCCTCCATCCCAGCCTTATTCTCCCTTCTGCTGTAGACAGCGGTTCCTTGGGCAGCCTGCCTTCTGTTCCTCGCACTCCAGGAGCATTAGTGCTTTTCCCACTGACTGGCACGCACAGGATCAAGCTGCAAGCGCTAGCAGTCCTTGTCATTTCGCAGTTGTTCTCAGAGCACAACCGATGTGGTGAAAAACTTATATCTGGGACTGTCATTGGTCAGGAGATAACTTGATTCGAATGAATGAACACTCCAGAATAGTCTTCCATACTCTCCCCCCAACCCCCCCCCCCCCCCAATAAAATTCCATGCACAGGAGTTCCAGCCTAGCCATCTCCCTGATAGTCTTGTTTCTCACTTGTGGGGATTTTTGCTTTTTTGCTTTAGTATGGAGAAGCAGCCAGCCACCTGCACCCTGACTATAGTACCGGCTCAGGCTTAGCTTTCATCCGCTGCTTGTGAAAATCGGGCCAAAGCGTGTAAAGCAATCTGCCTTATGCATGTGATGTAAACTAAAAATAATGCCCAATCTTCACATTAGCCAGAATGAGGTAGGATGGATCCTTAAAGGGGCTGAGCTCCAGCCACTTCAGGTCGCAAGCTGAGGTTGTTGGCGTGGTTTTAAATGTTTTTCCACTTAGAAAAACTCCCTGCAATTTAAAACAAGCAAACAAAAAAACAAACAAAAAACCCCAAGAAAATTGGAGACCGTTTCTAGCCCAGCCCCTCCTCTTCCTTTCTTTCTAAATTTCGACAACAAGGGAGGTTCTTTGAAGGGCTATATATGTCCCTCCACTCACACGGACTACAGTCTGAAGTGATACAGCAGCCTGCTTTACCACCCCATATTCCCACCTAATTCTTCCGCACATGTAGAGTCGAACTTCAAGCTGTGTAGAACTGTGAGATGCTACACCATTCCACATAGTCCAGCAAATCTCACCTGTTATTATTAGAATTATTATTGTTAGTGTTAGTGCCATTTTTGTAATTTATTTATTTACCCCCCACATTTCCCTTCCATCACAGGGATGCCAAGGCGTCTTAGTTTGAAGCATGTATACATCTAGCTGGAGTGAGTCTGAGTCCAACCTGAAATGGATCATTTGAGACCCAGAGCATGGCCTAAGGGCACATGAGACAACCCCCTTGCTGAAGCAAAGCAGGTCTTGGTGTGGTCAGTGCCTGGAAGTTAGACTCATGAATGCCACCTTTGGGGATGGGGTCATAGCTCAGTGGAAGAGCATTTGCTTTGCAGGCAGAAGGTTCCAGGTTCAATCCCTGGCTTCTCCAGGTAGGGCTCGGAGAGAGATCCCTGCCTGAAACCTTGGAGAAGCTGCTGCCCGTAGGAGTAGACAGTACTGAGCTAGATGAACCAATAAGGCAGCTTCCTATGTTCCTGTGATGAAATGTTTTCAGGCAAGCTGGAATACTGGAATAGAAAGAAATAATTGGTTATACAGAATCCATTCCTGTGTCATGTGCATATATTCAGTTATGGATCCATCTGATCACCAACTGGAATTCATCCAATTATCTTATCCACCCTAGATTTTTTGTTTACACACACGCACACACACTGGGGTAGAGTGCATTAAAATACCAAGTCCCGAATATAACATGGGACTACCGCTATATATCGCATGGGACTACCGCAATTGTCGATTGCAATCTGGTTTCCACCTTAATCCCTTCAACGCAACCAACTACAACCGCTCCTTTGAGATTAACATTGCCAGAAACCAGTTTCTGATTCTTGGCCGTTTGCTTTCTAAGTACTTTGAAAATCCACTTCGGTTGGAGTAAAGGGTTGCGTTAAATGTAGCTGGTGAGGTTGAAACAGAATCTTAACTCCACCGAAACTGGTTTGTTAAGGAATCACTATTTTGCCATCACTTTTCGAATATTTAAGAATGTAGAATTCCGATTAAGGGTCGCGTACTAGATATATCAATATACGTTTGGGACAGAGAGCCACCGTATTTCTTTTCCTATGTAAACCACCTTGGGAACTTCTTGTTGTTGTTGTTGTTGTTGCTGTTGTTGTTGGAAAGCAGTATATAAATATTTGTAACAATATATTTTGTATGTCTGCTAAGGAATGCAATGCCCAATCTTTGTAATCGGTGGCTCTTCTGCCATTCTCCTCCCTGGAGTGAGCACGGCTTTAGATGAAGGTGTATGTACCTTGCAACGACTTCTTACCATTTTACCTGGCAAACAAACTAAGGTTGCAATCAAATAATTCGAAGCCAAAAACCACTTTTTGGTAAAGTCTATGATCTTTAGTACGGGATATCAGTTGAAATCGAGGTCAATTGAACCCACTGGGATTAATATCGACCGCAATACATCAATTTAATCTAGTTGTGACATCGAACAGGATCAAGTCCGAATGAAAGAACGGTAGTTCAGTCCAAATAAATGTCCGCCTCTGCCCACAACCGATTAAAACGGGAAACTAGTTTAAATTCGAATTCATCACAATTAAGTCCGTGATATTAATAAAATGGAGGCACAATCTAAGATAATCTAAGGTATTTAGGACTAAATCAATTTACACCAGGAAGGATTCTAAACTCTCTTAACTGAGTGGTGGGCTCCAATAGAAGACCGGGACAGAGTTGGGTGTTCTTAAACCTCACCCATTTTATGGAGGAACACTTGTGTGTCTGTACGCACCCAATTATGCAGTGTGTCCAGAGGTGTAGTGATAGCCTGTCAGAGAAGGGCAGTGTGTGCATGTCTTCTATACATTCATACAGCTCAGCTGCTGAACTCCACCTCAGTAAGATGTGGGTTCAGATTCTCGCCAGCCTTAAGTGATCTTCTTGGGCCAGCCAATTACTGTCTTTTATAGCAACCTGCCTCAAATGATTGTGTATTTGGGTGGGACTATAGAACACAAGAGCTTTATGTTCAGCCCATGTACAGTGTAGGCATCTGTACGCATGCAGTTATTCACACGTTATGCTGTATGCAGGTACAGCAGCCAGCACACTTCCTATCTTTACCTGCATCTGAGAAGGTCTGCACTCAGGTTCACTTTTAAAATGTAGAATCGTGTCCACAAAAGCATGCACATGTGTACTTAAACGCAGGTACAGCATAGCCAGCTGAGAGCCAGCGTGGTGTAGTGGTTAGAGTGCTGGACTAAGACCGGGGAGACCCGAGTTCAAATCCCCATTCAGCCATGAAACTAGCTGGGTGACTCTGGGCCAGTCACTTTTCTCTCAGCCTAACCTACTTCACAGGGTTGTTGTGAAAGAGAAACTCAAGTATGTAGTACACCGCTCTGGGCTCCTTGGAGGAAGAGATAATAATAACAATAATAACGTCTGAATAGGGTCAGGTTTCTGCAGGCTCAATCTCTGGGAAAGACCCCTGTGTGAAATTCTGGAGATGCGCTGTTAGCAAAATAGTATGGAACTAGATGGACCAATGATCTGACTCAGTGTAAGGCAGCTTCTTACGTCCATCCAAAGGTGAATTCAATGAGACGGAATATGAAGTCCAGGTGGTGCCTCGCCTTAAGTCCAAAGAAGTTGGCTTAACTAGACGGTGCTGATTTCGATGGCGCTACTTTTAGGTAAAGTCTACTCCGGACTGATGGTGAGATAAAGACAGATGATGTCTCCCCCGCTTACCCAAATTAAGGGGAGAGCCGGAAAAAAAGACCACAAATGCTGGCTACTGGTCACTCTGCTCCAAAAGTGGTTCCCAAACATGGAGAATAAAGCAAACAATGAATAAATTCCTGCATTCTCGTGAGAAGGCTTGGGGCGGGGAGGGGGGAATCAAGGCAGCGAGTAAGCCCCGGACAAGCGCTGCGGATGTCTCTGCGAGGATTCACTTTGTGTGCTCAGAGAAGGGCGGAGGGGCTGGCGCGGGTGGCTGTTGGTCCCCACATACCACCCAAGATGTTATTCACGGCGAACAATTACCATTATCTGTCCACTTTGGCCTAATCAGACAGAATCTGTAATACTGAAGGCCGCTTCCTGCTGGCTTTGGGGAGGGGTGGGTGAAAGGAGGGGGGGCAGGAGAGGGGTGGGGGGAGGGTGCCCCTACTCCTATTAGAGCTTTAGCACTTGACTAATTCTGGTACTTAGCATCCCATAGACAGGGACGGTTTGAAAGCGGCCAGTGTTTACGGTGGGGAGGACTGTTGATATAAACAGGGGGCCCCTCGGTAAGCGACACCGAGCGAGGAGGCTGAGATGAGCCTCGGAGCAAGCAAGATGAGCCTCCCTGGCAGCGCCGAGTAGCCGGGCCCCACCTCGAGTCCTTTCCCCCTCTCCCTCCCGCTTCGATTGCAGGTGGTGGGCGCCTCTGCCATGGCCACCGTGGGCAGGATCAGCTTCACCGTACGCAGCCTTTTGGATTTACCCGAAGGCGACGGCGCCAAGGAGCAGGATGCGACCGAGAGCTACGGAGGCTCCCCGTACCGAGAATGGATGGAAACCGATCGCAGCCACTATCTGTGTGAGTGGGGAGCTCCCCAGGCAGGGAAAGGCTTCCCTGGGGTGGAGGGCTTGGGGCAGATCGGAGAAAGGCAGGCGGGCAGGAGGCGGAAAACCGAGGCGAGCACCGTTTTCCAGAGTGATGAGAACAGGCCGGGAGAGAAGGGGAAGGAGGAGGAGGTGGTTCTCCTGTTACCAGGAGACAAGAACAGGTAGAAGCATCGCTGCGATAACCGCTAATTAGCTTAGCACAACTAAGGAAAATGGTGTGTGTGTGTGTGCGTGTGTGAGAGAGAGAGAGAGTGGGAGAGCGAGAGCTACGAGAGATGAAACAGATAATTGATATATTAAATAGAATGAGATGAGATGAGATATGTGATGCACACACATTATGGATATATCTGTATCTGTATCTATGTCGATAGAGATAGAGACAGATAGAGACAGAGACGAAGATATGAAGAACCACAAAGTAAGGTGGGAATATATTCCAGTCTCAAGCTTTCTCTAGTGTAGTGAGATATGTAATATACACATTATGGGTATGGGGCTTTCTTTCTTTCTTTCTTTCTTTCTTTCTTTCTTTCTTTCTTTCTTTCTTTCTTTCTATCTATCTTTCTTTCTATCTATCTGTCTCAAAAGAGATAGATAGATAGATAGATAGATAGATAGATAGATAGATAGATAGATAGATATGAACCATAAAATATAAATATTTTTCTTCTAATCCGAAGCTTTCCCTAGCTCGATTTTTTAAATATCTACAGTCTTTTATTATAGGTTATTTTTGAGTAAGTTGATTTATTGTTAATACTCCAGGCTGATGTAACTTAGATTGATACCTAAGTAATATACATGTATATTTAGCATATGTGCTTTCAGTATAGCACATGTCCTATATTCTTGTTTCCCCCCATACCGCTCCTATTTATGGTTGGTTTGCCTACTTATACTGTTCTAGAAATTCACAGTGGGAACTTAGGCACACTGACCTGGAAGCAAATTTGGGTCTGGATGCTAGTTTATTAAAATATTACTGAGATGATTATTTATTATTATTATTATTATTATTATTATTATTATTATTATTATTATTATTTTAAACAAGAAGTATTTTATATATATATAAAGTTTTGTTTTAAAAGATATTTACCTACCTTATTGTGGTATACCAGTACGGAAATAGACTACATCCAGAGACTTGATAATATTTTAGGGGCATTAGTCAAGAAAGAATGAGAGGAGGCGGCAGAGGTTAACTATAATTGAGGGGATGTGTTCAAAGAACCCGGCCCCCAGCTCCCGAGGGCCCCCCAGTTCCACCCCTCCCTATTTTCTTCATTATCTCGCTCACTCCGAGGGCCGCAGGGGAGAGGGGTGAACCCTTTCTCCTAGCTACGCCCCTGCACAGAGATTATTATTTAAAAAAACAAAAACAAAAACAAAACCCAGCATAATCTGTTTTACAGTTCCAATAATAATTATTATAATTACTATATTATTATAGTGATACATAAATAAATACTCCTTGGGGGAAAATTAGATCTGTTACTGCAGATCTCTCCTCCCTCCGCCCCATTTTATTGCTCGGGGGTCCATGTTCTTCTCTTGTAAAACAGGCTTCAGTCAGTGTACTGCTAGACGATTAAATTATTATATCAGCATATCGTGGCTGTTCACCAGTAACATTATAAGAGCTAGACCACGTTTCCTGCATAATGTCCTTAAAGCAATGCCATCTCTCTCTGACTGTTTTTGTCCTTGTAAACGATAAAAGGCGGGTGTAAATTCAAGCCATTATACATAATCTGTTTTGTAGATCGTGATGACGATATGCAGTCTGTCAATCCATATCCCCAATCTCCAAGCCATATCCTCAAACAGGCCTGCTGTTCACAACGGAGATAAATATCAGTGTTTTGGTCAAAGCCAGACCGTTTGCCTTGAACTCCATGAGATTTTTTAAACCAACTGTATGTAGGGCAGGATCCAGCCAGAGTCAAGCAGAGATTTCTGCACATGTTTAGTCTCTCATTGAAATCAATGGGACAGTGCTTAACTTTGGCAGAAAAATGAGTTGGGTGCAACCGGTCACCCCAACAGTATGCATCAGAGGGCAGCCTCAGCCAGATCCAATGTATATTGACTTGGAAGTAATTCGCACTGAATGTAGTGGGACTCCCAAGTAAGTATGTAGCGGATTCGGCTTTAGTTTTAAGCAGATCCCTAATGTCCAAGGCAACAAGGTGTTTCATATTTTCCTGCCATTAGTTAAATTTCTTGTACCCGGGCTGAAGTTGGTTCTAGATTGGGTTAAGTTCCCGTCCTTATTTAACGAAATCGACTGCAGATTTCTCTCTTATAGTGAGCAGGAAAGGCTTTTTGTCTAGAAGACTCTGCACGCGCCCGATCCTCCTGGTTCCTGTTTACAGGAGCGGAGTAGCAAATGGAGAACTTCTCATGTTCCACAGAAATAACTTGCATCTTAAATCCCCGCCCTGACACAAACCATATACGAAACACAATCAGAATCTCTCTCTCTCTCTCTCTCTCTCTCTCTCTCTCTCTCTCTCTCTCTCTCTCTCTCACACACACACACACACACACACACACACACACACACACACACACGATTTGACTCAGTTTACACGTAAGAGTAGACACGTCTTACTGGTGTCTTAAAATAAAGATCCAGCAGACCACAAGCCCAAGACGCTTTTCAGGAAAGCAGTACGCCTCGGGGATGCTCTGGTGGAGATATCTGGAGGGCAGTGGCGCCTAGACCTGCAGCCACAGGTCTCCTTGTTTCCCTGGATGCTGATGATGTCCTTCCAGCTCCTTGTCACTCATCGGCCCGTTGTATGCAGAGCTGATTCCTTCGCAGCTCAACTAGCACTGAATGCCGAGAGATTCTTGTGACTAATATGGTCCTTGGATATTAATGTATCCCTCAGAAATATCACTACTACACTACTGTGTTCCATATTTAGACTCGCAAAGCAGGTAATCAGAACCCTCCGCTCCCATTCCCACTCACTCTTTTGCAACTGACATCACCTTGAATGTTCCCGTCCTTACTCCACCAGGTGGAACTCCCTGGGAAACATGGTGCGCATGTGACTTCTGGGAAATCTCCCAACTCCGCTAATCTCTTGGAATTCGAGGCGCAGGGAGGAAAGGAAGGGAAGTCTAAGATGATGGTTGCATCAATATCGATCTTGCCTTTCTTGAAACTTCCTGCAATACAAATCGCCAATTACGTTCATTATATATAAGAATCATATATAATTCATTATATATAAGAATATATAAAATCTTCAAATCTCAATTAGGAAATTAATGTTTGATCTGCAATCTGTTTTGAGCTGCAATCCAGAGCACAGGTTGGTCTGTTCAACTCCCGTTGATTTCAATGAGATTTGAACAGCCTGGCTTTGTGCTAGGGCAGCCTCGATGGCTGCACAATGGAAGTGGGTGGAGACCACATGAGCGACGTATCCGGCGTTCTGGATCAGTCTCCATTCATTTCAAAAGTACTTGATTCAGAGGATTTCTTGCTGGGTTGTGTCTCAGGAGACCAGTTCAACTAGTCCTGTTTTAGCTTGATCAGTCTCCAGGTCTCTGGGTGGGCAACAAAATGAAGCTGCACTTAAAATAACTAGCGTTAAATATCAATGAAGAAGATTAAAAAATTAGGATAAGCCCAGCCCCTTCCAGAACTGCGACTCTGGCCCCAAGAGCCACCCCCCAAAATAAAATAAAATAAAATAAAATAAAATAAAATAAAATAAAATAATAATAATAATAATAATAATAAAGTGTATACCATGTGTCCCAAGGATCACGAGAGGAAATTGATATTTCCTCTACAATGTTAATGGACGGACATCTATACCTATCTTACGATGTCGTGTGTGTGTTTAATGTAATTCCTGTAATAACAATTCCTGTAACAATGAATAATAATAACCACGACAATAATCTCTATGTCAGAATCATGCACAGGTTATAGGAACATAAGAAGTTGCCATATACTGAGTCAGACCAGCGTCCATCTCGCTCAGTACACAAACTGGCAGCGACTTCTCCAAGTTTGCAAGCAGAAGTCTCGCTCAGCCTATCTTGGAGATGCTGCCAGGGAGGGAACTTGAAACTTCTGCTCTTCCCAGAGCGGCTCCATTCGCTGAAGGGAATATCTTACAGTGCTCACACATCTAGTCTCCCATTCATATGCAACCAGGCCGGACCCTGCTTAGCTAAGGGGACAAGTCATGCTCGCTCCCACAAGACCAGCTCAGACGTGTATGTAGTCCTCCTCCCCGTTTCTTACTGTTTGGTTTCGCGGGATAACCTCCTGAGCCTCAGCAATCTGACCTTGCGTGGTGTCTCCCCCCAGCTTCCGACGAGAGCGGCCCCGAGAGCAAATCGCGGCGGGCGGCAGCCTCGGCTCAGGCGGTCGAGGAGGAAGAGGAGGAGGAGGAGAAGAAGAAGAAGCGGCGGGTGCTCTTCTCCAAGGCGCAGACGCTGGCGCTGGAGAGGCGCTTCCGGCAGCAGCGCTACCTGTCGGCGCCCGAGAGGGAGCAGTTGGCCCACTTGCTGCACCTGACGCCCACCCAAGTGAAGATCTGGTTCCAGAACCACCGCTACAAGACCAAGCGGGCCAAGGGGGGCGGCGAGCGAGCCGGAGGCGAAGGAGCGGCACCGCTGCTGCGCCGCGTGGTGGTCCCAGTGCTGGTGCGGGACGGGAAGGTGTGCCACAGCTGCAGCGGAGCTCCCGCCGCGGCGCAGGACTACGGCGGCGCCCAGACGACTCTAAACCTGCAGGGCTATCCGGCCTTTCCGCAGCAGGCCGCCTCCCTCGGCCTCTTCCCCGCCTATCAGCACCTAGCACCGCCGGCCCTGGTCTCTTGGAACTGGGGTTGAGGGAGTGAGACACGCGCGGAAAAAATCGACTGGCTGCCTGCCCGGGGACTCGAACCCACGGCCAGCCTTCCCTCGGCGCAAGGACCGCCAGGGATGCTACTTCCGACTCCATCCCGCAAGACATTGGCTTGATTAGGACTACTCTAGAGCAAACGATTCGTGGATCGCATCGCAGCCCTTTGTTGCCTTTCCCCGGCACCTTGTTTCCAAGTGACCTTTCTGATTATCTTTAGGTGGAAGCGAAACCAGCCCCCTTTGACGCTCAAGTAAGTGTGCTTAGCGAGGCTCAGAACTTACGCACTCTGACCTGGGAGTAAGCGTCATTGAAATAAGAGGGAAACTTCCGAGTAAACGTACAGGTTGGACTGAAAACACGGACTAATGATCACTAAAGCCGGATTGGTGTCCGTTGAACATGCATACACATGTACTCAGATTCTGGATGGGAAAACTGTGAGGCTTTTCTAACTTTCGTGCACGTCTGTGGGTGAAATGAAGGTAGTCGTCCGCATAAACTATTGTGAGTAGGAAATCTAGGGCTAGTCGTTGGATCCGGATAATGAACTCGGCGTATAAGCGTGGCAAAAGGTATGGTTAGGAGCCGAAAGTTGATTGGAAATACATATCCAATTGGATTCAGTGCGATTTACATGTAATTGTGATGAGAATCGGAGTGTCCGGAATAGTTTGCTAATGCGGAAGGAGAAGATTCTGGGTTACTCAGCTGCCCTAGCTCAGTTATTGGCCTTTTGTTTTAGAAAATGGGTCGAAAACGTAGGTTTCCTTTTTCTTTTCTCTTTCAACGGCCGAGTTTCCTTCGAAACAAAACTGATAGAGTCGTTTGTATCGGAGATAGTTTATTTTCAGATAGAAAAGTCTTACCACGATGAATAAACCGGATTGTTGGCAAAGAAAACCATCCATAGAATCAGTGTCTTTTTTGCAAAAGAGGCAGAAATTTGTGGCCTGGTGCGTATGATTGTGATGGAAGATTTCTCTTCTCAAAAGTCTCAGATCAATTCCATTTAAAACAAACAACAAACAAAACAAAAAAACCTCCGCCACCCTCAAATACATGTTTAAACCGCCTGGAACTGGACCGTCCAGTTGCCTGCAAGAGGACGATGCTTAGATATAAATTCCCCAGCCGCTGTCTGGCCAGGATTTCGTTTCTGACGCAAGAGTCTGGGGTCGGGATCCCGAGCCCAAATCTTTGGATAGCTGGTAAACCTACTTTCAAGATAAATGGCTTTACAAGCGGCAATGAAGTTTCTTTAGTTCTCCTTGATCCTCCACCCCAGTTATCCAGAGCTTTAGGATTTAACTTAAGCTGATTTCAGTAGTGAAGCTCGAGGAGTTTCACGGTCTTTAAACAACCAGAGAGGGCGAAATCATATGTGTCATGCAAATCTGAAAACACGGGAGGGCGGTTTTCACTAGGCAAGCGGCAGGGGGAGGATTACTTAATCCTTCCCCCTCCCCCTCGCCAGCTCTATCTCTGTCACTGCTCGTAGCCGCCTCTCTCCCCATGCGGTTCCAGCTGCCTCTTTGCAAAGGTGAACATCAGCCGGGAACCCTGCGGAGAGGAGGTCAAAGCAGCTGTGAGAAGCAGCTGCAGTGGAGAAGGACTGGCAGTGGAAGGGTTAAGCATCTCTCTCTTCGGCATTTGCCTGCTGAATCCTGTCTCCTCCAGAGCTAACCTCACCCTCGCCCACCCCAGATCCACTTGCTATTTGCGATCTGTTGCTCTTTCAAGTAAACTAATTGATTAGGGAAGGGAACTTTCCCCCCTCAGAGCCAAGGTTACTTTAAATAGGATTGCTATGTTCGGGTTGGTGTATGAATGTGTACAGAGCAGACTCCTGCTCAAGACAGAACGTCAACCCTTCCTCCCTCCTTCCTTCTGGCCGATACCAGTTTCTACCAGTTTCTACAGCCGTTGACTGCAACAATATTGTTGCTTATTAAACCATGTCAAGAAATTAATTAATTAATTAATTAATATGTGTGTATGGTTTAATAAGCAATAATATTGTTGCAGTCAACTGTTGTAGCAGCTGTTATCAGTCGGAATGAACTCTGGAAACAAAACGGAAAAAATGCGCAGATGCGATCACGCTAGTACAATACCTTTTCACAGTCCTATTAATTTCATTGGGAGATATAAGGGCGTTCTCCCAGACCTCTATTTGAAATTCATGGGACTTAGAAGTGCACGATTGGCTGGATCATGTCCCAGCCCAAACCTATTAGTATTTTGGATTGTAGATCCAAAAGACCTGATGTTGGATTCTCGGAATCCGCAAGAGGAGTTCTGAACCTCCGCACACTGAAAATAATCTTTTCTCTGTTTGATCGTGTTTCATGACCAGATCGCCTTGAGAATAAATTTAAACGATTTGATTTCGACGGCATTTACTTCCAGATCCCTTATTCCACAGCAAATGCTGCTTATATACATCCATAGAGACTCTGTGATAAAAACATTAAAAATGCATCTTTTCCGAAGTGTATGTGTGTGTATTTGTGTGTGTGTGTGTATAGATATATTTGCAGCTTCACTGCACCTTTTATCTTAATAACTGCCCCTGCCCGCCACTATCGCCCTCGAGTTTTTTACTTGTTTGATCTGAGTGTTTGAGGGCGTAGGAAGAGGCAGCACCGAAGACAAATATTTTGTAAACATCTCTGGTGGTAGGAGAGCTAATTTCGGAGAGAACAAATCCGTTCTAGTTTGCTTTCATGTTACTGTGTGGTTACCCTTTCCTATTTCTTTTTAAAAAGTTGTTCGATTACTTCAGACTAATAAATAATAATCATGTAAAGAAAATTAGTTTAAAATGACAGTTGCTATTGGTAGGAGAGCGTGTAGGCGGCATATCAAGTGTTTTCCAGCAGATTTATTCCCAGTATTCCCGTATAACTCTGAATCTGGTCAGTCCCGAGGACGTCAGCACGACTAAACTGAAGGTGTACACCCATTTTATGAGGTTAAATGAAACAAAATTCAGCTTTGTAGATCTCGTTGAAAGACAGGATCTGACATTCTTTTAAAAGCCAAACTCTTTTTTTAAAGGTAAGGTTGATTCTATACGCTCAGATCTTATACAGGTCACCAAACCAGATTTAAGATGGATGCAGAATAATCTACTATTCATTTCATTAAGAAGCAGCGTAATCCGAATTCGTTAAGCGATCTGATTTTGTGCTGGATGGAACTGAATCCCAATACAGGCACATGGGAGGGATTGTAGAAAGGCCTGTATATAGTAGATAGTGGATTGTCCCTCGTCGCTTGCTGTACGGCGCCGACCGCGCTCACAATAGGGGCTCTGCCGCTTCTCTGGGGCTATGTGTATTTCTGCGTCCAATAGGAAGGTGTCTTCTTTAAAGGTAGTGGAGAGGCATCGAGCCACTTGTTCAGGCGGGGGCGATTTGTAGGCCAAGCGAAGAAGAAGGAGGGGCCACTGCTTCCAGTGGCCCCGCCATTGGCTCCCAGTTTGAAAGAAAGGCGACGGCCCAGTCAAGTTTGGTTTTTTGGAGCCCATCCTGTTGGGAAGTGAGGCCACACTTCCCAATAGGATGGGCGCCCAAAAACCCAACTCGACTGGGCTATGTCGCCTTTCTTCCAAACGGGGATCTTGAAAGTAGCGGACCGGCCCATCTCTTGCCTGGGAGCAAGACCCATCCTTCCTCCGGGGCTTGGCGTGTTGCTTGGGTTTTTTTGCTTGCGCCGTTAGCTACGGTGGGACTGGCGGGGCCCATTGTTTGGAAGGGCCGGGCCATTGTGTCGTTGTGCCCCACTCTGTGGGTGGTGAAGAAGTCGCCTGAGTAGGGGGCAGAAGGATCTTTGGGTCCGGCCTCTTGTTTCCGGGGGGTGGTGGACACAGTCCCGTTGTCACCTGTTTTTTTGTCTCAGCTGCAGGCCACCTTGTCTTCCATATGGTTGGGGTTATCTTGGAAGAATCTCCCAGAGAATCGCTCCGTAAACCTCCTTTTGTCTTGAGGGTTGAAAGGGGCATTGTTATGCCTGAAAGGGACCTAGACAAAATCCGCACTGTTTCAATTCAGGACTGTTTAATCAGTCCCTAGTGACAATTTTATGGGTTTTAGGCGGGACAATGGTATCTTAGAAAACCTGGTGCCTTCAGGAAAACAAAGAGCTTGAATTTTATGGGCTTACAACTCCAATTAGAACCGTGCCAATGTGCAGGGGAGATTATCAAATTTGTATCATAAAAACCCCTTTATAACAAATGATTGGTGGGGGAGGGGCTGCGATTTCCAGCAATAGACTTTGTGGAAGATAGACTGGAAGGCTGCACATGCTGCTTTGCATCTTAACCCCCTGGTGAAATCCTCCCTCAGCTTTGCTAAGCTACTGAGGAAGCTTGTGCTATTATTGTCTTCTTTTCATAGAAAGAGTGCTTCACTTTATTTGAAACAAACAGCCTTGCATATTTCATGAAACATTGTCCCCCAAATTTGATACTTGATGGTTTAAGTACAAAATATTTGTCACGCAAAGAAAAAGCATAGGGATAGTAGCAGGAGGATCCTATCGCGTACTTATTTGGAAGCACCTGCCATTGGACTGCATGGGTCTTAGAGCTGGCCTACAGGTTAGCTTTTCCAGCTGATAAGTTAATTCTACAGGTGATTCTTCTCCCTCTGTAGATGCCCCTCTCTAATTGCCTCAGCAATGTGGGAGCAACTGCAGTCTGTTTCCTCCCTGAACCCCACTGGTGCAGTGGAAACTCCAGCTCACCTTGGATTACCTCACAATGCAGCTCATTCCAGATGAATGTGGGGAGATATGCTGCCATGGGATGGTTGGAGCCACTTTTGGGGTCCCTTCCATGTGGCCCCTAAGTGCTACTGGCACTTCCTGGGAGTGGCACCTGCTGTAGTAGTTCCCACACTTCTAAAGTAAGCACTAAAAGAGTCCTATTGTGTCTAGCAGTTTGCCAAATGGATTATCTGTATCCCTCCAAAGTGAGTTTTCATACCAGTGAAAACCCATGGGTCTGGTGAAGAAACCTTCCAAGCGTAAGGTTGTGGACAGATCAAATTATTGGATCTAGTCTGATTCTGATCCAATGCAAGTGATTACTTTATTGTTCATGCTGTATTAATACCAGCCCAGATAAAATCAACAGATGCATTATTATCACATCAAGTCTTCATCCCGTAGGCTATAAAGACCTATAGGAAATAACTAAATAACTGTAGGTGGGGTCTAAATATATTACTGTAAGTCAAAATGGGATGAAACAACTTCCAGGCATGCAAAACTCTTTATAGGGTCAATGGTAGACCCCTTTTGGGGCTTGATACCATACCCATTTCATGCAGAAGTGATAGGGTTTCTGAAAAGCAGGCCAATCTCCCATTCATACATCTGCTTTTAGTAGATACCAGCATCCTTGCTTTCGATGCTTGAAGGCATTCGAAGCCCCTCTTGATATGACTTTGTCCCCTAAAGTGCAGGCTGATATGTTCCAGGGTGTCTGAGAAGAAGGCTTCATATTTCTGCTGTGTTTGGATAAGACTGAGGGGAATTAACAGAATAAATTCAGAGGCTGGCAGGAAGGCAGGCACTATGCTATTTCTACATACCCTCTTCAGACACTGGTTGGAAGGGATCAGACACAGATGAACCAATTGTAGCATGCTTTGAGCAGCTGTAGGCCTGAGAAGCCACTGAAGCAATGTGCAGCTAGAGTTATCTTTTTCCTCCCTCAGCATTTTTCTTGGCACTGCCCTCCCTCCCTCAGCAAAGTTTGGGGACATAAATAAATAACCGAGGAAAGCATGAAAACAGTCATCCAAATCTCCAATGCAGTGCAATACAACAGAGAAAATATATTAAATAGTGCCAATATTAGCAATTTTGTATCAAATATAACACAATACAAAATGCTGCCGATAGGGACTTGTCTCAAATTGGATCCAGTTATGGTTCCAATCTGATGCACAGCCCCATCCACATGACTGGGAAGATTCATGTGGAGAGCAAGTAGATACATCATGGCCCCGTTTTAAATGGCAGCAGTGGTGTGGGATTTACTGCAGTATTAGTCCATCCGGCTCTGGTAACATGCAAAGTCCAAAGCCCTACGGGAGGAGCGAGTGTGATGGTGACTTCCAAAGCCTGCTTCACCTCCTCCAGGAGCTGGGGCAGCATGGGTCAAAGTCACATTGATGGAGTTCTCCCAACTGATGGGATGGGAGTCGGGAGGTGCAGAAAAGAGACCAGGCTGCAGTGGCTGCCACACAGCTTTTTTTAAAAAAAAAAATCATCAAAGAGAGTAAGGAAAGCCCCTTCATCGAAGCAGCTTGCCATTGCAGGCCTGCACAACTCAAATGACCTGGTGGGCCAAAACTGACCGTGACATGACTCATGGGGGCCAAAGTCAATTTTTAGGGTACTGATTATTAAATTAACACCTAATATCAATCAATTAAATCAAATTAAACTGAAATTAATTAAAATGAATTTAATTAAAATTTAACTTATGAAGTTCTGGCTGGGCAAGAATTAATTTAAATTAAAATAAAATAAATTGATTTAAAAATTCTAATAAAATACATACAATGCAATCTGTACAAAATACATAATAAAATGCATTGTTCTTCCTTTCCACCTCTCCCAAAATGGGGCAGTCTTGGGGAGAGAGAGAGATAGAATGGAGCAGTCTTGGAGAGAGAGAGAGAGAGAGAGTCCGTTCACCGTCATTCCAGAGCTCCTCCTCCTCCTCCCGTCCTGGCAACACTTTCTCTTCCCCACTGGGCTTCTTCCCTGCCTACCATTTGCACTCGCCCCCTCTGCCAGGGCCCACCACCGCCAGGCTCCCTCATAGGGTACGGCCGCTGGCCACTGCCTCCGCATCCTCCTCCCACCTCATCACCGGCACCATTTTTCTCATCACTGATTCAAGCTGCTGAGGGGATGGCTACGGGGTGCATGTGTGTCCTTCTCCCCCCTCCCCTTGACGGCGGCGGCGGGCAGCAGCAGATAGTAGAGCGATGCTGGGGCCTGGTGTTTGGCCCCGCGTTGCCTCCCAAATGCGAGGCGCGCCTGCGCAGTTAGGTTTCTTAACTGCAGGCGCGCCCGTCTCGCTCACAGACGCAGTTGGAGAAGCGACACGGGGCAAAACATCAGGCTCCAGCGTCGCTCTGCTATTTGCTGCTGCCACCGCCGGGGAGAAAAAGGAAGGGGAGGGAGGGGAGGGGGTAGAAGGATGCACACCCGCAGCCATTTCCTCGGCCATGCATCAGCTGGAATTTGGTGTGTGTGTGTGTGTTAAAGGTTGTTCGCAGCAGGGGGAGGAAGGGGAAGTGTAGCCCTGGGGGCCAAGAAAAAAGGCCTTGCAGGCCGCATGTGGCCTGCGGGCCGTATGTTGTGCAGGCCTGGGATAAGGCAACATTTAGTTCCAGCTCAGATGCTCTAAATCCATCTGTGCACAGTGTCTTTATGGATACAGCCAAGTGGAGGGCATAAAATTGAAATCACATGGACAGGAAAGTAAAAAAATAGGCCACACTCATGTGTGGAGGGACTGGCACTGGTGTATACACACATGTACATCACCTTCATTCTGTACACTTGACTGCTTTACAGAGGAAGTCTGGCAATGTGTGCAATGACTCAATTTAAAAGCATTGTATTTGAGATGGTGTGAGCATTCTTTCTGTGGTGTCCGGTCTATGATGACTAGTTTCCACCTGCAAGTGATCACTGGATGTTGCAGTAATCAAGTGATGAATATGCATAAATGAACCAGCTTTCAGAAATGCCTGTCAACATAGCCATGCTGGACCACAGGCTATTTGTGTCACAAAAATGGCCCTCTTGAACATGAAGTGTTGGTATCAGGCCACAGACTGGCCCTTTTGTCCAGATAAATGCAGTGCTTGTTCTCTAAAATGGAAGATGCTGGAGCTCAGCCTGCTCAGGATATCTTACCCTCTGCGCTATGTGTTTGTAACCCTAACCTTCCCCATACAATGATTTTACTGGTTGTTGGAAATTCACTCTGCATATGCTGAGAAATGCTCATACAGTTACTCCTACTATGACCACAACAACAACTACTACTACAATACTTGCAGCATCCCTTTATTACTGCATTACTATGCTATGATTTTATCTTCTTTATATTTAATTCTCTAAGACGTAACCATGGCCAATCCCATGCATGGATGGGTGGGGGAAAAATGGCGGTGGCAGTCAGCAATGGTGATGGACGGCGGGAAGAAGCTGGCTGGCCAGTGGGCAGGGAGGAAGAAGCCCTGGTCAGCCAGTGGGCAGGGAGAATGAAGCCGGTTGGCGGGCAGGTGGTGAGGAAGAAGTTGGCAGAAGAAGCCAGCTGGCAGGCGGGCAAAAGAAAAAGTGGGTGAGCAGCTGGGTGGGCAGGGGAAAGGAAGAAGCCGGCAGGTAGGAGAGGGGAAGAAAAAACAATAGCGGGCGGGCAAACAATGGTGGCGAGTGGGGAGGGAGTGGTCAGTGGCGGGCTGGAGGCTAGAGACGCAGATACCCTGTGCCCGGCCCAGCTAGTATTCATTTTTTTAAAAAAATTGTTTGTTCATTTAGTTAGTTAGCTTAGTTTAATTAGTTAAATTTATATCCCACTCTTTCTGACAGGCTACATCGCCTACAGCATTTAAATAATAATAATAATAATCCTGTCCTGAAAGGGCTCATACTCTTAAAACAAGACAAAACAAAGCAAAACAATTTTAAAACAAAAAGACCCCAAAGTTTGTCAGAGACGAAGGTCCAGAAGGTGCTTGGTCCTTCTCAGGCTGATGGTGCTTTGCCTTGTCCTCTGCTGCAGCCTGATGGTGATGGCTGTGGAGGATGACTACAGTGATCCGAAGAAAAATTTCACTTTTATGCAAACCTTCAAGCTTCATTATGAATTCTAGTGTGCATAGAATTCCATGTTTATATACAGTGGATTTTCATTTTATTCGATCACACCCTGCCCCTGCCAGGCCCCCTCCTGGCTCTGTCGTCTGGTGAGTAAAGTAAAGTTGTGCCCTCGAGTCGGTGTTGACTCCTGGCGACCACAGAGCCCTGTGGTTGCCTTTGGTAGAATACAGGAGGGGTTTACCATTGCCATCTCCCGTGCAGTACAAAATGATGCCTTTCAGCAACTTCCTATATCGCTGCTGTCCGATATACGTGTTTCCCATAGCCTGGGAAACATACCATTGGGGATTTGAACCAGCAACCTCTTGCTTACTATTTCCCCACTGTGCAGTTAGGTGTACAGCAGGTTATTCTGTATTCCCCACACCACCACCACCACTTTGCAGCTCTCTGCCCATTCATGTATGGCATTGGGTGCTTCCAGTTCTTTTCACTGGAGTAAATGCTCTTGTCAATGTTAAATGTCAAAGCACTTAAAATGTTGCATGTGGCAAGCTAACATTAAAAAAAAAAGTTAAGCAATGTAAGACCATGGTGCAGAGGGAGACGAAGCAAATAACAAGTACCAAGAGCTGATGAGCATCTAGCAGAAAAAACATGAGGTATTGTGCATTTTGTAATGCAAAACCAGCTGTATCTAGCAATGGAACTGACATCTTTTCCATTTGAAAGATGTCTTTGAAAATGGGAGGTGTTTTGGAAGCATTAAAGTAGTTCTTCATTACTTAAATAGGACCAGAGCTTGGAAGGTGCCTGATCTTAAGAAAGATTCCCTGCCTCACCCCCTGCCCCCTAGTCTCATAAGTATGAACATTGGCTTGTTTATTTGGTGGAAAATGAAGAGGCACTCTCTGAACGTGCTGAAAGACAGTCTCTACTTCAGCCTTACATCTTCCAGTTCTGAACCCAGGCATTGAAAACAATGTTCAGTTTTTATTCTATTTTGCATATGCCACACTTAGTTCAGATGGGAAGTCAAGCTCTTCTCGGCTTCCTCCCAATATCCCTTCTCACCAGCTTAGTGACACATTAATTTTGATCCTCCTGGAAGTCCTTGATTTGATCCTCCTGGAAGTCCTTGATTTGTTGCTTGTGTAAGTGTGCATGCACATTTAAGGAGAGCAGCCAGTTGATTGCTTGTGTTCTCCCCCACATCCCATATCTGCCTATGATAATTGCTTCATCATTACTCTTTTGACCACACATCTGTGACTGCTGACTTGGCACCAATTGTCAGCTGTGCTTGTTTCTTTGCTTTCCCAACAGATTCCCATAAATCATGCTGCTGATGCTACACTTTTTCATGTCCCATCACAGCTTTCCCCACCTATCATTTGCACAAAGAAATTCATGTAAAATACATTTATAATATCTCTTCCCGCTGCCCATTTTTCTAGCTGCATTAATTATATTTATCAGGGTGTTACGATTTCTCCATGCTTGCTGAGTATTTACATTTTAAAATAACACTGAAATTACCTTTGTTTTCATTGTCAGTAGCTTGGTTAAATCTTCCAAATGTTATCTATATAATATAGAATAGGACATTATATGGATAGGCATATAATAATAAATAAACAAATAAATAAATAATAATGAAAGACCCAGCAAAAGGTACAGTTCCAAGTAATTATAGACCGATAATCTGCCTGCCAACCATGTTCAAATTATTAACTGGAATAATAGCACGTGAAGTGATGCAACACTTATTAACTAACAAACAGCTTCCAGTTGAACAGAAAGGAAATTGCCCAAACACCAGAGGCACAAAAGACCAGCTGCTGATTGACAAAATGATTTTAGAAAAATGCAAGAGAAGAAAAACAAATCTAAGTGTTGCATGGATTGACTACAAGAAAGCCTTCGATTCATTGCCTCACACATGGATACTAAAATGTTTAGAAACAACTGGTGTCAGCAAAAACATTCAGATATTTATTAAAAAAGCAATGAGCATGTGGAGTACACAGTTAACAATCAATGGCGAGACACTTGGACAGGTTAGTATTAGAAGAGGCATTTTCCAAGGGGACTCACTATCCCTTCTGTTGTTTGTAATCGCCATGACTCCACTTTCACAAATACTAAACAAAACAAGCCTCGGATACCAAACATCTAAAACATCAAGTAAAATCAACCATCTGCTGTACATGGACGATCTGAAGTTGTATGGAAAGTCCCAGTCAGAAATCGAATCACTGATAAACACTGTCTGTATATTCAGTAGCAATATAGCAATGGAGTTTGGACTAGACAAGTGTGCTGCATTAATAATGAACAGAGGGAAAATAACAAAAACAGAAGGAATAGAACTGCCCAATGGAAGCAAGATCAAGAACCTGGAAGAGAAAGAACATTACAAATACTTGGGCATTCTCCAGGCTGATAACATTGCACACACTGAAGTTAAAAGAAAAATTGGAAGTGAATACATCAGGAGAGTTAGAAAAATCCTCAAGTCCAAACTCTATGGCGGGAACACCATACATGCCATAAACACCTGGGCTATACCTGCTATCAGACACACTGCAGGAATAATAGACTAGACCCAAGCAGAGCTAGAGATGCTAGATTGTAAGACCAGGTAAATCATGACCATCAATCATGCTCTGCACCCCCTCAGTGATGTCGATAGGCTCTACCTCCCTCGCAGCTCAGGTGGAAGAGGAATGCTGCAAGTCCATCAAACAGTAGAGGAGGAGAAAAGAGGCTTTGAAGAATATATCAAGGACAGTGATTAAGATGCACTTAAACGGGTCAATAATGAGAAACTATTCAACACCAATGAAACAAAGCAGGCCTACAAGAAAGAACAAGTCAAGAACCGAGCAGAAAAATGGAAAAATAAGCCCCTGCATGGTCAATATTTGCACAATAGAAGTGGAAAATCAGACATCACCAAGACCTGGCAATGGCTTAAGAATGGCAACTTGAAGAAAGAAACAGAGGGTTTAATACTGGCTGCACAAGAACAGGCACTAAGAACAAATGCAATAAGAGCAAAAGTCGAAAAATCAACCACAAACAGCAAGTACCGCCTTTGTAAAGAAGCAGATGAAACCGTGGACCACCTAATCAGCTGTTGTAAAAAGATCGCACAGACTGACTACAAACAAAGGCATGACAAAGTAGCAGGGATGATACACTGGAACATCTGCAAAAAATACAAGCTACCTGTAGCCAAAGATTGGTGGGACCATCAAATTGAAAAAGTTGAAGAAAATGAAGATGTAAAAATATTATGGGACTTCCAACTACAAACAGACAAACATCTGTCACACAATACACCAGATATAACTGTAGTTGAGAAGAAAGAAAAACAAGTTAAAATAATTGACATAGCAATACCAGAGGATAGCAGAATAGAAGAAAAAGAAATAGAAAAAATCACCAAATACAAAGATCTACAAATTGAAGTTGAAAGACTGTGGCAGAAAAAGACCAAAATAATCCCAGTGGTAATTGGCGCCCTGGGTGCAGTTCCAAAAGACCTTGAAGAGCACCTCAACACCATAGGGGCCACAGAAATCACCATCAGCCAATTACAAAAAGCAACTTTACTATATAACCTATATTCTGCGACGATATCTATAACAACAGCAACAACATTGACAATAAAATTCTGGCATCCCAGGTCCTTGGGAAGGACTCGATGTCTGGATAAAACAAACCAGTCAATAACACCTGTCTGACTGTGTAAATAAATAATAATAATACTAAATAAACTGTATTTGTTAGTCACCTCCTAACAAATTGTTATACACAGCATTAAAACATCAAGTAAAAACACATAATACATGAAATCACAACACACCAAAACCAACTAAAACCAATTTTTAAACTTTTTTAAAGTCAGTTTTTTAAAATCAATTAAAAAAATTAAAATTTAACAGCCTGAGTGAACAAAAAGGTCTTTATCTGGTGTCTAAAGAACAAAGGGATTAAGCCAGGCAAGCCTCACTGGGCAGGCTTTTCCATAAATGGGGTGCATCCACTGAAAAGGCCCTCTCCCTAGTAGCCACCTGCTTCACCTTGTTTGGCAGGGGCACTCAGAGCAGGGCCTCTGAAGAAGATCTTAAGGTCTGAGTTGGGACATATAGGCAAGTCTCGCTCTCAAGTAACCTGGTCCCAAGCCATTTTGGGCTTTAAAGGTTAAAAATCAGCCAAGAAATTGATTGGGAGCTGATGAAGCATGGGTGTGATATGAAAAAAAATGTCCAATCCCAGTTAATAATTTTGCAGCCCTATTTTGTACCAGCTGCAGTTTCTGGACCATTTTCAAAGGCAGCCCCAAATACAATGCATTGAAGTAATCTACAGTAAGCAAGAGGTTACTACAAGCATGAGTAACTGTGGCTAAGGTTTATCTATCCAGGTAAGATCACAGTTGGCATATCAGCTGAAGCTGATAAAAGGCGCTCCAAGCCACACTGGCGACTTGAGCCTCTAGCAACAGTGCTGGATTGATGAGCACCCACAGGCTGTGAACCTGGTCCTTCATGGGAGTGCAACCCATCTAAAACATCATTCACCCAGGCAGAGGAACCACCAAACAGTACTTCTGTCTTGTCTGGACTGAGTCTCAACTTATTTACCCTCATCCAGTCCATTACTGCATCCCAGCATTGATTCAAGACACTCAATTCCTCCCCTGCATCTGATTTAAAAGAGAGCTACAACTGAATGTCATCTACATACTGACACCTCAGGCTAAATCTCCAGATGACCTCTCCCAGCAGTTTCATGTAGATGTTAAACAGTAGAGGGGAAATAATGGAACCCTGTGGAACCCCAAATCATAACTGCCAAGGGGTTGAGCAGTAATCTCCCAGTACCACCTTATGGTAACAGGCCTGCAGAACTACCTCCGAGCAGTGCCTCCCACACCCAGCTTGGCCAGCCTATCCAAAAGGATACCATGTTCAATGATATTGAAAGCCTCCTGAGAGATCCAAGAGAATTAACAGGGTTGCACTCCCTATCTCTCTCTCTGCACAGGTCATCCCACAGGGCAACCAAAGCAGTCTCTGTTCCAAAGCCAGGCCTGAAGACTAATTGAAATGGATCTAGATAATCTATTTCCTCCAAGAGTATCTAGAGCTGGTCAGCCACTACACGGTCAAGCATCTTGCCCAGGAAGGAAATATTGACCACAGGCCTATACATTCTCTGGGTCCAGACTGGGTTTCTTTAGGAGTTGTTCAATAACAGCTTCCTTCAGTAAGCTGGGACCACTCCCTCTCTCAATGAGGCATTTAGACTCTGCTGGACCCAGCTAAAAATTCCCTCCCCACTAGATTTAATAAGGGAAAGCATGTGGTTGAACAAACTCGACTAAACACTTTGTCCACATCCTCAGGCACCAATAATTGAATATGCTCCAGCAAAACTGGACCAGGTGTTACTCTGGACACCTCTCCCAATGACATGACACTGCATCAGCTGTGGAATCCAACTCATGGTGAATGCAAGCAACTTTACCTTCAAAGTGTTGTGCAAATGCATCCCTACTAAGGGTCCTAATATATCTTGCCTGGGCCAGATTTCAAGAGGCCCTGCAACACCCAGAAAAGCCCTGCTGGACGACATTGGAGGATGGAATTTCTTCTTCTTTATCATCTTAGGATATATCTGATAGGGAGGATGTGCATGAATCACGATTCAAAGAGCGATTCGCAACACATCCCCAGCACCTTTAAAAGGGTGGAGAGCAGGTCCATACTGCGAGCTCTGCCACTCGCCTGCAGCTTCCTGTTTGAATCAGGATTCATGCATATCCCTAACATCTGATATGTATAACTTTGCCTACAATTTTAGGAGGTTAAAAATCCTAATGTAAATGGATATAAAAGTCATTTTTATTTTCTTTAAAACCAGAACATCTGACAAACATGGAGAAATCACAGGAATCTGAGAAGCATAACCAATGAAGTTATAAGAAAGTGAAAGTTTTTCAGGCAACTACCAGTCCAAATATATATTTTCTGAAATTGCTTTTTGGGGGGAAAGTTTTTCTCAGTACTTTAGGGGAAAAGAGATTAGTCAACTTTTATCCTGTTTTTAAGTTACTTCTGGCAATCTTGATTTTAATATTACTTTCATGGTATTAAGGTTTTCAGTGTTATAAATATAAGTGAAATGAGCTTCCCACACATTCTCCAGAGCCTGTAGAATCCATCAGGTTTCCCCCTACTTGTTAATTGACAAAACCCACAGGGCTGCTCCTTCAGCAAACAATAGTTTTGTGCTTCCCCTTCTATGAGTGATCTGGGAAGTTGAGGGCATCCTTGATACGTTTCCTTTAGAGGAAAAAGTATGGTCCTTTTTATTTATTTTGTATTATTTATTTATCTAAAACACTTATATACCACTCAAAACACAAGTCTCTGGGCAGTTTACAACAATACAATAAAAAACAACAGATAAAAAGATGAAAACATTACAACAATTTAAAATTTAACACATTAAAACTATTAAAAACACAAAACTATGAGGCGAGTCTCATGTTCTGTGAGATTCGCCAAAAGGAGGTCAGCAGGGAGAGCGGACTTGGCCCACTCTCCCCGCAGACGATCCAGGCTGCAGCCCTGGGTGGCCAGATTGGCCGCCCGCACAACTGCTGGCTCCATCCCAGAGTCGGCAGGGGCTGCATGACCCCTGGAAGTATCAGGATGCCCCGCGTGAGTGCGCGGGGCATCCTGGAGAGACCTAGACGGCCAGGAGGCTGGTTTCTGGCTCCCGGCGGGGGTCTCCTTGTGTGTTGCCGCGGCACAGTGCTACACTGGGGCAATACACAATCAAGAAGATGGGGTGAGTGGAGCGCTCACTCCACTAACCTCGTCTAAGGGACGGGTAAGTTAGCGAGTTACCTACTTTGGAGAAACCAGGCTCACCTGCGAGCCTGGTGGTTCTAACGTTCTGCCAAAATCGGGCTAGGTTCCCTTAGCCCAATTTTGGCCGATCGTGAGAATAGCCTCAATATCTAATTAAAAGCCTGGGTGAACAAATGCATCTTTATTGCCTTTTAAAAAGTTGTAAGAGATGGGGAGGCTCTTATTTCAGCAGGAAGTGTGTTCCAAAGCCTTGGGGCAGCAACAGAGAAGGCCTGTTTTACCATATTTGCAAAAGTCTACTGATACATTTACAGGTTGGCAGGCATTGCTGAGGAAGGTACAAAAGCACAGACAAGTCAGATCCTGCTGGTCTCAGAATCCTACATCACAGGAACATAGGAAGCTGCCTTATATAGAGTGAGACCATTGGTCCATCTAGCTCAGTATTGTCTGACTGGCAGCCGATCTCTAACTTTTCAGGCAAGAGTTTCCCCCAGGCTTACCTGGAGATGCCAGGGATTCAACCTGGCGCCTTCTGCTCGCAAAGCAGATGCTCTGCCACTGAGATATGCTCCTATCCCCATCCCAGTTCTCTGCCAGTTCAAATCCAAATGGGTATTTTTCAGCTTTTCTTGCACAAATGCTCAGCCTGACCAGAATTTCAGTCTCCTCCCAGCCTACTACTATGGATATTTATATACCACTCTTTGACCTACATTCTCAAAGCGGTTTACAGAGAAGAATAAATAATATGTAAATGAGATGGCCTCCTGTCCCCAAAGGGCTCACACAGTCTAAAAGGCTCACAAACCTTGCAGATGGGCTCGATGCTAAGGATGCAAAAAATGATCCTGAGAAGACTTGCTTGGGCTCATCAGGACCCAGGCTTCTAAAAGGGAAGTGGGGGGGGGAGCAAACCTTTCAGTTATATTGCAACAGTTGCTATGTAATCACGAGGCTCAGACAAGGAATGACTGAGTGGTTTTCTGAGCCACTTCCTCTCCCATCAGCCTTTCCCTGGTGTAGGCAGCAGGCCATTAGCTCCTCTTAAGCAAATCTCATTGCATTTCCTCACTATTCTTACCAGTCTTTTAAAAATGTTGCACAAAATTGGCAGGCACTTCTGCTTGCCTATGATTAAATGATAACTTTCCATTGTCGTTGTCAAAGCCTCCTTTTTACAGTCATTTGCGGAGTGAAAAGCAGCCTGATTTCAGGAGCCCTTGTTAGAGCATGTGTGATCCTGTCATCATTTCCTTCAGAAAATCACACACCTGCAGCTGGAGTGAGTTACCTGCCATCAGTGGCGGAATTGTCCATCTTGTAAGGCATTTAAATATTGTCTGCATTGTCAGGGATAACAACAGCAGGAGGGAGGCTTCTGTAGGTTAACCACATGCTGATTGAGCCTTGTTGCTTGGAGAGGTGGGATGATTTGTGAGGCTCCAGAGTAAATAAGAGCAGCTACTTTGTTAGGTCCATTTTAACAGCTTCTTGTTATAACTTATCATTCATAATATAATAGCAGAAGCCTGGGACCCTAGGAAGAGATCAAAACCTTAAAAAAAAACACGCCAAAATACCTAAGCTCTGCACAAATGTAGAGCTCTCTACATGTGTCTGAAAGATCAGAGAGCACGACAAATGACAAGAGGCAGAAGTGGTGGGTGAAGAAAGCAGGTACCGAATGAAACTGAAGTGATGGAACGGGATCTTAATGTGGATTGTGATTGCATTTGTGACTGCGAGTCAGGAGGCTATGAGGCTAAGGGGCAAGATGCAAGGCATCAGCTACAAGGGGCAGGTTGCTAGAATGGGAGGATTTCTCGGTGGCCAAGCAGAGGCACTTCCTTCCCAAGCTTTAGAAATTAACTCTTGCCCTCGGCACCCATCCCAGCTCTGGCTTGCCCCCTAGATACCCTTTCCTGATTCATGCATTCAGGGACCCTGTGCAGTGATGTATGCAGTCCAGCTGTCATGCAGTGGGGTAACAAGGCTAGAGTGCTCTGTTCCCTGGGACAAGAAGTAAAGATGGCCTTCGCTTCCTTCTCCTCCCCTGCCATGTCCTTGCTGCAGAAGAACTGTAAGGACCTGGTGAAAACCAAAACATTCTCAACATGCCCTTTCTCTCACTCCTATGCAAATAGTATCACACACTCCCCCCCCCCACACAAGAACTTTCACACATATGTGCGCACACCTGGAACTCTGGAAGTTATGATGACCCAAGGTTAGATAATGTTATTTCCATTGGTATCTGAAGATGTGTTCCCTTATTTTTAAAAAAATGGACCAATAAGCCTTAGCCTACATCATCTTAAGTAGCTTTCTGACTTTCAGAACAAGGGAATGCTGCTTTTGCCATGATCTGGTAGCAGACTGAGCCCCTACCCAATTCATCTTAGGTAGAAGACTAAATATTCCTATGAGACTGTTGTGTTTTGCTTTAGGGTTTGGGGGCCTTTGTGGTTGAATGACCTTCCTGGAAAATATTTGATAGCTGAGTTTTGATTGCACAAGGTCCCATATTAATTGTTAACTGCCCAGAGACGCAAGTTGTGGGTGGTATAGAAATGTAATAAATAGAATAGAATAGAATAGAATAGAATAGAATAGAATAGAATAGAATAGAATAGAATAGAATAATTTCGTCCTTGGCATCCAATTTGCTAGGGTCATATTGTCAATGTAAAGATGCTCCTGTTTTTAAAAAAATGTCAATGAAAAAGCTATCAATTTGGTAGTAAACAAGTAGCAAAAACAAGAAAAAGAGGTAAATGGGGGTGGGGGGTGGGGAACATTTAACCCCAGCCCCCAGATCTCCAAAATACTATATTCACTGCAAAGTATTCATGGAGGAAAACCCAGCTCATTCCTAGTTATTATCCTTTTTATATGATTCTTATTTATTTTTATTTATATCCTGCTTTTCAGCAAAAGGTTCTGAACACAATTTACAGCAAAAGAATGAGAAAATTGTCCCCTGTCCCCAAAAGGGCTCACTGGCTTAAAAGCAAACACAAAGGAGACAGGAGCTACTGGAGAGATGTTATTCTGGGTTGAATAGGAAGGAACCATTGCTCTCCCCCTCCACTGCAAAATTGAAGGGAGCCACCACTTTAAAAGGTGTGCCTTTGCTCAGCTGCCAGGGGCTCACACCACTCTGTTCATCTATAGATGAGCAGAGTGCACAAATCAATTTTTTTATTTGATTTGGATCTGAATTGAATCACCCCCAATTTGTTTTGGGTCTGAATCTGCCCCCCATCACCCCAGATGTACCTGAATTTTCCAAATCCAAATCCAAATCGATTTGGGGCAAAAAAGGGGTCCTGGGGGCAAAAGAATGGGGTTGGTGGTAGTGCCCAATGGATGGAAGCTACCACCCAGATTTCAAATAAATTGGTGAAAGGGGTGATTTTTAAATAATTTTTGAAGTTGGTGAATCTTTAAGTTTCCCCCCACAGGGAATAATGGGGATTTCAGCAGCCTTATGGCTCCATATAGGGGGCACCAGGGTGGCCCAGAGTGGGTTGTTGTAGGTGGTAGTGTCCAATGGGTACAAGGAAGCTACCACCCATATTTCAAAGAAATTGGGCAAAGGGGTGATTTTTTGAAGTTCACCCATCTTTAAGCTTTTCCCCATAGGGAATAATGGAGATTTCATCAGCCTTAGTTATAACTTCCCAGCAGGGGGGGGGGCACCAGGGTGTCCCAGAGAAGATTGTGGTGGGTGATAGTGCCCAGTGAGTACAAGGAAGCTACATCCCAGATTTCAAAGAAATTGGGCAAAGGGGCGTTTTTAAAAAATTTTTTGAAGTTGACATGTCTTTGTGGCAGAGTCGGGGCAGAAAAAGGGTTTGGGGGCAGAAGAATGGGTCAGGTGGTAGTGCCCCAATGGGTGCCTGCTACCACCCAGATTTCAAATAAATTGGTGAAAGGGGTGATTTTTTATTTTTTGTCTGAAGTTTGCATGTCTTTCAGCAGCCCCATAACTCCACTTGGGGGGCACCAGGATGGCCCAGAGGAGGTTGTGGTGTAGTGCATATAGGGTGCCAACCACCTCCAGAACAACAAGCCCATGGGGCACTGGGTTTTGTTGTTTTCAATGTCTGAGGTGTTCTCAGAGTAGATTCTCTGGTAGGAAATGAGAGAATCTTATCATTCTGGGGGTGGTTGGCACCCTATGTGCACTACACCACAACCCGCTCTGGGCCACCTTGGTGCCCCCCCCATGTTTTGTTTTGTACCCAAATCTGGGCAATTGAGCACAGGGGTGATTTATTTTGTCTACAAATCACCTGAATCAACCAGATTTGGGTAGAAATCATTTTGTACCCAAATTGATTCGCACATCCCTACTATAGACACCTGTTTCATAAATCCCCTCATCCTCTTGGATGTCCTCCTTGCTTACTCCCCTTTGTTTCCTTTCCTACTTATTCCATCTGGGCACATGTCCTTGTCTAGGTCCCTGCTGTGCCTGAGCAGCAGAAGCACACACACACAAGCACACCCGAGGAGGGGAAGCTCCCTTCCATTTCTGGGTTTGGAGGAGAAGTGTTGTCTATATAGTAGACAAAACTTTTGGTAGGGCCTGACGGATGCTTATGGGTAAGGCCAGCCCTGAGCATAGGCTTTGGGATGTATAGCAGGGTGCTTAAAGGGCCATGTGTTTCCCATCCCAGTTTTATACCAGCAAGGGGTCATATTGTCTAAAACAGGCCATAAATTTGAACCTGCTTAATGTCTTTGATTTCTTCAGCACCCCACACCTGCGGTTATAATCAGCCATGCTTTATGTCAGCCTGAGTTGGAAGTGTGTATTCACTAAGTTATGCGAGTCCTTAAAAGAAACCTTTGATACACATCTACTAATATACAACTGGAATTCAAATGTATTTGTGATGAGAAGGCAAGCCTATTCATGTGAAGTGCTGAGGGTCTTTTCCAAAGGGTAAATTGCTTTACCTTGGGTGACTGTCTGTTATGAATGCTCTAATATAATGTTGGGGTAGGTACAATCTGCTGACTATTTCCACCTTACTTCATTATTACATTATATTTCTTTCTTTTCTTTTCTTTTTTTAAAAAAGGTGGGCCACAAAGTTGGAGATTGGTTTAAAAGGCCACTTCAAACATTTGGCCCATAAAAATGCAGACAAAAGGATCAAGAAACGTTTTGAAGTTCTGAGCATCTGGTAAGCACAGATACCAGGAATGCAGATCAAAGGGAACAATGGCTTCAATACCCAACATTCATACAGTACATGTGTTTGATAGCTGATTATGGTTACTGGGTTTCCTGAGGAATGTTTGCTCAGCAATGCAGGAGGGAAATATTTAGCTTCATCAAGAAGCTGTTTCCTTTGTCTGATCAAAGCTGTATTCTGCAAGAGAGTCAACGGATGCAATTCAATGACCACTTATGCTGGTTTAGACCTGCGAAAGTCAATGGGGCTACATCAGAGCAAGTGGCTGTTGAACTGCCCTCAAAAGTGCTAATGCAGAAAATATCCTAATATAAGAGGGAGCAGTGCTGCACCATGAGGCTCTTATTTGATATTTCAAGGTATGACAAATGTTATTCTTGACAGATGACAGCTGTTGTCACAGCATGGTGGAAGATGAATCACAGAGGCTTCCTGATTTGTTTCGAACCTCTACACGGAGCAATCATTGTTTTGTAATAAGGGTTTCCTACATATCATGTCCATTGATCTATCTCTTAAATTAGAGGACTCTGAGAGTCAGTTCACAGTCAAATTGACATGTTAAGACTGTGGGTTGAGTGGATCAATACTGAGTTCAGCATGAGGTGATACAAATGATAGCATCATATGCACAATTATTTGTTATATCTGATGGAAGTCTTTGGTTGTTTTCAGAAAGGTTCTGGTTAACTAAAAATATCAGATTGTTAAAGCAATCCAAATGCGAGAGCAATAGTTCATCAGTACCCATATTAGACGCAGCGGGGAAATGACTAGCATGCCAGAGGTTGCCGGTTCAAATCCCCACTGGTATGAAACAACCATGTCAGGCAGCAGTGACATAGGAAGGCATCATCTCATACTGCATGGGAGATGACAATGGTAGTAAACCACTTCTGTATTCTACCAAAGACAACCGCAGGTCTCTGTGGGTGCCAGGAGTTGACACAGACTCCACGGCACACTTTACCCATATTAGTACAAGAGCCAGCTGAGTGGCTGGTACCATCTGGGCAGACGAATCCTCATTGTGATATTTGACAAGCTCTACACCCCTAAAGATGGGAAATAAATGATAGCATTGCAATGCTTTCAGCTTTCAGCATGTTATCATGCTTTTATTGTTCTGACTATCAGTCCTGCAGTGACCAAATATGCAGTAGTGTTTTAAAAACACAAAAACTACCAAAACATTTTAGCGATATTGTCAGAAGAATGGAAATGAAAATTGGCAGGAATGTTCTCCAAAGATTATTCCATGGAGCGAGCACATATGGACCATATCTTGTATCTCACGGTAGCAAGGTCATAATGCTGTGAAAAGTATGTAACAATGCAGGACATTAATATTAAATTTAATTAATTACATTTCTATATTGCCCCATCCAAAGGCTCTGGGAGGTGCACAACAAGTAAAATACAAGAACAAACACCATTTAAAGCAAACAGGTTAAAACAATATAAAAATAAATCTAAAACAGTACAGAGCCATTTAAAACCAATTAAAAATACTTAAGAACAACTAAAAAACCTTGGAAGGCCACGACATACAAGTAAGTCTTTAGGGCTCTCATGAAGGCCAACAACGAGTACATAGTACTGATATCTGCTGGGAGTGCATTCCACAGGCCAGTAGCAGCTACAGAGAATGCCCAGTCCCAAGTCGCCACCAGACGTGGTACAAAATTGGAGGCGGACCTCTCCAGATGACTTCAATGTGCGATGGGGATCATGGTGTGGTGGTTAGAGTGCTAGACCAGGACCGGGGAGACCCAAGTTCAAATGCCCATTCAGCCATGATACTATCTGGGTGACTCTGGGCCAGTCACTTCTCTCTCAGCCTAACCTACTTCACAGGGTTGTTATGAAAGAGAAACTCAAGTATGTAGTACACTGCTCTGGGCTCCTTGGAAGAAGAGCGGGATATAAATGTAAAGATAATAATAACAACAACAACAATAATAATACAGAAGAAAGTGTTCTCTAAGGTAACCCGACCCAAGATGTTTAGGGCTTTAAAGATGATAACCAGCACTTTGTATTTTGCCTGGAGATCTAAGCCATAGGGGCCACAGAAATCACCATCAGCCAATTACAAAAAGCAGCTTTACTGGGAACAGCCTATATTCTGTGATGATATCTATAACAACAACATTGACAATAAAATTCAGCCATCCCAGGTCCTTGGGAAGGACTCGATGTCTGGATAAAACAAACCAGTCAATAACACCTGTCTGACTGTGTAAACAAAAAAAAAACAACAACAACAACCATAATACAGAAGAAAGTGTTCTCTAAGGTCACTCGACCCAAGATGTTTAGGGCTTTAAAGATGATAACCAGCACTTTGTATTTTGCCTGGAAACCTATTGGCAACTATTTGAGAACAGACATAATAAAGTATTTCTGGGTTATCCCAGAGACCAGTCTAGTTGCTGCAGTTTGAACTAACTGAAGTTTTCTAACTATATACAAAGGCAGCCCCACGTAGAGGGCATTGCAATAGTCAAGCCTGGAGGTTATCAGCTGATGCACCACTGTTTTGAGATTGTTCTCTTCAAGGAATGGATGCAGCTGTCGAATCAGCTGATGGAAAGCGCTCCTGGCCATAGGCTCCACCTGGGATACCTGGATCCAAGAGCACTGGATCAAAGAGCACTCCCAAGCTGCGTACCTGTTTCTTCTGGGGAGTGTAACCCCATCCAGCACAGGAAGATCAAACATCCCTCAAATTCTGATCCCCCACAATGAGCACCTCTGTCTTTCTTGGATTCAGTTACAATCTGTTGTCCCTCATCCAGCCCATTACTGTCCGTAGGCAGGCATTTAGGGTGTGAATGTCATTTCCTGAAGATGATGATGGTGATGATGATGATGATGATGATGAGGAGGAGGAATAGATTTGGGTGTCATCAGCATACTGGTAACACCCTGCACCAAATCTTCTGATGACCTCATCCAACTGTTTCATGTAGATGTTAAAAAGTGTTGGTGACAGAATGGAGCCCTGAGGGACTCCATATAGTAACTCCCATTTCAAAGAGCAACCGTCACCAAGCTCCAGCATCTGGAATATGCCTGGGAGATAGGAGTGGAACCACTGCAAAGCAGTGCCTCCTATCCCCAACTCCGCCAGGCAATCCAGAGGGATGCCATGGCCGATGGTATTGAACACTGCTGAGAGATCCAAAAGAACACTCCCTCTGTCGATTCCCTGGTAAAGGTCATCCATCAGGCCGACCAAGGCCATCTCAATCCCAGAGCCTGCTCTAAAGCCAGTTTCAAATGGGTCTAGATAATCGGTTTCCCCCCAAACTGCCTGGAGCTGGTTACCCACCACTCTCTCAATCACCTTGCCCAACCATGGGAGATTGGAGACTGGCCTATAACTATCCATCACTGAGGGATCTGGGACAAACTTCTTAAGAAGTGGTCTAATCATTGCCTCCTTCAAACAAGGAGACATCCTACCCTCCTTCAGCCATGGGTTAATAATATTAACTAGGCCATCTCCAACAATCTCTGTACTAGATAGAAGCAGCCAAGTCAGACAAGAATCCAGAGAACAAGTGGTAGTAGGCTGCACCACCCCAGGTAGCTTGTCCACGTCCTCAGGCACCACATATTGAAACTGTCCTTACTGGCCTGGGCGTCTCGGCGGCTGTCAGGGCAGAGGCTAGGCTAGAACCAGCAGAGGGACAAGTGGTGTGACCCTCCAGGGGGCAAGACAGCATGGCCGCAGCTGCAGGGAGCTCTCAGGGAGCAGCCAGGCCAGCATGTGGGTAGCGAGGCGCTTCCAGTTGACATCAGTGAGGTGCCTCACATAGAAGGGAGAGTGTGAGAGGGGGTGGGGTGAGGAACAGGCTTGGAAGCAGCTGAGGGGAATGTGGATCAGAGGGGCTTAATAAAGCAGGGTGGAGGCCCAGTTAAGAGGGGTGGGGGTTGTGTGATCTGCCAGTAAGGATTTAAGGCCTCATGGCCAATGATGAGGGGCAGTTGGAGGTTGAGTGGTGGAGGCCTCTGGTGAGAGACTGCCACGGTGACCCCAAGGAGCCCAAAAGAGGAGGAACCAGGTGAGTAATAACTCCTTCCCTCAAGCACTCTGAGGCCCTGCCGTCAGGAGGAACAGCTCTGGAGGTACTAGCATCATGACTGAAATGGATCCAGTCTAATACTGCAGGAGGGATTGCTGGATACCACCTTGATTGATTGATTGATTGATTGATTGATTAAGTGTCATCAAGTTGATGCCGACTCTTAGCAACCACATAGATAGATTCTCTCCAGGATGATCCATTTTCTACTTGGCCTTTTAGGCCTCTCAGTGGTGCATTCATTGCTGTCTTAATTGAGTCCATCCACCTTGCTGCTGGTCGTCCTCTTCTCTTTCCTTCAACTGTTCCCAGTATTATGGACTTCTCAAGGGAGCTGGGTCTTCACATAATGTGTCCAAAGCATGATAGTATGAGAGCCTTAATAGACTATGCAAAAACAGTGGAGCCCAAGTTGGCTCGAATACAAGAGATTTTGTCCTCAAAGAATGCATTATGCTTCTTGATTCCCTACCACTCATTTCCCGTCACCAGAAATATAAGGTTTAGAGTGCTGATAAGGACCTAGCATGTATAGCGTATAGGACCATTTCTTATGATAAATTCTGTTGGAGGGGAGAAGTTTAGCTCACCCCCTAGAGTAAGCATCTGTGAGGAGACCTTTAAAGTTCAAAAGCAAGTAAGGCTTATTGGGGAAGTTACATACAGCAGTAGAAACGCCTGTGTCCTTTCTATGTTCATAGTGCAGAGCAGGGGCAGAGCCACCATTGTGCAAAGGAGTTCAAGGAAGCCGGGTCGCCACATCCAAGGGGCCATATCTGGCACCCCCACCACACCCCCTGAATCTGATTTCAGATGCAGGGGGTGTGGCCATATTAGAAAACAGGTTTGGGAATGAAATCCGTCTAGTGCCGCATTTGCAGCATGTCCGGGGGTGACATCTCCCTGCTTGCAAAGTAGGGGGAGGCATTCCCGGTGAGGCTGGGAGCCCAGCACTGGCTGACACCGTTCAAAAACAGAGCCATGCAGCATGTGCAGAGGCCATGTGCATGTCGGTGTCACACAGGGGCAGCTGGGAGAAGCCCTGCTGGTGCACGAGCATATCTGGGGGGGGGGGCACTGTGATTACGGAAGTGGTGGTGAGTGGAGGAGGAGCAGGTAAGGACCTGCTCTCCTCCATTTTAAAGGGATGTGCCACGATTCGGTTTCCGAATTGGTTTTCATGCATATCCCTACTGAGTGCTCCCATTTTGCATACATATCTCCAGAGAGCCTGCTCCGCCTGTCTAGAAAAACCCTGGGATATCAGATGACTGGGCTGTCCTTGGTTTGCTGGTCAGAATAGGTGCCTGTAAGCTATTCTGACTTCCTATTGGTTGGGGCTGGGCTAGCCCTTGCCCACCTTTAGGGGGGAAGGGAAAGAAAAGAAATGAAAAAAGAAAAGAAAAGAAAAGGCACATCCTGATTGGTGCTAAGGCACTAAATATGCAATTTGGGTGGTGACTAAGTATGGTAATTACTTCATTGTGGGGCAATCAATCCGACTGAACACCCTGAGGGAGGAAATGGCTTTACAGAGGAATTTAGAAAAAAGACCAAGAGTGGGTGCCATCTACTGGCAAGCAGTGAAAATGCAAAAGCAGCATTCAGGCAAGAGAGACAGACACCCAGAGGGAAAGACAGAGAGGAAGAGATGGCGTGTTTGGTGAGAGAATGTGGGGCTGGCAAGAATGTGAGGCTGGCAAGAGGGGGTAATGTCCCCTTTGCCCCAAATGAGGAGGTTCCTCTGACGTGAGCTTTCAGGTTACACAGGACTCCTCTGAGTTGGAAAATTCATTAACTAAATCAACTAAAAACTTATTTTAACTGACAGCTAGCTGCTGGTGGGGGTCATTCTGAAGGTATTCTGAAAGCAACGTATAAAGTACTAGATAAATAAAACAAAGAGGCAATGCAAGTCCTGTGCAGAGGGGTTATGACATTAATTATATGTCATAATAGTAATAAAAAGTTTTATACCCTGCCCCTTCAGTGCACTCTGCTGAGCTTACAACATTAATAAAATAGATACAATATAGAATAAGGTACAATATAAAATATAGAACAAAAATTAATAGTTAATATGAGAAGAGCTGGTCTTGTGGTAGCAAGCGTGAATTTTCCCCTTTGCTAAGCAGGGTCCATCATGTTTTGTATTTGAATGGGAGACTACATGGGTGAGCACTGTAAGATATTCCCCTCAGGGAATGAGGCTGCTCTGGGAAGAGCGCCTGCATGCTTGCATGCAGAAGGTTTCAAGTTCACTCCCTGGCGTCTCCCAGATAGGGCTGAGAGAGACTCCTGCCTGCAGTCTTGGAGAAGCCGCTGCCAGTCTGTGTAGACAGTACTGAGCTAGGTGGACTAATGGTCTGACTCAGTATAAGCCAGCTTCCTATGTTCCTAAACCTACATCCTGCTTGATGTGCACATGGCTCACTGTGCAGTATCTAAACCACTATATTTCTCAGGCTAAGCTACCTCACAGCATTGTTGTGAGGGTAAAGTGGGTGGAGGGGGGGAGAATCATGCACACCACGGAGTTCCTTGGAGGAAGGGCAGGATTTAAATATAGCAATGATGATGATGATAATGACTGAATTGTTAGTTGCCTGGAGAATGTGTGGGATTCTCCAGGGACGTACAATTCTAGCTAGCCTCGTATATAAGAACATTCAAGACTGTTTCATAGGGGTTTGCCTGTATAAGTGACATCCTAATGACTGTATGAAGAAGAGAAAAGGGACACTCTTTGGGCCTACATATTTGCTGAGGAACTTCTGAATGCTGTATATCTTTAAAGGCATGGGATTTCCCTACCTGACTAATCAGGAAAGAGAAACATCTTAGAAATGAGACAATTATGGAAATCAGGAAGCAATTTAATTGTCTGGAAACATCTTAATTGGAATGAATATCATTTTCTTAAATTAAAGTAATCATGTTACTGGGGGTTAAATAACAAAAAAAAGTGCAACACCTTCAGCTATTAAAACTGCATGTGTGAGAAAGCGAGTGTGATAATAATGATAGTAAATACATGAGTTATCTCTGTTGATTCCTGCATATGTTAAGCATATTGGACTTGTTCATACTTGTATATTTGTATTCTTGGTCTTGTATTCTGGGGCAAAACAAGAGGGGATGACTATAACAAGAGATGTAAGTTTTGGGTGGTATAAAAATATGTAAAATAAAAATAAATAAATAAATATCCTGTTCATTCATCTGTTTGCACAACCTTTGGACTGTACTGGATTATACTGGACTATTTTAAACAAATTGTTAGTTTTTAAAAAGAGTACAGGAGGACCTCACTATATGAGGATTTGTTATCTGAAGTTTTACATATCCACAGTCGGGTAATTGACACTCGACCTCGGCATATGTGTGGACGGGTGGAATGACAAAAAAGAGGTTAATTTTGTATATCGGCCGGAAATTACCTTGGAGGTCATTTCTGGCTGCCATTTTGAAAAAGGGCGGACACTTTTTTTGGTCAATTTTTACATTTTTTGGCCGTTTCCCCTGTGATTTTCGATCCTCCAGTTACCTAACCCCCCAATCCCCATAGGCGCAATGACTCGTTATTTGCGGTTTCGTTACTGTAGGTGAGGAACAGAACCCCCGCAAACAACAAAGTACGCCAGTAAATAGCAAAGATCTTCATGGCTTACTAGTGAGTTTCCCACCAAATGCTGGACTAGATGGACCAAATGCTGGACTAGATGGACACCTGGTCTAATAGAGCAAGGCATTGTTTACATATATATTAAGCTCTAATGTAGCAAAAAGGTCCATGTGAGATTTTCAGCTTGATTCTTTGCAGAATGAGAAATGCCAGAACAACTTAAATCAATGGGATTTCAGCTTTGGTACAACGTAGTTCTTGTTCCAGAATTTTTATTTACTATGACAATGACACTGCTTTTCAACAAAAGTTCTCAAAAAGGTTTCCACAGAAAAATAACTAAATAAGATGGTTCCCTGTCCCCAAAGTGCTCAGAATCTAAAAAAAGAAACAGAAGATAGACACCACCAATAGCCACTGGAAGGATGCTGTACTGGGGATGGATAGGGACAATTGCTCTCCTCCTGCTAAAAATTAAGAAAATAGCTACTTTAAAAGGTGCTTCTTTGCCCACTTAATTGGGGTACACTGCTAATCTATCAATGTATTTAATAAGCTGCTAAAATCTTCTAAAAGGATTGAATGCCCGCTGGTCTGCTGGCATGTGTTTGACATCAAATAATATTTAATGTTTCGTGAAAGAAAGTTAGAAATCCATTTATGTCACTGAGACTTTCTCCCAAATGAGGCTGGAATTACATATTACTGTCAATCCTGCTTGCCACCAGTGGAAGATCAGTAGAAGGGAGGACCTGCTTCACACGTCCCCTACTTGCCAATTGACATGTCTCCTAAATATCATATAGCATTTTTAGCAGTATTACTCCATTAAGCAGTTCACCATTAGATAGTATTGAAGTTTTTTCATCCTCCATGATGTAGTTAAAAAACAAACAAACAAACCTGTTTAAAGACTCACATTTCCTTGGCACAACAAAAATGCTCTCTGATTGGTTGAGGTGATTATGACATCAGCACCGCTCAACCTCCCTACTGTCTTCTGCAATGTTTGAGAGGACTGGCTGAGTTTGTGTGTGTGGCTTGTCTTGTGCCGATTCCTTAAAATGCCTGAAAAGCCACCCCCCCACACACACAAAAGAGAGGAAATTCAGGAAATCTACCATTTGTTGATTTCTGCATAATTGCATGTTTCTTTGCTGGCAATGAAGATTATATAGGAATGGAGATGAGGAGAGTGAAAACCAAGTTAGTGTTAGCGGAACTTTTCAGAAAAACACTGCTTCTTTTACAGTGTTTTCAGGACACTGGTGCTTTACTGCCATGAGTTTTCCTGCATGTGGAGCTAATTGTTAATTGTTAATTTGGCCAAGCTATCTTTGAGATGTGTTCTGCACTAGAGAAAATCCCCCTTATCACCCCCTTTCTCCTGCTGGGTTAATAATTCAACTCTCTGCGGCTTGTAAAAAGAACAGGAAAAAAACTTTTATTCAATTACTACAAACTGGTTCCATCTGAGCCTTTTGGCTTTTTAGAAACACTTCAAAATTCTTGATTGGTTACAAGAATACTTCAAAATGATGTTGGGGTGGCACACTTTAAAAATCTTGGTTACTTAGTTGCAAAGCACAGATATTTAGGAAAATGCAAAGTACACACCCAAAGAAATATGTTTCTAACACAAAGTCTGACTAACACACTTTCTCCTGCCCTAAACATCTGAAGCCAGTAGTCTTGGCTTACTTTTCCTTTGAACTCACTAAGCTCCTGATGATAATCAAGCCTCCTGCAAGCCTGTCTCCCAAGGATCTACAGTCATCCTGCTGCAGCAAAACTCCATTGCCGCATGTTCTTCTGCGCTCCTCCAGTAGATAACTTGCTTCCTTGTTCCAAGAATTCCCAGCAACACACAGCTTTCTAGGTCCCACCCACCTGTTGGAGTGATTGGTTGAGCTCTGGAGTTCACCAGCCTGTCAGTCAAGACAAGGATTCATTTCCTGTTCACTCTTTAGAGGGAGGGGAGACTGGTCAAAACAGAGGTCCTTTCATAGATGTGACTTTCTGAGAATTACAAGCTGTCCTTCCTCATTCTAGTTTCCTGTTCTGATAGCAGGCAGCAGCTACTTGAACCTGTGTTCATTGGGCAGGCATGAACACTGAATTTGATCCTACATTGGTTTAATAGCCATAATGTGTAGAAGACATTTAGGTAAATGTTAGGGCAAATGTTGTTGAACACTGCTGTGTGAAAAAATGATTGTGTGTTATGTGGGAGCAGTACTTGGTAGTTTGTGGGACACAACCACCATAACAGACCATAACATAATTATTTCCATTTTACGGTAAGGAAAATAAGGTTGAATGAATGAATGAATCTTTATTTCGATGACAGATCAGAGAAGGAAGAAAAGCTATATAATACTAACATGATGTTAATCTAATACTAATCAAACAATTTACATATAACAACACCGTTAAAATATAGAAACAGACATTCCAATAAACTTATCTTCTGTCAAACCTGCCCTACTGTAAAAAAGCCCCAAACATTGCTACACTTAAGATATCATTTGTATCAGATAAAAGATAACTCACATAAAACTTATCAGAACACCCTGGATAATCTTTTCTTAAAGGCAGGAAATAACAACTACAAATATAATTGTAAAAACCGAAGTATAACAAAAAATGAGCTGTTTCAATACTTCCTGTGTTACATGAACATAGATGCTCTGCATATGGAAACTTCTTAAATCTTCCCTCAAGTGTAGCTGTACACAATGCATCTAATCTGGCTAATGAAAAAGCTTTATGATATTTGGGGACAGTAATCTGACCAAGGTACCTGGCAAGCTTCATGTTAAAAACCTGAGAGCCCAACACCACAGATTTGGTCACATGGCTCAATTCTATTTGCCATGTCATGTACTCACTGTTTAATCATTAGCTCTTTCATAGCCCAGCCTGGCTAGGCTTATCGGGACCAGCCTCAGAGCAGGGACAGGGAGGGGCTTGAGCGTCACCCTCTGCCTCCTCTGTCCCAGGCTGCTTGTTCCCTGTGTCTGCCCCACTCTGGGGGGCCCTGACGCTCTCCACCAGCCCCTTTCTCATCCCTGGTCAGCTCCTTATATGCCACCTCACAGGCTATGCATCGCCCACCCCCAATTATGGGACCAACGCCCCACTTTATTACCTGTAATTGATTACCCCTTACAGCTGTTGCCAATGCCTCTTCCCCTTCTCCTTCCTCCTGCTTAGACTCCCTCCCTTTGGGAGGCATTTTGCTGATGTTATCCTTGCATGCCTCCCCTTCAATCTTATCAGGGCTCAGCTCCTCTTCCATTGGAGCTGAGTCCCTGCCCATTGGCAGTCTTTCCTCCTTCTCTCCCTGGCTGCCACCCATTCCTGTTGCCTTGGGCCCTCTCACCACTCCGTCCTTGGAGGTAAGGACAGCCGGCCTCACCGGACACCCATTAATACAAGAAAGTCTAAGGAGAAGCCGCAATGGCATAAAGCCTATTCTCAAAATCCCTGGAAAGCAGGCGAAGGGAGCTTAGCCTGGTTTCCACGGATCGTGGGAACCACTGGGCTCGCAGGCGAGCCTGGTGCTCCCAAGGTGGCTAGCCCGCCTAATTCCCCCTCCCCTTAAATGAGGTTAACGGAGCGAGTGCTCTGTTAACCTCATTTGGTTGCTTGTGTGTCACCGCAGCGTGCAGCGACACATGAGTAGACCCCCAACCGGAAGGCTGAAAGCTGCCTCCCAGGCTCGGAGGTCTCTCCAAGATGCCTCGTGGCCGCGCGGCCCCCAATCCCAGCAGCCGTATGGGTGGCCAATCTGGCTCCCTGCAGACCCAAAAGAAGCTCTTCTCACCGATTGTGAGAAGAGCTTCATAGTTTCCTTTCTAATGAATGTTTTCAGCAAGATGAAAATTTATCTAGTAATACCAAAGGAGTTAGGCCAGTAGGATGAACATTTAACTTTGACCACAATTCAAAAATACTAAGCCACTGACCCATTTCTACTTTTGTGACATCCATTTCCAAGTGATACAACATGAAATACCTTTGTGATACAACGTGGTGTCTGCAATAAGCTCCTGAAGAACTTTGACTTCAAAAAGCTTCAAGTTTTGCAAGATTTATATGATCAATTTGCCCCTCCTACAGAAGCTGTGTACAGGACTTGGATAAATATAATTTAAATGCAGCAGAGACAACTTGAGCACTATTGGATTGATAAAACAATAGAACAGCCCTTGTAGACCTCTGGGCATTTTGAAATGTGCTGTACTACTCCCTGATGCTTGCACAACTACACCAAGATATTGGTGTAACCTGCTCCAAACTATGATTATTCAACAGCCATTTTCTTATTTTAGGTCTTTCCCCAAATGCCATTATTTTAGTTTTATCGTAATTTATTTATAATGCCTGCTGATCACAATACAAAGAAAGGGCCTGCAAGACTTGCCTTAAACCAGTCAATGCCTGGGAAAGCAGGACAGCATCATCCGCATAAAGCAGAATCAGTAAATGCCTATCAGCCAACTTTGGTGGATGGTATCTCAAATCCTTCAGGTGGGAAACAAGATAATTAATATGAAAATTAAATAGTATCCATGCCAAAATACAGCCTTGTCTGACTCCTCTCTTAGTTGAAATTTCTTTCATAAGATGTTCTAATGAACTACACTGTACCTTCAAAGAGGAATCTTCATATACCTTATAGATTAATTTAAAAAGGTGACAGTCAGTTCCGGAGTCCTGCAGCTTGCGCCATAATTTCCCCCTAGAGACTGAGTCAAAAGCACTCTTAAAGTCCACAAAGCAGGATTCAATCTATTTGGATTCGTGGCATACTTTTCAATCAAATGCTGCAATACTAGGACTTGAGCTATAGTAGAATGGCCCTAAATGCCAGAATATCTTCTGAATCAATCCAGTCCACTAACTTGCCATACAAATGCCTAGCATAGATCTTAATCACCACATTTAGTAGCCTTATGGCCCTATCCAGACCCAGCACAGTACCTACAGTGACTGTTGCTGGTGTCTGTCATATTTCTTTTTAGATTGTGAGCCCTTCAAGGACAGGAATCCATCTTATTTATTATTATTTCTCTATGTAAACTGCTTCAGAAACTTTTTGTTGTTGAAAAACAGTATATAAATATTAGTTGTTGTTGTTATTGTTATGGGACAGTATTTGAGAGGATTGTCTTGCTTTCCTTTCTTATAAAGAGGAACTATTATCACAGTTCTCCAGTCTTTTGGCACTTTGGCAGTAAAATAAATTGCTGTAAAAAGAGAGGCCAACATGAGCGCCCACCAATCCAAATTATCTCTAATTATCTCAACTGTTATCAAATCATTTCCAGGGGCTTTGCCTGTTTTAAACTGCTGCACCAGGGAAACTACTTCTGATGTTGTTACTGGTGGCCATTTTGGTATGGAATCCTTGTCCAAGAATAAATCCATTAACCTCTTCTGGACCATTTTCAAAGGCAACCCCACACACAATGCATTGCAGTAATCTAAGAGAGAGGTTACTAGAGCGTGAGTAACTGTGGTCAAGCTATCTCTGTCCCGGTAAGATCGCACTTGGCTTATCAGCCAAAGCTGATAAAAGACACTCCGAGCCACAGAGCCCACTTGAGCCTCTAGTGACAATGCTGAGCAACCCCAGACTGTGAACCTGATCCTTCAGGGGGAGTGCAACCCCATCTAGAACAGGCTGAACATCATTCACCCAGAGGAACCACCGAAGAACAGTACTTCTGTCTTGTCTGCATTGAGTCTCAGCTTGTTCACCCTCATCCAGTCCATTACTGCATTCAAGCACTGATACAGGACAGTCACTACTTCACCTGCATCTGATGAAAAAGAGAGATACAACTGAGTGTCATCTACTGTACATATTGATGACACCTCAAGCCAAATCTCCTGATGACCACTCTCAGTGGTTTCATGTAGATGTTAAACAGCACTGGGGAGAGATTAGAACTTTGCAGAACCCCGTAACATAGCTACCAGGGGGTTAGGAACATAGGAACATAGGAAGCTGCCATATACTGAGTCAGACCATTGGTCTATCTAGCTCAATATTGTCTTCATGGACTGCCAGTGGTTTCTCCAAGGTAGCAGGCGGGAATCTCTCTCAGCCCTATCTTGGAGAAGCCGGGGAGGGAACTTGAAAACTTCTGCTCTTCCCAGAGCAACTCCATCCCCTGAGGGGAATATCTAACAGTGCTCACACTTCTATTCTCCCATTCATGGGCAACCAGGGTAGACCCTGCTTAGCTAAGGGGACCAGTCATGCTTGCTACCACAAGACCAGCTCTCCTACCAGCAGTAGTCCCCCAGCACAACCTTTTGGGAATGGGCCTCAAGGTAGGAGTGGAACCCCCTCCAAAAAGCCTCCCACACCCAACTCAGCCAGCCTATCCAAAAGGATGCCACGGTCAATGGTATTGAAAGCCACTGAGACATCCAAGAGAATTAACAGGATTTCACTCCCCTGTCTCTCTCTCTCTCTGCATAGGTCATCCCACAGGGCGATTAAAGCAGTTTCTGTTCCAAAACCAGGCCTCAAGCTTGATTGCAATGGGTCTAGATAGTCCATTTCCTCCAAGAGTGTCTGGAGCATGTCAGCCACAACACGCTCAAGCACCTTGCCCAGGAAGGGAATATTGGCCGCACAGGCCTATAGTTGTTTACGTCCTCTGGGTCCAGACTGGGTTTTGTTAGGAGTGGTCGGATAATAGATTGCTTCAATAATGCTGGGACCATTCTCAATGACGTGTTTAGAACCCGCTGAATCCAGCTAATGGGGAAAGAGCATTTCCTCCAACAGTATCAACTTTTTCAAGCAAAGCAGATTAATGTGCAGATACAGCATTTCCCAACAATTCATTCTCTAAAATAGCAAAGTGATGTTTCAGATGTACTCACAATACTCACTATCTTCTGGGAATGAAAATAATTTTCCATCTTCACTGGTTTGGGGAGCTTTGTTCTCATATCATCGGGGCTGTTTTGCTTACTATGGGGGCAGAGTGATGCCACTCGTGGCCCAGGCTCAGCTGCCACTGGTGGCCTGTGGCCCCCTAGCCACAACCCTGCATCTGACATCAGATGCGCCCTGTGTCTGACGTGAAGGGGTCATGGTCGGGTTACAAACCGGGCTGCACACCCTGGTTGCAAGTAAATTAGAGCCAACGCCATGTTTGCAGCAGTGGAGGGAAGCACCTTGCTCTGCTTGTAAAGGCAGGGAGACGCATTCCCAGTCAGGCTGGGAACCAGGGGCGTAGCTATAATTGAACGAAAGGGTTCCAAGAACACGGGCCCCCAGCTCCTGAGGGCCCTCCAGCTCCATCCCTCCCTATTTTCTTCATTGTCTCCCTCACTCTGGGGGGCTGCCCGAGAGAGGGATGAACACGGGCCCCCTCTCCCCTAGCTACGCCCCTGCTGGGAACCCAGTGCTGGCTGAAGCTTTTCAAAAACAAAGCTGTGCGGCTCCATTTTTGAAAAGCTTCAGCCAGGTCTGGGTTCCTAACCTGGCCGGGAACAACATCTCCCTGCCTTTACAAGCAGGGAAAGTTGCTTCCTGCTGCCACCACTGCAAATGTGGTGCTGGTTCTAATTTACTCACAACCAGGACATGCAGACCAGTCTGAAACCTGACCACACCCCCACATCTGACATCAGATGCAGGGGTGTGGCTGAGGCACCAGGCATGGCGTCCTGGGTTCTTTGAAACCCCCTCCCCATGCAATAGTGACTCTATCCCTGGTTGCTGTTTTTCTTCTTTTTATTTGCCATCTTGAAGGAAAAAATCTGAAACACTACCCTATGCCTTCTAGTGCAGTAACATCAGCTCCCAACAACAACCAACAACAACAACACAATAATCCAAAGCGAGGGGGGGGGGATAACAAGTAAACTAACTCATTTAAAACTTGCTGCCAAATATGCAATCCATGAGGCAAGGGAACCAGGAGGAGTTAAAAGCAACAACCCAAAAATCTTTCTGAGCCAGCATCAAAAGCATCAAATTTAATAAATAAAAATAAAATAAATAAAAGCTGCTACCTCATCACCATCTTAACTTTCCCCCCGAAAATGAGGTTAAAATGACACTTGCCTGTCAATGAACCAAACCTGTAAAAAAAAACCAATTAACATAGAGTTTGATATCAGGTGATTAGTAACCCACTCTTAAAAGCATGAGGACAGATCCTCTTTTGTGCCAGTAATAATGTCTTAGAATAACTCAATATCATATTAAATTATTTGAGCGTTGAAATATGAGTGTAGTGGGAAAGCTCTTGAAATGCATAGTAATGCTGGTATTCTTAATAAAAGCTGAATTAATAACGTTTCTTACAATATAAATCAAAACTCGATATATATGACTGATCCCCTAGAGGGCAGTATGACCTAAATTAAGCTGAGTCATTCAATTAGCATTTCCCCCACCGACTGCCTCAGTTAAACAGCTTCTTATTCTGACCTGTGGTAACACTGGCTATTGAAAACTCATATCTTTTTCTCTCTCTCTTCTCTTTATGATCTCTAAAAACCACAGACATCTATAATTTTGTTGATCATAAAATAAAGAGGTATGTAATTAAATAATGCAATATTTAAAAAACATGCCTAAGAAGCTAATTGATTTTCAACCTGAATACAATTCATGAATAAATCCCATTTTGTCTTCGTGTGGCAGGATTTAGCCCTGGAACAGGTTGCATCATAACAGAGTTGCAGTGCTTTTGATTACAGTGCTGACATGCATGGTTCAAATGCAGGTCCACCCTCTCTCGCATAACACTAGAACTGGGGTAGGCAATCTTGGGTCTGCTGCTGTTATTGTTTCTTGGGATGATGGGAGTTGTAGTTTAACAACAATGGCCAACCCAAGGCTGCCTACCCCTGAACTAGAATCTGGAGCCATCCCTTTAATCTGATTGGCTTGTGAGTGTCCAGGCTCCACCAGGGCAGGTCTTGGCTAGACAGCAGGTGGAGTCCAGAGTGCTGGACAGGAAGGCAGAGACCAGACTGTATAGAGGACTGTTGCACCTGCAGTGGGGGGCTGAGAATGCGGTATTTAAGTAGGAATCAAGAGGTCTCCACCCATCCTCTAGTTCTACTCAGTCTCATCCCCCATAGCTGAACCAGGTCATTTCTCCTCCTCAAGAGGTGATCCTTCCTCTTCCTCTTTCTAAGACCTGTCTGCAAGGTGCCAGGCGAGCATTCCATTGTCATTGCTGTAGCTCAGCCTGGGCTCAACAGCAACAATCACAAGGGTCTGGTGGTGATGCAGGGTGGTTTTGCACCTGGAACTGGATCTGGGGTTTGAGGGAGACAATCCTTCAGGGTCTCAGGTGGAAGATGATTCCTTAGTTCTGGATCAGGGTTTGGCCAGTTGTGGGTTCCAGATCAGGCAGCTGGTGGGTTGTGGGCTCTAGATCGGTCAGCTGGGTAGCCACAGGCTCTTCCCCAGAAGACTCACCAGGGTCAGGGGAATCTCTGACAGAGATTCAGAACAGACAAAAGGAAGTGCTTCTTCACACAGTGCATAATTAGTTTATTGAATTCACGGCCACAAGAAAAGATGATGGCCAGTAGCCTATATGCTTATAAAAGGGGAATAGACAAATTCATAGAGGACAAGTCTATCTTTTTTTTTTTAAAGAAGAATTTTTGCTTTTATTAGTAATAGAAATAGAACAGGTTACATCTCTGAGATCGACATAGTCATACATGATTAAGAGCAACGACTTATCCACAGCAAAGAAAACAAGAAGAAAAACAACACAGTAATAGTATTTAAGTTTACGTAAATGAGTAAAGATAATCTGTAAGAAAAAGAGGGTCCATCTAAAAAACTAAGTCTAATTGTCAGAGAAAAAATGAGCCTTAAACCTCACACAGAACACTGCCCTTGGACTCAATCGAACAATTCAGAACAAGAATATTCAATTGAGAAGAAAATGAAAATGAAAAGAAAAGAAAAAAACACTAGTTCTGCCATAAAGAAAAGGTGTATGTATTGTAAATACAAGACCACATATCCACCAGTATTTTAGAATCAAAATTCCCATCTCGTCCCATACAGGTATACACAACGTCATAATAAAGTAAATGACAGAAATCAGTTAAACCTTCAGTAGTCTTCCTCTTCATTTAACAACAACAAAAACCCAACAAAAAAACGGAGAGATAAATGGAAAGATATTTTCATGAAGAGGTAGACTAACTTCAGCCAGAACTGGTCTCTATAGCCCACCACTGGGAGAATAGGCTGAGGACAAGTCTATCAAGGGCTACTAGGCATGATGGCTACTGAGGCAGGATGCTGCTGAATGCCAGTTGTTTGGTAGCAGCAGCAGGAGAGGGCTTGTGGCTGACATGTCTCACTCCTGGGCTTTCCAGGAACATCTTGTTAGCTACTGTGGGAAACAGGATACTGGACTCAATTGAGCATCATCCAGCAGGGCACTTCTTCCTTGAGTTGCTGATGACAGTCTAAAATTTGAAAGAGGGGAGGCAACAGAAAAAGAGAAAGATGGAGCTGAGGATAAACACGGAAGAACATGCTTCAGTTTATATATAGGCTTAGTTCAGCGGCACTTGCTGCGAGCACTGCTGGGGGTGGGGCAGTAGGAAGCACCTTTAACTCTAAATTACTAGGTGCCTATTTCTCCTCCCACCGCACCTGAAAACTGTTGTGAGCAGTGACGCGCTGCCCAGCACCCACTGCAGCAGAGGACCAGCTCCTCCACTCAGCTGGCGGAGGCCATTTGCGTGGCCAGCAAATGGCCTCCACACATGTGCAGAGGCTCACAACAGCTTTCAGGTGTGGTGGAAGGAGAAGGAAGCACCCACGTACCTCTGTCACTGCTGAAATACAATTTACGGTGGTGAAAAACTTACTACAAAGCAAAGGTGACAAATGGAGTTTGTAGAAGGAAACTGTGGGTCCCTTATTTTGTTTAACTCGAATTGCCCAGGTTCAGGTTTGGGAACCGGAGGTGAAGGGACCTGCAGTTTCCCATTATGTATGAACTGGGCCCTAGTCTCACTCCTGATAGGACTGCTGTTCCTGGAAGATGCTCACAAAAGGGGAATTCGGAAGTTATCTGTTGTCACTATAGCATTGCTACTAGTCCATTCCATTTAACCTGAGGTTTTCCTGCATTCTCAGTTGCTGCCCCGATGCCCCGAACCTCATCTCCCTGCTGAAATAAGAGCTTCCCCATCTCTGACAATTTTAAAAAAATCTTTAAAGACACATTTGTTCACCCAGGCTTTTAATTAAATACTGTTTTAATAGTTCTAACTTCATTTTAAAATACTGTTTTAAGGATTTAAATTCTTATAATGTTTTAACTTTTTGTTGTCATTTATTTTAACCAGTGTTTTCATTTGTTATTTATTTGTTTTAACTAATGTTTTAACTTTTTCTTTTTGTTGTACACCGCCCAGAGACATAAGTTTTGGGCAGTATGAAAATATGTTACATACATACATACATACATACATTCCTGTGTTACATAATTTAGGGGCAATCTGGAAATCCAAAAGTGTTCCATTCACTTCGGTGAAGCTGAGGATTGCAGCTGAATTGAATTTCTGCTTCTTTGTGTTGTTAACCAGTAATCTCTCTGCCTGAATTATATTTTTAAAAGATAAGATATTCTAGGAAAAACATACAGTTTCAATGTAAAATTATTTCTTCATTTCTTTGATGTATACACTGTCTTTCTTCTAAGAATTGGAACTCAGGGTGGTGTACAACCCCCGCCCCCCACAACCGCCCAACAATTAAAATAAAATTCAATAAGCAAACCAACCACTGAAAACCAACTAACATAACCAAGTGCAACAAACAAAAACGTGCACAGACACACACGTGCACACTACTGGAATAAGAAGCCCTCTATAGCTCATGTTCAGACTGTAGGAGGGTCCCCCACCACTCTGCCAAGCTGCTCCTCTCCCCTCCAGAGGCGTAACTATAGGGGGGGCAGGGGGGGCACGTGCCCCGGGCGCCATCTTTTCTGGTCACGTGGGGGGCGCCGCCATGACCAAATTCTTTTTTAAAAAAAATTAATTTTTTGTTAATACAAATGTTTCCTGCTCAGTGCAGCAGCGCTGCAGCAGTCAAGGGAGCGCGTCGGCGCCCCCTTCCCCACGAGCGGTCCCTTCCGCGCCGCCTGCGCCCCCCCCCATTGCTTTGCTGGCGCCTGGCGGCCAGTCAGTGGCCTGGCTTGGCGGCGGCGGCGGGTGCTTGTGAGGAAAAACCTAAGTATAATGTAGTATGTTGGGGGGGCGGTGGGGGGGCGCGGTGGGGGGAGCGCCATTTCAGTGCTTGCCCCGGGCGCCGTTTTCCCTAGTTACGCCTCTGCTCCCCTCCATTGTAACGTGGAAGCTGGCGCTAGCCTTTTGGTGCCACCTGCATCTTACCACCACCTCCTGTCACCTCCTCTGTCATCTGCTGCTGTGAGCCCTCATTTCCAGGCCGGCCCTGGCAGTGGTGGTAAGTGGGTGGGCGGGTCATATCCTCTCTTGCTTATGAGAGAGGAAATGGTCCATTTACCTGCTCACCAATGTGGTAGCTGATGGGAAATGATGGGAAATAGTGGCAGGAGGCAGGAGATGGAGGAGGAGGGGTGGTAAGCCAGCAGCAAGGCAGGGGGCAGGGTGGAGGGGCTAACACTGGCCCCCCCAAATGGCAATGAAGGGGAGTGGGGGACTTGGTATGGTGGTGGGGGTGCGAAAGGTGGCCCCTCAGTGGCCCCTGGAAGCAGGTGTTTCATCTGCACAGTTATAATTACACCCCTAATACACACACACACACACACACACACACACCCCAGGTCAAAACTAGAAATGTTTCAAGTTAAAAATGCTAAATGGAACAGCAGTGTCTTAAATTGTCTGTGAAAGGACAACAGAGTGGAGGCGTGGTAAACATCAAGGAAGGAGAATGTAGGATCTCATTCAATAGAACTATATATAAAATGATTATGTACATCAAAAATGTACATCAGAATTATTATCCAGACATGACTTAACATACAGAAATATTGTTTTGTAAGCAAATATGTTTGAAGAATTCAGAGGTAGCTCAGTTGCGGCAGGAATAAACTGCTGTGCCTGATAGCTTATATGACTGTTAACTAGAATACATTTCTTTTGGAAGTGAATGTCTTCATGACAATGTTTGTGCTACAGATGGCACACTCACCTGCTTCATTAAAATCTGTTTAGAACACAGGGCTTAATATAGACTTTAGTCAGTGTAAAGCCATGTACAGCTAATTTGTAATGATCGTATCAACTAACAAACACATAATCAAGAACCTCTTAAAATGTATTAAAATTCATATCTCTCCATTAGCAAATCTGCTTCATTAACATATTAATAGACAATGTGCCTTTTATAATTAGCTTGTATTTTCTTTGCATTATTGAAGATAATTCCAGGAGGGTTTATGGAAAAGTTCACATTTACTCCACAGAGAACTAGTGAGGAATCCTAAGGTTTCTAAGTCATTATTTTAAATCACTCTCGGGGTTGTTCTATCTGTCTCTCTTTGCTGCCCACCACTCCTGCTATCTAATCAATAACCACGACCATTTGTTCTGGAAAATTTAACACGTTCGGACCACAATTAGCCGAAAAAGGCAAGATGTGGCTGGATTCTCTAGATCAGGGATCCTCAACGTTGGGCCCCCAGATGTTAGTGGACTTCAACTCCCATAGTCCCAAGCCCTAGTGGCCTTTGGTTGGGGATTATGGGAGTTGAAGTCCAATAACATCTGGGGGCCCAACGTTGAGGATCCCTGCAATGATATTCTGGTTCTTGCTGGACAGCAGTTTTTGTTAGCACCTGGGCAATGAACATAGGAACATAGGAAGCTGCCATATACTGAGTCAGACCATAGGTCCATCTAGCTCAGTATTGTTTACACAGACTGGCAGGGGCTTCTCCAAGGCTGCAGACATGAATCTCTCTCAGCCCTATCTTGGAGATGCTAGGGAAGGAACTTGGAACCTAGATGCTCTTCCCAGAGCAGCTCCATCCCCTAAGGGGAATATCTTACAGTGCTCATACTTCTAGACTCCCTGCATAAATGAACCCTGTCAGTCAAATCCCACTGGATCAGAGTGGTGGTGGTGGTGGTGATGATAATGATGATGGGCTGAAATCCAGACTAACAAAGCACTGGTGCAGCAAATGTGCAGCATGCATTCCAGGAGAAGAGTGATTTTTGTCCATCTCCCCTTCCCACTGACTATGACTCCCCAAAATATGTCTCCTAGAGCTGAGCAACCTTCAGGGACATATTTTCAGGAGTCACTGTTGGCTACAGAGGGAAGGAGAAACCAACAAAAATCACCCCTCTCCCAGAGTATATGTTTAGTGCTCTGCATATATGCTTCATTCATCTGGATGTTGGCTATGATTTTAATAATATATATTTCTGTTACGAACAGGCATAAGGCAGCAGAAGATAAGGAACCTTTTGCACTAGACTGGAACTGATTAGGCTCTGTGATGTGCAGCAATAATACTATTAGTATGATGACACTTTTCAGTATTCTGTTCTTATCTACATCTGTAAGGATAAAGTGTGGCGTGGAGTCGGTGTTGACTCCTGGTGCCCACAGAGCCCTGTGGTTGTCTTTGGTAGAATACAGGAGGGATTTACCATTGCCTCCTCCCGCGCATGAGATAATGCCTTTCAGCATCTTCCTATATTGCTGCTGCCTGATATAGGTGTTTCCCATCATCTGGGAAACATACCAGCGGGGATTCAAAGCCACAGCCTATGGCTTGCTAGTCAAATCATTTCCCTGCTGTGCCATTAGGTGGCTATCTACACCAGTACCACGCCTGAATCTCCAGATACCATCTCCTCCCCTGCACCAGTGCCACAGTTCCAAACTCAGGCCCTGCAAGGCTCCTGCAACTGGCACAGAAAGAAACAGTTCTATGGGAAAGGCCAGAAAGAGCTGCTGTCTCATTCAGTCCTGTCTTTCCATTAGACCCATCCTTGAACTCTGGGATCACATTTCCAATATGGAAAATAGAACCACAAACAAGCACCCTAACTAGCATGGAGAGACAATTTAGCTCTCTGAACATATTGAAAGGAAATGGTACGAAGACACTAGCCTTTTTTATTTTCAAGCACACTGAGAATGAAGAATGGTCTGAACTGTGCTGTGTGAAGGTTGCTTATCAGTGACTGAATCATAACAATTCCTAGTGGTGTGCTCATTCTTGCTTGCCATTTCTCTTCTTCCCAGATGACCTGAAGTGCATTTTATGCAACGAAAAGAGCATTTGGCTTTTTAAAGAATAGAGATAGACGGACCTTCAGCAGAATGAGTATCAAGCATTTGGACACCCTTGCAAATCCATCATCCTCAAGAACAATGCCACTGTCTGTTCTTTGCAAAAGCACGAGAAAAATATTCTGGAAACTTTACATGTATATAGGTCCCTGACTACATGGGTTTGCCAGTATCAGCCCCCCAAACCTCAGCCCTGTTAATGGCTAGAGCGTGTGATGATGCTAAATAAGCAGCAATAACATTTCATTCCTGTTACTCCCTACCAGCAGCCCTGGACTTACCATAAGGCAAAACAAGCACGTGCTTAGGGCATCAAGGGAAGGGGGGCACCACAGAGTTTCCCCCCCTAGCTATCATGCCCTTAACTCTTTCACTGAACATAAGAACAGCCCTGCTGGTTCAGGCCCAAGGCCCATCTAGTCCAGCATCCTGTTTTGCACAGTGGCCCACCAGATGCCGCTGGAAGCCACAGGCAGGAGTTGAGGGCATGCCCTCTCTCCTGCTGTTGCTCCCCTGCAACTGGAACTCAGAGGCATCCTGCCTTTGAGGCTGGAGGTGGGCTATAGCCCTCCAACTAGTAGCCATCGATAGACCTCTCCTCCATGAAGTTAGCCAAACTACTCTTAAACCCATCCAGGTTGTTGGCTGTCACATCTTGTGACAGAGAATTCCATAAAATGATCATGCATTGTGTGAAAAAGTACTTCCGTTTGTTGGTCCTGGATTTCCTGGCAATCAATATCATGGGATGACCCCTGGTTGTAGTGTTATGTGAGAGGGAGAAGAATTTCTCTCTCTCCACTTTCTCCACACCATGCATGATTTTATAGACCTCTATCATGTCTCCCCGCAGTCTTTTTTCTAAACTAAAAAGCCCCAGGTGTTGTAGTTTTGCCTCATAAGAAAGGTACTCTAGGCCCCTGATCATCTTAGTTGCCCTCTTCTGCACCTTTCCCAGTTCTACAATATCCTTTTTTAGATGTGGTGATCAGAATTGTATTCAGTACTCCAGGTGTGGCCACACCATAATTTAATATAAGGGCATTATAATATTAGCGGTTTTATTTTCAGTCCCTTTCCTAATGATCCCTAGCATGTAATTGGCCTTTTTCACAGCTGCCGCACATTGAGTTGACACTTCCAATGAGCTGTCCACCATGACTCCAAGATCCATCTCCTGGTCAGTCACCCACAGCTCAGATCCCATCAGTGTATACTTGAAGTTGGATTTTTTTTTGTCCCAGTGTGCATCACTTTACACTTGCCAACACTGAAGCGCATTTGCAATTTTGTTGCCCACTCCCCCAGTTTGGAGAGATCCTTTTGGAGCGCCTCACAATCCATTTTGGATTTCACTACCCGAAAGAGTTTGGTATCATTTGTAAATCTGGCCACCTCGCTGCTTACCCCTACTTCTAGATCATTTATGAATAAATTAAACAGCACCGGTCCCAGTACAGATCCCTGGGGGACCCCACTTCTTACTTCACTCCATTGTGAAAACTCTCCATTTATCCCTTCCCTCTGTTTCCTGTCTTTCAACCAGTTAGCAATCCACACATGTACTTGTCCCCTTATCCCATGACTGCTAAGTTTCCTCGGGAGTCTTTGATGAGGAACTTTGTCAAAATCTTTTTGGAAGTCCAGGTATAACTGGACTTGATCCACACACTTGTTGACACTCTCAAAGAACTCCAAAAGGTTCGTGAAGCAAGATTTACTTTTGCAGAAGCCATGCTGGTTCTCTCCCAGCAGGGCCTGTTCTTCTATGTGCTTTACAATTTTTTCCTTGAGAATGCATTCCATCAATTTGCCTGGAATGGACATTAAGCTAACTGGCCTGTAATTCCCGGATCACCCCTGGATCCCTTTTTGAAAATTGGTGTTACATTTGCTACTTTCCAGTCCTCCGGTACAGAGCCCGATTGCAGAGATAAGTTATATATTTTGGCAAGGAGGTTGGCAATTTCACATTTGAATTCTTTGAGGACTCTTGGATGAATGCCATCCTGCCCTTGTGATTTGTTAGTTTTAAGTTTTTCGAGACAGTTTTGAACATCATCTCTTGTCACTTCTATCTAACTCATTTCTTTAGCTTCCATCCTGAAAAGTCTGGTTCAGGAGCAGGTATATGCTCTGTATCCTCTGCCATGAAGACAAACACAAAGAACTCATTGAGCTTTTCTGATAAACTATGTATCTGAAGTAAAAAGTCATTGATTTGTGAAAGATTACTGTAAAGAGCAGTACAAAATATTGATAAAACTTCAGTAAATGATGGTCGTATGTTATGATGTCTGACCTTGAAGATAAAATATTTTTCTCAATCATTCCTTCTGTTGTGGCTATTTATAAGAAATTATAGGCAGTGGAACTGTTTTGTTTTACCTGAAAAAATCTAGAAGAAAACTTTAAAAAATTAAATAAATATTAAGGTACAAGTAAATAATTTGCTTGAGTCTTAATGTCTTGTCAGTTAAGCAATGGAGGAGGCCGAGGGGGGCACCATTGTTGGGCTGTGCTTAGGGCATCAGTTGCCCTTAATCCGGCCCTGCCTACCACACATCAGAGCAGAACTTCTGCGGGGTGTCAACAAAAGCTATTTTCAGCAATTTGACTTACTCTGGCAGGAGCTGACCTTACTTAATAGTAGTGGGAGAGCAACCACTGCTGTAGAACAGCCAGTGATTGATGCTTCTGTTCTTGCTGAATAAAAAGCTAGTCAATCAGTGATGACTCCTCCTCCTCCTCCTTTATCTTGAGGAAATGGAATAGAACTTGAGAACAGCTATTGGATAGACCAGTCCTCCCCGGCATGTCTCTCTATATCCCTCTCCCTGTCTCAGCTGCCGGTTAAAGGGCATATACTCTTCCAGACTCCAGTGGAGGAGTCAAATGTATGATTTTTCCTCTTGTTAAGAGGATTACTTGTGAATCAGCTCTAAATGATGGCTTGAACCAATGGTCTACTTCATGGCTCTATTCCATTCTGATTTTTCATATGCCCCAGCATTCACTGTCTACCAGTCCCAATTTTTGTCTGTCCTTATTTACCTTTTGCGGCGCAGCGGGGAAATAACTTGACTAGCAAGCCAGGGGTTCCCAGTTCAAATCCCCGCTGGTATGTTTCCCAGACTATGGGAAACACCTATATCAGGCAGTAGCGATATAGGAAGATGCTGAAAGGCATAATCTCGTACTGCGTGGGAGGAGGCAATGGTAAACCCCTCCTGTATTCTACCAAAGACAACCACAGGGCTCTGTGGTCACCAAGAGTCAACACCAACTCGATGGCACACTTCACCTTTACCTTAATTTTAGTCCGACCTTTTGCTCCATTTACCTTCTGAAGAGATTTTGGGGATACTTCATGCAAATAATTAATTATGAAAGGCAGTATAAAAATTGAACAATAAATAAATAAACAAACAAACAAACAAATAAATAAATAAATAAATAAATAAATAAATATTTGTGTTTGCACAAGTACACCAGATTTTCCATTCTCCCGGCTTCTGCCCTCTCCCCATACTGTTAGCTAACAGAGTACAGTACAGCAGGTGGAGAAAAACCAATATGGACTTCCAAGTGTTCCTGTTTTCATCTGTGAAATGTTGGAGGCTGTGTATTTAAAGTTTCCCAGGGCAACTTCAGTAACTCACTGGGATTGGGAAGGAAACTACAACATGTTTTTGTTTTTTAGTGATTTGAAAGAAGTTGCAAATGTTGAATTATCAGAATGGTTTGTCACTTGAAAACACACACACTAACGAATGAAGAATGTCAAGTTCCACAGATCTGTATACATACACATATGCCAGCAATTTCTTGAAGGATAATGCCAATCAGTGGAATATATTGCTAATACACATAATACAAGGTAATAGACCCTCTTAGCATTTTGGTCTGATGAACATGTTTTTAAGGACATTAGTGTGGCCACCTGGTGGTGAAAGCCATTCCCTACAGTAAAATAAACTTGGTAAAAAACTTTGATATGAGCCCAATTCGCACATTGTGCTCAACACTTATATAATCTGTGTACAGTGATACAGATCTGTATGCAGATTCAGTTATTCAAATGTTACGTTGAACTTAGGTACATCAGTACATTTCCTATCTGTTACATTTGAGGGACCTGTACCCAGGTTCACTTTTAAAATGAAGCCATGCAACATCTGCACAGACACCTAAATGCAGGTACAACACAATGAAGCTTTTCCCACGATCAAGTGGGAAGGGCTACCCTCTTTTGCAGGGTGGAAACCTGAAAGCGATTACCTCCCCCCTCCCCCGAGTGTGCCCGCTGCAGCTGCAAGCAGCCATGGCAAACACTCGATCCTGTAACCCATTTTTGGGGCACGCTCGCACCCCAAACCCGGGTTAAGTGGTGGGCTACCTAAGAAGGCTTGCTGCCATGATGACGCCGGGAGCCACGTGGCTCCTGCCAGTTCATAGGCACCGCAGAAACCGGGCTGGGATCCCTTCGCCCAGTTTCTGCTGTGTGTGTGAATAGCCTCAATGTCGTAATAGGATTAAGGTAGCACCTTATAACACAATGGAGCTATTCCCACGGGCGAGCCCGGTGGTTCCAAGGCAGCTAGCTTCCCTCCAAGGTGGCTAGCCTGCCTGTTTTAATGTTGTTTTTAGAAGATTGTTTTAAAATTTTAAATTGTGCTTCAAATTTCTTGCTTTTAATTTTTTTTGGTTTTGTTTTTAATTAATGTTTGTTTGTTTTTTAATCTTGTAAACTGCCCAGAGATGTAAGTTCTGGGCGGTATTTTTTTTTAAAAATAGCCTTATTTAACCTTCTTTTTAAACCTTATTTTTATGCATGTGTGCCACCGTGACGTGCGGCGACACACAAGTAGACCCCTGGCCAGGAGGCAGCAGCCAGCCTCCCGGCCTCAGGGGTTTCTCCAGAATGCTTGCGCAGGGCATCCTGAGACTTCTGGGGGCCAGGCAGCCCCCGATCCCCACAGCCCCTACTGGCTCTGTGATGGAGCTGGTAGTCGTGTGGGTGGTCGATCCGGCTGCCCTGGGCTGAAGGTTTGATCGCCTGCTCTCCCCGCAGCAGCCCTGCAGGCTCTACACGTGGATCGTGTGTAGAGCCTCATTGTCTGGGTTTACTGATTACTGAGTTGGATGAATATTTGATTGCAGAGTCACACAAAAACCTATGCATGTCCTGCATTTCTGCACATTCAACAAAGGGAGAAGAAATGATCGGGAAGGATTCAGCCAAAGGGAAAACTTTAAAGCCCTATTGATGTCAATGGGAAAGATTGCAGTGTCTAACAAAACAATGTTAAGCCCATCTCTGTTTTGTCAGCCACTTATTTATATCTGTCTGTACAGCACAAGGAATACCCACGGCATGTGTGCCAGGATCAATGTTGTGCAGTTAGTTGGAGGGTGTGAGACTAAATAATATGGTCAAGAGAAAGGATGAGATGAAAGTGATTTAGGAACAATGTTAGAGCACAAGTGAGGAATGGGAGAAGGGAGGAATGAATGTGAGAGTGAAGCAAGGAATGGTCCAGTAGCCTTGAAAGCTGGCAGTGATGGACCAGACTTGGAATCATCCGGGAAACAGAAGGGAAGAATTGGGAATCATGTAGAGGCAGAGAGAAGAGGGAAAGTGCCTTTGGTGGGATTAAGGAACATGAAATACAAAAGAGCTGTAGACTTTGGTGGAGGGGACTAGGGTTGCCAATATTTATGTGAAGGACGCCGAGTTGATCCTTCATTTTCATCTCCCCACCTCATAGTTTGTCTGCCACACACATTCCCCCCTTCCAATGATCAGCTGTGGCCTGATTACGATGCATGAGGAAGGACTCTGGAATTCCATGTATTGGAATCCACAAATTCTGCATACTAGCTGAAATTGATATTTTATTCTCTCAAGAGATTGCTAAGTAAGCACAACAGTTAAGCATGATGATGAAGTATTTTAATGTCATGTGTAGTGTGGCCCTTAGTTTCTATTTCACCTCTCTCTTCTAAACAGATGCTGGTGCTTAGGGACTCATGCCACATCCAATGGGGAAGTGCAATTTCTCTCCTCTCCACAACTGACACCTTTCAAAATTCTGTGTGTGGTGCATAACAGACTTAAATCAGTCTGTTGTTCCCTCTCCCCCATTGAACCTTGGGAAGTGTGGTTCAGTGAAGGGTGGGCTAGGGCAGGGATTCCTATTTTGCATCCCTAGATGTTGGGCTACAGTTGCTGTTGGGTTTTTTTGGCACAATGTACTAAAAGAGCTGTGGGAAAAGGCTAGAACAGGAGTTTCGAATCTTGAGTACCAAGATGTTGGACTACAACCCTCATCATCCCCAGCCACAATGGCCTCTGGTCATTGCAGCTGTGGATGATGTAGTCCAACATCACCTGGGGACCTGTTTGGGAACCTCTGGGCTGGGGGATCTGACAATTATCAGCACTTTCTCCAAACCAGAACTCCCAGGATAGGACTGGTATAAAATGTTGAGGAGTGTGAGAAGAAACATTAAAATTCTCACATAGCAGAGTATGTTCTGGTGGTAAAGAAGTGTATCCCAAGAAATTATTTGGAGACAGTAGGCTGAGTTCAAAAAACAAATATTTTTTAAGAAACTAAAACATCACATATTGAGAGCCATTGAACAACATACACCAACAGGCACTATCTTTCAACAACTGATTGATTCTAACTGTATTAGAGACCTATTAACACAATTCCTTGTGCCTCTAGAGGTCAAAAGAAGTTACTGTGGTGCTAGTAACCGCCCAGAGATGTGCATATTAGACAGTATAAAAAGATGACAAATGAATGAATGAATGAAGAGTCGATGCTGTAGAATTCTCACCTCTAACATAAAATGTGCATGTATTTGTTGTGTAGATAGGTGCCCACCAGCTACATCTCTCCCCAGTGCTGAAGGAAGATACTTTGCCCCCAGCACTGCAGGTGACAATTATATCACCTGTAGTTTTGCTATTATGATGCATTCATTGTTTCCTTAGTGATGGCTAAAGCTCTACCACTAAGCTTTAGCCATCACGATGTGGAGGATTAGGAGAAGCAGCAGCAGCAGCAGCAGCATCTCCTGATCTTTTCCTGATCTTTTGCATTGCTTTGGTTTCCATGAAGGACAGCAATAAAGCCTGCAGGACAACCGTCAGTCATTGCAATGTGGGCTGAGGGATCACTTGCTTATGTTCCTTGCTTACATGCCCAGGGAAGCACTGCCTGCCACTTTTGGGGCTGGGAAGGAATTTTCCTCTGGGGTAGATTGGCCAAGATCCTGGAGGGGTTTGTTTTAACCTACCTCTGGGCACCCCACAGGGTTCACTTGCTATGTTATTTGTCATGCCATAAAAATATCTTTAAAACAGAGATTCTGAAATTCAGGTCCCCAGATGTTGCTCGACTAAAACACCTATCATCTCCAGCCATAATGACAAGCAACATTGTTCTTGGGGGTGCTGGAAGTTGTAGCCCACCAACATCCAGAGACGCAGCTTTGAGGACCCTTGCAATAAAAGGATGTTACTTTTTAAAATATAAAGTTTCATAGGAACATAGGAAGCTGCCTTCTACTGAGTCAGACCATTGGTCCTCTAGCTCAGTATTATCGACACAGACTGGCAGTACCTTCTCCAAGGTTGCAGGCTGGAGACTCTCTCAGCCCTATCTTGGAGATGCCAGGGAGGGAACTTGGAACCTTCTGCATGCAAACACACAGATGCTCTTCCCAGAGCGGCCTCATCCCCTAAGGGGAATATCTTACAGTGATCAAACATGTTGTCTCCCACTCCAATGTAAACCAGGGCAGATCCTACTTAGCAAAGGGGACAATTCAACAAACATTGAAACAAATCTATAGATTAGAACTTCCTTTTGTCTCCTTTGCCTTCTTCATGGATATATTGAGTAGTATGATGATACTCTGTGAATTATAAAACATCTTTACATACTTTCCCCTGACAAAGTAATTATCACAGGTAGGTTAATTGGGTTGGCTAAGTGATGATGAAATGTCTGATATATTGAATAACGTGAAGGGGAAACCTTTTTAAAAAGATTAGCTTCTAGTGTTTTCCTAGAAAGAATCAGACACTAAATTATCTGGCCTAAATTACCAGCTTCAAATATTTTTCTTTTGTGATCACATACAATAGCGCCACAGCTTCAGTATGCAGCCATGCTGCATGTACGTTATTATGAATTACTGTTCTCCTTGGTGATCTTGACCTTAAGGTAAAAGAAATAATCTGATGTTAATTGCTGTGCCACAGTATAAGTCACCAAAAGCAATAAGCAAAATGAGCTTCATATAATGCTATTTAAATAATTGTGGATTTTTAAAAAAAAATCAAATGCAGAGAGAGCTAAAATGAAATGCATTCGGATGTGATTTGCAAGCAACTTGTTCAGCATTATGATTTTGCAATGATTGAGGTGTGGGAATTTTTCATAATCTGCCTTGTTTCTAAGAATAGTACTTTTGATACGGAGGCATTTTGATATATGGAAGCCTAGTCTGTTGATGCAGTCCAGGAGATTGGTGTGGGCATCATAGCTCTGAGGCAGACACAAATCTCACCTGACTTGGCCGCAAGAGTTTTCTCACTCATTTCAGTGGAGGGTCCTGATCTCTAGTCCTTTCCATTTTAATGACAACCAACTGGCAGCTGGTTCAGGACAAAGTATTTCATCACACAGTGTATAATTATTAACTGGGCAAAGTGGCACCTTTTGAAGTGGTGGCTTCCCTATATTTAGCAGGGGAAGAGCCACTGTTCCTATTCAGCTCAGCATAATCGCTCACATACTGTGCAACGCTCTGTCAACCTTGCAACGGACCCTTGTAATGGACCACAGTAGTGCACACATGCAGTTGTGCAATAGAGGGCCATTGGGAATAATGGCCCTCTGTTACACAACTGCATCTGAGCAATCCTGCAGCCTTGTGCAACTACATAAACGCTCTATTACAAGGTTGATGGAGCACTGCACAGCATTTGTTTTGTTTTGTGTATTCTTATATCACCCAGCATATACAGCTCTGATGTTTACATAACATACAAAAATGTAAAACATAAACAACAACAATTAAAACATTAAAAGAATTAAGACAGTTTTAAAAAATCTAATAATATAAACTAAAACTGGCTCACACAGAAATATGAGAGCTAGTGTCCCTCTGGAAGCTGCTGTTGGCGCTGACTGTATTTACCTGAATCCAAGACTAGGTTTTCCCCAAATTATTTCATGTTAGAAATCAGGAAAGTTGTCTTAAATTCAGAATCCTCTTCCTTTTGGGTTAATACAGGTATAACCTAAATCTAACATATGCTTTTTAAGGGGGTTATCTTCTATTTGGTTAAATATTTAACCAGCCAGCATGGTATAGTGGTTAGAGTGCTGGACTAGGACATGGGAGACCCCACTTCAAATCCCCATTCAGCCATGAGAATTGCTGGGTGACTCTGGGCCAGTCACTTCTCTCTCAGCCTAACCTACTTCACAGGGTTGTTGTGAGGAGAAACCTAAGTATGTAGTACACTGCTCTGAGCTCCTTGGAGGAAGAGCGGGATATAAAATGTAAATAATAAATAAAATAATAAAATAAAATAATAAAATAATAAATAAAATAAAAACTCGCCCTGCGGACGAGTGGGCAGGGCGCCCTGGGTGGCCGGATCGGCCACCCACACGATGGCTGTCTCTGTGACGGAGCCGGTGGGGGGTGGGGGGAGCAGGGGCCACACGGCCCCCGCAAGTCCCAGTATGCCCTGCATGAGCATACTGCGCGACCATACTGGGGAGACCCCCGAGCTGGGAGGTGGCTTTTCGCCTCCCGGCCGGGGTTCTACTTGTGAGTAGGTACAGCACGAAGCCAAGCCGCGGCTACTCATGAGCCTAAAAAGCAGGTTTGCTGGAGCGCTCGCTCCGCAACCCTGCTTTTTAGCAGGGTGCGAGCCCGGTGGTTCTTACGACCAACAAAAATCGGGCTAGGCTCTCCTAGCCTGACTTTTGTTGGTCGTGAGAATCGCCCCATTATGTGTCCCAACTATGTCACCAAGCGTGTACAAAACTGACATTTGTCTGCAAAGGTAGTAAGTCCATGTGACATATAATACAGCTAGTATAATTATTTGATTAAAAGTGATTGTTTATGTTGTAGTTTTATAGCCTACGTGTATAACCAAACGTATTGATGTTGATAAGAGGAATTGCTCCCACTTAAAAGATTGTCTACAAACATAATAGAATGATTTACTTCTGTTTAAACAAACTGTGTGTGACTGAAAGAATGCATGAATAAGCAAAGGATATACCAGCCCCCAAAACATGATAAATGTTGGGAAAGAAATACAGATGGGAAAACCAGATAAAACATGCCGAAGACAGCAGAAAGGAGTTGCTCGAAAACAAGGACTATGGTCGATCCTGGGATCAGAACCGATAAGGACGGATGCAAACATTTAACAGCAAACAGCTTCAAAGGCAAACAACCCTTTTAAAGTCAGGCATCAACAGAGGTTTTCTCTGAGAAGCACAGAAAATCGTGGGGCCTCCAGCTTCTCCCAACTCCCCATTAAAGACTGATCACCTTTAAGTGGGGCTGGTAAGTATGCATGTGTGAGTGAATGAACTATAGTTTAACTAATACTTAGGGTATAACAATAAACAGATGAATTAAATCCAGCTGGTGTCCAGGATCTGTTTTTTGGACTTGTACTAGCCTATCTGAAGTAGTACTCCCAATTAAGGGTGACCCCCTCAATAACTGGCCACACATGTTGAAGTTTTCTTAAGATTTCTGTCAGTTTAGCATCATGCTCCTCAATAGTTTTGTCATACCCTAAAATGTCATCCTGAAAGTTAACTGATGCCATCTGTAGTCGTCAAAATTGCATGCATCATTCTTTGAAATACTGAAGCTTCAGAGGCTAATCCAAGGGGCACTCTACCCCCCTGGGGTAATCAAGACCGTGAATTTGTGAGAATTTTTGAGCAGAAGAATTTGATGATAGGCCAAAGACAAGTCCAAAGATGTGAACACTGAGACCTCTTTCAGAGTAAGCAGCGTTTCATTGATATTGGGTAATGGATGACAATCCACTACCATGTTGAGTTCACATCTCATAAATCTACGCACATTCAAAGTACATTTGATTTCTGCACAAGAACAATGACAGAGACCCATTCTGGCTCAATTATGTCAGCATGCTATAATCTTAAAAACTCCTCTTTAAAGTTAGCAGAAAGCTATGGGTATGTTCCTCCCTTTGTGTTGTACAGGTTTTGCATTTGCCTTCATCTGAATTTTATGTTTGAAATGTATAGCAGTGTCAGGAGTATCAGCAAAAATGTCTGAGAAATCATCAGTCATATCAGCATATGGATGCTCTGTCATCTGTAATATGGGTTCTGTGCTATTTGGCTCTAATACTATCCAAGATCTTTCTGATATTTCCAGCCTCCTTTTTGTGACGTGTATATTTTCCCTTTTACAGTTCGACTTCTGTATTCCAGGACAGCAGTGAAGTATCAATTTGTGGCAATAGGGGAACCTCCATATCCCCTGGGTGGATGTCTGATGGCTGCAGGTGCAGATCTGATGTAGTAAGGAGTCTCTTGTAAAGTAGATAGGAAATGATAATATATGGAGAACCAGAATCAGCCATCATCCACTTCATGGCCATTAAGTTTAGCTTGACAAGTGGAAAAGGAGGCTCTGAGTCTGTCACACTTAAAACGCTCTCAGGACAACAGCAGTCCTGCAAACTTTAGCAAAGTGTCCCCGTTTTTTGCATCTGTTGCAAGTGACCTTCCATGCAGGACAATGAGCAAAATTGGCTTTGTGGGCAGAGTCTCCACATAGATAACTGAGGTAGCTCTTCCTTTCTTGTGGTGCCTTTCAGGGGCAGTGCCATATGAGGGGATTAGAAGGATTTAGAATGAACAGCCTGGATTTCAGGAAATTGATTTTGGGGTACCAAAGAGAGTGATTTGGCACAGCGAAGAGCATTTCCACCCTCCTAGCTATCTCCAAAACTTTCCAAGGTAAGTTTCCACTCCAGTGGCAGTTTTTTACATGGTTTGGAGCAGTTTGTTTTCATAACAATCTGATCTCTGATCATTTCATCAGTAAAGTTTGCAAACTCACAGGTTACACTTAAGGCACACAATGCTGTGACATATTGATTGATAGATTCACCAGGCAACTGGGACCTAGAATCGAACTTATAACATTCAGCAGTCACATTCAAAGTAGTGTTGAAATGATTATCGAAGGCTTGAAGCTTCATACGGTTTGGCATCCCCTTCCAAGTTGGTAGAAAAGGGCAAATGAATATAGATTATTTGACCTTCAGGGACCAGACAGTGAAGCAATATAGACTTCTGCACTGCTGGAGTAAAATCAGGGTTCTGTATGATGAGGAGATAATTGCAGAAATAGGACCTCCATTGTTTCCCGGGAAGAGCAGGTTCTCCTGGGTTGGATAAGAAAAAAGGTGATGGTGGGGTTTGTGCCTTGCTGCAATGGGAACCCAGTAAACAACAGAATCCAGGATTGATAAGGAAAGAGGACCTTCACGAATTGTGCATGTCACGAAGCTGGAGAAGCAATCAAGCAGCAATAGTAGGAAGCAGTGCAGAAGTGTAGGTCCAATAATGCAATGAAATGAAGTTGCAGAGTCATTCAGAACCTTTGCAGACTCACATGCATAGCTGGTTCAAAATCTTGTTGCCAGTGTTTTATAACTGTTTCCCTCGTACACACAAAACAAACTTATGTTCATTTAACTAAGACTTTATTCCAGAAACAACTCATTTTTTCTACTACTCCTTTCTTCCATTCTGACTCGACACACACACACCCCCCACCGCCCACTCTACAGGATCCCCACTAGGACAAACTTCCCAACAACAAAACACAAAAGATTACTAGACAGAATACAATATCCATCTGGCTCAGTACTGCCTGCACTGACTGGAAGTGTCCCTCCAGCATTTCAGATATTTCCCAGCTCTGTCTGGAGATACCAGGGACTGAACCTTGGACCTTCTGCATTCAAAACATAAGAGCATAAGAACAGCCCTGCTGGATCAGGCCCAAGGCCCATCTAGTCCTGCATCCTGTTTCTCACAGTGGCCCGCTAGATGCCGCTGGAAGCCAAAGGCAGGAGTTGAGGGCATGCCCTCTCTCCCGCCATTACTCCCTTGCAACTGGTACTCAGAGACATCCTGCTTTTGAGACTGGGGATGGCCTATAGCCCTCCAACAAAGCAGAGTCTTCAACTGAGCTGCAGTCCTTACCAGGTACAGGTGACAAATAGGACATGAGACTGCCTTTCCTGAATGTCCACTGCTGAATGTCCAACAAATGGTGCTGGACTCACTGTACTTTCAAGCTGATCTATCAAGCCAAGTCTCATATTCCTGTTTTTCTATGTTGATTGTGTCTCTGCCCTGAAAGGCAGATCCATCCATAACACTATGGCCTGGATCTACTAACACTAGAGATTTTGTTGTTAAATGCTGAAAAACTATTCATAATAAGGTAACTATAACCACAGTAATATGACTACTATAGTTGACACAGAATACCTGTTCAAGAACTGCCTCAAGAAAGATCAAATGCATCTACAGTGGAACACAGTGTGTGTCATTGTGGGAGTGTATTTGAGAAAAGGAAGAGGGAAAGGGAAAGAGCCAGAGTTAGCAGAGCCATATGGTTAAAAACATAGAGGCCATATTCATATGTAACATGGAACTGTGGAACCAATGTACCCGTGGTTCCGCGTCCCCCTCCCTCACTCTCTGTCTGAATTTGGACATTCAGGTGAGCTGTCTCTTCAGTCAGCAAGACTGCAGAGAGGTGGGGGAGCTGGCTGAATGGGCTTGCTTCTTTACTGAAGGACAGCCTACATAGCCAATCATGCCAAAGTTGAGGGAGGAACTTCCTCCCTCAACTCCAGTTCCAAGGCCAGCAGCCTGCGGTTCTGAATTCGGACTTACTGCAGGCTGCCTGGAACCTTGGGTTGTTGTGACGAAACTCGCCACAACCTGAGGGTTCAGAATGGAGTTCCAATTCTGAACCCTCAGTTTCACCCCCATGCTGGACTCTGGTTCCCCACATTTGGATTAACATCAGTGGAACCGCAGGCCTATTCAGCTGCAGTTTTGCTTTACATGTGAATGAGGCCAATATGTTGGGACCGGAATTGATGTGCTTAATACAAAGAAGGTCCACATCAAATATTCACCTATCAAATGCTGACATGATGTGCAACAGTAAGTTGGTTTAAGAAGGACTGAGGGTCCACAGAGAGTGTCTAGGATCCCTTCAGCAATGACCCATTGTGCAGCCAAGTGGGCATGTAGGAGAAGCAATTTTCACTGTTCTCTCCTTCCTCCATAAGCCATTTCCAGCTGCATAAATATGTTTCTGAGGGTAGTGCGGCAGGATTTTAGTGACCCTAGAGTGCATTTCCAAAGCCCCTTAAATGTATCTCTGTGCTGATCTTCACAGATTTCACTTCACTTATTTGTTGCTGCTTCACCACCGCACATTCCCTCCTGCATTTTCCTTCCTTGAGTGATCCCAGTCAATTAGAATCCACATGGTGTCATGATGTCATGCAATCAGATTAATCTATGTCACTATGTTATAAAGCCAATTCAGAGTGAGATCAATGCTGCCTTCCCTCACTCTGGATGGGTGACTACATATCAGGCAGATCTGGCTTTGTGATGATATAATGAAGCCAGTTGATTGAGATCAGTTCTTCCTGCCCTCACTCTGTATGAGCAAACATTTCACATTTTTGCAGCCCTCCCTCTAAGTCAGGCCTGCTCAGCTTCAGCCCTCCTGAAAATGTTGGCTACAACTCCCATAATTCCTGGCTATTGGCCACTATGGCTGGTAGGGGTGTGCATGGAACCAGCTGGCCTGGTTGGGTTCAAGGCTGGACCGGCCGCAAACCCAACTGGGCCAGTTTGGTTCGGCACCCCCTCGAACCCCCACTGGTTTGGCTCAGTCTGGGGGGGTGCATGAGCCTTTTGTAAAAAAAAATGGGGGGGGGGAGTTTTGGGCCTCCAAAATGGCCACTGCACCACGCTATGAAGGCCCAAATGGCTATAGAACTGGCCACAGCGGTGATTATTAAAGCCTGCAGGGGGAGGGGGGACCTCCGTAGGCCCCACCATCACCTTTGGTAATCCCCCAGAGGGGATTTAAGGTTAAATTTTTTTTTATAAAATTAACAAAAGGCTTGCGAACCACCACCACCCCAGACCGCCAGGGAGGTTCGGCTCCATGTCGAGCCGAACTGGGGGGTTTGGCTCGATGGCGAGCCATCGATCTAAACCAGCTCGACAGCAAACCATCAAGCCGGTTTGCACATCTCTAATGGCTGGGGATTATGGGAATTGTAATCCAAAAACAGCTGGGGGGGGGCAAAGTTGACCCGGCCTGCTCTAAGTTTACCAAAGGAAAGAGCAGTTTTCACAGCTGGTAAAAGCTTTGATAGGAAGCACTCTGCTTTCAGCTCAGTTCTGCCCTAAAGTCAAATCCCTGCTTAGCATGAAGCTTACGGAATAGAATTGGGCAAGTCATTATCCTATGCCTGAAATTCTTACATTGGATGAAGATATGATATAATCAAGTTGTCCTGTCCAGAACTGTAGACATTTAGGTTTGCTCTACCTGCTCTGAGTGGGGAAAGCGCAACTCTTTGCTAATTTTTTTCAGGTCAGTGGATGAAAGGTTATGGCTTTCCTCTGCATTCATAAAAGTTGGGCTTCATGACTCATGATAGTTCTTTTGATAGCTTCACATAGCCTTGTTCATTTCAATCACTGTCCTGAGAATGCAGGAGTTACTTTGGTGAGTTAATAGAGGCTTCTTAGAATCTAATTAATGCTGGGGAAAGTTCAAGGAAAGAGAAGAAGAGGATGACCAGCAGCAAGGTGGGTGGACCTGATTATGACAGCAATGAATGCACCACTGAGTGACCTTAAAGGCCAAGTTGAAGACAGATCATCCTGAAGAGAATCTATCTATGTGGTCGCTAAGAGTCGACACCGACTTGACCGCACCTAATCAATCAACTAATCAGAATCTAACTGAAGGATCTAATCTTGTGTTAGAATTTAATCTTGTGTCGGTGGGGGGGGGGGATTTCTGAAAGAAGTTAAGTTTGGCAACTCTGTTTATTTAAGATCAACATAATACATGAGTTCTGTTTCCAAGGAAAATTAATTTTACTACCCAACTGAACATGGAAATTAGATCAGCATTTGTTAGGGAAACCACATAGGTTGTGAAGTCATCCATTGCTCCAAGCTTGGGCAACCTTTAATATGCAATGAATGATAACACACACCCCTGAAGTCAAACTTCTTGTATTTGTTCTGGAAACTAAATAAAGGACAGACTGTCTTTTACTTCCAGATTAAGATTTAGATATACCGGTCGCTAGCTGTACTGCCTCACTGGAATTTTAGGACTCTGAAGTATGTAACTATGTATGCACAACATCAGCTTGTTATACTTTAGCCAAGAAATCATTAGCCAGCTTGTACTATGCTTGGTTTTTTCTGTATATTTTGTTGCTATACTAATATCCCTATGAATCTGTATATTATTGAGATAAATAAATAGATAGAAATAATACACTGATTTACAGGCATGTAAAATTTATTTTATCATATTTTATAGGAATATGATAAATATCCGGCTTTTAGTTTATAATGTTTTTAAGTTTTATTGATGATTATTTTAACTGGTTTTATATGATTTTAGGTTTTAATTGTTGTTGGTTTTAACTGTAAACTGCCCAGAGTTATTATATGGCTTGGTACAGAAATATGATAAATAAAATAAATGTTCATGTCAGAAATATCCTGAACATTATCCTGAAATACAGTGTGCTTGTTTTCTGGTTTGTCCCTTGTCTGCTAAGACTTTAGATACTACCAAGCTGTTGTTAAGTATTTAACAGTGGTTTAAGGCTAAATGGTCTTTGAGCTTATGGTGCCAAATAGTAGACATTGATCTCAGTTCAGATTAACTACTGCACTTTAACTCAGTCTATGCTTTCTTCCTCACTTAAATAGGAAGTGGCAAGCAGACTACTGATGTTAAAGGGTTTACATAATTGCTCCTTATTGTTTGAGTGGGTTTTTAAATGATCCATCATCACCAAGATTTGTATCTGAAGAGAGGGGATAACTCCTCAAGCATCTGGTCTTGTGACACTGGATTGTGAGAATTAAAATCAGAACTAAAGTGTTTTGTACACTGAATATACATTAAAGAGAAATTGTAATACCGATGCACTGAGCTGTCAAAATCTGGAATAACTGCCCAAACTAGCCATATTATACTAGTATGCTTTTATTACTAGATTTTGTTTTAAACCAAAATAATTAGAATCTAATGTGTAATTGGGGACACTTCATGAAAAATCCAACAATCAAGCATGAAAATAAAAAAATGGATGGAATTTCAAAGAGGAATTGTATAAGCAGTTAAAAAAAAAAAAATCCAAACCAAGAAGCCGTCCCAAGGGAGAATGGTGAATGCAAAATGAATGCTGCATCCCCTAAGAAGCCCTAATTTCTCCATCTCATATTCAGTTACATGAAACAGGAGGGTTGTGTTGAGGAATTGGAGGAATATGTTGCCTTCAGGTAACCTTGATCTAGACTTCCATGTACAAACTGAAGTACATGTGAGCTTTCTTATTCATTTCAACAAACAATACACATGTGCAAGAATACATGTTCAATTAGTTCCCAATGAATGAAATGAACATCCTAGCATCTGCACATGAGCAGTAAGTGGATGGGGGTGCCAGTTTCCTAAGGCTGCAGCATCAAGGGATGATTGAATGTGCGATGAACCACCATAAATCTCACAGCACTGACAACACTTTCATATCACCTGAAACATAGTGGCTAATATCCAGACTAATGAAGCACTGGTGCAGCAACCGTGCATGCATATAGGGGAGGGATGATCTTTGCTGATCTCCCCTTGCTTCTGTAGCCAGTTGTGACTCCCAAAAATATGTCCCTGAAGGTCATGTATGTTAGAGGTTGTTGATTTTTACCCACAATAGGTAAGACAGCAGAGCACTAAAGAATGAGCACACACTTCAGTTACAGAGTAGGTAGCAGAGGATGGTTTGGATATTGCAGCTATTTAGAGGAAACACATGGAGCTCCTTGTATGACTAAACACTAAATATTTATTGGTTAAATACACCTAGATAGGAAAGACCTATCTCTAATCAAAAGGACTACATACTGGATAGGTAAGGAGAGAGAGAGATGTTTCCATCTGCTCTCTAGGAGGAAAGGAAGGACTGTGACTCAGCACAGGAAGTGCTGCAGAGTCAGTTCAGGGGTCATAGAGTAGGGACAGATAGGGAGACCCTGACTCACTGTCTCTACTCCCAGTGCCCCTAGTTGGACAGTTGGTGCAAAAGGTCGATGCACTGGAAGTTCATCTCCAACAATGTAACCCTCAGAGACATATTTTTGGGAATCACAGTCAGCTTCAGAGGAAAGAGGAGATCAGCAAAAATCACCCTTCACCTGCAACACATATGCAGTGAGCTGTACCAGTACTTCAGTCTGGATACCAACCATTTCCAATACAGCTGGTTTACATATTCAGTGGCAAATTATCAAGTGTTGTATAATCAAGTAAAATACAGTATGCTCTACTACAAGGCAACTGTGAAGACTAAAACCCATGTCAAAACAACTTGTAAATTTCTCAGCAGTGAAAACCCAGCTGACTTCTTTACAAGTTTTCCCAGGTTCTTAAAGGTGTGCAGTACTGGTTTAAATCAAACTGCCCATGTTTGACTGGTTCTAACTTGAACTGAACTGGCCTAAAAAAAGGCAGCTGATCTGAGTTCAAACCAAGCCTGGTTTTCTAGGGTTTTTAAAACACTGTTTTAAATATTTTAATCATTAGTGGTATTATGTTGTTTTATAGTTTCTGATTTTAACTATTAATTGGTTTTAGTTGTTTTATTTTAATGTCAACCACCCTGAGCCAAAAATCAAATGAATGAATGAATGAATGAATGAATAAAAACCAAATAAATAAATAAATAAATAAATAAACTGGGCCCCAGTCTGTTACGGACTGGTTCGACCTGGTTTTAAGGTTTCAGGGGCAATGCTTGCAAAGGGGAATCCAGTGAGGATTCCCACTTACAAGCAAAGGGGAATCCTGCCTTTAAAAGGTTTCCAAGGGCAGCTGGGTTGGTGGTGAGAGGGCACCTTATCAGCACCATCAGCTCCCCGGCACTCCCCCCAGCAATGTGGCCCGCATGGTGGCGGCACAGTCCTGGCCTTTGCGGATGCTTCAATGGATTTCCCTTTGCACGCATAGCCCCTCAATCTGGGTCAAACTGGTCCAACCGGTTTTGACTGAACAGACTGGACCACTGGCCGGTTCACAGTCCGGCAATTCCGTTCAAATTCGAATTGAACTGCCAAAAATGGTTCCATGCACACCCCTACAGCTTCTGGGTGCAATTTACTGAGGAGCAGAACCTCATATAAAGTTGCTACTTGTCACAATACAGGCTTCCCTCCAGGCTAGCCGCACTGATTTTCAGTCAGGATGCTATGGAAGAAATGAGTTGTAGGTTGCCAGCAGCATTGTCTCCCCATTGGTTTGCCATCGATGCAGACCTGGGACTGGCACAAAAGGTTTATTTATTCCTTCCATCTACACTGTGCCTCACACTTGCCCTATGTCTGTATCCACTGTAGACATGAATGGAAGCCTTTGCTGTCAGGCTGATGTCATAGAGTTATGATCACATTCCTATTTGCCATGTTCAGTGGTGATCTTAGGACCAGGCCACGGGGATCTCCGCCGCCCAGGAGGGCCTCCGAACGCTCCCTCCTCAGAAGACACGGATGTGTTGGTCCCTTCTTTCTAGGGCTTTTGGAACTGACTGGGCATTTGAAACAGGTGATTCAGTTGAAACAGATGATTCGCCAAGGCACCCACCTGCTGGGGTGTGGCTGGAGGAAGGCTTGCTGCTGCTGTATAACTACCACCGCTGCTGCCGCTGCTACTGCACTCCTGGAGTGAAATCTCCGGCCAGAGGGTGAGTTGGAGTGTCTGTTGCCAGCCGAGGTTTTTCCTCCAAAAACTGGCAACTTTGCCTTGCTGGCACATGACTCTGTGCTACTTCGAGGTCCCTTGCCCTAGTTTTTGGCCAGAGGCATGTAAGTAGTTCTACTCCACCCAGAGTTCTTTCTCTTTTGACCCCTTAAGGCTTTAATGCTGTGCATGCTGAGTTTGGAGTACTCTTAAGTCTCACTAGATTTGGGACTTACTCCTGAGTAAACCCCCTGCTAACTTGGCAAAGAGGCACCTTTTAGTGTGGCGATTCTCTTTATTTAGCAGGGGGAGAGTAACTGGCCCTATCCACCCCCAGCACAGTACCTCCAGTGACTGTTGCTGGTGTCTATCTTATGTTTCTTTTAGATTGTGAGCCCTTTGGGGACAGGGATCCATCTTATCTTATCTATTTATTATTTCTCTATGTAAACCGCCCTGAGCCATTAATTATTATTATTATTATTATTATTATTATTATTGTTATTAAACATGCTCCAGAGTGGGCTGCTGCTTCTATTAATTGCCAATTGACGCACATTAAAGTCCGTGGTGTTTTACAGGATAACAGACAAGATGACAGCTTTCTACCCCAAAGAGTTACAAAGAATAGCACCAAAAATAAATGGATCTAGCACAAGGGAGGGGAGGAAGAGGAGGGTAAAGGGGAAACCAGGGAAGGATATGCATTTGGTTCAGCTGCATAGATTTAGTTTTGGTTGGTGATGAGGATTAAGGGACTATGCCAAAGTTTCACATTACTATCTAATAATACTGTTCCATCACTCTATGTCAGGGGTTGCCAACCTGTAGAATGCCAGATGTTGCTGAACTACAAGTCCCATCACCCCCAGCCACAATAAATTGCATATATCTAAATGTACACATTTGCTCCTACTCCTCCTGTGGTCTGTTATTGTTGGGTTACCCCTTTTTACTATGGCTTCTTTATTTGGGGGAGGGAGGCCTCCCCCCGCCCACTGGTCTCCCATCCAAGGGACTGATTGAGTGCACACCCGCCCAGCTTAAGAAAACATTCTGGGGGCCCTAGTCTTGCCCCCTGTCCTCTCTTGCACCCAATTGGGCTGTATTTTATTTTGTTGCTTCAAATTCCATGGCTTTCCAACAAATTCCATGACTTCCCTAACATTGCATCAGCTTAAACAGCCTGCAAATTGTGCTTCCCTGTGTGGTGGGCGCTAATGCTATCTGGCACTTGGGTTACATCCAATTGCACCCTCTGTGCAAGTGCAACACTGGATCATCAGTTTGAGTAGGAGAACTGGTTCAGCCATGGGATCCGTGAAGTGTCCCTTAGCATGTGGTTGCAGCGCCAGAGTTCAGCCTTGAAATTTGTGAAGCAAGAATCCATAGAACTTTTTTTGAACATGTGCAGAGTGCAACTGCAGACAATACTCCCTGCACATCGAGAGACTACAGGGAAGGACTAGGGTATGAGTGGTGCTGTGCAGTACTGAGTTCTCCTGTTACGCTGGGGGTTGGGATCTTGGAGTGGCTGGGGGAGTCAGGTATGAGAGAGAGTGTGATGGGTCTCAAAGAGGGATCTGTTGCTCATGTCAACTGTTTTCTGGGTTGTGGGGTTTTTTTTGTAGGGGCGGGAGGTGCAACAGCTTGTACTCATTCCCTGATTCTGTTCAAGCGAAACCTCTTCTCCATCAAATAGCATAGACATGGAAAAAATGTCTCAGTCCTCAACAATGGTTTGGGAAAGAAAATAATCTGATCCATTTTTTGCAAGGTCCTTCCTTCCTTCCTTCCTTCCTTCCTTCCTTCCTTCCTTCTTCTTACTCTTAAATTATTTATCCATTTTCATGTTCCCTTTCCTTGCCCGCCCTCCAAATTAAAAATAGTTTGAGAGATGCTCACAGGTTGGGGTGGTGAGAGAATGCACTGGCTGCAATTCGAATAAACACTTAGAATAGACCTTGCTGAGGTTTATGCCCTAGACTAGGGATTCTGGCCTTTGGTTGGGGATTATGGGGGCTGAAGTCCAATATCATCTGAGGACCCAACTTTGAGAATCCCTGCCCTAGAGTGTGTGTTGGATTGTGCTGCTGTCTCCATGTCCATTGACAAATAAGTTTCTCAGTATGTCGGACACTCTCAAGTGTTACACAAAGGTTCAATGAAATATTATTCTGAGATTCATTGGTGGCAGCATTCCCTCTAACTGGTAATTCTAGTTGTTGACAACAACTCCCAGCATCCCCAGCTGTGATGGTCTTTGTCTGGGAATTATGGGAGTTGTAGTCAACAACCTCTGGAGTTCCCTGTTAGAGGGAACACTGGTTGGTGGTAGAGTTTTGTAAGGTTTATATCCAATTTGTCACCAGCTTTGTTGCAGTGCTCAGTAGGGCATGATGCTGAGATTCATTTGTGGTGGTAATTTAGTAAACTTTTTATATCAAGTGTGTCACCTGCTTTAATCCAGTGTTGCTTGGTCAGTGTTGTTACTTACTTGCAGGGTCCCAGTGCCTTCCAAAGATAGAAATTGATGAAGCTTTTCCTGCTGATGGGGAATGCTTAACTAGTTCAATTTCTGTCTTCCAAGTGAAGATTTTCTTCACTTGGTTCAGAAAGGTGTTTTAAAAATAATGCATGTGTCACAGTATATGTGTGGGATGATGTTGCTTAACGCAGGGGGGGGGGGGCGCCAGAGGCCTTTAGGTGATATTGGTTAACGGGTGGGGGGGGGGAGCCCTCCAAAGGCCTTTAGGTCCAGGCTCCAAAATCACCTAGGTGCACCCCTGGCCATGTTGCCCTTCCACCTGCTTTAGCCAATGCAGGCATGCTGCACATTTGTAATGCAGGCAAATTTAAGAAATCAGCAAAAGAGCCTTGCTTTTTTATGCCTCTCCATGCTTTCCAGTGTGACACTAAGTATTTATCATGTCAGAGGTAAAGCTGGAGAACTAACAAGCTCTCTGATGCGGTAAATACCAATGTGACAATGCACTCATGTTGCACTGAAGATCTGTATTTTAAATTGTGTGTGCCTCTTGAAGCAGAGGAAGAACAGTGGCTTCCTGCATCTAAATCATTTCTTGACTTTCCCTTTCACACGGCTCATGTAAATGATAGCACACTGGTCGCAAAAGGGTATATATTAGTTCCCATGTTTTTACTCTGCCTTCTAATAAAAAAGATCCATGAGGCAGCTTACAAGAATCAATTAAAACATTTAAAAATCAGATTAAAATCCACTATAAACAATGGGAAAACAAAAGACAATAAGAGCAGTAAGACATATCACTAATATCACAAAATGAATTGATCCCAAAATCATGGTTTGGAGTTCTTTTTCATATACTGAGGGAACATTACCAGGCTGTGAATCTATTACAATGAACTAATTACAAGGCCATCAACCACTGTGTGAAACAGGATGCTGGACTAGATGGGCCTCATGCCTGATCCTGCAGGACTGTTCTTATGTTCTTATGCTATGTTCTTAAAAATGAAATAAAAAGGTAAATGTCACATTTGGCCTCAGGAGTGTTTAGAGAACAGAAAACAAACCACATTCCTGCCTTTGCTATTTTTCTCTCCTGTTTTGTCTCTCCTCTAGATTTGCCCCTTCCATGCATCATAGTAGGAACAAGGGGTACGATACTAGTCTCCTATCTGAATATCAACAGTGAATCAAAAATCTTATCACCTGTTCTGTGAACAACTTTCAGTAGCAAAGGGTTTTGATATATGTTGCCAATTGCTATGGTGATTGTTACTGGAGTCTATTCTCCTGTATACATAACTCTCAATGGTATCAACAGGCATCATGTGTACACATAAAAAGTGAAGAATTTGCAAGTGAAGAGGCTTATCTTGCGTTTATTTGAATGACCATTCCAATGAGAGAGTGAGATAATATTCAGCACCATTGGGGGATTAGAAGGTTTTGAGGGAAATGTTTACTGTATCAGAATTCAAGGACAAACAGATTGGCATACCTGATGTTGACAGCAAACCCCTGAACCCACAATGACTCAGGCAATCAGACAAAAGCCAAGCTCAGCACCCAACCAGCAAGAACTATACCTGATCCAAATGAAACTGGAAAATTGACAAAGATCAGGGGTAAAAGTTCACAAAAGCTCTGTCTATATAGATTAAAAAAAACCTTTTTGATGCATATATTTATTTATTCATTCATTTATTTACCATATTTCTGTACAGCCCAAAACTTATGTCTCTGGGCGGTTTACAACCAGATAAAAACAAAAGTAAAACATCAGTTAAAAATTAGATTAAAAACCATAAAAACTTTTTGATGAAAATAAAATAACAGTAAAGAACCTATAGCGTCAAGATTCATTTGACTGTCTGATACTGAGAACATTATTATGAGTTTTTGATGTTTACAAGCCTGTGATAATTTTCTGAATATCAAGACTGTTAGGTGCCTTACTGTATTTTATATGCATCAAAAGGTTTTTATGGAAAAATTTTGAGTATCTATATAGATTGATATTATGGGAATTACTATTTACTTGGACTCTCATATATACATGGGGAATGTTTGTTTTTTGGTTACTGCAGGTACAGAATGCTCCCAGTAACCAATAATGAAGATTAGCAAGATCTTTGCTTTGTAACCAAGCTTAGTTTGATCTGCTCAGACCAAAGCTCCAGTCCACAAAATATGAAGAGAACTTTTGAAATCTACTGAAGAAGTGACACATTAATCATCTTCGGCAAGAAACAGTCACGTTCTGCTTACCGGTTCTGCAGAGTGGCGAGAGGAGAAAAGATTTTCTTGGTGTCCTCTAGAACTCTCCATCATGTGGCTTAAGTGACATGTGGAGGTCACACAAAGCAATTCTCTATCAGAAGGGAATAATTTCTATACAGAAATAATTGTTTTTGGCATGTTAAGTTAGTGAAGAACCCTCTGTGTCAAAATCTGGTCTAACTTGGAACTGAAACAAAGTGCAATAATCTGAATAGAATAAAGTCTTATAAAATATTTGCATGCCTTTGTAGCAAAACTTTGAATAAGAATCCAAAATTAAAAGGTTAAAGATGTGAAAGCACATGGTTTTCAACCATTGCCTTCAAAGGAGTCTTGCAGCACCAGAAATATGCCCTTCTCTTCAATGTCCTGGGATTTACTGATCCCACACAGACCCTCAATAGACTCCTACCTTCTGTTCATCAGGGGAAAGAAATTCGTCTGGGTAACCAGAAGACAAGAGGATCCATTCACATTGCTAAATGTCTCCATGCAATCATGTACACATGAACCCATGAGAAAGACTGGGATGAAAGATTTGTTACCAGGATATACAAAAGGTGAACCAGAAGCTCTTTCTGTGTTCCTGACTGTTGGAAAAAATGCAGCTGTGATCATGGCAGCCCCTAGTTTAGTCCCATGGATGCTCTAGTCTCTTTATAAATGGAGGTCCTCAGTTATTGTACCCTGCCTATACACAGTTGTACAGTTTGATACTGGTAAAAAGCCATTTTGGAAGGGCGGTATACAAATCAAATTAAATAAATAAATAAATAGGTAGATAGATAAATAAATAAATAAAATAGATAGATTAATTAATTAATTAATTTTAAAAAGAGGTCTTCATGCAAAGCCAGGGGAAAACACAGCCACTGCTAAGGGATTCTCCATAGACTGTATCATGATGATTAGAGTTACAACAGTTACTCAATTAACCAAGTAGATTAAGATATTAAAAACATTTTGATTGACTAAATATGTGCCCCTAATTAATCAGTCAGCACTTAATTAATTATTTTTAGTATAAATATTTATAAAAACTGAGGAAATTTCTCCCCTCTCCTGAGAACTATCCTTTTTCCTCATATGCAGCTTATGCAGATTTAATCGATTAATGAGTAATCAACCAGTGCTCATACGATTAATCAACAAAGATTCCCTTAGCTGAATGACAGCCCACAATTCTTCATTCACCCAGGGCAATTGTCTCAGATGAAGGGGGGGGGCGCTAATCTTTTCCCTTCAAAAGATACAGAGGTTCCTAAATATGTAAGGGCCTTAGCAAATATCTGTAAATCAGATCCTGGACTACAGAGATGGCTTCAGCACTTTGGGTAGACACCGGAGGTCCCCTTAATTTTTTATCATACAAATAATTTAACAGGTTGCATTCAAAACCAAGTACAGTTTTCAACTGATCGAATACATTTTAGATCATCTGCCTTTCAGCTGATAGATTAATCATGACTTGTCATGATGATATTATGTAGTGGGTGACATCCTGACAAATGGACCACACATGCTTTGAGCCCTTGGGGACAGGGTACACTACCCCATACATGACTTCCCAAGTCCTCTGGCAGGTGCATGGTTACAAAGAAGAGTTGTGAATTCGGAGCACTCCTTCCCTGCATTCCAAAGCTGCTCCTTAAGATCAGAAACCCATGGATGGCCCTCAGCAATGTGTTTCCAATTTATGGAGTAGTTCAGGAGCATAGGTTCCGGCTTCTAGGCACTCATCCTGAGAAGTGTGCCTGCCAGAGGACACAGGAGGAGGAGTATGAGGTGTGGGGTTCTTTAGTCAAGATGTCAACCCGTGTTTTTTGCACTGTTAGCAGTTCTGGGCTTCCCCTACAAGAACGTGGGTTATAACCAATCAATTAAAATGAAGTGAAGGTTCCATTTATTCAATTAAAATTGCATTTCAATTACTGTAGCCCATCTTTCTTTCCTGAGAGAAACCCCAAAATGCTAACAGCACACACTCACACAAAATAGAATACAAAATGACAAAACATAATATCAAAATACAAAACAAATCATAGTCAAATTTATATCTAAACCATATTAACAATACATCTCTTAAATCCATTAAAATTAAACCAAAGACAATTCTAACTTATAAGAAGGATTCTTCTCAATTAATAATCCAGTAAGCATATTAAAAAGATAAAATAAATACCAATATTTCCAGAGTCACTAAGAGTTCAGTTTGTAAGCGAGTAATAGTTCCTGCAAAATAATATAATTACACAATGGCTGGCATGGGAAAAGTTACCCAAAGTAGTCCCATTGAAATTAGAAGGCCAAGTTAGGCATTTAATTTCAATGGAACTACTTTAAGGAATTTTCCTCAAGTCAACATATCCGCCGATGAAACTAGAAGCATCAAAGAGACAGATAAGTAGATGAAACAGTTTCAGTATAACTATCTACACAGCAACAGACAAAGCAAAAGTAAGAGGTACAGAGCAAGGGCTATGCAATGAAGGAACACATATTATAGTCAGATGTCATCAACAGTTTCCAAAAGGGAACTTTTACAAAACATGCCACAGCTGGATGGTGATTCTGCTTCACACCCAGAATCAACCTGGGGCTTTCCATTCCAATCTCCTTTCCTGCTCTCACTAAGGGTAATTCTTTGTATCTCTTAATCACCATCTAAAACGGGTGGGGCTCTTGCCTGTGTTGTGACCAAGTGGCAATCAGTCACCAAAATAGTAACCCCTTTTGGTGGGTTACTGCCTGTGACAAGTCACCTAATGGCACCGTGGGGAAGTAACTTGCCTAGGGAGGAAAAGGTTGCTGGTTCGAATCCCCCTCTGGTATGTTTCCCAGATTATGGGAAACATCTTTATTGGGCAGCAGAAATATAGGAAGATGCTAAAAGGCATCATCTGATACTGAGCAGGAGGAGGCAATGGTAAACCCCTCCTGTAGTCTACCAAAGTCGACCACAGGGCTCTGTGGTCACTAGGAGTCAACACCGACTCAAAGGCACAACAGCAACTGCCCATCGGAGGAACCCACTCCTTTTCCTAGGCTGGAAAATATATTTGCATGTAATCTTAGTATAGGCTGGAAAATATATTTCCTAGGCTGGAAAATATATTTGTATATGATCTTTTAAAGAGATTGAAGGAAATAGTAGACAGCTTACAATTTAATCAACAAAGCTACCAGTAATGGCTGGAAAGAAAGGCCACCTTTTATTTTTGATTTCCTAGTACAGTAAAGCATGAGAACTATTACTTTCTCAATACATAAATAAAACAGTGCCCTTAATTCCCCCAACTCACTGATTACAATTTCACCTCTGTTGATTAATCATCTGGAGCTGTAAAACAATTAAAGATTGCAAGCTTAATTAAAAGCAATGGAAATGTTGTATATAATTTCCATGAGGTGTGGATAGCAGTCACCCTTCATAGCTGTCTTGTGTTGGGGCTGCATACTGGTAGCTCTTGAAATGCCTATTTCCCCCTAATTTGTGTGTATTGATTCATCTTCTAATTGCACTCCAAGAAGAAGCCAGGCTGGTGCTTCTGTTCTGGGTTCCTGCCCCATAATCTATAGGTACCTAGTGCCAAAGCCCCTGTACTTTTGACAGATGCACAGAAGAGGGGATTTTATCAGCTGCAGCTTTGCTTCCCCTTCATGACAAACTGCCCTGGCTAAAATTCCTTATTCTATACAACTCATATTACTTGATTGATTATCCCCCCAGTTTGCCATATCAAATCCCAAGGCACAAGCCCTGTCCCCTGCAAATAGTGGATTTTTTTTTTTAACCACAGATATAAATCAGGCTACAGTGCAGTGAAAAACCTGAATTGTGTGTGAACTGCTCTGCTCCCCGATAACTCGCAGGGAATTTGGGGTAAATCTAGCCGATATGTGAACTCACCCCCTCCATTCTGGAGGAGATGCAAGTTAAAGGGCTTCAAAAGCCCAGTGTGAAAAGCTTCCAGGTGGCTGTCATCACATATTGTGGCAGAGAATTCCATAGGTTAATTATGTGTTGTGTGAAAAAGTACTTCCCTTTTGTCAGTCCTAAATTTCTTGGCAATCAGTTTCATGGTTCTAGTGTTATGGTTCTAGTGTTATGTGAGAGGGAGAAACATTTCTCTCTATCAATTTTCTCCACACCATGCATAATTGTATAGGCTTCTATCACGTCTCCCCTCAGTTGTCTTTTTTCTAAACTAAAAAGCCCCAGGTGTTGTAGCCTTACCTCATAAGGAAGTTGCTCTAGGCCCCTAATCATCTGGGTTGCCCTCTTTTGCACCTTCTCCAATTCTATAATATCCTTTTCCAGATATGGTGATCAGTAATCTACACAGTACTCCAAATGTGGCTGCATCACAGATTTGTATAAGGGCATTGTGATATTAGTGTATATATGGTGGGGTGGGGGAGGTTGGGGGGGGCATTGCCCCAATATGCATCACTTTACACTTCCTAACATTGAACCGCATCTGCTATTTTGTTGTCTACTCCCCCAGTTTGGAGAGATCCTTTTGGAGCTCCTAGGAAAATAGTGAAATAAATAGTTTGGTGTCATCTGAAAATTTGGCTATCTGGCTGCTTACCCCAACTTCTAGATCATTTATGAATAAATTAAAAAGCACTGGTCCCAGTACAGATCCTTAGCGGACCCCACTTCTTAATTCCCTCCATTTAGAGAACTGTCCATTTATACCTACCATCTGTTTCCTGTCCAGTTACCAAACCACCCATCCCTCTACCCTATGACTGCTAAGTTTTCTCAAGAGTCTTTGATGAGGAACTTTGTCAAAAGCTTTTTGGAAGTCCAAATATACTATGTCAACTGGATCACTTTTATCCACATACCTGTTGACACTCTCAAAGAACTCCAGAAGGTTGGTGAGGCAATATTTACCTTTGCAGAAGCCATACTGGTTCTTGTTCAGCAGGGCCTGTTCTTCTATATGCTTAACAATTTTATCTTTGAAAATGCTTTCCATCAATTTGCCCAGAACAAACGTTAAACTAAACAGCCTGTAGTTTCCCGGATGCCCCCTGGATCCCTTTTTAAAAATCAGTTTTACGTTGGCTACTTTCCAGCCCTCTGGTACAGAGCCTGATTGTAGGACAAGCTACATATTTTTGCAAGGAGGTCAACAATTTCACATCTGAGTTCTTTAAGGACTCTTGGGTGGATGCCATCTGACCCTGGTGATTTGTTAATTTTTAATTTTTTCTAACATCAACTCACGTCACCTCTATCTGACTCTGTTCTTTAGCCCTTTTCCCCTCAGAAACTCGGTTCAGGCACAGGTAAATTTCCCTTCCTGAACTTTAAAATGCATCTCTATTCACTGCCAGTTCTGCCATGTGGAATTGTGGGTTTTCATGCCTCTACCTAAGCCACTTGAGTCAACTGTGTTTTACTCAGAGTATTTTGTACATTAAAAAACATTTCTTAGAAACAGTTTTTACATCATTCCTTTTAAAGGAAAATGATGAGTTACAAAAGATTGATACTCAGATAAGGAAACTCTCCTAGTTAAATAGCATCAATGACTAATGAGTAATAATAAGTCCTCCAAACTCCAGCACTGAATCAAAATCTCATGAATTATACCACAATAGTCCGAGTACTGGAATGAGAGGACAGCTTTTCCAACCCACTCTGGGATGGGGCTGTAGCTCAGTGGTAGAGCATCTACCTTGCATGCAGATGGTCCCAGATTCAATCCCTGGCATCTCCAGGTAGGGCAGGAAAGGTCTCCTGCCTGAAACTTTGGAGAAACAGCTGCCAGTCAGTGTGTACTGAGCTAGATGGACCGATGGTCTGGTTCAAGGCAGCTTCCTATGTACGGGTGTGCAGAAAACCAGTTTGTCCAGTTCAGTTCGAGTCTGAACTGAACTTGAAATGAACCAGGCATAATCACCACCCACCCCAAACAGACCCCCTGGCTCAGCTTGATTTCGAGTCAGTTCAGGGGTTCTAACGCTTAAAAAAAACACACCGCTCACTGCTTCTGGGGGGAAGGGCTCTGTCATGGCCACAGGGAGGTTCTCCCGTGGTTTCCCTCCCCCTGCTGGCCTCCACCTGGTCACAAATGGCCATGTTCGAGCCATTTTTGGCTGGTTCTAGGCCATTTTTAGCCAGTTCTGGGCCTCTCTGCACTGGTGGTGGCCATTTTGGAGGCTGCTGCACATGCACACTGGCAATCTGTAGGTCATGCCGATGGCCTGTACACATGCATAGCAGCCTCCAAAATGGTCACCACCAGCGCAGAGAGGCCCAAACCAGGCTGAAATTGGCCCAAACTGGGCTATTTGTGACCAGCGGGAGGCTGGCAGGGGGAGGGGGAACTGCTGGAGACTCCCCTCCCCCAGCCGTGGCAGCATCCCCTGTAGGTTGTGAGTTCTAAAAAAACTTTTACAATGTTAGAACCCCCAAAACCGGCCCTAAGCCAGCTGGTGGGGGTGTGTGTGAGCCCTCGAGCCGGACCGGTTCGACGGTGAACTGGCTCAAGGTCGAGCCGGTTCGCACATCCCTATTCCTATGTCATGCCCATTGGCATGAAAATCTACTGACCTTGTTGGAACTGCAGGGTTGGTATCAGGTTGCAGATGAGGTCCAAGGGCAAAACCCAGCCTGGGCCCCAGATGGTATGCTAGTCCCCTGTTTCCTGATGACTGGGCAGCCACAATAGTACTCTGGGAGGCTGCTGGTGCCCTGTAGGGGTGTGCACGAACCGGTCTGGAGGCCATGTTGGAGACCTCCGAACCGGTTCGGAGCTGGACCGGTCCGGCGGTCCATCACCGAGGGGGGGTCTACCTTTAAGGGTGGGGGGGTAGAACTTCCCCCTCCCGCCACTCTTCCCCCTCCGGCGCTATAGTTTAAAGCAAAGTTTTTGAGGTGGCAGCGTCCCTCGCTGCCACCCCTGCCCCCGTTGTCGCTTTTTAGTCTCCGTAATAGCAGCACGCATGCGTGACGTAGGTGGCGCGCGTGCGCACGGCGGCGACAGGCGCGCGCGCCGCCACGCACACATGCGTGCTGCTATTACGGAGGCTAACAAGCGACGACAGGGGCAGGGGCGGCAGCGAGGAACGCTGCCGCCTCAAAAACTTCGCTTTAAACTACAGCGCCGGAGGGGGGGGAGCGGCGGGAGGGGTAAGTTCTACCCCCCCCACCCTTAAAGGTAGACACCCCCCCTCGGTGCCGGTCTGGACCGGTCCGGACCATGAACATCCCTAGTGCCCTGCCTCCCAGATTACCCCCCACACACACACACACAAACTGAGGGAGAAGCTTATCTCAGTGGCGGAGGAGAGAGGCATGGGGTGCTTTTTGGTGTTTCTGTGGGCTGCCTCTCGATAGATAGACAGATAGATAGATAGCATAGTGAGAAAATATTCAGCACCACTGGGGGATTAGAAGATTTTGAGGGAAACGTTTATTTATATTTCATTACTGCTCCATTGATGCATCACAGCCAGGAGCAAACAGGAGCAAATGGGATAAGTGCCTTGCACTGTTGTTCTAAAAAAGATGATGGTGGTCAGAAGGGCTGCTGTGAAATGCTCCAGCTTGCTGCCACTAGCCAAACTCACAACTGAGCCGAGCACCAGGCAGAGCCTTAGGGCTGAGCCATGGGCCACCTGATGGACCTGGACCCCCAAGTAGTACCTGAAGTGGTCATCCCAAGGCAGATCCCCCAGCCAGTGCCTTGGCGCCCCAGGCAGTGCCTGACTAATGCCATCCATGTTTGAGAGCAAGAATGTGGCTTGGTGTTCCTAAGAGGGAGAAAGCATGTATCCTCTCTCAAAATATAATTCCAGATGTTGAAGTGCTTGTGCCTTGGGAAAGGCACTTTGTGCATGCTCAGAGGTGCTCTTATCATTGCTACACAACAGTTTCCACACTGTGAGCCCAGGCAGTTTTGAAAACAGACTGAGGGAAGAATGTCCTCCAGAAACCTGAAGACATAGGAGTATACTGTGAGAATTTTAAAATAGGTTTTCAGAAGTGAGGATTAAGATCAACCTCTACCCCAAAGGCATATATATGTATTGAGTGTAATGGAAGAAATGAAATTGGATTCTGTTTCTCTTGGGAAATAGCAAGGACTTAATGTTCCTCTCCAAGATAGGGCTGAGAGAGACCCCTGCCTGCAACCTTGGAGAAGCTGCTGCTAGTTTTTGTAGACAATACTGAGCTAGATGGACCAATGGTCTGACTCAGTATATGGCAGCTTCCTCTGTTCCTATCTAACCTGTTTTCAACATCAGAGCTGAATCCTGGAATTCTTGAGGTCATCATAAGATTGCCTCTGAGCTCATACAGAGTTTCTTTCAATTACCACTGAGCAGCAACCAGTGCATGTCTGCACACAGCTAGGCTTATGGCAAGATGGCACAGCTCACTTGCAGGAATAAACCTCAGGAGGACCTCTCTCTCTTTTTTAGAAATTAAGCACTGGATTCAGGGATTGTTGTAAGGAAGAATTGTTTAAAATGTTGCAGAATTAAGGGCAGTGCCGCGGGAAAGAATTACTTCTCGTCTAGAGAACAAATGGAAACACAGAGTTGCAAAGAAGTCTGAGACAACATCATGGATACCCAGAAGCAGGAGCTGGTCGAGACTGCCTCCAGATTCGCTCTCCCTTCCTTGATTGACAGCGAATGACGTGGCCCTTCTCTGGGGCTCTGGCTCTACCGGGCTGCAGTTCACGGAGCGCCCAGTAGAGGCTACTGTAGATCGTCTCAAGCCGAAGCATAAGCGCTTTAAGAAAGAAGCTTGTCCTTCGCATTAATACTAACCTTTCCTCTCTACAGGACAACGAAGCTATTTACACAGAAACGCATCTTCTGGTTTTCAAGTTATCCAATAACAACAACAAAACCAAACTCAAAACAACAACAACAGCAATGGACTTTTAGATGTACCGGCTCAGTGAGAGATCGTTGAGTTTCCTTCCCTGTTGAATGGTTTGCGCTCTTTTGGCACGGCTAATGTTTTGCAGGGGTAAGTAAAAATGAGGGGGAAGTTACTGCAGAGTTTGTTTGTTTTATGGTGGTGCATCAGTGACTACTGCCCCCTACAAGTTCAGCTTGCATCAATGTCCCCGTTTACCCCCAGGGCTTTCGGGAAGCTTCAGCTAGGAACATTACACCAACAGAATCAACAGGGACGGGGGCAGTTTGATTTTCCTTTATGGTGTGATTCCAGCGTGACCAGCGGAGAAGATGACAGGCCAGATGGTGGAGTCTCATTCATAATTCCAGATGATGGACTGTTGCCACTCCCAATCCCAGCCCGCCCCGCACCCCTCCACACACATCCGCACCCACCCTGCCCCTTCCAGAAGAGGGATCTCACTTCTGTTATGTGTTGAGCTGAATAAATAACAACAAAATAACTCTGCGACCTGCAGAAAACGTTTTGTTGCTATTGTTTTCATTGTTGGCGTTAACACATTGAATGAGGCGATTATTTATTCGTAAATTTCAGTATGTCTGTGTTGCAAGCCAGAACCTTATTCTTCTCCGCAGAGCAACCTCCTGCTTGGAGAAGGCGAAGTTAATTACAGGTAACCTTGAAACTGACAACTGAGGCGGCGGTATTAGTCTGTTCCAGCATGCAAAAATAACAAAAGGTCTTGTGGCACCTTAAAGATGCACGCATTTATTGTTGTCGCTTTCGTGGACGGTTTCCACTTCATCGGATGCACATGAAGTGTTATCTTCAGCTGGCAAGCAATGACACACACTCGATCTGCCGCAAGATTGCCTGCTGTTTTTGAAACCGACAGGCTGACGTAGGAAGAGAACATGGAAACAGGGCGAGGGTGATGGGCTTTCTCTTTTCCCCAGTTCCATGGGATTGTTGCAAAGGGGCTTCGACTGAAATGCTCAGACTGTTTGCAAAGAGCAGACCTTCTGGAAGAAGATTGTCAAACTAGCTTCTCACCGCCGATTGTTAGCGTTGGTTGCTCGGTTTGTATCAACCCTGTGATTTGGTGTGTATGCATGTATTTCAGTGGATAGCAAATGCATAGCAAGTGTAAACACATGACTTTCAAGCTCTGGCATAAAACAAGTTAAAATGGACTCCTTGCTTGGGAAAGAAAGGCTTTCTTTTCTTCTCTGCTAACTGAGCAAAGAGGCACCTTTTTAAAGCCGTGATTCTCTTTATTTAGCAGGGGGAGAGCAACTGGTCCTGTCCATCCCCAGCACAGCATCCCTCCAGTGGCTGTTGCTGGTGTGTCTATCTTATGTTGTTGGTTGTTTTTTTAAAGATTGTGAGCCCTTTGGGACAGGAAGCCAATCTATCTATCTGTCTATCTATCTAAACCGCCCTGAGCCAGCTTGGAAGGGCGGTATAAAAAATCGAATAAATAAATAAATGATAAATAAATAAACCACTTTGGGAACTTTTGTTGAAAAACTGTAAATAAATATTTGTTGTATTCCTCCTATTGGTTTCCTTCCTTCCTTCCATCTGCTCCCTCGCCAATGGCAAATATTGCAAATTTCCCATTGCGTTTTGTTTTTTGTTTTAATCTTCAGCGTGGATACTGCCTAACTGGGCAAAGAGGCACCTTTCAAAGTGGCGTCTCTCTCATATCTAGCCGGGGAGAGGACAGTTCTCCCTGCTGAGCCCAACACAGCGTCCCTCCCAGTGGCTGCTGCTACCTTGTTTCTTTTTAGATTGTGAGCGCTTTGAGGACAGGGAGTGGTTTTTTTGTTTTTGTTTTTTATTTTATTTTGCCGTGTAAACTGCCTTGAGAACGTTGGTCTTGTTATTGAAACGCTGTATAAGGATAATCATAGCAATAAATCGACTGAGAACTGCAACTAAAACTTCAAACAAAACGGAGAAACAAACAAACCCTAAAGTCATAATCTTTTTACTCACGTCTGACTCTAGAAGTAATCACATAACACAACACAACCTGGAACGTATGGTAGCGCAACACAACGAACACCCGCTCCTTTCCCCAGCCCCACCTATGCAATCGGTCAGTCAAGTAGGCATGTCAAGGTCAGGCTAGGTTGCCCAAAGAGCGCCCCGGCCTTGCCACTTCATCCGCTCCTTCGGTAGGGAATTACAACAGGCACGGTGGGGTGTGGGTGTGGTCTGCCTTACTCTAACCGGTATTCGTTGGAATATTGCCCAACTTGCTTGTCCAATTACTGGCCCAAACCCAGCCAGCGAGGCCAGGGCTACACAGATCACCCTTTGTATTCAGCTAGAGTACCCTTGCCAGCCTGTCTAGGCAGGTGGGTTGTTGTGCTGACTTGAAGGAAGAGGCGACACCCAGAAGTATTGGGATTAGGCACAAGGCAGGCGCCCAGTCACCACTTTATTAAAATTAGCAGCATCTGAAAAACAGGCTTCCGGTAGGTAGGAACATAGGAAACTGCCATAAACTGAGCCAGACCATTGGTCTATCTAGCTCAGTAGTGTCTTCCCAGACTGGCAGCGGCTTCTCCAAGGTTGCAGGCGGGAATCTCTTTCTCAGCCCTATCTTGGAGAAGCCAGGGAGGGAACTTGAAACCTTCTGCTCTTCCCAGAGCAGCTGCTTTCACAGAGGGGAATATCTTGCAGTGCTCACACATCAAGTCTCCCATTCAGATGCAACCAGGGCAGACCCTGCTTAGCTATGGGGACAAGTCATGCTTGCTACCACAAGACCAGCTCTGCTCTAAATGTAAATAAATGTAAATAATAATCAGGTCAGGGCACCATTTAAAAGTTCTGGTCTGCCCTGCAGGCTACTAGGCTGGGTCAGGCAGACGTCACTCCTTCTTGGGACCGGGTGAAGTAGAGACTGACAGGAGCGTGGGCCAGGGTCAGTCCCACCCCCCAGCTGCCCAGTGGGGGGGAGGGGTTGACTGGAGCCCATTGGCCAAAGTCTTCCGTGTATGCTACCCCGCTCGAGCCTGCCATCCAGCTAACCCGCCCACCAAAGTTGTGACATATGCCCAGCAACCAATTGCTTGACAATCAAAATAATGCCAATCACTCAATGACCAACTGCCAATAACCACCAGGCCCCCGCCCAGTGAGGTCAAAAAAGACCTCTGACCAATGCCAATGCAGCCCGGAGGGGCCAACAAATTCCCTCACAGTCCGGAAACAGGCGACTAGCTATTGCCTGAGGGGGCGGGGAGCTGTTCTTCCTAGGGAGGGCAGGTGGGAGAGGTCGTTCTTCCCCTCCTCGGCGGTGGCTTGAAAAGGCCGTCTCAAAATGGCGCCTGCTGATTAACACCACTACCCCGCCTCCTTCTCTCACTGACCCTCGGGATATTTAGCCTAGACGCGAGAGGCGGCTCAAAGGTTTGAACCGCCTTGAGACGGTTTCAATGAAAGGCAGTATACAAATTTAACAATAAATAAAAATAGATAAAGGCAGCATGGGAGTTGGGGCTGGACCCGGCTGGCCAGTGTAACCAGCCCCAACCGCTCCCTGCCTCCTGCCTTCTCAGCATAACTGCCCCTCCGTATTTGCAGCGGAGAGGTGATCCTCGCCGTAGGGATGACTTCCGGACAGGTTGGTCTCTTGCAGCAAAACCAACAAAAGGGCCTACTGGCACCTTCGCGACTAACGCTTTACGCTTTTACGGACAGCGTCGAGCGCCTTCTCCTTCGGGTACAAGGTGAGACTGCGGAGGTGAGCTTCCGTCGAGGAAGCCTATCTGTCATCAATGTGCTGTTCTTTAAGTGCCATAAGGCTCGTTATCTCAGGCAGTGGGGTGTCGGTGCAAATGGAAACCTGTTTTAGAAACCAGTTTCATACCGTCCCTGACAAACCCTACACACATACGGAGGACCCTACGCTTTCCCTGTGGGAGATGATTCCTCCCAGAATTCATTGCGTGGAAACCACCATGGCAGCTCAGCAGACTTGAAGCCATAGGTGGGAAGGGTCAGATCTTCTAGGAACGTAGGAAGCTGCCACATACTGACTCAGGCCATTGGTCTCTCTAGCTCAGTATTGACTTCACAGACTGACCGGCAGTGGCTTCTCCAAGGTTGCAGGCAGGAATCTCTCTCAGCCCTATTGTGGAGATGCCAGGGAGGGAAAAGAGAGCAGCTTGCCTAAAGTCTCCTCATGAAATTCATAGAGAGCTGGAGGAGAACTGGTCTTGTGGTAGGAAGCATGACTTGTCCCCTTAGCTAAGCAGGGTCCACCCTGGTTAGAAATGAATGGGAGACTAGAAGTGTGAGGAATGTACAATATTCCACTCAGGGGATGAAACCGTTCTGGGAAGAGCAGAAGGTTTCAAGTTCCCTCCCTGGCTTCCAGTGCCAGTCTGTGTAGATAATACTGAGCTAGATAGACCAATGGTCTGACTCAGTATATGGCAGCTTCCTATGTTCCTAGAAGTTCTGACCCTTCCCGCCTATGGCTTCAAGTCGGCTGAGCTGCCATGTGCTTTCCACGCAATGAATTCTGGGAGGAATAATCTCCCACAGGGAAGCGTAGGGTCCTCCTTGTGTGTGTGAACTGTATGAAACAGGAACGGTATGAAACTGGTTTCTAAAATAGGTTTCCATTTGCAGCGTAGAGATGCTCCACATGCTCCATGTTGCTCCATTCCTACCCCACTCCATCGCACGGGATTTCCTCACACTCATCTGACCGAAGGCACCAAAGGAAATGGATGCGCACTGTCTTGATACCAGAATCTTCCCGGCATTTTCTTGGGAGTCAGTGCCATTCATCTGAAGGTGCTCCAGATGGTAGCCCTGGGGCAGGCGTCCTCAACCTTGGGTTCCCAGATGGTGTTGGACTATAACTCCCATCATCCTCATGCAGGGGCGTAACTACTATTAGGCAAGGGGAGGTGGCTGCCTGGGGGGCCCCACGCCTCGAGGGCCCCCCCAGAGGCAAGTCACATGACTATATGTTGTGAAGTGTGTGTGTGTGTATCATCAAGGGGCCCATTTTAAAATTCTGTCTCTGGGCCCACTCCAGCCTTGTTACGCCCCTGTCCTCATGGCCATTGTGGCTGGGCCAACAACATCTGTGCCCTAGGGATCTTGTCAAAAACCGCAACTCGGCAGACTCTCTCGGGCTCACCCAGCTCAGTCAGTCCACACACAGCACACCAAAGAGCTTCCAGAAGTACACAGAGGCTTTGAGGGGAAGACGGTTGTTATCTCCGGGTTAAACTTTATTTTGTATATAAGCCATCAGCTTGCCGCAGGTTCTTACACATTGGTCGCCCACCACTCATTGACTGTGTGGGATTCTCTCTCCAGCGCTGTAAGCTGTCATTAATCAGTACAGTCCCCTCAGTAACCATCTGGAATCTCTCCTGCAAGGGTGGATAGTACAGGAGGACTCCGAAAAAAGACGACCCGTTCTGGGAAGGAAGGAAGGGCCGTCAGCAACTTAGGCAAGAGTTTCAGGCCATCACTCCCCCTTGATACACTCTAGTCCTTGAAATATCCAGGCAAGGAGTAAGTAAAGTTGCGCAGTGGAGTCGGTGTCAACTCCGAGCCGTCTTCCCATATTGCTGCCGCCCACTATAAGGGTTTCCTATAGTCTGGGAAACATACCAGGGGGGATTCGAACCAGCTACCTCTTGCTCACTATTTCACATTATTTCCCTGCTGCACCAATAGGTGGCTATATAGGCATGGAATAGAAGCACTTAAACCAAAAACCCCACCTCCCCCTTTGATATTTGTTTTCATAATATATGCGAAGATGAATTGGATAAGAATTCTGAAGCACTGTCTATACTGGTACATTTTAACAACATTCGTGCTAATAATAATATGAATTCTAATAACTGTGGCAGGGACGCCTCTGCTTCGAGGGAACTCGACTTCTTAAATTTTAAAAATCTGACGTAGTGCTGTTTCAAAGTGCTTATTTTAACTGATTGTGGGCCGCCTTGGGAGGCCTTATCAGGGCGGGAAGGCGGGATATAAATGCCTAAATAAATCAATAAAATAAAATAAGTTCGAGCACATAAACATGACTTGGTATGAGAAAACAGGAGGCTGTTGCAGGAAGTGGGGAGGAGGAGAAATGGAAGCAAGGGACTATTGAATAAGCCAGGGAAGAAACTACCTGCATTCCTTCAGTGGCCAGTGTGATTAACTGGAATCGGAGAAGAAAATGGCCTTGGGTCCAATGAGTGCTCACCTAGAGCTTAGCCTAATTTTCTTTAAAAAGCAGACTACTCTGAAATATGTGACCTATTACAAAGGAAGTGCCTTTGAGCACATGCAGAGTGCCATTCGGCTGGGATGAAAGTGGAAAGGTCCCAGAATATGGCTTGAAGGCACATGAGGAAGCAGCTTTGCTGAAGTCAAGCAGGCAGGCTTAGGCTTCGGTGGGAGACATTTTGAGAATCTGTCTTGAGTTCCATGGAAGAAAGGCGGACTAGAAAGGCAGTGAAACAATCAATATGATAAGGGCTTCCAGACCCGGAGGAAGGCTGAAAATTGTCTTGGGATGTGTTTTTGTGGGGTGGGGTTTAAAAGGTTGCTGACTCGTTGGGTATTGTAATTTTACTCCCTCCCCCTCTTTGGTTTGTGGCTTTTTCTATCATCTCTTTAAAATACGATGTTGCTTTAAATACATTGAGGTGGGCCTTGAGGGACAAACCCGGTTATAAATGTTTATGGTTATAAATACATCAAATAAAAGGTGTGACTTCCAGACGGTCCAGCCTTCATTTCAGGAATTAAGCACTGCCTCTTAGCCTTGGAAGCTCTGCACTGCCAGTCTTCTTGCTCAAAAGAACTCCAAAAAGATGACTCCATAGGAAGCAGCTAAATCCAGGGCCCACAAATTGCCTTGGCACCTGCCCCAGCCACGATTCAGAGGGCGATTCGCTTATAGAATATTCATCACTGGAAAACGTCCATCACTTTCATCAGCATCAAGTAATGCCTTGCCTGTGTGTTAATGGCCAAAGAGAGAATACCGCATCACCTGAAATGCAACTCATTCCGCTTCCAGTCGTCTAATGCACATTAATCGTCAATGACTGCCCTAGTGAATGCTCACTAGGCTTATCTTGTATACATTAGCTCTTTGCATGGAAATGTCACAGACGGTACCTCTGAAATCTGATGGCCTTTGGCTCCAGCATTTGTTTCCTCTTCTACCTCTATGGGCGTGCGTGCATTCACGGAAAGGTGATGCCACAATAAACCTGTTAGCCTTTAAGGTGCCTTGTTATTGGGTAGGCTTTAACGTAGGGGTTCCCAACCTTGGGGTCATCTTGGGGCTACAACTTCCATCATTCCCAGTCACAATGGGCAGTTGGATTTGTAGTTCGATATTAAAAAGTCGATTTGGGAAGCAAGGATGGCTCTAGAGGGGGGGAAAGAGCCTCTGCAGACAAGTCGTCTCCCATCCCCCATTTAAGTTTCAGAAATCTAATGTGTGGGATACAACTTGCTCACCCGTAAATGCATTTTGCCCCCTGAGCCTTCCCCCTTTCTCCCCCTGCTGCCTCCACTATCGGGAGGTGAATGCAATTTACAGTAACTGGATCGAATACCTGTGTTTAGGGTTTCCAGCCTAACCCACTTTAGGTCGTTGCGGCCCACAGTCCGATAGACCGCAGACCAAAGTATTCATTGTATCGCATGTATTGCTTGTATTGTATTGCTTGCTTCATCGCACTTCAAATAACCAGAGAGGGAGCGAATAATTTCAATCCTTCGAACATCCTTGAGTTTATAGAAACTGATTGTTTTCTGTAGAAAAGGCCTGGATGGATTTCGCTTGCTTGCTTTTTTTTTTGCTGATGATTGCCCAGAAAGGCAGTCTGTGGTTTCAGAAGAGCAATTTCAAGTGAAAACACCATCTGTGTTATCGACAGACACATCCGGGTCCCTCGTTTGAGAAAGCTGTTCGTGATGTCCTCTCGGGAACTAAACTTCTGCTACATCATCGTCTCAGCCTCTGGCTGGCTCACTCCTTCCCTCCCTGCTTTTCTGTTTCTCCAAAATGGACCTCTATAATATATTCAAACTTCCCTGGTACTGAAAGATTGCAAGATATGGCTAGACCGCAAAACTAGGGGTGTAGCTATAATTGAGAGGATGGGTTCAAAGAACCCACCCCAGCTCCTGACGGCCCCCCAACTCCACCCCTCCCTATCTTCTTCATTATCTCCTTCACTCCAAGAGGCCAGAGAGAGGGGTGAACATGGGCCCCCTCTCTCCTAGCTACACCCCTAAGAAAGGCTTTTTGAAAAGACCCCATCAGGATACAGAATGACCTACCTTGAACGCAGCTTTGGGAAACTTACAGAACCCACTGCATTCTCCACCAGCCAGGTTAAGAATAGTTATTTATTTATTTACTTCTTGTTGTTAGTAATAGTAGTAGTAATGGTAGCAGCAGCAGCAGTAATTGCTCTTCAATTCTTGAGGAATAACAGTGATGCAGTGCAAGTCTCTGCATGTTTACTCAGCATTAAGTCCCACTGTGTTCAAAGGGTAAACGTGCACAGGATTTAGTCTGTTACTGGTTTTTTAGTCTGTTACTAGTTTTGGTTTGTTTGGACTCTTGTAGCACCTTTAAGGCTAACAAATTAACAACCCAATCCATGTTTATTTGGAAGTCCTACTGTGTTTAGTGAAGTTTACTTCTTAGGAAGTGTGTTAAGGACTGCAGCCTTCTGTTGGGATGACCTGTCGGGGGTCTATCCCGTCCATGAAGTGTTTTGATCAATTACTGTATTTGTGAAAGGTGGATAAATCGATAGTTATTGAGTATGGCTGGGTAAGTCCAGCAATATGAGAACGGAACTCCTTAAATGCTTAGGGGGGCATCTGCAGACAGACAGACACCGTGAGGAGAACACACGCTTAGTTCGCGCATCTTCTGCCTCAATAAAGGCGGTTTTAATGTGCCGCGGGATCTTTTTTTTTTTGTCTTTGCCTTAATTCTTCTGACTCCGCTGCAGCCAAGCGGAGCCTCAAGGTCGGATTCAGGCTCACTGGGCTGAAAGTTCACCCGAAAGAGCAGATGAGGTGCAACTGTTCCTAGACTATACCACTTCATACTGTATCATAGGGGATGCCCTGACTCCGGATTAAACAAAACAACTGCCCTGCACAGAGGCCAACCCACCCCCCAAAATCAAAGGCCACCGAGGATTCAGCCTGCCGTTTCATACCTCATGTGTCAGGCATTTTCTTGATGGGTCAGCATATTGTGGGATAGAAACCAAGTTAAGGAAGTGATAACTAGTTGGGGGAGGCAGGAAGACATCCCGATGACTGTCGCAACACATTTTCAACTAGCTACGTATTAGTTAAACATATATATAGAAGAAGCGGCTCATACTGGTTCACACTAACTGGGCCGGCTCTCCGAGGATCAAGGGATCAGTCCTATCAGGAGAGGCCAGGGCTTGAATCTAGGACCTTTGCATGTGCTCTTCCACTGAGCTGGGACTATCTAGAAGTGGGCCATTTAGTACTCACTGGTTACCACTCGGGTCCCAGCCTTTATGTGGTTCTGCAAAGTTTACTCACAGACCATCGACCCACACTCTCCAATACATAGGCCACTGTGAATTTGGTATACAATGTTAGCTGCTTCCAGCTCTGCATCTCTTGATAGGGACACCTCAACCATGCAGTGAATTTAACTGTTATGGGGAGGGGGTAAAGTCTGACCCCATATACAATATAGATACATGCCTAGAGTCTTTGGGGGAGCGGTATACAAGACATTTTTAATAAATAATAAATAAATACATGCTCCTATATAAACACTCATACTTTCAATATACTTCGAGGTGGTTGGATAGCAGGAATTGCCCCTGGAAAATATGTCCAGTTAAACGCATTCCCCACCCCCCTCCAATGACAATTCAGGAAAGTGTGTGTCAGTACCTGCAGTGCAGTCTTCAAATCCCTCTTTCAGGAATAATCCTATTCAAGCCACTGTGGCTACTGCAGTCAGTGGCTGCAGACTGCAATACCTATTACTTGGACCTCTAGGATTTAAGCCACCCTCACTGATTCCTACCCTTTCCTACTCACACCTAATCTAACCTGGAACTCAGTCCCAGTTCCGGAGAAACTTGCTTGCTCGAAGCTGGGTGCTCTTTGGGAGTTTGGTGTAAATGCGTTTAGGATTCAACCAGTTCTCCTTGTAGAGAGAACTGTTAAAAGACCAACTAGGGGAGGTTTCTGAAAGCCAGTCGCTGCACAATCGGGCAAGAGTTAGATAGTTTCCCTGGACCTCTTTGTTGAGAAGAAAGAAATGTCTTGGGAAGACAGTTGTTCCAGACCGCTTGGGTTGATGAGTGTTATTCATTGGCTTTTGCAGCAAACCGCCTAAGCGGGTGGGTGCTTAATTTAAGCAAGGGCTGTTCTGCTCTTCATAATGAAGGATGCCACCTTCAGCACAGTTACTTGGGCACAGCACAGTTACCTTCAGCATATTAAGACTTATTGCCCAGTAATATCTGCTGGAGATCTGAATCAAGCTCCTGCTTGAACATCTGGCTGGCGCAGTGCCTTCCAGCCAGCTGCTGATGTTACTTGAAAATATCCAAACGAACCAACTGTATTAATTTTTTTTTAAAGAAACAGTATTATATAACCTTTTGCCATGTACTGAAGGCACGATTCTCCGTGAAGTTTCAAAAACAATCGCGTGCACATTTCCTTTCTCCCTTCTCCAGAGAAAGGCCTCCGCGAGGCAGCGGGAAATGGAACTTTTGGTCGCCTGGCCCCCACTTCTGCCGCCGACGGCTTTTCTCTTTTCACTTGGGAAGGGCATTGACGGCTGCATGGGAGGGGAATGGTGTGCGTAGGTGGGGTGGCCGGGGGGGGGGCTCCTTAGCTTCTCGCCTCCTTTCAGAAAGGCCTGGCCGTGTCCGCAGCCCCGCACTGCAGCTGAGGTGGCAGGGAAGGCCCGGCGGGGCTTGGGTGGCACCGTTCGCGTCGGGTTTGACACCGTGTGATTGACGAAGCGCCCCCTCCCCTCTGCTCCCCCACGTGGAGTGTTATCAATCGGATTGTGTGCGGTCAGGAACTACTGAAGAGACCCCCCTGTAGTCGCTGCTGGGAAGTGAATCAACAGCCTTCTGCAGACTCGGGAGTGCGGTGGGGGAGGGAGATGGGGGTTCTTCTGGGGCTGGGGTGGGGATCCTGCAAGCAGGCCCCAAACCTTACGTCGCTCCTCAGGGGCGTAGCTAGGGAAGAGGGGGCCCTGTTTGTCCCTCTCCCCAGAAGCCCCTTGGAGTGAGGAAGCTAGTGAAGGACATAGGGAGGGGTGAAGCCGGGGGCCCCTCAGGAGCGGAGGGGCCGGGTTCTTTGAACCCATCCGCTGGCTTGTAGCTACACCCCTGCCTCTCCTCCTTCTCCTCCTTGCGATTCTTTTTGCGCTCTGTTTCTTTTCCGCCGCGTTCACTAGTCGGCCTGCTGAAAGGACGCCGATTCACGAGGCAACCGGAGAGCGCGGCCAAGGAGGTGTGGGGGACTTCTGCGAAGGCGCCTTCCTCCAGCCCCAAGTTGGAAAGGGACGTTGCAAACGCGGAGGGAAACTTCCCAGGCCAGATCCGCCGGCGCTGCCACTGCCACTGACTAGCTGTGGGGAAGCGGAAGCCTCGTCCATAGGGAGACCCTGGAGGAACAGGGGGGAGAAACAGGCTACAGAACAGGCGACGTCTCCCCTAAAAGGGGGCACCCCGTTTCCGAAATAAACACCCTTCAGGGCGAAGCCAAAATGATCGCAGAGGAACTTCGTTCCACATTCGAAGGCAGGGAACGGGAAGGCAATCTGTAGCCTCAGTGAAGCCAGAAGCAAAACTTGCCTCAGGTCACTATCCATTTACTCCCGAGCAATCAAGTTAGGGATGCAATCAAGTTAGGGAGTAAAGGCTAGCGCAGCCCATTTACTCCGGAGTAGTCCATCCAAACCCAGCCAAGGGGGGTGCTGAGGCACGCATGAGCTGAGGACTGGTCAATGGAATCAAGGCCTCGGGTCTTACGACACGGAAGAATTCTTAGGGAAACCAGATTCGTGGGATTCGTCCTGCTGTACCTAAGTACCCTTTGCCTGGAAGTAAGTTCTGTGTAAATCAACGAAACTTACTTCCAAGTAAGCGTGCTTGGGACTGAAGGGGGGAATGTGACTGGCTTAAATCAGAACACTTCAGCTGAACTGATGTTGGGGTTCCTGCAAAACCTGGCCAAACAAGTCTTGGCGGGATGCATGCCCCATTGAACTCTGTGACATACATCCCTATGTATTTTAACGGCTCTACCTTGCACCCCTAGCCCCTAATATGGACAGTGGCGGCTTGAGAATTCTAGCTAAAACCACCAGATCCCAGTGGGATAGAGAGCAGGCATTCCTTTTTCCTCATCAAAAATCTGCTCACGAATAATTTTACCTTAATAACACACATCGAAAGAGCAGCCCATACTATAACAGAAATTCCAACTGTCCATCCCAAGATACACGAAGAAAATGCTTCAGGGTGGGCGTTTGGGGGCCTTTGAAACCCACTTTCTTCTTCCGAAGGAACAAATGAGTCTCTGTAATAGAAAGGAAATTATTTTAGTGCATTTTTTTAAAGCAAAGCTAAATAGAGCAATAGAGAAATATGGGTCGGTGTGACTACTGGAGAAATTATTCGAGGCCCATATTTTCTAGCAAAAGTAGTTTGTTTTCTGAATTCCAGCAAAATAATAATAATATATAATTAATCCCCTTGGCTTGCCACGGATAAAAAATATTTTTAAAAGCTGATTGAAATGATAAAGTATTTTGATTTTCGAAGAAACTGAGTTCAACTTCTTAAAGTGTATAAATTATTGAGTATTAAGGAAAGAAGAGAGGAGAAAAGGATGGGTATGGATCTATCTGGACACCGATATTCCATCGTGTGTGTCTATATATAAATATATAATTTATATTTAGATATTTAGGAGTTGAAATCAACTATTGCCAAGACATTCCTAAAAAGTTGCACATAACTAATTACTACATAATCTCTATATGCATATGCACTGAAATCTGAATGTCTATTTATAATATAGAGAGTTGGCATATAATTTTGCTTTCCCCCACTCCTTTAGTAATAATGAAATTAATTGCTTGTTTTAAAAAAAACCTGAGAAGGGGGACACAGTTACAATGCATTAGGTAATTGAAGGAAATTATTTCAAACAATTCAGTTAACAGATTTTCCAAACTAAACTGATCGCAGGACAATGTATATTCAGACGGCAAATAGAACGATTTCCCCTCCCCCACATATGAAATCCGGCACTTGCTGTAAAAGAACGACCTCTGAATCTAGACAAGAGTGCCCAGAGGTAATAGTTTTTAGTTCTACATTTTAAAATTTCCCCTTTTCACAAGGAGGCCAGGAAGTCCCAACTAGAAACTCTCACTTGCGATTCTGAGCGCCTTTGCTCTCCAGACCCGTCCTGAGAACGAAGTTCCATTGCAATTAATGGTGCTCCCTTCCAAGGGTCCGCTTTAGGATGGTGTGTTACAGCCAATCCTATGACTTGTAGTGCGAGTGATTTTCAAGTAGGCGCCCATAAGGCAGGCTGCTTAACCTCCCCAATCCTATCCACCTTGCTTCGGAATTGAGGTCCCATTCATGTCAATGGAACTGACTGCCAAGCGCGCTCGGGACTTGTAGCCTAAGGCGGCCGCTTCCCCTAGCCCGGGGCTCGGGGAGTCGCCGGGAGAACCGAGGGACCTGATTGAAAAGTTGCTGCAATTATACTGGCGTGGCAAAGCTCACCTCTTGCCGAGCGGTAAAGTATAATCAAGGCGCAGGCTTCTACTTGAAGGATGTGAACTCTCCTATGGACACCTACTTTCTCCTAAGCGCTTTCTTGCCTACTCAATGAGAGGCTTCCAATTGAAGCAAAATGATCCTTATGCACTAATATCGAGCCAGTGACAAAGCGACTGGCCATTTACGCTGCCACTTTAGACAAAGATATTTAGTTATTCCCGGGTAGCAGCAAGTGCACTTTTGCATTTTCTTTCTTTCTTTTTTTTTTTAAGCCCAGCCCAGCCCAGACGCCAACATATTTGCCAGGGGCAATTACCAAACAGTTATTTGAGGCTCTAAAATCACCAGGTTAACTGTCCCCTTGCCTGCCATTTCTTTCAGATTAAAAGAATCGCTTTATTAAATTAGGTGCCAACACTCTAGGCCAGGGGTGCCCCCCCTTCCTCTTCCCCACCCACCCTCTTCCAATATAGAGGTTATTTTCTGCTTTCCCTGTGAAACTCGCAAACTTGCCTTCTGAAACTTGTTCCAGCATTTTAGAACAGCTATGCGGCTTGATCCACAAACCAGCTAAGCCGACCTCTTTGGGTCTGAGTCATTGTAAGGGTGCGACCCACACGTCCGTTTCATATAAATGGGAGAATTAGCTTCAAGGCGGCGTGGATCGTGCCCCTCTCAAGGCCCCTTCCCTCCAAGTCCTGCGTCTTAACTAGTTTGTGGATCGGGACTGGTTTCAAGCCTCAGTCACATGGGCAAGTTGGAGCTCTCGATTTCTCTTGACACCGAGGTGGCCGCAATTAGGCTGAGCGGAATATTAGGAAATGAAAGACACAATTCTCCACTAGCAGGGTGATGACCTAACAGGTCTTTTCCATCCCTGGCGTCTCTGATTCATAAATAACCCGAGAAGCTGCTTTTAAGCTTTAGACGTGGCCCGGAGGAGTGCGTGACACGATTCCTATTGGAAAATAACAAACGGCCTCTTAGCTTTAATGTGTTTTCCAGCAGCCCATCATCCTTATACAATTGCTTTACACATTTTTATCCCAAAGTTCCAGCTTCCATCTGCCTGCAGAGTAACGAGCTAGACAAAACGATCAGATGATTGCATGGACAGAAAGAACATATATTTGGCAAGGCGCGGGCGGGGGATGCATTTGGAGACTCGGACAGATAAGCTTCCTATAGGCTCTATAGCTTATGCCTCCTAAGCAGCACTGATAAGGCACAAGTAGTTTGCTCTAGACAACCTCCGCGCCTCTCTCAAGGATCCCTCCAGAGTCTGGCAAGAGACAGAATTTTTGCCAACTTTGCTATGTATGAACGTTCCATCCCGGTGTTATTTCGTCCAGGGACTGTTCTTTTCTTCCTTTAGTGCTTTCGAAGGGGAGGCGGGGGGGGGGCTCAATCCAGTTCTTCAGTCCTGACCTTTCCCGCTCAGACTGAGGTAGGAGGAGGACGGGTGGGGAGGAAGTGTGTTGGCTGGGGGAGGGCTCGGATTGGAACTGGTTTTCTTTTGAAACTCAGCCACGGGAAGGGGGAGAGGAATAAAGCCCCCTCTATATCCGAACCGCTTTCATTCATATTCCCAGCCTTAGGGTTAGATCACCCTCCCTCTTCGGGGGGAAAAAATAAATAAAATGGATTGTTTGGGGGAGGGGAAAGGCAGAGGGGTGTTTTTTTGTTTGTCGGATCTATTTTTTTCCAAAAAAATAATTTAAAAAAAAATCCGGAGAAGTAAAACTTAAAGGTGTTTACCTTGTCATCAGCATGTACGCTAATTATCTCGGGCAAGATGTGGGGTTCTATTGTCTTGTTGCTTTAGTGCCTATGCCCCGCCTCTGGTGGCAGCCTAAAACCTGGCGTCTGGCTAAAACAAACGAAAGGCAGCGCTGAGCCTCCACTCAATCCAATTAAGGCGGACTTGGTCCACTCGGTTACGTGTTCATCCAACAAGATCGGCGTGGAGGCAACACACCAGAATATTTGGCAAAAAAAAAAAAAAAAAAAAAGGAGAGAGAGGGAGAGAGGGAGAGAGAGAGAAAGAGAGAGAGAGATATTTGCCTCCCCTTTCCCTTTTTTTCCCTCCTCTCCCCCCAGCCGCCGAATCATGTCGATGAGCCCAAAGCATACGACTCCTTTCTCAGTGTCTGACATCTTGAGCCCCTTGGAGGAAAGCTACAAGAAAGTGGGCATGGAGGGGAGTAACTTGGGGGCTCCTCTGGCAGCCTACAGGCAATCGCAGGTGGCTCAGCCGGCCATGCAGCAGCACCCCATGGGCCATAACGGGACGGTCACCGCCGCCTACCACATGACAGCCGCCGGCGTCCCCCAGCTCTCCCACACCGCCATGGGGGGCTACTGCAATGGCAACATGGGCGACCTCCCACCTTACCAGGATACCATGAGGAACAGCGCGTCGACCACCGGATGGTATGGGGCCAACCCGGATCCTCGCTTCTCCACAAGTAAGTGCTCAGAGCCTTTCCCTCGCCCTTCCTTCCCTGGTCTCCTTCCCCAGCACCACGGCCCCAAGTTTCCACGCTCCCCAGAAGGAGCAGTATGTGGTAGCGGTCCGAGCCGGACCGGCAAGGTGGGGGGAATCGTCCACTCTAGGGGTGGATGACGGGTCATCTTACCAGCCAGCTGCCTGGGGTGGACCTGGAGGCTTCCTCCCTCCTTTTTTGCGACCTGTGCCTGACCTCCTGGACGCTGGGCTCCGTCCTGCCTTTGGGTGGAGGAGCGAATGGGCAGCCCCGCGAGAGTCTTGAGATTCAACTCAGTGATGAAGCGCCTGGAGGGCGAGAGGAGAGGGGAGAAGAAGGGCTTTCTTGGGCATGTCTGGGTAGCTGAGTCCCCCGGCGAAGAAGAGGGTCCCGTAATAAAGGGCACTCGGAAGAAAAAAGGCGGGGGGGGGAGTGAAAAGATAAATTGTTTGTGTGCCGCGGAAATTGTTCAAATAAATGCAAGGATATAGAGGAGGTCAAGTTTGAATCAACTCATATCTGGACATTAGCAAAACCCATTGAGTCCCGACACGATTCTCTCGAAGTTTATAATTATATACAGTCAGCTTGTGAACTATACAAAACAGAATTAAGAAGATGTGATGGTAAAAGAAGGGAAAGGGAAGGAAAGAGCCACTTTTATTAATTTGGCGGGTTGCAAGGTGTAAGCAGTATTCTTAGCAGCTGATGCATGAATGTATGCAGGTATGCATCGTATAGAAGGGCAGAAGCTCACACCAGCAAAATACCCCTCTTTTCGCCATTCGAATTCTCACTTCTCTCCCTTGCTTTTGTCACTTCTGTAGCAAGGGCTTGCTTGCGCTTCTTTAGGCCAGGGAGACAGCGGGGTTGGGAGATCTGTTGAAGAGCAGACCCTCCGAAACTACAGAACTAAACTTCACCAAATAACCCGACAGTTTCATACTCGATGTAGAAAAATAATGTTTGCAGATTTTAAGGAGCGTGGGAGGCGATTCTATGGACATCGGTTGCTGTGTTTGGCTTTTGATGTGGATTTCGATTTGAGTGTGTGTGTGTGTGTGTGTGTGTTTGTGTGTGAATGAGAATCCCCCCCCTCGCCCGCCGCCCGCCGCCCGCCCGTTAGGGCTATGGATCCAGGAATCGGATTCGTTCCCAAGCGCTTGGGCCTAGATCCGAAGTGAGGGCCGGGGCGCTTGCCCTGAGCGTGCCCTCTGCCCTGCTGTGTGGCTCCCTCCTTAACCCTCTCTCTCCTCCGGCTGTTCTCGATTGCAGTCTCCCGCTTCATGGGCCCGTCGTCGGGGATGAACATGGGCGGCATGGGGAGCCTGAGCTCGCTGGGCGACGTGAGCAAGAGCATGGCGCCCTTGCAGAGCACGCCGCGGAGGAAGCGCCGCGTCCTCTTCTCGCAGGCCCAGGTCTATGAGCTGGAGAGGCGCTTCAAGCAGCAGAAGTACCTCTCGGCGCCCGAGCGCGAGCACCTGGCCAGCATGATCCACCTGACGCCCACCCAGGTCAAGATCTGGTTCCAGAACCACCGCTACAAGATGAAGCGGCAGGCCAAGGACAAGGCGGCCCAGCAGCAGATGCAGCAGGAGGGCGCCTCTTGCCAGCAGCAGCAGCAGCAGCAGTCGCCCCGCCGCGTGGCCGTGCCGGTCCTGGTCAAGGACGGCAAGCCCTGCCAGGCCGGCTCCAACACGCCCACCGCGGCGCTCCAGGGCCACCACCAGCAGCAGGCGGCAGCCACCGCCATCACCGTGGCCACCAACGGGCCCAGCCTGGGACAGCATCAGAGTCACCAAGCCAGCAGCGCGGGCCAGTCGCCTGACCTGGGCCAGCACGCGGGCAGCAGCCCCTCCTCCCTCCAGAGCCAGGTGTCCGCCTTGTCCCACCTGAACTCCTCCAGCTCTGACTATGGGACGGCCATGTCTTGCTCCACCTTGCTATACGGGAGGACTTGGTGAGAAGGGTGCCCGGCCTCAGCTCCGCCGGGGGCCACCACCGCCGAGGCCGAGTTTCCCTGTTTGTCTTTCTTTGACCCCGTCCTTTGACTTTTGTTTTTTGTCCTTATCCCTTTTCATTTATCTGAGAAATGGGTGGGGGGAGTGTCCTTGCGACAGAGAAGAAGAAATAGACTTCTAGGTTGAGAAATGGCGATCGCTGCAGTCCCTAACTAGCCTCTGGAGAGGTTAATGGCAGAGGAAGGACCATGTACCCGCGGCTTGGCGTGGATCTCCACGGACGCTTGTATGTACATACAAAAACCTTGTGGCGAGGGGTGGGTGTTTTCTCCCCAATCCCCCCAAAAACTTTACCGTCCTTCCCCCTCAAAAACACACACGCGAGAGAAACACGAGGCCCCCCAGCCCAGACGGTGGATGGAGACACTGATACTATCACGGCTTAGCATTTCCCCCATTATGTTTGATGTGAACCTGTAGCTGTATAATGCTGTCAAAATCGTTGGACTAAACCCATAGTTTTTAGTAGCCTGAATATTTTGTTGATTATTAAAAAGAGAGAGAGAGCGAGAGAGCAACGATCTACCAAACAAATCTTTTTTTAAAAACAACAACAACAACAACAACAAAATTTCACTTTTTAATGGATGCTCATGGATCCATGTACATTCTTTGGCAGTTCTTTCTTGGCGCACGTTTCCTTTCTATTCTTATTCTTTTTCTTTTTTGCCCTCCTTGTAACTTATGTAGATATATTTGGCTTTAAATATACTTCCCTGAAAAGCTTCTAATAAATTATAAAGATCACAGAAATTTCTTATTGCCCTTTGCTATTTTCCCTCTCAAAGAAATATAAATAGGGAACCGAATATCGTAAGTCGCCTTCCCTCAAAGGCCTGGGACCCGTTTCCCACTGAATTTCAACCGAAAAATTGACCCAGCCATCGAAACTGGAAGTACGACCGGGGACAAGTTTTGGGGAACCTGACCAGCAAATACATATATGTGATCGATTCACATGTTCTAGCTTAACTAGAATTCGACGTAAATGAGTCAGTCCTGTCCAAGGCAATGAGCAAGGCAGAAAGGAGACATGGAAATCCAAGTGGAGTCATTTATAGAGGAAAGGAAATATTTGCATACCACTAATGGAAGTTCCGAAAGGGTGCGTTTAAGATACTATTACTGCAAGGGTGGGCAAGCTAACGAGGAACATACTAACCGGGTAAAAGGGGGGATATCAAATCCTTGTAAAGAACGTCCAGTTTTATTAACTTGTAAAAACACAATTTCTACAAAGGTTTCCTATGTAATTGTATTTTAAGGAAAGTACAACCATCCTATTTATAATCAAAATAAAAACGATAGTTTATTGTGCACGAGGTGTGCCGTGTAGCTTGAATTAAGTTATAAAACAGACAAAGTACGAGTTTGTTTGTTTGTTTGTTTGTTTTGCCCTGATGCACATATGTAGTCTTCTCTTCCCCCTTCCCCACTTCTTGAATTATTCTTATGAAGGGTCAGATAGATTTGCAGAATGCTGTGATCTTGGACTAGGGTTCGTTTTTGGGTTTGGTTTTTTGTTTTTAAGTGGTTTTAAGTAACTCAAGAAACGCACCAAAAGACAGGCTGACATCCAAAAGCCGGTTAAGCAGCACCTTCTGGATATAAATCTTAAACCCATCCACTTCAATTGAAAGTTTGCGGGGGTGAGGGTGGGGGACAAAAAACTCAAATCAACCTGGGCTTAGATCCAAACACACCGGCCAGTTACTGATTGGACTCAAAGTGGTATGTTTGTGCAAAATGACAGATCTGCCAGTGAAAACGTGATGGAGAGATCCCTTGATTCCGCTGTAAATACTCAGTGCGAGCCATCTCTGGATAACAACAAAGGAGTTTGTGAATCTTCTGTTTTAGACCTCCTCGGCTGGGTATGCAGTTCTAGCTTTGTTCCATTAGCACTAAGAGACTCCTCCGAATCGTTTCTTTTTCTTTCCTTTCCTTTCCCTTTATGCCAGAATCATAAGGGCAAAAAATCAAGCCTAAAGCTTGGAGATTTGAGAAAGGCAGAGGAACCCTGAACCTGAGAACTGTAGGGACATGTGGGGACGGGAAGGCGATCGACAAAGACGTGGCCAGCACAACTGCACAGCCTAGAAGAAAGTCTGGGAAATCTCATTTGCACAAAATTTTACCCCCACCCCTTCTGGTGCTGGTGGTGAGGGGGTGGGGGTGGGGAGCCTGGCTTTTTTTTAAAAAAGGGTCTCTCTAATTATTGGAATATGGAAATGTCACGTGTGTCAGCAAAGATATTAAGCATTATTTGCAACATACTATATATACCTCTTGTTTACAGAGGGGGGTGGGAGAGAAAGAGGGAGACTTTGGCCAAGTGCTAGAGAAACATTTGCAGCTGTTCCCATTTTGCTAAATCTATATTTTCTCGCCTCTTTCATAGCTGTGTGCTAAAATTAGCATCTGCAGAGCCCAAAAGGGAGCACTCTAGGCTGTCTTTTCAAACGCCAATGTGTCCACCCGCCCCCCCCACAAAGGAAAAAACTACGTCCGCTGTGTTGCGGGGTATAGGGAAGAAAATTCAATGCCAAAGCCCCGCCGGTAATGAATGGAGGCATCAAGTCGATCCCAGTTTCTCCCAGTTCGCTTTACAATATGATGGTAGAAAATGGTCGCAGCTCACAACCCTCTGGAGCGATGTTGAAATCTCCCAATTTTTTATAGGTGCCCCCCTCCCCCGCCCGTAAATGAATTATTGACTTGCCGACGGCGGTACTTAATGCAACCAGAGAGAGAACACTTAGAAAGCGACATTCCTTCAAGTCCTCTCTTCTCCCCGTCCCCTCCCGCGCAGCCCTACAATTAGGCCTTAGAAGAACAACATGGAAACACCTAGGGTTTGCCCCAAATAGCCTTGGGGAAATACAGAGATTTATTGTATCTGGACAAGCTCATAAACACATATTTGGTGGTGGTAGTAATGACTGTAATGGATGATTATGTACACTGACTTATCTTTCTGCAACTAGATTTAGTTTCGATTAAATAAACTGGCTTCCACTTTGTCTGATGTCGGCTTAGTTTAAAGTCTATTTGCTTATTCCACAGAAAGGTGAATTCGTCTTTTTATAGACCTCTAGAGTCCAAGCAAACACAATTCAAACTGTATTTACAGATCAGTCAGGAGAAATGCAAACAAAACTGGTCTGGCAAAATTATACTTCTTTCTCTTTTTCTAAAGAAATGACGTGATATTCTGGCCTTTTAGTCGGAAAGTCTGAATTGAGACAAACCTGTGTGTGTGTACTTTTATGTATATATGTATGTATACACACACATTCAGGAAATTTGAAACAGCTATTTATTTTATTTTATTTTATTTTAATACACAGGTCCCCAGTTTAATACATACACTCTCTCTCTCTCTCTCTCTCTCTCTCTCTCTCTCTCTCTACTGTACACACACACACACACACACACACATTGCTAATGAAACAATATATACATATACATATATCAGAATAAAAGAAACCCCAGTGAATCTCTTCATGGGTCCCACTCCTGAAGCTACAGAGTTTTCGAACAGGAAAAGAAAGATGAACGATTAGAACTGGAAACTATGGTAGAGAAACTAGACTTCAGTTTCAATGATAGTTTTATGACTGGCCACATGCAAAAAATAAAATAAAAATCAGGGGCTTCCTTCCAAAATAAAGGTAATGAGGTCCAATGCAAATCTGCTATTCTTCTTCCTAACTTTGCTTATGTGCAAGGACATTTCCTTGATATAAATGGAAGCACAGCGTTGAGGCAGTGGGTCAAGGCAGGGGTGTGTGTGTGTGTGTGTGTGTGTGTGTGTGTGTGTGTGTGTGAGAGAGAGAGAGAGAGAGAGAGAGAATAAAACAGTTCAGAGGTTTGCCATATTTGATATTTAGCAACAAAGTATATATTTTTGTTCCTTAAAAGGGTCCCTTTTTTTAGCACCAAGAGCAGTGGAGGTTCCCATAGACTGTTTAAGGAACAAAGTGAACCCAGTTGATCGAGTGGAAAGACACACACACCCCATACGATATTCGGGTCTAGGAATAGAAATTGTAATTACTATTGCTATGAATAGCAGTAATAGTAATAGTAATAGTAATAGTAATAGTAGCCAATGTTGCAATAACAGGGGATACCTCGCCTGTAGTTGAGAAGGGCAGCTCGTTGTTTACGAAGACCCCCACAAAAGTGCAAGGCCCTGACAGTGAAACTCGGAGCCAGCTCGAAAATAAGGAGAATCTCCAGGGAGCGTTTCTCTCGGACCAGCCCTCTGTTTGATCAGCCAGGGCAGCAGCAGCAGCAGCAGCAGGTCCAAGGGCCTCGCTTAGGAACCAGCTCTTGTGCGGCTGCTGAGAGCTTCTTGGACAAAAGGAACTCTGAGGTAGACACTGAGTGGCTCGTGAAGATGATCAATCCTTGTATCGTACGAGTTGGAGCAAAGTTGACAGCATTTTTCTTTCTTATCTGCCCAGTTGGTCTGCTGATGACTCCGGCGGGAGGGGGGAGAGGGGAGGTCACCGTAAATGGAAATATGATGTCTATGCTATCAAAAGGCTTTGAAAGGTAGAAATGCCCTAGTCTATGGCAATTTGGTGATTAACACGAAATGACTTGCGTTTGTTTCTCACAACAGGCACAGGAGAGCTCAGGTAAGGTCAACACTTTCTATACCTCTATATCTCTCTATACACATATATGATGTCCTTTCCTCCTCTTATCCGAAGCTGTGGTCAGTCCCAATAAAGGCAGGAGGCTGAAGAAGGGGCGTCGATCTTGGCACCTCGATCTTCAACACTCTTTCCTGGAAGGAAGCTTTCGCTGGAGCTTGCTTCCTAGTCAGTGTGTTTGGGATCGCAGCCGAAGGCAGACTTACTTAGAAGTAAGTTCGACATATTCGGGCTTTACCTCCAAGTGAGTCAATCGGCTTAAGGTAGTAGCTGAGCGGCCAACTAGCATTTGTGAAGGAGAAAAGCGACTGGCTGGCCTTGAAAGCTTTTGTAATCGAAAAAAGTTGTCTCAGCTTGGATTTGAAAAGTTGTTAAAAGGATAACCATATTCTAATAATGACTATGCCTGACATGTGTGTGTGTGTTTTAAATGCTTTTCTGAGGGGATCTAATCTTAATCCGAGGAAATTTGCTTTCATCAGTCAGAGCTGCCATGAATAACTTTTTCCAAAGTATAGTTTGATTTGAAATAATAATTTATAAAAACGACCAAAACTCATATATGGGATTAGTTGATTTCTTCAGTCTATGAGACCTTCGTAATTGCGTTAACGCGTTAGCTTGGAAGAGACAGGATACCTGGCAGGGGCCTATTCCCAAGGAGATGCGGTTTTTAAAAAAGATCGCGGTAGAAACAGTTTCTGTTTGGCACTACAAATTATATTTTAAACGTCTGTGTTGGCTCTCCCCCACCAATCCTTTTGTCAAATGAACTTCTTGCCTTTTCTGTGATATTTGTACAATATTATTGACTTGAAACAGAACTGTCAGTTTCTCCCAACATCATGCTGGCATCGTCATGTTTTACCGCACAAATGCAAGTTTGCTTGTTTACACTGGATATGGAAGGAGAGAGGTCATTCCATTTTCGAACCTTCAAAAGGAAATCGTTCGTTGCTTTCCAACCCAGAATTGTGCTGGGATGGATCTCCGAAGAGTCCTTTCCCTTTGTGAAAAATGTCTTTTGTAACTGTGTTAAAAAGAACCAGAAGTACACCTACCTAGGAGGAATCTGTGGAAGTCGGGGAGTGGGGGGAGTGTAAAATATCAAAGATGTAACTGAAGGTTCTGAGTCCATGTGGGATTTTAGTGACCCAATCCAGCAACCCTAGGGCTCACCCAATATACAATTTTCCCTCCCCCCTCTCTTTTCTTTCTTTCTTTCTTTCTTTCTTTCTTTCTTTCTTTCTTTCTTTCTTTCTTTCTTTCTTTCTTTCTTTCCTTTTGACCATTTATTCTGAAACGGCCAATATGGTTGTATGATTATACTGGTGTTTAAGGAGATAGTAACTCCTCACAAGCCACATGCCGTCAAAACTGTTGCTGTGGCTTTCTCTGTTTTCTTTTTACTTGTTTTACTTTTTCTGGAAAGGGCCGGTTTAAAAATAAAAATAAAAAGCATGCTTTCTTGGATGTAGGCCTTCTGAATGTATGGACAATTTTTCGGGCACTGGGCCAAACTTGACAATTTTTCAGTTCGGTTGGTATCAATGTGAGAAGTTTAAGGCTATGAATCCACTGAAATCTGCAGAACTGTTCCTAAACAAGTTTTTATGTACTGATTTCCATGGGACTAACTCTTTAGTAAGTGTACAAAGTAGTAAAGTCTTAAATGTGTTTTTTGGCCTTATCCTGGGGCAAATGAGCAGGAAATATTTGCATTGAAAACTGTCCTTCACTCACTGTGTGAGCCTTATTTCCAACATTCTTTTTAATTAATAGTTTTAAAATGTGTCTTTTGAGGTCCCTACATCCCCCCCCCAGCTGTCTACTCTAGTAGCAGGCTTGGTCTTCACACCTTATAAATATCTAGACATGTTAAAAAGAAAATCAGTTGCATTTCTCAAGGTAGATGCAATAGTTTGAGATTTACTTTCCACATTTACCTAAAACAATGGGAGGGGAGGAAAAGAGAAAGCAAGCCTTGTTAAAATACCACTTGCCAAAGCCTTCAGTACCTTTAAAAACATCATCCCCAGTAATGGGGGTGGGGAAAACTGGCCAGATTCTGTTCTCAGATGAAGTCTGGACAGTTTCTCCCACTACTTTTGTTCGCTTTCGGAATCATTATCAAGATCAGTAAATCTGATCTTGATAGAATTTAAAAACAAACACAAGTCTTTTAAGCTTTCAGTCCCAAATGCATCAGGTGGGCTGGGTTTCAATGGCTCGCCCCCTCTCTCATATATATAGTATAGTAAAGTTGTGAGACTGCCGTCCTGTGCACACTAACTTGCAAATAAATCCCATTGAGTGGAACTCATTTCTGGGTACACCTGGATGTTTCAAAAGCTTTACTCAAAGTCAGCGGGACCTGGATGTGCTTAACTTTGCCTGGATCGTGCCCAAGTTTTCTCATTGGTGTACATTTTTTATCAAGATTTATAATTTAACAGAAGTTAAAAAGAGGTAGGAGCCGCTAGTTCCTGGATTGTAAAGATATTGATTCAATATCTCAAACTGCAAAGCAATAAGTATACCGTGTGCGTGTGTGTTGGGGAGTCCTATAATTATAGATTTTTGAATAATATTAACTATGGAATATTCAACCAGAATTTTAATATACATTTCTGCTTTCTCTTCTGCTGCCAACCCATCAGTATGCTTCTCAAGGAATATGTTTCCAGAAGGCTTAAAAACTCTCAGAAAACGAAAAGCTTAAAATAATAATTATAGTTTCATGTTTAAATCAGAACCTTACTGAATAATACTACGGCTGCTGTTACCAAAATGTGTTCCCTTGACATATGCACCTAATTAAAGTTATAAATATATCTGTGGCAAGATATTGGTTAGGACTTGGGCTCGGGGTTAATGAAGAGTAGTAGGTAGACATCTCGGAGTTGGTAGCTAATGAGACTACAATTCACTTCCTTCCGTCCGAGTCACATTCCATTTTTAGTATAGAATATTTGGATACTTCTCTAGAGTTGAAAGACTTCAGTCCTGCTCCACCCAAATTAGCTGAAGTTCCCCCCATAATTTCTATAGGAGCAGGATAGCACTTGTACAACTCTACTCCATATATTGTTGGTTACTCTGAAGAAAATTTAACTGAGTTCGATGGTGCTTAATCGTGTACATAAGACTGCACTTTTATCATGCACAACTTTATTCGCAAGTTATTGGGATCATCTATGAATGTATTATAAAATTCAACTCTGCGCATGCGCTTAGGTACAATCTCCTCTTCAAACAATATAAACTAATAAACCGTATGCCATTATTGTGTTCTCTTCTTTGTACTGTAAGAAGTAATAACACCCTAAAGACGCAGAGATACACCCCTGACTACTGCCCGATTAAACCGAAGTAGCTGGCCTGGATTTAAAACCTTTTAATCAGTTTGGGTTAAAACAACTTAAATTCAGCTATTTCCGTTTAACTGTGTTATAGGTAAGAGTTTAAAAAAGCCGCTCACTAAACACTTTTACACTTAGGTAGTTCGATTATTATCTCCGGGACTACTTTTATCCGTGGGTATTAACCTGGTCCTTAGATTATTAATCTTAGATAACAGGTTTGTGGTACCGGATTTTAGAGGATAATGTTATATATGTGTTTATTGTATTATTTCCGCGCGCTACATAACCATGAATCTGAATAGGCGAAGGTAATTTAATACTTACATCACCATCATTGAATCAATTAAGTGTGGGTACCATATATATGTATGGTATTATCTATCTATCTATCTATCTATCTATCTATCTATCTATACACACACACGGTATATGTGTGGTATATCACGTATACCACGGATATGTATTATTTCAACCGTCTCATTCAATTTGACGCACCCAGTTATCTATGACTGGCATGTAGAAATACAGTATTTTGTCATCGTCTGGACATGAACTGCTTTCTCCAGATTCAAAATATTTTCATCTTTTATCGTCATTCTGCGTTTGAATGGGTCGTCGTTTGGAGGAAAGAAGAGAGAGAGAGAGAGACCTTGCTCAGACACATCCGTGGTGAGCACATACGCACGCACTCACACCTCTAGTAGATGTATTCATTAATATGCATTGTGTGGGCGATGGATCAGTTATGCATCCCAACTGCACTCAGATACACTCGTGTGCGTTCTGAAGCCCATAAGCGGCATCGACCAATCAGAAGCCTGGAAAAGGAAAGCAGGACCAGGAGTTGAGAAGAGGAGGAGGACGAGGAGGACTAGGACAAGGAGGGGGGAGGATGGAGAGAAGAGGAGGAAGTAAGGCTGGGCAAAACCAGGAGAGGGCCATGCCGCTTGTGACCTGTGGCTCGTAGGCTGGGGTGGAATACCGCACAGGCACATAACCGTCTGTCTACAACCACGGATTGCTGTCCAACTCACCCCCACGCATTCAAAACCCATGTGTTAAGCTTCCCACATCAAGAGAAAAATCAGTCTCTTTCTCCGGTCCTGATGGACGGTGCTCGGGCTGCCACAAGATCCCTGACGAATCAGGCTGGGAGAAAGAGAGAGGATGGGCGGGGCTTTGGCAGGCAGCAGGGCTAGGGTTACCCCTCTTTCCCTCAATCGTAGGGTGACGGGCGGTGTGCTTCTGTTCAGCAAACGGGTGTGCTCCTTCTGGGGCCAGAGCCCACCCCTCACTTACTCTGGAGAAGTTCTGTTGATTTCAGTGACTCTTTTCTTGGACATAAAGACATACTAGTCTTTGACATAATATAAAGAGCCTGGGAACTGCAGCTAATTGATTGTATAATAATCAATTGACACCAATCGATCAATTGCCAAGAACAACGCCCCATCCCACCCCAATGAGGGCAAAAAAGACCCCCATCATAGATTCAAGGCCAATGCAGTACAATGGGGCCAGAAATCCTCTCACAGCCCCTAACAGGCGACTGGCTACAGCCTGGCTGGAGGGGAGCTGTTTGTCCCAGGGGGAGGGGGGAGGGGGAAATTCCTCCTCGTCGTCCCTGTGCTGGCTAAGGCCGTCCCCACAATGGCGATCACCATTCAGGGCTGTCCTTAAGGTATGGCAAACAGGTCGACAGCCCCGTCCCGCTCTTTTAACGCCCATTAACTGGAAGGGGGCCACACTGGCTGATTTGCCCCGGCCCCGCACCTCGCCAGGGCTCTCTAAGGACAGCCCTGTCACCATCTGTAATCCCCTCCCTTGTCTCGCTGATGCTAACCAACGCGATCCAAGGGAGTGGGTGGTACCTACCGCCTCTCCGCGAGAGGCGGTTCAAGGGACCCCAAGGGGAGGTGGAGCTGGGCCCAGGCTGGCCACAGCGACCAACCCCCACCATCTGCTTCCTCCCTCTTCAGCACAACTGCCCTTCCCACGGCATTAGCAGCAGAGGGGGCCCCTTCTGTGGGAGACGAAGATATCTCTGTCTTGCAGTTTATGGCCCATTGGGCCCTACTGTTATAATCCCCCGCCGCCGCCTCCCCATACCCATCTGATGATGTGGACTCCAGTCCACGAAAGCTTCTGGCTCAATTAATGTGTTAGTCTTAAACGCGCGACAATACTCTCTTGTGTTTACCATAACAGATGGACACAGTTACCCTTGTGTACCTGTAGAAGGGGCACTCCTAGCATCGGAGACTTTAAATGGAGGGTGACTGGGTGGGAAGTCTTATTTGTTTTATAACTGAATTATTTTATAACTCCACCATCCTTGCAATAAAATGGGCTCCATCCCACTCCGCCCCCACCCCCATTTTAGTTCTTCTGATTCTGGACGTTTAAGACTTTTCCACACTGAAAATCTTGCTTCTGGTTCTCCGATGATCCAGCATTCAGTGTCTTTCACATGGAACCATTATATAAAATAACCAGATCGTTTTACTGAAACAAAGAAAATATTCCTACATTTCCTATAAGCTTCTGACTGAGGTTAGCTTGCTAAATACGAAATAAATTTCTGAAAACATGCATGAATAAATTTCTTCATACTAGAAGAATGGCACCCAATGGCCATTGGGACGCATAAGTTCCTTCCTATGGGCTGAAAAACAAATGGCATGTCCAAATGGCCATGGGGATGACTTGCTGCTTACACAGTGGTCTTTTGAGGACCCTAACATGGTCAAATTGGGAGAAAAATTACTCTTCAAAATGACCAGTGAATGATCAAATGGCCATTTGTGATCTCCACTGAAAAGCACAGCTTGAGCCTATACAAATGCTGAAGCTACCAAAGTTGCAGGAATTAATTGGATAAGTTGTGATCCTGCACACTGAGACCTACAGAACTCTGTCTGGGCAGAACTGCAGAGCATCCATCCACCCAAGTGTATTGATATGATTATATGGAAGGAAAATCGATTGCTAAGGAGATGTGTGTGTGTGAATGTGTGAAAGCACGCTGCATCCAAGGGTGGTGCGTGTCCCTTGTGTGTGCCTCTGACTGATTAGGGTTTCTGACATGTCCTATGCACAAGTTTGCAGTCAGCCTTTGGACAGGTAACTATGTGGAAAGCATAACAGCACCAGTAAAAGCAACAGCAACAACTAGCCTAATGGATTTCTGCCCATTTTCAAGGACAATACAATTCCTTGACTTACACCAAGAGAACAGCATGCAGGCTCAGAACTCATTCCTATCCAGTTCAATGGCCAGGTAGACCAAAGAAGCTTTTGCATACTTGATCCTGAGGCCTTTAGGAGAGGGTGAATCACAACCCAATCCCAGTTATGCCCATTTCTGAGAAAGAACAAGACATCTACATGGAACGTCCCAAATTCAGATTCTATGAATATTCTATACATGTGATTCTATGTATAGCACCTTATCTTGTCGTATCACCATTCTCTCAACTTCAGCCCCACCCTCCACCAATAATACTGGGGAAATAATACTGGTTGACCTAACAAAGCTGTTGTGATTTAGATAATATATGTGAATACCTAAGAAGAGCACTGTATGAATATTATTTAGTATCTATATAGTAACAGAGGGAAGATGAAGCATGTATGCACCCCAGAGGTCTGGTGTGTGACTCTGACCACTTGCGGCTTTCTTGACAGTTGTTTATTCCAGGGGCTCCTAAGATGTTGCAGTACAACTTATATCATCTCCAGGCACAACAGGAGATCCCTGGTTTCATTTCCCCCAGACATCCCAGTATATTTCAGTGGCCATTTGGAAAAGCACTATTTTGCAAGTTGGTCATTTGAGGATGGTCCCTAATGGCCACTGTGTAAGCAACCAATCAAACTGTTTTAATGTATTTGGAAATTCAGTGTATTGCTTGGGAAGGACCCAACGCATTTCTTTGACATAATGTCCATACTCACAATTTACACTCTTTTCTGTCTATGAGTTATTTCTGGTGATTCTGAGCCTGTCTGAATTGGGAATTGGGGGTGGTCAATATGAGGGGGGCAGGTGAATATGGAAATATGAATGAATATGCGGGTGCATGTGCAGAGTGGAGCTTCATAGTGAACAACAATATGTTGTCAATTCACAACTAATTTAGCAATACTCAGGTCCGGCAGACAAGCTCTGGTGAGTCTCTGGGGACGGCCATCTATGCAAGGATAGCATAGAGATGGGCTGACCTGCAATAATAATAGACAACAATAATAACAATAACAAATAAAGCTTAGCATCTGTACAACACTTTTTGAGTGTTCAAATGCTCACTTATCTTACAGGGGTTTTGCAAGGACTGGATCAAGACAATACAACAAACACTGTATTGTCTTGATGCAATAATCCTACCAAAAACCCTGTACGGTAAGCAAGCATTATTATCCCAGTATGGCAGCTGAGAGGGTGGCTTGCCTAAGGCAATCAAGGGAATTCTTGTCAGAGGTGAGATTCGACCCAGGAAAATCCTGACTTCTCTCTCAGCCACTACACTACCCAGCTTTCTCTTTATATGTTTTGGAGTGGAGTGGCGTGAAGTTGTGCGCAAGCGCAGGTATACTTAAAGATATAATCTTGTCACCTCACCAGGCGGTTATGCTGGTCTCCATCCCTTTCCATCCTTCCTGAAGCCCCAGCATCTCCCCCCTTCCCATACCAGGCATGCCCTTCACACACACACACACACACACACACACACACACACACACACACACACACACACACACACCCCTCTCAGTCTTTTTGAGGCGGACAGGTGAACTCAGAAGTCCTTGGTTAAAATCTCACCTCTCCGCCAACTCATTAGGCGACTTTGGCAAGGTATTATCTTCCAGTCTCAGTCTCAGTCTCCTCCCTCAGGCGTAAGATGGGGATGAGGATGATATAGCTCTAGCCTGTTGTAAGGATGGCTGAGATGATGTCTGTGAGACGTTCCAAGCACGCCTGTGTCCTAAGGATGGTGATTAGAACTCTCTCTCGGGACTCACTTCTTCATCAAAACCTGTACTGATGCACCTTAACTTCACTTTATCTGTTCTTCCCCAGTCACCAATCTCTACTCAGTCTAAAACACACACACACACACACACACACACACACACACACACACACACACACACAATGTCCGGAAAGACGTTGTCTTGTTGGATTATAAATTGGTGATGGCAATGGTGTGTGTGTGTGTGTAAGTGTAAGTGTAAGTGTAAGGAAGGGGGTTTGTGTGTGACAGTACACTGACTGCCCTCCTGCCGAGCTACCGTAATTATCTAGCTGAAATAATCTCCAGTGGCCAAAACTTGCAAAATAAATCGACCTCTCCGAGCTGGTTCCAGAGGTCTGTAGCCATCATCCTTTTTTCAATACATTTTAAACAAGAGGCTCTAGCGAGCGACTCCGATTCAATACACATAATCAGTTTGGAAGTCTTATTTCCATTTGAAAACAGGCCTATTTGCAATCATGAGAGCCGGACACGCTGAAAGATACAGAATGACGCGCCCAGGAGAGGGGAAAGGGGGAGATGGGAGAACCAGCAGACAAGCACTAAATATTTTCTGCCACTTTCTCCTGTCTTTCTTTCATCCATCCATCCATTTATTTAAATCACGATCCAACAATCATGCTGTATTTTTAATCTAATATTCCTTTCGAAAATATAGCTTAATTGCTTTCGAAAACCACACTGTGTGATCCACAGCCAGAACTCCTTGGCAGGGGCGGGGGGAAGGGGGGGATCCTGAAAGAATGGTGATTGGAAAAGCATGTTGATTGGCCTGCTAGCCTCTTAGGGTTAACAGTCATTTAATCAAGAGGAAGTACATCACGCGTAAATGGTTTTGTGCAAAACTTCTAACTTGGTTATGTATGTATGTATGTATGTATGTATGTATGAATGAATGAATGAATGAAATGGACCAATAAGCAATAAGGACCAGGTCGTTTTCCTGCTAGCCCGGATGGTCCTGCTCTGACACCTCAAGTCTAATAAAGGCATTTCCTTGGAATTGGGTTTTGTGGACCTCAAGGGAGAAGGACTTCCAGGGACAAGTGCTTAGGACCGGTCTGACTAGGAATGCAAGGCTCTATAGCCGATCAAGCGGAAGGCGTGGACTGGGGATGAGTGTCGAGGTCTTTAGTGGGTAACTCGCAGCTTTTGCAGCAAAAAGGACTCTGGAAGGAACAGCATGCTCTGAATGGATATTATATGTCTGCCGAACGGTGCTTGACCTAAGCCAGAGAGTGCAGTGCAAAGCTTAAAAGGAAGGGGGAAGGGAGTGAGTGTGTGTGTGTGTGTGTGTGTGTGTGAGAGAGAGAGAGAGAGAGAGAGAGAGAGAGAGAGAGATGGCCCGTTTTAGGTCAAAGACAGGTCTTACTACCTTAGGCCACTACACTAGGAATGATTTATTTATTTATTTATTCCATTTCTATACTGCCCTTCCAAAAATGGCTCAGGGCAGTTTACACAGACAAAATAAATAAATAAGATGGATCCTTGTCCCCAAAGGGCTCACATTCTAAAAAGAAACATAAGACACACACCAGCAACAGTCACTGGAAGTACTGTGCTGGGGGTCGATAGGGCCTGTTACTCTCCCCCTGCTAAATAAAGAGAATCACCACATTAAAAAGGTGCCTCTTTGCCAAGTTAGCAGATGATGATGATGATGAAGAACAACCGTGCCAACTTTAAGAACGTATGAAGCTGTGTTACACTGACCGGTCTAACCCAGCTTTGGTCACTGATATCTTTTCAATTGGAGATGCTGCTTCTTTGGCAGGCCAATCCCCGAGCCATTTTTGGAAAGGCGGTATATAAATCAGATACATAAATAATAAAATAAAATAAATCTGCTCTTTCTGCTGCTGAGCAATGGCCTGGCCCCAGTTTTGACTGGCTCCTGCAGAGCACATGTCAAATGCCCGTGGAAGAAGGGGAGCGGTTTTCTCCCAGTGGACAGCTTCTCTTCATATTGATTCTACGTCACAACTGCCCCTTTGCTTCCGCCTTTGGCTTTAGGCAATAAGCAGACAGTCCTTGGGGCCCATCCCTTTTCTGGGACAGCCCTCCCGCAAGGACCCCTTTGCCACGCTGTCTTCTTAAGCGTGCTGCATCCACTTTGGGTAGGGTGCTGGTGACAGAAAGAAAAGCCCTTCCTTGCTAGTCAAGTGCCGCAGCTAAGGGAAAGTTAAGAGGCCCACAGCTTCTTCATTATAGTCATTACGAGGGCGCTTAATGATGGCAAATTGGATGGGAATTGGGAACTGGCAAAAGGGAACTGGTCCAAAATGAGGGTGCGATCCATCACCATTAAAATCAAGGGGAGATTTGACATGGACTGGAATGAGTTGTGGGCTGCAAACATTTCACTAATTTCAGAGCTAGAGAAGACACATGCATTTTTCAACCTTTGCCCCCAGCTGCATGTCTCGCTCCTGAGACAGTGACTAGTGGTAGTCTTCCAACTGAGATGCTCTGGCTTCGTTCAACTGCTAACCCTGCAAACTGAGCCAAGAGGCACCTTTTAAAAGTGGTGATTCTCTTTATTTAGCAGGGGGAGAGCAACTGGCTCTATCCATCCCCAGCACAGCATCCCTCCAGTGGCTGTTGCTGGTGTCTATCTTGTTTCTTTCTCTTTTTTAAGATTGTGAACCCTTTGGGACAGGGAGCCTATCTATCTATCTATCTATCTATCTATCTATCTATCTATCTATCTGAACTGCTTTGGGGACTTCTGTTGAAAAGTGGAATATAAATATTCGTCCTTGTCAGTGCCGCAACTGAATCGATCATAGCTCTCTTGAAATTGAAAGGTCCCATTTCAAGACCTTTGCTGTTGTTCCTAAGCAATAAAGGACGGGGGTCTGGATTATTTGCACATAGATGCGATACTTGTTGCGCAGGAGAACTTCCCTGGCAATTGTGTCAAGAGGCTTACAGAATCCAGTGCACTTTAACTTAGTGATTTAGAACATTAACCCTTTCCTACGTCTCCTTTTCAGCTCAAGAGACAAGGCGTGTCTTTTACTGGCAGAGACTTTCCTTGTTGTTTCCTCTTGTCTTTGGCAGCGGTTCTGCATGCTCTCATCCCTTCCACCTGAGATCCTCTTAACTGGAGAGGCCGAGGTTGAACCTGGGGCTTGGATTTACATTGATCTGCACCTTTGATCTTAAATACACTAACCACAATGCTTGAGGAACGGTGTATTAAATTTCTTCTAAAGATAATATACTGAAGCTATTTCAAGAAGAGACGTTTATCATTACTGAGTTACACAGTTAAACAAATAACAGGCCGAGAAATGTATTTATTTATTTTTATGTATCATATTTTTATATTGCTTGATATGTACATCTCAGATGTACACATTGCACATCTCTCACTGATGTACAAGGCAGAATACTTTCTAAGCATCCTTACTCTAGCCTGGAACACTAATTGGTTTTTCTTTGTTTGAGTTGGAAACACATTCCTAAAACAAAAATAAAACAAGGCTCTGTCTTATGTATTTAATAGAAAGGACATGCACTGCACCCTGAAGTGTGCTCCTGCTAGGGTTCTGTCGATCCTCCAGAGGGAGTGGAACTTATTTTATTTATCTATCTTTATTTTTTACATGTATATCCTGCTCTTCCTCCAAGGAGCCCAGAGCGGTGTACTACATACTTACGTTTCTCCTCACAACAACCTTGTGAAGTAGGTTAGGCTGAGAGAGAAGTGACTAGCCCAGAGTCACCCAGCAAGTATCATGGCTGAATGGGGATTTGAACTCAGGTCTCCCCGGTCCTAGTCCAGCACTTCATACAGATGGTGCATCAATAATGCTTAAAAGGAACTTCCTTATCAACAATATTCCACAGGGAAATATCTAGCTGAAAGCTTTATTAAAACTCCTTTAAAAATAGCAGTGAATAAATTAAGCAGTTAACACTGTGAACCTTGCTAAGATTAGGCAGTTGCTGACCTGGATAACATGAATGGGGGCTCTTTGCTCGGTTCCAGAAAATCCCAGGTTCACTCCTTGCAATCTCCAGGGAAGGCTGGGAAAGACTCCGGCCTTGGATAGCCTCTGCCAGACAGTGTAGACAGTGTAGACTGAGCTAGATGGGCCAGCTTCCTATGTAACCTGAAGAGAATAACTTGCTTGCCACATATCACCTTTCTTAGCTGCATGGCCAGCTTGTTTGCAACAGCTGGGTACAGTATGAACTAAAACAGCTTAACTCCAGTCACTTCCAAATGAGTTGTGATGAACTTCTGGCCTTTGAAGCAAATGGGTTGAAATAACCCCATAGGCTCTGTTTGGTGTTAGTGCCTCATCAGGTGTGATGGGGTGTTACGCTGCTGATATTACCAGCGTTAAGGATGCTTTCCCACACAATGGCGGAAACTTTTCCAAGGATGTGTCTGCGTATTTGGAAGAAAAGAGTTTTAGGCAGGTTGTAAATACAACACTGAAAACACAAGCAAACATTTATCCCAATGGGCTTTAGTTCCAGGTAAATCTGTTTATTAGGTTACATTGTAGGGACTGTCTCAAGGGCCACAGACTCAACCCCACTGGGTGGTGATGCTTGGCCACAGACCCCTCAGGCCCGGCAGGAGATCCTGCCTTCTCTTGTGGTAGCAAGCATGACTTGTCCTCATAGCTAAGCAGGGTCTGCCCTGGTTGCATCTGAATGGGAGACTTGATGTGTGAGCACTGCAAGATATTCCCCTCAGGGGATGAAGCCGCTCTGGGAAGAGCAGAAGTTTTCAAGTTCCCTCCCTGGCTGAGAGAGATTCCTGCTTGCAACCTTGGAGAAGCCGCTGCCATCTGTGAAGACAATACTGAGCTAGATAGACCAATGGTCTGTCTCAGTTTATGGCAGCTTCCTATGTTCCTTAGGGCAGGGCAGGGAGCGTAGGATTACCCCTACCTTGCCAACCTGCAAGAAGCCTACTGTTCTGACATAAATATATTGTGTTAGGTTCTGAAAATGCCCTGCACCTGTTTTCCCACTACTCTTGCTTATCGCCTCTTTCATCCCATCAATGCAAAGGAAGTATACTGCTGTACCTATATTGGACATAATGTGTCAGAAACTGTACTTGTGTCTACACTGTACACTCGTTGTAGGGTACATATGGTGAACATAAGGTGTGAATAGGGCTCATGTCTATGCCAATCAGGCATAAGTTCAATCTACAAATGCATTACTCGAAAATATCAAGATATGTGTTTGTGACTGTAAATGTGCAAAATCTGGAGAACATCCACAGTCACCTGGTGTTGAGAATCCCAGACACGTGTGTTGTGAATGCTAACAATTACAGTCTCCTATTCAGACGGTATGTTGTAGGAGTGTACAGATGTCTGTGCACATTTAATTGATTGATTAATAATTAATTATCTATTTATATCCTGCTTTGCTTCTGAGAAGCCCAGAGTACATGGTTGTGCTTATCCTCACAACAACCCTGTAAGGTAGTTTCGGCTGAGAGATAAGTAACTGGTCCAGAGTCACCCAGTGAGCTTCATGGCTGAATGGAGATTTGACCTCAGGTGTACCTGTGTTCATTTTAGAAGTTAACCTGAGATCCTCACAGCACATTAAGGTCATCTGAGGAGGTTCCTAACTGGTATGTCTGGTGGCGATCCAGAGGCGGGCCTTCTCTGTAGCTGCCCCTGGGCTGTGGAATACACTCCTGGCAGAAATCCATCGCTTGAGTTCATCGTTGGCCTTCAGGAGAGCCCTCAAAACCTATCTGGCCTGGCCTGCTAGGGTTTTTCAACTGTTGTATATGTTTTAATTGTCATGGTTTTAAACCGTTTTTAAAGTGTTTTGTAATGCCTGTTTTAAAATGACTGATTTGTGAGTTTTATTTTTGCTGCTACGCACTACCCAGAGCCGTCTGGATGCAGTGGTATATAAATGAAAACAACCAAACAGGCAAACAAACGATACAGATAGGGAGTGTACTGCTGTTGCTGTACCTCTTTTCAACATAATGTGTGAACAACTGTACCTGTGAACAGACAGACCTGAACTTGTATATACTCTAAACCTCTTGTACCAGCGCTCAACATAATGTCTGAATACAGCTTGCTAGAGAGAAAGAGCGAGAGAGGCCCAAAGGTTGTTGTCACCGTTCTGCGAGACAGACGCCCCGCGGAGGTGGGGATCGCTATTCCACCCTCCCCCTCCCGGGGAAGGACGTCCTGGGCAGTGAAGGGGCGGCTTTGCCCTCCAGCTTGTGGCGCGAGCAGTGGGAGACTCCGCGGAGAACACACTCCCGCCGCCGAAGGTTTCTCCGCCAAGTCATCTTGTCGGGCGCCGGCTGTGCAATCCGCGCCGCCGCGTTCAAGTCAATGACAAAACTCCCCTGGGTCGGAAAGTAAGTCTGGATTGCACCCCATATAGCTCGGAATGCTGAAGAAGGGCTGCAATTAAGGACACTGGAACAATTACTTCTCCCCCCGCTCCCATCCCCCAATAATGCCAAGGGGTTTCAACAGAGAGCTTCTTATGGCGAAGCAGAAAACCTCGGAAGGCACATTGTCCGCGATCAGCTTTTGAGGCTCCAGCCGCTGCCGATCGGGGCGTGGATAAAGTCTTGCGGATGGAGGAGGGGTGGTGGTGGTGGTGGTGGACCGGGGCGTGCCTGTGCAAGCTAAGGAGAGCGTAGCCTCAGCGCGGCAGATGAATGACAGCTGTCATTCACTTCCTAGCATATAACCAGAGTGGCAATAGAGGTAGCAATTAGTTCCGTGCCAAAAATAAAATAAAATAAAATAAAATAAAATATGAAGATCTACACACACACAGAGCGCCTTTTTGGTGACCCGTTTCTTGGGCATAGTTATAGTTAAAGTCATGTCACTCCAAAGAGGCAAGCAAGCGTGCTAGTTTGAACACAAGAACACTATGCGGAGTTGGTCAAGCCCTTCGCGCGTCAGAGAGCAGAATCCGCAGAAATATCCTGGCTGGGGAGCTGGGATCACCTCTACTCCCCCTGGTCAATGACAGTGGTCATTCAAGCTGCTCCTAAGATAGCAGTCTTATCTGGTTAACTCGAGTGGGTTTGTGGATGTCCTTAGCCAACGAAGTCTCAGCTTGTTTTAAGGATCGTTTTCACGAAGGAGGCCGAAAATTGAGATTTGTATTGTTGGTGGTTTTCGTAAGTCGATTTAAAACCCCATATTTACCAGAAGAGAACTTCAGTTTTAAACTGAAGAGTTCTGCCTCTTTCTACTCCCTAGATGATCACTTAGGGCAAAGACAGACGAGATCGGAAAGGCTTTACTCCCAAGTCACCGCCCTCATTAAGCTCAAGATTACCAAATCAAGAGAAAGTTCTGAAACGGAAAACCATTCGGCCTCCTTTTAGTGTCCTTACTTGCCACGATTGATTGTGGAGGCAGGCAGTTCTTAGCCGTTGCTCGCAAGGAAGAACGAACTCTGGTCGAGATCGGGAGGGGAAGGAGTTGTGCCGAGTAAGGTAGATCATCCCGACTTAGTCTGTCTCTGGCTCTTTTGAGAACTCGTTATCAGTGCATTTAAAACTGCATTACTGTTCCACACGCACATTTCTGTTTAGAGGTTCGCTTCAAATATAACATCTATGTCGTGCACTGGATTATCTTCTGCATTTTACCCGGAATTTACAAGCATTCACACGTGACGCATTCCAGACGAAACGTCCACATTCTAAACTGCAAAAAACTCAGCCTGGCTACAAAAGAACAAGTTATACCTAGCATATAGAAGTTTGGTTTTAGGGTCCTTCTCCAAGCGAAACTTCAAACAGATTTAGACGTTCACGCTGGGATCTTAAATATTTTTTTCCTCAGAAATCATTTGAATGGGACTGTTCCCAAGTAAACAGGGTTAAGATTGAAATCTTGGGAGACAGTACACAAAATATGAGAGAGCGTGGTGATGGGGAGGGATGCAGTTGGGACGGGTCACTGTAAATCTATTTACCTTGAAATAACACTGAGAAGAAAAGCCAAGACGCGAAACAGATGGAGTTTCGGGTGTGTGTGTGTGTGTGAAAGATAACCGGGCATTTTGTAATAGGCTTGTGATTTATCTCCGTTCTCTTATTATGGATGTTGTTGCTGTTGTTAATAATGTATTGGTTTTTAACATTTAAAGCAACAATTTTTCGCAGAATGACTTTCAATACTTGCTTGTTTGCTGCGGTCCTTCAAATAACCCAGCCTCTCCATACATTTTAGATCATTTGGTCTAGATTGCAAGCCCAGTTACTGGAAATAATTCCCATTTAACTCACTAGGACGCATTTCCAAGTAAATGTGCTCTTGGGAGTGGGGTAGTCTCACTGCCCGAGCCAATGACGGTTTACTCGCAAGTAAGTCCCACTGCACTCAATAGAAATTACACTCAAGTAAGTGTGGATAGGATTGCAACTTGAAGCTAATCTTGCACTCTGCTCCTAAACATAGTACTTGGAAACGTCTCTTTAGGGGAACTTACTTCCGAGTAAGACATATATAGAATCGGGGAGTTGATCTAACACCCTCACAAAACCTTCCTCAACTGATGCAATCCTTTGAAGGTAGGGTGTGGGCTAGATCTGTTGCGCGGTCCAATCCAAAGTATGTTGCAGGACCCGATCCTAAGTACTTGTAAGTCAAAGCCATGAAAACCATTTGAATTACTCTATTTAATTATGTTTAGAATCTAGATAGAAGACAGTTATCCTCTCCAAACCGAATTAGAAGGAAACTCTACTTTTAGTAGAAGTAGTTAGGATCGGGTACTATTTCCTCCCCGATTTTTGTTTTCAGTGTATTTGTAAGGATTATTCCTTTGTCCAATGAATACAAACTAAATTATCAAAGCACGCTGAGGGATAACATGAGAAGATAATCATTAGAGTTTGTCCAATATTTCACATGGAGAAAAAACCCCCACCATCCTTCTGGCTACCTTTTTACATGTACTTGTCCTTAACCTTTAAAAGCAACGGCTGTAAATACAAGATCTATACTTTCTCTAATAGATTTTCCTAGGAGCTGGTGACAGAGAACTGATTTCTTTTCTATTAGGCTTTAGCACATCTTTGTTGAAGGCCCGCAGAATGACCAGGGATTAGGCTTCGATTTGCATCTCTTAGGCTCCCTGTGTGGTCTTTGTAAGGAGCTTGTAACTGTTAAAATGACTTGTTAGGAAGCGTGTGGGCTCTCATCCCTCCGCTTTTGACAGAATGATTGAGAAATGCAGTTCGCCCCATAGGATTTAGCCTACGGATTCCACCTGAACCTTAAGCAATTAGACCCTAATCTCAGCGCAATCATATTGGAGTTAGGATTTCTTGCACTTTGTTTACTCCAATTAAAGAAGAAGAAGAAGAAATTCTCTATTATTTTAAACACTCCTTCTAAAGATATTTCACATTAGAGACGTTACAGAATAATGAATCCATTTCGGAATGATATTCTTTGCTCCTGTCGTATCCACAGTTACTCAACTCTTTGGGCAAAGAATGTTCTAACTTCTAAGAAACTGGAGGAAGAGGGTGAGGTGGGTTGGTTATGTGTCAGCTCTGAAGGCTGGCGTTCTTCTCTGGGACCTGAGGCTGTAATTCTTTGCGCTTTTACCTGGGAGTAAGCTTCACTAAACTCAGTGGGGCTTTCTTCTGAGTTAACTTGCATGGGATTGGGTAGTAGGAGTCCCAACGAAACTACTCTCAAGTCAGTCTGGCCAGGGTGTACTGCTAACAGCAGGAATTGGGGCTGAGGTCATTTGAATTGTCACTGTGATTGAGAACAAAACTTCTTTTGCTAATATTACAACCAAATGGAGTATCTTCCATTAGCTCAGAACTATAACTCAGTTTATATATATTACGGAAAAGAATAGCAAGGTTACGAAGTAAGGCTGCCCCCAAAAGTTGAGTCCAACCGTTGGAAAACAAAATTAAGTAAACAACAAATAACTAAATACCAAGCAAACACCCACTAGGAAAGTTGATCTAAATTGGATCAGTATGGAGTCCCAGAAAACTAAGCTACTTCCAGTGGGGATCTTACCTATCAGTTTAACTCTTAAAAAAAATAAAAAATCACAGGCACAGTTGTTAAGTGTGAATGTGTGAGCATAAAAGAGTAAAGTGATGACATGTAAAAGCATTCATCTAGCCCTTTAAAAATACGGTGGGTACCATCAAGGCTACTCAATTCCCCTGCAGAAATATCAAACTTTTTTTTTAAAAGTTATTTCTAGGCTGTGCATTCTACCTCTCCAGAGTTGAATTTCATGTCCTTCTCTTCCTAAAGCTCTGAACACAATCACGTTAAAAGTGAAGCTCTCCTTCCTGCAACTGGCTATGCCCAAATGCACAGTATGGGGGACTAATCTGTGCATTATTGAATATTGCCTTTGCATTGGCTTCTTCAGGACTGTAAAGTCCCCCAAGATATTTGGAACATCAGAACCTGAGAGAGTGGCAATAGACCACTCAGACCACTCTGTCAAAGAATTAGGGGATAAAGGGAAGAAATGAGATGAGGAAGAGAGAGGCAGGTGGAGGGCTATTACAGCCTCACTCCATAGACATTTACTCTGAAGTAAATGAGTTTAATGAAATTTACTTCCAAGTAAAAGTGCATAGGACTGCAGTGTTAAAGAAACCTAAGTATTAAAGTATAGTTAAAGAATTGAATAATGGTTTAAGCTTTACCAAAAATACTGTTATGATGTAGTATTTTGCAACTTTAAAAATGCTTGCTTTTGAATTAACACTCTGGTTTGGAGTTGTAAATAATAAAGAAGGGGCATGCCCAAAAGTGGAAGGGGGATGCAAAAAAGGCATGGTTAAGAAGTTAGACTGCAAGACCAAGAGCATTTACCACACACACCCTGCTGCACTTACACCACCTTTAAACATTGGAATGGTAGCATGATGACCCCTTAGATAAGTTCAGTAGTGGTGATCAGGAGCAGAGAAGTGGTGGGAAGGAGAAAGTGCGTATGTCTTTCTCCACCTTCCATTTTCCTAGTCCAAATTGCTCTCCAAGTGGGTTTTCTTCTTTGTGAAATTTTAGATGTGGGAAAACATATATTAAGAACCCTGCAGGAGGTAAACCACTGTGGTGTGTGTGTGTAACATGCAAATAGTAAGTGGGGAAAGGGTTAAGCACCCCACTGCTTCTCCATTCTCAGTTACCTCCACTGCAAGTGGCTTTTGTTTATCCAAATAGGCTGCCATTACACACATTTGTGTTTAGGAGTTTAGGCCTGAAGAAGATGAGAGAGACAGAGAAGAATAAGGGTGAGGGGAAGAAAAGTGAAGGGATTTTATTTTGGGAGACCAAGGGAGTCAGTTATGGAACTAGAAATGGGCAGCAGAGAAAGCAAAAGTCAGAGGAAAAACGAGAGAGACGGGGAGGATGAAGAATATGAATGGTGGAGGGGGTGGTAGGGAGCGGGAGGACAGAAGATGGTGTTAAGAAAAGCCTTGTTGGATCAGATCAAGGCTTACCGAATCCGGCATCTTGTTTCTTACAGTGGTCAAGTAGATACCTCTGGAAAGTCCACAAGCAGGAGAGGAAGGTATGCCCCCTCTCCTGCCTTGCCCCCCTTCATAGAGAGGTAGCATATAGCCAACAGGACTAGTAGGCATTGATAGACTGGCCCTCCATGAAGCTAGTGGCTATCACTAGTTTAATGGAATATCACTAGTTTGTTACCCATACTAAATAAAATGAGGTTCATCACTTCTGGAGCTTTTTGTTTGCAGATGTTAAGGCCAAAGATACCAAAAAGGTCTAGAGATGTAAGAGGCTACTGGGAGAATTTGCAGTGAATATGCCTGTCCAAATCTCAATCTCTGTTTGACCAAACTCAGACAATGTTTAGTAGAATCCACATGGGTTTCGGGGACTGGGGTGCATGATGTATTATATATATTGAGCCCTTTCTCATGATCGATTGGTGAGAAAGGGCTTGAGGGAGAGTGGGGAGGAAGGCTGTTTGCACTGATTGCCCTGTAGACAATCTTCTCTACTTGGACTGGTGATCACCCGTCCACACAATTGCCAGAAACAGCCAGCAGTATAGAGGGTCAGGGACTGGGATGCTTTGTCCCAGTCCCTGGAATTCCCATAATGCAACATGTAAGTGTGCGGTGCATTATGGTGATTCCCCTGATGCCAGCCAGGAGCCCCACAATCTCCCAGCCCCGGCTGGCAGATGATTAAAAAAACGGAGCTAAGAGAGGAAACAGTTTGGGGACTAAGAAAAGGAAAATGGTTTTCTCTTCTGCTTCCAGAGATAGGCAACAGCAAAAAATATCAGCCTGAGATATATGACATGTCAAAGGGAACATCAGAGCAGACCTTCAAGTCAAGAATACAGATAGGGCCAGTAGAGTAGGCCTGTATAACTTGCAATCCACCAAGTCAAATGCAGCCTGCTAGACATGCATAGTAGGCCATGAGGGGCCAGAGAAACCTTCTGCTTTTGCTGCCTGCCTGAGATTGTAAAAACAGGGTAGCTGTCAAATATCTGGCAGGTTGCTATATAAGGCTAGTGTGTTGTATATGGCCTGGTGGGACATAAGTTATGCAGGCTGAAGAAGAGAAAGACAGATGGGATCAGAGGCAAATGATGGCCTTTTTATATGGAGACTACCTGCAGGGCAAATGGAGACAGCAGTTCATGATGCACCTAAACATTAGGGCCTTTCAGACGACCATATGGGGGGGGAAGGGTAGGGGTCCTATCCTAGTAGCAACAGATGATCAGAATCTCTGTTTGGGTCACCAGACCCAGCACAGAAAGCCAGGTGAGGTCTCCATTGCTGAAATTGTAGTCCTGGAAGCACAGAGAGTCATCTGAAGGCCTTGCAGGCCTTTCCAGCATGTTTCGCACTGCCAGTACTGGAAAGCCTCATTATAAATAACAGCAGTTGCCCTCTTTGGCCAGGAAGGGGCATGAAGCAGTCCCAGCCCTGCTGAAGCCACTACAGATATAGGATCATAGAGTGGGCTTTGCAGAGTGGCACATTCACAGATGGCAGCCCCTGTAGCCAGCCACAGCTCTCTGCCTGCTGCTGATAGAAAAGGTGAGTGGATCCACATGATCAGAAAAGCAAGGTAGGGGAGCTCTCGTCTCCTCCCACCTTGGTTAAGACCAGGGTACAAGGCCCCCTGCCTTGGTTGTGTGAACAGGCCTATGGTAAGTTTCACTTCATTACATACTAACTGTGAATGGAGAATGGGAGATATGCTAGGCTACCAGTCTGATGGCTTTTGACACCTGACGGTGCATATCAAGCTTCTCTTGCATTACAGAGTACTGTGAGCTCTCCCTAGTAGACTCCTATATCTCTAGCCCTTTTTGGCATCTTTCACCTTTCATCTGCAAACAAAAAACTCCAGAAACAATGTCCCTTCATTTTCTCTAGTTGGGTAACTAACTACTAGTATAAAACACATTGATCTTGGTACGGTGTACTGTCATGTTTCTAACCTGTTCATTGGCTAGACATGTGGCTTTGAAGTAATGAGCAATACAATATTAAAGAACGAGAAAGGGGCATTCAAAGGAGGGATAATTAATATGTATATCATGTATTTCTGGAATGGGGACATGTTTGCTTTCCACACAGAAGGTCTCAGGTTCAATCCCTGGTTCCTCTAAATAGGGCTGGCAAAGACTCCTGCCTGAAACCTTGGAGAGTTGCGGTCAGTCAGTTTAGACAATACTGAGCTAGATTAATCAATGGTCTGACTCAGTATAAGGCAGTTCCCTATGTTCCCAAGTCATTTTAAGCCTACTTTCCAGTAAGCTTATGAGATCACCCGGCATTCTGTGTGTGTGTCCGTGTGTCCATGTTCCCCCCTATCAACTTCACAATGCCTGCCTCGACCAATATGAACCAAATCGGGTACAGTTGTAGGGATACATAGGGACTCCTTAACAGCATAGTTTGTGATTATGTCATCCACCCCAATCCAAGATGGCGGACACGTAAACCTTTGAGGTGCAAGTGGGCTAACTTGTGAACAGCTTAACCGATTTGAACCAAATTTGCTACAGCTATAGGGACACATAGAGATGCCCTAATGGTGTGATGTATGATTATATCATCCACTCTAATTCAAAATGGCAGCCACGTGAACATCTGAGGCACAAGCGGGCTAATTTGTGGACTGCCTAGCCCTAATATGCCTAGCCCATTTGAACCAAACTGGGTACAGTTGCAGTGAGTGACACACAGGGACACCTCAATGGCATAGTTTGTGATGATGTCATCCACACCGATTTAAGAAGGTGGACGGGAAAACTTTGAAGGCACAAGTGGGCTAATTTGTGAACCACTTAACTGATCAGAACCAAATTTGCTACAGCGGTATGGATACATAGAGATGCCCCAATGGTGTAGTTTGTGATAATGTCATCCACCCCAATCCAGGATGGTGGACATGTGAACTTTTGAGGCACAAGTGCACTAACTTGAGGACTGTCTAACCGATTTGAACGAAATTTGTTACAGCTGTAGTGAGTGATATACAGGGACACTTCAGTGGTGTAGTTTGTAATGATGTCATCCACCCCGATCCAAGATGACAGATGCATGAACACTTGAGGTGCAAGAGATATAACTTGTGGACCTCGATTTGAACCAAATTTAGTCCAGTTGTAGAAACAGTGAAAAGAAAGTAGGCTGATTCATTCTTACTAGAAAAACTTGTTTACAACATGTAAAAGCAGAAGGGGTGGATGAGAAATATTAGCAAGAATCCCATGTTGACTGTATACTTTCTTTACTGTGTACTTTCTTTACTACTTTCTTTACTTTCTTTCAGGGGCGTAATTATAATAGGGCAAGGGGAGACAGTTGTCTGGGGGCCCACTGCCTTGGGGGCCCCCCAGAGGCAAGTCACATGACTGACTCCCCCAGCTGCACACCTGCCAGGGCTTCCTTCAGTTGTATTCATCTTCAGAAATTGATGTGAGTGTTAAGACCTGGAGCTACCAGAAGAGCATGTCTTTCTCTAGTACCATTAAATGACTTGTATCATCCACAATTTACAAAACCTTTAAAAAAGTAATTTAGGATGATGTTCTGTTGTGGCACATAGGTATATCTCTATCTCTATCTCTATCCTTATCTAAACTTACTATGCTTTTTGTTACCACTATTCAGCCTCATTTACGATTTCTTTACTTCATGAGTTGAGCTTCAGTGAGGGGGGGCATTTAAAAAACTTGTCTCTGGGCCCACTCCAACCTTACTACACCCCTGCTTTCTTTTCTAAACTGAACAACCCAGGTGCAGAATGCTATGATGGAGAATCCTGAGCTGGCTGAATTTTCCTCTTTTCATTTTTATTTAGAAGATAGACATAATATTAGATATATAATATCTAATATATAGATAATATATGGATATATAATCTTAATATATATCTTTGACTCATCATATTTATCAAACCCTTGGCGCCAAACATGAGAAACTGACTGAGAACAAGACTAACTGCAATTCACTGTATGTGAACTAAAGGTCTTTTGAAGAAGTAAATAAGTCAAGTGGTAATGCTAGAAAGCAAGTAACAGGGCCTGTTTGTATCTATTGCTGATATTATTTATTGTTGTTATTAAAACATTTATATACTGCTTTCAACAAAGTTCTCAAAGTGGTTTGCATGGCAAATATGGGATGAAATATCTAGATCTACATAGATGCTTCTACCAGATAGATGCCCCTGTTTATATCATTCTGATATAAATCTGGATAAAGACATAAGCAAGGCAGGAATCAGTTTAAGATAGGTGGAATAAGTTATGAAGATCAAGTTAAGAAAAGCATATATAGAAAGAAGACAGGACCTTACCTATCTTGCAAGCTGTCATGTTCTGTAGGTACTTGCTGCTCTGATTTCTGCCTCATATAATAGAATAATAGAATATTAGAGTTGGAAGGGTCCCTGGAGGTCTTCTAATCTAACCCCCTGATCAGTGAAGGAAACTGATACAGTCTCCTTGATATATGGTTGTCCAGCTCTGTTTCTGCCTTGAGAAGGAGAGCCCACCACTGCATGAAGCAGTGGTCAAACAGCTCTTTCAGCGAGGAAATTCTTCCTTATGTCTAGTCTAAATCTGCTTTTCAGCTAAATCTGTAATTTCAACTAGGGATGTGCAAAACAGCTTGACCTTGAGCTGGTTCGACATCAAACTTGGCCGAGCCTCGAGCTGAACCAGACCCGGTTTGGCTCAAACTTGAGCTGACCCCCCGAGTCCAGCCGGTCTGGGGGTTCTAATGAATTTTTTAAAAAACTCACTGACTCTAGGGGGTGCTGCCATGGCCCTGGGGGGTGGGTGGGTTCCTCAAGCAGTTCCTCCTCTCCCTGCTGGTCTCCCCCCCCATTCTTTAATTGGCCCGGTTTGGGCAGTTTCCCGGCCTTTTTTTGGCCCATTCTGGCCTTTTTCGGCCTGTTCTGTTCAACCTTTTTAGGTCTGTTTTGGAGGATGTCATTCATGTGCACTGGCTATCTGCATGACCCTGGTCATGCAGATGACCAGTGCACATATGCAGTGGTCTCCAAAATGGCCACCCCCATTACAAAGAGGCCCAGAATGTGCCGGAAAAGGCTGAAAATGACCAGGAAACCACCTGAACCAGGCCAATTGGAGACTTGGTGGGGGGGAAAGGCTGGTGGGGGGGAGGGGTAAGCACCAGATATCCCCTCCCATGGCTGCAGCAGCATCCCCCTGGAAAAGTGAGTTAAAAATCCCACCCCATTAGAACCCCAGACCGACTAGAATTCAAGCTGAACAGGGGTGTGTGTGTGTTTGTTTCTATTCAGAGGCGGGGAACCAAGCATGCCTGGTTTGGACTCAAACTGAACTGGGCATACTGGTTTCTTGCACACGCCTAATTTCAACCCATTTGTTCTAGTCCTGCCATTAGGATTAACAAATCCACTCCTTTTTGTTACATCCCTTCAGATATCTGAAAATAGTTATCATACCTCCTCTTAGTCTCAGGTACATAGGAAGCTGCATTATAATGAGACAGACCATTGATGGAGAAACATTCAAGATTTGCAAGGTCCTCAAGACCCAGCAGCTCAGTCCCTCTACATCAGGCATTCTTAAACTTCGGTCGAAGGCCATGTGGTTCTCAAACTTGGGTCAAAGGCCATTGTGGCTGAGGATGATGGGAGCTGGAGTCCCAAATTTTGGAAACTACAGTTTGAGAACCCCTGCTCTACTATGTCTTACTGGTAAATGCTAGTGTAGGTACTAAGAGTTTTGTAGAATATGGACCAACAGAGACTAAAGGTGAGCTGTATCAAACTGTCTCTATTGTTCTTCAAAGCATTTAGACTCTAGACCTTTAGATTTAAGGCTGATATACACATACAGCACACATTGCGACTACTCTTTAGCAGTTCCAGAAAAGTCAATACCACTTTGGGTCAGTTTGCACAGTACAGTTGCCTTGTGAATGCGGTTTTTCATCCTTTCATGCAGAGGCTTTTATCACATGGCAATGCCCACCATGTGGTTGGAGCAATTTTCTCCATAGCAGCACAACATTTTCTTTTTGGCTATTTGGGCTGGCATGAAGAAAATCAATCCAGCTGCATGGTATGTAAGCCTAACAGAAACCTTTATGAAGGCAAATGTCCAGTGGATTTTATGCATATTTTGGTGGTTCTGTGCAAAGATAAATTCTTTAACTGATTAAAGATGCTATGGGAACCGGTAATATTTCCCTCTTGGAATTTAAAAGTAAAATTAGAAGAGTATATATTGAAATTGTTTATAAACCTGTAAATTTACCTATACAGCTCTCAACGGCTTGGGTCCAGGGTACTTAAGAGAGCACTTTCCTTGTCATGAACACTGCTACCTATTAGGATCATCAGGGGAGGTCCAGTTACAGTTGCCACCAGCTTGTTTGGTGGTTACTCAGAACTGGATCATCTCTGTGGCTGCCCCCAGGGCTTTGGAATATGCTCCCTGTCAAAATAAGAGCACCTCCATCTCCGATTGCTTTTAAAAAGACCCTCAAGACACATCTGGTTTCTCAGGCTTTTAACTGAAATTAATTTTAAACTGTTTGATTGTTTTTATCTTGTGAAGTTGTTTTAACTGTTTTCATTCTGTGAAATTGTTTAAATTATTTTTACTCTGTTTATATTTGTTGTGTTTTAAATTGTGTACACAAATCAGATGGAATATACACACGATAATAAATAAATAAATAAATAAATAAATAAATAAATAAATAAATGTATAAATAAATAAATAAACAAACAAACCTGACATGTGCTACTAGACTAGATGTCTAAATAACTGGAAAAGTATTGAAACTTCTAAGATTTGTGATTGCCATACAAACTTCTGACCAATGATGGAAATGATGAAACATACTAATTACATGAACAGTCAGAAATGGTCACCTGCTATCTGATAAACACACAGAGCTGGGTTTTGTTTCTCTGAATGGCTGATAAGCAGCACCATGATTGCCATGGCTTTTATTGTTTTAAGTAACATTATATTTGTTGGAGAGGGTCTGGTAAACATAATAAATGCTTATCTGAGGGAGGGTAGGATGCCTCCTTGCCTGAAGGAGGCTATCATTAGGCCACACTTGAAAAAAACCTACATTGGACCCCTCAGAGTTATGCAACTATAGGTTCATCTCTAATCTCCCATGGTTGGGCAAGGTGACTGAGAGGGTGGTGGCCTCTCAGCTCCAGACACTACTGGAGGAAACTGATTATCTAGATCCATTTCAAATTGGCTTTTGAGCAGGCTATGGGGTTTAGACTGCCCATAACAAACAGAAGTTGAATCCAAATAAGATGGAGGTATTGATTGTGTGGGTCAAGACCCAAGAGATGCTTTAGATGTGCCTGTTCTCAGTGGGGCTACACTCCCAATGAAAAGATCAGGTACATAGCTTGGGAGGACTCCTGGATCCCAAACTCTCTCTGGTTTCTCAGGTTGAGACAGTGGCCAGAAGCGCTTTTTATCAGCTTTGTCTGATACGTAAATTACCTTAAGCAGTAGTACATATGCTGGTAACCTCCAGGCCTGACTACTGTAATGCATTCTACATGGGGCTGTCTTTGTATGTAGTCCAGAAACTACAATTAGTACAGAATGTGGCAGCCAGGTTGGTCCCTGGGACAACCTGAGCTGACCATATAACATAGATTTGGAAAGAACTGAACTGGCTGCCAATATGTTTCTGAGTGAAATACAAAGTGCTGATCATTACCTATAAAGCCCTGAATGGCTTACGTCCAGGGTACTTAAGAGACTGCCTTCTTTGTCATGAACCATGTCCCCTGTTAAGATCATGTGGGGAGGTCTGGTTACAGTTGCTACAGACTTATCTGGTGGCGACTCAGGGCTGGGTCTTCTCTGAGGCTGCCCTAGGGCTTGGCAATGTCCAAATAAGAGCTTCTCCATCTTTGATTGCTTTTAAAAGACTCATAAGACACCTGTTTTTTCAAGGTTTTAATTAAATTTAAATTTAAACTATGTAATTGTTTTATTCTGTAAAAGTGTTTATATATATATATATATATATATATATATATATATATATATATATATATGGTGGTATATCAATATGATAAATACATTATAGAGATATAGATATAGATAGATTATTTAAAAATGGAACACAAGAAAGGACAAGGGACTATGACTGACTATTTATATTCCAAATAAGACTATTTATATACTGTTTTTCAACAAGAGTTCTCAAAGCAGTTTACACATAAATGAATGAATAAATAAATAAAGGTCGTTCCCTGTCCCTAAAGAGCTCACAGTTAAAGACAACAACATCAAGCAAACACCAGCAACAAACACTGGAGGGATGCGGTGCTATGGCTGAAGAGAGCCAATTGTTCTTCCGCGAAACAGAAGAGAATCACCGCTTTAAAAAGCTCACCTCATTTGGCAAATGAACATGCTAATAAAACAATGCAGTGTCTTTTTGGGACTGATATTGGTTTGAAGAACTCCAGACTATTGCAACACTGGACCTCTTTCCTAAATAACCACCCACATCCCTAAGTTAACTGTTTTGAACAGTCCAACACTGTGCAAATGATAAGACCCACCCCCACCCCCCACATACAGCTCATTATGGGCAGGGATTTGTATGGCGCTCACTTCCTTCCACTTCCTTTATTGATTCTCAGACATGCAAACAACCATATCATGCTGACCATTACTAACAGTGGAGGCCCACCCATCTTTATATGTACATCCAGCTTCTGTTTCTTGGGACTCCAGCTGGTACACCACATACGTTCAGTGGGAGTGGAAGAACAAGAAAGGGACTTCATTGGATCCTGAAAGCAGATCCTCTTCTGCGCATACACTGACAAAGTTACAGGTCCTGTCTGAGGGTGATGAGAGTTTCTGGATTAATGTACTGGCTGAGATACATGCATAGCTTCAGAGAGCAAAACTCAGATCTGACTTATTGCCAGACTATTGGGAACAAATTCTGAATCCTGAGGATTCTTATTCATTTAAGTCAATTTAGTTCTAGCCAACTGAGGAATCAGGACCAGGCAGGTAGATAAGGTTGAACATAAAGACAGAATTTACTTATTTTAGGATTTATATCTTGCGCTTTGACTCAAAGAACCCTCAAAGTGGATAGTCAGTCTACATTTACTTGCTGGTTAAAAAGAAATAAAACAGCGGGCCACAAACAGTTGCTTTGTGGAAGGTTTTTCCTGTCTATTCTTAGAAACAAACAGTTTATTATCCAGGAAGTTAGTCATAAGGATGCAACTTTTAAAGAACTTTATTGTATGGTTGGTAAGAGAGGTGGAACTCTGGAGAAACCTCCTGGGAAAAGGGCAATGGCTGATATCTCAACCAATGAAGCACGCGTGCACATGTAACACCCTGCAGCTTGGGGGTATTGCTGGACCTGGCTCTGCTTTTGGAAGCTCAGGTGGAGGCGGTGGCCATGGGTGCCTTTGCACAGCTTCGGCTAGTGCACCAGCTGAGTCCCTTTCTTGAGAAGGCAGATCTGGCCACAGTTACCTTGAAGAATATTCAGGCAGCTAGGATTTTATCTGGAGGTGCCTGCTGGGATCACATCACACCCATTTTGAAAGATCGGCACTGGTTGCCAATTTGTTTCTGGGTCCAATTCAAGGTGCTGAGTTTGACCTTTAAACTAAAGTCCTTATTAGTTTGGGCCCTGGATACCTGAGGGACTGCCTGCTCTCAAGGGTTGCTACCCGCTTGATGAGGTCATCTGAGGGGGCTCTGCTCTGGGTGCCAACAATGAGGGAGGCTCGGTTGTCGTGCATGCGGGACAGGGCCTTCTCTGTTGCTGCCCCCAGAATCTGGAATGCTCTCCTGGTGGCGATTCGCTCCTCGGTCTCCATCACAGCATTTAGAAAGTGTGTGAAATCTTGGCTTTTTACCCAGGCTTTTATATGATTGTCTCTACTGCTGCTGCTTTGTTTTTTGTATAGTTATATTGTGCTTGTTTTTTAAAAATCTTTTTAGTCAGATAAAAATGTTAGAAGGGTGTGCAGGGACATATTGGGAGCCCTCATGCAACTTCCCCAGTCTTCCTGCATGCACGCTGTGGCACAAGTAGGCTAATACTTCTGAGCACTGTTTTCGCTCCAGATGTGCTTTGTAAGGCTGGAAACACATTGCTGACCCTCAGTGACAGATTTCCGATCTTACAGAGCTCTTCTGGAATGTGAACAGGGCTTAGAAGTATTAACTTTTTTAGACAACAGCACACATGCCAGAGAACAGAGCGAGTTGCACAAAGGCTCCCTGCACAACCCCACAGATTCTTCTAAGATGTGGGGCTCACCGGTCGGGATGTCAGCCAATGTTCAAAGAAAAGTAAGATTTCTCTGGAGACTATAAATTGCAATTTCTTGGTAGATCAAACCATTTTGACTATAACGTGAAATACTACTGATGGTAGCAGTTAAAGGTATTAAATATAGAATATAGCTTCAGTTCCAGCATCTCATATGCCCAGCCTCCCATAACTAATCACTATCTTAACTGCTCCTTATATATCTCCATTGTCTGCTTCTTCTTAAAGTTTTTTTTTTGCAACATTCATTGGTACACCATATGTATCTTCATTTTATTAAATATTTATTATTATTATTATTATTAGTAGTAGTAGTATCAGTAATAGTAGTAGTGTTTATAGACCACTTTTCAACAAAAGGTTCCCTTAGTGGTTTATGTAGAAAATTAAAAATAATAACATTAAAAATAATAATAAAAGTAATGATGATGATGATGATGATGATGATGATGATGATGATATGGTTTCCTGTCCTCGAAAAGGCTCTCAGTCAAAAAAGAAGCACACGGGAGACACCACAACAGCCATTAGAGGGGTGCTGTGCTGGGGTAGATTAGGGCCAGTTGCTCTCCCCCTGCTAAGTGAATGACCATTTTGAAAGGTGCCTCTTTACTGATAGTACACACTGTAATATGCATACACTTTAAAAAACAAACAAACCGTTTTGACTCAAATTTCTTGGTGGACCAAGGTCTAGCCAATCCCAGCTTCCCTGTTGTAAGGTTTTTGTTTTCCTCTCATAGTGCTATGAAAACATAGCTTCATTCTTCTTTCTAAGCTTGAAGCAGTCTGCTTCAGGGATATGGGAGCACCAGTCATTATGACAAATCTTTATATTGACATTTGGATCACTGGATGTGGCGTAGTGTTTCTGTTTGTCTGTGCTTTGTCAGTGGCTGACAGCTGTTTCTGAAGTTAGCTACATAATTAAAAAATGAATATTTCCAGGTTTGGAAGGTATGGACTAACAAGGTAGGGACCCAGAATATTCACAGGTAGAGGTCCTGGAAAGTGCCTTCAAAGAGAAGGAGGTGAACAAATTCAATTGAATTTCTCAATAGGACATTAATTAAGACATGTAACATGCAATTGTTTTGCCACTCCAAGCAACGGAAAGCTTTATTCGGGCAACCAAGATATGATGTAAACTTCCAGAATTGGAATGTCTCTCCTTAGTTGTACACCTATTGTCAGTGTCATGACTCCTGGAGATATTATTACATGCAAAATTGAAAGGGTCATTAGAATTTTCATGACTACTTGGCTGGCAATTGTCTGTTTCTCTTTGCTCATTAATGTTCTATACCCCATTTTTTCTGGCAACCCATTCAAACAGCAGCAGCACTAGAAAAAATATTGGAGGGGGGATGGAAAGGACAGAGTACATTTCGGTGGTGTGTGTGTGAAGTGAGCTTTGTTCCACACCTTAGATTTCTAAGATATTTCTAAGATAATATTTCACATTAATACTTCCCTGCAAAAAGTATTTTCTTTGAAGTACGTCTTATTGGTTTTGATAGCATTTACTTTCAAGTAAGCATGCTTAGTATTGCAGTCTTGTTTTAATTTCAGTTTATGATTCAGCAATGGATCCAACAGTGGGGGTTAGGGGACAAGTTACTTGTTGGGGAGGTCACTGACTGAGCCCATCTGATATTCCCAAAGCCTGCTGAAACAGGAAAGTTGTTAAAAGACACCTATAAACCAAGAGAGAGGGAGACCAGCATACCTTTAAGGGAGGGCATTTTGCTATATTGGCACTCCCTCTGCCGAGATATGATTAACAAATAACTTTGCTCTGTAGAGCTGAGGTGGGGGGGGGGGAAGATAGCCCTATTCCAGCTGAGAGAGAGTTTTGTATAACTTTTTATCAGGTTGTACAGTCTTTCACTAACACAAATTGTTTTGAGAAAATATAACACCTTGCCTACTTTGTACCCTCTCTCCAAAACATCTGTATCAAACCTTATGCAAAATTATTAGGGCTGATTACATTTGTAATTGATTCATCTCCTTTCTTCTAATCAGTTTCTCCTGTTACTGAAACTTCTACATAGGTATCCTTTTTGAGATACTGAAAGAAGCATGCAACAATTTATAATTTGATGAACATTTCCCACTCATTGTCAGACTATCCTTAAAATTTTGTTAAAGGCAAGAAGCTTCCCCACAGCATAAACTCACCAGACTCAAAACTGTCTTAGAAAAATCCACTTATACCCTTAACCCTTATCTCATCGATTTAAATTGCTCCTTACCAAATAATCAACCAAAAGCAGCAATCCTATGCACACTTTCTTGTGAGTAAGCCCCATTGAGCTCAGTGGGGCTAATGACTGAGTAAACAGTTATAAAATTGGATTGCTTTCATTGGTTATTCTATTGCTTAAAATTTGCAGTCCTAAAAACATTGTATTTTCACTTGTAAACATTAACATACACTTGAACATCCTAGTCCTGAATAATAACATGGAAGAAAATTCCATCTAAATCAATAGGACTCATTTCTGTGTAATTACCCTGATTCAGGGAATCGTAGGCATAGAAGAAGGCTTCATACTTGCTGAACTACTCAGAGTTACAAATAACAGGCTGACTGCACAGGATCAGAATAAGGTAACATATAGGGCTCTATATGAATTAACCTAGATGCCAGCCTTTTCTCCTATGCAGCTAATGCATCTTCCTACAGCAGATCTATTCACAGAGGCCTATTTCTGCATACAGATCACTAACACTGCATTAATGCAAATATGTAGAAAATATTGAAAAAGCACTATAAAAGTTTTCAGATATGACATTGTAGGGCACCCAGCTTCCTAGATACTAGTGTTTCCTTTGATGTTTCTCTTTGTCTTGTTTTAGAATTTATATACCTAATCTCAATGACTTTCCATGCAGAACAAATTAGCAGTACAAAAGTTCACTTTGCATTTCATGGATTTCTTCCTTTTGGGGGAAAATATATTAGCGGAGGGTGGGGGGTGGGGAATAGGACTTTAAAACACATTTCTGATTTGTAGATTAAGACTGACTGATCTAATTTGTAGATTAAGATAGGCTCTGATTAAGAAAGAGGCTTTTAAATAAACTATCAAAAAAGGCTTTGGTATATGTATATGTATAGAGACTGAATCATTAGTGAATGGGCGTTTAACTGTGCTCTGGAAACACAGCAGTCAGCTTTCAGTGTGCGTGTGAGATTTTTCAAACTTTAAATGATGCTCCTCTAACTTCAAATACTCCAGCGTAAGTTCTTAACATTGCCAGGAGAAGATTGCCTGGAATTTTGGGAACCCCAAAAGTGTTCATCTGTTTTTTAAAAAGAAACATTCAATTGAAAGACAGATAAAAAGGTATTGTGCACTATGTCCCTGCTTAAAATGAGAACAAGAAATGGAGCATTGCAGTTAATTAGCTCTAGTCAGCAGCCTGTCTTCTCTGCAACATTTCTTACTGCTGGGTACTAACTGAGCCTTAGAGTAAACATTTCCCACATGCTTGATGCAGAAACCAGCCAGGAAATAAACATTTTAGCCATTCAAAATCTGGAGGCATCACAATGAATCTTTCCAATCACAAGTGAAAGGAGATTTGAAGCCCTTTGCTAAAGAACAGAATAAGCTGTTGACCATTCCTGATTGTGCTCGTATTTGCCTAGCATCTTATTTTATTCCTACAGGACAATCCACACACCCCCAAAGCGGTTGGACTTACTTATGTTGATTTAGTTCCAGTGGAATAAATGGGACAAAATCGGCAGAAATCTAAGTGCTTCAAGATTAACTGGGCTGTGGATCAGGCTGCACATTATCTTGTTACAACTACTGTTTGAAAGGGGATCTCCAGGATACATTTTTATTGTAATTTAATGTGTTTTTGGGGAAAAAACAACAACAAAATAATTGTCTTTCTTTCCTGTCAAGTCCTTGGATAAAATAGTTAATGCATTACAAATAATGAAGTGCTACATAACATCAATTATTTCTGTATTAAACACTCCTGAGCAAAATTATATATAAAACATTAAGCGAAATAGCTATGTTTTGTTTAATGCCATCAAATATAATCTGATTATCTTCTCCTGTTTTCACATCCACGTCTTGGTTTAGGAGAAGATATAATTGCTATCAATCTACTTTTCCATGGAAAAAGGACAATTCACATTTATTTATTTTACAGAAAGTATATGTATCATGTTTTTGATTAATAAAATAAGTATACTAAATTTTAATCATCAGGTACAAATCACCTGATCAAAATAGATAAACATTATTCTTGGTTTTTATGGGTGTACAAAATGAATATGATTGGTTGCTATTCCTTCAAATTAAATGTCTCCCTACTGAAAATCAATGGAATATGGATTGTTCAAAAATATTTTAAGTGTTCAAAAATATTTTAAGTGTTATTTAATAGCAAGTTTGGAATGCATATGACAACATTTAGGATAATATTTTAGTCAAATTAAAATTGCCCTTTAGTTTTTTCTAAAAAGAGAAACTACTTTCAGTTCCTATCCCATGTAGAAATTGGATTTTACATGTCTAATGCTGAAAATGTCTTCATTTCTAGAGCTTATTCCAGCATTTTAATCAGTTTATTTTATTTATTTAATATATTTGTACACTGCCCCAAACTCATATCTCTGGGAGTTTACCACAAACATTATTTTAAAAATTACAAGCTCTATAGCAGATGGATATAAGTTGTCCTTTTAAAAAACAAATTCAGAATGGATATCTTAAAGATGGCAAAAAAAAATAAAATCAGTATGAGGGGAAAAAAATCAAATATGGCAATTATGTGTCTTCTGTTCAGTTTTCCTCATAAAATAAACATACTACGACATTTCTATCTCCCAGTTGTAAATGCACAGAGCTATTTAGGACAGAGCCACCTTTATTGGGAAAATGTGAATAGGGTTTTGCAATGGGATTAATTAGGCAGAGAGAATGCATAAGGACTTTTGCTTTCAGAGACATCATGAATCTGCTTGTTATTTTGGGGGGTTGAGTAGAGAGGAAGGGCTTCTAAAAATCAAATCCCAACCAAAGTATATTTTTGCTTGGATGGAGACAAGTACCTTTAGTATCTAATGCTTAAAAACATTCTTGTTTTTATTCATTTCCATACCCAATTGAAGAAAAATAATTTCACACATTTAATTTTCAAACTAGAAGGTATTCATTGTAGACAGCCATACAAATGTCCCATTCATAGATTCCTATTTTTTGTTTATTATTGTCATATGCTGTATTCCAGAAAATCAGATGTTTGCATTTTACTCAATCCATCCCCAAAGAACCTAAGTCCACTATCTATTATTTTTTTACCTATGTACACATACATATTGCTGCTACCTATTTCAATGAACAAAACCTTGGTGCTCTAATGTTAAATATATTCTAGTGTTAAAAGAATCACAAACTATGTGAAAGAACTGCTATAAAAGCAAACACTCTGATTAAACTGATTTTTAAAACAAGCTTGAAATATTTGAATTCTTTGGACAATTCCCCCCTCGCCACTCCTTGTCATTTTCTCCCCTTACATTTTTGTATTTTTATATTGATATTGTTTTATTATTTTAATTACAGAGTCGTAACTAACTGTGAATCTCCCAAGGAAAGTGGGATATAAATGTTGTAAATAAATAAATGTCACAATCACAACCTACAGACAAAAAGCTTTCCATTAGCAAGTCTCAAGTTTAATACAATAGCCAGAATAATGAAGAGGTTGCTTTAAGAATGCTTTTATTTTATTTACTCATTCCAGATTGACATATCTATGTAGGCGAAGGATAAATGGAAATATCTGAGTGAGCAAGTTTTAGTTTCTATATAAGTTTGTCTTGGAGTCATAGTGATTTAGCAGATATTGAAATATAATTTTGATCTATCTGTACACACATAAGCAATGTGAAATATTAATTTGGCTCGTTCTCCTTGTTTTTAAAGCATATAATTCCATCCAAACAGCTGTGAGATAATTTTCAGGATATGAACAGAGGTTACTCTGATATGCATAAAAATTAGGGCTCTTCAGCAGATTACAGGCAACTTAGTCAATTAATTGTGTGAGTTTTGCTCAATTAATTCAATATGCATAAATGTATCTAAATATAAAACAATAGTTTTGAAGGAAGGAAAACCAATTTTTTGTTTTTGGAACTGAATCAGGGTTATCTGTTAAGTCCAGAAATAAGTTAAGACCACCATAAGACACTACAAGTAAAGTTATATTAAACATACAAACACAACATCAGCAATTATAAATACTTAATAAACAATTTCTGATGGAAACAACCTTATAGTCTTATTATTATTTTGAGCGAGCAGGTATATTCACTTGCAAGTGAGTATACTTGAGTGAGAAGCTATAACATTACTATAAGCAATGTTATAGTCCTATTATTATTGTGAGTGAGTAGGTATTCCAATTTTGTTGATTGACCCTTTCTTGGTCCTCCTTGAAAGAAGAGGTTTTACATATTTCTTATATCTTCATAAATGGTGCACACAAACAAAAAATGCATTGTCCTCTACTTCGCTTTCCTCATAGAAACAAAGATCCTACAAGACAAATTTCCAGGGGTGTAGCAAGGTTGGCGTGTGCCCAGAGATAAGATTTTAAAATGCACTCCCCCCACACACAAGCTCAGCTCATGAAGTGAAGAAATCTTAAATGAGGCTGAATAGTGGTAACAGAAAGCATAGTAAAAATTATTTATGTGCCACAATAGAGCATCATCCTAAATTATTTTTTAAAGGTTTTGTAAATTGTGGATGATGCAAGTCATTTAATGGTACTAGAGAAAGACATGATGTTCTGGTAGCTCCAGGTCTTAAAACTCACATCAATCTCAGAGGATGAATACAACTGAAGGAAGCCCGGGTGGGTGCACAGCTGGGGGAGTCAGTCATGTGACTTGCCTCTGGGGCCCCCCCAAGGCAGTGGGCCCCCAGACAACTGTCTCTCCTTGCCCTATTATAGTTATGCCCCTGCAAATTTCCAACAATCCCATGTAGAATCCATCCTAACAGCCTAGGAGCAGGATTTCCATCAAGACTTCCTTAACTGAAGCTGTAATTGCTAGTAGGGACATATCAAGATACAATGCCTATGGGTGCATCTGAATGTTGCACTTGCAGCAGTCCAAAGAAATGGCCTTACTTATAAACAAAGGAAACCAAGAGTTTCCTCTTTGATAGTAGAGTGGAGGACATTCCTTGCTCAATTCAGAAAAACCTAAAACCAAAATACACTATTTGGCCATTTTGAGAAATTAGAAACATGTAGTATCTAGTCTCTGATTAGCTGTAAATAAAGAAGTTTCAAATATAGACCAATCTGGTATATGTGAAGTGGAATCAATACTTTTTTAAAAAAAATGATGCACACATGTAATTGCAGGAGCCATCTTGGGAGAGGCATTCCCACCTGTGCAAGAGAGAGAGAGGAATACTTCTTCTAAGATCATGTCTGCCAAGTGTGACTATTATAAATACTTGTTTAATAACATTGAGTTGGATCTAGATCTGCCATGAGCCAAAGTAGCCTCTACCCAATTGCTAGCAATTTATCTCCCCCTTTAACCTCCCGCACTCATTCCCATTTCATTTCCAAGGGTCCACTGACCCTCAGGAGAAGCTTTTCAGGGGTGTAGGAGGGGATGGGAAATTTGGATACAACCAAATAATGTTTTCATTTACCCTCTTACCCCATCAACCAGGGGCATATTTTTAATCAACCAAAATATCTGTAACTGATTGTTCTAACCAATTTAACTAATGAAACATTGCAGTTTTAGCAATCTGGTCACATACTTTGAGTTACAAACTTGGAATGCTACTGAACTTTTCATAAAGCTGTTTCAGTTTTTTAATGCAATTACTACTGTAGGTTCTACACAGCAATGCTGCTCAAATAAGCATTCAAGAATAACTGTGTGTGTAAACAGTTAATAGTGACTAGCACTGTGCTGAATTTTATGATGCTCCACTTTAGTACAAAAATCTCTCTGGAAGGAGCATATGTCCAGTGATCCTTTTTGAAAAATCACTATTTGCTTTGAAGATAGTTTCTTTGTATCTTTCTGATACTTGGTTTTTAAAGTTTTGCACTACAACTCCCACCATGCATCTGGTTCTTAATGTGAGTCCTCATGCTCTTGTGTGAGCACTATCTCAGACGTGCTCTGTCTAAACATGTATAGAGGTTTTTTGTTCCCGTTTCCTGCCATGGAGTGCTTGCTGGAAACGTAAAAGAGCTGTCACAGTTGCTGTTGCCTCTGAGGTCTCTATAGCTAGCAAGAAGTCTGACTTCCATATAACGCCATTTGAAATTTATTCAGCCATTCTGTGCTGAAAATGTTATGTTGCATATTGACAAACAATATAGCATTTCACTGTTGGATCATAGCTACAAGCTTCCAATTAAACATTTTCAAGAGCGGGTGGTTGTGAAAAAAAGCTGAAAGAGAACTACTTTTTCCTATTTGGCACAAAAAGATGAGCAGTTTTATTTGTTTACTAGCCCTAACAGAGCTAAAACCACAGTGAGAGAATGAAAATCAAGGTTTGTGCATGTACATCTGTATATACTGGTGTGTGTATATGGAAGTTCTGAGAGACTTGGTTTCAACTAATTCTATCTTTCATATTGGACAATTCTAGGGGGCTACCCCAGCTGCAACACAAGTGAACATGTTCTGCAGCATACTTGTATATGGTACTTACATTTTTATAATGCGTGCATTCTAGATAACAGGGGGAACTTATACATCTGGAAGTTTTAGATTTTAAAAATTATTCTTCATGGTGCAGCAGCCAATAACACTTCTTCACTTCAAGTTTCCTTTACTACACTACCATGAAGGTCTTCTTTCACACAGAGTTCCAAGCACCATGCAGTATCCTGATTTCATTTGGAAAACATGTTGCAAAGCATATTGCTCAATTAATTAATCAATTCAGATAAGCATTAAAAGTTTCCCATGCAAGTGATATGAGGTAAACAATTTAGCTCTGTTATATGGAAAACCATCTAAATTAATGGATTGACTCAAGTACATTGGCACAGATCACTTACAAAAATGTCACCATCACTGCATCTCTTTTGCTGGTCAAAGTCCATTTTTAAAAGGTTATTCATTTCTTAAAAGTCCCTTTTCTTTAAATGTTTACACAAGATCAAAGTAAATATCCAAACTATAATAAGAATACAATGAGCACCCAAAATGACACAAAAAGTTAAATACATGCAAATGGCAGAATAATTACAGCAAGATGTACTCCAAATTATGCTTCATGGACAAAAAGATTTTGGCAGAATAATTTTTGTACCTGCCAGCAGAATCGGTCGGAGGTGCTCAGGCACGACAGATTTATCTGGGTAGTGGAGCAGCATGGAAGCAGGCTCCAGAATGTAGGTGCAACCATGGAAAAGACTCTAGATTTTATTTCCATGTACAAAAGGACACGGAGCAATGTCTCACTCTGGATGCTGCTGCTGTTACACAACATCAGCAGCTTGCTTGTAATAGTTTGGCCAGTGATGGAGGCAGTTGGAGGGCGAGTGGTAGAGTCCTCCAGAGAGAGAGAGACTGCCACAGTGACCCCGAGGAGCAAGAGAATGGCCATGGAGAAGCCAGTGTCATGACAAAAACAAATGAAAAACCAGCAACAACCACCCTGATTGATAAAGGAAAGGGAGAGGTACAGCTCATTCTCCAGGATCCAGAAGCTGACTGCAGGGCCTTGCTTGCTTGGGAGCAGAGCTTAGCTGTGTAAGGAGAAGCTGGATCGAACTGTGGAGAGAGGGTGAAAGAGTTAGTTGAGGTTCAGAGTGGAAAAGCAAGCCCTAAGCAGTGAGTTTCTAATTCATTGTTGTTCTATATATTCATGTATTGTTTTCCAGTTCAGATCTCTTCTGATTTAATTTTGAATTTAATATTAGACACATTTATTAGACCCAGCTATTGGATATTCATCCAATAGCCTGACTTCACCTTTTGAAATATAGCAAGCATATAACCTAAAACCCAATCCCATGAATGTTTGCATAGAAGTCCCATTCAGTTCATTAGGGCTTCCTTCCAAGCAAGTGTGAATAAACTAATTGAATATATAGCTGTGCCGGCCTCCACCAATGCAGGGTAAATTGTGCTATCTGCAGATTAGAGGACAGCAAGGTAGACCACAACACATAACCCACCCAAAAAACAAAGCAAACGAGAAGCCAACATTACAAGAGATCTAATGACAGGGTGGGGGAGGTAATAAAGCAATACAACTGATACCTCTCCTTTCCCTACCCACTTTTCTGAAGATCAGAGTTGGTTTTCCCCACAATCACTTTTTCCATGCTTAATGATTAATGTAAGGTTGGGGTGTGCGTGCACACATACCTCAACCTTATTGTGGATGGGGGTGATGGGAGTTATAATTCATCAATAGTGGGAGTGCCAATGGTTGCCTACCCCTGTTGTAGTGTATGTATGCCTTATTTGCCCATTAAATAAGCAGGTATAAACATGCACCTGGAAAGCAGGCAACGCTGATAACTTCCTGATTGGCTTGAGACCATTGTCCCCACACACTGAAAACACTTCCAGGGTTGGTGCTGATGGAGACCAAGGCTCTCAAAAGTTGAAAGCAACTGATTCTCTAAACTAATCTCTGTTCTTGCTAAAAATGCAGAGAAACAAAAAGAAGAAAGGTATTTCTTGAGGTATGCAATTTAAAGCTCAAATTTTAAATCTCCAGTTATTAATTAATAGTTTTATTGAGCAATCTGTTGAATGTTTCCAGCTCTTACACAGGTGCGTGCACACACATATCACACATCTTGAAAACAGTAACTTCAGCTGAATTATACCTGATATAAAAACCAATACAAGTAGCACATTGGCCTCATTGTGTTATAGGTATTATTTATCTATATCCAATGTCACAAGGATTAATTCAAACAAATTAGAGCTCATAGAGATTATTAAAATCTTCAAAGGGTAAGTGAAATCTCTTTCAATTATGGTGATGCATTTTTTTTCTCCCTCTTCCTTGTACATTACATTTAATTAAACAGAATCAATAAGCACAACTGCAGTCAAAAATCAGAAGAGGAAGTAGGAGAATACAAAGGGCAGAGTTGCATGAAAATGTATTTTAGTGCTAATGGTTGGCAGGAAGACATTAAAACACAAAAGGCAGCAGTGTGTGCTTGGGAGGTGAAAGGGGAGAAAGAGAAATAGAACAGTGCAAGTTTGAAGGATGGGAATGAAAAATAACTTTCCAAGGCTTTGGTACATTAATACCAGAATAGCTTTTGTTAAATAAACTGCATTTGATTGCGATTAGAAACATTTTGTACCAAGTTCCAATGAATAGGCTTCCATTAAGTAACTCCTTGTATATTTAAAAAACAAATGAATTCGAGCGACGCTGTATACATGTAGAGAAATATAGGAAATAAGTTTGAATCTGCAAGTCTCCATTCAGAGCTAACTTCCAGCAATGCAAATTATTATGAGAGCTCCAAAAGGCATTGTACATGCATTTTTACTTTAATTTGAAGTACAGAACTTTAATGTGAAGTTTTTCTTCAGATTAAAATGCATGCTATAACTGGTCAGAACAAAGACAAATAACATTCCTGGTTCTTGGGAGAAGCAGTGGAAGGGTTACATGCAAAAAGTTATGCTAAAAAAAGAATGAAAAAGAAAGAGAATATTATTTCCTTTCTGCAAGAAACTTGCCTTTCAATCATTCCTTGATTACAAATGTCAAGATCTCAGCAAACACGTATGATTACTGTAGCATTAAATGAGATATGGTTTTCCTGCTTTGCGTGAGGTTGTGAAGCATCAATGACCAAGAACAAATGTCACCTAGAAAGTACTACTGCACAGTCTCCATCCAGTCTGAAGAATTCTGCAGTTTCCATAGACATTCCATGGACAGGAATAGCCTGTATGAAGACATTGTAGATCAGCAACAGAATGTAGAAGGGAAACATCTACACAGCATATTCAATAGAACAGTCATGGCAGGCCATCTTTTTATTATTATTATTATTAAATACATTTCTATACTGCCCAAAACGGAAGTTCTCTTGGTAGTTTACAAAACAATAAAAACAGCCAATAAAAGATTAAAACATTTCAACAATTAAAATTAAAAAGTTAAAACTGTTAAAACACAATTAAAACAATTAAAACACAATTAAAACAGTATCTAATTAAAAGCCTGGGTGAACAAATGTGTCTTGACTGCCCTTTTAAAAGTTGTAAGAGATGGAGAGACTCTTATTTCAGCAGGAAGTGTGTTGTTCCAAAGTCTCGGGGCAGCAATGGAGAAGGCCCATCCCCGACTAGCTACCAGATGAGCCGGTGGCAACTGCAGACGAACCGCTCCAGACGATCTCAATGGGTGGAGTGGTTCATAGCAAAGAAGATGTTCTCTTAAACACCCAGGGCCCAAGCTGTTTAGGGCTTTATAGGTTATAACCAAAACCATGTACTCTGCCTGGAAACTTACTGGCAGCCAGTGTAGATCTTTTAAGATAGGTGTGATATGGTCTCTCCGAGATGATCCAGAGACCAATCTGGCGCCGCATTCTGGACTAACTGCAGTTTCCGGACTACATACAAAGGAAGCCCCACATAGAGCACATTGCAGTAGTCAGGTCTGGAGGTGACCAGCATATGTACTACTGTTCTGAGGTCACTTATCTCAAGAAATGGACGCAGCTGGCGTATCAGCCAAAACTGATAAAAGGCACCTCTGGCCACTGCCTCAACCTGGGATACCAGGGAAAGTTTTATGTCCAGAAGCCAGACTGTGTATCTGTTCCTTCTGGGGAAGTGTGACCCCATCCAGAACAGGCAGATCAAAATCATCTCCCGAATTCCGACCCCACACAATAAGTACCTCTGTCTTATCTGGATCCAGTCTCAGTTTGTTACCTCTCATCCAGCCCATCACTGCCTCCAGGCAGGCATTTTGGGAGGTGATGCCTTGAGGCTCCCTTTGCTTGTATCTTGAGGGTCCCTGTCTTGAGGCTCCCTTTGCTTGTATAAGGCTGTGAGACCTCACTAATACACACACCCTTAGGGGAACTACTTCCCTGTCCCCGCCCACTTGGTGGCAATATTCACACATCCAGAGCAGTCATGGATGATAGCACAATGCAGAAGAAGCTCCAACTGTAGGTGTGAAAGGTGCAACCAGAGACTCTAGCCAGAATGAATCTCATGGCCTTTTAATTTATTTTTCTCTTTAAAATTATCATTCATGGTCCTCTAGGAAATGTATATCTGCTCATTACATGGGCTGATAAATTGCACTGTAGCACTGATTGTTTGGAGGTCAGCACCAGGTTTTTGTGGGTTCTTTAATAACCTGTAAAGGTTCTTGGCTTCTTGAGTAATAATTTCTTCTTTGCCTTTGCCATTAAAATGAAGCGGGGGGGGGGGGGGAAACCACCCACACAAAACATTTTGGATATGCACAACTTCCCCACAAATGTATTAACAACTGTGGGCATAGGCAACTGGGATCTTCTCCTCTGTACAGCTTCCATTTGTTTCAATAGAGCTTGTGTAGGAGAGGTTGCCTTGTGGTTTAGAAGTTTTACTATTAACTCTATATTTGATTTTATCTGATTATGACATAAATGCAGGCACATTAAGTGGGCTGATGTCAGCAATCAGGACTGCTTGTTACACAACATCAATAACAGGGACTCAGGTGTGAAACAACTGTAATTATAGGTATTTAGCCCAAATGTACGTCAGTTGTAACTGATTAGCTGTGCGAGTCTTTATAGTTAATTGAAATACTTTATCAATGAATGTCTTGACTTAGCAGCAATACTAACAACATAAACACGAGATTCAACCAATAGTAGAAAGACTTTCCCACATGTTAATGTGCTTACTTTGCTTCCCCATTTTCTCTCATTTTCACTAAGTTGCTTTATTCGTAGCTGTGGCAAAGTTACTGTGCACTGTAATCATCACTATGAAAAGAGCAGGGCAGAAAAACTTAGTTAAGAGAAACAGCAACTTAACAGAGAGCTGTCTCGCTTTGCTGGTCCATCTGTTCAGACTTGGAGGAGATTACAGGCTCACCCATTCACAACGATTTCTGCTGTAATAATGAAACTGTTTCCCTCCGTTCACTCACATGGTTTGTCTCATCCTAAGGCCTCATGGCCTGCCTCTAAAGAGGCAGTACACTACAGCTCGAAACCCTTTAAAGTCCAATTTCACAATATGAAGCCCTATCATTAGTTTGACCAATCTGAAGATTTGCCAGTGGGACTTGAACAATAAACAGGTCAATAGTATCCCATGTGGTCACCGTAAGTGGTGCAGTAGGGAAATGCTTGACTAACAAGCAGAAGGTTGCCGGTTTGAATCCCTGCTGGTACTGTATTTGGCAGCAGCGATATAGGAAGATGCTGAAAGGCATCATCTCAGACTGCACGGGAAGAGGCAATGGTAAACTCCTCCTGTATTCTACTAAAGAGAACCACAGGGCTCTGGGGGTGCCAGGAGTTATAATTGACTTGACAGCATACTTTACTTTACCTTTAGTACCTCATGTAAGAACTTTGGTAGGTTCTGAAGATTATCTGCAAGAATGGCTGCCTTCTTTGGGAGCTCTCCCCAGTCCTGCAGTACCTGCTCCTTGACAAAGTTTATTCTCTCCAAATTTTGCAGATTGACTGCATCAAGATAGGAGTCTTCTGCATCAACCTTTTGAAGACCACAGCTGAACTCCTAATTACTCCAGCGAAGCCAGGGAGTTTGTGCTATTGTGAAGGTCACATAAAAGCTGGAGTCTGCTTCTTTTTTCAAAAAGCACTTAGTGCTGTATCCATTAACTCCCCTAACACAGCAAATGTTCTTTGTGATTGTGTACACAAAGATTTTAAATTTTCATTCCACAGTTTTATCCTTGTTCTTTTTTCTGAAATTAAGAGGCAATTAAACTAACAGAATATTTAAAACTGATCAAGACTACCATTCATGCCAATGGCACTTTCCTCCTGGGCAAAGAGCTGCTTCAGGAGATTTTCATAGAAGCAACAGCATGATGGTAAAGGGTTTTAAAAAACCCTTCATTGTACCAAGGTTCTAATCCAAGTTCTAATCCTGATTGGGCCACCCCAGCTGTTGTTTACCAAAAATAACAAATGAAAAACCAAAGTAAGTATTCAATATAATTTATAATTTGGTCCCAACAGTCAGCTGCATTCTCCGGTAGTTTTTAAAAAAGAAATAACTACTTTATAATCTCAGTTTCACAATATGAAGTCCTATCATTTGGCAGGGAGAAGTGGCCTACCTCAGGTAGGGAAGCAAATTGTCAGTCATTGGCTGACATTCTGTACAGTATTAGAATTGCATAATAGGAGCTGTGCTGGTGGAAGACTGTGCATTACAGCTCTGGTCAGCATTTTGCCAAGCTGGAAAAGGCATGTGGAGGGAGAGTAGGGAGGGATTTTTGCTGTTCTCTCCTCCTGCCAGAAGTTCTTTTTTTATTTCAGAAATATGTCCTTGACGATCATGCAGACCTCGGGGACATATTTCTGAAGTAAAAAAGTAGTTTTGGAGGGAGAAGAGAGCAGTGAATATCACTTCCCCTCACATTCCTTTGTCAGCTTGGCAACATGCTGGGTGGAGCTGTGATGCAAAGTCTTCCATTGACACAGCTCTTGTTACACAGTTCTAAGACTACAGAATATAAGCCATAATATTTTATTACCATGTCATTATTACTGTGGCATCATTTCGATTTTCTGCATCCGGCACCAAAATGTCTTGGATGTGAGCCATTATTCTGAATTCTGCAGCAAATTTCTGTTTTCCGGAGGTCTTTTGCCTTTAAAGGAAAAGCAACCACATTCAAGCTCTCTCTCTCTCCAGTCACAAGGTGTATTTATTGCTGCCAGAGAATGGTTGTTGTAGTACAACAACAGCTGGAGAACCTCAGGTTGGCCACCCTTGTGGTTCTGTGATCACTGTAATGAGGTCTAAGTAGTAGATTATAAGAGAGACACACTGAACTATTTTTGTACCTGATGAATCCAGAAGAAATGGAGATATCTAGATCTAAGGCCCAGAGAAGAAATTATGCAGCTGAAGCCTACACAATAAATATATCTGAAGAAACAAATCTCTGCCATATAGAATCAAACAATATATTACATTAGACAGTCAAAAAACCCTGCTGGTTTAAGACCAAAGGCTATCTCATTTTGGCTCAAGCTTCACAAAACCGGGAAACTGGAACCTAAGCCTTAACAGACATGCCACATGATCAGTAATGGTGCTGTGCAATGTCACCAATTGTGCTTGCCTGTAACTCGCTCTCCATGCCCCAATACTTCTCCTTAGTTTTTGAGGCCCAACTGAAAATGGGGAGTACCAGAAAAGATGCCCCACAGTGTCCACGTGAGTGCATCGTAAGCTGTAAGAAAGCACAATTGGTGACATTGCACAACATCATTACTGATCACATGGCATGTCTGTTAACATAGCAGCCTCAGGTTCCAGTTTCCCGGCTTTGTGGAGCTTGAGCCAAAATGATATAGCCTTAACTTTGGTTTTAAACTGGCAGGTTTTTTCTACTATTTCCCATGGTTTGTGAAAAGGAAATTTATCGTTATAGTGTTGGCAAGCCAGTATCCTCCCCAATGTAACATCTGGTGTTGATTCTAATGAACACTGTATAGTATAATATAATTAACATAAAATAATTAATGTAATATAATATAACTCCGTGAATTGCATTATATTGTATATAATTCTGAAACAGTAGTAGGATATTCTGAATTACAATGCTGTAATAGAACCAGTATGGTCTAGTGGTTAGAGTGTTGAATTAGGACCAGGAAGGCCTGAGTTCAAATCCCCATTCAGCCATGAAACTCACTGGATGACTCTGAGCCAATCATTTCTCTTTCAATCTGACTTCCCTCACAGGTTTGCTGTGAGGATAATCATAACCATGTACATTGCTCTGGGCTCCTTAGAGGCAGGATATAAATAGATAGATAGATAGATAGATAGATAGATAAACTGCAGTATGCACAACATTATCTTGGAAGATGTGGGAGCCACTTTGGTATATTAAAAAAATCCATTGTGAGAGCCATTTCCCACCTCCATGCAGTGCTGGAATAACTAAAGTGTCCCACTCCACTGAAGTCAACGGGGCCTTCTTATTGCAGAAGTCAAGAGCAGTTTTCCTGTCAGGATTTTGTCATTGAGGAGTTGGCAGCAATAGGGATGTGCATGGAACTGGTCTGTACACTCCCAGGAGGCGAGGCAGGGTCGTTTTAAATGACAGGAAAGGCTCTGCTGACCTGTGGGCCCTACCCCACCGCTTTCCCCCTGCTGGCGCTTTCCAATAAAGTGGGTGTGTTCGGCTGCAGCGTTCCTGCTTTCAGCCCCAGCAGTGTCGCCACGTTCATGGCCAGCGTGCATGCGCATGTCAAGAGTATCACCTTAGTCAGGTAATGACAAAGAGGCCACAGATAATTGTTTAATTTAGTTTTGATTTTAATTGTTTTGTTTTTGTTTTGATGTAAACTGCCCTGAGCCATTTTTGGAAGGGCGGTATGTCAATCAATCATAATATAATTCTAGATACACTTAATGACTGTGCCCTAGAATAGTTGGTCATGGAACCAACCAGAGAGAAGGCGACTTTGGACTTAATCCTGAGTGGTACCAAGGAACTAGTGTGAGATGTCAGTGTCTGGAACCTTCAGGGAACCCACTACCAGGAGGCCCCCACCCCCTGGAGGTGGGGGTCCTTCTTGATTTGGTGACCAGAACTGAATACACAGTACTCCAGATGTGGCCGCACCATAGATTTGTATAAGGGCATTATAATACTAGCATTTTTTATTTTTGATCCCCTTCCTAATGATCCCTAGCATAGAATTTGCTGTTCCCACAGCTGCCGCACATTGAGTTGACACTTGCAACAAGCTGTCCACCATGACCCCAAGATCTTTCTCCTGGTCAGTCACCGATACAGTAGGTCAGATCCCATCAGCATATATGTGAAGTTTGGGTTTTTTGCCCCAATATGCCTCACTTTACACTTGCTTACATTAAACTGCACTTGCCATTTCGTAACCCACTCCCCCAGTTTGGAGAAATCTCATAATGATGGAACTCCACCACCCCGCTACTCGCCTTAAATAAAGGGGCATTCCCTTGCCCCCTTAATTAAGCCTGTCATTATGAGACAGACTTAAAAGCAATCCCACACTGCCCTCTGCCCCTACCCCCCCAGCAGCCATGGATGTGGCCTGATATCCTGATATGAATTAGGACTATGGTGCACAGAGGAGTCAACCCATCCCCTCCCCCCATGGAGTTTCCAAATGATAATTTTGCTCCCCAGCAACTATTTGTCCCGGAAGTGGCTATTTGTTGCAAATATCTGGTTCAGTGGGGGGATTTTCAGTAAGATGAGTCCAAACCCACTGCTCAAAGCAGGAAACTGCTACAGCAACTTTTTATGTTCCAAATTTATACTGAGTGTATTCTTAGGAGCATTTAACACATATTAGTTATGCCTTAATTGTGAGGAGGTCCTGAGGAAAGTGTTCTTGCCTTGTATATTTACTACACTAGACCCGCGAGAGATCTAGCGAAGGGGTGTGGGGAGTAGACTGTAAGTCAGACTGAATGTAAGACTGCAGTCAGCCTGCCTCTGTTGTTTACAATCTTGCAGCTAACTTGGCAAGTTTTAATTACCCAATGCCATTTACTCCATATTAACATCTGTAAAACTTCGGTCTTGCAACTATTTATTTATTTATTTATTTACTTACTTACTTACTTATTTACTTATTTAGTACAGTTATATACCACCCCATACAAAAAGTCCCTGGGCAATTCACAGTATAAAACCATTAAAACATTGACATAATTAAAACAATTTAAAATACAATAAAAACTCTAAAACCAAAGCTTTAAAACTATAAACTAAAAGCCAGACTAAACAGGTATGTTTTTAGGTCTTTCTTAAAAACATTTAGAGAAGGGGAAACTCTAATTTAGTTAGGAAGCATGTTCCAGAGTCCTGGGGCAAATGGAGAAAAGGCCCAGTTTGCAACCGCAACCAGACCTCCCCAGATTATCCTAACAGGCAGTGGGGTGATGAAGAAGAAGGTGCTCTCTTAGTACCTCTCAGACCCAAGCTGTTTAGGGCTTTATAGGTAATAACCAGCACTTTGCATTTCGCCCAGAAACTTATTGGAAGTCAGGGTACTTCTTTTTAAATGGGTTTAATATGATATCTTCGGGCAAACTCGGAGACCAACCTGGCTACTACATTTTGTACTAACTGAAGTTTCTGAACTGCGTACAAAGGGAACCCAACGTAGAGCACATTGCAGTAGTCAAGTCTGGATGTTACCAGCATACGCACCACTGTTTTAAGGTCATTTATCTCCAGAAATGGACGTAGCTGATGAATCAGCCGAAGCTGATAAAAAGCACTCCTGGCCACTGCCTCAACCTGAGAAATCAGGGAGAGGTTTGGGTCCGAAGTACTCCCAGACTACACACCTGCTCTTTCTGGGGGAGTCCAGAACAGGCAGATCTAAACCATTTCCTAAGTCTCGACCTCCCACAATGTGTACCTCCATCTTGCATGGATTCAGTCTGTTTGTTCTCCTTCATCCAGCCCATTACCACCTCCGGGCAGGCATTTATGGAAATTAGGCCATTTCCTGATGAAGCTGACATGGAGAAATAGATTTGGGTGTCATCAATATACTAATAACACCCTGCACCAAATCCCCTGATGATCTCTCCCAGCAGTTTCATGTAGATGTTAAAAAGCATTGGAGCCAGTATTGAGCCTCTTGCTCTTGTTTTGAAGAGCAACAGTCTCCAAGTGACACCATCTGGAACCTACCCAAGAGGTAGGAGCAGAACCACTGCAAAGCCATGCCTCCCACTCCCACCCCCTTCAGGAGCCCCAGCAGGATACCATAATCAATGGTATCGAAAGCCACCTAGAGATCCAAAAAGATCAACCGAGTCACACTCCCCTTGTCAATTCCTAATTGGAGATCATCCAACAAGCTGATTAAGGCCATCTCAACCCCATAACCTGCACCAAAGCCAGTTGGAAATGGGTCCAGACAATCCGCTTCCTTCAAGACAGCCTGCAGCTGAGACGCCACCAACCTCTCAGTCATCTTGCCCAACCATAGGAGGTTAGAGACAGACCTATAATTGGCTGATTCTGAGGGATCCAATGCATGCCTCTTCAAGAGTGGTCTAATAATTGCCTCCTTGAGAAAAGGAGGCACCCTCAGAGAAACACACATGATCTTAACAAGGCCCTCTACAATAACCTCACTGCTGGATCATATTAGCCATGCTGAGCAAGGGTCAAGAGAACAGGTGGTAAGGCGCAGTGTCCCAAGTATCTTGTCCACATCCTTGGCAGTCACAAACTGAAATTGATCCAGTTTAACCACACAAGTGGAGCTGCTGGACAGCTCCACAATAGACTCTGCAGTAACTGTAGAGTCTACTGTAGTTCAGCTCGAATATGAGAGATTTTATCTGCAAGAAACCTCATTTTAAATGTCACAAAGGGTAACGGATGGATCCAAATACTCTTTCAGGGGAGAAGGGGCAGGTACTAGCCGTCTCACAACCTTAGAAAACTCCGCTGGATGTGAGCTTGCAGAAGCAATGCAGGCCGAAAAGAACTATATAAAACTGGCCTTGGGGAAAAGAAAGAGAGACAGAGTCTCAACCTTCCTTCAGTGGCTAAAGTCCAGACTCACCCTGTGTGCCATTACAGGAGAAGGGCAATTTTTGCTGATCTCCTCTTCTCTCTGAAGCCAGTTGTGCCTCCCAAAAATATTCCCTGGCCGTCAACCATTGTATCTGGGGCTGGTGGGAGTTGTAGTCCAAGTCTGAGAACCCCTGCACCATGTCACATTGACTCTGCAGTTTATTACCAAGAATTATCAGAAGTTATAATGCACTGAAAGAGCCAAAATGACATCGGTAAGATAATTAAAGCCAATATCATTAATCCCATTACAGTCTTCAACTTTCCAGAATGGAGAGGCAATCATGGGAAATGCTTCACCTGTTGAATCTCTGCCCATAACACAGCTGCTAATGTCCCAGAAACCTTTTTGTGAGGGAGAAGACAATCCTAGGCAGAAAAATGCTTTCAACTAAATAAATGAGTGGCCTAGAGAAGAGTTAGTGGAAGAGGATGCTGCAGAAAGAATACAACTTGCTTATTTCAAGGTACTTGCAGGCCCTTTGCCAAGATATTGCTAAGAGCTGCTCCTTGAAGTAGCAGCCTGAAAGTGAAATATCACAGAGGCAGGGCCCCCTCCTCCCATATGGCTGTGTGTGCTTGTTTTGTAACAATTGCTGTCACCCTGAATTTCCAAGAAATGTCTCCAACGGAAGCTCAATTTTTAATAGCAATGCAAGCTTGTTTGCTTCCATAACTGCAGCTATAAATAAGAAAACAAGGTTGCCCTGGGGGCGCTGATGGAAGAGGGAGGGGTGCATTGTTTACCACCGTTTTCCTTCTGCGGCCTGCACAGGCCCCCTCGCTCGAGGGCAACATGTGTGTATACTCCAGGCTATGCAAATTACCTCTCCCTCCACCGAGTGGGAAACGAACCTCTCTTGGGCTCATATTAAGGCAGTCTGAAAAGGAGGTTAACAAGCTTGGTAATTAGGCAAACTGAAAGCCTGCCCAACACGTTGCACCTTTCCAAGGCTGTGTGTTGATTATTATTACCTTGATACAATGGCCCCGAAGTACAGTTCAATGATTTAAATCTCAAGCACAAACGAGGCACCCACCTTTGCACCAGTTTCCCCGGGGGGTGGGGGTGGTTGGTAAGCAGACTGGGCTCTTAGCAAAAGAATAAATAAATAAATTTTGAAAATCAGCGAAAACAACCATTATAAACAAACTAAATTTGCGCAAGGTGAGGGAGGTCTGACAGCAACAGTCTCCTTTTGTAATATTCTTCACTCGGAGGGTTGCACCAAATTGGATTTCTCTCTCACCCCTCACCCCAGTGGTCAGCCATATGTGCCTTTCACAGTTGTGTCTAAAAAAGAGAAAGGAATAGACGTACCTTTCCCCATTACTACATCTCCATGCCCAGAAAACTTCACCTGGTGAATTTGTGCCTGAAATACAGGAATTAAAGCTGCGTGAGCACTATCAGAACAACGGCTAGGGAGATTACTTGGAAACTTCTGCATACAAGCATGCAGATGCTCTTTCCAGAGTGACCCCATCTGCTAAGGGAAATATCTCACAGTGCTCACACGTAGCCTCCCATTCCAATGCAAACCAGGTATGTGCTTAGCAAAGGGGACAATTCATGCTTGCAACCACAAGACCAGAACTTCAGAGTGGATACAGGTTTCCCAAGGGGTTGTTGCCACATAGCAACCCTCTGGTTCACATTTAACACATACCCATCAAATGCTCTTTTCGATTACTCAGATGGAGTTTGTGCACTTCTAGAGCCCTATTCACATGTGATGTTAACACTCATACAAGATGTGTGTGGTGCATGCAGGTACAGATCCGTACAGATTCTGTACACTCATATACAGGGGCTCACCTAGGTAATTTTGATGCCCAGACCTGAAAGGCTTCAGAGCCCCCCCCCCCGTTCACGAGTTAAAGTTAATTGAGTTTTTGGTGCCACAGTTCAGCACGGCGGGGTGGTGTGGTGGCAGGAGGCCCCCCCGGGTCTTTGGAGGCCCCCCTGGATGTTGGAGGCCACGGACTGGGTCCCCAAGGTCTGGGGTTAAGAGCGCCTCTGCTCATACAGTGGCGTATCGGGGGGAAATGGCGCCCAGGGCAAGCTCTGGCCCTGAAATGGCACCCCCCGGCCCCCACATACCTGTGAGGGCGCGGCGGCGCCCCCCAGGCGGCAGATCGCCGGCAGTGGCAGCGATTCGGTGGTGGGTCGCCCGCCAAGTGTGGCAGCGGGGGTGCGGCGGCGATTTGGCGGTGGCGGGCGGTGGCGGCAGCCCGCCCGTGGACCGCCGAGTGCGGCGGTGGCTGGCTGGTGGCTGGCATGGTGGCGATGGGCTGTAGTGCGGCCCGAGCGGAGGCGGCAGCGGATCGCCCGCCGAGGACGGAGGGCAGGCCACAGAGTGACGCCAAGCCTGCCTCCTGGCCCGGCATCGCTTCCCAACTGCGCAGGCGCCTCGATCCGGGGGGGCGGGGGGGAACCACTTTTTGGCGCCCCCCACGTGACCCACCGGGGTGGCGCCCGGGGCACGTGCCCCCCCGCCCCCTATCGTTACGCCCCTGTGCTCATACACATGTTTGTGTGAATGACTGTACCTGTGTTCATTTTAAAACTGAACCTGGATACAGGTCCTTCAAAAGCATGGTATAAAAAGGAAGTGTACTTCTGTACCTGCGTTTAGCATAACATGTGAATGCCTATGCCTGTGTACAGAACTGTACCTGTGTACACCGTACACTTGTATGGGTCTTGAACCTAACGTGTGGATGGGCCTATTATGTTTTATGAATATACAGATGTCTGTACACTCGTACACATTTTTGTGTGAAGGACTATACCTGTGTTCATTTAAAAATGAAGTCTCTCCTTGGTGTCCCAGGTTGAGGCAGTGGCCAGAAGTGCCTTCTATCAGCTTCGGCTGATACGCCAGCTGCATCCATTTCTTGAGTTAGACGACCTCAAAACAGTGGTACATCTGCTGGTAACCTCCAGACTGGATTACTGCAATGCGCTCTATGTGGGGCTGCCCTTGTACGTAGTCCGGAAACGACAGTTGGTCCAGAATGTGGCAGCCAGGCTGGTCTCTGGGTCATCTAGGAGAGACCATATTATTCCTGTATTGAAGGAGTTACACTGGCTGCCAATATGTTTCCGTGAAAAATACAAGGTGTTGGTCATAACCTATAAAGCCCTAAACAGCTTGGGCCCTGGGTTTTTAAGAGAACGGCTTCTTCGTCATGAACCCCGCCGCCCATTGAGATCATCAGGAAAGGTCCGTCCGTATTTGCCACTGGCTCGTCTGGTGGCTACTCAGGGAAGGGCCTTCTCCATTGCTGCCCCGAGGCTTTGGAATGCGCTCCCTAGTGAAATAAGAGCCTCCCCATCTCTGACATCCTTTAAAAACTCCTTAAAGACGCATTTCTTCACCCAGGCTTTTAACTGATATTGTTTTGATTGTTTTGAATGTTGTTTTTAGAATATTGTTTTAAAATTTTAAATTGTGTTTTAAATTTCTTGCTTTTAAATTTTGTTTTGTTTTGTTTTTGTTTTTAATTCGTGTTTTACTTTTTAATCTTGTAAACCGTCCAGAGACGCAAGTTTTGGGCGGTGTAAAAATATGATAGATAGATAGATAGATAGAGAACCTGGATACGGGCCCTTTAAATGCATGGTACAGATAAAGAAGTGTATTTCTGTACCTGCGTTCAGCATAACATGTGAGTGATTGTACCTGTGTACACATCTGAACCTGTGTATACTGTGCACTTGTTGTATGAGTATGGAACATAATGTGTGAATGGGCATTTTGAAACCCAATATAAAGTGCCAAACTGGCACTGTCAAACCCAAGACAGAGGGTAGAGTGTCTGTCAAATGCAGCATCTACTGTTAAAAAGGTTATGGAAGAGACAAGTGGATATACTTACTTACTTACATTTTTATTTCTCTCTCCTCCCCCTTCCCTTCCCTTTCCTCTCCTTCCCATATTTATAAACTGTTTGACATCTAACCCAGGTGGTGCACATGTATTAAAAACACAGCAACTATAAAACAAAATAAAAACATTTTTCTAAACAGAACAAAAGCAACAATTTAGAAGCCTTTTAACTAAAACCCTGAGAAAACAGGTGCTTTTTAAAGGCAGCCAGAATTAGAGAAGCTCCTATTTTGACAGGGAGCACATTCCAAAGCCCTGGGACAGCCATAGAGAAGCCCTGGCCCCAAGTTGCCACCAAACGGGCCGGTGGCAACCATAGCCAGAGCTCCCCAGATCATTTTAATAGGCAGGAGGGTTCATGACAGAAGAGGCACTCTCTTTAATACCAAGCTGTGGAGGGCTATATAGGTAAAACCATCACTTTGTATTTTGTATCCTTATCCCTAGGTTAAGGGTTGTGTGTGTGTGTGTTGCAGGCAGCCCACACACACACCACACACACACACAGCCGAGTGGCAAGAGTTCTAGGCTGAGGAAGGATCCTCAAGAGGCACAGAGCATTGAGGGATGCCGGAGGACTTCCTCCTCTGCCTGCCTGCTCTGCTGCTTGCTACAGTGCGGCTCGTGTGCCAGAGCTTGTAAAAATAAATCGGTCATGTGTGGGGAGGCAGGCAGGAGCCTGCCTCCCCACCAGCCCTGCACCCCGCCAGCAGTTTGGGGCGTGTGCACAACCTAAATAAATCAAAAAGTGCCACCTGGGAGAGGTCCAGGAGGGAGAGCTCAGTCTCTCTACAAAATTATCCAAAGGGCACAAGCATGGAAGGGAGTGTGTTGCTGGTCATCAGTGATGTCTTAGGCTACAGATGTTATGACTCTTACTAACATTCCAGGTGGCTTTGCAGTCAGTATTGGAGAGGCTAGCTGGAAAGGTGTGTGTGTGTGGGCGGAAATCCTACAATTATAAACTATTCTAGTTAAAATGCTGGAAAATGCTGATTGCCTGATTCTTCATATTGGAATGCTGGATCAGCCCATTACCACCAAATATAAAGTCCCATAAGTCAGCAGCACAATCAACCCATACATATTTTGATTTGAGGGGGTGGGCCTCCCAGGCCAGAGGGTGTGACTTCCTGGAAGGCTTCAGCCACAGCAGCTCTTGCCCTGCCAATTAATTACTGCAGGCAGCCATCCACTAAGAAATGGCAGGCACATCTAACTGCGGTGGGCTTCCATCCTTGAGCCACTTCAGGTAGGTGGGCTGCCCAGTTCATGTGCTCCTAATCAAGCTATTCTCCCCTCTTCCTCCCTCCCTGAACTTCTAATTAAATGTAGCAGTCTCAAGAGTTCAAACCATACGTCCCCCTTTTAAAATCACACCCTATTTTGTATTGGCTGCTGCGCAAGGCTGAGAAAGGATATTACCGCTTTTTATGATATAATATCCCTCTAATTGGTGCTTCATAGGGCCATGCCTGAAATTCTTGTCAATTTTGTCCTAAAACTCCAGCTTGCGGTTTTCTCTTTGGCCTCAGCATGCTGGAAAAAGCCATTCAAGGCGTGAGGCGACTGGTATTGCACAATTCAAAAGTACCTTAATGTGTCAAAAATGTTTGGGGGAAGAAAGCGCCACTGTAAATGCAATCACGTACATTGGTGTCCCCATTGTTAAGCGAGAGGCAAAGTATTGCTAATTGTCCTGCGTTTTAGCAGGGTTTTTAAAGCATTATGTCGTAAGTACACCGAAGGGTCAATTTGTGAAGTGAAATACTTAGCATGCAAAGCGTCATACAAGATGCTGTGTAATACTTGACCTCTCAGCATAATAAATGTAGCAGTGAAACGCTGAGCATTCAGGCAGGCCTGAATAGAGCCTCTGCAGAGGAACAAAACCAGAAAATGTTCTCTTCATTCCCTTCTCTTTTTTTCCACTAAGCGAAAATTATTCTTTATAATGGCCATTGCAGCAATTAGCAAGCATTTCGGAGTGGGGGGGGGGAGGAGGAAGGCGAATAAATGTGCAGAAATAGCCATTTCTTAGTGGAAACGAGATTTTTGTATGGAGGCTGCAAACTACTTGGAGGTATATGGATAATGGTTGCCAGAGCTCTCTTTGCTTCAGAATACAGCGTGGGTGGGTCTAAAGATTTCCTCTTTGCAGCTAAATGTTTAGACATTTGACTATTTTAATTTTACTCACAGTCTGGCTCGATTGACCCTGTTTCCCTCCATTGATCATTTCTTGTATGCCTGGAAGCAAGTGTGCAGATGAGGACGGGGGCCTTCCAATTAGAGCTGTGTGTGACACGCAAGTACAATCAAGGGCTGTCCGCTGAAACTGCTCCAGTATTTTAAATTTGCCTTCCCAGATCAATACATTTTAATAATTCAGCATGCTTGGTAGGCAGTTGTTGTTCTCAGCAATGATGGACAGCCTAATTAGAGGTTGATGTATTTCTTCCCCCACCCCCAGAAGATTAACTTTCTAAAAGTTTAACTTCACAAAAAAGCCAAACTTCTCTCATCAGTGGGTAAAAAGGCTCAAAGTATTCCTGCTAACTTATCATCAGACACTGGGCAAAATTTGGGCAAGTTGTATATTAATAATTTTTGCAACAAAAAAAAAGTTTGACAGGTTTTAGGCTCTTGTACTTCAGAGTATAGTTTCTTTTGTCTCGGGGGAAAATAAAGGAGTTTCATGGACAACAGCAGGAGCAAAGCGTTCTTGTTCTGAACAGGGACAGATCTCAAGCTTCCTTTTTGTTTTGTTATGTTTTGAAAAAACCTCTGGATCACTAATGTGTAATGCATAACTTCTTATATACACTCCATTTAGATTACCAATTCACCAAGTTTCCTTCTTCCTTTTCTCCCTCCATCTTTTTCAATTCCTCTGCTTCTGGTTGTCAGCAGAGTAATTTCTCAAACTGTGGTCTCTGACTGTTTTTCTATACAGGCACTTATTTCATTTAATTCAAAGACAATAATTTGCTTTCTTGATCATATTTGCCCAACTCAATATTTGACAAAACATCCTAGTTTTCTATTGGTGGCTTAAACAAGGTCCACTGAAGAATACTCTTAATGTTTCCCATACAGAGATTTTAATATAAACATATTTTTGGAAATTACTGGAGTGACCAATTAAACAGTCATTACATGCCGCAAGGTATGGAGTTTGATTGTACTTAGGGTAGAAGGTGGGGTTGGAATGGAGGGACATGATAGAAATAATAAGATATCTATAATGTATACTTAAATAAAATGTTTTCTTAACTCATTAAAAAACCCCAGAAAGTTTCAAACCACAAATGGTAAAAAGCAATAGTGAATTGACATATGGTATATCTGTTGATACTTTAACCACATATTTAAAATATGGATCACTATGCATATGTATATTTTAATTACAGCTGTCTTCTGTGGAAAGGGTTTTGGTGCTGATAGAAGGGTCAGTTATCTGTATTTCATTTGATTCATATTGCATTTAAGGTAATTTTATGAAAAAAAAATGAACTGCCTGTGTAAGTTAATTGAAGGAGCCCTTCATTGTTGCCAAATAATATTAGTTGTATTGAGGTACTGTAGTAATATTTAATTAACCAATTCATTGTTAGAACTAAAGACAGTTAACTATAAAACTGTGTACCAGGCAGTTTTACAAAGGACTATCCACCATCAGCCCTATTAAAGATAGACATCTCCCTCCCCGCCCCCAAGAAAAGAAAAGAAATTGGCTCAACTGCTTAAAGATAATCATTGCTATATTCTGTTAGTTTATTGTGAGAAAATGAAATGAGCACAGATAACAAACAGAATAAAATTGGGTACCAGATAAGCACAGAGAAATATAATCTGCAATTTGATTTTAACTGCAAATAACATGAATATTCTTTGAATTAGGACTCTTTCATGATATGGACCTTCTTTCTTTTGAAGACCCCCTCCAACTCTAAATGAAGCTTTTTCTGAAAGCAGAGCAAAGGTGCAGTCCTAAGCATACTTACTTAGAAATAAGTCCAATTAAAATCAGCTCAAGACACATGACCCATGGTCCCTGTACCAGGGATTCCCAGATGTTGTTGACCACAACTCCCATCATCCACAGCTTCAGCGGCCTTTGGCTGGGGATGATGGGAGTTGTCGTCAACATCATCTGGGAATCCCTGTTCAGTGTTACATGGGTGACACTGTTTTTTTCAAAACAGTGTCACCCATCCCATGAATGCTTCTGCTCACCCATGCTTCTACTCACACATGGAGGAAGAGACATTTTCTTCTGGCAGCAGTTCCATATGCCTTATTGGGTGCTACTCAGGATAGCCCCATGATCTTAATTGTATGGTATGCTCAGGAGCTGCCACTGGAAGGGGAAGCTTAAAAGTTGCCCCCGCAAGCATGTGCAGCACGTGTAGGTTGGGAGGGATCCCAGGCACAGGGACTTAATTCTTAGTAAACATAGTTAGTATCAGATTGCCATATTTAAAAAACAAAACAAAACAATTTAAGTTGGCTTTTGGTGGCCAAGGAAATTATGGAATGTTGCAAGAATTTTAAGATTGAAAAGATTGTGGCTATTCTTATCTGATGTGTACCAACTAATATGTTGGTACCCAACTCGTCTTTATTCTTCAAAACAGGGTGAACGACAAATCAGATCAGTAAATGCAATTCTCTTTTGACAAAAAGGGCAGAAACAAATGTTATGGGGCAAACATGAGTTTCACTTACTGTATTTGCCTTGTACTGGAAGTTTTTCACACTCGACTTTTGAAGCCCTTTAGCTTGCATCTCCTCCAGAATGGAGGGTGTGCGTTCACATATTGGGCAGATTTACCCCAAAGTCCCTGTGAGCTCTTGGGGAGCACTTCACACACAATTTGGGTTTTTCACTGAACATTAGCATGCAGCCCAATTTACATATGGGGTAAAAAAAAATCGACCTTTTGCATCTAGTTTTTGGGATAACTTTGAGTTCATATTAAAGCTTACCAGAAAACTCACGGTAAAGCCTGCTGTGTGGAGAACTCCCTGGTAATGCAGGGACATTTTCAGGGGAGAACTAGTAGCTGTGAGACAGTCATTAACTTTCCATGCTAGCCAGTTCTCTTCTGCAGATGCCCTCCTGCTGCTGTCCCCCCACCCCCCAAGTCTGGAAGAAGCTGTAGAGGAAAATGTCCTGGGAGGGGTGCATTTGCAGGGGAGCACTGTATGACATTGGGGAGGGGATTAACTGCCCCACCTGCAAATTCCTCCCCTGAAAATGCCTCCCCCTCCCCCCACACATTTGGAAAACACATTTCCTGATATAAAGTGTATTTCTGCTCTATATCTTTCCTGTTTTATTCATGTATGAATGACTCAAGTCTAGTTAGGCTATATTCAGCTACTTACTGGTACATCTTTAGGATCTGTATCTCCACACAATGAGTTAATAAACTGTTGGGCATTGTTCACGTATCTCGAGTTAAGAGGCCAGGTTTCTAGGTCAAAAGATATATGTAATCTGGGACCTCATTCTTAAGAAATCAGCCACTAAGAAGGTAATTAGAAAATGAGCATTAAAAATCTGAGTTCAGATTCCATCCAGGTTCATCAGTACTTTTTAATTCTTCAGTTTAGACGCTAAGTTTGAAAAGTGGTTTAATAACAGGTTCAGACATTTTGAACCAGTTCAAATACATTTCAATAATATCATACTATTTTTTGCTTGTATTGCAACTCTATACAAGAAAATAAATAGATAAATAAATAAAGAGATAAAATACATCATGTTTCTCAAATTAAATAGTTATTTAAGTGATTTATTTTTTGTGCATTTTTAAAAAGAGTCTTACAAACAAAAAGCAACAGGATTGAAAACACAAAACAAAACAGGAAAGTGCTTGGTTTAGGATGAACAGTGGAAAGGAACCAAGGAGGAAATGTAGTGCCAAGTAGTAATAATAAACTTTCTGCCTGAGTTAAAGAATCCTCCATATTGAGTGGAGGCCTTGTTGCTGGACAACAGCCTGTGAGTTTGCAGACCTCTGCACAGGAGGACTGCTAGTCCTAGGATCTGCCTACCAATCTCTCCTGCTCCTCCTCCTCCTCCTCTTCTTTTCAGATGTCTCACTGGGGTGTTTTCCAGACTACGAGAATAGTGCCGGTTGAAGTGTTGCAAAGTGAGATGGTATGAGGCAGCGGCTTAAAACAGCGAGTACAGTGTTTCTTGGTGCGTTTTTCAATGCATTGTGACAGGATCTTGTCTGTTCATATTGCCCACCACTGCAGCATATTTTCCAGGCAGGGGGTGTCCATATTCCACCTGAATTGCATTCACTGCCCCCCCACCCCTATTTCAGGCCAATAGGGTCATGGAGGTGATGGGCCAGGGTACAGCCATTACCACCACCACCACCCCACCATATGTAAGGTCATTAAGCTAAAATGCGGATGTAGCAGTCAGCTGACTGCTTTAGCTGCTTGCTTGCAACAGGATTAACCAATGTATGAATCACTTCTGTTTCCCATAAGAAAGAAAGAAGAATAGCTCTTTGTTCTGTAAGTGCGAGGGATAACGGAATACACAAAAGTTACACTTGAAAACCAGAAGGATGGTGTATGCTAACTAGCAGAGATGGGAGGGGGAGATAGTGGAGGGCTGGTGTGACTGAAACTTTGTAAGTTTTCCTATATAAGCCTGATGCTAAGTTTTCTGTGTGTGCTTGGGAGCGATCCTCAGCACCTTTATTCTGTGCAGAATAAACTTTGAAAGATTTCCACCCTTGGTGTGATCATTGATTCTTTCATGCCAGGCACAAACCCCAATTTTGGGACAACAGAGGGGGTGGGGAACCGCTGACATGACAAACTCTTAAAAAAAAAATCTTGGTGCCTTTGCGCAAAGCTGCCAGCAGTGGGAAGCGCAGCTCAATCTGCTCTGCTTTGCACTAGCAAGAGTATAAGTTAAGGCCGAAAGTGGAAATGAAATGGAACAGAATTATTTTTTAAAAAAAATACATATCAAATTGCAGAGAAATATGTGACCAAAAGCTAGGTCCAAAAGCTGAAATGAGAGTGAGAGGAGATTGCGCCCTTGTGCAGGAAATGGAGCAATAACATTTTTTAAAAAAGTGGCCGTACATATCAACAGTTCCTTGATCTGCCGAATGAGCCAGCCAATCCATAGCGCACAAAAAAGGAGGAAATATGAATGTGTCCTAAAAACAAGTCTGATTAAAAAACAGAAACAAATGTGATAGAAATCAAAAGCCAAAAGCAAATGAAAATTCGGTTGCACTTTTGTGCAAGAACCAAGGTGGGGGAAAAAAATTTCATTGACGGGACAGAAAGGAACTGTAAAATTCAACAAATGGTTGCACCGTGATTTGAACTGTCCATAGCACACCACACTGCAATGCATATATGACGGAGCAAGCCTCCTACAATGGAAAAATACAGCTACTTTCCTGCAATGCATATACAACGTTATAGGGCTACAACACATCAATAAAATCCAAAACAAGGCATCGGAAATATGAACGGCACCCTGCTGACAGCAGAGTGACTGCGATGTCAGAACATGGGAAATATGGAGGGGTACTTAGTGGACACGTTGTGAAACTGTTGCAGGGTGTTATCTGGAAAACACCTGGGAAATACAATTTATTTCATTCTGTATATAGATGGAGCAGAGAAGAGTCCCCATCACCCTCAAAAGAATCTCCTGATTACTGAAGCACTTATTTTGCAATGATTACTACTTTTTGCATATATGGTTCAGTTCCAGTTCAGGTCTAAGGTGACCAAGAGATTTTAGGTTTGGGATAAGTTCTGGGTCATTGGCGGGGGGGGGGGGGGACGGGACTAAATCAGTTTTTGTGTTCAGGTTCAGTTTTCCATGCCACTTAGCATAGCTCTCAGTTAAACTGGGTTCATGTACTGTAGTGAAATGAATTGTGAGCTTCCTTCTATAGAGTGTGTGTCTGGGCTTGACTTGTTTCTTGGGTTGGGCTCCTTCAAAACCTCTATGCAGTTTAGGATGGCTATTCCTTCATTGCATAGAGTAGGATTAGTGACCATGTTCCCAAGTGCAAGGAAATTACAAAACTCCAGTTACTTGCCTAGCAAGGGTACTAGAAAGGCAGGTTCTCTGTATGTGAGTGCTTTGAAATGTGGGTGACAGGGACTCTTCTTTTTGAATACTGATGGAATAAGCCAGTTCTCAAAACTAATATCATTTGTATAGTGCTCCATATATATTATCTCACAAATGGCCTAGGTGAATGTTTCATTTCACTGCCGTCCAGACTATGGTATAGTCATCCTTTGCCAACTACGAGGGTTCTATTCTGGCAAAACCTCGCCGTTGACAAATTTGTGGTTGGCGAGCATTTGAAATCAATGGGAAACTGGGGGTTAGGGGAACTGTGGTCTCAAAAAGACTGAAAAATCAAAGAAAAATACAAAATATTTGCCCAAAATCACCTAGAATCCCTTAAAATAATCAAGAATAAGCAAGAGGAGTAAACAAATTGAACCTCTGGGAAATTTTGAAACCCCCCCAAACAACTCAAAGTCATTTTAAATCAGAGGAGCTGGCAGTGTCAGCAAGAGGAATGAGCAGATTGAACGTTTGAACCAAAATTGCAGAACCGCCCCCATCACTACAAAATCTTGCTAAACCCCTGCTACTCAGGTCACGGTTGGCGAGACCAGTCACAATTTCCCAGTCCCAGATACTCAAAACCGTGATTGGGAAAACCATTGTTGGCGATGCAGTCATTGATACAGTCATTGTTGACTGTATTACAAGTGTGTGGAAGCCATCAAGCTTCCCAACAATTTTTCAGTGAAGTGTCTAGACTTAAAATAGTCTTGAAGAGATGCTAAAGGGCCTTGGCCTTCCTGAAGCACTTGAGTATTTTGCATAAAAGAGGCCTGTTTCCATGCAGTCCACACACCTCTCAAATGAATAGGGTCCCTCTCTGTCACTACTTTGTTCATACTGCTGTTTTTTCCTCCTTGATGCTAATTTCCAAAAAGGGAGTCAGGGATCCCTGTTGAGAGACCTTGGGTGCTCCTGTACATAGGTGGCGCAGTAGGAGTGGCTGGACATTGAGGCAGCTCTCATTGGAAGCTTGAAGGGACCGAGCTGATTTTTAATTGATCTGAGAACAATTAGATTAATTTCAAACTTGAGATGGACATCAAGGTAACCTAGCCAACATTCCTGTAATATTACAAGTGGAAACATGGGAGGACCGAACCTCCTGCCACAGTTAGCTCTGTTCACAGGATTTTCTCCCTCCACCATAGATGCACATGGCCAATAGGCTTGTGCCCGAAACGTTTTGGAGGCAATTGTAAAGGCCTCCGAAACGTTTCAGTGCTGGGGCGGGATTTGGTGCTTCGGCACCGGCAGGGGTAGTACTTTAAGGGTGGGGGAGGGTGTACTCACCCCCCCGCCGTGTTTCTCCCGCTGGCGCTCTCCAAATTTCAAGCCCCTTGGGGTGGCAGCGTTCCTCCCTGCCGCCCTGTTCCCCCCGTTGGCCGGAAGTGGCCGGAAGTTGCGAGTGCGCCCATTGTGCACTCGTGCGCACGGCAGACGGGTGGACGCGCGCTTGCAACTTCTGGCCACTTCCGGCTGATGGGGGGAATGGGGTGGCAGGGAGGAACGCTGCCGCCCTGAGGGGCTTGAAATTTGGAGAGCGCCGTCGGGGGAAACGCGGCGGGGGGTGTGAGTACACCCTCCCCCGCCCTTAAAGTACTACCCCCGCTGGTGCCAAAGACTATTCGGGCACATCCCTAATAGCCAAGTATGTAATCATCAACGTCAATAATGATAAAATGCTACTGAAAAGCTGTTTTCAGAGGACTGTTAGCACTGTTACGGCAGAAATCTGTAATGTGAATTCATTGTTGGCCTTTGGGAGAGCTCTTAAAACCTATCTTGACCTGGCCTTCCAGGGTTTTTAATTTATTGTAATTTTTTTTCAACTGCTGTAAGTGCTTGACCTGGTTCTCCAGGGTTTTTAACTGTTTAAATGTTTTAACTGTTAATTAGTAATTAGTTTTATGCTGTTTTTATAGTTTTGATTTTGATTGTTAATTGATTTTAATTGTTTTTACTTTGATGTAAACTGCAATTTTTGGAAGGGCGGTATATAAATCGAATAAATCCTCTCTAATAAAACGCTTGGTGTCCGTCCGTGGACGGACACCAAGCGTGCGTTCGTGCCTCGACTGTTCTGAGCATGCGCGGAGCGCATGCTCAGAACAGTCCAAGAGAGACACGACCGCCAGCACCCGGCGGCCATGTTGGGCGGCCAGAAGCGGCCGCCCGAAGAAGCTGGGAAGCAAGGAGAGAGGCGGCGGGGTAAGCTGGCCGAGACGGCGGCAGAGCCGCCGTCTCGGCCAGAGGAAGACGGGCGGGGGGCCAGAGGAAGCCGGGCGGGGGCAAGAGGCGGCGAGGAAAGCCGCCCAAGGTGGTGGTGGAGCCGCCGCCAAGGCCTGGCGGCGCCGGCAACGCCCGGTGGCGGAGACACTTTGGGTCCCTTGCCCGGCCGGGAATGTTAGGCGGGGGCGGCCCAGATCGGACCGGCAGCGTGGCCATGGAGGCGGTGGCAAGGGGAAGACTGGGCCCCAACTGACTAAAGTTGCCGGGTGAGTGGTGGGTGGAGCGCAAGACTTCTGGGGAGGGGGGAGGGCAAGAGGGAGTGGGGGTGGGCCCGGATCACTTACTAGCGCCCGTTATTTAACGGGCCTGAAAACACTAGTAAATAAATAAATAATCAACCACCTACCTTTGTGAGTCAGACATGGAGTCAGAAATAAGACACCACACCTACAGTCTAAAGTGGTACAGCCCAGAATTCCACTACCAAATTCTGCATTCTGTGTAGATTGGCTCATAAATGTTCTCCAGGTTTTTCTGCATACCAGCTTCATCTTCGAATGAATAGTTAAAATTCCCTATTTAAATTAACTGCCATGTGCTCCATGTCCCCATAATGAGACTGAACAGATTCAGCATTACTTGACTGCAAATTGTATATCAGGTTCTTTCTCAAGTAAACTTAGGCTTGTATGTGCTATGCCACTTACCTGACTTCTTCAAAATAACCCAAATCTAGAAACACAGTGATAGTTTTATGTTAAACATTTCAATATGGTTGTCTAAATTCTGTCATGTCTAAAGTTCAAAATAAGTTGAATGATCCTTACCTGTTTTATAACATTACTAAAGTTTTCCCACACACTTATTGGTGGCTTCTCAGCACCAAATATTGTGTCTTGGACTTTAAAACGCATACAATTATAGTATATGAAAAATACCAAGCTGTAATTTTCCAGTGCACTAACATGGAATTTCAGCCAGCTCATGTAAAGTACAAAACTTATACCGGTACTTCAGTTCATATGAAGTAATTGACCCCACTTTCTGTTTTCTTAACAGATACTTTTAAATAAAAAGCCCAATGAGCTCTAAACAAATTACACAGAAAGTGTTCAAGCAAGAGGTAGTTATGGTAATTCATAACTATGCTTATAGCAGTAATTGGAATTATTGCAATACTGGAATAATGGGAATTTTGGAATATTTTGTACGTATTAATTACAAACTTCATCCAAAATCATACACAAGTTAGAAGGCCAAAACAAAATCAAAAACAAACAAGGAGGCTAAATTTCTGCATTTCTGTCAATTATTGCGTGTTGTCATATGGAAATGTTACAGTAAGGCTGCAAGTCTTTTGCTGTTCAATGAGTTGGAATTAAACATGCTAATTTAAGGTCTCTTTCAAGTATTTTATTTAACTACTTTGGCCTTTAATTCCTTTATGCAGCATCATTTAATGTAATGTTATTTATATATATGAAGCATGTTATACTTATTAACCAATGTGCAAAAATCTAAACTACAGATTTTAAGTAATGGGCTAATTACAGGACTTTAAAGCCACCTACTGAGTTTTGCTAAGCTTAACAACAGGTTCACTGAACTGGATAAATTTATTCAAACTTGTGGAAATGAGCCCCATTCTACATGCAGTCATACTGGGAAAACACACAAATTATTCCTCAATACTAGTTTAATGGGTCAAACAGTGAACCTGAATACTGAACATATATCTGCATCTTGAAACAGTAGAGAAGCTATAGGCCCTTGGAGAGAAAAGAAAGTGCCTATTCATGGCTTCTTCCTCATGTTTGTAAATAATTTTTTTTTAATTGTTGGAATGAGTATAGTCGTTTTTCAAAGGGCTGGATCCAAAGAACCAGGAGTGGGAGGAAAATAGCGGCTAGTGCGGTCCTGCAAATGCTCGCACAAGTGCAAGAATTTATCACAAAAGCCATAACAGATAGATTCTACAGCAGTTTTCCTGCTTCCACAAAAGGTTGTGCAGACTCCTGCAGAAGAACATGGTCTGATATCTGAGAGAGCTGCTGTCAGTCACAGTACTGGGCAAGATGGACCAATGTTCCTACTCTTCTTATCATAGGTCTGAGTTGGATCTTGCATATGAAAACATGAAAACATACATCTGCCATATATGTGTCAGACTACAGGCCTGGCCCAAGGCTATCCAGCACCTGAAACAATGTGGGAAGTCACTGTTGCTTACTCTTGGAAGCCCCCAAAGCATACCACATGCCAATTTCCACTTCCCAGTCTTCCCTGACATGAGGGTGGCAGCTGCACTCTTCTTCTTACCATCCTTCTCCCATTTGTCCATCCTGCCCGGTACTGGGCAAAAGGAAATATGTGGAGAACTCAATGTACTTCTTCCTCCTCCATGCCCGCCCCCTGCCTTTTCCAATGGCAGAGACTAGGGTAGATGAGGAGGAGGGAGAAAGATGAGTGGTGGTGGCAGCAGGAGCACTGCTGCCACCACCTGCAAATAGGAGAGGCCGCCTGACTGCTAATGAAGCAACTGGAGAAGTGGCCAGAAGTGGTGGGCTGCAGATCTGTAATCAGAAGTGGCTGCTACACTATATGCCTCATTAGCAGGCCAGTCATTGGCCCATCTAGTTCAAAATTGTCTACTCTGACTGGCAGCAATTCTCCAAGACATAGGAAGCTGCCATATACTCAGTCAGACCATTGGTCCATCTATCTAGCTCAGTATTGTCTTCACAGACTGGCAGCGGCTTCTCCAAGGTTGCAGGCAGGAATCTCTCTCAGCCCTATCTTGGAGAAGCCAAGGAGGGAACTTGGAACCTTCTGCTCTTCTCAGGGCAGCTCCATCCCCTGAGGGGAATCTCTTGCAGTGTTCACACTTCTAGTCTCCTATTTATATGCAACCAGGGTGGACCCTGCTTAGCTAAGGGGATAAGTCATGTTTGCTACCACAAGACCAGCTCTCTCCTTTATAGCTTGGGCAAAGGTATTTCCTAGACCTTCCACCTACAATACTTTTAAATAGAGATACCAGTTTTGAACCTGGGATCATCCATACACAAAGTATATTAATTAGAGCTTACATTATTGACTTTAAAAGTCACATACCTGAGAACTAGTGTAGTTCAGTTCTTTAAAATGTATAGTGGGGTGGGGTGGGGCACAGTCTGTTAAAATGTAAGAAACAACACCAAGCAGATTAAAATTCCAACCCACGCTAGCTTTAACTTTGGTCACCAGAGCAAGACTCAATAATACCGTCTCACAATACTACTGAATGATGTTCAGGTTTTGGCAAGTCTCTTGAGAAAAGGAATTCTACAACGGAGGGGTTGCCACTGACAATACTTCTCTACAGCTCCTTTGTGGTCCTCGCTTGGCATACAAGAAGTGAGCTCAAGAAGGCACCCATATGGGAAAAAGCAGTCTCTTGAGTAGGCTGCACTTGAGCCCATACAAACGGAGAGCTGTATTAAGTGACTGGCACATCCAAAAATTGTCCTTTGGCAGTATTCCAGTGAGCACAGGATTGCTGTGAAGTCAGACAAAGAGCAAACTGAAAACCATATTAAAAGTGCATATGCACAGTAAATAAAAATGTGTGCGATCCAGCCAATGTTAATGCCAAATTCATCGAAATGGGAAAAAGTTAAGCATGTTCTTCATTCTCCCTTTGAAATCAATGGGACCAGCAGTGTTTGGCTTTGACTGGATTGTGCTCAATCTGTGTAAGCAATGGGCAATAATGTGCACAAACCGAGCTTCGGGCACAGGTTTGGTGCCACAGGGCGAGCGGGAGCTTTCAGAAAGAGGAGAGCATGTCCTTACCTGCCCTCCGCTGCCCTATGCAGCTTCCTGCTAGGGTGGCACATGGCACCAGCACACACATGGCATCCATGCATGTGCATGCATAATCTGTGTGGTCAGCATAGTGTTACTGACCATGCAAATGGCATCCACGGATGCCATGTGTGTGCTGGCACCATGCATGGGTACTTGGGACACGCGCTGCTCCAGCAGGAAGCTGCATGAGACAGCAGAGAGCAGGTAAGGAGCTTGTCTCCTCCTCCTCCTTTATTTTATTTATTGATTGTAAAATTTCTATACCGCCTTTTATTAAAATAATCTCAAGGCAGTTTACAAATAAAATAAAAACGACACAATAAAAATTAAAATAAAATATACAAATACAAATACAAATAGTTTAAAAAACATGAACAATACAAAGCAGCAGGAACACTTATTTAAAAGCCTGGGTAAAAAGCCAAGATTTTACTTGCTTGGCCGGGGGAGCGGAGGCTCACCAGGGCACTTCCCAGACTAGCTGCTGGAACAGCAGCACAATGCCTCCATTTGGGCAAATCACATTCAGGACGTAAACAGCAGGAAAGCAGTCTCGCAGCAACTAACAACCCCCCCCCCCCCCAACAGCAACTTTTTCACGCCGGATGTACGATGTCCTTGCTCTACATTGCAGCTATTAAATTCGCAACAAGGCATTGGAAATGTGAATAGTACACTGCTGTCCCCATACGGACTGCTGTGTCATGACGCAGGAAGTGTGGAAGCATGCTTCCAAGATATGTCCTGACCCTGTTGTAGGGTCTAGTCTGGAAAGCACCCAGGAGAGCTTTCAAAGTCTGGGGGCAATGACTGAGAAGGCCCTGTCCCGTATACATGTCAGGCGAGCCTCCCTCATTGTCAGCACACAGAGCAGGGCCCCCTCTGGTGACCTCGTCAGAAACCCTTGGGAGCAGGAGGTCCTTCAGGTATCCAGGGCCCAAACCATTTAGAGCTTTAAAGGTTAAAACCAGCACCTTGAATTGGACCTAGAAACAGATTGGCAGCCAATGTAGCTCTTTCAAAATGGGGGTAATATGGTCCCAATGGGCAGCTCCAGATAACATCCTAGCTGCCACGTTTTGCACTAGCTACAGTTTCCGAATATTCTTCAGGGACAGTCCCACATAGAGCACATTACAGTAATCTAGCCTTGACATGACTAAGGCATGGGTAACAGTAGCCAAACTTGCCTTCTCGAGAAAGGGATGTAGCTAGTGCACTAGCCGAAGCCATGCAAAGGTACCCCTGGCCACTGTCCCCACCTGAGCTTCCAAAAGCAGAGCCAGGTCCAGCATTACCCCATGCGCCACACTTGCTCTTTCAAGGGGAGTGCAACCCCATCCAGAACCAGTAGAATCTCCTCATCCCGATTGGCTCTCCTGTTGAAGGTACCAACAGTACCTCCATCTTGCCCAGATTCAATCTCAGTTTGTTAACCCACATCCAACACATCACTGGTTCTAGCCCCTGATTCAGGACGTACTGCTTCCCTAGCATCAGGTGACAAGAAGAGATAGAGCTGAGTGTCATCTGCATATTGCTGACAACTCCGAGTCCCAAGATGACCTCTCCCAGCAGTTTCATGTATATGTTAAACAGCATGGGGACAAAACCGAACCCCATGAGACTTAGGGAGAAGAGCTGGTCTTGTGGTAGCAAGCATGACTTGTCACCTTAGATAAGCAGGGTCTGCCCTGGTTGCATATGAGTGGGAGACTAGAAGTGTGAGCACTGCAAGATATTCCCCCCAAGGGATGGAGCCGCTCTGGGAAAAGCAAAAGTTTCCAGGTTCTCTCCCTGGCTTCTCCAAGATAGGGCTGAGAGAGATTCCTGCCTGCAACCTTGGAGATGTCACTGACATTCTGTGAAGACAATACTGAGCTAGATGGACCAATGGTCTGACTCAGTATATGGCAGCTTCCTATGTTCCACAGGCAATGGCCACGGAGCCGAGCATTAGTTGACCCAGTAGTTGACCCTTCCTCCAAGAAAAGACTGAAGTCACTCCAAAACAGTGCCTCCAATCCCTATACTTGAGAGGTAGTCCAGAAGGATACCATGGTCAAAGGTATCGAACGATGCTAAGAGATCCAGCAGAACCAACATGGACGCACTCCCCTTGTCTAACTCCCAGCGTAGGTCATCCACTAGAGCGACCAAGGCAGGTTCAGTCCCATTATATCCAGGACAGAAGCCAGATTGAAAAGGGTCTAGATAATCTGTATCATCCAAAACCCTCTGTAGCTGGGACACCACCACACACTCTAAGACCTTGCCCAAAAAGCTCCCACTTGCCACAGCGCCAAACCTGTGCTTGAACCTCAGTTTGTGCACATCCTTAATAGGTAAAATAAAATCAAGTCCAAAATAGTTTGGCTGACATACAGAGTAAGAATGCAGAGGTACAGCAAGAGAGCCGCCTAAACTTCCCAACTAACTACACTGGTACAGCATGGAAGCAGCAATTGTAATGCCATCCTCTTCCCCAGGACGCCCTCTGTGCTACCTGAGAGCCAACATGGTGTAGTGGTTAGAGTGCTGGACTAGGACCAGGGAGACTCAAGTTCAAATCCCCATTTAGCCATGAAACTAGCTGGGTGACTCTGGGCCAGTCACTTCTCTCTCAGCCTAGCCTACTTCACAGGGTTGTTGTGAAAGAGAAACTTAAGTATGTAGTACACCACTCTGGGCTCCTTGGAGGAAGAATGGGATATAAATGTAATAATAATAATATGTTCCTAAGGGTTGTACTGTCTTTAGGGATATATTTTTGGGTGGCACAGAGGGCTTCCTTGTGGAACTCTCTGCCACAGGATGTGGTGACAGCCAACAACCTGGATGGCTTTAAGAGGGGATTGGATGACTTCATGGAGGAGAGGTCTATCAATGGCTACTAGTCAGAGGGCTGTGGGCCACCTCCAGCCTCAAAGGCAGGGTGCCTCTGAGTACCAGTTGTGGGGGAGTAAATGGCAGGAGAGAGGGCACGCCCTCAACTCCTGTCTGTGGCTTCCAGCGGCATCTGGTGGGCCACTGTGCGAAACAGGATGCTGTACTAGATGGGCCTTGGGCCTGATCCAGCAGGGCTGTTCTTATGTTCCTGGGGAAGGGGAGGGTGTCAAAAATTGCCACTTCCCGGCTACACTGGTGCAGTTTGTTGGGAAGTTCTGTTAGGTTTCACTCTGTATCCTTGCTCCGTATGTCAGTCAATGTGAAGTAGAGATTAGACTTCTAATTTTATTACATTTATTTTATTTTATTTATTTTACATTTTATATCCCACTCTTCCTCCAAGGAGCCCAGAGCAGTGTACTACATACTTAGGTTTCTCCTCACAACAACCCTGTGAAGTAGGTTAGGCTGAGAGAGAAGTGACTGGCCCAGAATCACCCAGCTAGTTTCATGGCTGAATGGGGATTTGAACTCGGGTCTCCCCGGTCCTAGTCCAGCACTCTAGCCACTACACCACGCTGGCTCCCCAAACCATGTAAATGTACATTATCTAGCTGCATCAGTAGATCTGGCTTTAATAATATGCAAGTCTATTTCGATTTCCATTAATTGTCTCTACATTTACACCTATGTATGTGGTGTAAAATATGGTGTGTCATAGTTCCAAAAATATGTCAGTGGCTAGCCTTTTTTGGAGGAGGGAACCTGCTCATCTAAATGATCTACTCAAGTGAGCAGGGTAATGTCAGAGTCTCACATTCACAGCAAATCACTTTCTCTTCCATAAACTCAAAAATGACAAAATTGTTACTTTTGCAGTTTAGGGAGAGAAGGGGCAGTCTGGCATGAGTTCGACTTTATGAACTCATGCCATGTGAGTAGACTGCTCACATGAGTACATTTCCTCTGTCAGTCATTGGCTTATCATCAGAACCAACATTGTGACCCAGTTTTACCCCACTTTTGGTGTCAATGCAAAAGTTGTCTGCTGGCAGTGACATCTAATCAAAACAATCTTGTAGTCTTATTGGCTGCAGAGATGCATGCTGTTCTAAAACAAACACAGATGAGGATATACATATGAAGATATATAAATGAAGATATACAATGCAAAGACAATCCTAAAATTATTCACAGATTTTGATGTAAAACATTTCTACACCATAATCCACACTAGTTCAAAAGAATATTTCATTTAAAAAAAAATGTAATTGCTCAATCTACAAGATTTGGACATTCATTTGCCTGCTGTGGTTATCTGAATAATCTTTTTTGTGAGTGACACTTTTATAGTGATGTATATCGTCAAGCATGTGCTTTAGGGGGTAATTAGACTGTGCTCTATAACCCTGTTTTATAAGGATGTATGCTTTATTAAGTATTGCTTTAATGTACTGCTGTTACATAGAAATGATTTGGGGAGGTTTTTTAAAAAAATCGAATGCAACCCCCCCCCTGCGCTTTTTTTTTTTTTTTTTTTGCTAAGACTTCACCCAGAGAAAGGAGTTTTAAAGAGCAAAGTGGAAACCTGGCAGCCTTCAAAACCACCCAAATGGCATAGGGCTGAAATACATTTGAGGTAGCTAATCAATGCTGTGTTTGCACATACCATTAAATATATTATACTAAGTTTAGATTTGATTTCTATGCTTCTTTTATATGGTTAAAAGGGAATACATTTGAATTCATGCTGATACTGAAAACACATCCCCAGCTCCAAGTTTCTTGGGTTTCAAATCATTTCCATTAACAAACAGCTATTTGCCCTCTAATAAAATATGTCATTATGCTTTATTCATATTGCACAAAAGAATCACTGAAAAATCGCCCCAATGATGGCCAATAATTACACATTTGGCTCCTGCACAAGCAATGAAGAAATCGGTTCATTGGGGAAAGCAGGTGCTGGGGCATCATGCTAATAGTCAATATGTGCCACACTAATTAGCCATTGCAATTGCTAAAATTAACAATTAGCTAACATGCAATTCTCATTTTGCAGGCTGCAGTTTACTTTGGATAATCCTTGTATGTTCTTAGCAATTATTCTGACAGCTTATTACTTTTTTATTTTTTTAAGGTCTGAGCACAGCTTTAACATTTGATGAATCAGTCTACCCGTTCAACACCCGTTCAATGTTCAACAGGCATTAAGAAACAACGGCTTTTCTTCGCAATTTCAAAGGAATACATTTGGAGCTATTTATTCATAACTTTGTATTGTTCAAAATATGAATATTTGATAAGATGAAGATTTCTTCATCTCATTTGTATGCTAGGATTGTATTGGTAGCACTAGAGGGTGGTTTTTTCGTGTGTGTTTTAATGATAGCAAGATAACAGAGATGTCTTTTTAACTGAATGAAAAAGCTGCCAATTCAGCATGAAGTATTACCAGAGCAATTTTGGTTAATGCTTTTACACAATCTGTGGGCACATCCATATTGGCAACTAAGTTGCCAGGTTTAGTGCAAATCTGGAACTATGGAGTGCAGTCCCTGAAGAAAAAATAAAGGGCTGATGTTGTGCAAAGCTTTGTATGCCAGCCATACGGCCTCTTGATTTGGCTGCATGCATGGCCCGTGGCTTCCAGAAACTGCTGTGCAGAGGGACCAGGGATCAGTATAGGTTGTACAGCCACAGTACGCACACTGTGTTAAGATCTGCTGAATGGGATGGGGAAGAAAGGGATGGGGTTGTGGTTCAGTGGTAGAGTATCTGCGTTGTATGCAGAAGGTCCAAAGTCCAATCCCTGGTATCTTCAGGTAGGGCTGGGAAAGAATCCTGCTTGAAAACTTGGGAGAGCCATTGCCAGCAAGCATGGAAAATACAGAGAAAGATAGACCAGTCTGACTCAGCTTCCTATGTTCCTATGAATGCGGACACCCAACTAGTGTTTGTTAGTAGCCTATATGGAAACATGCTGTATCAACCGTGGTCTACAAACAAGAGGTGGTGAGATCCTCAGATGTAGAGAAGGTTGTCCCCACCCCACTTTTCTCACAACACTAGGTTCATCCAATAATTATGATTGGCAGGAGATTTCGGATAGACAAAAATTTAGGATGGACAAAAACTATACATTGCATAATTAATCTATGGGTTTCATTGCCAAAAGATGTGGTGATAACGACTAGCATGGATAGCTTTGGGATTAGGCAAGTTCGGGAGGACAAGTCTATCAGTGACAAGTCATGATACTTATATAGGCTGGCCACTTCCAGATTCAGAGCAGTATGCCCCTAAATGCCAGTGGCAGAGGACCCATAGCAGGAGAGGATGTATGCCTCTCCGGCTTGTGGCCTTCCCTAAGGCAGAGGAAGGCCACTGTGGGAAACAGGATGCTGGGCTAGCTAGGCTTTGGCCTGATCCAGCAGAGCTGTTAATGAGGCGAGTCTCACGATCGGTGAAACTTGCCGGGAAGGGGGTTGTGGGGAGAGTGGGCTTAGACCACTCTCCCTACAGACAAGCAGGAAAGCAGCCCTGGGCGGCCGGATCGGCCGGATTGATCACGGAGCTGGCAGGGGCTGCAGGGATCAGGGGCCGCGCGGCCCCCGTAAATTCCAGGATGCCTCGCACAAGTGTGTGTGGCATCTTGGAGGGACCCCCAGGGCCGGAAGGCTTGTTTCAGCCTCCTGGAGGGGGTCTCCTTGTGTGTTGCCATGGCGTGGAGCCGTGCTGCCGCAACACACAATCAAAAAGACGGGGTTAGCAGAGTGCTCGTTCCGCTAACCTCATCTAAAGAGAGGGGTAATTAGGAAGGTTTGCTGCCGGGAGCCACACGTCTTCCGTGGCAGCAGACGATCGGGCAGAAGTGAGCTAGGCTCCCTTAGCCGGCTTTTGCCCAATTGTGAGAATCCCCTCCTTGTCTTCTTATGGGTTTTTATTAAGAATATGTATATACAAAAAGTTATCCAAGTGAAGGAGAAGATGGTCCCCTATTTCAAAGGGACTCACAATCTAAAGAAAGAAAGAAAAGAAAAAAACCTCGAGGGAGATACCAGAGACTGTCACAGGAAGGGATGCTGTGCTGGGTTGAATAGGGACAGTTGCTCTCTCCTTGCTAAAAATAAGAGAGCCAAAGTGCCTCTTTGCCCAGTTAGCAGGGTGGTGGTGGTGGTGGTTTGTTTCCTGTTTTTTCCCGACTATGGTTGGCTTCAGGTTTCAGGTGGACCTTGCAAAATGGTGCTCCATGAACTGCCTCTACCTGGGCAGACCCTGAGAAAGTTGGCTGATGTAGCTATTTTCCTGCCTCCTTGAATAAGTTGTATCTGCTCCATTCATCTTTAGATCCTGTTCAGTATTGCCATCCTTTTCTACAATGTCAGTGGGGACACGTGTGTGTGTGTGTGTGTGTGTGTGTGTAGTTAAAATATGGGGGCTATTCTGACGATCAGAAAAAATCGGGCTAGGAAAGCCTAGCTCAATTTTTCCCGATCGTCAGAACCACCGGGCTTGGCTGTGAGCCCGGTGGTTCTAGAGCGGGTAACCCGCTCAAGAACCCCTGCCCCAAAACCAGGTTTGCGGAGCGAGCGCTTTGCAAACCTGGTTTTCCGGATCATGAGTAGCCGTGGTGTGGCTTCGCGCCATGCCTACTCATGAGAAGACCCTCGGAGGGGAGGCAAAAAGCTGCCTCCCAGCTCCTGGGGTCTCGCCAGCATGCCCTGTGCACTTGCGCAGGGCATGCTGGAGCTTGAGGGGGACCCTGCCGGCTCTGTCTCGGAGCCGGCAATCATGTGGGTGGCCAATCCGCCCGCCCAGGGCTCCCTCCCTGCTTGTGAGCGGGGAGAGTGGGCTTAGCCCGCTCTTCCCACTCACTGCCACAAACCGGGTCTCACGGAACATGAGACCTGGTCCATGGTTTTCTTAACTAGAAACAGAGGTTAGCAGTGTATCTCAACTGAAAGCCTCCTGAACCAGTAGCTCAAACTAATAAGCACAACTGGAGTTATGAGGAGGCAGTCAGATTGCAGAAGTTGGTGTCATAAACTGGATCAAGGTGGCAAGTTCGGCAATCTTTAAAATTGGTAGCCCATCCTATCCAGAGGAATCTCCCTGAGTGTTGTAACTTTAGGCTTGGTGCCAGGTTGTGAGGACCTCTGGGCAAAGCTCTCAAGGCTCTCCCACTGCCTCCCTGATCTAGTCTGCCACAAGCTTACTGGCCAGTGGAGAAGTGGCAGCTCCATCGGAGCTGCCTCTGAGTGGCAACACCATTTTCGAAGCCCCACATGGCATGCCCTGGCCTCCTGAGATACATTGGGTTGTGTTGAGCATCTGGTAATTCTAAAATGGCAGGTTTGCTGGGTGCATTGGAGGAGCCATTGCTGCCTTCTGTTGACCAGTAAGCTTACCAGGGTTGGGGCTTCCCAGGCAGCAGAGGACAGCAGTGGCAGCTCCTCCTTGAACACTGCCATTCATAGCTGGAGTGGAAATGCTGTAAGACAATGACAGAGCAGCTTGCTTGGCTTAAAGAGTTTGCTGTGTTATCATCTCCTCCTGCCCGCCCCATATGCAAATAGAATTCTTCATCATCACAGTGCCCTCTGGAGGAAGCCCACTTGCAAATGGGAAGGGCAGAAGAAGACAGCAGTGACAGTGATATCATCCTTCCTTCATGAAGGGGTGGGCATGAGGTGGGTGGGCCTAAAGAGTTGGCCATAAGCTTTGATGGCTCTGGACTACTAGAGAGTGTTCAAGTTGCCCCCCCCTGTCGCTTTTCCTGAGTAATGCTCACCATAACTATGTGTTTGATTATGGCAAGCATTTGTAGTTTAGATTGGAAGGGGACCATTTTTGAACATTTGCAAAGGATGGCGGGACAGCATGCAAGAAAAACATGGGCAAAGATTGGAATCATTTATGTAAAAATAGCCTTTTCTAGCACACCTCTCTTTAGGTCCATGCACAAAAGCTGTAAGATGTAGACAGCACACTATGTAGATGGGCTTCATCCTGTGAAGAGTTTACATGCCACCACTATCTGCCATCTGGTGGTAACATCAAGACTCTTCATTCAAAAGCATGATATTGCAGAAACCCAGAAGAAGTCTCCTCATTCTTATCTCCGTACCTTTCACCACAGCCAGTGTCCCCCAAATTGGTTCAACTTGCGTGGTTTATCATTTGTCACCACCTCATTTGTTCCTAGCCAATGGAACAGTAAAAGAACTTGGGCGATGCCCAAATATCTTTGCATCAAGAATGTAAGCACAGCAAAGCTGTTTGACAGGGGATGTTTAGAGTATGAATCTAAACAGCAGTGAATTGTAATTAAAATAGAAGAAAGTATTGATTGCTATGAACATAGAAGACCTCATGGTTTCTTTTCTAAAAGGAAGAAAATGGTTCTAATGCTAGTTACAAAACCATCATTGTGCCTAGATAATAAAAATGGAGACAAGGCACATGTATACTTGTATAGTTCTAGAAATCAAGGTCCATTGCCGACAATCTGGTTCAAAGATTGAAGAGGCACTTAGCTGACTGCCATGCCAACCCAGGTCCTTGGTGATGCAAATGAAGAAGCAAGGAAGAGCAGATCTCGCTCCATGGCCAGTCTGTTCCAAGATGAAAATTCTCTTGAATTTCCCAACCACCATTCTTGCCATAGCTCAGTGGTAGGGTATGCTTTACATGCAGAAGATCCCAGGTTCAATTCCTGACACCGCCAGGGATACTCCTATCTAGAACTCTGGAGAGCTGTGGCCAACCAGAGTAGACAATACTGAGCTAAATGGACCAAGAGACTAACTCCACATAAGGTAGCTTCCTATATCTCGACAGTCCATAACAGAGAGAAGGAGGCTATTCTCACAACCAGCAAAAATCAGGCTAGGAGAGCCTAGCCCGATTTTTGCTGGTCATGTAAACCACCGAGCTTGCAGGCAAGCCCGGTGGTTTACAAGTGGGTAACCTGCTTAATTGCCCCTGCCTTTAGCTGAGGTTAGCGGAGTGAGCGCTCCGCTAACCCCATCTTTGTGCTGGTGTGTTGCCGTGGTCCGGCTCCACGCCATGGCAACTCACGTGTAGACCCCCGACCGAGAAGCCAAAAAGCAGCCTCCCTGCTCGGGGGTCTCTCCAGTATGCCCTGCGTGCTCGCGCAGGGCATGCTGGAGCTTCCAGGGGCCATTTGGCCCCCGATCCCTGCAGCCCCCACCGGCTCCATAATGGAGCTGGCAGCTGTGTGGGTGGCCACCGTGGCCACCCAGGGCTGCTTCCCTGCTCGTATGCGGGGAGCCGCAAACCCCATCCAGGCTCTTCTCCCCGATCGTGAAAAGAGCCTCGGAGTCTGATAGGGAGAAGTGATGATCAAACCTGTTGTGGGAACTGAATCAGTAGACAAGTCCGAAGTGCAGCTTTACAAGTAAGTACATGAAAAAAGCCAGTCAGAAAAGTGTAAAGCATGAAATCTGTAATGCATTAGGGTTTGGAGAGGGAGCACTTTTGTGTAGCCACAGGTGAGAGAATCCACAATATTTATTGGCAAGATCTGATCAAGGGAACAGGCCCTGCTGTGTCAGACCGAGACGAGCAGACTAGCTGCTTTAAAATGAAGGGTTTGGAGCCTTAATAAAAAGAGAAGTGGTGCCAGTCAGGTTCAGCTGAACAAATCTTAAAGTCAGGTCACATTTGTCACAGGCAATCTGTGTGGTGATCTGCACACTCGACACTTGATGGCCAGCATGTGGACGCCACACAAAGGCAAGCAGCCTCCACATGGTGACTCTAATGTGTAAGCTGGCCCTCAGCACTCCTTTCAAGAGCTTCCCTCCCGCATGACCAGCCCAACCATCCTTGCCACCAATGGCTCACATGTTTCCTGGTTAATGGGCACAACTGTAATCTCCACAGGGCTCCAAAATGGTGCTTTGCAGTGCAGCAGTGCCCCTGTTTTCTATGTCATGACAATGGCTGGTTTGCAAGATACAGCCCCCAGCATATGCGGTTAGGAAGGGCACATGCCAAAAGTGTGCCAGTCAGGATGTCCTCCGTGGACACCTGATGCCCTCCTGGTGCATTCGTTTAAAGCATGGGGGCCCCTCTTCATCTGAATGGCCCCTAAACACATGCTCCAAGCACTTGTTTAAGCTCTTGTCATCCCCTTCCTATCACATACGCTGGCAGCTGTATTGTCCAAACTGGCCCAGTGTTAGAAACCCTGCTGTGTGCGCAGATCTGTGTATCAACTCAGAGGAGAGAACCATGCAGATCCTGTGCACATGGAGTTCTGTGAACACATAAGAGTTCTCATGTGCGCACTGCAGCCCTTAGATTGCGGTGATCAATCTATTGGTTTTAAAATGGAACAGAAATACTGAAAAAAAATGAATAGATTTATTGGCAATGCAAGAAGCTTAAAGTGTATATTTCAGGAGCAGCATACTGAAACATTGGTATTTGCTGAGGCACATGAATGCTCAAACAAAATGCACCACTGCAAAGCGGTCAGTTTGCTTTTGCTTTACTCACAGCAGGACTAGATAAGCCAGGTAACGGGTGCATTCAGCAGATGACTGCTGCCTCTTGAGGCTTTATATACTGGACAATGGCCAATAGAAGGGGAACTGTGAATGATCAACCAAAAGAATGCCTCTGCAGCTGGGGCGAGCAGGGCAAGCTCAGAGCCTAGAAAGGCCATTGGCCTGAAACAATGCAGAAGACCCCAGGATAGGGTTACTCCCTTAGATCCTGTAGCCATCCTGTAGTAGTACCTCATCCTCTAAAATAATTGTAAAGGGGAATATGTTCTGCTCATCAGTAAATCCACTACAGAAGGGACTCAGAATTCTCTCTAGTTCTCTTTTGTCTTGTGAATTCTTTTGTTACTGTGAAGTTGCAAAACATGAAGTATTAGTTACTTTAAATAATTCCAAATTTCTGTGTTTAAGTTTGAAGGTCTTAAAATAAGTTTGCTGGTCAGTGACCGAATAAACTTATATCTATCTGTCTATCTATCTATCTATCTATCTATCTATCTATCTATCTATCTATCTATCTATCTATCTAAAAATAAGTTTCAAAGCTTCAGTGCTCTGAACTTCACTTTTCAAGTTTTTGCAGCAGCAATGGTTTGAAAAATCAGATTTAGGCAATTGACAGTTGGCTGAACAATTCACATTTCTCTCTGTCCTCAACCATCTTCCACAAAGGAACATGCCTCCCATTTTGGAAAACATACCCAGAAATAGCTTTACTCCAAAATTATTTTTTTGGAATATTGGGACTGAGGATCCCATTGCTAGCATCTGCAACAGATTTCTAGGACAAATCTGGCAGTGATATAGTTCAGCCTGGATCTGAGATATTTCAGCCTGGATCTACTTTGGTTTATACATAATCATAGGTAGCAGTGAGTACCAGCTATGTTCTCAATTAATATGCATAATTCTGTAGCCTTCCAATACGATTAGCATGTAATGAATGCATCTCTCCATTTTCAAACAAGGATATATATTATATGTGGTCTCCTTGTGTTGGAAAAGAGAACAGCTAGCTAACCTGATTTGGTAACATTTCTTATGTGGATACATATTAAGCTCACCTGGATCCCAATGGAAATTAATAAAGTTCTGCACAGGTGTGTCCGCACTGTATGGCTGAAGAGCCCCCATCACATTCAGGTCTACTATGAAACACAATTGAACACAACCTGACACAATTGAAAGAAAGTTTTTTCTTTCACCTGAATAGAGAAGCCTACATTTCTCCTCTGAATTCTATTTGCAGAAGAGATAAATTATGTACCCAAGATATTATTAAGACTTCATTTTATACATAATAGTGATTTGATTACTACTATGCAATACATTGTGCTGAATGTTATAATCTCGGTTTGTGAACTGCAAAAGAAAGTATACTGCTGCAACTAATGACTTTGGTAATGAAGAGAAACAGATACCGCACATGATCCTGAACACTTAGCAAGGGGCTTAGACAAAAGCAAAGTGCAGTAAGTTAGAAGCACTTAACCTATTACTGCTGTGATGGATGGGAGCAAAAGCCCTTCATTTAAAATATTTTATTGATTCAGCCTGAGCTTCCTTACATAATCTCACCCCACCAACACAATTCAAAACATTCAGAAATAAATAACATCTTGTACTATAATAAGGCAAGTCACATTGTGCTTCTGTATTAGTCACATTCAAAATTCGGTGACCCTGTTACAATGGAAAGATAGGAATCCCTTCTCTTTGATGCAAAGATTGGGCATTGGCATCATCTGAAAATATTCTCTTTTCTATTTGAAATATACACACTGGATTTGAGGACTTCAGGGGAGGGTTCAGTTCGATACCTTTGCTCAGTCTCCTGCTAAATGAACAAAGAGGCACCTTTTTAAAGTGGTGATTCTCTTTATTGAGCAGGGGGAGAGCAACTGGCCCTGTCCAACCCCAGGACAGCAACCCTCCAGTGGCTGTTGCTGGTGTCTATCTAATGTTTCTTTTTTAGATTGTGAGCTCTTTGGGGTCAGGGAGACATATTATCTATCTATCTATCTATCTATCTATCTATCTATCTATCTATCTATCTATCTATCTAAACTGCTTTGGGAACTCTTGTTGAAAAGTGACATATAAATATTTCTAAGTAAAGTAAAGTAAAGTGTGCCATCAAGTTGATTTCGACTCCTGGTGCCCACAGAGCCCTGTGGTCTTCTTTGGTAGAATACAGGAGGGGTTCACCATTACCTCCTCCTGCCCAGTATGAGATGATGCCTTTCAGCATCTTCCTTCTGCTTGTTAGTCAAGCATTTCGCTGCTGCACCACTTAAGGTGACATAAATATTTGTACCTTTGCCTAACTATAGCTGGGGCTGGGGCTAGGCAGCACAGAAGACCGGGCAGAACACAAGCCATGAGGCAGCAGAAGCCAGAATGGTGTCTATTAGGATAGCTTGATATATACCCCAGCTGAGAACACATTGGCCTGAATCTGAAGGTTCCATTTCTGGGATGGAAGGAGTCATCTTTGTTCATTGTAGAACTGGGAAAGGCGCAGAAGAGGGCAACCAAGATGATCAAGGGACTAGAGCACCTTCCTTATGGGGCAAGGCGACAACACCTGGGGCTTTTTAGTTTAGAAAAAATACTACTGCGGGGAGACATGGTAGACGTCTATAAAATCATGCATGGTGTGGAGAAAGTGGATAGAGAGAAATTCTTCTCCCTCTCACATAACACTAGAACCAGGGGTCATCCCATGAAATTGATTGTCAGGAAATTTAGGACCAGCAAACGGAGGTACTTTTTCACACAGTGCATAATCAGCTTGTGGAATTTTCTGTCACAAGATGTGGTGACAGCCAACAACCTGGATGGCTTTAAGAGAAGTTTGGATAACTTCCTGGAGGAGAGAAGAAGAGGCAGGATACCTCTGAGTACCAGTTGCAGGGGAGTAACAGCAGAAGAGAGGGCATGCCTTCAACTCCTGCCTGTAGGCTTCCAGTGGCATCTGGTGGGCCACTATGAGAAACGGGATGCTGGACTAGATGGGCCTTGGGCCTGATCCAGCAGGGCTGTTCTTACGTTCTTTAGAAAATATCTAAAAACCAGAATTGGGTAGTACTTTTATTAGAACGAACCAAAATATAGCTAGTACTGCTATGAATATTTATATACTGCTCTTCAACCAAAGTTTTAAAAGTGGTTTACATAGAAAAATAAATAATACCTAATTAATTAAGATTGTCCTCTGCCTGCAAAGGGCTCACAATCTAAAAAGAAACACAAGGCAGATACCAGCAACAGCCACTGGAAGGATGCTATGCTGGGGTTGGATAAGGCCAGTTGCTTCCCCCCTGCTAAATTTAAGAGAATCGCCACTTTAAAAGGTGTCTCTTTGCTCCATTAGCAGGGGAACTGAATTAGCATAGCTGCCACTGGAAATCTCACTAAGGCTGATTCAAGCGTGAGAATTGTCAAGAACACCCCAGCCTAAACATTCCACCCCTTATGTAGTTGTTTGGGCTCTAGAGTGCTATCTTATGTTATGAAGTGAACTCCATATTTTGTGTTTTAACATTTAGATTTATTTATTTATACATTTATATCCTGCTTTTCCTCCAAGGAGCCCAGAAGGGAACACACAGTTATGTTTATCCTCACAACAGCCCTGTGAGGTAGGTTAGGCTTAGATATAAGTGACTGGCCCAGAATCACCCAATATGTTTCATGACTGAACAGGGATTTGAACTTGGGTCTCTCCAGTTCTAGTCCAACACTCTAACCACTATACCATACTGTCCCACTTTCAGATTGCTCTGAAACCAAAGTGTCTTGGGCTATATAGGTGCCAAATTTCAGCCTTCCATACAATACAGGATTAACTTAATTTGGGCAGGGGTGTGTGCATTACACTTCATGCCCGCCCTTTTGGAAGAGGTATGAAATGCCCCTTTCAGACCCTTCTACTAATCAGGGTTCCTAGCTTAATTGGTGGGGCTGAGACTGTGGAGTGCACTTGTTTATTTTTGAAGTGTGCTTTGTTACTCTCATAAGACTGGAAAAGACAATATTGCAGATGGCCTTGCCTTCTAACACTGAGTTTTGGTTTACTCAGTTGCAAATTATTTCTCCTTTCTTCAAAATCCTCCCAAGAACACCTGTACTGAAGTATTGGTAACATGCACATTTATATAAATTTATTGAATTGATTGATTAAATTTTTACTTTCATTGATTGGGTACCTCTGCCACACACACACTCACACTCACACTCAAATACCACAAGTGCAAATCTACCACCAACTGTTCCATAGCAATGGTATGCTTTGACTGTAAAGGAAAGCTAAGTTGCCAGCCGGGGTCTAGTCTGACTCAGGCTGTAACTTGTGAGTCCTGCTATTCTAACCCTTTCTCTTGATCTGCTTTTCAGCCCATCTTAGAGCACACAGTTCTAAGCAGCAGGGGAGTTTCTTAGCAAAGGGCCACCCACTTGCATATTATTCCTTCCTTGCCTGTGACATGACACAAGAACAAAGTAGACATTAACCGCTACATTAAACCCAGAAGCAAAGTAATCAGTAACCTGTTATTCCCTTAATAAAGGGAAACACATGCAGAGTGAAATCCAGAAGACTAATCAATAGCCCCAGACAAAGCCATGTGCCAAACAAATTGCAAATCAATTAGAATCCTTGTTTTCTTTGAAATGGTTCACTATACCTAAAGCAATTACTCGTTCATTAGACCTAATTTAACAGCATGACTGCCCTAGCAACAACTGGCAGCGTCTGGCTATCAAATGGAAGAATGGCAGCTTATTCCTGCCTGTCTGTGAGTCTCCGGCCAATCCAAAAAAGAGGGAGAGAATTCCTTTATAGAGGGCCACTTTGAATGAATGGCTAAAATGTTTCTGTGCCAGGGAAGCATCAGGATGTCTGGTGGTTGCTTGCTCCCCTCCTCTTAAGAAAACTGGCATCCATTTCTGACTGAGCAGGAAATGCCATATGTTCTTGGTAGCGTCACTGAGTTCAAGATGCTTCATCAGTGGCTCTGCAGCTATACTTCTGGCTCATCTTAAAGTCGCACTGCTCCTCACATGTGCCTGCCAGCAGTATGACTCCAGAGGGATTCTTGTTCCTCCTAGAATTTTAAATTTAGTAAATAACATTTTTTGTACCTCCCTGTCAGTCAGCAAGAGCAGGGATGGGCATCAGGTAGCTCTCCAGGTGTTTGGGCTTACTTCTCTCTCACCTGCCTTCCAGTCAATACTCTGAATCTCATTGGCTGGCTGAGTGAGAGCATGCCACTCCATTTTTAACCTCTCTCACTTTGAGTAATTGTTGTTTCATGGGATCACCCTTGGTTGTAGTGTTGTGAGAGAGGGAGAAAAATTTCTCTCTGTCCACTTTCTCCACTCTATGCATAATTTTATACACTTCGATTATGTCTCCCCTTAGTCACCTCTTTTTCAAAGTAAAGAGTCCCAGATGCTATAGCCTAGCCTCATAACGAAGATGCTCCAGGCCTCTGATCATCTTGGTTGCCCTCTTCTGCAGCTTTTCCAGTTCTACAATATTTCTTCAGATACAGTGACCAAAACTGTACACAGTATTCCAGATGTGGCTGCACCATAGATTTGTATAAGGGCATTATAATATTAGCATTTTTATTTCCAATCCCCCTCCTAATGATCCCATAATGGAATTGGCCTTTTTCACAGCTGCAGCACTAGAACCAGGGGTCACTCCATGAAATTGATTGCCAGGAGGTCTAGGACCAACAAAAGGAAGTACTTTTTCACACAACACGTGATCCACTTGTGGAACTCTCTGCCACAGGATGTGGTGACAGCCAACAACCTGGATGGCTTTAAGAGGGGTTTGGATGACTTCATGGAGGAGAGGTTTATCAATGGCTACTAGTCAGAGGGCTGTGGGCCACCTCCAGCCTCAAAGGCAGGGTGCCTCTGAGTACCAGTTGCGGGGAAGTAATGGCAGGAGAGAAGGCACGCCCTCAACTCCTGTCTGTGGTTTCCAGCAGCATCTGGTGGGCCACTGTGCGAAACAGGATGCTGGACTAGATGGGCCTTGGGCCTGATCCAGCAGGGCTGTTCTTATGTTCTTATGACCCCAAGATCCTTCTCCTGCTCAGTCACCGTCAGCATAGACCTCATCAGCATATATGTGGGGTTTTCCCCTCCTAATATGCATCACTTCATACTTGCTTACATTGAACCTCATTTGCCATGTTTTCACCCCCCCCCCCCAGTTTGGTGAGATCTTTTTGGAGCTCCTAGCAATCTGTTGTGGATTTCACTACCCTAAATAGTTTAGTGTCATCTGCAAATTTGGCCATTTCACTGCTTACCCCAACTTCTAGACCATTTATGAACAAGTTAAAGACCATTAGTCCCAGTACGTATCCCTGGGGGACGCCACTTCCTACTTCCCTCCATTGTGAAAACTGTCCATTTATTCCTACCCTCTGTTTCCTGTCCTTCAACTAGTTACTGATCTACACATGAACCTGTCCCCTTTTCCCATGACTGCTAAGTTTACCCAAGAGCCTTTGGTAGGACGCGTTGTCAAAATCTTTTTTGAAATCCAAGTACACTATGTCAACTGGGTAACCTTTATCCACATGCCTGTTGATACTCTCAAAGAACTCCAAAAGGTTAGTGAGTCAAGATTTGCCCTTGAAGAAGCTATGCTTGTTCTCCTTCAGCAAGGTTTTTTCTCCCATATGTTTGTCAGTTTTGTCCTTAAGTATACTTTCTATCAATTTACCCAGCACTGAAGTTAAGCTGACCGGCCTGTAATTTCCTAGATCTCCCCTGGATTCCTTTTCGAAAATCAGAATTACACTGGCTACTTTCCAGTCTTCTGGTTCAGAGTCTGATTTTAGGGATAAGTTACATATTTTTGCTAGGAGATCAGCTATTTCATATTGGGAGTTTCTTCGGAACTCTTGGGTGGATGCCATCTGGCCCTGGCGATTTGTTATTTTTTAGTTTTTCAAGGCAATCTTCCCTTGTCACCTCAAATTGGCCCAATTCTTCAGCCTCTAATCCTGAGAAGCTCAATTCCTCCTGAGAAGCTCAATTCCAAAAAGGGTAAATGGTCAGTATCCTCCGCTGTGAAGACAGATGCAAAGATAAGAACTCATTCAGCTTCTCTGCAATCTCCTTATCCTTCTTAATAATCCGTTTCACGCCCTCATACCACTTCTAGCTATATGCTCCTCAAACTCTCTCTTTGCATCCCGTATTATCTCCTTGCATTTCTTTTGCCAGAGTTTATGTTCCTTCCTGTTCTCTTCATTTGGGCAGGACTTCCATTTTCTGAAGGAAGTCTTCTTCCCCTTTATAGCTTCCCTGACTCTACTTGTTAGCCACATTGGCATCCTCCTGAACCTGGTGGTACCTTTCCTCTTTCTTAGCATACATTCCAACTGAGCTTCTAGTATTGTGGTTTGGAATAAGTTCCATGTTTTCTGGAGTGATTTGACCCTCCTGACTTTCCCTTTCCACTTCCTTCTTACCAGTCCCCTCATTTTTGAGAAGTTTTCCGAAGTCCAACACATTTGTGCTAGACTTCCTTGACAATTCTCTCCTTGCATCTATGCTGAACTGGATCACATTAGGGTCACTGCTCCCCTATGATTCTGCTTTCCATACCCAGGTAGCAGAACCCCTTGCCAGTCCCTCCTTCAGTGTCCTCTGGAGGACTGTAAGCACAATCCTTTCCCATCAGGACTGTAGAGTCTTTTGGGTTTGCTTTGCTTATTTACATTGTTTTGTTCTTTGATGCATTCTGTGGTTGCTAATGGTTGTTTTTCACCTTTTCAGTTCTTGTTTTGGGTTTATACCTGTTTTATACTTGTTTTATACTTTTGGTAATTTGGGGGGGTTATAGTTGAAAATTGTTCACTGCCTTGAAAGCAGGGAGTCATATTGTGGGCACAATTTTGTCTCTGTGTTTTTTGCTTTTTGATTGGTTCTCTGGCACTGGTTTCCGATTGGCTTGATATCTCCCTGCTTCTTGGTTGGCTTTTTATCATTCAAATCAAGTGCTGACATTGGCAACTGTGCCCCCATTGGCTGAGGGGGGGAGCAGGCAGGGGGAGGCCAAAGGAGGGATTTTCAAAATGTATTTAAGGGGCTGCTAGGAGGCAGTGAGAGCCATTGCCTTTTGTGCCTCAGGAGAGAAGCATCAGCAGAGAGAGACGGCAGCAGACTGCTAGCAGAGTGGTGGTGGTGGTCTGGGTCTGCCTGCCTCCTGGCCCCCCATGAGTGGAGGGAGAGACAGAGAGTGGCATGTATATCTGTCTCTGTTTTAAAATCTGACTCTCTATTTTATTTTAAAAAAATTGCAGTGCTTTATTTAAACAACTGTTTTAAACTGCTTTATTTTGTTTCTAAGTTTTAAAAAATTGTATCAGCAGCTCCAATGGTTTTAACTGGATGCTGCCTTTCGAGGCAGAAAGGAGCTATAAAAAACTGTTAATAAAAATTAAATTCTATTCCTAATTACATCGAAGTCCACTCTGTTTCCTTTCTGGGCTGAGCTGGACACTAGGTAGCCTAGCTCTCTTCAGATCCAGCCTGACCAAACAGCCTCTCCTTCAGTCACAAACAGAAAAGCCCCAACCTGAGCAACTGGGAGTGTGGGATGGGATGGGCTTCTCAAACCTGGGTCTCCAGATGCTGTTGGACTACAAACCCATCAACCTCAACCACAATGGCCAGCCATGGTGACAGAGGATGACGGGAGTTATAGTTCAATATCTGAGGACCCAAGTTTGAGACTCTTGTGGAAAGGTATTCTTGTCTGAGCTGGTTTCTGGGATTAGGGATAAGCTGATGGAGAATTGGAGTTCTGGTATTTCTTATTTCTTATGTTTTTGCTATTTTAACTGAAGTTTTACTGTTTATTTTATTATGATTGGTTTTGCTAATATGACCAGATTTTGAGGATGAGGTGGGCAATGACTGAATGTCTGAATAACAATGTGAAGCAACTATATTTTTTAAAAAAAGACTGAATGAGAGGAAGAAACTATTCTTCAGTTAACAAGAGTAGCACATCTGAAATTGCACTGAGTATTGTACTTCCAGCACAAAACATTGAGAATACCCTAAATTTAGTCTATTCATGCACTTTTTGCAAGTTACAAAAGAGACTGAAAGAAACACACACACCCTTTCCATCCTTATTTATTACTACTCAAATGCCAATGGTGTGGGGTTCAAGAAGGGCAAAATTCAGTCCTAGATCAGTGACGCACTTGTCGCCCGGTATCTTGTGATCCTACGCAGCTTAAAATGAAGATTTATGACACTGTAAAGAGATAAAGCTCACCTTCTTAATGGAAGATGTGGTACTTGAATCAAGGGCCCAAGACAGATTTTTAAAGTGTTACATACTTAGACACAATTTTAACTGGCGGATCAGACATTAATATACCTTTTAATTCCACAGAGGAGCTGGTAATATCCTTTTCAGAGCTACAACAAAATTAGCTGACCCACTCCCAGTGGAGTGGCTCCCTGCCAAGGCATCTCCCTCCAGCTACTCTCTTTATTGTAATGCTCCCACAGTAGGACACAGGAAGGCAAAGTGCTCTTCTGAATACAAAAGAATGCTCAAATAAGAAGAAACACTGTAGGGACCTTATAATACAAGCCTGGTTAACCAAAAACACTTGGTGACCTGAATTCACAGGGTGGTTCTCCAAGGGATCCCGCATCAGCAGAATCTGGCTGAAATGCTGCACCTATTTACCAAGTTTTAATCACCTGCCTTTGGGATGGCTCTTGACCCAATGGATAAACACAGCTGTAATGTGCCTATCACAAACAATGACGATGGAATATGTATGCTGCTTTCCCAGAAGAAATCAATGCTCAAGGCTGCAATCCTATGCACATTTACTTGGGAGTAAGTCCCAATGAACTCAGTGGAACTGAAAAAAGTCCATGCATAGGATCGGGCTGCACTTACTTGAGCCTATGCATGTTTGCTTACTCTAAAGTGCAGCCTGGTCCTATGCTTGTTTACTTACTCTGAAGCCAACATTTATTTTAATTTTAATTGACATGTATAGGATCAGGTTGCACTTTATTTTTACATCTCTTTCTGCAAGGGTGGATATGTGGCTTATTCTACAACTCCTGAAGGCAAGTCATGGATTTGGGTAAATAAGGTGATGTTCCTCTGTAACAATCCATTTTAATCATAATAAATAACAATGCTTAGCATTTCTGCAGCAATTTTGAGTGTTCAAAGTGCTCCCCATACATTGCTTCGGTCATCCTTACAACAGCCCTGCAAGCGTTCTTCATATTCATTCTTCATATTTCACCTGTATATTGCAGGTTTGGAGCGGAGGAATCACTCACTGCTTGCCTGAGATGTAAACTACACATTACAAGCAGATGTGCATAATGGAGCGCATAGTGCATTTACGTGAATCCAAGACTAGGGTCCCATTCAGACGTAGTTCTGAACCATGGGTTCAGTGAACCTGCGGATCTCTTCTCTGTCCACTGATGCTCTCCCAGGTGAGCTAGAGCAGCAGTCACTGAGCCTGGAAGGGGGCAGAAACTGGCTTCCCCAGGATTTCTGGGACCCAGGAAGGAAAGCTGTGTCAGCCAATGAAATATAAGGAGGAGCAGCTTCCTCCTTTAACTCCGGTTTGGGCGAGTTGTCCAAACTTGCCCAAACCAGATTACACACTCCAGCCTCTGGACCCTCGGTTCGGTACCTTACTTAAAACTGAGGGTTCATCCAGAGGCGCTTTTACCCCTGGACTTTGGGGCTGAAGTCCAGGGCCTCCACAGCCCCTGGCCCCCCCCCAAATCCTCTTTAATTTGTCCCGGGTGGTGTGGTTGCTTAGTGGGGCATGATGATGGCATTTAGGTCCAGGCTCCAAAATTACCTAGGTGCACCTCTGGGTTCATCTGTAGGCTGGGGGTAGAAATTGGAAGCATGGTTGTGGCTCTGACTATTGTGACTCTGACTATTCAGAGGTCACAAGGGGCCAATCTGAGGTAAGTTTGCCTCCACTTTCCTGTGATGTCCTAGGTTTCCCATGACACAGCCTAGGTTTTTCCCGAGTTCTTTGATGTTAGAAATGGGGGTGGGGTGGGGGGTCATCTTAAATTCAAAGTCCTCTTCCTTCCAGGTAAATGCAATATAACCTGCATTTAAACCGTAGTTGCCTTAAATTCAGAATTGTCTTCTATTTGGGTGAATACGGTGATTTTTTAAAAAATGAAAAGCTGCCTTGGGATGCTGTGATTTTGAGTGGAGAAGTGGCAGGAGAGAAGGGGGTGTCTGATGCTTTCCCAAGCAGCAGCTGTTTTTCCTCTCAAAAGCCCTCTGCAGACATTATGTCGTACCTGCATCCAGATGTCTGTGTGCTTGTACATGGCTTTGTGTGAATGACTTTACGTGCATTCAAAAGTAAACGCTCCTCAAATGCATAGTAGAGATAGGAAGTGTACGGCTGTACTTGTGTTCAACATAATGTGTAAATAACTGTACCTGTGTACAGGTGTTGAACATAATATGTGACTAGGGCTAAAGACACCCTCCAAACTGCTTTCCCCACTGTGGATTTCCAAATGCATGTGTACACTCATCTAGAACACAGACGGAAGGAACACACTCCTGAGGGCATGTCTGCTTTGAAAATTTAAGTCACAGTGTTGGATGCCCTCCAGAGCTGAGAGGTCCTATACAGCATGGATCCCCCTTCTCTTTGCAAATATATGGAAATGAATTCCAAGAGAATAAAGATAAAGCCATGCTAAAGCCAACAAGTGAAGGGGAATCCTAGAAGTACCACCAGTGTCGAGAAAGCACTGTCCTGTCTCTCACCTCTCTGGGCAATGGAGGATGGGAGAGCCAGTGTGGTGTAGTGGTTAGAGTGCTGGACTAGGACCGGGGAGACCCGAGTTCCAATCCCCATTCAGCCATGAGACTTGCTGGGTGACTCTGGGCCAGTCACTTCTCTCTCAGCCTAACCTACTTCACAGGGTTGTTGCGAAAGAGAAACTTAAGTATGTAGTACACCACTCTGGGCTCCTTGGAGGAAGAGCAGGATATAAATGTAATAATAATAATAATAATATATGGAAATATTAACTGGGCTATCCTGGGATCAGAATGTTTGCTCACTTGTTTTGGGGAGAGAGTACTGGAGAGTTGTTTGTGTAGTATTTGTTTCACTTAGAGATGTGAACAGAACAAAGGGAGGCAAATGCATATCTTCAGTTGATAGCAGAGCTGCTAATCCTGCTAACCCTGATCAGAGAGGAATTCCCAGCTCTCAGTGAGGCTATATACAGTACATGAGCGTGCAAAACTGGGCTAAGGAAGCCCAGCCTGGTTTTGCACTCTCATGTGAACCACCGGGATCATGCCCAATTCCAGTGGTAAACCCGCCTAACTAGCCACCAAGTTAAGCAAGGTTAAGGGAGCAAGTGGTTTTTTTAATCGTGCAAACTCAGGGGCGGGGGGTGCACTCATGCATTATGGGGACTCCTGGGGGCAGGGTGATGCATGTGGTGAGTCCTGGCACCCCGACCCCTGGAGCTGCTGGGTGGGCTGCAGGCGACCCACCGCTTGTCTGGGCAGGAAAGCCACCTGCCGAGGAACGATCAGGATATAGTCTGTGGGGAGGGTAAGCGAAACCCGCTTTCCCCCAGACAACCCGCGAGCTCTTCTCACAGATCGTGAGAAGAGCTCTTTTATCTTCTTCATGTTAAATTTCCAAGTGCATGCCAGCTGTTTTTCTGTTCCTTCTCTTAGCTTGTGGTTATCACCTTCCTTAAGTTATTATAATTTTACTCTTATACCGCTTTTCAGCAAAACTTCTCAAAGCAGTTAAAGTAGAACATTAGAAGATGGCTCCCTGTCCCCAAGGGGCAAAAGAAACACAAGACAGACACCAGCAACCGCTACTGATGGGATGCTGTGCTGGGGTTTAATAGCTCCAAGTTCTCAGAGCTAGGGCCAGGTTGTCCTGGACCTTGGAGCAAGGTTCTGTGCTGAGTTCCCACACCTCCTTCTGCTATTTGGGAGCTATTCTCCAGCTTACTGGTGGTTGGCAGGCTAGAGATGATACCAAAGATGTTGCCAGCAAAAGACTTAGCAGAGGCAATGGCAGTTTCTCTTCTACCTATCTTGGGAAGAAGAGGAACTGTCGCCACCAAATCTTTCAGCAGCAACTCCTCCTACTCCCCAACATCCCCACCAGTCAATGATCAAGGATAGAGGGGCCTTTGAAAGAAAAGCTCATTGGCTGAGAAGAGGGTGGGAGAAGGAGCTGTCACACAAGTCTTAACTCATGATGCTGGCCCTGAAGGTATTGAACTCCAATACTGGAGAGAGATTCCCAGCTATCAGGGAACATCTTAGCTCACCATCCAGTCCAGGGGCTTAGCCACCAGTGTTGACATGTGTCCTGTAAACGTGGGCCACCATACCCCCAGGAGCTGCCAGGGCCCTGCCATTCATCACTCCAAACTCCACCTCCTCCTTTTGCTGCCACCTCCTTCTTCCTCCTCTTGCTGTTGCCACCTCCTCCTCCTTCCTCTTCTCACTGCCGCCACTGCGCTCCCTGCTGTTTCGGGGCAAGTGCCCAAGAGGCACTTGGAGCTGTGAGTAAGGGAATGGGACATGTCTCTCTCACACCAGCAAGAAAGGATGTATAGCATCCCCCACTGCTCAACCAACAACAACAGAGAGTATAATGGCAGCAGTGGCAAGAAGAAGCAGGAGGTGGCACAGCACAGCAGGGCAGGGGGGTAGTGTCAAGGTGCTAGTACATCAGCGCCCACAAAGAAGCAGTGATGTAGTGACATAGGGGGAACACAGGCTGCCATGCCACTGATCCAATCATTTCCGACCATTAGCTAATGAACAATTTAACAAAGGAAAATCAGCTAGCATCCATAACATAATATAACTTAGTATAATGTAAACCGACCATCCTGGAGAGAATCTATCTATGTGGTTGCTAAGAGTGACTTGATGGCACTTAAGAATCAATCAATCAATCAATCAATCAGTCAGTCAATCAATAATGTAAACAAGGCCTTTAGGAAAGCTCCAAAGTTTAGCACATGGTTTATTTCATCTTTATTGAAAGCTATTATTGAAGCTTTGTTAAAAGCTTTATTGAAAGCAATTAAATGAAAATCCGAAATGCCTACTGAAATGTCTTCCAATTGTGTACTGCACTATTTTACTATCTCCTGTAATCCCACTTGTACAGCATGTTCCAGCATCTCCGTAGAGACTGGCTAATAATTCATATTTAATGGAGTGTCCAAACGCAGCTAGTACGATCAAATAATTAAAACCATTGCACAAATAAAATTTATGGTGGGAAACATCTTAAAAACCATAACGTCAAAAAGCTGGGGGTGGTATGAAGAGAGGAAATGGGAAGGGAATATAATACCAGTAACAATAGTTTATTATAAGGCACTTGTAAACAGTAGCTAAGGACTCATTCCTTATAAATCCTTATGGTAAAATGACACATCCAGCGCAAGAGATATAAAACGTGGTAATAATATTGGATGTAGCAATATTAAAAAAAAGGTCACAGTGCTATCCAAATCCCTTAAAAACTGTGAGTTTTAAACTTGAATTGAAACTGAATTGTACCCTGAAATAACAAAATATAAAATTTACTTATATTTGATATCATAAAATAAACAATTCCTCTATTTGTTAGCCGCTTCATAACAAATGGAAAGAGAGCCAGCATGGTGTAGTGGTTAGAGTCTGGACTAGGACCGGGGAGACCCGAGCTCAAATCCCCATTCAGCCATGATACTATCTGAATGACTCTGGGCCAGTCACTTCTCTCTCAGCCTAACCTACTTCACAGGGTTGTTGTGAGGAGAAACCTAAGTATGTAGTACACTGCTCTGGGCTCCTTGTAGGAAGAGCGGGATATAAAATGTAAAAATAACAACAATAAAATAAAATGGTTCTCTGGACAGCTCACAAAGCATCTCCTGCTTGTGGGCTTCCCAGAAACATCTGGTTGGCCACTGTGGGAAACAGGTGGAACTTGGCTCACAGTCTGGTTTCAAGCCAGTATAACTCTCTAAATATTAGGGATTCCCTAACACAAGGGTGTGGCCACCTAATGGTGCAGTGGGGAAATGACCACTCGATTATCAAGCCAGAGGTTGCTGGTTCAAATCCCTGCTGGTATGTTTCTCAGGCTATGGGAAACACCTATATTGGGCAGCAGCGATATAGGAAAGATGCTGAAAGGCATCATCTCATACTGCGCAGGAGATGGCAATGGTAAACCCCTCCTATATTCTACCAAAGACAACCACAGGGCTCTGTGGTCACCAGGAGTCAACACTGACTGGATGGCACACTTTACTTTTAACACAAGGGTATAATCAAGGGTATAGTCTATACACCAATTTCATAAGTTTGTACCTCTTTTGCAACCAAAATGCAACAAAAAATATTCTATCCTGGCAGGGACGTAGCAAGGTTGGAGCGGGCCAAGAGACAAGATTTTAAAATGCACCCCCCCCACTCAAGCTCAGCTCATGAAGTAAAGAAATCTTAAATGAGGCTGAATAGTGCTAACAAAAAGCATAGTAAAAACCTATGTGCCACAATAGAACACCACCCTAAATTATTTTTTAAAAGGTTTTGTGAATTGTGGACGATGCAAGTCATTGAATGGTACTAGAGAAAGACATGCTGTTCTGGTAGCTCCAGGTCTTAACACACACATCAGTTTCAGAGGATGAATACAACTGAAGGAAGCCCGGCCGGGTGCGCGGCTGGGGGAGTCAGTCATGTGACTTGCCTGTGGGCCCCCCCCAAGGCAGTGGGCCCCCAGACAACTGTCTCCCCTTGCCCTATTATAGTTACACCCCTGTATCCGGGTGTAGGCGCGTAAAGGACTCCTGGGAGTTTTTTCCAGCAACAGCGGGGAAGGGGCGGCAGGGAGGTATCCTGCTGCCCCAATTACTCCTAGAATTACGGCGCCAGAGCGGGAAAGCGGCGGGAGGGGTAACTAAACCCTCCCGCCGCTCTTAAAGCTACCCCCCACCCCAGTGCCGGACTGCAGTTGGCGGTTCCGTGCACGCCCCTAGAACATAGAGGACTCACGCCTCGGATTGACCCAGCCCAACCAAGCTGCCCATTCGAGCCTTCCTGAGGAGGAAGGATATAAAGAATTCCTGTTGGGATGAAGGCTTTGCCTTGGTATCAAAGTTTTCTTGGCCCTGGTGTGTTGGTGCTACAGTTCTTGGTTTGTTTGCTTGGCTTGAATCCTGACTTCAGCTCTTACTCTTGGTTTGCCTCTGGATCCTGCTTAGCTTCAACCCTTGGATCTGACTCTCAGCTTGTTTCTAACCCTTGGCTCCTGGTCTGTCTCCCCAACTTCCCTGCTAAGCCATCCAAGTTCCGGTTTTGGATACTCTTGCATTGGCTGTCCATGGCCCAGCTTCTCAAAATTTGAACAAAATGTGTAATTGTAATACTGGTTTAACAGAAGAACTTTAGTAGGGGCCTGAGATTCTTCAGGCCATTCACACAGCGCTCACTTTTGGAGGGAACTCCCTCAGAGTAACAACCAAATAATAGAACAGCTAAGACAAGAAACAGGATCTTACTAAATAGTAAAGCATGGAACAGCACCACCTATTGGTCGGCGGTGTTACTTATACAATCATTACATAACTTTCTTAGGGCATAAGCCTTTCTAGAGAGTTGGAGATCTAGAGAGCAAAGTACTATGCTTTATTCCCCTTATTTCTGCTTTTTGGACCTTTTTAAAGCGGAAGGAACCTAACCCCCCAATTCCCATTGATGCCAGTTTCTGTTATTTGCAGTTTCTGTATCCACGCCTATAGGTGAGAATGGAACCCCCACAAATAACAAGGGCCACCTGTACTTTCTTCCCAAAACATATTGAGTTGATGGGACACAGTATGGCAGTTGGGTCCACTGTGAAGAAGCATTCAAGGGTTGCCTCATGACTTAGTTGGTTGAAGAGGAATGTGCCACCTGCCTCAGGATCCCATCCTTTCCTAGAACTTTGAGTCCAGGTGCCCCACACATCCCACAAGGGGCCTGCTCAACAGTTTAGGATACCTTAGCATGCAAGATGCTGAAAATTAGAAATGAGATGTTCCTGCCTGCAACACACTTTCTTTGATTAAAGTACATGGCTTGTCGACTTAGTTATTATTACAGCACAGATAAAAAGCTATTCCCCAGTGATGGCCAAGTGAATGGATGCTGTTAAGTATGCACTTCGCTTTTGTTTGCTGCTATACAAAACCTGAATAAACTACTCTTTTTGAAAACCTACAGAGGACCAACTTTTTCTTCTTTTTTCCTCCTCACTCTACTGCTGGGAATAAGCCATTTTAATTATGGAACTTTCCCCCCACATTTAATCTTTCAGTGACAATTAATAGGAATATTTTATCCAACCTTGATGAATGCTTAACTCGCATGGTTTTTCATACAAATGCAAACTTCCTTTCTCCCAGCCTCTGGTGACTATGCATCTAATGCCAGAGTGGCATCATTCAGCTCTAGTTGCTATAGCATTTTCAAGAACCTCTCTGTTCTTGTCATAAATTATCTTTAAGTGACAAAAGCTGAAAGGAGGTCTGCTGCAAACTGTATCAAATAATGAATTTGTAAGCTGCGGCAGAGAACACTTATCTTACTTATACTCTTCTACAATCGATTGTCTAGTGACCCTTCTTTTGGATACAGATGAGCATAACCCCGAAAAATGTTTGTGTTGTCTTTCCCTTGCTGGCAGCCTGCTGGCTGCATGATCTAATAAATATTGGCAGGGCCAAATGAAATAATATAGAAGAGCTTCTCTTCTTTAAAGTCCACAGACCAAGAGACTCTTGTTACTTGTTAATATCTCCATCAAACACTGAAGTGTTAACATATGTGATACGACCATGCAATCAAGTAAGGACCGATTTGTTGACTAATTAAACCAACACAACAAGCTCTTTAGCACCTACAAGTGACAAGTTTAGAGCAGGCAAGTGGAAACTCTCAATTGAGACCCCTTTTATGAGACTATCATGCCAAATTCAATTCTGACTGAGTAGCGTTTGAATGTACTTGACTTCCACTATGTGCTGACATGCTTACAATAATTCATCATGTGTGACAATAGCTCAATATTAGAGATTTATGATATATACAAAACAGTTACAAATGAAATGTTGCCCTAACATGTGTCTGCTTTACTTATCCACAGCCTATTGATATTATAATTAACGGTCAATTACTTAAAATGTGTGAATGTTGGGTGGGGGGAGAACAGAAAATAGTCATTACTGGTTTCAGTCATCAACTCTCTCTCTCTCTCTTTTTTTTTTTTGCAAATTCTGGAAGTGAATAAACTCATTTAATAATGTTTGGCACTTACTAGATAGTAAACAGTAGACAACAGTTCAGTATCTGTTTTATTGATAACATGGCATTTTAGGCTCAGTTTCTTGTCTGATGCATCATTACTGCTAACTGGTTTAGCCCCAAAATTGTGCTGGTACTGCACAGAATACTGTTCACTGGCCAGAGGGCTTAAAGGCTAAGGGTCAGTTTAAATTCAGCAAAATCAAGGGGCAGGTCCTTTCTTTGATGGTACCACTTCAGGTTGCAAATAGAAGATTACATATCTGAATGTCACTCACACTATAACTCTCTATATGTAGAAAAGTAACATGCCAGGGAGAAGGGTTTGGCCAAGTCTTCTGACCTACTGTTTTTATCCTACTTTCCAGTGGGCTTATGAGATCATCCAGCATTCCATGTGTATGTTCCCACCACCCCCATCAACTTTGCAACACCCGGACCAATACAAACGAAATCGGGTACAGTTGTAGAGATGCATAGGAAACCTTGACGGTATAGTTTGTGATGATGTCATCCACCCAAATTCAAGATGGTGGATACGTAAACATTTGAGGCTCAAATGGCTTACTTGTGAACCACCTAACAAATTTGAACCAAATTTGCTACAGCTGTTGGGACACAGGGATGCCCCAATGGTGTGGTTTGTGATGATGTCATCCACGCCGATCCAAGATGGTGGATGTATGAATGTTTGAGGCACAAGCGCACTAACTTGAGGACTGTCTAACTGATTTTAACCAAATTAGATACAGTTGCAGTGAGTGACACACAGGGACACCTCAATGGTATAGTTTGTGATTATGTCAACCACCACAATTCAAGATGGTGGACATGTATAACTTATGAACCGCTTAACTGATTTGAACCAAATTTGCTAAAGCTGTATGGACACATAGGTATGCCTCACCAGTGTAATGATGTCATCCACCCCAATCCAAGATAGCGGATGTATGAATGTTTGAGGCACAAGTGCACTAACTTGAGGACTATCTAACCGATTTGAACCAAATTTGGTACAGTTGTAGTGCGTGACACACAGGGACACCTCAGTGGTGTAGTCTGTAATGATGTCATCCACCCTGATCCAAGATGGTGGACATGTGAACATCTGAGGTGCAATCTAACTTGTGGATCTCAGTTTGAACCACATTTAGATCCATTGTAGAGATAGTGAAAGGAAAGTAGGCAGATTCGTTCTTACTAGAACAACGTGTTCTATATGCAGGGAGATTTTCTTTTTTCATGTGTAAGCATTCAAACATATGACATTCCCCCATTCACTGCCAGCCAAATATAGTACAGCACAGACAAAACATTACTACATAAGTTGACCCTTAGAGAGTCAAGAGCAAGGTGAGAAGACAGTGCATGATGAATAAAAGCACAGGGCCTTGAAAGATTTAATAAAATAGAGGTACAACAACAACAACAACAACAAGGATGTAATATTGTTTAAAATGTGACTGCACAAAACTTTCCAGGATCTCAAAATGATGCTTGTGAATATGAGAGAGCACCCCCACAAAATTATATCTATTCCATCCCTTTATCTATTCACAATAATTTTAATCAGAAAAATAAATATAATAATAGATTGAACTGTTGCACAGTGTGTTCTGTCCGCATGGAGTACAGAGCAAACACTAGTGGAAGGTTTTTAAGAGAACTTTACTGGGAGACAAAGGCACAAAGTGCAGAACTTGCTAACTCATACACAAAGAACAGGAACAAAACAGGAACAGGAAAGAGAACAGAAACTCCTAGTTAGCCCAACCAGTACAGAGGAACTATAGTGCCCCTTTTGGCTTTATAGTAGATTGCATGCAAACTATACAGCAAGTTAGGCTGCAGCTCTTGCATATCCCAACTTGAACAATATAATGCTAAACTTTCACTGTATAGACAATAAATAGCATATAATAATAAAAATAACACAAATAGAGACTATATAAATCCTATAGAACGCAGTCAATCCAGAACAAAACACATATAAATAATTAACAATGTATATTCTCCTGGGTACAGTTAAAAACCATCACAAATATATATGAAAAAAACTTATATTATAAAATCTAAAATGTTCCAAACAGGAAGGAAGTTCCAACAGGAGTTCTGGGCTCCACAGAAATTTTCTTTCTTTCTTTCTTTCTTTCTTTCTTTCTTTCTTTCTTTCTTTCTTTCTTTCAGATTACAACAGTATATAAACATGATCAATGATATTAATAATATATATGAGCATAACTGGAAAAGAAAAGAAAACTAGTATAAGCCACTGGATAAGGAAGATACAACACACCTCAACCTTTTCAGCACTGATCTCATAAGACTAGAGAAAAAGAGAGAAAGCAGAGATGGAATAAATAAAAAGAAATTAAGTGGAGAGTGCTGAAAAGTCTCACATAGCTCAGAAGTTCTCAGAGAGGTCTATGATCTGAAGAGTGCGGCCGACAACCAAGAACTGAGGGATCAGGAACTGGAAAAGCTTCTAGCTGCTGAAGTCCACACAAGTTCACCTAGAGCAAATTGAACCGCTGCTGTGATTGATTCAGGATGATGTGAAATTGCTTATTCATTCACAATATTTTGAAACATCTTCAAGAAGCATATTAAATCAAGACCTGGCAAATCATGATCTGGATCAGTGTTGATACATTCACAAAACCAGTTCAGTATACAAATCCACTGGCGAGGAAATCAGCTTAAAACATGGTTGTGTGAGCTCGTCCTTCCCTTTGTTGGTTTTAAAAGGAGCAAATGGGCTTTAATCAAAGTTCTTGATTATTAAGAAAAATAGCATTATTGTCTCCAGGGTTTACTTTTCTTTGAATCTGGAAGAAAACAGAATAGCAGATGGGAATACAACAGCTAAGAATGTTATCAACACAGCAGATCTTGAAAGGTGAAACTTGAGGTTAAAAGCTTTTCACCTCTAAAAGCTTCAGTTGAAATCTTATTTATTCCACAAGTGAAAACAAGTACAGTTATGTGTGAACCTGTACTCTTTGAGGCTCCCATTATGATTCATCCACCAGACAAAGAGAGACACACTTCTAATGGGAAATGCCAGTTTTGCACTTTCATCAGAACAGATAACTTTATTACAAGGCCAAATAATGCCAGCTGTCACCGCTGCATATAAATCAACAACATTCGGTCCAACTGCGTTGTCTCCAAAGGAGCACATTTGATGACTCTGCTCTGGGTTTAAAAAAAAAAAAAAGACATAGCCCCAACAGTTCCTTTTGAAACATCAGGTTCTGCCCTTACAAAGGACTGAAGAAGCATTGCAAATCATACATCTCTGCTGAAATAAAGAGGTTTGGTTTACCACACAACTGTCATTATTGTCCATCACAACTATTGATATCTGGGGATATGTTTTAAAACACAGACCTTAATGGAATGGTTTCATTGCAGACTGGTTAAAAAGAAGGCTGAATGCAGGGCAGGGGATGTTGACTGTAAAGCTAATTCCACTTCATGGATTTGATGAAGTGGCCGCCAGTCTAAAAAATGTTTTAAAAATAATTAAAAGCTAGTTTCTTTTTTGTAGTCCCTTGTGTAAATCACACTGATGGGTTTGTGCCTGTGTAGAGCCATGACTTGAGACCTTTTAGAACTTTACCTCAGGATGTTGGCAGGAACCCTGCCCCCTGATGTCCCTTTAGCCCAGCATGTTGTGTCCCTCCCCAATGTCCTCAGACTTTCATCAAGCACCACAGCTTGAGCATCAGTGGAGCTTTCCTATGGACTTCTTTTGCCTTGCTTTGCCTAAATGAGAGAGAAAGAAGAGGGGGTCCTCCCCTTTCCCTTTTCTATTTTGTTATTTTCTTTCTGTTGTGATTTCTTTTCTTTTTTTTGTTATGAATACTTAATGTTTCTTCTACTATTTTGCATTTTGATTTTCCCCCTCCCTGTCCTTAGCAGAGGCTAAGAAGAAGAAAAACATCACCTTTAAAAGGTGTGTTGCTTGTGGCAGCAAGTTTCCTACACTTCCAGACCTGCTTGAGCCCAATATCCAGTATATACAATCCTCCAGGTAGGCCCAGGGCCTCTGTGGATTTCCCCGGTAGAGATTTCAAACCTTAGGGTCATGACATGCATAGGAAAAGCCCAGAGACATTACAGGAATCATTGTCAATAAAACTATGATCTCTATAACTGGATCCTCATTATAGCTACTACCTTAGTCAATTTTGCCCATCAATATCAACAGAGCCAAATGACTGGGCTCCCAATATTAATTCTCACCATTCTTCCCATTGTTGGGACCAATGTAGATCTTGGTCCCACTCTCCACATGACAGACATGACAGACAGACAGACATTCCTTTTCTTTCATGTGATCCACATCACCATTTCACTCCAGATATTGAGGCTGTGCTTCCTCATCTCCTCCTTGCTATATGCCCTAAGAGAGCACTGTCTAGAACTCACACTGGATATTTGCATAGCAGAGGTTCTTCTCTGCAAAGACACCCAGGGTTGACACATCTGAAGGGACAAACCCAGGCAATCTGGGTTTGCAACCCTATTACTTCTCTCCTGTCATACAGTCCTCTATTTACTGTACCAGCCAGATCATTCAACAAGGGAAAATTGATTCATCCAGATGTTGACTGTCCACTTCACAACCTGGAAGATAGAATTGAGGCCATAATTAACAAGGAGGTGCAGAACATAATTTTAGCTTCTAGAAAACTGTCCACACATCACTGCTATGAGTCAAAATTGAAGTAATTCTCAACTTTTTTCCAAGAAAGGTAATGCTACTCCAAGAACAGCTTCCATAGATACTATACTCTCATATCTTCTGACTTTGAAGAAGGAGGGTCTGAGCATATCATCTTTAAACTTCCATCTGACCACCATTTCTTCATTTCATTCCAGAGCTTTATTATTTTCATCAATGGTGGTAGAGAGATTCTTCAGAGGATTGTAACATGTGTATCCTTCCTTTCCTAAGTTAGCCCCACCATAGGATTTGCAGTTAGTTCTTCAGCAGATAATGCAAAAATCCTTCAAACTACATACAACGCATAACCTCTACCTTCTTTCTCTCCTTAAAGACTGCCTTTCAAGTAGCAATCACCTCAGTTCATTGTAGGGATGTGCAGAATGTTTTGCCGTCAAAATGTTTCAGCTTGAAACATGATGTTTCTCGTGTTTTGAGCGCGAAACAAATCACCCTTTAAATAAAGGGCCTGTTTCGAGCTTGGAACAAAACAGCCCCATTTCAGTTCAAAACGTTTTGATGTTTTGAGCATCATTTTGGAGGCCTGCTTTCCCCTTGCTGGTTGGTTTTCTGGCACTGGTTTGTGATTGGGGAAAGGCTGCTTGTCCATTTCTTTTGTGCATTGGGTGGTAGGTAGCACCCATCATGCCCTACCACCCAACCCATTTTGGTATCCCTAGGAGCTACCCATGGGGAACAATGGGGTGTTTTGAGTTTCCCCATTGTTCCCTATGGCTAAAACACTTGAAATGTTTAGAGTTTTGTTTCATCAAAACAACTGGGTCAACCGCTGTTTCAATGGCCTGCTACGAATGGAATTTGGAGTCTGGAGAACTATTTTCTGTTTTGGTTAAAATTTATGTCCTCCAGCTCAGGCTTGTCTTCCCTCATTCAGAGTGATTCATTTAAATTTAAATGGTTTTCACTGATTATTGATAAATTAGCTTACTATGGGTTTCCCTCAGAGGTTCTGCTGCAGATGGGCAATGACCGGGCTAAGGGGGAGATCAAACAACACATCATTGATATAGGATTGCAAGAGGAAGCAGCTTCTATTTCTAAGACCGTCTATCTCGAGGTACAATTGTTTAATCTCAAGCCAGCAGGTTATCTGTATTCTATTATTATCCCCCAACTCAGATGTGCATTGACATTGGCTAAATGGATGCCTTTCCATCTGCTGTTTTAGAGGGCAGGTTCAAGGGCATCCCTTTCCCTGCCCGCCTGTGCCCTTGCAGTTCTGGCCAAGTGGAGACCAGTACACATTGAATTTTAAACTGTGATTTTTTTAAAGGAAGCCTGCTTGAGACTAATCTCCCCCTTATTGTCTAAGTTTTTAGGCAATCAGTTTTCTGATGATTTTTATTTGAAGTTTTTATTACTTAACCCAGATGATAAAATAATTAATATAGTGGCCAGGTTTTGTTTTATAATCTGCAAAACTTGATCTGATCTTTAGCAATGCATTTCATAAGTAGTTTATACATTTCTCTCTTCTCTTTTTTATTTTATTTACATGATGCATTGTTTGTATTTCTTTGTACCAGTATATTGGTCTATGACTGTAATAAATTTCTGTTCTGTTCTGAAACATTTTGGCCATCTGCGTTTTGAGCTCAAAACAAAACACAAAATCAATTTTGTGCACATCCCTAGTTTGATGGGTTAGTGGTTAGTGAGCTCTGGGCTCTTCACACTGACACCCCATTTTAAACATTTCACAAGGACAAGGTTTTACTTCCCTTAAATATAGGAGTTTTGCCCCAAATTCTCATGCCGATATGTTCAAAAATTCCACATTGCACAGGATTTTTCCTTGCTAGTGTACTTCCCTTCACTTGCTTTCAGTCTTGAATGGGTGTGGCATTCATGAGATGTCAAGTGTGCTTTATCCTTCTACATTACAAAAGAGCACCCTTCCAAAGATATAGCATGCTATTCATTGCCTACCTGGGTCCAAAGAAAGGCTGCCATATTTTTGTGTGATGCCTATCCTGGATATCGGACGCCATTAAATTGTGCTCCACACTGGCAAAGAAGCAGCTGCCACAGGTCACCTGCACTCACTCCACAAGAGCTATGGTGACTTTGACTGCCTTTTGTCGGGGAGTTCCAATGGAATCTGTCTGTAAAGCCACAACATGGTCCCAGTTCTCTTCCTTTGTGAAACATTATGCTGTGGATGTGCAGTCATGGCAACACATGTTGGGCAAGAGGCCTTTTGATCCATACTTTTTTGGAGGTTGCACCCTCCATATAGGTAAGTGAGGAGCTATGCCCAGAGACCATAAAGAAAAAAGACAGGTTTCATACCTGTAACTGGAGTTCTTTGCGCGGTCTTCTGTGCATTCACATGACCTGCACTCCTCCCTGTAGCAGCTACTCGTTTTAATCAACTGTTTCCTGCAGTGTAACTCAAGAACTGGGGCAGAATATGTGGTGCTAAAGGGACATCAGAGGGTATGGCTCCCATCAAAACACTGAGCTCTAGATGGTTCCAATTTGTGGCTCTATGTGCTGGTGCAACCCCCTCAGTGTGAATGCACAGAAGATGGTGGCTCGAAGAACTCCAGCTACAGGAAACCTACCTTTCTGAGGTGCTACTAAGCCAGGGTTGCTCAACTTTTTCCCTCCTGTAGATGTTGGCCTACAATTCCCATAATCCCTGGCTATGGGCCATTGTGGCTGGGGATTGTGGGAGTTGTAGTCCAAAAACAGATAGCGGGCCGAAGTTGAGCAGCCCTGTACTAGGCTAATCCTCTTTCCCAAGAATTGTAGTTTTGACTGAGGAGAGTCTCCAAGGACAAACAAGAGTGTCCCGGTTCAGTGCCCCCATTCTAGCAACATCCCGACTCACAGTTCATCCTTGCGACTGAATTCAACTGGACAGTATCCTGCAATATCCTAGCTTCGCAAGACTGAGACAAGAACAACACATTTCTCCTTCTGAAAAGGGATTTCATGTCATGTTTTCATCACTCAATGATAATTCAAGATGACTATATTTTAATATTGATTTCCTAAAGAAACACCAATAAAGCCCCACTTCCGGGGGTGGGGGGGAAAGACCCTTACACAGATTCAGATCTTCTCATTGGTTTTAGATAGGACTACATGCATGCAAGTGATGCTGGGCATTGGGCCAGGGCTACGGTACTTGTAATATCATGAACCCAGGGTGGAAAATAACAGAGCAGGAAAAGTTGCTTTTATCATGGTTCAGCATTGTCACCGAATAGTACGGAGGCCAAATATGACTGGACAAGCAGCTCTGGGTTTATATTTATCCTCAGATGGCTTTCCAGCCTCTGAATCCATTTTAGGACAATATAATTTCCAATATAAAAAACAAATAAAGAAATGCAAAAGATTAATTCTTTATATCAGTGATGCTGCTCTTATGTGTCATTGAGACAGATTTTTAAATTTCAGAACATATTGCTGATTTTTATGATCGTTTGGGAGCACGCCTTAAAAATAAGCCCCAAGGTTAACATTTCAGCTTGATATTATTTTCGTATTTACCAGTTTGTATTGTCTTAGATGTCATCTTGGCAAAGGGCTCCTAAACAACTGCCACTTTTAGCACTGCTGCCAAAAGGCCCCCTTTCACAATAAAGCATGCTGTGCTTTGGCAGGAAATCAATAAAGTGAAAATCTGTTCTCATCATCCATACATTTACCATCACAATCAACAATCAAAGGCAAGACCTGGGTTCTTTATCCACAGGCTCCAGCCTCCCAATTTTCTGCTATGAAAGGCAGCATAAATTAGAACCCTTGGTTCCTGTTAGCTGGGCTTAATGGGTATGATTTATGAACCCATTAAATGAGGTTATGTAAATTGATCCTTAAGCAGAATGCTAGCACACAGGTGACAGGTGCAGTACATTCGAATGATGAGTCCACAAGGGTGCTGCACAAACCAAATTTCAGAGACATTCACTTTTAAGAAGGAGAAATATATTGTCAACAAGGAAGTGATTTAAATACTGCCCTGGGTTTGTCAGCAATTATGCTTTTTATCTTAATTGCAGCAAACTATATAAATTCTAATAGGAAATAAATTAGTCATTTGCCCATTAATGACAAGGGGTAAGAATGGCTGCAATCCTTTGACAGGCATTTTACTGATAGAATTATACTTCTGTCAGGGGTTCACATAGGCACACAAAAACAAACTTAAACTTGAGATAAGTACAACTGGTTTATTACTGGGGAAAAAGATGATTTGGGGTAAAACAACGACCACCACCACTTAGGCATTTCTTGACATGACCAAATAATACTCTCCTAAAGAAGTAAGTATATTTTTATGCTTACTTCCATGTTTTGATCTCAGTAGCGTGTTTAAAAATTAGGCAAAAAATATACCAGAGTTATGTAAAGTAGGCCTCTTTAACAAGTCTTGTTTAACTGGCAATGAAATAATCCAGATTAACCACCTGGAAGCTTTTCACATAGGGCTTTTGAAGCCCTTTAATTCGCATCTACTCTGGAATGGAGGGTGTGTGTTCACATATCAGCTAGATTTACCCCAAAGTCCCTGCGAGTTATTGGGGAGCAGTTCACACACAATTTAGGTTTTTCACTGTGTGTTAGAGAGTAGCACGATTTATATCCGGGGTTAAAAAAATCCACTATTTGCAGCGGGTTTTGGGGACTTCAAGATCGCAGTAAATCCACCCCATAAACTTGCAGTAAAACCTTCTGATGCCCGCAGCCCCCACTGGCTCCGTGATGGAGCTGGTAGTCATGTGGGCGGCTGATCCGGCAGCCCAGGGCTTGGAGGCTGCTCGTGTGTGGGGAGCAGACACCTCCGCAGAAACCCTGCTAGTGCTTCATACGTGTCGTTTAACGCACCTCAGTGTGTCCGGGTGAGTCTGATGGCTTCATGGCAACAAGCTCACTTAAATACCCCCCCCCCCTTAAATGTGGTTAACAGAGCAAGTGCTCCGTTAACCTCATTTTCACAACTGTGTGTCAGCCACAGCAGGCACACTCGGGGGTGGGTGGGAGAGGGGATCCCAGGGATGCACCGTAGACTCATGCGGTGCATTACTGGGGCTCCAGGGGGCGGGGCACCGGAGGGCAGCACTTCCCTTCGACTGACCCCTGGAGCACCCAAGTGAGACGTGGCTGGGCGCGGGAACGCCAGAGCAAAGCCGCTGCTCGTCTGGGTGGGCGATCTGCCCGCCCAGGGAGGAGTGATTGATCATCTGTTGGGAGACTGGGTCAAACCCGCTCTCCCCGCAGAACCCCTTTCGGCTCTTCAGACTGATTGTGTGTAGAGCTTTAACGAGCTGAGTTGCAAAAATGTTTGAAGATGAAAACAAGTAGCCTCAAAGGCAACACAAAGTTTTCTGTTATTGTTGTGCATACCGGATGGTGTTCTGTGGGTGGGGACACTTGGTTAAGGTTCGACTCACAATCATGTCCCATCTCCCCAGTGGTGAAGGGTCTATTAGGATGGTCCACCTGAGAAGGTTATTGGATCCAATAAGATTCCAAGAAGTCTTGGAAGGATTTAGTGTTGGCTCTGCCGGTGATTCTGTTGATGCTCTGGTGGAGAACTGGAACAGCAAACTCACTGGGGCAGTAGATATGATAGCTCCTAAGTGTCCTCTCTGAAATTTGCCCCTTGGTATACAGAAGAACTACAGGAGCTGAAATGGCAAGGTAGATGACTGTAGCGCCAGTGGAGAAAGACTCGACTTGAATCCGACAGATCACAACATAGAGCGCATTTTAAGATTATGCTCAGGTAATATGTGTGGCAAAGAAGCAATTCTTATCTATCTATCTATCTATCTACTGAATTTCTGTACTATAGAATACTGAATACCATACTGAATTTCTGTACTATAGAAATCTCTAGGCAGTGTACAAATTAAAACATAATATAAAATATAAAACATTTAAAATCCATAAAACAGATAAAAATCACAATAGATAAGAACACATTACAATTTAAAATTCAATTTCAGCTAAAAGCCTGGGAAAATAGGTACATCTTCAGGGTCCTCCTAAATACAAACAGAGAAGGAGATGCTCTTATTTCAGCAGAAAGCACGTTCCAAAGCCCAAAGCCTGGTCCCGAGTTGCAACCAAATGGGTTGGCAGCAACCGTAACCGGACCTTTCCAGATGATCTTAATAGACAACAGGGTTCACGACAGAGAAGGCACTCTCTTAAGTACCCTGGACCTAAGCCATTAAGGGCTTTATAAGTAATAACCAGCACTTTGTATCTCGTTCGGAAACTTATGGCAGCCAGTGCAGTTCTTTTAGAATCGGAGTTATATGGTCCCTTCAGGTAAACCCAGAGACCAATCTGGCTGTCACATTCTGTACCAATTGTAGTTTCTGAACTACGTACAAAGGCAGCCCCATGTAGAGTGAATTGCATTAGTCAAGCCTATTGGTTACCAGCATATGTACCACCATTTTAAGGTCATTTTGTCTCCAGAAATGGACGTATCTGGCGTAACAGCCGGATAAAAAGCACTCCTGGCCACAGCCTCAACCTGAGAAACCAGGGAGAGTTTGGGATCCAAGAGTACTCCCAGACTACAAACGTTTCGGGCTTTATAGGAAGGCTCCTTGTGACTCAGGGTGCATATAGAAGCCCAGCAGAGAGAGAAAGGGAGAATCCATCTAGCTCCCACCCAGTGCAGCCTGGAGTGAGAGACCAGATGGGTGCTGGGGTTCCTTCTGCTGTTGCCTGCCTGCTTTTGCTTCCCCTGTGGGGCTGCAGCCTCAGGTTAACATCTGTCAGAAGTGTGGGCAGGACTGGGACCAGCCCCTGAGCGACTCAGCTGTTCCTCGGGTCACCTGCTCAGTTTTGGGCTTTATAGGAAGGCTCCCTGTGGTGGTGGGTGTGCCACTGGCAGGGTTGCCACCAAAGGGGTGACACCAAAGGGGGTTGCCCCTTTGGGGGAGAATGAGGGTGAGGGCTAGAGGGCTTCTGTTTAATTAGTTTTAAGCTGTTTTAGACTTGGGTTGAAATTGCTATAATGTGTTTGGGTTCATCTGAAGATAGGGGGAGAGGGGGTGCCTTTGTTGACTTTGGGGCAGCCATCGCGGTGGTGGTGGGGAATAGAAGAAGTAATGCTGGCAGGTCACTGGGCCGTTTCAGGGGAAGGGTAGTCAGAAATTTAATAGCTGTCTCCCCTTCCAGCTGTCCTGCCAGCTCCTTGACCTTGGGGAGCACTGCCAACAACCCACATAGCTTTTCCCTGCTCCTCTGTAATGCCAGGTCAGTCCAAAATAAATCTGAACTCATCCATGATTTGATCACAGATGAAGGGGCTGACCTGGTATGTATTACTGAGACTTGGTTGGGGGAGGCTAGTGGTCCAGTTTGGTCCCAGCTTCTCCCTCCAGGGTATTCTATAGAGGAGCAGGTGAGGGGACATGGGTGGGGAGGGGAGGTGGGGTGGCTGTGGTCTATAAGGATAACATCTTCCTTACCAGGGTCCCTATCAGGGTATCGGACCATATTGAATGTGTGTACTTGAGTTTGGGGAGCAGGGATAGATTGGGACTTCTGTTGGTGTACCGATCGCCCCACTGCCCAGCAGAATGCCTTACTGAGCTCACGGACTTGGTTGCGGAACTTGCGTTGGAGTCTCCCAGACTCTTGGTGCTGGGGGACTTCAATGTTCCTTTCGGGATCAATCTGTCCCAAAAGTGAAGGATTTTGCACTGTCTCTTGTCTCAAAGACAGTGGAGGACAGACTAGTGAGTCAGAGGGCTAGAGGGTCAAGACACTGGTCATCTCTTCTCTACTTCTCTGACACCATCCCTTTGATATGTTGATTGCTAATCTTAGGGACTTCCTTCCTTCCAGCCGCTTCCTTCCTCTCTCTCTTCTCTTCCTGTTCCTTCTACCTTGCAACATGCAAGCTCCTCTCCTGCACCATGTGTGCAGAGATGGAGAATCCATCTGCATCCAGCTAGCTAGCTAGATTAGAGATCCTAACTCCTCACTTTCCTATCTAGAATGGAGTTCTTTAATAAATGCCATATATATTGATTTGAAACTATGAACTGGCTCCAAGTTACTTTACTCTCAGCATACATGCATGCCTAAACCAAATTCCGCTGTGTTGTGCCTCTGTGCACTCTGCTATAATGAAAAAAGGGATTCTCTTACCAGAGTGAATTCCCAACAGGTTATGGGCCCAGTATTTTGAACTGCGTGTACTGCAACTAAAGAGTTAGGTTTGTTCCAGGAGGTCCAGTAAGATCTAGCCGTGGACACTTTGAATTGCTAATCTACAGCAGCTGCCCTTTCTTGGAGCTCAGTGAGGATGGCTACTTACCTAGAGGGAAAGCTCAGGCTGACTATCCTGAACCCAGACAATTACTTGGAATGGAAAACCAACTGAGGCTTGCAGTGAGAGCAGAAGGACTCCAGAAAGTAACTGAAGAGGAACCCCCCACAGATGGAACTACAGCTGCTGAGAAAACTGCGAAAGAGAAATGGCTGCTCAAGGATGTGAAAGCTCAAGCTTTGATAGCTGCTTCTGTGAGTAAAAACCATCTTACTACTATATGTGATCTTGAGACCTCAAAGGAAATGCTAAGCAAGCTAGATTCCTTGCATATGAAAAAGGGGTGGGCATACACCTATAACTTGAGAAAGAAAATGCAGAATCTCCAGTATAAAGACGGGGACTGTTTTGCCACGCATGTGGGATTGCTGGAAGATTTTTTCTTTCAATTTAAAGCTGCAGGGGAGGAATTTACAGAGAGTCAGAAGCTGGAAGCTCTGTTCCTAAGCATGTCCCCCAGCTATAGCAATATAATCGGCCAATTGGAAGTCCACACCGCTCTAAGGAGAGAGCAGTGGAAACTATATCATCTGAGGCAAACAGAAGGAAAGTTTTGAATTCTCACTATGAAGGTGAATTGGCAAGTAACTTTGCTCTTAAGCAACAATCGGCCATTCCAGAGGAAACCCAAGGTGGGGAGGGAATGCTGCAAGAGAAAACTGCATGGGCCCCCCACATTTGCATACAAAGAGGTCTGGCTTCGTTGCCAAGGAAACTCAGTCCAGAGAGAGAGGTCACATGACCGCCAGCAGGGAGACTGCTCCTGGAATGAGGCCAACTGGGAATAATGCATTTAGATGTTTTCTGTGTAACCAATTTGGCCACAAGGTGGTGAACTGTCCCAAGAATCAGACAAGAAGAGTTGATTTTACTGAGATAAATTTAAATAAGGACTTTAAGCATGCTGATGATTCAAATAAGAATTTCAGTGTTTCCCTGTTTCAAGGAGATGGAAAATTCATATTAGACAGTGGTTCCACAATTCATATCTCAAATCGTTTGGATTTCTATACTGAACAGTTTGATAGTCCTGGAGAGATTGTTCATTTGGGCAATAATACTACAATTAAAACAAAGAAGAAAGGTGAAGGAATTTTGTATTGCAAGTTATTGGATGGATCAATTAAACAATTTTTTGTGAGAGATATTTTGTATATCCCTGACTTCTCAAGCTCCTTGCTTTCAATATCCAAGCTGGAGAAACAAGGCTGTGAACTGTATATTAGAAATGGACAATGTGGTGTTATCCAGAATGGAGAGGTTTGCCTTGTAGGCTCTGAATGCAGAGGCCTGTACAGCGTGCAGGAGCAACCTGTACCAAAGACAGACAGAGAAATGGCAGCCCAGTCCAAACCTGAAGCATACCAGCCCAATGAAGTGAACCTTGCTCAGTCATGCCTGCATGAAAACTGCTTGCAACGGTGGCATAGACGCCTGGGACACAGGAGCTATGAGTCAATCCAGAACATGAAGGAAAGGGGATTAGCTGATGGCATTGATTTTGTACCATGTGACATTGTGACTATCTGTGTTTGTTGTCGAGTCCAAAGCAGTTAACAAGCCATTTCCTAAGCAGAGTGAAAGGAAGACCAGAAGACCCCTGGAGCTGATCCACAGCGATGTATCTGGACCACTACCAACAACCATAGGTAATTTCAACTATTTTCTCACATTCATCTATGATTTCTTATGACACATGCTTGTATATCTACTAAAGGAGAAATCACAGATGCTCGAGAAACTCCAGGATTACGTGGCCATGGCAAGCAACAAATTTGGGCAGAAGCCAAAGATCCTGCGCACAGACAATGGAGGAGAGTATATGTCCAGCACCACACAGCAGTTCCTGAGAGAACATGGAATCGTGCATCAAACCACGGTAGCTTACAATCCGTCACAAAATGGAGTATCAGAAAGAAAGAATAGAAGCCTCCTGGATATGGTAAGACGCATGCTTGCTGACACACACCTCCTACAGAAACTCTGGGGAGAAGGCATCATGACTGCTACATACATACAAAACAGAATGCACACAAAGCCTATAGGAACAACACCATATGAACTTTGGCATGGTCATAAGCCATCCATGACGCATTTATGTGTCTTTGGAAGCACGGCTTACTCATACATCCCAAAGGAAAAAAGGACTAAGTTAGGAGCTAAGGCCACAAAAGAGATTTTTGTAGGCTACTCAGCGCAATCCAAAGGCTACAGAATTCTGGATCCTGACATCAACAAGATAACCATAAGCAGATGGTTATCTGATGGTGATAAGCAGATGGTTATCTGCTTATATCATAAGCAGATGGTATTTTGATGAGAATGAAAGAGCTACATCTTCAGAGGGGGCCTACACCGAAGCAAGCAACCAGACCAAACACCCTGATAACTGGATTATGCTTCCTGATCTCAGAGGAATTGAGGAGGAGGAGGCAGCAGATCCAGATCCAACCACGCTCGACACGGAGACCCCCAGCGATCCACCAGATGCACCTGAGATAATGGGAAAGACCAAAGAGGGTGAGATGAGGTGAGGCGATCAACGCGCTCAATCAGAGGTGTTCCAGCTCTGAGACTATCCTACCTTGCAAGAACGGCAGAACAACCAGAACCCTTATCATGGGAGGAAATATCCCAGGTACCACAACCAGAAGCCCAGAAGTGGAAACAAGCTGAAATTGAAGAGCTTGAGGCTCTACAGAAAAACAAAACCTGGACTCTTACTAAGTTACCTCAAGGGAGGAAAGTTATAGGCTGCAAATGGGTTTTCAAACTCAAACATGATGCTGATGGTGAGATTCAGCGCTACAAAGCCAGATTAGTAGCGAAAGGATATTCACAACAATATGGAGAAGATTATGATGAAACATTTGCACCAGTAGTCAAACATACCACAGTAAGGACTCTGTTAAGTATTGCTGCTAGCAAAGGAATGCATGTTGAACACCTAGACGTGAAAACTGCATTCTTGCATGGCAAACTAGAAGAGGACATTTACATGCAACAACCACCAGGTTTCTTAGAGAAAGGAAAATAGGACCTTGTATGCAAACTACAAAAGAGCATTTTGGGTTTAAAACAGGCTGCCAGAGCACTGAACACAAAACTGAATGATATGCTGCTTCAAGCAAACTTCAAAAGAAGTGAAGCTGATCCCTGCCTGTACACGAAATTCAGAGGTGGCAAATGGAACTACATTTTGGTGTATGTTGATGATTTGATTCTTGCCTATGAGAATCCAGATGACAGCAAGGAAATAATGCATCATCTGAACAGAGATGTGGAAGTCAAGCGATTTGGCAACATTGCACACTACTTGAGCATTCAAGTACAAAGAGAGAAAGATGGAAGTTTCCTCATCAACCAAAAACAGAAAATTAAAGACCTGATAAACCTGCTCAGACTGGAAGATGTGAATCTTACACCAACTCCAATGGAAGTGAACTACATAAAGCAAGAAGATCAAACTGAGCCACTATCTAACAACCACAGATATCGTGAAGCATTGGGTAAGCTTCTATACATTAGTACACTCACTAGGCCAGATATCAGTACAGCAGTTGGCTTACTTTGCAGAAAGACTGCATCACCAACAGTCAAGGACTGGAATGCAATTAAGAGACTTGTTAGGTACCTAAAGGGTACTGCACACTTTAAGCTCAAGCTACCAGCTAACAGTCAACCAAAACTAGAAGCATACATAGATGGAGACTGGGGTGGAGACCTAACAGAAAGGAAATCCACCAGCGGTCACATAATTTTCTATGGAGATGGAGCCATAAGCTGGTCAAGCACCAAGCAAGACATAACAGCATCATCAACCACTGAAGCAGAATATGTATCAGCTGCACAGGGCTGTCACGAGATACAATGGCTGTGTCAACTACTGAAAGATCTAGGTATAGATGTACCACAGCCCATACCAGTGTACGAAGACAACCAAAGCTGCATTCAACTCTCCAAACAAGAAGATGTAAAGAGGCGTACCAAACATATTGATATGCAGTATCATGTAGTGAGAAATCTGCAAAAGGATGAACTAATCAAGCTGATCTACTGCCCAACAAATGAAATGCTTGCAGATATACTCACTAAGCCACTACCAAGACCCTGCTTTGAAAAATTGAGAGAGAAGATGAATCTTGTGAACTGAGTCACGAGACATCGAGAGGGGGTGTTGGAAGTGAAGGACTTTGCACCAGAGGCATAACTAGGGAAAACGGCGCCCGGGGCAAGCACTGAAATGGTGCCCCCCCCCCACGTGCCCCCCCCACGTCGCCCGCCCAACATACTACATTATACTTAGGTTTTTCCTCAAAAGCGCCCGCCGCCGCCACCAAGCCAGGCCACTGACTGGCCGCCAGGCGCCAGCAAAGCAATGGGGGGGCGCGCGCAGGTGGCGCAGAAGGGACCGCTTGTGGGGAAGGGGGCACTGACGCGCTCCCTTGACTGCTGCAGCGCTGCTGCACTGAGCAGGAAACATTTGTATTAACAAAAAAATTTAAATTTTTTTTTAAAAAATTTGGTCATGGCGGCGCCCCCCACGTGACCAGAAAAGATGGCGCCCGGGGCACGTGCCCCCCCTATAGTTACGCCTCTGCTTTGCACTGTCTCTTGTCTAAAAGACAGTGGAGGACAGACTAGTGAGTCAGAGGGCTAGAGGGTCAAGACATTGGCCATCCCTTCTCTACTTCTCTGACACTATCCCTTTGATACGTAGATTGCTAATCTTAGGGACTTCCTTCCAGCCGCTTCCTTCCTCTCTCCCTTCTCTTCCTGTTCCTTCTACCTTGCAACATGCAAGCTCCTCTCCCTGCACCATGTGTGCAGAGATGCAGAATCCATCTGCATCCAGCTAGATAGATTAGAGACCCTAACTCCTCACTTTCCTATCTAGAATGGAGTTCTTTAATAAATGCCATATATATTGATTTGAAACTATGAACTGGCTCAAGTTACTTTACTCTCAGCATACACGCATGCCTAACCAAATTCCTCTGTTGTACCTCTGTGAACTCTGCTATAATGACCAAAGAGAATTTCCAACACTTACCAAAGAGAATTTCCAACACTTGGAACCTAGATGCTCTTCCCAGAACAGCTCCATCACCTAAGGGTAATCTCCTACAGAATCCACATGTAGTCTCCCATTCATATACAACCAGGGCAGACCCTGCTTAGCTAAGGTGGTAGCAAGCATGACTTGTCCCAAGACCAGCTCTCCTTCCTGTTCTGTGTGGACTGTGGCTTCCAGTCCTGTGTAAAGGTTTCTAATGAGAACAATGTGTTCTCGGATGCCCATTTTCTGAAGGATATTCCACAACTTAACATGGTTGATGCAATCGAAGGCTTTTCTGTAGTCAATAAAGCACATATTGACTTCTTTTTGGTATTCTTTGGTTTCTCAATTATCCAGTGTGCATCAGCAATGATGTGTCTGCTTCCTAGGCCTTTTTTGAAACCAACTTGAACATCTGCCATTTCCCTTTCCATGTAGGGCTCTAATGTGCGCTGGATGGTCCTGAATATTATTTTGTTCAGCATTATTTTGCTCAGGACCATTATTTTTGCATGTGAAATCTCTATATTTAATTCTCTTAGCTGGCATGCGTGTCCTCCTAGATTTGGTGGCAGAACTCTCATGAGAGTTCCTTGCAGTGGGTGAGAGTTGTGCGGGGAGCAGCGGATGGTGGCAGCAGGCTGCAAAACAGCCTGAGGAGGCAGCCTGGACTGGCCGGAGGGACGGCCTCCTGGCCTGGCCAGGCCGTCCCGAGTAAGGGAGGTGGCAGCGGTGGCAAAGCCCGGCCTGTCCATGGGGGGGGGGGAGGCGGGGGCGGGGCGGCAGGCCTAGCCATCCTGGGTAAGGGGGAGGCGGCGGCAAAGCCTGGCCTGGCTGCCGGGGCGGAAGGCAGCGGCGGGATGGCATGGCCAGGCTGTTCCCGAGTAAGAGAGAGGTAGCGGCGGTGGCAAAGCCCAGGAAGCAGCGGAGAGACTGGAAGGGGAGTGAGTGGGAAAGAGAGCGTGGGGCAGGAGGGAGGAGAGAAGAGCCGGCCCCAAATAGTGCACAGATGCTCTGTGCGGGTTGGCTAGTTAAGGATATTGTGCGATGGTTTGCGCAATCTGTTAAGTCTTCTTTCTTTGGTATGGCTATGTAGACTGACCTCTTCCAATCTGTTGGTCATTGTGTCATTCTACAAATTTGGTGGCATAGTTTGGTGGTTAGAGTCTTGACTGATTCTTCTTCTGTTGCCTGCCATATTTCTGTAGCTATTCCATCAATTCCTGAAGCCTTCTGACTTGGTAATGATTCAAGTGCTCATCTAACTTCATCTTCCTGTACTAAAGGTTCTTGCAAGTAGGGAATATCTTCTAGAGTAAATTGTGGTTAGGGATGCTGGGAGTTGTAGTTCAGCAACATCTGGAGTGCCGCAGGTTGAGGAAGCCTGCTCTAGAGTATCCTGGATATTGACGGTCCTGCTGTACAGATTTCCAGTATACTCCTTCCATCTCTCTTTGATCTTCTCTGAATCAGTTACTATCTGTTCTTTGGCATTCCAAAGGCAGACTTAGACTCCACACCTCAAAATTGTAGTACATATGCTGCTAATCCCCTGACTTGAATATTGCAATGCGCTCTATGTGGGGCTGCCTTTGTACATAGCTCGGAAACTGCAGTTGGTACAGAATGCAACAGCCAGGTTGGTCTCTGGGTCATCTCGGAGAGACCATATTACTCCTGTACTGAAAGAACTACAGTGGCTATCAATAAGTTTCTGGGGGAAATTCAAGGTGCAGCTTTATAACCTAAAAAACTCAAAACAGCTTAAGCCCTGGGTATTTCAGAGAATGTCTTTTTCACCATGAGCCCCATCGCCCATTGAGATCATCCGTTGAGGTTTCATCTGCCATTGTTACTAGCTTGTCTGGTGGCTACGCAGGGACAGGCCTTCTCTGTTGCCATCCCCGAGACTCTGGAATTCACTCCCTGCTGAAATAAGAACCTCCATATCTCTGACAACTTTTTAAAAGTCTTTAACGACACTTTTTTTTTTTCACCCAAGCTTTTTATCTAGACTTGTGGTTTCAAATGGTTTTAAGGTTTTTATGTCTGTTTTAATTTGTTTTATGTTGTTGTAAACTCAGGAAGTTTGGGGTGGTCTCTCTCTCTCTCTCTCTCTCTCTCTCTCTCTATATATATATATATATATAGCAGATGCCATTTATATGTGTGGAAGAGGAATGGCAACATCTAAGAGGAGTCATGAAATAATTCTATAAAGCTTGAAGAATCAAATGAGAACTTAGATAAGATGAGCTGCAGATCTCATGTTGTTCTACATTTTTTCTTTGCTGTACAGGTTAAGACTTCCTACATTGTCAACCTGTTCAGTGGCTTTTTATTTCCTGCTCTTGCAAAATGCAGTTTAAGTTTGTTCAAGCAACAGGCATCAATTGCTAATTGAATTAGCCTCTCCTATTGTATTTCAATTCAATAGAGATTCCCTTCAAGGTTCAACCACTTACTCATAGCATTGTTCTCACATGTAGTTCACTGCCTTATTTTCCCCTTCACGGGAGCTGTCATTTTTATTTCTGGGACGAGGACCAACAGGAGTGGACTCTGGAGTGCCTACTCTGGTGTTGGATGGATTAGAATGCAAATTAGAGGATCCAAGGTCTGAACATGGGAGGTTGCTTGTGTTTGCTCGAGATGCAGGACAGAGCCTGTTCAAGGAAAAAAGGAGCAGTTGCTTGGGCTGTTCTTCAACATCATGACCAGCATCAAACATGGATTTACCGCTGTAGGGGTTTTCAATCTTTTTTTAAACAAGTGTAGCCCTTCTGTCTCAGAGCTTCAGCTCAGGCATCCCATAAGTGAAGGGAGGAGAACTGGTCTTGTGGCAGCAAGCATGGATTGTCCCCTTTGCTAAGCAGGGTCTGCCCTGGTTTGCATTTGGATGGGAGACTACATGTGTGAGCATAGTAAGATATTCCCTTTAGGGGATGGGGCCACTCTGGGAAGAGCACCTGAAGTTCCACATTCCTTCCTGGCATCTCCAAGATAGGGCTGAGAGAGACTCCTGCCTGCAACCTTGGAGAAGCCACTGCCAGTCTGTGAAGATAATACTGGGCTAGATGGAACAATGGTCTGACTCAGTATAAGGCAGCTTCCTAGGTTTCTAGCCAAGTCCTGTGATTCTCCAGAAGTAAATCTTGCCAAAGTTAGATTTAAATTATAGGAAATAAAATATAAGTGAAGCCTTACAATCAGACAGAAAGAAAGAATCCCAGATCCCAGCTCTATGCTGTGGCTTCCTCCCTCCTCCTGTCCTTTGGAACTTCAGGGCCAAAGCTCCACAGCACTCCTGACCTGACCCCACTTCTCCCTCATAATTGGCTGATTAGATGCTTGGGTTCAGCCCACCTCTCCCTCATCCTAATTGACAGGTTCAGCAGGAAGGTCAGTGCACTCACTGAGCATTAGCCAGCACTTCCCTCATGGCCGAGCCCTTCAGTCAAACTAAGGCAGGGGTGGGCTAATTGTTAGCACATAGCCAGCCAATCACTTGGAGAGGAGGGATGGAGGGGTGCTGCCTGATACTCCTCCCCCTCCCCTCCTGGAGAGGGAGTCAATGGTGTAGCGTGCGAGTCAGGGAGGTTGTGTGTACCCCATTGTACCACCTATTCAGCTTCCAAGTACCCCTAGGTATTCAAGTACCACTGACTGAAAGCTCCTGCACTGTGGTAAAGGAAAAAGTAGTCATTGCCAATTGAAATCAGTGTACTTTCTTTGAAGAGTAAATAATTGTATTCCGGGCAAAATTTTAAAAAGTAGGTTATCCTGAGTGTAGGAAGTACTTTTAATTATCCAAGAAACTGACTGTTTTGAAATTAACATCTCAGAATGCTGGGGCATGAAAATATGTGGCTCTGTGTTTTGTGAGATATGCTAACTACTGACAGAACATAAGTGATCCAATTGCTGTTTTTCAAGTGTTGAAAGACATGCTGTCATTATCAAAGCACACTTTATCCCCACCACTGAAATTCAATTGTACATCTTTCAGGCTTTATCCAGGATCTTATATTGTTTGCTCTGCTTCCCATATGGATGGATGTGCTGTTTTGCTGCTTGAGAAAACAGACATATTTTAAAATATGAAGGAAGGTATTTTGAATGTAAACATCTATTCTGGTATGTCTGCCTGCAAACATCTCTGCTATTGTTTTGATGTTACAATTTGTAATGCTGATTGGTACATCCCATCCAAAGCTATTATTTGATGGTGCAAACAGCCTTAGGATGAAGCCATGAAGCAATCTGTTTAGTGCATTAACAAAAGCGAAGAACACCCTTCACTGAGGGTATGCTTATTAAAGCATACTCAGTTTGACCCTAGCTTAAAGGACACAATGGAACAATCCAACCAAAACTCCTGTCAAAACCTATTGACTGTTCCCACCCCAGGACTACACTGAAAAGGCATGAGAAAGTCATTCCAAAGTTGGTGCTTTGGACAGCCTGGCAGAGCAGTAGTATGCATGATGTGGGATGGATCCTGCAATAGTAATGCCATTTTGGACTGAAATGTGAAGTGAAACATGTACCTGGTTCCAGAACATCACTATCACTCCGAGCAGCAAACATTTTATGAGAGTATATCTCCATGGTTTGGAATATTAAACTAGGACAACATAGTTGCCACTGGCTCGTCTGGTGGCTACTCAGGGATGGGCCTTCTCCATTGCTGCCCTGAGTCTTTGGAACACACTTCCTGCTGAAATAAGAGCCTCCCTATCTCTTACAACTTTTAAAAGGGCAGTCAAGATGCATTTGTTCACCCAGGCTTTTAATTAGATACTGTTTTAATTGTGTTTTTGTTGTGTTTTAATAGTTTTAACTTTTTAATGTTAATTGTTGAAATGTTAACTTTTTATTGGCTGTTTTTATTGTTTTGTAAACCGCCCAGAAAACTAGCATTTTGGGCGGTATAGAAATGTATTAGATAGATAGATAGATAGATAGATAGGACAATGCAAATGGCTCATGCAGGCCTAGAAGGCAAAGATTTCCTTATTGTTCAAGGGGAGGAAGGCCTTTTTGATTTTTCCCTCCAAGAGCCCATAATGTACAGAAGATGACATCAAGAGAATACATACCTTTGGATAGCACAGAACACCTGTGCTATAAAGGAAAGATACCCAGGAAACTGTGATGGAAACAGAATTTGGTAACATTACCATTACAATAGCAATGGCAATGGAAGGACACAGTTACAGGAGAACCTTGATATTTGTTGGGGATCTGTTCCGGTCTGCAGCCGTGGCTATGGAAACCGCGTATATCAAGTCATTGGGGGCTATGGGATCAAAGGTTCCCGGTCGGCCAAAAATGGACTGATTTTCACGGCGGGGGGAACCTTCTTAACATGCTCTGTTTCTCCCCCTGATTTGCGCTGTGTCCCCACATAGGCTGAAAATCGGCGTTTGTTTTCTCCTTTATAAAAAAACCAAAGGCGTAAGTCATTTTGTGGCTCCATCGAAGAAAATAGCAGCTGGAAATGTCGTCCACAGTCATTTACAGCCATCTCCAACCTGGGAATACATGAGGTCAGCATGTGTGTGTGTTCCCTCCATGTATGCCAAGGCCAGGTGACTTTTTCCTGACTGTGGATACGCAAATCCATGGATATCATTTATTGATTCTGTGGACAATGAGGTCCACCTGTATTCCACTTCCCAGATGACCCTTTTTCACTCTTCCAAGCTGAAATATAGTTCAATTGCCTAGTTTTACATTTGCATTTTCAGGATTTAAACAAAACTCAATGAAAACCATACTGTGACTCAGCAAAATGAAGTATACCATAAAGCAACAGTAACAGTTATTAGATAACCTCCACAGAACCAAGGCTGGTTTTCATAATATTCTGTTTTCAAGACTTTTCAAGATACTCTGCTTTCAATATGAAAGAAGGGGCCATATTTTTTGGTGAATGTCCAGTAAAAACAAACAAAACAAAAAACACCCTTTTTATGTTTCAGCCAAAATGGCTGCTTTTAAGATCCCCCCCCCCGCCCCCATTTTGCACTATAGTTCCCATAGTGCTCCAGGTTCTTCATCAGCATTGCAGAATCTCCCAGGAGTGCTCTCCAAGATTACACTCTATTCAAAGCTGTGCAGAGATATTTTTGTTCTTCCTTTTGTGCCATTGAGTGCATGCCGTAAACTAATTTGCAGACATTGTTAGATCGTAGCATCAAACTCCATCATTTTAGAAAATGTTCTATCTCTTGCCTTCATTATGCAGTTTGGGGGAAAGTACATTGGAAGTTCAAGGAACCCTCTTGTGGGATTGTGAGTGGCTGTAATGTGTTAAGTAAGTCTATTTGTCGTGTGAATAAATATATTTGGGTCAAGGTGAGGTACATGGATGCAGGGATGCAAGTTTTAACAAGCTTTCTAAAAACTGTGATGGAGTCTGAGGAGCGAATGACCACTGGGAGAGCATTCCAAAGTCTAGGGGCGGCAAGAGAGAAGGCCCTGTCCCGAGTGCACGACAGCCGAGCCTCCCTCATTGTCAGCACCCGGAGCAGAGCCCCCTCAGAAGACCTCGTCAAGCGGGCAGCAACCCTTGGGAGCAGCAGTCCCTCAGATACCCCAGGCCCAAACCATTATATACTCCCCTTCCCCCTTACTTCAACTTGTATTCATGAGGTTATAATTGTGCATGTGTCTATGTGGGTGCCCCAGTGTGGGTGGGTGAGTTGATTTCTGCATCCTACCCCATTTGACTGGCTTTATAGGAAGATCCAGGTTCAAATCTCTGCTCAGCCATGAAGCTAAATGAATGACTTTGGATAGTCACTCTAGCCCTGTTCACATTTTATGTTCAACCTTTGTACAATCTGCAAACTGTGTACATGGGGTATAGATCTGTACACAAATACTGTTATTCATGCAATCATCCCATTTATATGCCCATTCACATGATCATGCATACCCAGATCAGAGGGTGCACCCAGGTATACATAGTCATGTGAATGGGGTGACTATGTTGAATGCAGTCACCCTATCTGAACTATTGGGAAGGGTACTGTACCCAAGTTCACTTTTAGGATGGGTTCACATGACTGCCATCTGGTTTGGAAGTGTGGAATCGGTTGGTAAAATTTTGGGAGGCAAGAGTTTGCTTCTGGAGGGTGTGAAATCTGAACGCACCCAAATCTGCTTCCTGCCCTGCTTCTCCTGAGATTCAATTCACTTCTTCTGCCAACTTCAAATCTTGGGAACAGAAGTCAATAGCATTTCAGAAGAATGGCAGGAACTGAATTTGGGTGGGTTCAGACTTCACAACCACTGGGACCATGCGCTCTCACCTCGCAAAATTTCACCAACCTATTTCCCAATTCGATATCATTGGTTGTGTGAACCTGCCCTTAAGATGAATGCAGTTATAGTCCCTTACATAAAAGCATGTACATGTATACAGATATCTGAATGCAGACACAATGAGGTCATCCACATGACCAAAAATGTCAGGGCTGGGGGGGAGGCGGGATTATACACACCTTCCCACACATGAGCACAGCTCTGTCCCTGCTTCGCTGTGCTGCTCACCTACACAATCGCTGCTGTGGTGAGTGGAGTGCAATCCGGAACTGGCAAGAGCAAGGTCTGGTCTCCAGGAACCCCACAATACACTGCACAGCTCATGCAGTGCACTGGGGGAATGGTGACTGCTGGGACACCCCTTCTTCCCAGTTCTATGGTTAGGCTAGCTGCCAGTAGCCCACTCAACCAGGCAGTGGGGTAGGAGGCATGCTTGTGTCCTCCTACCTCACTTTTAGCCCGGGTTCTTAACCCCATTGGGGCAGTGCCAGGATTGGGACTGGCACACATTCAGCCCTACCTGGGTAGGGCTGTGCAAGCCCAGCTAGGGCTTGTCATGTGAACGGCCCCAATGTCTTAATAGGGCTCTAACCTATCTGAGAATAAAATTAATGGGAACCATAGATGCCAGCCTAGTTGCTTGAAGAAAGGGCAGGATTCAAATATAATGCAGGGCAATGCAATTACCTGGCAGACACCAATTTCAAATGAAGATAGATGAATATCTTGAGAGGGGAGTCTGTTCGCCTAGAAATTAGCCCATTTGCACCTCAAATGTTTACGCGTCTGCCATCTTGGATTGGGTAGATGACATCATCAGAAACTATGCAATTAGGGCATCCCTATGTGTCCCTGCAGCTGTAGCAATTTGGTTCAAATTGGTTAGGGTGTTCACAAGGTAGCCCACTTGTACCTTAAAAGTTTACGTGTCTGCCATCTTGAATCAGGGTGGATGACATCATCACAAACTATGCCATTGACGTGTCTCTGTGTCCCCCCACAACTGTACCCAATTTGGTTCATATTGGTCCAGGTGTTGTGAAGTGTATGCACCGCGCGCGCACACACACACGGAATGCCGGGTTATCTCATAAGCCTACTGTAAAGTAGGCTAAAAACGAGTGAAAAACAAGCCAGCCTTCCTTCATACTAGATCCTCACTTTGAAATGCTCAGTGGTCTTGTGGTAAGCATGACTTGTCCCCATAGCTAAGCAGGGTCTGCCCTGGTTGCATATGAATGGGAGACTTGATGTGTGAGCAATGCAAGATATTCCCCTCAGGATGAAGCCGCTTTAGGAAGAGCAGAAGGTTTCAAGTTCCCTCCCTGGCTTCTCCAAGATAGGGCTGAGAGAGATTCCTGCCTGCAACCTTGGAGAAGCCACTGCCAGTCTGTGAAGACAATACTGAGCTAGATAGACCAATGGTCTGACTTAGTATATGGCAGTTTCCTATGAGCAGATTTTAGTACTTCTTACTTACAGTTTAAAACCCATAATGGGATTAGTTTATCATAGCATGGAATCAAGGCATTAGAACATGGTTTGTACTAGACAATAGAGCTTTTTGAAGTAAATGAAGTAAGATTTTATTTTTAAACCTCTACCTTCCCCATTGCAATATATAGAATAATCTGTTTCACTATCTTTAGGGTTAAGTGTGTTCTTGTAATTTAAAATTAAATGATTTCTATTAAGCACTTTTGCTGAATATGTATATGCTGCACAATCCCACTGATTACAGGTCATAATGCTTTGTAAAACAGCAACACCAAGAATCAGGAAAGCATTAGTTTGGTGCTTTTTGCCTGTTTATGTGCAGTTTAGCTTTTCAGAAGTGAAACATGTGCCTCCTAGGAAATAGTACAGCTGAATAAAAACACATCAGCACTAGCTACATTGCATGGTATTATTACCTTTTAGTCGGGCAAAGGCATCTCAAAAGAAACAGATCTGCACTAGGGGTGTGTAGGAACTGGTTTGGTGTGGTTATGTTGGCTTGAACTGACTGGCTGGGCTGTTTGGTTTGACAAAACAGCCTGAACCAATCTCTGATCAAACTGGCCTGCTTCGATCTTGAATTGGTTCTGCATGTCCCTAGACTGCACAGCCTTGGCCGTTGCTGTTTTTGGACTACAACTCCTATATTCCTCTGTAATTTCTACAACTGACATTTTTTATGTATGCTTCTACGGCGGCCAGAATTATATATGCACAGAAATGGAAGAGTAATGAACTGCCTTCAAAAGAGGATTGGCTGATAAAAATTTTGGAATATGCGGAGATGGCAAAACTTACAACACTGATAAGAGATCAAAATTTGGAAGGCTTCAAAGAAGATTGGAAACCATTCTTGTTGTATCTAAAGGATAATTTTCCTACTATGGACTTTACAGCAGGGTTTGAAATTTAGTAAAAAAACTGCAGGTTGGGTAGAATAACTGTGTTTGTAAGGGTTTAAATTTATGTTTTGAATTATTATTATAGCAAGGGTAAACTCTATAGCCGATGATTCACGAAGAGATGTGTGCGGGAAGTCCACTTTTGTGTATATTGTAATGAATGGCAATATTATTATTGTTAAAATCAATAAAAATTGAATTTGGGGAAAAAACAACACAACTCCTATATTCCTCAGTTGCCGTGGTGGGATGGGAGATGATGGGAGTTGTAGTCCAACAGCTGGAGGGCCAGAGCTGTGCATCTCTGTGATAGAACAATAGTTTGCATCCTCCACCTGACCATTTGGGCTGTGCTGTGTTCAGTTACCACGAAACATGATGAGTGTAAACTTGTCAGGTGGGATATACAACATTCCTGATAGATTTTGTGATATTAAAAAATCAAATTAAGTGAACCTCAGGGAATTTAATTGTACAGTATGTGAAAACAGTAACATGACACAACACAGTATATTTCACTACCACATATCTTGCAAATACAAGTAAATGGGAGTGTGTGTGTGTGTGTGGTGCTATTTGCATATGAATACCCTCTGACTGCTGTGCTCTGTTACAAGAGTAAAGATGTGTGTTTACTTTTGCATATTTCCTAAAGCTTTTTGCAGGTCTCTAACCATTCCTAAGGATATCTGATATCAACAACAGACCCATCCTCTTACCACTAGCTTTGACCAAGCGCAATGAACATGGGTCAAAGTTATGTGTGGATCTGCCCAGTGGCTTGTCTATATCTAAGGCATCTTTAAAAAGCAATATGGTAAGCACTAAAAAGTTTCAGTGACTGATCTTGGAAATATGATTCTCAGTAAGCCAGATCACTCTCTCACACAATAAAGCTTCTGGATCCAGTTGAAACAGTCCCAAATCTATCACCACCCAGTATGAAATGCATTTCTGTTGTAGAAAACCAGCTATGAGAAAGGACTCCAAAATTATGATATAGCCTCTAATACTAAGTAGAGTTTCCATGGTGTAATGGTTAGCACTCTGGAATCTGAATCCAATGATCTGAGCTCAGATTCTCGGTGGAACCTTTATGTTTCCTGCACTAAGCAGGGGGTTGGACTTGATGACCTCCAAGGGAACTTTTATGAATATTCTACGGATATTTATATATTGCTTTTCAACAAAGTACTCAAAGCAGTTTACATAGAGAAATAAGTAAGGAACAGAAGACCTCTAAGGTCCCTTGAAGATATAAAATTCTATTTTTCTATGGCAGATTCCTTGCCCTTTGAGCAAATTACTTTACCCACAGAGGAGCTGAGAATATACTCTGGATTACTTCACTGGGTACCAAGTCTGGACACGTCTGACACTAAAGCTAATGAAACCTCTTCTTCAGATTCCTTCATCTATAAATAAAAGGAGGAAATGCTTCTTTGCTTACCTTACAGAGGCATACTTAACATTAATTAGATTGTGAACAGGGAACACTTTAAATTCAAAACATGTTAGCCATTGTTATCAAATGACGAGAAAGACTAGGTTATTCTTTATTGCTCTTCCAAATAACAACAACAATAATAATAATAGTGCAATTGGTATGTTTCCATATGGAAAGTAGAGGTGAGAAATAAAGTGCATTAATGTGGGCTATTGTTTGTGCACAGACTACTGAATAATCTTTGCAAAAAGAAGCTAATCTTGAGCTAAGCTATCTGCAGTAATAGTGCTAAGGTTATTGACAGGTCTGGCTATAAGAGCAAGTTCCATTTAGATACATCAGCTGCAGTGTATTCGCAGTAGATCTCACTGATGATTGCCCACCTGCAGAGACAGTGATAAGGCAAACTATGATTGTGGTAAAATGTAAACAGCTTCAAAGGAAAGACAGGCAGGCATAGAGGAGCTTATCCAGATGATCAGTAAAAGTGTATTGCAATTGCATTTTAGCCTTAGCAGGGTAGTTCCACAACTCCTGATCCAAAGACAGTGGCAAAATATCCTTCCCGTAGGGAGATTATGTTTGCTGCTAAAAAAATAAAAAATAAAAATCAGAGGAGATGTGCACTTCAGAGAGAGAGAGAGAGCGAGCGCGCACATACATCTTCTAAGAAAAACTAATTGTGAAAAACAAGCAAATGATACACAAAATAGTGAGATTGTTGCAGGAGGAAGGGAATAGCGTTATTTATATTTACCAGATTTCCTCTAATCTTTGCCAAGACTATATGGGAGTTCTTCTGTTTCAGTAGTACAGTGGAGAAACTCTAAAACATTTCTTAATTCAACTTTTTTTAAAGACACAAAATGACACAAGCACAAGGCAGGGGCATTTCTAACATGTTACTAATTACATGTCACTATATCCAATAACAACTCTAAAATACTCACTATCATAATTGATGTACCGACTAGGAGAAGATTTCATTTTCCACATTGCAGCTTCAGGAAATACATTTAGAGTAGGAATGTGCACAAATCAATTGTTTTGATTCGATTTGTGCCCCAAACAAATCACCCCTGATTTGTTCTGTATCCAAATCTACCCCCTCCAAATCACCCCAGATTTGATTCATATTTGCTTTAATGAATTTGCTATAATGAATCCTATGATTCATAATCATAATCCTATGAACCAGGCGCTGCCTGGTGAAGCAACAGATCATCTAGGAGTGTGGTCTGTGCTCCCATCTATGGATGTGCAAACCAGTTCGATGTCAAGCAGGGCCATGCAGAGGCCCATTGGGCATGGGCGGCATCCTCTAAAATGGCCTCTGTGATGGGGTGAGGCCCAGAATGGGCTGAAGACCACCTGGACAGGGCAATTTGAGGAAGAATGTAAGCCCGCGGGGAGGGGAACCTCTGGAGACTGACCCCCTTTGGCCTCAGAGAAGCCCCCCAGAGGGAGTAAGTACAAATAATAGTAATAATATTTTTTAAAACCCAGAAAAAAACTCATGACCCCCCCCCCAACCGAACTGGAGGGAGAGTCCAAGGGGGTGCTGGACTGAACTGGCCTGGCCTGGTTCAGGTCCAGTTTTGACTTGAACCAAACTGGGCCAGCTGGTTTCCAGCACACCCCTACTCCCAGCAACATTTCCTGGCTGGTCTGCGGGGGAGGAAAGCTTCGTGCAGCCTTCCCCCATCAGCCTGCTTGTGTGAATGGCCCCTTAGATTTATCATAATAAATGAAAACATTTGTTGCACTACTAAATGACATCTAAAAAGGCCTGAGATTAATCACCATTCTTCCTCTGGGTAAGGAAAGGCCCACATGGGGGGAAAAATCATATTATAGCTGTACAACTGTGAGTAATGTAATCTTATGACACAGATATGCCATTCTGTAAAATGGATGTTGCTAAGCAGTGATGTAGTTGCAAATTTCAGATGTGCAGGCGCTCTCCATGACAGATCCCATGGCCATGCCCACCCCAACAGCCAGAGAAGCCAAGAAGCAGGGGTGTAGCAAGTTAGGAGTGGGCCCAGAGGCAAGATTTTAAAATGCCCCCCCCACCCACTGAAGCTCAGCTCGTGAAGTAAAGAAATCTTAAATGAGGTTGAATAGTGGTAACAAAAAGCATAGTAAAATTTTTACACACGCACACCTAGGTGCCACAATAGAACATCATCCTAAAGGTTTTGTAACTTGTGGACGATGCAAGTCATTTAATGGTACTAGAGAAAGACATGCTGTTCTGGTAGCTCCAGGTCGTAACACTCACATCAGTTTTGGAAGATGAATACAACTGAAGGAAGCCCGGGCGGGTGTGCAGCTGGGCGAGTCAGTCATGTGACTTGCCTCTGGGAGGCCCCCCAAGGCAGAGGGCCACCAGACAACTGTCTCCCCTTGTCCTATTATAGTTACACCCCTGCCAAGAAGTACCAGCGCTCCCCGCTCCACTACACCCATGTTAAGTCAGAACTGAAGATTTTACATTCTTTAGTACCTTTCATATCCATATTGAGGTAACTGCACTTTTCTAATCTGGACCAGGATCAGCTAAGGCGCATGAGCCTAATTCACAACAACAAATATTTATATGCCGCTTTTCAAACAAAAAAGGCCACAAAGCAGTTTACATAGAAAAAGAAGTACAGATAAGGGACTTCCCTGTCCCAAAAGGGCTCAGAATAAAAAACAACAATAATCAAACAAGGTAGACACCAGCAACAGCCACTGGAAAAAGACTGTGCTGGAGTTCAAGAGGGTCAGTTGCTCTCTCCCTGCTAATAAGAGAGTCGCCACTTTATAATCTCTTGAAGATTATTGTACTGTGGTTTCTGTAAGCTACTCAGTGAAGCTTTAATTTTTTTAAAAAAAGCATTTATGTCTGCTTGCAAACTGCATTGTGAATAATAAGATATGGCTTCGATGTTTCATTTTTGCTTTATGAAGGGTAGTGCTCAAATAAAGGCTGAAGGACACAAAATGCATTTTTGATTGGGCAGGACAAAATTTTAGTGATTAAAGTTTTTTTTAAAAAAAGGTTCCTCGGCGTTACAGTCATGGGCAGGGCATACTAACTGCACTTTATGACTCAGAAAACAAAACACTGTTCAATATACCACAAAGGCTTATTTAAATCTAACAGTTTGTTTATTCCAGGCAGCTGGAATGCAGGTTTACAAGGTTAAGGCAGAAACAGTTAAATATCTTAATTCAGCATGAAATACACAGTACTGAATAACACATAAATTCCCAACATCAGTTCCCTGACATACAGAACTTTGTTATAAATTAAAAGTATCTCTTATACTAAATTACTTGTTGTTAGGAAAAGTTTTATTTCTATGGAAATTATTATTTACATATACTATTATTTTCCTAACTGGGAAAGAGGCACTTTTAAAGTAGTGGTTCTTTTTAGCAGGGGGAAGCTATTGTCACTATTCGGTCCAACAGAAGATCCCTCCCAGTGGCTGGTGGTGGTGTCTACCTTATATTTTTTAGATTGTGAGCCCTTATAGAACAGGAAACCGTTTCCCCCCCCATTTCTTTTAAATGGCTTTGAGAGCTTTTGTTGTTGAAAAGCAGTATATAAATATTCTTAATAACAATTGTTTGGAAAATCCCAAAAGGAGTAAAAGAAGATCCTATTTTCTCATTAATAGTTTATGGTTCTGTGATGGTTTTGTAGCACAAAGCAGATAATTTCCACTAGTAAAGGTAATTAGTGACTTATCACACCAGAGCACAGACAAAATGTATTTACCATACAATAGCCTTCGTAATTGAAGATCCCTAGGATGACCATGCTCATTTTGTGTCTACAAAGATTTCCCACTGTGCATCATATTCTTGCTTAATAACGTCTGATAGCAGCAGATTATAACCAAAAGGAATTCCAACAAGATAATTAATTTGCAGTGGTATAACAATCAGTACAAGGGAGTCAATAATGTTCATTTGTGGTCAGGATGAGTCATCTAATTAGTTAATTGAAATGGGATCTTTCTGCCAGTCTCTTTCCCTAAGACTGTTATAGTGCTGAACAGTAAAGAAATATAGATTAATATCAATTAACTCATACAAAAAGGCAGAGTCCAGATTTATCAGTGAAGCATAGTTTAAAAGGTTGCCATGTCAACTGACCACAAAAACACACACAATATTTATTTATTTAACATATTTTTATACTGCCCAAAACTTACGTTTCTGGGCAGTTTACAACAAAATAAAAACAGAAAGTAAAACATTAGTTAAAACAAAAACAAAAAGTTTAAAACATTACAACAATTTAAAAATTTTAAAACAATATTTTAAAACAGCATTAAAACCATTGAAACAGTATTAATGTTGAGCTGGGCTCTATCCCTGAAATTACCACAAACTACTGGGCTCCACCAAAAATTACTAGGCAGACTCTCAGTTCTGCCAAAGCCCTCCAGGCTCTGCCCTTGGACTCCCCTCTCTGCCCCTCCCACTATACCTCATTCCCCAGATTTCCTAATGTGTTCTTCTAAATCTAAATGGCTTGTGTTACCTGGGAGAACACCACCTGTAGCATGATTGCCACCGCACATTAAGGTCATCAAGAGAGGTCCATCTCTGGCTGCCGCCAGCTTGTCTTGTGGCTGTGAGGAGAAACATTAAAATCCTCACAAAGCAGTGCATGCTCTGGTGGTAAAGAAGTTCAGCCCAAGAGATTATCTGGAGACATGAGGTTGACTTAAAAAATATATATTTATAATGAAACTAAACACCACATACTAAGAGCAGTGCCGGATTTAGGCACGAGCTAAGTAAGCTACAGCTTAGGGCCTCACATTATGCGGGGCCTCTGAATACCAATAATGACTAAATTTTAAGTTTTGCATAACTGGTTGACAACTAAAGGAGAAAGGAATAAAGACTCTAAATCAAACATTATCATTCCGATAAGACCCCCCCCCCCCCAAAAAAAAAAAACTTATTTGGCCACACAATTATCATATTGAGTTTTTAAATCTGTGCTGATATAACTGTAAAATATTTCAAAATTTTAGTAGACCAGGATTTGGTCTAGACCCACATCACAGTTACAGGCAGTGTTAGCCTCTTCAGAGAACGCTGCTGTAACTGTGAGCAATGGAACAAGGAGGGAGGCAAATTATGCGCTGGGGTGGGACGCCCAACCCATTTTGTAATGTTGTGGGGCCTCTTGAATTTGACATAGCTTAGGGTCTCAGCATGTCTTAATCCAACCCTGACTAACAGAGCCATAGAATAACACAAACAAACAGGCACTAGCCTTCAACAACAACTGAACAGTTTTAGCTGACTCTTAACTATCCAAGACAGACCTATTAACATCTCATCATGCCTTTGATAGCCAAAAGAGGTTACTGTGGTGGCTAAGAGCAATGCTTTAGAATTCTCAAATCTAAATGAATTCACCACAGTGGTAACTCGGGATCAGGCCTTCTTGGTAGTCCCTCCTGGGATGTGGAATGCACTTCCTATCTGAGGCTTCAGATCTCTACCAGCCTTTAAAGGAGCCTTAAAGACACATCTTTTAAAACTTGGTCTTCAGTGATTTTTAAATTATTCTACATTGTTTTAATTACTAATTGTTTTTAATGGGTTCTTTATTTTGTTTTTATCTGTTTTTATTTACGTGACATGCTTATTTTTGATCCTCACGACAACTGTTGCCATCACATATAATCCATAGGAACAGAGGAAGCTGCCTCATTCCAAGTAAGACCATTGATTCATCTAGCTCAGTATTGCTTACTCCAACTGGCAATGGCTCTCCAAGGTTCCAGGCAAGATTCTCTCTTAGCCCTACCTGGAGCATTTCCAGACAGCAGGCTTTACCACAGGTTTACTGCGAGGCTTTACTGTGAGTTTGAATTTACCACCACCAACACCCCCCTTAAAAAATCAGCCAGACACAAAAAGTGGAATTTGTTTTACTCCAGACATAAATTGGGCTAAATCGAATCTAACGCACAATGAAAAACCAGAATCGTGTGTGAAGTGCTTCCCAATATATCGTGCAGGCTTTGGTGCAAACCCAGCCAATATGCGAATGCACACCTTCGATTCCAAGCTAAAAGCACTGTCTGGAAATGTGCCTGGAGATACCAGGGACGGGACCTTCTACATGCAAAGCAGATGCTCTCCCACTGACCTACAGCCCCAATTCCTCTCCTTCCACTTGGTCCATTGTATTTAGAGCTTCTAGTTATAAACTGCAAAGCTCAATTTTAAACAAAAATATTTTTGTTCTCAAATGGCATATAGTAATCACTGTGGGTTTGTTTTTTTTAAAAAAAAGTGGGGGACCTATACTAAAAGATGACTCGAATAGCTAGCTGAGAACACAAGTGATCTACAGCTTTAAAAGATAGGCAGTGCTAAGTATATTTTGAGCGTCTCTGGATTTAAAACATGTGAAGAATCTATCACGCAGCATAACAGATGCAATGCAGAGGATAACTTACATTATGGGAGTTAGGAATGCGCAAGGAGTGGTTCACGGTCAAACTGGTCCACGGCAGATCAGGCGGTTTGAGCAGCTCAGTTGCAAACCACTCTGAACTGGTTCGTCAGTTCAACCAGCCCAGTTGGTCAGTGCGACAAACCGGTTCACAGAGTGGTGGTTTGGTCCAAATTTGGACCAAACTGCCGCACGTGGTCTGTGCACACCCCTAATGGGAGTGCATGTTTCATAGTACCTGTGAACCTATCTTGGGAGAGGAGTGCCCTTTTAAGAATTCTAATAAGTAAAAGGTATGATCCAGCCAAAGTTAAATCCCATTGATTTCAGTGGGAAAGATTTACACACATGCCGAGGCACCCCACTGAAATCAATATGCCTTAAAAGAGCTTAACTTTCATTGGATTGTGCTCAAAATCTGTTGCCAGAGTTAAAACTATGACTGCCAAGTGTTTTAACACTTGCGTTATGATTGCTGATCTTAAAGAGCCAGCGTGGTGTAGTGGTTAGAGTGCTGGACTAGGACCGGAGAGACCGGAGTTCAAATCCCCATTCAGCCATGATACTAGCTGGGTGACTCTGGGCCAGTCACTTCTCTCTCAGCCTAACCTACTTCACAGGGTTGTTGTGAGGAGAAACTCGGGTATGTAGTACATTGCTCTGGGCTCCTTGGAGGAAGAGCGGGATATAAATGTAAAAATAATAATAATAATAATAATAATTTCCTCACTTCCTTTATTGTGTTCATCTGGTATTTGTATACAGATCCCTGGCTAGATCCTTTCTTGGCAATTCACAATAGAAATAAATCACTGAAATCAATGAAGCAACAAGCCAACTCAACAGCAGGATCTGTGTACATCTCCGGGCTAGCTTAAAACCTTTACTCTATCATTTTCACATGCCTCAATGTATCTGATACATGCAACAAGCAATGTCTCACCATCTCACACTGTTACATGTGTGCACGTTAATTATGTATTTTGGCAGCATTTGATTTCAGTTTTGAAAACACACCAGTCCAAATACAGGTAATATTATACGGACTGCATAATTGGTATGTTTAAAATAGTTCATTTTTTTTCTTTGATTATTCAGTGTACTTTGAAGAAGTTGATTTTTTATATATAACGAGTGATACCAAATCTAAACATTTTTTTAAAAATGGGAATTATAAATATTCAACTAAATTCTGAAAGATATAGAAATTGTTTTTTAATTTAAAATACACAGAACAATATTGTGTGATATAACACAACAAAACCAAGTACGGCACTCCATGGAATAAGTATTTATCAAGCAACCTCTATCCAAGATTGCAGGAGACAGTAGGGGAGAGTTTATCCAAGATTCAGCAGAGGTCTTACAAAGTCACTGCATTCAGGAACGACCTGATGGCTGGAAAGTGGCCAACCTAATGTCATTATTTAAGATAGGATCTGGGAACACTTCAGGAAATTACAGACCATTTAGTTTTGATTCCTTTGTAGCAGGGGGGAGAGGTCTTAAAAAGCATTTTAGGAGATTAAATGGAGACATTTAGAAAAGCACAGCTTGATTAAGGATAGCCAATGCAGTCTCAGGAATGAAGGGTCATGCTTCGCTAACCTGGATTTCTTTAAGGATAAGAATAACAAGAGAAATGAAGTAGATGCCATAGGCTTAAAAAAAAAGGTTGCAGAGAGCATGAAAGAGGTCTAGAATATTTGTGCACTAAAGCACATATGTTGGACAAAATTGCATAAGGAATTTAATTTAATTTAATTTATTTAAAAGAATGCCCTCTCCCTAGACCTCATGCTGAGGGGAGGAGCCTTTGTTTCACCCCATCACGAGGCAACCCCAAGTGCCACCCTGATAGGTTGGGGCTGTTGTTGGGGATGGGATCTGCACGCCATTCAGGCAGCTCTCCGACCCAGGCTCTTCAGTTTGCTCTGGTTGGCGTTCGGAAAAGGAGCTCGCTGCAGCGTCTCCCTCCCTCGCGAGTAGCATAGAAGGCCTGTTTGGCATCTGGCTGGGTGCTAGTGGCAGTGGCAGCGGCAGCCTGAGAGGGGTCCCAGCTGGGGCCTTTCGTTGCCTGGCTTCCCTGCTGACGAGCAGGAGAAGGAGGAGCAAGAAGGCAGGCCTGGCATGAGGCCCATTTCATAAAAAGATTTTAAAAGGAGAATATGTTGATATCTTCAGCCTTTTATTTCATGAGCCTGAGGTGAAGCAAAAGGAAAGGGAGAGTAGTAAGGCACAGGAGGTCCCCAAGCGGAAGCTGGTTGAGAGGACATGGAATAATTGGTTGACCAGCTTTAGTATCTATCTAACATTTTTGTATACCACCCAAAATGCAAGTTTCTGGGCGGTTTACAACAAAACAATAAAAACAAGTAAAAGTTTAAAACAGTACAATTTTAAATTTAAAACAGCATTAAAACTATTTAAAATCATCAAACCATTAAAACAATATCTAATTAAAAGCCTGCATGAACAAATGTGTCTTGACTGCCTTTCTAAAAGTTTTAAGAGATGGGGAGGCTTTTATTTCAGCAGGGAACATGTTCCAAAGCCTTGGGGCAGCAATGGAGAAGGCCTGCCCCCGAGTAACCACCAGACGAACTGGTGGCAACTGCAGATGAACCTCTCCTGATGATCTCAATGGGTGGTGAAGTAGATGTTCTCTTAAATACCCAGGGCCCAAGCTGTTTAGGGCTTTATAGGTTATAACCAAGACCTTGTATTTCCCCAGAAACATATTGGTAACCAGTGTAGATCTTTGAAGATAAGAGTGATATGGTCTCTCCAAGATGACCCAGAGATCAACCTGGCTGCTGCATTCTGGACCAACTGCAGTTTCTGGACTACGAATAAAGGCAGCCCCACATAGAGCACTATATCTATATGGGTGTCATCTTTAGGGCACAGACTGCTAGGGGCCCTGTTAAGTGCCTGGATATCATACATAGAGCCATGATGGATTTTCTGGGCACATCCTGGACTAGATATGATGAAAATTTTCATATGAGGGCTGCTTTAGACCCTGTCTTCCAATGGGAAACCCCTCTTAATGAGTTGTGGCTTCTTCTTATGTCTCCTTTTCATCTTGTTGATGGTGATAGAGCGGATAGCGGACACCTGCTTCCTAAGATTCAGGTCTCAGACTCTTCAGCTAGTTCCAACCAGCAGTAGGTTCAACCCCACCTGGTATGGTGCGAATTCAAAAGCGGGGAGTGGGGGCACGCTGTACCAGGTCCCCATGGAGGTTCCACCATGCATGTGGTTTTTGTGGTGCCAAGCATCCCAGCTCCGCCTGTACCAGGGAGAAGAGGTTGAACGCTAGGTTTAGGAATCGCCAGCCAAACCAAAAGGCAACATCCCCTCCCCATCTCTGGGTAAAGGGGCCCAACCCAATTAGACTGGGGGTGTTATGTCAGCTGCTGGGGGATTATCCGGATCAGCAGGCTACTGCTTTTCTGAGGGACGGTTTTGGTTTCCAAGAGGGCTTTGGAATTCCTTCATCCACTCGGTGGGTGGCTTTCATTGCATGCAATCTCCTATCAGTTGTGGGTAAGGAGGACGTGGTTCTCAAGATCGGTAAGGAAGTAGCAGCAGGTAGAGTTATGGGTCACTTCAATGCTCCCCCTTTCCCTAATCTGTGAGTGTCACCCTTAGGCGTGGTTCCCAAAAAGACCCTGGCGAATTTCGCCTGATACATCATCTGTCTTATCCTAAGGGGTCTTCGGTTAATGATGGGATCCCCGAGCATATCTGTTCAGTGTGGTACACCTCCTTTGATGTGGCTGTTAGGATGGTAGGGGGTTGTAGCCCTGGGGCCCTGCTGGCAAAGTGTGACTTCGAATCTGCCTTCTGCCTCCTGCCCGTGCATCCTTTAGACTTTGACTTGTTAGGCTTCGCCTTTGCAGGCAAGTTTTACTTCGACAGAGTGCTTCCTATGGGCTGTTTTGTCTCTTGTGCAGCCTTTGAGGAGTTTAGCACCTTCTTGGAATGGGCACTGAGGAGAGCAGATTGTGCATCCACGGCGCATGTCTTAGATGATGTTCTTTTTGCTAGGCCTGGGGCCTCTACCATTTGCCATCATCTGCTGCAATGTTTTATTCATTTGATGGGTAAGCTCAGTGTCCCACTGGCCAAGGACAAGACCAAAAGGCCTCTCACACGGTTGTCTTTTTTGGGAATCAAGTTGGACACTTGGCGGGCTATAGTCGCCTCTCGAGGAGAAGTTGGTGGTGTTGAGGGAACTCATTTGGTCATTGGGATTAGATAGGAAGGCCACCTTAAGGGAGCTGCAGGTAGTTAACGGCTACCTTAACTTTGCCTGTAGGGCCGTGTGCACTAGGCCAGGCCTTTTTGAGGTGCCTGTGTGATGCTATTGTGGGTCTTGTTGCCTCATCATAGAGTGCGGATCATTAAGGGCATGTGAGCTGACCTGGCTATCTGGGATTCATCCCTGAGGGTATTCAATGCAGTATCCTTTTGGAGGGCTAAGCAGCTTCTGGAGTCTAAGCTCCAAGTACACTCTGACACTGCGGGGAATTGGGGGATTGGTTTCAGAATTTATTTCAGGGATAAGTGGTGCTCTGCCTGATGGCCCTTGAGGTGGACAGAGGAAGGGATCAAGCAGGATCTCATGTTCTTGGAATTCTTTCCTAGCATTGTGGCTGTGTACCTTTGGGTGGAGGAGTTTCATGACTCCACCATCCGTTTTTGGGGTGACAATCAGGTGGTAGTCCAGATAGTGAATTCCCAGACATCCCAATCAGCTAGGGTCATAGGGTTGATGCGCCCCTTTGTCCTCTGATGCCTGCAATTTAACATTCTATTTGGAGCACGGCACATACCCGGGCTCCAGAATGACATTGCTGGTGCCCTATCTCATTTTCAGGTAGCCAGGTTCAGGGAATTAGCCCCAGAAGCTAAGGTGGATCCGGAGCCAATACAGGAGGCCCTGTAGAGGCTTGGTGGATAGAGGCCCACCGGGCCTCCAGTACGAGGGTTAGGTGGAAGCTGCCATATAGTCAAATCAGACCACAAGTCTATCTAGCTCAGTATTGTCTACACAGACTGGCAGTGGCTTCTCCAAGGTTGCAGGCAGGATCTCTCTCAAACCTATCTTGGAGAAGCCAGGGAGGAAACTTGAAACCTTCTGCTCTTCCCAGAGCAGCTCCAAGCCCTAAGAGGAATATCTTACAGTGCTCACACATCAAGTCTCCCATTCATATGCAACCAGGGCAGACCCTGCTTAGCAAAGGGGACAATTGTTACAGACCAGGCCTGATGGGTATAACAAATATTCTCATTAGCTAGTATACAAAATCAGGTCTGGCTTCAAGTTCTTTTATATGGTGACCCATGTTAGATCTGGGCGCAAGGAAGAAAGGAGATGCAAACCACTCAAACAGGATTCAATGGGCTTTATTGAATATAAAAGGCTTAGCAACAATCTAGCAAAGCAGAAAGCAGAATACTCTATTCTTATTAGCAACAGTATTTAAATGGAACATTCTAGCCATCACCAATATTCCACCCAGTGTTCCTAACTAAATATGTGTGTGCACTTAAATCTTCCTAGAGCCTAGTACAGTTTTAGATACAGGTGGAAAAGACGGGGAGGGAGAAGAAAGGCTGGGGGCTGACATGGTTTTGGGGTGATTAGTAGAGGAAAAGGGGGAAAGAGAAGGGAGTGGGGGAAAAGATGAAGGGAATTCCCAAGGCTTGTAGCATATTACCAGGATCCAAGGCTGGAGAGAGACGAATCACTTCAGCTGAAGCAGTGAGGCGCTGGCGGAGACAGGAGTTGTGCAGTTGCTTCAGGTCATAGCTGAGAGCGCCATGGCTGGGGAGCCTTGACTTCTCACTGCGCAGTGAGAGTCATAGCCTCTGAGCACGGGCAGAGTTCCTGCTTAGCCCCACGGCTGGGCAGCAAACTCTGGGCAAGCGTGTGAGCAGATCTTGTTGTAGGCCCAAGAATGCTAACTCTCTGTCTCAAAAAGCCTCATTCTCATAGTGATTTTCTCTTTGATCTATACAAATCTCATCTTTTCCTGGGTTCCCCAGAAGGGGTGACAAAGCTGTTACTTTCAGGACAATGTCTTTTAATTACTCAGGATATTGGCCAGTTCAGAGAATTCTGAATCTCATCTTCTGAAATCTGTGCACTCAGGAAGGCGGGGGGGGGGGGGGGGGGGAAGCAAGTGTTAGTAGAAAGACTAAATCTACATGTGTTCTCCCAGGATGGAATTTCCATAGACAGCAACTGAGTAATCCCCCTTGGGACATGGCAGAGCCAATCATTGACAATGATTAGCATAGATTTCTTCCACAGACATTATCTGATAGTGAGTTACATTTTAGCATATTGATTAGCTCAAGCCCAGCCTTTGTGTTATCTTAAGTATCCAGTTTCACAATACAGTGCTGGAATGTCTCACCCAGAGGCCGAGCAGGCATTTCACCCAGAGTTCAGGTGTGATTTCATCTCTTAATATAAAAATGAAATCAGACACAGGCCTATATTCCACAAACTTCTGAGTGGTGCACTACATATTCCATGCTTGCTAGCACAAGAACAGCTCTCCTCTCCTACTCTTGTACGGTAGCCTCTTTTGATGCTTTCAGGCATGGTGAGGACTTGTCTGACAGCTGGCCCATTCCACCTGACCACCTTATGCAGTACCTGCTGTTTTTGCATGCCTTGGATGGGTGGTTTCCATTCTGGATGTGCCCCTTTGGGGCTCAGGCCAAGGGTGTGCATTATTCCACCAGTGACTGCAGAGGGCTGTGTATGCTAGAGTGTTGATCTAGGGAGTGGCCCTGGGTGCAGGATCAGAGGTGACCTATGACAGTTGAGCAGGTGGCAGCTCTGTTAGTACAGCTCCAGTCCTTGTGTAGCTCCCTGTGGGAGATGGCGCTTTCCCAAGCAGCATCAATGATAGCCTTCTTTGGGGCCTTTCAGCCAAGTGAGGTGCTTCCATGCAGCAGCCATGCCTCCAGGGACCAGTGCCTGCAATTTACTGGTCTGTCCTTTAGAGAAGCGGGCGTGCAGCTACTCTTGCATTCTTCTAAGACCGACCAGAGGGGCAAAGGGCAAATCATTCATCTGGTTCCAGCGGGCAGTGCTATTGTTTGCCCAGTGAGTGCCTTGCAGCATTATATTGCCTTTTGGTCTAGTGCTGCTGGGTGCTTGTTTGTGCACTCTGATGGGACACCTCTGACCCAATACCAGCTGTGGGCTCTGTTGTGGAAAGCGCATCTGCCGTTGGGCAAACTGGTTCACCTTTTCAGTTTACATTCCTTTTGTATTGGTGCAGCTATGTCCACTCGTCAGTTGGATCTTGAGGATTCTGAAACCAAGCAGATTGGACATTGGAGGTCCAAAGTGTTTTTGTGTTATGTGTGCTAAGTGCTGTTGCGTTTTCCAGCTCGTTGCTGGTTTTCACCATATCTGTTTTCTTGGCAGGTGCTGGCGGAGCAGTAGCTCCCGTGTGAGTTCTAATCTGCCGCCACTCCCTGGTCTTCTGGGCTTTCAAGCATGCCAGCACCTCCCAGATTGGTACCCAACTCAGTTTGGAGAGGTTTGCAAGAGTGCGCTGGCTGGAAATTCGGGGGATGCTGTGGAGCCAGTTGCTTCCAGCACGATGGGATTATTTAGCTGTTAGTGCCCCCACCTCCATCCCTGGCAATGTTTTGATTATTCACTCAGGTGAGAATGATTTGGGTAGGCGGTCTGGGCTCTCCATCCTGCAGCAAGCCACCTCTGACTTTATGACCACCCGTAGTTGGATTCCAGGGGTCATCATAGTATGGGCTGATTGGCTGCAGTGTAGGATTTGGAGCAGGGTTCAATCTTTGAAAGTCCATGAGCGGATTAGGAAGAAAGTTACTGCAGGCATGGGAGAGCAGGCTGTTGCACAGGGTGGCACGTTTATCCCACAATCGGGCATCCCACATTCATTGCCTCATCTTTTTTGCCCTGACAGTGTGCATTTATCAACAGAGGGCTATGTTTTATTTATTTATTAAATTTATACCCTGCCCAAACTTAGGTCTCTGTACTTGGTGAACCTTCAGAGGGGGCTTGTTGCAGTGCTGGAGTGTTGTGGGGCAGAAAGGCCAAGCTAGGCTGACCTCCCTTTGCGGCAGGAATAGTTCAGGCTTGGTGGTGGTTAAGTAGGGTTGAAAATCAGTGAGCATCCTTGGACAGTTAAAAGGGGTCGATTGGCCAATCAGTCCCTAGTGGCTTTGCGGTGCAGGGATCTTGATTTGCCATGAAACCTGCTTCAGCGCTTCACAAACCTCAGTGGCTGTATGGCGTGCAGGGTGAGAAGCCCTAGAAGTTGTGCTGACCCCTGTGGGGTTGACTATGAAAGGGAGGAGCCACACACAGCTTGCTGATTCAATCGTAATTAATAAAGTTGTGGCCCACATACCCAAGTTACATGCCTCTGAGTCCTCCTTGGGGCTGGGATGTGGTGACATTGCCCCATCCCTAGGCCTCGTGCTGAGGGGAGGGGTCTTTTTCTCATCCTATCATGAGACAGCCCCAAGTGCCACCCTGATAGGTCACAGCTATTGCTGGGGGCGGGGTTTGCACATCGTTTGGGCGGCTTGCCACCACAGGCTCTTCAGTTTGTTCTGTTTGGCATTCCCCTCCCTCCCTCCCATCCCTAGGCACAGAACGGGCTCTGGCTGGTCATCCTTTTAGGGGGCGAGTAGGAATTTTTGGCTCTCAATGAATTGACCATGTTGGGAGTCTTTTTGCCTACTCTGTTCTGTTTTTTCCTAGTTTTTATTCAGTTAGGTCACAATTGGGCAGGAACAGTGTGGGATGGGTGGTGGTTTAGTAGGGATGAAAATCGGTGAGCACCCTTGGACAGTTAAAAGGGTAGACTGATCAATTGGTCCCTTGTGGCTTTGCGGTGCAGGGATCTTGATTCACCATGAAACCTGCTTCAGGGCCTCACAAACCTCAATGGCTGCGTGGTGTGGAGGGTGAGAAGCCCTAGAAGTTGTCCTGACCCCTTTGGGGTTGACTATGAAGGAGAGGGAGCGAGTTTACCCTGCTTCTATCCTGAGTCAGGGTGTGTTGCCCTTTATAAGGCACAGGGGAGGACAGTGATGTTTGAACCTGGCCTTTGTTAGGCCCAACACTGTTGGGGGGTGGAGTTTGACCCCACACAGTTCACTGATGCAACCATAATTAATAAAATTGTGACCCTTATACTCAGTCTCTGAGTCTTCCTTGGGGCTGGGGTGTGGGGACAATAATTTTGTCTCCTGAAACGACAGTATGTTCGTACATTTTAAAATGGCAGAGTAAGATTGGAATGTTGTTAAGATATTATTTTAAACATTAATTATTGTATTATTAAATTAACCATGTAACGTTTAACTATTTTATAATAAATCGATATCTCCGTATTAAGCCAATGTGGTGAGTTTTGGACTAAGATTGGGGAGTTACAAGTCCAAATCCATTTCAGCCATGAAACTCACTGGGTAACTCTGGATCAGTCACTTATCTCTCAGCCTAACCTACCTCACAGGGTTGATGTGAGGATAGACATAACCACGTACACCTCTTTGGGCTCTTTGGCGGAGAGTGAGATATAAATGTAAAAACACATACAAACATAAAATAATCTCATTCAGCCTTAGAGTGACCCTGTGGTAGGCCACTGTTATGTTCCTTAATAAAGTCTAGTCAAACACTGTATGCCTTAGCAGGGATTTGAATCCATGCCCTAGTACACCACATGATCCAATAGACAACCCATTCCTTGAAGAGTCTGTCACAGCTGAACTAACTGTGATGCATGGTGTATGACTAACTCAATGAGCTCAAAGCAAAAATTATTTACTGCTATAAAATAACAACGTCATGATTATATTAATACTAGTTAAGAGATACAGGCTGACATGAAGCCATTTTTGTAAAACAGATGGCCTAGAGGTCAAGAATCAATTACTATGTTTCAAGTTCTATTTCTGTATCTAATTAGCTGAGATATTGACACTAAACTCTGAACTTAGGTAAGCCTATAGTTCTGTACTTACTTTTTAATCTTGTAACTAAAACATGGATTAGCAGAGATACACACAGGGCCAGTTCAGATTACATATATTCAATTCAGCCCTGCATTGTGAAATTATGGGTGTACACAAGCACATCTCTGTTCTCCCTCCTGGAATGCCATTCCCTATCACCTAATCAAGGTGGATATTCATCCAACTTGCCCCCCACATGCAATGTAAATACAAAAAATAAAAATAAAAATAGATTGAATGCAAAGGGGAGATTCAGACAACCTCTCAATGTGATCAGGAGAAGGAGAATGGCGCATGAGGGGAAAAGCAGACCGTATTCAGACATAGGAACATAGGAAGCTGCCATATACTGAGTCAGACCATTGGTCTATCAAGCTCAGTATTGTCTTTACAGACTGGCAGTGGCTTCTCCAAGGTTACAGGCAGAAATCTCTCTCAGCCCTATCTTGGAGAAGCCAGAGGGAGAACTTGAAACCTTCTGCTCTTCTCAGAGCAGCTCCATCCCCTGAGGGGAATATCTTACAGTGCTCATACTTCTAACCTCTCATTCATATGCAACCAGGGTGGACTCTGCTTAGCTAAGAGGACAAGTCATGCTTGCTACCACAAGACCAGCTCTCCTCTCCTATCATCTGATGTACGTATGTACCAATATGTACATTTTAGAATGGTACAAAAATTATACTATTTACATTGAACCACAACCACAGGCAGTAAGTGCATACATTCTTAGGCAAACCAAGAACGTCCTGAATGTCAAAGACATTTTGTGCACCTCTCTCCTTTTATACATATTTGTCTAACTTTTGCATTGTTATCCCTTATTGGAAGATTATTAGCAAATAGAAACATGTTGAATATCAATATTAATTTTTTATTTAACACATTTGTATACCACCTATAACCAGATCTCAAGGCAGTTTACAACTATTTATGTTGTAGAACCAACTATGCTGTGAATAAAAGCTTGATTTAACACTGACTGCTTCATATTTTTTCTAAAATTCCACTGAAATACATAACACAATTGGTGTGGTGAATTATAGCACATTTCTTTTAAAAGGTTTTTAGACCACCACCACCCCATTAATATCTAGAACACTAGACTTCTAAAAAAACATAATTGGCAATTATAAGAAGTCAGCTTGAGAACAAATAATTCTGTGTCATAACCTGACTAGAGCTGTGAGCAGCGGTAACTAGATCTAGGGTTAGAGGATTGGTGGATCTGGAAGCAGCCACGACCTGAAGTACAGCTGATAGAGATGCCCAGAACTACTTGCTTTCACTCCAAAATCATTCTGCTTCCTGACAAAACTCCAGAGTGACTTGTGGACTCCAGCATGGATCCCATGATACACCCCAGGCACAGGGAAATGACACGCACTGTAGCTAGATCACTTAAACCGTTCACTTAAACCTTTTTGTTCACTCAGGCCTTTTAAATTATGATTTTTAAATCTGATTTGTAAAAAGTTTTAAAATTGCTTTCTATTGTTTTATATTCAACCCTTCTTTGGTCTGTTGTGATTTAATGTGTTATGTGTTTTTATTTGATGTTTAAATGCTGTGTTGTGAGCCACCCAGAGAACAATTTGTTATGGAGATGCGAACAAATAAAGTCTATTATTGACTGACTGATTGATTGTATTTTTATTATCTTGGAATCCTATTCTCAGCACCTACAAATACTTGGATTTTTTTCAGATCTCCAAGGGCATGGACTGAAAGCACACGATACTGAAATCAAAATGTCTTCAAAGTGAAATCTGAAGGAGAATTTCAGGGTTCATTCAAGGAGAGCACAAGGGGGGGGGAGGGAAAAACAACACCACCACAAACACACACATGATTCCAAAGTGTTTCAAACTATGTGCTCTTCATATGTTGTTTTCCTTAAAATCAACATCATAAGGAAAGTGGTATCTTTATGGTATTTTGGGAAAGTATATTATTCCTTAACCCTTTTCCACTGATGAAGAGGACAGCGTTTTGATCTTGTAATATCTGTAATATAAAGCTGCTTGGGCCTCACTCACTTAGTAAGGTCATTCCCAGACCATACTATGAAAGATAGAAACACGCTGTTTTCACAGGTAGGTTCCAGACCTTGGTCACACTAGCACAGAAATCCCAAACCCCAGAAAAATTCATTAATGTCTCAGAAAAAGTGGGAAAACTCTCCCATTAGAAAGCATGGGGAATGATACCTCATAGATGGGATGGGGGGACTAGAGTCACAGAGAGATAAGATGTTCATCTTCAGAAAGCAACTGGCCCTATCCAGCCCCAGCACAGCATCCCTCCATTGACTATTGTTGGTATCTACCTTATATTTCTATTTATTTATTTATTTATTCATTCATTCAATTTCTATACCGCCCTTCCAAAAATGGCTCAGGGCAGTTTTTAGATTGTGAGTCTTTTAGGACAGGGAATCATTGTATTTATTAATTTATCTTTCTATGTAAACCGCTTTGCAAACTTTTGTTGAAAAGTGGTATATAAATATTATTATTTTCATTATTCATATGCTTGCAAACTACAATCTCGTTTACTAGTTTATGTATGTATGTATGTATGTATGTACGTGTACATAGTACAAAAAGGTGACTGACAACAGAGATACAATTATATATTTTATAATTGATACAGATTTATTATAAATAGAAATTATATATATTTGAAGATAATTTCAGGGTTCTTCTTAAAGGAGAAACACTGGAGAATTTTCTCAGATGTTTCCCTGCATCCCTGCAAACTAAGCAACTCTAGTTCTGGTCAGTTCTGGTCAGACCATATGGGGAACTTCATGAGGGAGCTACTGGAGTTCCCTCATGGATCGCAGGATAGGAATGTAATAAATAAATGAACAAGGCCATAAACTGGGTGACCTTACCGTCCTCTTGCACCCTCCCGCTCTCTCACAACAGAATCATAAGCACACATCAGGAAAGCTCCTGAAAGCAGCATGGCTTAGCATCTTTCCACAATTTCACCTTGTCACTTCAAGCAGCATTGATGCCAGGCATATCAGCTTCTTTGCTTTTTCCATTCCTCTTCATTTCCCCATTGGTACTGCCAAAAGGGAACTGCTGGTACACACAAAACTATCCCTTGTTTAGACACCAATAGTTGCCAGTTACACTTGATATGACTACTGTGCTGCCCAAGTTAAATACTGCAGTGAGCAAGTTGGAATTTTCACTTCATCATTATCATCATCATCATCAACAACAACAATAACAACAACAAATATTTATATACTAGTTTTCAACAAATGTTTCCAAAGTGGTTTACATAGAAAAATAATAAATAAATAAGATGGCTCCCTTTCTCCAAAGGGCTCACAATATAAAAATAAATGTGAGATAGACACTAGCAACAGTCATTGGAGGTACTATGCTGGGGGTGGCTAGAGCTAGTTACTCTTCCCCTGCTAAATAAAGAGAATTGCCACATTAAAAAGGTGCATCTTCAAACAGAAGGCCATGATTCTTGGATATGTAGGAGAATCTTTATCAAGTAACAGCGGCAGCTAGACCTTTGCTCATGTCCCAAGGCTTCCACCATGTGAAGGAGGGATTATTTAATTGAAGGCTTCAAGCATACAAGGCAGTGACCTGGCACCATGGAAATACCCCCAGGTCACCCTGGCCTCTTCTCACTGTATGAGACTTTGGGGCAAAGAATATCCAATCCTGCTATTGCCCCCAGAGCCCCAAAGGAAGACAGGACAAGCATGAATAGATAAAATCTAGGGCCACTTTATTAATAATACTGGGTAAGGATCTTCAACAAGCAAACATAACACATATAACCTAGAGTGTGGGCACCATACCCTCAAGGGTAAAGTCAATCTCCTAAAGAGGACAGGCGTCTCCTTACTGTTGGGCAAAGTAGCAGGGCTTGGCAAATGCCAGCCAAAGCCTCAGCATGGCCCCACCAATCACACAGTTCCCTATATCAAGGAGGTAGCCTTTCAGATCACCATCTCCCAAGCTGCAGAACTCTGGGTGGGTGAGTTGAATGGCGCCCCAAAATTGATCAATTCCCAGACACCACCTGGGCTGCAAGATCCAGAGCGGCTGTTCCATGAACCACTAATCACCTTAAAGGTGCCTACGGTTGTACAATAGTGCTGATCTTAACCTCCAAAGCCCGTACTCACCTGCCATTAAAAGGGGGCAAATCTCAATTTGGTCCCCCTTTTCCCCACACCTTACCAACTATCTTGCAAATGCCCTGCTGCAGATCCTTCAAAAAGATGTCATTGCCTTTGATGGAAAAGTGAACACCATCCTTCCTGTACAAAAGTTCATCACTGTGCCTGATGCCCCCCGTGGGAGATTATCACACCCCCACTACAAAAGAACCAGCCAACCAAGTTTGCAATTGACCCCTTTGCACACCCAATCGATGGCCCGAGGGTTGCTGGCTCCCTGCCAACTCCGCTTGGGAATCAGGCATGGCCATCCCATAATTAACTGAGGCCAACAGGTCTCGAAAGTCCGCAGAAGCTTGCAAAATAAGGAACTTACCCTCCAACATTGCCAAATCATTCCCACTAAGGTGAAGCACCAGGACCTGTGGGTGTGGCCGAGAGCAGAAAGGCTGGAACAATAAGTAGCTGGCACCATCGCTTGCCTCTTTGTCCAAGCCACTCCATCCGCACAAAAGTGCCGCAACCCAACTGGGTTCCCCAGCTGCTGCAGCAAGTTCATTGACTGGCCCAAAACATGAAACTGTGCCTGTAGATCAAAATACGGACCATACCATGGTGGTTCCAAGCATCTGCAAGAGAAAGAGTTAATTCCCCCAAAGGCTACCCCTTAGGCCCTTTAAATGGATGAACATAACTCTGAAATGCACAGGAGTGACAACACTGTCCCTTATCCACAATAAGAGCCAATTAACATCCACCAACAGACCCCAAAGGCGGGGGTGGGGGATGAACAAACAAGCCCCACAATCCACTAAAAAACCTCCCTGCCCCAACGTAACCGGGTCCACGCCCTTCTGCCTCAATGAGGACTACCCCCAGCGGGGTGAGCAGCCCAAAGCAAGGCCCCCAGCTGCCACAAACAATCACCCCACCATCAAACTGTAGCGGTGCTACAGGTCTTGGGCACGCCACGGTGGGTGTCGTGGAGTCCCCTTTGGCCTCTCTGCCATTGCCACCTTGCCCCTTGGGCAAAAACACACTGCTTCTGCCAGCATCCAAAGCCCTGGGCCCACGATGAGCGGAGCAGCCCACACATGCGTTCAGCTCAGTTGCCCTCTTAGCCGAGACTGATCTGGATGATGGCATGCCACCTAAAAACAACAGCGTGCTGGCCGATAGGACAGAAAGGGCCACGTGGCCTGGAAGAAGGATAGCTACTTGTTTGCCCTGTCTTGTGGCCCAGGCGCAAAGACTGCCTCCTCGCCGACCATCGGCATTGGAGGTAGCAGAATTTTGCTTCCTAGTATGAACTACTATTTTCTTCCTCATAAGGAGCTTAAGCATTATTTGTGGAAGAGTCACATACGTCAGCAAGGTTTTTCAGCTGAAGATGTGTTGGGGAAAGCTAAATGGGAATGAAAGAAATAGAGATGTATGTTTGAAACACACAATAAACTCTGGGTTTGCTGCACATATGATAGCTTTTAAAACAAAGTGCATGATTGCATATTATTGTGCTCTTGGTCAAAGTATGCCTGAGCTTTTACACTGTTCACTTAATGAAAATTATTGTGTATTATGTAGGCAGATATAACTTGTTCAGCAATGAATTCTGATTCTTAAATGCCCTTTAACATATAGTAGCTAGGCACTTGGAATAGGACTTGAGTGGAAAAAATAGAAATGCTTCCATGTTATCAAAGGAATTATGGCTCAAACCAGATTTTTTTTTTAAAAAAGCTTTGATGTGTATCCTGCACTTCAGGTACAAAACTCCTAGAGCATATAGCAATCAACTTATGAAGCCAATTTTGTTATAAATACATTAACCAAAATATTAGAATAATTGGTTTAGGATTATAATAATGTAAACTTCCTTTAACTTACAAAGTATTTGCCCTCTCGAACTCTCTGAGAATTAGGCAAAGAAGTGGTGATTCTTTTCTATTTAGTACAGGGAGAGCAATTGGCCCTAATCAACCCCAGCACAGCATTCCTTGAGTAGCTGTTGTTGGTTTCTACCTTGTTTCTTTTTAGACTGTGAGTCCTTTGAGGAACAGGGTACCATCTAATTATTATTATTCTTTTTCCATGTAAACAATTTTGAGAATTTTTTCATTGAAAATCAAACTATTATAATAATAGACAAGTAAGTTCCTTAACTTCCTGATCCTCATGTGAGTAATACCAATCTTTGTATGCATTCCTAACACAATAAAGCTTTTCTTGTACCTTCCAAGACATATGAGTTGACCTAATAAAGGGCAGAAAAATAACACTATCATTTAACACAGAATTAAAAATAATAATAAGGATAGGGCCATAGCTAGAGTAGGGCCATAGCTTCTGAATGCAGAAGGCCCCTGGCATCTCCAAGTAGGGCTAGGAAAGATGCTTGACTGAAACTCTGGGGAGCTGCTACCCATCACTGTAGATGGACCAGTGGGCTGATAAGGCATGTTCATATATGTACTGGAAGGTACATGGTCACTTAGTAACAATCTTATATCAGCTCTGTTAACACCATTATGCTGACTCTAAAGCTTTTTACAGACATTCAGGGGCCCAGGCCTCATCTTTAAGTAAAGGTCTTTCAAGACACTGGCCGACATACTAACTACTGAAGCATCCACACTTGAAACAGCTGTGAGGATACAGTGAGAGCTCACACACAATTGTAGAAGAGCACAAATATTTTGGGGTACTCTCCCGGGCTCCAGAAGCTGAAAAACATCCCCTGAAGCAAGGGTGTGTTTCCACTTCCAAAGAATGCTTCTGGATTTTGGAGCAATTAGTGCTCTTGCACAATTGTGCTCATAATTCAAAACACAATGTTAAAGTGTGTGAGCTCTCCCTGGTTGCATTCACATGTAATGCCAAACCGGAGTTGAACGGGCAGATGTAGGAATTTGTGTACATCTAAATGCATGAAACCGCTGTTTCATGGCAAAGGCAACCTGCAGTTTCCCTTGCCAAACTCCAATCTGTACCTTTGGTTTGTAGTGAGTTTTGCTGATCCAAGCTAAGGTTTGGAGGTGGCAGTGTTATGTCCGAACACAGATGCTGCCATAACGGCAGTTTCATGCTGTCTCTGGAACCAAAATCATAGAGAGGGTGGCCCAGACTTGCCCAGAAACATGGAAGCTCTGTTCCCACCACACATCTCAATGGCTGCCTCTGCATTCTCCTTTTTCCTCCTCCTTCTGCCTGGCAACAGTGATGCTGTGCCTCCACAGTGGAAGTATTTAAAGGGATATGATTGGTTCTGCATCTGCCACTTTCCGCCGCTTTCCCTGAGAATTGGGTGCACCCATACAAATAAAGGAAATAAAGATGGGGGTGGAGCCAATTGGGGAGGTATACCTGCACACCACTTGATGTGGTGCACCTCCACTGGGCAACCTCCTCCCCAGCACAGAAAGAGGGGAATAGATTGCACAGGGTTGGGGAAGAAAAATACCCAGCAGACTTTGCTTCTTCAGCAAAGTGCATCCAATCTATAACTTTACACTTGAGTCATGGAGAGAGCAGTACACCCTCTTTTCCCAATGCGTGGGAAGAAGGGGGCCCAAAGCCCCTTCCATCCTAACCTGGGAAGGCAGTGTCCAAGGAGGTCAAAAGAGGACTCCCGTCAGGGGGATATAGGGATCCTCCTTTCCGTCCAACACCAACCATCCTTTTTTTTTTAGGTATTTGGCAACAATGCCCTGGAGACTGGCAAGTGGGCTTCCCTATTCCCTCCCTGAAACTAGAGGTTGCCGAACCGTGGTTGGGCATACATCTGCAATGCAATTCCCAGTTTCAATAATTAACTGTGGTTTGTCAAACTTCAGTTTCATGTTACATGTGAATGAAGCCTCTCTTTCCCTGTAGCTGACTGCAGTGTGGAAGCTTCAGCAGTCAGGATGTCAGCCACTGGTTATTTTACACAGTGAGACCTGCCCACTGAACCAGTGCAGTCATTTTGTCACAGTCCCTCAAATGCTGGCTGAAGAAATTGCTCATTCATAACATGACATGGGGGGAGGGGGGAATCTGAAAAGTGTAAAGATCATGAAATTGTTCACTTTCATCAGGAAGCCACACATTCAGCAAATACATTTTCTTTCAGCTTTGAAAAACGACAGGCAACTGTGATAGCTCTAATATCAGAAAAGAAGCAAATATGAAACAGGAAAAAAGAGCAATACTCAAGTTAGCTTCAGCAGCACTTTTGTCATTTGGTAGGTGATCGATTGAACTGGGTGCAGAACCTTAAAACATCAACACTCTAGGTAATTGAGGAACCTAATACACTGATTGCAAAATACAAAACTGTTCAGTCACCTTCCTGCCCCAGAACACAGCAGGAGATTGGTCCGCGAATTGCTTTGTGTTAGCTAACCTCAGCTAATTTTGACTACACAGAAAATGAAAGGAAGGTGATGGATGTGCCCCCCTTCCTTCTATTCCTTAGTAGAGTGAGTAGTCTACTACTTAGTAGTCCGAGGCTACTAAAGATCTTGCTGATGTGCTTTTAGAATATCTGTCTATAATCTTCAAGAAATCCTGGAGACTGGAGATGTGCCACAGGACTAAAAATGAGCTGATGTGCCAGTCTTCAAAATGGGGATTCGGGAAAGGGGATCCAAATGGAATGTAGTAATAATGTAGCAAGATGTTAACATTACAGGGAAAATCTATCAGATACAAGACAATTAGAAAAAGAAACATAGAAGAAAAGGGATTACTCTTATGTCATAGAAAAAGAACATCCTTCCAAAATACAAAATATCTTCGAGAACCATGAAAGATATCTGGATGTTTGTCTATCAGTGATGGACGGTGGCTACTGGGATGGGTGGAGGGAAGAGCCAGGGATAGTGATGGGAGGAGCCAACTGTGGGTTTCTCTCTCTCTCTTTCACCAAGCCTGCCTGTCTTTCTCACACACACAACAAGCCCCGCTCTCTCACCAAGCCTCCCCTCCCCCTCTCTCACCCTTGCCATTCCTCATTCCTCTCTCTCTCTCTCTCACCAAACCTTTTCTCCCTTTCTTTCACCAATCTCTCTCTCTCTCTCACCAAACTCCCCTCTCAGCAAGTCTCTCTCTCTCTCTCTCTCACACACACACACCCCAAGCCTCTTCCCCCCCCTTCTCTCTCTAACCAAGGCCCCCTGACTATCTATCTATCTATCTATCCTCTCGCTCTCCAAACCTTGCCATCCAACCCCGCCCCCTTTCTCTCTCTTTCTCTCTTGCAACCCCTCTCTGCCCCCAAACAAAAAACAAACACAGGAAGATCAGACTTACAACAGCCAGTGAACTCTCCCAAGCAGAGAGAGTTTCCTCCAACCCCTTCTCTCATAACTTCTTGTTTTGTTCTTATTGGCTAGAACAGCCTGCTCATCAAACTACTCCAGCCAGTCTGATTGCTAGGGGGCGCTGGCCCTAAGGGCAATAAAATCAGTGAAAATATACAGTTCCTTTTGGTATAGGGGCTGTATTTTCAACCCAATTTTTTACTTCCCTGAATGGGTGATACCAGGAGTTGCCCACTAGCAGCTGATTAGCAGCTGTTCCAGTAAGGAAGTTACAGGTATGGGGAGGAGGGGCTAGACAAAGTTCCCTGCTTGAGAGAGTTCTCTGGCTGCTGCTAAGTCTGATATCCTGCTGGATCCTGTGTTTGTTTTTGTTGGGGGGGCGGAGGGGCATAGCCCCCCTGAGCTTACTGGCCAGCTGCCCTTGTTGTTTGTATATAAGAAGATATCAGAGGTTATTAAAACAAATCTGAGGTGGAAGCCCCTCAAGAAATTCAAAGTCATTGAGGTAATTTGTCCATCAATGCAATATTCCACAGATATATATATATATAAACCATTGCTCTATGGAGGGCAATACTGGATCTTTCCAGTGGTATGCAATTTCCATTCTGATGCTGTGAAATAATATGCAAAAATTGTTGCCCCATACTAGCCTAATGGGTTGTGAGAATGCTTGAATGTAATTTATCTTGATTTTATCAAAGCATCTGACAGAAGTTCCTCATTATATTTTGGTTAGCAAAACAGTCACACATGGGCTAGGTGAAGACATTGTCATATGGAGTTACAACTGCTTAGAAAACGACTCAAAGAGTGCTCATCAAACTGGAGGGAGGTTTTGAGTGGGGTGCCGCAGGGCTCTGTCCTGTGCTGGGTACCCTTAAACATTTTTAATTAATGACTTAAATAAATGAGTGGAGAAAAATTTGTAGATGATACACCTCAAAAGACAGGAGTAAAATTAAAAATGATTTTGACAGAATAGAAAATAGGGTTGAAACCAACAAAACAAAATTCAACCGAGACAAATGCAAGGCTCTGCCCATAGGCAAAATCATCATAGATCATCATCATCATCAAATGCATAGATATTGGATGGTAGACACATAGCTTGGCATTAGCACATGTAAAAAGAATCTTGAGTTTGCAGTCAGTCTCAAACTGAAAATGAACCAGCAGTGTAGGCTTATAAAAGCATTCCTTCTTGACTATATGGCTGAGCTGAAAGGAATTGCATTTTTCTCAAGCACCTTCGCTTCCTGTGAACAATGTCCCTATTTGGACTGCAAAGTGGGGAAAAGGTGTTCCAACTAAAAGCAGTAAGTATCACTGTCACTCTGAACAACCTTTTTACTTTGGTTTTCTGGCACCATCGTAAAGCCCATTCAGAGTGATGGCAACACTACCTGCCTTCACTCTTGCTTTGTGAATGCACTCCCAAATGGTGGGGATAACATTAACATTAATAAGAGAATAAATGAGTTGCAACAAACAGGTGGTGAACAAGGTGGATAAAGGTTTTTTTTGTTTTTTTAAGAAACTGAAGTTTGAACCTAAGCAGTTTCCAGCATTGTAAACTATTCTTGTTTTGACAAGCTCAGTAGATTATGGAGCAAAGGAAAAAGGAAAGCATCCAAACAGCAGCAAAAGGATAAGAGGAGACAAACTATAATAGGAGACCAAACAATATGTAGGATTTATAATGAAGATATAATCTCGATATGCCTGATGCATTTAGGTGATTAACCTTTATCAGGGGCATAAAAATATTTCCTTCTTTGGCATGGCTTCCCATAAAATAGGGTGATTCTGGCAAGTGCCTTATGTTAGCCAACATATCTGCCAGTAAACATTTGCCAGTAGACAGCTGCAATTCTGAGACATGAACAGCTGCTGCTCTTCTGCTAAGCCACAAGTAATATCACTGTAAAGAGTTACTATGTTTTTAATAACAAGTGTTTGCCAAGTCTCTCAGTTGTCCTCATTACGGCTCTCAGTTCTGGAAGATCTGAGATGATGATCTTCTCAAAACAGGGGAAGATCTGAAGGAAATGCAGATCTTCCACTGCAGTCTCTTTAGCTTTTGTTAAGTGAGCTGGAACAGTGCTCAGGCTCCTTCTCCAAACCAGCCCCATCATCTAGAAGTATTTACATAAGACTCTCTGCATTATATTTCAACCTCTGCAATGCTAGTATTAACTACTGACATCTGCCAAGTCTAACAAGCAAGTGCTTTACAGTGTCAATTCATCCCAAAGCAAAATGCATTTCTGAGTGCTGCGGCGTCCTTGTTATTGCTAAGAAGTATCAGCGCTCATATGATACCTAGCAGAAATTAGTACCCACATTCAAAGAAAAGCTTTTGTTATTTTTTCCTGAGTATTATGTGGACTTTATTGAGATGACTACATCTGACACCTGCTGTAATATAAATGCAGCTATAATTAGCCAACTGATGCTCACTGCAGTTTAGGTCGAATCCCTTCTGTGGGAATTATGCTTTAAAATATTCAGAACTCCAAGTGGCTCTCATTACATTTAATTTTTACTTAGAATTAGGTGGTCCAGGAAAAAAAGTTAGGATTATAATAGCCCCCCGCTGAATGCCACACAGCAAAGTGAAAACCCATAGATTCCCCCCCCTTGCAAATAAAAAAATGAGAACAGCAGACTACACTACAGCCTTCAATTGAAGTCTGGCTTTGCTTAATTGTACTTTTTGCACTCATCAGTCTCTCCTCTTCAGAGCAAGCTACAAAAATTGCCTGAATAGCCAAAGAAAAGTTTCCCACAGTCACTGGCCACAGAAAAACACCATTGTCCTTCCTCACAGTTTGATGGACAACATTTCTATAAATGGGTAGTCAGTCCGTCAATGGCACCCTTGCTGAAAAGGCAAAAGAAGAGAACAGATTCTGCCAATATCTGACAAAGCATGTTAACACATAATCAGGCATTCACTAGTCAGGCAGCTGCCCCTGGGACCTTCATAACACAGGTGCCTTTAAGCCATTTCCTATTCACAGATAAAGGAAACAACCAGGCGATACCTGGGAAAGGAGCAGTCTATTATGGCCTGTCAGATGTCCATCTTTTGGGCTGCATGCATAAAAATAGAAAGGATATAAAGGAAACGTCAGACTGAACCGTTAAGCTATAAAAGCAGCATAGCAATTCACAAGCCCAGTCATAACTAACTTATTCCTTTTTAAAAAAAAAACAAACCTGAGCAATACTGAGCTTTCATCACTACAGACTGAGGGATAACTCACATGGCACTTTTTAGCATGTGGAAGTCAGATCACCTGATCGGTATATTCAGAGAGCAGTATGACATGTGTGATTGCAGCACTTCCTTGTCTGGCAATAACAGCTTTAAGAAAAAGATTAAGATGGGTTAAATGATGACCTAGGCACATTCTGCACCATTCATACAATTACAGCATTTCAGAGTTGAGAGGAACCTTGGAGGTCTTCTAGTACAATTCCCTCCTGCAGAAAACTGATACATCATCCCTGAGAGATGGCTGACCAGCCTCTGAAAACCTCTAAGGTTTTCAAAGAGCCCGCCACTGCATGAGGCAGACTGTTCCATAGTCAAACAGCTCTTACAGTTAGGAAATTCCTCTTAACATCTAGTCTGCATCTCCTTCTTCATAATGTCAGTGCATCGGCCCACACATATATGGCATACATATGGGCATTTCTGATTATCCCATGCTGCTTCAAGGAGGCACTTGTGGTCTTGCACAAATACTTAAAATTGTGAACCTGCACTTTGGAAACAATATAAATTGCACCTGAGATTAAAGAATGGGAATTTTCTAGGTAATCAACTGTTTAGATTTGAACTGACAGAATATCTGGAGATCATAATTGTCCCCAAATTTAGGCGTTCTTTCACTCTTGCCTGCCTTAATGCTTTACCATCAGTGGCCAGAGATGGCAGATATAGGGGAATTCCGTTCAATTTAAGGATATGCCCATGTGGAATTGGTGCTATAGAAAATACCTCTCACACAATTTTGTATTGTGAACTTTTCAGGGATTATCATTTCAAATTGATTGCTCCCCTGCTGGTAAAGTTCCCAGGACACTCTGATGAATTTTACTTAGAGTTGTTATTGTTTAATTGTAGTAAGGAGAACTCTTATAATATGGCAAGGTTTTGCCATATTGTATGTAAAATTCGTTTGGGTTTTATGTAATGTCTATGTTTGTCTGTTTTTTTCTTTTTGACTGATCTATGATCGTAATAAAGTTCTATCTATCTATCTAAAAAGAAGAAGAAGTTGCACCTAAGGAGCCAGTACACCACTTTAAGTATTTGTGTAGTTGTGGAAGACAACTGGCACTTAGCGGCATGGTCTGATTACAAATGTCCACGTTAACACTGCACAACACTGGTTTTAGTTCTGCACTCAGAAGCAAGAGAGAAGAAGTCTGCTACTTCTGTGTGACAGCCCTTCACATATTTGAAAACGTTTATCATATTCAAACCAGTTCAATGCATGCAAAAGCAACTCAACTCAAACAGACTCAGACAGACTTCCCTGTGTAGAAGATGATAATGTGAATCAATGTTGCTGGTCCAAATGAAGAACCTAAGAGTCTTTCACCTATTGTTGTGTTTTGTTTTTTAGATGTTTTATTTACTTCTCTATACTTTCTAAATTCAAGTGTGATGACTCTGTTTGTTGCAAAGTTTGGGATTCTTCACTTCTGAACATTTCAGTAAGTCGTGAGGGTATCATCCTCTAATTCAGGGGTTCCCAGCCCTCTTTAACAAGTGTGTCCCCTTCTGTTGCAAACCATCAGCTCAGGTAGCCCATAGAGATAAGAGAGAGGGAGCGGGGGCTATTCCAGTCACTGGCTCAGATCCACACTTACAAGCAGTCTTGTTGAAATTACTTGGACAAGTTTACTTGTCCCTTTAATTTCAATGGCAGTACTCAGTGCTAATTTTCTGAAGTCTGTCAGTCAGGTGGAGGGTTGGGGCACACTGAGTTTCAGCACACAGCCAGTCAATCATAGCCAGTCAAGGGATGGGGCTGTGGCTCAATGGTAGAGTATCTGTTTTGTATGCTGAAGGTCCAAGTTCAATCCCACCCTAGTATCTTCAGGCAGGGCTGGGAAAGACTCCTGCCTGGAACCTTAGAGAACCACGGCTAGCCAGCATTGAGAATACAGAGCTAGACAGACCAGTCTGACTCAGCTTCCTATGTTCCCATGAATGTGCACACCCAAATAGTGTTTAGTAGCCTATGTGGAAACATGCCGTACCAACAGTTGTCTACCAACAAGAGGTGGTGAGATCCTCAGATGTAGAGAGGGTTGTAGCGACCCCATCCCCTTTAAGTGAGGAGAGCTGGTCTTGTGGTAGCAAGTATGACTTGTCCCCTTAGCTAAGCAGGGTCTGCCCTAGTTGCATATGAATGGGAGACTTGATGTGTGAGTACTGTAAGATATGTCTCTTAGGGGGTGGAGTCTTTCTGGGAAGAGCAGAAGGCTCCAAGTTTCCTCCGTGGCATCTCCAAGATAGGGCTGAGAGAGACACCTGCCTGCAACCTTGGAGAAGCCGCTGCCAGTCTGTGTACTGAGCTAGATGGACCAATGGTCCGACTCAGTATATGGCAGCTTCCTATGTTCCTAATCAGGAGCCAAAGAGGAGGGTCTTCACCCTCATCCCTCCCCTTCCTGAGTGGTAACATTGTTGAGAATATATCCAATTCAAGACGGCAATCTTCAAATGGAAAACAAATAGCATGGCTGCAACGTGGGGAGGCAGGAGGGCTCTGAGTGCCCACTGGGAGCCCTTCAAGTACCCCTGTTGGGAACCTGTGCTCTAATGAATCACAGATGTGGGGAGTTTCAAAAGCAAATTGTAAAGCTGCTTCAAGGTAAAATTTCCATTGAGAAATGAAACCACATTACCTGAGCCTAATATGTTCTCTGGACCCTGACCAATAACTGCAACAGTGGAAGGATTTGCATGCATGCAATGGGACATTTTCCTTCCTGATATTCCCCCCAATCCCCTTGAATTTCAAAACCCGCTTGCAAAGTAGTGACAGAAGGACCAGGGTGGGGTATGGTAGCTGAATCATCTAGCCCCCTACATAAATACAGAATGCACATTATCAGCAAATTAATATAGAAACCGCAATGAGTAAATTATGACTGCTCCTAAATTGTTTTTTTCTGAAAGTAAGTTACTTAAGTCTTAGTAAGACCATAGGATTGCAGCCCTCATTTCTGAACATGCTGAGAGTCAGATTAAAATGTTTCCTCTAAAGATTCCTTGCCTCTGTCTTGCTGAGCTGGATTCCCCCCTCCACCCAACTTGTGTCTGTTTCTGTCAGAAGGACAAAAAGCTGAGTCATTCAGCAAAAGTACTGTACTTGTCATTGATATATCAGAATGTGCAGCAGACAAACAATAATCAAGGATAACAATATAATGTTCTAGTGTCCTTATTTTAAGAGAGAACAAGACTAAATATCTTCTGAATGTCAGGCATCCTTATGTGAAAGCAACTGAAGTCATTACTACCACTGACATTAATGTTCTCTAGATCCTAGAAGATGGATCATACATTCCACTTCACAGCAAAGCCTCATTTTCTTGGCCAGAGCTGAAACTCAACCATGCCCCCACAAACTGAGATGGCAGTAGAAGCAGCAATCAACACTTCTACACCCATCTTTCAGAGAAAGCCCTTGCACAGTGGAGAAAGCCCTTGTATGTGCCACTAGGGACTCCAAAGGGTAGCAGAATAGCAAGGGGTAGCAGGCACACTCCCCCATCCACCAGGACTTTACAGCCATGTCTGATAATATAGTTATATAGCTTGGATTATTTTAAAGGCCTCTGTTTAAAAGGTCTCATCTACACCAGAACAAACAGTTGAAGCCAGTGCAGCACCCAAGCAGGTAGGCAACTCTCCCAGGAGCCAGACCAACCTTTAACTTCCTTCTTGGCCAGGAACTGGACTGGGTGAGACCATGAGGCTATTCTCATGATGGGGAAAAACTGGGCTAAAGAAGCCCAGCCCTGTTTTTCCCCATCATGAGAACCAGCAGGCACTCTTGATCAGAAGAAAGTTGTAGACCAATTTGCTTCTTTTCACAACAGGCATATTCAGCTTCATTCATAAGGTAAATAAATTAACAACATCAATTACCTCTGTAAATATTTAATGCATAGCAAAATATTTGCTCCTCTAATAATGTTCTTTGCCATCCCTTTGCTCTCCCAGATAAGTTGTTCTGGAGTTGCCCCTGTGAGCCATACAAAGGATTTTGGGAGGTAAGGAGGGTGAAGAGTGGCCGGGCCACTAATAGTCTCTCATTCCAGGGGTTGCTGGAGCGGGCTCAGTTTTCTCAACTTCAGTCAAAGTTTCACTGAGAGCATAATACAGTAAGGAGTATGATCTGCTCTTATAGAGACAAGAGGGCACAGTTGTGAGACAGATGCCAAGGACAAAACAGCTTATTTCAGCACAGGCTTCTTGCCTTGTAGTAGCAACAGAAGTGGCATCACAGAAGTGGGCTTCCATGTCCCTTTACAAGTGTGGGCAACACACTGAACCTTTGCACCAAAATAAAACTAAGCATTTAGTTTGTATCTTCAGCCACATTAAGACTTTGTATTTATATAGCATTTTCAAAGTGCTTCATATTCATAATCTCAGTCATTTTTGCAACAGCAAGTGAGGTGAGTGTTATTACCAGGAATAGGCACAGATCAGCAGTTCAGCTCAATATTCCTGAAATATGACAAGTACTTAAATTCTTCTCTACTAAGGGTGACAACATGGGGAGCCAGCCCTTAAATTTTATGTAGGGAAAGCTGGGACCCAAATCACGTATGGTTCAGAAGTAGGGGAATAGGAAACAATAAGATCTAATAAGCCTGTTCTCACAACCAAGAATTGGAGGGTAGGAGGCAGTAAAGCTAGCTATTGCTGCTCATGAGAACTCATGGGATTTTCACCTACCCAGCCTGTTCAAACCTGGGTAACTTGGCTTTTACACTTTGCTTTTTACAGAGGTAGGACAAAAACAGCAGCTGTCCTTCCTCAGTCTTTGATCATGTGGTGAAATCATGTTTTAAACAGTCCCTGGCAGCCAGCAGCCATGTTTGTCAGAGAGTTCTGCGACTAGAAGGGCTTCTCAAAAGAGAGCTGCCTCTCTACTGTGAGCACAGTGCATTCTAGGATGCCTCCCTTGTCCCTTTGAGGCCCCAGCTCTCTTTTTCAAGAGCCTGCAGCTGCTGTGATTGTCTGAATGATGAGTTTACAGTCCTAAACGGAGAGTCTGCTTGTCTGTGGGGATCAGGGTAGGAGCTCTTCCCTCCCTCAAACCACCCCCAGATGATCATGTGAAAGACTGTATAGTTTAACTTGTCCTTTTAATTTCAATTAAAAGGACAATTATTCAAAGGACTACTTTGAATAATTGTCATCATGTCAGCCACTGTAGCCCTATTCAGATATTATGTTGTACAAGAGTACAGATGGTGGCTGAAACTATTCACCAAGGCCTGACGAGAAAGGCGGAAGGGGAAACAGCTATTAAATTTCTGGTCTCCCTTCCCCTGTAACAGCCTGCTGACCTGCCAATGCCAAATCTTCTGTTCCCCACCACTACTGTAATAGCCACTCCAGAACCCCCAGAAGCGCCACCTGTACCAGAGCCCTGACACATAGCTGTACATACAGAAACACATGTGTACTTGTGTTTCTGCAAATGACATGTTCATTTTAAAAATGAGCCTGGGTACAGATCCCCTCAAGTGCGGGGTACGGATAGGAAGTGTTTTACTATATGTGTGTTGAAAATAATGTCTGAGTAATTGTGCATACACTACACACAGATGTACATATGTTGAACAGAACATGTGAACTGGGCTCAGGGAATTCCAGGGCAAAGGAGCAGCCACTTATTATTTATTAAAAATATGTATACCCTGCCCCTCCAGTATATTACTGCTCGTGGCAGATCACAACAACAAAATAGATACAATGTAAAATAAAAGTAATAAAATTAACTAAATTAAGTAAACAAGTTAAAAGTCAGGCTAAAAATCACAATCAGTATTATGTTTCAAATTAAAAGTTATTTTACAATCTAAAAATTGAGAGTTATAAAAAACTAAAAACTAAAGAACCTACCAGATATAACCAAACATAGAGCATTAAAAACCCTCTTAATTAAGAGTGAGCATGGTGAAGTTATTCAGGGAGGGTATCCCAAAGTGAGGGGCCACAACCGAAAAGGCCCTGTACCTAGTCCCCGGCAACTGGGTCTCTGTTAGTGACGGAGCCATGAGCAGGGCCTGAGACAATGAGTGGAGGGCCCTGGCAGGTTTATGTGGGCAAATGTGGTCCAACAGGTTCCCTGGCCCCAAGCTCTGTGGAGCTTTAAAGGTCAAAACTAGTACCTTGAATCTAGCCCAGAAGCAGACCAGTAACCAATAGAGCTGCTGCAGAATCAGTGTGATACTCATAAAGTGGCTTGCACCCATGAGCATCCTTGCAGCAGCATTCTGGACCAGCTGAAGCTTCTGAACAGTCTTCAAGGGCAGCCCCACGTAGAGCATATTGCAGTAGTCCAATCTGGATGTTACCAATGCATGAGTGACTGAGGTCAGGTCTGACTTCTCCAAGAAGGGTCACAGCTGGCATACCAGCCGTAGTTGGTAAAAGGCACTTCTGCACACTGCTGCCACCTGTGCCTCCAAGGAGAGCTTCAGGTCCAGAAGCACTTCTAAGCTGTAGACCTTCTCTTTCAGAGAGAGTGTGACCCCGTCCAAGTCCAGATTTACCTCATTACTCGGATGATTAAGCCACTGAGAATACTTCCCTGTGTTCTCCGTTTTGTATTTGATACAAAACAGAGTTCTCTGTTTTGTATATGATTACTGTCAGGAGCACACTTTTGTCTGAGAACAGCAGTCTAGTTGTCACTGAGAAGAACAGATATCTAAGACTACATCAGCACAGGAATTATTATTATTATTATTTCTTGTTTACACAGTCAGACAGGTGTTATTGACTGGTTTGTTTTATCCAGACATTGAGTCCTTCCCAAGGACCTGGGATGGCTGAATTTTGTTATCAATGGTGTTGCTGTTATTATAGATATCGTCGCAGAATATAGGCTGTTCCCAGTAAAGTTGCTTTTTGTAATTGGCTGATGGTGATTTCTGTGGCCCCTATGGCGTTGAGGTGCTCTTCAAGTTGTTTTGGAATTTGCACCCAGGGTGTCAATTACCACTGGGATTACCTTGGTCTTCTTCTGCCACAGCCTTTCAATTTCAATTTGGAGATCTTTGTATTTTGTGACTTTTTTCTATTTCTTTTTCTTCTATTCTGCTATCCCCTGGTATTGCTATGTCGATTATTTTAACTTGTTTTTCTTTCTTCTCGACTACAGTTATATCTGGTGTATTGTGTGGCAGATGTTTGTCTGTTTGGAGTCGGAAGTCCCATAATATTTTTGCATCTTCATTTTCTACAACTTTTTCAATTTTATGGTTCCACCAATTCTTGGCTACAGGTAGCTTGTATTTTTTGCGAATGTTCCAGTGTATCATCCCTGCTACATTGTCATGCCTTTGTTTGTAGTCAGTCTGTGCGATCTTTTTACAACAGCTGATTAGGTGGTCCACTGTTTCATCTGCTTCTTTACAAAGGCGGTACTTGCTGTTTTTTGTGGATTTTTCAACTTTTGCTCTTATTGCATTTGTTCTTAGTGCCTGTTCTTGTGTAGCCAGTATTAAACCCTTTGTTTCTTACTTCAGGTTGCCATTCTTAAGCCACTACCAGGTCTTGGTGATGTCTGATTTTCCACTTAGATTGTGCAAATATTGACCATGCAGTGGCTTATTTTTCCATTTTTCTGCTCGGTTCTTGACTTGTTTTTTCTTGTAGGCCTGCTTTGTTTCATTGGTGTTGAATAGTTTCGCGTTATTGACCATTTGAAGTGCATCTTCTTCACTGTCCTTGATATATTCTTCAAGGCCTCTTTTCTCCTCTTCTGCTGTTTGATGGACTTGCAGCATTCCTCTTCCACCTGAGCTATGAGGGAGGTATAGCCTATCTACATCACTGCGGGGGTGCAGAGCATGATTGATGGTCATGATTTTCCTGGTCTTACGATCCAGTGTCTCTAGCTCTGCCTGGGTCCAGTCTATTATTCCTGCAGTGTATCTGATAACAGGTATAGCCCAGGTGTTTATGGCTTGTATGGTGTTCCCGCCATTGAGTTTGGACTTGAGGATTTTTCTAACTCTCCTGATGTATTCACTTCCAATTTTTCTTTTAACTTCAGTGTGTGCGATGTTATCAGCCTGGAGAATGCCCAAGTATTTGTAATGTTCTTTCTCTTCCAGGCTCTGTTCCTTCTATTTTGTTATTTGTTGTTGTTGTTGTTGTTAATTCGATTTCTATGCCACCCTTCCAAAAATGGCTCAGGGAGGTTTACACAGAGAAATAATACATAAATAAGATGGCTCCCTCTCCCCAAATGGCTCACAAGCTAAAAAGAAGCATAAGATAGACACCGGCATCAGTCACTGGAGGTACTGTGCTGGGGGTGGATAGGGCCAGTTACTCTCCCGCTGCTAAATAAAGAGAATCACCACATTAAAAGGTGCCTCTTTGCCAAGCTAGCAGGGGTGTATGGAAACAGTTCTTGTAAATTATCCCCAGTGCACAGGGCAACAACAGGGCAACAACCTGCACACACGTTCCAGGCCAGGAAGGAAGCGAAGGGGTTAGCCTGGCTCCTGGTGTCTCCTACCTGGCTGCGCTGGCTTCTACTGCTTGTAGTGGAGTAAAAGAGTGAGTGAATGAGGCTTCTTGAAATAATAAAAACTTTAAAAATAATTCAAGCTATAGGACTATAATATAATATGGATGTACTGTATGACACTTTGCTGCAAACCTCTAGTTTAGTGGATGATGGCCAACTGGGAAATATTTTGGGGGAAGCACCCACTATCCCATGCTACATAAGGACATAAGAACAGCCCTAGACACTTCTAGGAAGTCCACAGGCAAGAGCTGAGGGCATGCCCTCTCTCCTGCTGCTGTTCCCCTGCAACTGGTATTTAGAGGCATCTTCCCTCTTAGGCTGGAGGTGGCCTATAGTCCTCAAACTATTATCCATAGATAGACTTGTCTCCAAGAATTTATCTAAGCCATTCTTAAAGCCATCGAGGAGGCTGGTGGCTGTCACCACATCCCGTGGCAGAGAATTCCATAGGCTACATTCGCACGAAATGTGAAACTGGAGGTTGGCGAACCCATGGTTTCAATTTTAAACTGTAAATTGCATTGCAGCGTCCGACAGCGATCCACCAACCTCCAGGTACAGGAGGGGGAGCCCCTCCTTGCTGCTTGGCTGCCAAGGCTGATCCCAGGAAACACCAGGGCCAGACTGTGGGCAAAGTGTCAACACGTGAGCAGAGCAGCCACTGTTGGTCACATTCTTGAAGGTGGCATGCCGAGCACAATGGTGCATTTTTGGAGTGGTCCGCCTGTCCTCGGCATAGAAAGGGCATATATATCCCTTTAAATGCCATGCCATAACAGTGTTTCTTCTGCCAATGATGGCACCGCTGCCCTCCTCCCTGCACCAAAATAGTCCCTCACAAGCATGATTTCGGGGTCGGGGGGCACTATTTCCCTGTTACTCAGGAAAGGGAAGGGGGAAATGATGAGTTCCTAGGGGGAGATACGTATATGCGGGAGGGCAAAGGATCCAGAGAGGTCTGTCCCACCATGAGCTAGGATGCTCCTGTGAGGGATCACCCCAGCAAAGCAGTTCATGCGGACTAAACCACACACCTGCTACTAGGGCTGTGCACAGAACTGGCCAACCGGGTTCGGTTCAAATCTGGAGTGGATTTGAGCTGCTCCTGGGTGGCTTGGTTCGGGCTCGAATGAGCCCAGGCCTGGTCTGGTCCAGCTGCCAAGCCAGCTCAAAGGTTCGATGACCATACTTGTCAAGGGGAATTCAGCAAGGATTCCCCTTTACAAGGAAAGGGCTGTGTTGGGGAGGGTGAGGAGAAAGTTCCCCCCTTTACTGTCAAAAACATGCCGCTGCATGGCAGGATGGGGTGGCAGCAACTGCAGTGGCTGCAAGGAGGACAGCGAGGGCTGCAGTGTGGGGGGGGGGGGGTGAGAGGGGAATGTTCCCCTTTTTAATCTTCCAAAATATGCTGCTGCAAGACCTGATGGGAGCGATGATGACTACAGCAACATGGGGGCAGTGAGGGAGGCAAGAGCTCCTTCCAGCTCGCCACCTGCTTCCAAATGGCAGCATGGGCCAGGCTGCAGACTAGGGACGGCCCTTAGTGCCAATGTGACCAGTGGGGTATGTCCAGCATGATCAGTTGTTAAGAAGAGGTTGTTGCCCTGTGCACTGGGGACACTTTACAAGGTCTGTTTCTGTGCATTCCTGTGCTGATGTAGTCTTAGATATCTTTTCTTCTCAGGGACAAGAAGACGGCTGTTCTCAGCCAAAAATGTGTTACTACTGACTGTAAGCATATATCAAACACGAAACAGAGAACTGCATTTGCCATTTTGTCGCCCGTTCCCTCAGTTTGGAGAGATCCTTTTGGAGCTCCTCACAGTCTGTTTTGGATGTCACTACCCTAAATAGTTTGATGTCATCTGCAAATTTGGCCACTTTGCTGGTTACCCCAACTTCTAGATCATTTATGAACAAATTAAAAAGCACTGGTTCAGGGTCCCAGTACAGTTCTCTGGGGGACCCCATTTCTTACTTCCCTCCATTTAGAGAACTGTCCAGTTATATCTACCATCTCTTTCCTGTCCTTCAACCAGTTACCAATCCACACATGAGTGAACTTAACCCCTTATCCATTTGGAGTCATCCCTGGCTGTGCTAGAAGAGACTCTGCTGCTGTGTAGGACCCCTGGGTGACCAGTCCTTCAGAGAGCCCTGCTGGCACTACAGTTCTATCTGCACTGCATGTGTGCAGACAGATGAAGACAAGGGGAGAGCCATGCTTTAGCAATAAGAAATGTTTCAGAGCTGCCATGGCTGCTCTCTACCCTCTTGCTTTTTCCACCTGCAGTCTTTTAATATATACTGCTATTTAAAATGCTTTATGTTATTGTGAGTACACTTGGGAATCAGCAACTGAAAGTTCCTGGGCCAGATCCAGCCCCCCTGAGGATTGCCATCTGGGTCTGCAGTTGCCAGCCTACAGCAAGGAAACAGGTGTGAAGGAAGTGAAATTACAAACTAAAAAGAGCTGAGAAGGCTGTTTCGGTTCTTGAAAAATATTCAATTCTTTTTAATATGCACATTATGAAGGCTGAGAACCAAACTATGAATTCTTCAGAAATGCTCCAAGGGAAAGTTATACTTTCTTTTTTGCAAAGCAATTGAAAAGTGTATTTTTATAGTGTTCAACTTCTTGTTGCACAAATTTCATTTATTCCTCTATTAAATATGCCCAGTAGCCCTCACCCTTTAATGAAACAGCCTCTCCCCAAATGTAACTGAATTAAACACACATTCTTTCCCTGCTTCCGTTGCTCCCCCCACCCCACCATGTTGAATTTCAGATTCCAAGCTCTGAGCTCCTTGTAGCAAGATCCTTTTTCCTTGTCACTCTACAGTGCCATGCACACTGTACGAAAATTGCTGTAAAAATTGTACAAACAGCCTCCCAAAATCACCCCTGTCCATGGCGACAGATAATTTGCATTGTCAACTTGGGCAGGCTATCAGCAGAGTGCCAAAGCACCAAATTCCCGCCATATCCAGCATAAGCAGCACAGGTATCAGAGCCATAGTAGCAGGTGGATTCTGGCAGGGTCGACTTTGCTGTCAAGGCAACACAGAAACAGCTGAAAGGAGAGCTCTTGCCAGGAATCTCATAAGAGCAAGGGCCCTATCCCAAAGTACTGGATGAGCTCTTGCGGGATTGTCCTGGGTGCACACACACATTTAACCTGAGGGCTGATGGGACAGGGGAGGAGAGCAACAGGAGCTGAATTCTAGGTTCCCAAGTGGGGAACAAGCTGAGGACCTGCCAGGGGATGGGAAGACTGGGGTGGCAGTTAAATCCCCTCCTCTTTCATACCGAGACCTTAAGGAAGGGAGAACGGACCCCTAGTGGCAGTGCAACCCAGTGTAGGAGTGAGGATCATTACAACTGGTAGCAGAGCAATTTTCACACAAATGACTGAAGTGTTCCTGAGACACTAGCACCCTTTTTGCCCACCCACCCCAATGCACCAGTGGGGGAAAGGGACGGCTTGAGACATTGGGCAAGTGATGAGGTGAAAAAATGCTTACACTATGCCTGGAGTGCTGTGTGAATAACAGGCAGGAACTCAGTAGGTGAAGCTCCCCCCCCACTGTCTGGAGACTGAAACTGCACCTGTTGAAATTCTGGCTGTCCTGCAGCTGAAGTACAGGCAGAATATCAACAGGTGCTGCTTCCACGTTTATGCACTAGGTAAGATTGCTCCTATTAAATGCTTGCCTGTCATGGAACTGTTAAATGTTCCATGGGCCCTCTGGCCCTTACAAGAAACTCAGCAGCCCCTTCCCCAAACGATGTACAAGACGGGAGGGTAAAAGCCAAACAGGAGCAGTGGGGCCTAGCAGTTCTGAGGTAAAATAAGGGAGCAGGCCACTGCTTACTAAAGCAATCATATCTCAGGAGCTGAGGCCTATGCAATCTAAACTGTTTCCAGGGCTAAACACAAAAAAGCAGGGGACACTGACCAGACAATGTTTGTTCCCCACTCCACCACAGAGCTGCTCCTGTAAAAAAAGGGGGGGGGATAAAAATTTAAAAATACTGGAGAATAACATGTTTTAGCAATTATTTGTACTAATATTGAAATGGTTCTGACACACAAAGAACACAGGCTTCTTACTGAAGAACGTTTCTCAGAGCATCTACCCATGCTTTCTGTTGCTTCTTTTCCATAGGGACACATACAAATATTTTTCAGGTATACTTTTTCTTATGCTCTTGCACAATGGTACTATACACCTTTTGTACCTTTTGGATTTTTCAAAATCACTGTTGGTTTTGGTCAGCTTATTTCAGTATTTCAAATGCCTTCTGCCCAGAGTTTCTCTCTCAGACTTGGACCCACTTTGAGAGTCTTGAGTAAACAGTCTCAATACTCTCAGACTAGGTTATCCACCTTGTACTTGCTGGTATGTTTGCCAGACTATGGGAAACACCTATATCGGGCAGCAGATGCTGAAAGGCATCATTTCATACTGCGCACGGGAGATGGCAATGTTAAACCCCTCCTATATTATATCAAAGACAACCACATGGCTCTGTGGTTGCCTGGAGTTGGCACCGACTCGACAGCACAACTTTACCTTTACTTTACTCTCATCTCATGATGCTACTTGGAAGTTAGTCCCATTGATTTTGATGGAAATTCAGAGCTGACATGAACGTTCCACTGAAATCAATAAGATTTATTTTCAAGTAATAGGTCTAGCAGTTGGGACGTCAATGTCGTGCTGATTTCGTGTTTCATTTTGCTTTTTATACTGTAATTTTCTTTGATGCATTTGCTGCTTTCTGTATTGACAAAATAGCTCTTAGTGCAACATATCCCCAAACCTGTGAACCTCTTTGATGCAAACAACTTTCTTCTTCTTTCCCAAACTCTTTTTTATTTCGGCCCTCCCATTATTGTGAATTGGGTAACATTGTGTGGCTGACAAATAGTCACTAGCCTTTCAGTGCATGAATAGCAAATATAGGTAACTGAAGGAGAGAGTCCAAACTTTTTATTACTGGTTAAAGCAAGGGAAAGACAAAATGTCTGCAGAACTCAATACCTTTTGATTGTCACATTTTCACAAATGTCTTCAGATTCTTATACAAAAACACTTTAAATGATACAGCCTCCCCTTGGAAAGGGATAAGAAACTCTTGTTTTGTGGTGTAGATTACAACAGCTCTCAGCACACCTGTGCTATTAACAAGTATGACAAATACAGTCCTGTCCGTACAAATCTTCTCTTGCATCTTCAAGCTTTTACATGTATTTCAATTAAAGATAAGCACTCATTGATCCAGGGAGAGATAGAAGTGAGTTACCTATCTCAATCGCTGGCAAGGGTGGCTGCTGGAGTGTAGCATCACTTCTAGTGCCCAAAGTTTTGAAAGTAAGTTGAAAAGTTGGAGAGGATGCAGAGAGAAGGTTTGAGATGTCTTTCTTACAGTGACAGATAATTAAGAGATCCAATAGCTATTGTTTCTATAAGTTGTTTGGTCAAGGAACTTGGAGGAAACAGGATTGGTTGTGGTCAGTGAACAGTCTCATGCCAAAGTGCATCTAGTGGATGGGAATGAGACAGACTGGAAAACTAGTTGATGGGCTACTCAAGTGGAGATGCTCAATGGATAAATGACTGGGTTTGTATCTGGGATGCATAGGCTCAGGTCCCCAATTCTGTCATGAGTTTATTTTATGACATTGGTCATGTTACACTGTCTCAACCTCCATCCATAAAGAGGCATTATTAGCATATGCCAGGGGTGGCCAACGTGGGGCTCTCCAGCTGTTGTTGGACTACAATGCTAATCCTTCCCAGCCACAGTTTATCGTGGCTGGGGATCATGGGAGTTGTACAACAGTGGAAGAGCTCAAGTTGGCCTCCCTTGGCAGAGGACTTCACTTGTTGAGAACATCATAAAGCTCGTAAACAAGCTTTACTTCTGTTACGTGAAGCCTGGGGAAGGAAACCAATTGCCATTTTTGGTTTAAAAACAAACAACCAAACACTCCTTAGCCTTCTGCATGGACTCTTAATTTAAAATAGGAAAATTGAGGGGGGGATTGAAAAGAATCTGTTGCATGAACTATTTCTCCATAATTAAGGATAAAATTGTTTAAAACCATTTTTAACAGACTAAAACAAATATTAAAATGCAACTGATGAAGGGGCCAACCTGGTATGTATTACCGAGACTTGGTTGGCGGAGTCTAGTGGTTCCAGCTTCGTCCTCCAGGATATTCTATAGAGGAGCAGGTGAGGGGACGTGGGTGGGGTGGAGTGGCTTTGGTCTATAAGGATAAGATCTCCTTTTCCAGGGTCCCTGTTAGGATATCAGACCATATTGAATGTGTGTACTTGAGTTTGGGGACCAGGGACAGATTGGGACTTCTGTTGGTGTACCGATCACCCCACTGCCCAGCAGAATCCCTTACTGAGCTCATGGACTTGGTCGTGGAATTTGCATTGGAGTCTCCCAGACTCTTGGTGCTGGGGGACTTCAATGTTCATTTCAGGACCAATCTGTCTGGGGTAGCTCAGGAGTTCATAGCAGCCATGACAACTATGGGCCTATCCCAAGTGGTCTCTGGACCGACGCACATTGCAGGTCGTACGCTTGATTTGGTCTTTTACTCTGATCAGGGTAGTGTTCCGTGGGGGAGGGACCCCTGTGATTTCCCCATAATCATGGATGGACCACCATCTGGTTAAGGTTGGACTTACAACCACTTCCCTCTTCCACAGGGGCAAGGGGCCTCTGAGAATGGTCCGCCCGAAGAGGTTACTGGATCCAGTAAGATTCCAAGAAGCTTTGGAGAGATTAAATGTTGGCTTTGCCGGTTATCCTGTTGATGGATAACCGGTTATCCTGGTTATCCATCAACAGGATGCCGGTTATCCTGGTTGAGAACTGGAACAACTTGCTCACCAGGGAAATAGACACGATTGCTCCTAAGTGTCCCTTCCGACCCGCTTCAAAATTGGCCCCTTGGTATACGGAAGATCTACGGGGGCTGAAGCAGCAAGGTAGGCGACTGGAGTGCAAGTGGAGAAAGACTCAACTCGAATCCGACAGATTGTGACATAGAGCACATCTAAAAATCTATGCTCAGGCAATACGTGTGGCAAAGAGGCAGCTCTTTTCTGCCCGTATTGCCTCTGCGAGTTCATGTCCAGCAGAGTTGTTCAAGGTTGTGAGGGGACTAGTATCTGCTTCCCCTCTCTTGAATCAGAATTTGGAGTTATCAGTTACCCATTGCAATGTGTTTAAAGAGTTTTTTGCAGATAAAATCTCTCAGATTCGGGCCAACCTAGATGGAGACCCCACAATTAATTTGATGTCTGAACTGGAGGTGCCCAACAACTCCTCTTATGTGATTCGACTGGATCGGTTTCAGTTTGTGACTCCTGAGGATGTGGACAAGCTGCTTGGAGCGGTGAGGCCTACCACTTATTCTCTTGACCCTTGTCCACAATGGCCTGTTCTATCTAGCAGGGAGGCTGTTATAGACAGCCTGGTGGAAATTATAAATGCTTCTCTGAGGGAGGGCAGATTGTCTCCTTGTCTTAAGGAGGCAATTATTAGACCTCTTCTAAAGAAGCCTGCATTAGATCCCTCAGAGTTGAGCAATTATAAGCATGTTTCCAACCTCCCATGGCTGGGCAAGGTAAATGAGAGGTTGGTGGCCTCTCAGCTCCAGGTGGTCTTGGAGGAAACTGATTATCTAGACCCATTTTAAACTGGTTTTCGGGTGGGCTGTGGAGACTGCCTTGGTCGGCCTGATGGATGATCTCCAATTGGGAATTGACAGAGGAAGTGTGACTCTGTTGGTCCTTTTGGATCTCTTGGCGGCTTTCGATACTATCAACCATAGTATCCTTCTGGAACGTCTGAGGGTGTTGGTGGTGGGAAGCACTGTTTTACAGTGGTTCTGCTCCTACCTCTCGGATAGATTCCGTGCTGGGTGATGGTGCTGGGTGACTTCAATGTTCACTTTGGGACTAAATTGGCAGGAGCAGTTCAGGAGTTCATAGCGGCCATGACAACTATGGGCCTTTCCCAAATGGTCTCAGATCCAAACATGTCACTGGTCACATGCTTGATTTGGTTTTTTGGTCTGATCAGGGAAGTGTTCCATGGGTGGGGACTCCTATGCTTTCTCCATTGTCTTGGATGGACCACAACTTGGTAAAGGTTCAGTTTTCAGCCACTGGTAACCTCTGCAAGGGTGAAGGGTCTATTAGGATGGTCCACCCAAGGAGGCTATTGGATCCAACAGGATTCCAAGAAATCCTGGAGAGTTTTAATGTTGGCTCTGCTGGTGATCCTGTTGACACCCTGATGGGAAACTGGAATAATGAGCTCACTAGTGTGATAGACTCAATCGCTCGTAAGCATCCACTGCGATCCACTTCTAAATTAGAAGCAGCTAGGTGGAGCTGAAGCAGCTAGGTAGATGACTAGAGTGCAAATGGAGAAGGACTCAACTTGAATCCAGCAGATGCAGGCCAGAGCACAACTGAATATGGCAATATGCTCAGTATATGGCAATATGCTCAGTATGCTCTGGCAGTATGTGTGGCAAAGAAGCAGTTCTTTGCTGCACATATTGTGTCTGCAGGTTTGCATCCAGCAGAATTGTCAAGGGTGGTGAGGGGACTTACACAGGCCCCTTCCACTCTAGCTTTGGAGTAATCAGTTAGCTGCTGTGAAGCTTTAAATGATTCTTTGTGGACAAAATCTCTCATATTCAAGCTGACCCGGATTGTGATCAGGGAAGATGCAGTCTTTAGCAGGGGTATCCAGTAACTCTTCTTGTGTGGTTAAATTGGATCAGTTTCAGTTTGTGATTCCCGAGGATGTGAACAAGCTCCTAGGAATTATGCGTCTTACCACGTGTTCTCTTGAACCTTGTCCGAAACGTCTTATATTATCAAGCAGGGAGATTGTTGGAGAGGGCCTGGTCATAAATGCTTCTCTGAGGGAAGGGAGGATGCATCCTTGTTTAAAGGATGCAATTATTAGACCTCTTTTAAAGAAGCGTATGCTTGCTCTCTCAGAGTTAGGCAATTATAGGCCTGTCTCCAATCTCCTGTGGTTGGCCAAGGTGATTGAGAAGGTGGTGGACTCTCAACTCCCAGCAGCCTTGGATGAATCAGATAGGGGTGTGCATGGAATTGGCTAGTCCGGTTCAGTTCACGTCAGAATTGGACCCGGACCAGGCCAGTTCAGTCCGGCACCCCCCCCCCCCACGGTTCGGGTCGGCGGGGGGCAGGGAGGGTTTGCTAATTAAAAAAAATTTTTTTTTACATTTACCCCCTCCAGGGGAATTGTCAAAGGCAGCGAGGGGGTCTGCAGAGGTTCCCCCTCCCCTCCTCCAGCCTCCCTTATTCCAGAAATCAACCGTTTGGCCGCTCTTCAGCTGGTTTTCAGCCTTCCCACTCGGTACAGTAGCCATTTTGGAGGCATAGGCCTCTGAGTTACCTGGGTCATGACCCATAAGGGAGGCCAGGGGGAGGGGGAGGGAGAACCTCTGTGGACCCTCCCCCTCTGCTGCCTTGGACAACTCCCCCAGAGGGGGTAAGTGTAAAAAAAACCTGATTTTTTTTTAAAAAAATAACAAACCCCAGGGTGGTTTGGTCCAGGGTCGGACCGAACAGGTTCGACCCCGAACAGTCAAACCAAACCAGTTCAACATCAAACACGTTAGACGTCGAACCTGTTTGCACATCCCTGGAAACAGATTATCTAGACCCATTTCAAACTGGCTTTTGGGCAGGTTGTGGGGTGGAGTCTGCCTTTGTTAGCCTGATGGATGTTCTCCAAAGGGGAATAGACAGAGGGAGTGTGACTCTGTTGGTCCTTCTGGATCTCTCAGCGGCTTTTGATACCACCAACCATGGCATCCTTCTGGATCACCTGGGGGAACTGGGCACAGGGGGCACTGCTTTGCAGTGGTTCCACTCATACCTCTTAGGCAGTGTTCTCTCTCATTTATTTTCATTTGTGTGCAGAATGAGTTTTGTTCTGGGTGGCAGTATCAAGGCAGTGTGTGCACAAATGCATTCAGAGTGGGGCCTTCCGAGGGGCATAGCTAGGGAAAGGGGGCCCCGCGTTTGTCCCTCTCCTCGGTGGCCCCTCGGAGTGAGGGAGATAATGAAGAAAATAGGGAAGGGTGGAGCTCGGGGCCCCTCAGGAGCTGGAGCCCCCGGGTTCCTTGAAGCCATCCGCTCAATTACAGCTAGACCCCTGGGCCTTCCTGTTTCAACCTGAGCGGGATCTAAAATTAACTGAGTGGACATCAAAAAGATTGTCAGTGCACGCCATAGAGGGAACACTGCTCTTAGGCAGATTTCAGAAGGTGTTACTGTTGCAGGTACTGTTGGATACTGTTGCTTTATGAAGTGAGAGCTTTTGTATGGTTTATCTCAGGACTCCATCCTGTCTCCAATGCCACCAAACACCAAACTCTATTTCTCCATGTCAGCTTCATCAGGCCATGACATACCTTGCCTAAATACCTGCCTTGAGGCAGTAATGGGCTGGATGATAGATAACAAACTGAGACAAAATCCAAACAAGACGGAAGTGCTCATTGTAGGAAGCCGCCTGTTTGGGAAATAGGATAGATCTGCTGGTTCTGGATGTGGTTACACTCCCCCAGAAGGAAGAGGTCCACAGTTTGAAAGTACTTCTGGACCAACCCTCTCTCTGATACCTCCGGTGGAGGCAGTGGCTAGGAGTGCTTTCCAACAGCTTCAGCTGGTTTGCCAACCATACGCTTTCCTGGAAGTAACCTTAAGACAGTGGTGCACATGCTGGTAACCTCCAGGCTTGACTACTGCAATGCACTATATGTGGGGTTGCCTTTGTACATAGTCCGGAAACTACAATTGGTGCAGAATGCTGCTGCCAGATTGGTCTCCAGAACATCCCAAAGATACCATATTACTCCAGTTTTAAAAGAACTATAGTGGCTACCAATAGGTTTCTGGGCAAAATACAAAGTGCTGGTTATTACCTATAAAGCCCTTAATGGCTTGTGCCCAGTGAATTTAAGAGAACGCCTTTTTCGTTATGAACCCTGCTGCCTATTAAAATCTTCAGCGGAGGTTTGTCTGAGGGTGCTGCCAGCTTGTCTGGTGATGAATCAGAGGCGAGCCATCTCTGTAGTTGATAAAATATCAAAGCTATAAAGCCCAAATGGAAACACATTTCAAAATGACAAATTCAACACGAAGATTTAGGCTGTGTTCTCACAATCACAGTGAACCTGGTCAAATCATTAACCGGAGTCCTGTGCTGCTGCTTGTGAGAATGCAAATTTCCTGGGAAGTCCTCATCAAACCACTGTGGTTAAACCACATTTAACCAGGAGAGATAACCAGAATCTGATCATCAACCTACAACTGAAAACCCTCTTGCCATCCCTTCCCAGGGAAAATATGTGGCTCCAGTCTCTTTTAAATCTTTATGGAGGTTGCATCTGCAAAAAACACCAGAATATGCCCACTACCTACAGAAGAACCTTGGAAAAAGAGGTGATGTGGGTGTTCCCTGGAAATCCATGGTGTGGTGGAGAATAGTTGTCACAGATTTTAGATTTTGGCTGCAGTCCTATTCAAAGTTCCTAGGGAGGAAAGCCTTGACTATGCACAGAACAGAACATAGTGGGAAAGTCTTAAGTGGTGAGTTACTTTAGAAATGCAGCTTCTTTAAATACATCTGCATTTGTCTGTATTTTAACTTAAACTTTTGTCTGAGCGGAAAGCCTCATTCAAAATTTTATTCTGTATATGCAGTTTGCAAGACATATTTTGTTGGAGCTCCTTGTGGCATTGATCACTCTTGCAAAGCTTAATCTTGTAGAAAATTGGTTGCAAATAATCAGTGGACACTATCCTGATGAGTATTGCTGCTCACATGAAAACATTCCACTCATGCAAAAGAGAAAGGAGTGATTTTCACTGATTTTCCTTTCCTGTGCTGCAAGGCCCACCTGAAAATATGTCTGGTTCGAACTCGGATTGCCCAAACTGGGCTGGCTCAATGTAGAGCCCACCTTGAAGCTAGCCAGTCCTGCACATCCCTACAACACAATTTCAGGCCATATTGCTCTTCACTGCTCATCAGCAGCATATTCCAGATTTACAGGTAAATGTTTTGACAGTTTTAAAAAATCCTAAACATCTAAATTCATCTATAAATTAATCCCAACCCCAAATTCATCCTTAAACGAATTTCAGCTCCCAAGTCTAAGCTTAGAAAGAAAATGGAGCCACTGTATCATACATCTGGCATTCTGCTGTGCTTTGTAAAGGGTTTATACCTGTGATCTAAAACAGTTATCAGAACTGTGTGAATAGCATTGCCAATTACTATTGGTAAGCAGACTGTGCACATACAGTCCAGTTGATTTCTACACTTCCATTGTAAATGCAGTACACTTCCATCTGTGGTGGGTTATAATTAAGCAATAACACGGCAGGTGTATGTCATGCTATGATAATGATTCCATGCGTTGGGTAAGTTCTGCAGTTCGTGGAGTGCTTTTAGTGGATCAAGAAGTGGCATTATCCCAGCATGACACATCCTGGTGTGTGTCTCTGCAATTAACCATATTTCCAGCACAGATTTTTTTTAAAAAAGTAACTTCTTAGGCATTTAATCTTTCATCTTATCAAGCAACCAATTGCGGTGTTATGCAACCTCCGTTTCACTTTTTTTTTAACCTTCATTAATGTTAAAAGTCACTTTACTTGCATAGTCCCATATTTTGGGATGTCATCTTGGAGGAGTTGCTAGCACAAATTGTGTAACCTTAAACCCTGTAACTAAGCCCACAAAAAGTTAGTAGCCAGCAAAAAAATGTATGAGCCTGCTTATAGATAGAACAGAATGTTAAAGAAGAGCATTACACTTCAAACATCCAGAAATCCAGGCCTTGTTACCACGAAACACCACTGTCAGATGTTCATAAATACTGTATTAGGATGCACTAGTTGAGTGTGTCCTACCTGGGGAGGACAGGAATATCTGCACATGAAGCAGCTTGTTATCTCCATTTGTTTGCTGGTCTCTACACTTAGAGACCTAAAAACAGGTCTGCTAGCAGAAGTTGTGGGGTGAGCATCTACACCTGAAACAGTTGAACATCTTTTTTGTCAACCGGTGTATGTTGCCAGAAGAGAAAGCCGTTTAATGTAATATGAGGGGTTTGGGGTTTTTTGTTTTTGCTTCCAAGTTTTCTGTTGGGGGGTTATCTGTGCTTCCTGTCTACGAAATGTATTTTATTCATTTTATTGGTTTTAGTCTGAATTATATTGGTTTTATTCTGATAAGGGATTGACTTTACTGGACTTAGATCAGGCGGCAGTGGCCTGGGTCCAGCCCCGCTCAGCGGCCCCTCCAGCTACGCCCATGCGTGCGACGTCACGCACATGGGGGCGCGGCTCGGGCTCCGGAGCAGCCCAGACCAAACTCCCCCTACTACGCCCAGGCTGCCGAGAGCCTGGGTGAACTGTCGGCTAATTATTTCAGGCAGCGCAGACTGCCCGAAAGGGGAAAACATCCTATCAGGCAGCCGATGCTGCCTGAAATGATGAGCTGAGAACTCGCTTGAACTCTCAGCAGCCCGGACCATGCCCCTTTGCATGTGATGTCACACGCAAAGGGGGCATGGCCTGGGCTGCTGAGAGCCTGAGCGAGCTCTCCCCTCTTCATTTCAGGCAGTGTCGGCTGCCTGATAGGATGTTTTCCCCTTTCGGGCAGTCTGCGCTGCCTGAAATAATTAGCCGACAGTTCACCCATGCTCTCAGTGGCCTGGCGTGTGGGGGGTAGTTCGCTCTGGGCTCCTATGGAGCCCAAGCCATGGGGCTCGGCGGCCTTTTCCATTGGTGGCTCGAGTTCTTTGAACCCATTCACACAATAGTGGCTACACCCCTGACTTAGATATAAGAAGGCATGGCTTGCCCCTGTGCAAGGGTGTGATTTTTAGAGAATACCAGCTCCACTCCAGTAGTGAGTAGGGATGTGCACGGAACTGCGTGCTGTGGTGCTGCTTTAAGAATGGGGGAGGCTGCACTTACTCCTCCTGCTGCTTTCCCCCTGCTGGCTTCTGTTTTTGTCAAAGCCCATCAGGGTGGCAGCATTTCTCCCTGCCGCCCCATTGCCCCTGTTGTCCAGATATAACCGGAAGTATCCAATGCGCCGGCATGGAAAAAACCACACTCTTGGAATAAAAACAATTAAAAGCAATTCACAGAATGAAACAATTAAAATAATTTCACAGGATAAAAACAACTAAACAGTTTAAAATTAATTTTAATTAAAAGCCTGAGAAAACAGCTGTGTCTTAAGGGTCTTTTTATTTTATTAATTATTTATTACATTTAGAAACCGCCCTATCCAAAGGCTCTGGGTGGTGTATTCCTTTAGAAGCAATCAGAGATGGAGAAGCTCTTATTTTGCCCCAAAAGCTCTGGGGCAGTTACAGAGAAGACCTGGCCCTGAGTTGTCCCCAGACAAGCCTTTGGCAAACATAACCAAACCTCCCTAGATGATCTTAATAGGCAACAAGGAAGGTGGTCTCTTAAATACCCTACACTTGGGGGGCGGAGGAGGCGGCAAGATGGTGACAAGCTAGCAGCTCCACTCATGAGCTCCTGCCCTCAAAACAGCCTTTCCCCTTCTGGGCTGTAATTGCCAGACAAACCATGATGAACAAAGGCAAGAAAAAAAACAGGAACAGCCGCCCCACATGGTGACCACCACAGAGACCACCACTCAGCCAAGTCAGGGAAGCAGATGAGACTCCTAGATCCCTCCCACTGAGCGAAAGGAACTGTGAGTACTTTTTCCGCAATCCCCACTAAAAACAGATTTACAGTCCTAGGCATGGAAAGTCCTCCCTCTTCCCCCAAGGAGCCTGCTATAAGGGAGACAGCACTACATCTGGCTGCTCTCTCACCATCCAAGAACTCCGGCCCAAGAACCGTCCCCCCCGCACAGAGAAATGGGATCCAAAACTCCCAGACGTGCCCCCTGCCTTCCCTGTGAACTCCTCACTGAACACCTAAGCAGCACGTGTTTACTAATGGCAGAAATGACCTTTCAAATGTTAGGGCACCTTAACAACATTGCAGCAAACGTGGACAAACTCAGCCATGCCCTTGACTTGTTCATATCACAAGGCAACAGAGGGGTTAAAAGCCCAGCTCAACCCATCTTCGACAACACCCTGATAGCTCCCTCCCCCTCCACACAAGACACCCCCTAAAACGAATTGCCCTGACAACTTCTCACGAGTACTTCAAACATCCCAGGTACTACAAATCCTATTAAATGCCTGAAGATGGTCTTCTCACAAAACAATAACTTATTCCCTGAGCGAACTCCTTAACTGCCAACCAACCCGGTCACATTTATTTATTTGACATATTTGTATACCACCCACTACTGACTTCTCTAGATGGTTTTCAGCAATGAAACAAACCAAGAAATTTTAATTAAAACATATATAGGATCCAATTAGAATACCCATAAAAACTACTAGATAGCTTTGGCATCTTTTTGCTTCCTACCCAGCCATCCAGATGCCCCACGTGTCATGCTCTCCTTCTCCCAAGCCTCTCTTCCACTTAAACTCATGCAAACAGGGGCGGGGGCGTATCCTCCATAGTTTCAACATCAAAGCCAAAAGTGTCTTCAGAGACTGCACAGTATAGCCTCTGTTCCCAGGGAAGCAAATAATAAAAACAACATTCCTCCCTCCAAAACTCACTTCAATGAACTCAGACCTAAATAAACATCCCAGTAGCATACTCTTCAAGCTTCAGCAGATTAACCCTCTACAGCCTGAAGATAGTGAAATCCAAAAGGCCATGGACTCAAATTTTGCTGAACTGACAATGCAACTTGACCCCCTTCTCCGAACACCTGTGCTCCTGCGACTCTGGGCAAGTTGAAATAACAAAGCATGTCCTCCTCCACTGTCCATTCTACAGGGACACTCGAATCACCCTCATCTTTCTGCTTATAAGCAAGTCTATTGGGATTGTTTTAATGAAAGGCAGTATATAAATTTAACAATAAATAAACAATAAAAATAAATAAAGCCCTCAGGTTGCTCAAGCCCATTCTACGCCTCTTTCCAGCTCTCTGACTCCAACCCTATTACCACACATACTGTTGCCAAGTTCTGCGCAGCAGTGTGTAAAATTAGCCAAGTCCTGACAGTCAACAAAATCTAAGCAGGACTGACACAGTGCATTTACAGTTTTACAGGTTTTAAGATTAAAGATGTCAAGATTTTAAGATTTTACCCACTAAAGCTTCTATATAGTTTCACCCATTTTACCCTTATTACACTAATTCGATTCATTTTAACTGCAGTTTTAAGATAGTTTACCATAGTTTTACAGTAGTTATAATAGTAACGTTTAAGTTTTTAGTCTCTATACTCACAGTTCCGGATATAGCCTGTTTTAATGCCATTTTAATGCCACTCTAATGTAACCTACTTTATGCTGGCTAAATACCATAATAAAGATTGATTTGATTGCCCTAGATCTAAGCTGTTCAGGGCTTTATAGGTAAAGACCAGCACTTTGTATTTTGTTCAGAAACATATTAGCAGCCAGTGCAATTCTTTCAGAATCTGTGTTATATAGTCCCTCTTTGTTGTCCCAGAAACCAGCCTGGTTGCTGCATTAAGGTCATTTACCTACACAAATGGATGTAGCTGATGTATAAGCCAAAGCTGATAAAAAGCGCTCCTGGCCACTGCCTCAGACTGAGAAACCAGAGAGAGTTTTGGATCCAGGATCACTCCCAAGTTATGTACTTAATCTTTCAGGGGTAGTGTAACCCCATCAAGAACAGGCAGATCTAAACCATCTCTCAGGTCTTGACCCCCCTATAGTCAGTACCTCTGTCTTATTTGGATTCAACTTCAGTTTGTTATCCTTCATTCAGCCCATTACCGCCTCCAGGCAGGCATTTAAGGAAGTTATGCCATTTCTTGATAAAATTGATAGGGAGAAATAGATTTGGGTGTCATAAGCATATTGATAACACCCTGCACCAGATCTCCGGATGATCTCTCCCAGCAGTTTCATGTAGACATTAAAAAGCATTGGAGACAGTATGGAGCCTTGTAGAACTCCATACAGTAACTCTCATTTTGAAGAGCAACAGTCTCCAAATGACACCATCTGGAATCTACCTGAGATGTAGGAACAGTGCCACCTAATAACACCTCCCTCAGGCAACCCAGAAGAATACCATCGTCAATGCTATCAAAAGCTGCCAAGAGATTCAAAAGGATCAACAGAGTCACACTGCCTCTGTCAGTATACCTCTTGTTTCAAAGTAGGCAAATTTTCAAGCTTCATTTTATATTGTCATCTTTTTGTTTTAAATTTTGTAAATGTACTTTTCATTTTATATTGTGATTACTTTAGTTTTAAGCAATAAAGAACTTGAACTATCCATTACAGCAATTTCTCACCTGTACATACAAGAATTTGATGGATGAAACTTGGAATTCCAAGCCTTTGCGTATAAGATATAGGAATGAAAAAAGTCTCTTTTTCCTATGCTTGCGTGACTCCTGCCTATAAACAGAGTGGAAGCAAGGCAGGATTTGAACTCAGAACCTGCAGGTTCATAAATATGCCCTTTGCTTTTCTTCTACACTACAGCAGTTCCTCACTCACACATACAGGAATGTGATAGATGCAGCTTGGAATTAAAAAACATTGCATATAAGAAATATTGGCATATCTTCCTCCCAGGGTACAAGGATTACAATGTTGAATTAGGAAGAGAAAATGTCGATTGGAATTCAAAACTGTGGGATGCACAGATGACAGCTGTATCTTCAGGGTGAGGACACTGAGCATGCTCTTTTCTTAGCAGCTCTCCGGGTATTTCACAGCACTTCAAATGTGCCTTAATAAACACCATTGTAGTCTTTCCCTCTTTGTATTTCAGAGTTATTTGGGTGCCAAATAGCACACTCAACAACACCTGATGCTTTCCTGCAGGTTAGATTTCTTTTGTTCCTGTTTGAAGAAGTTAATGAATATCTGACACGAACTGTAGGCAGAAAAAAGAAAGCAGCTTCCTTTGGTCATACTGAACATGCTCCACTGAAGTTAAGCATGCTCAGTTGCATAAGATAAACAAATCTGAGAGGATAAGCAAAATATGATAAATAAATTACATTACACCAGTTGTTGGGTTTGGTATGGTACATTTCCATAGTATGCACAGGATGCATACAGACATTCTGTGTTATTACTTTCTGATCACAAGTCACAAGAGACAGACTACTCTCAACTTGAAAATCTTCTAATTCTTTCCTTCCGTTTTCTTTTCTTTATTATTTATTTTGTACATTTTTGATTGCTTGATATCATTTTCTATGCCATTGCCATGACATATTTAGCATGCCTTGCCTCATAGCTCCTCAGAAAGGCTGTCAGCCTTCTCCTTAATAAAGTGTCAAAACTTTATTTTTCTCCTGAAATAGTGTCAAAACACACACATTTACCATTTCTGCAACTCGGCCTAAATGCATCTCTTTGCTTTGCAATGCTAAATTGCCCTACAAGGGCGCAAACAGACAGCACAGCTTTTACCAAAAGGGCTAAACTTTTCTGAGTTGATTTTGGCACATTGGCCTTGTAAAGCTGCTGTCTCCATTTTGAGGTCTACTGGCACTATAGTTTGCCTTGTTCTGCAAAATAATGTAGAACAGCAAATAGAGGCCCGGTTATGGTTGCCATGCCACTGGCTCATTTGGCCCTCAAGACACATCTGATTTCAGGCCATAGAAATCCACCTCGCTGTTCTTAATAAACATATAAAATAAACATGTTTGGTTACTATGCTATTCATGATAGAGATTACTTCATTTTATATGATGGGGGATGTATGTATTGCATTGGCAGAGATATCTTCAACTATAGCTTTTAATTGTGGATAATGTTCAATTGTGTAAAGGTAAAGGGCAATGAACAACCATCACTATGATTTTCTGTCAGATAAGTCAAGGAGCCATGATCAGCACAGCCATGTACAGGCAGTTCATGCATTGCTAGGAACGCTATACATTCTGCTATTTTGATGATATAATACTTCTTTTTCTGAACCAGCTCTGAAACTAAAAAGGTGTCAACAACAGAGAATTCTGGTTCCATCTCCCCTCTCCCCCTTATATACAGGTGAAACTCGGAAAATTAGAATATCGTGCAAAAGTCCATTAATTTCAGTAATGCAAATTAAAAGGTGAAACTGATATATGAGACAGACACATTACATGCAAAGCGAGATAAGTCAAGCCTTAATTTGTTATAATTGTGATGATCATGGCGTACAGCTCATGAAAACCCCAAATCCACAATCTCAGAAAATTAGAATATTATATGGAACCAATAAGACAAGGATTGAAGAATAGAACAATATCGGACCTCTGAAAAGTATACAGTGTACTGTGCTTGATTGGCCAGCAAACTCGCCTGACCTGACCCCATAGAGAATCTATGGGGCATTGCCAAGAGAAGGATGAGACCAAACAATGAGACCAAACAATGCAGAATTGCTGAAGGCCACTAATGAAGCATCCTGGTCTTCCATAATACCTCATCAGTGCCACAGGCTGATAGCATCCATGCCACGCTGCATTGAAGCAGTAATTGCTGCAAAAGGCGCCCAAATCAAGTACTGAATACATATGCATGCTTATACTTTTCAGAGGTCCGATATTGTTCTATTCTTCAATCCTTGTCTTATTGGTTCCATGTAATATTCTAATTTACTGAGATTGTGGATTTGCATTACTGAAATTAATGGACTTTTGCACGATATTCTAATTTTCCGAGTTTCACCTGTATTTTCTGCATGAGTAACATAAAATCCTGTCACTGGAACCTAAGCATTCCAGTTATTAAAGGCAACAGAGAATTCTGGTCCTCCGTCTTCCTCACTTATATTTTATTTATTTATTTTTATTTTTACATTTATATCCCGCACTTCCTCCAAGGAGCCCATGGTTAAGCTTATCCTCACAACCTTGTGAGGTAGGTTAGACTGAGACAGACATGACTGGCTCAGAGTCACCTAGTGAATTTGATGGCTGAATGGGGATTTGAACTCAGTTCTCCCTGGTCCTGGTTCAACACTCTAACCACTACAAAACAGCTCTCTCTCTCTCTCTCTCTCTCTCTCTCTCTCTCTCTCTCTCTCTGTGTATATATATATTGCCTGCATGGGGTTTATTATTGATTGATTGATTGATTTGATTTGATTTGATTCCTATATCACCCTTCCAAAAATGGCTCAGGGTGGTTTACACAGAGAAATAACAAATAAATAAGATGGATCCCTGTCCCCAAAGGGCTCACAATCTAAAATGAAACAAGACAGCCACCAGCAACAGTCACTGGAGGTACTGTGCTCGGGGTGGATAGGGCCAGTTACTCTCCTCTTCTAAATAAAGAGAATCACCACGTTAAAAGGTGATTAGTTAGACCTTGAATAGTTAGACCTCTTCTTAAGAAGCCTTCCCTGGATCCCTCAGTGATGGATAGTTATAGGCCAATCTCCAATCTCCCCTGGTTGGGCAAGGTAATCGAGAGGGTGGTGGCTAACCAGCTCCAGACGGATTTGGAGGAAACATTATCTAGACCCATTTCAAACTGGCTTTAGTGGTGTTGAGACAACCTCGGGGGATCGACAGAGGGAGCGTGACTCTGTTGGTCCTCTTGGATCTCTTGGCGGCGTTCAATACCATTGACTATGGTATCCTTCTGGGTAGCCTGGGGGAGTTGGGAATAGGGGGCACTGTTTTGCAGTGGTTCCATTCCCATCTCTCGGGTAGATCCCAGATGGTGAAAGTTGCTCCTCAAAACAGGAGCTGTTATATGGAGTCCCTCAGAGCTCCATTCTGTCACCAGTGCTTTTCAATATCTGCATGAAACCACTGGGTGAGGTCATCAGGAGATTTGGTGCTGGGTGTTTTCAGTATGCTGATGACACCCAAATCTACTTCTCCCTTCCTTCTTCAGGAAATGGCACTCATTTTCTAAATGCCTGCCTACAGGCAGTAATGGGCTGGATGAGGAAGAACAAATTGAAGCTGAATCCAAGCAAGACGGAGGTGCTCATTGTGGGGGCTCAGAATCTGAGGGGTGAGTTAGATCTTCCTGTGCTGGATGGGGTTACACTCCCCCAGAAGGAGCAGGTGTGCAGCTTGGGAGTACTCCTGGACCCAGGCCTCACCCTGGTATCTCAGGTGGAGGCCATGGCCAGGAGTGCTTTCTATCAGCTTTGGCTGATTCGACAGCTGTGCCCTTTCCTTGAAGAGGATGATCTCAAAACAATAGTGCACCAGCTGGTAACCTCCCAGCTTGACTATTTCAATGTGCTCTACGTGGGGCTACCTTTGTACATAGTTCGGAAACTTCAGTTAGTTCAGAATGCGGCAGCCAGATTGGTCTCTAGGGTAACCCGGAGTGACCATATTATACCTATTTTGAAACAATTGCACTGGCTGACGGTATGTTTCCAGGCAAAATACAAAGTGCTGCTTATTACCTTTAAAGCCCTGAACGGCTTAGGCCCGAGTTACCTCAGAGAGCGCCTTCTTCTGCGTGATCCCCACCGCACATTAAGGTCATCTGAGGAGGTTCGTCTCCAGTTACCACCAGCTCATCTGGTGGCGACTCAGAGGCGGGCCTTCTCCATAGCAGCTCCTGGGCTGTGGAATGCGCTCCCTGCGGAAATCCATAATTTGAATTCTCTATTAGCCTTTAAGGGAGAGCCCTTAAAACGTAATTTTTTTTGCCTGGCATTCCAGGGCTTTTAAATCAGTTTTAATATTTTAACCCGGTTTGGGGTTTTTTAATTAGTGTAATTGTTTTAGTGGTTTGTTTTTAATTGTAAACCAACCTGAGCCATTTTGGAAGGGCGGAATTAAAAATAAATAAATAAATAAAAGGCGCCTCTTTGCCAAGTTAGCAGGGGTTACCTACTAACTTACCAGGGAAGGTCCTTTAAGTTACCGGGGAAGATCCTCCGCATGTAACGTATCTTATTATTTATTTACAGTATAATATTTTTGTAGACTGTCCCAACTTCTGTCTCTGCCAATTCCATTTTTGCTGATAAGAGTGCTTCTGTTGCCTACTGTGTGGCTAAATTCTGTGCTATTGTGTATAAAATCTGACAAGTAATGGTTAAGTCTCCCTCAACTGGTTAGGCAAAGACGTTTACTCACGCGGGGCATCCTGGAACTTCCAGGGGCCGCGCAGCCCTCAATCCCCGCTGCTCCGTGTGTGGGTGGCCGATCTGGCGCCTAGCTAAGCCCGCTCTCCCCACAAACCTCCTCTCAGCGCTTCTCACCAATCGTGAGAATCGCCTCAGTGTATGCTACTCAAAGATATATGCCCAGTAAATTGGCCCCTTCCAAGTAAACACAAGTACAAAATATAGAATGACTCTGTGCTACTCAAAGAACTGTGCCCAATAAACTGGCCCCTTGAAAGTATACGTAAGGACAAATATAGAATGAAAGTGTGCATGTTGGCCTTTTCCAAATAAATATAAGCAGAAATGCAGAATGTGTGTGTGCCACTCAAAGAACTGTGCCCAGCAAATTGGCCCCTTCCAAGTAAATTCAAGCACAAAATACAGAATAAATGTGAGCTCGTCAAAGCAGTGCAATCCTTTAGTGTGTGCATTCAGGACACACCACTCTTAACACCACTCCATCCTAAACTCTAGGCACTATGTAGAGCCACTTAGACAAGAGGTGCCAAGGTACCTTTAAAGGAGCATTCTGGGCAGCGGGGCCTGGCAATCCTTGAGCCATTTAACATTAAAGCTTAAGAAAATACTGAAGCATTTTCCAACCATCAGCTGACTGACAGCAGCAGCAGCAGAAAGAATTAATGAAGACTTCATGCTGCACCTTCTTTTTCTATCTTAGCCTCTCAAGCAACAGCAGCCAAGCCTATTGGCTCTCTTCCCCTAGTCACGTGTTCTTCCCGCTCAGCAATTGAATGCTGTTGCAGAGAGAAGGAAATGTGAGGGAGACGCTGGGCTGGCTGTTCCTTTCAGCAAAACAGAAAAGGGGAAAGAAAGGAAAAAAGAATATTGTGTGCCTGATTTCCTCCCCTCCATGCTTGAACTGCTGTGTGTTTTTCTCAGATTCTTTTCACTAGCCACGCCTTGGAAATCTGTGTGTGATTCTAAAATGCGCCCCCCCCATGATTTGTATGCAGCAGGGGAGGGCGGGGATGGGTCAATGCTCTTCTAGCAAAATTGGTCTGTTTTTTACTTTCTTTCTGATTTTGCTTTACCATGTGGTGGCTATTTGTGACAGTGGATGCTAGATTGTTTGCTGGCTTTAATCTGGGGTGTGTGTGTTTGTTTTTGTGTCTTGGCATAGTTGTTAAAAATATATACTTATATACTGCTTTTCAACAAAAGATATATCTCTCTCAAAATGGTATACATAAGTATTTTGCTAAGAAAATGTTTCCCTGCGCTCCACACAGGGGCATAGGTATATTTGAGCAGATGGGTTCAAAGAACCCAGGCCCCCAGGTTCCAGAGGGCACCTCAGCTCTACCCCTCCCTATTTTCTTCATTATCTCCCTCAGTCTTAGGGGCCACAGGAGAGAGGGGTGAACACAGGCCCCCTCTCCCCTAGCTACGCCCCATGCCTCACAGTTCTGTTGCGGTGGGGTGGGGGCGGGAAGACCAGGGAACCCTACATTAATTGTTTGCTAGTTTTAAAAGTGGTCTGATTGGATTCTTTCCCTTTGTTTTATTATTATTCAAAATACATAGGCCACTACCCAAAAAGTCCCCAAAGCAGTTTGCATAGCAAAAAAAAAAAAAATGAACAAATGGTTATCTACCCCAATATGGCTCTCATAAAGAGTTAGTGGCTATTTTATTTTGCTCAGTGATTATAAAAATACTCCATACACAAATCATTTACATATTTTTTACAAGTTTGCAGTGGAACAAAGTAGCCCCAAATTCTTGAAAGTGACTCTGCTCTTAGCAAAGGAGCTCAAAGTGCAAAACAGAATTAAACATTTCCTCCCCCACCCCACACCAAAAATGCACAATTTTGTAGTCTCTTCTTTTTAATACTTGCATCAAAATAAGACTTTGAAAATCAAATGATGGGAAACTTTTTTAATGTCTCCCCCCTCCCTTCCCTTGAAACACATGCATATCCTTAAATCCTAAAGAAACTAGGGTAACTCTATATATGCCATTCTGCTGTCTAGGTTGAAATCAAATTGGTGTTTATATATATATTGTCTAAACTGGTTGCAAGTAGGTGGCTTTTTCTTCTGTTTTGGCATACATAGCATTGCATGTGGTGATTCTACTGGAGAACACGTGGCGAAAAGTCAACATAAATATGCTTGCATCAAAATAAGACTTTGCAAATCAAACTGATGGCAAACTTTTTTTAAACTATCTTTTTCACATGCATTTTCTTGTGACACTTTTGCCCTTCCTTCAAGACACTCAGGGCAGTGCATTTTGTTCTATCTCCACTCTTTTATTCTGACAACTGTCCTGTGAGGCATGTTAGGATGAGAAAGGTTAGGTCACCCAGTGAGCTCTAAGGCTGAACAGGGAAGGATTTGAATCCAGGTCTCCCCAATTCACAACCAACACTCTAACCACACTGGCTTTCAATTATGTGGGGTATTGACTGCAGGAGCAAAAGGAGAGTGAAGTTCTTATTTTTAGCTGTGAAACAGAGTAATGTGATGGCTAAACATTATTAAGATTGGCTGGCATAAACTTAAAAATAAAAATAAATTTTAAAATACAATATTGAATCATCATAGTGGCTCCTGCAAACTGTTGTTGCCCTGCGTCCTCCAAAAGCTAGACACAGCCCTGGTTAAGAAAGCCCCATACTCTGATTTGCCCTAAGCTCCTACACAAATCATATGTGCTAGTCAAATAAATCTGCTCAGTAAGCAGACCCCTTCAAATGTAAATGAAAGCACAAACGCAGAATGAAAGTGTGCTAAAAGTTCCCCTAAAGTAAATTGGCCACTTAAGTAAAGAAAAATGCAAGATTGATCTCTCTCTCTCCCGCTATGGTTTTCTCTGCTACAACACTCTCAGAGCCAAGCATCCGTTCGCCTCCGAACCCGGGCCGAGGCAAATGCCTCATGGCTGGAATGATCCCTACATCCCTTCCTAGCGCCATCTCTTTCCCTTAGTCCCTCCTCCTCTGCTTGTCATTGGCTGCAGTGTGAGCAGCCAGAGGCTGACTGACAGGCTCCTCTCCAGGCATTTCCCTCCGTTAGGCTGTCAGTCAGCCTCAGCCTGCACAGCCCTCGACCAATGACAAGCAGAGGGATTGTCCCTCCCGTTTCGTCCTCGGCTTCCCGCCTCCTCCTCCTCCGCCAGGCAGCAGCCGCTTTCCCCCTCCCCTTCCTCCTCCGGCGCGGTGGGGACGACAACGGCAGTCGCGACTCTATCAGTAAGTTGCTGCCGTCGCCCGGTCTCCGGACGGGGTTGCGGTAATGGGGCCGGGAAGTCATTTGTTGTGGCCGGGCCCCTTTTGACTGCTGTGTAGCCCTGGGCCTTGTGGCTGCTGTTTCAAATGGCGATGCTGCCAGTGATGGAGTGTTTAAAGCAAGAGCTTTAACAGGAGAAGAGTTCTGGCTCTCTAGTGTTAGGGAGGAAAAATACTCAGGCCGTAATGTCTTGAGTAAGCATTTGAATTATATGTAAACTAAGTGGTATTGGTGCCAAGGGCTGATGCTTTGATTTGGTCCGAAACTGATGAGTATCAGGTGGATTTGCTCAGATCTTCTAGAAGGTTGTTTAAAAATACAAATAGGTACTGATCAGCAGGACAGTGACACTTGGTGATGCTATATTTTAGTTCTAGTCTGAATGGATTTTATCTACACACAGGTGATAGCAATTGCCTTATAATTATTTTAAGCAGCTTGTTTTAGAAATTCAAGTTTTAAAAAGTGTTCTGTCAGTTTGAGCCCTCTCTTTCTCTTTCTCACTTGCTTAGCCATTTATAGGGGGGGAAATCTCCAGCCTTTGATTAAAGAAGAAAACACTAGACCAGTTGATGATTCCAATAAGAAACAAGGTGGAAAGTGTGAGACTAATTCAAATGTAACAGAGGAACGCAGATGGAAGCAAAACACACAGCCAGTGGTTCTGAAAGCCTGAAAGAGGCGCGTATTGATTTCGACCCAGAAGTAGTCCAAATAAAAGCCGGGAAAGCTGAAGTATGTGACTCTTGGGCCACTTTTTAAAATCTTGTCTAGACCATTCTTTCATTTTGAATAGCAATAATGAAGACTAAATACAAGTTGTTCCTGTTACCTACAGATTGACAGACGAATATCAGCCTTCATTGAAAGGAAACAAGCTGAGATCAATGAAAATAACATCCGAGAATTTTGCAATGTTATTGATTGTAATCAAGGTAGCTATCCAGTTGTCATTTAATTTTCTTAGCCCTTTACACATGATTTTCCTCTCTTATTTTGAATGGTTGAAGTTATTGTGAAAAGGCAAAGTTTTTTTGTTTTGTTAGGCAAAATAATTATTGGTTGGACAAAATGTAGACGGTGGGTAGCATCTACAGTATCACTGTTGCATGTGCACCAGTGGTAGGCACTTGTCTATGCCTCTTCTCTTTACTAGACCTAGTAAATGGTCAGGGGCCCATTGAAAATGGGGATGGGGCCTTGGGTCAGTGGTAGAGCATCTGATTTGCATGCAAAAGGTCCCAGTTTAAATCCCTTGCTCCTCCAGGTAGGGCTGGGAAAGACACTTGCCTGAAAATGCTGAAGAGCACTGTCTGTTAGTGTGTAGACAATACTGAGCTAGATGGACCAGTGATCTGACTTGGTATAAGGCAGCTTCCTATGCTCCATATGTAAAAAGGCACCTGGAGTAGATTTTTAGTAGAGACATATACATATACAGGCACAGGTGGACCTTTAGGTATCCCATACCAAGCCATTTAGGGCTTTAAAGGTAAGAACTTGCAACTTGAATTGGACTTGGAAACAAATAAGTAACCAATGCAGATTTGAGTAGAAGTATTTTGTTCCAGCTGAAAAACAAAAGCCATCACTTACCCCAAAACCTGCTGTGCCTATGAGCATACCACTGCCCCATAACCTTTTATCACAAATGGTTGTACATCTTAAGAGTACAACCAGCTCTGAGATAAGTGAACTTTTTCAGTATATCTGTTTTGTTAGTTGTCATTAAAACAAACATTCAGAATGAAATCCACTAATTAAATTGGATACATATCACATACGTCTTGAATAAAGAAATTTAAAACAAAATGAATATATATATATAAACAAAACAGAATTTTCAACATGTCAATAAGAGACTATCCTTGTATTCTCTCTATTCCAAATGATGTACATTTGACTTTATTCATCAAGTCTCTCCTTTCTCACTTCCTTAAATCCTATTAAATGAGTAATCATCAAATGCATGTTCAGTGTTCTTAGCCATTTTTCAACTGATAACGTCTATTTTCTACTTGAAAGCCATTTAAATTCTTCCTTTAACATATCTATTGCTATTTTTTCTGTCTTACTGCATTTTTGACTTTTAAAAAAATCTTGTATTACATGAAAAGCTTACCCTATTATTTCCTTAGTTATAGCCAATATTTCTTGCCAAAAAGAAATAATTTTGGGGCAAACATCATTTATGAAAATGACCATTGGAACTGTCAGTGTCTTTAATATTGTGCTAGTCTGTACCATCATGTATCCCTTTAAAGTGATTTTTCCTTGAATTAGTAGCTGTAGAGTGTTTGAGGTTTTGAGTAAAATACATACCCCCATACATCTTCCATAATATTCATTTTTTCCTCAGTCTGTTCTGCTTGAACATAAATGTAGAACACCTGTCTTCAAAATATCATAATATTAAGAAAGCAAACCCTTAATTTTTACTGCATGATACACGTGGCTTTCAAAATTTATGATTTATCTTTTTACTGACCGCTCCTAACCCATTCTATCATAAAATGTCTTATTGGTATAACATGTTTTACCTTTCATAGTCACATATATGAATTCATCATTAAGAAATTAGTAGAAGAAAATGTTCTGTACATTTAAAGGTACCACAGGTTCCTGCTGCTTAGAGATACTTACTGTTATAAAGCACTAATGTAATTGATATGGCTTTACTAATATTTTTAAATGTTTTCTAATATATTTTACAATGATAATGTAAGATTATTGTCAGTATTTCAGGAACTCTCAGGCTATAAAAAGCAATGATGAAATCATAAACCAATAACTGCATGTTGGGCTGTTTTAATAACAGTTTTGCATATCAGGAATATCAGTACCCTAAATTTTCTTCCCTTGGTCATAAATTTCTCATGGATAAACATACACACACAATATTCTATTGCACCAAAAGCATAAAGTGGTAATTCAAATCAAAAAGCAAATTAAGAAGAATATTTGTTTTTACCAAAGCTATTTGCCACATTCTTTTAACATCCTATATTTATGCTATTGTACAAATGCACTCATCAGGTCATTGGTAGCAACTGTATCTTTTTCTCTGGTGAGAAAAGCATGGGAGAAGGGTGGAGGCATGTCTCAGCTGGATTTTGGAGGTATTGTTGTTGCTTTCTGATTGGCTCTGAAGTGAAGCATATTGACAGACACAGGACCCCACCCCTCCCCTGACTATGGGTGGGATTTTGACTGGCCACCAAGGTCAGAGACTATTTGTGGGGACCCTACTTACAACATTGATCAGTTTTCTTCTTCTATTACTGGCATAACTTAATTCAGGCAATTTCAAATTTATCAGAATATTAATATCTAGTATTAGATATTTTCTTCTATGGAATAGAATCTTGATATTAAATTCACTTCTTCATTAGTAATGATCAGTGTCTCTTATTTCAGATTGAGCTTGTCTCGGTTAGTACCAAGATATTTTGCTATATTGTTACATGTCTAATACTACTGGAGATGTAAGAGGATTAACATCAATTAAATTAATGTTGCTAATTCATTTGTATACAACTCTAGCTTAATTCTCTTGTTCTAGTTCACTGACTTTTCCCAATTCTTATTCCTTTCATTTTCCATAATCTGCTGTGTTCAGGATTCTGTAATAAAAGCGAACACAGAGAGGAGGGGACATCTATCCTGTATCCAATTACATTTTATCTGAGTCAGTAAATAACTTAATCTAGCTACCAAATTACTACATCTTAAAAAAAAACCCGCCAATATAAAAAACTATGACTTATATGCAAAATACTTGCAATATCTTCAGTCTCATTCCTCAAAATCAAATGCTTTCTGCACACTGAAAAGTATAATAGTACTCTATTTTTATTACTTAAAAAAATTCTATACATTATCTGTCACTCTTTCCAGGTATAAAAGATTCGGGTCATCCTTTATGTAGATCTTTATAGATCTTGTTTAACCAGTTGGCTAATATCAATGCCATTATTTTATACTTGGTATATATAAGAGGGAAATACATCTGTCTGCTTCTGCAGACATAAATGTTGAATATTTGCTTTTGGGTATTTAACATATTTATAATCCTTAGGGTCCCTGGAATCTCATTTAGAATTTCACTGCACACTTGTTATTTCAGGTTAGATATCTGTAGTGTACCACGCACTATACATCAGTCAAGGCCTGATGCTTTTCTTCCATTTAACGGTTGCTTCTCCCACATCTGAAATGTTTAATAACTCAGCTTCTGAGATTACCAGAAATCTAGGTCTTTCTAAATCATGTTATATTTTAATATTCCAAGGTTTATACGAGTGTGACTATATTACTTCACCAACTCTTTAAAAATGAGATACTTTAAGCACCTTTTTGGGTCCTTAATGGTGTTATAGCCACTCTTCATATTTGTATTGTATTTATTTATTATTTGCAAAATATAATTGTCTTGAGAATGCCATGGTTTGTTGGTGGGATTTTTTTTTTTTAAATCTTGACTTTTCTCTTGGAATCATAATTACAATTTTCTAATAATAAACTTTTTACTGATTATCTACTACAGGATCTATCTTCTAATGAAACCTTTTTCAGTTTTAATTATATAAAACTGCATAACCCATCTGACCTTTTATAAAAGCTGTTTCATTCTGTTGTCAGCTAAGTTTCTTCAACTATTTTACTTGTGCACACACACACTCATAATTCCCTCCCTACTTTTTCAACCAAATCTTTATCCTGTAGCAATAGTTTGTTTAAATCTGTGAATCTTCTCCTATTTTTACTTTTGTCTACATTCCAAACCATTGGTACATATCCATGTATAACTGACTTGCAGTTCTCAGTAATCATATTTTCCAATACTTCTGTCTTCTAAATTAAGTATACTATACATATGAAAGGCATGAGTAACCCAAGTGTTTAAGAATTCTCTAAGACTTGCACTTACTCTTACTTAATAAAGCAATTTATAACATTTCTATTGCAAGTATGCAAATAGCTGAAAAGTTGAAAGCATCTCATAGCCAAACTGAGAAGAAAATTATTATTAGGTCCCACAACTGGCTGGCACAGGAAGTCCTACTGTGAGTCAGGACCTCCTGGGTGAGCACAAGACACCTGGGGAAGGGACAAAGAGTTCCATAGTGGGAGAAGATAGTGCAGCAGGTGGGGCCAGAGACACTTTCCTTCCAGAAGAACAGATCTAGTGTTGTAGCCATCGGAATTGCTGTGCTAACTGTGGAAGCTGCAGAGAAGCAAAGAGTATTTAGGAACTTCTACAGGAGCTCTCCTATCTCTTTTTCTGACTGGATGGTTTAAGAGATGCCCTCTTCTAAGCCTTTCTTAATGCCAGGTTTGGATTAGTGATGGAATCCACAGATACCTTTACTTGATCTGCAGTCAGCTGCATGTGTGCAACCATGTGTAAGGATTCTGTGTGTCTACTGAAAAGCGTATTGGGGTTGAAGAGTTTGAAAGGATAGAGTAAGCTTAAAGGGGACTCCAGTCCAGAGTTTGAGAAATACTAGACTGACCCCTAGTTAAATATGATATGTCCCCAGATACAATTTCATTCACTAAGAAGAGTAGATGAGTGAATTCATAGTGCTATTTATACAACTGAAACACTGTGTACTGTGTGTGTGTTTTTGTGTGTATAAATTAATCTTACTACTTGATAAGTGGACAATTATACCTTTTGCCATGGGACTAAGGTCATTTAGCACCTTGCTTGTAGATCTAGGTTGGCTGAAGATGGGTATGCTCTGGTGATTATTTAATTTGGGCCATTGCCATATCTAATAGTAGGCATGTCTTTGCTAGAATAGAGTTACCCATTGAAGTCTAAGACTGGCATGTGTGTAAGACACAAGTCAAATATAGCCAAGAATGTAATTGGTGCTACCATGTTTTTCAGAACTGTAGCTTAGAGGAGCTTTCAACCTGACATGAGCAGCAGATAGCCAGCCAGTACTTCAGGTTGGGTGGGATGCCACCCTGCTTCTTTTCAACAGATGTAATGGAGTCTGGCCTCATTTGAAGTGAAACCATCCCTATCCTTTTATGTCCTACTTCAAGCAGTGTAATCAGTAGAGGAGAAGGTTTAGCCACAGTGTTGTCTGGACTGAATAGAATAATTAATGTACACTGCTGAGTGACTACTCTGGTGCTCAGATAATATTCATTTCTAAATACAGTAAGTTATAAAAGTGGTGCAAGGATCTGAATGACTATTTTAGGATCTAAAATACTAATATATTGAGTGTCCATTAAAGACGCAAAGGTTATTTTCTATGTGAATAATCTGGGATGAAGTAGCTAAAATGGAATATGAACATCAGCATTGCATTGAGTGCTATACATTTGTAGCTTAGATATGTTTTGGCCTAATCTGTTCAGCCTTTGAAGTGGTAAGTGGACTTCTTAAATCACTGCACTAATAATAAAACACTTCCTTTAGAAAACAGCTGTGCCAGGACTGATGCAGTGTTCACACCTTATCCTGGATTCAAAAGTCACGTAAAGGGTAAATACTACTATTTATTGTATCCATTATTTAATGTGTCTTGTCTCCTAAAATTGAGGTGGTCCAATTGGTATGGATGAGAAAGGATTGTGTCCATTTTATTAAACAACCACCTGGACACCGTGACTGACATGTTCCACAGTGTAATGTGGGTGCTTCTGGGCCATCCACACTGCTGCAGGCTCCTAAGACCACCAGCAGCTCCTCGTGCAAGAGTACAGATATAGTCATCCCTTGCCAACCACAAGAGTTCCGTTCCAGGAAAATCTCGCAGTTGATGAATTCGCAGTTGGAGAGCCATTGAAATAAATGGCAAATGGGGTTAGGGGAATCGCGATCGTGAAAGGATTGCAAAATACACTAAAGGGGGGGGGGATTCCCTCAAATCACCAGGAATCAGTAAGAAGCATGGAGGGGGGAGGGCACCTCCAAATCACGAGCCCGCCCCCCTTGCAAAAAAATTTCGCCAAACTGCAGGTACTCAGGTTGCAGTTGGTGTGACCTGCCACAATTTCCCAGTTGGGGATTCTCAAAACCATGATTGGGAAACCTGCGGTTGGTGAGGGATGACTGTACTGCACTTCAGGAGTGCTACTCTAGATTAGCTACTTAGATTATTTCCAATCTAAGTAGCGCTCCCAAAGTGCGGATGCACTGCTTTAAGTATTTGCTTTTCTGCAGGACTGTTGGAGGTTCCTTAGAACTAGCACAGTGCAGGCAGCTCAGAACCACCTGCGTTACCCTGCAGAACATGTCAGTCACTCTATTTTTATTTGAAAACAAACTGTGGCAGCTGAGACATCAATGGAAGGGCTATATATTATATATGCAATGCTATGCATCTGTATTCAGAAGTGACTCCCCTCTAAGTGTAATAGGACTTACTCCGTATATGTGTGTAGTGGGGGGCAGATTCCAGCTTCAATTCATTCTATAAGAGGGAACAGACAAGTTCAGCTATATCTGCCATTGGCAGAAGCAAGTGCTAGAAATTTATTTCTGTGTGGTTTTAATTAAAAGAATTATTGGGATTCAGTAGGAGACATCTCAGTGAGCTCTGTATTACTATCCCTATTAACTGAGCAAAGAGACACATGGTAGTTCTCTTATATTTAGCAGGGGGAGAGCAACTGGCCGTATCCAGCCCCAGCACAGTATCCTTCCAGTGGCTGTTGCTGGTATCTGCCTTTATTTTTCTTTTAGATTGTGAGCCTTTTGGGAACAGGGGACCATTTTGTTTTAAGTATTTATTTTTCTTTGTAAACAGCTTTGAACTTTGGTTGAAGAGCAGTATATAAATATTCGTAGTAGTAGTAATAGTACTTGCTTTGCAGTAAATATTTCTTTGATCGGGCTGTCAGCATAACAGACTATGGGTAGTAGAAAATGCTTCTGGAGGGTGCAAGCTGCCTTCCATTTCTAGAACCAGTGCAGGGGGATGCAGAGGTTGGTTTTGTTGTTGTTGTTTTTAGAGATATAGCACAAAACCTTGAGGCAGTTACTCCTTTTGTTGGCCTAAGCAGAATAGTTGGCTAGAAAGTCAAGAGATGCTCCTCTGTCATTTATTTTGTGGGCTGCTTCCTGTGGCAATTTGACACTCTTGTTAAACTGTTTTTAGGGGTGAACAGCAGGTGAGTCACATCTGCTAAGCTGAGCACTACAGGTTCTTTGAGAATCTACAGTAGTTGCTAATTTATAACAGTTGAGATTATGTTCTGCTGTGTGAGGGTGTGTTAGGCTAGTCTAGAACTCTGTGGTGTATGTGACAAGAACAAAGCAAAGTAGCAGAGGATAGTGTGTGTGCTCAGGATGAAGGTGCAAATAACAGGTGGTTTTAAATTGGTAAGGAAAGATAAATTCTAACAGTACAGAAATGAACTAGTTGAGCAATTTAGCCAGCACTGGAGTATAATCTGACATTTTAAGATAATATGAATATGATTTGAGATTGGCTAGCATTAGTTTATTCTGGCACTAAATGGTCCCCTATTGGCAGGTGGCCTTGCTTGTTCCTTCCATGTAAGAATATTCTTTCACTTTCTTTTTAGTTTCTCGAGTTGTAAATACCTATGGCCCTCAGACGAGAAATGAAGGTGCTCATGGGTCGAATTACAAATCTAATCCCGTCCCTCGTGATTGTGGGAATCAAGCTGTAGAAGAGAGACTACAAAATATTGAAGCCCATTTAAGGTTACAAACAGGTTTGTAGCAAGAGGGAGGTTTGTAGAAATGTTGTATTTCAGCTCTGTACATTGTGACTTTTTTTCATTGTAGTGGAAACTAACAGGTGTCATTGTTAGTGAGCTACATTTTTATCCCTTGCTGGGCCTTTCAACCTTTGGACTTCAAAATTAGGAAAAATTCCAAAACTGAGAATGATGAGAAATGTCTTTAAAGTATTTGATTGTTTTGTAGGTCTATATCATGAGATGTGTAAGCACTGTAAATTTATTCATTCATTCATTCAGTTTCTATACTGCCCTTCCAAAAATGACTCAGGGCGGTTTGCATTTGCAAATTGCATTTGCTTCTCTACTCTCATGCTTCCCTTTTGGCGTTATTGAAAGAGAATCAGTTTTGCAAGTCCTCACAATTATTTTATTTGGGCTAATTGACTTGTCAGGCACACTGCTCTATATGTGATGGCCTAGGACAAGTCTACATGCTGATACTTGCTGCACGAAGTCCTTCCATTACTCCACATGATGACTATTTTACTACTTCCCTACACCCAAGAAGAGTGTATTCCCTAACAATAAGATGATGTGCCTTTGTATCTTTGTTTTGCCCACCTTTTGTTTTTCTGTGTCCCTTCCCAGAAGGGGTATGTACACCAGTGTTTTTTCCACTGGACTTGGCTTGTAGGACATGCAGTTCTTCTGTGGTCTTACTGGGCATCCTAATAAAGGTCGCTACCAGCCTCCGTTTCCTAACTGTAAAATAAGGACAATATTTAACTTGCAAGTTTCCTTTGAAGATCAAGTTGGAAAGTACTGTGTTCCTCTGTAATGAGGACAGATTATGGATTTGCAGACAAAAATCTCCTTCCTCTGGAGCAAATAATCTTCTGGAGGAAGGAAGCCTATGGATGCAGCATTACAATTCTAAATCAGCTTGCTTTGCTAGTCATGTTTCACTCTCAGTACCACACACCTACAAAACATGAAGTAGCAGATAAGAATGTGCATTTGTTCAAAAGAAGGAAGCCTGACTCCCAACAATTCGGTGGAGCAGTCATCAAACACTGTGTAGATAAGCTATTTGGTTAGATAAGCTATTACTATACTTCTGCTTTAATGAACAAAATGAAGAGAACTGTATTTTCAGAGAAGAAGACTTTAAGTTGGAAATGAATTGAAAAAGAAAACTGACTCAAAACATTAAACAGATCTCTATTGCAACCTTGGATCAGCATTTATATATATGTAGGGAACCTTCTAGGCAGATTCCAGGTACAACACCTTGTTAGGAGTCCCAACAAGATGTGGCACCAGGCCATTTCTGTTTCATGGGTTTTTCTGTGCCCATCTCTGTGTTCACATCTTGGCTGGAAAACCAAACGTTAAAGGCTGCTTTTGCTTTTTTTACCTTTGTAGTCATGATAGCTTCTCTGATGCTTTTTCTAACATAACATATATGTATGTTATATAGGTGGGCCAGTGCCAAAAGACATTTATCAACGAATAAAAAAGCTTGAGGATAAAATTCTTGAATTGGAAGGGATGTCTCCTGAATATTTTCAGCCTGTAGTAAGTAACAAGTCTCTTGTTCCTAACAAAATATTCTGAAGAGGGGTGTGAATGTATATAGTGAAGACATACAGTTGTTTCACTCCAGTACTTTGCTGCAGGCACATAATTTTGATGTGCTTGAAGCTGTTCCACCTACACAGCCTGTCCATGTCAAAGGAATTCTGCATGGTAACCCTATTTTATGCCTGGCACTGCCTCCTCCATTGAGGTCATTTGGACTGTTAGAGCATGCAGAGTTCTGTGCATATACTGAAGTATTCATGTACAAAATCTCCTGCATGTAGAACATTCGCGTATCAAGAACAAAAGCTAGGCTAGAATACTTACACTTGATTTGCCACTTGCTTTACAGGCAGGCACCCTGATCCAAAGGTGCATGTGCAGGCAGCCAGGGCTGTATGCGCAGATCCCTTTTGAAAAAGTTAAAATTCCAGCTGGGGTTGTGGGGGGTGGGAAGGAGGAAGACTGAATCCATCCCCTTTCATTCCTAAACACCAAACAGGCAGATGTTTATCCTTTCTGAAAGTGTTGCATGTGGTTAGCCCCAACTTCTGGGCTCATTTGTTCTAATAAAGGTCCATAGGTAGTTCATTACTAAACTTGGGGGTTTGTCTTTAATAGAACTTGTCCGGGGAAAGAAGAAAAGTCCAACCAAACCAAGTAAGTGCTGATGACTCTCCTGTGTGTGTGCATAGTAAATACAAATTTGGAGATACTCTTTCACTTCCTGCTTTTACCTTCCTCCTGCCCTGAACCCAGGGCTGCACAACATTGACCCTCCAGCTGGTATTGGACAACTACTCCCCTCATCCCTCACTATTGGCCATTGTGGTTGGGGATGATGGGAGTAGTAGTCCAACTATAGCTGGAGAGCCAAAGTTGTGCAGCCCTGCCCTAACCTGTGGGTTGAAGATCTGCACCCTAAATGTCTTTAAACTGCAGTAAACACTCCAGCCACCTGCATGTTCTTTTGTCTTAACATATATTGAGGTCATTCACACAGTCAAAAACTGTGTTCTATCCAGCTTTGGGAGCTGTGTGTGCTCCCAATTTTCAATTGTGTGAAAGCAAGGTTGGAGGAAAAGCTACCCAGGTTAATATTGTCAAAATAATTTTGTCTCATAACATTAAAGGTGGACTCGGTTCACACGTTTGTACAGCAGTGGTGTTGCATCTAAACATTGCTTTCCCTTTATGGGCTCCAGCCAGGTGGTGGTATGTTTGAATCTGCTTCTTGCAGCATCTGCTGGACTGCTAGGGAACAGCATCAGTGGTCCTTCCTCGATACCAGGGTGGTACAGGTACTTTGCACACCATCCAGCAGACCCACATGGGGAAAGTGGAACAGTTGGATGGAACCTGAACTATGGAGGAACTTGATTAAGTGCAACCCTTTCTGATACAAATGTTTGTGCAATGCTATGGCGTTGTACCAAAAAGCAGCTTTTCAGTAGAATTTCATAGCATTGCACAAACATTTGAAGTTGTCTAAAGAAAGGATTGTACTTAGTAACATTTCTTACTGAAACAGCAGTCCTTCAAAGTTGTCTGTTTATAGAATCTGACATCTTTAAGCATTGCAGAATTTTTAAAAAAAGCAGTTTCTGCTGCAGGCTTATGTTCTAAGAAGACATTATGGAAGAAGAGAAACTAAAGTAAATGGGAAGGGTCAGTTGGGATAAAAGCAGATGAACAAATGTGCTTAAAGGAAGCACTTGAATGTAAAAGAAGAGAAGAAAAGTCTGATGTCAGTTGGAAGGATGTTCCCATAGTGGGTTGCTATCTGGGGGAAGGTGCTGCAGGCAAGGCATAGAGAGGATAATCTTAGTCTGAACAAGAAGATGTGCACCTTTAGACTAAATGCTTGAGTATGTAGGGAAGGAAGAAAAGATGCAAAAGAGCAAAACCATGGAGATGTTTGAAAGCTGGTACAAGAAGCTTGAACTGAAGACAAGAACAGAGGATGAAACAGTCGAGAGAATATACAAAAGAATAATATGGTCCAAATGAGAAAGAAGGCATGTCAAATGGACAGCAGTTCTTAGACAGAGTGAAGAAGCTAAGAGGAGATGCAGGAAGACCAACAGAACATTCGTTTATTATAAATAATCAGTGTAATAAATAATTAGTGTGGAAAATAAGAAAGAACTAACAACAAGACTTGGCAAGAGCCTGAATATAGGGAGAAAAAGAAAAATCAGAAGTTGCTCATGTTGACTCTCAGTTCACAGTATTACTGTTTTGCTTGATAGTTTATTAAGAGTAATATTAGAAGTTCTTCTCTCTCTCTCTCTCTCTCTCTCTCTCTCTCTCTCTCTCTCTCTCTCTCTCTCTCTCGCTTTAAAGTATTATTATTTTAGCACTGAAACACTTCAGACTTGCCGTCTAGAAGCATCCAGCCCTTTGACCCAGCACAGGAACTCTCCAAGTGGCTGTTTGCTGGTAGCTTCCTTGTGTCTCTCTTAGATTGTGAGCCCCTTTGGGACAGGAACCATGTCCTCATTTTATTTGCTCTGTTAATTGCTTTGATAACTTCTGTGTTTGAAAAGTGGTATATTTGCATTTATAGTAATTAAAATATATTGAAGTAATGCTAAACGTTTATGCAACAACTTCAAAATCTTAAATTCTAACTTCTTTTCCAAATGACAGGACTATTCTTTGGCTGAACTGGATGAGAAGATTAGTGGTCTTAGGCAAACCTTGCTGAGAAAAATAAACGAAGGGAGACCCAAGGTGGTGAATCAGATTCTTTGAGAACAGTCATACGATTTCATGCTTTTATGTGTACTTAACTGTTTTTAGACTGTCTGTGTACTGTTTATCTAGGCACTGTGGTAATGACGCTAAACAATGCATAGGAACCTATCTAATTCTTAGTGGAAACCTAGATCACTTGAACTCTTGTTTCTTCAAAATGAAGAATGCGTTGGAAGTCACATTGTAAATGTCTCTTCCTTTCTGTTGGAAGAGCAGAACCGTTCACAAAAGAAAATAGTACTTCAGTTTTGTTGTGTAAAAATAACCATATTCTGTATGTGATCAGAAGAATGTCTTTTTAAATATAGTTCTATCTAAAGACTGCTAAGTGAAATCTGATTGTTCATATAGCTTCATGAAAGATATGGGTAGAAGAATAAACAAGACTTGCAATAATAATGAAATCCATTGTTTTGATGGTGGATCTAATTATTTTTATTGATTCTTAGAATTTATACTGCTTTTCAACAACAACAACGCCACAATGCAGTTTACTTATCACAAGGAGTGAAAAGATGGTCCCTTATCCCAGAGAAGCTCACAGTCTTAGGAACAAAAGGAGAAACCAGAACAGAGACTAGGTGTTATGCTGAACTGAATAGAGCTAGAGAACCCCTGCTTTATAAGATGGTTTTCTTTGCCCAGTTACCATCCAGTCCTTATTTAATGGGATAAGGATGGCATCCATGGATCTTCTAATGGAGGGTAATAGGAAATGTATAATTAGTTAAGGGAATCCATTTGGTTAGTACTGCAAATTATATGCATTTCACCTCCATATTATTTCAAGGCAGTGGTAAATGAGTCCCTTCTGAAGCAAAGAAGTGGGACTAAATTACAATGGATCAGGCTAATCATCCTTCCAGCCTAGTACTCTGTGCTGGCCATACCTTCCAGAGTCTTCACAATCATGTCACTTTGGCGTCCTTTAACTTCAGACCCAAAAACTGAAGCTGTAGTTTCTACACACAAATTATGTGTTTTAACACTGAGCTATGGCTGCTACTAAGGAAGAAAAAAGCATAACTGTAACTCTGCAGTTTTCAATATCTTAATGGAGATATGTATGCAAACATAGCCATTACTTACGTCATACACCAACCTTTTGGCAGCCGGGTTTTGCTGTAACTCATTACTAGGCTTATTACCACTGCACTAATATCTGTTATAGCAAACACAATTCTACACAATGTTTCAGTATAGTGATAAGTACTACTTTTGTAGTTACAAGCTCGGATCAAGTGGGGTAGAAGTAAGTACCAGATAATATCCTTTCTTAAACCCTATTCAGACATGTTGTGTTAGTGTACAGCAGTCTGTATACTTGTACAAGTTTATGTGTGAATGATTGTGACTGCTTTTCATTTTAAAAGAACCTGGATATGCGTGGAAATTCCATGCATTTGAATGCATGGAAATATATTGCTGTACCAGTGCACACTGTAAGGCCTGTTTGCTGTACCAAAGCCTGCTGGGTATCCCTAAGAGGGGGAGGGTGTTTCATAGTTTGAACAATGGGAGAAAAAGCTCATCCAGAACAGTGTAAATGAGTTAACATAAGATCACGCTATAAACATACTCGTAGATGAGGCTTCTCATTGACTGTGCAAAGTCATTTTGTGTAGATTACATTTGTAGGACAGTTCAAGAAATCAAATATACAATTTTTTATTAATGCAAAAGGGAAATAAAAGAACAGTTTGAAATTAGTAGGATTTTAACTTCAAACATTCATTTTATTGAATAATTGCCATATATGATAAATTTAAATCATAAATTTGAATCCGAGAAAGATTTGCTTTTCTTTGACATGTCAAAGAAATTATTTTGAATTAGTGATCTGATTGAGTGTTAAAAATCTGAACAATAGTTAGAATATATTTAGAATTTCTTCTTTAAAAATACAAAAAAACCATAACCTTGCCCTTATCATATTCCAGTGTAAAGAGTAGTACATTCAGCTAATTTAAGTGGCAGGATCATGCATGCAAAATTTGGCAACTGTAGGTAACGGAAGTATGACTACTTCTCACCAACCAACCAAATACTTCAAAACATATAAGAGTTTTGTTCAGAGGCACCACCTTTGTGCTTTGGTATCTTCCCAGACTTTAGCTCCCAGAATGTAATGTCAGCTGTTGAATGTAGGCCATTTATCAGAAAAAGCATCTATATGATTATTTCTGGGGGAAGAGGCTGACCTGGTGTGTGTAACAGATGGCTAGATGGTATGAAATGTCTGTCTAAGAGCCCCTGGTGGCGCAGTGGTAAAACTGCCGCCCTGTAACCAGAAGGTTACAAGTTCGATCCTGACCAGGGGCTCAAGGTTGACTCAGCCTTCCATCCTTCCGAGGTCGGTAAAATGAGTACCCAGAATGTTGGGGGCAATATGCTAAATCATTGTAAACCGCTTAGAGAGCTCCGGCTATAGAGCGGTATATAAATGTAAGTGCTATTGCTATGGGTGTTTGCTGGGTATTCTGTTCACTATTAGCAAAGTAGGCAGGGAGGAGGAGTTTCTAAAGTCCATAATGATTTCATCTCCCTTACCATACCCTATTGAGGACATGGCCCATATTGACTGGGAATTCTGCTGGGGTGCTAGCCACTTTGCCGCTTGACTTGAGCTGGCACAAGTGCTCTCTATGTTGAAGTTCCCTAGACTCCTTTTTCTGGGAGATTACCATTTCCTCATTGATGTTGTATTCAAAGGCATGACTCGAGAGTTCATGGCCTCTGTGACTATTGGCAGCTTATTCTGGTGTGTCTGTCCAGTCTCCTGTGGTGTTAATCATAAATGATATGTACTTCTATTTTGAATAGATGGTTCATGATGGGGATCCAGTATTTATCTCTGTTGTGATTTAGGGTTATGTCAACTTCAGACCTCCACAGGGGTGGTGGACTCATTGACAGTAAACTCTGAAGGCTTATGGAACCAGAGGATTTCCAGATAGCTTAGGACAGGGGTGGGCAAACTGACCCTCCAGCTGTTGTGCCTGGGGATGATGGGGTGGAGGGCCAGATTTGCCCACTCCTGGCTTAGGAGACTTCTTCAGCTGATCCGTCTAGCCTGTTGATTCCTGGAATAAGGAATTCTCTTATTCAAGATATAATAGCTACTAGGTGTTCTGATTGCCATGATTTAGTCCTCCCCGTAGTTTAATGAGGAGGAGTATGAGGATGTGGCAGCAGGGAAGACAATTTGAGCAAAAGAGAAGGAAAACTCATGTGAAACCAATCAAATATGGCTTAGAGCTCACCGGAAGGCCTATTCTACTGTTGAACATAGGAAGCTGCCATATACTGAGTCAGACCATTGGTGTATCTAGTTCAATATTGTCTTCACAGACTGGCAGTGGCTTCTCCAAGGTTGCAGGCAGGAATCTCTCTCAGCCCTATTTTTTTAACAAAATGGAACTATCACATCTATGTTCTGCAAGAGACCCATTTCGAAAATGAGAGCCACCGCTTTTCGGCACAACAGCAATGGACAGTGGGCCCATCCTTCTGGTCCTACGATGGGAGCGGCAATGCAGCGGTAGTGATATTGTTCAAAGACAGACCTGATCTCAAAATCGAGAGGGTATTGGAAATTGATCAGGGCAGACTAATGTATGTAGATTTTACTGTCAGGGGTGACCCAAACTCGACAACCACTCTAAGGCTTGACCGAGCCTTTAGACTCTGCACCATATATGCCCCAGTACAATCACACCTTAGGAAGGCTCTTTCGGCTAAACTAAAAGATATATGTGACACCAAGCGCCACCTCCTGATCGCGGGGGATTTTAATAACAGAGCCCAACCGAGCGACAGGAAAGCCTTTTCGGGAGGCCTCCCAGTCTCCCCCTCAAGTCCCTCTCTAACGAATGAGGAAAAAGCTCTCCAATGGTTTCTGAGTGAGACTCTGGGTTTAGATGATATGGCCTTGGGGGTATATAATGATTTGGATTTTCCCCCAATCCGTCACGAGAACTTTAAATCGCAGTATAGACATAAATTTAAAACCGGAGTCAAATTTATATATTACCACCCAAGATCAGCTAGCCGGCTAGATAGACTCTGGGTTCCCCCTTCTTTTGAAGTCTACAGAGCCCCTGGTGGCGCAGTGGTAAAACTGCCGCCCTGTAACCAGAAGGTTACAAGTTCGATCCTGACCAGGGGCTCAAGGTTGACTCAGCCTTCCATCCTTCCGAGGTCGGTAAAATGAGTACCCAGAAATGTTGGGGGCAATATGCTAAATCATTGTAAACCGCTTAGAGAGCTCTGGCTATAGAGCGGTATATAAATGTAAGTAAGTGCTACAGGTGTAAACTAGTACTTACCCCATGGTCAGACTATGTGGCTGTGGGATTTATTTGTAATCTCTCTGAGGTAATTCCACATGGTAAGCCCTTGTGCCGATTACGCCCAAAAATGTTAAGTGATGAATATCTCAAAGGTGTCCTTTTATCAGAACAGAGGCGACAGATCCCTCGGCTATTAGAAGCAGAAGATGATCTTTTGGGAGCCTGGAAGACACTTAAAAAGAGGGTGGGCTACCGTACTAGGGCAGTGACCAGCCAGATATATAAGATAGGGGTCAAAAATTATCAGAAAGTGATCACCCAGCATCTGAGGATTGTTGATAAGATGAACAGGGGAGAAGCCTTCGATGTGGAATCATGCCGCCGCTACAAAGAGACAATCAGGACATTTCAAAATTAGCTGCGGCACAGGCGTTTAGAAAATAAGCGGTATCGCTTCAAAGGATCTATAGTTGGAAAAGGGGGAGTGGGCAAAGGACAAGACGCATGCATCTAGCTTGACATTCCAAGGCCTGCGATTGGATGGAAGTAGCCCACTAATGGCCGACCCCCACAATATGTTAAAGATCATGGCCCAGTTTTATACAAACTTGTATGCATTGAAGGATATTTCTGTAAAGGACATTCAATCCTATCTAGATAGGTTCTGCAGTCTGAATGAATGGTCTCGGCCATTCCCTCACTGGGGGGGGGGGAGCTCTTTGACCCATCCTGTAATGATAGAAGAGGTCAGAGCAGTTATCTCAGCGGGAAAGAACACATCAGCCCTGGGGCCTGATGGTCTGACATGGCCTTTCTATAAGATTTACGCAGACCAGCTACTACCAGTTTTAGTTAAATTATTTAATTTTGTCCTAGACAATGGTCGTTTAAATAGGTCCTTTGGTGATGGCCTCTTAATTCCCCCCCCCCCAAGAAAGGTGACACCACTTTACCACAAAACTGGAGACCGATAACCCTCACAAATATCGATTACAGAATCTTTGCCAAAATCCTAAATAATAGATGGGCGAAAGTGACCCCTAAATTGGTCCACAGCTTGCAGACAAGCACTATCTCGGGAAGAAAGATGACAGACTCATTGTGTCTTCTGAGAGAACTTTTTTACTCTATACAGAATGAAAGTTGGAAAGGTCACCTCCTCTTATTGGATCAAGTTAAGGCCTTTGACAAGGTGAACCACAATTATCTGTGGACATTGTTGAAAGCTAAAGGTATACCACCCCTCTTCGTTACTTGGATACAGCTGCTCTATACGAATGCAAAGGTGACACCACAGACTAATGGATGGCGGGGCGACCCAATCATTTTGCATTTGGGTGTTTGCCAAGGATGCCCACTGAGCCCATTACTTTATGTTTTTACCCTGGATCCGATCCTGATCAGGATTCAGAGAGAACCCCATCTGCAAGGACTCTGTCTCTATTCCTCCGCCCTGTGAGATCTTCCCGGGAGCGAGGAGGAGGGAGAGTGATGGGATAGCCGAACCACCTGTCCACTCAGAACTGCATTCTGAGTTTAGGGTAAAATTTGTAGCTCATGCCGATGAAGTTACATTACTGTTATCGGATGAAAATGAAATCTCTATAATACTAGACCTCTTCTGAGAATATGGCAAGATCTCGGGCTCAGAATTAAATGCTGACAAAAGTGTATTTGTTAAAATGGACCCCGAACACAAGCAACTCTCGTGCCTACCCATCTCTGAATGTAAAAGCGAAGGAGCCCCAGATTCCAAACTGAAGTGGGTAGATACAGTAAACATTTTGGGGATTGAATATGGGATTAAGGAAAAAGTCTGGGGGGAAAATTGGACAGATTGGGAAGAAAAAGTAATGCTTAAAATCACCATGTGGAAAAAATGGAGCCTTGCCATGTACCAGAAAGCGGTTTATATCCGGACTTACCTGATACCCCCGGTGCATAACCTGGCAGTAGTCTATCCTCCCCCGCTCGATCTCCTTTGGAGAGTTGAAAGCCAGATCTTCCGTCTAGTATGGCACACAGTGTCCTTCCCTTTGGCCCATGCGGTAGCATTTAAGGAGGTTGAGCGAGGAGGCCTAGCCCTACCTGCCCTGCAACCCTATTTTGTAACTGAATTCATGTCCTACAATTTTGGAAACTGGATTTTTGTGAATGTCCATAATATGTCCAACCTCCTGCAAAAAACCTGGGTCTCGCTTTTCGCTCTGCGTTGGCGCAAGTCAGCATGGGGCATAGCGTGGTGGGGGAAAGGATCTTTCAATGGTAATATCACACAAGTATTAAAAAGAGAACACCCGGACTACTTGAGAGATTTGTTATTCACACTTACAAAATGGAAGGTTGAACCAGATCTATTTAAAGGATCCTCCTCAATTAAGCAGCTAAGGGAAACACTTTATGGAGAGATTCTAGAAGTGGGTTTTAAAAACCTTATTTAGAACGTAAACGCTACAAACACTGCACCTCACAGTACTTGTTGCAACCCGATCACCCTATCGCTCTCTTTAAGGAGAAAAAAGTCCCTTTCCATTTCTGAGAAACAAGGTGGCGCTTATACCACCAAGTACTGCCACTTAATGGGGCTAAGCCATGGCTCCCAGAGGACAAGCAATAGTGTCCTAAAATCACCTGCAAACAGAAAGCTAGTGAGCTAGGCAAAATATTCAGGGAAACCCACTCACATTTCTTAAAAGAGTGTGTGGTAGCCAAAAGAGTGTGGCAGGGAGTAAACAAGCTGTTAGAGTGGCCTGATTTGGAAAAACAGACTTGGGAAGAACTAACCTCGGGTTTGAGTGATAGAACCTCTTTCCAAGGTCCCAGAAAGAAACCTTCAAGGAAACGGGATGGAACGGGTGCCCTCATACTAGGGAATTGGAACGTTGTTCCCCTTCTCGTAATCAGGTTAGTAAACCTGTATGTCATTTATGCAATGCTCCTGCATAGGAATAGGGAGGAAAGACGCGAGACCAAGAGGTTCACGGAGATGAGACAGTAAATCTCTTCTGGAAAAGTCTGTATGGTTATGTATAAAAAGACAAGAGTATCTCTTCTAAACAGCAATGGGACAAATTATGGAAATGGACGTTGGACATAACCCCCCAGATTACCTGATGTGCCTTGCAATCCCCCACCCCCAAGTTACAGTACTACCTGCATATACCTCATAACCTTGTGGGTTTCCAAATCCTTGTGTGTAAATCTTTGTAGATATATCATGTAAAAACAACCACTTTGTATATAATTGTGCTTTGGAAACATACTGTATGCTTTGGTAGTTTGTTGGTTCAATAAAAAATCTTGTCTTATAAAAAAAAATCTTGTCCTATTTTGGAGAAGCCAGGGAGGGAACTTGAAACCTTCTGCTCGCTCCATACCCTGAGGGGAATATCTTACAGTGCTTACACTTCTAGTCTCCCTTTCATATGCAAATAGGGTAGACCCTGCTTAGCTAAGGGGACAAGTCATGCTTCCTATCACAAGACCAGCTCTCCTCTCCTAATTAGCAAATAAATTGTAGATCTCTGCTACTATTTTGCCATGCTTCTCCATGTGGTTAAAAGACATTTACATCCCACCCCCAGCTTCTCTGGAAGGAATAAAGTCTGTGACTTTGTAGATAAAGTCACTCACATCTGTACCTTTAAAAGTACTCTTGTTTCAGAAACAATAGCAAAGGCTTCTGGGTCCTCTTTTAGTCAGCTCTTATTGGATGGGTTTTTTTAAAAAAAAAAGTATTCACACTTAAGAATGTGGACAGAATATTTGATTCTGTACACCCTACATGTCAGCTCAACTCATGTCCAGCTTGGCTAGTATTAAACAGTCAGATGAAATTTCTAGCCCAAGAGTGTCAAACTGTAGCCTTCCAGCTGTTGTTGGGCTACGAAAGTCATAGAGGCAAGTAGCCCAGGATGATGGGAGTTGTAGGCCAACATCTGCAGGAGGGCTGCAGTTTGACACCCCTGTTATGCATTTTTGTTTGGGAGAGGGCAAATAATAAAAATAAATTAATAAAATAGTGCCGATGACAACCAATGAAAGGACTAGAGCCTGTTCTGAAGGGCTCACAATCTAGGAATAAACCCAAGAGGGGCAGCAAAGAAAGGAGAAGGGAAGGGAGGCAGGCTAAAGAGGGGAAGACTATGGGGAATATTTCATGTACACATACTTGGGCTTAGTTGCAGTAGGTCATGAGGACTAGAGGGTTGTTCCAAATAAAGTAAAGTGTGTCATCGATTCGGTGTCGACTCCTGGTGACTACAGGGCCCCGTGGTGGTCTTTGGTACAACACAGGAGGGGTTTACCATTGCCATTTCCCATGCAGTATGAAATCATGCCTTTCAGCATCTTCCTATATTGCTGCTGCCCAATATAGGTACCTGTGGGGATTTGAACCGGCAACCTATGACTTGCTAATCCAGTCATTTCTCCGAATACTTCATGGAAAAAGTGAACCTTGAGGAGAGATTTGAAGGAAGGAATTGAGAAAGAATCACATGGGTTCTGGCTAGTTGGAAGGAGGCAGTAGGGGAACTGCGGGTCAGTTTCTAATCTCCCGTTGTTGCCTTACAGTGGCTGAATGGGATGAGCTGAGCACCTCCAGGTATTCCTGATGATTGAATTATCCTGACTCCTGTAAATCCAGCTTCCAGTCAAGCTGTTTGGTTGGGACTGCCTTAGTTGCTCTAATGAGTCATGGCCTTTGCAAAAATGCAAGAGAGCCGTGTGACCCCGTCACTTCTCCTGGACCTCTCAGCAGAATCTGGAACCATCATGGAGTTCTTTTGGATTGAGATCCACAAGCATCCCACATGCATTGGGAGCAGCGGCAGAGTCACTCCTACCAAAGCAGGAGAATTTAGAATGTGAGGCTGGGAGGCTGTTATTCTTACCCATGGACGCTGGGACACTCCAGAAATACCACAACAATGACAGCTAATACTGCTTTTCAACAAATGTGTTCATAGTAGTTTACATTAAAAAAAAAAAAGTAGGAAATAAAAATAGAAATAGCAGCTACTGGATCTGGATCTGCTTGTGCATTTTCAGATGGAGACTGGCCAGGACTGCCTGGTTGCTATGCCAGCTGCATCCTTTCTTGGAGAAGAGAGAGACTTTTCTACAGTTATGAATACCACTGTAACCTCTTAGTTGGACCGCTGCAATGCTCTGTACTACTATTACTGCTACTGCCACTGCCCTCTGATAACTGAGCAAAGAGGCACACTTAAAAAGTGGCGATTCTCTTTATTTAGCAGGGGGGAGAGCAACTGGCCCTGCCCAGCCCTAGCACAGCATCCCTCCAGTGGCTGATGCTGGTGTCTGGCTTGTGTTTCTATATAAAAACTGCTTTGGGAACCAGGGCGATCATCCCCAGCCCAAACACACCTGCAGGCTGTGCACCTGGCTGCCAACCCTACAGCTGGCGTGGGCTCTGAGATTCTGAAATGCCTCCTCTGCGCTCCACACCCCAGCAGTGTGGGGCTGGCCAGGAGCAGGAGGATTGCTTGCCATTGAAAGGCTCTCTGTGTGCTGGGACAGCCTGCCAGATACAGATCCCACCCCCGCCCCGCCCCGCCCCGCCGACTAAGCTGTTCAGAAGGTGGGCGTGGCTTCCAGAGGCCTCTCTGCCAGCCTCTCGAGTATGTGTCTGTGAAACTCCCCAGTATGGGCTGGCAGGCTGCTTGTAGGCAGTACAGAAGGAAGGAGGTAGAGTTGCCAGAGTTAGCTGCCCACAAGAGTGCTTTGCACACTCTCTGCCCTGCTCTGCCGCAGTGTGCTGAGCCTGTGCCTTCCTCCTCCTCAGAGGCAGCAATGGAAGCTATGGGATTTCCCTTTTGTCGTTATCCCCCCCCCCCGGTATATTTATGGAATGGCTTGCTATAGGGCTTTGATATCAGGCACATATGTGGGGCAGGGTGGGAGGGCTCTTTATATTTAATTTGATTTTTAATATATATATTTTATTTTAAGGGTAAAGAATCCCCTTTTTGTCCCACCCTTTAGACCTCCTGGAATGGCATAGGGCTTTGGTATTGAGCACAAATGTAGGGCAAGGTGGGAGATCTCTGTGTATTTATTACGAAGCAGACTTCTCAATCTTTCCCTACTGCAGTAAAGCTGCCAGAAAGCATTCTCTCTATCCATAGAGTACTTATAAAGTGGATGTAACTGTAAACAGCCTAATAAACAAACTATTTTTAAGAAAAATGGACTAGGTTCAAGTTCGTTTGCAATCAAGAAGGTCTGAGTGAGAACTATGAAGCAAGGGGCATGTGTTGTGCTTTTAACTTTTCCCCTTATCAATGCACTATACATCCAAACTGGTTGGACATGTCCAAACAAACTCACTTTGCTCACTCACTCACACTGTTTACACAATATGTAATCATATGAAATGTTAAGGAGGCCCTGCACATGCTAATTCGTCCCCAGCCCTGCATCTCCCCAAGAGACAGCCCTGAATGTAAGTAAGTGTAAAGTGATGCATATTGGAGGTGAAAAACCCCAACTTCACATATACACTGATGGGGTCTGTGCTGTCAATGACTGACCAGGAGAAAGATCTTGGGGTCGTGGTGGACAGCTCGTTAAGAGTGTCAACTCAGTGCACGGCAGCTGTGAAAAAGCTGCCTGGCATGCAATTCCATGCTAGGGAACATTAGGAAGGGGGTTGAAAATAAAAATGCTAATATTATAATGACCATATACAAATCAATGGTGCAGCTCATTTGTAATATTACATACAGTTCTGGTCACCTTTTCTTAAGAAGGACATTGTAGAATTGGAAAAGGTACAGAAGAGGGCAACCAAGATGATCGGGGTCTGTAGCAACTTCCATATGAGGAAAGGCTATACCATCTGGGGCTTTTTAGTTTGGAAAAGAGGTGACTATGGGGAGACATGATCCAGGTATATAAAATTATGCATAGTATGGAGAGAGTGGACAGAGATAATTTTTTCTTCCTCTCTCACAACACTAGAAATGGGTCATCTTATGAAACTGAAGTCCAGGAAACGTAGGATGGACAAAAGGAAGTACTTTTTCACACACCACATAATTGATCTATGGAATTCTATGCCATGGGATGTGGTGAAGGCCACTAACTTGGATAGCTTTAAAAGAGGCTTAGACAAATTCATGAAGAACAGGTTTATCAGTGGCTAATAGTCTGGTAGCTATAGGTCACTTCCAGCCTTAGAGATAAGATGCCTCTCAATTCCAGTTGCAGGGGAGCAACAGCACTAGAGAGGGCATGCCCTCACGCCTTGGGCCTCTGGTGGGCCTCTGTGCAAAACAGGATGGTGGACTGGATGGGCCTTGGGCCTGATCCAGCAGGGCTGTTCTTACATTATGTTTTTATCCTAAGCGTAGCTTTTAAGAAAACAGCCCAGAGCTGCATCTGAGCTGCAGCAGTCAAATAAATGCCCCTCCGAGGATTCAGTATCAAAACTAGAGGCTGGTGCTCAGTGATGAAAGTGAATTTCATGCCACAGAGATACAGGTTGAATTTCTTCACACCCCATACAAGACTTAGGGCTTCCTTGTCTATTTGTGCATAATTACGTTCTGTTGCTGACAAAGATCTGGAGGCAAATGCTATTGGCCTTTCAGATTACTCTAGGCAGACATAGAGCTCTTAACAAAGCATTTTCATTGAGCAACAAACACACTAAGTAGCAGATACAACAGCCTGGCAGAGCCAACATACTTCAATGCAAAATGAAGCCTAACTGCAGATTCACTAAACGGTTCAACATATCTAACACAATGCCCAATTGGGGGATTTCAATCGCCTGATTGGGAATTTCTATCCCCCCAGTCATGAGAATGACAGCCCACACATCTCTGAGCAAGGTAAGCAGAGAGAGAGATTGGCAGCAGGGGCAGAAAGGGAAGGGAGAGCAAGAGATGCAGCTGTGGTTTGTTTTCCACCCCCCCAACTCTCCCTCCTCCCAACTCATCTGTGCTGGCTGCCAGTGGTGCAGGCATGCTGCTTTAATTATTTGTGCTCTTGCAGTAGACCGCTGGCTCTTCCTCTGAAGCCCATAGCAGTATAGGCAAATCAGAAGAACCACTTGTGTTACATTGGGGAATGTGTTGGCCTGGCTAGTGTGCATGATGACATTGCTGAATTGTTGAAAAATGAATGGGAGATTGTAACTCATTTTGTAAATTAAACTTATTCACGAGTGTATACATTTATATTGTGTGATGATAATCCCTGCAGTTTTAGCAGTGTGTAGGAAGTTCTCCACTTTGGATACAACTTCCAATCTGAGTCCTTAGAAACATGACTGAATCTGTACAGGTGACTCCATTTTTGTGACCGGGGGTGGGGAGGAGGGAGAAAAAGAGGGTAATTACTCATTCTCACTTAAAGTGCACACTTTGATGCCTGCAAATGGAAGGAGTAGTTCTGATCTCTGTGACAGAAAAGCAAGAACACAGTAGAATTTTACATTCTGACCTGCAGGACAAAACATTTCACAAATGATTAAAGTCAGTTCTCTCCTTTGTTATGTAGTTACCTGAATGTACTGTTTAAAACACTATTCATCTTCTGCCAGTTTTTGCAATAGCTTTTTGTGCACATTAGTATAGCTTCTTAATCACCTGTCCAACTACATAATTTAATAGATACTATGTAAAAGCCATTCCATGATAATCATCTTCCATTTTCTAGTTTTCTTAAATACCTTGGCTCCTCTAATGCCTCCCCAGACAGGCACTGTAACATGTTGGCTGGTCTTATTTTATTGTTTGATTCTGGCATGTACCGTATGCTTCCATTGCAAGTTCTTCTGAGAAGGGAGTGATTCATCTCTAGGAGGCTAATTTCTTATAGCCAAGTGCAAGATTTTAATAAATAAACCAAAAAGTGAAGTGGCATTTTGAACAGCCCTCACATCAGCAGGAAATATGAGTGGTTCAGAAAACTTGAACCATTCACAATTCTATCATTGTTTGGAACAGTAATATGCCTCCCCCACCCTTAATAAAACATAAGTGATCTCTTTGTTTGGTTTTAATTAAGGAATTGCACTACCACTGTGGAGTTTTCGTTCCTAAATGCTAAGCAAATAATCTGGAATAAAAACTAAAGAGGTAGACAGATTGGCAGACTTAATTCTGAAATACTTTTAGAGGTCTACATTATTACCCATGGTTAACATAAGAACAGCCCTGCTGGATCAGGCCCAAGACCCATCTAGTCCAGCATCCTGTTTCATACAGTGGCCCACCAGCTGCCACCGGAAGCCTAAAGGCAGGAGTTGAGAGCACGCCCTCTGTCCTGCTGTTACTCCCCTGCAACTGGTACTCAGAGGCATCCTGCCTTTGAGGCTGGAGGTGGCCTATAGCCCTCCAAATAGTAGCCGTTGATAGACCTCTCCTCCATGAAGTTATCCAAACCCTTCTTGAAACCATCCAGGTTGTTGGCTGTCACCACATCTTGTATGTATTTGTATGTATTTATGTATTTATTCAGTTTCTATACCGCCCTTCCAAAAATGGCTCAGGGCGGTTTACACAGAGAAATAACAAATAAATAAGATGGATCCCTGTCCCCAAAGGGCTCACACTCTAAAAAGAAACATAAGATGGACACCAGCAACAGTCACTGGAGGTACTGTGCTGAGGGTGGATGGGGCCAGTTACTCTCCCCCTGCTAAACAGAAGAGAATCACCACATAAAAAGGTGCCTCTTTGCCAAGTTAGCAGGGGTGGCAGAGAATTCCACAAGTTGATTATGCATTGTGTGAAAAAGTACCTGCGTTTGCTGGCCCTAAATTTCCTAGCAATCAATTTCATGGAATGACCCCTGGTTCAAGTATTATGTGAAAAGGAGAAGAATTTCTCTCTATCCACTTTCTCCACACTATGAATGATTTTATAGACCTCTATCATGTCTCCCCGCAGTTGTCTTTTTTCTAAACTAAAAAGCCCCAGGTGTTGTAGTCTTGCCTCATAAGGAAGGTGCTCTAGGCCCCTGATCATCTCGCTTGCCCTCTTCTGCACCTTTTCCAGTTCTACAATGCCCTTTTTAGATGTGGTGACCAGAATTGTATGCAGTACTCCAGGTGTGGCCGCACCATAATTTTGTATAATGGCATTATAATATTAGCAGTTTTATTTTCGATCCCCTTCCTAATGATCCCAAGCATGGAATTGGCCTTTTTCACAGCTGCCACACATTGAGTCAACACTTTCAACGAGCTGTCCACCACGATCCCAAGATCCGTCTCCTGGTCAGTCACCGACAGCTCATATCCCATCAACATATACTTGAAGTTGGTGTTGGGCAAGGTGGTTAAGCAGATGGTGGCCTCTCAGCTCTAGGCAGTTTTGGATGATGCAAATTATCTAGATCCATTTCAAACTGGCTTTCATGTGGGGAGTGTGACTCTGCTGATCCTTTTGGACCTCTCTGCAACTTTCGATACCATAGACCATGGTATACTTCTGGACCGCTTGAGGGAGGTGGGATTGTGTGGCACTGTTTTACAGTGGTTCTGCTCCTACCTCTCTGTCAGATTCCAGATAGTGTTGCTTGGAGACTGTTGTTCTAATAAGCAGGAACTGAGGTGTGGAGTTCCACAAGGCTCCATACTATCTCCAATTCTTCTTAATCTCTACATGAAACCGTTGGGTGAGATCATCAGGAGATTTGGTGCTGGGTGTTATCAATATCCTGATGACACCCAGATCTATTTCTCCAACCTCATCAGGAAATGGCATATCTTCCCTAAATGCCTGCAGTAATGAGCTGGATGAGGGATAACAAACTGAAGTTGAATCCAAATAAGATGGCAGTACTGACTGTGGGTGGTCGGGGCCCAAGAGATTGTTTAGAACTGCCTGTTCTGGATGGGGTTACACTCCCCCAAAATATCAGGTACGTAGCTTGGGAGTGCTCCTAGACCCAAAGCTCTCCCTGGTTTTTCAAGTTGAGGCAGTAGCCAGGAGCGCTTTTTATCAGCTTCAACTGATACATCAGCTACGTCCATTTTAAGGTGAATAAGCTTAAAACAGTGGTATACATGCTGGTAACCTGCAGGCTTGACTACTGTAATGCTCTCTACGTGGGGCTGCTTTTGTATGTAGTCCGGAAACTTCAATTGGTACAGAATGTAGCAGCCAGATTGGTCTCCTGGGCAACACGAAGGGTCCACATAACACCGTTTTAAAACAGTACAGTTTTAAAAGAACTGTACTAGCTGCTGATATGTTTCCAGGTGAAATACAAAATGCTGGTTATTACCTATAAAGCCCTTAATGGCTTGAGTCCAGGCTATTTAAGAGAGTGTTTCCTTTGTCATAAACTCTGCCACCTGTTACTATCTTCTGGAGAGGCCTGGTTATGGTTGCCACCGGCTTGTTTGGTGGCAACCCAGGACGAGGCTTTCTCTGTGGCTGCCCCAGGGCTTTAGAATATGCTCTTTGCTGAAATAAGAGCATCTCCTTCTCTGTTTGTTTTCAGGAAGTCCCCCAAGACTCTCCTGTTTTTGCAGGCTTTTAATTAGAATTAATTTTAATAATTTTAATAATTTGTTTTAATAATTATTTTATTCTATTGTTTTATTGTGTCATGTATTTTAATCTGTGACTTTTAAACATTTTAAAGTGACTCCATGTTTTGTACACTATTTAGAGATGTACATATCAGGTGGTATAAAGTATGACTGATAAGTAAATAAATAAATAAATAAAATTATTAATGCAACCATCAGTTTCCAACGGACTGTCAAAAAGACAGCCAGCTGTGCTTCAGGGCTGTATCCTAGGCACACAAAATATGTTAGGGTTTCAAAACAGGGACTCTCACAGTGGGACCTAGGTACCTCTGAGTTCCTCAGCCATTATGGTAACATACAAGAAGAGGTAGTTGTTCTGCTGTGTTCCTAGTGGCCAAAGGGTGGTATTGCAGCTACCAGCTCAGCAAAGGTCAGCAAAGGTGATAACAAAAAGCCTATACAGTTCCATCTGGTCCTATAAAGCGGCTGACTCTAGGATGGTTTATCAGTCTGAGCAACTAGTTACATCTAGTTGGGGTGCTAGATGACTATACTGGGCTTCACTTTTCATGGGTAGGATTCAGTACCAGTAGCTTGAGTATCTCCATAGATCGTGCCAGCAATAAATTGCCTTCTGCCTCTGTACTGAACACCCATCTTCAGTAGCTATAAGGCACGCAATGGATACCATTAAACTTATCACAAAGCACTTGAGCAGAACTTAAATTCCAGTAAATTACCCTTGCTAAATTTGCAGAGGCACCTTTTAAAGTGGTGGTTCCCTTATAATCAGCAGGGGGAGAGCAATTGTCCATATTAATGCCAACATAGCATCTTTTCCAGTGGCTATTTGCTGGTATCTCCCTTGTCTCTTTTTTGTTTTTAGATGGTGAGTCTCTTTGGGACAGGGGACCATTATTTCATTTCTTTTGTTATGTAAACTTCATTGAGGGCTTTTGTTGTTGGGGAGAAGTATACAACTATTTAAAATAATAATAAATAATAATTGTGATGGACCAGCCACTGTACTTCGAGGGAAAACAGATTCAGTAAAATCATCTTTTTCGTATAATTTGCAAGTTTACCACAATGTTTAGTACTTTCCCCATAGGGCTGGCTCAGACATTACTACTACTGCAGCCATAGTAAAATACATTACTAGTCAATATATTTCTATACCACTATTACTGTATACTACTATAAATATATTATATTTTACATTGTAAAATATATTACTATGAATACTATGGATATGAAAATAAACATGGAGCCTTGTTAAAAACCTGGCTCTGTGTGATGTCCCTGACCTTGGGAGTGCATGCTCCCCCGCCCTATGCCCTTGTGGGTGTCTACTTCTAATTTTGGTTAAAACAAACCAAGATAGATCATCATGTCTGAACTGAACAATCTTGGTTTATTCTAAGCTACTTACATGAAATATACCATGATCTGAAAGCAAGGTTTGACATGAGCAACAGATCATGATTTAGTTCAAAGTAAATAGGTTAGAATAAACCAGGCTCAATTGGTTCAAATATCATGGTCAATCTTGGTTTCTTTTATTATCAGTTGGAGTCGACCCTTGCATGGGCATGGGAAGGGAAAGTGCATGCTTCCAAGTCTCAGGGACATCAAGCAGAGCCAGGCTTTAACTGAAGTTCTGTGTGATCTCTGTACCAGCCCACCTAGAGAAAGCTTTCCTTTAAGCTGCTAGATAAAAGCAAGCAGATTAAAAGGTGTTGTGAGTGCTGTCTGAATGGAATGCATGTTAATGCATGCAAGGCAAGGAGATTTCATCAAGTAACTGCTGAAACACTTTCCCAGTGTTTGAATGAAGCATATAAAGAGAATAATGCAACAGCTGGGTTTGAGATATGATGTTCTACACAATCCTGGAAGAACCCTGTTTTTAGGTACTGGGTGATATGCCTGAATCCAAAGCGGTTTACATGAGGTCATCCATCCAGGCACTGACCAGGCCTAGACGAGCATAGCTGCAGCAAGGCAGCTGCATCAGACAGCCTGAGATCATACCCTGTTCTCTTATCCTAACAGTCTGAAGGAGATGACCCCATGTTTGTTGTAACCTCCACTATCATCACTACTTTACACTGGCCACTGGTTCAGCTAAAAAACCTGGAGGAAACAGATACCAAATTATCATAATCATAATGATTCAATTTTGGTCAGTTTGTGTACATAAAACAACAAACTCTCTCCTGGCCTTTTGCAGGCCATTGATGACCATTCTTTTGTTTAGGCCTTTAGATAGCAGAACAAGTCTTTTTGGCTTGCTGTTAAATGGAGTCTTAGGACATGTTTAGCTGCAGTTGGACATGATAGATTGGCTCCTGCTATTCCATTGGATTGTGTGCATTCATTTCTATTGTTATTTATTTGTTTTCATTTTTAGGTTTTTAATATTGTACACTAACTGGCACCAACTGGGGACACACAGTCCATAAATATAAATATTAATGAATTAAAAACAGAATCCTTGGCAATATGTTTGGACGACTACGCACATTAACAAAATTCCAGAGCTGTGGGCTGTACTTCCTGCTGTGGGATGAAGCTCCTGCTAAGATTAGAGTTGTTCCATCCTTGTTGGCATTTAGGAAACAACTAAAAATGCATCTCTTCAGCCAAGCTTTTTATCTGTTTGGTATTTGTCTGGCTAAACGTCCCTGTCTCCTTTACCCAGCCTGACTAGGCTTATTGGGTCCGGCCTCAGAGCGGGGACAGGGAGGAGGTTGAGCGTCACCCTGTGCCTCCTCCATCCCAGGCTGCTTGCTCCTTGTGTCTGCCCCTCTCCGGGGGCCCCTAACACTCTCCACCAGCCAGCTTCTTATCTCCGGCTGGCTGCTTATATGCCTCCTCATAGGCTATGCACCGCCTGCCCCCAATTACGGGGCCAACGCCCCTCTTTATTACCTGTAATTGATTATCCCTTACAGCTGTTGCCAGTGCCTCTCCCTCTTCTTCCTCCACCTGCTCAGACCGTCTCCCTTCGGGAGGCATGCTGCTGATGCTATCCTCCCACACCTGCCCTTTGATCTTATCAGGGCTCTGCTCCTCCTCAACTGGAGCTGAGTCCCTGCCCGTTGGCAGTCTTTCCTCCATCTCTCCCCGGCTGCCACCTGTCCCTGTCGCCTTGGGCCCTCTCACCACTCTGTCCTCGGAGGTAAGGACAACTGACCTTTCTAGACAGTATTTTAAATTGATTTTTTTTGTTTTAATTATTAAAATTTCTTGGTTTTATTGCTAGAGACTTCGGTAGTGGGTGGTATACAAACATGTCAAATAAATAAATAAATAAATAAATATCAATCCATAGGTCATCACCTATGATGATGACCACCACCTATGGTGGAGCAAGGGGGCTGACAGAGAATCCTTCAACACTGATACACAGGATGGTTGGTGAGCCAGAGTAATGTTGAGTAACTGGGGAGTTTGACAGCAACATGAAATCTGTTGCAAAGAAAGATTTTCTCCATTGCTTAGAAAACATAACACATCATTCCAAGTTTAGTTCACAGAACAAGTGTGCCGACTGAGATATATCATCAGAGAGATTGGTAATCCATTTATGTTAACTGGTCAAGTCCTTGTAGTTATTGACAACTGTATTGTTGCAAACAAAGCTGTTGATACAATAATTTCTGCAGAGAGGATTGGTAAAAATCTGTACAACTCCTTTGTTGAAGGACGACGTGTTAAGAAGAGCTGTATCTTATCTGAGCCACAGAGGAAAAAGAACATTTGTGTTTGTGCAATATGCCAGCCAAGAAGAATAGCAATACAAATGTTACACTGAAGTATCTGAAAACAGATGTTCAGCTGTTTTCAAGGATGTTCATGGTAAGTCTGAATTGCAACATGGATTTTTAACAATTCTTCAGACATGAGAAACAGTCCTTTCCGCCTACAGCAACAGTGATAGATGTGTAGGCTACGTTAGAGTTGGTTCTGCTGTTAGAGATGGCATATGACCAAAATCAGCATAACTTCTCAGGATATGATGGAGCAGCACTTATTAATATTTTGGGACCACGCATGTCAGAGACAGTCAAGGACAATTACTTTGATGCTTTCCAACCTTACATCTACAAAGACATTGTGAAAATGTTTCTTTGCTTAATTGACTTCTAGGGTTTTAGTGTTTTTCATGCTGGAGTGTTATTTATTACTGTTTTAGTTCTCAGTTTGGTGCTCACTATTAGTGCTCACTATTTTTCAAGTGTCTGGATTCTTTGGTGTATAATAACTTTTCCTCAATGAATCCCTATGAGGATTCATTACACACCTTCATTTCTTCTATTCATTTTGACTGTCTTTTCGACAGTGCCAACTGTTAACTGCCATGTGCCAACTTCACCCACCCTCAAGGCAGTGGAGTACTGGTTTATGTTCTAGGAATTTTTTCAAGTGTTTAGGCTCTTTGGTGTCTAGTAACCTTTCTTCATAATGAATCCCTATGAGGATTCATTACACATCAAAGAGTCTAAACACCTCAAAAATTCCTAAAGTGTAAACTGAGTAAAGTGTGTAATGAAGACACCAAATAATATAAACACTTCAATATTCCTAAAAATTAAAATGAGTACCCCACTGCTTTGCCGGGGGGGGGGTAAGTTGGCACTTGGCAGTTGACAGTTGGCACTGTCCAATGACAGTCAAAATGAACAGAAGAAATGAAGGTGTGCAATGAATCCTCATAGGAATTCATTATGAGGAAAAGTTATTATACACCAAATAATCCAAACACTTGAAAAATAATGACTGCACATTTTGCTCCATAATTCCACTTCTACAAGGGCTAGAGCTTAGCTTTTAGAAAGAAAGAAAGAAAGCAAGCAAGCAAGCAAGCAAGCTGGGGATCCATATTAGGGTTAGGATAGGGCAACGTCAAATCCCCATTGTTTCCTATGGCGTAAATATACAAAATCAGTAAAAACTAAAATAATTCATTAAAAATCAACTAAGTGCCCCACTGCCTTGAAATTTGGATAATAGGTGGCATCCATGGGGACCTACCCACCACCCAAATGTGGCACCCCTAGGACCTTGTTAAATGGTCCAAATCAATCCAATACAAATCAAATCCTATACAAATTGAATCTGGGGTGATGGGGGTAGATTTGGACACAAAACAAATCAGGGGTGATTTGATTTGGGCATAACTTGAATTTTAAAAAATCAATTTGTGCACATCCCTAATTTTTACATCATCATTCTGATAAGCTCTTAGCTACTCAGAATGAGCTGCCAAAATGTGGATCTGACTGGGGCAATGTATGTGTTACCTCATTGGTGAACACAGTGTTTTTATCTTCATGCAACAGTTCATGGCACATCTTGTTGGAACCATGTGCAGAAATCCACTGCTGGATCAAGACATGTTGTTGCATACACACGATGACCCATAGGAATCTCATGTTTCTAGACTGTAACATGGTAGTTGATCCTTTGAAAAACCTAATCTTTGCACAATAATAGTACAGCAATCTGTGAGTTTATCAAGCCGGATAAGCAGGAGTCCAGGAAAAGGAATGGTCAGTTGTAGGAGCTAACACTGTTGACCTTGATCCCTGACATCACAGTTCTTCAAATTGTACTGTATGACTAGGATTTAACACCATGTTTTATAAAGGCAAAATTATCCTTTACTAATGCGATCAAACTCATTCCAACAGTAGTTAGCAAAACTTCCTACATGTATTCCTCTATTACCTCCCAGCACAAAAAACTAAGCAGAATATTTGGATTTTACCTCCTCATTATGGTTTCAGAGCTGCCTGAGCTGTCCTCCTGGAGAAGTGGCTGTGGGTACAGCATAAAATAATTGGCAGGGGAAAAGAGTCAGAGTTAGGTAATCACCTTTGTAAATCTTCAAATAAAACTGTGCTTTGTCATGAACAAAACACTTCGAGCCACAATGAAAAGAACAGGCATTGTTTAAAACCTATTATTTAGAAATCATCTAATTTTTAAAGGTTAATTAGTGTAATTTACCCATCTTGGGTTATTGAAAAGGTCTGTATGAGCACAACAAACATCAGCATTCAGTCCGTTTCAATTTCTTCTTCTTCCGCTGATTCATCCACATCTGTTTAGCTTTTTATGACCACCTAATTGAGGCACAGATTTCTGTCCAATACAGATGGGCTACTGTTGATAATTATTTGCATGCCGTTTATACTATTATTGTACTGGTTTTTATTCAATGCCAAATAGAGGGGAGCATAACAATGGCATGAACGATTCATTTGGTCGGAAGATTAAAATAGATTTGTACAGAAAATTCACAATAAAGGCAAGTAAATTATTTATCAATATATTTGTCTGCTAATTGTTCATCTTCTTTATGGCTTATTTACTCATTCCACAATATGTTCTGTTATTAAGGAGTTGTACACTGGCAGCCAGGCTAAATCAGCTGCTACAGTTTCATTTATGCTGTAAATGAGAATTAGACTTCTCTTTTTGCATACATGAAACAATGGGTAAAATCTGGGCTCCACTGAGGTCAAGCACTTTGTCATTAATGTAAAAATGTTACTTTCAATCCCATGTTAAGGAAATGTAATTTAATCAGTTATAGAGTCCTTGCATGCAGCCCACGTGAATGCATATGTGCATCTGTGTCAACTTTATTTATTTATTTGATTGATTGATTGATTGATTTCTATACCGCCATTCCAAAAATGCTCAGGGCAGTTTACACAGATGTGTAATCTGTGTACACAGATTACAGATGTGTAATCTGTGTACACAGAATATGCTCCTTTTGGTCCCATTGAACTGTCTGGGTGTTTTTTTTTTGATGCAGATGCTTATATAGATTCCAAGTTTTGTATAAGTAGGTTTGGATTCGGGCTTAAAAAAAAAAACCAAACCAAGGAGTTTGATTATCCAAACCAAAGCATCTACCCCAATGTCCATCTAGTGCTATAGGGCAAGGGTTCCCAACCTTGGCTTCCTAGATGTCCCCTGCTAACTAAGCAAAGAGGCACCTTTTTAAAGTGGTGATTCTCTTTTTTGAGCAAGGGGAGAGCAACTGGCCCTGTCCAACCCCAGCACAGCAACCCTCCAGTGGCTATTGCTGGTATCTATCTTATGTTTCTTTTTTAGATTGTGAGCCCTTTGGGGACAGGGAACCATTTTATTTATTTATTTATATCGATGTAAACCACTTTGGGAACTTTTTATTGAAAAGCAGTATATAAATATCCATTGCACAGCTGTCCCTCATCAACTCCGGGTTTCCCAATCACGAATTCGAGTAACTGGTACTGGGAAATTGTGGCAGGTCTCACCAACTGTGACCTGAGTATCCTTGGTTTGGTGAGAATTTTTGGAAATTTGGGGGTTTGGGGGTCAGGAGGTCATTTCTGGGGGTCAGGGGCCCTTTCTCCCCCTATTTTTAACTACCCCCCTGGTCTTTTTGCAACCGCTATTCCCCTAACCCCATTTCCCATTGGTTTTAATGCCTTGTCAACCGTGAATTTGCCAGCCATGAGGTTTTCCAGGAACAGAACCTTCATGGTTGGCGAGGGACGGCTGTATTGTATTGCATTGTACTATAACTCCCACTATCCCCAGGCACAATGGCCTTCAGATGGGAGCTGTCATCCAACAACATGCTGATCTTGTGGTAGCAAGCATCAATTGCCCCCTTTGATAAGCAGGGTCTGCCCTGGTTTGCATTTGAATAGGAGACTACATGTGAGCACAGTAAGGTATCTTCCTTAGGGGATGGGGCCACTCTGGGAAGAGCATCTGCATGCATAGTTCCAAGTTCCCTCCCTGGCATCTCCAAATAGAGCTGAGAGAGACTCCTTCCTGTAACCTTGGAGAAGCTACTGCAAGTGTGTGCAGACAGTACTGAGCTAGGTGGACCAATGGTCTGACTTGGTAGAAAGCAGCTTCCTATGTCCCTAACATCTGGGGACTGAAGGCTGGGAACTCCTGCTACAAGGCATTATGGAAACATTGCTCCTTTTATCGAGCTTTCTGATCAAGCATGTCATTACCACCACCCTTTCACCAGGGCCATTATACTAAATGTGGTTATAATGAGCATGTACAGATATTATGGGTCCAAGTCTCTGTTCAGTTCTAATCTCCTTCAAAAGTCAGTATAATGGATTATTTTTTCACACAGAAACAATTTCTCTCTTGCAGAACAGAGCTGATTTATGGGGCTGTAGCCAGAACAGGCAGCATTCTGGGCAATCTTGACAACACAATAGTTTCTTGGAAGCTTTGACTAGCTAAGCAGATTTCAAAGCAGCCTTGAGGTTTTCAGTCCAGAACTAGTTAGTCCCTCAAATACATTCTCCCTGACAGCTTAACATTATGAGATGTACAGGGCACGTTTTGCCAGATTTCTGAAATTGCTTTATTCACAAAATAAGCAAAATACTTCTGCATTCATGAAATGCTTGCTACCTCTGCCTGAATCACGAAATTGCTTATTTGAAGCAAAGTCTGTTTATTTCACAAAACAGGCAACACATTTGCCCGATTCATGAAACAAGCCAACTCTCTATATGAACTGAGCAGGCTCTCTGCCTGATTCATGAAATCAGTAATGTCTTTGCATAATTCATGAAATAAGCAAAGCCTTTCATGAATTTGGCAGAAGCACTTTATCGTTTCATGACTTTGGCAAAAGCATGGCTAATTTCATGAATTAAACAGTAAGGGATTCCATCCCCCCACCCCCCACCCTATATTTTGTGTAGTTAAAGGGAAGTTTCTTGAAATAGGTGAAGATAATGTTTAATTCAAAGTTTAGGGAAATATTTTAGTGAAGGAAGCATTGTTTTGAAAATTGTATGATTGGAACAATTTCATAAATTTAGGATTAACATATAACCCTTAAGCAGCACATAGGATATGTTTATTAAAATATGGGTCTCTCTCTCTCTCTCTCTCACACACACACACACACACACACACACACACACACACACACACACACACGTTAAAACACCACCCTGTGTGTTAGTCTGGATTTTAGTCAATGAGGCTGTTCACACAACCGGAAACTGGCTAGGACAAGTGTCCTACCCAGATTTGGGAGCTGTGTGCGCTCCCAATTTTCGGTTACGTGGGAACAAACAACTAGGTTGGAGGAGGGAGGAATGATTGTGTGGGAGACAGAGCTGGGTAGGACAGTGTCATCCTACCCAGTTTTCATACCCAGCACTAACCACAGCAAGACTTGCTTAGCTTCAGCAAGGTGGTTGTATCATGTACCTTTAAACCATGCTCTGAGGCCCTAGTATTCTTTGTAATAAACCTATGAGCTATCAAGACATCTTTCTGAGAAGCAATTGTGTGATCAAAACAGAAACATAACACTTTAAGTTGCTGTAGCTGCTTCTTTCACCCTTGATCCTGGCACAAAGACAATGGGTCAACGATAGAGCTACATCAGAAAGAGATATTCCTCTGCCAGCAAAAGAGAAAGGTGGGTTAGCTTTCAGGAACACTGCTGTTTTATTGCCTTCTGGTTCTGTTAGCCTGAGACTACTCTTTCCTCATCCCTTCACTATCCTTAGACATTATGGCTGGAATCCAGAGAGCTATTAATGCAGGTGTGAATGGGATTTTAAACTTTGTTTCTTTGAACAGCAGACACACATACAGCCCACAGCCCTACCACAAACTGCTTGTGAAAGTCCCCTCAGTAGTTTCAAAAGTAATTTGCCACCTGAATGGGATGGGGTGGGGACTGCACTTTAAGAAACACCCAAAGAGCATGCAGCTACTTGTACATTTCTTTGAATAGGGAGAGGTCCACCTAGGTAATTTGGGAGCCTGGACCTAAACGCCTTTGGAGCCTCCCCGCAACCCCCACCCCCATGCTACAAGTTAAGCATCATCCCCCTGCGCGCGCACACACACAAAGACACAGACACACTGTCACACACAGTATTTTTAAAACATGGGTTTTTGAGGGCACAAATAGCAACTGAACTCACAAGAATATAAGAATACAAAACTGGCATATTTATGCAAACATGCATTAGCAGAAACCCTTCAACATGCAACTTAACATATTGCCATCCAACATATTTCTTTCTCCTCTCCCACCTCCGTCTCTAAAACAGAGGTCATGCTAGGCTGCCCGGTGCAGGTCACAGTTATGTCTGGCTGCCCGCACAGTGCAGGCCAGCGTTGCGGCCAGGCAACCACACCACCCGGGATAGACTAAAAAGGATTTAGGGTCCCTCAGGGGGTGTGGAGGTCCTGGACTTCAGCTCCAAAGTCCAGGGGTAAGAGTGCCTCTGCCTATAGGCTTGTTAAAGTACTTGAGTTTTTACAGACAATAACATTTTTTTGCCCATTTTATTAGAATTCATTTTCAGAGTGATCTACAGTATTTAAACTACCTGATATTAAACTTCATGTTTCAAAAGTGTGATTTAAAAACAATAACCGTACATTGTACAATACACAATTCTTCGGCTGAGATGACTTGTAGGGATAATAACGTCTTATTCTAATATTTGTTTGAGTATTTGTTCACTTCTGTTCATTTTAGGCTGCTCTGAATAGCCTTGTTGTACTGGAGCAGTATGCAGTTTAATTCACTGCTAGTCAGCGCCTTTCTCCTGCTTCACTGGCCATATGAGGCACCGTGTACTGTGCCAACACACACAGACAGTGAAAAAAGAGTAGGTTAAGGTAAGCTAACATGATGCATACACACAAACCCCTCAGGCAAAGCATGCAAGGAAGACCTAATCCTGCTGTTTAAGGTAATGACATCTGTTCAAACAATGTTTACTTTTGCATCTGGCTCTTATAGATCATCTGTTTCCTCATGTTTGTATTCACACTGTATCAACTCTTTGAGGAAGCATGGGTTTCTGCCAGGAAATCTTTAGAGCAGGCTATAGCTCTGGAAAAAGCATAAACTTTGCACATGGGAAGCCCGAGGTCCTCTCCAGTTAAAATATTTCAGAGGGCTGGGCAAGGTAACTGTACCTGAGACCTGAAGTAGCTGCTGTCAGGCTGACGTGCTAGGCTATGTGACTTACAGCTAATGTAGATGTTTACATTTACCTTACATTTAGGAGAGAAGAACTGGTCTTGTGGTAGCAAGCATGACTTGTCCCCTTAGCTAAGCAGGGTCTGCCCTGGTTGCATATGAATGGGAGACTTGATTTGTAAGCATTGTAAGATATTACTCTCAGGGTATGGAGCCACTCTGGGAAGAGCCGAAGTTATCAAGTTCCCTCCCTGGATTCTCCAAGAAAGGGCTGAAAGAGATTCCTGCCTGCAACCTTGGAGAAGCCGCAGCCAGTCTGTGAAGACAATAGTGAGCTAGATAGATACATCAATGGTCTGACTCAGTATATGGCAGCTTCCTATGTTCCTTGTGATTTGTGGTCTTTTCACATGACATTTTGGAACATTTGCAAGGCACACACATACAAGAGACTGTATGTTGAGTCTCTGCTTTCCACTTCAGAAATCCATGCGATGAATTCTATGATTATCTGGCTTGTTCAGGTTCTCTTCTGATCATTTATTCTGATCATTTGCATTACAATCACAAAGGTCTCTCTTCTGGAGCAGCTTTGGTAGCTGCTACAGTAATAGATACTTTCTAGGCATTAAGTCTCTACGGTAGTCTCTTAAAGTACTGTCATCCTTTCTTTGAATGAGTACAATGCCATTTTGGAAAAGGAAAGAGACCATGGAAGAGTGTAGAAAACCTTACCCTAACCAACAAGTTATGTATCATGGGATATCTTAAAGAGAAAGAGTGGGGAAAGAACATCTTCCTCAACAATGTAGAATTGCTTTATTGTGAACATACCTGGCAACAATCCACTCCAATTACCACATCAGTTGTGGTAACACTGAATCATCTCTTATTTTCTGATTGGGAGAATCTTCTTACATCTCAGTAACTATGCCTGGTACTTCACTTTGGTAAGCAGATCCATTAAAGAAAACTATGCTACTTGTGTAGCGACATTTAACTCTGCTGAATGATATATGGGAATGGAGCCATCTCAATGTACCCTCAATAGCTGTATCATGTTTGCTAAGCACTTGAGGGTTAAATTGCTCACATCTGACTTGATTTGGATGCCACTTTTTCTATAATTCAGTCAAGAGAGATGTCCAGAGCACCAACACAGCCTGCTTTGTGGGATGTACTTCATCTCTTGTAGCCTGAAGACATGGACAAGAAGGAGTGGTCTCCCACATGTCTGCACTGTGTTGACCCTACAGCTAGCAATGGGGCCTGTATAGGAGTGTGCATGAACTGGTCCACAACAAAACAGTCTGCAACAAACTGGGCAGCTTAGACAGCTCCACCATGAACCGAATCAGCATCCAGGAGAGGCAGTCCAGTCTGCTCTTGAACCGAACCGAGCCCAGTCTCTCCATTCAATCAATGGGCTATGCTTGTAGGGATGTGCAGGTGTGCACCAAGGAAACTTGGGTGCCCAGACCGCCCAGCTGCGAGGCCCCTCAAAACTTCCTTTGGGGGGCCCACCCCACCTAAGCTCCAGGGTGTTTTTGGTTTTAAAACTCTTACCGTGGCTGAGGGGTGGCTGCGGGGGGAGGGGAGGGGAGCAGTCCTTCTCCTTCCCCTGGCAGTTGTGGGGTGTGTGAGCTGGAATGATGCTGAGCCTGTCCATTCTGGCCAGCGCCTTGAAGCAACTGCGAGGCGCACCTGCACAGCTGAGATTGTCACAAGCTGAGGATGTCACGGGCTTGTGATGATCTCTAAACTCCACGCTTCTGTGGAAGCCGGAACTGTGCCTCCAGGCTGCTGGCAGGAGTGCTGGGGCTTTGAGGAGAGGTGGCCACCACCAGAACATCAATAAGCACCTACCTTTAAAGGTGCCCTCTTGCCACCGCCCCCCGGCTGCCCTTAGAAAACTTTTAAGGTAGGATTCCTCTTTGCTTGCAAAGGAGAATTCTCACTGGATTCTCCTTTATGTACTACATACTTGAGTTGAGAGAGAAGTGACTGGCCCAGAGTCACCCAGCTAGTTTCATGGCTGAATGGGGATTTGAACTTGGATCTCCCCAGTCCTAGTTCAGCACTCTAATCACTACACCACACTGACTCTCTTTACAAGCATAGCCTCTTGGACTGTTGAACCGGGTCAAACCAGTTTTTAACAGTTCAGTTGAATGGACCAGACAGCTGGTCAATTCAACCGAACTGGTTAGTGGACCAGTAGTTCATTTTGAATTCAGTCCAAATTTGTTGAACCGAGTCAAATTGGTTTGAGCCAGTTGGATTGAACAGACCAAACCGGCTGATCAGTTCAACCAGTTTGTAGACTGGTGGTTCATTTCGAATTTGGTCCAGTTTGTAGACTGGTGGTTCATTTCGAATTTGGTCCAAATTTGAACTGGACCGCAAAAATCATGTAGATCCCCAGTCCTGTACCCAGGAAGTTATTAATAGTCCAATTCAGACATTATACTGTCTGTATACTCGCACATGTGTTTGTGTGAATGACTGTATCTGTGTTCATTTTCAAAGTTAATCTGGATATAGGCCCTTCAAATGCATGGTATAGATAGGAAGTGTATTTCTATACCTACATTCAGTATAATATGTGAATGACTGTACCTGTATACAGATCTGTACCTGGGTACATGGAACACTCATTGTATGAGTGTTGAACATAATGTGTGAATGGGCCTAATGACTCTGGGCAGGAGTGAGCAGTCCTGATTGCCTTGAAGGAGGCAGTTATGAGGCTGATCTGGACATAGAGGATTGTAATAACCGTTGATCAGTCACAAGCATCCCCTTCTTGAGCAAGGTTCTCAAGCAGCTGCAATGCAACTCCAGACCCTCATGGATAAGATGGAGTATCTAGAGCAGTGTTCTTCATTGCAAGGCATGGGGGCCAGTGTGGCGGCCCCCACCAACCCTACATGCAGCCCCCTGACTAACTGTTTATTAATTGTTTATTGGGCCTGTGCAAAGCTTCAGCCAACGCCAAATACCCTGGACAAGTTCCCTTGGCATCATGTGGAGGCTACCATTGCCATTGTGAGAGTGCTGAGCTTTGCCCAGCACTGAGGGGTGGCAGGGTGGGGGACAGAGCCCTCTTGAGCCCCTGCACTATCTTGGAAGACATGCCTAGAATGCTGAGAAGTGTAGCCCTTCCCAATACTTTCTCCCTAGAGCTCATGAGAGATGGATCTGTCTCTCTCTCTTAAAGGGCCCTCCTACATGGGCATCTGCAGGACTTTTTCTGGAGTGTGTGCAAAACTGCAATCCTATACCCACTTACTTGGGATTAAGCCCCACTGAATTCAATGGAACCGCACAATCCATGGGGAACAAGTGTCCCCTCTCCCCCTTCCCCAGATGCCCATGCCTTCCCATCACTGTGAAAAGTATAGTTCTGTGTGGAGGATATCACAGTGGGAATGGCTCTCACATTGAAGATTTTTGCCAAAGTGGCCCCGCTTGAAAAATAATGGTTACTGATCTAGAGCCATTTACATCTGGTTTCATGCCTTTGTCTGACACAGAAACCGCCTTGATTGCCCTGATGGATGACCTATACCAGGAATGGGACAGGGGAAGTGTGACTTTATTAGTTCTCCTGAACTTCTCAGTGACCTCTGACACTATCAACCATAGTATGCTTCTGAAGAGTCTCTGGGAGTTGGGAGTTGAGGATATGGCATTATAGTAGTTCTGCTACTTGGATTCCTACTTGGAGGGTCATTCCCATGTGGCGATGCTTAGTCTCATGGCATTTGTGTGCTACGGAGATGCCATTTAGCCTGATCTGGATGGGAATACACTTGCCCTAAAGGAGCAGGTTTGCAGTTTGGCAGTGCTCCTAGATTCAGTTTTGTCAGTGAGGGCATAGGTGGCCACTGTGGTATACTAGTTGTGACTTCTCCTGATTAGCGAAAGGTCATAGTTATCCATGCTCTGGTAACTTCCAGAAGCAGCTACTGTTATGCATTGCATGTGGGTATGCCTTTGTAGACTGTCTGGAGAGTGCAGTTAGCTTAAAATATAGCTGTTAGGCTGTGCATTGGGTCCAGATAGACATGTGCATTGGGTCCAGATAGACAGTGGGAGTACATGTTGCCAAAGTATAAAGAGCTGTATTGGCTGCTGGTCTGTTTTCAAGCATAATTCAAAGTGCTGGTGCTTAGCTTTAAAGCCCTACATGACTTAGGAAGGATCCAAGTGCTTGAAGGAGCATTTGCTCTCATTCCAGCCCATGCTGGTATGGAGGTAATCACCCAAAGCCTTTATTTGGATGCCTCCTGGGTATCTTACCTTAGGACAGGGCTGCACAATTTTGGCTGTTGTGCAGCTGTTCTTGGACTACAACTCCCATCATTCCCAGCCACAGTGGCCAATAGTCAGAGATGATGGGAAATGTAGGCTAACAACAGCTGGAAGGCCGAAGTTGTGCAGCCCTGCCTTAGGAGGTAAGGCCAGTGGTGCCTGGGGAGAGAGCCTTCTCAACTGTGATTTCCTAGCTCTTTCTAAGTAGGTTTTCCTGGCACTCACATTGTTGTTTTTTCAGTCCCAGGCAAAGACCTTTTCTTCTTCTTTCTGGTCTTTTGGAGTGCCTTTAAAAGTGCTTTTGTGCTTTTGATACTATTTTAGTGCCGCTCTGAAATTACTGCTAATCATTGCTTTATAACTGTTTTATTTAGTCATATTCCATTTGTTTTGCAAGCCTAGATAACAGACAAGTTGCCTAGAAATATTTTAAATAAATACCAGCACTTTTTAATGAGATGAAGAGTGCAATCCTACCTATATGTACCTATGAGTAAGGCCCATTGAACTCAGTGGGACTAACTTGCAAGTAAAAATGCATCGGATTGGGCTGCATGAGCACAGTCATGTGGTAGCTCTCTCCACTTCTAAACTTTTAACAAACAAGTATCGTATTCCATTCTCCTGCACTCTGCCCCATGAAGTTCATAATTACTGTTTAAATAAAGGGCCCTCCCAAAAGAGGCTGTTTTGAATGGTCCAGTCCACAATGCCCAAGTATATTTTCAGAACTTCAAGAGCTGTCAATGTGACACCAAATCGTCTGTGCAACTTCATTAGACCAGAATGAAATACTTACTTTTGGAGAAAATATCGGAAAAGAAACTTGGTCCTTTGTCAAATATACTTTTGTTATCGTAGACTTTGCTAGATTTGCAGCATGTCAAAATGGGTACTTTCCTCAGCCATTTAAGAACCAAGAGTGCCTACTCATTGTTAAATGGTTCGTTTCCGCTAGCCTATGACAAAACAGCTAGCTGGCTAGTCAGCTTCAGTCAGTGTCTATTTATGGCAAAATGTCAAAAAAGAATGTCCTGCATTTGTGGCTCAACAATAATGAACATGGTGAAATCTGAAAATTCACAAAAGGAAGTGAACAGCTTTTAAATTCTGAAGAACATTAGATTCTGGTGTCCTTTTTGTTCCAATTGTTGTGGCTTAACACTATGAAAAGACCACCTGTTGGGTTACCATTTTGTGATTGTATTAAATGCAGTGATTGCATAAAAGAACACTTTCCAAAATAACCTAGTATTATTATTCACTTATTTCACAGTAAATGTGCATTCAAGACCTGCCGTAAAGCATAAGTCTTTTCCCCCTTCACTGAGGTTTCAAGATATACGTGCTCCATAAATGCACACTTACTGCAGATCCGTGATGTTAATGTCTCAAGCATGATCCATACAAATGAGCTCATGTGAACTTGATGAGACCATTAAGGCTCATGTAAAATAAAGCTAAACTGCTGTAAACAGTGGGGAAGGGGGCAGGGGACCAGAGATGACATGATTCTAGCCTGGTATATGGATGCTAATTAGGGTTTTGTTTCTTAACAAGACACAAATATTTCCCTACTTTTGGTAAAATTAATCATGGTGTCAACAGTCTGCAAAATAGACTGTATATTACACGCAATCTGCATCTATCAGAATCAACAGGAGCTGTACCAATGGGACTTCCTCTAACAATAAATCAAAACCAAATATAACACACAACAAAATAAATGTGTACCATACAAAATCCTTCTACCAACACTCTGGATGCTGGGCTTAGACAGACTGCTGCAGGGAAAGGGAATTTCAAAGGTGGGGGCCACAACCAAAAATACTTTATTCTGAGCCTTCATATATTTAAGTGTCCAGTCCAATGCATCAGAGCCAAACTGACTAATAATAAAGCACATGAAGAATGGTTCTATGCCAACCTTAGCACTAATTCCACAGCTGGTATAAATGATAACACTGCTTTTATCTACACCAGAGCCCTATCCATATATATTATTTTCAGTACAAATACCATCTATGTACAGCATACACACATAAAGATCTGTAAGCACATACAGTTATTCACATGTTACATTGAACGCACATACAGTAGTACACTTTCTATCTGTGCCCTACATTTTAGGAGGGCTATACCAGGTTCACTTTTAAAGTGAATGCATGTGTAGTCATGCACACAAAAATATATATTGTACATGTATACAGACATCTGCACAGACTTACATAATAAGCTCCGAATAGGGCTCAGGAAAGGTTCTGATGTAAAGTACACTTTTACAAACATTTTGTGTTAGGTATATTTTATTGCTGTGCACCAGCGGCAGTCTATGGTGAAGATAAACTACAAGTACATCAATACTTAAAGGTAGATTTGTGTGTATGTGTGTGTGTGTGTGTGTGTTTCTTTTCCCCCCAATGGGGTAAGCTGCAATACAGCCCCTGCCCACCCCCGCTCCTTTCTGGCTTTGCTCAGCTTGAAGCTTTATTTGGGAAAGTGTGTGCGTGTGTGTGTGTTTTCAACCTTGAGGACTAGCAACTTGAGATTTTAATTACTGAGCTGGAACCACTTGATTTGGCGATCAGATGTCTGGAGTTCCTCGCGTCCTTGTGAGGAGGAGTTCCACGTGGTGGTGACGAGGGACTGAGCCTTGCTTGTTGGTCTTTGGTGAATTGGATTGGGGATCAAAAGAATGCAGTGTTAGGTCTCATGAGGAGGAGAGCTGGTCTTGTGGTAGCAAGCATGACTTGTCCCCTTAGCTAAGCAGGGTCCACCCTAGTTGAATAGGAATAGGAGACTTGATGTGTGAACACTGTAAGATATTCCCCCCAAGGGATGGAGCCGCTCTGGGAAGAGCAGAAGGTTCCAAGTTCCCTCCCTGGCTTCTCCAAGATAGGGCTGAGAGAGATTCCTGTCTGCAACCTCGGAGAAGCTGCTGCCAGTCTGGGAAGACAATACTGAGTTAGATAGACCAATGGTCTGACTCAGTATATGGCAGCTTCCTATGTTCCTAAAGGGGGCAAACAATAGTCTAGATCAGGGGTAGGCAATGTGTGGCTCTCCAGATATTGCTGAACTACAACGCCCATCATCCCCAGTGTAATAAATTGTGGCAGGGGGTGGTATCAGCAACGTCTGGAGAGCTGCTTGTTGCCTATCCGTGATAGCTGTTCTCCTCAGCAAGGATATTCCCATAAGCTTTTATGCGTGGACTGGCTAGCATGCGATTTTCTTTCAGTTGCTCTTTATGGGTTGATGGCACAAATGCTAAAAAGCCATTGGAACATTCACAACTTGCTCTGGAAAAGTCTGCTACATGTTAAGGTAAAGGCATTTCTGTCATAACTCCATCCAATTGAAAGCCATGGATTGATACTTTGTATAAACTAATGAGAAACCCCATAGATGTTAGTGGGGGTTATGTCACAAGCAGCTTTTGCTTGCTTGTGCTGACAGGTAGGAAGAACTGCAGAAATCTTCACATTCCTCTTGCTACGTAAACTGTATTGAGAACATTTATTGCAAAGTGGTATATAAATATTTTGACGTAGTAAAAATAGTAATGCCAGATATCCAGACTAATGAGGAATATGTGCATGCTGTACAGGAGAGGTGATTTTTGCCAGTCTTCCCTTCCCTCTAAAGACTGACTACTGAAAATATACCCTTGAAGACCATGCAACCCTCAGGGACATATTTTCAGGAGGGCTTTAGAGGGAAAGGGAGATTGAGGAAAATCACTCCTCTCCTTGGAATATTAGATGATTCCAAATCTACCTATGCCAATATCCAAAATACACACAAGGGATCAATGAGCGTCTCCCACACATCTGGAGAATGGACAATCCCAAAGGCAATGGAATTAGATCACTTTTCCAATGGCTGTAGCCATAAGCAAATTTTCAAGTTGTTATTACATATGCACACTATCAAGAGAACACCTCTTACTCTAAGGCTATAATTGTATGATTACAATTTTGGTTGTGTACACAAGCAAACACGCAGGTGGGGCGGAGGGCTGGCAGGGAGTCAGGCTCCTGCCTGCCTCCCTGCACACAAATGGCTGTCATTTAAAGGCTCTGCTGCTCATGACAGCACACAATCAGAGCCACAGAAAGCGGCAGAGCAGGGAGCCGGAGGAAGAAGTCCTCCGGCATCCCTCAGTGTGCCGCGCCAGGAGTGTGGCGCATTGAAGGGTCCTCCCTCAGCCAAGTGCTCTTGCCGCCCGGCTCTGTGTGTGCACTGGCTGCCTGCAGCCTGCACACACACACACACACACACACACCCCCAGGTTAAAGCATGAGGCACATACCTGGGCTTGGGGCCGAGGCAGCACCAGGATCGGGCCTGATCCCGGCTCTTTGCATGCGCAGCCAAGCCCAGGCCGGGCTGCCCAAGCCTTGGCTTGGCTGCTCATGACAACAGCCTCAATGTCTGAAACATGCAAAAATAGCTCAGTAATGGAATCAGAAGGTTTGGACCTCGCTTCTGATAGATTCTGTTACCGTCATATTTTGCACATTTCAGATGCTATCTATAACATTTATGGGTTTTGTAAAAATATGGCCTTGTAGGAGATAATATTCTTTTGACAGTGAGTATATTCAGGTATAATATCAACTTGACAATTGGTTATGGCTACAGTCATTGGGGGGGAAAATGGTAATGTGCCTAATTTCATTACTTTCGGAATTGCCTAAATGTCTAAAAACACCCAAACCACTGAATGTGAACAATCACTTCATGGGCATTGTCAGCATTTACTAGTAAAAAAAGCTCTGTACCTTTGGATGTTCACTAGAGGCATATGTGATATTGTCAACATTCCCTTATGATAGTTGACTGTCTTTGCACTAGGATAATTTGCTGTACCATGAATAACATGCACATGTTTATATAAATTGTAATGCACACAAATATATGTATAAATACATTGGTTTTTAAAATAATAATAATAATAATAATAATAATAAACACAACTATTTTTTAAGGAATTCAGGGTTTTCTTGTGGCCATTAAAAAACAACAACAACCCCTGCCTTTATTTCACTCCTGACATTTAAAACAAATGAGTTATGTAATGTTTCACCTTTAGCTATTTCATTCTCCAAGGTGACCTATGGAAAACAATAGGTTTTGTATACCAACCCAAACTGATTGGTGAATGCATTTTGATGTGTGGATTCAAATATATTTTATGCTAGGAGAAGAAAGGGCTTTCTTTACACTGCCTAACCTAGAGGGGAAAAAAGTGGTAATATACAATATGCCAGTATAAATTAATATCTTGGCTCTTTGTTCATTGCAATGTAAAGAGTATGTACTGTGCACTTAACTATTGTATTAGAGAATTACGGAAACTGAATCCACCAAGCAGAAATGGCTTATGTCTGAATAAAAAATATGTATCTTGAAGAGAGATACAATGTGTTTGGAACCCTGAGGGTTAATGAGAGGTAAGCTGGTGAAGGGGGAGATGAGATGAAGGGAATAAAAGAAGCTGAATAGATGAAAGAAGCGATTCAATGGGAGGCATTGTTGGTCACAGCTAGGTGTCCGAAACAAACAGAAAAATGAGAACTGCTTTAACATTGGGAGGAAAATAAAAAAATAGAACTTATACCACATATGAAAAAGAAAAAGAAAATAAGAAATAATAAAAAGCTTTCAGCTTTTTCAGTAGATCTCTATTTAAAAAAATAAAAAAGCGAGAGAGAAAGAAAGCGGAGAAATTGAATTCCTCTCTAAAGGTATCTCATACAGAAAGCTTCATTGTCTCCCTTTTCACATCAAGAATTTAATTTTGCATTCCCTTTGTCCATCTGGAGATACTTTTCCCGTTTCCTTATACTGGTTTCTATTCCCCCCTCCTCTGCTTTCGATAGATAGTCTGTATTGACAGAGGTGTAGTTCAAATTTAAGCAGTGTAGCTGTGAAACATTATGCGCTATGCTTCCTCTGGCTTTTGCTTAAAGTTTTGAACTCAGCTCGAAGAAAGCAAAAGTTTTTGTTCCCCAAACATTGAGTGTGACTTTGGCTGGCTTCTTTCTGCTTATTGCCTAGTATCTGTAAGCATCAAGCAACAATTTCATTAATCTTCATATCTAAATCCAGATGGTAACTGAATGTCCAATGATACTGACAACATATTTAATAAACTTTTCAAATAAAGCATTAAAAGAGTTGCCTGACATACGGAGCACGGATGATCCTGTGCAGTGGGAACGCAGCCTAAGAACTTTTCAACTTTTCCCCAGTGCAGAGGGGGAGTGGCCATTTTTATACCTTCCCAAGGAAGCCCTCTGTGCCTCCCAAAAACATGTCCCTGAGGGTTGTTCACCTCCCAGGACATATTTTTAGTTGGCACAGAGGGCTTCTGGAATGGAAGGCTGTCAAAAATTGCTGCTTCCCTGTTGCTGTTAGGCTGCTCCCTCACTGCACTGGTGAGGACTTTTCTTTCACAAAGCAATTAATTTCTTTTGTCTTATAACACTCTTTATTTTATTTTATTTTTTTGCAAATGAATCCAAGGAAACATATTAGAAGAAGTCCAAGGGATATGCTACATATCTTCTCAAGATACATATATTTAATTGTTTTAGTTCTAAATAAGCTACGTAATGTATATACAAATCCACATACAATAAGCTTTATGACTACAACTATGACAGATATTTAGGAAACAAAGGCACATTTATTTAAAAATTTAATACTCTAGAAAAATAACTCCAGCCTCTATAACTTCCTCTTTTGTCAAAATTGAGACCATAAAAAGCATTGCAAAAAGACACTTGTGGTGCATAACTGACATTCACCTGGTGTCATAGTCTATAGCATCTTTAGCCTAATGATTAAACCAGCCCTGTGAGACATGAGCATACTCTGTCAGTGGTTTTCAAACTGCTTCTTGGGTACGCTGGGGGTAAAAGTAACTCCAATCAGGGATTCCTCTATCAGAGAAGATCAAAACTGACATCAAAATTCCTTGAAAGATAATTCTCCCTTGCAAAGGACAACTTCAGGAGACCATGGGGTATATTCTGGGTCACACTCTCATTGCAAACAAGGCAATAGAATGGCTTAGCAAGCCTGATTAGTGGCCAGCCCTCTCTGAAGTCCAGAAAGGCCTGGGCCGCTTTGAGCGATTGGGATCCCTAGCCACAATAAAAATTTAGAAAGATGGTGACATATGAACACAAAGAAGACACAAAATGAATAGAAATAAACGAGTGAGACATAATTTGAATATTCTCCCCTCTCATTTATAATAATAATAATAATAATAATAATAATAAATAATTCAGTTTCTATACCGCCCTTCCAAAAATGGCTCAGGGCGGTTTACAAAGAGAAATAACAAACAAATAAGATGGCTCCCTGTCCCCAAAGGGCTCACATTCTAAAAAGAAACATAAGACACACACCAGCAACAGTCACTGGAAGTACTGTGCTGGGCGTGGATATGGCCAGTTACTCTCCCCCTGCTAAATAAAGAGAATCACCATGGTAAAAGGTGCCTCTTTGCCCAGTTAGCATTTAATGTATATACTGTCTCACTCCAGAGGCTCCAGGCGTTCCATGGGCCAGGCGGTGGCTTCATGCAGCTGCCACTGGACCCGCTCCAGCCTGGAACTCCAAGGGCCCATATGCCTTCCCAGTGGCTCCAGCCTTACCCTCAGTTGGTCATGCGCTCATGACATCACCAGCCTCAATCCCACGGGCTCCAAAGGCACAGTGGACATGCACTGCAGCTCTGAGTGCTCTGGATGCCTGTGGGATTTTGGAACAGCACTTCAGAACTCCTCGGCCCATCCAGAGAGGCATCCAAGTGAGTGGCAGGCACGTTAACCCCTTTCCTGCTGCCCGCTCCTCAGCTGGGTTGCAACTTGCCTAACTTGGGGATCACCCCAACAGGGACACTTCATCCCAATAGGGCTGGCTTAGCAGGGAGGAGTATGCCCAATCATCCATTTCCCCCTCCTCATCAGCTTGGCATATCCTCCCTGTGTCGGCACAAATAAATTGTCCTCCACCTGATTGGCACTGTCTCTGGTGCTTTACACATGGAGTACAGCGTTTGGAAGGGGGCTTCAGACGCTGACTTCACTGGTATAAGGACAGAAATCAACAATCCCTGGGAACCCCGTCCATTCAGGGACAACCTCGGAGGAATAGGGGACAGGAACTTCCTGTCCAACACATCCCAGCCCCATCTTTCCAGAGTCACATGTTGCACAAGCACATATACATCCTCCCCACACACCCTGTCCCCACAAGTGAGCTAGGAGGATCCCATGCCACTGGTTCCACAGGCAATAGAGTGGGACCCTGTTTATGGTGGATGTGCAGGCAGCCAGAAGCAGTGTGGATTCACAAGTTCAAGTTCTTTAATGTGTAAAACCATAGTAAACACAATCTAAAATGAAAAGCAATAGCAATAGCACTTACATTTATATACCGCTTTATAGCCGGAGCTCTCTAAGCGGTTTGCAATGATTTAGCATATTGCCCCCAACATTCTGGGTACTCATTTTACCAACCTCGGAAGGATGGAAGGCTGAGTCAACCTTGAGCCCCTGGTCAGGATTGAACTTGTAACCTTCTGGTTACAGGGCGGCAGTTTTACCACTGCGCCACCAGGGGCTCTTGAAAATGAAAAGTACATTTACAAATTTTTAAAACAAAAGCTTCATAGTATAAAATAAAGGTTGGAAATTTACCTAATTTTAAACAAGAAATCTCAATATAAAATGAGTTAAGAAGTTGGGAATCATAATATCGGGGGCGGAATAGTAAAATTTTCTAATTGAAAAGTCTGATTCTGGAATATCCAAATCCATTTCTGCAATTAACATATCTACTAAACTCTTCCTCTAACATTTATATCTCAGCATAATCTCCTTTGAAATAATTGGAAAATGCAATTATTCTACAGTCATTCAAACATAGGATCAAACAATGAGGTCAAACAATGCCAGCATCAGTCGGCTCTGCTTCTTTTACATTAAAAGGTTTTTGGGGCCTTTGCTAATTGTTAGAAAAGAACAGCAACTCTTCTTAATATTTCTAGATCTTTGTTAAAAAGAAAACAATATTTCTTCCGAGAGATTGAGCAATTAACACAATTTCCCCCGATCTACAAGATTTTTTTCTTCTAATAGTCTCTTGTCGAAGCACACTTAAATAGGTAGTGAGGAAGGTCTTCTACTTGTTTCAAGCCACAATGGCAGAAACGTAGGTGATAAGGTGTCTTAGTTAATCTATCTTCAAGAACAGAAGAGGGCATTAGTTGGAACCTTGCAAGAGTAAGCTCCTTTCTCAAGCAAAAGTTATCGATTTTGAAAAGATAATCCTCTAGACCAGGGTAGTATTTCAAAAGATTATACCAAGGGGATATTTAAACTGATCTGAGGAATGATAGGTCAGTCTGAACAACTTATCTTTAGTACACTATTTAAATTCCTTCTTTGCCTAGGCATAGTTGCTCTGAGAGAAATAGAATTCTGAGAAACCAAATCTGATGATACCAAGATTTATTTCTCTTTCAACTATTAGTTTGCTGTTCCAAGTAACATTGGAACATATGTGTGACTACAGCATTTTTAAAAGTTGTATCCAATAACTGAATATCTGCTGGTAGATCTTACAGAACCAAACATAGGGCCTGTTTCCAGGTGTAAATATTGGGCTGGAGTGCATCTAGGAATCCCTAGTATGGTTCTAAAAATTCTATTCTGAAAACAGTCCAGCTTGTTGTAAGTCTCGAATGGGTTCATAAGATCAGTGGATCTCAGTTTACATAATAACATAACAGCCCTGCTGGATCAGGCCCAAGGCCTATCTAGTCCAGCATCCTATTTCACACAGTGGCCCACCAGATGCCTATGGGAACCCCACAGGCAAGAGCTGAGGGCATGCCCTCTCTCCTGCTGTTGCTCCCCTGCAACTGATATTTAGACACATGTTGTTTCTTAGGCTGCAGGTGGCCTATAGCACTCAGACTAGCAGCCATTGGTAGACCTGTCCTCCATGAATTTATCTAAACCCTCCTTAAACCCATCCAGACTGGTGGTTGTCAGCACATCTTCTGGCAGAGAATTCCATAGGTTAATGACGTGTTGTGTGAAAAAATATTTCCTTTTATCAGTCCTAAATTTCTTGGCAATCAGTTTCATGGGGTGACTGCTGGTTCTAGGGTTATGGGAGAGGGAGAAAAATTTCTCTCTATAAACTTTCTCCAAACCATGCATGATGTTATGGACCTCTATAATGTCTCCCCTCAGTCTTCTTGTTTCTAAACTAAAAAACCCCAGGTGTTGTAGATTGCCTCATAAGGAAGATACACTAGCCCCTGATAATCATGGTTGCCCTCTTCTGCACATTCTCCAGTTCTATAATGTCCTTTCTGACATATGGTGACCAGAACTGTACATAGTACTCCAAATGTGGCCACACTCAGGGCCGGATTAAGCTAGTGTGGGGCCTGTAGCATATGTTATGAAGGGGCCCCAAATTAAAAAATTCACATAAATATTGAAACATAAATTATTTACTTGCATAGTAAAGTAATTCATTTTTTTCATTTGCCTAGTGCCCCCCCACCAACCACCCCATGCCTCCACTCAGCTGAGCCAGCCAGTCAACAAACTTTGCAACACACACACACACACACACACACACACACTTTTGTGACTCCTGACCATGGGTTTTCCTTTGGAGTTATTTTCACAAAGAGAAAGGGGGTGGGGAACAAAACTCTGAATGTTTAAATTAAAAGGTTCTCAGGAATTCTGTACTTTGAGAAATTTGAACCTATTAGCAATTTTGGTACACAACAGTGGATGTTTGATTCCAATGTGTGCAGAACATATTGGATCCCAGCAGCCATCACATTAAAAGGGCCATTTGACAATATTAAGAACTAGTATTTTCAGGCCCGTTGCGATAACGGGCGCTAGTAGGGGAGAGTTTCTCCCCCCCCGCCCCACTTCCTCTGGCCTTCCCCCACCCCCCGCCCTCCCAGCTGGCCGAGACTTCCTTACCCGAAGCAGCCTGCGACAGTCGGGCGATCTAAAATCCATTTTTTGCGAAGAAGAGAGGAGCTCCCGAACAGAGCTCCTCTCTGTGCTAAGCCAATGCCCAAACTGCTGCTATGGACGCAAAGGACGCCTATTGCGTCCTTTGCGTCCATAGCAGCAGTTTGGGCATTGGCTTAGCACAGAGAGGAGCTCTGTTCGGGAGCTCCTCTCTTCTTCGCAAAAAATGGATTTTAGATCGCCCGACTGTCGCGGGCTGCTTCGGGTAAGGAAGTCTCGGCCAGCTGGGAGGGCGGTTGGCGGCCATGGCGGCGGCCGCGGAGGCATTCTTCTGGGCCATTTTGGCCCTTAATCATTTGGGGGGGGAGTGGGGAAGGAGTATTTGGGCAGCTGGGAGGGCGGGAGAGTGGGCAGTGGCGGTGGCCGGGCGGACTCTGGGGGCGCCGCTGCCGGTCCGGTCCGCCCCGCCCCCGCCGGCATGTCTCCCCGGCACTCGCCCCAAGGGCCCCAAGGACTCGCAGCCGCCTGGCTGTGGCGGCGGCGCCAGGCCTCGGCGGCGGCTCCGCCACCACCTCGGCCAGCTTCCCCCACTGCCTCCTCCCCCCGCCCGGCTTCAGCGGCGCGGCTCCGCCGCCGCCTTGGCCGCGCTGCATCCTCTGGCCGAGGCGGCGGCTTTGCCGCCGCCTTGGCCGGTCTCCCTCTTCCCCGCATGCCTGGCTTCTTCGGGGCGGCCGCTTCTGGCCGCCCAAGATGGCCACCGGGTGCCAGCCGTCGTGTCTCCCTTGCCCTGTTCTGTGCATGCGCTCCGCGCATGCGCAGAACAGGCCAGGGAGGCACGGACACACGCTTGGTGTCCGTCCACGGACGGACACCAAGCGTTTTATTAGAGAGGATATATGTTTAACCTCTTGTGCATGCCTGACAGGAAAGCAGATGTATATTTAAAATAGTTGATGCATTGCAAATGAATGTGATTATGATGAGGTGCATTAGCAACTTCCATGAAAACAGAAGTATCCAAAAGACAATCTTTTGGCAGGAGGCACAGCCTCTTTCAATCTAAATTACACTAACATGCTTAATATTAAAAGGAGGAAATGCACAAATCATTCAGTGCAACCCTAAGCATGTTTACTCAGAAGTAAGTCCCACTGAACTCAATGAGCCTTACTCTCTAGTAAGTGTGTTTAGGTTTGTAGCCTCCGTTTATCTTTGGACAATTTCAACGGGCATCCCAATGTAAAGCTAATGAAGTTGGCAACGCAGCAGTAGTTATTTCAGTTCTAGAGGAGAGGAAAGGAGCTCACCGTTCCTTGAAAAGCAATGATCACAAATTCCCTCCCAACAGCACTAGATACTAAAGGAGGATATAAGTGACCTTACCCAACAAGACCATAATATAATCTCCCTCCAAGCTCCCCTCAATTGATCCACTAAACTCTGAGACTCCTCTGAGTTACTTCTGGCTTTCTTTTTCCTCTTAAAGGTACACGTTCTCATTGTTTATTTTTACCCTCTCCCAGTCAGTCAGAAAACGCTGGCAACATTCAACTAGCATCTTCTTTAGCTTCCTTTCTTCCACCCCGGCATTAATAGTTGGTTGTTTTTTAATCTAAACTTCTTTTATTTTTTTTACTCTCTCTGTGCATGTTTTTAAAAACTTGTACAGTTTAAACAAATAAGGACCAACTCCCTGGCGATTAAGTTATCTTTGAGACCCCTTTGCAAGCTATCTGCTCCTATTGTTGTTCTTACTACTCCCTCCGTGCTGCTTAACATAATAGATAACCCAATCGACACCATAGTGCCAGGAAGACTTTGCTTAAACGAGCGAGGCGAGCGATGCCGGAGATGAAAATGGGCAGTAGCAGGCAATGAGGAGAGTCAGCAAAGAGCACCAAAAGAAGGGGCAGACGTTCAAGCCAGGCGTGCGGGGCCCTAGAAAACGCGGGCCCGTAGCAAATGCTACATTTGCTACTATGTTAATCCGGCCCTGGCCACATTATAGTTTTGTACAAGGGCATTATAATATTAGCAGTTTTATTTTCAACCCACTTTCTAATGATCCCAAGCATGAAATTTGCCTTTTTCACAGCTGCTGTTCACTCTTTCAATGAGCTGTTTGCTATGACCCCAAGATCTTTCTCCTGGTCAATCACTTACAACTCAGACCCCAGAAGTGCATATGTGAAGTTGTGAGTGGTTGTGTGTGTGTTGTTTGTTTTGTCCCAATATGAATCACTTTACACTTGCTAACATTGAACCACATTTGCCATTTTGTTGCCCACTCCCTCAGTTTGGAGAGATCCTTTTGGAACTCCTCACAATCTGTTTTGGATTTGGCTAATAGTTTGGTGTCATCTGCAAATTTAGCCACCTTGCTGCTTACCCCTACTTCTAGATCATTTATGAATAAATTACAAAGCACTGGCCCCAGTATTTATCCCTGAAGGACCCCACTTCTTACTTCCCTCCATTTAAGGAACTGTCCATTTATTTCTACCTTCTATTTCCTGTCAGTTACCAATCCACACATGGAACTGTGCCCTTATCCCATGGCAACTGTGTTTTCTCAAAAGCCATTGATTGGGAACTTTGTCAAAAGCTTTTTGAAATTCCAAGTATACTATGTCAACTGGATCATCTTGATCCCCACACCTGTTGACGCTCTCAAAGAACTCCAGAAAGTTGGTGAGGCAAGATTTACCTTTGCAGAAGGCATGGTGGTTGTTCTTCAGCAGGCCCAGTTTGCTGTACATTTTTATCCTTGTGAATGCTTTCCATCAATTTGCCCAAAGCTTATCGACTTGAAATTTCCCAGATCACCCTGGATCTCTTTTTGAAAATCAATATTAGATTGGCTACTTTCCAGTCCTCTGGTACAGAGCCTGATTGTAAAGGTAAGTTACATATTTTTGCAAGGAGGTTGGCATTTTCACATTTGAGTTCTAGGACTCTTGGGTGGCTGCCATCTGGCCCTGGTGATTTGTTAATTTTTAATTTTTTGCAGACAGTTTAGAAAGTCATCTCTCATCACCTCTGTTTGACTCAGTTCTTTAGCCTCTATCCCTGAGAAATTTGGTTCAGGCACAGGTATACGCTCAGTATTCTCTGCCGTGAAGACAGATGCAAATAACTCATTTAGCTTCTCTGCAATCTCCATATCCTCCATTATAATCCCTTTCACTCCCTCACCATTTAATTGTCCAACTGCCTTCCTGGCAGTATTTAAAGAAGTTTTTGTTATCCCCCTTGATGCTTTTAGCTAAATGTTCCTTCCTCAAACTCTCTTTTCACATCCCTTATTGTCTCCTTGCATTTTTCTGCCAGAGTTTGTATTCCTTTCTGTCCTCTTTGGAAGGAAGTCTTTCCCCCCTTTATAGCTGCCTTTGTGGTGACCCATCATCACCAGACCCAAGAGAGTTAGTAAGAAGTGAACCCCTGTCTTGACTGATAGGCTGGTGACCCTCAGGTCTTGACCAATCAGTCCACCAGTCGGGAGGGACATGAGAGCTGCTGCTCAGGAGGAAGAAGGAGGAAGTGGAGAGTGTGATCCAGCATGGAGTCTGTGCCCACATGATGAATGCTGCAGGACGATCTCTCAGAGTGAGAGATTTGCAGGAGGCTTGATCTTGTCAGGAATTTTGATGAGTTTTCAAGGAAATGAAGCCAGGGCTTCAGAATCTAGCCTAAGGGAAAGTATGTTTAGTCACACTTTGTGTTAGGAATTTATTTTGCTTTTTTGGTGTGCTTTGCATATTCCTAAATATCTGTTCTTTGTAATTGAGTAACTAAGTCCCAATATGTACCGCTCAAGAAAATTCTGGATGCTTTGAAACATTCTTGCAACCAACCTAAGCATTTTAAAGTGCATTTGAAAAGCTAAAGCCTCAGATGGACCAGTCTGTAGCAACTGAATAAACTGGGGTTTTGTGGTGGTTTTTTTTGTTCTTTTCTTTTTACAAGCCTCTCAGAGTTGGTTATTAACTCAGGGGAAGGGAGGGGGGAATCCACTAGTGCAAATGCCTCCTCAAAAAGAGCGTGGCCAATTAACATTAGCTCCACATGCAGGCAAACACTTGGGGAGCAGGTTTTTGTATGTGCCCAATACCCAGTTCCAGAGACACCCTGGACTAAAGCACCCTAGTCCAATGGTTGGATCTCTGAAAGTTTCAGAGTGCTTGGTGGCAGTGAGTTTATACTACCAGAATCTTTCTTGTTTTTCTTCAGGGCTGTTGAAAGTTAAAGATTTTAAACCAACCAGTCTGCTTCTCAGAGCACTCAGAGCTGTGATTCAGATCTGTATATGTGCATGCTGTGCACATATTGTACATGCATAGGACATAACATAAATAATTGTATACTGTATACACACAAATTGGTATGTGTGTATTCTGTGCTGATTGTACATAAGTTGAATATAATGTGTGAATAGGCCTTATTGGAAAAGGCTTCCTGAAGGTAGAAGTTTATGTTGCTCCAAACTGCTCTTGCTGCCCTTCCTTTATAGCTGCTCATCAGCGTGGTTATGCTTTCACAAACACTGCACACATTCTAGTTCAGCTGGAGTTCTCAAAGCCTCTTGTTTCTGTCAGTGACACACTCATTACCTAGCAGGTTTACAGCTTGATCTTATGCATGTCCACTCAGACAAGTCCCATTTCATTCAATGGAACTTACTTCTAAGTAAGCGGGTACTGGTTTGCAGCCTTTCTCTAGCTTGCCCCTTCTTTCAGAATTAAGGGCTAGTGACAGGAATGTAAGCTCAATGGGATAAAACAAAAAAGCAAATATAAAGGCATATTACAAACCCTAATCCTTATGACTGCTTTCCCTTTAATCTTTAATCCTGCAGTCCTGTGTCAATGTTATTGGACCCGGTGTTGGACTATGACTTCCAACATCTCCAGATGCAATAATGCAGCTGGGGATAATGGGAGTTGTAGTCTGACAACAACTGGAGAGCCTCAGCTTGGCCTTCCCTGCTCTGCAGTGACCAGATGAAAAGGAGGACAGAGTTCCTGCACTTTTAACAGGAATGAAAATGGAATTGTAGTGAGCTCCACTTTTCTCTCCTCTGCACCTGCCACTATTAAAAGTACAGACAGGGGACTCATTTACAGAAGGCACACAGATTCTTTCTCCCTCTGCCCTACATTTGACAATTCCTTATGAGCATGTATTTCTCTTGTTGATTATTCTGCACCCTGACTATTGTTATAAGAAGTGTGATAGAGGACACCTCACTGTGTGCTAGATATCAGTGTTCCCTGTAACAGCGATTCTCAGATGTTGTTGACTACAACTACCTGCATCCCCAGGTGCAATGACCTTTGGCTGGGGATGCTGGGAGTTGTAGTCAGCAACACTAGGAATTCTCTGTTACAGGGAACACTGCTAGGTATGCTTGATGCCAAAGGATGACATTCATATGCTTTGAAGAAAAGAGCTGTGTGTGACTTAAACATAGGAAACTGTCATATACTGAGTCAGGCCATTGGTCTATCTAGCTCAGTATTGTCTTCACAGACTGGCAGTGGCTTCTCCAAGGTTGCAGGAGGGAATCTCTCTCAGCCCTATCTTGGAGAAGCCAGGGAGGGAACTTGGAACCTTCTGCTCTTCCCAGAGCGGCTGCTTCCACAGAGGGGAATATCTTGCAGTGCTCACACATCAAGTCTTCCATTCATATGCAACCAGGGCAGACCCTGCTTAGCTATGGGGACAAGTCATGCTTGCTACCACAAGAGCAGCTCTTCTCCCTTGCGCTGGTAATTGCTACAGTCATTATATCTAAACCAAGCCAGCACAATATAAGGCCCGGGGGGGGGGAGTGAATCCAGCCTGTGGGGGCTTTTCTGCTGGCCCAGGCATGGCCCCAGGCATTGTGGTACCTGAGGCAAGGTGCCAATGTTTCCTTGCCCATAGCCCTGGTGGGGTCAGTCCCATTTCAAGATTAACCTTTGCAAACTTTGAAAGTGCACAAGGGGAGGAAAGTGCACAAGGAGGAGGCAAGGTTGCTAGCGGCTTCTTCTTTCTTCATGCTGCATGCAAACTTTGCAAGGAGTGTGAGGGGATGTGCTGCTTTTTAGTCTGCATGGGTTAGATGCAAACTCTTCTGTGGGGTGCCTGAACAGAGGAGATGAAACATACCACGTGTGCTGCTGGAGAGGCAGCAATGACATCAACAACAGAGTGCAGGTTATTAAGAGGGAACACTGCTTCTCTGGGAGCAGGTGCCATCTGAATGCCTAGAACTGCAGCCTGAGAGCAACAGCGATTTAGGAAGAGGAGAGGATGTGGCGTTTTGCGGGGACTGGCATGCACTCCTGGTGCCCTACTGACCGAGCAGGGACAGGGCCTATTTTCTGGCTACTCTCCTTGGTTAAAATTGTGGCTCCCTGGACAGGAGGGTGTGTGGAAATGTTGCTCTAAAATGTCCAGCCAGTAGGTGGCACTAGCCGTTGCTGGTAGTGATCCTCATTGCAGGCAGAATCCCTCCCTTCTTCCTGCCTGTACTTCTTGTTGAACTTGTCTCTTCCTGTTACACAATAAAGTAGTCTTAGCTTGTAATGGGTGCCTTCCTCGGAGCTCTCATGACACAGGGGGAAGCTCCATGAGTGCTCTGGGCTCCTTGGAGGAACAGCAGGATATAAATGTAATAATAATAATAATATCATCTAATAACTGCTTAAATTAATACTTTCGATAATTTTAATGTAATAATTAACACACTGAAAATTTACCTCGGCCCCCACATGCCAAGTCATGGTTGGTTCCGCCCCGCTGGGGCTCTTTCTTATTTATTTATTTTACATTTTACATCCCGCTCTTCCTCCAGGGAGGTCAGAGCAGTGTACTACATACTTCAGTTTCTCCTCACAACAACCCTGTGAAGTAGGTCAGGCTGAGAGAGAAGTGACTGGCCCAGAGTTACCCAGCAAGTATCATGGCTGAATGGGGATTTGAACTCATGTCTTCCTGGTCCTAGTCAAGTACTCTAGCCACTACACCACGCTGTGTGTCCCAGATCTAAACAGTGCTGTAATTATTATGAAGGGGAAAAGCAGGAAAACAACTACAGCACATGTTCTCAAGAGAATCCTGCTTTTTGGATAGTTTAAACTTGCATTTCCAAATGTAGGTCCCGACTCCAAATGTAAGCCTTATAATCTAGATACTATCAGAGGAAAGGGAGGGAAACTGAGCAGGAATAAGCAGGGGAAGAATGTATGATTGTTCTGGTTACACAAACTTAGAGAGATCTAAGACTAAGAGATCTAAGATCTAAAACTTAGAGAAATCTAGATACTATCAGAGGAAAGGGAGGGAAACTGAACAGGAATAAGCAGGGGAAGAATTTGTGATTGTTCTGGTTACAGAAACTTAAGCTTAGTTACAGGAGACAAAGAGCCCTTACTCACGAGCAGTGAGAAAGGGCAAGTGGGCTAGTGGGGAGGAAGCCTTAAAAAGCTCACCTCTCCACAGACGATCTGGTGTTTTCTGGGGGGCAGGTGGATCGCCCGCCCAGATGATTACTGACTTCTGCCAGTAGCTCTGAGGGTTGGGGTGCTGGACGCATCGCCCTGTGTCACCCCCGCCCCAGAGTTCCCATAATGAATTCTGTTCCCAGTGATTGGCAAACACCCTGAAATCTGCTTGCGTGAGGAAAATTAGCTTAGCACGGAACAGCACAGAGCGAAACCACCCTGAGCCATTTTGAAGGGCGGTATACAAATCAAATCAAATCAATCAATCAATCAAGTACTACACAAGTGCACAGTGCATTATGGGGATCCCCCACCCCACCCCAAAGCCGACCAGCTGCCCTGTAGTTGGCAGACAATCAAAGAAATAGGGTTAGGAGAGTGCTCGCTCTTCTAACCTCGTTTTGGAGGGTGGCTCCTTAGGCAGGTTTGCCACCGCGGCACTGCTGGGATTGGCCGTCCAGACGATTGGCTGCCTGGTGGCACACACACACAGGCAAAACCGGGTTGGGCTTCCTTAGCACACGCATGTGAATAGCTTCAAAGAGGTCTAAATACTATTGAACTCAGTCTTACTTCCGAGTAACTGGGTTTAAGGTTAGCCTGATGATCTGCTATGGATAAAAGGCAGTTTCTACACTGCTGGCTCCAGGTCAACAGGTTTAGCAGATATAAATGTGTTATCCCTTATATATAGATAAAATCTTGTCAAATATTGAGATTTCATATGCATCACTATGGAGGAATCAAAATGACAGGAAAAGCTCTTACTGATTTAAAAGGCACAGGATTGGGTTTTGAAAAGCTACACATTTAAGTTATTTTATTTTTGTAATGGAGGGGCCTAATGTTCATTGAACATTTGTGATCTTCGCTTCTAGCTTTTGACAACATAGGAAGGGGCTGGATCCAGAGATCTACCACTTCAAGCAAGTGACAGGCACTGTTTGATCTGATAGCACTGGCCATCTTTCAGGCAGCTACATATGCACCGATACAAGCCCGCACTGCAGAGGTAATTATTATATATGCACATAATGTTGTCTAGACGAAGTCAGTTGCAGGCATATTGCAATGTGAGTAAGATGCACATGCAATTGTATAGGGAGGCCCTCAGCCACAGGGGGAAAATACACACACACACACACACATATAAAATCAACTGTGCTCAGAATCAGAACTCATATATTTTCTGTACCTGTTTCTGCATGTGACCAGGGACTAATTACACACCCCACCAGCCATTTGTAAACAGACAGCATCTTCAGGAGAGGGCAATTTAGAGCAGAGAAACAGTAGGGGGAGGGGATGTTTTGAGGAGAGAAGCAGTGTGGGGAGGAGTGGGTTCTTAACTCCCTCCCATTATTTTCCTACTTTGAGTTGCCCCACAACTGTTTTCCTCATGGAGTTCCAGGCACATGTTTGCAAGGGAATTAATAAAGCCTGCTTACCGTTCCTATTGTTTTTTATTGCCATTGTTGAATGTCACAAATTTGAGGACTGTCATAAAAGCCAGAAAATAAACACACACACTACAAAACACACACACACACACACACACACACACACACACACACTACAGAACAATATTACAGAGCACTGAACATCCAGTGTAGATTATAAACTTTGCAAAATACTGCTTGAAAACAGTGTCATATTCAAGGATCTTTATTTCAGAGTCAATGAGATATATTTACTCTAAGCCAATTAAAGAGCAAAAAAAATTGTTTTCTATACTTTCTAATAATTAGTCACACTAACAGTCCAATCTTAAGCTTGTTTACTTGTAAGTAAATGCCACAGAGGTCAGTGGGAATACTTACCTGGGAGTAAATCCCACTGAACACACTGGGACATACTTCTGAGTAACCATGCAAATAAAAACTTGTTGGGTGAGCACGTTAAGTTCAGGCGTGCTCCAATACTACTTAAGACCAATACTACTGACAGTTCTCTATTTCTATAGAGATGCATGAATATACGCTTGCATAATAGTACTTGATTACCTAAAACAAAAATAAATACAATTGATTTTAAATGAATGGGCTAAAGAGAGGACCTAAGGATCGCCCAAAGACAGATCCCAGGAAATTATCTTAATGTTGTTTGAGTCATTGAAAATACATGCAGCTATATGAATGCATTAAACATTATCTGATGCACGTTTATATATGCACACCTATACAAAATGTATGAGTACTGCAGAGTTGCCTCTAAAAATGTGTGTAGACAAGATCCATCTATCTGTCTGTCTATCTGGAGCGCTTGAACTGCAAAACAGCCGTGTCAGAACTCAGATGGTTAACATTCGCTTCTTGCTGTTTTATTGCATATTACTGTGCGCTCCTGAGCAGCAGGAGCAGATTCAAGCAATTACAATCAAGTCAGGGCACACGCCGTGGCTGAGCAACACGATCATGATGAGGATACTGATGAGGCACTTATCGAAAACCCCACATCATCCACACTCATCAGCCACAACATGTCACCCCAAATGAGACATCAGCTGCCTTCAGAAGGCTCAGTGCACACTGTTTACAGCTTTCTCTGGACCCACTTTTGATTTTGCGGTCAGGGCTCAGTTCAAACAGCGGCTGACTGGCAGGGCAAGTCCCAGGGCTCAGTACAGGTTCTCTCTCAGGAGGCAGGAGAGCTATGACACAGCAGCAGAATGAGTCGGGGAGAAAGTTGCTTTCAGTTTCCACAGGAATTATGGATGTCCTCTGCAAAAAGAGAGTCACCAACTGAATCAAAAATGAATATTAACAAGTCTAGAATAAAAAGAAGAGTAAAGGTATAGTGTGTCGTCAAGTCAATTTCGACTCCTGGAGCCCACAGAGCCCTGTGGTTTTCTTTGGTAGAACACCAGCAGGGAAATGACTTGATTAGCAAGCCAGAGGTTGCAGGTTTGAATCCCTGTTGGTATGTTTCCCAGACTATGGGAAACACCTGTATCGGGCAGCAGAGATATATGAAAGATGCTGAAAGGCATCATCTCATACTGCACAGGAGATGGCAATGGTAAACCCCTCCTGTATTCTACCAGAGAAACACCACATGGCTCTGTGGTCACCAGGAGTTGACACCGACTTGACGGCACACTTTACCTTTACCAAAAAGATAAAAAGAATTCATCTCTACCACTATCTGTCCTTTTTGTTTTTTGAAAGAACTCTTAAAATAAAATTGAAATGTTTAGTGTTGAATAGGTACAATAATCAAATTGTATTATTGACTTAAATTCCAACACCAAGTAGATTAATTTGTAACGCCCATTGATTTCAGTAGAACAGATTTTCAAGTAAAGGTGCTTAATGTCACAGCTGATGTCCTTGGACCTAACGAAGACAAATATTTATTCAGTGAGGGTTGTGACAACCTAACATTGTATTGGAAATTTTACTCAGTGAATCAGACTGACCTGCCCCCTCCCCGCCAAAAAGGGAGGGGATTAGTGTGCCTGTATCATTTTCATCTTACTATTATTATTAATTATTATTATTATTATAATTACATTTATATCCCGCTCTTCCTCCAAGGAGCCCAGAGCGGTGTACTACATACTTAAGTTTCTCTTTCACAACAACCCTGTGGAGACAGAAATCTAAATCTCAGTTCAATCTATAAATTGCCATTTGGTTATCTCCAATAAAAAGAGAGAGCATTTTCTTTCATTGGAAGACATACAGTTCAGCTTTCAAAGTCATATAAATAAAGTACAAGCCCTGATTAATTATACACAGTGTCAGAGGTGTGAGTGTGTGCGTGTGTGTGGTATTTTGAAACAGTCTAAACAATGCAGAATTACGGTTTGATCCTAAGACCCACATAACTAGCAAAGAAGTGTTTAAGATAGGCTGTACCAAGGGCAATATCAACCCAACACAATGAAACATGACAATAAATCAGCATTGTAAGGATGTAGGCAGGTAGATCCATATCTGTAAATATTTAGGAATGGCATGCCGGACCCCATTTCCAAACACACTCAGGCTCTGATCTCAAGCACACTGACTTTGATATAGATACAAATGCAATAAATCCCAATTATGCCAACATAATGTAATTAGATCAAGGAGCAATTCCTGAGTAATGCTACCTGATTTAGCAAGGCCAGTCTTCACAGTGTCATTTTTCTTCCTGGTAATCATCCAGGATTTGGTTTCCCTGTTTCTCTCATCCATTTGGCCAGATCTCGACTCTTACACTCAAACTAGGTTTAGGTGCAAATTCTTTGGTCTAATTATTTTGTGGATTAAGCCAGTGTCAGATCAAAAGCCCCATACAGTTCCCAGAGGAAAAGTCCTGCGTGTCCAGACTGTGCCATAAACTTTAGTGGAGGGGACAGCTCCACTTGCACAAGAGGTTGCATACATTTAGATGCCCTCTTCATTGGGATGAATGGGAAAACCCTTGCTGCCTGGGAGCACCCACACTTAAAGTAAATGTGTGGATCAGGTCATAATTGTTTTGAAATGTTTGAAAAATACTGTCCCAGAAGAATTTCTTATTTAGATAATTAATCAGTTTTTTAGTGTGTGTGTGTGTGTGTTTGTGAGAGAGAGAGAGAGAGAGAGAGACAGAGACAGAGAGAGACAGAGACAGAGATGAGGCGGATTAAACTTTTTGTCACCCATAGGCAAAAAGGCTTTTGCCACCCTTTTACCTTAAACAAAAACGGTTTGCCTTTTTAAAAAATAAGGTAAAGTGGGGGGGGGGCTTTCTCCTCGCCCACTCTACCCTTGCTGCAGCAGCCGCTGCCCACAGAGAGGGGTTGCAAAATTTTGAGGAGAGGCAAAATTTGCTGCTCCTCAAATTTTGCCACCATAGGCAAATGCCTACTCTGCCTCTCCATTAATCCACCACTGGGAAGAGAGAGAGAGAGAGAGAGAGAGAGAGAGAGAGAGCGAATACATAAAGAATAGCACAAAGTTCTTATAAACTGACAATTAAAAGGAAGGAGATTTTACACACAGACACAGACACTGCAGCCAAAAAATTTTTTTGGAGACCTATTGGTTTCAACAGGAAAAATGTAAGCATGTTTTAAACTTTCTCACAAAAATGCACAGGACATTAACTTTGTTGTATCATATATGATCTCCCTCCCCTCCCTCCCTCCCTCCCTCTGAATGGTATGCCTGAAGTGTGTGTGTGTTCTGTTTTTGGGTCTTCATCTAACTCTTTGTGATGCACATTCTAAATTAGGCAAGAGGGATGTGCCTTTCAAATGCAGATCATGTTTGCCTTAGAAGAGCAATGAGAACACTTGCCACTTTCAGAACATTTATGTGCCAGAAGTACTGTTAGTAGAAGAGCAGTTTAGATAAATTCAAGACTTTTTTTTGCTGATCACAAACATTAAGCTTCACACCTGAAGCCCTCAACCCCCTGCTGCGCTCTAATCCTAGCATCATTCACTGTTAGAGACTCAAAGCGCTGTGCCACTGCTCTCAAACATTTGATTGCCCTTCGTTTGAATGCCACCACCTGCAAAAATACGTTTTTATTCCCTTTGAGCCTCTCGAGAAGGAAGTAAAAAATGATAATTCATGGCAAACATTAATTAATTGTTTACAAGATGATCTTTTCTTTTTCTAACTTATGTTCGGCAGACATATTGAGTGGTGAGATTCCACTCTTCATTTCAGAGTTTGTGAAGAGGCCTCCGTTGTTGTTTATCGCTCAAGCATAGGATAGACTGGGGGGTCATTGTTTCTTCAGCTCAAGTAGCCCTGCCTGGCTCTTGTTTGAAGAATGAAAGTGACATGCATGAGCTCCTCCTTGTAAAAAACAAAAAACTACTGGGTCTAGGAAGTAGTGGGATTTAGCCATGTAAATAAACATTTTCCTCCACCTTTGCTCCATGTGATTTTTTTTTAAAGGTCAAGAGGTACCATTGCTGTATTTTAAAAGCCGCAAATGATGTTTAAATAACGTATCACTAAACTCACAGAAATCTTAACAGGCATTTGGAGACCCACTGTGATTGTCTTAGCCCTTGAGTTCAGTAGTGTGCTAAGGCCTATTTGAAGGGGAATGCAGCTAGAGGATATCAAAGTAACTAAACCTGCAATACTATATTCCATAGAAATATTCCATAGAAAACACTTGGAAGGCTATGCACACGAGCAGCCAAACCCAGGTTAGGGCAGCCCAGCCTGGGTTTGGCTGTCCTTGTGCACTGCCAGGATCGAGCCTGATCCCAGCGCTGACCTCATGGGTAACCCGACTTTTAACTCCTGCTTTGGGGTCATGTGTATGCTCCGGGGTCATGTGCATACAGCCCAAGCATACACACAGTCAGAGCGCCCAACTCCTAGGGCAATCCTCCAATGCACCATGCTCATCATGTGGTGCATTTTGGGATTCATGGAGGCTGGGACTCATTGTCCTGGGCTCCATCTATCCACGCTGCCAGGAGCAGCGTGGATTGTGTGGGTGAGCAGCAGCACGCCCAAAGGCAAATCCACCATCATCTAGGGCAGGGATTCTCAACGTGTGGGTCCCCAGATGTAATTGGACTTCAACTCCCAGAATTCCAAACCAAAGACACCTGGGGCTGGGGATTATGGGAGTTGAAGTCCAATAACATCTGGGGACCCACACGTTGAAAAACCCTGATCTAGGGAATGCAGAGAAATTGTGTTTTGAGCAGTATAGAAATATAATAAATAAATAAATAGGGGGAAGGTAGGTCGATTCCTGCCTCCCCACCACCACACCTGCCCTCCCTGCCAGTCGTGTGAATAGCCTTTGGGACTTACTTCCAGTAAGTTCATTTTTAGGATCAAAATGCCAGATTTGTTTAGCCTCGGCTGTATGTTTCCGCAAGTTAAACTGATTTCAGCAAATGAAAAGCTAATATGTTAGGATTAGTGGATCAATTCAATTTATTTATTTATTTCATTTATATCCTGCTCTTCCTTCAAGGAGCTCAGAGCGGTGTACATGTCATTCTACATGTACATGTAGTGGTTAGAGTGCTGGACTAGGACCAGGGAGAACCAAGTTCAAATCCCCTTTCCGCCATGATACTAGCTGGGTGACTCTGGGCCAGTCTCTTCTCTCTCAGCCTAACCTACTTCACAGGGTTGTTGTGGGGAGAAACTTAAGTATGTAGTACACCGCTCTGGGCTCCTTGGAGGAAGAGCGGGATATAAAATGTATAACAACAACAACAACAACTCACACATGGATACTGAAATGTTTGGAAACAACTGGTGTCAGCAAAAACATTCAGATATTTATTTAAAAAGCAACGAGCATGTAAAGTACACAGTTAACAATCAATGGTGAGACACTTGGACAGATTAGCATTAGAAGAGGCATTTTCCAAGGGGACTCACTATCCCCTCTGTTGTTTGTAATAACCATGACTCCACCATGACTCCACCAACAACCATGACTCCACCATGACTCCAACAACAACAAATAATAACAACAACAACAACTCACACATGGATACTGAAATGTTTAGAAACAACTGGTGTCAGCAAAAACATTCAGATATTTATTTAAAAAGCAATGAGCATGTGAAGTACACAGTTAACAATCAATGGTGAGACACTTGGACAGGTTAGCATTAGAAGAGGCATTTTCCAAGGGGACTCACTATTCCCTCTGTTGTTTGTAATCACCATGACTCCACTTTCACAAACACTAAACAAAACAGGCCTTGGATACCAAACATCTAAAACATCAAGTAAAATAAACCATCTGCAGTACATGGACGATCTGAAGTTGTATGGAAAGTCCCAGTCAGAAATCGAATCACTACTAAACACTGTCCGTATATTCAATAGCGATATAGCAATGGAGTCTGGACTAGACAAGTGTGCTGCATTAGTAATAAACAGAGGAAAAATAAAAACAAAAGGAACAGAAATGCCCAATGGAAGCAACATCAAGAACCTGGAAGAGAAAGAACCTTACAAATACTTGGCATCCTCCAGGCTGATAACATTGCACATGCTGAAGTTAAAAGAAAAATCGGAAGTGAATAAATCAGGAGAGTTAGAAAAATCCTAAAGTCCAAACTCAATGGTGGGAACACCATACACGCCATAAACACCTGGGCTATACCTGTTATAAGATACACTGCAGGAATAATAGACTGGACCCAGGCAGAGCTAGAGACGCTGGATCGTAAGACCAGGAAAATCATGACCATCAATCATGCTCTGCACCCCTGCAGTGATGTAGATAGGCTATACCTCCCTTGCAGCGCAGGTGGAAGAGGAATGCTGCAAGTCCATCAAACAGCAGAGGAGGAGAAAAGAGGCCTTGAAGAATATATCAAGGACAGTAAAGAAGATGCACTTAAAATGGTCAAGAATGAGAAACTATTCAACACCAATGAAACAAAGCAGGCCTACAAGAAAGAACAAGTCAAGAACCGAGCAGAAAAATGGAAAAATAAGCCACTGCATGGTCAATATTTGAACAATATAAGTGGAAAATCAGACATCACCAAGACCTGGCAATGGCTTAAGAATGGCAACTTGAAGAAAGAAACAGAGAATTTAATACTGGCTGCACAAGAACAGGCACTAAGAACAAATGCAATAAGAGCAAAAGTAGAAATATCCACAACAAACAGCAAGTGCCGCCTTTGTAAAGAAGCAGATGAAAGAGTGGACCACCTAATCAAATGTTGTAAAAAGATCGCACAGACTGACTACAAACAAAGGCATGACAAGGTAGCAGGGATGATACACTGGAACATCTGCAAAAAATACAAGCTACCTGTAGCCAAAAATTGGTGGGACCATAAAATTGAAAAAGTTGAAGAAAATGAAGATGTAAAAATATTATGGGACTTCCAACTACAAACAGACAAACATCTGCCACACAATACACCAGATATAACTGTAGTCGAGAAGAAAGAAAAACAAGTTAAAATAATCGACATAGCAATACCAGGGGATAGCTGAATAAAAGAAAAAGAAATAGAAAAAATCACCAAATACAAAGATCTACAAATTGAAATTGAAAGGCTGTGGCAGAAACAGACCAAAATAACCCCAGTGGTAATTGGCACCCTCGGTGCTATTCCAAAACAACTTGAAGAGCACCTCAACACCATAGGGGCCACAGAAATCACCATCAGCCAATTACAAAAAGCAACTTTACTGGGAACAGCCTATATTTTGCCACGTTATTTTGCGAATAACCAACAGTATTGATGATAAAATTCAGCCATCCCAGGTCCTTGGGAAGGATTCGATGGCTGGATAAAACAAACCAGTCAATAACACCTGTCTGACTGTGTAAACAAGAAATAATAAAATAATTCTTTCATAGAACCTTAGAGTCAGAGGGGATCCCATAGGCCATCTAGTCCTATCCCCTGCTCAATGGCGGAAATCTAGAGCATCCCTTGTAGATGGTTGTCCAGCCTCTGCTTGAAACACATCTAGCAAGGGAACCCCTTCCCAGCTCCCATTGATTCCACTATTGAACTGCTCTTACCGCTAAACGTTTCCCGTAATAGTCAACCAATGTTCAGCTTAAGCCAATCAGTTCTACTCCTGCTCTTTGGGGCAGCAGAGAACAAGTCTTTGGTTTCTTCTGTGTGACGGTCCTTCAGAGATTTGAAGACTGCTACCATATCTCCCCTCAATATTTTCTTCTCCAGGCAAAACATACCTAGTTCCTTCAACCTTTCTTCAAAGGGCTTGTTTTCCAGACCTTTGAAGACTTCCATTGCCCTTCTCTGAATTCATTCCAGTCTGTTTCCATTCTTTTTAAAGTGCAGTGCCCAGAACTACAGAAGCGGTATGACTAGTGAAGAATAAAGTGGAACTATTCCTATAAGATGCACACAAAAAACGGCCTATTGGTTTAAACCCAATAGGGTGGGACACAAATTTGAATGAATGAATGAATACTGAACAAGCTTAGGTTTGCAGAGGCAGGAAAGAGAGTTAATCTTTCATACATCAGTTCCCTGGCAACAGGCACTTTATGTTCATCTAGAAACAAGAAGGCCTGCTCACTTCTCCCTTGGTAGCCTCAACATCTTTTTACCTTGATCCTCTCCTCTTTTGTGTGATTGGTCAGAACATAACCTCTATAACAGGCATCCCCAAACTGCGGCCCTCCAGATGTTGCTGAACTACAACTCCCAGCATCCCTAGACACAATTTTTTGTGGCTGGGTATGCTGGAAGTTGTAAGTTCAGCAACATCTGGAGGACCACAGTTTGGGGATGCCTGCTCTATAATTTCCTTTTCCTGTCTACAGCCTCTGGCAAACAGCTTTGCTCTGAGTGGCTTCTCGAAGCCCGTATTTCCAAGCATCTGTCTTGGTTTCCTATCTTGTCTTGCCTTCTTCTCCAGCCTCAGTTCCCTTTGTCTCTTCTTCCCCTCTTGAGCCTTGTTGTGGCTTCCTAAATTTCCCAGTAATGCTTTATGACAGAATGCCTCATTCCAGCACTGCAAAATTCAGTCAGTTTTATTACACTACTACGATGACTATTACAAACATTTATATACCACTTTTCAACAGAAGTTCTCAAAGCGGTTTGCATAGAAAAATTAATGATGAATAAGATGGTTCCCCGTCCCAAAGGGCTAACTATTTAAAAAGAAACATAAGATAAACGCCAGCAGCAGCCGCTAGAGGGATGCTGTGCTGGGGTTGGATAGGGCGTATTGCTCCCTCATTGCTAAGCAGAAGTGATTTCACCAAAAAAGGTGCCTCTTTGCTCAGTTATCAGGGGTTACAGCATTTGGATTGTAGTGTGTATATGCATTGTGTTTTGTAGCTGCTTCCCTCACAAAGTAATTTTATAGAGATTTAGCTAAGAGTTTATTCAGAAACAACTCCATTTTCTTCTCCTCGTTTCCCTCCCTTTTCCTTTCTGACTCCACCCCCCACACTCTCTACAGCAGGGATTCTCAATGTTTGGTCCCCAGATGTTATTGGACATCAACGCCCATAATTCCCAGCCCTGGTTGCCTTTGGTTGGGGATTATGGGAGTTGAAGTCCAATAGCATCTGTGGACCCAATGTTGCGAATCCCTGCTCTACAGGATCCCCACTGGGACAAACTTGTCCCACTGGGACAAACTTCTAAACAACAAAAAATAAAATATACTGGATAGAATACAACACATTACTTTCGGGGCACTACCTAACTACCTATGTAGTTTGCACTACCTAACTACCCACCAAACGATGGATTCTAAGTGAGACCATGGACAAGCTGAAAGAGTCGGCCACAGTTGTGCCCTGGATCATTCTAAAGAACTGAAGTAGTTAATAGTTTATTACCACGGGCGCTTCCGTTGTTCTGAAGTTCTCACAATACAGTGAGGCCCGGTTTGGGAAGCTCAGCGGGGAGAGCAGGTTAAGCCCGCCCTCCCTGCAGACAATCAGGGCGGGAGCCCTTGGTGGCCGGATCGGCCGCCCAAATGGCTCCGTGATAGAGCCAGCGGGGGTTGAGGAGTTTGGGGGCCGCGCGGCAAGCGCACGGGGCATACTGGGGAGACCCTCGAGCCGGGAGGCTGCTTTTCAGCCTCCCGCCAGGGGTCTATTCATGAGTAACCACAGTGCGGAGCTGCACCGCGGCTACTCACGATTTTAAAAACCGGGTTTGGGGAGAGCTTGCTCCGCAAACCCAGTTTAAGGGGCAGGCTGCTTGAGCGGGTTACCCGCTCCAGAACCACCGGGCTCTCAGCCGAGCCCGGTGGTTCTCACGATTGTAGAAAATCGGGCTAGCGGAGCCTAGCCTGATTTTCTACAATCGTGTGAATAGCCCCAGTAGCTCCTGTACCAGTCTTAAGATTGCTCAGGCCCAGCTTTCCTATAACTGAACATGTAACTGATCGGTTCCTTCACGCTTGTGGAATAGATCAGACAGATTGACATGTTCAGTCAGAAGAGTACAAGTTTCCCAGTTTCTGTCCGTGAATTGCCTCAGCCCTCTTATTTATTTATTCGCTTGCTTGCTCTTTCAAAAATTAATGCTTGACTTTAGTTTTTGGTTTCTTCAAAGAACTTGGTCGTGTTCAGAGGCTTGTTGCATTCTTCAAGTCCAGCCCTGTAAATTTGCTCTTAGCTGCAGAGCTTAGAGATTCCAGCAGCTAGAATCCAAATAACTTTAGAGTGAGTTCAGTGCTTCCATGGCACCATTGGTTTTGTCTTTCTTTCCATTCTACATGGCAAATGGCTTTGGAAACTGAAGGGGAAAATCTGCTTGTGTGATGACATGAGGGTCTGTGCTTTAAAAAAAAAAAAAAAGAAGAATCCTCTGGACATGCCCAGGCTTCAGAGTGCACCCCAAGTAGCATTATGGATCCTAGTCAGTGGGTTTGTGATACAGCATCTAAACCCTGGCAGGTTTGGATCCAAACTAGATCCCAGTCAGGTGATCCCAGCTCATCTCTTGAACAGTTGCCAGAGCTGAAAAAGAAGAAAGGGACATAGGAAGTTCCCTTACATCACAGGAGTCCCTTGGTCCATCTAGCTTAGTATGATCTGTACTGACTGGCAGCGGCGCTCCAGCAGCGCTCTACACTGTCTGGCTGCAGCAGGAGTCTCTCCCAGCCCTACCCAGATATGCCAGAGAGTGAACCTGGGACCTTTGGCATGCAAAGCAAGCAGATGCTCTACCACTGAGCTGCAGCTCCATCCCTTAAGGGGGAATATCTTACAGCAGATAGTGCTCACATGTAGTCACCCATCCAAATGCAAACCAGGGCAGAACCTGCTTAGCAAAGGGGACAATTCATTCTTGCTGCCACAAGTCCAGCTCTCCTTTCCAAAAATTGAACAGCCTCATTGTTGGGCTGCAAGGGAAACCCCAAGCACCAAGTCACAGATCTGACTTCATGCCAGTTGGGGAACAGTGGATCTTAAAATCTGATAGATCCACATAGCAGCTTATATTGGACTTTAATTTTAGACAACACTCATGTCTAGAACCTGATTTGAGTACATCATACACTAGTCCAGTAGTATCACCAGGTCACTACGTTTCAGTTGAGTTATAACCAATTATGTCTGTGTGCTTCAGTGAAATACCCTGCACTTAACTCACTCCAAAAATGACTGCCCTCTTGTTTAAGAAAAGATAGCAACATAGGAACATAGGAAGCTGCCATATACTGAGTCAGACCACTGGTCCATCTAGCTCAGTATTGTCTTCACAGACTGGCAGCGGCTTCTCCAAGGTTGCAGGGAGGAATCTCTCTCAGCCCTATCTTGGAGATCCAAGGTATGTTTGTAGTCTGTAGATCATAGTTTGGTTAAGCTATCATCTTCTACATTTGACAGTGTTACTTTGGATACCCCAAAACAAAATGTTTGGCTTCTTTTTCTCCAGCAACTGGATTCTGTAAACTTAATGACAAGCATAGAACAAACTGGAAGAGTGTAAGATCTGACTTCTAGGAAGCATGTAGTCCTAAGACTCCTGGAACAACTCAGGGTTTTCAGATTCCAAATTAGAAGTCCTTCGATCATGGCTGCAAGGCTAAAAATCAATTTCATATTTTCTGAGTTAATACTATGGCTTGCACTTAACAGACATAGAGACTAATAAGGTATGCAGAAGGAGTAAAAAGCAGCACACAAAAAATTGAGGCCTTAGCCTTGGCGATGATCCAGCACAATGATGTTTCAACCAGATTTGAAAAAAAAATCAATAACATCTGTGGTATAATGGTTAATTAAAGAAGCTCTTCAGCAGAGCTCAAGATGAGAGTCTCGGCCTGCAATTCAGGCAGCTGAAGCTTGATTATCAGGAAAGAATGCTTTTTAGCTATGAGTGGATAGGCCAAAAGCTGCAATGTGTAGAAATGGGGAGAGAAACTGCTTTGATTTTAACTTTCTTTAAGTAATCAATACATGGTGTTCACCTGCATTAGGAGCCAAAGTCTGCTCCAAACTTCATCAAAAATTTCTAGCCACTGATTTTGGAAACAGCACGCTTTAAGTCAACAAAACGCGACTGACGAATGTGTCAGATGAGTGCATATTCTTTTGAAGGAATTAAAACCAATTCTCCACTTGCCAGTTCAGATCCATCCCACTGCCAAGTGATCTCTGTGGTTGCCACCTTCCACACTTGTGTGCCCACCTCATGCCATGGTGTGCCTATGACATGTATCGTATTACCCGAGACTCTAGGGCAGAACTCAAATGAACACTTTCTTTGGAAGTCAGGAGAGGTAAAATGTCTTTTCAATAATATGTTTATTTACCAAAGTTGGCCATCTTCTTTTTTTCTGAGAGACTTCCTCTGTCTTTAAAAAACCTCTAACAAGCAAAAATTAAGCCAGGGAAGCTTTTCTTGTGCAGCTGCAATGATGGGAAATTTCACCTGCTGAATTTCTGCAACAGGTAAAGGAACAGGAGCCCTGCCAAGAAAAAAAGATGTCAAACCTTCCTAAACAGACTAAACTGGTTTTCTAGTCCCCCATCTAGGTGGATGAGTCTTATTTTTATTTTATAGAGATAATGGCCCATTTTCCTGCATCAGGTTATTCATTTATGAATTTATTCATTAATTTGTATTATATTATTATTTCTAGCCATTTTCCAGGCAATGTTGGCTCCTAAAGCAGATTATAACAATTAAATCTAGCAAATGGTGCAATATGGCCAGTCATTACTAGGCCAAAGAGAAAGCAGAGTTGGGCCCAAAGTTGCTGTGAGAAATAGCCGTTGGGCATATTTGAAGAACAGAAGAAGGCAAGATCCAGAAAGCTATGCAGAGAGCTTTTGTGGTGTGGAAGTCAGGGGACTCTCATGAGTGGCCATCCAACACAGCATAAGGAATTGTCATTTCTGCTGCATGTGCAGAGGTGATAAGGGAGAATCCCAGAACTGTGTTGGAGGGTGGAACAGTGCAAAACTGGGATTGGTAGGTTTTCCTGTGTAGTTGTAAAGAAGAAGATACTAATCTATTTTGTGTAACAAATAGGAACTTGTGAGGAATTAATCACAGAAAGGAAGCGGGGCACAGACTTCTTTTGGAATTTATTTATTTCTCTTTCCCCTGGCAATACTGTATTTAACTGAATCCAAGATTAGTTTTTTTCCAAATTTTTTGATATTAGAAATCAGGAGGTCATCTTAAATTCAGAGCCCGGTTCCTTTCTAGTAAATGCAAGTATGACCTGTAATTAACCTCTACTTTTAAAGAGAGTCATCTTAAATTCAGAGTTGTCTTCTGTTCTGGTAAATATGCCATATCAATCACTGGAAGGGGAGATTGGGCTCAGAAACACAGAGATTCTCCAGTGGTGATCCATAGACCATTGAAGGACTGCAGTCCACTTTCAGGGCATCCACAAAACATTAGGGAAATAACAGAGGAAATGCTGAAGGCCTTTTCCAGATCAAGCAGTATTGAATAACACCTACAGTAGCAAACACCTAATTAAAACTCAGCTGCAGCCTCAAAGTACAGCTCTGGTGGATGTTATAAACATGTGAAATGAAAGGAATGGAGCAGCATTGCTAGCTAGCAGGTAAGCATTGCAGCCGGGCTTGTGCATAAGTACTGTTCCTTAAATAGTTCAGTGGCACAGGTGACATGCAAATCTAGCAGTTGTGAAATACAAAGGACAATGGGTTGAATAAAGATCATAGGTCATTACTACAGTTTTTAACTTCCTGCTGATGAGTTTAAGTGCTTTCAAGTGCTTACATGTTTTCTATCAGGCCACTAGATATTGTTGTTACTGTAATTCTAGTCGTTTTCAGTATACAGAATACTCGGCAACTCTTATCTTATCTATCAATCCTGTATGTAGACTGATTAGACCCATTAGACTGATGGTTAACATGGCACCATCACTTTGTTCTTTTAGATGCCAGGTGAAGCCCTTTCTATTCACTCAGGTTTTTAAAAATTGATTTTTTAAAAAAGTTTTTAAATTGGGTGTGTGTGTGGTGATTTGATGTGTTTGATGTGGGTTTTTTGGATGTTTTAAAGTTGTGTTGTGAGCCACCCAGAGAACAATTTGTTATGGAGCAGCTAACAAATAAAGCAGTTTATTAGTAGTAGTATGCCCAAAGCCATTTCGTAAACTCAGTATGTAACCAATTTTCTTATTTTATACACAGGCTACTGGTGTATATGGAATTTGTTCCTAATAACAGAGCTTACTTGCCACCTGTACCATCTTTTTTTTAAAAAACCCAAAAACCTGTGGTTGACAATGTTCCTTAAGTGCTGAGAGAGTGGATTCTGGAATTCTGAAAATATTAATGCTTATTGGTTAGCTCAACACAATTGAGAGGATAATGCAGTAAATATAGCATGCACATTTGTAAGAAAAATAAAACAAAGGATCAATTTAAAAAATTTGAAAGTCAGCCTAATTTGGCACCATTTTATGGGAAGCTTGAGCCTTTCTTGTTACAGCAATGAGAGGCTTGATTGTGGGTCTGGAAGGAAGCAAATCCAACCTCTCAGAGTAAGATTCTATCCACAAACTGTCATACAAAGCCCATACAAAGTGCAGCAACTGTCATGAGAGCTCAGAGGAAGATAGCCATTATAGGCTAAGACTACTTTATTGTGTATCAGGAAGAGACAAGTTCAACAAGAAGTACAGGCAGGAAGAAGGGTGCCACCTACTGGCTGGTCATATTGCAACACATCTCCACACAGCAACCACTGTTCTGCCAAGGTGGTGGCAATATTTTTTGACCTACACTGACCCAAGGCAGCATTGCATCCCAGAGTAGTTATGGGTATTCAAGATGGCATCCATCAAGTCATGGTGTGGTCTTTTGGTAGCAAGGATGAATTGTCCCCTTTGCTAAGCAGGGTCTGTCCTGGTTTGCATTTCAGTGCTCACGTCTTATAGTGTGAGCACTATAAGATATTCCCCACAGGGGATAGGGCCACTCTGGGAAGAGGACCTGCATGCTTGCATGCAGAAGGTTCCAAGTTCCCTCCCTTGCATCTCCAAGATAGAGCTGGGAGAGACACATGCCTGTAATCTTGGAGAAGCTGCTGCTAGTCTGGGTAGACAATACTGAGCTAGATGGACCAATGGTCTGACTCAATATAAGGCAGCTTCCTATGTTCCTTTGCCAGACAGCAGCAGTTGTTCCTGTCCTCAGAATGCAAGCACTTTTGGCCACATTGATGGCCACGCTTGGACCCAACTCTGCACTGGCTGCTTTCTGGTCTAGCCAATGCACTTGATGACATCACCAAACCAGCACGGCCATGGAGGCTCAGTGAGGCAAAACTGCCCCCAATCTCAGGTGAATAAGTAGCCCCTTTAGAACAGGTCTGTTCTAGCTGGGGTCAGGGCAGATCTGCCTTAGTGGATCTCTGTGGCAGTGTTGACTCAGTGATGTCATCAGGCCACATTGGCTTGACCTGAGAGTGTCCAGTATGAGTTGGGGTGCTTGCATCCCAATATGAGAATTGTGAAAGGGGAGACCCAGTTCAGGGGTACTAGAACCGCTACCCTGGGGGGGGCAGTGCGGGAGAGCGGCAGATAGGTCCCAGAAACTTGTGGCCCCTGGACATTCGTTCCACTGTGCATGGCAGTTTCTGTTGCCACCAACAGAAGTGGAGGTGGCAGTGAAAAGCAAGTAGTGATTTTCATTATTAAACATCAAAATTGGATTGGAACCCTCCACATGGGTCCAACACTAAAAGGACTTAGCTCAAATAGACCTGAAATGAGCCAGGAGTAGGTGCATCAGCACAAATGAGGCTCTGAAAGGAAATTATTTTGCACACCTCTAGTGCAAAAGGGGCCATGACTGCAGCCTCAGAAAAAACTACCAATCCCAGAAGGACCCGGACTGCTCAAGGACCTAGAAGGAAAAGTGTTGTTGTTGTTTTAAGAAAGAAGTCCCTTTTAAACTCAAGCCACAGAAGGCAGCTGTGTGTGTGCATGTGTGCTTCCTCCAAAATGAATATCAAGCAACATGTAGCCTGACCCGTGCCCATAGTAAATAAAGAGTCAAGTAAGTAAAAGGTCCCCCCCCACCAGGTCCTGTAATGCTGCCTCATTGTGGCATGGGGGAGTGTTCCTAGGAGGGATGAGTGAAGTACGCTGGGAGGTATACTCCCAGTAGGGTCACCCAAAGTGCAAAGGTCATCCCAGCTGCCCAGCTAAAGCAATCAGGCACCTATATTGGACAGCAGTGATACAGGAAGGTGCTAGAGGTGGACAATCACTTCAGTGACAATGACAAAGGCATCATTTCATACTGCCTGGGAGAAGGCAATGGTAAACCACTCCTGTATTTTACCAAGAAAACCACATGGATAGACAAAATAGAAAGACAGTCATCCTGGAGAGAATCTGTCTATGTGGTTGCTAAGAGTCGACACTGACTTATTATTTTATTTATTTATTTATTTATTTATTTGATTTATATACTGCCCTTCCAAAATGGCTCAGGGTGGTTTACAATTAAAACAACTTATAAAACAATGAAAAGCTAAAACAAATTAAAAACAATAAAACAACAACTGACAATTTAAAAACATTTTAAAACAAAAAGTAAACATTGTCCCCAGACCCCAGCTCAAGAAAACAGCTCAAGACTTGATGGCACTTAACCAATCAATCAAGTAAAAGGTCAAGGCCCATTGTCATATGTCAGTAGTTCTGCTGACAGACATGCTTTCCTGACAGACATGCATGGATCTGCAGTGGGGAAAGCGGCACCTGTTGAATTTCTGCATAACTACTAAACTGGTGTTTTATAGTTTTTATTGTTTTAACTGATGTTTTAATGTTATTTTTATGGAGTTCTATCTATCTATCTATCTATCTATCTATCTATCTATCTATCTATCTATCTGTTAAGAGATTTAATATACCGCCCAATCCACAAACAAGAACAGTCAATTATTATATTTTAATTTTTGTAAACCGCCTAGGGATGTCTTATGAAAGGCCGTATAGAAATTGAACAATCAATCAGTCAGCCAAACTATCAGTATGAACTATGCTAGCTTAATGATTCATTCATTCTTGCAATCCCAGCTGTGGCCACTACACTTTTCTAACAGAGGCTCCTGTTCCTTTAACAGTCACTGCAGCTGTTATGGGAGCAGGAGCCTCTGTCCAAGTGTAGTGGCTGCAGCTGAGATGGCATAAGGTCCACAAGGAAACTAGTACAGCTACTGTGCTGCTTACTGAATAGATGGGATGATATTGTAAAGATAGCTTTTCAGAAAGGCTTTTGGTACTGCCTGATTCTCCAGCTGCTAGTTGTTTGACTTTTTGGCTGCTGTTCTTGAACAGTGAGCTATATATTGGATTGTGGGTTTTTAAAATTGTCATGTTGTTTTGGATGTTGTTTTGGATTTAATTTTTTTTAATGGATTTTTGTAAACTGCATTTTCATTGTTAGGAGATAAAACGTTTCTTAAATATGGGAATATATGCAACTTAGGGGGAAATTTATTTATTATTATTTATTTGATTTTTATACCGCCCTTCCAAAAATGGCTCAGGGTGGTTTGCATTAAAACAAACTAAAATCAATTAACTATTAAAATCAAACACCGTAAAAACAACATATAACCATTATTAAAACAATTAAAACAGTTTGTAAAACCCTGGAAAACCAGACAGAACTTTTTGGTTTAAAAACCCTGGAAGGCCAGGCCAAACAGATAGGTCTTAAGGGATCTCCTGAAGGCTAATAATGAACTCAGATTATGGATTTCTGCCAGGAGTGCATTCCACAGCCCAGGAGTGGCTACAGAGAAGACGGACCTCCTCAGATGACCTTAATGTGTGGTGGAGATTGTGCAGAAAAAGGCGCTCTCTTAGATAACTCGGACTGAAGCCATTCAGGGCTTCTATCTATCTATCTATCTATCTATCTATCTATCTATCTATCTATCTATCTATCTATCTATCTATCCATCCATCCATCCATCCATCCATCCATCCATCCATCCATCCATCTATCTATCTATCTATCTATCTATCTATCTATCTATCTATCCTCCGTTCAAACCTATGTCTCTGGGTGGCCAACAACAATTAAAACACATATAAAAGTTAAAACAGGTCAACATAAAACACATATAAAGTTAAAACAATACAATAATTTAAAAACCATAAAATTAAACTAACAGCATTTTTTATTAAAAACCCGAGGAATCTTGGGTAAAAAAGGGGTTTTCAAATGTAGCTAGAGATGGAGAGGATCGTAACTCAGCAGGGAGCACATTCCACAATCTTGGGGCAGCAACCAAGAAGGCCTGTCTCTGTGTGACCACCAAACAAGTTGGTGGTACCTGGAGATGGACCTCCTCAGATGACCTCAGTGGGCGGCGGGGTTCGTAGCGAAGAAGATGCTCTCTTAAATACCCAGGCTTTAAAGGTAATAACCAGCACTTTGTATTTTGCCTGGAAACATATCTGCATCCAGTGCAACTGTTTTAAAACAGGCATAATATGGTCTCTCTGGGTTGCTCCAGAGACCAATCTGACTGCTGCATTTTGAACTAACTGAAGTTTCCGAACTACATACAAAGGCAGCCCTACATAGAGCGCATTGCAATAGTCAAGCCTGGAGGTTACCAGCTGATGCACCACTGTTTTGAGGCTGTCCTTGTCAAGGAATGGACGCAGCTGTCGAATCAGCTGAAGCTGATAGAAAGCTCTCCTGGGCATAGCAGCCACCTGAGAAACCAGGGTGAGGCTTGGGTCCAGGAGTACTCCCAAGCTGCATACCTGCTCCTTCCAGGAGAGTGTAGCCCCATCCAGCGCAGGAAGATCTAACTCATCCCTCAGATTCTGAGCCCCTACAATGATCACCTCCGTCTTGCTTGGATTCAGTTTCAATTTGTTATACCTCATCCAGTCCATTACGCCTGTAGGCAGGCATTTAAGGAATGAATGCCATTTCTTGATGATGAAGATGAAAAGGAGAAGTAGATTTGGGTGTCATCAGCCTGAAAACACTCAGCACCCAATCTCCTGATGACCTCACCCAGAGATTTTATGTAGATATTAAAAAGCATTGGTGACAGAATGGAGCCTTGAGGGACTCCATATAACAGCTCCCATTTTGAGAAGCAACTGTCATCAAGCTCCACCAACTGGAATCTACCTGAGAGAGAGGAGCAGAACCACTGCAAAGCAATGCCTCCTATCCCCAACTCCCCCAGGAGATCCAGGAGAATACCATGGTCGATGGTATTGAGTGCCACCGAGAGTTCCAAAAGAACCAGCAGAGTCACACTCCCTCTGTCAATTCCCTGGTAAAGTTCATCCATCTGGCCAACCAAGGCTGCCTCAACCCCGCAACCAGCTCTAAAGCCACTTTGAAATGGGTCTAGATAATCAGTTTCCTCCAAGACTGCCTGGAGCTGGTCAGCCACCACCCTCTCAATCACCTTGCACAACCAAGGGAGATTGAAGACTGGCCTATAACTATCCATCACTAAGGGGTCCAGAGAAGGCTTCTTAAGAAGCGGTCTAACTTCTTCAAACATGGAGGCACCCTACCCTCCCTCAGCGATGCATTTATGATATTAACCAGGCCACCTCCAACAATCTTCCTACTAAATAGAAGCGGCCAAGTTGGGCAAGGATCCGGAGAACAAGTGGTAGGCTGCACCGCCCCAAGCAGCTTGTCCACATCTTGTCACAGATTGAAACTGATCAAATCTAATACTGCAAGAGGGATTGCTGGACACCTCCTTCATAGTCCCTACAAAAGTAGTGGAGTCCAAGTTTGCCCGGATACAGGAAATTTTGTCCACAAAGAACCCATTAAAAGCATCACAGCAGAATGTTTCCAGGGACAGGTTTAAAGCAGAAGGAGCAGAAATCAAACTTCTCAGAACCCAGGATAGTTCTGCTAAAAGCGAACCTGTGGATGCAATGCGCGCAGACCAAAATCTCTTTTTTGCTGCACACACCACTATCACATAAACCTTCAAATGAGTTCCCTGCTGCATCCTGTCAGATTCAAGCTGAGTTCTCTTCCACTTGTGTTCTAGTTGCCTACCCAACTGCTTCAGCCCCCTCAACTCCTCAGTATACCAAGCGGCCATTTTAGAAGCAGGTCGGAAGGGGTGCTTAGGAGCAATCATATCTACTGCCCTGGTGAGTTCCCTGTTCCAGGTTCCCACCAGGGTATCGACAGAATCACCGGTCGCACCAGCTTCGAAACCCTCCAAGGCTTTTTGGAATCCTGCTGGGTCCAGCATCCTTTTTGGATGGACCATCCTAATAGGTCCACCACCCCTGCATGGGTGGATTGTGGCTGTAAAACCAACCTTAACCAGGTAGTGGTCCATCCATGACAATGGGGGAAACCACAGGATCCCCCACCCACAGAACACCCCCTGATCCAAACAAAAAACCAAATCGAGTGTGTGGCTGGCAGCATGAGTTGGTTCAGAAACTAACTGGGATAGGCCCATAATTGTCATGGCTGCTATGAACTCCTGAGCCGCACCAGATAAGCCAGCCCCAAAGTGGATATTGAAGTCCCGCAGCACCAAAAGTCTAGGAGATTCCAACACCAACTCTGTGACCAGCTCCATCAGCTCAGTTAGGGTCATTTGGGAGTGGGGTGGATGATACACCAACAGAATCCCCAATCTATCCATAGTACCCAGCATCATAAATACACTCAATATGTCAACTGTCTCATAGGGGCTCTGGTAAGGGAGATGGCATTCTTGTGGACCACAGCCACTCCACACACACACACCCGCCCACTTCCCCTAGCCTGCTCCATGACAGAGTAACCTGGTGGAAGAAGCTGAGCCCACACTGGACCACTTGCCTCCCCCAACCAGGTCTCAGTTATACATGAGCTCCCTCAACCATGATCAAATCATGGACAATTTTGGTCTTATTCTGAACTGACCTGGCATTGCAGAGGAGCAAGGCCAGACTCTGTGGGTAATTGGAGCTGCTCCCCCAAGCCTGAAAGTTGACAAGACAGTTAGAAGTGGAAACAATTACTAATTTCCCTTCCCCTATAATGGCCAGCAACTCTGCCAGTGCCAATTCTTCTATTCCCCACCACTACAGTAACAGCTGCCCTGGAACTGCCGGATGCACTCCCTGCATCACCCTGCTCAAGAGAGCCCAAACACATACCTGAAAAAAGGCCTGCACAACCCAATAAAAATAAAAGCCCAGCAACCTTGAACCCAGACCCCACAATATAACCTCCCCCTCAGCCCCCTTTGACGGCTGGCTTTGGTGGCCACCTATAGGCCAGCTGTGGCCTTCCTTAAATAGCCCCTGTGCCACTCCTCTCACAAGAGTCACCTGGGGCAAGCTGGTACAGTTAGTGCAGGCAGATGTCAGGGATGAGCACTCAAAAGGGAGAGAACAAAAACTCCAGCCAGGCTGAAATACTGAGACAAGCCGATATAAAGGCTTTTCTCCTGGCCAGCAAGAAGTGGGGAGGAAAGGTGTTATCAAAAAAAAAAAAAAAAAAAAAAACACGCATAGCATAGCAAAAAGCTAGCATAGTTGCTGCATGGAGCACTCTTGCTTCTGCATAAACAAACACACCGTGGCTGAGCGGCTACCTCTCATCCTCAGTCTTCCATTTGCATTATGGGGATAATAACACTGACTTATCTTACAAAGCTGGATTACTGAGACCACATGCTATCATGTATCCCCAGCCTGAAAAAGGAATTTTCTAGTACCTGCTAGACTAGTGCTTTTCAGGTGGTGAGGGTGGGTGGGTTCTGGGCGAAGAAGGTGAAAAGGGACACTTTTAAATTTCAATTTCTCAAGGCCTTCTTCTTCTGTGCTATACAGCTGTCAGCCCCAAACCTGAACATTTTATTGCTTTATAGGATCCAGGGAAGGGGGGGGGAAATGTCCTTTTCCATTTCTTCCCTCCAGAAACATCCTTGTATAATTCAGGGAGAGTTGTTCTCAGCCTCATTGCACGCATCCCTCCAACCTCATACTTCCTCCTCCAGGTGTGAAAACACAATGGACTGATTTGGGAAGAGGTCCCTGCACAACCTTGATGCACATGCAGAAGCACATGCTCTGGCCTGCATATCCTGTCTATGGTCCTGTACTAGCGCAGTGGTCCTACAAGATAGTTTGACAAAGTTTGAAAAGGCGGACAGTATTTCAAAAGAAGTCGCCTCATGGCACGATATATCATGACTCCATATATAATAACTCTGTTCTCTCTCTTAGTTAGAGATCTGTATTTACAACTTATTTTATTTTTTAGTTCAATTTATATACCACCCTTTCAAAAGTGTCTCAGGGCAGTTTACAATAAAATAAAAAACACATAATAAAACAATTAAAATAAGGAAACATTTAAACCAGATTAAAACACATTAAAATTAAAACTAAAACTAGTTATCATTAAAAGCCAGTCTAAAAAGATGGGTCTCTAAGATCTTCAAGAAAGATAATCCTCTTATATCCATGGGGAGCACATTCCACAAACTAGGGATAACAACTAAGAAGGCCCTATTGCAGGTTGCTACCAGATAAACTGGTGGCACCCAAAGACGGACCCCTTCTGATGATCTTAATGAGTGGAGCGGATTTTGTAGAGAAGCCACCCTCTCAGATAACCCGAACCTAAGCCATTCAGAGCTTTACAGGTAATAACCAGAACTTTGTACTTTGCCCAGAAACATATCGGCAGCCAGTGCAACTGTTTAAGAACAGGCATAATGTGGTCTCTCCGGGATACCCCAGAGACCAATCTGGCTGACGCATTTTGGACTAACTGAAGTTTCCGAACTACATACAAAGGCAGTGCTACAAAGACCGCATTTCAGTTGTCCAACCTGGAGGTTACCAGCTGGTGTACCACTGTTTTTAGGTCGTTCAGCTTCATTTTATTATCCCTCATCTAGCCCATTACTGCCTGTAGGCAGGCATTTAAGGGGCTAATGCCACTTCCTGATATTGATGACAAAGAGAAATAGATTTGGGTGTCATCAGTACCCTATGTTTAGCGAGACTGTGCACACTCAAGAGAGAATCTAGTGGTTAACACACAGATGAAACTATTAGATTTTCAAAATGGGTTAAAGTAGTCTTTTAAGAAGCCAAGATGTGCAGAGAAGAATTTGGTTCATATGTTTAGCCAGAACAGCACTGAATGAACAGCACTGATGAGCAGTGTGGTATGAGCCCCTCCCACCATGCAGAAGGAGGTGCTCCTTCTCTTCTCCATCATGCAGATCATCTGCAGTCTAAGTTAGGGCTTCTACACAAATACCCAATAATGCAACAATTCTGTTTGCATGCTTCTACTCAAAAAGCAGAGAGGGAGACAGAGAATAGCACAAATTGGATCTCCAAGCGATGAGCTGTTCCCATGCAGGCCCCGACATGGGAAGTTATCAAGATGGTGGAGGAGATGGGGCTCACACGACTCCTTCTCTGTGCTGTTTCAGCGCTGGTTCCTGTGAAATGCATGAACTGGGGCATAATGTTTTTATTGTAGAGCAGCCTTGGCTATGGAGAAATAGGCCATTTTAACTGATTACTCAGAGTCTTTGTTTATTTTTCTTTGCTGCTTTGAGAGCTGTATAAGAAGTTGGGTATCACATCTCTGCTTTAAAAGAGCAGTGCACTTGTTCGCTGCACTGACAAGTCTCCTGCTGAGCTCTCATCTCTGGCAAAGTAGAGCGATGTTGTACAAATGAACTACTTGTACAGTAGAGTCTGGGAAGGAATCTTTGAGCAATGATAGCAACAGGGCTCTCTAAGTATCTCCACTGAAGGCATTCCTAAAATTCACTTCCTGAAAAGGGAACCTTTTAAGTTAAACAGCCAGTTTTTTTGTCTAAGAGAAAGTGCAAGCTAATCACACACACACACACACACACACTCCAAATGTCATAATAAGGGAAATCCTCACTCTTTAAGCTAAGGTTGCCAATTCTCCAGGAGTGTCCAAGAATCAGCATCAGCCCCCAAGTGATTGTTGAAAGTAATCCTGGAGATTTTAAGAGCTTGATATTGTGTAAAATATGGAATGGGGAATAAACTCAGAAATAAATTCAGTTCAAGTTGGCAACCTACTTAAAACAGAAATGTTAAGCTCTGTGACAAGAATCTATTGCAAAACACAAGGAATCTGTATGCAATTTGTTTAGATTTATCGATAAAAGTTGTGTCACACAGCCGCTGACCAATTAGAGCCTTGTTTGGATGTAGAAAGGCCTAGCTCAGATTTTCTAAGATCTGTCACACTGCGTATGTGTAAACTCATGATTTTTCTTCTACTCTTCTAGTCATCTAGGATTATATGGTAGTCTGAGTCTTCCGCAGTCAATTCATGTTTCATAGATGTTCTGTCCAGATGATCTGTCTGAAAGTATTGATACTAATCAAGATGACAATTCATACAATGAAGAATAAGGTAGTAAGCAACTCCTATGCTACTGTAGTTCAGGAGCTGTACGCGCTTCCTGTTTGCCAATCTGTCAGCTGAAAACAGTGGCCCTTCACCATTCCCAATTTGCCCTTGACAGCAAGAGGGTGGAGAGGTTGCTTCTTATCTCACTTGTGTGCGAGAGAAAACAACCAATCCACCCACCTGCTGGCAAGAGCCAGTGTGAGGTGGGCAGCAAAGGAAGGAGGAGAAGGTGTAGGAGAAGAGGAGGGAGGGAAGATGAAGGCAGTGAGGAGGTGACAAAGAGGGGGCAGGGTCTCTCCAAAATGCTGGAGTATCACACACAACCATTTCAACACTCCCTCAAAGTGCAACTCTTTTAGGACGCATGTACTGGCGCATTAAGCGCAAATCATCAAGAAAAAAGTTGAATAATGCTGTTGTCAGTATTGGCACTGTATCAAAGTCACTATAAATCCCTCCCACGTATTAACTCCCCCCTATCACCTAATGGCACAGTAGGGAAGTAACTTGCCTAGGGAGAAAGAGGTTGCTGCTTTGATTCCCAGTTGGTATGTTTCCCAGATTATGGGAAACTCCTATATTGGGCAGCAGCGATATAGGAAGGTGCTGAAAGGCACCATCTCATACTACGTGGGAGATGGTAATGGTAAACCCTCCTGTATTCTATGAAAGAAAACTGCATGGCTCTGTGGTCTCCAGGAGTTGACACAGACTCGGTGGCACAACTTTAACCCTAGGATAGCGAAGGAGGAGTAAATAGCCATTTGGGAAACCTCAGGGACCCTCTAACCCAGGGGTGGGGAACCTTGGCCCTCCAGCTGTTTTTGAACTACAACTCCCATCATCCCGAGCCACAATGTGCTCTAACCCATCTGCTGCTGAGCACACAATTACAGATAGTGCCTCAGATCCTTTTTAAAACTGACAGATGATTAGCAAACAGGAGCACACACAGCTCCCGAACTAGGGTAGGAGGCTCCTACCCTATCCTTCATCATGTGAACTGCCCTAAGATTACAGCTAAGTTTTATTGAACCTGCTTCAGGGATTCTTGGAAGAGATTCCATTTAACTTAAATTTAGAAAATTGAAAAATTAAACTGATATGGGCTCACAGTGTGCAAATACCAAATATAACTGTTCTTGAGAAATCAGGCAAAGAACTGTCTTCTTTGCCTTATTGCTGGAAGGACAGGGGCACATGGCCTTGACATATCAGCTTCCTAGCCTCACCACAAACTTTTAATCTGGACTGACAGGCTCAGTAAGTTTACTTAGGCAAAGGTTCCATCATGCAAGAGGGTAAATAACCTTTCTGGTGAGTATTTCCCTTCTTCTTAAACAGAGGTGGTCATCTGATGGGTAGGAGGTTGCTCTGGGGCCAGTAAGGATATGTCCAAACAAACTCTGACCCAGCCTGGAGATACTTGAATTCAGTGCCCAGAATGGAAACTCTGCAACATTGTATTCAGCCCCAAGTACTAAACTTTAAGGGGTCTAAAGAGACAAAGCGAGCGGAGAACTCAAAAGATGCACTATCATTATTGAAGAACCAGATCCAAAACCTGAAACTAAGATTCCCCCACTTGGGGGTGGGGAAGAAAAGTCCAGGGGATGAGACAGACTGGGAAGAACTTATGATCCAGACCCTCATGACCCATACCAAGGGGACCTTCCACACTAGAAGAACTGGGGGAACCCATGCCAGCACCTCCACCACAACCCAGAAACACAGTCCTGTCCTAGTCCTCTGATGTAGAGGAGTCCCCTGAGGATCTATTAGTATTAGCAGAGACCTTGCCCTCCCAGTTGCTGGAGCCAGTGCTAATGGAATCAGGTAAGACCCGTTTAAGAAAATGATCCTTTTCCTCTGGTGGTAGGAGATCCTCAGGAAGGGCTAGGAACTGAGCATGCTCGAGACAGAACTGGACCATGTGATTCTTGTGGGCGTAGCTAGCTCCCCAGTTCCAGTTCTGTCTCGCTCAGGACTAGACGTTTTGGTTACTCAAAAGTTTTTCGCTTTGATTTTATATCGTTTACGTTAGTCCTTATGGACATTTCGCATGCTGAGGAGCTGTTACAGGGCTCAATGTCGGAAGCTTCTGAATTGCCGCAGCACCTGGGCAATACGTGGGGAAATCACTCCGCCCTGATAGTTTCTCCCTCCACCATTGTCTCTCCCCAGCCTTCTGATACCGCAGCGCCAGTGGCGCTGGCGGCAGAACCCTCTTCGTCTGGGCTATTGACTTTAAACGTTTTTTTAAAATCTAAGCATTTGGGAGATCAAACTGCCAAAAAGAAACGAAAGCGCAAAGATACCCTCATCAAAGTGGAGGGACACAAGCGGCTAAGCGAAAGATTGTTGATTCAGGCGGTGTGCCGCCGATTGAAATCCAAAGCGCAGACAAATGGCGCAAAGAATAAAGAGGGGCATAAAAAGCGATCGGCTAGTAAATTTGGCGACCGGTGCCCGGTGGGCAACCTTCTGGTGACTGACCCTTCGCCCCAAGAGAGTATATTAGGGGCTGTTCCACGGGCTACTTCTCCTCCTGGGATCACTGCACAGGAGAACTTGCACAGAGCAGATCCTTCTGCAAATTCCCCTGTAAAACAAGATCCGTTCTCTCCTAGAGCCAAACAGTGGTTAAGGGAATTTTTTAGGCGGGAAATTCTGCAGGAGCCCCCTGTAGCTGTAGTTCCATTAACATTGTTGCAAATGGACCCTGTTCCCTCTAACAGGCTCCCTCTTGTCACAGTTGCTCCAGACCCAAGTCAAGGAAGCAAAACCAGTCACAGGCGGACATCCAACAGGAGAGGTTCAGGCAGACTTTCATCTTCGTCTCCTGATTCTAGCCCCAGGCGTAGGGCCATTCCCCTATCTGAGCAGGGCAATTTCATATCCAGACCTTTCCCACACAGACCTAAGAGAAAGCGCAGGTGCTCTTCCTCTTTGTAATCCTCCACTAATGAGGCACAACAACGTAAACACCACAAAAAGGTGGTTACATTGGTTCCTTCCATACCCCCTCCTCCTCCATCCGCACCTCCTCTCATGTCCACCCTTCCTCCTCCACCCGCACCTCCTCTCATGCCCACCCTTCCTCCCTTATTACTCGACCGGTCCACACACACACCCCGGTTCACACACACTCCTCCTCTGATGGGGGATTGCCACATTCTCAGCCTGGGGAACCCTCTGCTCCCATCGATTCAGATAAGGAGGAAGGGGAGCTTTTGAATGAAGAGGTTGCTCCGCCTATTCCTAATTCGGCCAGGCTGTTTTCCTCTGCAGATTTCGAGATCCTGCTAGCAAAGGAAAAGTGGACAATTAATGATATAACTCCTCCTGAACCGGAGGGAATGGCTTCCAAACTAGACCAGTAGGTTTTCCCCACTTCTGAACTGGTGAGTCCAGTAGTTCCATTTCCTCCCTTGTTTCAAAGAGTCATGTGTGCGGAGTGGCATCGACCAACCGCTACTAAACCCATAGGTAACATTACCAAGAGACATTACTTGTTACCTACGGATGTTACTAAGCTCCTGGCCACCCCGAAAATGGATCCACCAGTGGTCCAACTGGTCTTGGGTACTGCAATTCAATCTGAGGGACAAGAAAAATTGAAGTCCCAGGAGGACCGTAGCTGTGATTCTCTCCTTAAGAAAGTACATGACGCCTCCTCCTCCTCTATAAAGATCTCGGCGACCAATTCCATCTTTGCCAGAGCATCCTTACTTTGGGCCAAGGAGCTTGTCCAGATAGTTCCTCCTGAATTGCCCAAACTTCGACAGGGCATTAATAAACTAGCGAAAGCGGCTGCTCTAATGGCTGATTCCAGTCTGAATAACATTCAACAATCCTCTAGGGCTATGGTTGCAGGGGTGGCGTTGCGTACGTCCCTCTGGCTTAAGGCCTGGAATGTGGATTACAAATCAAAGTTAGCCTTAACTTCTGCACCCTTTGCGGAGGGGGGGGGGGACTCTTTGGACCAGTTTTAGACCCGGTTCTTGTGGAATCTAAGGATAAGAAGAAAGTTATGCTCTACTCACGCGGGGGTTTTCGTGGTTCCTTTCGTAATTCCGCAAGGTCCTTTCGCCCGTATAGGCAATCCTTTAACCAGCCATACTCTTCCGGTTATAGTCAGAACTATCAGTCATGAGAGTCACAATTCACCCCTCCCAGAGGCGCCTTCCGACCGCAATGGAGGCAACGATTCAGAGGCAATCACAGAGGATATTCCCACAAGCAATTCAGTTCATTTGCCAACCAAAAGAAGCAATGACGCCACTCTGGTAGGCGGCCGACTATTGGACCACGTTACCACCTGGATGTCCTCAACCTCCGACACCTGGGTATTAGACGTAGTGTCCGATGGTTACGACATCGAACTTTCGTCCAAACCCCACGACAGATTCATCCCCACACCAAAATCTTCAAATCCCATCAAACACATACGGATGTGTCAAGCAGTACATTATCTACTTCAGATGCGGGCAATCGAAACGGTTCCAGATACCTAACATTTTCTAGGCACCTACTCCATTCTGTTCCTTGTTCCAAAGAAAGACGGAACCTGGAGGGCTGTACTAGATCTGAAGGCATTCATTCGTTTCGTTCAGAAAAGGAAATTTTGAATGGAATCCTTACACACCATAAAGGAGACCATTCAATCAGGGGATTTTCTAGCCTCAATAGACCTTTCGGAGGCTTACTTGCATATTCCCATCAGAAAGGGTTCCCGCAGACACCTACGCTTCGCCTACGATGGGAACCATTACCAGTATCGCGCGCTCCCCTTTGGCCTATCATCCGCCCCCCGGGTGTTTACCAAGGTGATGGTAGCCCTGGTGTCCCATCTCTGCCTCCAGGGCATACACATTCACCCGTATTTGAACGACCTTTTGGTCAGAGTTCGCACTCGGGAACAAGCCGCCAAGGATGTCCACATCACCCTACAAACACTTGCAGATCATGGCTTCGTAGTAAATCATCCCAAGAGCCACCTCAAACCCACTCAGGAACTGGTTCATCTAGGGGCTCTTTTCGACACAAATCAGGGGACAGTATCTTTGCCACCGGAACGCCAACTGACAGTTGCCCAACAACTATGCCTGCTCCTCTCCAAGACTTCGGAGGATGTTATGATTCTGGCCCAAGCATTGGGGTCCATGATTGCCTGTCTCCTCTGCACTCCATGGGCCAGATGGCACTCGCGCCCCCTACAATGGTTGCTCCTCCCTTGGCAGGACCAAATCATGGCTTGCTCCAGGAAGTCAATCAGGATCACTCGACGGGTCCGGGAATCCCTACATTGGTGGTTGTCCCCAGCCCTCAGTCGGGGCCATCCCTTGGAGGAACCTCCGCGAGTGATAGTAACCACGGGCGCCAGTCTATCGGGGTGGGGAGCCCACTGTTGGTCGCAAGTCACACAAGGCTCCTGGTCTCTGGAGGAGAAGGGACGACCCATCAACTGGCTAGAACTCAGGGCAGCCCGTCTGGCCCTTATCAGCTTTCAGCAGTTCCTTTGTCATTGACACGTCCTGATCAGAACGGACAACGTAACAGTGAAGGCCCACATCAACCGCCAGGGGGGCACCAAATCGAAGATATTGATGGAGGAGTCAGATCTTCTCTTCAGCTGGGCAGAGGACAATCTCCTATCACTTTTGGCGGAACACCTGAAAGGGGAGGACAACGAACTTGCAGATTGGCTCAGCCGCAAGGCTCTCGATCCAGGAGAGTGGTCTCTGCATCCAGAGGTATTTTGTCAAATGACTTAGATCTTGGGCCTTCCACAGGTGGATCTGTTCGCCTCTGCACAAAGCCATCAGCTTCCCCATTTTTATTCAAGATACCAATCCGCCCAGGCGGAAGCGACGGACGCACTTCACTCCCCATGGCCAAAAGCACTTCTCTACGCCTTTCCTCCAGTTCGCATCATCATGAAAGTAATCAAGAAGATGATCCTAGAGAGGGCCGAGCTTATTCTCATAGCTCCTCACTGGCCTCGCCGGCCTTGGTTTTCCAGTCTCCTCGAGTTGGCAGTCAGACCACCTTGGCACCTACCAATATGACGAGTCCTCCTGGTTCAAGGACCAATATTTCACCTGGAGCCACAGTGGCTACAACTCTCCGCTTGGAGGTTGAACATGCGTCCTTAGCGGCTAGCGGATACTCCTCATCAGTACAAACTACCATACTAGCTGCTAGAAGGGAATCCACAAACCGTATATATCAAACTACATGGTCTGCCTTTTTAACCTGGGCCCGTAGAGACCACATTGACCCAGTTTTGGCAGGTGTCCCTGAGGTTCTCAGTTTTCTACAATCAGGTTTAGACAAACAGCTCCGTCTTGCCACCTTACGGCGGCAGGTCTCAGCCCTTGCATCGATTCTCAAACTTTCCTCAGGCTCGCAGCTATCGCTCCATCCCCATATTTCATGGTTCCTTCGTGGCACTACCAACCTGGCACATCCCCCCGTCAAGCGTTTTCCTACCTGGAATCTTAACGGAGTGCTTAACGCTTTGACCAAAGCACCGTTTGAACTCATTTCATCTATACCACTGAAGATTTTGTCATACAAGGTACTATTTCTTGTGGCAATCACATCCGCGCGGCGGGTATCCGAACTGGGTGCCCTGTCTTCGAGAAAAGAATTCTGCACTTTTCAATCGGATGCAGTGTTATTATGTGTGGACCCAACCTTTCTTCTGAAAGTTAATTCCCAGTTTCACAGATCCCAGATCATCATTTTACCCTCATTTTGTCCCCTCCCTGTTCACCCAACAGAGAAGTTATGGCACAAGTTGGATGTGCATAGGGCACTACCTGTTTATCATAGAAGGATGAAAGCCATCAGAAAATCGGATGCTCTATTCGTTTCATTCCATACTCCCACCTTGGGAACCAAGGTTTCAATGGCGACATTGTCAAACCTGATTAGGTCCTGTATTCTCCTGGCATATTCTGTTCTCAATCTGTCACCACTGGGGGAATACTGGCTCACTCTACTAGAAGCGCAGCCGCATCGGCGGCTTTCTGAGCACATGTTCCTCTGTCTGAAATATGTAGATCGGCTACCTGGGCATCCACAACACAATTTATCCGGCATTATAAAATATCGAACTTTTCTGAGCAGCAGGCAGCCTTTGGTCACACGGTGCTGCAACGAGTTCTGTAATTGCATCCTTCCCTCCCAGGGACTGGTGTCTTTAGCTTGGGCATGTCCCTTCCTGAGGATCTCCTACCACCAGAGGAAAAAGGAACATTGGCCTTACCGTGAAGGGTTCTTTTTCCTGGTGGTAGGAGATCCTCAGCCCCTCCCGGATGCTCTTAACTAAGGGTTATTGAGGTGGGGGGGGGGAATCCCAGCTACATTTTAAGCTGGGATATCAGGTATAGAGCCAGCTCTCAAGGGCATTGAGATTAGACCAAGTTATTCAATTTTCCTAATTAATTCGAGTCTCGTTTTGTCTATTTTTCTCTCTGCTCTGTATTCTGCTATCTGTTTCTGTATCTATTCCTTCACACTCAGTACAGACCTCTTACGTGCAGTACAGCTCTCTCCATGGGTCAGACGCTCCTCGCTCAATAATCCTGGAACTGGGGAGCTAGCTACACCCACAAGAATCATATGGTCCAGTTCTGTCTCGAGCATGCTCAGTTCCTAACCCTTCCTGAGGATCTCCTACCACCAGGAAAAAGAACCCTTCACGGTAAGGCCAATGTTCCTTTTCCCAGGGGAGGGGTGGAGCCAAGTCACTCTGCCTAGTCAGCAACCTTAAAAGCCAGCTATTTGCTCTAAGAAGCTGATGAAACAACATTCCATTAATGCTGCCACACCCAGCTCCTGCAATCCCGCTTGTTGTAAACTGAGGTTCTGACCCCGAAATCTGTGCCTAATGGCTCCCCTGGATAAACCAGAAGGGGACAGAGTAGAACCCAGAGTAGAACCCAGAGTAGATCAGATGGAAGCACATGACAGCTGGTCAAAAAGGTCAAATGACAGAAAGGGAGACAGCATATGCCAACACCAGATAAGACACTCAGTGTATACCAGTGCCAGAAGCCTCCGAACGAAGATGGTCAAGCTGGGGTGCTTGGTTGCTAATGAAAACATAGATATAGTGGAAACCTGGTAGAACAGTGAGAACCAGTGGGGACACTGTTATTCCTGAATACAAACTCTACAGAAAGGACAGGGAGGGGCAGAATGGATGGTGCAGTAGCACTGTATGTTAAAGGGGTTAGAATCCAATAAGCTAGAAAACCTAGGAGGACCAGAGTCCTCCACAGAAATATTATGGGTGACAATAAGAGGACCAAAAGGAAACGTATTACTAGGGACATGCTATTGCCCTCCAGATCAAAATGCTGAGAGTGACCTGGATTTGGAGAAGCAAATCAGAGAGACACAACAGAGAGACAAAGCTGAGAGCCAGTGTAGTGTAGTGGTTAGAGTGCTGGACTGGGACCGGGAAGACCCGAGTTCAAATCCCCATTCAGCCATGAAACTAGGTGGGTGACTCTGGGCCAGTCACTTCTCTCTCAGCCTTCACAGGGTTGTTGTGAAAGAGAAACTCAAGTATGTAGTACACTGCTCTGGGCTCCTTGGAGGAAGAGCGGGATATAAATGCAATAATAATAATAATTAATAATTAATGGGTGACTTCAATTACCCACACAAACTGGGCAAATTCATGTGTGGGTATTGACAGAGGTGAAATTTCTAGACATGCTAAATGACTGTCCCTTAGAACAGTTGGTCACAGGACCAACCAGAGAGAAGGCAACCTTGGACTTAATCCTGAATGTACCCAGGACCTGGTGTGAGATATCATAGTTGTAGAACCACTGGGGAACAATGACCATAGTGTGATCCAATTCAGCTTATATGCAAGTGGAGCATTGCCAAGAAAGTCCAACACAGATGTGTTGGACTCCAGAAGAGGAAACTTCTCAAAAATGAGAGTTCTGATTAAAAGAAAACTAAAAGAGCAAGTCAGAGGGTCAAATGACTCCAGAAAGCATGGAATTTATTTAAAACCACAATAATAGAAGCTCAGTTGGAATGTATATAAAGAAGGAGGAAAGACAGAGTCAGGGTCTCTCAGCCTAACCTACTTCACAGGGTTGTTGTTGTGAGGAGAAACCTAAGTATGTAGTATACCGCTCTGGGCTCTTCGGAGGATGAGCGGGATATAAAATGTAAAAATAAATAAATTAAAATAAAATATAAAAGACGATAAGACTTCCTTTAGAAAACTGAAGTCCTGTCCAAATAAAGGGAACAGAAAGGAACATAAACTCTGGCAAAAGAAATACAAGTAGACAAGAAGGGGTGCAAAAATTGAGTCTGAAGAGCATATAGCTAGAAGTGTCAAGGGCAATAACAAAAACTTCTTTAAATATATCAGCAGCAGAAAACCTGACAGAGAGATGGTGGGACATGAGGGCATGAAAGGTATTAGTAAGGTGTATAAGGAGACTGCAGAGAAGCTGAATGAGTTCTTTGCAACTGTCTTCACAGCAGAGGATACTGACCACATACCTGCTGCCAAACTGAGCTTCTCTGGCTTGGAGACTTTTTTTTTTTTTTGCCAGAGCCTTGGGAACTACCAGAACAAAATAGTAACTTGTGCAGATGGAGTCAGTCACAAAATGGTAGCTTGAGTAGGCAGTGCCAGTCACAAAACAGCAGTTTGCACAAAAGTTTACATCAGCAGAATAAGGGATTTTAACACCAACCCCACTAAATTTCCAGAGAATTTTGCTACAAGATAGGAGGGAAGCAAGAGTGGCTGCTTTGTGATGGGAGAACTGGAGAGAAATTAATGGGAGAGAAAGTAAAAGCAACCCTGAGCACCCAGGAAAAGAGAGATTTAAAATGTCACGGACATGTCCCCACTTAGCCAGCCAATCAGATTTAGGGCATTGACTGGAAAGAAAGGCAAGAGAAGCAAGCATAAAAGCCTGGAGAACTATTTCAGATACCCCTGAGAAATACCTGTAGCTCTTGAGCTATCTTATGCTCACCCCTACTCTAAAGGACTACTTAATGTTAGTAGGATTTTAATTGAGTAATGTAGTCAGGATGTCAACCATTATTTTTAACAAAAATAAATGAAATACAACTACTTTAAGGTGTGGAGGAGCATTGGTTTTGGTTTTGTTCTGCTTTGCTTTGCATTACCTGACTGTCTAAATTCCTAGATTTTGTCAAAACTATTTAATTGGATGGAAGCATTTTTATCTGATTTGTACCAATCTGAGTTCTCTTTTTGCATGTTTTCATACATGGAGGTTTAAAAAAATATACATATATAAATTAATGACTTGTTTTCAGTTTTAATTACCAGTCCACTAGAAGTTTAGGGTAAATAGCCATTTGGAACTAGGGAAATGTAATTGCTCCACCATCTGGTCAGCTGTAATATTTTATTATAATCATTTGATAAAACAATATGATTTATATGCTGGAGAGCCAAAGAGCCACTTTAGCTGAAATCTAGTGTTTAAAAATCCACAAATTTACAAAGTATTGTCAACTTTTAAAAAACAACACCTCTCTTTCAATTTTAGAATTCTATGTAAAAATACAATACTAGAAACATGACACAATGGATTATTATTATTATACACTAACTTATAAAGAAAAATCAAGACAACTTACAACAATCACAAACTCTTTTAGAAAACAAAAACTAAAATAAGAAAAGATTGCATAAAAATATACAAATATCACAGTGAAAATCAAGAACAAAGCTAATATAAATGGCATTATTTGGACCTCAGAAAACATTCCAGAATCCAAGGAAGTCCTACATATAAATCTGTTTCCTTGGAATGAGGCAGGCAGGTCTCTGTGAGAATGTGGTCACTTTAAGAACAACCAGCTGTATACAAAAGAAAAAGATGTGTAGCCAGGACAGACTGCTGCAGGAAAACAAGTTAGAAGACCTGTTCAAGCATTCATCCAACGCTGCTGAATACACTTACAAGGCTGCAAGTGGGTCAGAAGTCCCATCCCCATCAAGTCACTCACCCTCCTGGCCACAATCTTTGTGCTTACAACAGAGTTCATCTTAATAGTAGGGATGAGCCCGAATGGGCTCAGACAGCCACAGGCATGGTGGGGAGCAGTTCCCTTAAAGCAGGTCCTTACCTGTTCCGTAGTCGCCCCAACACTCACTCTACAAAAGGCTGCACGTGCTTGCGGTGCTGCTCCCTGCAGCCTGTGAGTGCCATTGGCATGCACATGGCTGCCGTGCATGCACAGTGCATGGTCAGAATGGTGTTGCTGATCACGCAAATGGCCTGACCGTGCAAATGACTGCTGAGCATGCATGGTGGCCATGTACATCTTGATGGCACACAGAGGCTGCAGGGAGCAGCGCTGCAACCACACACAGCCTTTTGTAGAGCAAACATCACACCCATAAAAGTGCTGGGGTGGTGAAGGAGAGCAGGTAAGAACCTGCTTACCTGCTTTTTAAGGGAATTGCTCCCCATTCCACTGAACCAGTTCTGCTGCAGGCACCTGAGGCGCTTCCCTAAGGAGGTGCTGAACCAGTTTGTGCACATCCCTACTTAAGAGGCAAAAGCCATAAGCATGACCATGCATGTTTCTGTGATCAGGAGGCTGGGGCACCCGCTTGCAGCCTTATAAGCATGTACAGGTGTAGACTAAATATCTGAACAGGGTGAATATGCTCTCTAAAATATAGAATGAAATGTTCCATCTGTAACCTAAAATAAATGTGGTTAGCAGACAGCATCTTCTGCATTCTCCATAATGTTAAGCAGAACACATTTTATTTATTTTTTAATTTACAAGCCACTCTTTAGCAAATCCTTCAAAGCAGCATATGATAATGTTTAAAAATACAACAAAATCAAGGAACAACATCATAAAAACAATACAAAAAGAACGCCACAATACCACAGAGCCAGATTAAAAACATCATTAATGTGGAATTCAGTTTGAAAGCCCATCTAAATAAGGTAGTTTTCACCATCATTTATTTATTCATTTATTCCATTTCTCTACCGCCCTTCCAAAAATGGCTCAGGGAGGTTTACACAGAGAAATAATAAATAAATAAGATGGATCCCTGTCCCCAGAGGGCTCACAATCTAAAACGAAACATAAGATATACACCAGGAACAGTCACTGGAGGTACTGTGCTGGGGGTGGATAGGGCCAGTTACTCTCCCCCTGCTAAATAAAAGAGAGTCACCACATTAAAAGGTGCCTCTTTGCCAAGGTAGCAGGGGTCATGTGAAAGGTTCAAAGCATTGGAGGCTGGCCACTAGGGACAAGAGGGGCTGCGCCCCCCACATGCACCCCCCCTCTCCCTCCTCCTTCTTTCCAACATTCAAATGGTAGCAAGCCATATATTTCTTTCTCTCTCCCCTTGCTTTCTCCATCCCTCCCTCTCACTTCTGCTGCTCAAGGACATCCTGTGCATTGTTGTTTCTTCTACCTACCTACCTACCTACCTATCAAACTTCTATACCACCCAAACTGTCGTCTCTGGGCAGTTAACATAAAACAATTAAAACACATATAAAAAGTTTTAACAATTCAACAATTTAAAATCAACCAATAAAATTAAAACAGACAATTTTTAAAAGCTGGGAAAGCTTGGGTGAAAAGATGGGTTTTCTGATTATTATTTTTTAAGTTGCCAGAGAAGTACCTTTAGAAGTACCTTCCCCCAGCCAGGGAGCCAAGGCCATCACCCACCAGAATGCCTTAATTAATGTAAATAAATATTCATAAATTTATAGATCCATAGTCTAGGATTGCTCCTGGATCCCAAACTCTCCCTGGTTTCTCAGGTTGAGGGAGAGACCAGGAGTGCTTTTTATCAGCTTCGGCTGATATGTCAGATACGTCCTTTTCTGGAGACAAATGACCTTAAAATGGTGGTACATAGGCTTGACTACTGTAATGTACTCTACGAGGGGCTGCCTTTGTATGTAGTCCAGAAACTACAATTGGTACAGAATGCAGTAGTGAGATTGGTCTCTGGGTTTGCCCGAAGGGATCATATAACACCAATTCTAAAAGAACTCCACTGGCTGCCAATATGTTTCCGAACGAAATACAAAATGCTGGTTATTACCTATAAAGCCCTTAATGGCTTGCGTCCAGGGTACTTAAGAGAGAGCCTTCTCTGTTGTACACCCTGTCACCTATTAAGATCATCTGAAGAGGTCCGGTTACAGTTGCCACCAACTCATTTGATGGCAACTCGAGACCAGGCCTTCTCTGTGGCTGCCCCAGGGCTTTGGAATGCGCTCCCTGCTGAAATAAGAGCATGTCCTTCTCTGTTTGTTTTTAGGAGGACCCTGAAGATGTACCTGTTTTCCCAGGGCTTTTAACTGAAACTGAAATTATAATGTGTTTTTATTTATTGAGATTTTTATCTGTTTTATGAATTTTAATGGTTTTAGATTGTTTTTAGCTTACTTTCCATTAGGCTTATGAGATCACCCGGCATTCTGTGTGTGTGTCCATGTGTCCGCATCCCCGCCATCAACTTCGCAAAGCCTGGACCAATATGAACCAAATCAAGTACAGTTGTAGGCACACATAGGGACACCTCAATGGCATTGTTTGTAATTATATCATGCATCCCGATCCAAGATGGCAGTAGGGGTGTGCACGGAACCGCACAGCTGCAGTCCGGCACTGTGGAGGGGGTTCCTTTAAGGGTGGGGAGGGTTTACTTACCCCTCCCACCGCTTTGCCCCCTCCAGTGCTCGTATTTACTGTAGAAATTGGGGCGGCAGGATACCTCCCTGTCGCCCCTTGCTCCTCCGCAATGCAAAAGCCTCCGGCAAGCCTTTTGCGCACGCGCACGTTGCATGTGAGCTTCACGTCTTTTGGACCTCTTGGCAGTTTTTGATAAGAACAGCCCTGCTGGATCAGGCCCAAGGCCCATCTAGTCCAGCATCATGTTTCACACAGTGGCCCACCAGATGCTGCTGGAAGCCTACAGCAGGAGTTGAGGGCATGCCCTCTCTCCTGCTGTTACTCTCCTGCAACTATACTCAGAGGCACCCTGCCTTTGAGGCTGGAGGTGGCCCACAGCCCTCCGACTAGTAGCCGTGGATAGACCTCTCCTCCATGAAGTTATCCAAACCCTTCTTAAAGCCATCCAGGTTGTTGGCTACATCTTGTGGCAGAGAATTCCACAAGTGGATTATGTGCTGTGTGAAAAAGTACTTCCGTCTGTTGGTTCTAGATTTCCCAGCAATCAATTTCATGGGATGATCCCTGTTTCTAGTGTTATGAGAGAGGGAGAAGAATTTCTCTTTCTCCACTTTCTCCACACCATGCATGATTTTATAGACCTCTATCATGTCTCCCCACAGTCGTTTTTTTTCTAAACTAAAAAGCCCCAGGTGTTGTAGTCTTGCCTCATAAGAAAGGTGCTCTAGGCCCCTGATCATCTTGGTTGCCCTCTTCTGCACCTTTTCCAGTCCAACAATGTCCTTCTTTAGATGTGGTGAGCTGTACGCAGTACTCCCTGTGTGGTCGCACCATAGTTTTGTATAAGGGCATTATAATATTAGCCATTTTATTTTCAATCCCCTTCCTAATGATCCCTAGCATGGAACTGGCCTTTTTCACAGCTGCCGCACATTGAGTCGACACTTTCAACGAGCTGTCCACCATTACCCCAAGATCCCTCTCCTGGTCAGTCACCGACAGCTCAGATCCCATCAGCGTATACTTGAAGTTGGGGTTTTTTGTCCCAATGTGCATCACTTTACACTTGCCAACATTGAACTGCATTTGCCACTTTGCTGCCCACTCCCCCAGTTTGGAGAGAACCTTTTGGAGCTCCTCACAATCCGTTTTGGATGTCACTACCCAAAAAAGTTTGGTATCATCTGCAAATTTGGTCTGCTTACTCCTGCTTCTAGATCATTTATAATAAATTAAAAAGCACCGGTCCCAGTACAGATCCCTGGGGGACCCCACTTCTTACTTCCATCCATTGTGAAAACTCTCAATTTATATATACCCTCTGTTTCCTGTTTTTCAAACTGTTAGCAATCTTGTCCCATTATCCCATGACTGCTAAGTTTCCTCAGGAGTCTTTGATGAGGAACTTTGTCAAAAACTTTTTAGAAGTCCAGGTATACTATGTCAACTGGATCACCTTGATCCACACACTTGTTGAAACTCTCAAAGAACTCCAAAAGGTTTGTGAGTTCTTTGAGTACTCTTGGATGGATGCCATCCGGCCCTGGTGATTTGTTAGTTTTCAGTTTTTCCAGACAGTTTAGAACATCATCTCTTGTCACTTCTATCTGACTCAGTTCTTTAGCCTCCATCCCTAAAATGCCTGGGTCAGGAACAGGTATATGCTCAGTATCCTCTGCCGTGAAGACAGATGCAAAGAACTCATTGAGCTTCTCTGCAACCTCCATATCCTCCTTAATAATCCCTTTCACTCCCTCATTGTCTAATGGTCCAACCGCCTCCCTGGCAGGTTTCCTGCTTCTGATGTATTTAAAGAAGTTTTTGTTATTCCCCTTGATACCTTTGGCTAAATGTACCTCAAACGTTCTTTTTGCCTCCCTTATTGTCACCTTGCATTTCTTTTGTCAGAGTTTGTGTTCCTTTCTGTTCTCTTCATTTGGACAAGCCTTCCAATTTCAGAAGGAAGTCTTCTTCCCTTTTATGGCTTCCTTGATGGTACCCGTTAGCCATGCTGCCATCATCCTGGACTTAGTGGTACCTTTCTTCCTTTTGGGTATACAATCTAACTGGGCTTCTAGTATTGTGGCTTTGAGTAAACTCCATGTACTCTGGAGCGAAGTGACTTTCCTGATTTTCCCTTTCAGCTTTCTATTGATATTATTGACCATAGTATCAATAGATAATAGAAATACTATTGATACTATTGACCATAGTGTCTTTCTGGAGCATCTGAGGGGGTTGGGAGTGGGGGCCCCTGCTGTGCAGTGGTTCTGCCCCTACCTTTCTGGCAGGTTCCAGATTGTGTCCCTTGGAGACTGCTGTTCTTCAAAATCTGAACTTTTGTATGGTGTCGCTCAGGGCTCTGTATTGTCTTCTATGTTGTTTAACATCTAAATGAAACCGCTGGGAGAGACCATCAGGAGATGTGGTGCAGGGTGCTATCCGTATGCTGATGACACCAAAATCTATTTGCCCAAGTCAACATAATTGGGAGAGGGCAACCTCCCTAAATGCCTGCCTGGGGGTGGTGATGGGCTGGATGAGGGATAACCAACTGAGACTGGATCCAGATAAGATGGAGGTACTCATTGTGCGGAGTCAGAACTTGGGTGATGAGTTTGATCTCCCTGTTCTGGATGGGGTCTGTAGCAATCGGCCCTCCCTTACCCTAAAGAGCAAACTGGAAGAGAACGCTGTCCTGACTGACAGGCTAGGGAACAGCCACTCAACACACAGTGGGCGGGACCTTGAGGGCTATACAGAAGGAAGAGAAGCATGTCTTTGTTCTTAGAAGGAGCTAGGCAGGAGATGAGAGAGGTCAGGCAGAATAATTATTGAGGAGTGATGCAATTTTGCTGCCTCATGATCAACAGCTAACCTGGAGAATTCTCTCATGGAAGGACATCTGTAGATCCTTGAGAGACAGGATTGCAGGAAGCTTGAATTCTCTCCTGGAGTTTGGGGTGAGTTCAAAGGGAGAAGAAAGCCAAGGCCTTTTGCTTTGGAAAGGTAAAGCCAGGGAACAATGTGTTAGGGTGCATTAGATTACTTTCTTTTGGTGTGCTTTGCCAATCCTCACAATTGTTCTAAGTTTGTTTATCTGTAACATAAGAAATGCTAAACTTGTGCCCAAGTCCATCCAGGGTGCTGCAAAAGTCTCTGTAGACTCCCAAAGGTGCTTTTTGTATTTTCTTACATTTGTGTTCTTTGCAACTGGGGAACCATCATTTTTGAGTGTGCTGCCCCAATATCATCTGTGGGTGCTTTCTGAAGTATTCCTGCAAGTACTGAGTATTTCCGTTACCTGTCACTAAAAGCTGAGAAAGCCTCAGATAGTAGTATTTTGAATAAAGCCTTTCTCTTTTTGTTCTTTGTATTTTACCTGCCTCTGAGTGGATTTTTAACTCAGGAAAAGGGGTTTTACTCTGGTGCAAACATGCCTTGATGTTAATTGCTCAGCAACCTACCAGGTTTTCTCACAACGTGGAAGCTGTACGTGGAGGGGTTTTTGTATTTTTCCATTGGCAAAGAGAAGGAGAGTTCCCCTGGAGTTTTGCCCACACCGGGGGAGGGGATAAACTCTGTTAAAGAGTGGGCATGGTGGCAGTGATTGGACTTCCAAAGGAATAGTTTAAGTTTTAAAAGAACAGCCTTTTTTGAGCAAACATGGAGGGAATGATTCAGCATTCCCCACACACACCCATGTCGGCTTGCTTTGAGACAAAGGCTGGGCTTAAATCCGCTATAGGGTCACACTTCCCTGGAAGGAACAGGTACGCTGTCTGGGGGTGCTTCTGGATCCGAGCCTCTCCCTGGTGTCCCAGTCTGAGGCGGTGGCCAGAGGTGTCTTCTATCAGCTTCAGCTGATATACAGCTGCATCCATTTCTTGAGATAAACGACCTCAGAACAGTGGCACATAGGCTGGTAACCTCCAGACTGGATTGCTGCAATGCATTCTACATGGAGCTGCCTTTATATGTAGTCCAGAAACTATAGCTGGCTCAGAATGCAGCAGCCAGGTTGGTTTCTGGGTCATCTCGGAGTGACCATATTACTCCTGTATTGAAAGAGCTACACTGGCTGCCGATAACTTTCCAGGCAAAATACAAGGTGCTTATTTAAGATAAAATCTTCTTCGTCATGAACCCCACCACTCATTGAGATCCTCAGGAGAGGTCCGTCTGCAGTTGCCACCAGCTTGTCTGGTGGCTGCTCAGGGACAGGCCTTCTCCACTGCTGCCCTGAAGCTTTGGACCATGCTACCTGCTGAAATAAGAGCCTCCCCATCTCTGACAATTTAAAAAATAATCTTTAAAGACACATCTGTTCACCCCAGCTTTTAATTAAATACCGTTTTAATAGTTTTAACATTGTTTTAAGATATTGTTTTAAAATTTTAAACTGTTGTAATGTTTTAAGTTTGCTGTCATATATTTCAACCAAATGTTTTAATTTGTCTGTTGTCATTTATTTGTTTTAACTAACGTTTTAACTTTCCTGTTGTCATTTTTTTGTTGTAAACCACCTAGAGATGCAAGTTTGGGGCGGTATAAAAATATGTCAAATCAATAAATAATAAATAAATAAAAGTCCATACATTCACCATCTTGCATTGGGGTGGATGACATCATCATAAACTACACCACTGGAGCATCCCTGTGTGTCCATACAGCTGTAGCAAATTTCGTTCAAATTGGTTAAACTGTCCACAAGTTAGTGCACTTACACCTCAAAGGTTTATGTGTCCACCATTTTGAATTGGGTTGGATGACATCACCACAATCTATGCCATTGAAGTGTCCCTATGTATCCCGACAGCTGTAGCAATTTTGGTACAAATCAGTTAAGCGGTTGACAAGTTAGCCTACTTGCGCCTCCAAAGTTTACGCGTCAGCCATCTTGAATCGGTGTGGATGACATAATCACAAACTATGCCATTGAAGTATCCCTGTGTGTAACTGCAACTGTACCCAATTTGGTTCAAATGGGTTAGACAATCCACAAATTAGCCAGCTTGTGCCTCAGATGTTCACACAACCACCATCTTGGATTGAGATAAATAATGTCATTGAGTTGTCCCTGTGTCCCTACAGCTGTACCAAATTTTGTTCAAATTGGCTAAGCAGTTTACAAGTTAGCCTACCCATGTCTTAAAAGTTTACATGTCCGCCATCTTGAATTGGGGTGGATGACATCATCACAAATTACGCCGTTGAGGTGACCCTGTGTGTCACTCACTGCAACTGTACCTAATTTCATTTAAATTGGTTAGACAGTCCACAAGTTAGCGTGCTTGCACCTCAGATGTGCACGCGGCTGCCATCTTGAAAGGGGTTGGATGACATCATCACACACCACACCATTTGAGCATCCCTATAGCTGTAGCAAATTTAGTTCAAATCAGTTAGGTGATTCACAAGTTAGGCCACTTGCACCTCAAAAGTTCATGTGTCTGCCATCTAGGGATGGGTCCGGACCGGTCCATAAGTTTCTCTTTACCCAGCAGTAGCAGTCCACCCCACAAGTTTCTCTGTCCCTCTAGCTGCAAATAGAAACCTGTAGCTCTTCTCTTTGTGTAAATTTGCAATTTGCCTAAGGCAGGTTGTTTTGCAAATATCTCCTTATCTGTGAGACAAAGCATCAGAATTCTCTATGTCTGAAATTTACCTTCAGAGAATTTTGTGTTCAGATTGTTGTAGGGCATGCAGAGTGCTTAGCTGACGTCCCAGGTTATCTGGCTGGTCACCTGCAGTGGAACACAGAGCCTCAGCCTGCTCTGTTCACAGCAAGCAGCCATGCTTTTAGACTGGCCTAAAGGCTTCTGTTACTCAATCAGTTACTAATCATATAGTAACTAATTCAGAGAAGATCAAACAGAGATGGAAGGAGTATACTGAAAACCTGTACAGCAGGGATGTCAACATCCAAGATACTCCAGAAGATATTCCCTACTTGCAAGAACCTCTAGTACAGCAAGATGAAGTTAGATCAGCACTCCAGTCATTACCAAGTCGGAAGGCTACAGGAATTGATGGAATAGCTACAGAAATATGGCAGGCAACAGAAGAAGAATCAGTCAAGGTTCTAACCAAACTATGCCAGCAAATCTGGAGAACGACACAGTGGCCAACAGATTGGAAGAAGTCACTCTACATACCAATACCAAAGAAAGGAGACTTAACAGATTGAGGAAACCATTGCACAATAGACTTAATTTCACATGATAGCAAAATAATGCTCAGGATCATCCAAAGCAGATTAGAGCCCTACATGGAAAGGGAAATGCCGGATGTTCAAGCTGGTTTCAGAAAAGGCCAAGGAACAAGAGACATCATTGCTGGTGCACGCTGGATAATTGAGAAAGCCAAAGAATACCAAAAAGAAGTAAATATGTGCTTTATTGACTACAGAAAAGCCTTTGATTGCTTCAACCATCTCAAGTTGTGGAATGTCCTTAGGAAAATGGGCATCCCAGAACACCTTATTGTTCTCATAGGAAACCTATACCCAGGACAGGAAGCCACAGTACAAACAGGACATGGTGAAACAGACTGGTTCCAGATCAGCAAAGGAGTAAGACAAGGCTGTATATTTTCTCCCTTTTTATTCAATTTATATGCTGAACATATACTGAGAGAAGCTAGATTGGAAGATGGGCATGGTTTTAAAGTTGGAGGAAGAAACATCAGTAACCTGCGCTACGCTGATGACACCACTCTGATAGCTGAGAATGTGGATGATCTGCAAGCTCTAGTAATGAAAGTCAAGGAGCACAGTGAAAAAATGGGACTACGACTAAATGTCAAGAAGACTAAACTAATGACAACGGGTACAACAACCAGCCTCAGAATTGACAATGAAGACATTGAAGTGGTAGATAGCTTCTGCCTTTTAGGATCAACCATCAACAGTAAAGGATCCAGCAGTCAAGAAATACGCTGCAGACCAGCACTTGGTAGGGTTGCAATGAAGGCCTTGGAAAGGATATTTAGATGCCGTGATGTGTGTATACCTACAAAGATTAGAATTGTTCGGGCAATGGTTTTTCCCGTGACATTCTATGGATGCGAAAGCTGGACTTTGAAGAAGAAAGATAGAAAAAGCATTGATGCTTTTTAACTTTGGTGCTGGAGAAGACTTTTGAGGATACTATGGACAGCCAGGAAAGCAAACAAACAGATCATAGAACAAATCAATCCAGAATTTTCACTCGAGGCACAATTCAAGGCACAACAGGCTCAAACTATCATACTTCGGACACATTATGCGAAGATCCAGCTCCCTTGAGAAGTCCATAACGCTGGGGAATGTTGAAGGAAAGAGAAGAAGAGGACGACCAGCAGCAAGGTGGATGGACTCAATTACAACAGCAATGGATGCGCCACTGAGAGACCTTAAAGGCCAAGTTGAAGAAGACAGATCATCCTGGAGGAATTTATCTATGTGGTTGCTAAGAGTCGACACTGACTTGACGGCACTTAATCAATCTAAAGGCTTCTATAAGTTTTCAAACCCAACCTTTCTGCAGCTAAGGTTTTTGCTTTGTTCTGTTCTGCATTGGCATGTGTAAAAAAGATACTTTTTTTGTAAATTTGATTTTAATGTCTCTGCTGTTTAAACCTCTTTGGGGATGTGTTGCTGAAAAGCATGATGTAAATATGAAATGATTAGTTACTGTTCTCTCTGCCATGAATTCCTTTTGACAGCCTTGCTGTGTGTGAGATTCAGATCCATGGTTTACCTTCGCTCTGACGATCCTTGACCTTGACCTCTGTATTTTTGATATGTAAAATGGGCACATTTGTTCAAGAATGTTTTCATGTTTAATTCAGAGGCAATATGCTATTCACTGCATGCAAGTTTTAGGGGAGCAAGGCCGGAGAGGGGATTTCAAGGGATGAGACCTGGTCTTGTGGTAGCAAGCATGAATTGTCCCCTTTGCTAATCAGGGTTCACCCTGGTTGTATTTGAATGGGAGACTACACGTGTGAGCACTGTTAGATATTCCCCTGGGAAGAACACTTGCCTGCTTGCATGCAGAAGGTTTCAAGTTGCCTCCCTGGCACCTCCAAGATAGGGCTGAGAGAAATTCCTGCCTGCAACCTTGGAGAAGCTGCTGCTAGTCTGAGTAGACAATACTGAGCTAGATGAACCAATAGTCTGACTTGATGTAAGGCAGCTTCCTATGCTCCTTGTGGGTGTCCCAGCAGCTATCTGGCTGCTCATTGTGGAACTGTGTGCTGGACAAGTCTTTGGCCTGCCCTGGTCACAGCAACCATTCATGCTTTTAGACTGAGTTTACAGCTTATGTGGATTTTTATTTGTTATAATTAACAATACTTGATTGTAGTTGGTTAATGAAAGCATTTCACAATTCTAAACTATGTGGATTTGTATTTGTTATAAATGATAAGCATACTCCTATTGTAATTGGTAAAGGAAACCCACTTACTGTTTTAACCATGTGATTTAAAAAAAAATTTAATTAAAGATATTGATTTAGAAAATTGCCATTTCTGTTGACATTTGCACAATTTCAGTATAAGTGCCCTCGGCTACAATTTTTCTCTCCAGGCCATATAACCTGGCCCACCTCACTTTTGTGATTCCTCCAATACATTTTGGCTGGCTATGGGCCTGCTCTGGAACCATTAAGGCTTTGTCCTTTTTTATTGGGCAGGTGGGCGATGGCATCAACAGCCCCAACCACTAACAGAGAGACACATAGCAAGCAGCACCAATCAGAGCCCCACTGGAGTCCAGTGTTGCAATGTTCCGCCTTGCAGGAAGCAGCAACTGCCATTTTTAGTAGGAGGGCGTGGCAGCAGGATCTGGCTGTGGTGGGATCCAAGAGCTGTTTGGGGCGAGCCAAGCTGTGCTGGGGACTGGGGTTGCAGCACAACAAGACAAGCCCAGTGAGCAAGCGGGCATGAGCTGCCTTGGAGATCCTTTGAGAGATGGAAACGTGTGCCTTGTGCATTTTGGAGACAAACGTGCCTTGGGCTTGGGGCAGAAGAAAAGCGCCTTCTGGAGGAATGGGGCTGGCTGGCTGGCTGGAACGTTCTCTGTTGGGGAAGAAACAGGGAGAAAGAAGGAAAGGAATCAGGAGGAACGAAGGGGAGCTCCCTGTCACTTGGGCAGCCCGTTCCCACTCTCTGGCTGGCTTCAGCAGCCCCAACGTGGTTTGCAAGCTGCTTCAGAGCCAAAGCTGGCAGGAAAGGGGATTGCCAAAGCCAGCAGTCGCTTGCTAAGGAGCAACTTAGGCAGCTCACGCCAACTTGCTCACTGGGTTGCTTGGCTTGGCGTGCAACCCCAGTAGTTTCCATGCCTCCCGAAATTCTGGGTTTCACTCAGATTGCTTATCCCACCCAGATTTGCCTGGATTTCAGCTTTAATTTTTTTTTTTTTAAGCTAAGCTGTAGCCCTTGTAGAAGTGTAGTTATGGAGCAAAACGTGCAGTCACTGTTCTGCTCAGAAATTAGTTTCAAGCCAATTTACATAATATGCAAATTAGGCACCCAGATCTGGAAAGCCAGAATATGGCAACCCTAAACCCCAGACCCCAGCACAGCTTGGCTCACCTCAAACAGCTCTCAGATCCCACCGCAGCCAGATCCTGCTGCTACCGTTTTCCTACCTGAAATGGCAGTTGCGACTTTCTGCAAGGCTGAACAAAATAACATGTCTGTACACTCGTACGTGTTTTTATGTGAATGACAGTAGCTGTGGTAGTTTAAAAAGTGAATCTGCTTACAGGCCACTCAAATGCATAATACAGATAGAAAGTGCACTGTTGTACTTGTGTTCAGCATAATGTGTAAGTAATCTTACCTGTGTATAGATCTGTGTACACTCGTACAAATGTTGAACAAAACATGTGAACAAGACTTCTGTGTTACTTGTTTTGGGGGGTGGGCTCCAAAGGCTTTTAGGTCCAGGCTCCAAAATTACCTAGGCGCACCTCTGTTTGAGCCTTTGCTTTGCTGATGTTGTTCTGGAATACTCATGCTACAGCAGTGTTTTATCCTTCCCAGCCGTTCTTCCTGCTTTTTTCTGTCCCTTTTGATCTTCAGATCATGAAGAGCGATAAGTAACGCAATGTAGTCACAGAAGTAATTAAGTAGTTGATTGGGATTCTTTTTCTTCTTTGATCAACTGAGTTTCTGATAATCAAATAGAAACCTGTCCAGCAGCAATAGATCACCAATCCTTCTCAATCAAGGCTGAAACTCTATGAAATTCTGGGACCATAGGTAACATGGCACAAATCTGCGAGTCTGTCCAGTAGAGGGCAAGCTCAAGCACTCTCTCTCTCTCTCTCTCTCTCTCTCTCTCTCACACACACACACACACACAGAGTTCATTATAAAAAAGGGTTCTTGGAGTTTTGCAGAGCAGTCTCATGCAGATTTCCACAATTACCTGCAGGATTTTGATGACTGTAAATCACTCACTGCAGGCTAGCAAATTTTTTTTAAGCTGTCCTCATTGTATAAAATAGCTTTGCATTTGGAAAATTACTTGAACATTCCATTTTTATTCCACATTTGAAACCAAAGTCACCTTAAATAATCCTATTCCCCCCACCCTTTGGTCTCCATTTGGAGATTATTTCTTTGCCCATCTTATTTAAAGCTCTATTTCATACAATGTAAGAATGCATCATAGCTGATTATATGTTTCAGCTATTGGGAAACGATTCGGAATTCCAAATTGCTGTTTCATTGTATCAAACTTTACTTAAGATTTCTGTGTATATTCTGAAAGAAATATCCATATTTTTATACTGTGCGAGCAGTAAAATGCTGTTCTTTTAATGGCCTACAACTAGGCCATCATGCTCAATGGGTTTCCTGTCTTTGACAAAAATGGCTGCAAAACTCTTAACTTCTTGGAAGAATACTCACTAATTGTTACTATTCACATAAAGGAATAAAATGTGGGCTATTATTTTGAGGCCGTTTCACCATTATTTAGATTAGTTTGGGCATAGTAAAGTCTATTGCTATCTTGTTCTTGGGAAATACTGAGTGATTAAAAAATAGTCCATGCCCCAATAGGTATAATCATTCAAGGGACTGTTTGCTGACCATTAACACTAATACATGGCTGTTGATATCAGTGGGGGTTGTGCCAGTGGATGACTGATCAATGAACAGTTTTCAAAGGGACCTGCTGCTATCTGATAAATGAAGAAGGGTATTTGGTGGTGGTGGTGGTTGGGTGGGGTGGGGGTCATAAGCCATGAGAGGGAAGCTGTAACTGCTTTGCTTGTATGGGGAAACAATTTCTCTTGGAAAGTGGCTTTATTGGAAACTTGTAAGGAACATAATGTTTTGTATTTTCCTATACAGCCGTTGTTGTTTTTGTGCAGGTTTTTCTCCCCCCCACACACCTTATTTTTCCAACTGTATCAGTCCGTCTAGGGAATGATCTGAGGAGAAAGAGAGAGAAGTGTTACCTCCACGAGGCAAGAGTGGGATGGTCTGTACCAATATAATGAGTTTGAGTCCTAGCATGTTAATTCTTAGACCTGTTCTAATTTATTTAAGATATTTATATACCACCCAAAATTTATTAATTCTTAACTGCCTTTTAAAAAGTTTTCACAGATGGGGAGGCTCCTATTTCAGGGGGGCATTCCAAAGTTCAGGGCAGACGAGTTGGTGGGAAGTGCAGACTAAGCTCTCCGGATGATCTCAACGGGCAGTAGGGCTCATGGCGAAGAAGACATTATCTTAAATACCCGGGGCCTAAGTTGTTTAGGAGCCGCCTATGGTGCAGTGGGGAGAGCAAGAGGTTGCTGGTTCAAATCCCCACTGGTATGTTTCCCAGACTATGGGAAGCACCTATAATGGGCAGCCGTGATATAGGAAAATGCTGAAAGGCATCATCTCATACTCTGTGGGAGATGGCAATTTTAAACCCCTCCTGTATTCTACCAAAGACAACCACATGGATCTGTGGTCGTCACAAGTCAGCACTGACTAACTAGATGGCACAACTTTACCTTTACTTTAAATTGTTTAGGGCATTATAGGTTATAACCAAGACCTTTAATAACACCAAAGATCATGTTAATTAAACAAGAAACCCCTTTTGTACGCACGGTAATTAATGTGGAGTTGAATCCTCACATCACACATAAAGAGAAGAAGATAGATCATTCAACCATGTTTAGCTATGCTGTGGTGAAGACAGAAAATTATGTTTGATATTACATAGATTGTCATCTTCTCCATTACTCATAATATCACATATCACATCTATTTTAAGGGTATATTGGATGAGTGTTTGTTTTCAAAAGACAATAAAAGCAAATCTAAGAGAAACCATTTTGTGTATCCTTACGCAAAGTGTCTGTATTTTTGCTGAGAGCAGCACTTGTTTTTTGCACCCTGTGCATGGCCTTCACTTGTGCCCTCCTAGTCAAAACCATCAGCTTATCTGCACCTGACTTTTGTTTTTGTTTTTGTTTTGAATTGGGAGGAGGGGAGAGAGAGAAATCCTTTAACTAAGGCCTACAACAGTGTGTTGGGGACAGAAGGGAAACATCTTGAGTGGATACTGAAGCAGTTTGAAGGCATCAGGCATGAAGAAGTCAACTTTGAAAGCTTTTTCTAGTAAGCACTCAGAGAGAGAGAGAGAGAGAGAGGCTATTCTGAAGCTTGCTCCCTGGGATCTTTTGATTTTTGCTATTCCTGCTGTATTGCTTTTTGAAACGCAAAAATAAGTTTCTTCTTGATGTTTTGTAACTTGACATAATGTCAGTGGGATACTCCATGGTAGAGCAGGTGACAGGATGTGGGCGGGGAGGAGGGGTGGCTGTGGTCTATAAGAATACCATCTCCCTTACTAGGATCCCTGTCAGGGAATTGGCCTGTATTGAATGTGTGTACCTAAGCCTGGGGACCAAGGATAGACTGAGACTTCTGTTCATGTACTCATCACCTCTCTGCCCAACAGAATCCCTAACTGAGCTGACGGATCTCGTTGCAGAGTTGGCATTGGAGCTGCCCATGATGTGGGGGGCTTCAGTGTTCATTTTGGACCGGATTGTCGGGACTGGATCCGGAGTTCAGCAGCCATGAAGACTATGGGCCTGTCACAAGTGGTCTCTGGCCCGACACATGATGCTGGTCACATACTCGATTTGGTCTTTTGCTCTGATAAGGTGGTGTTCCATGAGTGGGGACTCCTGTCATCTCCCCATTGCCATGGACGGACTACCAACTGGTTACGGTAGGACTTCAACCACAACCCATATTTGCAGGAGCTGAAGGACTTATTAGGTAGGTCCATTCAAGAAGGTTATTGGATCCAATATGATTCCAAGAAGCCTTGGAAAGGTTTAGAGTTGGCTTTGCTAGTGATTATGTCAATGCTCTGGTGCAAACTTGGAATAATAAACTCACTAGAGCAGCAGACACAATCGCTCCTAGGTGTCCTCTCCAACCTGCTTCAAAATTTGCCCTGTGGGCAGTAGCGGACCCAGCCAAATGGTGGTCTGTGTTCTACCCTGCCCAGTGGCCCCGCCAGTGATGCCCTGTGCGCGTGATGTCACACTCACGAGGGAGTGGCTCGGGCTCTGTAGAGCCCCGAACGAACATTCCCTCTCTCATTCCAGGCAACGTTTGCTGCCTGACTGCCTTTATTTCCATTCCTCTCCCTCCAGTGAGGAAAAGGAAGGGAAATAAATGCTGTCAGGCAACAAACGCTGCCTGATATGAAACGGGAAGAGCTAGCTCAGGCTATCCCAAGCCCAGGCCATGGCCCCGTGTGTGTGTGATGCCAAACACAAAGGAGGCATGGCCTGGGCTTGGGATAGCCTAAGTGAGGTCTCCCTCTCTCATTTCAGACAGCGTTTGCTGCCTGATAGCATTTATTTCCCTTCATCTCCCTCTCTGGAGAGAGAGGAAGGGAAATAAACACTGCCAGGCAGCAAATGCTGCCTGGAAATGAGACAGGGAGGACTGAGGCGGGCCTTCTGGCAATCGGGTCACACCCCATATGTGCATGGCATCATTTGCAATGGGGGCTCCAGTGGCCCTTTTCATTGGTGGTCTGGGTTTGTTTGTTTGTTTGTTTGTTTGTTTGTTTATTTAACTTGTATACCGCCCAAACTTTAGTCTCTGGGTGGTTAACAATAACATAAAAACAATTAAAACAAATATAAACGGTTAAAACAGTTTAACAATTTAAAAACAGTATAAAATTAAAACAGTATAAAATTGGCAAGGTATATGACTAGAGAGCAAGTGGAGGAAGACTTGGTGTGAATCCAACAGATCACAACACAGAGCACATTGAAAGATCTATGCTCTGGCAGTGCGGGCAGCAAAGAAGTGGTTCTTTTCTGCCGTCATTGCTTCTGCAAATTCACATCCAACGGAGTTGTCTAGGGTTGTTAAGGGGCTAGTATGAATTTGAACTTGAATTTCAACTTGGAACCATCACATGCTGTGATGTCTTCTGTGATTTTTGTGTAGAGAAAATCTCTCGTATTCAGGCCGAACTGGACTGCACAGTTACTGCAGAGTCTACTGTGGAGGTATCCAGCAACTCCTCTTATAGGATCACTTTTAGTTTGTGACGCCTGAGGATGTGGACAAACTGCTTCAGACTGTGATCCCTACAACCTGTTCTCTTGACCCTTGCCCACCTTGGCTTATTTTATCTGGTAATTGTGTTATCAGATAGGGTCTGGTAAATATTATAAATACTTATTTGAGGGAGGGCAGGATGCCTTTTTGTCTTAAGGAGGCTATTATTAGAACTTATTTGAAAAAATCTGCATTGGATCCCTCGGAGTTAGCTAACTACAGAACCGTTTCCAATCTTTCATGGTTGGGCAAGGTGATTGAGTGGGTGGTGGCCTCTCAGCTCCAGGCAGTTTTTGATGATGCAGATTATCTAGACCCATTTCAAACCAGCTTTCAAGTGGACTATGGGATTGAGAATGCCTTTATTGGTCTGATGAATGTTATCCAATTGGCTATTGACAGAGGGAGTGTGTCTCTGCTGATCCTTTTGGATCTCTTGGTGGTGGCTTTCGATACCATCGACTGGTATCTTCTGGGTCTCCTGAAGGAGGTGGGCTTTGGTGGCACTGTTTTACAGTGGTTTCGCTCCTACATCTCTGGTAGATTCGAGATGGTATTGATTGGAGACTGATGCTCTGCAAAGCGAGAACTAAAGTATGGCGTTCCATAAGGCTTCATACTGTCTCCAAGGCTCTTTAACATCTACATGAAACCTCTGGGAGAGATCTTCAGGAGGTTTGGTGCAGGGTGTTATCAATATGCTGATGATACACAGATCTACTTCTCCACGTTGACCTGATCAGGAAGTGGCATATCTTCCCTAAATGCCTGCCTGGAGGTGGTAATGGGCTGGATGAGGGATTACAAACTGAAGTTGAATCCAAAGAAGATGGAGGTACTGATTGTACGGGGTTGGGACCCAAGAGATGGTTTAGATCTCCCTGTTCTGGATGGGGTTACACTCCCCCTGAAACTCCCCAGATAATGTATCTCTGAGGGAAGGTAGGATGCCTCCTTGTCTTAAGGAGGCAATTATTAGACCGCTTCTGAAGAAGTCTACCTTGGATCCCTCAGAGTTGAGTAACTACAGGCCTGTCTCCAACCTTCCGTGGTTGGGCAAGGCAATTGAGAGGGTGGTGTCCTGCCAGCTCCAGATAGTCTTGGAGGAAACTTATTATCTAGACTCATTTCAAACTGGCTTCCGGGCTGGCTATGGGGTGGAGACTGTCTTGGTCGGCCTGATGGATGATCTCCAACTGAGAATTGACAGAGGAAGTGTGACTCTGTTGGTCCTTTTGGACCTCTTGGCGGCTTTCGATACTATCGACCATAGTATCCTTCTGGAGCTTCTGAGGGGATTGGGAGTGAGAGGCACTGCTCTGTGATGGTTCCATGCCTACTTCTCGGGCAGGTTCCAGATGGTGTCCCTTGGAGACTGTTGTTCTTCCAAATCTGAACTCTTGTATGGTGTGCCCCAGGCCTCCATATTGTCTGCAATGTTGTTTAATATCTACATGAAACCACTGGAGATCATCAGGAGATTTGGTGCATGGTGTTATTAGTATGCTGATGACACCCAAGTCTATTTCTCCATGTCAGCATCATTGGGAGAGGGCATAACCTCCCTAAATGCCCATCTGGAGTTGGTAATGGGCTGGATGAGGGATAACCAACTGAGAATGAATCCAGATAAGATGGAGGTACACATTGTGCGGGGTCAAAACTCGGGAGATGATTTTGATCTGCCTGTTCTGGATGGGGTCACACTTCCCCAGAAGAACAGGTACGCAGTCTGGGGGTGCTTCTGGATCCAAGACTCTCCCTGGTGTCCCAAGTTGAGGCAGTGGCCAGAGGTGCCTTCTATCAGCTTCGGCTGATACACCAACTGCGTTCGTTTCTTGAGACAGATGACCTCAAGACAGTGGTACATCTGCTGGTAACCTCCAAACTGGATTACTGTAATGTGCTTTATGTGGGGCTGCCCTTGTATGTAGTCTGGAAACTACAGTTGGTTCAGAATGCGGCAGCCAGGCTGGTCTCTGGGTCATCTAGGAGAGACCATATTAGTCCTGTACTGAAGGAGTTACACTGGCTGCCGATATGTTTCCGGGCAAAATACAAGGTGTCAGTTATAACCTATAAAGCCCTAAACAGCTTGGGCCCTAGGTATTTAAGAGAACATCTTCTTCGTTATGAATCCCACCACCCACTGATATCATCAGGAAAGTCTGCATTTGCTACCAGCTCGTCTGGTGGCTACTCAGAGATGGGCCTTCTCCGTTGCTGCCCCAAGGCTTTGGAATGCGCTCCCTAGTGAAATAAGAGCCTCCCCATCTCTGACAGTTTTTAAAAAGTCTTTAAAGGCGCATCCGTTCACCCAGGCGTTTAACTGATACTGTTTTGATTGTTTTTAATGTTGTTTTAGTATATTGTTTTTAAAAGTTTTAAATTGTTGTGTTTTAAATTCTTTTGTTTTTGTTTTTAATTAATGTTTTAATGTTGTTTTTATCTTGTTGTAAACCGCCCAGAGACACAAGTTTGGGGCAGTATAAAAATATGTTAAACAAACAAACAAACAAACAAATAGCTTGGGAGCGCTCCTGGATCCAAAACTCTCTCTGGTTTCTCAGGCTGAGGCATTGGCCAGGAGCACTTATTATCAGCTTGGGCTGATATGTCAGCTATGCCCATTTCTGGAGGTAAATGACCTTAAAAAGTTATGTATATGCTGGTGATCTCCAGGCTTAACTATTGTAATGCGCTCTATTTGGGGCTGCCTTTGTACATAGTCCAGAGACTACAATTGGTACAGAATGCAGCAGCCAAACTGTTCTCTGGGACAACCCATAGGGACCATATAACACTGAATTAAAATGACTCTGGCTACCACTATGTTTCCGGGTGAAATACAAAGTGCTGATTATTACCTATAAAGTGGGTCCAGGGTACTTAAGAGAGCACCTTATCTGTCATGAACCCTGTCGCCTATTAAGATCATCTGGAGAGGTCTGGTTATGGTTGCCACTGGCTTGTTTGGACCAGGTCTTCTCAGTGGCTGCCACAGGGCTTTATAATATGCTCCTTGTCAAAATAAGAGCATCTCCATCACAGTTTGCTTTTAGGAAGACACACATGTTCGCTCAGGCTTTTAACAGAAATTTATTTAAAACTGCTTGTTTTTATCCTATGGAATTGTTTTAACTTTTTATTCTGTGAAATTGTTTTAATAGTTTTTACTCTGTTTTATATTTGTTGTCTTAAAGGTGTATACCACCTAGAGATACACATGTCAGGTGACAAAGAAATGTGATAAATAAATTAAATACTTGAGTTTTCTTTAGGTAATGTGCCTTGGTCTAATGCAAAGCATATTTTGCTTATTAATTGACAAATAAAGATAATATCTGAGGGTATCTGAGGGACTGCCTGCTCCCAAGGGTTGCTGCCCGCTTGACAAGGACATCTGAGGGGGCCCTGCTCCGGATGCCGACAGTGAGGGAGGCCCGGCTGTCGTGCACTCGGGACAGGGCCTTCTCTGTTGCTGCCCCCAGACTCTGGAATGCTCTCCCAGTGGCCATTCGTTCCTCGGACTCCATCACGGCTTTTAGAAAGCTTTTAAAGACTTGGCTTTTTACCCAGGCTTTTACATGATCGTTTTCTACTGCAGCTTCTTTGTGTTTTTATTTGTTGTATTTGTTGTATTGTTTTTTATGCCTGTTTTTATATGTTTTTATATTTTTAACATGATGTTTTTATTGTCTTTTTATTGTATGTTTTTAACTTTTGTAAACCGCCTTGGGGTTATCTTTTTAACGAAAGGCGGTATATAAATGCAAAAATAAATAAATAAATAAAATTTGGAGAAGAGAAGAGAATCCTGTTGGGCGGGGCTCTGACTCTTTGCTCTGTTCCCCCCCCCCTCCAGGTGACTGCTAGATGAGAGCAGGCTGTGCCAGGGGCATGAGCCTCTTGGCGAGAGCACAAGGGCTCTCAGCTCTTAGCCTTGAGTGAGCAGACTGGGGCCTCAGGAGCAAAAAGGGGGAAAATGGAACTTCCCTTGCTTCCAGCACAGAGTTAGCACACACCACACAGAGCTCTTTTGTACAACTGAGGAAGTTGTGGGTCTGTTGTTACTGAAACGGAGGCGCTGAGGAGATGTGTCTGGGAGAGCAGAAGAGTGGGGATGGTCTGTGGGAAGTGATTTCACGGGTAGCAGGCAGAGGGAGCTATGGCGGTGGGAGTTGGGCAGGACGTTACAGGGGGAAATGGTCCAGGCAACTGAGGCCTGTTCCTTTTTCTGGCTCGTCTCCCAACCCTGCAACCCCAGGGAGCTCTGGAAACACTTCCTCTAGGATTAGGGCGCTGCTGTTGAATGCCAAGTCAATGATTGCTCCAGGCTCTGGAATGCCCTTCCCGGAGATGTTTGTACCCCCAGAACTTTTTAATTGTCTACTGCTGCTTAAAAACTTTAGCTGACATTCTATGCAGAGTAATGTGGGTGGTTCTGAACCACCCAAGCTGCTGTAGGAGTCTAAAACAATGGACCGGGTCTCACAATCAGTGAGACCCAGTTCCTAGCGGTGAGCGGGAAGGGAGCCCTGGATGGCCGGATCCGAGCCAGAGCCGGCGGGGGCTGGTGAGCTCGGGGGCCGTGTGGCGCCCGGAAGCCCCAGTATGCCCTGCGCGAGTGCACAGGGCATACTGGGGAGACCCCCGAGCAGGGAGGCTGCTTTTAAGCCTCCCGGCCGAGGGTCTTCTCACAAGTAGCCGCGGCGCTCGCTCCGCAAACCCGGGCTAAGGGGCGGGCTACAGGAGCGGGTTAGCTGCTCCAGAACCACCGGGCTCGGCTGTGAGCCCTGTGGTTCTGACGATCAGAAAAATCGGGCTAGGATTTTCCTAGCCCGATTTTTGTGATCGTAATAATAGCCCCTATGTCTGCAGTGTTGTGCAAGAACAGTTTTGTGCTAATATGTAAAACTGCACAATTGCAGTTCTGTGATACTACCACCATTATTTCCAGTGGCCATAGCACCACAGAAGTACAATTATGCAGTTCTCCGTATTAGTGCAAGAGTGTCCTTGTGCAACACTGCGGGCACTGTTTTAGATGTCCTTAGCAGTGTGGGCGGGTTGAGAACTGCCATGTTATTTTGCACGGAACATAACCCTTGCTTTTAACTCAGGTTATTCATGTTTAATTGATTGGTGCTTGGGATCATATGTGTTTTGAACTGTTTTATTTTGAATATTAACTCCTGTTTTTATTAGTGTCATTTTTAGTGTATATTGTGGGTTTTATCTTTGTTTTTATTGTCACGTTTATTGTAACAGATGTCAACTTTGGACAGCATGAAAGAAAATCAGTGTATTCTAAAATAAATAAATAATTCGACCAGACCTTGGTCTCATAACAAAGCCTGCTTGTGAATAAAATAAGTTAGTTACAGGATGTGACTAATATTCATGATACTCTGTATCCATTCGTTTTTCTAGTTCCAGAGCAGAACATTACTTTTAAGTTAGTAGCATGTATCATTTGGAAATCTGGGTCAGTTCATATAATCACTTTCTTTGTGGTCAGTCTCTTGGTAGGTGTTGTAATTAACCCCACCACCAATGAACTCACCTTGGAATGTTATAGTGACAAAAACAGTGGCTGACATCTGTACTAACAAAGCATGAGCACTTTGAGAGATTGTGGGGGCATGATGGGAGCTTTTATAGAACTCTCCCATTTCACCTGTGCACATTATAGCGCATGAGTCATTAGAGTTCCAAGCATCCACATGCTTCAGAAGGTCTTTCTAAGATAAGAAACACATTGCTGACCCTTGACAGCGTGTTTCCAATCTTAAGGGAGCCTTTCTGGAGTACAGAGAGTGCTTGGAACTCTGATGGCTCTTGCACAACAGTACGCACAAGGGGAATGAAGGAATTATGCAAGGGCTCCCATCACTCCCCCGTAGTCCCTTGCAGTGCACACACTTGCTTTGTCAGGATTTTGATTCTAGGGATGTGCGAAACGTTTCGGATACAAAGCGTTTTGTGCCCAAAACAGCCTGTTTTGGGTGTTTTGTAGACAAAACAAAACACCCATTTTCCAGATCCAAAAGTTTTGTATACAAAACAAAACGTCCCTGTTTCGGCTACAAAACGTTTTGTTGTTTCGGACCTCCATTTTGTGGTGATCTCTGAGTCAGTCTCCATTTTGTGTTTGACATCTCTTTGAACTTCCCACCTTTCCAGCCTTCTGATCAGTGACCTAAATCATGGGCTGACCTGCTGACAATTCCCTGCTTGTTCCCCATTGGCTCTTTTGCTTCTTTCCACTCTTTACTGACCCCACATTGGCCAGGGAAAGGGTAGCTAACCATCGGGTGCTGGGTTTTGCTGTTTCTGTGGTGTTCTGAGTGTAGATTCTCTGGTAGCATATGAGAGTGGATTCTTGTTTTTCACTGAAAATCTCATATGCTACCAGAGAATCTACAATGAACACCTCAGAAACAACAAAACCCAGTACCCCACAGGCTTGTGGGTATGGGGGTGGTTGGCACCCTATGTGCACTACACAACCCCTCGCTCTGGGCAGCCCCAGTGCCCCCCAAGTGGAATTATGGGGCTTCTGAAACCTTCATTATTCCCTATGGGAGAAATCTTAAAGACACGTAAACTTCAACGAATCACAAAAGATCAGCCCTTTGCCCAATTCCTTTGAAATAATTATGGAAGTTTCCTTGCCCCCATTGGGCACCCACCACACTCTGCTCTGGGTCATCCCTTTCCCCTTGATTTGAAGCGATACATTTGCTGGAATCCACATTATTCCCTATGGGAAAATTCTTAAAGATGTGTAAACTTAAAAAAAAAATCACACAAAAAAACCAGCCCTTTGCCTAATTCGTTTGAAATTTGGGTGGTAGCTTCCACCCATTGGACACTACCACCACCACCCACTCTTTTTGCCCTGGGACCCTTTTTAAAAATCCAAATCGATTCGGATTCGGAAAATTTGGCTACAAAACAAAACAGGGCTGATTCAGATTCAGAAAATTCGAGTACAAAACAAAACCAGGATGTTTCGATTCGGATACAAATCGAAACAAGAAAATTCCAAAATGCACACCCCTATTTGATTCTGATTCTTTAGCCTGATTCAGCCACTAGCCTGATTCAGACAATTAAAAAGCCCTGCTGTAGCCATGTACAGTGGAGCAAAGGGGGAGGAAGTCCTACGCTTGCTGTGTCAGTCACCCGCACTCCCTGCTGCTTACGGTTTCAACAGAAGGGGGGGAAATGTGCAAAACCCATGCACAAAAAATAATAAATAATGAATGATAAATGATGAATGATAAATAATGAATAACCAGCTCTCAGCACACATGAGAATAATCAAATACATCTGTATACCACATGTAAAAATACAATGACATAATACCAAATGAAAATACAACATACAATGGAAAAATAAGAAAACAGTGTATACAGGTATCCAGACAGAGTCCGAGATGTCTTCAGAATGAGGAAATGATGAGTACATGCAGTACAAGTGATAAGTCCTCAAATCCAAAGGGAGGAAACGATGTACTCAGTGAGATGTTGTAAATGCATATAGTTATTATTTATTTATTTACCACAGTCAGACAGGTGTTATTAACTGGTTTGTTTTATCCAGACATCGAGTCCTTCCCAAGGACCTGGGATGGCTGAATTTTATTATCAGTGTTGTTGCTGTTATTATAGATATCATTGCAGAATATAGGCTGTTCCCAGTAAAGTTGCTTTTTGTAATTGGCTGATGGTGATTTCTGTGGCCCCTATGGTGTTGAGGTGCACTTCAAGTTGTTTTGGGATTGCACCTAGGGCGCCAATTACCACTGGGATTATTTTGGTCTTCTTCTGCCACAGCCTTTCAGTTTCAGTTTCAGTTTGTAGATCTTTGTATTTTGTGATTTTTTCTATTTCTTTTTCTTCTCTTCTGCTATCCCCTGGTATTGCTTCCAAAAATGGCTTAGGGTGGTTTACACAGAGAAATAGCAAACAAATAAATAAGGTGGAACCCTGTCCCCTAAGGGTTCACAATCTAAAAAGAAACATAAGATAAACACCAGCAACAGTCACTGGAGGTACTGTGCTGGGGGTTGATAGGGCCAGTTACTCTCCCCCTCCTAAATAAAGAGAATCACCACATTAAAAGGTGCCCCTTTGCCAAGTTAACAGGGGTTCAAGTCATGAATCCTTCATTCAAAAAATGCAAACAACATACTCTGTGATGACTGATAATGGAAGACAAGTCACACCAGGGAAAAACCACAGGACAGCCACCCCGGGATAAGGAGCTGTTTCACCAATAGCTTCATCAGGGGCTGTTTCCCATTAGTACAGGCTGAAATAATGATATAAAAAGTTTCATTAGTAAAGCGAACCCTGAGTCTTCTAATAAGCATGGATAAGCTTGAATGCATAGAAACGTTATTCTATATTTTGTGAGCGTTTTTTGCATTTAGTTTTTACACTTTTCTGTGTTATAGATAGTGCTTTATGTTTTTATATAAACATATATAAACAGCTCCTTATCCCGGGGTGGCTGTCGTGTGGTTTTTCCCTGGTGTGATTTGTCTTCCATCATCAGTCATTATCAGTCATCACAGAGTATGTTTGCTTTTTTTGAATGAAGGATTCATGACTTGAACTATATGCATTTACAACATCTCACTGAGTACATCGTTTCCCCCCTTTGGATTTGAGGACTTATCACCTGTACTGCATGTACTTATCATTTCCTCATTCTGAAGACATCTCGGACTCTGTCTGGATACCTGTATATACTGTTTTCTTATTTTTCCATTGTATGTTGTATTTTCATTTGGTATTATGTCATTGTATTTTTACATGTGGTATACAGATGTGTTTGATTATTCTCATGTGTGCTGATTGCTGGTTATTCATTATTTATCATTCATCATTTATCATTCATTATTTATTATTTTTTGTCCACAAGTTTTGCACATTTTCCCCCTTCCCCATTCCGTGGACCCCGGTTTTCCCTTGCCTTTACGGTTTCAACAGGGCACATCTGTGATTGCAAGGGTGAATTGATCCACCCTCGCATTTACAGATGTGCCTGCCATCACAGGGAGAGTTCTTCCCTCTTCAGAGAAGCGCTGTTGAAACTTCCCCTTTGCCTCACTAAACATAGCTTTTTAATAACATCTGAAGTAGGCTAGTGTCTTCTGGAAAACTCTCAAGCCACCTGTTTGGCATCACCATAGGTTTCCAAGAGCAAAGAAATACAAGTTGTTCTGGTAAAAACTAATCTGCCTACTTTCCTTTCACTATCCCTACAACTGGACTAAATTTGGTCCAAATTGGTTAGGCAGTTCACAAGATAGCCCATGTGCACCATAAATGTTCATGTGTCCACCATCTTGGATCAGAGTGGATGACATCATCACAAACTGAGCTGGTCAGCACACCACAAGAGCTGGTCTTGTGGTAGCAAGCATGATGTCCCCTTAGCTAAGCAGGGTTTACCCTGGTTGCATATTAATGGGAGATTTGATGTGTGAGCACTGTAAGATATTCCCCTTAGGGGATGGATCTGTTCTGGGAAGAGCAGAAGGTTCCAAGTTCCTTCCCTGGCATCTCCAAGATAGGGCTGAGAGAGATTCCTGCCTGCAACCTTGGAGAAGTCGCTGCCGGTCTGTGAAGACAATACTGAGCTAGATGGACCTATGATCTGACTCAGTATATGGCAGCTTCCTATGTTCCTAACTATGCCTTTGAGGTGTCCCTATGTGTCCCTACAACTGTACCAAATTTGGTCCAAATCAATTCCCACTTATTTATTTATTTATTTATTTGATTTGTATACCACCCTTCCACCATTTATTAGATTTGTATTCCACCCTTCTACTTGCACCTCAAATGTTCCAGTGTCCATATATCTTTAATTGAAATGGATGACATCATGACAAACTACACCATTGAGATGTCCCTGTGTGTCCCTACACTGTAGCAAATTTGGTTCAAATCAGTTAGGTGGTTCATGTTAGCCCTCTTGTGCCTCAAAAGTTCATGTGTCCACAATCTTGAATTGAGGTGGATAACATCATCACAAACTACACCACTGAAGTTTCCTTTTGTGTCACTCACTACAACTGCACCAAATTTGGTACAAATCAGTTAGGTCCACAAGTTAGTCCACTTGTGCCTCAAATGTTCATGCATCTGCCATTTTGAATTGTGGTGGATGACATCATTACAAACTATGCCTTTGAGCCATCCCTATGTGTCTCTACATCTGTTGCAAATTTTGTTTGAATTGGTTAAGCAGTTCACAAGTTAGTCCACTTGTACCTCAAACGCTTATGTATCTGCCATCTTGAACTGGGGTGGATGACATCATCACAAACTACACCATTGAGGTGTCCTTATGTTTCCCTACAGTTGTAGCAGATTTGGTTAAAATCAGTTAGGTAGTTCACAAGTTAGCCCACTTGTGCCTTAAATGTTTACATGCCCACCATCTTTAATTGGGGTGGATGACATCATCACAAACTATGCTGTTGAGGTGTCCCTACAACTCTACCCAATTTGGTTCATATTGGTCCAGGCATTGCATAGTTGATAACAGGGGACACATACACGGATACATCAACACGCAGGCGGACGGACACACACACATAATCTCATTAGCTTATTTTCCTTAATAGGCTAACAATGGCTATCCTAAGGCTGGGTGGTTGTATGAACTGGTAGCTCAGCAGGATATACTTAATTATAGTGTATGTTTATATCATTAGTATTTGACATTCAACAAGTTGTTGTTCTGGTGAGAACTAATCTGCCTGCTTTCTTTTCATTATCCCTACAGCTGGACTAAATTTGGTGCAAATTGTTCACAAGTTTGCCCACTTGTGCCTTGAACGTTCACATGTCTGACATCTTAAACTGGGGTGGATGACATCATCACAAACTATGCCTTTGAGGTGAACCTATGTGTCACTACAACTGTACTAAATTTGGTCCAAATCAGTTCCTACTTGCACTTCAAATGTTCACACATCTGCCATCTTGAATTTGGGTGGATGACATCATCACAAACCACACCATTGAGGTTTCGCTATGTGACGCTACAACTGTACCCAGTTTGGTTCATATTGGTCCAGGCATTGTAAAGTTCATGGCGGGGTGGGAGCCAGGGGACATTTGGATGGGGACACACACACACACACAGAGAATCCTGGGTGATCTCATAAACTTACTTTCCTTAAGGAAAGTAGGCTAAAAACACTGAGAAATGCAATAGAAGAAGAAGAAGAAAACTACTTGCAAATAGTAAAAACATAAATCTCTAGAACAAACATAAAAGTCTAGAACAATTTAAATGGCAGCAAGAAATCCCTGCCTGCCTTGAGACAGAAACAAATGAAAAGCTGATTGGGGGTGGGGGAGATATCTGCAAAAGAACACCTTACAGGCAACCTTCCTAGGAATACACCTTCCTGATACCTTAGAGTCCAGCAATTGAGACTTCGTCTGTGGGGGGAGGGAGAATGTATACTTTAAAGTTTAAACAATAACTTTTTATTTAATCATTTGTGAACCTCAAATGTGGTATCCAATTAATGAATGGTTTAAGTGTCTGGCTTTAGAGACCTTTGTTCCGTGTATTATTTCAGGTCACAGCACAGAGCTCCTGCTAGCCTGCTGGCCTTTGTGCCTAGGGATTGTTTCATTTTGCATTTCCTTTGCTTTGGACTGCCTAAATTGCCTTATCCTTATGCCTTAACTCTTCACTTAATGCCATTGAATATGAACAGCATGCAGCAGAGCTACGTTTGAAAAACAAGCCAGCCTTTTCCCCTTCAGCCAACAGCAACTGCCTATCCAGTTTGAGAGAGAAGGTCATTTTTGCCCCCTGTTATCACCTGGCCACATCCATATCTGCATTTGCATATTTAGCTGATTATGAAGCTAAATAAAGTTGCCTTGTGACACTCATATTGTATCTATTACATATTTCACTTCAGAACCTTGTCTCTTGTAAACCCTCTTCAGCATGCTTGAAGTAGCAAAGCAAAATGAAAGGAATTTTCTATTTAAGCAGATCACTGACATTCTGTTACACAATTCGATCTTGTCTATATACGTGCTCTCAAAAACACAAGACACTAAACAAAAATGCTGAGTGCATTGAGTCAGCAGTGCCATAGGTGTCTGAATGCATCTGTAGCTTCCCTCTCACTCATCAGTGTAATTGTCATGTTATTCCATTTTTTGATTAGTCTGGTCCGCCAATCTCCAAGCTTTTTCTGGCCAAACGTTCTTCTGCTCGTTGTCATGGTGACTGAATTGTTAGAGAGGAGAAAGGCTCTGTTGTCTGTCATTGTTCTGTTGTGTTTTAGGTAATGCAGGAGGCATCACGAGTGAAGTGGATGGACCTTTTTTGCTCTACATCATTTCAGAGTATTGAAAATCTCACATAAAAAAAGAGAGGAGGAAATAGGCCCCAACCAAAGAAATAACTAAGTTCCCTTTTAAAAGAAAGTGCACGTTATTGTAAAAGGGGTAAAACAGCAGTAAGAAAATAGCAGTAGAATATTATATGTATTATGAGAACAAATGCTACAATTTGAATAGAGTATACAAATACCAGCCATTTTGCAATTTAGATTTAATCTATTTTTTTAAAACATGAGCTTCTCCATTGTTTGTTTTCTGTTCTGAGTCCTTTACTCTTTAATTCTTTTAAATGAACACTCATGAAATAAGACCTAAAAAGGTAGGAAGAAATGTTATTGTTTGAAATATCACTCATTTGAGTACTTGTTTCAATGGGTAGTTGTAATTGCTAGGTAGTTTTTCTTGTTAAGTCAGTTGTGAAATCAGTAGCAGCTCATCTTTTATCATTTAAGTGGGGTTTTATCTTCCACTTCTAAATTCTAGTGGCTAAAAACTTTATAGCTTGCGGTTTTCTACAAGTTATTCCTGTGCTGTGAGGTAACAGCACGAAACCCAAGAAATACTAGGTGGGGTGGGGGAGGATAGGGAAAACTGAAGCTGTTAAACATCTTATTTAAAAAGTTTCAAAACAGGGTATCACAATTTCAAAGAGAAATTATTCAGAGGAATAAAAGGTTTTAGTAATAATATTGGTATCCTTTATTTTATTTAGGTATTTCATAGATAAATAGAGATAGATTGATAGATAGGTACTCTCTTGCTTTAAAAATAAAAAATAAAAACACTTTCTACAGGATAGAGCCTTTTCAGCAGAGGTGCCCAGATTCTGGAACTCTAGGGTGTCCATTCAGCCCCTGCTTCACAGTCATTCTGACACACAATCAAAGCCTTTCTGTTTTTACAGGTCTTAGGGATGGAGTAGTTTGTGTTTTTTCTCTCCTGATTTGCGCGCTCTCTCTCTCTTTCTGCTGCTCAGATTTTATTTTTCTCATTTGTATGTCTATGTGATTTGATTTATTTGGGAACTTTTAATTCTATGTTGTATGCTGCTTTGGAAGTGTTTAATGGAAAGGTGGCATAGAAACAATGGTTTACATGATGAGGAAAATTACTCAGAGTAGTCCCCTTGAAATTAAAAGGTCAAGTTATGCAAAATGCCTAACTTTTGTTAAATGCCTAACTCATCATGCAAAATACCTTACTCATCATGTCTGCCAATATAAATAAATACATATGTACATTGTTCTATTGTAAATCTATTTGCAGTCCTTTTTGGCTCTATCCATAATGTTTGGTTTATCCATAAAACAAAAATGTAGGTTTTAAAATATGTGCTGAAAAAGATTTGATTATTTCTGGCAGCTTAAGCTTATTTGGTTATTGCTAGCTGGATTTCTTACACTTAAGTCACTTTAAACATCCTGGTTTTCTTTTATACTTCTCCTTGGTGGAATAGAAAAGATAGTCAAAACCTCTTTCAACCAAAACAGGCACATTTAAAACAAGAGCGACATATAATTATATTCCTTTATTCAGAACAAAAATGTCAGCAATTTTGAATATTTTTTCTTGTTTGCTATAACAACCAGTTACTTAACTTATCTTCAAAATACTGCACCATAGTTTTAGGTCCATAATGTATTGAATTCAACAGCTAAATTTCCTTTGCTGGATTGTACCACCACCTTAAACAGAACCATTAAAGAATGCAACCACGTGTAACTCTTTAATGTTAGTCTAATATTGCTGAATCAAATGCTGTACTGACGCTGCACTAATTAGTTCATTTCTGTTCACACACATGCTCTTTTTCAAAGCCAATTAGTCTATTTTCCCCCTTATTTCCTCTCTAACAGCACTGAATCCTGGGAAGCTATCCCATACAGCAGGAGAAAGCAAAGGCCAAGACAGACAAAGGAAGGAGACAAAAGGGATGTTCTAGCCATACATTTCTGTCTTGGCTGATTGAAGTAATTGGTTCCTATGAAGAAACGTTTGAACTAGCTTCCTAGCATTGGAGCACTCTTGAGGGAGGTCTAGTTAGAATGATTTCAGCACTCATTTAGAACGAGACAGTTGCAAATCCTGCAGAACTAGGAACATTCCCAAGTCTAAAAACAACACTAAAAGGAAAGTAGAAGTTTAGTGAAAGTGCTTCATAGCGCTCAGGTGAAGGTTAAGTATAGGTGCCTTTAGAAACATCTGATATCCCATAGTAGTCCATAGATTGGCTTTGGGTGTTCTCATCATATGCATAAAGAGAAGAAATGGAAGGAAACATGCTTCAAATTTTCGCACAGATAATTAATGTTTGAAACAAGGGCTTGCCATCTCTCCTGAAGTGCATGTGCTTCTTCTGATGCAAAGCCTCAGGGAAGAGGTACAAGCCAGCTATAGGCAGTGTCTTATACTTACATTATGTGCATGCATGAATAACATCAGAAACCACCTGGAGTCATAATGCATTGACGTGTGAATCTGCTCGGCCCCATAATGTGGAAAGCCATTGCCACATCAATTTTGGGGTTAAACTAAGGCAACAGTTTCATAAGGAACTGTGGCATGGGACTTCACTTTATTAACTGAATTATAACGAAGATCCCAGATTATAAAGCGGCTAGTTCCTGAGGAACAACAGAGGTCAAGCAACCCTGGTCTAACTGCTGTCTTCTGTTGTGTAGTTGCCCAGCCACCTGGAGGCCAAATGCAGATTAGCTGCATTGTGGTCTTCTTCAGTACCACACTCCAAAAAAGAATGGAAAAGAGGTATTTGAAGGGCCCAACAGCCAGCTGGTGGAACCCAAGATGAGTTTTAGTGATGCATTTTTGATCTTGCAGAACCCTTTTGAAGTGCAGGAAGTGCTCCAGACTTTAAGGGCTCTTGCACAACAGCACATATGCCAGGGTCTGGGTAGGGCTGCCATATTTTGCCTTTCCAAATCCGGGTGCCTATTTTGCATATTATGTAAATTGGCTTGAAAATAATTGTTGAGCAGAATAGTGACTGCACGTTTTGCTCCATAACTCTGCTTCTAGAGCTTGGCTTTTAAAAAAGAAAAGAAAGAAAGCTGAAATCCGGGCAAATCTGGGCAGGTTAAGCAATCTGGGTGAGATGCTTAAAATCTGGGTAAAACCCAGAAGCGGGGGGAGGGGGGCGAATAGCAACTTTAGGTCTGGGGGAGTTACGTGAGGACTCCTGGCACATCCTCGCAGACCCTCCTTACAAACATGCTTCCTTGGTCAGGATGTCAGCATCTGTTCATGTACATTGTCCATTCAGTTCTTATTAAGCCTGATAGTGAAAATCAGTGATGTCCCATTGATGTCTAAACAAATGTGCTTAATAAAACCAAAGAAAGAAAGAAAGAAAGAAAGAAAGAAAGAAAGAAAGAAAGAAAGAAAGAAAGAAAGAAAGAAAGCAGGCGGCCTTCTGAGATTCATCAATTTCAAGCAAGAATTAAAAGAAGTATCTGAACAGTTGTAATGCTCTAAGTGCATCCCTGGGATGGAAAAGTCTCCCTCCCTCACTCTCTCTCTCTCTCTCTATATGTATTCCTATCTGTGATCTACTAAAAGAAAGACAGCAATTTCAAAGAAAAGAAAAGGAGTAAACACTTCTGTTTTGGTCACCATTCTGGGTTTGTTTTTTCTCCCACTGGGCTAATTTTAAGCAACCTTATACAAGGTACCATTGCTAATCTACTGTTTGCCTTGGTCTTCATTGCAGCTGCTTAAGAGATAGAGAGCAAACAAACTAGAATTAAGGTCATTCTTTAAGGAAGACAGGGACTAAATTATTGCTAAGAATTACATAGAGGGAAACCCCAGGATAAGATAACTCATTGTTCCTTATTTGCTAAGGCCCACAGCAGCACCACATTTACATATTTGTGAAAGGATTACATTAGATCTGCTAGAGACGGATTTGAATAACTGCTTGCTTTTATATTTTCAAAGGGAGAGTGGCCATTGCTTCTTTGTCCCACAAATAACAAAGAGTCTTCTGGCACCTTCAAGACTAATATATTTATTGTAGCATGTACATTCAGGGACTACAGTACTTCATCAGATGCATGAAGCATGAAGGCTGGCAGGGATAGATAGATAGATAGATAGATAGATAGATAGATAGATAGATAGATAGATAGATAGATAGATAGATAGGGAAAAAGTTAAACAGTGGGCCTGAATGGCCATGAAATGTAAATGGTATAGTCTGACAATTCTACATAAAACTTAAATGTATATCATATAAGCTGACAGCCCCACTAATATGGTCACACAGGGGAAAGAGTCCTTGCAATGTAGTGCTTCCTTAGCAACAAAAAGCTGATCAAGCAAAGTTGGGGCAGGGTGATTTTCATTGCTCTCTCCTTGGAGACTGATATCCTGGAGGTGCCCTGTATCACCCATAAATATGTCTCTGAGGGGCTGTGTGATGCTCGGGGATATATTTTTGAGTGGCACTTCCGGGGGATGGAGAGAAGGGGGGGAAATTGCTGCCCTTTGCTGATCAGCTCTGCAGAGCTAAGGAAGTGGTCTACCATGGAGACAATTCTTCGCCCTCTGCGTGGACACAGGGAAGCATGCTGGCCACTAGCAATTCACAACAGCAGTAATTGGTGGTAGTACGTGCTTCCTGGCTATGCCAGTTACACTCGTTCCCAGTCCATTTTCAGGGCCAATTTTAAGTGCTAGTTTTAACCTTTAAAGCCCTTAATGGCTTGAGACCAGGTTACCTGAAAGAGCATCTTGCCCCATATGTCCCTACCCAGACCTTAAAATCCCTGGTCTGAGTGCCCCCACAAAATGAAGTGAGGTGGGTTACTACTACGGAAAGGGCCTTTTTGGTGGTGGCACCGCATTTATGGAATACTCTCCCAGTAAGGCTCATCTGGCACCATCATTATATTCCTTTTCTTCACCCATGCTTTAAAATAAATTTTGTGTGTGTGTGTGTGTTTGTTCTTTTTTGTTGTATTTTAATTGAAGTTTCTGGTTCGTTTTACTGTGTTTTTAATTGCATGTTTGTTTTAATTATGTATTTCATTGTATGTTGTTTTTTATTCTTTACTTTGTGAGCCACTCAGAGAATTATTTTTATGCTGGGGAGGAGGAGTCAGTCAATTAACTGTATAATGTTATTAGTAATAGGACTTTAAGGAGTCATAAAAATAGACGGGGAAAGTAAGTGCTCCAAAAATAGCAGAAAGAGACAAAAAGAGATTAGTTTCTTCAGAATCAGATCCAGGTGTGTCTGGAGCCTGTGCGAGAGCTCATCATTAACTAAGACAGGAGCTTTTAAAAATATGCAATAAATCAACAGGTGCCCTTAGACCATAACCTACTGAAACTGCAACAACTATCATTCCCCACAGCCAGCATCTTTTTCTTCCTGCCGCTAAAACCTGAAGAAACGTTTTGTGGATCTTGAAAGCTAGCTCACTTTACTTTTTTATTTTTAGTCCGTGCTACTGTATATTATCATCCTGTCTTATAAGATTAATTGGCAGCATGGAGAGATGATGCGGCATATATCAGGTCATCTTAAAAGTGGGTTCCTGTGTTTGAAAATGCAGGCCGATTCACAGGGATTATTTGGATGCAAAAATCCAGAATGCACCAAGAAATGTGCCACAACCAATCATCCAAGATATGTAACTCAGGCCTAATGCAATGTCTGACTTAATCCAGTAAAAGTTTCTCTGTATGGAGGAAACAGTAAATTTGCAACCAGGTTGTCATGCAAGGTCTCACACATTAATATTCAACTGCATCATGCACACCTGTATTTTAAGTACTCTAATGGGCAATTTTGCTAGTCCAGTCTATGCAGTGCACATCTTCTGATGTGTTTAAGGCTATAAGATAGCTGCAACAAAGAAGGATATTTTATCCTCCTGATAAGCCACTGACTCCTGACTGTCAGCAAAAAGCCACCAGGATTCCCCTTCGAACTGGGGAATATTCACTGGGAGCTCGTCTATAAATAAAACATGGTCACTTTTAGCGTAATTCTTAGTGTGAGAACATGCTCCTTTTAGAGCCAACAGTAATGCCACTTCACAAAGGGGATGCTGTCTGAAGAGAGGATCGTGCCGCTCCTTTCCACTTTAAAATCAAGTACATTGGCTCCACAGTATCCTCAGTCCCCAGGAGCCTGATGACTGCAAAGTGGGGCTGAGTCAGCTGCAGAGCTCAGATCTGGCAGCGGCATGCCTTTATGCTACTTGCACTGCCAAGCCACCAAAGACCTGCAGCAGTGCCTGTGGGTTTCTCCCCCCCCCCGCCTTGTTCTACACAATTGGACGTGAACTAAAACCCTCCTTTGAAAGAAAATTCTGGCCTCAGTGGATGAACAAAAAAGGAAGGATAGGATGGGAGCTGATATTTGGCATTCTTCTGTCTACCATCAAGCCCTTCTATCTATCTATCTATCTATCTATCTATCTATCTATCTATCTATCTATCTATCTATCTGATTTGTAAACTGTCCCAAACTTTCGTCTCTGGGCGGTTTACAATAACATAAAACCAGTTAAAAACATATACAAAAACTTTAAAACACTTTAACAATTTAAAAATAACCTTTTAAAATTAGTACACATTTATAGGGCTGTGCGTGATCGAATTTTGAAACTGATTTCATGCCAGGGTGTAGCTATAATTGCACAAAGGAAGGGACAAATGGTCCTGGGCCCTTGAGGGGGACCCCCACTGGCTGGGTGACATCTCACTCATCATTCTTCACTGTTGATGTTGCATGAATATATGAGGTGATCATAGCAGGTATATACGTAAAAAGTGTTTCTGAGCCCGGGGAATACATTTGAGCATGTGTGTATGTGTGAAAGTGTCTCTGTGTGTGGGGAGTGTGTGATACTATTTGCATAGGAATAACAGAAAGGGATGGCCAATAATGGATTGTTTTATGGAGAAAGGCCGAAGGTCAAAGGAAGATAAATATATATATTTTTAAGCTTAGTAGGACTAACTCGCTCAAAACTTCTTTAATTACAATTATCAACTGCTACCGAAACAGTAGTCTCTAAACCATATTAGCCAGATTTTGATAAAAGTAATTTGAACTACTTTTGTAACTACTTGGATGTATTTATTTAATTAACATATTTGTATACTGCCCACTACCAAAGTATTTAGGCGGTTTACAGCAATAAAACCAAGAAATTTTAACAATTAAAATATTAAAAATCAAATTAAAGCATCCATTAAAACTATCAAACAGCTAAAAAGCTGTAGTTAAGTAGTTTCAACTATTATTTTTTAAATATTTACTTCTCTCCTTCCCCCAGTTGAAAACTAAAAATTTAAAGAAAATTAAGGACAGTGCTCCTTAGAAATGCTACATATTAAGGATATGCACTCAAAGTATATATTGTCACACTTTTAAACCATCTATAGTCGGAAACAGTATATTTCAACATGTGAGTGAAATGTCCTATCAAGGTTCATAATAACTCTAATCTAAGCAACACTTTAGTTCAGTGGCTTGTAACTGGGTGGAGAGCAGCATATGCATGACATTAATAAATCATAAAACTAATAATAATAAACAACCATTCCTAAAAGAAATAACTTCTTCTGTTTTCCTTTTAGAAAGATCCCTAAATAAAGACAGTGAGGCTATTCTCAGGATTGGGAAAACCGGGCTGAAGAAGCCCAGCCCAGTTTTTCCCCATCGTGAGAACCAATGGGCTCACAGGTGAGCCCAGTGGTTCTCTGGCGGCTAGCCCGCCAAAGTAGCCCTCACCTTAGCCCAGGTTAGCACAGCGAGCGCTCCACTAACCTGGGTTCTCTGATCATGTGTCACCATGGCACGGCTCTGTGCCATGGTAATACATGAGGAACCCTTGCCAAGGGGCTGCAAGCAGCCTCCCAGGTTCTGAGGTCTCTCCAGGATGCCCTGTGTGCTCGTGGCGGCATCCTGGAACTTCTGGGGGCCACATGGGAGGAGGGAGGAGAGCTGGTCTTGTGGTAGCAAGCATGACTTGTCCCCTTAGCTAAGCAGGATCCACCCTGGTTGCATATGAATGGGAGACTTGATGTATGTGCACTATAAGATATTCCCCTTCGAGGATGGAGCTGCTCTGGGAAGAGCATGTAGGCTCCAAGTCCCTCCCTGGCATCTCCAAGATAGGGCTGAGAGAGATTCCTGTCCGCAACCTTGGAGAAGCCTCTGCCGGTCTGTGAAGACAATACTGAGCTAGATGGACCAATGGTCTGACTCAGTATATGGCAGCTTCCTATGTTCCTGTGATCCCCGCTACCCCTGCCAGCTCTGTTACGGAGCTGGCAGTTGTGTGGGCAGCCGATCTGGCCGCCCAGCTATGAGCGGCTGCTCATAGAGGCTAAGCTCACTCTCTCTGCAGAACCTCCTCCAACACTTCACACCGATCGTGTAAATCACCTCAGTGGCTGACATCCAGAGTAACAAAGCTGGTAGTATGGGAGAAGCACCAGGAAGTCAACCACCAGAGCTTGTGCAGGAGGGCTGCGCAAATCTCAGGGACCTATTTTCTGGTGCTTCTGGGGGAAGAAAAGGCTGTTGAAATTCACCCCCCCCGGCTGCATGATGTCATGGACCTGAACCCATCACCACACCATGAGGGGTGCCCCTCTGCTCCCCAGTCAGTGTTTTATTGAATGGACGCTCTTCCAGGCCGTAACCACACACCCCTGTTTCCGACATCAGATGCAAGGGGCATGGCCAAGACCAGTGATGGGGACAGTTAGCCCCTGCTGAATTTCCGCAGTCAGTGGTTTGATGAATCACTGACTGGGAGTTGGGATGTGCAAACTGGTTTGGAACAGAACTGGTTCGATGTTGAACCAGTTTGGTTCGAAGGCTTGGGGTTGTGCCAAACCACGCCTGGTTCGGCTCAACTCCGGACCAACCCCCCCTCCCCAGCCCATTTGGGGGGTTCGCAAACCTTTTTAGGGTAAAAACTTATTGCATTTTTTTAAAAAAACTTCCCTCCTCTGAGGGTTCTCTGAGGCATCAGTGGAGTCAATGGCGGTTACCCCTCCCCCTCCAGACTTCCTTAAAAAAAAACCCCGTTTGGCTATTCTTTGGTTCATTTGGGCCTTTCCCCCAGCGCGGTGGCCATTTTGGAGGCCACCGCACCTGTGCAATGGGCCTCTGCATGGCCTGGGCATGACCCAAGAGGGGGTAAGTTTTTTTTTTTTTAACCCACGGGACCGGGGGGGGATGCCACTGGCCTGGTCCAGGTATGGTTCGGACTCAAACAGAACCAGACCAGCCAGTTCTGTGCACAACCCTACCTGGGAGCTCCTTTCTCTGCCTACACTTGGAGTCCAGGAAATGAGCTCCCAATCAGTGATTCAATGCCTGGGGAAGCTCTGACTGGGGAAAATCTGCAGGGTCTGACTGTTCTTGTCACCAGTATTGGCCACGCCCCCTGCTTCTGACATCAGACGCAGGCAACATGGCTTGGGCATGTGCGCACTTCATGCACATGATTAAAAATCAAATTGGGTGGGGGAGCTGCCGGTAGGACTTTGTCCTCTGGTGGCAGGTAAGCTCCCCACACCCCGGCAGACATGAACAGTGAAAGCTCAGAGGACAAGGCATCACCCTGAACTCTGGGTCCCCTGGAGACACCAACACAATCTGACCCCAAGGCTCCCCTCTGGAAACCATGCATATCACCAGCCACATTGGGAAAGAGTGAGGAAAGGGGGTGTGACCAAGGGGGCGTGGCCTGGGCTGCTGAGAGCCTGAACGAGTTCTCAGCTCGTCATATCAGGCAGTGTCCGGCTGCCTGTTAGGACGTTTTCCCCTTTCTCTTTCTCCAGAGAGGGAGAGGAAGGGAAAAATGTTCTATGGGGCTGTCAGAGCTGCCTGAAATAATATAGCAAAGAATTCGCCCGGGTTCTCGGCCGCCCAGGCGTGGGATGGTGGTTCACTCTGGGCTCCTATGGAGCCTGAGCCACACCCCTGTGCACGTGACATCATGCGCACGGGCATATTGGAGGGGGCCGCCGAGCAGGGCTGGACGCAGGCTGCCGCTCGGCTGGCTCCGCACCTGATGGGCCAGATTAGATTCTGATGCACCTCTGGGGAGCCACACATAGCCTTGCGCCCACTTCACACCACCTTTTGTCTTCCTCCTCCTCTCTGTTCATTCCTTTTCTCCCCCCACCCCTGCCACTTAAATTAGCTGAATGCTAATTTAATTTACATTAAAATACACTCAGGGAAAGATTGGTGGTTGAGGGGGGCAGGTTGGAAGAAATTCTGAACTTATCTGCCAATACCAGATTTTGCATGGTCAATTCTACCACTCTTCCTCTCTCCCTTAACAGAGGTGTTGCTAGGTACTTAAAAGATCCAGGGCTTGGGCCCACAGCTTCCCCACATTTTGATAATTAAACCCTTTCATGCTCTGTTAAAGATATCCAAAACTCTCCTCCCCACTAGTTTGCTACACCCTAAAAATGAATCTTTTCCTTTTCGTGTAGTGATTAGAATGTTAAGACTAGGATTGGGGGCTTGCATTCCTCATTCAGTCATGAAACTCACTGTAGGACTTTAGCTGAGACACTCTTTCTTTCCCCTTCAAACCTGCCCCACAGGATTGTTGTGAGGATAAAAGTGAGGTGGAAGAACATGTACACTACTCTGAACTTTCTGGAGGAAGAACAGGATGTGTGTCTATATATATATATATATATGTATGTATATATAACCTTATTTATTTGTTATTTCTCTGTGTAAACTGCCCTGAGCCATCTTTGGAAGGGTGGTATAGAAGTTGAATTAACAACAACAACCAGGGGTGTAACTACCATTAGGCAAGAGGAGGCAGTCACCTTGGGGCCCCACCCACCCATGTTGCACCCCCTATGAATTATGTTGAGTCTCTTGGAGATCAGCAGGAGCAGAGAGTGAAAAAACTAGATTCAATGTGAACTAGATATTCACCGTATTCATAATGGGGATGTGAGTGCACGATATATTGTGAAGTGTGTTTGTGTGTGTATATCAGCGAGGGGGCCATTTTAAAATCTTGTCTCTGGGCCCACTCCAACCTTGCTACGCCCCTGACAACAACAGGAACACTCAACATAGCAATACCAGGTGACAGCAGAATAGAAGAAAAAGAAACAGAAAAAAATAACTAAATACAAAGATCTACAAATTGAAATTGAAAGGCTATGGCAGAAGAAGACCAAAATAATCTCAGTAGTAATTGGTGCCCTAGGTGCAATTCCAAAACATCTTGAAGAGCACCTCAACACCATAGGGGCCACAGAAATCACCGCCAGCCAACTACAAAAAACAACTTTACTGAAAACAGCCTACATTTTGTGGCAATACCTATAACAACAACAATATTGATAACAAATTTCTGGCATCCCAGGTCCTTGGGAAGGACTCGATGTCTGGATAAAACAAACCAGTCAATAACACCTGTTTGATTGTGCAAACAAGAGATGATGATGATGATGATATATAAATTAGACTTTTAGCCACATGCACTCCAATCCTAAGCATGTAAACTCAGAAGCAATTTCAAATAGCCTTTTTATACCACTCAAAGGAGCATGCAATCCAGTTTTTTTCTCTTTTATTGACTACATTTCATTTAAGCAAAAAAATCATATGCAACTATAGTGTATGTCTATATACTACAGTATATATACAATGTATAGTGTGCGTCTATACACTAGAGAAAGAAAAGCCACCATTTTGATTTCAAATAGAACAGCAGAATGTCATATATGGGGTTACTCCAATTTTGCAGAATTTAAAGACAATCAATCATTTCATGTGCAAAGGAGTTTTAAAAATGAGTTTTTCGTGAACTGATTTGCAAAGCCTTACTTTTAAGCAAGTGTACAAAAATAGACTTTTGATGGGGGAGCATGTTACAAACACAAAGCAAAATAAAATAAAATAGTAATGTTTAAAAGGGGAAACATGTTAAGAGAGCCATTTTCTCATATTTTGCTATTTAAGCCATTTTGAGAACACTGTTGCTAAAAAAGCAGCATATAAATATTTTTAATGGGGGGGAGAGAGAAAAAGAAGCCCACACACAGAGACCAGATTAGAGCTATAAGCAGTGTATCTTCAGGAACAAAATCAGATCCATTTTGTCAGAGCATTCCTCCCCCGCCCTCATTCTTTTCAAAGCTTTTAATACTTTTGCAATGACTAATTTCCTCACAAGAAGGTATACTGTTGGGATGGGGAGGGTTTTTCTTACAAGTTTGCAAAAGAACAGTTTTGGCATATTTGGATTTAAAAAAAAAAAAGCTTAAAACTCATTCTCTCTCACACACATGGCATGGAACTTTTCTCACAAGTAAAACACACACACAGTTCATGGGTGTGAGGGGAGAGAGAAAGCAACACGGTAGTCTGGATGTCAGCCTCTGATCCCAACATATACCTCAAAGTACCCCTTACCACACACTTCTTGATACAACTGCCCTTTTTCTGAGCCAGGCTGAACAGCTAGAAAGTTCTGTTCATCTAGCCCCTTTAGAAATGCTGCAGACTGAGCACGCTCTTAGCATTGAACTGTAGGAATGAGTGGGTGGGAGGCCACAGTCTCTGCTGATAATTGCTATAGCCTGTATTCTTCTTAGTGACTGATTTGGTATTTCTATTAGTATTTAAACAAACTTTTGAGTGAGTGTAAATAATGAATTAGTTAAATGACAGTGGGGTTTTCCTAATGGATGAAAGTAATTATTATTGTCAGTAGTTAAACTGCAGTAGTTAACAACCAGCAAAAATAGTATAACTATGTAGTTTGAGATCTCTTTCATGAAATAGTTGTAATTACCATTGAACTACATGAAAAGTGTCAGTGAGTTAAGCATATAGCAGAATTCTTTTGAAGGGGAACTATTTTTTTTAACTATTCCAAAGCACATTTATGTCAACATTCACAATTCTATATTTTAATCCACACTTTAATCCAATCACATTCTCACTGACTAATGCAAAATAGACCCAGAATCACACGCCTTGAATACATTTTGGAGCACAGGTAAAAGAAAATCTAGTATTTTACCTGTTTTTTTAAACTATGGCATTAGCTTATTAAAGTGTATACATATAGTTATTGTAACTAATGTTAAGAATAAACCCTAAGGGTCCTGAAAAAAAGCTAGCTCATATATGAGAGAATGAGATTCCATGGTCCTTGTAAAGGTACTAGACCACTTCTACATATATAGATGAATTATTAGCTTAAAAGTGACTCCACATGAAAATTACACCCTTGTGGAAGACATGCATATCAGTCAGAAGATGGGAAGCAAGCAATTTCCCTGACATGGTAATACAGATGGCCCTGGTTATCCATGGTGGTTCTGTTGCCACCAATTTCTGCGGACAATAAAACCGTGAATAAAGAGAACCTAACCTTATTGGGGGGGTTAGGTACCTTGGGCTTTAAAAATATGCTTAAAAAGCAGAGAAGGGACAGAAATAAGGGTAGAAAAGCATAGTACCTTCTTCTCCAAGTCTCCAGGAATGCCCCACAAATCCTCTTATTTTTCATTGAAAGTATTTTTTAAAAAACAGAAAAGGGCCACAAAATGGTTCTATGTTTCAAAATGGCAGCTGGAAATGACATTGGAAGTTATTTCCGGCCACTAAGGAACTGTGGATAGGTGAAAATCACCTATATTTCATGCCACGGGTAAAGAAACTGGGTATCTCATCTGTGGATACATGAAGCCGCAGTCTGTGAAACCGAGGATAACGAGGGATAACAGAAGAGATTTTCATATGAGGCACATAAATGAATTCATAACATATAATGACCTACCTGAAGACTGTACCCACACTTGTTCTATGAATCAACTGTAAGCATTGTTGCTCATACCATAAAAGTGCAATATGTCATACATATCAGAATTCCAATGTCAAAATAGGCTTCAAAGCAATATAGGAATGCAGAATATTTAGAAACCATATTACAATCTTGCCACTATTGCTTTGCACATCCCTTCATTCAGTGGTATCCCTGCATAAATGCAATAAATAGAATATTCATAGAGAAAAAGAGGCTCAGATGATTGAGGAAATAAATGACATTAAGAAAAACCTATTCGTTTCCTGAAGGGGTAATTCCTCACTGGCTAAATTCAACAATGATTCTAACATAAAGAAGGCATTATCCTCATGCCATGTCAATATTGACTGACTTAGAGAACAAGTGCCTCTATAGAGTCTTCTTTTTCCAACCAGAGTCTGCAGCAGATAGCTTTGTGTGCTCTCCGGTCTCTTGTTCTGAGCCAACAACAGATAGGGCAGCAGATCAAAGCTCTGATAGAGCCATGCTGGGCAATTGGTACATAAAAAATTGTGTTTAAAAAATGATAAGAGTACAAAAGGCAGCTTAACATACTTTCTCCACAATTTGAACACTAAATAGTTGGTTACTTTGGCAGCTTCTGATGGCTTCAGTCTATGGTGGGACATGAAACGGATGAAACGGAAATCCAGAGACAAATGCTGAAGTGATGAGTTTTACCAGAACATATGCTCATTTCCTTCTTCTCTTCGTGATTCATTGGTTTAATGAAAATGAAGAAAACCTAATTCTGATATGCAAAAACTGATAAGCAAAATTCAACAGAACATTTCAGGCAGGTACGTATGATGAAAGCAGGAGTAGCCATACAACATTTTAAAAAACAACAACCCCAAAGCTACCATCACAAATAAATTATAATTTATTTGGCATTAGGCTTAGCCTACAACATTATCCACTCATGCTCATCTTACACAATGAGCTAGTAAGTGAACACTCTGGAAAATGTGAAAATGTTGGCACATGAAAGCCGAAACGAGCCCATAATACATGGAAAGATCTGGTTTTGTGCTGAGAACAATGAAGAGGCCAGGCAAGCATATATGGGTACACGGGTAAACGTGCACAGGAAAACTGCCTGGACAAACTTTATTAAATAACATAACTAACAATAACAGTGGCATAGGCATCAGAGAAAGATAGATAGATACTTTATTTACGGCCAAGGGCTAAAACAGGCATCAGAGAAAGAAATGGGCAGCCAAAAGGCAGAAGAGTAAATCTTCAACTTACATGTCAACAAATCTACACATTCTGTCTGCATAATGCAGAAGACACATTATCAAAAAAATCATGGGCTAAGGGAGCCTAGCCCAGTTTTTCCTGGTTGTGTGCTGCAACGGGAGACGCGCGGCTCTCGGCCGCAAACCTCCCTAAGTGCCTCTACCCTTAAATGAGGTTAGCAGAGAGCATGCTCTGCTTACTCCATTTTTAAAAATCGTGAATCACCGCTGCGCAGCTCTGTGCCTCAGTGACTCATGAGGAGGAGAGGAGAGCCGGTCTTGTGGTAGCAGGCATGACTTGTCCCCATAGCTAAGCAGGGTCTGCCCTGGTTGCATCTGAATGGGAGACTTGATGTGTGAGCACTGCAAGATATTCCCCTCAGGGGATGAAGCCACTCTGGGAAGAGCAGAAGGTTTCAAGTTCCCTCCCTGGCTTCTCCAAGACAGGGCTGAGAGAGATTCCTGCCTGCAACCTTGGAGAAGCCGCTGCCAGTCTGTGAAGGCAATACTGAGCTAGATAGACCAATGGTCTGACTCCGTATATGGCAGTTTCCTATGAGACCCCTGACAGGGAGGCTGCAACAAGCTTCCTGGCACAGGGGTCTCCCCAGAATGCCCTGCATTCACGCGGGGCATGCTGGGACTTCCGGGGGTGGCTGGCCCCCAGTCTCCACCGCCCTTACCGGCTCTGTGATGGAGCTGGTAATCGTGTGGGAGGCCTATCCAGTCACCTAGGGCTAGGCGCCTGATCATCTGCAAGGAGAGCAGGCCAAGCTCGCTCTCCCCACAGAATCCCCATAGGCTCTCCACACTGCTCATGTGGAGATCCTCAGTTTAAGACAGGGCATCAGACTCCTCCTGACTAACCTTTTGGGCTAATGTGAAGAATTAGTGAATCTAGAGGGAGAATTTCATTGCATTGTTACATTTGTGCAAAGCTTTGGTTTGGAAATGATGACAGAGACTGGGATACAATGCAATCAGATTTATTAAAGGTAATAAGAGTACAGGTTTACAGCAAGATTGATTAATCAAAATAAGCAATACAATAGTAACTAATAAGACTAATTTAAATCTCATGAAGAGGTCTTTTAGCTTGAATTCTGAATTAAAATCAACTCTGGCCAGAGAAAAGGTCTTAGAAATCAGCTTTACTGTAGACTTTAAAGAGAGCAAGGAGCAAGAGGGTTTGGAGCATAGGCTGGTTAGTATAACTGAATTCGTCTAGTGGGGTTGGGTGTCTGTCACCCTTGTAACTCAGCGGGTGCTGGGACCTCTTCTGAAAGACCAGGCAGGAACGTGGGGTGTCAAGGCAAGGGTGCCACTCGTGAGCCAGGAAGCTAGAAGAAGTCTAAAGGTGGTCTGATCTGAAAGGAACAGTTCCCTGATGAAACCAAGCATGATGGACCCGGATACAGGTTCAAACTGGAGGTTGGAAGTGGAATGGGCACAAGGGCCAAGGCACAGACAGATGGAATAGCCCGTGCCAAGAAACAAGTACATGTGGGTGGTGGTAGTTTTAGGAGAAATACACATGGCAATCATGGAGCCTGGGTGCTGCCTCCACCACAGGCCCCGTCGTAGCATCCCCTATGTCTGACGCCAGACACAGGGAGTGGTTAGCCACACCCCGTGTGGTTTTGCTCCCAAACAGGGCTGCACGGGCCCTATTTAGGAGCCAAGTTGGCCAGCTGCATATGCAGCACTGGCCGATCTAACCCCCAGACAAGGCCAGCATGGCCCAGAGCAGCTCTCCCTACCTTTAAAAGGCAGGGAGAGTCTCTCCAGCCATGCTACAAATGCAGCACTGGCCGATTTCGTTCCCAAGCGGGCCGCAGGGCCCCATTTGGGAACAAAATCATGCCCCCCGCATCTGATGTCAGATGCGTGTGATGTCAGATGCAAGGTGTGGCCCCTGAGGGGCGGTGGCCCGGGTTCTTTGAACCTGTTCGCCAATGGTGGCTCTGCCCCTGGCACACGGCTTGTTGGGGTTTATGATACAAATAGGCAGAAACCTGCCCTTGGACCATAAGCGGACCACACCTCTTTGCTGATGAGGGTGACATGAGTGATGGACAAAAGAATACATATTGTCCTAATCAATCCTGGGTGGATATGCCCTAAGGCACAATGGCTGTAATGGTTTTGAGCAAACTGTATGGGCTAAGGGGTGAATGACAGGACTTAAAATTCATCTGTTCACCGGGAAGATCCTCCCAGGTACAAGATAAGCATTTTTTTAAAAAAAGAGCTAATGATATGTTCCTGCCAACCTACATCTGCACATTAGCGCTGGTGATTGCTGGGTGGGGGTGAGACAGTTTGATCTGTGTTTTTGTAGAGGCAATTAGCACTGCTAAAGCCAGCAATGGAAGCTTCCTTTAAAAATCCCTTAAGAAATTATTTTAACTCATGTCTGCTTCAGCCAAGCCACCTCTTTTGTGTATTTACACAAAGAGGAACTATGGGGAGCACTTGCATTTTGCACTTTTGACCTGGAGATTGCTACCCCAAACTGCTTGTATCGAGCGACTGGCTTAGAGGTTTTCCATATACTGGAGGTTGAAGGGAAGTCATGCGCCTGTGAGTCCCAACCAAGATGCAGTTTGCAAGCCGGCAGATCCAAAGTGCAGAGTGGGGTGCTTCTTGAGGCCCCCAAACAATCTGCTCTCTTCATAATCGCAAGTTACTATGTTCCTAGACTTAGGCTGATGATATCTTCAAAGGCCTAGAGGAGATTCTCACGATCCACCAAAAGTGGGCTAAGGGAGCCTAGCCCGCTTTTGGAGGATCATGTGCTGCCACGGGAGCCACGCAGCTCCTGGCAGCAAACCCTCCTAATTCCCCTCTCCCCTTAGACGAGGTTAGCAGAGCAAGCACTCCGCTAACCCCGTCTATTTGATCATGTATTGCCACGGCATGACTCTGTGCCGCAGCAACACACGAGTAGACCCCCTCTGGGAGGCTGAAACAAGCCTCCCGGCTCTGGGTCTCTCTCCAGGATGCTCCGCGCACTCGTGTGGGGCATCCTGGAACTTCCAGGGACCACATGGGCCCCAATCCCTGCAGCCCCCGCCGGCTCTGTGACGGAGCCGGCAGTCGTGTGGGCGGCCAATCTGGCCTCCCAGGGCTGCAGGAATTATTGTCTGCGGGGAGGGCGGGCTAAGCCCACTCTCCCCGCAAACCCCATTCCGGTGAGTCTCACTGATTGTGAGACTCGCCTCCTAGATTGTTATTAATAAATGTTTGTTCAATAATCCATCCTGTAGTATCCTGCTATCTTGTGTGCTGACAACAGTGGACTTTCTCCCTGTAATATCTGCTTTAATCTCATGCATAGACTGTGATGTTGATCTGGGGTACCTTGTTAATATCGCCCAGTCTGAGCACAAAAGTGATGAACTAGCCTTAGAATGAAGTTGTATATTACATGCTAATGTTTTATACTTGTGACCAAGGAGTGATGGTGTATTTTAAGGAGCCAGGGGTGGAGGGAGACCAGCAGTGGCCTGGGTTTAGTCCACCGCTGCAGCCCTAGACCTGTTCCCAACTTCAGATGTAAATGTCTGACATCAGATGCAGGGCGCGTGGTTAAGCCACACCCTATGCATCTGACGTCAGATGCAGGGGGCATAGCTTAGGTCCGGCCAGCACCATGATCACAATGTGGCTAGAACGGCTCTCCCTATCTTTTAAATCTCGCTGCATTTGCAGCATGCCCGGAGCAGCTCTCTCTAGCAAGGAGAGTCGCTCCCAGCCATGCTGCGAATGCAGCACTGGTTCCGCTCACAAACCTTTAAAAAGCAGGGAGAGCCGCTCTGGCCGTGCTGTGAATGTGGCACTGGCCAGATTTTGCTCGTAAATGGGGCATTTGCAAGCAAAATAACACCCATTTGCAAGCAAATTAACATTTTAAATAAATAAATAACATTGCATTTGCAAGCAAAATAACGTCCCTGCATCTGATGTCAGATGCAGAGACATGCTGGGGCATGAGGCATGGCCCCTGAAGCATGGCGGCCCGGATTCTTTGAACCCGTTTGCGCAATGGTAGCTCTGCCCATGTAAGGAGCTGCATCACTGGAGGAAGGTCACATTATATCTGTAACTGAGGTCCAGTATTATGGTTATGCACTATTTTAAAAACTTTTTTAAAATTTCAGTCTGTTTCATTTTAAACAGAGATGCAAAGGCATAGGCCACTGCCAAAGTGAAAAGACAACAGCTAAAAAGAAAAGAAAAGAACCAAGTCTGATAATGATGGGGATTAAATTGGGCATCTTCTATACCCAAATACGTGTTTGTGAGTTTGGGCACATGTCAGTGAGAAAACCCACTTTTCACAGATACATAGTGGTATGTGAATAACTTTCTCCTTATTGTGTAATCTCATGTCACTGGTGTGTGTGTGTGTGTGTGTGTGTGTGTGTGTGTGTATACTGCAAAAGACCATGCAATCAGCCATATAGTAGTGATATTCACACGCACTCTTCAACGACATGGGATCACTTTACAAGGACGTGACTCCCATAGCGCTACAGGATGTGAGCAAATGGGGCCTGTATGATATATTCAGACTGGAAGATGTGTGTGAGAAATAGCATTCTGAGTTTCTTCTAACAGCCCCATAACTAATAGTGCTGACAGGCTTACAACATAATTTCATATCCCTGGAATTTAATCTCTCTTTAAAATATATATATATATATATATTAGATTGAGACAAGATCAATTTAATCAAAGGTCATTAGAAAATCAAAGATCATTAGGGAATATGAGACAATAACTTCAGTCTTCTAATCACAGGATCAAAGTGCAGAAATAAGCAAATGCAATACGTAGCATGTATATTCGAAACATATAGCTGATTTTGAAATTATTTCCCCCCTCATATTTACATGTCCAATCCAACCCTAGGTAACCAGTAAAACACAAATTCAGATTGCAATCCAGCTACAATGCACACCAAGCACAAAAGCTTTCTAATGATCTTTGATTAGTTCTTTATTAAATTCATCAACGGAGCAAAGAAAATTTAATAATCTTCACCATTTGTCATCTTTCTGATTAGAGTTTTGATTAGAACTTTAGGTTTTATTTGCCTCCTTTCTATCCATTGCTATTATTATAATGCTGCTTCTTTCCTCCAGTTGAAGATGTAGGGTGGTAGGGCAGAAGAACATATGCCTGATTGGTATTCATCTAGAAATGCACAAGTTAAACGAAAGCTAATGGTAAGTTTTTCAGCATGCAAATAACAGCTTGGGGAGTGGTCTGGAATTTGAGTTCACTGTGAATGCAGAAACTGTTCTGGGTGATTCATGTGGTTTCCCCCTCTTAGTACTAACTGAGGACTTTTCCCCATTATTATTCACTGGAGCTCTTCTCACTATCACTGAGAAGAGCTCTGGGACAGTCTGTGAGGAAAGTGGGTTACACTTACCCCCCTGCAGAAGACCATCTGTGTTTCCCTGGGCGGGCAGATCACCTGCCAGACGACCGGCAGCTGCTCCCTGCAGCTCTGAAGGTTGGGGTGCACGGAAGCGCCGCCATGCATAGCCCCCCCTCAAGTTCCAATCACGCACCACACAAGTATGTGGTGCATGACTGGGATCTCCCCTGAGTGTGCCAGCCGTGGCTGCATACAGCCATGACTGACACACGATCAAATAAATGAGGTCAAGGGAGCGCTCGCTCCCTGAACCTCATGAGCGCTCCCTTAACCTCATTTTAAAGAGAGGCTACTTAGGCAAGTTTGCCGCCATGTAGCCTCCAGGATCGGGTTCTATCCTGGTGGTTCACACGCATGTGCAGAACCAGGCTGGGCTCCCTTTGCCTGGTTTTGCACATGCATATCAATAGCCTCACTACTTCCCTCAAAAATGAAACAAGGGCAACCACATTTCAAAATGAACAGGTGAATCTGCCTTCTAGTGGGTCAGACCACTGGCCCATCGTTATTGACCGGGGAGCCTCTGCTCCCCAGTCTCCATCACGGTTTTTAGTAAGCAAGTCAAATCTTGGCTTTTTACCCAGGCATTTAAATGAGTGTTTTGTTTGCTGCTGCTTTGTATCTTATGGTTATATTGTACAGGTTTGTTGGTTGGTTTTAATTAATTGGATATGTACGTTTATATATACCATGTTAATTCTTATTGTGTAGTTTTAATGGTTTTATATTGTTTTTAAATGTTTTGTAAACTGCGTTGAGATTATTTTAATGAAAAGCAGTATAAAAATGTAACAATATTTACTGTTATTTATTTATAACAATAAATAAATAAATAAATATTGCCTACATCTTATTGTCCAGCCCTTTCCCAGCCCTACCTAGAAATGCCAGAGATTGAACCTGGGACCTTCTGCATGCAAAGGAGGTGCTTTATCACTGAGCTATGATGCCATCACACTAAAGCCTGGCTCATGCTAGAGGCTACTACCTAGTCTGCCTGCCTACATACGCCTCCAAATCATGAAATCTTAAGGTGGTATCCATGTGGATTGTGGAATTAGGGATTTACAGTCCAGTAGTGGCCAGTGAAGGCGGCACTAGCGGGTGTATGTGTGTAGGCGAGAGGCACCTTTAAAATTAAATTAGAAAGTGCTGGCCAGTGGTACTGCTGGCACCTGCAAGCTGCCGCAAGCAGTGGCTGTCTGTCTGGCATCCCATGCGGTGGCGCAGCTCTGGCACTTACCTGGCTTCTGCGCATGTGCAGGAGGGTGTGGTCAGTGTGTTGCTGACCAGGCAAATGGCCTCTGCGCATGCACAGGGGCCAGGTGAATACCAAAGTCATGTCATCACTGCCACATGGGATGCCGAGCAGAGCGCCACTGCTTGCAGCAGCTTGCAGGTGCCAGTGGAACCACTGGCAAGCACTTTCTAATTTAATGTTAAAGGTACCTCTCACCGCCCCCTCCCCCCACTGGCACCAACCTTAGTGGCCGCCACTGCTACAGTCAGGAGTAAAGTTGACATAAATCTATGTACACCTTTTCTTATTTAACCCAAGTAGCTTTCCAATTACCACTTGGTACTCTTCAGTATAACAAAAGTAGCATGTTTGGAGCAGGTAAGAGGCATTGCCTACTGTGTCCTTTTAATTTCAAGGGGACTACCTTGAATAATTTTCCTCATCGTCAGCCATCCACCTTAAGGCAGGGATTCTCTGACTAGGGCCCCAGATGTTGTTGGATTACAAATCCTTAGCCACAATGGTAAACATCTGGGGACCTTGGTTTGATAACTTATCCCTTAAGGACTATTGTAATGATTACAACTAGGGATGTACACAAAACTGGTTTGCCCAGTTCGGTTCAAATTTGAACCAGGACGGGGAGGTTCAGTTTTGGTTTTGCTTGAACCTCCCCCAGGTTCGGTTTGAATTCAAACCATTTAGAACTGGTTTGGTTTGGTTTTGGTTTTGCTCGGTTTTGGTTCAGTTTTGATTTTGCTCAAACCTCCCCCTGGTTCAGTTTGAATGTGAACCGTTTTGAACTGTTTTGAACCAGTTTGAACTGGTTTGAACTGGTTCAAACCTCCAAAAGTGGGTGGGGTGGTAGCTGGCACCCATGGGTACCTACCACACAAACCCCAAAGCAATCGGACATTTGTACGATTTTTTAATGAATGTTTGAAATTTATTTATATTTTTCTCTCATATGGTATAATGGGACTCAAACCAGCCCATTATTCTCTATTGTGGAGCACCTAGGGGCACAAAAGTGGGGTGGGTGGTAGGCACTCAGGGGTACTCAGGCACTCCTTGGTAGCATATTAGATTTTCAATGACAAACCATGAATCCACTCTCATCTGCTAACCTTAAAGACACTTAAACTTCAAAAATCACTTAAAAATCAGCCCTTTGCCCAATTCCTTTCAAATAATTCTGATAGCTTCCTTGCCCGCCTCGGGCACTATGACCCAGCACATTCTGCTCTAGGCCACCCCTTTGCCTCCGACATGAAGTTATACATTTGCTGACACCTCCATGCTTCTTTATGGAGAAAACCCTTAAAGATGCATAAACTTCAAAAATCACTTAAAAACCAGCCTTTTGCCCAATTCCTTTCAAATAATTGTGATAGATTCCTTGCCCACATTGGGAACTACCACCCACCACACTCTGCTCTAGGACACCCCGTTCCCCCTGACATGAAGCTATTCATTTGCTGCAATCCTCATTATCCCTATGAGGAATTCAAAAATACTTTAAAAATTCACCAATAATCAGAGGAATGTCCGATTGCCTTGGGGTTGTGTGGGTGGTAGACACCCCTGAGTGCCTACCACCCACCCCACTTTTGTGCCCCTAGGTGCTCCACAAGAGAGAATAATGGGCTGGTTCGAGTCCCATTATGCCCTATGAGAAAAAATATAAATAAATTTCAAAAATTCATTTAAAAAATCATACGAATGGGGGATAATGGGCTGGTTCAGGTCCCATTATACCCTAGGAGAAAAATAATTTAAATATTTCAATATATTCATAAAAAATCGTAGGAGTGTCCGACTGCTTTAGGGTTTGGGTTGTTATTGGCACCCATGGGTGCTCCACAATTGGGAATAATGGGCTGGTTCGAGTCCCATTAAACCCTATGAGAGAAAAATATAAATAAATTTCAAAAATTCATTTAAAATTGTACAATTGTCCGATTGCTTTGGGGTTTGGTTGGTAGGTACCCATGGGTGCCAGCTACCACCCACCCATTTTGGGGGGTTCTAAATGGTTTGAACCAGTTTTAACTGGTTCAAATTGAACCACCCCCTGTTTGGTATGAATTCGAACTTGCAGCTCGAACCTGATGGCTGGTTTGGTTCGAATTCGAACCTTCGAACCACCCCAGTTTGAATTTGAACCGGTTCAAATTTGAACCAGTTCGCACATCCCTAATTACAACAGCACCATTCATGTGAACTGTTCAGAACACAATGGAAGCATTATATAATTGCTAAGTGCTATTACTTAAGAGCACTGTTTTTCACTGCAAGACTCAGGGACAAGTGGTGGCCCCCACCAACCCTAAGTGTATTTCTCCCATTAATTGTTTAATACTCTGCAATGTGCCCCCCCCACCAACCTGGTATCATGCGGAGATGATCATTCTCACCATGCAGCGCTGCTTAGCACTGGGTTGTTGTTGCTGCTGCTGCTGCTGCTGTTGTTTTTAAGCCAAACAAAGTCCTCTTGGCCCCTGCACCATCTTAGAAGGCATGCACAGAGTGTTCAGAAGTGTAACCCTTCTCAGTGCTTTCCTTCTAGAGCTCTTAAGAGAGGGTTTCATTTCTCTTAAAGGGCTCTTTCAAAATCTCAAAAAAGTGCTGTATTGTGCTGAGGTCAGCACAGTAAGAAATGGCTCTCACCAGGGGCGTAGCAAGGTTGGAATGGGCCTAGAGACAAGGTTTTAAAATGCCCCCCCCCCCACTGAGGCTCTGCTCATGAAGTAAAGAAATCTTAAATGAGGCTAAATAGTGGTAACAAAAAGCATAGTAAAATTTTAAAAAGGTTTTGTAAATTGTGGACGATGCAAGTCATTTAATGGTGCTAGAGACAGACATGCTGTTCTGGTAGCTCCAGGTCTTAACACTCACATCAGTTTCAGAGGATGAATACAACTGAAGGAAGCCCGGGCGGGTGCGTGGCTGGGAGAGTCAGTCATGTGACTTGCCTCTGCCCCCCCCCGGCAGTGGGCCTCCAGACAACTGTCTCCCCTTGCCCTATTATAGTTACGCCCCTGGCTCTCACATTGATGGTTTTTTGCTGAAGTGGTCCCTGCTTGAAAAATAGTGAGGATCAGGGATAGTACCAGGGATAGATTAGGACTTCTGCTGGTGTACAATCACTTAACTTAGAGAATGGGCCTGTAACTCAATGGAAGAGCACGTGCAGAAAATCTCAGGTCCAGTCCCTGTTATCTTTAGAGAGGGCTAGGAAAAGACCGCTGTCTGAAACCCTGGAGAGCCTTTACCACTCAATGGGCAATATCCAGTCTACATTAGACATGACTAAGTTCACTGAAATTAATGGGACTTTTTAGCCTTGTCTCATTAATTTTAATGGTATTTAGTCACGACTCACTTAGGCTGAAACATGCCCAATGTAGACAATACTGAGCTAGGTGGGCCATTGGTCTGACTCTGTATAAGGCAATTTCCTATGTCCCTATTATTATTAGCATCTGAGACTCAATGGTTCCATACCCTCTGCTTCTATTTATTTCACTAAGCAGGATGGGTGCTTATTTCACTAAGCAGGAGGGTCTCTAACTCTGTATTCTGACACCCTCAGAAGAAACTTAAGCAAGAGAAATCTAGATGGAAAACTGGAATCCTGTTAACTCTCCCCTGCCCACATGCCCGACAGCCCGATTTCCCTGATGAGCTGCAGCTGTGTGGTGGCTGTTCCAGCTGCCAGGCTCCAGAAGCCCACATGAGAAGTAGAGTTTTGGGGGATTCTGGCTTTAAAATGGAATGAGGCAAGCTGGAGGCAAAGCTGCTGATGCAGGCCGCCTGCAGGTGGTCGCCAAAGCTGGCCACCCAAGGGGGCCAGCCTTTGGTGGCAATCTTTGGGGGTGGGACTGAGTCCTGGGGCCAACTTTTAAAAAATAAATAAATAAACATATTGTCTTGGACCACTGGAAGGAAGACTCCTGCTCACCTTATTGTTGCTTAGTTCTTAGTTAGGCCTGATACAGGTATGTGTCTTGGGTTAAACAGAGATGAGGAGATGGGGGACGACTCTGGGGCAGCTATACCAGTGGTGGTGGTGAACTGACAAAGATATGGTGTTGGTAGGCCAGCGGGTCATTATAGGGGAAGGGAATTCAGAAATTTAATTGCCGTTGCCCCTTCCAGCAGGCCTACCATCTCTTTGACCTTGGAGAACAATGCCAGCCACCCACAGAACCTCACCTTATTACTTTGTAATGCCAGGACGGTTCAAAATAAATCTGAGGTAATGCATGACTTGATCATGGATGAAGGAGCTGACCTGATATGTATCACAGAGACCTGGTTAGGAGAGGCTAATGATCCGATTTGGTCCCAGCTTCTCCCAGAGGGTTACTCTATGGTTGAGCAGGTGAGAGAGTATGGGTGGGGAAGTGGGGTGGCAGTGGTCTATAAGAATACCTTCTCCCTTACCAGGATCTCTGTCAGGGATTTGGCCTATGTTGAATGTGTGTACCTAAGTCTAGGTACCAGGGATAGATTAGGACTTCTGCTGGTGTACCAATCACCCCGCTGCCCAGTGGTGTCCCTAATTTGAGCTGATGGACCTGGTTGCTGAGTTGGCATTGGAGTGGCCCAGGTTGTTGCTGGTGGGAGACGTCAATGTTCATTTTGGACTGGATTGTCAGGAGTGGCTCAGGAGTTCAAAGCGGCCATGATGACTATGGGCCTGTCCCAAGTGGTCTCTGGCCCAATGCATGATGCTGGTCACATACTTGATTTGGTCTTTTGCTCTGACCAGGGTGGTGTTCCATGTGTGGGGACTCCTGTCATCTCCCCATTGTCTTGGACGGACTACCATCTGGTTAAGGTAGGACTTCAACCACAACCCATATCTGTAGGGGTGAAGGACCTATTAGGTTGGTCCACCCAATAAGGTTATTGGATCCAATATGATTCCAAGAAGCCTTGAAAGGGTTTAGAGCTGCCTTAGCTAGTGATTCTGTCAATGCTCTGGTGCAAACTTGGAATAATGAGCTCACTAGAGCAGTAGACACAATCGCTCATAAGCATCCTCTCCGACCTGTTTAAAAAGTAGTCCCATGGTATTTGAATGAACTACAGGAGCTGAAGTGGTGAGGTGGACAAATAGAGCGTAAGTGAAGGAAGACTCGGTGCAAGTCTGATCAGGGCGTAACACAGAGCACATTTGAAGATCTATGCTCTAGCAGTACAGGCAGCAAAGAAGCGGTTCTTTTCTGCCTGCATTGCTTCTGCAAATTCATGTGCAGCTCAGTTGTCTAGGGTTGTGAGGGGGCTAGTATGTACCCTTCCCCCTTGAATTTAAACTTGGAATCATTGGTCACTCTATGTGACATTTTAAACTACTTCTTTGATGATAAAATCTCTCACATTCAGACTGAGCTGGATTCCACAGTTACTTCACAGTCTACTGTGAAGGTGTCCAGCAACTCCTCTTTTGGAATTAGATTGGATCATGTTCAGTTTGTGACTCCTGAGAAAGTGCTTTGGACTGTACATACTACAATCGGTTCTCTTGACCCTTGTTCAGCTTGGCTTATCTCGTCTGATAATCATATTATCAGAGAGGTTCTGGTAAATATTATAAATGCTTCTCTGAGGGAGGGCAGAACGCATCCTTGTCTTAAGGAGGTCAAAAAACGGGATGCAAGAGTGGAGACACACGAGCCACTCACAAGTCAGGAAGCCAGTAAAAGTCTAAAGGTGGTCTGATCCCAGGAGACTAGTTCCCTGATGCATCCAAGTATGCTGCACAGATTGGGCCTGGAGACAGGGCCAGACTGGAGGTGGAAAGCAGAACAGGCACAAGGGCCAAGGCAGGCACAGTCAGATGCCCAGTTGCTGTCCAGACATAGGTATACACAGTGAGTGAATCCAGAGAAGAAACACACTGTCTGATGGTATTTGGGAGATCAATCAATCAATCAATCTTTATTGGTACAGTCACAGGCCAGCAAAGGAATTTGGGAAAGAAATAGACAAAGTTCTGCCTTTAGGCCATCTACAGATCACACTTCTTTCCTGAGAAGGGTGGCATGCATGGTGGACAAAAGAATACATGTTGTCCTATTCAATTCTAGGTGGATGTGCTCTAGAGCACAATGAAGTGAAAAGCTTTAGACAACCTGTATCTAAAAATATTGAATAGGTGGAATTAGAACTTATCTTGTGTCAGGAAGACCTTCCAGGTGGAAGATTGGAATTTCTTTAACAAAATGAGAGCTTTTCCCATGCTTCATGCCAACCATTAAAGCTTATGTTAGAGGGATGAGCCTGCTGCATTCTTATCTGTTCTTCTTCCTGTGAAGGTGATTAGCTAGAAGGCTAATCCTTTGTGCCAACAAGCGGATGAGTTTTGGCTACTCCTTCTCCTTAACTCAGGTCTACTCAGCATCCTCTTTCGTGTTTGAACAGGGAGGAGAGCATGGGGAATAGTTCCCCTTTCAGTCACATGTTAGGCTTGACCTGCTAAGCAACCTATCCTTAGAAGTTAGCCCATGTAAGCAAATAGTGATCCTGTGGGTTCAGATAATCAAAATGGAAAATACAAGCCTGTATTTCCAAATCACAGGTAGGGATACTGCTGGGAGCTCCCAAACAGGCTGTTCTATTTAATACCGTTGCTTATATGCTCATTTTTGGGAATACTGAGAGAGTTGGAGCTGCAGGAGAGAAATATGCCAGAAACAGCAAAAATTGGACTCTTGCTTAATACCTTGCCTAAAGAATATGATAATACTATATTGTCAATTTTCTGCAAATTAAAGAAAATGTGACTGAATTTTGTGTAGGAGCATTTGCAAAAATTTAATTTGAAAAGGCAAACAGTAGGGGAGGAATCAGTTAAAAAAAATCAAGCCTACAAAGTTGCTGATGGTAGGCAATGTTGTATATGTGGAAGCATCTAGCATTTGAGCAATGTTTGTCCTAGTAAAGAGCAAAGGCATTATGCTCAACAGAGATAAGGGAATAAGACGATTTTCCAGAAAAAATGGACTTTCTAACAAACGAACTTCCCTAAGCAAAAGTGAAAGTGAAAATAATGCTGAGAAAGACGAAAGGGAGGAGAGCTGGTCTTGTGGTAGGAAGCATTAATTGTAGGGATGTGCGTTTCGTTTTGGATACAAAATGTTTTGTGCACAAAACAGGCCATTTCGGCTGTTTTGTAGCCAAAATAAAACACCCAGTGCTCAAAACAGAAAATTTTGTAGCCAAAACAAAACGTCCCTGTTCCGGATACAAAATGTTTTGTTGTTTCGGCTGTTTTGGAACTCCATTTTGCAATCGCAAAAAGTCTTTCTCCTTCAGTCTCCATTTTTAGTTTTGACATCTGTTTGAATTTCCAGCCCTTCCAGCTCGCAGATTGGCCAGCGAAAGCATGAGCTGATCTGCTGGCAATTGTCTCCTTATTCCTTTTAAGCAAATTTAAGGATAAATTTTACCCTCATTGCCCAGTGGGGCAGTGTTCATTTCATTGTTGTTGTTTCACCCTGTTGTGTATAGATCAATTGCATTTTGGGCGGGAGGGATGTGGATGTGCATGATCTTTGGAAATCTGCCTGATTTTTTCCAAAGCTCTGCTGTTGTTAATGTGTGATATTGATGTTATTTGGGGTGGATTTTGGGCATAAAGGGGGCTTTGGGGGCATAAGAGTGGTTCAGGTGGTAGTGCTCCAATGGGTGTCTGCTGCCACCCAGATTCCAAAGGAATTGGGAAAAGGGCTGATTTTTAAAGAATTTCTGAAGTTGACATGTCTTCGGGGCAGAAAGGGGGCCTGAGGGGCAAAACAGTGGGTTGGGTGGCAGTGCTCCAAGGGGTGCCTGCCACTTGCCCTATTGCAAAGGAATAGGGCAAAGGGCTGATTTCTTAGGAATTGTTGAAGGTTATGCTTCTTTAAGGTCCCCCCCCAAGGGAATAAAGGAGGTTTCAGAAGACCCATAAATCCACCTGGGGGGCACTGGGGTACCCGGGAGCGAGAGGTGGTGTACTGCACACAGGGTGCCAACCACCTCCATGGGTTGCTAACCCATGGGGTGCTGGGTTATGTTGTTTCTGAGGTGTTCTGAGTATAGATTCTCTGGTAGCATATGAGATTTTCAGTGACAAACATGAATCCACTCTCATATGCTACCAGAGAATCTGAATCTACACTCAAACATCTCAGAAACAACAGAACCCAGTACCCCATGGGTTAGCAACCCTATGTGCTCTACACCACCACTTGCTCTGGGCCACCCTGGTGCCCCCCAAGTGCAGTTATGGGGCAGGAATTATGGAGGTCCATCATTCCCTAGGGGGAATAACTTTACAGACGTGCAAACTCCATTACATCTTTAAAAATCAGCCCTCTGCCCAATTCCTTTGAAATAATTCTGGCAGCTTCCTTGCCCCCACTGGGCACTACCACCAACTCTACTCTGCTTTGGGCCACCCCTTTCCCCCCCCCCCAACATGAAGCTATACTTTTGCTGAAACTTCCATTCTTCCCTATGGGAAAAATCCTATACTTCAAAATTTCACCAAAAATCAGCCCTTTGCCCAATTCCTCTGAAATTTGGGTGGTAGTTTCCACCCATTGGGCACTACCACCCCCACCCACTAGTTTTTCCCCAGGGCCATTTTTCAAAATCCAAAACGTTTCGGATTTGGATTTTGCAATTTCGAACAAAGAACAAAATTGGGGTGTTTTGGATGGGCTGATTTCGAACAAAGAACAAAATGGGGGTGTTTCGGATTTGGGCCAAAAACAAAACAGAAAAAAATACAAAACGCACAACCCTAATTAATTGTCCCCTTTGCTAAGCAGGGTCCACACTGGTTTGCATTTGAATGGGAGAGCACTGTAAGATAGGCTTGTGCCCGAAATGTTTCGGAGGCCATTGTAAAGGCCTCCGAAACGTTTCAGCACTGGGGCGGTATTTGGTGCTTCGGCACCGGCAGGGGTAGTGCTTTAAGGGTGGGGGAGGGTGTACTCACCCCTCCTCCACGTTTCCCCTGCCGGTGCTCTGCAAATTTCAAGCCCCTCAGGGTGGCAGTGACGTTCCCCCCGTTGGCCGGAAGTGGCTGGAAGTTGCGAGCGCGCGTGCACACGACGGGCACACGCACGCTCGTAACCTCCGACCACTTCCAGCCGATGGGGGGAACAGGATGGCAGGGAGGAACGTTGCCACCCCGAGGGACTTGAAATTTGCAGAGCACTGGCAGGGGAAACGCGGCGGTGGGGGGGGGAAACACTCCCCCGTCCTTAAAGCACTACCCCCGCCGGTGCCGAAGACCATTCGTGCACATTCCTACTGTAAGATATTCCTCTCAGAGGGTGGGACCACTCTGGGAAAGGCATCTGCATGCTTGCATGCAGAAGATTCCAGGTTCCCTCCCTGGAAGCATCTCCAAGACAGGGCTGAGAGCGACTCCTGCCTGCAACCTTGGGGAAGCTGCTGCCACTCTGTGTAGACGATACTGAGCTAGATGGTCTGACTCCGTATAAGGCAGATTCTGATTTTCCTATGAAAAACTGTGCACAGCAAAAGAAATCATCTGCAGGATTGATACAAGTCAAAGCAGAAGCAAAATATATTTGGATAGTGGAGCTGCTTCACATTTCTTCAATTATTTGCAGGATTTTTCTGAGATAAGTATGGAACATAAAAGTGATATATACTATATCTTTGCAGAAGGTAAAGGGACAGTTTATGAAGTGTGTGTTCCAGAGGCATACTATGTTCCAAGTTTAAAAAAAAAAATTAATGAGTGTAAAAACAGCCACAAACTGTGAATGTAGCATTCTTTTCAGAACAGACCATTGCTTTATTTTCAAAGGAAGAAAACTTCTGATGAAAGGCATGTTGGGAGATGATATGAAATAGATTACAAAAGAGAGCAAGCAAATGTAGCAAGTGAGTGTGCACACAAAGATTGCATTAGTTTATGGAATTGCAGATTCGCACATCCAAGCAAGCATGCATTTACAATTAGTAAAAGAATAATTGGCAAGGACCCTACAACTTAAACCACGGAAACCTGAAGTCAAGTGCACTGAATGTGTTAAAGCAAAAGGAAAAAGGGGGACATATTGTGAGCCTCCCCAAGCAGTAGTGCACTGAAGAGGCGGGGTATAAATATTATAAATAAATAAAATAATAATACATATTTATCAACCACAGAAAGGCAATCTAATGAGGTTTTGGATTTGATTCACAGTGATATGTGTGGGCCCTTCCCATTAAAGACACCAGGAAAGAATCTGACTTTCATAGATGGTTTTTCTCACACTTACACTTAACTACTCAAAGAGGAAAATGAGATGTTGCCAAAACTTAAAGTATATTTGTCTAGAGTAAGCAACAAATTTGGAAGAAAACCTAAGACTTTGTGCACTGATAGTGGTAGGGAATATACTAGGAAGGATATTGAGCAATACTTAAAAGAACAAGGAATTAAAATGGGAGAACAATACTTTATACTCCAGAGACAGACAGGAATTAGAGTATCTGGATACAAAGCATATGCATATATTCCTAAAGAGTTAAGAAGAAAATTAGATTGCAGAAAAAGGAATATTCATAGGTTATGTACTGAATAGCAAAAATTACAAAATAATGGATCCTATCGCAGAGACTGTTAAACTGCATACTGCATGTAGACTGTTGCGTACTTTGATGAGAGGCAAAAGTCAAATGCCAGTGTGATGTTTGACTGTGACCTGGATTTTCCAATAAGTGAACTGAACATCAGCCTCAGCAAAAAAATGAACAAGTAAGTCATAGACTATGATATCATAGAGAGACTCAATCGAGAAGGGGAGATTGAGACAGAACCAGAGAGCTCCAATCAAGAAGGACAGATTGCGACAGAACCAGAGAGTTCCAATCAAGAAGGGCAGGTTGAGATAGAACAAGAAGTGAGACACTCAAGCAGCATTAATAATGGGATTCCACCGAAAAGATTGTCACTAGCAGCCAGAGAGAAGAAAATACCACAGCCTACAGCTTGGCACAAAATTGAAGGCATGCCAGATTCAGAGAGACAGATAAATGGGAAAGGAAAAGATTGCATCACATCATAAAACAAAACATGGGACTCTGAATTCAAAAATGAGACAATGAGAAGGAGAACGTTGGGATTTTTCCATAGCCACTAAGACTAGTCACACGTTGATCCCAGGGTAGGGAGGAAGGCAGAGTCCAACTCAACTTCCCCCCAGACAATTGCTGCACTGTTCTTCAGACACGCTACCGTGCGCCCACAAAATCTTGCCTAGTAGAAAGACTTGGCACAGAGCATAGCCGCTCTTGCCTTTGTTTGACAAGGAACACCTAGAGTGATTGAGTCCAGCCCACTATATACACTTTTGTCTTGCACAGATTCACCCACACTACAGGGAAGGACAAAATAACTTATTTATAAAATTATTTATAAAATAAAGTTACCAAGCTCCTACAGAGCTTGGTAAATAATCATCTTTGCCTCAGGGCACATTTAGGGATATAAATACCCAGCCAGGCCAATGGCTTTGGATTCTAGAGGATTCAGTTCAGGTGCCACTTGGACTCTACAGATTCCCACAAGCAAGCTGTGGTTGTTGCTTCTCCCTGCTTTTTCTCCCTGCTTCTACCCCACACTTTGCCCCTGAGAGAAGCCCAAGTGCCCAGCCATCGTGCATCGAAGGTGCCCAGGAAGGACCAGTAATAACTAACTTTTCATTTCTCTCTAAGCTCTCCCCTTTTACTTCTCTTTCTGCTTTACTTCTCCCACTCTTCAGGCACTTTGCACTGCAAGCCTCTCTAAGCAGGCTCTGTACTGGAAATCTAGCCAAATTACTGCAAGCCTTTACCAAGACTTTAACTTTAGCTAAATTATTGAATTGCCTTGCCTAACCAAACTTTCTTTTTGCCTTCTGTATTCCCATTTTTACCCTTAATAAGGCTTTTAAATTGCACCTAGGTCTCCTCATCCTTTCCAAATACACAAAAATTGCTTAAATTGATACTGGAGATGAACTGCTTCCCAACCCAAGCTAATTTCCCCACATTAAGCCAGAGGCATAGTTGAGGTGTCTAGCCAGCACCTCAGGACAGTTTTGGTAACAACTTGAGCTGCTTGCAGCCCGAGCGAACACATGACCCTGGTTGAACACGACCCTGGTTGACCTTGGTAAAAGGCTGGGTATGAATTTAGGTTAGGTGCTGCAGCAGTGCCAGGAGTGGGCACACTCCCGGTGCTGCATACGAGCAGCTTAGTACAGGCTAGGCTGCCCTAGCCTGGGCTAGGAGAATAGTCTTAGAGGCTATTGATATGCGCAGCAGACACCAGACTAGGGGAGCCCAGCCCAGTTTCTGCTGTGTGTGAGAACCACTAGGAGCCACACGGCTCCCGGTGGCAGCATGGCGATGGGCCTTCTTAAGTAGCCTGCCCCTTAACCGAGGTTTTGGCCATGACCGCACCCCAAAGATCATGTGTCCACCATGGCCGCTTGCAGCTGTGGCGGACACACTCGGGAGGGGGTGTCCCAGTAATGCACCGCACACTCACATGGTGCATCACTCACGCGGTGCATTATTGGGGCTCCAGGGGGCAGGGCACAACACAGTGGCACTTCCCTTTGCCCGACCCCTGGAGCTGCCAGGTGAGCTGCGGCTGGGTGTGGGCATGCCGGAGACAAGGTGACGGGTGAGTGATCGTCCGCAGGGAGATCAGGTCAAACCTGCTCTACCCGCAAACCTCCTCTCAGAGCTTCACACTGCTTGTGTGAAGTGCCTCTTATTGTCTCCGTTTTTTGTATGGGGCATGCCACTCTATTTAAATGTATCTATGTACTGGCTTGGGGGGTCAAGTCACAGTATTTGTCTTGAATTCTTCACTTATTGCCTTCAATTCAAACTGAGAGGTTTTCCCTCGCTCTGCATAAGAGACTGTTAGTTTATTGTTTTCTTAGTCTATATTTAGTTAGTAATAAATATAAAACTCTTCTTTCTCAGTTAAAGTTGGTTTCTTGTTCAATTACTTATACAGGTTAAGTAGTTACTCTGCAACAGGCTGCACTGTTTCAATTTTGTGCTTGTGAAACACTGCACTTGTGCAACTGCATAAACGTTGTGTGCCACTGTGTGCATAATATTGAGCAGAGGGGGATCTTGCGGAAATGCCCAACTGGCAATGGACAGGATCACACTCTTCGCTAAGGAGTAGATATCCTTGAACCTATGATTGCCACTCAATTCTCAAGTGGTGACTGTGGTCCAGAGTGCCTTTTAGCAGTTTCAGTTGATTTGCCAGCTTTGTCACAGATGACAGACAGAGACCTGGCTGCAGTGATACATGTATCACTGCATGCCCGAGTGACTTCTAGTATGCAGTAGTGGTTCATACAGGTGGGGCAGGAGAGGTGGTAGACAAGCGTCAAGTGGGTCTCTTTTCCATTCTCCTCTCCCTGCCCCAGCTGCCTCGCTCTGCCTCCCCTCCCCTGCTGCTGTATTAACCTCAGGCACATGGGATGCTGTGCATTCACCTGTGTTGGGGAACCAGGTGAATAACCAGTCTTCACACCTGGGGCTCAGGGGTGTAGCTACCATTGGGACAGGGGAGACATTTGTCTCTGGGCCCTCTGCCTCAAGCCCCCCCGGCAAGTCACATGATCATTGTCCTAGCTCCCCAGCGCCTGCGCTTCCTTCAGTGTTCCGGCCAGGGGTATTCCTTCGCTCTCTGTCTCTCTCAAGTCCCCTCCCTCCTTTCCTCACCGCCCTTTTGCTCCTCCTTCCCGACCCCATTCTGGCCCCATCCAGCCTGCCTTCCCTGGTGTCGGTAAGGGCTCTCATTGGCTGGCGGGTGGAAGCATGACACGTCAGAGCCCTCTGCACGTGGAAGCAGAAAGGAGCAGCCACATCAGCTGGCTGGCAGGTGAGCAAGCAAGAGAGATTGCTGTGTGTGAGGGACACCCACGCCCCATTTATCGAGGCCGCTGTTTCCGGCTTCCCACCTTGCTGCTGGTTTAAGCGACTGGCCACTGCTTCGTTTGTAGGCAGGGAGGGCAGCTGCTGTGTGTTTGTGTGCTGAGGAGGAGGAGAGACACGGAGCCTGACTCCTCAGGTGAGCACTGGCTCTGACGGGCTCCTTCCTTCCTTTTCTCGGGGCGTGGGAGAGTTGAGGGGGCTTGTGCTGCCGCCGCAGCTGAAAGATACAACCAGAGACACTGGGTGAAAGAGACACTGTGCTTTAACAAAAGCCATTACTGCATGCAAGAGAGCCTCCAGTTTATTTGCATTTCATCCTAATAAGCAAGTGGATAATTTGTAGCGGGGGGCAGGTGGGGAGAGACAACAGCATGGTCTGTGTATGGCTGTTCTCAGCATTTTTACAGAGGCGGCAGTGCGTGGACTTTTAAAAGTTATAGAGGATGTATTCTTTTGTCTCCTGACAGAACTTCTGGGTTATTTTTGATGCTATATTCCCACCCCCGAGTTAGGTTGGTAAAAAGTAATGGTTTTTCATGTGAAACAGTTAGGAAAACCAGGATATTATAGCTGTTACTGGGGCATTAGCAACTTCCTCCCTGCCCTCGCCAAGACAGAAGTGAAGACTTCATTACATTTCTAACTCAATGCTTTAGTTGGCATTCATTGTATCTTCGCGTTCCCTTCTCTCTCACCTTAATGACTTTGTATTTAATTTCCAATAATATTTATAATTCTAAAAGGGACAGGACTTATCTGAAATATTACAGAGGGCTAACATGTTTCTTTTTCTGTGGGAATCTCTGCTTTCTATACATTTATGGAATACATATATTGACTATAGAAATAATCCTTTTAAAGAATACCTCATTTACACAAAATGCCAATTCAAATCTAACAGGGATAAATACTTTCTCTTAATGTCATAAAGTGAGACTCTCTTGCTCAAATAGCAGTTCAGAAGTACTGATACAAAATATTTTTTCATACCAGAACAGCATGTCTTTCTCTAGTAGTTTCTCTAGTTGGGGTGTGTGCAATGATTACTGTTCTTCATTGATACTGTTGTATTAGTTGGGTCTGCTGTTCTGTTGTTGTTTACACCTTGTAACTGTAGCTGGGATATGTGCAATGATTAAAGTTCTTCGTTGATTCTGTTGTATTAGTTGGTTCTGCTGTTATTTACATCTTGTAACTAGTTGGGATAGTTAGCAGAGACATCGGGCCAGAAGAAGGAGAGGAAATCAGTGAGGGGAAGCATTTTAAAATCTCATCTCTGGGCCCACTCCAACCTTGCTACACCCCTGCTGGGGTTAACACAGTGGAGAGAGGTGAAGCACAGCAAGGCAGCCAGGGCAGGGAGAAGAGAGTTGGAATGAGCCACACCTGTAATGACCGCTACTGCTGTGGTCTATTTGGAGTCGCCTTTAAAAATGTCCTGGAAATTTCAACTGCTGTAAAATTCCACTGCCTACAGTACTTGTTAACAGGTGTGAGCTGGACAGAACTTATCACACCAGTTCTGAAAACATTAGCATTCGTTACCAGTTAGTTTCCAAGCCCAATTTAAAGTACTGCTGTTGATATTTAAGTTCCTATGCAGGCTGGGGTCCTCACTATTTCGAAATGTCTTCTCTCATATGAACCTCCAGAGTTCAAAAATCTGCTGCAGCTTGACTCCAAGTGCTATCTTTTCAGGCTCTGCATCTTTCCAGGCTTTCCCAGCCGTGGAGCCACACCAGCCTTTTGGGTGTGGCAGCTCCACCTTACTCTTAGCTTCTATTTGGAGCAATGCCTTTTTGAGTGTGGCTCCACAGCTGTGAAATACGCTCCCTTGAAAAGCCCAATAAGAAGTATATGGTTTCCCTTGCTGTCATTTCAGAGAAAACATTTGCTTTTGCCCGGCATTTGGAATTTAATTGGGAGAGCTTTTGTTGTTGCTTTATTTTTTAATTGTTTTGTTAAAATATTTCACAAGGGTTTTAATGTATTATTGTTTAAAATTGCTTGATTGTATGTAAACTGCCTTGGAAACATTTGTGTTAAAAGGAAGTATAGAAATGTGCTAAATAGATATAAGGAATAATCAAGTTCTGCTGATTTCAGGTGGTGCTTATAAGACCAGAAACTGTCTTTGTAGTTGGATAAGTACCAAGTTCCCATAAGGCCTTGAAATAATATAATGAATGTTTTATTTGTTAAGTGGAAGGCATTGACAATGAATACAAATACTGAGTGTTTTTAGTTACTTTTCAGGACCACTGAATTATTCTCTCTATTATTTTTCAAAAAGAAGAGAGTCTTACTTATTTCTTGAAATGATTGTGTTTAAAAAATGCATATAAATTGTGAGTTCTGATGCAGTTTCTGCCCTAATGCTTTTCAGGAATCAAGCCATCTCTTAAAGAACCCCTTTCTGATCAACATGAGAAATATCTATTCATGTTTCATCTATTCATGTTTAAAATACAATGGACTCCAGTATTACTACAGGCACTACACCATGTTTGGAAGAATCCCAATAAGACAAAACAGGACCTTCTTTCTCCTTCATATCATGTATATACAGGCACTCATTAGAACACCCTGGGCCAATACAGAGAATGGGAGACCTTTGTGCAACTCTAATATTTCCACGCAGCCCTCCCCACTCTGAAAGCTCCAAGCTCACACTCCTTGATGACATGAAGGTAGGAGGGCTGGACATAATTCCTTGTAATGACCTGACATGTTGTGTGCATGTTCACTGAAAAAGGTGGGAACGGTTGGGTCATCATCTAAAAGTGGGTCATCATCTAACTCACTCTCCATCTTTCTGTCTAAAAACCCTGGAGAATCATGGCCAATCAAGTGCAGACAACAACTAAATGGATCAGTGGTCAAACTCAGTATAAGGCAGTGGCATATGTTCAAGAGCTTCAGGGAAGGATTGTAGCTCAGTGGAATAGCATTTACTCTACATGTAGAAAGTCCCAGGTTCAATCCTTGGCACCTCCAGATAGAACTGGGGAGCAGGGATTGTCCCCTTTGCTAAGCAGGATACACCCTGGTTTGCATTTGAATGGGAGACTACATGTGAAAACGGTATGATATTCCCTTTAGGGGATGGGGCTGCTCAGGGAAAAACACCTACATATTTGCATGCGGAAGGTTCCAAGTTCCCTCCCTGGCATCTCCAGGATAGGGCTGAGAGAGGCTCTTGTCTGAAACCTTGGAGAAGCTGCTGTCAGTCAGTGCAGACAATTCTGAGCTGACCAATGGTCCAACTCAATATAAAGAGCTTCCTATGTAGCAATAGAAAGGATCTGAACTAGCTCCTTGTCTCCTGAGCACAATTTTAGGTGTGAGTTATGATGTGTACTCCCATAAGTGGCTTATCTTTCATCAGAGTCAAAGACTCTCTTTCATATATCCCATTACAACTCCCATTATATATCCCAAATTCTATTGGAACCTCCCTGTTCCCTCAAGACATTGAGCCAAGCTCTGTTCTGCATTTCTTCTGTGCAGGAAATAATATCTGCCAAAATGTGTAGTGTGTGTGTGCATGCGCATCTCCCCACCCCACCACTGTTACTGGCAGCTATTTTAAGCAGCAGTCTCCCCACATCAGTCCACTACATCAGATTGGCTTTAGCCCACTTTCAGTAAGGAAAGTAAGCTTATGGGGTCACCTGGCATTGTGTGTGTCTATGTTCCCCTGCTATCAACTTGACCAATATGAACCAGATTGGGTACAGTTGTAGGAACACTTATCCCTAAACAGCTTAGGCCCTGGGTATTTAAGAGACTGCCATACATACTTAGGGACACATAAGTTAAAGGGTGTAGTTTATAATGAGATCATCCACTCCTATTCAAGATGGCAGATCCATGAACATTTGAGGCACTAGTGAGCTAACTTGTGGACCGCCTAACCAATTTTGATCAAATTTGGTGCACTTGTAGTGAGTGACACAAAGGGATACCTCAATGGCATAGTTTGTGATGTTGTCTTCCACACCAATTCAAGATGGCAGACACATGAACATCTGAGGCACAAGTGGGATAACCTATGACCTGCCCAACTAATTTGGACCAATTTATTTCAGTTGTAGGGATAGTGAAAGGAAGTTAGGCAGATTTTGACTGATTAAGTGCCGTCAAGTCAGTATTGACTCTTAGTGACCATATAGATAGATTCTCTCCAGGATGATCTGTCTTCAACTTGGCCTTTAAGGTCTCTCAGTGGTGCATTCATCGCTGTTGTAAACGAGTTCATCTACCTTGCTGCTGGTCGTCTTCTTCTCTTTCCTTCAACATTCCCCCAAAATATGGACTTTTCCAGGGAGCTGAGTCTTCACATAATGTGTCTAAAGTATGATAGTTTGAGCCTGGTCATTTGTGTCTTGAGTGAAAATTCTGGATTGATTTGTTCTATGATCCATTTGTTTGCTTTCCTGGCTGTCCATGGTATCCTCAAAAGTCTTCTCCAGCACCAAAGTTCAAAAGCGTCAATGCTTTTTCTATCTTGCTTCTTCAAAGTTCAGCTTTCACATCCATAGTGTGTCATGGGAAAAACCATTGTCCGAATGATTCTAATCTTTGTAGGTGTAGGCATTTTATGGCATCTAAATATCCTTTAGAAGGCTTTCATTGCAACCCTACTGAGTGCTAGTCCGTGGCATATTTCTTGACTGCTGGATCCTTTACTGTTGATGGTTGCTCCTAAAAGAGCCAGCATAGCGTAGTGGTTAGTGTTGGACAAGGACCAGGAAGACCTGGGTTCAAATCCCCATTCAACCACGAAACTCACTGGGTGACTCTGGGCCAGTCATATATCTCTCAACCTAACCTACCTCACAGGGTTGTTGTGAGGATAAACTTTTTTCAGAGGAAAAAGCGGGCTATAAATGTAAAAATAAATAAATAAATACATAAACAAATAAATATAAATAAATAAAGTCTTCACTGTCAATTCTGAGGCAGGTTGCTGTACCTGTTGTTGTCATTAGGTTAGTCTTCTTTACATTTAGTTTTAGTCCCATTTTCTCACTATGCTCCTTGACTTTCATTACTAGAGCTTGCAGATCATCTTCATTCTCAGTTATCAGAGTGGTGTCACCAGCGTAACACAGGTTATTGATGTTCCTTCCTCCAACTTTAAAACCATGCTCATCTTCCAATCCAGCTTCTCTCAGTATATGCTGAACAAAGTTGAATAATATCTCGTCTGTGACCGCAATAAACCTACTAGTACTACTACTATTACTATAAGTTGAATAAAGAGAGAGAAAGTATACAGCCTTATCTTACTCCTTTGCCGATCTGGAACCAGTCTGTTTCACCATGTTCTTTATGGACTGTGGCTTCCTGACCTGTGCATAGGTTTCTCATGAGAACAACGAGATGTTCTGGGATGCCCATTTTCCTAAGGATATTCAACAACTTGACAAGGTTGACACAGTTCAAGGCTTTTCTGTAGTCAATAAAGCACATATTCTTCTTTTTGGTATTCTTTGGCTTTCTCAATTATCCAACGTGCATCACCCAAACTTCTTGTATTTGCATTAGGTCACTAGATTATAAAAAGTGATTTTAAAAATGCATAATAAAACATCATACAAGTCCATCATGCCATAACAATAAGATAACCATTTTTTAAAAAATACAAGACATATATGAATACAATAAAATAGCCAGTAATAATCCAATAAAAACTAGTAAGAACTCAGTCCACATACTATTGAAATAAAATAATGCTATACAGAAACAAACCAAAGGAGCTACTGATGACTTAAAATTAAAACCAGTAAAAGCATAATAAATAATGCAATCATACCAGGCCAAATAAAAATCAGCTTAAATTTCAGGGTCACAAGCCACAACATTTTCTTCCAAGAAGTTTCTTCTAACATTAATCACTACAGATAAAAAGCGAGCAAACTTTGTAGTTAACTAATGGCTGCACAACCAATATATAATTGGCTGCATTGGATACTGATGCATATTAGGTCCTATACAGACTTTAGACTGCTAGGGAGGTACACTCAGAATAAGACTTATTTTAATATCTTCCCTCTAAAATAGCTGAAGGCATGATGTTTAAACTAGTTGAAGCTATAGTCACCTTAAGCGCAGCGGGGAAATACTTGACTAACAAGCACTAGGTTGCCGGTTCGAATCCCTGCTGGTACTATATCGGGCAGCAGCAATATACAGAGGCATATCTAGGGAAAACAGCGCCTAGGGCAAGCACTGAAATTGCACCACCCCCCCCCCCCCAATATCTGACACCCATCTTTCAGATAACTTCACCATAATATCAGCTCAAAAATACAAGTCAAGCTTGTTAATCTTTTAATTAACAAATTATGGCACTACCTGAAAATTATAATGGCACCTTCCTTGCTTTCACTGATGCAAATTGCTGAGGCAGCATAGATACAGCCTTCTTCAGAAAGCAGGAATCACACCTATCAGCAATTCAGAGAGGTACTGGAGACTGGATGTAGTCCTTACATTCCCTGATCAGCATGTTTATTGCATTCCAAATCCAGCAGTGTGCATTAGCAATCCCCCTGCCTCCCCAGCTGCTATCTGCCAGCAAGCAACAACATTCACATTTTTTATATCCCGCTCTTCCTCTAAGGAGATTGGTTTTGGGAGGGATGGGGAGAGGGGTTGCTATAGAGCTTGCAGAATTTAAGGAAGTTTAAGGAATAAGGAACGCACCTTGGGATTGGTGTTTTTGTCTGGAAGAGTTTTCAGTCATGTGCACTGTTCCCTCTGATGTATACGAACCCCATCTACATCACCTCTAAGGCGTGTGCATGTGCTCACAAGTTTTCTGATGTCCGCTCAGTTAATTTTAGATCCCACTCAGGTTGAATCAGGAAGGCTCTATTCTGAATGCTTGTGCACACACACTGCTTTGATACTCCTGCCCAGAACAAAACTCATTCTGCACTCAGATGGGGGGGGGGGAATTAGAGAGAACACTGGTCATGTGTTATCTTATCATATGAATAAGAAACACTCTACCATATTCAACTAGCAATGTAGGAAATACACTATGTTGCCTTTGTATAAGTGTTCCTTATAACTGAAGTTTTCTTACTGCATTGAAGAAATTTATATCCAAGTATTAACCACAAATCACACACAAATCCACAAATTAGCTTGCTTGCGCCTCAGATGTTCACATGGCCACCATCTTGAATTGGAGTGCATGATATCAACACACACCACACCTTTTGGGCATCCCTATGTGTCCTTACATCTGTAGCAAATTTGGTCCAAATCAGTTAGGCAGTTCACAAGTTAGCCCACTTACACCTCAAAAGTTTACACGTCCACCATCTTGGATCGGGGTGGATGACATCACCACAAACTATGCCGTTGAGGTGTCCCTATGTGTCCCTACAACTGTACCCGATTTTGTTCATATTGGTCCAGGCATTGCAAAGTTGATAGGGGGGAACACACAGACACACAGACACACACACACACACAGAGAATGCCGGGTGATCTCATAAGCCTACTGGAAAGTAGGCTAATAAACCCTAGTAAGTGATGCCTGTTGTTGACTGGGCAAAGTAATTTGGCATACTTTATTTATTTATTTATTTATTTATTTATCTATCATATTTTTATACCGCCTGATATGCATATCTCTAGGTGGTGTATGAAATTTAAAATATTTAAAAGTCACAAATTAAAATACATGAGAATAAAAACAATATAATAAAATTATTAAAACAAGTTTTTAAAATTATTACAATTTTAATAATTAGATTTATAATAACTAGATTAGATTTATAAAAAAGTTCAAGAAATTAAATATGTCATATAATTTTTATTAATGTGCTTGCAAAAGGGAACTAAAAGAACAGTTTGAAATTGATAAGTTTCCAACTTCAAACATCATTCATTTTATTGAATAATTATCATATATGGTAAATTTGAATCATAGTAAATTTGAATCTGAGAAAGATCTTCTGCTTCTCTGGGCACTATGTCATTTTAGAATTATTTCTGATTATGGAGTGTTAATCTATTGAAAACAATAGCAGTTAAAATATGATTATATCCCTAATTTCTTCTTAAAAATTAATTAATTAATTAATTAAACCTTTCCCCCAGCATATTCCGGTATAGTGCATTCAGCTAATGTAAGTGGCAGGATGTTCATGCAAAATTTGGTATCTGTAGGTATTGAGAAATATAAATGTATTTCAAACCAACCAACCAACCAACCAATTCTTCAAAATATATGATAGATGGACTAGGTTACTTAAAATACAGTTCTAGTTGAAGAGGAAGCTGGCTCCCAGGAGGTTAAATTGAAATATCTGTTTTGTTCAAATTAACCATCTTATAATTATACTAGTCTGCAATTCTAAACACACTTACTTACAGTATTAGGGAGTGCAAGTCCCATTGAACTCAGATGAGCTTAGTTTTGAATAAATGCACTTAAGATTGCTCTGTAAAAGCAGAAACCTTTTTTTTTTTTTTTGGACTTCTTTGCTCCTCATATCTGCTTCCTTCTTATCAATTAGAACCACTTATGACAAAAATTGAAGGTGACTCCTATAAACAAACATTTGCTGTTTTTAGCTAGGAAGTTGTACAAATACAATGGTACAAGTTTATATTAATTTTGATGGTTAACTTGTGAGTTCATTAGTCACTGCTAAAGTTTCAGTTTCAGACTGGCTTTCGGATGGGTATGGGGTGGAAACTGCCTTGGTCAGCCTGATGGATGATCTCCAGTTGGGAATAGGGGTGTGCACGGAACTGGCTGGTCTAGTTTGGTTCGAGTCTGAACTGGACCTGAACCAGACTGGACCAGTTTGGTCCGGCACCCCCTCAACCCCCCTTCCAGTTCAGTATGGGGGGGGTGTTCATGGACTTTTAAAACAGTTTTTAAAATTTACCCCCTCCAGGGAGGTTTTCTCCAAGGCGGTTGTGGGGGGGGGGGTGTCCGCGGAGGTTTCCCCTCCCTCCGCCTACCTCCCTTCCTTCTAAAACTGGCCCATTCAGCCTTTCTTTGACCCATTTGGGCCTTTCCTCCAGCACAGCAGCCATGTTAGAGGTGGCCACACCTGCACAATGGGCCTCTGATTGGCCTGGGTCATGCCAGGCCACACAGAGGCCCATTGAGCAAGTTCAGCATCCTCCAAAATGGCCACCATGCCAGGGGGGAAAGCCCAAACAGGCAAAAAAAATATGGCCGGATGGGCCAGTTTTAGAAGGAAGGGAGGCCAGTGGGGGGAGGGGGAACCTCCACGGACTCCCTACCACCTTGGAGAACCCCCACCAAGCAGGTAGGTTTTTTAAAAAATTAAAAACTACTCACGGACCCCCCAAATGAGCGGGGTGTGTGTGTTCTGGAATCGGACTGAACAGGGGGTGGTTTGGCTTCACCTCAAACTCTTGAACTGAACTGATTCGACATCAAACACATTCTACATCAAACCTGTTTGCACATCCCTAATTGGGAAATAACAGAGGAAGTGTGACTCTGTTGGTCCTTTTGGACCTCTCGGTGGCTTTCGATACTATCAACCATAGTATCTTTCTGGAGTGTCTGAGGGGGTTTGGGGTGAGAGGTACTGCTTTGCAGTGGTTCCACTCCTACCTCTCAGGCAGATTCCAGATGGTGTCCTTCGGGGTCTGTCGTTCTTCAAAATCTGAATTTCGGCATGTTGTCCCTCAGGGCATCATATTGTCTCCAATGTTGTTTAACATCTATATTAAACCGCTGGGAGAGATCATCAGGCGATTTGGTGCAGGGTGTTATCAGTATGCTGATGACCCTCAAATCTGTTTCTCCATGTCAACATCATCAGGAGAAGGCAAAAACTCCCTACATGCCTGCCTGGAATTGGTGATGGGCTGGATGAGAGATAACCTACTGAATCCAGATAATACAGAGGTACTTCATGTGTGTGGTCAGAACTCAGGAGATGATTTTGATCTGCCTGTTCTGAATGGGGGCACACTTCCCCAGAAGGAACAGGTATGCAGTCTGGGGGTGCTTCTGGACACAAACCTCTCCCTGGTGTCCCAGGCTGAGGCAGTGGCCAGAAGAACCTTCTATCAGCTTCAGTTGATACGCCAGCTGCATCAGTTTCTTGAGATAAATGACCTCAGAACAGTAGTACATCTGCTGGTCACCTCCAGACTTGACTACTGCAATGCACTCTATGTGGGGCTGCCTTTGTACGTAGTCTGGAAACTGCAGAAACCACACAAACTCCAGATAAACAAGAAGATTTTTTGCATGCAGTATACTTTACCAACAACACAAAACAGGCTAATAGTCTATCGTTAGCTCGGTTTTCTCTACCACTCTTTTTGTAAACAGGAACCACTATAGCTTCCTTGTAATCATTTGGAACTTCTCCTCATTTATGATTTATCAATGTGAGTGAAGAATGAGGTCAACACTGGTGCCCATCATTTAATGCAAGTCTTTAAAGGATTGGGAGGGTCAGTTATAGACCACTTTTGTTTAACAAAAATGATCTATAACTGACATTAATAAATGTTCTTAGATTTTATTAGCTGTGTTAGTCAAATGCTTTATAGTAGTTGAAAAGAAAGATGGTATACCCTTGCATAAGCTTTCATGGGTGACAACCCAATTGGTCAGATGCTGAGTTATTGGAGAAACACAGGAAAATGGGAAGTTGAAATCATAGGATAGGGATGTTCTAGGATTCGCAAAGCGATAAGGATTCAAATACATCAGTTATAGTCTAAGGATTATAGTGTGACAGAAAACCATAGTCTCTATTTAATTCTTCCCCGATACAATCAAACTTCGTGAACAATTCCTGCTCCATATCAATTTCCCGATCCATATCACTACCAGAGTGGATCTTTTTCAGTACAGACACTCTCAGGTCCATGACACTGTGACATTAATAAAAATAGAGAGATAGTAGATCTGAGTGCTGAGTCCGTACAGGAAGGACACATGGAGAAATATTATCTGAATGGCCCTGGACATTACCGTAGGGACTAATAAGCATTTTATACACATATTTGCCCTTCTAACTGGGAAAAGAGGAATCTTTTAAGGTGGTGGCTCTCTTATATTTGGCAGAGGAAGAGCTACTGCCCCAATCCAGCAGAGTACAGCACAGCAGATGTTTTCTTGTGTTTCTTTTTAGACTGTGAACTTCTTTGGGACAAAGAAACATCTTATTCATTGCTATGTGTAAACTGCTTTAAGAAAGAAAAGCAATGAGGCTCTTCACACAAGCAGTGCAGAGAGCTGAGGAGGGTTCTGCAGGGAGAGTGGATAGCGGCAGCAGGGAATGGGGGCTACCCGGCCTCTGGAAGTCCCAGGATGCCCTGCACAAATGTGTGGGGCATTCTGGGGAGATCCCTGAGACCAGGAGGCTCATGGTAGCCTCCTGATTGGGGGTCTCCTTGCAAGTCTCGCAAACTCTCTGCCACAGGATGTGGTGACAGCCAACAACCTGGATGGCTTTAAGAGGGGTTTGGATAACTTCATGGAGGAGAGGTCCATCAATGGCTACTAGTCGGAGGGCTGTGGGCCACCTCCAGTCTCAAAAGGCAGGATGGCTCTGAGAACCAGTTGCAGGGGAGTAACAGCAGGAGAGAGGGCATGCTCTCAACTCCTGCCTGAGGGCTCCCAGTGGCATCTGGTGGGCCACTGTGTGAAACAGGATGCTGGACTAGATGGGCCTTGGGCCTGATCCAGCAGGGCTGTTCTTATGTTCTTATGTTAAGTTGCCATGATGCAGAGCCACACCAACTCATGATCAATCAAATGGGGTTAGCGGAGTGCCCACCACACAAAACCAGGCTGGGCTCCCTCAGTCTGGTTTTGTGCGGTCATGAGAATAGCCTCAATGTACTGTATAAATATTCTATAACCATAATTATAATACTTGCATCTTTGTTATAGCACCTAAAAGGAAAGCATATTCAGGGTAGAAGTTGTATTCATGAGCAAGCTGTATTCACATCTTGAGCTTGCACATATTTTGTGCATAAGTTCCCCTTAATTGTTTCAGGCTAAGTCATTAGTGCATCTGTCAGCACTTGCTGTAACGTTATGTCCAGAAACTCTCTTAATGACTAGACCACAAATGTGGAACTCTCTTGTCATAAGGACTCACCAAAGCCCTAGCCTGAGTATCTTCCACAAAAGTTGTCATTTCTTTACGTTTGGACTGGTGTTGGTGGCCAGAGATAAAAACTTTACTGTGGCATAATGTTATGGGATTGTTGTGTTTTATTCAGTTGTTTATAGTTTAACTAAATATTTTCTATGCATTGCACATGTTTTCTCACAGCTAAGAACAGGCTGGGCTAGGAATAATAGGAAAAATACAGCTAGCTAGTGAAGGGAAAGCAAGTTGCAAAAATGTTGATAAGATCACATTAAGAAGTCAAAGTTTTACCCCTGCAAGCTGTGCTTTATTAGAAAGTGCTTAACTCAATGGGAAATGGGCCTGTGAGAGGGTAATAGGATTAATCATCTTGTTAGGAAGGGGAAAGTATTGAAATAACTTCATGGTTGACATGGCCAGATTTCAGATCAGCTCTCTTTTTCACAGACACTTGTTGTAACAAGCAGGGGGTTAACCTCTCAGATATGGATCTAATCGGTCCTCAAATGTCATCTCATCTAGCAAAGTGGAAGAATATATTCTTTCCTTGTCTGTCTACCTCTCCCATTTGGAGCAAGGCAAATGGCATTTAGACAGTCAACTTTTACCAAATAATTTTGCCATTCTAAAGCATTGTTGGTGGGCTTTTATATTCCACCCCCCTTCAGATTTAATTCTTACTATCTTTCCTTTAACAGCTTGTCTTTTGGAGAGCAGTTACTGCCTGTGTCAAAATAAGACTTCAGACAACTGAAAGTTCCTCTATAGATTAATGAACTACAAACTCTAGCACACAGGAGATGCTCTGTCACAGACAAAAGCTAAGTACCTATTTAACCACAAGATGCTTCGTGTCTTGGGAACAAATAACTCCATAAGCTAGACTTGTTGCTTACAACAATCTCTGGAAACTATCCCTTAATTTCAACACATATCATAAGCCAGATGACAAACATATTATCAAGATGAGTTCGGTAAATGTTAATGTTACTTTTTGCTCTGCTTCATGCATAACCTGAACGAGCGTTTGTCTTTATATGGTGAAAACACAGACATACCTTGCTCTCCTCGATCACTGTTCTCATGCATGAAGCAGGTGTATCACTCCAACACTTGATTTCACAGGCTCTAAGGTGTGCATTTATTTCAGAACAAATGGGGAAAAACCAAACTGAATTGGGTCCCTTTCATTAAGTGTAATTCATTCTGGAACAAATGCTTACAGGAATGAATAAGGGAGTCCAAATGAAATAAATGGTACAAGTAATTCATTTCCTTTGGAACACCATTAGTTTTCATAAAGGGGGTTAGCAGGAGCAGCAGGTTTCTTTCTTTACTTTACTTACAGTTTAAACAGGCTGCAGTAGCAGCAGAGCTTCTTGACTGGCAGCCACCATTTCCCCCCCACAGTGCCCCAGATAGAGCATCAATCTGGGCATGGGGGGTGGATCTAGCCACTCGTCCTTGCTTGTCATGGGTGTGGCTCATTTGTATAAGCTTCCTTCAATAAGACACAAGACAATGGGGCTATGGTGATTGGCTGCTGAGAGTTATGGGGGCAGGGCCAGCCTCTGCATCTGGCCCATGCCTCCAGAGTCTGGAGAAGTGACCCCTCCCTCTCACCCTGAGACTTAGTGTGGGCTTTGCTGGTCACCTTTTTGGGGAGCTGGGTAGGAATCTTCTGGCTCCATTTGAATTGGCCTGGTAATGGGGTCTTTTTTGCCTACCTCATACTAAGCTCTTTTAAGCAGTTAGGCTTTTTCCTGATCATAATGGCAGGTACAGTGCGGAACTGGGGAACCAAATTTAGATTGGTGAGCATCTTAAGTTACCGTGTGTTTGACATAAGGAAAAGTCCCTGTCATTCCCTAGATGCTCTATGGCTCTCAGGGAGCACTGGTCAGAGGGCTCCTCTAATTTGCTGAAACATCACCAGTCGAAAATGCTCGATGGCTTGGGGCTGGTGATGTGAAGTTGGATACCTGATTGTAGGTCAGCTAAGATGAGCAGCATCAGCTCTAGGTTGGATGCTGTTTGGCATCAAGGTGTTTTCTGCTTTTCCTTTATAAGCCAGACTTGCAAGTTTGTAGGGACCTCACTGTAGGTGGGTGGAGAGCCAATCCCCTTTGCTTAATTGCTGTCACATATATTAATAAAGTTAATAAACCCTTTATACCTAAAGCATGCCTTGAGTCCTTATTAGTGTGGGTGCAGTGCCCACTGCTACCAGACCCTACTGGCAGCCACAATCACCCCCCTCCACCCGCAATACCCTAAAATGATGCTACATCAAGTGTATTGTGAAGAAAACAAGGCAGCTGCCAGGGAAGGAGTTCCACTGCCACAGCCTGTTAATGTTAAAGAGTTTTATAAAAACAAAATAAGTGTGCCACTGCTACTGTGTTAAGTCCCCAGCTTTAAGAAAATGAATGAGACTTTAATGAATGGGTAATGAAATGAGATGCCAATAGTAAAAATTAGTTAAGTAGCAAAATTCTTGCTCAACTCTTTCTCCTGATTCAGTACTCAACAGCAAAGCTTGGGGAGCAAGTAGCTAGTCCACTGGTATGACTCAACAGTCACACTAACTAAAGAAATTTCCTGAAAGAAAGTCATTGGCCAATGCCATGTTCGTTTGAAATAATAACAACCAAATAGAGTTGCATGGCACCTTACAGAGTGAAGATTTGTCAGCTGAGCTGGTCTATAGCCCATAAACTTGTTAAATCAATATTTAGGTTTTTCTTTCCTGTTACCTGAGTTTTGCAAGTCCCACCTAGGATCAGTTTTCCACATCAGTTACAAGAAATTATTTCTAGAAACATTTAAACTTTTGTTCTTAACTTGGCGAATTTTCTGGTGCTTTTATTTAGTTATTGTTTCTGTTTATATCCCACCATTCTGCCTGACTATTTTGATCAATTTTCTTCCTCATGTCAGCCAATGGGACTAACTTCTGAGAAGACACGCTTAGGCTTGCACAATAAAAGACATTTCATTTATGGTTTGCATACAGTGACCATCTAAACCCTTCTCATTATAATCTGGTGGCAGAACTAAGGCTTTTTATGAAGGGAATATATTGTCAGTACAGGAGTCAGTGTGTCCTTCCTGATGCAGGTTCTTAAAGAAGGACTATGTCTCTTTTTATCCAGCTACCATTTTATTAATGAGAGTAGGTAGATTTCTAGACTAAATTGTCTCCCATTTCCCTGCACATTTAGTTGTTCAATTAACCATGGCTTAAATTAATCAGTGCACCTAGAAAATGAATAGTTGTAGGACTAAACAATACAGAAAATTTGATTGTGTTATATATGGAATGCAGCTATTCAATGAAACCTTCCAATTGTGATAACTCCCTTCTACTGATTACAATTACTTTCAAAGCTGTAGTGAATGTGTTTTAATATTCCTCTGATACTGGCTGTTATTGTACATTAATCTTTTGTCCTATATATCCTTAAAACAACAACAACACTGCATTAACAGCAGACCATCCTTCCAAAACCTGAAAACTGAGATTCCAAAGCTACCAAAAAACCCATATTATGCTACAAAACAATTTGTTGTTGTTTTTTTACATTTGGGAGCTTCACATTTTGCATGGGTAAAATTAAGGGATCTCACTGGATTTCCTTCTGGATTAATGAACCATTCATTAAAGCTGAAATTCTGTGTGCTCTTACCAGGCTGTAAAGTCCACTGAACACAGTTGAACTTACATCTAAGCGAACAGGAATAGGATCATGCTGCACATCAGTTAAGCTGCACATTATTTCCTTAAGCTGCAGTGTTTAAATTACTGGAGTAACCCATGGCAATAATGCAAATCTTGCTGCTCAGCTGTTCTAGCAATATAGGCAGAGAAATGCTTGCATACTATTAAGATATCTTAAAAATCCATATATACAAGTCCCCCCATTGAAGTTTAACAATAAATACCAAAAAACTAAAATGTCACATGATTTTGACCTGGTGTGCATCAGTGGTTATATCCAGGCATACATACATGTGAGGATGGAATGAAATCACTGACATATATATAGTGCAGTATATATGTATAACCCACCCGATCCAAGGGTGGGGCATGCAAGCTTGTTCTGTGCCTCTTCAAACTGCTAAGAAGCTCACAGAGGCTCTGTCAGTACTTATGACTGCAACATCACTGTAGTGATGAGTGTCCCATTGTTGAGGCATTTGGCTCAAAAGATCTATCTTTCCATTCCATTAATGAACTATATGCATTCCACCCCACTGTCCTATGGCCTCCCATCCCACCAGCCACCATGAGTGTGACCAATCATGTGAGAAAGAACAGGCCAATCAGCCAGCATGGAGGGTATGTGCAGCATCCTAGAAGGCTGATTGGTAGAGCTTCTCACGTCGTCCAAAATCACTCAAATCATAAACAGCCCAAACCCTGTGTAACACAATAACCCTGTGATAGTTAGACTGAGGTAGAATGATGGGCCCAAGGTCAGCCAGTCAGCTTTATGTCTGGGTGGGGATTTGAGCCAGGATCTTACATTTGAGCCTGGATCCTAGTGTGCCACTACGCCACACTAGCTGTTTATGCTGATGTTGTGTTTGATGCTGTATTGTAAAGTAGATGTGTTTACTTTATATATTTGGCTTTCTGAGTAAAAGCCATGCTAAATGTTGTGAGCAATGAAAAATGTGTGGAAGAGTATAAGAGAAAGAAATTAGAATAAGAAAATACAGGAAAGCTGTACCTTGACAACACAAGAAAGATATCACATATCTACTCCTTCCTTCAAACTTAAACCCTTTCATTTTATAAAACCTCATTTTTCCTGTTTCAGCCTTTTGTACAGAAATATTAAAAAATGCACTTAAGTTATTCTTCTTATTCTTCTTTTCTCAGATGGCTGATGTTGCCATTAACTTCAGCAGTCATATTATTAGAGAAATGGATTGTATTTATTTGTAATCTTCTACATGCATCTACAAATTGTGTTACTTTAAAGGTCAAGATAAGGCTTTTGTACCATAATGAGAGTAATGATGAATAATGGTACTTGTGTTCATAAATTAGGCTTTGTCCATAAACATCCTTTTACACAGATGCTCAGTGGAAATCTATTAAATATTAGCAGTCATCTGGGGAACTGGGTACAAAACAACCTTAAGGAGGGAGATTAATTGTAGGACTGTTTAGGTATCACAGTGAGGTTCAGGCATCGTGCTTTGCTAAAGCTGAATTGGGAAGAAAAATTATTAACTCAGAATATTACAGGAGAAAAGGTAAGTGGCGTTGTTGACATTAAATGTGAAGCCTAATCATCTAATTGTAAATATATTTGCTGTGGCTTTATTTAGAAAAAATGGGCAAGTATTTGCTTAGGGAAAAACAGACATGAGAAAGGGGATCTGTGATTAGATCTCCAATCTTTTTTAAAAATATTATAAAGTAGTTGGGGGGCACTTATTTTGAGTAGAAAAGCAGCCCAGGAGAGAGAGGTATTTATCCCGTTTCCATATATCATTTCTCCAGACTGTAATGTCCCCCTCAAGCTGTTAGCCCTGCTGTGGAAAAAAAAATGCAAATGCCCAAATTAGGAGTGTGTAGGGGTAAAGTTATTTTCATTATTCCACTCTTTATCGTTATTAAACTGTCATTCATTGTGTTGAATTACACTCATTTTCTTACATTTGTTTTCATTTGGGGAGGTCATCCTTCAACCATGGCAGCTGTCGTGGATTTTTCTTCTTCTTTAAAAACTTTTTAATGATTTAAACAGGCATCATCAAGCTCCTTTCTCAGAGTCTGCCATTCCCCCCCCCCCCCAATGCTCCAGACGTAATCTCCGTATGAGGCACTGCAGGAGAAAAAATAGCCACCAAATGTAATGAACTGTTGATTTGAACAATAGTGGATGGTCCTGGGAAGATGCATGTTTATATCACCTTTCTGCCCTATAAGGGATTCAGAGATCATTCATAATAGGAATTTAAAATAAATGCTATATTAGGGACGTAGGAAGCTACCTTATTCTCAGAGTCAGACCATTGGCCTATGTAGCTCAGTTATTGTCTACTAGGGCTGTGCACGATTGCAAATGTCGGGATTGGGTCTGACCTGATCTAACCCGATCCTACAAATGTCAGTTCGGGGTCCTTTGGACCCTTCAGAATGTCGGGGTCAGGATCAGGGTTGGGTATTTTCATGACCAATCTTTAATCAATTTTTTAAGTAGCAACAATACTCGCTGTGAAACCCAGAAGAAAAGTAACCTAATGCCAGTGTAATATAGTAGTTAGAGTGTTAGACTAGGACCAGGGAGACCAGAGTTCAAATCCTCATTCAGCTAGGAAACTCACTGGGTGACTCTGGGCCAGTCACAAATCTCTCAGCCTAACCTGTCTCACAGGGTTGTTGTGAGAATAAAGATAATAGGGATGTGCAAAACATTTCGGGCACAGAACGATCTGTGCCCGAAACGACCAATTTCGGGTGACTCGGAGCCGAACCGAATCACCCATGATGAGACCCAATAATTTTCAGACCCGAAACGAAACACCTCTGTTTCGGGTCCTAATTTTTCAGGTGTTTCGGGTTTCCTTTTTGTGCCCTAGAAAAGTGCCAGCCTTGTCTTCTTCTTCCCCCTCCGTTTTCAGTTTGACGTCTCTTTGAATTTCCCGCCTTTTTGCCTCCATTGATTTCAATGCAGAAATTGCTTTCCTTTTACTTTAATTGAAAAGTTCCTGGGGCCAAAAGAGTGGGGTGGGGTGGTAGTGCCTAATGGGTGGAAGTTACCACCCCAATTGCAGAGGGATTGGGCAAAGGGCTGATTTTTGGTGAATTTCTGAAGTTTTAGTGTCTTTGGGGCAGATAGGGGGCATAACGTGGGATCTGGGCCAAAAGAGTGGGGTGGTAGTGCCTAATGGGTGGAGGCTACCACCCCAATTGCAGAGTGATTGGGCAGAGGGCTGATTTTTGGTGAATTTCTGAAGTTTACGCGTCTTTAAGGTTTCCCCCCGTTAAGTATAATGGAGGGTGTATCGCTTCACGTCGGGGGGAAAGGGGTGGCCTAGAGCGGTGTGGGGTTGGTGGTAGTGCTGGGTAGGGGCAAGGAAGCTACCTGAATTTTTTCAAAGGATTTGGGCAGAGGGCTGATTTTTGGTTAATTGTTGAAGTTTACGCGTCTTTAAGGTTTTTCCTCATAAGTTATAAGTGCATAAGTGCACTTGGGGGGTGCTGGGGTGGCCCAGAGCGAGTGGTGGTGTAGTGCACGTAGGGTGCCAACCACCCCCATGGGTTTCTAACCCATGGCGTACAGGGTTCTGTTGTTTCTGAGGAATTCTGAGTGTGGATTCTGTGATAGCAAATGAGATTTTCAATGACACACCATGAATCCACTCTAATTTGCTATCATAGAATCTAAACCTTAAAGACATGAACTTCAACAATTAACCAAAAATCAGCCCTCTGCCCAAATCCTTTGAAAAAATTCAGGTAGCTTCCTTGCCCCTACCTGGCACTATCACCAACCCCACACCGTCTAGGCCACCCCTTTCCCCCTGACGTGAAGTGATACACCCCCCATTCTACCTAATGGGGGAAAACCTTAAAAACATGTAAACTTCAGAAATTCACCAAAAATCAGCCCTCTGCCCAATCACTCTGCAATTGGGGTGGTAGCCTCCACCCATTAGGCACTACCACCCCACCCCACTCTTCTGGCCCAGATCCCACTTTCTGCCCCCGATCTGCCCCAAAGACACTAAAACTTCAAAAAAATCACCAAAAATCAGCCCTTTGCCCAATCCCCCTGAAATTTGGGTGGTAGCCTCCACCCATTGGGCACTACCACCCCACCCCACTCTTTTGGCCCCAGGACCCATTTTTCTTACCCGAATAAATTCGAATTCGGGTAAATCCGAATCCGATCCAAATCGGGGGTGATTCAGGTGAGCAACATTCGGGCACAGAACAGAACAGGGGTGTTTCGGTTCATGTCCAAACCAAAACACCAAAAATACCGAATTGCACACCCCTAAAAGATAACCATGTACACCTCTCTGGGCTCTTTGGAGGAAGAGTGGGATATAAATGTAAACAAACAAGGGAAGTGATGTAACACCAGAGAATCACAGGAGGAAACCTGGACATCGCTCAGACGCAAATTTGGGGAGGTGTAAAAATATAATAAATAAATTAATTGATAAGAGCAAACTCTCACTGCCATTTGGAGCTCTGGAGAGCTCCAATTTCCTTCAAACAGAGGGTTTTCGGGTTGTTGGGTTTTTTTGCATTTTAGATTTCCTTCAAACAGAGTTAGAGAACTCCAAACCAAACTAGGCTTCCCTAGGTCAGGGTCAGAATATACCCAACATGCTCTGACCTGGCCTCCCAGTCCAATCATGCACATCCCTATTATCTACACTGAATGGCTGCAACTTCTTCTTTCCTTTTTTAAATTTAATTGAGTTAATTACAACAGGATAAACTTCTCATAAATGTATCATTTTTCTGGATCCAGGGCCATGACACAGTGCAGTGCTGTTCTGGATGTCAGATATTACTTCCTTGCTCTTATCAACCTTTGGAACAATTCTGTAGATTATGCATTATCTTTGAAGGCTCCATGTGTTATCATAAGATCATAAGAACAGCCCTGCTGGATCAGGCACAAGGCCCATCTAGTCCAGCATCCTGTTTCACACAGTGGCCCACCAGATGCCACAGGGAGCCTACAGGCAGGAGCTGAGGGCATCCTGCCTCTGAGTGGCCTATAGAATTTGCCATTTTGTTGCCCACTCACCCAGTTTGGAGAGATTTTTTAGAGCACCTCACAATTGTTTTGGATTTCACTACCCTAAATAGTTTGGTATCATCTGCAAATTTGGCCACCTCACTGCTTACCCCAACTTCTAGATCATTTATAAATAAATTAAAAAGCACCAGTCTCAGTACAGATCCCTGGGGGACCCCACTTCTTACTTATCCAGTAAGTAATCCCTACAGGATAAATACACATGTGTATAGACACTGATCCAAAAGCATGACTTTTCCACTATGGGAACTGGCTGGGTTCCTGTGCAACTGTGGCAATGTTTTTGAAAAGACAATGAGGCTGTTCTTACATGCAGCCTAATCCAGGCTAAGGAAATGTGTGTAAGAACTGCCAGGATCGGACACAATCCCAGTGGGGAAGCGCTGCCTAGCCCAGCTTTTCATCTGGCTTTTAGCCAGGGTTAAAGGCACGAATGTGCCCTTAACCTGGGCTCCAGGATTGTGTGTTCACTCAGGCTGCGTTCAGCCCCAGCAGACACAGAGATGAGCGTATAGAGCTCCCATCTCCTGGGGGAATCCCCCAATGCACCGCACATGTTGTGTGGTGCTGTAGTGATCAGCCACCTCTCCCCTAAAGAGTTAAACAGAAGTGAACCCTGTCCTGATTGACAGGCTGGTGAACTCCAGGGCTCAGCCAATCAGCACACCAGGTGGGTGGGACCTAGAGAGCCATTTGGGGGAAGGAGAGGCTCTTTGTTAGAAGAAGTCAGGCTGGAGAAGCATGAATGGAAATACTTTGTGAGGAGCAATGGAGTTTTGCTCCCTCATGGTCAAAGCTAGCTTGGAGATTTCTCTCATGGAATGACCTCTGCAGCTCCTTGGAGGACAGGAGGACAGGAAACTTGAATTCTCTTCCAGAGTTTGGGTGAGTTCAAAGCAAGGAAGCCAGGGCTTTGAGTGTCAGGCCTTTGTTCCAGGAGGAGTGGGAGGCAGTGAATTTACCTGAGGATCCCGAGGGCCAACTTTGTGATCAGAGTGAGGAGGCACTCGGAGGGCATGGTACAAGAGGCAGAGCAGAGTGATGAATCCCAGGAGGAACTCTTGCTGCTGGTGTTATCTCCCAGGACAGGCAGGCATGAGAAGCGGCATGACCAAATCAGGGAATTGAGACAAAGCAGTCGCTTGCAGCATGCACGAGACTAATTGAAGGTGCCTGACTGGGTGGAGCACTGATGGATTCCAACTGACAACCTGCTATAAATTCTGCAACTTCACTCGTTAGACAGCCTTGATACCTCCCTCTGTGACGCCTTGGACTCGGGATCTCTGGAATCTGGTGAGTGACCTTGGTTGTAAGGAAATGCAGGTTGACCTTGGTGCTTGGTAGTGATTTGTTCTCTTGTGCTTTTTACAGCAGCTGGATGAAAACCTAGTGCCTGACTAAAAGAAGTGTGGTAACCAGAGACATCTCTTTGCCTGCTGCTGCGTCATAAATTGCGGATGGCTCATCGAGTCTGGTGGGTTTACGACATTGGCTTCAGGAAGATTAGTCTAGGGAAAGTTTGTTTAGTCAGATCTTGCATTTTGACTTTCTGATTCTTTTGTCCGTGCTTTGTATATCCCTGATACTGGTCTATTACTGTTTACCTGTAATGTAACTAAGAAACACTAGCCTTAGCCCATCCAGCCACAGTGTTGCAAAAGACTCTGTAAGCTTTTAAAGGTGCTTTTGTATTTTCCTACATACCTGTTCTTTGCAACTGGATAACCACAATTTTTAAAGTGTGCCACCCCAACATTATCCGGGCTGTTTTTTGAAGTAATCTTGTAACCTACTGAGTATTTTTACCTGTAACTAAAAGATGAGAACGCCTCAGATGGAAGCTGTCTGTGGCATTTGAATTTTAAAAAATTGTTGTTCTTTGCATTTTACAAGCCTCTCCGAGTGGGTTTTTTAACTCAGGAAAGAGGCGGGCAGAAAGGAATTCCCACCCCCTCTGGTGCAAACACATCTCAATCAGTCAACAGCTATCAATTTTTTCCCTATGTGTAGGCTTGCACGTGGAAGGGTGGTGTTTTTTTTACTTTTCAAATAGTGAAAGAAACAGAGTTTTCCCTGACCTTTCCACCCCAAGCCCAGGGAGGGTCAAGCTCTGTAATAGAGAACTGTGATGGCGGCAGCCATTTTTTAACCTACCAAAAGTAAATATCTTTTTTTAGGAGTATCCTTTGCCAGAAAGCTCAGCAGGGATGATTCAGCATTTCATGCAAGCTTGCTCTGAGACAAAGGCTATAACCCACTACAGGTGCATTGTGGGATATATGGCATTCTGTGCTGTGCCATACAGCTCAGATCATCTGAGAGCATGGTCTGCTCTCATGGTCCAGCAACATTTCAGCAAATGTCTAAGGAGAAGGTGAGTTGAACCAGCCACCCTCCCCTCCCACCAATCCAGTTTTGTGAATGGCCCCAATTTATTAAAGTACTTCTCAAAAATGAATATACATATACCTGTGTGTGTGTGTCCCCATTTTTGAGAAGTACTGTAATAAATTGTCTGTCTGTCTATCTATCTATCTATCTATCTATCTATCTATCTATCTATCTATGGGAGGGAGGTTCAGACAACACATGGAACCATGGTTTATTTTGCCTAACTATAGTTCATTTGTATATCTGAACTTATGCCAGTCAACATATTGTTATTTATTTTAGGAAGTAAAACTCTAATGTGAACCCAAGGTTTGAAGCTGGTTTGTCTATCTTTACCATGGTCTCATGTGATATCTGAACCCACAATTGTGGTTTAATTTTGGTTTGTTAATTTGGTTTCCAACCTACCCTTGCAGGGCGGCTCACACACAGAGAGAGGTAAGTCTAGATCATGGGACATAAGAAGTAGGCGTGGACCCAAAGCAAACTGATATGATTGTCTGTAGTGCCAGTTCAGGTTTGTTATAAACCTTAGTTAATATAAACCATGGTTTGTGTGTGATGCCCAAATCTGCCCATACTTTCATGAACGAAATTATTCATTCAGCAAAATGCCTGCACTGACCTCATTATTCCACTATTGTGTACACACTCTAGTACATATAGATATAGATTTACGTATTGTTTTGCTTCCATGCTGTAATTGGGGCTGACAGAATAAAATCCTGGCAGTGCTGTGCATATGCAGTGCTTAACAGGCTAGAAGACAGACACACTAACCAAAAGGATACAGGGGAGGGAGATGTGATTAGAAACTGAGCAGGCGTTCTTGTGAGAGGGCAACTACTGCTTACTGTGAGGAAGCTGTTCAGCTACTTTCTATCAGTAGAGTCAACATAGTTCACATAGTAATGTCACCTTGGCACTAGCTTGTTCCAAATCAAAAAGTAATTTCCTCCAATTTTAGTAGCACATAAAGGCCCTTTGTTGCAGCATTTATATGGAAGCTCCTGGAACTAGCCCTTAGCATTAATACTCTTTCTTAATGTAGCTCCTTTAGAGTTAGCAAATGGCTCATTTAGCACCCCTATTTTTCTCTCATGATTCTGCCATTCATAAGCATTTTGCAAACAGTTTCCACAAGTAATCTTCATTCCCAGGGGTCACCAAAAAGTATTCATGTTGAATATCCGAGCTTTGTATTGTGAAACTACTGGGGTCACTCAAGTCTGAAGTCTTAAAGAAGGATACTCCTGGTGAGCCCCAGTCTTGCTACCATCTGGATGTGCAAGGTACCAATATAGTTGTGCCTCACAGTTCACATAGCTAATGGAGATGTGAGGGAGGGAACTTGGAATCTTCTGCATGCAAGCATGCAGGTGCTCTTCCCAAAGCAGCCCAAATATCTTAGTGTTCACATGGCTGGTCTCCGGGGCAACTCAGAGAGACCATATTATGCCTGTTTTGAAACAGTTGCATTGGCTGCCGATATGTTTCCGGACAAAATACAAAGTGCTGGTTATTGCCTTTAAAGCTGAACGGCTTAGGTCCAGGTTACCTTAGATAGCGCCTTCTTTGGTCTGATCCCCACCGCATGCTAAGATCATCTGAGGAGGTTCAGCTCCAGTTGCCACCGGCTCATCTGGTGGTGACCCAGAGGCGGGCCTTCTCTGTAGCCGCTCCTAGATTGTGGAATGCGCTCCCTGCAGACATCCGTAATTTGAATTCTTTTTTGTAATTTAGGAGATCCCTAAAGACCTACCTGTTTGGCCTGGCCTTCCAGTGTTCTTAAATTGTTTTAAAGGGTCTTTAATGTATCAGGTTTTTATAAGGTTTTGAATTGTTTTATGTTTTGGATGTTTTATTGTATTTAAAAATTTTTATGCCCGGTCATTGATTGATTTTAACTGTTTTATGATGTTTGTGAACCACCCTGAGCTATTTTGTAAAGGGCGGTCTAAAAATAGAATAAATAAATAAATAAATAAATACTGCTCTTCATTTGTGGGTCCTGTACCCAAGTTCACAAAATGATTGAATGTACACAAAACATTCACACACAAAAAGTGTGTATAGACATAGGGCTACTGGCATGTAGAGGATCTGCAGGATATAGTAGTAACTGTTTTCATACTCCGAAAACTAACAGATGCTTAATTATTTATTGCTCAGTTGACCAGTGTCCTTGAAGTGGTTTACTAAAAGAGCATTAAAAACAAAATTTAAAACAATAAAGACTAAAATAACAAAAAAATAAACACAACACTCTAGTTGTTGTAGGAAGGCTTTGCCTGGTGCCTAAGCAAATACAAGGCAGTTGCTGGGCAAACCTCTCAAGTGTGAGTATTCCATAGATGGGAGGCCACTCCCTGGCTGACACACACAACTATTTTAAAACACTGAACAATTTCAGAAGGCTTGGGAAGAAAATGATCAGTTTCAACAGCAATCAAGTCTTCAAAAGATTTGTCTGTAGGTTCTTCAGGGGCTACTAAATTTCTAATCAGGCCATAAGTCTTTGCTCCACAAACACTCCGCAGGATTGCACATATCTTGCTGGCCTCAGTAACATCATTAGGAAGAAAATACTGTGACAGCCTCTCAGCATACTGCACCCAATCTTTCTGGGACTCTTCAAACTCTCTCATAATCCCAAAAGTAGCCATGTTGGTCACTTAGGCTTTTATCTCATTGTCAGTTTAATATATAGCCACCACGTATGGTCCAGACAGTGTTGTTTTTATTAACAAAGGAGTTCACAAGAGCACACACTTCAGGCAATATCCATCTTGTGTCTCACAGCTCACACACTGAGCATGCTCAGCCCACCAGACAAAGAGAACCCCACTGAGCCTGCTCAACAACCCAAGTAAATTAGCTACTTACAGTCTAGAGGCAAGACTCCAAAACTACAGAAACACTATACTGTTCAACTCTTTGAAAGCCAAGTAAGGAAGTGCAATTTGACATCTCAGGTGGAAGACTGGCCCACAGTTCTGGGGTCATCACTATAAAGGTCCTGCTCAATACTGTGTCAAAAATAATAAGAGGTGAACAACAGTGATGGCACCACTCCAAAATGGTCAAAAAGAAGAAAGGGGGAGAAGTGCAACAGCAGTTTATTGCTCGGAAAATAGTTCTGAGGAAAACCCTCTTCCTCAGGGAAAACTGTGTACAAATACAGATGGAAAATGAGGCTATTCTCATACGCAGTGGAAACTGGGCTAAGGGAGTGCAGCCCAATTTCCACAGCACTTGAGAATCGCCAGGAGTCGCACAGCTCCCGGTGGTGGCACAGCAGCAAACCCTCTTGGGTAGCTCGCCGCTTAACCCAGGAAGCAAGTTAGAGGATCGTGTGTTGCTGCGGTGTGGCTCCACACTGCAGCAACTCATGAGTAGCCCCCCCAAAGGGTGGCTGCAACAAGCCTCCCGGCATCGGGAGACTCCTCAGAATGCCCTCTGCACTTGTGCAGGTCATTCTGGGGCTCCGGGGCCCAGGAGGCCCCCAAACCCCGCTGCACCAGCTGGCTTTGTGACAAAGCTGGTAATCATCCAGGCGGCCAGTGTGGGCACCCAGGGAGGCCTCCCCGCTTGACTGTGGGGAGAGCGGATTGAGCCCACTCTCCTCACAAAACCCCTTTAGGCTCTTCACACTGCTTGTGTGGAGAGCCTTAATGTCTTTCCTGTTGGATCTTTCCTGTTTTCTATCTTTACTCTTGGTGCATCCCATTTTGAATCATGTCGTCAGTAAGGTATTGTCCAAAGCAGCCCAATATGAATTGTTTTTCTCTTTTTTGGAAGGCTTACCCTATTTCCTGTGATAGTGTCTCATGAAGCTCAGAAATGGGTGTTTACTTTCTTTCTTTCTTTCTTTCTTTCTTTCTTTCTTAGCATATTTTTATACCGCCCCAAACTTACATCTCTGGCCAGTTTATAACAAAATAAAAGCAAAGTAAAACATTTGTTAACACAAAAAATGAAAAGTTTGAAGCATTACAACAATTTAAAAATTTTAAAACAATATTTTAAAACAGCATATTTGCTTTACACCTTAAGATACATGACCAAAGCCTAGTGTTTTTTTAAAAGAAGCTTTCAGGCTTGATTGGCTTTTTTGGGGGGTGGCATTTCCCCCCTATTTTTTAATAATTTACTTTATTACTCCCCCCCCCCCCCGCCGTGCTGCTGAGATGTGTTGATGCATTATATGTTTTAATTTTTTTATGGCTTTGTTCATAAGTTGCTTTGAGTTACTCAGTGAGAGGGACATACAGTTTTAAAATTTATTACCCTTTGCTTCATGACAATATGTTATTTTGTTTATATCTGTTGTCCAGCAAGCCAGTAATTTGGATCAGTAAATTTAAAGTCAAATGAAAGAGATCTCAGATATAAAGATTTCCCAAACCACAATGTGAAGGTGGTGCAAAACCTTTAGAATGATACTGAAATAGTAATCTGTACGGGTTTGTTTTAGTAGTATAAAAATAATTATGGGATCAGGTAGAAGACAATTCCCAAGTGGAGGGCAAGATAGCACCTTACAAATCACTGTCATGAAGCAAAGGGTAGTAAATTTGCATGTGAAAAGACGGAGAACAGCATTATGAAGAATTGTGAAATTACACCAGTATTTATTATTATAATTTTGTGTCATCCCCATCTCATTTCAGTATGACCTGTAAGAATAGATTAAATTAGTGCCATTTTCTTCTCTTGTTAACATCTTTATCACAAGAGCAAGCTGTCAGGATTTTAGTGTCAAAAAATAGGCTGGGAATTACTGAAGGCAATTGTTGGACTATTTCCATATGCTACACTTTGATTGGCTACCATAATCGAGTTTCCGCTTCCTTATAGATGTGCAGGTGTTATATAAGGCAGCAATCAGCATAAACATTTTCAATGCCAGCTTCCCACCAATCAAAAATGTGATGAACTTTGCTTTGTTACATGTAGAAATTAAACGGGTGCAAGTGAGAGGAGTGTTGTATCCAGGACACACAAGAGATAGGGTCCACAAAGTCCTTTATTATAAGCAGCATCTTAGTATACTACAGCCATCAGGAGCTGAGCAAGGAGTCAATCAAGCACAAGGCAAGACTGCTTTCTCATTGCTCTCTGCTCTCTTTTATACACGGATCCCTTTCAGGGGGTTCTCATAATCAACCCCTTAAAGGAACAGTAATTTAAAATCACATAATCACATATCTCCCCTCTTAATTAAAATGAACACCATTTTTACAGTATATAATCCTTAGTCCATACTGGTAGATGTCTTGCACGAACTGGCCGCCTTTCAGCTCCCCCTTCCTCTTGATCCTGCTCATTTTCCCTTTGAATTCTTTGAACCTCTTCTCTGGATTGGAATTCAGCCACTGGATCAGCATTATCGGGTGCTGTTTGTGGAATGCCACCCTCCTCCTTACTCACAGGAGCCAAATGGGAAGCATTCCACACTCTCCCATCCAACAACTGATAGGTATACTTTCCTTTCCTTTCAACAAAGTTATGAGGAAATGTAAATCTGCTCTCCCCTTTTCCTCTCATTCCTGGTTTCTTGACCCATACATATGAACCACATTCAAATTCTCGTGCCTTAGCCCCCCCGAGAGTGATCTGTATACACTCTGGTATTTCACAAACAGCACCCGATAATTCTGATTCATTGACTGAATTTCAATTCAGGTGCAGAGCCAGCCAGGTGGCAGCCTGCGTCCGGCCCCGCTCGGTGGCCACCTCCAATATGCCCATGCGTGTGACATCACGTGCACGGGGGCGTGGCTCGGGCTCTATAGGAGCCCAGAGCGAACTCCCCCCTCCCACACCCAGGCCGCCAAGAGCCCAGGTGAACTCTTTGCCAATTATTTTAGGCAGCTCCGACTGCCCCATAGAACGTTTTCCCCTTCCTCTCCCTCTCTGGAGAGAGAGAAAGGGGGAAACGTCCTATCAGGCAGCTGACACTGCCTGAAATGACGAGCGGAGACCTCGTTCAGGCTCTCGGCAGCCCAGGCCACTCCCCCTTGGTAACATGACAAGGGGCATGGCCTGGGCTGCCGAGAACCCAAACAAACTCTCAGCTCGTCCTTTCAGGCAGTGTCAGTCTGATAGGACATAGGAGATGGTAGACCAAAGACATGTATTTTTGTCTAATATGTGCGTGTGTGTACAAGATAAATGTTGCCAAAACACTCACTCAGTAAAAATCACTAAAAAGGCTGCATTCTCCTGATGAGAACAATCGCATTTAAAGAGTTAACTTCAATTGGCAACCCCTGCACACTTCTGTAGAGCCTATCAACAGAATTTCTGGGCTATCCCAGTTTAATTGCTGAAGTTAACCAGCATTTAACCAAGATAAATAACACCAAAGTGATCTTTTTTGGAATATTGACTATACTTTCCCTCTAAGCTTTCTACATCTTTCGACAGGAGAGTGCCTTATTTTTGTTGAATTCTTTCTTTCTTTCGTTCTCTTTCTAGTTAGTAGGTTAGTGTACTATAATTATTAAAAGCAAAAGCAAAAAAAGGAATGTGTTATGAAGGAGACATAAAGAAGTGGAAAGAGAAGAAAGGAGGGGGGAGATGTATAAATAAATGTTGAAAATGAAGGCTCTCTTGACACCTTGCACAAAATGATTGAAGAAAAAAAGAGGAGAGATTATTGGAAATGCTGTGATGTAAATATTATCTAAAATGTTTTTTTATTTTAACAGCACTTTTAAAGCTACTATTGTCTACTGTGTTTATTAATCACAGAATTCTTGGCTTGATGTAGCCCAGCTCATTTTAATCAGAGTCTTGTCTTTGCAAGCCTTTTTGATGTGCAAAATCAGCCTTCTAGACTTGCAAGGATTTCCTGTACATTGTTCTTCTCACAAAGCCTTCCTCGTGCCATTTTGACCACCTCCTTCCAATTTGGGGCAGAAATGGTAAGGAGAGAGAGAGGACTTAGAAAGATAAAGGGGAATGCAGCTGCTTTGACTCTCAGCTTGCATTAGATTTAAGCTAAAGCTTGAGGAAGAGAGAACACTGATTTTATTTTTATTTATTTATTTATTTATTTAATTTCTATACCACCTAATATAGAAATCTCTAGGCGGTGTACAAATTAAAACATAATATAAAACACAAAACATTTAAAATTCATAAAACATAAAAATCACAATAGATAAGAACACATTAAAATTCAAAATTCAATTTCAGTTAAAAGCCTGGGAAAATAGGTACGTCTTCAGGGTCCTCCTAAAAATAAACAAAGAAGGAGATGCTCTTATTTCAGCAGAGAGTGCATTTGAAAGCCCCGGGGCAGCCACAGAGAAGGCCCCGTCCCGAGTTGCCACCAAACAAGTTGGCGGCAACCATAACTAGGGATGTGCAAGGAACCGGATGGGGGACATTCAAAGGTGTGGAGTTGACTTTAAGGGTGGGGGAGGGTGCACTTACCCCTCCCTCCACTTCCCCCTCACCAGTGCTAGGTTTTTTTGAAAACCCATTGGGGTGGCAGCGTACCTCCCTGCCTCTCCGTTGTCCCCTTGACTACCCAGAAGTACCTGATGCGCCTGTGCGTGTTGGCGACGCACAACACACCCACGAGCACACACATCGTATGTGTGCACGCCATGTGCCCAATATGTGCAGGCACCAGGTACTTCTGGGTACTTCCAATCAAGGGGGCAATGGGGCAGCAGGGAGGTAGGTTGCCACCCTGACAGACTTTCAAAAAATGGAGCGCCGGCACAGGGAAAGTGGAGGGAGGGATAAGTGCACTCTTCCCCACCCTTAAAGACAACCCCCTCATCTTTGAAACAGCAGTCATTCAAATTGGTCTGGAGGCCCATAAAGGGCCTCCGAACCGGTTCCATGCACATCCCAAAACATAACTGGACCTCTCCAGATGATCTTAATAGGCGACAGAGGTCACGACAGAGAAGGTGCTCTCTTAATTTAAAACTGTAGTTCTATTTAGAAATAGGATGATCACATAATATTGACCTATGTTCATACAGTATGTATTTAAATATATTCAGTATACTGAAACATATTGCGTACTGCGATGTCCAGAAGCTATCTGCACTTAACAAGGGTAAAACAAGGTGGGGAAAATATGGAGAAGGTCAGTAAGCCAATTAAAAACATAAGAACAGGCCCAAGGCCCATCTAGTCCAGCATCCTGTTTCACACAGTGACCCACCAGATGCTACTGGAAGCCTACAGGCAGGAGCTGAGGGCATGCACTCTCTCCTGCTGTTACTCCCCTGCACTGGTATTCAGAGTCATCTTCCCTTTGAAGCTGGAGGTGGCCAATAGCCCTCTGACTAATAGCCGATGATATACCTCTCCTCCATGAAGTTATCCAAAGCCCTCTTAAAGCCATTCAGGTTGTTGGCTTTCACCACATCTTGTGGCAGAGAATTCCACAAGTGGATTATGTGTTGTGTGAAAAAGTACATCCGTTCATTCATCCTAGATTTCTTGGCAATCAATTTCATGGGATGACCCCTGGTTCTAGTATTATGTGTGAGAGAGAAGAATTTCTCTATCCACCTTCTCCCCACCATGCATGATTTTATAGCCCTCTATCATGTCTCCCTGCAGTTGTCTTTTTTCTAAACTAAATAGTCCCTGGTGTTGTACCTTGCCTCATAAGAAAGGTGCTCTAGGTCCCTGATCATCTTGGTTGCCCTCCTCTACACCTTTTCCAGTTCTACAATGTCGTTTTTAAGATGTGGTGACCAGAATTGTACGCAGTACTGCAGCTGTGGCCGCACCATCGTTTTTGTATAATGGCATTATAATATTAGCTGTTTTATTTTCAGTCCCCTTCCTGATGATCCCTAGCATGGAACTGGCCTTTTTCACCGCTGCCGCACATTGAATCAACACTTTCAATGAGCTGTCCACCACGACCCCAAGAGTCACTGACAGCTCAAATTCCATCAGCATATATTTGAAGTTGGGGTTTTTCGTCCCAGTGTGCATCACTTTGCACTCGCCAACACTGAACCGCATTTGCCATTTTGTTGTCCACTCCCCCAGTTTGAAGAGATCCTTTTGGAGCTCTTCACAATCCATTTTGGATTTTACTACCCAAAAGAGTTTGGTATCATCTGCAAATCTGGTATCATATGCAAAAAGTGACTGCCCAGTGGTGAGAGCCTGAGTGGTTGCTGTCTGCTCTTGTAAGCTTGCCAGCCTGGGTGCCCCCTAACTTGTAGGGTTGTGGCTGCCCTACAGGTGAGTCTGTGCAGGGTCCGGGCCAGAGGGGGTGAGACAGCAGTTCTTGAGGGTTAGCTGCTCAGAGTAGCCATCTTTCTGGGCTTGTAAAAGGCCTGTGGTGGCAGGGTTGCCTCTTTGCGGAAGCCACTTCAAGAGGCAACAAGGGCGAGGGCCTGGTGATATTTTTTGGTTTCTGTTGTTTTTGGGTCCTGGGTGTTTCAGTAGGATGGGGAGACAGGGTGTGTGTCCACTGACTGTGGGATGGCTATTGTGGTGGTGGGGAAAAGAGGAATAAATGTGGCAGGTCAGCGCATCGTTACAGGGGAAGGGAAGTCAGAAATCTATTTGCTGTTTCCCCTTCCAGCTGCCCTGCCAGCTCTTTGACCTTGGGGAGCAGTGCCAACCTCCGACACACTCTCACCTTGCTCCTCTGTAATGCCAGGTCTGACCAGAATAAGTCAGAAACTATCCATGATTTGATTCTGGATGAAGGGGCAGACCTGATATGTATTACAGAGACTTGGTTGGAGGAGGCTGGTGGCCCAATCTGGTCCCAGCTTCTCCCTCCAGGGTACTCTGTTGAGGAGCAGGTGTGAGGACGTGGGCGGGGAGGTGGAATGGCTGTGGTCTATAAGAATAACCTTTCCCTGCCCAGGATCCCTGTCGAAGTGTCTGACCATACTGAATGTGTGTACCTACAGTAAGTCTGGGGACCAGAGATAGACTGGGACTTCTCTTGGTGTACCGATTGCCCCGCTGCCCACTGGAGTCCCTAACTGAGCTGACTGATTTGGTCTCGGGTTTGGAGTTGGAGTCTCCCAGGCTTGTGGTGCTGGGGGACTTCAATGTCCACTATGGGACCAATTTGCCTGGGGCGGCTCAGTAGTTCATAGCGGCCATGACAACTATGGGCCAATCCCAAAGGGTCTCGGGACCGATGCACATTGCAGGTTGCACACTTGATCTGGTCTTTCACTCTGATCAGGGTGGTGTTCTGTGGGTGGGGACTCCTGTAATTTCCTCATTGCCATGGACGGACCACCGTTTGGTTAAGGTTGGACTCATAGTCACACCCCACCTTTGAATGGCTGAGGGGCCTATTAGAATGGTCCCCCCGAGAAGGTTATTGGATCCAATAGGGTTCCAAGAAGCCTTGGAGGGATTTAGTGTTGGCTCTGCCGGTGATCCTGTTGATGCTCTGGTGGAGAACTGGAACAGCAAACTTACCAGGGCAGTAGACATGATCGCACCTAAGCGTCCTCTCTGACCCGCTTCAAAATTGACCCTTTGGTATAATGAAGAACTATGGGGGCAGAAGTGGTGAGGTAGAGGACTGGAGCGCAAGTGGAGGAAGACTTGACTCAACTCTGACAGATTACAACATAGAGCACATATGCTCTGGCAATACCCTGGAGCCCCTGGTGGCGCAGTGGTAAAACTGCTGCCCTGTAACCAGAAGGTTACAAGTTCGATCCTGATCAGGGGCTCAAGGTTGACTCAACCTTCCATCCTTCCGAGGTCGGTAAAATGAGTACCCAGAATGTTGGGGGGCAATATGCTAAATCATTGTAAACCACTTACAGAGCTTCCAGCTATAGAGCGGTATATAAATGTAAGTGCTATTGCTATTGCTAATACGGGTGGCAAAGAAGCGATCCTTTTCGGCCGTTATTGCATCCACAAGTTTACGTCTGGTGGAGTTGTCCAGGGTTGTGAGAGAGCTGAGTGCCCCTCCTCCCTTGAATCAGAATTTGGAACCATCTATTACCCACTGTGATGTGTTTAATGATTTCTTTGTGGATAAAATCTATCATATACAGTCCGACTTTGATTTAGACACCACAATTACTGCAGTGTCTGAATCGGAGGTGTCCAGCGACTCCTCTTATGTGGTCAGGCTGGATCAGTTCCAGTTTGTGACTTGTGAGGATGTGGACAAGCTGCTTGGAGTGATGCAGCCTACCACCTTTTCTCTTGACCCTTGCCCAATGTGGCTAATACGATCTGGCAGGGAGGTTGTTATAGAAGGACTGGTAGAGATCATAAATGCTTCTCTGAGGGAGGGCAGGATGCCTCCTTGTCTTAAGGAGGCAATTACTAGACCGCTTCTGAAGAAGCCTACCCTGGATCCCTTGGACTTGAACAACTACAGGCCTATCTCCAACCTTCCATGGCTGGGCAAGGCAATTGAGAGGGTGGTGGCCTCCCAGCTCCAGACAGTCTTGGATGAAACTTATTATCTTGACCCATTTCAAACTGGCTTTCGGGCTGGCTATGGGGTGGAGACTGCCTTGGTCGGCCTGATGGATGATCTCCAATTGGGAATTGACAGAGGAAGTGTGACTCTGTTGGTCCTTTTGGATCTCTGGGTGGGGGGGAGGCTTTCAATACTACTGATGTCTGAGGGGAAACATCTGGGGCTGGACCTCTTGGCGGCTTTCGATACTATCAACCATAGGATCCTTCTGGAGCATCTAAGGGGATTGGGAGTGGGAGGCACTGCTTTGCAGTGGTTCCACTCTTATCTCTTGGGCAGATTCAAGATGGTGTCTCTCAGGAACTGTTGTTCTTCAAAAACTGATGGTTATGAGCCTCAGGGGCTCCATATTGTCTCTGATGTTATTTAACATCTACATGAAACTGTATGGAGAGATCATCAGGAGATTTGGTGCAGGGTGTTATCAGTATGCTGATTTATTGATTGATATGATATGATATGATTTGATTTGATTTGATTTGACTTGATTTGATTTTTATACCGCCCTTCCAAGCTCACTCAGGGCGGTTTACAATTAAAAAACAGAAATCATTAAAAACAATTAAAACAGAAATACAAATATAAACACCAATTTAAAAACATCTTTAAAAACAATTAAACAATCAAAACAATTATGACCCTGAAAACCAGGTTAACATTAAAACAATTAAAACTAATTAAAAACCCTGAAAGGCCAGGCCAAACAGATGGGTTTTAAAGGCTCTCTTGAAGGTCAGTAAAGAATTAAGATTACAAATTTCTTTTGGGAGTGCATTCCACAGCCCAGGAGCAGCTACAGAGAAGGCCCGCCTCTGAGTCGCCACCAAACGAACTGGTGGTAACTGGAGACAGACCTCCCCAGATGACCTTAACGTGCGGTGGGATCATGTAAAAGAAGGCGCTCTCTAAGATATCTTGGACTCAAGCCATTCAGGGCTTTAAAGGTAATCACCAGCACTTTGTATTTTGCCCAGAAACATATCGGCAGCCAGTGTAACTGTTTCAAAACAGGCATCATATGGTCTCTCCGGGTTGCTCCAGAGACCAATCTGGCTGCCACATTCTGAACTAACTGAAGTTTCCGGACTATGTACAAAGGCAGCCCAACATAGAGTGCATTGCAATCGGCAAGCCGGGAGGTTACCAGCTGATGCACCACTGTTTTGAGGTCATCCTCTTCGAGGAATGGGCACAGCTGTCGAATCAGCCAAAGCTGATAGAAAGCACTCCTGGTCATGGCCTCCACCTGAGATACCAGGGTGAAGCCTGGGTCCAGGAGTACTCCCAAGCTGCGTACCTGCTCCTACTGGGGGAGTGTAACCCCATCCATCACAGGGAGATCTAACTCACCCCTCAGATTCTGAGCGCCCACAATGATCACCTCCGTCTTGCTTGGATTCAGCTTCGATTTGTTCTCCCTCATCCAGCCCATTACTGCCTGTAGGCAGGCATTTAGAGAATGAGTGCCATTTCCTGAAGATGAAAAGGAGAAGTAGATTGGGGTGTCATCAGCATACTGATAACACCCAGAATCAAACCTCCTGATGACCTCACCCAGCGGTTTCATGTAGATGTTAAAAAGCATTAGTGACAGAATGGAGCCCTGGGGGACTCCATATAACAGCTCCCGTTTTGAGGAGCAACTGTCACCAAGCTCCACCCTCTGGAATCTACCTGAGAGATATGAACGGAACCACTGCAAAGCAGTGCCCCCTATCCCCAACTCCTCCAGGCGATCCAGAAGGATACCATGGTCAATGGTATCGAACACCGCCGAGAGATCCAGAAGAACCAGCAGAGTCACACTCCCCAGTAAATGTTGATTCCCCAGTAAAGGTCATCTGTCAGGCCGACCAAGGCTGTCTCAACCCCATAGCCAGCTCTAAAGCCAGTTTGAAATGGGTCTAGATAATCTGTTTCCTCCAAGACTTCCTGGAGCTGGTCAGCCACCACCCTCTCCATCACCTTGCCCAACCAAGGGACGTTGGAGATTGGCCTGTAGCTGTCCATTGCTACAGATTTGGGTGATGACACCCAAATCTATGTCTCCATGTCAATATCATCGGGAGAGGGCATAACCACCCTAAATGCCTGCCTGGAGGCAGTGATGGGCTGGTTGAGAGGTAACAAGCTGAGACTGGATCCAGATAAGACGGAGGTTCTTATTGTGCGTGGTCGGTACTTGGGAGATGATTTTGATCTGCTTGTTCTGGATGGGGTCACACTTCCCCAGAAGGAACAGGTATGCCGTCTGGGAGTGCTTCTGGACACAAAACTTTCCCTGGTGTCCCAGGTTGAGGCAGTGGCCAGAGGTGCCTTTTATCAGCTTCGGCTGGTATGCCAGCTGCATCCATTTCTTGAGATAAACGACCTCAGAACAGTAGTACATCTTAATTGGACTGATTTATGGCATTTAACGCTCAACTGCTTCACCGAAATTCTTTCCTGGCAGTTTTAAGACTCAACACGATTTATTACATATTTATGGTCTTCATTTGGTCTCCGTTTGGTCTCCATTTTTTGTTGTTTTTTTGTTCCTGTACTATACTGGATAACTTCTATTTGCTTCAATTTTAAACTTCACTCTCTGATTGGATTATCCGTTTCTGACTGGGTTACCAAAGTGGATTACAAATATTTGATTTATACATTAGAGACTTTACCCTTGGGCAAATTAATTTTCATTTAGGGGATTACTTTTTTGGTTTCACTTCAATGTGGATGGAGATCTGACTGACTCTTCCTTTTCTCTGGCTGTCATATATAGTTTTGCTTTGCTCTGCTATGAGTAATTGGGTTATTAATTGGATTATTTACAACCTAGGATTTATTATACCTTATCCCATATGGACGTTTGGATGAGGAAACTTTGAGAAGAAACTTTTGTTCAGTTTACAGAACGAAAGCAGTGGAAGCTTCCAAGTTCCCACGGTAGAATAATTAATTATTTAACTTGCCTGTTTGCCACAAGATGGAACCAGAGACCATTAAATCCTGAGAATCTGAAACTTTAATTTGATGTTGCTGAAGCGTTAACCAGTCCCATGGAGAGTTATTGAATCTAATTCAATTCAACTAGCTGAACCGGCGAACAGCATCTGCGCAGCTAGTCTCTTCTCGCCACTTCCCCCCCTTCCGCCCCAAGCTATTCCCTGTCATTTTCGCCTGCTGGCCACCTCCTTTCCCAGGGCCTGCCACCTCCTGCACTGCTCTCCCCCCTCCCAGTCCCCATGCCCACCACAACAGCCGTAGTTGCTGCACCAGCCTCCGCCCGGCCATTTTCGGAAGCCCACCGCCACCACCGCCCACCCAGCAGGGCTCCTCTCGGCAGCACGGCTCAGCTGCCCACCACCTCTTCTCCTCTCGCCGCCCCTCGCTAGTCACCCCCAGCCGCCGGAGTGGCACCCCCTTGGCCTCCAGGCTCCCCCAATCAATGTTTCCCTCAGTCCCAAACTCTTGCAGCATGTCACGAGAGTTCCACCGCCAAATCCTGGGCACGCATGGTCCCAAGAGAATTAAATATATAGATTATTTTGTTACTATAGTGTCAGTCTATTGTGTGTATTAGCATTGGTTTATTGATATAGATATTATCTAATATTATTCCCTGTTATAGAAATTGCTTGGATAAACCCTATAGGAATAGGGAAATCTATACACTTTGAGATATATACGGATATACACATATTTTTATCTTGCTAAGGTTTTTCTATTTTTTCTCTTGCATACTGGATTACTGGTATTAGACTATTGATAGTAGATCAGTTTAAATAGAGGTGTAACTCATTTATTCCCTGTATTTTAAAAAGCTGTATACGATCCAATTGGGAATAGGGGAATCTATTTGATATATATTAGTACTCATATACATACTTTTATCTTTTTGGAAATAGAATGGAGTATTATTCCCTGTGATAAATTGCTGATGATTATAACTTCATTAGGGAAGCCAATGCCAATTTTCTTATTCTGATATTGTTTCATGTATAAATGCTTTAGCGCAAAATCTATAAGAATGCTGCATAAAAGGAAAGATAAAACAACTAGGGCTAAAAGAGATTCTGATGATGAAACAGATAACCCTGAGCCTTTAGAAGGCTCAGCTTCCTTTTCTAAATCTCAAGAGACTTTTCTCAAGGAATTACATGCTATCTCATCTCAAATCCAAGGTCTAGATGCTACATTTGATACTTTCTGGATGGAGATTACATCAAAACTTGACACATTTTCGCAAAAACTGGCTCAACATGACCAACTTTCCTCTCAAGTACTTCAAATTAAAGAGGAGCTGACAGAGGAGAAATCATCTCGAGAAGCAGATTTTAAACATTTAGAAAACTGAATTGAAATCTTGGAATCTCAGCAGCGAGCTTATAACTTAAAAATCCATGGATTGACAGAACAATTTGGGAAGGATGATCTTTTGAATGCCATTGAAGCTTTACTTTCAGAATATTTAGGACATGATTCAGAAAGCTCTTTGAATATTCAAGAGATCTATAGAGTGAATTCCAGATATGCCAGGGAGAGAAAGGTTCCAAGAGACATTTTGATTAAATTTCAAAGCAAAAAAATCAAGGATGAAAATCTCCAAACACAAAGAAGGCCTCCCTTAGGGCATAATAATAATAGTCTACAAATTCTTCCTGATGTTCCTTTTGATATTCTATGTAAGCGGCGTGAATTGAAATTTCTTACAACCATGCTTCAAGAAAAGGAAATAAGATATAGGTGGTATATACCATTTTGTCTGGAGGTCTTCTTGGACAGCGGGAAAGCACAGATATTTATGCCATTGGACACTGTTCATCTTTTACAATCTTTATGTATTCCAGATACTACTGCCTCGAGCCAATCAACCGGAGAAGACTTACCAGAAAAACATAGTGACCAGGCTTTCGCCTCCAACATTTAATAATAGAAAATGGCCTATCCCAAGAAATTAATTTCAATTAACATTAACGGCCTAAACAATCTGTTTAAGTGCAGGAAAACCTTTTTGAATTTGAAGAAAGAAAAAGCAAATATAATTTGTCTCCAAGAAACACACATTAAATCCACTAATGTCAGTTTATTGACTATAAAGCACTTGGTCACTGTTATGTTGCTTCTGGTCCTAATAAGAAAAATTGAGTAGTAATTTACATTAAGAATTTGAATTGGATCTTGGAAGAACAATTGCAGGATGATTTCAGGTGATTTATTATACTTAAATTTCATACTCCTCAACAAACAAGTTACCATAGTGTCTATTTATGCTCCAAACGATAATAAAGTTCAATTTTTTCAAGATTTTTTTCAGTCATTGTTAGATATTGCTGAAGGGGATTTGCTTATCGCAAGGGACTGGAATGCTGTTATTTCTCCATTGATGGATAAATCTGTCCAAAACAAAAATAAATCTGTCCAAAACAAAAATAAATAATAAGCAGGTTAAAGAGTGCATGATAAAGTGGATGCAGAATTTCAATAGGACGATTGATATTTCTGATTGGGAATACCAGTGGAAAAGAAATGTTAAACTTACAATGTGTTATAACCTGAGGGGAAACTGGTATAAGATGTTTTCCAGATGGTACTGTACATGACTCCCCTGATAATTAATAAAATAGATAATTCATTTTCAACAATTTTTTGGAAATGTAATCACTAACCAGGGTCATTTTTCCATATGTGGTGGACTTGTAAAAAGGCTCAATAGTATTGGAAGCAAATTCACGAGAAGAGGAACAAATTTTAGAGATTAAATTTCCTTTTTTACCAGAAATCTTCCTTTTAAGTATGACAAAACCTTATATTCCTTCTAAATGTAATGACCTGTCTTTATATATCATTACACTGAAGTCAGGATTTCATATGCTCATAACTGGCATGTTTCTGAAGTCCCCTCTTTAAATGCTTGGTTTTTGAAATAGTGGGATTATGCCTCAATTTCTAAAGTTTCAGCTTATATGAATGAAGTCTCAACTGAGTCATGTATGTCAACTTAGGATCCCTTTATAAACTTTAATATCCAACAAGGACATCATTTGTTCCCATTGTCTGGATTTGATTTGTGAAACTTTATGTACCCAGTTTTATGCAACCAAGTGTTGATCAGGCGAAATCAAATGTTGATCATTGCTGTCAATTTTTCTTAGAACTGTATATATTTAGAATGTTTTCTTTTTAGTACTTGTCTAAAGAAATATCATGACACTGTATTTTTTCTTCTGCTTTATGTTTCAATAAAATTGAAAATTAAAAACAAAACAAAACATTAGTACATCTGCTGGTCACCTCCATTGACTACTGCAATGCGCTCTGTGTGGGGCTGCCTTTGTACATAGTCCAGAAACTGTAGTTAGTCCAGAATGTGGTGGCCAGATTGATCTCTGGGTCATCTCAGAGAGACCATATCACTCCTATCTTAAAACATCTACATTGGCTGCTTGTAAGTTTCCGGACAGAGTACAAGGTTTTGGTTATAAACTATGAAGCCCCAAACAGCTTGGCCCTGAGTATTTAAGAGAACGTCTTCTTTGCTATGAACCACACCGCCCATTGAGATCATGTGAAGAGGTTCGTCTGCAGTTGCCACCGGCTCGCTTGGTGTCTACTCGGGGACGGGCCTTCTCCATTGCTGCCCTGAGGCTTTGGAACACACTTCCTTCTGAAATAAGAGCCTCCCCATCTGCTACAACTTTTTAAACGGCAGTCAAGATGCATTTGTTCACCCAGGCTTTTAATTAGATACTGTTTTAATTGTGTTTTAACAGTTTTAACTTTTTAATTGTAATTGCTAAAATGTTTTATTGGCTGTTTTTAATTGTTTTGTAAATTGCCCAGAGAACTTGCGTTTTGGGTGGTATAGAAATGTAAAAAATTGGCCACCTCACTGCTTACCCCTACTTCTAGATCATTTATGAATAAATTAAAAAGCACCAGTCACAGTACAGATCCCTGGGGGACCCCACTTCTTACTTTCCTCCATTGTGAAAACTCTCCATTTATACCTACCCTCTGTTTTCTGTCTTTCAACCAGTTAGTAATCCACACATGTACTTGTCCCCTTATCCCATGACTGCTAAGTTTCCTCAGGACTCATTGATGAGGAACTTCGTTGAAAGCTTTTTGGAAGTCCAGGTATACTATGTCAACTGGATCACCTTGATCCACACACTTGTTGACATTCTCAAAGAACTCCAAAAGGTTTGTGAGGCAAGATTTCCCTTTGCAGAAGCCATGCTGGTTCTCTCACAGCAGGGCCTGTTCTTCTATGTGCTTTACAATTTTATCCTTGAGGATGCTTTCCATCAATTTGCCTGGAACAGACGTTAAGCTAACCGGCCTGTAATTTCCCGGATCACACCTGGATCCCTTCTTGAATATCGGTGTTACATTTGCTACCTTTCAGTCCTTCAGTACAGAGCCTGATTGCAGGGATACATTATATATTTTAGCAAGGAGGTCAGCAATTTCACATTTGAGATCTTTGAGGACTCTTGGATGGATGCCATCTGGCCCTGGCTATTTGCTAGTTTTCTGTTTTTCCAGACAGTTTAGAACATCATCTCATGTCACTTGTATCTGACTCAATTCTTTAGCCTCCATCCCCCAAAAGCCTGGTTCTGGAACAGGTATATGCTCAGTATCCTCTGCTGTGAAGATGGATGCAAAGAACTCATTTAGCTTCTCTGCAAACTCTATATCCACCTTAATAATCCCTTTCACTCCCTCATTGTCTAACGGTCCAACTGCCTCCATGGCAGGTTTCCTGCTTCTGATGTATTTAAAGAACTTTGTTATTCCCCTTGATGTTTTAGCTAAATGTTCCTCAAACTCTCTTTTCGCCTCCCTTATTGTCACCTTGCATTTCTTTTGCCAGAGTTTGTGTTCCTTTTTGTTCTCATTTGCACAGGCCTTCCAATTTCAGAAGGAAGTCTTCTTCCCTTTTATGGCTTCCTTGATCTTCCCTGTTATCCATGCTGGCATCCTCCTGGACTTAGTGGTACCTTTCCTTCTTTTGGGTATACAATCTAACTGGGCTTCTAGTATTATGGTTTTGAGTAAACTCCATGCATTCTGGAGTGAAGTGACTCTCCTGATTTCCCCTTTCAGCTTTCCTTCCACCATACGCCTCATTTTGGAGAAGTTTCCTCTTCTGAAATTCAAGTGTATGTGTCAGACTTCCTTGTTGATTCTCTCCCCACATGTATGCTGAATGTGATTGCACTATGGTCATTGTTCCCTAAAGGGCTGCTGACACTGACATCACGCACCAGGTCCTGGGTGCCACTCAGGATTAAGTCCAAGGTTGCCTTTACTCTGGTTGGTTCCAAGACTGACTGTTCTAGATGTTCTAGGTGTTCTAACTGTTCTAGGTGTCTCTGTGTAATACACAGTCATTCAGTGTATCTAGACATTTGATCTCTCTGTCATTACCTGACTGTGAATTTACCCAGTCTATGTGTGGGTAATTGAAGTCACTCATTAATTAGAGAGCTCCGGCTATAGAGAGCTCCGGCTATAGAGCGGTATATAAATGTAAGTGCTATTGCTATTGCTATTGCTATTGCTAATACAGTCCTGCCTCTCCTTGCTATTGCTATTGCTATTGCTAATACAGCCCTGCCTCTCCTTGATACCTCCCTGATTTCCAGCTGCAACTCCAAGTCACTGTCAGCTTTTTGATCCAGAGGGCGATAGCATGTTCCCCATAGCCCATTTCCTTTCAGGCCTTGTATTGTCATGCATGGGGTTTCTGTGGAGGACTCCAGTCCACATAGGTTTTCTTCCTTGTTATGTTCTATCCCTTCTTTAACATACAGTGCTACTCCACCTCCAAGGTGACCCTCCCTGTCCTTTCTATATTATTATTATTATTATTATTATTATTATTATTATTATTATTATTATTATTTCAGACAGGTGTTATTGACTGGTTTGTTATATCCAGACCTCGAGTCCTTCCCAAGGACCTGGGATGGCTGAATTTTATCATCAATACTGTTGGTTATTATAGATATTGTGGCAAAATATAGGCTGTTCCCAGTATAGTTGCTTTTTGTAATTGGCTGATGGTGATTTCTGTGGCCCCTATGGTGTTGAGGTGCTCTTCAAGGTCTTTTGGAACTGCACCCAGGGCGCCCATTACCACTGGGATTATTTGGGTCTGTTTCTGCCACAGCCTTTCAATTTCAATTTGTAAATCTTTGTATTTTGTGATTTTTTTCTATTTCTTTTTCTTCTATTCTGCTATCCCCTGGTATTGCTATGTTGATTATTTTAACTTGTTTTTCTTTCTTCTCTACTACGGTTATATATGGTGTATTGTGTGGCAGATGTTTGTCTGTTTGTAGTCAGAAGTCCCATAATATTTTCGCATCTTCATTTTCTTCAACTTTTTCAATTTTATGGTCCCACCAATGTTTGGCTACAGGTAGCTTGTATTTTTTGCAGATGTTCCAGTGTCTCATCTCTGCTACCTTGTCATGCCTTTGTTTGTAGTCAGTCTGTGCGATCTTTTTACAACAGGTGATTAGGTGGTCCGCGGTTTCATCTGCTTCTTTACAAAGGCGGCACTTGCTGTTTGTTGTGGATTTTTCTACTTTAGCTCTTATTGCATTTGTTCTTAGTGCCTGTTCTTGCGCAGCCAGTATTAAACTCTCTGTTTCTTTCTTCAAGTTGCCATTCTTAAGCCATTGCCAGGTCTTGGTGATGTCTGATTTTCCACTTATATTGTGCAAATATTGACCATGCAGTGTCTTCTTTTTCCATTTTTCTGCTCGGTTCTTGACTTGTTCTTTCTTGTAGGCCTGCTTTGTTTCATAGGTGTTGAATAGTTTCTCGTTATTGACCATTTGAAGTGAATCTTCTTCACTGTCCTTGATATATTCTTCAAGGCCTCTTTTCTCCTCCTCTACTGTTTGATGGACTTGCAGCATTCCTCTTCCACCTGTGTGGCAAGGGAGGTATAGCCTATCTACATCACTGCGTGGGTGCAGAGCATGGTTGATGGTCATGATTTTCCTGGTCTTACGATCTAGCGTCTCTAGCTCTGCCTGCGTCCAGTCTATTATTCCTGCAGTGTATCTGATAACAGGTATAGCCCAGGTGTTTATGGCTTGTATGGTGTTCCCGCCATTGAGTTTGGACTTGAGGATTTTTCTAACTCTCCTGATGTATTCACTTCCAATTTTTCTTTTAACTTAGTGTGTGCGATGTTATCAGCATGGAGAATGCCTAAGTATTTGTAATGTTCTTTCTCTTCCAGGTTCTTGATCTTGCTTCCATTGGGCAGTTCTATTCCTTCTCTTTTTGTTATTTTCCTCTGTTCATTATTAATGCAGCACACTTGTCTAGTCCAAACTCCATTGCTATATCGCTACTGAATATACAGACAGTGTTTAGCAGTGATTCAATTTCTGACTGGGAATTTCCATACAACTTCAGATTGTCCATGTACAGCAGATGGTTTATTTTACAAGATGTTTTAGATGTTTGGTATCCGAGGCCTAAGTATTTGTGAAAGTGGGGTCGTGGCGATTACAAACAACAGAGGGGATAGTGAGTCCCCTTGGAAAATGCCTCTTCTAATGCTAACCTGTCCAAGTGTCTCACCATTGATTGTTACCTGTGTACTCCACATGCTCATTGCTTTTAAAATAAATCTCTGAATGTTTTTGCTGACACCAGTTGTTTCTAAACATTTTAGTATCCATGTGTGAGGCAATGATTCGAAGGCTTTCCTGTAGTCAATCCATGCAACACTTAAATTTGTTTTCCTTCTCTTGTAATTTTCTAAAATCATTTTGTCAATCAGCAGCTGGTCTTTTGTGCCTCTGGTGTTCAGGCAATTTCCTTTCTGTTCAACTGGAAGCTGTTTGTTAGTTAATAAGTGTTCCATCATTTCATCTGCTATTATTCCAGTTAATAATTTGAACATGGTTGGCAGGCAGGTTATGGGTCTATAATTACTTGGAACTGCACCTTTTGCTGGGTCTTTCATGATGAGATGAGTTTTCCCAGTTGTTAGCCATTGTTCAATATTACTGCCTTGCAAAATGTGATTGAACTGTTTTGATAGTTGTTTATGAAGGCTTGTTAGGTGTTTAAGCCAAAAGCCATGCAGTTCGTCGTTGCCTGGCGCAGTCCAATTTTTAATTTTCTTTGCTCTTTCACTTATTAATTCTGGTGTTATTATTAGGTCTTGCATTGGTTGGTTACATTTTTCGACCTCTTTCACCCAGCCTGCTTTTTTATTATAATCTATTGGATTGTCCCATAATTTCCCCCAGAATTGCACTGTTTCTTCTTTATTTGGTGTTTCTACGTTTCTTGCAGTTTCTCCTTCTATGCTTTGGTAGAAACATCTCTGATTCAACTGGAATAGGAGATTCTGCCTGTGTTGTGTAATTCTGGCTTCGTATCTGCTAATCTTCTTTGACACTGCTGTTATTTGCGGCTTTATTATTTCCAGGACTTCTCTAATTTTCCTTGAATCTAGGTGGCATTTTTGGATCAGATACTGTTTGGTTTTTCATTCTTCAGCTTCTTGTCTTTCATATCTTTCAATTTACTAGCAACTGATCTAAGCCTGGAGATTTTATTTTCTAATCTAATCTTCCATTTAGGTGATGTACTACTTTCTTTTTTGACAGGTCCACTGATCTTATATCCGAGCTCTTGTGTTGTTATTGTTGCTGCACTGTACATTAGTTGGTTTGTTTCTTGCAAATTCTTGGTTGTTATCTCTGCAAGTGCAGCATTGACATCTTTTAATGCCTGAGCAAGTTGTTTTTTGGCAACTGTTTTTAGAGCTGGATGTCAAACCCTGGTGGTTGTTTGGTTCATGTGCTCAGTTATTTTTTGCTTCAGTTCTTGTTGCTTTTCTGTTAAACAGCATTCGGGTTTTTGAGGTGAAGGCAAAGGGGAGGTTGCCTGGTTTTGATTTTGAAACAGTTCAGCAACAGTGGCACCCTCTATTTCTGACACCTCCTCCACCTGCGCCTGAGCAACTTCTTCAGTTGGTGGTAATTCTTCTTCCATATCTTGAGCCTGTGTTGCTCTTTGCAGTTCTTCCAGCTCAACTCCTGTGAATACTTTATTTCTTATTATGAATCTTCTCTGGTCTGCTAGCCTTTGTTCTGTTATTTCTGTATCTGGATGCTTCTCTTTCCAAATTTGGTACATTCTTTTTAAATAACCTCTTCTAGTTGGACTTGACTTGTAATAGCAGATCATTATTTCCTTGTTGGCGTTTTTCGTATATTTTTTCCGGTTAAGCGACATTTCTTCCAGTCACCTTGCAGTCTCCAGCCCTGGTTGCTCAACTGAAGATTCTGAGTCCTGTTGCCCACTTGCTACCAGATGTCCAGGGACTACAGCACCTGGCGCGGTCCTTGTTGACCCGGGCGACGACCTATCCGGTATAGATTTATTAAAGTTACGTCTCACCACATTGTTGATGGGAGAGGCACTCTTTGTCTGGCTCCTCTGGTGAGACCTGTCCAGTATGGTTGGACCTCTGGCATAGCTCTCACCTTCCTCAGAGCACACAAGCCCCACAACCACGCTAAGGTAGTGCCTGACTGGGGGGTTGTTGTTGTTGTTGTTGTTGTTGTTGTTATTATTATTATTATTATTTATTTATTTGATTTCTATACCACCCTTCCAAAAATGGCTCAGGGCGGTTTATAGAGTTTATATCCAGGGATAACAGTGTCCCACTGTTTCTCACTGTTCCACCATGTTTCTGTTATGCCCACTATATCTATTTCTTCATTAGCAACAAACACTCTAGCTCACCTATCTTGGCTTGGAGGCTTCTGGCATTGGTATATAAGCACCTATACGCTGCATCTCTAACCTGGTGTATGCTATCTTTCTTTTGACTCTTTGACCAGCTGGCACAGCCTTTTGTCTGCTCTTTTTGTGGTTCTGCTCTGTCCCCTTCTGTTTTATCTGAATCCTTTGCACCTTTGCATGTTAAAGGATGGCATTTGCCAAACCAGATACTGCTCACCTCCCATCAGCTATTCCCCAGGTGTCATTTTAAAAGCTGCTCTGCAAACTTTTTGATTTTAAGCACCAGCAGTCTAGTTCCATCTTGGTTCAAGTGCAGCCCATCCCTTTTGTACAGGCCTTGCTTGCCCCAAAATGTATCCCACTGCCTAACAAATCTAAACCCCCTCCTCCCGGCACCAGTGTCTCATCCATGCATTGAAACCCCTCAGCTCTGCCTGTCTCACTGTACTTGCACATGGAACAGATAGCATTTCTGAGAATGCTACCTTGGGGGTCCTGGACTTCAATACGCTACCTATCAGCCTAAATTTGGCTTCCAGGACCTCTCAACTACATTTCCCCACATCATTGGTGCTGATGTGCACCGCGACAGCTGTCTGCTCCCCTGCACTGCCTAAGAGCCTATCTAGACAGTGTGTGATGTCTGCAACCTTTGCACCAGTTAGGCAAATCACCATGCGGTCAACACACGGGTCACAAACCCATCTCTCTATACCTATAATGATCGAATCTGGCAGCTCCCACCCCCCAGAGGAGTATCCCCTGTGCAGGAGGATATGGGCTCATCATCCACAGAAGGTGTCCCTTCTAAAGGAGCATTTCCCTCTTCCTCAGACTGATGTTCTCCTTCCCTGGGACATTCATTCTCCCTGTCAGCAGAAGAGCTACCAGCCCTGGAGTAGGATGTCTCTACCATGTCCCTGAGGTCTTGTCCGCATGCCTCTCTGTCTCTCTGAGCTTCTCCAGACCCATCATCTTGGTCTCGAGGGAATGAACTTGTTCCCTGAGAACCAGGAGCTCCTTGCACCGAGCACACACCCATGACTACTGCCGATGAGGCAAATAGTCATACATGTGGCACTCTGTGCAATACATTGGGAAGTGCCCCCTCCCCTGCTGACTACCTATCTTCATAGTGGTTTTGTTGGCTGTTTACAGTATTTAGAGAGAGCTTATTAGAAGGATAGATCTCAGCTGTAATGGTAAGCTATTTAACTGTCCAAACAGCCTTTCTCAAGAATATGAGGGAGGGATTTACCTTCTCTTCTCCACCAGGCTCCTTGTGATAACAGGGACTTGTTCCAGGCTCCCCTGCACACTTCCCGCTAAAGACCTGCAAAACTCCAACGTCCTGTTTGCTATCCCTGTTGGCTATGTTCTGTTAGCTATGCTCTTGGGCCTTCACCTCTTATATAGAGAGTAGGCTTCAAACTGAGACACAGGATGTGGGCCAAAGGAATGTGGGGCCTCCCACAGCCCTAGCTGACACCACCTTCTCCAGGCAGGGACAAACAAACACTGTAGTTTGCTAGCCCTGGCAAATAACACACACACACACACACACACACTAGGACTTATCCCTTAAAGAGAAACCAGCCCCTCAAAATATCCCCTCCTCCTGTTAGTCAGTTTGAAGGGAGGAAAGACTAGATGTTGTTCTGTTTAGACAAGCTTGCTCCCCTCCTCAAGCTGCTTCTACTCTTCCCAGAGTAGGCTTCATTGTCCTAATCTAAGGGAGTATTCCTAGAGTTTAGGAAAACTTTTATCTTTGTCAAAGACACTTGTGTCAGCTTAAGTGTATAAACCGCTTGAAATGGATTCATAAAACATTCTTTGCACCTGTGATTATGGGAGCATGTGAAGTCTTTAGAATACCTGTCTTATAAAGGTTCTTGATTCAAGAGGTATATATAAGCATGTGTTAGAAGTCTGCTACAAAAAAAGCATTGTCAATTGGAGGACCATCTATTTCAATGTTAAGTGTTGTGGATGAGAACTACCATGTCTGTTTGATCATTATTACATGGATTTTCATGAATAAGGCTAATGCCAATTTGGATACTAGATTGGCATCCCAGCAGCCAAGAGCAAAAACTGAATTTGTTATTCATGAATAGACATTGAGTCCATGATAATAGTCATGATTGGAATCAGATTCATCTTTATTATCTTTTGGTAAATACACTGGATGTTTAAACAGCTCTGTAAGAACATTGTATATCAGTGTTTCAATCCAGCATATTTTGTGTTCAGTTTTTCTTAGCTTTTTTTGGTAACCCTATTTTGTTTCCCACCTTCAGTGCAGGTCAAAATATTTGTAAACCTACAATCATTTTATTAAAATCGGGGACAGGCAAAATCAGACCTGAAAATTCCATATAATAATCTGCCCAAAGAAATCTGGAAGTTGGGGGGGGGGGGACGGGACATTTTGGTGCTGATTCCAACAGAACTCATTGGCTCCCCCTTCATTACTCTGAAAGCACCACCACCTGTCTCATAAACATGCTTAAGGGCTTAGAACAACATTCTTCAAAGGCTTTAACCTTTGCATGAATGAAATAGGCAGTCCCCCGAGTCTATCCTAGAACCAGAGGGAAGCTCCAGTCATGGGGACTGATCACAATCCAACAGAGAGTTTATAAAGCCAATTGATTTCAATGGGCTTAAGTGCACCTGGATTGTGTTGGATGGTTGATCACTGACCCTAACCAAAATGTACTGCAGTAGTGGGCACAGCTGAAAGAGGTAAAACACCCCTGCCAGCTGTGTTGAAGATTATAATTCATGTACTTTATCCCATAGAGCTCAATGAGAAACATTGAGAAGTGAGTTGCCCCTGTCTGAATTACCCCCATCTCTTTATCTTTATAGTCCCATCCTGAATTACATTTCTTGATCACACTAGAGCATGACAAAGAAATGAAATCAAACTGGCTTTTATTGCTTTCTGTATTGTCTAATTTATATTTCCCCTGGGGAAACATTTTTCAGTTGTCAAATGTAAATTACCTGAGGAAAGTAAAACATCTTCTTTGCAATCAGGATAAAAGCACAACACTCAAAGGGGCTGAGTTTGCTGTAGCAGCACAAAAACTGAGTTTTTCGAGAGCATAAAGGGGTGAAGAGCCAGGGTTTCATTTGATATAACAATGGCTGTAAACACCTCCTTTACAAAGTTTTGATAATTGGTGTTTTGCTGAAGATATAAATGTAATTGATGCTGTAATGGCCTATGGTTAAACAATAACACTGTAATTGATTGTCTGCATAGGAATAATGGAATGTCCTACATATATGATGTGTAAAGGTCATTATGGTAGGTGGGGTGCATGTGGAGAGAGGGCCAGTATATTGGAAAGACCCTTGATAGTGCAGAATATGGAGAGATGCACTCCCTTGTGGGATCCCTGCCAGAGGAGCTAAGGCCAGGCCTAGTTCTCACTAAGGTGGAAAACTTGTGTCTGTCCTTCAAATCACAGATGGACTGTGATTGGGCAAATTGGGCTGTTGGAGTGACTCGAAGAACTGCCAATCAAGAGAGGAGTTCCCTCTTACACATGCAATCCTGAGGCATGGAGGTGGAGGGCTTCAGAGTGCTGTTGATCAAATCTGAGAGAAAATCTCCCCCTCCATCCAAAAATCATTTTGGCTGCCAGAAATAAGTCCCTGAGGGCCACATAACCCTAAGTGACATTTTCTAAAAGCCAAGTCCAGTCCCTTCTTCCTCCTTCATCTGCAGAACCTGTGGGCCAACTGCAGTGTGACAAAGAGATGGAATCAAACAACTGGCTTTTATTGCTTTCTGTATTGTCCAATTTATACATCTCCTAGGGAAACATTTTTTTTCAGTTGGGTGGGGATTAAGGTGGGGGCCCAGGGGACCTGTGACTCTTGCCCCGGGGCCTTCCTGCTGCCACCTCAACTGCTCTTACACCATTCACTTTTGCAGTGCTGCTGATCCTATCTTTGTTGTTGCTTCAGATTCCTTAGCGAAGCAAGCACTGATCTCTACAAATTTACTAGACAGAACTTATTTCCTTTGTGATTCTCCAGTATAAAACAAAACTCCGCTTTGCCCCTACAGAAGATGTCATGTCACAAAGGTTCATAAGACTGAATATTCTTCTGCACAAAAACATTCCCTGTCTGACCGCAACAAAACTAAACAAAACACCCCTACTATCACAGGGAGAAGGCTAGCCTATAACCCTTCTTCTTGATAGCAAAGATATTTTCGGAATGTCCCCAGGCATTCTATGAGGCTGTTCTCACACAGAGCCCAGGCTTGGCTGCGTGTGATTGCTGGAAGCCACGTGGCTTCCAGCAGCACCTCGGTGGCAAACGCACCAAAGAGGCCCACCTGTTAGCCAATGTTAAGGGGGTGGGGAGGTAAGTTTCAGCAGCCTTCCTCGCCATACATCTTGTAGCCCTTCTCACTGATCGTAAAAAAGGGCTCTATGAATGCATGAGGCAGAAACCAGCTTTATTTATCTATCTATTTATCATATTTCTACACTGCCTGAGTTAAAACATAATTGTAAAACAGAATAAAAACAGTTAAAATTCACAAAACAAATAAAAACACATGAAATAGTTTACAATTAATTTCAGTTAAAAGCCTGAGAAAACAGGTGAAAAAGCCTGAGAAAATTTCACAACCACTAGCCATGTCCCACAGTTCTGATGCATCTGCTGATAGGGATGTGCAAACCGGTTCGAATTCGAACCGGTTCGAATTCAAACCAGGGTGGTTTGGGGGTTTGAATTCGAACCGAACCAGCCATCAGGTTTGAGCTGCAGGTTCGAATTCGGACCGAACCAGGGGGTGGTTTGATTCAAACCGGTGTGAACTGGTTCAAACTGTTTTGGACACCCAAAAATTGGTAGTATGGTAGCTGGCACCCAGGGGTACCTGTCACCCAAACCCCAAAGCAATCGGACACTTGTACGATTTTTTATGAACTTTTGAAAATTATTTATATATTTTTCTCATAGTGTATAATGGGACTTGAACCAGGCCATTATACCTTATTGTGGAGCACCCATGGGTGCCAACAACCACCCAAACCCTGAAGCAATAGGACAATCCTACGATTTGTAATGAATATTTGAAATATTTTTAATTATTTTTCTCATAGAGTATAATGGGACCCGAACCAGTCCATATCCCCTACTGTGGAGCACCTAGGGGAACAAAAGCGGGGTGGATGGTAGACAGACAGCGGTGCCTATCACCCACAAAACCCCAAGGCAATTGGACACTCCTCTGATTATTGGTGAAATGTTAAAGTATTTTAGAATTCCTCATAGAGAATAATTAGGATTGCAGCAGATGTATAGCTTCACGTCAAGGGGGGGGGAGTGGTGTCGTAGAGTGGAGTGTGGTGGGTGGTAGTTCCTAGGGTGGGCAAGGAAGCTATCAGAATTATTTGAAAGGAATTTGGCAAAGGGATGATTTTTAAGTGATTTTTGAAGTTTACACGTCTTTAAGGTTTTTCTCCATAAAGAAGCATGGAGGTGTCAGCAAATGTATAGCTTCATGTCAGGGGCAAAGGGGTGGCCTAGAGCAGTGTGGGGTTGGTGGTAGTGCCAGGTAGGGGCAAGGAAGCTACCTGAATTTTTTCAAAGGATTTGGGCAGAGGGCTGATTTTTGGTGAGTTGTTGGAGTTTACGCGTCTTTAAGGTTTTTCATCATAAGGTGTAATGGAGCTTTCAGCATCCCCATAAGTGCACTTGGGGGGTGCTGGGGTGGCCCAGAGCGAGTGGTGGTGTAGTGCACATAGGGTGCCAACCACCCCCATGGGTTGCTAACCCATGGGGTACAGGGTTCTGTTGTTTCTGAGGTATTCTGAGTGTGGATTCTGTGATAGCAAATGAGATTTTCAATGAGACACCATGAATCCACTCTAATTTGCTATCATAGAATCCACACTCAGGGGGCCCCACACTGGCTGATTTGCCCTAGGCACCACACCCTGCCAGCAGAGGTGTAACTAGGGAAAATGGTGCCTAGGGCAAGCACTGAAATTGCGCCCCTGTCCAAACAGGAATGATGGGACTTGTAGTCAACAATATCTGGAAATCCTTGTTAAAAGGAACACTGTACCATATAGACATGGTTGTTGATCAAAACCTGAAAACATGAGCCATCTCTGTAAGAGACTTAGAACAACAGTCAGGAGTTATGCGAGGATTCCAAGTGTCATTTTCTCTGTCTCATCTCATTCTTTAAAAAACATGAGTTTGTCCTAGAGGATCACCTGCTCAAATAGCCACTAGCAAAATAGGGGAAGAAGAAAGTGGTGGTGGTGGTGGTGGTGTGTGTGTGTGTGTGTGTGTGTGTGTGTATAAACCAGTGAATGATTCCTGCCAGCCTTTGTCTTATGATGACTGTTGGCTCATGATGGGGTATATGTGCATTCACCACACTAGTGCTCACTTTGACACCAAGAGGGAGGAGGATACATTAGTTTGCCACACTAGACAGAGGAATTTGCAACAGGAGAAGACAGCCAAGTTCTGCCAGGGCCAAAACCAGCCCCTGCCAGACTAAGAAATCATTGTAATTTGCCCCTTCCTGTCACAAGCAGTGTGCTGTTCTTCTATTATTGACTCTAACTCTCAGATATCCCAGTCATGGATGCAAAATTCAGGGTCAATTTACAAGAGACACATTTTCTACATGGAAATTTCTTCTGTGCAGGTGTTGTGCAGAAACCCATGTGTAGTGACCGCCAGGGGCATAGCAAGGTTGGAATGGGCCAAGATGAGATTTTAAAATGGGCCCCCAGCCCCTCAAAGTCCAGGGCCTCCACACACCCCAGGCCCCCAAGGATTTAAGTCTGATATTTCAAAATAAGTATGCTGCCCGGAAATACATTTCACTGAATACACACATGCACACTTCACAGTATATAGTGATATACAGTGAATACTATATATTTGTGCTACTTTTAATGCCTAGAACACACTAGCAACGCTAATTATTAAAATGGCCCCCTCACTGCAGATTAGCAAAGGAGACTTTCAACCATGCAGGGTGAGCCTATGTTTGTTTCCTCAGAATTCTGAACAAATTCAGTAAAGTTTGATTCCAGGAGGTTTTTCACACGAGGCTTTTAAAGCCCTTTAACACACATCTCCTCTGGAATGGAGGTGCTGCATTCACATGTTGGCCAGATTTACCCTGAAGTCCCTGCAAGTTATTGGGGGGCAGTTCACACACAACAAAAATAAAATAAAATAAAATAAAATAAAATAACAACATGCTTCACAGTTCTCACTCAGACCTTCTGGGTTGCAAAACAACTTGAACATAAGTGCATTTATGAATGAATGAATGAAAATAAATAAAATATACTTGTTCCAGAAGTTTTTGTAATTTTCTGCCCTGAAACAAGCCACTTATAGGCCTTTTTAGATAGTTTTTGTTTTTAAAGCCAGCACATTTTTCAGTCTGTTTTAAATTAAATATTCAGAGACTTCTCAGTCTCGCCCCACCCCCCATATCAAAGCCCTATGGCAAGCAGATTCCTACAGGGGTGGGAGGACCACAAAAAGGAATTCACAGCCTACCTGGCAAAAGCTGTGCTGGATGGTCTGGGCAGAGGGTCTGCTGCTGCTGCAGAGAACTCTGCCTGCTTCCTCCTTCCTGGCTTGCTTGGCCTGCCGAGTACAGGCTTCAGGGAGGCCTACTCGGAGGCCTCTCTGGAAGCCCCGCCCACCCGCCGATCAGCTGAGAGGAAGGGAGAGAAGAGCTCTGCAATTTGCAGGCCTTGCCGATCCTAGGCCTAGAGCTGGAGGCAAGTGGCTGAGGGGCCCTGGGGCTGGGCAGGTGGGCAATGGGGTGGGGGTGGCAGGATCTGGCGTGGCGCCCCCAACTCAGTGGCTCTCAAGTTAGTCTTAAGTTAGTCTCAAGGCTAGACATGGAGCTCATCACAGCAATTGCCAAGAAATATCACACACACACAAACACCCTGTCCATTTCTTGCCACAGCACTATTTCACAAACAAAATAAACCACAACTCAAGAAAGGCAGGCAGGCACCCAAGTTATGCCATTGTCAATCTGAGATCCAGCAAAACCTGATAGTTATAGCAGCAATAGCACAGCAAGCATATTATACGCAATACTGACAAAAGAGAACCACAAAATCAACCTTCCTTAATTCCTTCCTCCTCTCCTGATGTAAGGGCGCTCTCTGCCTCCCAGTCCCTTTGAATACATTTTGAAATTCCCTCCTTTTTTGTTCCCCCTTTGTCAATGTGAGATCCAGCAAAGCCAGATAGTATAGCAGCAGTAGTACATCATATTATACTAAGTGTGAGAAAAGAAACCCACAAAATCAAACCTCCCTTCATCCTTTCCTGATATATCCTCTTCTCCAAGAAGGGCATAAGGGCTCTCTCTCTCTGTGTGTCTTCCAGTCCCTTTGAATACATTTTGAATTTCCCTCCAAAAGTGTTCCCCTCCCCCAGCCCTCCCTCCAGCCAATGGGGGCACAATTGTCCATGAGAGCACTTGATTTGGATGATAGCAAGCTAACCAAGAAGCAAGGAGATTGCAAGCCAATTGGAAGCCAGTGCCAGAAAACCAATCAGCAAGGGAAAAACAGCTTGCCAAAATAGCACTTGAAATATTTCGAGTCGAAACAGAATCATTCTGTTTCGAGCGCGAGACAGGCCCTTTATTTTAAGGGTGTTTTTTTCAAGCTCGAAACACTCAAAATGGCCCATTTTGAGTTCAAAATGTTTCAAGCTCAAAATGTTTTGCATATCCCTAATTGTTATATCCGTTATGTAACAATTACATCTGTTTTTGGTTTTATGTGAATGATTATTACCTCTTCAGCAAGAAAAATTCAACAGAATAGAATATTGTCCTAAGATAATAGGCTCCTGCTGTTAGCTAAGTGGGAAGGCATTAGGAGGGGGAAAAGTGGCCACTCACTACTTTAACCAACAGGTCCTGCTTGTGTTGTTCAGAAAGAGGACCCAGTAATGCTTTACGGGCAGTGATAAGAGCTCTCTGCACATGAGGCAGGAAGCCAAATGACACCTCCTTTCATGCACCCTCCTCCCCCTCTTTCCCCTTTTTAAAGTGAAGGGCAGGTGGGCATCTTGCTGCTTTACTGGCACACCAATAACCTGCTGCCTGAGGCATCTGCCCAACCTTGCCCCATGGAAGGACTGCCCTGTATCGGGGATACAGCTGCATTATGATTTTTCAGATACATACCCTGAAGATATTTCATACAACTGCAGAGAAATTTTGTTTTTCAGTTCCAATCACAAATATAACAAAGCGTCTTGTAGAACCTTTAACAAATCAAGTTCAGTGTAAGCTGTTGTGGAGTAGAATCCACTTCATCAAATACATGAAGTGTTCTCTTCAGTTGGCAGGCATATAATCTCAAATATGACTAACATTTAGAATCAAAAGAACATTTTTGTTTTAACTGCTTTAATTGTTTTTATTTATTTTGATTTTTGGTTGTTTTTAGATTTTTGGATCTTATGTAAACTGCCTAGATAAGTTTTACTAGGCAGTTTATAAACCTAATAACATAAATAAATTGGTTTTGCTTTTATCACAGAGAAACAAAATATTCCCTACGTGTGATCAAGTGTATCATATGGATCGCTACCAAATGTTTGGTAGCGATCCATATACCGGAAAGGTTTTGCACATATAGGTTCTCTGTTGCTGAGGCTTTAGCAGGCCTTCAAATGGGCTCTATGCTGTGTCTTATTAAATTCAATAGAGTCCTCCTCCATTTGCGCCCCAGTTGTCTATCTTGCTGCTTCAGCTCCCATAGCTCTTCCAAATACCACTGAGCTAATTTTGAAGCGGGCCAGAGAGGACTCTTGGAAGCAATCGTGTCTACTGCCCTGGTAAGTTTACTGTTCCAGGTATCCACCTGGACATTGATAGAATTGCTGGCAGAACCAACTCCAAAACCTTCCAAGGGATCCTACTGGATCCAATAGCCTTCTTGGGCGGACTATTCTAATAGGTCCACCACCCCTACAGGGGTCACACATGACTGTGAGATCAATCTTAACCAGAAAGTATCTGACCATGACAATGACTTGAGCCATTATTATTTTTTGGAAGGGTGGTATAGAAATCAAATAAATGAATGAATAAATGATAAATAATAAATAAATGGGAAAACAACAGGAGACTCAACCCATAGAACACTCCCCTGATAGGAGCAAATGATCCAGCATGTGACCAGCAACATGCATAGGTTAGGGATGTGTGAAATAGCTAGAGGTTGAGCTGGTTCACCATTGAACTGGGCTGGCTCGAGGGATCACTCTTGAGCTGGATTGATCCCCGTTCAGCTTGACCTCGAACTGAACCACCCAAGCTGTCTTGGAGCCGGTTCAGGGGTTCTAATTTCTTAAAAAAATCACACTAAATTGTTTGCACTCACCACCAGAGTCTGGGTTGGCAGTGGTGGCCACAGTAGGTGGTCTCTCCCCGCCGACCTTCTCCCATTCTAAAAAGGGCTGGTTCAGCCCATTTTCGGGCCATTCCGGCCATCCCTCTAGTGCTGGTGGCCATTTTGGAGGCTGCCACACATGTCCAATGGGCCTCTGAGTAGCCTGGGTAATGACCCGGCCATGCAGAGGCCCACTGGGCATGCGCTGTGGCCTCCATAATAGCCACCGACACCAGAGGAGGGCCGGAATGGCCCACCAATGAGCGAAACCAGCCCTTTTTAGAATGGAAGCCCGGCGGGGGGAGGGGAAGATGGCAGAGGACCCACCTATGGCCACCAGTGATGACCTAGATCTGGCTATGAGTGTAAAAAGTTTTTTTAAATATATATATATATATATATATATAAAAATTAAACTTAGAACCCCAAACTGGCTTGAATGTGAGCCGAGCCAGGGGTATATTCGGGGGCACAAAACTGAACATGCCTGGTTCAGTTCAAGTCCAGTTCAAACTCGAACTGAACTGGGCAAACTGGTTGTGTGCACACCCCTAGCAAAAGTCTTAAGATTAATTAGAATAGGCTCATAGTTGTCATAGCCAGGCCACTATGAACTCCTGAGCAGTACCAGACAAGTCAGTCCCAAATTGGACATTGAAATCACCTGGGCAAATCCAACAGCAACACAGCGACCAACTTGGTCAGCTCAGTTAGGGAGTCTGTTAGATAGTGGGGTGGACGGTATACCAACAGAATCCCCAATCTATCCCAAGTCTCCAGCCTAAGGCACACACACTCAGTATAAGTCAATTCTCTCACAGGGATCCTGGTAAGGGAGATGTTATTCTTAACGACCACAGCCACCCCACCCCACCCTACTTCTCCAAACCTGCTCATCAACAGAGAATCCTGGGGGAAGAAGCTGGGCCCACACAGGACCACTAGCCTCCTGCAACCAGCTCTCTGTTATATAAATCAGGTCAGCTTCTTCATCCACAATCAAATCACTTCATACATTGCTAGAAGTTATGGAAGGTCTACAATCACTACCCTTCTGGAGGTCTTCTGATGGTTGTGGGACCCTCTGGAATGAGGGTTTCGGCACAGGTGGCTGGAGAAGGAAATTTTTCAAATTCAAATGGAAGCACCTAGCACAAGAAGAGCTCCTGCTCATACCAGGTGCTTTTGCTTGATTTTAGACCATTTCCCCCCATCCCTGTGCTCTGCCCCACCCCATTCCTATGGACCTCCTGAACTACAGAAGCTTCTCAGGCATGCAGTGGGTGGGGGTAGAGGAGGGAGAAAGCTCCTTTGAAGGAACTTCCTTGTATGCAGTAGTTAGCACCTAAGCCAAAACAAATTATGCAAAATAAGCCATGCACAACACAAAATCAGCTTTTCTTGATACAGAATTCAGATGCATTTGGTGGGAAAGTCATCACCATCATCATTTCAAACCACCCTGAGATTTTATATAGGGCAGTTTACAAATGCGGTAAATAAAATAAAATTAAATAAAAATAAATAAATCTCCTCTTCCCACACATATTCCCAGTCCTGATAGCCCAAAAGACTGCTGCAGTCTTCTGGAGTTTGTTTATTATGCTAAGTATCTTTACTTGCATTCAACTGAATAGTGCTGCTTGATTTATGCTGTAAATGTAGCTCCCCTTGAGGTTTTCCTGTTATTTACTAATAGCATAAATTAATTTGTTTATTTCAACCTCTTAATATTACAGGGTGTGGTGTGAACACAGGGCTACGAACTCCACTGTAGATCACAGAGGCAAAAGATTTCCCTATGGAACAATCGTCACATAATAAAGTACATTAACATCTAGTGCATTATATTATTTCTTTAATATATTCTAAAACTTGTTTACAGAACAGCAGGAAGCATTCCTTAAAAATACGCCTGTATTAACATCTTCCAGAAGGTCGGACCAAGGGTGAAAAACCAGAATATTAGAGCAATTCCTAGCCAAATAAAAAGCTAGGTGTTGTTCTCTTAGACAACAGCAGAAAATGCATATACGAGACATAAAAGGTTGATCACTGATGCTGAAAATGTACTTTCTATTCTCAGAACTGTCTACAGTTTCTTCTTTTTTCTATTTTTTCTATTTTCCTCCGTGTTGCCATTCTCTGTAGGGTTTTTTTCTTTTTCTGTCAATGACCTATCTTCAGTCCAACTCAGCAACTAATGGCCTGAAGAGGGCTTCTTCATATGACAGAAAGCTTTAGATTTAAGATTTCCCCTCTCCTTCATTAGAGGGGAAAGTGAACAGCCTCTATGCACTGGGTGTTAATGAATGTGAAAGGAAAAAAAAATTTTGTATGTGTTTTACACATTATGTTCTTGACTCCTCGAGGTGCTACAATAAATTGCCGCGCTTCATTTACAAGGAGTGATAACAGCAGCCAAATGAGGATCTGGCGGCAAATTACTTTTCAGTTCACCCTGGGTCAGGCTGCTGGGGCTAATGAGAAGAGGTGCTCTAATTTTAAATTCCTCCTCGACCAAGCTGTTCTCGCATTAATGTTCACTGCTATAAATTGTAAAGTCAAATGAAGGAGCACTGTTGAAAATTAACCAGTATTTTTGTCCTTTAAGTACCCAATAGAACATATTTTGGCTCCTGAGACTGGTAGTTATAAAAGGCAACTCTCACTGCTGCATCGGAGGGTGCCAGGCAAAGGTACCCCCACTTGGAAGTGTAAAGGCCAAACCTCCTTAAAAAAACCAAACCCAAAACAAACAAACAAAAAACCCCAACAAACAAAAGTGGTGTAGATTTTCAGCAAGATTATAATTTAGCCTAGAGGAGGAGGGTCTTCCCAGCCCTATGATGTATCCATTTAACAGGACACTGTACACAGGCATTAAAAGTCATGCAGAATTATATGATTAATTTACTGCTCCTGCATGTTTAATGAACTGCAGTTGGAATTGTGTATCTGGAAGGAGCCTCAGTGCCCATTTAGGTTTCAAAGGACTTTGTCACTCTAAGCCCAAAGCAGGATTTGAGTAACTAATGAGAAACTAATGCAGCACCTGCTTCTCCTATGAAAATATCTAGCTAATCCCACATTTGTCATTTAACCGAACCAAATACACTATAAGCGGGGAGGGGGGGCGGTGTTCAGCAGGGGAGGAGGTGTGGACAGCATATGCATGGTGACCTCATCTCCCCATGTTTTCAGAGTTTTGATGCTGAGATCTGGACAATGAACCAAATTGTACTCCTTTGTTTAAAAGCCTATGTCAATGGCATGAAATTCACTTGGCAAAGGATATGCCTGTCCTTCCCTGGTAGAATCTCCCATGGTACTGTAATGTAAAATACAAATTAACCACACTATCTTAGTCTAGTCATTGTAATCAGTTATGTTTTCATGTGTACATTACTGATATATAAGGTTGTTGTAGTTCTTGTGTGTGGCTTAATTGCTTGTTTTTGCATATCTTGTGTGATTGATGATGTTCTAGAAAATCTTTTCCCCTAAAGGAGACTTTCTAAATTACTTTGTTTAGATGCTAATGATTGTATTTCATTAGTGGCCCTCTCATCCAGAATCATCTTTAAATGAATGAATATGCCATAATTAAAAATCTGAATTATGAATTACTTTGAATGGAGACAACATTGTCCCGATTTCCCACTGCGACTCAGTGTTATTTCAATTATGTAAATATGTTTAATCATTCCCCTTTTGTTTTTCTAATTATTTAATATTAATGTTGCTTTACCCCTTTATTGCTACCAGAAGAGATATGGCATCTTAAATGAGAGTACTTAGACAAGTGATGCACAGATGACAAGATTAAAGCAGACATTTATCAGAATGCATAACCCATTTCAAAAACAAACATGCTATTAACGTTCATACTAATATGGCAACACAAGCAGTAATTGCACTTCACGCATGTTTTGTCTGTGTAAACCTAATATATTCACAATGAACAATTGCAAATCATTATCCTTTTTCTTATGTACATCAAAATCTATTTGTGAAAGTTGACAATTGCTAAAGATATCAGTCCTCGGCAAAACGAAGATCCCGCACCCCCACCATCACCAGTAATCAGCATAGAGTGTATTACTAAAGGAAATTAGCAGCTGGACATAAATTAGCATGTTCTTCATTCCAAAACTCAATCCCCTTAGCAGTTTATTCAAATATATTACTCCACCTGAGAAAGGCTGTTTGCTCCATCTTCAACCTGATCAGTTCTTGCAAGAGCACTTTATAGAAAATTAGAGACAAAGGATGTTTAAGCTGGGACACACTTACTATGAATGTCATAAGCCCTTAATAAATAAAAATCACACATTTTAAAATGTAATCTAAAATAAAGTTCACTATGCCATGTATGCAGAGCCATGAAATGTTAGGGGCAATTAATGAGGCATAGAAAATCCTCAAACTAAACACGAGAAAGATTATCAATTTTGAAGGTACAGCTTTTAACTTTTAAACAATAATTTGGGTTTCTAGTTTATATAGCTTCCACTTATCCACTCTTAAAACAGAAATGCAAAATAAAACATAACTCTGTCAATGAGATTAATTTATTTTGTCTGGAGTGTTGCCTAGACGGGGAATACTGGATAGTAAGATTCGTTCTGGAATCCTTCAAACATGTTCAGAGTGAACAGCCCAGATTATACAAAATTATACCATCATCTCTGTTGATAAATGTAGAATATGGAAACTAAGCACCCTAAGGTAATTGAGCAAACTAGCCATCAATTATGGAGAAAGATGCTGTTCATAATCTCAACAATAATACTTGTTTCAGTATTTAGAAGATTTTATATCAAGGATAAGATAAAACAAAACAAAAGATCAATAGGTGCTGATATCCAAAGTGTCCCATCTGTGACATTTTAATGGCAGTTTTGATGGTTTCATCGTACAGTGTTTCTGCTTTTATTAGCCATAGTACTGAAATTCTTCACCATTCAGATAGGACTACCACGTGTGCAAAATAAATTGAGCTCCATTTCCCCCCCCAAATAATATTTGAGAGATATATTGTGGTGTAGTGGTTAGAGTGCTGGACTAGGACCGGGGAGACCCGAGTTCAAATCCCCATTCAGCTATGATACTAGTTGGGTGACTCTAGGCCAGTCACTTCTCTCTCAGCCTAACCTACTTCACAGGGTTGTTGTGAAAGAGAAACTCAAGTATGTAGTACACCGCTCTGGGCTCCTTGGAGGAAGAGCGGGATATAAATGTAAAATAATAATAATAATAATAATAATAATAATAATAATAATAATAATAATAATATTACAGAAGGGAGAAAGGGTTATTTTCTTTTTAATTGGACACCAGTGTGCTCAGGGAATATATACTCTTCTTTTGTAACCTAAATTTTGTAGCTTGTATACAGAGGCTATGCCCAACAGTTGCACACACAGAACACTACCCTGTATGTATAGAAGGGGGGGGGAATTTTCAGCAACCCCCCCTCCCTCTGCAGTAACCTGTGCCTCCTGACATAAATACTGGCTGACATAAAAAGCAAGGACAAAGGATGCACCAGTGCAGCAAGAGAGCCGTATAACAAAACTTACAAACTAACTGATTAGTTTGATTTCCTGGATCCTTGCCAGTCAGGTTTTAGGCTGCAGCACAGCACTGAAATGGCATTGGTCACCCTGTTGGATGACCTATAGCATAACCTTGATATAGGAAGTGCACCTCTCTTGGTTCTTCTTGACCTCTCAACAGCCTTCGATACCATTGACCATGCTATCCTTCTGGAGCGCTTAATTGGGCTGGGCCTTGGGGGCACTGTTCTTCAGTGGTTCCGATCCTATCTCACTGGGTGATTCTAGTTGGTATCAATTGAGGTTGAGTGTTCTGCACTCTGGCCCCTTTCCTGTGGGGTTCCACAGGACTCGGTCCTTGCTCCCATTCTCTTTTAACATTTACATGAAACCGCTGGGCCTGGTCAATCTGTTTCCTGCACACTTCCCTGTGAACAAAACCTCACCCACTACAGACACAATATTATTCAATAATAAACCTACACTGCTCGTCTCCATGACCCCATTCCCCCTTATGCACGTTGGCTGTATACGTGTTCAAACATTTTTTACCAAAGTGGAGCCCATTTGAAAAATTGTGAAGAGCAGTGGTCTCTTGTTGCATACGTGTAAGCAATTATGATCATTTTGGGGTGCAGTGAATAATATTTATCTAATGAATGCTACTTACTAGCTACAAATTAGGAATAAAATTTGCTTGTTTCAGCCATTGGCCATAACAAAGAACTATCAGACCAAAATTAAACAATAAAGTATTTCATCATATAGCGTAACAATCTAAAACAATCTGTATTGTATGTCAAATTCAGCAGCTAATATCCAAATCACAATTCACCATAAGTATATTGAAGAAATGCTGCTCTTACATCACAACTAGGCATGTGCCCAAAACATTTCAGAAGCCATTATAAAGGCCTCTGAAACATTTCGGCGGTGGGGGCTGGGGTTCAGCGTTTTGGCGCTGGCAGGGGTAGTACCTTAAGGGTGGGAGAGGATGTCCTCACCCCTCCCACCGCATTTCCCCCGCCGGCGCTCTTTTATCTTTAAGCCCCTTGGGGCGGCAGCGTTCCTCCCTGCCGCCCCGTTTCCCCCATCGGCCGGAAGTGGCTGGAAGTAGCCCATCGTGCGCGCGCATGGCAGACGGACGCACACATGCAATGGGCGTACGTGTGCTCGCTACTTCTTTTGGCCACTTCCGGCCGACGGGGGAAATGGGGCGGCAGGGAGGAACGCTCCCTTCAATTTCTTCAAGCAGTGTAGGAGGGGTGAGTACACCCTCCCCCGTCCTTAAAGTAGCCCCACCAGCGCCGAAAATATTCGTGCACATCCCTAATCACCACAGCCAAGGCAAAAATTGTCCTAGTTTTAGTAACCTCAATTTTTATTTGCCAAAAGAAATCTACTTTCTGTTGATACAACTAAATTTATAATGGGGGAGAGTTTCAACTATAATCTCCTCAGGCTGTGTTGAACTATAATCTCCCCAAGCTGTTTAGTTATCATATCAAAGTGCTATTTTTATTCTTAGAAGCCAAGATTTTTGACCATACTTGTCCCTACTATATTATCAACATTCTGCTTAAGCAACTGACAGTTACTTTCCCTCTATGTAATTTGTAGGAAAGCCATCTTTGAAGCATATGGGCAATTTTATGATACCAGATATTTAGCTTGCTGGAATTGAACGGAGTCTGCTTATGTAAACAAAACATTTGAAGTCTAGCTTCTGGTATGGGGTTTATCTTAAAACAGAATAGTATGAATAGAATGAAATAAATATGAATAAGATTCTCATGTCTGTTGAAAACATGCTTATTTCATTTCTTACCCTTACTAAGCGAGTAAACCTGTGGGCTTCTATAATGCACTTTAGGATCTGATTTGGGTTGTGGTGAGGAGGGGATCCATCAGTCTTGATACAAGTTTACAAGTGACTTTAGATAGGATTGCAATTGCATTCCCTCTGAAAACACAGGCGAACAGTTTAAGGTATTCCTGGACCTGATGTTACTCCTAGATTTCCAAGTTGTGGCAGCTGCTGCCAGAAGTGCCTTTTATCAGCCTTGTCTGATTTACCAACTGCACCCTATTATAGCTGGAGAAATTTCAGTAACCCATTTACTGGTTATATCCAGACTAGACTACTATAACATGAGTTATGTAGGGCTGCACCTGCATATGGTTTGTAAACTTCAGCTGGTTCAAAATGCAGCTGAATGATTGTTGATGGATGCGAGGAGCTCTGAACACATCACATCTGTCTTGTACCAACAACACTGGTTAACATTCTGTTTCTAGGCCTAATTCAAGGCACTAGTTGTTACCTTTAAAGCATGTGTCCGGCAGGCAGCTCCGTAGCTGGCCCCGCCGGCCTTACTGTCTCCGCCGGAGCAACGGCGGGGTCAAAGGAAAACGTGTCAAGACCCGATAGCGTTGGCAGGGCAAGGACCAGCGGGCATCCAGGACAGACTCCAGGAATGCGGGAGACTCCCGTACTGCGACCGACTGAGCAGGCCACTGGTGAGGCACCTCCCAATGAAGTTAGGGAGGTGCCTCATAGGGAGGGATGGGGGAGAACCAGGGAAGAAGGAACACGGGATTTGGAAACAGCTGCCTGTAAGGGGAGTAAAAAGGAGCTAATAAAGCAGGGTGGAGGCCCAAACGTTGTGGGTGGGGGTTGCTCAGGTTACCAGCAGCTATTTAAGCCACCAGTAGCCTGTGATGAGGGCATGATGGAGGGAGAATGGTGGAGTTCTCCTGAGGGAGACAACCACAGTGACCCCATAAAGCCTGGAGAAGCAGGAACCAGGTGAAGGTAAACCCCCACCCCTCCCAACTCTGAGGCTTTGCCGTAAGGTCCCAAGCACCTGGGACACTCATCGTGACAGCACAATACAGCCTGGGACCAAACCACCGGCACCCATATGGATTTATCCAAGATGAACATCTCAGGCCCTGCCTCTGGCTTGCCGTGTACACAAATATGATTGATTGAGACCAGAGGCAAGGTCTTTCCTATGGTGGTGCCACAATGATGGAACTCATTGCCCAGGAAATTCCAGCAGGCCCCCACACTAGTTGTTTTTAAATCAAGACATTTTTATTCCACATAGATTTTAACTAATTTTGACTGAACATTTTATTTTTATTGTATAACATTTAACGGCATCGCTGAGTTTTGACTCCTCCTTTTCCATTTTTTTCATTTAAAAAAAATGGGTTTCTTGTTTTAACTGTTTTTAAATAGTACACCACTTTGTGAAAAAGATTTAACATATGAATACCTACAATAAAATTAAATAGTAAACAGCCTTTCTGTAGCCAAAAGTGTTCTGTGTTCCTTCTTATGCCTAAAACTTTGTAATAACTTTGGTTCTGGGCTTGAATACTTTCTACATAGTTAGCAGCTTTTGCTTTTCAGAATCAGATAAAGAGAAAAAGGAATACTCTGTGTCTATTTCTCACATTTTGTAACATGATTTTGAGACAATAGTAGGAAAAGAGTAGTTTGCAAACCTGTTGAAACAGAAAACATGTCCAAATTAAAATGCATTCCTTGTTCTAGCAAAGTAAAAGCCACAAAATGTTTCTGTGCTCTTAAGATTCTAAGATATGCAAATAGTTTTCCCACTTAAGATGCCTGCATAGACTTGGTCAATACAAATAACTAAAGCATTCCTCCTGCCTCAGAGAGAGAGAAGGAGACAGCTAAAACAGATGAAAGAGGGATTCCAGCTCTCTCCCCGTAGGTACGTACCAGAGCCTTTTCTTTGTTTTATATAAAATGATATAGTGTTCCTTGTGTATGGATTGCTGAACATTTATTCAGTGGAGAATAATTTAGATTAAAAAAAAATAACTGCTAATTGATGTTTAAGCTTTAAGTGATCTCTGCTCCAAAAAGCAATACAGAGTTAGATAGCAATTTCCCACTATTTTTTTTCTTTGAGAATTTCTGTTGAAACACATGTGTACATTTTCATTAGAATGTAAAGTTATCATTGTCTGAGAAATTAAGAGTACTCAGCCATACTTTTCTCAAAGCTAAAAAAAAAAAACCAAGGAGAATGGTGTGTGATTTTTGGTTTCTAGTGGTGAAGCTCAGGGAGCTTTCCCATCCTGAGTCATCTCTGAACAAGCAAACCTGCTAGCATTTTCGTAGCAAAACATTAATGCAATTTAATCCCCTGTGACACAAAAATGAACATCCAAGCACATGAATAAATGTACATTTAAATATTATACATTTGCACTCACAATCAATAATCATGGCATCACCAAATTCTCGATCAGGTACAGTGCCTTTAAATAAAGATATTGCAAACTGGCCATTAGGAAAAAGCATAACAGTAAGTCTGTTCACAATTTGTCCAGTTAGCAACTTCCTACATTTTAATTGTATCATTTCTGGCAGTATACTTCTTTATTCTTATTTGTCAGCTGCAATATACTCATTTAACAATTGCTACATAATATACATAAATAATGATAATAATACAATCATTTCTTAACTAAACTGTAAAATGAATTATTTCCATTAAAAGTCCTTTAATTAGCCAACTGCTGATGTATCATAATTTTATATGCACTACCTGTTTATTCCAGCAACATGCAGGAAGACTGAAGCAGCAAATTTCCATCTTCATTATTTTTACCATTAAGTTTGCCCTTCATTGCTCAACAGCAGATACCATTCCTAATATGTTTGTGTTTTTGTAGGTATATAAATGCAGAAACTAAAAAATTAACCATATGCCTTAGACATTTGATAAATATATACTTCCCAGCTATCTCTCCATTCCTACTGTTCCATCTATATATTGCCTAATTTCAAATAAAGACTTGAACAAGATAATAGAAAATCAGTCTTAGATTATCAATCAAAACACCACACACAAAACACATTTCAGCCTTTATTAGTTTTTAACCTTTTGAAGAATAGTCTGATTTAAAGGCAATTGCATGATATATGATCTAGATGTACACACGAAATTGATGCTGAGAGGGCTACTTAGTGTATTGTGTGTATGTGTGACTTGTTTACAACCACTAGATATGTGTGTTTCATTGCTGAGGGCATTTTGATGTCATTCTCAAACCAATTTCAATCAAATACAATAGCTGACTGTAACTGATTTCTTACAAAACTGTGTATGTATATTTTATGTATATTCTACATAGGGGATGAGTAGAAATAAATCACCCATGGCCATTGGTCAGTTGATATTATGTAACATCAAAGTAACATTCATCAGTTGATAGATGATGAAACTAGGCCTCAGTGTTCCTTGCATATATTAATTTAGAAATGCTACTATTATTTATATGTTCCTCTTACTTAATTTGTCAGACCATGCCTATTTTTCTGAACAAGTTATGTGTAAAATAAAGACACTGGTAGGCATTTAGTAGCCCCTTCAATGCCTTAAGACAGCAGTTCACAAACCTGGGTCAACAGATGTTGTTGGACTCCTATGATTCCTATCCACAATGGACAAACCATTATTTGTTTGTTTGTTTGTTTGATTGATTGATTTTTATACTGACCTTCCAAAATGGCTCAGGGCGGTTTATGGCTGGGGATGATAGGAATTGTAGTCCAACAACATCTGGGGCCCAAGTTTGAGAACCCCGCTTTACAATAATAGAAGCATCCAAATAAATATGTTTATGGATTAATACGATACATTTCAACTCACAACAAGCTGGCATTTGATGTGGTGTATTTCCCAACAACCCCGGTAACCCTGTTGGTTAAGGTATTTTAGACTTCCCCTTAGGAAATAGCCCCCCTTTTTTTGTTGTTGCTAGAAATAGCATATTGGTCCATTTAATACATGCTATAACTTATTGCTTAAAACCCTTTTGGTTAACCAAAACATTACACTGGCATAGCTTGTAAAACGTCCTCCAATAAGTTTTTTTCTAGTCTTGAATTGAGGCGTTTAAATCTGAACATGTTACCTCCAGGCTGCAATGTTGCAGATGCTGTGATGCATACAGGTCACCCTGCTTGTGCATGTTGATTCTTTACAGCAGAGAGCAGAATAAATCCAATTTCATCACAAGTGATGGAGGACTGTCACACACTGAAGAGCAATAGAAGTGTATAGTAAAGCAATCACTTGGCTGCTTTACTGCACACACACAGCTGCAAGATCTGTCCACTCAACTCACATGTGGGTATGGGAAGGTGTTTCCTCGGCAGTAGCAAATATATCCATATTTTTCTGAAAAGGGAATTGCCTAATGGGGAACATTCTTAAAAAGAAGCAGTGTGGCCTCCTTCTCTATCTGATAGGCAACTAGCTAACCTGGAGAAGAAGCAGAGAAGAGGGATACAGAGCTCTTTCTCCACCTGATGCTTGTGCCCTAGAAACCACTTCTCCCAGGCTCAGAGGTGTAGCTATAACTGAGTGGATGGTTTCAAAGAACCTGCCTGCCCCCAGCTCCTGAGGGTCCCCCCAGTTCCACCCCTCCCCATTTTCTTCATTATTTCCCTTCTCTCAGAGGGGCTGCTGGGGAGGGGGTGAACACCCCCCTAGCTACCCCCTGCCCAGGCTGTTTCTTCCAGCTAAGCTTACTATGAGAGGTTTCAGGGACAAAATGTAGCATATTATGGAAAGGTTTAGCACTCTCTGTCTCTCTCCTACACAAGGGTCAGCCCTTCCATGAGACATAGTGAGGTGGTTATCTCAGAGTTAGGGTTAGGGTGCAAGGAGGGGTCCAGAGACTGACAAGAAGTGGGTGCAAGGGAGGGGGCGTTTCCAGAGGGTGGCAAGTAGGAATGTGTACGAACTGATCTTTGTGATTTGATTCAATCAGACCTTGAAACTACTGTCCTCAAATCAGGGCAGATTCAATTCAAATTCAATTCAATTTGATTTGAATCCAGATCAATTTTAATCAATTTTTGAAGAGCTAGGGGGCACCAAGGCAGGTTGGGCAGCAGAGTACTATGGATACTACCTACCACCCAAACTACAAATCAATCTGGCAAATGGGTGATATTTAAGGAATTTTTTGGTTTTTCTTGGCATTTTTTTTCTCCCATACGGAATAATGGGGATTTGAAGTGGCCCCGAAATAACTTCAAATCTCCATTATTCCCTATGGGAGAAAAAACAAATGCCAGGAAAAACTAAACTAAACTACCTGCAGTTAGTGCCTAGACAACCCAAAGTGGGTTGGGGAGTATGGCACCATAGGTGCCAAGTTACCCCCCAACTTGTAAGGCAGTGGGGCACTCTGGTGATTTTGGGGGGAAATTTATGTATTTCAGACTCTTTGGTGTGTTATAACTTTTTCTCATAATGAATCCCTATGAAAAAGTTATGTAACATCAAATAATCTAAACACAGCACCAGATATCCCTTCTCACTCATCCCTCCACCAGTGGGCTGTCAGGTACATAAAGGCAGTGTGCAGCCCACTGCAGCTGGTCCAAATGTCCACCATGAAGTGCACACTGGTGTTGGGCCCTGCTGCACGCATCTGAGCAAACACAGCCCACCATGATACAAAGAGGGCACCACTCACCTACTGAAGGTGGAGCGAGAGGGGATCTTGTACTCTGGGGTGAGCAGCTGGAGCAGCTGGTGGAAACCGCTCCACCATCTGAAATGGCTGATCATCAAAAGACATCATCTCCCCAATGAGATGTTATGAGATGTGCCTTTGGGTGAGCAGACTGCTTCCCCAGAGGCTACACCCACTGCACAGTCACCTTTTCCTGCCTAGGAGCTGGAGTCACTGACATACCACTGCTGTTCAAGGGCACACTCGGCCTACTGCTGCCAGCAGGGGCAAGGACCCCCAGGTGATACTGCAGCAGGTGCAACAGCACACGCAACATTGTGAAACACTTAGGGTCCTCGCCCCTGCTGACCTGTGCCCTGCAGCGGGTGCAGGTGGCATGGGAAGGATCCCAAGGGTGATCCTACACCATGCTGCCACTGGACTCGGTGGCACGTGGCCACTTAGGTGGTAATGGGTCTTCTGGTTTATTCTTGGGCATACCACATCATCACCCTCAGAGCTGGCCTGGGAAATTCCAGGGACAGGAAGTTGATTACTTCCTTCTGGCCCTCACAGCCTGTGGCTTCCACCCTCCCCAAGGGAACATTGGGGAGGATGGTGAGACATTTCTGACTGGACTGGCAGCCAGCTCTACCTGTACTTCCTCCACAGCTGGCACAGGAAGAGCTTCTTCCCTGATAAGGGAGTCCGTCTCCCCTAAATCCTGCTCAGCCGCAGGCCAAGGTGCGGGACCAGGCAGACCTGAAAACCTTCCCTGCACACAAAAGCAGGGGCAACTCAGTGCGGCCCCTGTCGCTGCACCCCACCATGACCAGCATCACTCCTCCCTCTCTGGTGCTCTACCCTATCATCTACCCTCCCAGCCATCTCTTTTGGGTTTTTAAATTTAAGCCTTAACTAACAAGGGTTTAAAGGGGGTTTAAAAGAGAACAGAAGGGCAAAAGTGGGATGAGTGTCTCAAGGGAGGGGGGAGTTGGGTATTTAGAAGGGCCAAGTGGGGCTGACCTCAACTGAGTGTGCCATGCACTGCCAGTGGGCACACAAAAGCTGCAGGAGTTGTTTGTTTAATTTAAAAAAAAAAAACTTTGGGGAGGGAAACTAAACTAAAGTGAACTCTTCCCTTTCCTGACACCTACCTAATGGGGTTCCCTCCCACAGAACCCCTGTTTAAAATAAAAACAAATTAAAGTTAATTTAAAAAAACAACCCTTTTTAAAGGATTAAACTTTTAAAATGCAACACACAAACCTTCAACCTGAAAAACCCACAATAACAATTTACAAAATGGGGTGTGTGTGTGTGTGTGTGTGTGTGTGTGACATAAAACAAAATGGGGTACATACTCACCCTCAGAAGCCTTCTCCTGCATTGAGTTCCACTAACTCAGTAATCTGTGCCCAGTCTCTTCTCTCTTCAGCTGCAGACTCTAACCAGAGGGAGAGCAGCTGGGCACCATGGGATGGAGTGGTCACACCCAGCCCATTCCATAATAAAAGCCAGCCCCCCCCCAAAAAAAAACCTTAAGGGGAAAGGATGGGATGGCCACAGGCCCCTTCTCTCCCCTGAACACCATGCCGGCAGGCAGTAGGTGCTCAGTGATTTCAGGCCGGGGTGGGGGGGGAGAAGAATCTTCCTCTTCTCTTCCAGTGCAGATCAGAAGGAATCAAATCTTCTTCCCAAGCAGCAGGTCAGACCTCCAATAAGAATGCTCCACAGCCAGAAGTTGAAGCTAGCTGCAGCCGCAGCTGGTTCTTCTCTCTTCTCCCATGAGACAGAAGTAATGGCTGCCTCAGGGGACACCCTGTCAAGTACATTTGAAAGTGCCTCCAGATGCCCCCCCTCTCCTTGTCCCTCCCCACTACCCAATGCTGGCACAGTGCCCCCTGGCAATACAGGATTTGAATTATAACAAGCCAACCAAAAAGCAAGGGGGATCACCAGCCAATCATTTCATATTGCAAACTTACCAACCAGAGTGGCAGACAAGCTCAGAGGGCTAGAATTTCTAAGGCACACAAAATGGAGACTTAAGAAAAAAGAGAGAGAGAAAATGGTGACTCGAATTGCTGAGCTCGAATCAGGGTGATTCTATTCTAACTCAAATCTAGGCAATGGACCCCAGGCTGATTAATTTTGTGGCTGAATCTCTCAGATCTGCCACATTCAAGTTGAATCAGCCAGGAATCATTTTGCACTTCCCTAGTGGCAAGTGCCAGGCACCCATCACCCAGGAGCTGCCGGTGAGGGCAGTGCCAGGGGGACAGGCGGGGATAGGCACCTTTAAGGAATAAATAAGCAGGTGCTTGCCAGCATGAAAGCAGCACCTGCAAGCTGATGCGCTCCTCCCGGAATCCCACATGGGGGGGGGCCACCTGGCATCCAGCACAGCTCCGGCGTTCCCCTGGTCTCTGTGAGTGTGCGGAGGCTCCACGCACGTGCAGAGGTGAGGGCCATGCCGCGGCCATGCCAGATGCCGGGAGGAGCACAGCAGTTTGCAGGTGCTGCTTACACACTGGTAAGCACCTGCTTATTATTCCTTAAAGGTTCCTCTTGTCACCGTCGCCGCCCTCCCCGGTGCTGCCCTCACCAGCTGTTTTTGCCATCACCACAAGCACCACCCCACTGTCCACTGCACCTGCCCTTACTTACTTGACCCACTCGGGCATGCTGTTCATTTCCCTCTTCTTGTCATGCTGAGCTGCACCACTTCTTCCTCCGCACCACCAATTGCAACTAGGAATATGCTCCCCCCTCCCCGACCTCTGCTTGATTTGGTGACATAGTCTGAGAGCAGCTGTGTGCTGCTGCTGCTGCTGCTGCTGCTGCTGCTGCTGCTGCTGCTACCTTCACAGCATGACCGCGGTGCTTAACAGCATGATTAAGCACTCACCTGCAGATGGTGGGGTGGCTGGGTGGGCATCATATTGTCCTCCACTTCAGACTAGACCACCTCTCTCCCATCCTCAGCTCCCACATTTTAAATCGCCCCATCTCACTTTATAGCTGTGCAGCAGACCTGATTCTAAGACATTGCTGCCATCATGTTTAATAAGCCCTGATGAAAAATGGAAGTGACCTCAAGCTGCAATGACTGGTGCTGCTCCACGAGTAGTCTTTGGTTTCCTTTGGTTAATAGGGCAAGGGGTGATGGGAGCTGTAGTCCAACATCTGGGGACCCAAGTCTGAGAACTCCTGCCTTAGTGCCCATGGCCATTCATTGACATGTATGTATGCTAGAGATAAGATACACACTGCCACAACTCTGAAATTTAACTTTTAGAGTCCCTGAAGAGACCTGAAACCACACTAATGGCATTTTTAATAAGGAACTCCCAAAAGGCAAAAATAGGCACAGGGGCTGACATTACTCAGTGGAAGCCCTATTGAAATAAGGTAGTCCTTTACAGTAACTCCTGAGTAGTAATCCGGAGTAACTTCGTCTGGGCGTCAGCCAGTTATTCTTCAGAAATAGGAAATAGAGAATGTCTTTGATATACAGGGACTATTTATTTATGTAGTAAAAGATTCATAACCTGCCTTTCCTCTCATTTGGAATTCAAGGGAACTAACAAAGAAACTAAAAACAACAATACAACCACCAGAAACAATAAAAAGATAGCAGCAGTTAAAAACTTCGCAGCAGAATGCGCAGATGCAGCAGAAAGATGATAAAACCAGTCAGAGATCCCGCAGATCAAGGTGCATTTGGGAAAGCCTCTCTAAATAGAAAGGGTTTGACTTGCACTTAAAAATAGGCACAGAAGGTGCTGAATGCACTTCATAAGAACATAAGAACAGCCCTGCTGGATCAGGCCAAAGGTCTATCTATTCCAGCATCCTGTTTCCCACAGTGGCCCACCAGATGCCTCTGAGAAGCCCACAGGCAAGAGGTGATGGCCTCGGCATGCACTTCAGGAGGAAAGTAGTTCCACAGAGAAGAGGCAGCCACAAAAAAGTCCTGTTCCCATATATGTATGTTCCCATAGAGCAGGGGGAGGGCCGGCATGGATGAGAGGGGTTGCTGCCAAGGAACCTCCCCCACCACCATTGGGGAGCCACCGCTGTGCGAGCTGGTAAGGTGTCCTCTCACTCACCCACCCAACCCATGTTTAGATAGGGAATCACCCCCAGCCCCCTTTGCTTCTAAAGGGGAATCCTTACCAGATTCCCCTTTACAAGCTGGGCCATCAAGTCAGTCAAACCAGGCTAAACTGGTTTGATCCAAACTGGTCCTGGTTTTGTTCTGACACAGACCAGCCCCCTCTTTTTGGGGACTGGTTCAATTCGACCTTGAACTGGTCAAACCAGGCCAGTTCGCACACCCCTACCCACCAGAGCCAGAAGAGGAGTGGGGAGTTCACTGGGGTGAATCCTTGACTGAAAAGGATTCACAGTAGACTGCCACCATCCACTTTATTTTAATGTGGGACAAACCACTCTCTCCATATAAGATTCCTGGAGCGGGGTGTTGGTGGGGAGCGTGGCAAAACCCTCCCTAGAAGTGCTGAGCCTTCAGAGGCATGTGACTAAGGCAGACTCAAAATGAAGAGTAGCACACTTTGCCAACCAGGATTTATTATTAGATTAAAAGGAAAACAAGAGTATGCAATAAGAACAACTAGCTGAACCTGCACAGAGCATCTGTGCAGCAGTATGCTCCCCCCTTCTGCCCACCTCCCCCACCGCCGCCTTCTGCCCCAGTTTCCTTCCCCCACCTCCTTCTGCCAGGCACCCCATTTCCCATTGCTGCAAAGCAGGTGAACTTCGCTGCGGAGCCGCTTGCCTTTTTGCGGCCCCTCAGTCTTTGCTTTGGGGTCCCTCATGTCATCGCTACCAGCCCCAGCCACCCCCACCCAGCTGCCCCCAACCACCGAATGCTGAATTTCCTCCCGCTCTTTGAGGACGCTCCTTGAGACCAGGTGTCCGTTGTCTCTGCGCCCTCGGGCAAGCTCCTTGGGTTCGTTTACCTCACAGGGGTCCAGTTTCCTCCTTTCTCCTTTCCCATATAGTTTTCCTCCTTCCTCCTTTCCCCCAACTCTGCCGATGCCTTGCTAAACACACTCTCCTGCCTGCCTCCCTTGCTGCCATTCACCATCCAGACGCATCCCCACATCCCCACGCAGTTCCCAACGCAGTCAGCCATAAGAGAATTAAATATATAGATTGTCTCTTCATAAAGCAGATTATAAGAGAGAGAGTTTTCATTAAGCAAGCAACTCAGATTCAAGCAATACAATAAAGGAAAACAACTTTCCACAACTTCCCTAACTGAACTGGCCCCTATCTTATTACTCACGGGCAAGGATCTTCCTGCTGACTCCAGCCTCCCGGATGTGACCTTCCTCAGGGCACTCTTGGGACAGAACAAATAAAAAGAACAAAGCTTTCTTTTCTTTTGCTGGTGGCTGTGAGTGTCATTCCTGCCCTGTCCTCTGGATTGGTCCTTCTGTTCTGATTTTCCCAGGCTTTCCCCCTTATTAGGAAAGGCCCACCCTCTCAGCAGTTGCTCTAAGAGAGGCCTGGTCCTCCCTCAAATCCTTCCCATGACTACAGCACATTTTTAAAAAATCTTGAGATGGATCATCTGCCACTTGAGCCACTTCTTTTCACCTTTTACTTTCAGATTCTCCCCCCACCCTGCTTACCACAAAGCAATAACAAACATCAGCAAAACAAAGCCATTTGTATTTCTGCTGTGACTTTAGCCTGAGATTTCACATGTTTTCCTCTACATTTAACTCATTTTAACAGCACCATCTGTTGAATTTAACTAGCATTTCAGTATAACATTGTACTAGGCCTTTTCCAAAATTAGATTGTTGGTTGTTGTTGTTTTAAAGTGTGTTCTGGCTACATTATGCCAGAAACAAATAAAACTATTCATTTGAGCATCTGTGCAACCTCATCTTTGGGAACCAATCATTTGGAGATGTATGAAGAGCTTTTATAATGATGGTGATTATGATGAGGGGCAGACGAGGTAAGGACCATGCACAATGGCCTTCAAGCAAAGAAAGAGTGTCATAGCAGAGAGCCTTTTAATGTAGGTGGGAAGTACTGCGAGGTGTATATTAACTGTAAGTGATAGTATTACATCTCTGCTTTAGACAGAGGCAGACATTTATCAGAACCCAAATAAACAGATTGTTCCACCGCCTCACGGCTATTTATAAGAATCCATGACAAACGGAGAAGTTCCACATGGTACAGAAAATTCAGTAGATGAGAAATCCAAATAAAGCACAGGTCATTTTAGGTCATCAGTGCAGCTGGAAACGAAAAAGCAAGAAGAGAGCTGTCAGCTGATTAAAGGCACATTATTTGAATTGTTGTATGAGTTTTGCCCTATCCAGCCCCAGCACAGCATCCCTCCAGTGGCTGTTGCTGGGGTCAACCTTATGTTTCTTTTTAGATTGTGAGTCCTTTGGGGACAAAGGGCCATCTTATTTATGTATTGTTTATTTTTCTATGTAAACTGCTTTGAAAACTTTGGTTGAAGAGTGGTATATAAATATTTATTATTATTATTATTATTATTATTATTATTATGTTGGTTGATTACATTTGCGTAATTTTGCATATGCATAAAACTGATCATTCTGAAGAAAAAGAAGATGCTTTATGGCAGGGGTGCAGATCCCTCCCTAAACCTCTGAAGAGTTCTCCCCCCGCCCCATGTTATTGAACTTAGGGGCGGGAGTTCAGAAAAATGAGGTGAGAACACCTCAAATGTCAAACCTAATAACTCAAATCTCCTTCCCAAAGTGTTTTTCCTCTCCCCCTCAAAAAACAAAACAGAACAAAACAACCGGGAGTTGCGCCCCAAACTTTCCCTCTGTCTGCATCCTTGCTTTCTGTATGAGGCTTCTTAGAAAGAAATCCTTCTGATTTCAGTGGAGTTTATTCCCAAGGAAATCCAAAGAATTTCAGCCTTATAGCCTGCTTGGAAGTACAAGTGTGATGATGTCCTGCAACAGAGAGGGAAGAGGGTAGTATTATACACCAACAACATCAATGACAGTGATTAAATAATGATACAGAAATTATAATAGGATCAATGTGAGCAAAGATTAAGAGGGGAAATCATTTGTGGGTGGTGGACAAAAGTATTGTTTGAATCAGTCCACTGATGATTTACTCCACAGAAATCCTTCATGCCGTGAGAAAGATAAAACACTGTTGGCTAGTTACATAATTTCCCATGGAAAACCATTCTTACTATTCATTTCTTCTGGGTCACCATCCACCACAGAAACAACCCAGACAGTCGCAAGCAACAATTGATTCCATTTTTAAAAATCATAAATGACTCCTACTATTGCAACAGTTTCTATAGTTTTTTCTACCGAAGCAGGTTTCTACTTTCTATACCATCCCTCGCCTCCATTGTAGGTACTGTGGCACCAAGGACATTGTATGAGATCATGACAATCAAACAAGTTAGAAATAAACACAACAGAATGGGTAATGTGCACATGTTCTGGAAATCGTGAGCTTCTAGCCACATAATTATGTGCTTCTGGCCACCGAAGGATCCAAATAAGGCAACATATAAAATCCTATGTGTATCTATCCACCACCATGAGATGCAGTGCATAAGGACGATCCTGTGTCAAACCAAAAGTCCATCTTGTTTCCCACAGTGACCAACCAGATGCCCCTGAAAAGCCGAGAAGTGAGACCTTCCCAGCCTTCCACTCCCACTACAGCTGATCTGTGTGTGGAAGCCCTTTTTCAACTATATATTGCTTGTTGGATTGGAGTGGTTGACTTAAAATGTTTTAAAAGGGTAATGTGAATAGGCAGAGAAATGATAAAACAAAGCTGAACAGATGTTCGAGTCTGAATAGGAAATACATGCATTGATACTAGAGAGTTTCCTGGGAAATTATCCAAAAGTCCTTTGCAATGATCAAAGACCATGGAAGAAGTTTCAGAGTTCTTTTCATGGGTCATGGACAAAGCAAAAAGTATTCTGTGAGCCATGTAGGAATGGAAGCGGCACACCACAAAGACAAAGGGCACAATCCAGCCAAAGTTAAGCACTTCCCAAAACCCATCTATTTTCAGGGAAGAGAACTAAGCACATGCTCCTATTGAAATCTATTAAAAGTGATTTCTTTAGCTGGATCATGCCCAAAGAAGGTAATTCAAATGCTTCATTAAAGCTGTTAATGATGTACAACAAAATGTGAATTTTGCATGTACAAATTCAGTTACTTTGCAATTAAATACATTACATGCAGTTTTAATTTATATCTTGTCAGTTTGATTAAGAATCTGAAGAAATATGACCAACTTTGGACACAGCAAACTCATTTCAAATATTTACGTTGAAATACTTTCTCAGATTTGGAATGTTTACAGAAAGGACAATTGTACTGGGTTAGTTCAATAAATATTAGCCAAATACCACCCAGAACTCTTAAAACCTATTGCAACCATGAGCAGCAAGAATGCCTCTTACTGCCATTTCCTAGGTAACAAATCATACAGCCACAAAAATGGAATGCACAAAGGAGGGGGGAAATCCTAACTGCTTGTCAGTATTCCTATATCCCTCTTCCTTAAAGATATCCCTAATTCTAGAGAATTATCAGAAGCTGACATCAGAAAACACACAGTGTAGGAGAAGAAGTGGCATCAGAGTGGAAGACGAAAGAGCTTTAAAGAAACTGGGAATTCAAAACTCTTGAGTTAGTGGCAGATTTAACTATTTCATTGCATGTAGGCAATGGAGAGCATATCTGCCAATCAGAGACATGTACAGAAAGAACAGGAAGGCCCTCGAGTGTGACAGGAGTCTGGGTTTGTTGAGTGCTGCCTGGAGAGCTCAAGGAGAATGGATTCCATTTCTTTCTAACAAAGAATGCACCATTATGCAGTAGTAAGTTGAACCTGAACAAATGAGCAGTAACACTGAAAGTCTGTCAGATCGCAACCTACGATTCCAGTGTTTAGTATAGAGTTTGGGCATACACAAAGGTGCAGTGCTCAAAAGAATACCTATTCAGCTAACATAGTAAAGCATATGGCAGCTGGGATACTAGAATGCGTGGGCTACATGCAGACGAGTATTGTGTTTGCATAATTCTGTTGTGTTAGTGCGAGAATGTAGCACAAGGACATTTTATGAAGAAAAGAAATCTGTTCAAGACTAGGCCTTGTACTAGCAGAAAAGGTTGTCATTTTGCACCCCAGGTTATACAACATGTTGCACTCCAGGCTGGAGAACCCTGTCGCAACCTTGTAGATGTCCTGGAGAAGATCTTCAACTAGCAGTTGTACAAAAGCACCACAACTCCACACAGCTCTTCTTAGATGTGGACAACTTCTTTTGTTGTACTAGCACAATGCTAGTTACCCCTGCTAACTGAGCAAAGAGGCACCTTTTTTAGAAGTGGTGATTCTCTTTATTTAGCAGGGGGAGGGAACTGGCCCTATCCAACCCCAGGTCAGCAACCCTCCAGTGGTTGTTGCAGGTGTCTACCTTTATGTTTCTTTTTAGATTGTGAGCCCTTTGGGAACAGGGTGCCATCTTATGTATTTATTTATATCTATGTAAACTGCTTGGAGAACTTTGGATGAAGAGCAGTATATAAATATTAGTAGTAGTAGTAGTAGTAGTAGTAGTAGTAGTAGTAGTAGTCTGGATGCCAGCTTCTGTCTTTACCTACCTTTTCATGGAGGATGAGGTTAATGTTAGTAAAGACAGACACTAGTGGTCTAGCCCAGAACTGAGTTTAGGCATCCAGGATCCATGGCACAAGAATATGTATGTGTACTTCTGGACCAGCTACCTACAACGTTGGCATGGCTAGCCACATTGATTCTGAGATATTAATTCTGTAGGTACTGTTTTCTGTAGAAATTGAGCTTTCATGTGTAGCGGTTCTTGCAGGTTTCTTTTCTTTTTTTAAATTCATGTCACTAACTTCCATTCACACTAGGAGCAGAACATTGCCAACTGGTTGTCACTCCCATTGTCCCTTCTGCTGGCCCCATCTCCCTACAATATTTATCATGTGCATGTGCAGAAAGAGAAATGCTAACCTAAGTCAGACTTTTAAATGTTTTTATGTATTGTTCAACTGCTATACCGCCTTTTATAAAAACTTATTCCAGGAGGGATTTAGAATTTAAATTCTGTTGTTACACATTTCTGCTGTATTGTAGGGATGTGCACAAATTGAATTTTGTGATTTGATTAGAGTTTGAATTGAATCAACCTGATTTGATTCGAACTTGAATCTGCTGGCCTTGAATCAGGGCCAATTTGATTTGAATTTGATTTGATTCAAATTGAAATTGAAATGGATTCATCTTAATTTTTAAGGGCTAGGGGCACCAAAAAGGGCTGGGTGTCAGGGCACCATGGGTACTGCCTACCACCCAACCTGCAAGGCAGTAGGGAAATCAGGTGATTTTTAAAGCAATTTTTTACTTTTTCCTGTAAAAACATAGAAGCACACTCTATGAAGAAGTCATTACAAACCAAGAATCCACAATATATTAAGAATTCCTAAAAAATAATCTCTTTGCCCGATTGCTTTGGGAGTTGGGTGGCAGTTGGCACCCATGTCTTGTTGGTGTCTCTAGGTACTGCCCATAGGGAATTATGGGTCAGTTCAAATCCCCATTATTACCTATGGCATAAATAAATAAATAAATAAAAACAAGGACTCTAAATCTACACACATTAACATTGCCAATCACAGGAATTTCCCATTGGGTTTGCTGGAGAGCTGGTCTACCCATAGAACCCAATGGGTAGAACAGTTCTATAGACTGGGTCATCCCATGTCTCTGACCTAGAATGACCCAGATACAATTTTTAAAATTCACCTAAAATGCCAGAGGTGGTTGAGAAGCTCAGAGGGCTAGCAAAGACAAAATGGATGCTTGAAACACCAAATTGATTTTCTACTCAGAACTTAGGTTGATTCAATTTGACCTTGAATCTGGTCAATACTAAGAGGGATTTGATTCGAGGTTGAATCACTCGAACTGACAAGATTTGATTCAAATTGATTTGGCCATGAATTGATTCACACACCCCTACTTTATTAGACTTCTGCATCATCCCTACTTCTGCCAAGTTTTCTCTGACTTCTGTGAAACTTGGAACTGGGCAGGAGCATTGTTTAAGCACAACTGTGCTGGCTAGAGAGGTGCCTCAGTTAAAAAAGAAGAAGAAGAAGAAGCAAAGAAGAGAAACAAATGTTTGATATGATTTTAAGTTATCTCCTGCTTATCTGGAAATTGATGCTGCTTATTAATCACTTTCTAAAATAGTTTCCTCTGGCTGGAATCCTCCCCTTTGGCTGACTCCTACACACACAGTTTCCTGAAAGTAAGTCCCATTGAACGTAATTTGTGCTTTTGAGACCACCGTTTTCTCCTCTTTTTCAAAGTTTGTGTTTCATTGGCACTCTTGTAGTTGTGGGGAGAATATGTGTACAGCACTCTTGTGATTACTGGGGAGAGGATAAGCAATACAGCACAAATACTGTGATTATTATTTTAATTAAAGTGCTTCTGGGGGAACACAAGAGCAGAGACAGAAGAGGATTGAGGTGTTGTGGATTTGCCATGTTGGCTACACATTAAAAAAACAAATTGGGGGCAGGGGGAGCAGATGATAATAGTGAAAACACTGGCCTCAGTTTAAATAAAACATCAAAGGGCAATAACCAGAAGGTAGCAAGGAGGCAAAGGTGTATTCAGGTGCACAAGTGAAGGGATGCACTAGGGAGCCAAATCCTCCCATATGACACCACCTGTGAAGAAAACCACTCCATCTCCGAGCCAGACAAGTTGTGCTATGGTCTGGCTGCACCTTTTCTCATTGCACAAGTTGTTCCAGACAGTAGGATTTTCATGCCAGAATAGCTTAGCAATGAAAGGAAATGGCTCTTTTACAGGGATAGTGCAAATTTCACATGGAATGCCCTATAAAACCTCCTAGAACAATCAGTGTCCATGATGCAATAAATCACCATGTGACTGCACATCATACTGGCCACTGTGTTTTGTTGTGGCCTGTATGATGTGGCCACATTCTCTCTTGTTTGAGAGCTCAAATGGAACACTGTGAGATGAGCAATAGCTACAATTTTCAGTTGTTTCTCTAATTCTGCAATCAGGATATGTTTCATTGAGTTTCATGCAACATCCCCCGTGAGCAAAAGGCATCAAGAGCTAGGGATGTGCAAAAAATTTCAGGCACAGATCAATCTGTGCCTGAAACAAGCAATTTCGGGTGATTCGGGGCTGAACCGAATCACCCCCGATGCCCCCGATATTTTTTGGGGCCGAGCCAAATCGCCCGAATTTCAGGACTGAAAAATTCGGGAGATTCGGTTCATGACCGATTTTTTGGGAATTTTTGAAGTTTTAGTGACTTTGGGGCAGTTCGGGGGCATAGCATGAGATCTGGGCAAAAAGAGTGGGGTGGGGTGGTAGTGCCTAATGGGTGCAGGCTACCACCCCAATTTCAGGGGGTTTGGGCAAAGGGCTGATTTTTGCGGAATTTCTGAAGTTTTTGTGTCTTTGGGGCAGATTGGGGCAGAAAGTGGGGCCCGGGGCATAAGAGTGGGGTGGGGTGGTAGTGCCCAATGGGTGGAGGCTACCACCCCAATTTCAGGGGGATTGGACAAAGGGCTGATTTTTTGGGAATTTTTGAAGTTTTAGTGACTTTGGGGCAGTTTGGGGGCAGAAAGTGGATCTGCCCCAAAAGAGTGGGGTGGGCTGGTAGATAGTGCCTAATGGGTGGAGGCAACCACCCATCCCCAATTTCAGAGTGATTGGGCAGAGGGGTGAATTTTGGTGAATTTCTGAGGTTTTTCTTCATAAGGTGCAGTGTGCTAGATTGAGCCATTCATCATATTCTTAGTAAATGAGAGTGTGAAAAAGTGAAAGTGGGGTCATGAGAGTTGTTTAATTGAAAAAAATCTCATTTGCTATCATAGAATGAGAATTCACACCTCAGAAAATAAGGGAATAACATCCCTTCAGAAAAACTTCTGAGGGGACGGGTGAAATTGGGGACGGGTGGTAGCCTCCACCCATTAGGCACTATCTACCAGCCCAACGCACTCTTTGGGGCAGATCCACTTTCTGCCCCCAAACTGCCCCAAAGACACAAAAACTTCAAAAATTCCCCAAAAATCAGCCCTTTGTCCAATCCCCCTGAAATTGGGGTGGTAGCCTCCACCCATTAGGCACTACCATCCCACCCCACTATTCTGCCCCAGGCCCCACGTTCTGCCCCAATCTGCCCCAAAGACATGAAAACTTCAGAAATTCCGCAAAAATCAGCCCTTTGCCCAATCCCCCTGAAATTGGGGTGGTAGCCTGCACCCATTAGGCACTACCACCCCACCCTACTCTTTTTGCCCAGATCCCATGCTATGCCCCTGAACTGCCCCAAAGTCACTAAAATTTCAAAAATTCCTCAAAAATCAGCCCTTTGTCCAATCCCCCTGAAATTGGGGTGGTAGCTTCCACCCATTGGGCACTACCACCTCACCCCAATATTTTGCCCCTGGGCCCCTTTTTCCCCTTGAATCAATTCAGATTCAGATTAAATCCGAATCCGAACCGAATCAAGGGTGATTCGGGTGGCCCATATTCGGGCACAAAACAGAACAGGGGTGATTCGGTTCGGGTCCCAAACCGAATCACCGAAAATCTGAATTGCACACCCCTATCAAGAGCCAAAATGTCCTAAAGACACTCCGATTCCCCATGCAATTTCAATAGACAACACATTTACTGACAGTACTGGTGCAATAGATGGCACATGTCAAGTGGTGGGTCCACTTTGCATAATTTACCAAAGTGCTTCTCATTCAGAATAAGTCTAGGCCAACACTCTAATGAGGCATGGTGAGGTGGCTTCCTCAGGTAGAGGATTGGTGGGCAGGTTGGGTGGCCTGTGCTTGCTCACCACCTTTGCTGTTCCACCACCTTGACCCCAGTGCCCCCATCTTACCCGGTAGCAGCATGCCAGCCGCTGCCACTGGTCCTTCTCCTCCTCCCACACTTTTCTTCTGCTCCATACCACATTTTGAAGATGTGGGAGTGGGTGAGGAGGAGCAGCACCACCATCACCACCAGTGCACTGCCAGAGAAGGTGAGGGGAAGGGGGCACATATACAAGCTGCCTGGGAGCAATGTTCCCTCTAACAGGGGTTCCCAGATGTTGTTGACTACAGCTCCCAGAATCCCCAGCTGCAATAACTTTTGCTTGGGGATTTGGCGAGTTGCAGTTAACAACATCTGGGAATCCATGTCAGAGGAAACACTGCCTGGGAGTAGTCAGGATGTTGAGGAAACCCCTGCTGGGGTGAGGGAAAGACTGACACGTTCTGTGCAGCACCACTTCAGGCACCAGGATGGCTTGAACCACCCCACATATTATTGAACCACATATAATTTTATGTTTATTTATGTTTAATAAATAAATCCATTTCACTTTTCAGTGCTTTTTAAGGTGAACCTGAAATGGAGGGAAATAATAATGTTACTTTATACTTGTTGACTGTTAACAGGCTAATAATAGTAACATGCCAGCATTCTGTCTTACATCTCTAAGAACCACATGAGTCAGCCAAGTGACCCTGGCCACTCCTGAGACCCAAGGACCTATAAGGTAGTGGCAGAAAGAGGCAATGGTGCCACAATAATACAGAGGGCTCTGGGAGGAAGGTCCATTTGCCAGGAGGAGGTGATTCTGAGAGACTACAACTCTGTTGACAATACAAGGCCTGAAAGGAAATGTGCTACTGGGGACATGCTATCACCCTCCAGATCAAAACACTGACAGTGATTGGGAGTTGCAGAAGGAAATTAGGGAGGCGTCAAGAAGGGCAGAGAAGTAGTAATGGATGACTTCAATTACCCACACATGATTGATTGATTGATTAAGTGCCGTCAAGTTGGTGTTGACTCTTAGCATCTACATAGCCACATGGATAGACCCACACATAGACTGAGTAAATTCAGAGTCAGGTAATGACAGAGAGGTCAAATTTCTAGATATGCTAAATGACTGTGCCCTAGAACAGTTGGTCATGGAACCAACCAGAGAGAAGGCGACCTTGGACTTAATCCTGAGTGGCACCCAGGACCTGGTGCATGAAATCATTGTCATGGACCCTTTAGGGAAAAGTGACCATAGTGCGATCAAATTCCGCATACATGCAGAGAGAGAATCACCAGGAAGTCTAACACAGACACTTTGAATTTCAGAAGAGGAAACTTCTCCAAAATGAGAAGTATAGTGAAAAGAAAACTGAAAGGGGAAACCAGGAGAGTAACTTTGCTCCAGAATGCATGGAGTTTACTCAAAACCACAATACTAGATGCCCAGTTAGAACCTATACCCAAAAGGAGGAAAGATACCACTAAGTCCAGGAGAATGCCAGCATGGCTAACAGGTTAGGTCAGGGAAGCAATAAAGGGGAAAAAGACTTCCTTCCAAAATTGGAAGGTCTGCCCAAATGAAGAGAACCAAAAGGAACACAAACTCTGGCAAAAAAATATGCAAGGTCACAATAAGGGAGGTGAAAAGAGAGTTTGAGAAACATTAAGCTAAGAGCATCAAGAAGTAGGGGTGCACAAATTGGCTAAAATCCAAACCAGTTCAACATTGAACCAGTTTGGTTCGATGGTTTGAGGTCAAGCCAAACCATCTCCAGTTTGGCTCAACTCCGAACTGAACACCTCCCCTGCGCCAGTTTGGGAGCTCATTAAACTTTTGGTTTTTTGTTTTTTAACTTTTTAAAAAACTTACCCCCTCCTGGGTCATGACCCGGCCATTCAGGGTCCCTTTGCACAGGTGAGGTGGCCTCCAAAATGACCACCGTGCCAGGGAATAGGCCCCAAAAAGGCTGAAGATGTTCAAACTGGGCAATTTTTAGGAAAAGGAAGTAGGGATGTGCAGACAGGTTTGGGGGTTCGAGTTTCGTGGTTTTGGTTTGGGGGTTCGATGGTTTGACCCCTGGACCAAACACCATTTGGCTCAATAGCCCCCAGAACCAAAACCACCCCAATGGTTCGGGGGGGCAGGTTCATGAATCGAAAATACTTTTAAAAAATTAAAATTACCTTTTAAATGATTGTCGAGGTGGGGGGTGCACAGAGGTTCCCCTTCCCCCCGCCGGCCTTCAAAGTGCACCCTTCGGGCCGTTTAGGCCCATTTTTCAGCCCGTTCGGGCCTAGCTGAAAATAGCGTGGTGGCCAAAATGGCAGCTGTCACACATGCACAAAAGGCCTCCATGAGGCCTGGCATGACCCACGGCCTCACAGAGGCCATTTGCACATGCACGGTGGCCATTTTTGTTTTGGTGGTCATTTTTTAAAAAAATGGCCACTGCGCATGAGCAAATGGCTTCTGTGAGGCCGTGGGTCATGCCAGGCCTAGCAGAGGCCTTTTGTGCATGCACAGCGGCCACCATTTTGGCCACTGAGCCGTTTTCAGAAAGGCCCAAATGGGCAGAAAAATGGGACAAAAAGGCCCAAGGGGAGTGCTTTGAACCTCCGCGCACCCCCCCCCCCCGCCGCTGCCTCGACAATCATTTTAAAGGTAATTTAATTTTTTTAAGTACTTAAAATTCGCAAACCTCCCCCCCGGACTGGACCAGACTGGGGGTGGTTCGAGGGGTGCCGGACCGAACTGGCCTGGTTCTGTTCGAGGCCAGTTCGGTCTCAAATCGAACTGAGCCAGGGTTCCGTGTACATCCCTAAAAGGAAGGCCTTTTAGGGGGGAAACCTCTAAACCTCAGAGGGTGGTTGGAACCTCTGCAGAACAACCCCCATGCCACTTTAGAGAAGACCCCCAGAGGGGTTAAGTTAAAAAGAAAAAGAAAGATTTTTTTTTTAAAAAAAAATGTTCATGGAATCCCCCCTAACCAAATCAAAGAGGAGGGGTGTGTCAAAGGGGGCCAAAACCAAACTGACCCAGTGTCAGTTGGTTTTGCCAGGTGGTTTTGTCCATACCCCTATCAAGAGAAATAACAAAAACTTCTTTAAATACATCAGAAGTGGGAAAACTGCCAGAGAGGTTGTTGGGTCGTTAGAGAATGAAAGAGTGAAAGGAATTATTAAGGAAGATATCAAGGTTGTAGAGAAGATAAATGAATTCCTTGCAACTGTCTTCATGGCAGAGGATATTAAGCATAAAGCTGTTCCTGAACAAGGCTTTTAGGGGATGGAGGCTAAAGAACTGAGTCAGACAGAAGTGACATGAGATGATGTTCTAAACTGTCTGGAAAAATTAAAATTTAACAAATTGCCAGGGCCAGATGGCATCCATCCAAGAGTACTCAAAGAACTCAAATGTGAAATTGCTGACCTCCTTGCTAAAATATATAACGTATCCCTGCAATCAGGCTCTGTACCAGAGGACTGGAAAGAAGAAAATGTAACACCGATTTTCAAAAAGGCATCCAGGAGCGATCCAGGAAATTACAGGCCAGTTAACTTAATGTCTGTTCCAGGCAAATTGATGGAAAGCATTCTCAAGGATAAAACTGTAAAGCACATAGAAGAACAGGCCTTCCTGGGGTAGAACCAGCATGGCTTCTGTAAAGGTAAATCTTGCCTCATGGACCTTTGAGCGTATCAACAGTCGTGTGGATAAAGGTGATCTGGTTGACATAGTATACCTGGACTTCCAAAAAGCTTTTGACAAAATTCCTCAACAAAACTCTTGAAAAAACTTAGCAGTCATGGGATAAGGGGAGAAGTACATGTGTGGATTGCTAACTGGTTGAAGGACAGGAGACAGAGGGTAGGTATAAATTGAGAGTTTTCACAAAGGAGGGAAGTAAGAAGTGGGGTCCCCCAGGGATCTGTACTTGGACAGGTGCTTTTTAATTTATTCATAAATGATCTAGAAGCAGGGTTAAGCAACGAGGTGGCTAAATTTGCAGAAGACACCAAACATTTAGGGTAGTGAAATCCAAAACAGATTGTGAGGAGCCCAGGATCTCTCCAAACTGGGTGAGTGGGCAACAAAATGGTAAATGCACTTCAGTGTTGGCAAGTGTAAAACGATGCAGATTGGGATGAAAAACTCAGCTTCACATATATGCCAATGAGATCAGAGCTGTCAGTGATTGACAGGAGAGGGATCTTGGGATCATGGTGGACAGCTCGTTGAACGTGTCAGCTCAATGGGCGGAAGCTGTGAAAAAGGTCAATTCCATGCTAGGGATCATTAGGAAGGGGATTGAAAATAAAACTGCTAATAGTATAATGCTTTATACAAAACTATGGTGCGGCCACACTTGGAGTACTGAATACAGTTCTGGTCAGCACATCTAAAGAAGGACATTGTAGAACTGGGAAAGGTGCAGAAGAGGGCAAGCAAGATAATCAGGAGCCTAGAGCACCTTTCTTATGAGGCAAGGGTACAATACCTGGGACTATTTAGTTTAGAAAAAAGACGACTGCAGGGAAACATGATAGAGGTCCAAAAACATGGAATGGAGAAAAGTGGATAGAGAGAAATTCTTCTCTCTCTCACATAACACTAGGACCAAGGGTCATCCCATGAAATTGATTGCCACGAAATTTAGGTTCAACAAATGGAAGTACTTTTTCACACAATGCATAATCTGCCACAAGATGAGGTGACAGCCAGCAACCTGGAAGGCTTTAAGAGGGATTTGGGTAACTTCATGGAGGAGAGGTCTATCAACGGCTACTAACTGGAGGTCTACAGGTATTGGAGGTCTATAGGCCACCTCCAGCCTCAGAGGCAGGATGCCTCTGAATACTAGTTGCAGGGGAGTAACAACAGGAGAGAGGGCATGCACATACTTCTTGCCTGTTGGCTCCCCAGAGGCATCTGGTGAACCACTGTGTGAAACAGGATGCTGAACTAGATGGGCCTTGCGCCTGATCCAGAAGGGCTATTCTTATGTTCTTATGACTCGGTAGCACCTCTCCCCACCTTGTGAATTGGGGGAATCCCACAATTGCTCCTCTGTCACCCACCCTCTGAGAAGGTTAGAAGGAAGAGCTGCTACTTCCACTCTGCACCACACTTTTCACCAAGTGGAAGGGTGAGGGGGATCAGCGGGAACACCATGAGGAAGCTACTGCAGGATTTTCTCCCAGGGCCCCCAGCACAGCCGCTGCTCTTGCTTGAATGATCCATTCTTCCATATGAGCCTGCCAATTTCTTAAGATGACTGCGGGGGGTGGGAGGGCTGTTGCATTTACTGTGTTTCTTTATTGCTGCCTTACAGTTTTATATGATGTTTTCTGATATGTTATCTATTATTTTAATTGTTGTAAGCCACTGAAGGCACTACAGGACCACCATCCTTGTCAAAGATGTGGGGAGGGCTTATTTTTGTGGCAAAGTATACCATAGCACCAGGGGCGTAACAAGGCTGGAGTGGGCCCAGAGACAAATTTTTTTAATGGGCCCGTCGCTGATACACACACTTCACAATATATAGTCATGTGACTTGCCTCTGGGGGGGGCCTCGAGGCGTGGGGTCCCCCAGGCAGCCGCCTCCCCTTGCCTAATAGTAGTTACGCCCCTGCATAGCACTAAGAACAGTTCTTATACCATTGCAAATGATGGAGAAGAAAAACATTGAAATGCAATAACTCCATCTCTCTCTCTCTCTCTCTCTCTCTCTCTCTCTCTCTCTCTCTCTCTCTCTCTCTCATGACACTGGCCTGGTTCCAAGACATTTAGGCTTTAAAGATCAGAACCAGCAGTTTGAATTAATCCTGGAAACACACAGGGAACCACTGAAGATATTGCAACAGCAACATCTTATTTATTTATTATTTCTCTCTGTAAACTGCCCTGAGCCATTTTTGGAAGGGTGGTATAGAAATCAAATCAAATCAATACATACATACATACATAGATAAATAAAAAACATCAAGGTCACATGGTTCTGCAAGCCATAAGCAATTGGGTTGCTACATTCTGAACTTACTGAAGCTTCTGAGCGTTTTAAAAGGCAGTATCAAGCACCATCCATTGCAGCCATCCAAGCATAACAAGGCATGGGTCACCATTAGGGATGTGTGAACAGGTTGGGTACCAAAGGCTCAGGGTCGAGATGAAGCACTCCTGGTTCGGCTTGACCACAGCCTGAATTCCCCGCAGCCCATTCAGAGGGTTCGCGAATGTTTTGTTTTGTTATTTTTTAAACTTTACCCCCTCTGGAGGGGTTCTCCGAGGTGAAGGGGAGGTCTGCGGAGGTTCTCCCTCCCCACTCTGGCCTTCCATCCTTCAAAAACCCACCCATTTGCCCCTCAGTAAGTTTAAAACAAAAATTTAAAAATTCACAAAAAACCCTGGACCAATCCAAACCCGGGGGGGGGGTTCAAGGGGGTGACAGTCTGAATTTGCCCAATTCGATTCAGGTTCGGTTCGGACTTGAACTGGACCAGACCAGCTGGTTCCACTAACAACCCTAGGCACCATAACCATAGCATTATCCTGGATGTAGTTAGCACATCACCATTTGAAGCTGGCCAGAAGCACTCCTGACCATGACTGACATTTGCATGTGCAGGTCAGAACTGGTCCAGAAACACACCCAAACCACATTCCCAAACTTTCAAGGGGAGTGTTACTGAGCAGCACAGGATGAATTATATTACCGGCTGAGGTCATTCACACAATCAAAAACTGTGATCTACCTGGGTTTGGGAGACGTGTGTGCTCCCAATTTTTGGTTGTGTGGAAACAAGGTGGGAGGAAAATCTGGTAGCTTTTCCTCCTACCTTGCTCCTACCCAGGTTTTCCCTCTTACCTTGCTTCCACACAACCGAAAATTGGGAACACACACAGCTCCCTAACCCAGGTAGAACACAGTTTTTGATTGTGTGAATGACCTCAATCATTGGTTCTACTGACCAGGAGCACTCCTGTCTTATCTGATAACACTTCAGCTTGTTTGCCTTCATCTAGTCCTTTATCACCCTTAGATGACAGTTCAAGACCTCGACAGCTTTTTGCATTCCTTTGTCAGTTATTATGTAGTCTGCCATCTTGGAAAATTCAGGTGTCTGCCATCTTGGAAAATTGAAGCAACAGGGGGAAAACCCACCTAAAATAAACATGTCTAGCCAAATCAGTTTTGAAACTACCTATTCAGAAACAGATATACCAGCAGGTTCATGCATATGATTAAATACTTCGTGTTGGGAGAAGGGGAATCACTTGTGACACATCTGGTTTTGGAGAGTGCAAAGACAGCCTCGGAAAGGAGTACTCAGTCCTGGGTGGATAGGTCACACACTTCCAAGCCACGCCTTCTTGCCAGGCTGTGGATGGCCAGCTCTTGCACCTGCAGATGCTAGAGCAAGAGAAAGGTGGAGTTCCACCAGCTCAGGACATCCTGAGGGGTCAGGTGTTCAAGTAGGCTGAGCTCAAGCTGCCTCTCCTTAAACATCCACCTACCCTCTTCACTCCGCTGGAAGAAAGCTGCAATCCTGCAGCACCTGTCCACAACAGCAGTCATGGCAGCAGCAGACTGGCGCTCAGTGCCTTCAGCAGGGATGCCTAACCTGGCCACAGCCCCAGAAGGGCCAAGGGTATCCCGCACAACCAGGTTCAGAGTGTACAGCACACAACAGATGGACACAAAATGAAGCCACTTGGCTGCCTTCACTTTGTTTGGACCATTGTCAGCCACCATGAACCCTCATTGAAGGTTTGGCTGCCTGGACAGCCATCCCTCTACCTGGTGATTCATGGCCACCAACGGCTCCTCTGCCACGTGGTTAGTGTCACCACCTACACATGCAGCAGAGCCCACCTTTACTTTGCAGCATGGGAGGGGCTGGTCAGTGGCCACATTACTAGCAGAGGATGTATCCTTGCTCTCCTCCTCCCACCAGTGCACTGTGAGGGACAGGAAATAAGCATACAGCCCACTGCTGCTGGTCTACAGATCAGCAGTGAAGTGCATGCTTGTGTCCGGTGCTGCTGCACAGAGCAGCCCCAACATGGTCTCCTTGCATGCCTGGTACAGGAAGGGCATCACTTGCCTGTTGAAGGTGGTGCATGAGGGAAACTTATCATCAGGGTCAAGCAGTCGAAGCAGCCAGCAGAAGCCAGCGTTCTCCATCACCTGGAATGGCTGGTTGTCCAAAGCAATTATCTCGGCAATGGCCCAGGTCATGAGATGAGGCTTTGGGTGATATGACTGCTTGCCCACTGACTGCACCCACGGCACAGGCAACTTCTCCTGCTTGGAAGCAGGAGAAGCTGCCTTGCCTCAAATTGAGGGTGCATCAGGCCTATTGGTGACAGCAGGAGCAAGGGCCCCCAGGTGATGCTGTTGCAGGTGCTTCAGCATCTCCAATGTCCCAAATCGCTTAGGGTCCTTCCCCATGCTGACCCGTGCCCTGCAGTGAGTGCAAACAGCATGGTTTGCATCACCAGGGATGAGCTCAGTGGTACCACACCATGCTGCCATGGGAACCAATCCAACCCCATTTCCATGGTGGTACTGGGGCTACTGTTTCCTTCTGGGGGACCACCAACAGCATCACTCTCAGTCTGGGGCTGCAAAGGTCCAGGAAGCAGAAAGACTTCCTCCTTCTCCTCTTCATTCTCAGACCTGGGGGGGGTCGCTTCTTCCCTGAAGACCCTCCCCTGAAGTCTACCTCAGCCACCTGCTGCACTGCAGGACCACCCTCCTTGCCAAGGAAAGGTGAGCCTGCATGCAGGCACAGCAGTGGGGACAACACAGGGTGTAAGCCGCTCGTGCTGTCACCCACCACGACCAGCATCACCCCTCCCTCTGATTGCCACTCTGCTCCTGACTCTGCCTTACACCCTCCTGGACATCATGGGGGCGGGGTTAGGTTCAAGCCCTAACGACTCTGATGGGGGGGGGGAGAAGCAACTTTAAGGTGGGTATTTTTTAAAAGGGGGTGGCCTTTTTATGCTGTGTGTGCCACACACATTGCTATCTACAGCACTGTAGTGCACACACAGAAGCTAGAAAAATCAAATCCTCACAAATAAAGAAGCAGGCTTTATGTGGGAGGGGTGGTGGTGGAAGGGAATGAGCAACAATAGTGTAAATCTAAGAAAAGGGAAGGGAAGAGAAGGGAAAGGGAATTACTGTGACCTCTCATAACCTACCCCTCCTGTCCTACAGTCCTAGTACATAATCCCTTCCCCAAACTGAAGTGTGCCATCAAGTCGATTTCGACTCCTGGTGCCCACAGAGCCCTGAGGTTGTCTTGGGTAGAATACAGGAGGGGTTTACCATTGCCTCCTCCTGCTCAGTATCAGATGATGCCTTTTAGCATCTTCCTATATCACTGCTGCCCAATATAGTACCAGAGGATTCGAACTGGCAACCTTCTCCTTGTTAGTCAAGCATTTCCCCACTGTGCCACTTACAGTGACTCCCCAAACTAGGCTCTATTTAAAGAACTCTAACCTGACCAAGGGTGGAGTCTTACCTTCTGGTGCCTTCTGCTGGAGTCTGGCCAGGTGCTGCTCTCAGAGGCACTTGGGCCGAGCAGACACAAGGACTCAAAAGCTGGAGGTAGGGCAAGCCAGCACCAGACGGTCACCCACCCTCCCACTCACCCCAAAAATTGAAATATCAAAAGATGAGGGGGGCAAAAAACACTGAGGTAACAAAGAGAGCCTGACAGATTGGGCACCAGACAGAAGTCACAGAACAGACCAGCCTACAAAAACAAAAAAAAGAAATCCAATCCAGGCACACACAAAGATGCAACTTGGAGCTGCAAAAGGGAAAACAAAAAACAGCCAGAACAGCACTCCAGTTATTAAAGCCAATGGGGTCTGGCTACAAGAATCAGAAAAATCAAGAGAAGAATAAGAAAAATCCACAGCAGCTCCCAGTTAAAGCCACTGGGGCTGCTGGTACAATTTTAAAAAATAGAGAGAGAGAAAAGCAGTTGGTTGGCACTGCAAAAGAGAGAGGGGGGGGGAGGGCCAGCACTGGCACTCTCTGTCTCTCTCTCCACTGGGCCAGGCAGGCCTGAGGCCACCACCACCAGTCTGCTCTGCTGCAGTGAAGTCTCTCTCTGATCATTCCTTTGATGTACCTTCTTCTTCAAGAGAAGTACACTACAGGGCTCTCTGCTTCCCAGTCCCCTTAAAAATATATTTGAAATCCTTCCTTCGGCTGTCCCCTTCCCATCCAGCTAATGGGGGCACAGTTGACCATGACAAGCCCATTGACCATTTGTATGGTAACAAGCCAACCAAGAAGCAAGGAGATCACAAGCCAGTCAGAAGCCATTGCCAGGAAACCAATCAGCAAGGGAAAAACAGTCATCCAAAATGGCGCTCGTAAGATCGAAATGTTCCAATATAAACAGGGTTGTTCTACTCCGAGTTTGAAAAAGGTCATTTTTTAAAAGAATGTTCTGTTTTGAGCTCAAAATGGCCCATTTTAAGTCAGATCATTTTGCTAATCACACGTCTTACACATCCCTAGTTAGTATTTTTGCTTTCAAACCATGTCAGAAAAATGGGTGTGAGTTGGGGTGTTTTTTTCAGATGAAGTTGTTTTAGCTGCACACCTTAGGTCAAGACTGCACAAATTTGGTCCTCCAGCTGTTTTTGCATTACAACTCCCACCATCCCCAGCCACAATGGCCAATAGTCAGTTATGATGGGAGCTGTAGTCTAACATCTGAAGGAGGGACAAAGTCATTTAGGTGAACTGACAGCTTTTCCTGAGTTTTATTCCTGGATCCAGCCCAAACTGCTGACTGGTCCTGTCCGGAACTGGTCCTGTCCCAAACCACTGGGCTCCTTCTCTAGCCACACAGTCACATACCAGAACTGGTAGTCCTAAACCGAGACCATATAATTGCTTTGAACAGCTCAACATCCTCCACTGAACAACATCCACCATGACCATAGATTTTGACACCACCCAAAAGGAATGAATTTCACAGCTTAAATGCCGTTTTAGCATTGAGCAAAGCTGCATCAAATAAAAATTAACTGCTGCATCACCATCTAGAAAAGCATCCAAATGGCTAGACCAGGCAATTTTATACTCCATCTGAATTTATGCAGGCATGATACCTACACTATGCATGAAACTTTCACTATCCATAACAATCTGATTCTTTTCTTTAAGCCTCTTCAGTTTCAGAAAGCTTCAGTTTGCTTTCCTGTTCAGGTTTCCGACTGCCACTTCTAATCCTCATTTTTATTCCTGCTTGTTGGTCATCTGATCTCTTTGATCCTCTGAAGCGGGCCATGAACTCTGATTTTATTCAGATTGGAATCTAGTGTCAAGAAGTGGTGTTTTCTTTCCCCTGTGGTTTTTGCAGTCTCTAGCACATAGGAGCCTTTCCCCACCCCCAAATTCTTCAATAGCTTCATTTATAATATGAGGAGATTATGCCCATTTCTCAGTGCAAAAGAAACCCATCCAGCACTAAACATTTGTGGCAAAAATCTTCAGCTATGGAGAAAATGGATTTTATTTTTATCTTATCTTTCCTTTAAAAAATAGATAAGATAATGACTAAACAATATGGCAGAACATGGGAGACCATATTAAATACATTAAAACAACAGTCTGCAAAATAAAAATAAAATAAAATAAATCTGCATCACTGGTCCAATACAGCATGGTGAAACATGGCCCGTTTAGTACCATCCACACTGCTGTCTCAAACACTGCCTGCACTATTTCAGAACAGGGCTGTTCTGCTCAAAATTGTATCAAAACATGAGTGCAGCACAGCATGGAGTGCTGGAATTGCCCACATTTTCCTGCACTGCATATGGTCCAGTGTGTCTAATTATAAAGTCATTATAAAGTTTACTAATGGTGAGATCAATTTCAAGGCTCAACATGTTCGGCAACATTGAGAGGGCAGCATAAGAGCTTCACCGTCACAGAGAGGCTGCTGAAAAGCTCAGCCAAAAGCTTGTTCTATGGCTGAGTATAAACAGAGAGGAAAGAGGACAGATTTTTGCTGATTTCTCCTCCCTCCTAAATTGCTTTTTGGCTTCCAGAAATATATCCTTGGTGGCTGCCTGACTCACGGGGACATATTTCTGGAAACCAAAAGGAGGAGAGGGAGGAGAGACCAGCAAAAATGTCCCCCTTCTCCCACATGTGCTCAGCTGTGGGACAAGCTTTTGGCTCAGCTCTTCTTTGAGCCAATTCATTGAATGGGCCATGGATGAAGATCAGGGCCTTTCCTAGATGGCAGTCTTATCTTGCTTCACAATGCTAAGTGCCAGTGCACGTTCATATGTGGGGGCAGGGGATTTACATCAATGTCAGTGCGGAGGCTGCAAGGTGCCGTTCATACATTGTTTGGCTTTTTTTCTTGCAGATTGGAGGTTAGCATGCTGTATCTCCATGCTAAAATGTTGCTGTTTTAAAGACAATTTTGGGGTATGCTCTGGAATATCCTGTTTCTTCATTGCTACCACCATCACACCCACTGCCTTCTGTTTCCTCCTTCCTCTTCCACCTCCTCCTCATCTTGCTTCCTCATCTTGCTTCCTATCAGGGCTGTGGGTTCATTTAAGACTATGCATTAGGGTGTGCACGGAACCGGCTGGTCCGGTTTGAGTCCAGACTGGACCCAGACTGGGCCAGTTCCATCCGGCACCCCCTCAACCCCCTCTCTCAGTTTGGATCAGTCCAAGGTGGTGGGTTGTGAACCTTTTTAGGTGAAAAGGTTTTTTTAAATAAAAAGGCCCCGTTCGGCCGCTCTTTGGCTCATTTGGGCCTTTCCCCCAGCGCGGCAACCATTTTGGAGCCCGCTGCACCTGCACAATGGGCCTGTGTGTGTTAAAAAACTTTTTAACACAAAACAAAAGCACAGCTTACGTAAATGCCTTCAGCAACACCACAGAATCAGTCACAAAGTCACAGCACCAACACAGAAGAAACACAAACCACAGATTTCCTTCCTTGGCAAGAACTGCCACATGCAATGTTGCTAGGGTATGCCGAAGTCAAACAAGGTTCACACAGATTGAGAAAATTATCAAATGTTAGAGTTGGGAGGGACCTTGGAGGTTGCCCAGTCCCACCCCTTGCCCAGTGCTGCAGCATCCTTGACAGAGGCCTGCCAGCTTCTGTTGGGAAGCCTTAAGTGAATGGAAAGCCCACCACTGTACAAGGCAGGTTGTTCCATTGTCCAATAGCTCTTACAGTTATCAGTTCTTCCTCATGTCTAGCCTGAATCTGCTTCGTGATCATTTCAACCCATTGATTCTAGTCCTGCCCTCAGAAGCAACACAGAAAACAAGTTTGCTCTGTCTTCTATGAGTCATCCCTTCACATATCTGAAGATGGCTACCCCATCTCTTAGACCACCTTCAGACATCAGGCCAAACTGGAAGCGAACTCAACTCCGGTTCGTCCGCCCATGATATCCGCTTTATTGGAACCCTAGTTCCTGGACCCAACTGCTGTTCTCATTTTGTGCCCAAATCTGGGAATGAACCCTCGGTTTGTAGTGAGTTCCGCTCACCCAATCGAGGGTCTGTTCTCTCCTCCATTAGGTATGGATTGGGATTTCAGCCCAAACCAGAGGTAAGGGAGGAAGCTCCTCCCATGGGCTCCTCCTGCCCCCTTTGCTGGCTCCCAGACTTCAGATTCTGAACATCTGGGAGCATGGTGGGGGGGAGGTGGATGGAGGCAAACTGCGGGTCCATTGGTTTGCCATTGTGTCCAAAGGGGGCCTAAGCCTTCTCTTCTTCAGGCTAACCATTCCAAGCTCCTTTTACCTTTCCTCACAGAACTTGTATTCCCCTCCCCTGCTACCTGACATGTAAAATAGGCTTCTTAGCCCACCCTGAGGGTATGTGAGAACAGTTGAATAGATCAGTCAGCCTCCCTGATGTGAGCAGCAAAAACCTTTTTTTCACTCTGCTACAGTGGGGAGGGGGGAGTTTGCTCTACTCCAAAAGTGCAATACAAAATTGCCTCTATGATACATGTGGTAATGGACCATTTTTTCCCCTCCTTTAAAAAATCTTTAAAGGTAAAATGTGCCATCAAGTCGGTTTCAACTGCTGGTGACCACACAGCCCTGTGGTTGTCTTTGGAAGAATATGGGGGTGGTGGGAGAGAAGTGCTTACCATTGCCTCCTCCCATGCAGTAGGAGATGATGCCTTTCAGCATCTTCCTATATTGCTGCTGCCCGATATAGGTGTTTCCCATAGTCTGGGAGCTGAGCCTAAAACAAATCTGACCAGCAAAAAGGAGAGGTGGGAGCAGGGAGGATAGGGAGGAGAAAGAAAATAAATATTATTTGCAGGGAGGACTGTCCCTTTCCATGCTACGTGCTGAGAGCATTGGAGACAATTTGGGGATGAAGTGAAGAGCTCTGCAAACCCTCATGAGGTCTTTCTCTCCCCTCTCATCCCCACTTTGAACAGGTTAATGCTGCTGGCTAGGCTCCTAATAGCCATGCCAGGAGGACATTTTTCACTTCAGAGAAGGCTGCACAGAGACTGGGAGACCATTCCATTCCCTCCCTCCCTTCCCCAGCATACTGCTGTTTTTCTCTTACTTTGCCTTTTATCCAAAGTGTTCAGCAGCAACACAATAACAAGTCTTTTGGGTTGAGTAGATGATAGATGAGTGCAAAAACACACTAGGGATGTGTGGAACCTTTTGACAGTGAAACATTTTTACTTGAAACGGGCTGGATTGAGTGTTTTGAGCTCAAAACAGAACATCTTTTAAATAAAGGGCCTGTTTCGAACTTGGACCAGAACAACCCATTCCAATTGAAATGTTTCAATGTTGCGAGCACCATTTTGGAGACCTGTTTTTCCCTTGCTGACTGGTTTTCTGGCACTGGCTTCTGAGTGGCTTGCTATCTCCTTGCTTCTTGATTGGCTTGTGTCACGGCCCGATCTCAACCAGTGCTGTGGTTTTAAGCTCCATCACTACCACCAAATAGACCATTATATTTTCTCTGGCTGAGTCTACTGAAACAGCCTTCCAAACCTGTGTTTCATTCAAAGTTAAATTCAAAGTGCAGAAAAGCTTCTAGCAGGGGTTAGAGAAAACAGACAGAAGCTACAGATTGTTAAATTCACAAAGAGAAATTTTAATCTAAAACAGTTCAATTCAAAACAGTAGTTCTTTTGTAAAATTTAGTATAAAGAAACAGCAGCCATATGAGCATAAATAAACAAATAAAATGGGAGAAAAACACATCCAATCTAACCTGCATCTAATACTGTGCCTTATCCCACAGTTCTTACCAGGAGTTTTCTTATAATCACCTCTAATCAGCTTCTGCTGTGTGAGCCTGGCTTTTCCCCTTGCTCAGCTTCAGGTCTGGCTCTTCCATTGTCCCCACACCCCAGTCCCAAGCAGTACGTAGACACAATAGACTTGGGTAAAAGGGCCAAATTTTATTGACGTGGTACAATCAGCAAACTGTGTGAAGCAGATTACACCCCACTTGCAGTGTGGGCCTAACCAGGCTGGTTTTAGACATTGCTGTCCCTGCCTGTGCCCCAAAATGGGCGACACACCCTGACTCAGGATAGAAGCAGGATAAGCCCACTTCATCCCCCTCCTTGTCACACAGTATCAGGGCAACTCCTAGGGCTTCACACCACCCAAGCCGCACAGCCTTTGATGCGTATGAAGCAGGTTTCCTGGTGAATCTAAGCCCCTGAGCCACCAAGCCTCTAAGGACTGATTGTCCGATCCACTTTTTCCAAACTGCCCAAGGATGCTCACCAACCTCAAACCCATGTGCACCTCCACCCAACCTGCACTGTACTTGTATGGTTGACCTAACTAAGAACTAGGAGACACAGTAGGCAAAAAGACCCCCCCCCCCAGCCCAGCCAATACACCAAGGGGCAAAAATTCTTGGCCCCCAAAAGGATGACCAGCAGAAGCCTGTTCTGTGCCTAGGGGAGGGAGGGAGGGGAGCTGGCCACGTGGAAAGGGCAGAGGGAGTGAGGGAGCCACTAGAACAGCATGCGGTCCCCGCCTTCTGCTCGGCCCCAGCCAATAGGAGCCCTCCTAGGGACTGAGCTGGGGGGTGGGACAAAGGCCCATCCTCAGCATGAGGCTGCAGTCTGGGGGCATTCTAATATATGAGGTTCAATTCCAGACTCTTTCTTCAGCTGCTTTGAGGGTTTTCAGCTTAAATCTCCTAGTGATTTCTCAGCTCTTAATTTCAGCTCTTCTCTCCTGGCTCTCCAAGACTGAGACTCCAACTTGAACTAACTCTCTGCTGCAGGCAAGCCTCCTTTTATTCTCTTTTCCCTGTCCACATTTTTCTAAACAAACCAATAGGGACAACTAATTCCCTCCATTATTTTAAAATATACCCAATCAAATCAAACCCTCTCTCTTTCCTCCAAAGGTTAACCAATAAAACTCATTTCCCTCCAAACCAAATGTAGAACAAGAGTTGTGAACTTTTGATCTCTGCGCAGCATTTTAACACAGAACATAGGGAGCAAGCAAATACATATGCAGTACAGAAATCTGTAACACAAAAAGAGGAGGCTCAGACCTCAACCCTTCACAGCTTGTTTTCATACAAATCAAGTATTTTCATGGGCAACTGTGACCCCACTGGCTGGGAGGAGGGAGGGGGGGAACACAAAAGTAAGGAATTTCAAAATGTATGCAAATGGAGAAGCACAGATAGTCCTTATACAGTGCTTCTGTTGAAGAAGATGAAACATCAGGAGGAGAGGAGAGGAGAGGAGGTGAGGTGGGTAGGTTGGATTTTGTCATTTTCTTTTCTCAGCACTGAGTATAATATGCTGTGCTATTGCATTTTGGACTTGCATTTTGGGTGGTTTGAATTCCCCTTTGTCCCCTATGGCCGAAACACACGAAACATTTTGAGTTGGACTGGACCAGTTGGACTGGACCAGATGTTTCAAAAGAATATTTTGGCAATTTGGATTTCATTTTGGGCTTGAAACAGACAGGAACAGTTGTTTCAAAAGAATATTTTGGCCATCTGGATTTCATTTTGGGCTTGAAACACAACACAACATCTGTTTCATGCACATCCCTAAAACACACATACTACATAGAATCCTACCACCCAGCAATGCTCTTCTTGAAGCCACTCAGGAAAGGGATCCAAGCAGCCCACCTCCAGTACATCCCTTGTGTGGGTCTGGTGGTAGGTAGCATTCATAATGCCCTACTACCCAATCCACATTGATGTCACAGGCTTGCGACGATCTATTTGAACTGCGCAGGCGCACTTCGCAGTGCTTTTCCACTAAGCTATGGTCCCATCCCAAGGCCCATAATCCAGTATCTTGTTTCCAAGAGTGGTCAGTCAGATGTTTCTGTGATTGCAGGCATAAAAGCAACCACCCTCCCTTAGTGTTTGTCACCCAATATGTCATATTCAAGGATATCCTGCCTCTTCCATTTAGCTATCGTGTGGCTAGTGGTCACTGATAGATCTATCCTCCATTAATTTGTTTATCTCCCCCCACCCTCTTTAAAACCATCTCAGCTGGTAGCCAGCACTACATTCTGTGGTGGGAAATTCCATAAATTAATGGTCTGTGATGTGAAGTTTCTTGGGTCTGTCCTGAATCTATTGCAGTCCAATTCACATTATGAACCTGAAAGCTAAGGTTATGGAGAAGGGAAGGAAAAACATATTTTACATGCAGACACCACCACCCACTTAAAATAACACTAAATTTATGGCATTCTATTTTTAAAGTTAGTGGGGGGAGGGTCTTTCCCCCTAACTTTAAACCTTTTTTCTAATTTAACAAATAGAAACAGAAAGTGCGATATTTCCAAAAAAAGGTTTTGTTGATATTTCAAAATACATATATTTAAAAAACCCCTACAAAACTAAAAAAAAAATGCATGAGACACACTCAAAACGGCAGTAGCCATTTTGGCTCTATTTTCTAATCTTTTCATTTCAAAATTATTTTTATATTGAGAATCGGTCTTGTTAAAACTCTAATCCTTATACTCAAGTTTTTTTACATATTTTTAAAATGTTTTTATTATTCAGTAAGTTAGGTCATGGGGGTCGGGGGGCATGAGAAAAGAAAAATAGCCTATGGATACAGAATGTAAATGAAAAGAAAAAACAACAGATAAAGAATTAAACAATTTGGTGTTTCAAACAAACAAGAAATTTGTTTTTTAAAATGCGACCTTGATGGATAAACCAACCAGCAGAAATAATTGTATTTTTATTTTAGCATACTATGTTTCATTATCTGATTAGCTGGGATTTCTCTTATTTATACTTGCAGACTAACACTTGTACAACTAGGCATAAACTCCTTTGTACCTGATTTTAGATAAGTTTAGAATGGAAGTAAGCAATTTGCATTACAAGGGTGTTACTTATTCCTTGTTCCATGTAGTTAGCAAAAGTAGATGGTATTTCTAATGGGGACCTTCCAATCTGAGCAGTATATTTCAAGGTTTTTAAATGTATACTTTCCCCAAAGAATGTACATGGAGAGTTGCAAGCTATCACATTTCACTGACTTCTACAGTAGTGAAATTACCTTTATTAGCAAGTCACTAATGAAGACCTTGGAGCTGAAACACATCTGACATTTCTTAATATGAAGTTCCTTTATTTGTACTCAGGGTGAGCAAAACTCCATCTAACTGGGCAAAGAGGCACCTTTTTAACGTGGTGATTCTCTTTATTTAGCAGGGGGAGAATAACTGGCCCTATCCACCCCCAGCACAGTACCTCCAGTGACTGTTGCTGGTGCATATCTTATGTTTCTTTTTAGATTGTGAGCCCTTTGGGGACAGGGATCCATCTTCTTATTTATTTATTATTTCTCTGTGTAAACCGCCCTGAGCCATTTTTGGCAGGGCAGTATAGAAATCGAATAAATAAAATAAAAGAAATAAATAGACTGTGCTAATGGATTGCTCTTTGCTTTAAGTTTGAAAAAATAGATATACTATGGATTTGCTCTGTGATACTTTATTATTGTGCAGTTTTAATCAATGTCTGCTCATTCTTCCAAAACACCAAATAGTTTGCTGAACTCTGCCTAGATCTTTTTTGTGCATTTGTTATTCTGTGAGGCATATGAACCGATATGAAAAGTATTGACACTTTTTAAATTACAGATGTATGAATGTTTATCCCATGCCAATTTGCAATGAACACCTGAAGGATTGAAATATAGCAGATTCAGCCTTGTTTTTAAAACACTGATAACAGATGGCGCATCATGAAGGGAGAATGGAAAGACGCAGTAATCATGCAATAGTCTAAAACATGGAGGGCCCCAATTCAGAGTTCATGGTTCTCTGCAAGTCAGCTGGGGAGCCACTCCGTTTAGTCGCGTCTTCCTCTTCCGGACAAATGGTCAGCTTTCCTGTTGATATCTATTGGGGTGAAAGCCATCCTTCTTCAGTTACAGACAGACAACTAAGTGATGAGACCAGTGCTCTTTAAGTCATCCTGACAGTTGATTAACAGGAGCATATGATCTTGCTCACAGTCCTACAGTTTTATTTGTAAGAGCTTGGGAAATGCTGCGGTTTGTTCTTATAAGTAGCTGCTATTTCCTAGATGCCCAGCTGCTGCGAGTAAGGGGATGGGAACAAAGTCAATTATGCAAGTGTGCCATCTGCTGTTCAGAAGCATGTATGAAAGCATTCCGGTAGCACTGTACAGTATCTGTATAGGATATTTTTGGACATGGAGACTAGGGCAGGGGTTCCCAACTGGTGGTACTCCAGGTGCTGATGAACTACAATTTATTGTAGCTGGGGAAATGGGAGTTGTAGTTCAGCAACATCTGGCATCCCACAGGTTGGGAACTCCTACTGTAGGGCATTTTTTGCAGTGAACTGTGCCATTTCAGGGGGCATGAAGTCGTCTCTGAAACAGCAGCATTCCAATTGGGGGCAGGGGAGTTTTTCTGCAACTAAATCTTCCCCCTCCCTTTTGGGTAAAGCACTTGCCAAGAAAGTAGGAGGGATCACACTAGGCTAGGCATATAGGCTAGTGAATGGGCATTTGCCACTCCAGAAAAGATGACCCACAAAACCCCTCCCCTTTTCTTGGCAAGCACCATTTTGCAAAGAGTGGGGAAGAACTGCCCTGTGGCTTTAAAATAGATGGCTCACAGCACAATGTGCAACACAGTCTTCTCCCCTCCCTTGGCAAGTGCTTTTCTGGAGAGAGGGAAGGCTTACATGCTAGGCAGCCTCCTTATAAATGGCAATTGTCAATTCAAAAGGAGGCAAATATTTCCACCTGTACACAAACCCCTGGAAAGATTGCCAAAACTGGAAGCTTCTTTTTACGGATATGAAATGTACCATGAAGTGGCAGGGCCTCTACTTCAGCTCGGCCCTACTTGATACAGTCTAGCTGTTCCAACTTGATCCACAATGAGGTTAATAAAGTTAATGGATTTGTGCTTCTTTACAAAGTGCATTAGAGATGTAAAAAGTGTGCTCCTTACCTGGAAAAATTTTCATCTCAATAGATACTTTACCTTTAGTACATGTTGCTGGTTTTCATTGTTGTTATTCTTTAATACTACACCACACTGAATGTTGAGTAAACCCCATTCTCTACATGTGCATTTCACTTTCCCCCAGCAACGCTACTTTCTGGCATCAACTGTGAAAATATCGAACCAAAATCAGTTCAGAAAATCTTCTCCTTTGCATGGGTTAAGAAAGTTACTTTTCAGTCTTTTATGTGGAGGACAGTATAGAAATTTCTTTAAGGCCTCCTCTGCAAATAGGGTATTGAATAATTTCCAAGTATTTGACATAATAGTTGCCATTGTGGCAATATTTGATATTTCCCGTTATTTGAGACAAATACTGGTATTCTGCATTTGATTACCGTTGTTGGAACTTTGACAACTGACATGTTTGATGTTTGGCATGTGGTATTTGAGATCTGACAGTACTTGCTATTTATTTATTTATTTTGTATATTTATATACTGCCCCATGTGGTTGCTAAGAGTTGACACCAACTTGACGGCACTTAATCAATCAATTGATCAATACAAAAAAGTCCCTGGGCGGTTCACAATACAAAACTATTAAAACATTAACATAATTATAACAATTGAAAATACAATAATAATTGCAAAACCAATGCTTTAAAACTATAAACTAAAAGCCTGACTAAACAGGGTTTTTTTTAGGTCCTTCTTAAAAATATTCAGAGAAGGGAAACTTTAATTTCATTAGGAAATGTGTTCCAGATTCCCGGAGCAACTCTAGAAAAGGCCCAGTTTTGAGTTGCCACCAACCGAATTGGTGGCAACCACAACCAGGCCTCAACAGATTATCTTAATAGGCAGTGGGGTTGATGAAGAAGAAGGCACTCTCCTTCTTCTTGGACCCAAGCAGTTTAGGGCTTTGTAGGTAATAACCAGCCCTTTGTATGTTACCTGGAAACTTATTGGCAGCCAGGGTAGTTCTTTTAAAATGGGTTTAATATTATATCTTTGGGCAACCCCTGAGACCAACCTGGCTCCTGCATTTTGTACTAACTGCAGTTTCCGAACTGCGTATAAAGGCAGCCCAACATAGAGCGCATTGCAGTAGTCAAGTCTGGATGATACCAGTATATGCACCACTGTTTTAAGGTCATTTATCTCCAAAAATGGCCATAACTGGCGAATCAGCTGATGCTGATAGAAAGCACTTCTGGCCACTGCCTCAGCCTGAGAAATCAGGGAAGTACTCCCAGACTACATACCTGCTCTTTCTGGGGGAGTACAACCCCGTCCAGAACAGGCAGATCTAAACCATTTCCGATGTCTCAACCTCCCACAATGAGTACCTCCATCTTGCATGGATTCAGCCAGTTTGTTCTCCCTCAACCAGCCCATTACCACCTCCAGGCTGGCATTTACAGAAGTTAGGCCATTTCCTCATGAAGCTGACATGGAGAAATAGATTTGGGTGTCATCAGCATACTAATAACACCCTGCACCAAACCTCCTGATGATCAGTTTCATGTAGATGTTAAAAAGCATTGGAGACAGTATGGAGCCCTGCAGGACTCCATACCAGAGCTCTTGTTTTGAAGAGCAACAGTCTCAAAGCAACACCATCTGGAACTCGAGAGGTAGGAGCGGAACTACTGCAAAGCCGTGCCTCACACTCCCAACCCCTTCAGGAGAGATCCGAAAGGATCAACAGAGTCACACTCCCCCTGTCAATTCCTAATTGGAGATCATCCAACAGGCAGACCAAGGCCATCCAAACCCCATAGTCTGCCCGAAAGCCAGTTTGAAATGGGTCCGGATAATCAGCTTCCTCCAAGACAGCTGTTGCTGATACACCACCATCCTCTTGATCACCTTGCCCAACTATGAGAGGTTGGAGACAGGCCTATAATTTAGGGATGTGCGAGCAGGTTTAGAACCAAACCAGTTCAGTTCGAAGGCTCAGGTTCAAGCCAAACCACCTCCAGTTTGGACCAACCCTGGATCAAACCCTACCCCCTCCTATTAGATGGGTTCACAGACCTTTTACTAAAATATTAATATATTTAAGCTTACCCCCTCCAGGGGGCTTCTCCAAGGCAGCAGGGGGATCCACAGAGGTTCCCCCTACCCGCTGCCAGCCTTTCTCCTCTCAAAAAAAGGCCCTGTTCAGTCATTCTTCAACCCATTCAGGCCTTTCCCCCGGCACGGCAGCCATTTTGGACACCGCCATGCCCATGCAATGGACCTCTGCATGGGGCATGACCCAGGCCACACAGAGGCCCATTGTGCAGGTGCGGCAGCCTCCAAAATGGCCATCATGCCAGGGGAAAGGCTGAAGAATGTCCAAATGGGACCATTTTTGAGAGGAAGAAAGCTGGTGGGGGAAGGGGAACCTCTACAGACACACACACACACACACACCACCTTGAAGTTTAAAAAATAATTTAAAAATAATTTATTATTTTAGTAAAAGGTCTGCAAAACCCACCCACCCACCCCCGGACCAGACCAGACCGGACCAGACTGTGGGGGTGGGTTTCGAGGGGGTGCCGGACCAAACTGGCCCAGTCCAGCTCAGACTCGAACCGAACCAGGCCATCTGGTTCCATGAGCACCTTTATTATAATTGCCTAATTCTGAGGGATCCAATGCAGGCCTCTTCAAGAGTAGTCTAATAATTGCCTCCTTGAGACAAGGAGGCATCCTGCCCTCCCTCAGAGAAGTATTAGAGATCTTAACAAGGCCCTCACCAATAACCTTATTACTATTAGATTGTATAAGCCATGTTGGGCAAAGGTCAATAGAGCAGGTGGTGAGGTGCAGTGTCCCAAGTATCTTGTCCACATCCTTGTGAACTGAAATTGATCCAATTTACCCACAGAAGAGGAGTTGCTGGACACCTCCACAATAGGCACTGCAGTAACTGTAGAGTCTAGTTCAGCTCGAATATGAGAGATTTTATCTGCAAAAAAACCCTCATTTAAAATGTCAGAACGGGTAACTGATGGATCCAAATACTCATTCAGGGGAGGAGGGGTATATACTAGCCCTCTCACAACCCTAGACAACTCTGCTGGACGTGAGCTTGCAGAAGCAATGTGGGCAGAAAAGAACAGTTTCTTTGCTGCACGCATTGCCAGAGCATCGATCTTTAAATGCGCTCTGTGTTTTAATCTGTCAGATTTGAGCTACTTGTGCTCGAGTCGTCTACCTTGCTGCTTCAGCCCCCATAGTTCTTCCATATACCCAGGGGCTAATTTAGCAGCTGGTCAGAGAGGGCTCTTAGGAGCAATCATGTCTATTGCCCTAGTATGTCAGTAGTCAATAGTATTTTATATACAACTTCTAATATTTTACTTTCAGTATTTGGGAGATTATTCAGTCCTTCTCCATAGCCATCACCTCATGTTCATAGAGGGGTGTACTTGCAGTGGGATTTCCATGCCAGTAGCCACTGTGCACCACCAGATCCTCCTGTGCACACAGAACCATGCACATGTATACTGAACAATTGTGCCTGCATTGCTATATACAGGTTTGGGACTGGATCTTCCTTTTGATTAGTTACCTGACAGTCTGTGAATATATGTTATTCTATACATATTTGACTCAGAATGCACTCTTATTGTGTGTGTATCACATCCAATATATACATTGTTTGGTAGGTAATAGTCATGGTAGTAGTTTGCAATACCGGATTTGAAAGAAGAGAAGTGTTAGGGCTCCTGGAATACACATCCTGCAAACTGGAAGTCTGTGTATATGGCCACACCCTGTCGTATGCCTAATCCCAAATGCATACGGTCTGCCTTTAGTTGGTCGGAGTGACAGAAATGCACTTTGTGCATGAACCCTATTCTTGATGAACAATTCACATATTCCAGGGCAAAACTAGGGATTTCAACATACGGTTCCTCTCTAAGCGCTGTGGCTTAGGGCTATTCGGAAAGCTTATTTATTCCAGCTTCAGTGCAAATTTCAACAGGAGATGTAATGGGTCATCTTATCAATGTTCAAAGTATGACACATAAATTCTTAGTGCCATCTGCTAGCAATCTGTGAAAAAGTTGTGTCTTTTCAAATTAATTGTATTCTAACCTGAAGACATGGCTTTTTCCACAGATTGCCAGCAGATGGTACTAAGAACATATGTGACTTAGTTTCAGCATCATCTAGACAACCCGCTACATCTCCCATTAGAACTAGTGCTGAAGTTGGAACAAACAACTATGAGTCCTCGAATGGTGTTAAGCTACATTTGGTATTTATTCTTGACATCAACACTGACTTGAAAGTTGATACTTATAATGAAACATTTCCTTAAACAGCTGAGTACAATCAATCAAGAGACTGCCCACCAAGATGAAGAGCTGAAAATGTTGTCAAATTTAAAATTCTGGGATAAATACTGATTTTTGCAATCTGAAATCTCGGTTACTGCTGAAATTTCAAAGTTTTGTTTCAGCTTTACTACAAATGCCCTGTCAGAAGCAGAAGTGGGCTCTCTGATATGCTTGACCATTAGATGAAGGAGCGTCAGGCACTGGCCTATTCAGGTATGGCCAAGGGCCATACCAAGGGACTTATCAAAGGGCCCATGGCAGACCCCTGGCAGTGGCCACTAGGACCACAATGCACTTCCAATGATGTCAACAGTAGTGTGATAAAACACTGAAGCCTTTATTTAATTGGTTCAGTGAGGAAAGATGAACCAGTATATCAAGTATATACCATGTTCAGAATCTGCTCTTAGTTTTTTGAGCTGTGCTTTGGTGAGCATTCATGCATGTGGAATAGGGCTTCTCAAAAGTTGCCCCCAGATTGTGAAAGACTTTCTGAGAGGTGGTCCGCTCTCTCCCCTCACTCCTGGCCTTTTGAAGATGCCTGAAAGCATTCCTTTTTATATTAGTCTTTGGACAACAGGAGGTTGTTTTTTATTGTTTATTCTTTATATAGACTATTTTAAGTGCTTTCTGATTCTCTCATTGGTGACAGATTGTTCTTGGTGCTCTTTTGTTCTTATTGTTGTGTGTGTATATATTTTCTATCGTTTTTGTGTTGAATGCTGTTTACCTCCTTGAGACCATTAAGTGAAAAGTGTTATACAAATGTAACTATAAATATCAATAATAAAGAATGGCTGACTGACATCCAGGCGAACAAAGCACAGGTGCTACGTGAGAGGCGCTAGTACTGCTGCTTCATTCTCAACCAAAGTAGCACTTTCATGGCGGGGAAGAGAATGTCAATTACCTCCCCTTCCCTAAAAGTGTGTTACAGAGGGCTGCATGACCTCAGGGAATATTTTCACATGGCACAGAGTGCAGGAAGGTCATCAAAATTCTCCCACACATGATTGCCAGCACTGTGTCAGTCAAAATCAACAGCGCTGCTTCTCACCTAGCACCCATGTTTTGTAAAGCTGGATATCAGCTAATAGTGCGATATGTGCACAGATTATTAGATTGCCTCCTGGCAACTGCAGTGGATTTTACCTGCCCTACTCCAGCCATGGTAATGAGAACTGCTTGGAAATTAAACTACACACACACACACCCATAATCAGAAACAAGAGAGGGTTTTCAATCATGATGGGGAAGAACCACCACATAAAATGTCTGTAAGTAACAAATCAAGAGAACTGACCTGAATAGTGGAGATACTTGTCAAACAGAAGACTGCTTACTAGGTGGTCTAGCCATATCACTCACAGCAATCAGTGAGTTATTCTGTATTTCATCAAGAATAAGGAGCTAACATTAAGTAACATATATGCATACACTTCACATAATTTCACATCAACAGAAGTTTCACTGAAAGTCAAGGTTAACATTCAATAACTTTAACATGTAGGCCTATATATTCTTATTTCTCTGCCATGGAATGTGGTGATGGCCACCAGCTTGAATTTAAGCAAGACTTAGACTTCCTTCATGAATTTGTCTATCATCAGCTACTAAACCTGAAGACTACCTCCATGTTCAGAGGCAGGATGTGCAAATACCAGTTGCAGAGGAAGAGCATGGCTTCATTTCCTGATTGTGGGCCTTGCCAAGGCATCTGATGGGCCACTGTGTGGAACAGGGTGCTGGACTAGATAGGCCTTAGGTCTGATCCAGCAAGGCTGTTCTTATGTTCCAAGCTTGAGCACTTAGGGTAGACTCCAGAATTGGGTGATCAGAAAGAAACTTGTGCAAGAGAACTTCCCTGCCCCCTTTGCCCCATACTGCATCCCCTTGTGCCTCCTGAAAGTTCTTCCTGAGAGTTGGGGGAACCCTCCAGACCATAGTAGGGGAGGACACAGGAGGAGAGAGTAATCCACTTAAGTCAGACAAAAGCTTTGCTCACAGAAGGTATCTCCACCCAATTTTGGTCAATTTCTTCTCCCCTCTGCACAGCACTCCATCCCATCACAGAAGGTGCCTCCAACCAATGTTGACAGATTCCTCCCTCTCCCTACTGCCATCTATGCCCTATCTCACCTCGCCCGCTCTTTTGATGCTGAGAGGTTTGCGGAGGGGGGGTGGGGGCAGACACAGAAGAAGCTGCTGTGGGGATGAGGGGGGAACCTCCTTTGCACAAACTTCCATTATAGAGACAAGGCAAGTCTGGAGACAACCTCTGATCAGCTGAATGCTGACAGTGGCTCACACAGAAAGCAAGGATGCACCAGTGCAGTAAGAGAGCAGACAAAGAGAACTTAGTGAGTACTAAGAGCAGCTGCATGCAGAATGCCTCAGGTTCATTCTCCGGCATCTCCGGGTAAGACTAGGAGAGTCTCCTGCCTGAGACCTTGGAGAGCCACTGCCAGTCAGTGTAGACAATACTGAGCTAGATGGACCACTGGTCTGACTGACATAAGGCAGCTTCCCCTGTTCCTCCTACGCAACTGAAAAGGCTAACAATACTTTAATGGCACAGAACTGGTTACCACTACTTCTTTCAGTGGGGCCAGGGTAGCATGCATGTGAATGTGGGTTACGTGACTTTGTCTGCACAATGACCATTTGAGGCAGGCTGAACAAGAAAGGCCCAAGGTCACCCAACAAGCTTCATGGATGATTGGGTTTTTGAACTCCGGTCTCCCCAGCACTCTAATGAATGGACCCATACATCATTAAAGATTTATTAAGTCTTGGAAGGATCTATATATTTAATTCTCCTAAATGTACCCATTGCTAATCCCATGTGTGGCAGCTCTCACAAGAGCAGCTGCCTGGGAGATAGCGACAGGGACAGGAGACAATGGTGGTGGCCAGAGGAGGCGGCAGGCCGGCCTGGCCCTGGCTTGGCCAGAGGCGGTGGCAGCGGGCCAGCCTGGCCCTGGCCCGGCTGCAGGTCAGTTGAAAGTGGTGGCGGGGGGCTGGCCTGACCTCTGGTCAGCCAGAGGAGGTGGTGGCGGGCTGGCCTGGTCACCGGGAGGAGGAGGAGGCCAGAGGTAGTGGCGGGCCAACCTGGCCCTGGCCCGGCCACCAGAAGCAGCATCGGCGGGCTGACCTGGCCCGGCCGCCCACCTGCAGGGAGGAGGGGGTGGTATAAGGTGGTGGGTTGGCTTTCTGGCTGGTCCGCTAGCCATAAAGCGTGGGTTGGGGAGGAGAAAAAGCGGGCCGGCCAGCCAGCCCATCAGAAAGCTCAGGGAGGGGGCGAGAAGCAGGCGGCAGGGAGGGAGAGGCCAGCCAGAAGGCCGAGTGTGTGGGGGGGGGGAGATGGCGGCGGTGACTGGGCCGTCCAGAGGTGCAGGTTCTCTGTGCCCGGCCCAGCAAGTTTCTTATTATTTCTGATGCAATGTTATACTCTGAGGCTGTTTTCAAAAGCAACCTAACCCAGGCTAGGGCAGCCTAGCTTGAGCTAGGCTGATCATGTGGAGAACCAGGATCTGCGTGGATCCCGGCACTCCTGCTCAGCCTAACCTCACTCCTAAGCCCAGTTCATAAGGGGTTAAGGGAGCAATCAGCTGCCCGGCTCGTGTGTCTCCTTGGGCTCCACAGAACTTGAGGAGACACAGAGATGGGTGACTAGAATGCCTGTCTGATGGGGGAATCTCCCAAGGTATCGCACTCATTATGCAATGCCTTGTGGGATATGTGGCGGCCAGGAAAACAAGTCCCAGCCTCTGCTGATCCTTGTGGCTGGGAGCAGCATGGATAATCCCGCATGCTGCTCCTAGCAGTTTGGGTTTTGTAGGCGTACAGCTTGCAAGCAGCAGGGGCAAAGGGGGATCATCTGGGGAAAGGTCGGCCGGCCGTGTGAATAGCCCCTTTATGTTTTATCAGCAATTTTGTTAGCTGCAATAATCGTTATTTTAAATCATGTTTATAATTATTATTTTAGCAAGTTTAAGCCACTTTGAGGTGCTTGAAAATTGGATAGAAGTCTTTTAAAAGAGTTATTAAAATATTGTGAAAGCAGTTTAGTGTCTAGTGGTCATGGCAGTTCATGCTGGCTGACATCCAGACTAATGTTTCATATGCCAAATAAGATTCCATATGTGCTGTAGGGAAGAGGCAATTTTCATTGATCTCACCTTCCCACTGCAGCCCTCTATGCTTCCTGAAAAATGTCTCTGAGGACAGCAAAGCCCCCAGGGACACATTTTTGGAGAGGAACAGATGGCTGAAGAAGCAAGAGAGGGTCAGTGAAAATCACTCCCTTCCCCACTGCCCATGCAAAATGTTTTTTCAGTACACACAGGCTAGGTGTCAGTCCCTGTTTTTAGTAATTTTATAAGACATTTGGAGATGACTTAAAAGCAAGACAGATAAATAGTGATCCTCAAATAAAGATATTTTAGTATCTATTCATTACAATACAGTTTACAGAAGCTCCTAAACAAGAGAATTAATTTCCTTCTCTCCTGGGGACCACAGCTACCTATGAGTTTTCAAGGCCCGGAATTCTGCCTTGGCATGTAATATGACCTTTCTTTTGAGACTCTGATGGTGCTGTTGCATTTACGTTCACATAGGTAAGAATTATCTCTTTAAAACACATTACCTGTTAAACATATTTTTTTTAAGCCAGCATTCAGCTCCAGATGGTGCCACATGGATTTGCCAAGCATGAGATAAGCTAATATGACAACTGAGTGGTAGATGCTGTAAAGAAAAATTCATTTTCAAACAATCTGTTCCACATGTTGCTTGAATGTATGGAGTGGGGAGTGGATTCTGCTTGCTGGTTCCACTCCACAACATTGCCATGCTTGCAGGCCATGCCCTCAATGTCTCTGTGTTTTCCCAAATGTGGGAAAGGGATCCTGATGTGTATACACCTGTATGCCTGTAGATTTTTCCATATGAACAGGAACTGGATGGCTGAATGCACACAGGGCTGTTTTCATACATTCAGACAAATATGCTGATGTCTGATCGCATCTGAAATTTTAAGCTAAAAATTTCATAGAGTTTGGGTTTCCAAATTTCCAGACACTAAAACTTCTTCATAAAGATTTATTCCTGCAGATGTATTCAAAGATCTGGCTTCCCCCAACTCCATATTTGGCACAATTGCTTTACCACAGAGGACTGTGACATACACTGGCTTCATGATACATCTCCACATGGCAAAATAAACTTCTGAGCTACACATTACATGAGTAACAGGTTTGCTCCTATGTAGGGATTATCTCCTTGTAGAAAACATGGCATACTGTATGTAAAATGCTTCCCAAACTGGCAGTGTTTTTATCAGTTTTATAAGCTGCCTTGAGGGCTTTTTAAGCATGAGGGCAGGATAACAGATGTCTTAAATAAATAAATGTTTTGCAACACAAGCTCTTGATATGTGGTTTAAAGTGACCAATAATCACTGTCCTTTCTTGTAGCCTCTGGCTCTCAATCCCAGGCTGATGGATTCCTTTAGCAGCAAATAAAGCATCATAAAAAATGAATAAAATCCTCAAGGGTGAAAATGCTTCAAAAATCTTGAAAATCATACCTACTTTTGTTTGTAATGTGTGAAATTATTACAAGTATGTTCACTAGGAAGACTATTGATGGATGACTCACAATTTAGCTAAATTCAATAAGCCACATACTGTGCATATCCCAGTGGGTGATCCGTGCATTTTGCATTTCAAGTATCGAGTGTTTGCCAAAAACAGTATTTTAAAAAGTAGGCAAGGAGCTCATGAATAGGGTAAGACTACCCACAGGCTGCTCCTACTTGTCCTCTGACCACTTACATGGGATTTCATGGGACTGCTGGAGCATTCAAGGAGAGAAGAGTGCTTACCACAGCAACCCTGCCTCAAGCGCTTTCCTGGCTGCATTGTGCTGCCTTTAAATATATACACCCCAGTACTTAATGGGAGCCTTTAAAAGACTTGTGCTTTAAGACCAAAATGCACAACAAACATTTCCTCCCAACAGGGTCATTCTTTAACCGTTCTTAAAGGTAGTCTCCATGCCACTGCTGTGCACTAGCAACACTTTTCTAAAATGAAATGTTAAAGATGTTAAGGACTACAAAAATGGGGCCGTGTAAGAGGAAGAAGAGAGTCATTGAAAGCAAGTTCTGGCATGGGGCCACAGGAAGGAGAATCACACACACGCACACACCTGAGACCCTAGAATGTCAAACAAAACTACCTCCTGACCTTATGGAGTCTCTTCTCCAACACAATGTGAAGGAAACAGTTGCAAGGTGGGGTGTGGGTGTAGAAGTTGTGAGAGCAGCATAGAAGCAGCTATTATGTCACTACAATGAGCAAAGAGAAAGGAAGAAGAGGAGCACAGCCATCAGGAGCAATGCTGCAGCAGAAGTCCGTTTCCAAAGCTCTCCAGAAGAGCAGAGGGCCTCAGTCTTACTTTGAAAAGCAGGAATGGAGCTCATGAATAGCATAAGACTGCCCACAGGCGAAATGATTTATTTTAATGACCACGGCAGATGAATAATTCATTTACTAAGATTTCTGTGACATCATTCTTCAACATGAATTCATGGTGGCTTAGCACAAAATTAGTTTTAAAAACACTATAAAACACAATAAGCTTAAAAATAATAGAAACACAGGCCATAATTGAAACAGGAAAGTAGTCAAAGAGAAGTTATGCATAGAGTTAGGAAAAGGCCTGCTGAAATAAAAAAAAATTCAACTTCCATTTAACATTAAACAGAGAGAGCCTCTGGTCAAGGGGCAGGGAATTCCACAGAGCAGGGGCCACCACTGAGAAGGCTGTGGCCCCACCTCCCTGGATGTTTAATGTTGTGTGTTTTCAAAACATGTTTTTAAAACACCCTCACAGCAGCTTACCAAATCCATAAAAACATTTAGACACTGATTCCAGTGAGGAAAGTTGGCACATGCACTGTTAAACAGACTAAATACAGAGAGATTTTTGGAATACGTGGATACTCCCTACTTTTCAAGCTATGAAAAGTTTGAGGGGTCCAGCTCTAAGTTTCTGGCTTTTCTTAAGATCACCAAAGATTTATGTGTTTTTGTAATATTTGGATAGTTTACAAATATACAAGTTGAGCAGTAGATGGTGTGAGAATTACAGAGCACTCCTCCAAATCAGCAATAGGTTATGTCAGTTCCCAAAAGGCCACCCCTGCACCCCAACTAGAGTGGTTCAGCCCCATCCAGCCTCTAAATCCTCCATTCTAGACTCTCCAAAACACTGTTTGCATCTGTCTCACAGAGTAATAATCTTTTCCTAGCTTTGGACAAAGGCAGCTGTGCAATGGATGGGCCTTTGTACTGTTATAAAGGGTATAGGTTGGGAGTAGCTCTGAATGGGTCTTTTCCAGACCTAGAGTCTCTCAGACGTATGCCAGCCAAACAAACCCGCTGTGCCCCATTCTGTGGGGAGAGCATCAAGCTTCAGCTTCAGTAACCCATGGCAGCTAAATCCTGCCTATGGTGCTGCAAGGATATTCACAAGCAAAAATAATGGCTCATAATTGATCTATCGACTTAAATAATAATAACTAGCTGAACCCGCACAGAGCATCTGTGCAGTAGTTTACTTCCTTTTTGGGGTTAGTTGGGAGAATTTGTTTGGCTGGTCCTCCCACAGCTCTCTCACTCGCTCTGTCCCCCCCCAACAGCTCTCTTGATCGCTCTGCCCCCCCCACCGCGCCTCTCTCGCTCGCTCTGTCTCTCTCCCCACCGCGCCTCTCTCGCTCACTCTGTCTCTCCCCCCACTGCGCCTCTCTCGCTCGCTCTATCTCTCCCCCCACCGCGCCTCTGTCTCTCCACCCACTGCGCCTCTCTCGCTCACTGTCTCTCCCCCCACTGCGCCTCTCTCGCTCGCGCTGTCGCTCCCCCGCGCGCCTCTCTCACTTGCGCTCTCTCGCTCGCGCGCCTCTCTCACTCGCACTGTCTCTCCCCCGTGCGCCTCTCTCACTCACTCTGTCTCTCCCCCGCGTGCCTCTCTCACTCACTCTGTCTCTCCCCCCTGCGCCTCTCTCGCTCGCGCTCTCTCTCCCCCCGCACCTCTCTCGCTCGCTATGTCTCTCCCCCCGTGTGCCTCTCTCGCTCGCTCTCTCCCCCCCCACCTGCCTCTCTCGCTCGCTAGAGTCTGCGGCCACCACCGGTCGCCAGGCCAGGCCAGGCCCGCCAGCGTGGGCTGGCCAATTCTCCTCCTCCTGGGTGTGCCAGCCAATCAGGCGCCTCCGCAGCCCAGCCAATCAGCTGGGCTGCCGGGACGCATTTTCCCCAGGCACACCTAGGAGAAATATATATATATAGATTTTTAACAATTAATTCAGTTTGTGGTGTGTTCTGTTTTCCCTCATGTCCAGTCTGAGTGAAACAGCACAAATTCAAGTCAAGCAGTCGGGTGGATACACTGCTGTTTTATTTTTAAAAACTGATAAAAACAGTAAATGTGTATGCACCATGATTTTATGAAGATTGAGAAATATGTATATTTCTTTGGCCTTCCGCCTTAGTTATGCAATGGGTTTTTCTAATGTTAATATTATTTACAAAATACTACATTTGCCTCGTTACCTGTTCATCATCTTAGAAATGTGTTTATCATCACAGCTCAATATTTGTCAAGGGTGTTTGATTTAATAATATCCAGCACAACAGCACTCCAAGGTATACATTAGTTTGATTGAATGCCACATTTGTATAAGCAAAGCAAGCATTCGGGGCTTTGGCAAACGTCTCTTGTAACAGAGAGAAATATAATGCATGAATATTTCATTAGTCCATGAATATCCATCGAAACATTATTGGGAATGCTTGTAAATACTCATGAATCATGCTGCATGTTATTTTTTTAAAAAACAAACAAGCAAGGCCATACATCTAAAGAATGTAATTTATATGTTCTCAATGCCTTTGTGTCATCTTATTCAATCCAAACAAATTAAGCATTAAAGTTTAAAGTTGAAATTAATGATAAAGATTTATTTTTCAAAATGAAAACGTGGGGCAGCGCTGTCTAGCCTGGCTTTGTGGCCCAGCTTTTAGCCTGAGTTAAGGGCACAATGGCTCCCTTAACCCAGGCTCTGCAGTCTGGAATCCCCCCGATGCACGGCGCTCAGTGCATTGTGGAATATGTGGAGGCTGGGACACATCATCCCATCTCTCCAGTGATCACTCATCTGGGAATGCGGTCCACACACTCAGCAACCTTCCTGCAATTGTCTGGGGGGAAGGTGAGTGAAGTACAACCTTCCCACCACCTCACCAGGTGACCAGAATGACCTCATTGGCTATTTTAGATGTCTCTCATATTTCTGTCTCATTGTTTGTGATTGTGCATTTACCTGTAGTACCTCCTTCAGGAAATTGCACCCATCTTGAGCTACAGGTCCCATTAGTGCACCTAGCCATAGAATGCTACCTAGTGATTCTCTGAGCTTATTAAAATCAGATTTCCTGAAATCCAAGGCATGTGTTTCTATATTCACCATGAGTTTTCAATAAAATCAAGGATGGCAGAATTACATGGTCACTTTCCCCTCAGTCCTCACTGCTTCAGACGCATTGACAAACTCTTACTTCTTGGTTGGGATGAAAGTCAAGGACAGCCATTCCCATTGTCCTTTCCTCCACCTCCTGAAGAGGAAGTTGCCAGCAAGGCATTTCAGGAATTTGTTGAAGAGTCAAGGCTTAATGAAGATTGACTCCAGCAGATGTCAGCATAGTTGAAATTCTCAATAGCTTCTGATTTTCATTGCTTTGGAACATCTATAATTTGTTTCAGGAAAACATCATCCAGAAGACACTGGGTCTATTCACATGACTATTCCTGCATGCAGGCAGGTGGGAGGCAGGGTTCAATTTACCTTCCCACAGATGACCGCTCACAGCCCTGAAACCACGCAAGCTACACACCCACATCACCAGCACTGCCAGGGGCAGTGTGGATAAATCTCCACGCTGTTCTCAACAGCCCTGGTAAACAGAGGCCGGAACTTGTCCCAGCCTCCAGAGATCCCACAATTCACCACATGACAGGCAAGATGCATTGGGGGATTCCTCCAAGAGAGGGACACTCTAGGTGGCCGTCTCTTTGTGCGGCCACACTGGAAGCAGCCTGGCTCACACATGAACAAGTAGCCCTGGTTAAGGAAACACTCATTCCCTTAACCATGGCTAGCAGCCAGACTAGGCAGTGCTGGCCTGCTAGAATCAGGCCCAATCCTGGCGGTTCTCATGTGCAGCCTAATCCAGGCTGAGTGTCCCTAGCTTGAGTTAGGCTGCATATGAGAACAGCCTCATTATCTTCTGTGTGAGGGGGAAAAAGCAGGATGCCTCTCTTAAGAAGATGTTTTTATAAGTGATTGATTGATTGATTAAGTGCTGTCAAGTAGGAGTCGACTTAGGAACCACATAGATAGATTCTTTCTAGGATGATCTGTCTTCAACTTGGCCTTTAAAGTCTCTCAGTGGTGAATTCATTGGTGTCATAATCGAGTCCATCCACCTTGCTGCTGGCTGTCCTCTTCTTCTCTTTCCTTCAACTTTTCCCAGCATTATGCACTTCTCAAGGGAGATGAATCTTCGCATAATGTGTCCAAAGAATGATAGTTTGAGCCTGGACATTTGTGCCTCGAGTGAAAATTCTGGATTGATTTGTTCTATGATCCATTGGTTTGTTTTCCTGGCTGTCCAAGGTATCCTCAAAAGTCTTCTCCAGCACCAAAGATCAAAAGCATCAATGCTTTTTCTACCTTGTTTCTTCAAAGTCCAGCTTTCACATCCATAGAGTGTCACGGGGGAAACCATTGTCTGAACAAGTCTATTCTTTGTAGGTATAGACACGTCACGGCATCTAAATATCCTTTCCAAGGACTTCATTGCTACCCTAACAAGTGCTAGTCTGCAGTGTATTTCTTGACTTATGGATCCTTTACTGTTGACAGTCGATCCCAAAAGGCAGAAGATATCCACCACTTCAATGTCTTCATTGTCAATTCTGAGGCGGGTTGCCGCTAGGGATGTGCGAAACATTTCGGCTACAGAACAATCTGCATAAAACAAATTGCCCAATTGCAAGTCCCAAAAGATTTGTGCACAAATCAAATGCCCAAATTTTAGATCCGAAAGTTTTGTTGTTTCGGACCTCCATTTTGTGGCAATCTCTGTGTGTAGTCTCCATTTTGTGTTTGACATTGATTTGAATTTCCTGCCCTTCCAGGCTTCAGATTGGTAAGCAAAAGCATGGGCTGATCTGCTGACAATTGTCTCCTTGTTCCCGATTAACTCTTTCGCTCTTGCAAGTTATAAATGACCACACATTGGCCAAGGGAAGGTTGAAGAGGGGGCAAGGGTGTGGGGAGTTCAAGGAGGGGTTTTCAAAGGGATTTAAAGAGGCAGCAGCTACCATTCTGCCTTTCTGCCTCGTGGGAGAAGAGAGCTTTGCTTTGCTTTGCTTTTGCCTTGCCTTGCCTATTGTTCTGCCTTGCCAGCCTGCCTTGCTTGCTAGTGCCACCCAGTCTGCCTGTGCCAGCCTGCCAGTGCCTGTGCAAGCCTGGGGTGGATTCTCTGCTGCATTAATTGCATTTTTTAAGAGAAAAAGAGAATTCTAGAGAAGAAAAGAGAATTCCATCTGATTCTTTTTTTCACCCCTTCCTGCTGCTGAGAAAATCATTGCCTGCCTGTGCCAGCCACCAGCCCCAGAGTGCCTGCGGCCACTGACCACATGGCCAGCCAGGCCCGCCCCCCCCCGCCCTGATTTTCCAAGCTTTCCCCCCCCCCTTCCAACTGAAGACTGAAGAAGAAACAGAGAACAGATCACAGGAGTGCAATACTAGATGCAATGTGGGTGAAGCCTTAGAGTGAGTGAGTAGTCATTTATTTTAACACACACACACACACACACATCTCTGGAATTGTGTATTGGGGTTTTTCCCCCTGTTTGGAGGGAGGTTTAGGGTTGCAGTTGAATTTAAAATGTGTGTTGTTTAGTTTAGAAGAAGTTTAAATAGGGGTTCTGACTGTGGGAAGGATCCCTGTTAGCTAGTACTAGTAAGTCTAGTACCTTAGTACTAGTAGTACTAAGGTAGTGTAGCCTTGTGGTTTAAAAAAACAATTGTATTTTTTCCCATTCCAAAGATATTTCTTTACATTTTTTAAAAAACAGAAACCTGTCCTCCAGCCCTCTGTGCCCATAAGATAGATAGATAGATAGATAGATAGATAGATAGATAGATAGATAGATAGATAGTATTATTAATATTCTCTGCCCAGCAGCCTATAGTCTCTGAGTGGGCACACACTCCAGCCTCCTCACTGCACCCATTTACCCCCACGCCACCCCCAACTCTGCTTTAAACAAGCAAAGCCTTCAGCCATCACCCCAGGCCAGTAGTCGAGCAGCAGCAGCCTATATTGTGTCTGTTCCCTGTGCCCAGCCCAGCCTACAGGCTCTGAGTGGGCAGTGGGCACAGACTCTAGCCTCCTCCCTTACCACCCACCCCCAACTGCAAGGGGCACACTCAGCCGAACTCAGCCCAGCCACTGTTCTTGGCCCTTTTCCCAACTGAGTGTCCCCTTCCCTGAGACACTCACCCCACTTCTGCCCCTTCTCCCCCCCCCAATTCTTTCAAAAAAAAATTTTTTTTAATTTCAGGGTCTTTAAAAGAAGCCCCAAAAGAGATGGCTGGGATGGGTGGAAGAGTGCCAGGTAGGGGAAGGGTTTTTCTTGCTGGTAATGGTGGAAGGTGGCAACAGGGGCCTATTCCCCGAGTCACCCCCATCCCTGCTTTGGTGCACAGGCTGGACTTCTCTTATCTGCCTGGCCCTATGCCAGGGCCTGTGGCCGGGCAGCAGTTGGGGGGAGGGCCTCCCCTGCCAGGGAAGAAGTTCTTCCCTTGGCAGATGTGGAGGTGGTGCAGGTGGAGATGGCTGCCAGTCCAACCAGATCCACCTTGCTGCCCTCCCCACCAGTCCCTGTGGGGGATGGGGGCCCCATGTTTGCGTCTGAGGAGGCCCAGGAGGAAGCCCCTGTGTTTCCTGTCCCTGAGACTTCCCAGGCCAGCTCTGAGGGCATTGGTGGTGGCGTGCCCCAGAAGGAACCAGCAGAAGCGCCACTTCCTAAGCAGCCCTGTGTCGCAGGAGAGCCCAGCAGTGTGGTGTGGGATCACTTTTAACTTTGCCCTGGTGATCCCAGCCATGCTGCCTGCACCCACTGCAAGTCACTTGTTAGCAGAGGCAAGGACCATCAGCACTTTAGTATGTCAGGTCTGCTGTTGCACCTGCGGCGTCGGCACCCAGGGGTCCAAACCTCTGCTGGCAGCAGCGCTAGGCCAAGTGCCTCCTCTAGCACTAGCAGCAAGCAGTCAGTGGCTCCTGTTCCTAGGCAGGAAAAGGTGACTGAGCGGTGGGTGCAGCCTCTGAGGAAGCAGTCTGATCGCCCAAAACCATATCTGATTACTTGGGCCATTAAGGAGATGATGGATGTGGACGATCAGCCTTTTAATATTGTGGAGAATGTCAGCTTCCACCGTCTGCTCCAGCTGCTTGCCCCAAAGTACAAAATCCCCTCACGCGCCACCTTCAGTAGGAGGGTAGTGCCCTCCCTGTACCGTGCATGCAGAGAGTCTGTGTTGGCGCTGTTGCGTGCAGCCAGGCCCAGCACCAGTGTGCACTTCACTGCGGATCTCTGGATGAGCTGCAGAGGGCTGCACATTGCCTTCATGTCCCTGACAGCCCACTGGTGGGGGCATGAGGGTGAGGGGACATCTGGCTCTGCTGGAGTTGCATCCCTCTCTTCCCATGCAGGCAAGCCTTCTTGGGCAGTGTTGCATGTGGAGGTGATGGACACAAGACCACAGGTCAGATGAGTTGTCGGCGATCATGGACTGACAGGTGGGGACTTGGCTAGCCGGGGAGCCATACCTCCACTGAGGCTTCATGGTCACCGACAATGCAGCCAACATTAGTAAGGCAGCGAGGCAGGTTTAATTTGTGCAGATTGCTTGCGCTGCACACACTTTGAACCCGGTGGTGCAGGATACACTTGGGCTTAAGGAGGTGACGTTCAAGTGCCAGCAGAGGTTAGGTTTAGTTCCCGCCCCAGAACCTGCTGCTTCCATGGCCGCTCTTGTGGACCAGTGCTGCAAAATTGCTGCCCACTTCCACTGGAGCGAAAAGACAAGGTGCCTGCTCAAGACCAGGCAGATTGAGCTGGGCCTGCTTGAACACCTGATCCCCCAGGATGTTCCTACTCAGTGGAACTCCACCTTTCTCTTGCTGCAGTGCCTGCAGGAGCAAGAGGGAGCCATCCACAGCCTGGCAAGACATAGTGGCTTGGATGTGTGCAACTTGTCCACTGCAGACCGGAAGCTCATTTCTGAGCTGGCCTTAGTACTTGAGCCATTCTATGCTGCCACAAACAGCTTGTGTACTGAGGCAGCTACACTGAGCTAGGCTTTGCCCACCAGTCTTGTTCGCAAGAAGACCATGGGTGATCTCCAGGCCACTCTGACCTCTGGGGACACAGTCGCTCTGGCAGGTCAGCTGAGGACTGGGATAGTTGAATGGCTCACGACACCCTTGGGTGCATCTGCATGGCATGTCCTGGCATGCATCTGCAACCCAAGCATGAAGGACAGAGCTGATGAGCTGCCCAGGTAGAGGGACCTCCTGGTCCAGCACGTCAGGCATGCAGAGGAGAAGAGGCTAGGTGCAGACAACAACCAGGAGGAGGGGGCTGGTGCACAGCCAGCAGTGCCCATTCCACCCCAACAGCACTACCACCACCACCACTTCTTCTCAGTGCAGCAGCGTGGTTTCTCTGGCAGTGGCACCAATGGAGCGGCCAGTGCCACCTCCACATTCCGCCACCTGGTGGTTCACAGAGGGATTCTTTAGTGCCTTGCAAGGGGGACAGGAGGAGCCTGCCCCTCCCTGCAGCTGTGCTGAGCAATCGGTTCTGCTCTACCTGCAGGAGCCAGCGGAAGGCCGGGAGACGGAGCCATGCCAGTTTGGGGCAATGTGTCGCCATGTCTGGGTGGACTTGGCAACCGTTGCTGGCCGGTTCCTTTCATGCCCACCAACCAGTGTCTCAAGCGAGAGGTTGTTCTCCATGGCCAGGCATGTGGTGACCCCTCTACACTCATGTCTGGATGCTGTGTTGGTTGAGCAGCTGAAGGCCCACCTTCTTGAAGGCCCACCTCCCCCTGCTGGGCTACCCTGAGCTGGCTGTGGAGGGTGAGTGACTCGCGTCACCCCCCTATGCAGCACCTCTCACGCCACGGTAGCTCATCCCGACCAAGATGTGTCAGTCTCTGCCCCTTACTGATGCTGACAGATCCAGACATGCACACAGGCACCACCACAATGCCAGCCCGAGAACGGTAAGATGGGGCACTGCTGCTGTGCTGGCACTCAGGGCTAGGACAAGTGAGTGCTCCCTGAATCAGGGACGGGTTCGCCCAGATGTTGCTGAGAGAGGCTACAACACCCATTCCCCACTGTTGCAATGGCTGGCCACCATCAAGACCAGAGACAATGGGAGTTGTAGTCACTCTCAGCAGCATACATTTGTGGATCCCTCCCTATGGCAGGAGCACAAGCTTGCCTAGTCCTGAGGGCCGGAAGGCGGAAGCAGCACACCATCCATCACAGAGGCAGGCTGCTGCATGTGCAGACACAGGAACGTTTCTGGGATGCGATGTCTGACACATGCTAACATCGAACTACATACACACACACGAGGGGAGCACATTGTCACAGAGGGTTTGCTTTGTTTCCCTTTAACGTTGAATAGTGTTTGATTTGTTTCAACCATGCATGAGACCATGAGGCCCATGACGGAGGTGGGTGGCGGGTCCTGGCCTGGCACCACTATGCCCCACCACCACCACCACCCATCCATAGAGGCTGTGGTTGGTGGGGCGGGGGAAGGCAGGAGGGAGGGTTTTGAAAGATGCATGCTGATATGAAAGAATTGCTTTCATTGACTATTTTGAATGGATGCCAAAATGAAAATGATGAATGTCAATTTGATAAGAATATGATGCTTGCTGATGCGATGCCGGTGAGTTGTTGTTCATGCATTTCTGTTTTGTAATGTGGCCTTCACTTGTTTAATGTTTGTTGTCTGAGACTTTACTTTGCTTTTGTCCACCCATGGAAGGACTGTGACTGAAGCAGCAGCACAGACACACAGGCACCCATCTACCCCCACCCCCATCCATAGCCAAGGGTGATCTTGCTGCTAGTGCCTTCACAAATGTCTGTCACACAGACTTAGATGGCACAGGACAGGTTCGTTAGTTCTCTCTCTCTCTCTCTCTGGATTTCTTTGCAATGAAGATTGGGTCATATTGTGACTTTTAGCATCATCAGCATTTTTATTCAAACTAGATTGCTTACATCTACAATAGGTTGTGCTGCTGGTGCCACAGGCTCCAATCACTTGCAGAAATATCAAAGAAAGGCACCCAAAAATTGTGTGTTGTTGTTGTTATCATCACTCTTCTACTTGTGTAGGGGCGGGGTGCAAACCTCGCTGTTCCACTGACAGAATGTTGTTTTGCATCCTTACTTAACCTGCTTTTATGGCCGGGTGCCACAGATGTAGCTGTGTCTCTTGCTTGTGGATGAAAAATGCTTGGGGGAGGGAGAGCAGGGCACATTTGATGCTGTTGTTGACCCTAGTCTGCTGCCCTAGTCTTCTGCAACTGTGATATCACACATACTTGCTGACTTGTTGCTGCTGGCTGCTGCTGTTACCCTGCATTGGGAGGGGGCGCATGGGGTAGTGCATTTCATTGTTGTTTCACACTGTTGTGTGTAGATCAATTGCATTTCTTGGGGGGTGATGGTGGGACATAGTAGATGTGGTGAGTGTGTGACACAGTGGATGTGCGTGACCTTTGGAAACCTTGTTCTTTGCAAAGCTCTGCTATTGTTGTTTATGTGTGCTGCATCTACCCTACGGGACAATGGGGACGGACAGTGCCCATTTCTGCCTGTGGGTGCCTCCTAGGAGTGCCACAGTGGGTCGGGTGGTAGTGCCCCAATGAATCCACTCTCATTTGCTACCAGAGAATCTACACTCAGAACACCTCAGAAACAACAAAACCCAATACCCCATGGGCTTGTGGGTATGGGGGTGGTTGGCACCCTATGTGCACTACATCACCACTCGCTCTGGGCCACCCTGGTGCCCCTCAAGTGGAGTTATAGGGCTGTTGAAAACCCCATTATTCCCTATGGGGAAAAAGTTTAAAGATGCATAAACTTCACAAATTCTTTAAAGATCAGCCCTTTGCCCAATTCCTTTGAAATCTGGATGGTAGCAGGCACCCATTGGCGCACTACCTCACGACCCACCCTTCTGCCCCCAAACCCCCTTTCTGCCCCAATCTGCCCCCAAAGACATGGACCAGAGTAAGCAAAGGAGAGAGTTGTCTGAGGAGATCAGAAAGAAAATTATAGACAAGCATATTAAAGACAAAGGCTATAAGACCATTTCCAAGCAGTTTGATGTGCCTTTAACAACAGTTGCAAATATTATTAAGACGTTCCATGGGACTGTAGCCAACCTCCCTGGATGCGACCGCAAGAGGAAAATCGACCCCAGAATGGGCAAAAGGCTAGTGAGAATGTAGACAAAAAGCCAACTTCCAAAGAGGTACAAACCGAACTCCAGGATCAAGGTCCATCAGTGTCTGATCACATCATCCATTGCTTTTTGAGTGACAACCTGACACAGCTGGAGCAGTTTGCTCAGGAAGAGTGGGCCAAACTACCTGTTGACAGGTGCAGAAGTCTCATTGAGAGTTACAGGAATTGCTTGTTTGCAGTGATTGCTTCTAAAGGTTGTGCAATAAATATTAGGTTAAGGGTCCCATCATTTTTGTCCATGCCATTTTCATTTGTGTTATTATTTGAAATATTCTGTTGCATCCAAACTCTAAAGCAAAGTCTGATTTTTGTTAAATGCGGAATGAACAATGATGGGTGCCAATTACTTTTTTCAGTTTCAAGTTATTTCAGAGACAATTGTGGGTTCTTCTTTTTTCGTCGAGGGATACCAACACATTTGTCCATGTGTGTAAGTACTTGTTTATAAGTACTCTCATTAATATTAAAAAAAAACAACCATTTGCCTATTTTATTATTTTATTTAAACAACAATATTTGCCAATTGGAGCACATTTGTAGTTAACCAAATGTTTTTAACCAGTGACCTAACCATAAGAATATAAGAACAGCCCTGCTGGATCAGGCCCAAGGCCCATCTAGTCCAGCATCCTGTTTTGCACAGTGGCCCACCAGATGCCACTGGAAGCCACAGACAGGAGTTGAGGGTGTGCCCTCTCTCCTGCCATTACTCCCCTGCAACTGGTACTCAGAGGCACCCTGCCCTTGATTCTGGAGGTGGCCCACAGCCCTCCGACTAGTAGCCATTGATAGACCTCTCCTCCATGAAGTCATCCAAACCCCTCTTAAAGCCATCCAGGTTGTTGGCTGTCACCGCATCCTGTGGCAGAGAGTTCCACAAGTGGATCACGCGTTGTGTGAAAAAGTACTTCCGTTTGTTGGTCCTAGACCTCCTGGCAATCAATTTCATGGAGTGACCCTTGGTTCTAGTGTTGTGTGAGAGGGAAAAGAATCTTTCTCTCTACACTTTCTCCACACCATGCATGATTTTATAGACCTCTGTCATGTCTCCCCGCAGCTGTCTTTTTTCTAAACTAAAAAGCCCCAGGTAACCAAGTCATTGATAACATTACAACGCTAGAAAGTGTAAAATATTTTACAATTTAAGAAACAGAATGATGTATTCATTGTTAGAAGGAAAGGCCATTGTTAGTACTTTCTTTTTTCTGTCCCTGTTATAGTAATACAGAGGAACCAAAATATCCTGAACATTTTACAAAATGTTGTTTAGTGTAACTGCAATTTAAGAATATATCTTAAACTCCAGTCCCAATTATAATTTCCCTATACTGGTGATAGTTGGTTTCATTGCTTAAGCAGTTTAGCTGATTAAACCAAGTAAAACCTGAAGCCTTAAATCTGATATTTTTTGGGAGGAGGGAAGAGTTCAATTTGGTGATTTACTAAATTTTGATTTTCATATTACCACTCCAGTTCTTAGAAAGAGAAGCTAGAACCGAGCCAGGGGAATTTCTTGGGTCTGAACATCCATACTGTGCACAGACCTTGCCTATTCTATACAGAGAAAAGGGTGAGGTTTTTTTGGTATTAGCCTGTTGCTTTTCCTTATGCTAAATTCTATGTAAAATGATACAGCCAGTGGATGTATTAAAATTCATAGCCGTAAGACAACTATATTTCCTTTAAGCTCTCTTTCCTCACCCTCTGGCAGAAACAACACATCTCCAGCAGCACAACTGAACTTCTTGCCTGGCTGCTGAATGTCAATTTTAAGTCAAAATGCCAGCTGGGGTTGGGAGGGCAGAGGGATGGAGAACTGTGAGTTTAAATAAATATATAAAATTCATTTCACTTTGAAAGGCGTGATTACCAAGCGGCTGATTACCACTGGGCAAATGATGTGCTGAGGCACAAAGCTAGCAGTGGCAATTGGGAGGAATTAACTAGGGTGCTTTGGTGCACTCTTGGGAGCAGGAATGAGTCATGGAATTACTTGTAGTGGTGCAAAAACTATTGCCATCCATGACAGAGGAGCACTTTACTTGATTTCTCGCCCCCAAAGCTACAAAGCCATCAGATGCATTCACTGCCTATTACCTGCCTGCCAGAGAGAGAGGGTGAGCGGGGTGGAATATAAGGAAACAGCTGAAAGAATCAAAATGCTCTTCAGACGATGGGAGAAATATGCCTCTTCTTCTGACAGTCTGATGTTAAAAGTGGTGGCGCTTATGTGAGGAGCAAAGTTATGCTAGCAGAAGAAGACCACATGATTGCACTAAAAACCCTGGGATTTGAGCAAATATGCAATGGTGCAAACAACAACAACAAGAAGAATTTATATACCACTTTTCAACAAAAGTTTCCAAAGCGGTTTACATACAGAAATAATACATACATACAAAAATACATACATAGATAAGATGGACCCCTGTCCCCAAAGGGCTCACAATCCAAAAGAAACATAAGATAGACACCAGCAACAGTCACTGGAGGGATGCTGTGCTGGGGGTGGACAGGGCCAGTTACTCTCCCCCTGCTCAATAAAGAGAATCACCACGTCAAAAAGACACCTCTTTGCAAAAGCTCAATTTAAAACAAATGGGACTGTCACAGTTGTGCACTGTTGCACACGCCTACTGCTGATAGCACAATACTAGTCTAGAATGCAGTGATGCAGAGAAATTACTTATCCTCTATAAGTAATTGTACAGTAAATAACTTTAATTGAGAAACCAGATATTTGATATGTATTACTAACTAAATCATAGGCGAAGAAAACATTAAACAGACTAACAGTCTCTTATGCAGAGAGGGAGGGGGACTTCGCGGTTTGAATTCAGGACATCAAGTGAGGAGCAGACAAACAAACACTGCAACCCACCCCCAAGCCAGTACATAGATACGTTCAAATAGAGAATCATGCCCCATACAAATAACTGAGACAATGTCTATGGAAAAATCCCAACACTTAATAGATGTAGCTAGAGCAACAGCTTCTTTGCAAGAGTGACGTCTGTGACATAGCTCGACTGGCAGCGGCCCATGCCCAAGCTTTTGGACCCCCGCTGCCACAGCCCCACTCCCACAGAGAGCCTTGGCTCACCTGCTGCTGCTGCCGTCACCACCGCCCCTGATTGCCTTCTCCTTGCTGTTCCCCCACCTCTGGTTGGCACTAATGCTGCCCCTCTTTCCCTTGCTGGTCTCACCTTCAGATGTCCAGCTCCTTGAGGGAAGTAGGGGTGTGCACGGAACCGCCAACTGCGGTCCGGCACTGGAGTGGGGGTGGGGTCCCTTTAAGAGCGGCGGGAGGGTTTACTTACCCCTCCCACCGCTTTCCCGCTCTGGCGCCCGTAATCCGTAGAGTAATTGGGGCGGCAGGACGCCTCCCTGCCGCCCCTTCCCCGACGTTGCTTGAAATCCCAGGAGTCCTTTGCGCGCACACGTCACAGAGACAAGCTCTGACGTGCGTGCGCAAAGGACTCCTGGGATTTCAAGCAACGTCGGGGAAGGGGCGGCAGGGAAGTGTCCTGCCGCCCCAATTACTCTATGGATTACGGGCGCCAGAGCGGGAAAGTGGCGGGAGGGGTAAGTAAACCCTCCCGCCGCTCTTAAAGGGACCCCCCCCACCCGAACCGGACCGCCCAGGTCCAGACCGGTCCGGCGGCTATTTTAATGGCCTCCGGACCGGTCCGGGCCCATCCCTAGAGGGAAGTAGGGCAGCAGAAGTAGAGGCTCGTGCAGGAAGTGTGCACTACCGGGGAAGCAGCTGCTCACTCCAACCTCACCTTCGTGGACCCGCCCTAAGAAAAAGGACCAGGGGAGGAGATCAGAGAGAGGACCAGTCTCATGTGAGCAAATGGGTTCAAAGAACCTGGGCCCCAGCTCCACCCTTCCCTATTTTCTCCATTATCTTCCTCACTGGACATAGGCCCCCAGCTACGCCCCTGTTTGGGCTGATGGGTCCTGAATCAGCCAGTGGTTTGAATGGGGTCAAATAGAGCTGGATCCAGCTAATTCAGCCAAAGTGGCCTGCTTCACTCGAGCCCTGAATATTGGCCCAAAGTTTTGCAGAGCCCTAATGAACAGAAACAGAGCTAAGGATTAGAACTGGGAGCTCTAACACATGGTCCTGGACTGATTATTGTTCTCACCACGAGGCAGCTGCAAGTCACTGGAGCCTCAAACTGAGTGTGGGCCCAGCCAGGGCTTGCTGTGCTGGTTCTGGCTGGGTTGGAGCAGCATTGGTGGTTTTTGCATGGCTGTGGGCTCTCGGGCAGCCCAGCTTTCAACCAGGCTGGGGATTTGTTGCAGCTCAGTTTCCTGCACTGGTGCTGAAAGTGGGGCTCACATCCATGCATAGAATCATAAAATTACAGAGCTGGGAGTCCAAATCCCTACTCACTGCAGGAAATTGCTACAGCATACCTGACAGATGGCCATCCAGCCTCTGTCTTAAAACCCGCTAGAGATGGAAAGCCCACCACTGCGAGGCAAACTGTTCCACTGTCATAGTGGCAAGAGCCAGCATGGTGTAGTGGTCAGAGTGCTGGACTAGGACTGGGGAGACCCGAGTTCAAATCCCCATTCAGCCATGATACTAGCTGGGTGACTCTGGGCCAGTCATGGATCTCTCAGCCTAACCTAGTTCACAGGGTTGTTGTGAGGAGAAACTTAAGTATGTAATACACCACTCTGGGCTCTTTGGAGGAAGAGCGGGATATAAAATGTAATAAATAAATAAATATCAGATTTTTAGATTGTGAGCCCTTTGGGGACAGGGAACCATCTCATGTATTTATTATTTTATGTAAAGCGCTTTGAGAACCTTAGTTGAAAAGCAGTATATAAATATTTGTAGTAGTAGTGGTGGTGGTGGTAGTGCCCTTATTCTTACCCGTATCTCACAGTATCCTAGGGATTCTGAGTGGCCAATAGTCCTTTTATGGTATGTTTCCCAGACTATGGAAACACCTATATTGGGCAGCAGCAATCTAGCAAGATGCTGAAAGGCATCATCTCATACTGCTCGGGAGATGGCAATGGTAAATCCCTCCTGTATTCTACCATAGACAACCACATGGCTCTGTGGTCGCCAGGAGTCGACACTGACTCAACGGCACAGTTTACCTTACCCCTGTGGAGCTCACCATCAAAGACAACAGAAACAAAGTCAAAACCTTCAAATAGCATCCTTTGGTGCCAGCTTTTGGTAGCTGTCTGCATGCAGCAAACCAAATCAAGAGATAGTCCCTAAAATGGCCCTGCAGGCAGAGAAAGGGCCTCTCACAGGTAAACCCATGGCAGGTGTGATTTTTAGGCTGGAGATGCAATCACCATAGAAGCTCCCTCCAAGATGTAGTTTCTTAGCAATGTGTTTTATGCTGATAATTTGTCTTAGTGAATGCCAGCTAACATTCCACTGTCATTTACAGTTATTGTGGCTGAAAGCAGTAATTCCCAGACGGTATTATGTGGGCACAGTAGTCTATTGCAAGTATTGCTGGCATGCAGTGATAAATTAGTTTGATAATTAGAGGCTCCTGGAACCAAAGGATCCACCCAGAGAGAAGATGGCCCATTGCATTTCTATATGATTTGCTATTTTGATGTTGCCTCCTTCTGAGTAACTCTGGCAGACATGGGTGATTCTGCTGTAACTCTGCAATCCCCTTCCTAATTATTCCTAGCATGGAATGTGCCTTTTCCACAGCTGCCGCACACTGAATCAACACTTTCAACAAGCTGTCCACCACAAGCCCAAGATCTCTCTCCTGGTCAGTCACTGATACCTCATACTGCAATGCGCTCTGTGTGGGGCTGCCCTTGTATGTAGTCCGGAAACTACAGTTGGTTCAGAATGCGGCTGCCAAGATGGTCTCTGGGTCATCTCGGAGAGACCATATAACTCCTGTATTGAAGGAGCTACACTGGCTGCCGATATGTTTCCGGGCAAAATACAAGGTGCTGGTTATAACCTATAAAGCCCTAAACAGTTTGGGCCCTGGGTATTTAAGGGAACGCCTTCTTCGGCATGAACCCCACCGCCCACTGAGATCACCTGGAGAGGTCCGTCTGCATTTGCCACCGGCTCCTCTGGTGGCCACTCAGGGACAGGCCTTCTCCGCTGCTGCCCGGAGGCTTTGGAATGCGCTCCCTAGTGGAATAAGAGCCTCCACATCTCTGACAGTTTTTTAAAAGTCTTTAAAAACACATCTCTTCACCCAGGCTTTTAATTAATGTTGTTTTAATGGTTTTAATACTGTTTTAAAATATTATTTTAAAAATTTTAAATTATTGTAATGTGTGCCCCCCCCCCCGCCCATTTTTTGTCTTAATGAATGTTTTACTTTGTTTTTATTCTGTTGTAAACCACCCAGAGATGTAAGTTTTGGGCAGTATAAAAATGTTTAAATAAATAAATAAATAAATAAATAAAATACCCCATCAGTATATGTTAATTTGGGAGTTTTTTGCCCCAATATGCAGCACTTTACACTTGCTTACATTGAAGCACATTTGCCAGTTTGTCACCCAATTTGACGAGGTCCTTTGGAGCGCCTCACAATCAGTTGTGGATTTCACTACCCTAAATAGTTTAGGGACATCTGCTAATTTGGCCTCTTTGCTGAGCACCCCAACTTCTAGATCATTTATAAACAGGTTAAAGGACACTGGTCCCAATCAGTGTTCCCTATAACAGGGATTCCCAGATGTTGTTGACTACAGCTCCCATAATCCCCAAGCAAAAGCCATTGCAGCTGGGGATTCTGGGAGTTGTAATCAACAACATCTGGGAATCTCTGTTAGAGGGAACACTGGTCCCAGTACAGATCCTTGGGGGACCCTACTTCTTACTTCCCTCCACTGTGGCAACTGTCAGTTTGTTCCTCCCCTGTATTTCCTGTCCTTCAATTAGTTACTAATCCACACATGAACTTCTCCCCTTACTGCTAAGTTTACTCAAGAGCCTTTGGTGGGGAACTTTGTCCAAAGCTTTTTGGAAGTCCAAGTATACTAGGTCAACTGGATCATCTTTATCCACATGCTTGTTGGTGCTCTCAAACAACTCCAAAAGGTTAGTAAGGCAAGACTTGCCCTTGCAGAAGCCATGCTGGTTCTCCTTCAGCAAGGCCTATTCTTCTATATGTTTAACCATTTTGTCCTTAAGTATGCTTTCCATCAATTTACCTGGCACATAAGCTAACTGACCTGCAATTTCCCAGATCTCCCCTGGATCCCTTTTTGAAGATCGAAGTTACATTCGCCACTTTCCAGTCCTCTGGTACAGACAGAGTCTGATTGTAGGGACAAGTTACATATTATTGCTGGGAGATCAGCCATTTCACATTCAAATTCCTTCAGAACTTTTATGTGGATGCCATCCAGCCCTGGCAATCTGTTAATTTTTAGGTTTTCAAGACAGTTTAGAACATCCTCTCTCGTCTCTTCAAATTGGCCCAGTTCTTCAGCCTCCAAACCTTAGAAGCTCAGTTCCAGAGTAGGGATATGGTCAGTATCCTCCTCTGTGAAGACAGATGCAAAGAACCCATTCACTGCCCTCTCCCTTCTCTTTGCCTCCCCTTGCTCCTCTTCCTTACCTGAGGACCACGACACAATGTCCTCTTCTGGAAGCTGGAGCTAGTCCCCTGGCCACTTGCTTCTTGCTGCAGGTCCTGTTTTAAAAGGCACCTTTCCCCACCTTTAAGGTCTTTAGGAACCCAGCCAGGGCAGTGGATTATGGGAACTGTCATTCTGAAGCACAGCTTCAGCCCTCCAGCTGTTGTTGGACTACAACTCCCATCATTTACAGCCACAATGGCCAATAGTCAGGAATGATGAAAGTTGTAGTCCAACATCTGCAGGAGGGCTGAAGTTGTACAGCCCTGTTTTAATAGATGCAGCCATGGCAGGTAAAGGAGAGATACCTCAAGAGAGCCCTTAAAACCCATCCATTTGGCCTGGCCTTTCAGGGTTTTTAATTAGTTTTAATTGTTTTAATGCTAACCTGGTTTTCAGGGTTTTAATTGTTCTGATAGTTTAATTGTTTTTTAAGATGTTTTAATTGTTATTTAGATATCTGTTTTAATTGTTATTGGTTTTAATGGTTTCTGTTTTAACTGTAAACCGCATTGAGCCATTTCGGAAGGGCAGTATAAAAATCAAATAAATAAATAAATACAGGAAGAGGGCAGGGAAATGATGGGGGGAAGTTTCAATCTAATGTCAGACAAATATTGGATTCATCCCGATCCAACTCCAAATTTCTCTGTCAGGTTTGGCTCAGATGAGAATGGACATGAGGTCTGTTAAGAATGAGTCCTACAGGCCACCTCCTGTTCCAGTGACATCCTATTCCAGTGACACCTGTCTGCTGCCAGCGGGGGGGGGGGGGAGCCCATGTAATGACCACACACAAACACCCCCAATGCTTTCACTAATTGTAAAAGCAAAATACCATTTGCCAAGTCTGATTCCAAATCAGGCTGAGGGGAGTTTGAGCATCCCCAATTCTTACTATTACACACTCTAAAAGTAAACCTCCTCAAGTTCATGAGTGGAATGAAGTCTGCCACCAATGTTAATTTAGAAAAGGAAGTGTGCCTCAGCCATCAGAGGTCTGGGAAACACTAACTTAAAGAGACATTTCATTAGAACGAAGCACATTTCTCATGCAGTTTGTGTGCAGTATTTGGTAGCTGTGCTTAAGGGATCAGCAAAAACAATTCTGAATAGATTAGAATCCATCCTATGATCACAAAACAGAGACCTTTGTCATTAAGAAAAGTAAAGAAAAGAAAATTAGTCACGAGTCCCAGATTTCACTGGCAATCTGAAACAGAAGTTGCAATCTATAAACCAATTTAGCTGAAGTACTTTGATTTAAACCAGTTTCATACCAGGGCTTCATGGTACTAAACAGACCTTAATCCAAATACTTAGCTGGTTTATAAATGAGGAAGTGAGGCAAAAATTTCTAGACATGTTTGCAAAGATATGACCCCAAGTCTCTCAGCATCAGCTGACATTCCAATGGTGTGCATGTGCTTCTAGTCAAAGCATGCACACAGCACTAGACTCCATACTCCTGAAGCCAGGGTGCTTGTGCACAAGAGCGTGACAGTTTCCCCTTGCTCCAGAAGCACCCTTTGACCTGCAGAAACATGTTCCTGAGGACTGTGCAACCCTCAGGGATGTACCAGGAGTACAGCGAAAATTGTCAAACACTTATGCAAGAGCAGCTGTGCTTCGGAAGTGTGGGGGGCTCGCGCTGCACATTTGCTTCTCTTAGAAGCATGTGTGCATCATCAATCAGGATGTCAGCCATCAATTTTGTTCATAACTGTTCTGCTTTCAGTGGCAGCTAAAAACCTCTGTGCACCTGAGGCAGAGCACCAAGTGTCACCCCCACCTTTGTGTGTACCACCCTTTCTTTCTTTTCTTTTTTTAAAGGGGTGGTGGTGGCAGAGGGCATCTTGTTGCCTTGCCAGCACCCCAGTAATCTGCTGCCTGGGGTGACTAAACTAGCATTGCTATTTACCTGCTCCTGGACAGAGCTCTAGAGACCCTGGCCAACATCCAGACTAACAATGCACTAGTTCAGTGAATGCACTGAATACACCATGGGAGAGGGGCCGCTTTCATTGATCTCCCCTTCTCTCTGTACCAACTGTAACTTCCCAAAATGTGCCTGAGGGCTGCGTGACCCTCAGAGACATATTTCCAGGAGTCAGAGTCAATACATCGGGAAGGGGAGATTGACAAAAATTGCTCTTCCTCTGTAGCATGCACACAGTATCACTTTACACACACACTTCAGACACACTCCATTACCACCGCTGAGTTTTCCTTTTGGGGGGACTGAGCCTTCTTTTTTTAGGATTGTAAGCTGCTTCGGAGCAAGACTATTAACATTTTTAAAATATGGTGCAAGCTGCTCTGAGCCCATGAGATAGAGCACTATATAATCAGCCACATAAATCATCCTTAACTTCAAGTGATATTAGGAGAGACGCTCTGGAGCAGATGGAGGGGGGAATGCTTAGTAGTAGTAGTAGTAGTAGTAGTAGTGGTGGTGATATTTATATAGCACTCTTCAACCAAAGTTCTCAAAGGGGTTTACATAGAAAAATACATAAATAAGATGGTCTCCTGTCCACAGTCTAAAAAGAAACATAAGGCAGATACCAGCAACAGCCACTGGAGGGATGCTGTGCTGAGGCTGCATAGGGCCAGTTGCTCTCCTCCTGCTAAATATAAGAGAATCACCACTTTAAAAGGTGTCGCTTTGCTCAGTTAGCAGGGGTATTATAGTACCCCCACCTGCTCACCCCTGACTCCCTACTGACTGTATACATGATTGGGCAGATCTTTGTTTAAATGAATAGGTCTGCTGTTGTCACATGTACATAAGGAATGGGTGGGAAAACTTGACCCTGCAGCTGTTGTTGAACTACAACTCCCATCATCCCCAGCCACAAGTTTGCCCACCCTGCATAAGGGAACATAGAAATTGCTGCTGCTACTACTACTACTGCAGACTCAGTGTAAGCCACCTAATACTTAGTTGGTCCATCTAGCACACTGTTGTCTACGCTGACTAGCAGCAGTGCTGAGGGGTTTCAGAAAGGGGACTTTCCCAGCCCTATCTGGAGATGCAGGGGATTGAAACTGGGCCATTCTGATATCAAGCATATGTGCCACTATTGAGCAATATCCCCTCTTTTGTAATGTAGCTGATATGTGTTCTTTGAGCTTGCTATATTATGTACATCTGACAAGTTCAAAACAAATCCTTTATTGGTCATTTTTTGCTTCTGATTCCATATTCAAATTGTCCATCACCAGCTTATGATGCTCTGAAATTTATTCATCACTTTAAATGATTTGCAGAACTGTGTCTGCAAACAAATTTTGCTCTGCAGATTGATTGAGCTATTCTTGTGCAGACACTGCAGTAGAAGCAATTGAGTTTGATCCAAACCCCTCGTGAGCATACTCAAAACTAATTTAGTTCCCATGACTACTTTTATTGCCCTTTCATCACCAAATGTTGGTGAAGTTCTTCCATTATAAAGACACGAAGAGAAGCAGAAAGTGTTTAACAGAAAATACTAATAAATCAGTTGTATAGTTGCTGAAAAAGTAGAGAAAGAAAAAGGACAAATCTTATGCACAGCTGCTTACAAAATTCACAGATAGTGTGCTAATAATAACTGTAGCCAATTACACTCTGGCTAATTTGATTTTTAGTTATATACTTTAGAGTTTTACTATATGTCTGTATGCACAATTTTTTGTTCTGCTATTACTGTTGTTGTTACTACTGCTGATACTATTGTATCTATCTATCGATCATATTTCTATACCGCCTGATATGTATGTCTCTAGGTGGTGTACAGAATTTAAAATATTTTAGTATTTACTTCATTCATTCGATTTCTATACCGCCCTTCCAAAAATGGCTCAGGGTGGTTTACACAGAGAAATAACAAATAATAATAATACATGAAGCTGATCATTGACCATAATAAAGATTTGATTTGGCAATTCTTATGTACAACAGAAACCACAAACAGACCACAACCCCGAATCCTCCAGCACAAGGCAATACCATTATATTTGATTCCACTACCAAATGGGACACATTTATAGAGGAGAACAGGACATTACATTTACAGCATACTGCCATGGCTACTGCCTGGCTATTGTTATTGTTAGGCAGATTGCTGTTTAATGCTGGGAGCTATTCACACATGGCTTTATGCCACGGGGTATCTGAGGAGCAAATTTACTTTGCAGAATTTTTGAGGCAGTTTAATTCGGGGGATTAGATGGACAGTTCACATAGCCGTGAGCTCCTCCCCACACTCCCTGCGATCTTTCTCCTATGTGTATTCCCACTGCTTCCTCTGTTTTTTTCCTCCAACCAATCACATCCCAGGAGGAGGCGTCTCCCTTCAGTATTACTTTTTTTTTTAGTTTGACAGCTGGATTTCCACAAAAGTGACAAGTCAAAACAACAGAACACTTAACCCCAACCTGTAGTCTCCATTGTTAAACTTCCAAACATCTGCATATCCAAACATCGGCATATATAAGCTGTATTCCTATGGTGACCAAACTTGAAAGCATAAGAAGACACACATTTTGCTTGTGCTTGCATTTAACTCAGGTATTTCTCCCTCCCTCCCTCTCCCCTTCTGGATTCCCTTTACAGAACTGCATCAATCTGCCACAACCCCGCCCGTAACACATCACTCAAAAAACATACCAGTCTGAGCTGTCAAACTGTCCTTTGCTGATAGTTGGTGTTATAGAAGTCCACGCAGCAGACATTTTTTAAAAAACAAAAACACAAAAGTGCAAGTAAGCTGAATTATCAGCAATGGCCCCTCTGCACATCAATGAAAAACATCAGTTTTTCCCCGAAAGCCACTGGAAATACAGGATTTTTAAAAGCCGGACATACTTCGGGCTAAGTCAGAATATGCAGCCTTGATTCAGGGGAAACAGAATCATGTCTGTACTGGTCCCTGATAGCCCGCAGGAACTTCGGGGTAAATCCAGCTAATATGTGGACTGGCACACTCCATTCCAGAGTGGATTTGAAATAAAAGCCCTGTCTGTAAAGCCCAGGATGATTTGTTGATGTTTCCTCAGTGGAAACTAACTGGTAGTCTCCTGATAGCAGAGGAATCTCTCTGTGTTGTTGAATGAGATACGCATCAGAGCTTGCAGAAAGTGACACACTTCCAACTGTGTATGACAACAGAAACAGCAGTTAAGTGGTTAAAACTGATAGAAGAAGAGAGAGATTCTAGCTGGAGTTAGCTGAAATTGAAGACACAAAAGCAAGTCTCCAGTGCTCTCTCATCTGAAGGAAATTAAACTGATTAGCAATATCCTGAAAACTTCTTATCATTTGGTAAGTAGGGAGCAAGCAACACTGCATAGATTTTTTTGGGACACACACACACACACACACACACACACACACACACACACACGTGTGTGTGTGTATGTGTATGTGTATGTGTATGTGTATGTGTGGCTTTTCATTAAAATTGTGAAAAAAAATTTCCATCCCTATCTCCCACTAGTTCCAAGCAAGCAAAGAAAATATGTTAAAATGATGTATGGTTCATTTGCGATGCCTGAACAATGGTAATAAAGATTAACATAAAATAACACTTACATTAAATTAATGAAAACAAAATTGGCTGCATTAATTACAGGGATGTTTTAGTCTTTCTCTTTGGGCACACTAAAACAGGATAATTGGCTACCCATCCATGAAGCTTAAAATATGGTCCTTTAAAGTGAGAAGATCTGTAAGAAAAAGCATCCTAGACAAATGTCCACTCCATGGTTTATGAGGGTATACGATCCTCTCCACACTTTTCACAGCTACCACCCTCCAGCAAAAAAAATTGGGAGATTGACAAAAGACACTTAAACCTGAGGAGCAGCATTCATTAGAAGACGTAAATAGCCAAGATCTGTGCTGTTTTGTCACGTCTCCTTTATCTTGTTGAAAGCAGGAAAGCTTCCTGTCATGCAGACAGGAATTCTCAGTACCCAATAAAAGTTAGTGACATTTTCAGTCTATGTTTGTTTTCGTTCTTCTAATCACACATCCCATACTTGCCTCAGAACCCAGCTGGGCTTAATCCATAACCTTTGACAAGTGCAATGTTAACTTGCAGCATGTCATTATAGTTTAAAACCAATTTTTGCAAAAGTCTTTTTGAAAAAAACACCTCAGAATTACAGTGTGCATGATAAGTCACAGATGGTATACCTCAGACCACAAATTCTTTATGCTACTAGAACATAAATATAGGAGAACAGACATATATTTAGTATATTTGCAGGTTATATTACATTTATGGCCGACATGTTACACAGCATAATGTGGACATTTCTGAGCCTCCCACGATGCTATGGGCTTCTAAGAAACCACCAGTAGTGTACAAATACTAAAAGTAGCACACCCACACTCCAGATTTGCATTGTTACAAATCTAAGTAATACTCCTGAAGTGCCAGCATCCTAGTTTTAGTATTTGCAATTTTGCGCAAAGGCACAAGACTGCCAGCAGTTGCTTAGAAGCAGCACGGGCAGCACAGAAGGACTCACGTTATGATGCTGCAAAACATGTCAGCCTACATCTTTATTTTGATTCTTACAGGCATAGCTTCACCTTATGAATCTGCTGTATGCTGTCCAGTGAGCTCTTTCTCGCGATTGGTGAGAAAGGACTTGAGGGCAAGCAGGGAGGAAGCCTTGAAAAGCTTACCTCTCTACAGATTATCCTAACTCCTGGTCTGGGCGTGGAGATCGTGTGCCCAGACGTGCAGCTGCCTCCTCGAGCAGCATGGAGGGTCGGGAGCTGGGACATGTCACCCCAGCCCCTGGAACTCCCATAATGCGCCACACAAGTGTGCAGTACATTATGGGGATCCCCCTGATGCCAGCCAGGAGTCCTGCAGTCTCCCATTCCCGGCTGCAAGCAGAGGATCGGGGAGGATGAGGTTAAGGGAGCACGTGCTCCCTTAACCTTGTTTTGACGGCAGGCTCTGGAGGCAGCCAGGTTTGCTGCCATACCACCGCTGAAAGCCACATGGCTCCCAGCAATTCCCATGCACAGGAAAAACTAGGCTGGGCTACCTTAACCCAGTTTTGCCTGTGTGAGAGAATAGCCTCAGTGAGGCGAGTCTCACGCTCAGAGAGCTTAGCCTGCTCTCCCCGCAAATGATCGGGGCAGCAGCCCTGGGCGGCCAGATCAGCTGCCCACACGACTGCCAGCTCCGTCACAGCCGGTGGGGGCTGTGGGGATCAGGGGCCATGTGGCCGCCTGAAGTTCCAGGATGCCCAGCTCAAGCGCACGGGGCATTCTGGAGAGACCCCCAGCAGCGGGAGGCTTGTTTCAGCTTCCCTGCGGGGGTCTCCTCATGTGTTGCCATGGTGCGGAGCCGCTCCGGGGCAATACACGATCTGGAAGCCCGGGTTAGCGGACCACTCACTCTGCTAACCTGGGCTAAGGGGAGGGACACTTAAGAGGACTAGCTGCCAGGAGCCAGATTTGCAAACTGATTCAGGTACAAATTGATTTGTACCCAAATCTAGCCGATTCAGGTGATTTTGAGACAAAACAAATCACCCCTGTGGTCCATTGGCTAGATTCGGGTACAAATCGAATCACGCCTGATTCGATTTGAATTGGTTCAAGATCTGGATCCCTCCTACTAATTCCCCAAGATTCCCAGATATTTTTTTTTAAGCTAAGCTCTAGCCCTTGTAGAAGTGGAGTTATGGAGCAAAATGTCTGCTCACTATTTTTCAAGAGTTTGGATTCTTTGGTATATAATAACTTTCCATCAATGAATCCCTATGAGGACTCATTACACACCTTCATTTCTTCTATTCATTTTGACTGTCTTTTCAGTAGTGCCAGCTGTCAACTGCCATGTACCAACTACACCCTACTCCCACCCGCAAGGCAGTGAAGTACTACTCAGTTTATGTTCTAGGGTTTTTTTCAAGCGCTCTTTGGTGTCTAATAACCTTTCCTCATAATGAATCCCTATGAGGATTCATTACACACCAAAGAGTCTAAACACTTCAAAAATTCCTAAAATATAAACTGAGTACCCAGTGGCTTGTGGGTTGCGGGGCAGTTGGAACATGGGATGTCACTAATTCCCCACCCCCCACCTGCAAAGCAGTGGGGTCAAAATGAACAGAAGACATGAAGATGTGTAATGAAGACACCAAATAATCTAAACACTTCAAAAATACCTTTAAAATGCATGGAGTACATGTGTGTGTGTGTGTGTGTGTGTGTGTGTGTGTGTGTGTAGTTGACACATGGCAGTTGACAGTTGGCACTGTCAAATGATAGTCAAAATGAACAGAAGAAACTAACGCATATAATGAATCCTCATAGGGATTCATTATGAGGAAAAATTATTAGACACCAAATAATCTAAATATTTCAATATTCCTAAAAATTAAAATGAGTACCCCACTGCCTTGCAGGGGTGGGGGGTAGTTGGCACAAGGCAGTTGACAGTTGGCACTGTCCAGTGACAGTCAAAATGAACAGAAGAAATGAAGGTGTGCAATGAATCCTCATAGGGATTCATTATGAGTGAAAGTTATTATACACCAAAGAATCCAAACACTTGAAAAATAATACCGCACATTTTGTTCCATAACTCCACTTCTACAAGGGCTAGATCTTAGCTTTTTTTTAAAAATGAAAGCTGGGGATCTGTTTTAGGGCTAGGATATGGCAACTTCAAATTCCCATTGTTTCTTATGATGGAAATGTTCAAAATCAGTAAAAAAAAACTTTAAAAATGCATTAAAAAATCAACCAAGTGTCTCTCTGCCTTGAAATTTGGGTGGTAGGTGGTGCCCATGGGGAACTACCCACCACCCAAATTTGGTGCCCCTAGGACCTTGTTAAGTGGTCTGAATTGGTCTGAATCCAAATCAAAGCAAAGCAAATACAAATCGAACCTTGGGTGATTTGGAGGGGGTAGATTTGGATACAAAACAAATCATGGGTGATTTGTTTTGGGCACAGATCGAATTAAAAAAATCTATTTGTGCACATCCCTACACGCAACCTGTATTACAGATGATGGTGCATCCATATGCTGATATGATTGCTGATTTCTCAAACATTTTTGCTGATACTCATGGCAGTGCCATGCATTTCAAACATAACATTCAGATGAAGCAAATGCAATACCTGAACAACGCAAAATGAGGAATGTACCCATAGCATTGTGCCAACCACTTAGAGTGGAGCTCTTAAGACTACAGTGTGCTGACATCATAGAACCTGTTGATTCAACAGAATGGGTCTTTCCCATTGTTCTTGTGAGGAAATCAAACTGTACACTTCGAATGTGCGTGGATTTAACAAATGTTAAATCCACATGGTAGTGGATTGTGATCCATTTCACAATATCAATGAAATGCTGCTTACTCTGACAGAGGCTTCAGTGTTCACAACTTCAGCCTATCATCAAATTCCTCTGCTCAAAGGTTCTTGTAAATACACAGTCTTCATTACCCCAGAGGGTCTTTTTCAATACAAAAGGCTGCCCTTTGGATTAGCCTCAGCAGCTTCGGTATTTCAAAGAATGATGCATGCAATTTTTGGAATTACGGATGGCATAACTTACTTTCAGAATGACATTTTAGTGTATGGCAAAACCACTGAGGAGCTAAACTCTGACGCTAAACTCTGACCACATGAACTTACTATCTCTGCAGAGAAATGGCAGTTTTGCACACACTCAGTGACATACTTGGGAGGCACAATATCCTGGAGTGGTGTACAACTCCAAAACAGACTTGGTGCAAGCTATTCGGGAAGCACCAGAGCCACACAACAAGGATGCACTAGGACTCAGTGAGTAATATTCTAAATTTGTTAGACAATTTGCCTCAAATATTACTTGATTGCATTTTCTTTTTAAAAAGAATGTAGCATTTAACTGGGATGCATCTTGCAGGGCTAAAACCCCTGCTCTTACTTCTTTTGACACTAACAGGCTCATCCTTGGTTAGTGTTCAACTAAGACCAGGAAGACCCGAGTTTGAATCCCCATTCAACCATGGAACTCACTGGGTGACTCTGGGCCAGTCGTGGTCATGTATCTCTCAGCCTAACCTACCTCACAGGGTTGTTGTGAGGATAAAAATAACTATGTATACCGCTCTGAACTCCTTGGAGGGAGAGTGGGATATAAGTGGAGACAGAGAGAGAGAGAAAGAAAGAAAGTCATTTCAGGTGTCTTCACATGACATCACACATATGACATCACACACGGGGTGTGACTGATGTGTGTGAGGTTCTGCAGGGAAAGGGGCAGACACAAGCCCACTTTCCCTTAGATATGAACCTGATGCATTGATTACATCATTAATCTTGCTTTCCTCCAAAAAAGCTCAAGATAGCATTACAAGGTTAATTACCCTGTTTTAATGAAAGTGTCCCGGGGTGAGTGGTGAACACCTCTAAATCTATGTTCAGGCTTACATGTGAAAATTAGCTCAGAAAGGACAATTGACGTCAGATTTAAATTTGCACAAATTTGGGGACCCAGAAAATGAGACAAGATTTCAGTTTCAAAATCAAAAGAAAATATTTATTGTAGGGAGGGAGTACAGTGGAAATAAATGTGTGATTAAAGCAATATAACTATTAAAAATACGTTTAATTGCAAGGAGGCATTTTAGCTTAAACTCCTAATTGTATAAATTCCCAGGCAGGCAAGAGGAAGATTCTTTTTAGAGAATTTAAGAAAAAAGAATAGGGATAGAGATGGGCCTGGAGAAGGGCAAACGTTCATATTACCTGATCTGGGTGAAGGGATCTCAAGGCTCCTGGAATCACTGAGGGACCTCGTTCCTCAGGGACAGCTCGGTCAGGCGCAAGAAGGTTAGAGGGGTTAGTTGATCGAGGTGAATCCATAAGGGTGCTTCCTCTGTGGAACTAGCTTCCTATGTTGGCAAGGAAGACTGGGCAGATCAGGCTGGACAAGAAAGCCGATCTGAAGGCTGGCACGAAGACCTGAACACAGCCTGGCATCGCCTATGACCAGTAAATTGCCCAAGCAGCAGCTGGTGACTCCAAGGTAGCTGGTACGCAAAGAGCACATTGGATCATGAGATTGGGACTTATCATACCCCAAAACATATCCTGGGGGCACATTCCAATTGACCTTTTTTTTGGATAGGTGTGTTAGCTGGAACCAGCAAAGATTCCATTGTTGCTGATTGTTCTTCCTGAGTGTAACAATGTGGGAATTGCCGAGGCATGCCAAGGCTTTTGTCATATACAAAATGCATAGACGTGAGAAGAGGAAATCTGCCTGGACGGAAGGTCCAATAATCCAATCAGCACTTTTAATGGGTGCATCTCTAAGTTCTTATCGCTGACTCAGCCTCTTTTGTGAAGGGGGAGATTTATCTCTGCAAACCTTATCTGCGTTCTTCCTGTTAAGTTAATTGGTGCATTAGCTTGCTGCTATCCTTTGCAAAAGTGGAGGTGGGGTGAGGCAGTTCACTCTGAGCACAGAGTGACCTTGGCAGAGAGTAAGCCTGCTTTAGTTAACTTCCGGGGTCTACTTGGGGTGTCCCAGCATAGGGAGAGCATGCATCTGCTCCCCTTTCCAATTTGCTTGTTAGGAGACAAATCTAGGGGTGACTGGCCCACTGTCAACTAGGTGACCTGTCCCCATGTGCCATAAATGGAGAACACATGATGCTGTGAGGTTCCTGAGCATGTCAAGAGTGAGATCTCCAAGCCAGGAGACTCAATGTCACAAACGAGGGGGCTCCAGGGAGCCGGCAGAAAAGCATCGCTAGTTACACTCGCTTTAATCCTCACCCCAATGTTATCCTCACAATTACTTTATCAGGCAGGTTAGCCTGGGAGATAGTCAGTAGCTCAAGGCAAGCCCGCAAGCTTCATGGCTGAGCAGGGATTTGAACAAAGGACTCTCCAGTTGTAGCCTGACACTCTCATCTTTACTCCACTCTTTCCTCTCAGTACTATTGTTTCAAATACACATACCACTGTCCAGGTGCTCTCACACCAGAGGTGGAGATCTGTAGCATTTCCCTATTGCTGAAAAATTCAAATAGCAGAGAAATGAGAAGATCAGCCCAAATGGGGTCTTTCTCAACTCACAGTAAAGACAGCCACTGACACACTGAGGTGATTCGCACGACCAGCCGAAACCGGGCTAAGGGAGCCCAGCCCATTTTCGGCTAGTCATGTGCTGCAACAGGAGCTGCGCAGCCTCCAGCAGCAAGCCCTCTTAAATGCCCCCCCCCCTAAACAAGGTTAGTGGACCGCATGCTCCACTAGCCCAATTTTTCTGATCGTGTGTCTGCTGCGGCTGCTTGCAGCCACAGTGGACACACTTGGGGAGGGGGGTACTCCAGGAATGCGCCATGCACTTGCACAGTGCATTACTGGCGCTCGGGGAGGGGCAGGGCGGGGTGCCACACAGCGGCGCTTCCCTTCGCCCTAACCCTGGAGCTGTCAGACATGCTGTAGCCGGGTGCAGAAGCACCCAAGCAAAGCCGCCGCTCATCTGTGTGGGCAATCCGCCTGCCTGGGGAGTTCTGTTTGATCGTCTGAGGGGAGGTATGCACTTTTGGGCTTCCTCCCCACATAACAGGGTAGCCCTTCCCACTTGATCGTGGGAAGAGCTTCACTGTGTGGTGAAACATGGGTGGTGGGGCACCCACCTGTGCCTCTGTGTGTGAACATGGTTGGGGCTGCTGTGGAGCAGAGTGGTTCTGCTCCAACTTAATGTTGTGCAAACACAGTTGCATAACACAATGCTGATTTTTCCCCCTCTCCAGTGGGCATTGCCTTGTGCAACTGTGTTTCCACAACTGTAAGTCTAAAACCCTAACTGTAAGCCAGATTGGAACTGTTCCATGCTGCAACAGCCTCAGGCATGTATACACACAAGCAGTAGCAACATGGGCACTGCCCGGGATCCGCTGCTCAGTATGTGGAAATGTGAGAGCAATAGGACATGTCTAAAGATATGGCATTACATTCCCCATGAAGTACACTGAGCTTATGGCAGAAAGGAATGTTGCATTGGTTAACAGATGATCATGGGGACAATATGGGGAGGGGGTGGCTTCCTTGACCCTAAAATCCAATCAAAGGTATCACTTTACCTACTTTGTCACTCTAGCACATCATTCATTCCATTACTGCATCTAATTTGGTTGATATCACAACATTATTACATTGATCACTGTTTCAACTCAGACTAATTTAATTGATAGAATTCTGTGTCCTTGCTATTATAAGAGACAATTAGCTCTCATTAGTTTACATTTCACTCATTTTCTGCTGACTGATTGCACTACATACTGATACTTGCTAATATCAATATGCAATGCAATCAGTCAGAGGAAAATGTTGGTACAGTATCTCTAAAAACTATCACACTTATCATTCTGATTGTCTGCAAAAAGTACCAATATTTGCCTACAGTTTAATAGTTTCATAATGCAATATTTGGTATTAATAATCACTATTTGAAGGTCACATCCTTAATCACATGTGCACTGAGCAAAATTAACTAATGAAGATTACAACATATTAATAAATTACAGATGGTACCTTTGTATTTTCCAGCATAACCTTCACATATCAGAAATGAGAACTGGGGTTTGACTTAAAGACTTTTTGCTTCCTTCTTCCTATTTATTTAGTTTTCTTTCTGGGTTCTAAGTGCTTTTTAAAAAATCCTTTTGTTGAAGTCCTGCAGCAACCATATGGAGAGCTTTCGCAGAGCCAGAACGTGCAGCTGATGCTTTGTATAAGAGGTGAAGAGGTTACTCGAATTGTGCTACTGTTAATTTGCCCTTTAAGCAGCTACAGCAGGGAGTCTATAATGGCAAGAAGCAGAGCAAGGAGATTTGCCTATCAGATTATGTCAGAAATGCTAATATTCAAAGGGAAAGAAAGGGCAAATAGCTTTTTGTAACCAATTTAACATAATCCACTGAGCATTCAAGGGCACCCATTTGTAAATATGCTGTACACTTACTCAGATAAAATGCATTCATGCCTACATTTCCCTTCAATGTTTTATTGAGACAGATGTTACCATGTGTCTTGTGGAGATGCTTTGGGTTCCCGCCGTGTGTGTGTGTGTGTGTGGTGTGTATGGTGTGTGTGTGGTGTGTGTGTTTGAAACACTGAACTCCTCTGTGCCATACCAGAGACTTTGGAGAGCAATAATGGCAAAATACAGCTCACCTGTATTATTGTTCAACAATCCATTCTGCAATGGCAAACATATTCATCTCAACCTTCACAGCTGGCTTTGTGCAAAACCATAGAAGAGAATATTTAGGGCTGGAACGATAAGGAAGCATAAAACAAGTAGCTTTCAGTTGGAGATTTAAACACACAATTTCAAAATAAGCACTTTTTTTTTTTTGAAAGAGCAAGCACAAATTAGGTTTGTGATTTTACCCAGAATAATGACAGGACGTTTGAATGTCACAGTTGCTAAAATAATCTATGTCTGAATCAGGGCTTTCCTCAACTGGGCTAAGCCTTTAGACAGAAACTAATTGCTACAAACACTAATTTTCAAATCCCTTTTGTCTCCTATAGTAGGCACCTCTGGATGCAGAAGGTACCCAATTAGCAGAATTCATGGGCCTGATTGTGTATTGTGGGGCAAGTGTGTGAATAGTATAAACACTGCTGATTACCATTCCACTGTAATGGCTAGAAAAAAATTTTTTGATTGCTTAATAAGGCCATCTATTCTATATCAGGCTCTGGCAAAGCTGCTGAAAAAATCAGTTAGGTCACTTTTTCTGGTCATACTAGCAGGAGAAGCCTTGTGATACTAACAGATGACTAAAGACATAATTACAGGCTATTTAATCACATCTGTTTCCCCACTTAACATTGTTTGCTCAAGTTAGATGTAGTTTTAAAAAAATCAAAAGGACAATAATGGCAAACAGACTAAAAAAATTACTATTGCATGGTTAAAACTCTAGGGCTCGTTATAATTACAGAAAACAGAGTTTACAACGATTTTAAAAGGCATTAATTTATATTAGTGTGTTTCTATACACATTTTGAGGACGGCTGGTTGTTTGTGGAGTGGGGGGGAGGAGTAGTGTATTTCATTTACACACATACTCATGTGGGAGAAGCCAAGTGAGAGTCTTTGACAAGTTTATTAAAATAGGCTATGTGTCTGAATACATTTTATGCGGAAACTAAAATTATACATTGTCAGGGTCTGCAGATTTCCCCGACAATTGTAAATACTATTCATGTTAATAGCACTCAAAATAGGAGAGCACAAGATAAGACTATATATTCTCCCAGTGCAGGAGGAGTTCCCAGTTTGGGGTCCCTAGATGGCCCAAGCAAGGTATTGTGGCTGGGGATGATGGGAGTTGTAGTCCAACAACATCTGGTGACCCAAGGTTGGAAAATGCTGTCCTAGAGCCCTCTCTCATGATCAGTGAGAAGGGCTTGAGGGCAGGAGGTGGGGAAGGCTGCTTAAACTTACCTTCCCCACAGGCAGCTGCTCCTCCATTGCTGGGCATGCTCCCTGCACACCCAGACGATCCTTCACTGGACCAGACAGTGCAGTGGATTGAAAGCCGGTACGCATCATCCTGGTCCCTGGAACTCCCATAATGCACCATGTGAGTGCACGGTGCATTGTGGGTATCCCTGCAGCTTGGGCGAAAAGCAGCCTGCGCTGCACATGATTTTAAAAAACGGGGCTAAGAGAATACTCACTCTCTTAATCCCCTTTAAGAAGCTGGTTCCGCAGGCAGGTTTGCTGCCGCCTCACCACTGGCAGCTGGTCAGCTCCCACAGGTTCACATGCTCAAGAGTAGGCTTGGCTGCTTTGGTCTTGGCTGTGCATGTGAAGAGCCTCCTAGTATAAAGAGATATTTCCTTCAGAGGCAGAATATGACCTCATTGTTTTGAGTTTACTTACAATGCCTATGCGTGTTTTGCTGGAACAGGACACTGTTTGGAGACCCCAAATTTCTCTTAAATTTTGTTTAGGCAAAAATAATAAGTCCTCATGGGAGTTCTATTTCTTTCTCACTGAATGCAGTACTTTAATTTTTTTTTTTTTAAAAAAATGACACTGTTCAATTCAGTCTCATCAATAGCCATTGAAATTTTTGTGCATTCTGACTTTCTATTTGCATTCTAAGGCTAAAAAACATAAAGTAGTGGCTTATATGTGTGAATGTGCCATCTAATACCAGAGGAAGAACTTTCCTTATCCTGCACACACCACCTAAAACAAGATGGCTGACACAGTGTACAGCAGTGGGTCACCATAAGAAGCTCGAGGCTTTCCTTTTGGGACATAGCTGTGTTTGTTTTATTTTCAGGTTGTTTTCATTGAACTTTTATTATTGTTTTTATCTTGTTAACTGCCCTGGGGTCTTAGGATGAATGACAGTATACAAATATAAATAAGAAATAAACACTACCACTCAGTAGGTAGCTTTAAGCAAGCCACCTACTCAGTCCCTTAGCATCATTCACCTTATACCTCATTTCTGCAATTCTGGGATAGCAACACAGACATACAATACAATACAAGAATATTTATATACCACTTTTCAACTGGCCCTATCCAGAGAACCATCTTGTTTATTTATTAATCTTATTTATTTATTCTTTCCTTTTCTTTGTAAACAAAGTTTGGAAACTTTGTTGAAAAGTGGTATATAAGTAGTGGTGGTGGTAGTAGTAGTAGCAGTAGTAGTAGTAGTTCCCAAAGTGGTTTACATAGATATAAATACATACATACATATGGCTCCCTGTCCCCAAAGGGCTCACAATCTAAAAAGGAAACATAAGATAGACCCCAGCAACAGCCACTGGAGGGATGCAGTGCTGGGGATGGATAGGGCCAGTCGCTCTCCCTCTGCTAAATAAAGAGAATCACCACTTTAAAAAGCTGCCTCTTTGCTTAATTAGCAGGGGTTAATTAATTAATACCTGAAAAGACTGTTATAAGGACTAGTAAATATATATATATATATACACTAAGTACTTTGAATACTTGATGTGTTCTACATAAATAAGAAGTATTATGTTTAGCAAAATGTACGTGCTATCCACTCCAGCCAGACATGTGAAGATGTGGGACGACGCATTATTTGCAAGTTAGTAAGTATTTGGTTTTTATCTGCAAAATTCACATAACACTTTTAAATAAATGACTGTGCAGCTCTATTTTGGGAATGGGAAAAGAATTGGCTTATCAGGTTAACAGAAATAATTTAAAATCACTTTCTCAAGAAAAGTGACTGATGATTCTTCATTTCTGCCTGTCCTGCGCTAAAGCTAGATCATACTAAATTGCAGAATTAATGGTAAGAGGTGGTTTATTTGACAATATGGAAATTTGCTTTCGCGTAGTTAGCTACGTCAAAGACCAATCTTCAGGCCATCTATACGACATTTAACAAGTGGATGAATGGCTCTGTGTTTATTGGGTTTTTGGTTTTGATCAGGCCAATTTCAGCATGTGAAAACATGGAATATCACAGATTAGTGGTGAGGATGAAAGTGGCTAAATGAAGAGGAGAAGGGGTATACATCTGATTACTTGAGATGTACTTTCATTTTCATTCCCATGGAGAAGGCAATACTTATCAAGCAAAATTATGAACACTGTAGGTACTAAAGAATAGTGGCAGTTAGGAACATAGGAAGCTGCCATATACGAAGTCAGACCCTTGGTCTATCTAGCTCAGTATTGTCTACACAGACTGGCAGTGGCTTCTCCAAGATTGCAGGCAGGAATCTCTCTCATCCCTATCTTGGAGAAACCAAGGAGGGAACTTGAAACCTTCTGCTCGTCCCAGATCGGTTCAAACAGTTCAAATATGTATGTACAGAGCTTGCTCTATTTGATATATCCTCACTTGATTATTAAGAGCAGAATGTGATAAATTATTCCACTGAAAAGCTCACTGTATCTGATCTGACACTGGACAATATGGAAGAACTACCTCCAGTATTAGATCTCTGATGGCTCATTCATACTCCAAGGTTGCAGGCAGGAATCTCCCTCAGGCTTCTCCAAGGTTGCAGGCAGGAATCTCCCTCAGCCCTTTCTTGGAGAAGCCGGGAAGCGAACTTTAAACCTTCTGCTCTTCCCAGAGCAGCTTCATCCCCTGAGGGGAATATCTTACAGTGCTCACCCTTCTAGTGTCCCATTCATATGCAACCGTATGAATAGTCAATGCATAGCTTTCATGTATGAATGAGCCATCAGAGATCTAATACTGGAAGTAGATCTTCCATATTGTCCAATGTCAGATCAGATACAGTGAGCTTTTCAGTGGAATAATTTATCACATTCTGCTCTTAATAATCAAGTGAGCATATATCAAATAGAGCAAGCTCTGTACATACATGTTTGAACTGTTTGAACCGATCTGGGACGAGCAGAAGGTTTCAAGTTCCCTCCTTGGTTTCTCCAAGATAGGGATGAGAGAGATTCCTGCCTGCAATCTTGGAGAAGCCACTGCCAGTCTGTGAAGGCAATACTGAGCTAGATAGACCAATGATCTGACTCAGTATATGGCAGCTTCCTATGTTCCTATTGGCATTAGGTGGACATGCACATGTTAACCAAACACAACATGAATTAGGAACACAGTTGTCCAGTGGACAATGTGTCAGACCTGGAACTATTCAGTCCTCATCTCTGTTTGATAAGTTACTGTCTCTCATAACATCTGAAGCCTTCCTATATAAAACTATCAAGCCGTTTTCCATATGTCTGTTTCTGCCTATGCAATTTCTCCTCCTGAACAGCTTCAGCAGCACAGGTGGTGGTGGGGGGGAGGCCATATCTGCATTTTGGAAGCCTGCAATTTTCAGGGAGAAAATCTTGCAGATGACTTTCCCTTGTAAAGAACCATGTGGGAAAGCACTACCATATTTAGCAGAGTGAACAGTCCTAAATCCCTTTCTGATCTCCGAAGCCAGTAGATCAATATGATTCCATCAACAACAAGCACATCTACAGGATTACAAACCCACTAGTTTTGCCTGGAGAAGGCTGAGTAGCAGTGAAATTAGGATGGTAAGGAGGTAGGGCTCAATATGAGGAGTCATAGAAAACAGAACACAGATATATGTGTGCAAAGGACAGAGTCAAAGGAGTCAAATGAATGGAGGAGGGACTGGACCTAAGAGAAGAGGATGCAGAGATCTGGGGAAAGATACCGGATAAAGTCAGTTAGGAACTGGAGAACGAAAATTAGTACTGAAAGTCAGTGCAGCCCATCTTTGTGGCAATATTACCACAATTCGATGAACATGTGAAGTTGCCTTATACGGAATCAGACCATTAGTCCATCAAAGTCAGTACTGTTTACACTGCCTGGCAGCGGCATCCCAAGATTTCAAGAGGGGCCTTTCACAACCCAACCTGGAATTGCCAGGGATCAAACCTGGGACCTTCTGCATACAAATATATGGTTTATATTTTATATTAATTTTTAATCTGTACACTGCCTAGAGATTTCTATATTAGGCAGTATAGAAATTCAATCAATCAATCAATCAATCAATCAATCAATCAATAATATACAAAGCATGTGCTCTGACAATGAGCTACAGCCCCCTTCCATGAGTCCATATGAATAGCTTTATTGGAAGGCACAGAAGTTTAGTCACTTATACTCCACAAGATCAAGCCCAGTCAGTGTAACCTAGTTCCTTTGATGAGCATACTGGGCATCTGCTATACACAATCCCATGGCGTGCTCAGAGCATTCTACAATGTATAAGCAGATAGGAAACTGCATGCATAATGCTCCATGTCACAGATCTGTTTTCATCACAGATCTGGTTTCTTTTGGATCGCACATACAAGCCATATTCAGACATTATGCTGTATGTACAGATGTCTGAACCCATGTATGTGTTTTTGTGTAAATGTACCTGTATACAAATTAATTCACTTCAAAACTGGACCTGAACAAGTCCCCTCAAATGCAGAGTACGGATTTAAAATGTACTGTACATGTATTGAACATAATATGTTAATAACTGTACATGTGAACAAATAACTGTACATTGGTACAAATCTGTACACGCCTATGCTGTACACAGACTGTATGTGCATTGAATATAACATGTGAATAAGGCTACAGTTTCAAAGAAATGTGAGAAACTTGCTTGTGCTTGGAAAATAGAGAAGAGGGGTTGCAACAAGTGTTCATTCTGTGGGGCCATTAAGCTGATAGTTTTCAAAATCAATAAAAATATGCATGCCTTGCAGGAGTTTTGTGAGCAAACTATAATTTGCAAAGTCTTTTGAACTCCTTCAATACAATAAAAATGTGAAAACAACATGTAAAGAGGGGAAAAGTCACTTTAAGTTTTGTGTATTGAAAAAAATCTATAGAAAACACTAGCACCTAAGGAAGGAAACCACAGTTATTTCAAAACTGTGTAACTGGGGAGTAGGATTATTGAAGTCAACAAGATTTCTCTGAAGCAAAGGACTTAAGCATTGCACCTAAATCATGTTTTACATAATCAGCGTTGAACAGAATAGCTATATAGGTGGCATACAGCACCCACACAATCCTAAGAGCAAAGAATGAATGCTTTCATTTCAATGTTTAAAAAAAGATGGAGAGGGAAAAAACCCTCCATCAACCCATAAACGGAACTAAGCAAATACAGAATCCATTAAAGGCATTCTAGTAGAAATTCACAGCATGCTTTCTATTTAGCCGTTCCCAGCTAAACAGCTTTCAAATCATACAGCAGCCAAATTATAGATGAGAAAACTTAAAATATTGACCTTGTTGAAGTTTATTTTATTCCACAAGTTTATCTCAAAGTGTCTGTGACAGCAAAATAGCAGAGGCCTAAATTTTTGTTAGGATCCCAATTGCAGGACATGTTTATAGTTAAGATAGTCACAGAACTCTGGCCAAATATGAAAATGGAGAAGTGCCGTGAAGGCAACACAATGCAGTGGAAGCTGAAAATCCAAAAGATGTCAAAATCAACCGTCAAAGGGCTGCTTTGACTCAAGGAGCTACATAGGCTGATCTCATGAGCAGTCAAGACTGGGCTAGGGCAGCTAAGATCCCGGCGTCACCTCTAAGATCCTGGCAGCTAAGATCCCAGAAAGCGCACAGATCCCAGGGGTACCTCTGCAGCAAACCTGGCTAAGAAGCCGGGCGCTTAAATGAGGTTAAGGGAGTGAGCACTCCCTTAACCCTGCTCAAGTGATTGTGTGTCAGTGCCAGCTGCTTTCAGCTGGCAAGGAAATACTGACAGGTGCCCATCACTAGGGGGATCTCCACAATGCACCACACACTCGCATAGTTTGCATAAACACTCCTTTGTTGATGGAGTTACACTGGCTGGGTTTCCGGGCAAAATACAAAGTGCTAGTTATCTATATATATAATTCTCCTGGGTGTGCTCAGGAGAAATGCGTCCCGGCAGCCCAGCTGATTGGCTGGGCTGCAGGGGGCGCCTGATTGGCTGGCAGCACACCCAGGAGAACGGAGGTGGCAGCCATGGCCGGGGAGCCAGGCGGGCCCGGCCGCGGAGGCGAGGCGGCGGGCCTGTCCGGGCCCGGCCGCAGAGGCGAGGTGGCGGGCCTGTCCGGGCCCGGCCGCAGCAGCACTCTCGGGCCCGGCCGCGGCGGCGGCGGCGGCACTCTCGGGCCCGGCGGCGGCGGCAGCACTCTCGGGCCCGGCTGCAGAGGTAAGGCGGCGGGCCCGGCCGCAGCGCAGGCGGCGGTGGGCCCGGCCGCACTAGAGGCACAGATGCTCTGTGCCCGGGCCCACTAGTAACTTATAAAGCCCTAAACGGCTTAGGCCCTGGGTATTTACGTAAGAGAGCGTCTACTTCGCTATGAGCCCCACCAGCCATTGAGGTCACTTGAGGAGGTCCGTCTCCAGTTGCCACCAACTCGTTTGGTGGTCACACAGAGACGGGCCTTCTCAGCTGCTGCCCCGAGATTGTGGAATGCGCTCCCTGCTGAGATACGATCCTCCCCATCTCTGGCAATTTTCAGAAAACACCTGAAAACACATCTCTTCAACCAGGCTTTCTCAGCTTTTTAAAACTTGTTTTTAAATTGTTCTGATTATTTAGTTTTTGTTTTATGGTGCTTTTAATGGTTAATCATTGTTTTATGCTTTATAATTTTTGTTTTAATTATTAACTGATTTTAATGGTGTTTTAACGTAAACCGCCCTGAGCCTTTTGGAAGGGCGGTATAAAAGTTTTAATAATAAATAATAAATAGTGCATTGTGGGATTCCTGGGGGCTGAGACAATGAATCCCAGCCTCAGAGCGATCAGCCCTGCTCCATGCTGCACAGAGCAAGGCTGGGCGTGTGGGAGCGTGGATGTCCTGATCGCGTGGGAGTGTATGGGACAACAATGATCGTCTGGAGGAAAGGCAGAGCTTGGAAAGCCTCGCCCCCTACACACCACTTGCCTGCCCAGTCGGTCACATTCATGGCACCATAGCTTAGCAGTAGAGTACCTGTTTTGCATGATCGCTCTGAGGCAGAAGGTCCAAGGCTCAATCCTTGACACAGGGCTGGGAAAACCCTCATCTGAACCCCAAGGAGCTGCTGCCAGTCCCTGTGGACAATACTGAACTAAATGGATCAATTATCTGAGTCAGTATAATGTTGCTACATAGGTTTCAAGTACTGGTGGTTAAATGTCATTAAAGGGCCTAAAATAAATTGAGTCTGGGGCAGGATACAATGCAGGAAAAGGTATGTGTTATCTACCAGGTAGCACACAAAGTCAAGAATTAGGAACTGATATTTCACTATGAAACTAAAACAGACATCTCAGGGAAAGAACATGTTTAATTATGTTTATTTTATTATTTATTACATTTATATACCACCCACTCCTGATGGCTCAAGGTGGTTTATGACAAAGAAAAATAAAATAAAACCATTAAGCTTAAAAAAAAATTAAACAATTAAAAACCATATAAAACCTCCAAAAGTCTGGCTTTAAAAGTGTGTATTTATGGCTCTCTTAAAAGCTTTTACGGATGTAAGGCCTTGTATTTCCACAGGGAGTACAGTCCACGACTCAGGAGTGTCTGCTGAGTAGGCCCAATCCTGAGTCACAGGCAAATGAACCAGCAGCAACTGGAGATGGACATTTCCTGATTATCTTAATGAGCAGTAAAGATTGTGCAGAAGAAGGTGCTCTCTTAGGTAACCCAAGCTATTCAAAGCTTTAGATGTTAACAGACAAGATGAGCAAGATTCTAAGCACATAATCACTCATGCTAAATAAGGTTTTTGCAAATAAGAGTGGGATACAAACCAGCAGGTTATAAATGGCAAACATGAAAGCAAAGATTCCATAGCTAGACAGCTTGGTAGGCAAACATTTCAGATTCACTCCAAAATCAGACAAGGAGCCGGGTCTCATTGAGACCCGGTTCGGGAAGCTGAGCGGGGAGAGCGAGCTAAGCCCGCTCTCCCCGCAGACAATCAGGGCGGGAGCCATGGGCGGCTGGATCGGCTGCCCACACGATTGCTGGCTCCGTGGAGGAACCAGTGGGGGCTGGGGAGTTCGGGAACTGAGTGGCCCCCGGAAGCTCCTGTATGCCCTGCACAAGCACACAGGGCATACTGGGGAGACCCACGAGCCGGGAGGCTGCTTTTCAGCCTCCCGCCAGGGGTTTACTCATGAGTAACTGCAGTGCGGAACCACACCACAGCTACTCATGATAAAAAAACCGGGTTTGTGGAGTGCTCGCTCCGCAAACCCAGTTTTTGGGGTGCGCTACTTGAGCGAGTTACCCGTTCAAGAACCACCAGGCTCGCAGCCAAGCCCGGTAGTTCTCACGATTGTAGAAAATCGGCCTAGCGGAGGCTAGCCCAGTTTTCTAAAATCGTGTGAATAGCTCCAATCTTTTGTTTTGCCTGTGCTATATACTGTATTACTGTTGACTTAAAGCCAGTTCCCAGAGGACCACTAGCAAAAAAGGGACTTAAGTCATAGGTTGCAAGGGAATTCAGTTGAGACTTGTTGAGGCCTGGAACATAGGAAGCTGCCTTATACTGAGTCAGAACATTGGTCCATCTAGCTTCAGTATTGTCTACACAGACTGGCAGTGGCATTTTGCAGGCAGGAGTCTTTCTCAGCCCTAACTTGGAGATGCCAAAGAAGGAACTTGGAACCTTCTGCATGTAAGCATGCAGGTATTCTTCCAAGAGTGGCCCCATTGTCGAAGAGGAATATCTTACAGTGTTCATATATAGTCTCCATCCATTCAAACATGAATGGACACTGCTTAGCAAAGGGGACAATCCATGCTTGCTACCACAAGATCAGCTCTCCTCCCCTCTGCAGGTTAATGGTCAGGCATCAACCCCAGCACAGCATCCTTCCAGTTGCTGTTGCTAGTGTTTGCTTTATGTTTCTTTTTAGATTGTGAGCCCTTGTGAGACAGGGAACCATCTTATTTATTTAGTATTTATTTTTCCATGTAAATTGCTTTGGAAACATTTGTTGAAAACTGGTATATAAATAGTAGTAGTAGTGATAGTAGTTAATGTTAGTTAGATAGTTGTATTTCAGTTTTATAAATATAATTTAGCAATTCTTTGTTCACCGGTTTTCTGACCTAAAGAAGACTCACACTCCCCAGTTGGTTTTGATTGATTGATTAAGTGCCGTCAAGTCAGTGTCGACTCTTAGCAACCACATAGATAGATTCTCTCCAGGATGATCTGTCTTCAACCTGGTCTTTAAGGTCTCTCAGTGGTGCATTCATTGCTGTCGTAATCAAGTCCATCCACCTTGCTGCTGGTCATCCTCTTCTTCTCTTTCCTTCAACTTTCTCCAGCATTATAGACTTCTCAAGGGAGCTGGGTCTTCGCATAATGTGTCCAAAGTATGATAGTTTGAGCTTGGTCATTTGTGCCTCAAGTGAAAATTCTGGATTGATTTGTTCTATGATCCATTGGTTTGTTTTCCTGGTTTTCCATGGTATCCTCAAAAGTCTTCTCCAGCACCAAAGTTCAAAAGCATCAATGCTTTTTCTACCTTGCTTCTTCAAAGTTGGTTTTACGTATATCTATTATATTTTAAAATTCAACCCTTTCCCCCCCTTCAAGGGGCAGCCCTTCGATGAGGCAAGGTGAGGCAGTCACCTCAAGCAGCAGATTATTGGGGCACCAGCAAGACAGCAAGATGTCCTCCTGTTCTCTTTTTAAAAAAAGAAAAGGGGGGAGGAGGGTGCACACAAGAGAGGGTAGCATTTGATGGCCTGCCTCCAGTGTACTGACGTCTTGAGCTGTCACTGCCCCCTCCTGAATAATTAATGAGCACATCCACCTTCCCAATCCATCATGAAAGTTGTTGCCACAGGTGAAGCAACGCAGAGTCCTCTTCTCCAAAAACAGCCCACCTCTTGGTGCAGAAGAGGGCATTCAAAATGATCAGGGACCTTTTCCTGACAAAGGAAGGCTAATACATCTGGGGGCTTTCCATTCAGGAAAAAATATAACTGAAGAGCGGACATTATTGAAAATTATACAACTATGCATAGTGTAGAGAAAGTGGATTAGAGAGATGTTTTTCTCCCTTTTCCATAACACCAAAACCTGGGTTCATAGGAACATAGGAAGCTGCCTTCTACCAAGTCAGACCATTGGTCCATCTAGCTCCATATTTTCTACACCTGGCCTGCTCATCTTCAGCCCTCCTACAGATGTTGGCCTACGACTCCCATAATCCCTGACTATTGGTCACTGTAGCTGGGAATTATGGGAGTTCTACTCCAAAAACTGCGTGGTGGGGTCAAAGCTGAGCAGGCCTGGTCTATACAGACTGGCAGTGGCTTCTCCGAGGTTGCAGGCAGGAGTCTCTCTTAGCCCTATCTTGGAGATGCCAGAGAACCTTCTGCATGCAAGCATGCAGATGCTCTTCCCAGAGTGGCCTGTCCCCTGAAGGTAATATCTTACAGTGCTCACACATGACTCCCATTTAAATGAAAACCAAGGTGGATGCTGCTTAGTAAAGGGGACAATTCATACTTGCTACCACAAGACCAGCTCTCTTCCTATAATTTATGGGTCATTGCATTTATGGGTCATCCCAAAAATGTGATTTGCAGGTGATTCAGAACAATTTAGTATCTCTAAGTACTGTAAACAGCCAACAAAAACAGTATGAAGACAGAAGGTCAGCAGGGGAGGGGGCACTTCTCAGTGTATTGCACAAAGTGCCACATGTATGACTATTTGCCCCATGGGCAGAAGCCATGGTTGTGTGCTTGGTGCAAGGAGCTCCTGGCTCCCAGGGAGCAAGTTCATTCCCTTGAGACCAAGTTGGCAGATCTGGATCAGCTCAGAGAGACAGAGAGGCATGTGGACGAGACCTTCAGGGATGTGATAGAGACATCCCACTCCAAGGCTGATAGCTCCTCTGCTGTCAGGGAGAATAAGGGTCTCGGGCAAGGAGGACATTGGTCTGAGGAAGAGGGAAATGCTCCTTTAGAAGGGACCCCTTCCATGGATGATGAGCCCATATCCTCTCGCACAGAGGATATTACTCTGGGGGGTGGGGGCCTCCTTGTAGTGGGTGATTTGATCATTAGAGGTATAGAGAGATGGGTTTGTGACCCGCGTGTTGACCACATGGTGACTTGCCTGCCTGGTGCGAAGGTTGCGGACATCACGCAGCATCTTGATAGGCTCTTAGGCAGTGCTGGGGAGGAGACAGCTGTCATGGTGCATGTTGGCACCAACGATGTGGGGAAATGTAGTCTGGAGGTCCTGGAAGCCAAATTTAGGCTGATAGGTAGCATTTTGAAGTCCAGGACCCACAAGGTAGCATTCTCAGAAATGCTACCTGTTCCACGCGCAGGTACAGTGAGACAGGCAGAGCTGAGGGGTTTCAATGTGTGAATGTGACGTTGGTGCCAGGAAGAGGGGTTTAGATTTGTTAGGCACTGGGATACATTTTGAGGAAAGCAAGGCCTGTACAAAAGGGACAGGCTGCACTTGAACCAAGATGGAACCAGACTGCTGGCGCTTAAAATCAAAAAGGTTGCAGTGCAGCTTTTAAAATGGTGCCTGGGGAACAGCCGATGGGAGCTGGGCAGTATCCTGTTCGGCAAAAGCCATCCTTTAAAGTGTGAGGGTGCAAAGGATTCAGGTAAAACAGAAGGGGACAGAGCAGAACTATATAAAGAGCAGACGGGAGACTGTGCCAGCTGGTCAAAGAGTCAAAAGAAAGATAGCGTACATCAGGTGAGAGAGTCAGCTATAGGTGCTTATATGCCAATGCCAGAAGCCTCCGAGCCAAAATGGGTGAGCCGGAGTGCTTGGTGGCTAACACAGAAATAGATATAGTGGGCATAACAGAAACATGGTGGAACAGTGAGAACCAGTGGGACACTGTTATCCCTGGATATAAACTCTATAGAAAGGACAGGGAGGGGCGCATTGGAGGTGGAGTAGCACTGTATGTTAAAGAAGGGATAGAATCTAACAAGCTAGAAAACCTGTGTGGACTGGAGTCCTCCAAGGAAACCCTGTGGGTGACAATATAAGGCTGGAAAGGGAACGTGCTACTGGGGACGTGCTATTGCCCTCCTGATCAAAATGCTGACAGTGACTGGAAGTTGCAGCAGGAAATCAGGGAGGCGTGAAGGAGAGGCAGGGCTGTAATCATGGGTGACTTCAATTACCCACACATAGACTGAGTAAATTCACAGTCAGGTCTTGACAAAGAGGTCAAATTTCTAGATACGCTAAATGACTGTGCCCTAGAACAGTTGGTCTTGGAACTGACCAGAGAGAAGGCAACCTTGGACTTAATTCTGAGTGGCACCCAGGATCTGGTGCGGGATGTCAGTGTCATCGACCCTTCAGGGAACAGTGACCATAGTGCCATCAAATTCAGCAAACATGTGGGGAGAGAATTACCAAGGAAGTGATTCACACAGACATTTTGAATTTTAGAAGAGGAAACTTCTCTAAAATGAGGAGTATGGTAAAAAGGAAGCTGAAAGGGAAAATCAGGAGAGTCACTTCGCTCCAGAGTGCATGGAGTTTACACAAAACCACAATACTAGAAGCCCAGTTAGATTGTATACCCAAAAAGAGGAAAGATATCACTAAGTCCAGGAAGATGCCTGCATGGCTAATGGGTACTGTCAAGGAAGCCATAAAAGGGAAGAAGACTTCCTTCCAAAATTGGAAGGCCTGTACAAATGAAGAGAACAGAAAGGAACACAAACTCTGGCAAAAGAAATGCAAGGCGATGGGAGGCGAAAAAAGAGTTTGAGGAACATTTAGCGAAAAGCATCAAGGGGAATAACAAAAACTTCATTAAGTACATCAGAAGTAGGAAACCTGCCTAGAAGGCAGTTGGACCATTAGACAATGAGGGAGTGAAAGGGATTATTAAGGAGGATATGGAGGTTGCAGAGAAGCTAAATGAGTTCTTTGCGTCCATCTTCAACACAAAGGACACAGAGCATATACCTGTTCCTGAACCAGGCTTTTCTGGGATGGCGAGTAAAGAACTGAGCCAGATAGAAGTTACGAGAGATGATGTTCTAAACTGTCTGGAAAAACTGAAAACTAACAAATCACCAGGGCCGGATGGCATCCATCCAAGAGTCCTCAAAGAACTCAAATGTGAAATTGCTGACCCCCTTGCTAAAATATATAACTTATCCCTGCAATCAGGTTCTGTACCAGAGGACTGGAGAGTAGCAAATATAACACCAATTTTCAAGAAGGGATCCAGGGAGTGATCCGGGAAATGACAAGCCTGTTAGCTTAACATCCGTTCGAGGCAAATTGATGGAAAGCATCCTCAAGGATAAATTGTAAAGCACATAGAAGAACAGGCCCTGCAGGAGTGAACCAGCATGGGTTCCGCAAAGGTAAATCTTGCCTGACCAACCTTTTGGACTTCTTTGAGAGTGTCAACAAGTGTGTGGATCAAGGTGATGCAGTTGACATAGTATACCTGGACTTCCAAAAAGCTTTCGACAAAGTTCCTCATCAACGACTCCTGAGGAAACTTGGCGGTCATGGGATAAGGGGACAAGTACATGTGTGGATTGCTAAGTGGTTGAAAGACAGGAAACAGAGGGTAGGTATAAATGGAGAGTTTTCACAATGGAGGGAAGTAAGAAGTGGGGTCCCCCAGGGATCTGTACTGGGACCAGTGCTTTTTAATTTATTCATAAATGATCTAGAAGCAGGGGTAAGCAGCGAGGTGGCCAAATTTGCAGATGATACCAAACGCTTTTGGATAGTGAAATCCATAACTGATTGTGAAGAGCTCCAAAAGGATCTCTCCAAACTGGGGGAGTGGGCGACAAAGTGGCAAAAGCGGGTCAGTGTTGGCAAGTGTAAAGTGATGCACATTGGGACGAGGAACCCCAACTTCAAGTATATGCTGATGGGATCTGAGCTGGAGGGGGATCTTGGGGTCGTGGTGGACAGCTCATTGAAAGTGTCAACTCAATGTGCGGCAAGTGTAAAAAAGGCCAATTCCATGCTAGGGATCATTAGGAAGGGGATTGAAAATAAAACTGCTAATATTATAATGCCCTTATACAAAACTATGGTGCGGCCACAACTGGAGTACTGCGTACAATTCTGGTCACCACATCTAAAAAAAGACATTGTTGAACTGGAAAAGGTGCAGAAGAGGGCAACCAAGATGATCAAGGGCCTAGAGCACCTTTCTTATGAGGCTAGGCTACACCACCTGGGGCTATTTAGTTTAGAAAAAAGACGGCCACGGGGAGACATGATAGAGGTCTATAAAATCATGCATGGTGTGGAGAAAGTGGATAGAGAGAAATTCTTCTCCCTCTCCCATAAAACTAAAACCAGGGGTCATCCCATGAAATTGATTGCCAGGAAATCTAGGACCAGCAAACAAAAGTACTTTTTCACACAACGCATAATCAGCTTGTGGAATTCTGTGCCACGAGATGTGGTGTCAGCCAACAACCTGAATGGCTTTAAGAGGGGTTTGGATAACTTCATGGAGGAGAGGTCTATTGATGGCTACTATGCGGAGGGCTATAGGCCACCTCCAGCCTCGGGAGCGGGGTGTCTCTGAGTACCAGTTGCGGGGGAGTAACAGCAGGAGAGAGGGCATAACCTCAACTCCTGCCTGTGGCTTCCTGCAGCATCTAGTGGACCACCGTGCAAAACAGGATGCTGGACTAGATGGGCCTTGGGCCTGATCCAGCAGGGCTGTTCTTATGTTCTTAAGGGAAGTGCTTTGTCCCAACACACATAATTAATTTCTGGAATTCTGCCAGAGGCTATGGTGGTATGATGATAGCTACCTTGAGGGCTTTAACAGGGGAACAAACATATTCATGGAAGAAATTTCTAGAAAAGACTGCTTATCATGCTGGCTATACATTACCTCTGGGCAAAAAATGTCTCCAAATACCAATTGCTGGAAAGCAACTGTGAAAGAAGACTATTTGCCCCATTTCTAGGCTTCCTAGAGCAAGGGTTCCCAGATTTTATTAGACTACAACTCCCATCATCTCCAGCCACAACAACCAAAGGATGATGGGACTGGTAGTCCAACAAAACCTAGGGAACCAAGGTTGGGAACCCCTGACCTAGAAGGATCTGGTTGGCCATTGTGAGAAGCAAGATGCTGAGCCAGATGGACCTTGGGTCTAATCCAATCCTTGCTGGATTCTTCTTTTACAGTGAATGGTGGGTTTTTTTTGGGGGGAGGTTATAAATGGAGGAAGAGGTGAGTGGGGGAGGCGACCAGCTGGGATGGGATAAGGCTGACTGTGGCAGGAGGTCTAAAACAAGGGAGGAGATACAAGAGAAGAATACTCTGTGTGGAAGGACTGGAGTCCCTCTGCCCAAAAAACACCCCACCTATCCTGCCTGTGGACTGTTATGGGCGTTCTTCTAGTATACAGAATAAGCTGTCATTGTTTAGACAAAAAGATAAGGGGGTGGGGGTGGGGGATACTGATTAATACAGTTTCCCTGAAAATGGATTTCCACAGCACGAGTTTGCTTGCTTTTATCCAGCCACTAAACATTCTGCTGCTGTCATTATCCTATGCCCTCCCTCTCCTCTCAATCTTCTTCATATTTCTATGACTAAAAGGCAAAACGGAGCTGGTTATTGAGACAGTAACATGTATTTGTGATCTTAAGCGGGCAGCAGCAGAGCCAGAAGATAATAGATACCTCATTTATTCAGGCTTTCAATAAACAGATTTAATTCCCAGTGACAGCTGTCTTCACCACATTAGCATTGCAAATCATCTCCGTTTTGTAATGGCCTTCTATTGAACATGATTCAATTATGTGGGAGCCACATCAAGGCAGGATATGGGCTCTGGATCTGCCACTATATTCTGCAAGCTGCTGCTCTTTACACGACTTGCATTTAAGCTGGCTGTTTACCCAGTGCTTTCCTTGAACTGCACTGAACTCCCTGCACTTTCTAGCTAAATAAAGGAAAATTAATATAATTTGTAAAGCAATTATATGTGTAGACATGGCATGCTTGAGATTCTTTGCATATGCATTCAACCCCAAAACACTTGTTAAACCAATTGCCGGTTTCTAGACCTAAAACATTCACAATACGAAGCTACCAAGGGGCTTTCCAGACAATTATAAAGAACCCCCCCTACAGACACACACAGACACACAAACACACACACATACAAACACACTCCAAATTTTATTGTCATGATAGCCCTGATCCAGTGAGAGTAATGAAACACTGTATTTACCTGAATAGAAGGCATCTCTAAATTTAAGACAATGCCTTAAAAGATTATTGTAGATCTGGAAAAGGTGCAGAAGAGGGCAACCAAAATGATCAGGGGCCTGGAGCACCTTCCTTATGAGGCTAGGCTACAGCATCTGGGGCTCTTTACCTTGGAAAAGAGGCGACTAAGGAAGACATGATCGAGGTGTATAAAATTATGCATGGAGTGGAGACAGTTGACAGAGATAGATTTTTATCCCTCTCTCACAACACTAGAACAAGGGGTCGCCCCATGAAACTGAAGGTTGGGAAATTTAGGACCAACAAGAGGAAGTACTTTTTCACACAGCACATAATTAATCTATGGAATTCCTTGCCAAAGTATGTGGTGATGGTCACCAGCTTGGAAGGCTTTAAAAGGGGCTTTGACAGATTCACGGTGGACAGTTCTATCAATGGCTACTAGTCTGGTGGTTGTGGGCCATCTCCAGCCTCAGAAGCATGATGCTTCTCAATACCAATTGCAGGGGAGCAACAGCATGAGCGAGGGCATGCCCTCACCTCTTGCCTGTGGGCTTCCCAGAGGCATTTAGTGGGCCACTGTGTGAAGCAGGATGCTGGACTAGATGGGCCTCATGCCTGATCCAGCAGGGCTGTTCTTATGTTATAATATTATACCTGTATTTACCCAAAATTAAAGGAACTCTGAATTCAAGAAGACTGCCCCCGCCCCATATTTAACAGGAAAGAACTGGGGGGAAATTTCATCTTGGATTTGGGTAAATACAGTATCACAGCTAGATGTAATAGATGGAGGTAACTTTGCTTTGTACAGGATGGGAAGGAGGGGGAGACATGGTTTTTTTGAAACCTCGTTCATCTTTTAAAATAAAATAATACCACCTATCAATTTTATATCATTCTGAGTATTCAAATTACTTCACATATATTACCCCAGGAATAAATAAATTAGACATTATCTTAAGCACATTGTTAGAGCTAGTGGCTCATATGATGTACAGTGTTTTATCTCTGTACCAGGACTGCTGCGGACTCCTATGCAGCCCCAGCATTGCTCCAAATGAGTGCTTGTGCAAGCAGCCCTTGACTGATTGATTGAGTGCTGTCAAGTCAGTGTCAACTCTTAGTGACCACATAGATAGATTCTCTCCAGGATGATCTGCCTTCAACTTGGTCTTTAAAGTCTCTCAGTGTTGCATTCATTGCTGCCGTAATCGAGTCCATCCACCTTGCTGCTGGCTGCCCTCTTCGTCTCTTTCCTTCAACTTTCCCCAGCATTATGGATTTCTCAAGGTAGTTGGATCTTCGCATAATGTGTCCAAAGTATGATAGTTTGAGCTTGGTCATTTGTGCCTCAAGTGAAAATTCTGGATTGATTTGTTCTATGATCCATTTGTTTGTTTCCTGGCTGTCCATGGTATCCTCAAAAGTCTTCTCCAGCACCAAAGTTCAAAAGCATCAATGCTTTTTCTATCTTGCTTCTTCAAAGTCCAGCTTTCGTATCCATAGAGTGTCATGGGGAAAACCATTGTCCGAACAAGTCTAATCTTCGTAGGTTTAGACATATCATGGCATCTAAATATCCTTTTCAAGGCCTTCATTGCAACCCTACCAAGTGCTAGTGTCATATTTCTTGACTGCTGGATCCTTTACTGTTGACAGTCGATCCTAAAAGGCAGAAGCTATCCACCACTTGACATTAGCTTATTCTCAGTTCAGTAACACTACAGCTATAATTACAAACTGCCCCACAGCCAAATTGAAGCAACTAAGACTTCCTGACATCCATTTGAATTTACATCTTTTTTATTCTGACTTTTTTCATGACTATACAGAAAATCAGAACTTACAGAAATACGTCACCTTCCTGTCTGCCCTAAGAAAAAACAAGCTGGCACACATAACCTTGTTTGTTTGTTCCTTTGGTGTATTGTTATTACAACAGATATAAAATTAACCCCTTACAAATAGATATAAATCCCTTCATTAATCCTTATATTTGAGGCTCAGAGAACAACTAGATTGCTATAATATATAGCAGCTGGCCCTCCTTAAGTGTCCTGGGCCCTGGTGTAATGCATAGTGCCTGGGCCCATAGGAGGGCCTTCTCTGTGGCCGCCTCTCTTCTTTGCAACACTCTCCCCCCCCCGCCCCGATTCATTCAGCTCTCTCCCTAGCTGCTTTTAAGGCCATCCTTAAGACCTACCTGTTTCTCCAGACATTTGCCCTTTAATTCTTTTTAATTGTTTTTGGTATTGTTGTTGTCCACTGCCTAGATTCTTTGGAGGAGGAGGTATATAAGAAAATTTAAATTAATATTTTTTAAATTAATAAATAATATCTGGTTCACAAAAACATCTTTAAAAAGCATTGGGTTCCAGGTGAAAAGATTACAGGTAAGAAGGTAATCAATGAGGCTATTCACATGAGCAGCGCTCCCCAGGCTTGGACCAATGATTGTGGCCAAGCCAGAGGCTGGGCTGCATTCTCCTGGCCTCCAGAATGCCACACTGCTGAGATCAGTGTGGATTGTGTGGGTGTGTGAGCTGCATGGCCCACAAAGAAACAAAGATAATCTGGGGGGAAGGTAGAAGTACTTCTGCCTCCTCTCCCCCCCCCCCCACCAGCCCTCCTTGTCTGGTGCAAAAAGATTGTGTGAGTGACTTTATTTTCTAGGCAAAAGCTGAATAAAATCAAGGTTGGTTAGGAAAGAAAGGGTGGTTATATCCATGATAAGTATAAAATAAGAACTTAGTAATGAAATAAAGGTAAACAAAAGCTACCACTCATGGCTAAGAGTGGCCATCCTTGACATTTTCTTCTTCATTCACTATTACAACACCCAGAACCAAAACAGTCTCATAAAATAAACCAACAGTGTTGGATTGATTCCAGGATCCAAACTAGTACTTCCACAAATAGAGAAAATCCAGTTCTTACAAGGGGGAAATAATCACTTATTCTCTCTTCTCTGCACTGCACTCCACCAACAATCTTAAGGACATTTGTTGGGGGTGGAGAGCCAAGAGGCTACAGAGACAAAAACCACCCTCTATCCTTGTGCAAACAGATGTTCTTCCACAGAACTATTAGGTGTGATCCAATCCACTGTGTGCTTAACTCACACCATCACCAACTAAAATTTCCTTTCATTAATTAAAATTAAGCCCTAACTAGAGCTTCCGTTGATTAATCTACCATTAAACCAATTAAACCAATTCAAGCTTTGACCCTAGTTGTCAGGCATAGCACTTCAATAAATCCTCCAATCCCTAAACATTTTTGTGTTTCACACAAAATCTTCACTTCTCAAAATATGCAATGCCCAGCAGATTGCTTCTCCTCTTATTCCATTTGCGTCAACATTAAACACATTGACATTATTCTCAGGCTTTGTAGCTCAATTCCATTACTTCCACATTACTGCCCAGGGCATAAATTGTGATCTTTACAACTGGACTGAAGTAGGAGCAGCAAATGTGGATATGCATACAGTTGATTTGATTAGGGCATGAAGTTTCAAATCCAAAGTAAAATTAAACCCTCCAGACTTCTAACTGGACCAGTTGTGTGGGTGCTGATAAGGCAGATGATTATTAGCATGTGGAATAGTGGGAAAGTGTACCTTTTAATACTCAGTATTAAGCTAATGAAGTGGGTGCACTTGGGGGGACTCCATGTTGGGAATTACCTCTGGTAAGGGATACCCTTCTATTACAGCAGAGTGCACAAAGGCAAAACACAGCGGAGTCTGCCTAGGCATGCGTGTATGCTGAGAGTAAAATAAACTTGGAGCCAGTTCATAGTTTCAAATCAATATAAGGAGTCTTTATTGGTGAACTCCATTCTAGATAGGAAAGTGGAGAGATAGGATCTCTAATCTAGCTAGCTAGCTGGATGCAGAGGGATGCTTTCTGTATCTCTGCACACATGGTGCAGGGAGAGAGAAGTGTGTGTGTTGCAAGGGAGAAGAAAGGGAAGGAGGAAGTGGCAAGGCCGGCAGGAAGGAAGTCCCTAAGGGTAGCAATCTACATATCAAAGGGATAGTGTCAGAGCAGTAGAGAAGGGATGACCAATGTCTTGACCCCTCTAGCCCTCTGACTCACTAATCTGTCCCCCTCTGTTACTGAGGCATGAGGCAGCGCAGAGTCCTTCACTTCCAACACTCCAAACTTCCACAGTGTCAAGGAACCACGTGCATGATGGGAGTTAGCCTCCATCATCTTGAAGCAAGAGCATCACATCCCCAGCATCTACCGGTCCTGCCGTTCCCCAATCCCCTAATCCTGTCTAACACAGGAGAAATTGACACTTTGCACCCCACCTCCTTTGTGAGGATGGTAACTGTGTCTTTGAACTATGGATGGGGTCAGCCCCACAGTCACTTCTACAAAGTGGGGCATCTCATCTCCTCATGGGCTAAGAAGCTGTCAACCAGAGCCATCATGGCCTACCTCTGATTGGTGGAAGGGGCTCACCACCTTTCCAGGTTCTTTGCCTAAGAAACTCTTTAAAAGTTGTGTGTTGCCTTTGTTAAATGTCAGCTTTTTTCCATCTACTTGCTGGACCATCCTTCATCAAGATATGTAAGTGCTAATGCCTACTTGCTCCCCTTCCCCACCTTGCTTCCTGTAGATTAATGAAGTCATCTTTTAACAGATCGGCCAGGGCTTGAGGTTTTGGGGTGGCAAGAAGAATTTTTTTGTAGGGTCAATTACGGTTCATGCCACCCTGTGGCTATGGGTCTAGAGAACAATCTTGCCTCTTGTGTGCATTGCTCAGAGACTCCGGAGTTGCATCTCCCCATGACCATCAGGGGAGCTTGGTTGAGCTTCTTAAAGGGAAACTTACCTGAAGAGGTGAATTAAGCCTGGCTCCCGCTCTGTGGAGACAGAGGGGATCCTCCAAAGGTTGATTCAGACTCAGACTTGAGTTCTGCCTGGAAGGAGAGTGGTGGCAGCAACTACCGGTCACCACACTGGAGCAGGGGTGAGTGAGTAAAACTGCCCAAACTCCAGTGGGGTTCCTTTACAGCAGTAATTCTCAAACTTGGGTCCTCGGGTGTTATTGGACTTCAACTCCCATAATCTCCAGCCTCAGTGGCCTTTGGTTGGGGATTATGGGAGTTGAAGTCCAATAACACCTGAGGACCCAAGTTTGAAAATCACTGCTTTACAGGGTTGGCAGTGCTGTGGGATTCTGAACTGAGTACTCTAAAAGCACACACAGACCTACAATTTGGAACCAAGGGGGAAGGTGGATGAGCTTTTATTCTGACAAGTGGACAACTTTTGGGAGGTACTGTAGCAAATTATTAGGATCAACCAGGTGTGTGAAGAATGAGGTAACATAAGAACTGCCCTGCTGGATGAGGCACAAGGCCCATCAAGTTCAGCATCCTGTTTCACACAGTGGCCCACCAGATGCCTCTGGGGAGCCCACAGGCAAGCGGTATGTGCATGCCCTCTCTCCTGCTGTTGCTCCGCTGCAACTGGTATTGAGAGGCATCGTGCCTCTGAGGCTGGAGATGGCCCACAGACACCAGATTAGTAGCCACTGATAGACCTGTCCACCATGAATCTGTCTAAGCCACTTTTAAAGCCATCCAAGCTGGTGGCCATCACCACGTCCCATGGCAAAAAATTCCATAGATTAATTATGCACTGTGTGAAAAAGTACTTCCTCTTGTCAGTCCTAAATTTTCCGACCGTCAGTTTCATGGAGTGACCCCTGGTTGTTGTGAGATAGTGTTGTGAGAGAGGGATAAAAATTTCTCTCTGTCCACCCTCTCCACTCCATGCATAATTTTTTACGCCTCAATCATGTCTCCTTTAGTCACCTCTTTTCAAAGGTAAAGAGCCCCAAATGCTGTAGCCTAGCCTCATAAGGAAAGTGCTCCAGGCCCTTGATCATTTTGGTTGCCCTCTTCTGCACCTTTTCCGGTTCTACAATATCCTTCTTAAGATACAGTGACCAAAGCTGTATGCAGTATTCCAGATGTGGCAGCACTAAAGATTTGCATAAGGGCATTATAACATTATCATTTTTATTTTTAATCCCCCTCCTAATGATTCCTAGCATGGAATTAGCCTTTTTCACAGCTGCCACACACTGATTCAACAATTTCAATGAGCTGTCCACCACGACCCCAAGATCTCTCTCCTGGTCAGTCACCAACAGATGAGATTCCATCAGTGTATATATGAAGTAGGTGGTTTTTGCCCCAACAATATTTTTGTTTTTTTGGAGCTCCTCACAATCCATTGTGGATTTTACTACCTGAAATAGTTTAGTGTCATATGCAAATTTGGGCACTTCGCTGGTCACCCCAACTTCTAAGTTGTTTATGAACATGTTAAAGAGCACTGGTCCCAGTACCGATCCCTGGGGGACCCCACTTCCTACCTACCTCCATTGTGGAAACTGTCCATTTATTCCTACTCTCTGTTTCCTGTCCTTCAGCCAGTTACCGATCCACACATGAACTTGTCTCCTTAGTCCATGACTGCTAAGTTTACTCAAGAGCCTTTGGTGGGGAACTTTATCAAAATCTTTTTGGAAGTCCAAGTATACTACATCAACTGGATCACCTTTATCCACATGCCTGTTGACACTCTCATTGAACTCCAAAATGTTAGTGAGGCAAAACTTTCCCTCACAGAAGCCATGCTGGTTCTCCTTCAACAAGGCCTGTTCTTCTATATGCTTAACAATTTTTTTTTAAAGTATGCTTTCCATCAATTGACCTGGCACTGAAGTTAAGCTGACCGGCCTTTAATTTCCCAGTCCCCCGCTGGATCCCATGGAGTCAGTTGGGGGGAATGAGGCCACCACAAGCTCAGGGCCAATACGAGCTGCAGAATTTTGGAGACAGAAGGCAGAAGCCAAAAGTGCCTAAAGAGTTGCTCTGCAGAGAGAAAGAGAGCAGATGAAGTGGGGGAGAGCAGGCCAGAACCACACCACCCCCTCCTTCCCCATGAAAACTTCAATAGACACCAAACTGTTCCCGTCTTGTCATGAAGGTGAAAACATTCCGAACTTCTTTGAAAACATTCAACATACTTACCGAGACCAGCAAGTGACCAGAGATATATGGCTGTCATATATGCATGCCCGTGTGAGTGGGGGGCTTCTTGACATGCTTGTGGACCTCCAGTAAGATAAAGAAAAAGACTATGACCTTGAGTTCTCTCTGGAAGCAGAGAGCAGTGACAGTGACGACTGGACACTGCACTGGAACAGGGGTAACTGAGTAAAACTGCCCAAACCTCCAGTGGGGTTCTTTTACAAACAGTTTCTCCACATTCCTGAACATACAACCCTTTGCACTTACTCTCTTCCCCAGTGAGTCATAAACAAAGTCAACCCATCTATATAGGCAAACTAGGCAATCGCCTAGAGTTCCAAGCTTTAAGGAGCACCATACCAGCTGAAGTGAACATTCCTTGCCCTTTCCAAACCAGTCTCCTCAGCACTGCCCCTCCCTTCAGCAGGTGGAGGCACCTTGTTCTGCATTGCGTGCCATCCAAGACAGAAGCTGGCTTCTCTGCCTGTCAGGCTGAGCTGCACTGTAAGGGGGCATGATGCCACAGGCCAGCAGCTTCTTCCTGCCCGTCTATCCCGCCTTCCTTCCTCAGTTCACCATCTCAGCGATTCAGACCAAGGCATCATGCAAAAGCAGGTGCAGCAGCTCGAGCGGATATGGGCTTGCCAAAGGATGTGGGTTCCCACCAGCTGGGCTTTGGGGGCATCCCCACTGAACTGGCCCACCTGCTGCTATTGTTTCCCCACACTCATGGCGGAGACAAGGATGGAATCAAGAAGAGAAGCAAGCAGTGTGCTGTTTCTATTCCTTTTGCCTGGAGTTTCAAGGAGGGAGGGAGCAGCATGCTAAAGAGTCAAAGAATGGGGAGAAGGAAAGGGAAGAGTGAGCTGTCACTCAGCCACAGCAGCACGGCACGTCCCTAAACTGACTATGGGTAGGGGGCAAAGTCATACTTCAGCTAAGGCACCAAAACCCCTTGGGCTAGTCCTGGTCAGAAATTAGAAGTGACAGATCTGACCCAACTGCTTCATAAAAAGAAAGGAAAGATTTGCTGTCGAGTCGGTGTCTGACTCCTAGCGATCACATTCCATGTTATTTTCTTTGTAAAATACAAGAGTGGTTTACCAGAGTGCAGTGCATCCTCCCGCACAGTATGAGATGATACCTTTCAGCACCTCCCTATATCGCAGCTGCCCAATATAGGTGACTACAAATGTATTTACTAGGCACAGTCTGGGAAGCACAACAGCGAGGATTTGAAATAACAGCCTCTTGTACTCTAGGCAAGCTGCTTCCCCAGGGTGCCACCACAGTTGATAAAGTTGTGCCGTGCCGTCGAGTCGGTGTCAACTCCTGGAGACCACAGAGCCATGTGGTTTTCTTTGGTAGAATACAGAGGGGGTTACCATTGCCATCTCCAGCACAGTATGATATGATGCTTTTCAACATCTTCCTATATCACTGTTGCCCAATATAGGTGTTTCCCATAGTCTGGGAAACATACCAGTGGGGTTTCGAACCAGCAACCCCATGCTTGCTAGGCAAGTCATTTCCCTGCTGTGCCATTAGGTGGCTTAATAGTTCTCTTAAAAGCTGTCAGCAATGGGGAGGTGTATAGGTGTTTCCCATAGTCCGGAAAACATACCAGCAGGGATTCAAACCAGCAACCCCCTGCTCCCTAGGCAAGTTACTTCCCTGCTGCGCCATTAGGTGGCTTCTAACTGCTTCATACTTGGCAGGAATTCACAATTTCAACTGGCACCTTAAATTTCTTCTTACATTCAAGAAAAGTCAACCTTGCAGGTATTCAAAGCTCATTTATATGCCCTATTATGTATCTACAGAGAAAAGGAAATATGTTCCCATTCTCATCTGAGCCAGATAGAGTAGCAGCACCTTCAATATTTCTGCTGATTAAAAGCTATCTATAGAAAGTCGAATGATTTAAACTAGTCTCAGGGATATATTATCAGGCACTCTAGAGGCAGTGCCTCTAAACATCTCACAGACTTAAAAAAAATTGTTAAGGATAAATTGCTCAGGTATCTATCCATCTTTCTCAATTTCAGTAATAGTCCTTTAAAAGGTTAAAACATAAATCTTTTCCCTTAAGAAATATTCTACAAACAAACAAACAAAATTGGAAACATTGTGCTAAGATTACTCATGAGCTGATAATCTACAGGAAAAAAGGGAAATGTAGTTAAATGTAAATGCTTTTTAAGATACCAAAGGAGGAGTAATATATTAGCAGTTCTGGATTTTTGTCTTTATGCAGTTGCTCCATTAAACAGAAAAGCCACTGTGGATACAAAATACAGCATTCAACTGAAAAAAAATCTTGTTTTGCTGATGCAATAATCTTACTGTATAACCATGGTGCAGCCAAGAAGGGAGAAGTAGGGATGTACACGAACCGGTCCACAGGCCATGTTAGAGGCCTGCGAACTGGTTCGCAAGTGGCCCGGTCCGGTGGTCCGACGTTGGGGGTGGCTCTTTATGGGCGGGGGGGTTGTATTTACCCCTCCCGCCACTTTTCCTCCTCTGGTGTTCCATTTTTTAGCGCAAATTTTGAGGCGGCAGAGTTCCTCCCTGCCGCCCCTGCCCCCTTGTTGACTGGTAAAAGCGGAAGTAACTTCCATGCATGCGCCCGCTGCTGACGCGTGAGCACGCTGTGCAGCATGTGCACACATGTGATGTGTGCGGCACGTGTGCGGTGCGCACGCGTCAGTGGCAGGCACATGCGCGAAAGTTAATTCTGCTTTTACCAGTCAACAAGGGGGCAGGGGCGGCAGGGAGGAATGCTACCGCCCTGGAATTTGCACTAAAAAATGGAATGCCAGAGTGGGGAAAGCGGTGGGAGGGGTAAGTACAACCCCCCCCTTAAAGAGCCACCACCCCTGGCGTCGGACCACACCTCCGCGGTTCGTACACATCCCTAGGGAGAAGCACTTTTCTGTCATTTGAAAGGCTTTCTGCTGTTGCAGTATCCTGAATCTGAGATCATTTATTTAATATTTATTTATTATTAAAACTTTTATACCGCCCTTCCAAAAGGGTCTTCCATAAGAGCAGTTACTACAGTTACTACAGCATGAACACTGTAGTAACTCCATCCTTTGCATTATTGTGGCAGTGAAATTCCAGAGCCACAACGAACATGGCAAAAATGGGATCACTGGAATTCTAGTGTTTGCTGGGAGGTCTTATACATGCAACCAAGCTGGGGGTTTCAGGGCATGAGTTATGGTCAAATTACAAATTGGATCAAAGTTAGTTTTATGTTACATGTGAAGGAGCTGCAATATAGTATTAATAATAATAATTATTATTATTATTATCTCTTGTTTACACAGTCAGACAGGTGTTATTGACTGGTTTGTTTTATCCAGACATTGAGTCCTTCCCAAGGACCTGAGATGCCAGAATTTTATTGTCAATTGTTATAGATATCGTCGCAGAATATAAGCTGTTCCAAGTAAAGCTGCTTTTTGTAATTGGCTGATGGCGATTTCTGTGGTCCCTATGGTGTTGAGGTGCTCTTCAAGGTCTTTTGGAACTGCACCCAGGGCGCCAATTACCACTGGGATTATTTTGGTCTTCTTCTGCCACAGCCTTTCCATTTCAATTTGTAGATCTTTGTATTTGGTGGTTTTTTCTATTTCTTTTTCTTCTATTCTGCTATCCCCTGGTATTGCTATGTTGATTATTTTCACTTGTTTTTCTTTCTTCTTGACTACAGTTATATCTGGTGTATTGTGTGGCAGATGTTTGTCTGTTTGTAGTCGGAAGTCCCATAACATTTTTACATCTTCATTTTCTACCACTTTTTCAGTTTTATGGTCCCACCAATGTTTGGCTACAGGTAGCTTGTATTTTTTGCAGATGTTCCAGTATATCATCCCTGCTACTTTGTCATGTCTTTGTTTGTAGTCAGTCTGTGCGATCTTTTTACAACAGCTGATTAGGTGGTCCACGGTTTCATCTGCTTCTTTACAAAGGCGGCACTTGCTGTTTGTTGTTGACTTTTCTACTTTTGCTCTTCTTGCATTTGTTCTTAGTGCCTGTTCTTGTGCAGCGAGTATTAAACCCTCTGTTTCTTTCTTCAAGTTGCCATTCTTAAGCCATTGCCAGGTCTTGGTGATGTCTGATTTTCCACTTATATTGTGCAAATATTGACCATGCAGGGGCTTATTTTTCCATTTTTCTGCTCAGTTCTTGACTTGTTCTTTCTTGTAGGCCTGCTTTCTTTCATTGGTGTTGAATAGTTTCTCGTTATTGACCATCTGAAGTGCATCTTCTTCACTGTCCTTGATATTTTCTTCAAGGCCTCTTTTCTCCTCCTCTACTGTTTGAGGACTTGCAGCATTCCTCTTCCACCTGAGCTATGAGGGAGGTATAGCCTATCGACATCACTGTGGGGGTGCAGAGCATGATTGATGGTCATGATTTTCCTGGTCTTACGATCTAGCGTCTCTAGCTCTGCCTGGGTCCAGTCTATTATTCCTGCAGTGTATCTGATCACAGGTATAGCCCAGGTGTTTATAGCTTGTATGGTGTTCCCACCATTGAGTTTGGACTTGAGGATTTTTCTAACTCTCCTGATGTATTCACTTCCAATTTTTCTTTTAACTTCAGTGTGTGCAATGTTATCAGCCTGGAGAATGCCCAAGTATTTGTAATGTTCTTTCTCTTCCAGGTTCTTGATCTTGCTTCCATTGGGCAGTTCTATTCCTTCTGTTTTTCTTATTTTCCCTCTGTTCATTATTAATGCAGCACACTTGTCTAGTCCAAACTCCATTGCTATATCGCTACTGAATATACGGACAGTGCTTAGCAGTGATTCGATTTCTGACTGGGACTTTCCATACAACTTCAGATCGTTGACTGGGACTTTCCATACAACTTCAGATCCACAACCACGCCAAGGTAGTGCCTCACTGGGTTAATATTATTATTATTATTAACTATCCCCTCTGTTGTTTGTAATCACCATGACTCTACATTCACAAATACTAAACAAAACAGGCCTCGGATACCAAACATCTAAAACATCAAGTAAAATAAACCATCTGCTGTACATTGACGATCTGAAGCACAAGAACAGGCACTAAGAACAAATGCAATAAGAGCAAAAGTTGAAAAATGAACCACAAACAGCAAGTGCCGTCTTTGTAAAGAAGCAGATGAAACAGTGAACCACCTAATCAGCTGTTGTAAAAAGATCACACAGACTGACTACAAACAAAGGCATGACAAAGTAGCAGGGATGAGACACTGGAACATCTGCAAAAAATACAAGCTACCTGTAGCCAAAAATTGGTTGGACCATAAAATTGAAAAAGTTGTAGAAAATGAAGATGTAAAAATATTATGGGACTTCCGACTACAAACAGACAAACATCTGCCACACAATACACCAGATATAACTGTAGTCGAGAAGAAAGAAAAACAAGTGAAAATAATCAACATAGCAATACCAGGGGATAGCAGAATAGAAGAAAAAGAAATAGAAAAAAATCACCAAATACAAAGATCTACAATTTGAAATTGAAAGGCTGTGGCAGAAGAAGACCAAAATAATCCCAGTGGTAATTGGCACCCTAGGTGCAATTCCAAAACAACTTGAAGAGCACCTCAACACCATAGGGGCCACAGAAATCATCGGCCAATTACAAAAAGCAACTTTACTGGGAACAGCCTATATTCTGCAACAATAGATATAATAACAGCAACAACATTGATAATAAAATTCAGCCATCCCATGTCCTTGGGAAGGACTCGATGTCTGGATAAAACAAACCAGTCAATAACACCTGTCTGACTGTGTAAATAAATAATAATAATTTGATTTCTATACCGCCCTTCCAAAAATGGCTCAGGGCGGTTTACACAGAGAAATAATAAAAGAAGAAGAAGAAGAAGAAACTGGGGCAAATCTCATGATCACCTTGGGCAGGTGGCAAGGGCACAGGGGGAAGGCTGCTTTCCAACTACCTTCCCCTCCCCACCCCCGATGACCAAGCAGGTCATCTTTGGCGCACCTCCTGTGCACCCACATAGATAGCACTGCTCGAAGCTGCACAGAGCAGGGCAGAGGGATCTGGGCCCAAAACCTGTTGTTCCAGCCTCCAGGAATCCTACAATGCAACACGCAGCATGCAGGTTGCATTGGGGATTCCCCCATCAGATGGGCACACCATGCTCCATCTTGGGATCTCCTCAGGCTGAATTCAACCTGAGGAGATGCATGATACCTGGTAGCTGGGTTGATTATTTGCAAAAGGGGTTGGAGCTCGGGAGACAACTTTGATCTGCCAGTTCTGGATGGGGTCACGCTCCCCTGGAAGGGACAGGTACGTAGTCTGGGAGTGCTTCTGGATCTGAACCAATTCATTTGACGGCTACTCAGGAACGGGCCTTCTCCGTTGCAGCCTCTGAACTTTGGAATGCACTCCTTGTTGAAATAAGAGCCTCCCCATCTCTGGCTACTTTTAAAAAGGCATTGAAGACACATTTATCCACCCAGACTTTTAATCAGATTTATCGTTTAAAAATTTTTAATACTGGGTTTAAAATGTTTTAAATGTTTTAAATGATTTTAATTGTTAATTGATATGATGTTTTAAATAATTTTATTTGTAAACCATCCAGAGATGCAAGTTTTGGGTGGTATAGAAATATTTCTAATACATACATACATATGTGAATAAAAGAGAACCGTTAACCTTGGCTAAAAGCTGGATTCATTAAGAGGGTTAGGCAGGCAGGGAATGGAGGGATCCGCGAGGATCCTGCCACTTCTCACAATCAGCCTAACCCTGCCTGGGCTGCCCCAGGCAGGGTTAGGCTGGTCATGAGAACCCGCTCACTGTGTTTCAACAACAAACAACAACAAAAGGTTCTCAACTCTTCGTTGGGATTTCTGAGTCAAAAAAACTGAAAAAGACCGCAGAAAGCCAGATATCTTTGTGGGCATGGCACAGCTCACATTCAGAGAGGGCCTTTGCTCCTTAGCAAGAGTGGACAGGCTTCATGATAGAGGAAAAAGAGCTGGCCAGTTTTTTTAGCCCACTGGGTTAGCAATTGTTGGGAGCAAGCCACAACATGAATAGTGTAGCTAGTTCAGAGAGAAAGCTCAAGGCAAAAGGCCCAGGGAAGATTCTCAAAAACTAAGGCCAGGCAAAGGAATTTGAAATCAGATTCTAGGCACAATGCAGGATCTGTGGATCAACCTAGCAAGCAACCTCTTATTGTTTCCTTGTCTGCTGGTAGTCTGAAGTCAAAGAAAGCAAAGAAACAGGGGCAGATCCTGATCTGGGGAAGCTCTCAACATGGTGCCATCTGGTGGGCCCCCTCCTCAATAGGTGAGACCTCTAATTTCCATGGGAGGGCTTACATGGGCAGCAACAACAGGTCATTTCTCTCCTTTTGGTGGTCACAGACTGGCAGTCACCTTTTCCCCCCACAGTGCCTCTGACATAAGGGCTTTTCTGAGGATGGAAAATGGTGGCCATCAGCAAAATGGAACCAGGCATAATCTTTAAAAGTTAAGATTTATTTTCTTAACTTTGTTTTGTTTTATGTTTTAACATATTTTTATACCGCCCAAAACTTATGTCTCTGGGCAGTTTACATCAAAGTAAAGACAGAAAAAGTAAAACATTAGTTAAAACAAAAAGTTGAAATGTTACAACAATTTAAAATTTTTTAAATAATATTTTAAAATAGTATTAAAACTATTAAAACAATATTTAATTAAAAGCCTGAGTGAACAGATGCGTCTTTCAAGACTTTTCAAAAGCTGTCAGAGATGGGGAGGCTTGTATTTCAGTAAGGAGTGCATTCCAAAGCCTCGGGGCAGCATCGGAGAAGGCCCATCCCTGAGTAGCCACCAGACGAGCTGGTGGCAACTATAGACAGACCTCTCCTGGTGATCTCAATGCGCGGCGGGGTTCATGACGAAAAAGACGTTCTCTTAAAAACCCAGGGCCCAAGACATTTGGGGCTTTATAGATTATAACTAACACCTTGTATTTTGCCCGGAAACATATTGGCAGCCAGTGTAGCTCCTTCAATACGGAAGTAATATGGTCTCTCTGAGATTATTATTATTTTTATTTCATTATTATTTTACATTTTATATCCCGCTCTTCCTCCAAGGAGCCCAGAGCAGTGTACTACATACTTAGGTTTCTCCTCACAACAACCCTGTGAAGTAGGTTAGGCTGAGAGAGACGTGACTGGCCCAGAGTCACCCAGCTAGTTTTATGGCTGAATGGGGATTTGAACTCGGGTCTCCCCGGTCCTAGCCCAGCACTCTAGCCACTACACCACGCTGGCTCACATGACCCAGAGACCAACTTGGCTGCCGCATTCTGGACCAACTGTAGTTTCTGGACAACATACAAGGGCAGCCCCACATAGAGCACATTACAGTGATCCAGTCTGGAGGTTACCAGCAGATGTACTACTGTTTTGAGGTCATTATCTCAAGAAACAGACGCAGCTAGCATATCAGCCAAAGCTGATAAAAGGCACTTCTGGCCACTGCCTCAACCTGGGACACCAGGGAGAGTCTTGGATCCAGAAGCACCCCTAGACTGTTCCTTCCAGGGAAGTGTGTCACCATCCAAAACAGGCAGCCCATCACCACCTCCAGGCAGGCATTTAGAGAGGCTATGCCCTCTCCTGATGATGCTGACATGGAGAAATAGATTTGGGTGTCATGAGCATATTGATAGCACCCTACACCAAATCTCCTGATAATCTCTCCCAGCGGTCTTATGTAGATGTTAAACAACATAAGAGACAATACGGAGCCCAGAGAGACATCATAAAAAAGTTCAGATTTTGAAGAACAACAGTCTCCGAGGGACACAATCTGAAACCTGCCCAAGAGCTAGGAACGGAACCACCGCAAAGCAGTGCCTCCCGCTCCCAACCCCCTCAGACACTCCAGAAGGATACTATGGTCAATAGTATCGAAAGCCGCCAAGAGATCCAAAGGGACCAACAGTCACACTTCCTCTGTTAATTCCCAATTGGAGATCAACCATCAGGCCAACCAAGGCAGTCTCCACCCCATAGCCCACCTGAAAGCCAGTCTGAAATGGGTCAAGATAATCAGTTTCCTCCAAGACTCTCTGGAGCTAGGAAGCCATCATCCTCTCAATTACCTTGCTCAGCCACAGAAGGTTGGAGAAAGGCCTGTAGCTAACAATAATCAAAACCATAAAACACACCATAAAACAAACTACATATTTATTAATGACAGAAGATAGTTATTATTAACCACATTATCTGTTAATAAATATGAGGTTTGATGTTTATTTTATGATGTGTTTATGTTTTTTATTATTGTTAGTTTCCTTAAGCAAGTTCAAAAGGGCAGGGTGCAAATATTTCAAATAAATAAATCTTTAGGGAGGATTGGGCCTGGTGCCATTTTGCTTATGCCTATCATTCCCCCACCCCTCCACAATGCCTCAGAACACTTATGTCAGGGAAGAAAAAACAATGGCCACCAGTCTGTGGCCACCAAATGAAGAAAAATGACTTGCCACATTTATGACATGTAATGTAGTGGGGTTTAAAAAAAAAAAAAAAAAGCTATATTTAACAAGATAATCTATTTTCTCTTGATAAATATATCTTGTTCTTTTTTAAAAAAATCTAGTCAATTATACATCATAAACTTAATATAAAATTACATACAGAACTATTTAACAGTCACAGGGAAGACATTATTATCATGATAAAATGACTGTTTACTGCTAGATGAGAAGGGAGAATAGGAAACAGGTTCCCGTGTGACAGACACTAATGAAAACTTACTCCACGTGTCGTATAATTTGGCATAATTAGAGCAAATTAAATCATTCTGTGTGGTAATTGTAAAAAAAGGTCAGGACTGGAGTTCATGAATACTGAAATCGCTTCCATATCCTATTTTTATATTTAGCATCTTGTGCAACTATGAGTACCACACATCCAGGCCAGAACTTCAGTCTGAAAAATAAGTGAGTCGTGCTAGAACTCTGCAAAGGGAGGGGGGAGTAGGGGGCACGGCTTTGCATTGGTTCAGCTCTTATATTGCAGGCATCTCCAGTCAGTAGTACTGAGTATAAAACCCTGCTAAGTGAGCAAAGAGAAAGTTTTTTAAAGTTGTAATTTTCTTATATTTAGCAGGGGGAGAGCAACTGACTCTATCCAACCCCAGCTGTTGCTGGTGTCTATCTTACGTTTCTTTTTAGAATGTGAGCCCTTTCAGGGGATAGGCAACCATCTTATTCATGTGTTAATTTTCGATGTAAACTGCTTTGAGAACTTTGGTTGAAGAGTAGTATATAAGCAGTGGCAGTAATAGTAGTAGTAGGAGGAGGAGGAGGAGGAGGAGGAGGAGGAGTTTCTACAGCTAAACCCTACAGGAACTGAGCTGAGGAGTAGTGCAGGATTTCAACTTGTCCCCAGTGGTTTTTAACATATGTATGTAGTGGCCAACAGATATAGTTGCAGAATATAAGCTGTTCCCAGTAAAGTTGCTTTTTGTAATTGGCTGGTGGTGATTTCTGTGGCTCCTATGGTGTTGAGGTGCTCTTCAAGGCCTTTTGGAACTGCACCCAGGGCGCCAATTACCACTGGGATTATTTTGGTCTTTTTCTGCCACAGCCTTTCAATTTCAATTTGTAGATCTTTGTATTTTGTGATTTTTTCTATTTCTTTTTCTTCTGTTCTGCTATCCCCTGGTATTGCTATGTCGATTATTTTCACTTGTTTTTCTTTCTTCTCGACTACAGTTATATCTGGTGTATTGTGTGGCAGATGTTTGTCTGTTTGTAGTTATTTGTTATTGTTATTGTTTGTTTGTTGTTGTTAATGTTTATACCTCAACCCTTTAGGGCATTACTGCTCGGGAGAGCTTACAACATTAATAAAATATATACAATATAGAATAAAAAATGAATAAATTTAAAATGTTAAAAGACCAGGCTAAAACCACAATTAAAATAACAAATTTTAAAATTGAAATTAACAATTATCAGTAAAAAGCAAAACACTAAGAAACCTACCAGATAAAATCAGAGAATAAGATATTTAAAAACCCCTCTAAAAATATGTGTCTTCAGTTGTTTCTTAATAACCACTATGGGAGGGAGCATGGTAAAAGTTTCTCCTGGAGCGCTTTCCAAAGTCAAGGAGCCACAACTGGAAAGGCAGGGACTAGAGAGTCCCTGCCTGCCAGATTTCCATTAGCAGCAGGGCTATGAACAGGCCCAAGATGCTGAGCAGAGGGCCCTAGCAGGTTCATATGGGTGAATGTGGTTCGAGAAGTACCGAGCTCTGTAGGGCTGTTAAAGCTTAAGACCAACATCTTGAATCTAGCCCAGAAGTGGAGTGGTAACCAGTGGAGCTGCCACAGGATGGGTGTCATGAAATGACTTGTACCTACCAGCATCCTAGCAGCAGCATTCTGGACCAGCTGAAGCTTCTGAACCATCTTCAAGAGCAGTCCCACATAGAGCGTTCTATATATTCCCTGTAGAGTCAACCACAGTATAATATATACAGTACTATTCCTCAAAGTACAAACCAGTCCATGGATGCTAGGTCGCAGACCTGACTAACCTCCCTCCACACTGCAATCTAATACACTCATTCATCTGATCAGTCATGGATCCTTTCAACAACTTTAATTTTGAGATTACTGCACCCTCATGGAAAGGTTTGTAGCTTGACAGTTTGCTATTATTTCTTGTTTCTTTCCAAATCTCTGTCCTGTGTTTTTGAAATCCTTGTTAAATGTATTCATTACAAGCAGTCCTTGATTAAGATGTTCGTCTAAGATGCTTGGAGTTAAGCACAAAACTTAGGATGTTTGTAAATTGCACTTTGTTTCAGCTTTACAATGTTCACTGTGTGATGAAAGGCTCCACTGTGCAGCTACTGGTGCATAGGCTAGAGAAGGAGGAGGTGATCATGGAAGCTCAGGTTTACATTGTCATTAAGATTGGTAGTCCCTGACTCACCCATCAGGATGCTCCTCCAACCACCATCACCACTGCTGCTTCTGCTCCTCCTCCTCCAGAATTAGCTGATGTGCTGTGGGGTGAGAGAAAGACATTATGATCCATTCCTAGCCCACACACCACTTCCTGCCAATCTTCATTTACTTCCTAATTGTTGCCCAGGAAGAGGAGATGGAGATGAACCCTGTTGCCTCCCTTTCTTCCATAGAAAAATGAAAAAAGCCAGAAAGGGGCTCAGAAGAGAGTGGGTGGCAAGGGTTAGGTTCTGATTCTCCACCATCAACATCTGTGCTATATAGCTGCACGTCTGTGATTGACACATCACCAGCTTTGACAGCAGCTGGGGGGGGGAACCAGTGGATCCAGGCCCGGCCTTGGTTCAGGAGCCAAACCTTCAAGTGAGCCCTAAAGACTCACTTGTTTGGCCTGGCCTTCCAAGATCTTTAAATTTGTTTTCAAGTATTTTAATTGGTTTGAAATGGCTCTCAACTGTTTTAGACTTGTTTTTATGTTGTTTTAAATTGTTTGCTTTTAAATGGTGTTCATTGTTGTATTTTACTTATTGTGCACTCCCCAGAGCCTTTGGATAGAGAGGTATGGAAGTGTAATACATAAATAAATAATAAATAATAATAAAAATCCCATTTATAACATTGTTTCCTATGGGAATATAGGTTCCGGGCGTACTGCTGGGATCAGCCTGGTCCTGGCGGTGCCTTGGCAGCAAACCCACCTCTGCAGTCACCCTCTAAAATAGGCCTGCACAGCATAAGGCCCAGAGGTCAGATCTGGCCCACAGGACCTTTTTGCTGGCTCCCAGGTAGGAATATCCTGCAGCAGGAGCCATAAAGAGCTCTTGGCCTGTCTGCTGATGAGCAGTTGCAACTCAATGCAGTTGGCTGCTTGAGACCAGACGTCCCTCATCCTTGGGCTGGAGCCCACTGACACCTTCCCTCTTTTCCCTCACCTTTCCCCGACTCCAGCCTTTCACCTCCTTGCTTTCATTAATATTCTGAAAATTGACTTCAGTCCCTACTCACATCAAGTCATGGTTGGTTCTGGCCCACCGGGGCATTTGAGTTATGCACTGCTGCTCTAAAGCAAGGTTAGAGTGCTCCCCTAACCCCATTTCTGTGACCGTCTGCTTGCAGCCATGGCTGGCAGACTGCAGGGATCCCGGACAGCTTTAGGGAGGGGAGGGGGGTACCCCATAATGCACCATGCACTCATCTGGTGCATTATGGGAGCTCCGGGGGGCAGGCTGACATGCCCCAACAACCTGGCCCTCCAAGTTACTGGCAGCAGCTGGTAGTCATCTAGACTCGAGGTCAAACTGGGTAAATTTGAAGGGTTGCCCATGATCAGAACCAGCCCCCTGAAAAATGGGGCCACCCCCAGTTCACAACCCCAACTAGTGAGCTGGCTCAAGGGGCATACTTGTAAAAGGGAACCTGGCAAGGATTCCCCTTTAAAAGTAGGGATTTGGTAACAGTAATTCTGGAGGGGCATGGATTGAAAAATGCTTTTATTTTCCACAAAGGGACTGTAAGTTGATGGCGGTGGCTGATCACACTGCCCAAGGAATGATGGTGGAATGGGGGCAGCAGCCAGGATGGCACCAGATCCACCACCGATCACTCTGCCCATTGCTATGGGGAGATGGTGGCCGTGGCAAGAGCAGCAACGGGGAGCTCCTCCAATCCCACTGCCAGCCTCCCAAATGTAGGGCCAGTCATGCCTGCAGCTGGTTTTGGGCCTCTGCGCAGGCATGGCAGCCATTACAGTGAGGTCTGGGCCTGACCTGCCGCCATCGACTTACAGTCCCTTTGTGGAGAATAAAAGCATTTTTCATCCCCCACCCCACCAGAATTACTGTTGACAAATCCCTACTTTTAAAGGGGAATCCTTGTCTGGATTCCCCTTTACAAATATGGACCTTGAGCCAGTTCATGAGCAGGCTTGAGTGGCTCGATGGTTGGACCAGACCACGGCGATCAAGCCCGAGATTCCTGGTTCTGTTTGAATTCATTTTTAAATTGAACCGGGATTTTCAGTTTTGTTCACATCCGTGTGTGTGTGTGTGTGTATCTCTGTGTGTGTTGTTTATATATATATATATATATATATATATATATATATATATATATATATATATCTCCCACAATACATCTGGCAATTTTATTGCCAAACAACTTTTTACTGTTTTTCACTAATTTTAAAATATTTTCAGGACAACAGATCAGATGTATCTAAGTAGGCAATAAATAAAATAAAGGCAAAAGATTCTCTGCTTGAAGCCTGCACATTGTTAGTAGAACTGTAAATAATTTTCAGTTGGCCTTGGAAGCACGTGCTTCAGTTCTGCCATTCCTTCACCTCTAGACTATACCTGTATAGGGTCAAGGTTTATGGAAACAGACTAAGTATAATTGAAAAGTGGTGTGGGGGGGTGGATACTTGCTGTTTGACTGTTGGATTCCAAAATTACTCTGCAGAGTGGCAATTAATAACCCAGAGTATTACTTAAAAGCTGAAGTCTACCATGGAAATATTAGTTGATCCTATGATGATATTTCTGCATTGCAGGCAGAAAGAAATCCTAATACAAAATACGCACAAGTAACTGTTTTGGAGTTTTATTGAAGCAAAGTATGTTTTTAAAAATTGTAGAAAAATGATTCTTGGTTTGAAAAAAGTTTCTTATGTTTAATTCCTAGGTCACACTTATATTAATCCTGAAGGCTAAGAATTTCCCCATTTTGCAGAAATAGAAAATGTATAGAGAGCAATCGTTTACCCTGAGATGACAGAAAGTGAAATTTCAGAAAATCACTACATCTTCATCTACAGTAGCAAGGGGTGGATCTACAATTGAGCAAACATGTGCAATGAAGACGGGCTGCCACTAGGGGAGCTGCATCCAGCTTTCTGGCTTAAATCATAATTTCTCCATAGGAATCAATGGGAAACTAAAAAAAATATTAGTAACTCCCAAATAGCTAGAAAGAAAGTCCTGAAATTTCCTACATTGTTATAAGATTAAATGTGTGGACATTTGAGATCAGTCTGCCTGTTGATTTCCAATTGTTTTTTGTTTGGTTTTTAAAGAAACATTTCAAAAAACCCATTAAAAATCAAGGTGGCCTGATCTCCTTGAGCATCAATACAATTAATGCTACCATCATGTACTACTCCCATATGAATTTTGAGAATGTTCTGCTCAGCCATTATGGATTTATAATTTAGGGTACAAAAATGGGGGTAACTGATGATTGATTGATTAAATGTATTGACAGCAGTGTTGACTCTTTAGCGACTACATAGATAGATTCTCTCCAGGACTATCTGTCTTCAACTTGGCCTTTAAGATCTCTCAGTGTGCATTCATTGCTGTCATAATAGCATCCATCCACTTTGCTGCTGGTCATCCTCTTCTTCTCTTTCCTCCACCTTTCCCAGCATTATGGACTTCTCAAGGGAGCTGGATCTTTGCATAATGTGTCCAAAGTATGATAGTTAAAATATGGGGGTACTATTCCTTTTATATGAAGGCCAGGAGCAGTTTTCTGCAAAAGAGATTTGAATGATAGACAGAGGGGGGGATTCAATTTCATAATTTTTTGTAACTTTCTGCCATGAAACAAAGGAGTTGTGACACTTTTAAACAGTTTTAGAAACTTTTTTTTAAAAAAATCATTAAAAACCAACCAATATCCTTGAAAGTCTGCACACTTAGTCTTCAGTGATTGGTCTGAAAAAGCCAGTAGGCTAGAAGCAGCCACTTCCATTAGCAATAGATCACTTGCATCTTAAGTGTCTATTGTCATGTTGTGTTTCACATGCTCTGAAGCAATGCAACAATTCTGATGTTCCTTACCTCACACCAGACCTTTTGTTATGCGTTTGTAGCTTTCTTAACCTTGTAGGAAACTTTGAATTGCTTCATGCTTCTCAACCCAAACCATTTCCTGCAAATAAAGATTGCCCCATATCCAGTTCTCTACACAAGTCTGTTCCCAAACAAGACAAAGGCCTACTTTTTACTTACCTTTGAGAACTATCGCTTTTTTCCTTGTGAGAACAGATAGATTGCAGTTCCTTGTAAATGAGAAGGTTACTTTTCAGTTAGCAAAACAGTAGTGAAATTGGTCAGATCAATGTTTAATCATGAGAGATGTCTTCTGTGATTGATTTGAAAAGGCCAGTTGTTGCCAGCACTGCCATTCTGAGGGCTTCCAGAAGTCTCTCTGCTTATTTCTGTGACTACAGGCTTGTAGCTCCCACTCTTAACATGCTCAGGAGCCTCACAGGATTGTGAGCTCCCCATTTGTGGGTATATTGGGGACAGGTCACTTAGCAGGCACTGGGGTGATTGGTTGCCCCCAGATTTAACAGCTGCCAATTGAATTGAAAGGGGATTAGCGTCACGCCTTTCAGGGGTGTACCGTTAATGAGACAAAGGGAGACGAATGTCTCCTGGCCCACAGCCTTTGAGCGGCCGCCAAGGGGTGGCCCCCAAGACCAGTCCTTGCCCTCTCTCCAGTCCCTTAGCCAGGAGTGTGAGCTGCAGTCCCCACAAGCAGGTTCTCTGTGACTCCCAGTTTCTAAGGCTTAAAGCAGCAGCCCTGTCCTCCAGAGGAAAGTCAAACAACTCTTTATCTGTGTGTGTTTTGTGTCTGATTTGTTGTTTTTTTCTTCTGCTTCCCACATTTATGGTGTGTGTGTGTGTGTGTGTGTGTGTGTGTGAGAGAGAGAGAGAGAGAGAGAGAGAGAGAGAGAGAGAGAGAGAGAGAGAGAGAGAGAGAGAGAGAGAGAGAGATGTGGGTCACTGACCGAAATAAAGATATTTAATTTTGGTGGGGGGGGGAGGAGAGAGATTTTGTTTGTACCTGAGCTTTTTTTTAAAAATGATTTAAAATGATTGGGTTCTTCCCTCTAAGTCCTCACCCATGTGATCTTCCCCTTGGAACTTGCAATGAGTTGTTTTCCTCTCTGTAGAAAGGAAAGAGGGGGTGGTAGCAGGGGGGTTATTAGTTGGTTTGTGGTGGTGGTTGAAAATATAGTCAATTGTTTTTCAACCAAACAAGTTCTTATTAAAATGTTCCTTGTTCCCAGAATGGCTCACAATACTTGAGGGCAGGGCAAGAGTGGAGCTAGCCTAACATCCTGGATTGTTTGCTAATTTCAAACTGTGGTTTGCCTGGATATCCCTTCACCTGCCTTTTCCAAATGAAAAATATTGTTGTTATTTTAAAAATCCCGCCATGCTACAGCCCTGATAAAAATTGTTAAGCTTGGAACAGAAGCTCCCTTTGGAACCCCCAGAACGGGAGGAGAGCTGATCTTGTGGTAGCAAGCATGAATTCCCCCCTTGTATTTCACAAAGCTGTTACTATTGTATTATTTGGTTCTACTGTTGTTTACACCTTGTAGCTGTAGTCTCCTGTCCTCTGTTAATCTGCTACACTATATTACCAGCGTCCAAATGTTATCCTGCAGCAGAGACATAGGGCCAGGAGAAGGAGAGGAAGGCAGCAAGGGGCCCATTTAAAAATCTCGTCTCCAGGCCCACTCTAACCCTGTTACGCCCATGGTGCCTTTTCCTATATTAGGGAATGTCTAAGCAGACTTGAGTTAACTTGTGAGTTAACTTCATTTTCAAGGCCTTTCAGTCCAAAGATTGACCCTTTACTCTCCCTCCTCTGCGGTTGCCTCTAACAAGCAAAAGCTAGTCACCTCAACAGGAAACCAGATAAGGCACTGTGAACGCAACCCTTCCCCATTACAAAAGAACTAAGTGGACAATAGGAACGCAGGAGGTGCGCTCATTAAATTACTGATTGGTTTACTGGATCCTTCCAACCTGATAGATGCTGTCTTTGAACGTCCATTTAGTCTACTTACATACAGGTTGTTCTTGACTATTCATGCCATTGTGTTTTACTCAAGCACAGCAAACAAAGACAATGGATCTTTTTGCGATCCACCAGAATTTCTCTTCTCAGGAAGAAGCAGCGGCCGGTATTTTGCCTCAGGGCCCATTTCTGGGCTATAACTGCCCTGGTTTCTTGAACCACTGTGCTTCATTTGGTCTCTATACCATGGAGTCACCCACTGTATGGGCAATAGACTGGATATCAGCCATAACACCAGGCTGTGTCTTGCTCTTCACACCATTCATGTTCTCAGACTCCAGATCAGCCTTCCTTGCTGGCCCGATCTACCCAGCTTGCCTCGCTGCTACAAGAAGCCAGCTGCATGAAAACAGACATCTTTTGGATTCCCCCTTGCTGCCTAACCCCCGAGCTGCTTTTGGTCCTCTGCTAGCTGGTCTTGTGGTAGCAAGCATGACTTGTCCCCATAGCTAAGCAGGGTCTACCCTGGTTGCATATGAATGGGAAACTAGAAGTGTGAGCAGCACTGTAAGATATTCCCCTCAGGGGATGAAGCTGCTCTGGGAAGAGCAGAAAGTTCCAAGTTCCCTCCCTGGCTTCTCCAAGATAGGGCTGAGAGAGATTCCTGCCTGCAACCTTGGAGAAGCAGCTGCCAGTCTGTGAAGACAATACTGAGCTAGATAGACCAATGGTCTGACTCAGTATATGGCAATTTCCTATGTTTCCTATGTTCCTACTGCCTGGTTCTATCCCTGAGGAAAGAGGTCCTTTGGTTGTGCCTGAGCCATGAGGGTCCACTTGCCACTAAATGGAAGGACGAAATTGTATGCTAATCACTGCACCCTTCCGGGCTCTCCTTATCCTTGCTTTTTCTTAAATCCAGAAACCCGTTTCTCTACAGCCTCTTTTCTCTAGCCATCCTGGAAGTCATTTAATTCGAACACCAAGCGAAATTACCACCTTGTCAGTATCTGGTTAACTTTTGTAACGTATTTTCAGTAGTAATGTTGCTTTAGTCAACTCTCTTATTCCTTTGTATCCCTGAACCCCAAATAAAACCTTTCTTTGTTTTTGAACCTCAACCTCTCTGTCAGTTCATTTTTCTGGGACCAGAACTTTGCACAACATTTCAAACCAAGTGATCCAGCACTTACAAATTCCTATTCTAGAACAGAACGATACTACTTAACAGGCAGGGCGGCCCTGTTGCAGTGACGTTCAGTTTGTTCATTCAAATTATCTATTTACACATGTCACATAACATAAAGTACCATATAAGTTCTCCAACTTATATGGTAGTTATGTGGTACATTTAACCTTGAAAGTACATTATAATATAATATTTATAGGGCTCTTTCTTTTTTCTTCCCCTCCCCCCACCCCATTTTTTGTTTTTGGAGTGTTGGATAAAAAGATCTGAACACCTAAGAAAAATCATATTCTTAGCATATTCCAATATCATATTGGATGGAGGTAAAATATCTCTGGATTGCAGCAGCCTTTCATTCATTACAGCTGAGACCTATCCTTCTAATAAACTATCTCTAAATACTGTAAACAGCCAACAAAACCAGTATGAAGCCAGAAAGTCGCATGTATGACTATTTGCTCCATGGGCAGAAGTCATGGGTGTCTGCTCGGTGCAAGGAGCTCATGGCTCTCAGGGTACAAGTTCGTTCCCTCGAGACCAAGGTGGCGGATCTGGAGAAGCTCAGAGAGACAGAGAAAAATGCAGACTGGACCTTCAAGGATGTGGTAGAGGTATCCCACTCCAGAGCTGATAGCTCCACTGCCCTCAGGGAGAATGAAGGTCTCGGGGAAGGAGGACATCGGTCTGGTGAAAAGCGAAGTGCTCCTTTATAAGGGACCCCTTCCATGGATGATGAGCCCGTATCCTCTCACACAGGGGATACCCCTCCGGGGGGTGGAGGCCTCGTAGTGGGTGATTTGATCATTAGAGGTATAGAGAGATGGGATTGTGACCCGCGTGTTGACCACACGGTGACTTGCCTGCCTGGTGCGAAGGTTGCGGACACCACACAGTGTCTAGATAGGCTGTTAGGCAGTGCCAGGGAGGAGACAGATGTTGTGGTGAATGTCGACACCAACGATGTGGGGAAATGTAGTAGGGAGGTCCTGGAAGCCAAATTTAGGCAGATAGGTAGCATTTTTAAGTCCAGGACCCCCAAGGGAGCAGTCTCAGAAATGCTACTTGTTCCACATGCAGGTTTAGTGAGACAGGCGGAGCTGAGGGGTTTCAATGTGTGGATGAGACGTTGGTGCCGGGAGAAGGGATTTAGGTTTGATAGGCACTGAGACACATTTTGGGGAAAGCAAGGCCTGTACAAAAGGGATAGGATGAAATTGAACCAAGATGGAACCAGACTGCTGGCGCTTAAAATCAAGAAGGTTGCAGAACAGCTTTTAAAATGTTGCCTGGGGAATAGCTGACAGGAGCTGGACCGTATCTGGTTCGGCAAATGCCTTCTTTTAAAGTGCGAGGATGCAGAGGATTCAGATAAAACAGAAGGGGACAGAGCAGAACCACATAAAGTGCAAACAGAAGGCTGTGCCAGCTGGTCAAATAGTCAAAAGAAAGATAACAGACACCATGGAAGAGATTCCGTGTATAGGTGCTTATATGCCAATGCAAGAAGCCTCCGAGCCAAAATGGGTGAGCCGGAGTGCTTGGTGGCTAACACAGAAATAGATATAGTGGGCATAACAGAAACATGGTGGAACAGTGAGAACCAGTGGGACACTGTTATCCCTGGATATAAACTCTATTGAAAGGACAGGGAGGGGCACTTTGGAGGTGGAGTAGCATTGTATGTTAAAGAAGGGATAGAATCTAACAAAGTAGAAAACCTAGGTGGACCGGAGTCCTCCACGGTAACCCTGTGGGTGACAATACAAGGCCTGAAAGGAAATATGCTACTGGGGGCATGTTAGCGCCCTCCAGATCAAAACGCTGACAGTGACTGGGAGTTGCAGGAGGAAATCAGGGAGGCTTCAAGGAGAGGCAGGGCAGCAATAATGAGTGACTTCAATTACCCACACATAGACTGGGTAAATTCACAGTCAGGTCATGACAAGAAGAAGCCTCCATGGCAGAGGATACTGAGCATATACCTGTTCCTGAACCAGACTTTTCAGGGATGGAGACTAAAGAACTGAGTCAGATAGCAGTGACAAGAGATGATGTTCTAAACTGTCTGGAAAAACTGAAAACTAGCAAATCACCAGGGCCAGACAGCATCCATCCAAGAGTCCTCAAAGAACTCAAATGTGAAATTGCCGACCTCCTTGCTAAAATATATCCCTGCAATCAGGCTCCATACTGGAGGACTGGAAAGTAGCAAATGTAACATCAATTTTCAAGAAGGGATCCAGGAAATTACAGGCTGGTTAGCTTAATGTCCATTCCAGGCAAATTGATGGAAAGCATCCTCAAAGATAAAATTGTAAATCACATAGAACAGGCCCTGCTGGTGGAGAACCAGCATGGCTTCTGCAAAGGGAAATTTTGCCTCACGAACCTTCTGTAGTTCTTTGAGAGTTTCAACAAATGTGTGGATAGGTGATCCAGTTGACATAGTATACCTGGACTTCCAAAAAGCTTTCGACAAAGTTCCTCATCAAAGACTCCTGAGAAAACTTAGCAGTTATTGGATAAGTAGGCAAGTACATATGTGGATTGCTAACTGGTTGAAGGACAGGAAACAGAGGGTAGGGATAAATGGAGAGTTTTCACAATGGAGGGAAGTAAGAAGAGGGGTCCCCCAGGGATCTGTACTGGGACAGGTGTTTTTTAATTTATTCATAAATGATCTAGAAGTAGTAAGTAGCAGATGATTGCAGATGATACCAAACTCTTTTGGGTAGTGAAATCCAATACTAATTGTGAGGAGCTCCAAAAGGATCTCTCCAAACTAGGGTCGTGGGCAACAAAGTGGCAAATGTGCTTCAATGTTGGCAAGTGAAAAGTGATGCACATTGGGATGAAAAACCCCAACTTCAAGTAGATGGGATCTGAGCTGTCGGTGACTGACAAGGAGAGGGATCTTGGGGTTGTGGTGGACAACTCGTTGAAAGTGTCAGCTCAATGTGTGTCAGCTGTGAAAAATGCCAATTCCATCCTAGGGATCATTAGGAAGAGGATTGAAAATAAAGCTGCTAATATTATAATGCCCTTATACAGAACTATGGTGCAGCCACACCTGGAGTACTGCATACAGTTCTGGTCACCACATCTAAAGAAGGATATTGTAAAACTGGAAAAGGTGCAAAAGAGGATAACCGAGATGATCAGAGGCCTAGAGCACCTTTCTTATGAGGCAAGGCTACAACACCTGGGGCTATGTAGTTTAGAAAAAAGACGACTGCGGGGAGACATGATAGAGGTCTATAAACATGGAGTGGAGAAAGTGGATAGAGAAAAATTCTTCTCCCTCTCACATAATACTAGAACCAGGGGTCATCCCATGAAATTGATTGCTGGGAAATTTAGGACCAGCAAACAGAGGTATTTTTTCACACAACGCATCATCAACTGGTGGAATTCTCTGCCTCAAGATGTGGTGACATCCAACAACCTGGATGGCTTTAAGAGGGGTTTGGATAACTTCATGGAGGAGAGGTCTATCATTAGCTACTAGTCGGTGGGCAGGATGCCTCTGAGTAACAGTATATATACATACATACATACATACATACATACTAGCTTAACCCATGCAGAGCATCTACATGCTAGTACTTGATTTCTCTCCTCACCCCCTGCCACAATCCCCTTACCTCAGAGATCTCTCCACCCTAACCTGAACTGCACTCCTCCTCCTCCTCCTCCATCCAGTTGCTTCCATCCGCCTCATGCTTCTTGGTCACTCCTCCATCTCTTTACTCCATCTCCCTCACCCCTGCAGGTCACGACTGCAGCGTTGCTGATGCCTATTGGCCAAGCTGCAGCTCCCTATCCCCAGAGACCTCCCCACCCTCACCCGAGCCCCGCTCCTGCTCCTCCCAACAAGAGCAGCAGCAGCGGGGGTTGACCGGGCCCTTCCTCACCGCCATGGCTGCTCATTTCCCTTGGGCCAATAACAGGCCCAGGCCCATCCCTTGACTCCCTGCCTCCCTCCATCAATTGCCTTGATAGCCCCAAACAGCAGCAGTGGCTGACTGGACCCTTCCTTGCCGCCATGGCCACTCATTCCCTTCAGGCCACTGACAGGCTCAGGCCCATCCCTCGCTCTTCCTTCTTTCTCTCTCTCTCTCTCTCCCCCCCCCTTCTTTTTCTCACTCTCTCTCCTACACTCGCTCTTCCTCTCTGTCTTTCTTCCCCTCCCTTCTCTCTCTCTCACTTGCTCTCTCTTTCTCTCTCCCTTCCTGAGTTAACAGATCTTGTTCATCTTGTTTCCTCATCTAATTCACACAGTGGCAGCCTCCTTCTCCTGAAGGAGCTTCTCTCTCCTCCCTCCCTCACGACCCCTCTCTTCACAGATCCCTGCCCACCATCTATCTCTCTCTCTCTCTCTCTCTCTCTCTCTCTCTCTCTCTCTCTCTCTCTCTCTCTCTCTCTCTCTCTCTATATATATATATATATATATATATATACACACACACACAGTGGTCCCTCGACTTATGTAATTAATCCGTTCCGAACGCACGTTCGGAGGTCGAAATTTTCGTAAGTCGAAGAGCGCACCACGGAAGTCTGGAAACATTCGTAAGTCGAGGAAACCGCATCTAAAAATTCATAGGTCGAGTAAGCTGAATCTAAACCGGCAACTACTTCCGGTCTTTTTTGTCGCTCGTAACTCGAAAACATCGGATGTCGAGTAGTTCGTAGGTCGAGGGACCACTGTATATATATCTCCTCTCCTCTACAATCAAGAACATCTTGGGTATGCCTTAGAGAATTATACAGAGAGAGAGAGAGAGAGAGGTGTCTGTATATATATATATATATATATATATATATATATATATATATATATACACACACACACACACACACACACAGGGAAAGTTAAAATGCAACAACCTCTGTTTTGTTAGAGGTCATTTTCAAGTAACAAAAATCTATAGGCACATTGTTTTCCATTTCCAAGTGGGAAATCTAAGAAATATATCTAACTACTTATGTCAGCAAATTGTAATTACACAACACCTTTCATCAGAGGATCTTTAGGCATTTAAAAACATTAATTAATTCTCTCTCAAGACCCCCATAAAAGAGGCAAACAATTTATACTCCTTTTACAAAGGGTGAAGTAAGCCACAGGGAGATTTGTATGATGATTCCCCCCACCACCACCATGATGTGAGCCAATGAAGCAGATGGGTACAGAATTAGTATTTTATTCTTTGCACATTTGGCTCTCTGGTGTGCTCTGAACATAGACAGTTGGACCATCTAGTGCAGTATTGTGTCCTCTGCCAACAGGTCTACAGGATCTTGGGCAGGGGTCTTTCCCCTGCTGCTACCCAAAACCTCTCACTAGGGATTGAACCTGGGACCTTCTTCATACAAAGCAGGTGCTATACCATATAGAATTGCTTTGTAATGAGTCTGATCACTGGTCTATCTAGCCCAGTTTTATCTATTCCAGAGGTGGGCAGACTTAAGGTTGCTGGGAAATACTTTTTTTTTTTTTGCCAGCACCTTGGGAACTACCATTACAAAACAGCAGCTTGAGGAAGTGGAGCCAGTCACTATTTAACTATATCTTGCTCACACCTACCATTTTCATATTGCATTCTGTAGTATTGATTATTTACACTAGTTTCGTAAGAGATAATCCCTTCACTGGTGCAAAGGGTTGGGCTGTACTTGTACGCAGATAATGGAACTATGTAAGAAGCCCAAGCACTTGAAGGGTCTCTTATGTATCACTGTCATCCCTGCCAGTATTGATTGCAAATACACACACACACACCTACCTGCACTGATAATGTTCTTGCTTATAGTTCTCTCTATTCATGTATGAATCTATAAACAAGCAAGGCAACACTCAAGGTGAGGAAGAGAAGAAGCCCCCAGTATGGCCCCCAGTTCCTTCTGTCAAGCCTCTGCCAGACTAAATGACACCCTAGGCATCATCCAGTAGAAATGTGCCCTGCACAAGACCCAGTGAAACACTCTTGCACAATATTTCAATTGACTGTATAAAGGTGGGCAATGCCTCTTGCATTTCTCCCAGCTTCATAATTCTGCTGGTCCTCTTCAAATGTTCTTTCCTAAACTTTATGGGAGTTCCACCCAGTAAAATAATGCATTGCATATAATCTCAGCTTCGGTATATTATTACCACATTTTGCAATCCTAGGCAGATAGCAAAAATAGGAGAATTATTATTATTTTACATTTTATATCCCGCTTTTCCTCCAAGGAGCCCAGAGCGGTGTGCTCCTCACAACAACCCTGTGAAGTAGGTTAGGCTGAGAGAGAAGTGATTGGCCCAGAGTCACCCAGCAAGTATCATGGCTGAATGGGGTTCTGAACTCAGCTCTCCCCGGTTCTAGTCCAGCACTCTAACCACTACACCACGCTGGCTCTATCGATTATTTATTTATCGATTACATTTTTATTCCTGCCCTTCTTCCAGGGAACTCAGAGCAACATACAAGGTCTCTCCCCATTTTATCATCCTGACAACCCTGTGAAGTAGGTTAAGCTGAGAAAGAGTGGCTGGCCCAAAGTCACCCAGTGAAATTCATGACTTAGCAGGGTTCTGAACGAGGAATTTTGACCATAAACTTCTATGTAGATCGCTTTGTGAAAATTTTGTTTAAAGCGGCATATAAATAGTAGTAGTAATAGTCCAGCACTCAAACTACTACACCATGCCAGCTCTCTCGAAGCAAATGTTTCTCTAACCCCTAGTGGCCACCACACATAGCATGGCCTACACTCCATATAGGAAGCACAACAAACATTCCCTCTCACACACATCTTGTTTACAATAGGTGGGGAAATGACCATCTTTGACAGGACTAATTTTATACTCTAATCTTCCCCTCCCATGGAAAGCCTCAGGTTTTAAACTGATTTTTATGGCAGATATCTAAATGTCCCATTAGAACATCAATGCAGTGTGTGTTTTGAGCACCGTATTTCTATTATCTCCTTTATAATGGCCCCAGAGAGATATTTTTATTTGCACTGTTGTCCCTTTACAGGGGATGGCATAATTATGCAATAATCTGTGTTTTGCTGTCCGGCATAGATGTTTATCGCTTACAGAACAGCATTAATCACTATAGGAGTCAGAAATATTTGTAGTGAATATTTTCAGACGATAACTATAAGCAGTAATGGCAATCAATTAATTTAAGAATGTGGATGATATATATTTGTTTGACTGGTGAGACCTTTATTTTCATTTATATGCACATAAAATAAAATATTCTATACATATTTTATGCAAGATGATTTATAACTTGTCTGTATGTTTTGGTTTTTAAAAAAACATTATGATGACCAATGGTCATAAGAATAAAGGATTAATTGAGAGAAGGAGAAAAACAATGATGGAGAAAGGAAGAGAAAGATGGACCTTTTTTTTTTTTTAAGATTCAAAGTTAGTCCCGTATGTGAGAGCAGTTTCCCAACCTTGGATCCCCAGATGTTGTTGGACTACAGCCCTCATAATTTCCAGCTACAATGGCCATGTTAGATGGCCATTGGGCCATCATGGCCATGCATCATGGGAGGCCATCATGGCCATGATCATGACCATCATGAGGCAGACAAAGTTCATGTTTTGCATGTAGAAGGTTCTGGATTGAATTCCTGGCCTCTTCAGCTCAAATAATTAGGTGCTGGGGAAGCACCCTGCCTGAGATTCTTGAAAGCTCCTCGTAGTCAAAATAGACAATACTGGGCTAGCTGTACCAATGGTCTGACTCGGTATGAAGCAGCTTCACATGGAGGTGGAAATATTACCATTACTATTGTATACCCCTGAAAATTACACTATTGTATAAGCAGTATTATAAACTGCTTTTCAGCAAAAGGGTTCTCAAAGAGGTTTATAAAGGAGGTGGAGGAGGATAGTGGTGGTGGTGGTGGTCGTGATGGTGGTTCTCTGCCCCACAAAAGAGCTCACATTCCAAAAGGAACACAAAGTAGGCACCAGCAACAGCCGCTGGAGGGATTCTGTGCTAGGGTTGAATATGGACAGTTGACCTTCCCCTTCTTAATATTAAGAAAATCAGCACTTTGAAAGATGGCTTTGAATCTGAAAAAATTAAAAACTGATGCTTTACAACATTGTTTTCATTGTGCAAATTGATAAAATTAGGGAATTCGATCAGCTACATCCTTTTCTGCCTTTTCTGCTACATCCACTCTTTAAACTCAGTTACTTGGAGTAAATGATCCAAAGTCAACCCTTTTCCTCTTGTGCTCTCATGCTTTCTGAATTTTCCACACCTGATTAGTTTATCTACTTTGGATACATTTGGGCTTTGACCGAGCTTTCAGATTAACAGGATTTTTGTTGTTATTTAGGTCAAGCATTGCCAATAAAATGATATCATTTCATTGCAGGTCTGTCAAAAAAATTGTCCATATGTGATCACCTTGCTTTCTGTTCCCCCAGAAAGCATACATCTAGTTGGGGTCTGCCCTTGAAATAAATGGAAAATTCCACTTTCACATGGAATAAAAGGATTACTTTTACCAGCATTTCTGTTCTGCAGATACTGCTTTAGAGTACATCAAAGATATTGGGAAGTGCTAATGATTTCTTACAAGGATTCTAGCTTTTTCTTTTCGAAGTCAATCTCTACAGATTCTGCTATTTTCACCAAAGTGTAACATAGCATAACAAACACTCTTCTAAGCAGAGACACCTTTCCAAAGTGGTGATTTTCTTTTTTTGAGCAGGGGGAGAGCAACTGGCCCTATCCAACCCCAGCATAGCATCCCTCCAGTGGCTGTTGCTGGTGTCTTTCTTTCTTTCTCTCCCCCCCCCCCTTTCTTTCTAAACCACTTTGGGAACTTTTGTTGAGTAGTGGTTTTACAAAAAATATTCATAGTAGTTGTTCTAGCTAGGCAATCGTAAGAAAGCTGGCTGGACTTATGTTCTGTTTCTCTAGTTAGACAGTCCAATACACCACAGTGTGTGAAGAATTCTTTTTTAAAAGTGAACATCCCACCAATCAACTGTTTGGTGAATGAGAGGGACTTAATCCAGACCGCACACCTCTTCTTACAGCCAATTACTGTAGCAGCACCTCTTCTCCCCCCCCCCCCCCCAGTTCTTTTTTGTATTTCTCTAGTAGGATCTAGCAGGGCTTTTTAACTTACATCTCCAGAATGGAGTGTATGAGTTCACATATAGGGCAGATTTACCCCGAAGTCCTTGCAAGCTATCATGGAGTAGGCCTCATCTATAGCAATGAAGAACGTTAGATGTGGTCAGAACAAAATGTCTGGTTCTGCCACATAAGCAGCATTCCTGTGATCCACTGAAATGGAAAGAATAATTTTGACAATAGCATTTGCTAAGCCACCTAATGGCGCAGCAGGAAATGGCCCTATCCACCCCTAGCACAGTACCTCCAGTGACTGTTGCTGGTGTCTATCTTGTGTTGTTGTTTTTAAGATTGTGAGCCCTTTGGGGACAGGGAGCCATCTTACTTACTTATTGTTTATCTATGTAAACCGCTTTGGAAACATTTGTTGAAAAGCGGTATGTAAATATTTGTTGTTGTTGCTAAGCCACCTACTGTAATGGCACAGCAGGAAATGACTTGCCTAGCAAGCATGAGGTTGCCGGTTCAAATCCCCGCTGGTATGTTTCCCAGACTATGGGAAACATCTATATCAGGCAGCAGCAATATAGGAAGATGCTGAAAGGCATAATCTCATACTGAGTGGGAGGAGGCAATAGTAAACCCCTCCTGTATTCTACCAAAGAAAAACCACAGGGCTCTGTGGCTGCTAGGAGTTCAATTCAACGGCACACTTTACCTTTACCTTACCTACTTTGCCATTGGGTTTTTGATGTCTCAAAATTGATTGATTGAGTGGGGAAATTGCATGAGGGCATTGAATTATACAGAACAAGGACTGGCTGAAAATTCCTCTCCCCCCCGCCACTCAATATTATTATATGATATATGATATAATTATATGATTAATATACTAATATGTAATATTACATATTATGCATACTGTGTTTTTGTTCCATATAAATGGCCACATAATCTGTCTGTTTTATGGAAGCATAAAATGGTCATAACTGGTACAACATTCAGATTGAAGTAAAATGTGGAAATTACTGTCTTGATATACATTCCTTCCTTGCTACCAATATGCAAAATAATAAAGAGCTTTAGTATAATGGAGATAAATAGATGTTCAGCCATTTTTGATCTTGAAAAGTTGTCTAACTGTAAGAAAAATAAGCTAGTGAGCAACAGGAGCTATTATCTAAATCATTTCTGAAAGAGAGATGTGATTGGGTGGGAAGGGAGGGAGGCAACCTTGGTATTCATATATGCAGAAATGTCTTCATGGGGTGGGGGGACATTCTAGTTCCAGACACAGCAATTTGGAAAGATACTACTGATACTAGTGACCCCGTGAGAATTATTTCAATCTATCAGCAATTTTTGTGTGTGCATTGTGTATTCTGTGGAAAATCTGGTGCATTTTTGTCAGAAATAACATCTTTGCATTCTCCTTTCTAAAGCTTCTTGGGAGACAAAATAATCTAAAAGAAATTACTATACTAATTTATCCCCCTGTGCATTCCAGTAATTGTCACATTGTACTGGCCACAATTAAACTGAATGACAGTCTTTTCTCTGTTGATCATAGGAATTTCTTATATATACAAACTGCAGCACAATATCAATCTCCTTCGGCTGGTTTCAGCCAACAACTGTGGCTGATTGCAAGTCATTTGAAAACACTGAGCCATGCATGAGCATGACAAAAGTCAATTTAGATGGATTTGCAGGAGCACAAAGACCTACAGATGTAACATAATTCAAAACGCTGCATTTTGGCAGCATATGTTTCAATCCATAGCCCCTGCTATTTCATTAAATGATGTAAGAAGGTCAAAAGTTTAATAAACTTCAATTTTATGTGCATATTGAATAACATTTTATATCTCATCCTAAATTAGTGAAGGTTGTGGTGACAATGATCAAGGTCAGCAGAGCAATTTATAAGGAAAGTCCTCGGCTCTGCAGGAACAAAATTAATCACTTGACTTTGGATCATGTCTTAGGACTATTAAATGACTTTGGGGATATAAATATACATTTGTTGTTTTTTTAATTCCTACCCCATCTCTTCTAGCCCCCAATTGAATTCACTCCTCAGACACACCATTAGTGCTCCTCTTGCGTTACACATCTCATTTAATTTCTGAAGTAGCATTCTTTATAGAGCTTCCCAAAACACTTCAGAGTGAGTGTCAGTCACAGGCTAAAAGAAAAAGGAATGATTTAAGGTCATATTTAAATATAGCAGTGGTAAAAGGGGAAGAGGGAAGGGAGTTCTTGATGGAAGAGGCAGTTCAGCGGAGACAGAAGCCATCAGCTATAGGAAGTGAGATGGGATGGGAGACTCAAGTTGATAAGAAGGTAAGAACTGCCTAGAATCAGATCAAAGGTCTATATAAGCCCTATTCAGACATTATAGCCCTATTAAAGCCAGGGATGTCATTAGATGTTGGCCCATGAAGCACGGGCTCTCCGTGAATTGCTCAGATCCCTCTCTCTCATCAGCCACCTCCCTCTTCCACGACCGCTTCCAGAAAGGAAGCCCATAGGAACATAAGAAGCTGCCTTCTACCAAGTCAGATCATTGGTCCATCTAGCTCAGCATTGTCTACACAAACTTACAGTGGCTCAGGGGTGTAGCAAGGTTGGAGTGGGCCCAGAGACAAGATTTTAAAATGCCCCCCACCACTGAAGCTCAGCTCATGAAGTAAAGAAATCTTAAATGAGGCTGAATAGTGGTAACAAAAAGCATAGTAAAATATTTATATTTATATTTATATTTATATCTCCTATGTGCCACAATAGAACATCATCCTAAATTATTTTTTTAAAGGTTTTGTAAATTGTGGATAATGCAAGTCATTTAATGGTACTAGAGAAAGACATGCTGTTCTGGTAGCTCCAGGTCTTAACATTCACATCAATTTTGGAGGATGAATACAACTGAAGGAAGCCCGGGCGGGTGCGCAGCTGGGGGAGTCAGTCATGTGACTTGCCTCTGGGGGGCCCCCAAGGCAGTGGGGCCCAGACAACTGTCTCTCCTTGCCCTATTATTGTTATGCCCCTGCAGTGGCTTCTCCAAGGCTGCAGGCAGAAGTCTCTCTCATCCCTAACTTGGAGATGCCAGGGAGGAAACTTGGAACCTTCTGCTCTTCCCAGAGCGACTCCATCCCCTGAGGGGAATATCTCACAGTGCTCACACTTCTAGTTTCCCATTCATATGCAACCAGGGTGTACCCTGCTTAGCTAAGGGGACAAGTCATGTTTGCTTCCACAAGACCAGCTCTCCTTTAGTCTTGTTATTAGAGACATTTTTAAAATATTAGAGACTTTTAAAAATGTAATTATTCTTATGGGGTATGATTAAGTTTAATTATCAAAAGTTGGGCTATGGGCCCAGGCCCCAGATCTTTAAGTACCTAGCAAGCCGTGCTTTAGGGGGAGGGTGGAAGTGCCGGTACTCTTACCTCAGTGCCATGGTGTTTTTGGAACCTGGCCATGCCCCCTGTGCATCGTGAACACAGCCCTCCCTGCTGTGCTTCAGAGTGTGGCATCAGATACTTTCGGAGTTTGGCCACACCCCCTTTGTATGATGCACAGAGCGCATGGCAAAGCTACAAAAGCACCCAGTGCGGCGCTTGAAAACTCACTCCCCTCTTGGGACTGCAGTAGCAGGGAGGGCTTTGCCTTCACTCCCTGCAGGGAATGAAGGCAAAACCCTCCTGCCACTGTAATCCTAGGTGGGACAAGGCCCCAGTAGGTGCTGATGCTCAGTACCAGTGCACCTCATCACCCAGAAAGCACTGCTAGCAATGTACTCTGACACTGATTCTTAGATTCAGACATTACTTCTAAAGAGATTGTACATGGCCTAGAGTTGCCAACATTTCATTGTCAGAATGAGGGACACAAGTTTGGGGCCGGGGGTGGGGCTAGGGCTCAGGGGAGGGGGTGGGGCCAGGAGGTTATGCAATGGTCATCAAGAGCCTGAGTGATGTATATGTTATTGAATATATATATATATATATATATATATATATATATATATATATATATATATATATATATAATTATTATTATTTTTTTCAAGGAGCCTCTCTCTCTATCTATCTATCTATATAAAACGAGAAAGAGAGAGAGCGCTATTGGCTCCTTGGAGGAAGAGCAGAATATAAATGTAAAAATACTGAATAATGCCAGCATTGTTATTATTTAGAACATAATTATATGTTCTTTCAACCAAAAAGTTCTCAAAATAGTTTACATAGCAAAATGAATAAAATGCCCCCCCCCCCCGACATATAGTTTACACTTTATTGTGGATGTTTATTTGTAAGCTGTTCTGGTTACTGTTGCAGAAGCACATGGTGGGGGAGTGGAGGGGAGGGTCATCAAGTTTTTAAGATAAAATAAATAATGTTAAGAAGAATGGTGAAAGTCAAAACCAAGTATCACCCAGAAGCCTACAAGCAAATCACTCCCTACTGTATCTACCTTTTGCTCACCCCAACTATTTCCCAGATCAAGGATAGCCAACCTGGGAGTTTCATTCCCATCATCCTGAGCCACAACAGCTGGGAATGATTGGAGCAACAGTCCACCAGCATTGGCAAAAGAGCCCTAAGTTGGCCACACCACAGTCAATGACTTGCAGGAGCTCTTTTTGCCTCCAGCAGTAATTACACCCACAGAAAGTCCAGGTGAGTTAGCAGCAGAGGAACTCTCAGTCTCCATGCTCTGGCTGGACTCTGGAGACAAAGCAACAACACCTTCCCACCTTGCCAGCAGCATCTCCTTTGGGGCACAAAAGAACTGGGGGAAAGAAATAACTTTAAAAGTCTCCCCCCCCCCCCGCTCTGCACACCTCCATTCCTCATTTAGGTTGTTGCAGCAAGAACAACAACTCTGGCCAAATAAACTCAATGCCAGAGAGAGAGTTCAGCCATTCAAAAGAAGCTGCACATAATAAATATGCTCATTTCTAATTCTTCTAAGGCACTACAACAAGAGTAGCAAAGCAGTTTTAGCTTGCTCCGCTACGGAAAAGATAGAAGGCGGTGGGGGGGGGAGGAGAAAAAATCCACATGGAGAACACATGCCTGCTGCCTTTCCTCCTTCCTCCCCTGCTTGCCTTTTACTGTTCCACACATGCCTCCCCTTCCAATTCCTCCCCTCACCATCACTCCAGCCAGCCCAGACAATCTCTGTACCTTAACTTAGATTAGTGCTGCTATGTGTGCACAACTGGGGAAGGGTAGAGCGAGAAGCTTCTAGCTGCTGCTGCAGCAGTTTTGGAGAGGACTGAATGGCTACGCCTTCCCGGCAGGCTCCTGTGTAAGCCCCACCCACCTGCCTCACAGCTGATTGGCAGGTGAGCCCCAGGAGCAGCTTAGCTCAAGTTATGGTGGCCGCAGGAGCCTGCAGGCTGAAAACCAGCAAGGAAAGAGTTCTATGTTGCTCAGCCTGCCTCTGCCCACCCACAGCCACCAAAATGCTGGAGAAATGCGAACACTTTCTCCCTGAAATGAGAGACATCCCTCTTAATTTGGGATAGTTGGCAACCTTCGTACACACATACAAGTCTCTCCAAGAGCACCAGAAGTCCCACCACTGGCTCATTACTCTCACACACACACCCATCTCCAGGGCTGCTCACGGTTACCGTGTTTGACTGAAGAAGCAAATACTGTAAACATACATGATGGTGGCCACTTCTGTGATTGGTAGGCTCAAGTGCCATCGTCCTTCCACATATTTTGTTCACATTCTCAGACCAAACAAGCTAAAAGGTATAAACTGAAACAGCAGAAATGAACCACATTTAATGGATTAGTTAATTAACTAAAGCCAGTGGCCAACATGATGCGTGGTCCTCTGGTGACAGAAAGAGGGCTGCGGATCCACAAGCAGCCTTTCACGTTGGTGCACCAAAGGCTACTTTGTGCAGCGGACCAGGTGCAGAGGCTATCGCAGGAGGAGCAATGTTCATGTCTCTCTCCTTCTTCCAAAAGCCCTTTCCACTGTTATCAATCTATTCCTGAGGGCTGCCCTCAGGAACCATAAAAACATAGGAACATAAGAAAAGCCGTGCTGGATCAGGCCCAAGACCCATCTAGTCCAGCATCCTGTTTTGCACGGTGGCCCACCAGATGCTGCTGGAAGCCACAGGCAGGAGTTGAGGACATGCCCTCTCTCCTGCTGTTACTCCCCTGCAACTGGTACTCAGAGGCATCCTGCCTTTGAGGCTGAAGGTGGCCTTTAGCCCTCCAACTAGTAACTGATGATAGAGCTCTCCCCTATGAAGTTATCCAAACCCCTCTTAAAGCCATCCAGGTTGTTGGCTGTCACCACATCTTGTGGCAGAGAATTCCACAAGTGGATTATGCCTTGTGTGAAAAAGTACCTCCATTTGTTGGTCCTAGATTTCCTGGCAATCAGTTTCATGGCAATCAATTTCAATTTCAATTTAAACAAGTACAAAAACTTGGATGTTCTATTTGGAGGGAGGAGAGAGATGCGAACATCACTCCCTCCCACCACCTCCTCCATGCCCACTCCACTATGGAAAGCAGCCTCCAGCACATGAATGCTGAAGGCTGCTTGCTGATCCACAGCCCCATCACCAGAAGGCTGTGAATCATGATGGCCTATATTATTATACAATTAATTTTTTTAAATTGGATGATAACCCTAATTATTTGCTGGTGAAAGGACTGCCAGTATTTCCTTAATTTCTGCCTTACAGAGAATTGTCGAGGTGTTCCAATTAGCACTAGAGAATGTGCAGGCTGTGTAGTGGTTAGAGTGCTGGACAATGACCGGGAAGACCTGAGTTCAAATCCCCATTCAGCCACGATACTTGCTGGGTGACTCTGGGCCAGTCACATCTCTCTCAGCCTAACCTACTTCACAGGGTTGTTGTGAGGAGAAACAAGTATGTAGTACTCTGGGCTCCTTGGAGGAAGAGCGGGATATTGAATGAATGAATGAATGAATGAATGAAACTTCAGCATCTCAGTCCATAAAGTACATGAAAAATCTTTTGGGAAGACAACTGCTGCGGAGGAAACTTAAGAGAAAGGGAGATGGGAAGAGACCAATTCCTGCCCCTCTGAAATCATTCATCTATAGGGGTGACTGCAGCCCTCCAGCTGTTGTTGGACTACAACTCCCATCATCTCTGGCTGCCGGCCAATGTGATTGGGGATTTTGGGAGTTGTAGGCCAGCAACATCTTGAGGGCCACTGTTTGACAAGCCTGATTTACAACGAAGCTGCCATACCATATGGAACATTCAAGGGTGTTTTAATATAACCAGTTCACTGGATTATTATCACATTATAAGCTTATCATATAAGCTTTAGATTATACACATTTTCTTTGCTGGTATGTTTATATATATTTGTCACTTTGCATTATCCTGAAGGCTCAGACATTGCATTACAATGAGTTGGTTCACACCATAAAAGGATCTCTGGTAAATGGTAAATCCTAGATCCCCACAGTGTGTGCACTCCAAATCTCTGGTTGTGTGAACCAAAGAAAAATCAGCCGTGCTGGGTCTATGTCAACCCAACATTTACCTGGGATTGTGAACGGTGAATCTTAGATCTGAATTCTGGCTGTCGATACCAGGTAGATGTCAGGTTGGTGCAATGTTAACCCAACATTGCTGATTTTTCCGAGGATCACAGTCACACAACTGGAAATCAGATAGGGATGTGCACCCTTTCTGGAGCACCGAACCTGTTCGAAAACCAGTGTTATAACAGACAAAGTGCTCCTTACCTGCTCCTTCCCACTGCTGGCGTTCATTTAAGAAACAGACACGTGGGGCTTCAGCATTCCTTCCTGAAGCCCCGATCAGTGACAGCATGCACATGGCTGGGGCACACACATGCCGGTTATTTGCGTGGTCAGCATTGTGATGCTGACCCACACAAATGGCCAGCGCACATGCCCATGGGCCATGTGCATGCCGAAGCTGATCAGGGCAGCAGGGAGGAACACTGCAGTGCCACACAGCTGTTTCTTAAATGAGCGCCGGCAGGGAGAAAGCGACGGGGAGGGGGCGATCAGGTAAAGAGTGCCCTTATTTTAAGGCACTCCTCCCCACCTTGCAAGGGAGTGCACGAACAGTTCATGCACATCCCTAAAATTGGGAACATGACTGCTGCAAGAATCTAGGATTTAACCCTTACTGGAAGCTTTTCACACGGGGCTTTTGAAGCCCTTTAATTCACATCTCCTCCTGAATGGAGGAGGTGCGTTCACATATCAGCTAGATTTACCCCAAAGTCCCTGTGAGTTATTGAGGAGCAGTTCACACACATTTTGGGGTTTTCACTGTGTATTAGAGTGTAGCCCGATTTATATCCAGAGTAAAAAAATCCACCATTTGCGGCGGGTTTGGGGGGCAACTTCAAATTCGCAGTAAAGCCTCCTCATAAACTCGCGGTAAAACCTGTTGTGTGTACAATTCCCTGGAGATCCTTTTAATCATGTAACCTGGCCCAATGAAAGCTGCTGCTTGCCCATGATCATGAAAGATCAGTGGGGCGATGGAGAGAATTCTAAACCGCTGCTGCTGCTATGAATATTAATATACTGCTTTGCAACAAAGTGCTCAAAGCAGTTTACATCAATGAAATGGAATAAACCAGGTGATAGCTGTGATCATTACTTCTTCTTCTTATTATTATTATTATTATTATTATTATTATTATTACATTTATATCCCGCTCTTCCTCCAAGGAGCCCAGAGCGGTGTACTACATACTTGAGTTTTTCCTCACAGCAACCCTGTGCAGTAGGTTAGGCTGAGAGAGAAGTGACTGGCCCTGAGTCACCCAGCTAGTTTCATGGCTGAAAGGGGATCTGAACTCAGGTCTCTCTGGTCCTAGTCCAGCACTCTAACCACTACACCACGCTGGCTCTCTTACTTTAAAAGCATCCTCGCAAAAGCAAGAAGGTTTCTTCAAAGAGCTGGAAAGCAATATATCATATATGTACTAGTATTGAGTAAACAGCTCTAGTCATATTTATCTGTTCAAATGACAGTTTTTGGCTTCCTAACAGAAGCAACAGGATTAAGATTGAAGTGAATGGGGAAGTATCAAGAGTTCAACACAAGCTAACCAAGTAGGCAGGAAGGTGAGTAGCTGACCAGGAAGCTTAAAAAAAAATCCATCAGGGCGTGGGGGAAAACATTTAACAAAAGAAAGAAAAACGAAATTCACACAGAATTCTCATGTTTCCATTTTAAATATCAAGGACATTCACTTTCCATTCCTACACTTGGATGAACCTAAAATGATTAGAGGTGTGTTTGCCTCTGTGTGTGTGTGGTCCATCCTGAGTCACAGGGGTGCGTGTGTGTGTTCCAAAGTGGGGTGGGGGGGAGACCCTCACTCATCACACCAGGTTGTACCCTGCTGTGAGGCACAACGAAGATCCTTCTTAAGGTGGGCAGGGAAAGAGAGCAGAGAAGGAAACTCTGCCCTTGAGAAGAGAAAAGTCACTCTTGGGAGCAGAGGGGAAAGAGCTGCATGTGGGTGGGGTGCTTCGTGCACCACCAGAGTGCATCTGCTACAACCGCACAGGGAGAGAGCAGAGGGGTGTGGGTGTCTCGAAGGTGCTGTTTCCCCTTTCCCCCAACTCATCCTGCAGGCAGAGGGGCTGCACAGGAGTCAAAACCAGACCCGTGCACATAGTTTTGCCAGAAAGACGCCAGGTACAGAAGAGGCCGCCTTTCCATCTGAACTGAAGCCACCTGAGCCTGCTCGCGACGCAGACATTTGGGAAATATGCAAGGATTTCAGGCACAAGGAAGAATTTGGAATGTTCTTGTCGGAATCCACCAGCAGGGCCTGCTGTGACTACTTCCCAATAAGACAGAGATGTGATTGTATTCTAGGGCGTTCCCACCACGCAAGGAGAAGCAGCATGCAGGGAAACCAAGTCTCCATTCTTGGTTAGGGGGAAATAGTGCCAGCTTGGTAAGAAACAGCCAAAAGGGTGCCCCTGAACACTGCCTCAAAAATTCAAGTGTGTGTATTTTTGGTTAGGATCCTTAAGTGCTCCTGAGGGCTTTATTTTTTGGCGGGGTGGGGTGGGGTGAGAATGAGGGTGACCAGGAAGCTAGTTGCACAACACTATGCCCATTATTTCCAGTTAATGTAGTATTGCGTGATTGTATTTGTGCAACTTTAGGTATTAGTGCAAGAGTGCTCTTGTGCAACACCACAGGTGTTGCTTTAGATGCCCACAGCAGTGCAGACAGCTGAGAATCGCCCACATTGTTCTGTGTGGGATATCAGCCAGTTTTATCCAGCTTCATCCATTTATTATTTAATTATTTATTATTTAACATATTTTTATACTGCCCAAAACTTATGTCTCTGGGCAATTTACAACAAAAATAACAGAAAAGTTAAAACATTAATCAAAACAAATGACAACAGAGAAATTAAAACATTGGTTAAAATAAATAACAGCAAAAAGTTAAAACATTACAACAATTTAAAACCCTAAAACAATATTATAAAACAATGCTAAAACTATTAAAATGGTATTTAATTAAAAGCCTTAATAAAAAACCTGGGTGAACAGATGGATTTAGAAGCCATTTGGGTTCTTGACCAGCCAGAACAAATCTCCCTTAGTTTAGATGTTGAGCCTAGAAATAGAAGTTAATGGCCTGGTTCACACAATAGTTCAAATAATGGTTTAATGTTGGTTATCAACATTCATGTGAATGTGTGAACATGGACTCCCAATGTGGGAATCTCAGATCCATCTCAGGCCATAAGCCACCTTAGCATGGATTCACACAATCATGCTAATGTTGGTAGCTCATATTAAACCTAGATTTGAACAATTGTTTACTGTCCTAACAATCAAGGAAGTGCTTATTTTTTGATACAGTTAACCCAAATATTCACTGGATGTGTGGTTATATCAAAGGCAAGAAAGAATGTAATGACCTCCCATTTTCTTTGGAGAATCCTGAACAAATTCTGTGCTAGGGATAATTCAGAAGTAATTATCTTTGATAGGCTATTAGTATTTGAATTGCACCTTAGGCCCTTTCATATGCTATGTTCAAGACTCATACAAGTGTACAGTGTGCACAGGTACAGATCTATACACAGATACAGTCATTTACATGTTATGCTGAACACAGGTATAGAAGTACATTTCCTATCTGGACCATGCATTTGAAGGGCCTGTATCCAGGTTAGTGCAGTCACACAGGTACAGTCATTCACACAAACAGGTGTACAGACATCTGCATGCTCGTATAGCATAATGTCTGAATCAGCACAATGTCTCACTGATCAAAAAACAAAACAAACCCATATGACTGTGTGCCTGAACAGTGGAGTCCTAACTGGGGATCTGCATAATCCTCCAGAGATGTCTGTTACTCAAAATTCCTCACATGTTTTTTTCCTGAGGAAGAATGTCCATGTTTGCTTAAAAGTTTTCTTTAGCAAAAGTCTAGTGAAAACCTGGGCATGGGTGGAACACTCAACACATTTTTGCTAGTATTGTCAAAACATATTGAGCTTTAGCTGACAGGAATGCCCAAAATGCACTACACATTTTGTGGTAGCAGACATTTCAGTGGCAACTCAAGCTGCAACAGGCTTGGCAACCATTGTGTCTCTACCATGACATGTTTTTCCTTTTAAAATGGGGAAAGGTCACATTCCCCTTTTTATTTCACAGTGTATTTATATACTGTGCTTCTTCAGATATTCTGTGAGCTTTGTTTGATGCTTTCCTACTTCTGTACCATAGAATAAGAAGAAGGTTTGCTATAACCAAGTATGCAGCAGTCACTCTCTGAGCCAGAAAGAACCAGGTTTATGAACTGATTGTCAAAATGCCACTGCATGGCTTTAATTTATTTCTGTGCTATTGTGGAGGGGGAAATGACAGCTCTTTAATGGCTTAAGCAATAATACAGTTGAGGTGATAAGGCACAGACACCTCCCCCCAAAGTCATCCAATGGACTATTCCAAGGGAAGGGAGTGACCACAATAGCTGTCTGTTATCTGGACTGATGCTTGCTCTAATTACTCAATCCTAGCTTATCATTAGCAATGAAAAACACAATAAGGCTATTCTTACAAGCAGCCCAACCCAGACTAGTGCAGCCCAGCCTGGGTTGGGATACTCATGTGCAGCGCCAGGATCAAGCTCCATCCTGGGGCTGCCTTGGCTGCAAGCCCCAGTTTGGAGCCTGGCCTTTTACTGGGATTAGAGGACACGAGGGCATCCTCCACCGCAGAGCTGGGATTGTGCGCGTGCTTCAGCTGCCTAGGGCACCCGAAACATGGGGGAATCCCCCAATGCCCCACACTTGTCACATGGTGCATTATGGGATTCCTGGAGGTCAAGACTTATTTTCCTGGCCTCCATGATCTACGCTGCCGGGAACAGCATGGATCGTGTGGGCGCACGGCGGGGTGCTGAAGAAAACAGTGACCATCGTCTGCGAGAAGGTAGGTCCAGCCCTGCCTTCCTCGCTGCCCACGCTTGTCACCAGGAGTTTTGATTGTGAGAACAGCCTTTTTTTTTTTTGAGGAAGCAATAGGATATAGTAAACGCTTGTAATAGTCTTGTCATTGTCTTTATTAAATGGAACCCCAGCAGAGTCCATGTTAAGATGCACTCTTACTGAAATAGCATTATGCTTTACTAGTATTTGACATTCCAGGAGTACATTTTGGTGGTAGACCTTGGAGGCAATTGCCAGTCAATTAAAACAGTCCTATTGAAAACCGTAGAGCCCAGTTGATGAAATAAACCAAGTGATCATTGTATGTGAACCTAAAATTTGCCTAAGCTTGCAGACTACACACACTTATTAGACTACAACTTTGGACACCCAGCAGTAACGAGCTGGAGAGGCAGAGAATGACCCGCGGCTGCTTCAGTGCCAGCAGCTCACACTCTCTCTCTGTGTCTGTCTCCTGGCTCCTCCCCAGATGTAATTGGGTTGTACATGCTGCTCATTCACCAGGTGGAGAAGGGAAATACCCAACCCTGCTCATTCACCCCACTGTGGATTTCCCAACCCAACTGAGCAAATGAGCAGCCTGCACAGCTCAATTGCAGCTGGGGAGAGGCCAGAAGATAGTGAAAAAGAGGGCTGCCAGTACTCAAGCAACTGCAGCTCACTGGTCACCCCTCAAGCTCATTGGAACAGGCCACTGTAGGCACCTAGAAGTTGCTGGGCTACAACTCCACCATCCCCAGCCATGAGATGGGCCAATGAGATGATGGGATCTGTAGTCCAAAATTGGGAACCCCTAGGGAGTACATGTCATTCAACTCAACACTTACTTTTGAGTAAACGTGTTTCAGATAGCACTGTAAATTGTTAAGAGGGTGACCTCCCTTTTCATAGGAAACTTCCTACATAAATGAGTAAATACAAGTCATATAATTGGAAAGTGATGTTCATATCTACAGTAACAATGTGTGCTTAACTAGTAAAACAACAAGCTTTTTCAGATGTGATCTAAACAAATTATGTGCACTTCTCAGTCATAACCACATCATGATTGTTCCAGTTATTTATGTATTTATTTTCCTTTCTTTAGTATGCTAACTGCACAAGCTGTGGATTCACCTGTGACATTTTCAGTGTGTCACTTCTAATCATGCTATGTCTTGTCCCAAGATTGTGTGTTTTTGCATTTAACAAAATAACTGCAAATGTCAGGTATTAGAAGGGCTGAAACACCCTTTTCTATTTGGCTGTCTTCAGACCCCCATCTTTTATTCATAGACTCTCTCTTGGTGCTGGAAGGCAGATTGTGTTGCTATAGCAATGCCCTGCATATCCTTGTGAATAGCTTACAGTTTCACTTTTTTAAAAAACAACAAAGAGCCATTGATAACACATGTTGCCAAAGGTTACAGAAGTTGAATGCTAAAATGGAAATATTTCTCTTTTATAGAGTTGCACTGTGTATGCATCCTCCAAATTCAAAGAAACAGGTAAGGGTATGACCTCTTTGGGAAGAATGATGAAAAGATTGGTTTCACTACATTATTCAGAATGAAATGCAACCTTGGGTTGTTGTTTTTTTACTATTTTACCGAGGTACATTCAGTCTCTTGAAATGCTGAAACATTTTAAAAAGGAGCTGTGCTAAACTAACCTCACATCTGTTCAGCCTTCCACATAATAAAATGTTATTTCAGAATCAAAGTATGATCTAATGAGAAACACACAAAGGTCTGGGAGCAAGGCCCTGAAGGAATCTCTCTTTCCATCCAGAAGTAATATTAAGCACATCTGAAGAGTGTCTTATAGGGGCTCTGAAACATTTTTGACATTCTAATGTATTCCTCTTCCTATGTATTTAGAAAGCTGGCATCAAAATATTCCTGGAACTAACAATCTCATGAATGATATCAGGTAAGGTCTGGCACACATATTAATTATTATAGAAGCAAAGTGTGGGTGGGTGGGGGGGCATCCCAAATCTTTGTGTTTGCATATCAGAAATGCCCAGCTGGTAGCACAAATTGTGTTGTACAGTACTCAGGCATCATGAATTAACAGTGCACTATCGCCTTAATCATAGCCTATCCTCCATCCTCCTGCTCCCTCTCATCATTAGACCAGCAGAAATTCTGTGCTGACCTGTGTTGGGAGCCTGCTTGTCAATAATTCCATTAAGTTATCAACTTCTGTGTGGAGCCCAAGTAAGGATTTAGCAGACCATAGACAAATATAGAATAGATGCAGTGATCAAAGTCTCTCCTGAGTGCTTTTTTTCCTGTTAAAAATAATGTTGCCAACTATGACTGAAGTTGTTTTCCTCCAATATTCCCCCTCCCCCAGTTACTTAGATGCTGATTCCTGGAGACTACAGGACTTGGAGAGCGGGCAACCCTACTGCCAACCAAAAAGCGAATGCACACATTGGGAACTTGAGAAGGGAGGACATTTTCCTCCTTCACCCAGCCCCATAAAAGGAGTGTTCTTGTGGAGGGCTCCAGCCAGCCTGGGCAGGAGCCAGAGATGTATCTAGTTCCTGTGGAGGCAAGATCTGCAGGGCATCATACATAATAGTGATGATCTCAAGTAACTAAGTGTCTATCAGCTAAGAAGCAAAACGGCACCACTCAAAAAGTAGGCAGTGCTCACTACATACCTAGAGGACTCCCTGGGCACTCGGTGTTTATAAATTTAAAAACCAATTTTTTTAATGCCAAAAAGGCCCAGTGGTCTTTCAGGATGTGTATAAGCTTTCAAGACCTTATGGAATGTTGAGGACATAAAGATAAGAAAATACTCACAAACTTTCTGTAGAGGGGGGAGATTTCTATCTTTGCTGCTACTTTTTGTTGCGAGAGAGGGACACATTGCTGCTGCTCAGTCACAGCTTTGTAAAAATCTTAGATTTCTTCATTTTTTCTATGGGCAGTTCCATCACTCCCCTCCACCCACCAGGGAAGGGAGGAAAGAGGATCTAAACAGGGCTGCACAACTTTGACCCTTCAGCTGTACACATGTACAGTTATTCACACATTATGTTACATGCATGTGGAGAGCAGTACACTTCCTATCTGTGCCCTGCATTTGAGGAGGCATGAACCCACCTTCACTTTCAAAATAAACACACATACATGTTGGAAGTGAAGGACTCTGCGCTGCCTCGTGCCTCAATGACAGAGGGGGACAGATTAGTGAGTCAAAGGGCTAGAGGGGTCAAGACATTGGTCATCCCTTCTCTACTGCTCTGACACTATCCCTTTGATATGTAGATTGCTACTCTTAGGGACTTCCTACCTGCCTGCCTGCCTTGCCACTTCCTCCTTCCCTTTCTTCTCCCCGCAACACACACGCTTCTCTCTCCCTGCACCATGTGTGCAGAGATGCAGAAACCATCCCTCTGCATCCAGCCAGCTAGCTAGATTAGAGATCCTATCTCTCCACTTTCCTATCTAGAATGGAGTTCTCCAATAAAGACTCCTCATATTGATTTGAAACTATGAACTGGCTCCAAGTTTCTTTTGCTCTCAGCAAACGCGCATGCATGCCTGGGCAGACTCCGCTGTGTTTTGCCTCTGTGCACTCTGCTGTAATAGAAGGGTATCTCTTACCAGAGAGAATTCCCAACACTACAGTCATTCACACAGATATACAGTGTATGCATGTACACTGTGTACAGTGTATGCATGTACAGCATAATGAGTTTTCACACAACCATATGGCAATGGTTTGGAGTGGTAAAGAGCTCCTACCCTAGTAGCCACAGGTGAGTAGAACCTCTGTTTAGGTCACCAAACCCAGCACACAGACAATCAAAGCAGTCGTGAATTCCACTGTTAAAATCAAGACCTGGAAGAATAGAAGGCCTTTCAAGGAAGGAATGAGCCATCCCAGGATGTATTGTGCTGCCAGCCAGTAGCTTACATCCCTAATTGCATCATCAGCTTTCCTCTAATAGGCTGCAAAGGTGCAGGAGGCAGGCCCAGCCCTACTGAAGAAGCAACAGGATCAGAGTGTGCTTTGCATAGCAGCACATTCATAGATGGCAGTCCCTGTAGCCACAGATCTCTATTATTTACAAGACCTCTGGTCCTGGGAACTGCTTGGAAAGGTAAATATACCCACAAGATCAAAACAAGAAGGTAGGAGAGCTCTCTTTCCCTCCTATCTGGGTAAAGAGCAGGGTACAGAACTTGGGTTGCCCTGTTTTGAGGAACCTTGTTCCTCTGTTTTGGGTTTTGAGGAATTTCTGTGGGTTGTGAGAATCGCCTCAATGTCTAAACAGGGCTACTATGTCGGGATTACTTGCTTTTCATAAAAAAAAAAAAAAATCAGAGCATAAGTGAAGGTGCTTTTGCAAGGCAGCAGAATGGCACCCTTGATAACATTTCCAGAAAGAAAGACTCTGTAGCCAAGGTGCTTCCGCTTCAGCCCACTCACAGCAATTTCTTGCTCTTTCTGTCTCCAAATTCATAAGAACATAAGAACAGCCCTGTTGGATCAGGTCCAAGGTCTATCTAGTCCAGCATCCTGTTTCACACAGTGGCCCACCAGGTGCCTCTGGGGAGCCCACAGGCAAGAGGTAGGTGCATGCCTTCTCTCCTGCTGTTGCTCCCTGGTATTGAGAGGCATCATGCCTCTGAGGCTGGTATTGAGAGGCATCATGCCTCTGAGGCTGGAGGTGGCCCATAGCCACTAGACTAGTAGCCATTGATAGACTTCAAACTTCCCAATTGCTTTTTCTGCTCCCTCCCTCTCTGTCTCTCACCTTTCCCCTCAATGAAAGAATGCCATGTTTCCAGTCTCTGACTGGTATTTCATTCAAGAACATGAAGAGATTCCCAACTGTCAGGAGACTACCTCTGACCTAATCATTAGCTCCCACTGATGAAACATCAACCAACTTTCCTGGACTATTAACCAGCAATATAACTACAAAATGCATGGTCAACCACCCATCACAATACAAGAAAGTACAATATGGTACATGCGCCTGGCATAACAAATGTTCAGTATTTCATAATGTTTCATTAAAGCTCTCCATCACTTCATTCAGACTTTTTATTTATTTTATTTATTATTTGATTTATATACTGCACTTCCAAAAACAGCATCGTGATTTGATGATCAATGGGCCAGTTTAGACAATATTCCAACTGACCCTGTCAGTCATGTGGAGGAACATGGCCATACATTTCTCTGCCTTCCTCACATATTGCTTAATTGCACCTTCAACATGAATATGTATTTAATATATATTTAATCTACATATTGAGGGTGGTTCCGATTAATAGCCCCCACACAATTAGATGGTGACAGGACGGTGCTCCTGATGAGGAAGAAGAGACGTGTGCCCACTTTCCTCCATCACATGATTAAGATGGGCCAATTAACAAACCTTCCAAGCTGGCCCAGTGCCTCAATTTTTACACTGAGCTTCCTTTTTCTTATGTATTTATTTCTTCTGTTTATTTTGAGCTCATGCACTTAAGGGTGAATTTAGATTACCAATGGCAATTTACCATGGTGTATGTGTAACAACAATGTAGGTTGATAATCTAGCAGCAAAAGCCAAGTGCATCAGAATAAAAAGCCATCTAGGCCAGCATCTGCTTCCCACAAAGAGTTAGTTTAGCATCCTGTGTCCCACAATGACCAAACAGTTACCCTCAAGGATCCCACAAGCAGGGCATGACAGCTGGTCCATGGGAATGAGAAGCAGCCACAGTGATCCTCCCCTTCCCCATCATAAAGTGACATCTACAAACATTTGGTGCTCTGATTCAATCAGCTGCCATTCATTTTCAAATTGCAAAGCCTGGAACCATGCTAAATTAGTAAATCTTCCCTCCAAAAAAAGTTTCAGTCCTAATGGCGTTCAGGGTAGACAAATTCTGTTTTAAAATTTAGAAGTCCTGCTGAATATTTAACTTTAAATGTTACAAGTTATCAAGTGGGTCTGTTCATTTTCCTGTGGTAATGTTATTTATGTAAAGACTTTCCCATCTGCGATCTGTTACTGTGGCTGAATTAACCATGAATTTGTTGCCTGTTGCCCTAGGGTACTCTCTATGTGACAGGATTTTTAGTAGGTTGCATCTCATCCACATGCATCCATTGCCCTGGCCTACTTGTGAGATCAGTTGCCCAGATGTTATTATAGTCCTTGAGGCTAAAGAGTTGTCAATGTATATAGAGTGTATCACTGATGACCCCTGCTGTCATTGAATTGCCATTGTTTATCTCGAGTTCAGCTGTATGAAGCTTGTTTTGCACTTCTGAGAGGAAATTTGTGGTGATGTGCATATCTTGCTTTTTGTGGAGTGTGGCCTTTCCCCACCTACAGTTTTCTAGAGTTACAACTCTTGTCATGCTTATTTGTGAGTAAGCCATATCAAACCAGCCAGGATTTAGTACTGAGGCAACATGCATAGAATTGGGCTAGAAGATTAGGAACATTTTAGAAAGAGCTACGTTGAACAGTGAAAATCCAGCATCCAAATGTTTGCGGAGGTAACTTTTGCCTCTTTTTTTCTGTTCCACCCATTTCTGTACCTTCAAGGTCAAACATCTATTAAATATTTAGTTATTTCTCCCATGCCTGTTTTTTCTTTAGAAATAATAGCCACCATCAGGTGTCCAATCTCCCTTTCACCCCTCTTGCACTGTTGAATCCTTTTCACTGGAGAAGTGAAATTGATAACACCTTATCAATGAAGAAACATGGAACTCATGGAAACATGGAAAAGTCATGTTAGTTACACACACACATGTGCACTCACACACCTCTTTGCAGTGTTTGTCTAACACTTCTTCTATTTAAAAAAATGGGTTGACAGTGTAGTTCCACTAGTGATTGCAGAGAAATTTATATGTGGCTTTTATTTAAATAAAACTCTCAAAGTGGTTTACGTAGAAAATAGAATAAAATAGTTTCCTGTCCCAAAAGGACTCACAAGCTTAAAAATAAACCTCAAGATAGACACAGCAACAGCCACTGCCTAGATGTTGCATTGGTGTTCGATATGCACAGATGTTGTTCTGTCCCTGCTAAAATAAGAGCTCCGTTACCTTTTGACCAGCTAGCAGGGGGTTGTGCACTGCCCATCCCACTGAAGATATTTTTTTTCCTTTGACCTAAGCATTATGCACAAGCAATTGCACATTCAGACACTGATAGGACTTCCCCCTGACCCCAGTTATGGGAATATGTGAAAGTAATATTAGTCCCCAGAATGTTTGTGTGAATGTCTGCACCTGCATTCATTTGCTCCTGAATATTTGTGTGAATGACTGTACCTGCATTCATTTTACAAGTAAACCTGGATTGAAATTCCTCGAATGCATGGTATAGTTTGGAAGTACAGTATAGCCTCATTCAGACATTATAAAATTGCACCACTGTAGCCATGTACAGTGGGTAAAGGGAGAAGAAGTCCTGCCCCTGCTATGTCAATCAGCAGCATGCCCCACTGTTCATGCTTACAGTGGGGCTTGTCTGAAGAGGGAAGAGCCATAAACATGATTGACAGGTGCTTCCATGATTCCAAGACTGGATCGATTGAGTCTTGTAATCACAGAAGTGCCTTCCATCACACTTTGGACTTTCCCCTCTTCGGACAAGCCCCGCTGTAAGAATGAGAATAGACATGCTGCTGATTGACACGGCAAAGGCAGGACTTCCTCCCCTCTACCCTGCTGTACGCAGCTACAGTGGGGCCATTTTATAACATCTCAATGTTTTATAACACTTGAAGGAGACTTATACTAGTTTTCAACATAACTTCTGAATAATTGTACCTGTGTACAGGTCTGTACCTGTGTACACCATATACAGATTTCATGAGTGTTAGACGTGTATGAATAGGGTTCATTTCAAAGGAAAAACAGATAACTGCATAATCAGTCCTATTCAGATATTATGTCGTACAAGTGTACAAATGTCTGTACACTCGTGTATGTTTTTGGGTGAATGACTATACCTGTGTACAGTCATTTTAAAAGTGAATCTGGGTACAGGATCCTCAGATGCTTGATACAGATAGGACAGATAGCTGTCCCTGTGTTCAACACAATGTGTAAATAACTGTACCTGTGTACAGATATGTACCTGTGTATGTTTGTTGTACGTTGAACATAATGATCAAGAATAGGACTCAAGTCCGAAGAATTCACATGAACCATTTTGGAAGGCTGGTATACAAATCAAATCAAATCAAATCAATCAATCAATCAATCGTTAACTAACCAAGATGTTTAAGGCATCTTGCCCATGGATCACCCATATCCTGGAGCCAGCACTGCCATGTATTATATTTCATTCCCAAGTAAAGGTGCTTAGGATGCAGCCTTAGTTGGCTCACTGCTCCAACAGGACCCAAAAGTATTTTTTTGATATCCCAGTATTCAAAATACCTGATCAGACTGACCTTGGATGCATTAAACAGTGCAAAGTGGTGAGCTTTGAAAAGGTTTATGTTCATAATGCAAATGGAGAAGACGGCAGAGCAGTGCAGTTCAGAAATGAATGCATATAATGTGTTTCAAAATCCACTATATCCCTAAAATTAGCAGTGAAGTCAACTGCTTTTCTGAAGGTTCAAAGTAACTATCATAATTAGAGGCAGCAGGGGACAATATACGCCTCGCCATAGGTTATATGCTGATGGCCTAAGAGATCCAAGTCCTCATGTTTAACAGCAGAAGTAAAATTGTGGACCACCTGCTTTCCCACAGTTTTCAAGATTGTCAAAATATATATTTGTTTTGATGGCTGTACCTGAAATGCAGTCAGTTTACTGTGTGTTTATATATATAATTTCCATTGCTGGTAGAATAAAGTGTATCTGAAGTTCATAATTTGGGCCCCAAGAAGGTCTTTTTTTATATGAGAGGAATGCCTGTAGTTCTGCTCACGGCATATTGGCCAACTTGCTATTTCACCTATTGCTGGTCTTATCACATAGCAACATGAAGGAGTTCACTTCAAGTGGCAAAGTCTAGAGGGCAACATTTTTCTGACTGACTCTAATTTCCATCTCTGTGTATCATTTTTTTTAAAGTAGGCTCCAGTCTGGAGCAAGGAGGTTTCGCTTGTCTTTATCTGTACAATGCAAAAAGGTCTGAGGCCAACCCTAATCTCTCTTTTACACATTCCTAAAGCAATAGTATTTTATTTATACGCATAGAATCATACACTATATATAGGTTATGCTTTGAATGCAAAGGATCAAAGGGTATAAACTTTTTCTTTCTTTCCTTTTTAAAAATGTAGTCTGCTGGCCCATTGCATGAGGGCCAAATTATGTTTAGGCACATTCTCCTCTCCTTTAGGAAAGGAGAGCAAAGAAAAGAAGTAAAGGTGGGGAGGGGAGGCCTTCCCCCCACCCCTAAACAGCCCGAATTGCATCTTAGAGCATTAAAAAGGTCATATTACTGGGATTTTTCCATACACTTTGCCTCAGTTATTTGTACAGAGCATACCTCTCTATTTAAATAATCTATGTACTGGCTTGTGAATGGAGTCATAATGTTTGTCTGCTCTTCACTTGCTGCCTTGAATTCATACGGAGAGGTTCGCCCTCTCTCTGCATAAGAGATAGTTATTCAGTTTATTGTTTTGTTTTCTTAGCCTGTTTTATTTAGCAATAAATATCAAAATTTTGTTTCTCAGTTAAAGTTGCTTCCTGTTCAATTACTTATAGAGGACAAGTAATTTCTCTGCAAGAAATACCACACAACATTAACCCCCCCCCCAAAAAAAAAAAAATTTTACAGAAGTCAGCAATAGAAATAAAACAGTCCAGGGGGAAATGACTCTAAGGGCAGCATTTTACAACTTCCAGCAAGTCTGTAAATGAGGACAATCCTGGGGATATGTTGGGAAATGAGAGAGCACACTCCTGGGAGTTTTTCACACAGCAGAATTTATTGCAAGGCTTTATTGTGAGTTTGAAGCTGCCCCCCAAAAACGATGCCAAAAGTGGATTTTTTTTACCCTGGATATAAATTGGGCTCCACTCTAACGCACAATGAAAAACCTGAATCATGTGTGAAGTGCTCCCCGATAGCTCACAGGACTTGGGGGTACATCTGGCCGATATGTGAATGCACACCCTCCATTCCAAAGGAGAAGCGAGCTAAAAGCCCCGTGTGAAAAACATGCTGGTGGGTGTGACTTGTAAACCCACCCAAGTCCAGTTCCTGCACTCTTTGCCTGACTTTCTCCATCTGGCCAGATTTTGGTTACAGGCATTAAGGAGAATCTCAGGTGGAGAATCTCAGGAATGACTTGAGAGTGAATGAATGAATAGCTTTATTACAATCATTGATCAGTTATACATACAGACAGATGATACTGCATTTATATAAGAGCTAAGTCATACAGAATACACCAACATAGAAGCCTCTTATAGCAGCATCTAAAAAGAAGGGCAGGAAATTAGCTGTTGGTGGATCTTAACAGCAGCTGCACAAAATTTGGCAACGTTGTAGGTGATAGAAGGTTGCTTATCTGCAAGGAGTGTGGTGTAAAATTCAGCAGTATGGCCAGGAAACTGTGATAGCAGGGGAGAAAAAAAGACCGCACTAGCTATCATTATAAAAAAGACAAAACAGCAGCACATGGTGGACAGATTCGACCACACCTGAGCAAAACTGACTGGCCAGAGGAGTTTTCAAAAACCTTACAGAAAAAACTGCTGATGGTAAGGTATCAGATCTTGCTCTGAGGAACACCCTGTGATGGTTTGGTAAAGAAACGGACGATAGCTAGCTAGCATGTTCCCGGTTAAAATCACCAAGGCGCCCTCTTATGGTCACCAAGATGGAGCTTAAATCATTCTGATGTTCAATGCCCAAGACCCTCTGTTTGAGGATCTCCTTGGCTTGACTGTAATCTAGTAATGACAAATGTTCAGCAGAAAGGCCAAGTGATGACAGTTTACCCATCAGTGCTTGTGTCCAGGTGGACTGGAACCTATCAGCCAACAAAAGAGGGATCAATCCCAGAGGGGAGAAATGGATCCTAAGCCAATAACTGATTAAAATCCATGCTTTTGTTTCTACCCTCTGGAGGCCCATTTCCAACCTCAGTGCTGCATTGGAGATACATCGAGGGGATACATCAAGGAGATACATCGAGAATACTGCTCTAATAAACTTAGATTGGATTATCTCCAATGGCCTATAATTAGGGTAGGGGACCAATTGTGCACCGTATAGAAGTTGGACCAATGATTCAGCAGCAAATAGCTTTAACACTGCAGGGATAACCTCTCCACATTTGGAGAGAAAGAATCTTAATGTTGCCGAAGCACTCCTTTGTGCTGTTGGGCAACATAGTCCACGTGGGCCTTCCATGACCCACTGGCATGAAAAACCACACCCAGATATTTAAAGCTATTGGCCTGCTCTTTATGTTGACCTTCTGTATGCCGGTTAAATCTCTTAGGTCTCTTGGCAAAGACCATCACTTTGGATTTCTGGAAATTAATTACCAAGTGATTGTCCTTGCAGTTAGTAGCCAGGAACCTAAGCACTCTCCTAAGGCCCACTGGAGTACGTGAGATGATAGCAGCGTCATCTGAATACAGCAGGATTGGAGTAGCTGCACCCTCAATAGTTGGGGGATGTAGCGCTGGATCGGAAAGATTATTAGCTAAGGTATTTATGTAAAGATTGAATAGGGAGGGTGCCCAAATGCACCCTTGTTTAACTCCTTTACTAGTAGTTATTAAATGTGAAAGTGAGCTGTGAGGGTTACATCTCACTCTTACACTGGTGTTCTTGTAGAGCTTCTGTATGAGAAAAAGTAACACCTATCAATATTAGTGTCTCTGAGTTTTCCCCAGAGGCTTTTCCTCAAGGCTGAATCAAAGGCTGCTTTAAAATCTACAAAGGCCACATACAAGAAGGACTTAGGTTTGTTGCTATATTTCTCAATCAAATGGTGTGATACCAGGGTAGGTTACATGGTTGAATGCCCTGTTCTAAAACCAGATTGTTCATCACCCAAAATACCTCCATTCTCCATCCAATTTTGCAACTTCCAATCTAAATGCCTCGAGTAAAGCTTACTCACAACTCTCAAAATGAGAACAGGGGCAATCATGGAATGAAACAAACAAAAAAGAGGGGAGGGATAAATCCCACTGTGACTACAAAAAACAAATGTGCAAGTAATATGAGAAGGAAAAGGGCACTCGAATAACATAACTAAAAATGGAGAAGAGAAAAGGCATACAGCTACACAGGTCTCCTGCACAAGGGCCAAAGGAAAACTCAGATGGAGAATCTGGATGAGTACCTTTTCATTGAGGTTTATACCAGACTTTGTCAGGCTGGCTTGAGAGTTTTGTCACACTCATGCAGGATGCCTTCAGCTCTCTAGAGTTCAGTATTGCGGACTCTGTGCCTTTAATTGCCTGAGGTTTTTTACAGCTTGGTAATCTATGCTAATTGTTTTATTGCTGAGTCATCCATCTGCATGAGTGCATGCTTGAAGGTGATGTTTATGACGCCATATCCAGCTGTGGGAAATCTATTCTAGACAGGTATAAATTAGAGAGATTTTTGCAGATACTAATGCCGGAAAAGACTGCAAGACTGTGTTAAGCTTGAGGAATGGGGTACTGGTATTAATGATGTTAAGGAGGTTTGTATGTAATCTTGTACCAGGGCATTTCCTTCACAATATATTCACTGTAGGGATCCACTCCTGGCTGACTGTATTTATGTTTACATTGAACAGGCTGATGAAGCTTTGTTGGCGAAACGGCGGATATCCGGAAGAGCCGTTCGACTTTGATTCATGAACGACTTTGATTCATGAAGTTTGTTTTTCTCCATAAGGGCATGCGGTGGGCTTTATCTTTGATCCATGACATCTAATTTATGGCAGCCATGCTCGACGGGTTCTCTTCAATCAGCATGTTTGTAATTTGAAACCTTCACTCCCGTGTGGATGGTATTGAGCTGTCTCGCCTACAAGCCAGCACCCCCCTTTCTTTTGCCCTTTTCAACTACATTTGTATATGTTTAGTTTGCATTCTCCTAAAGGGCATAAGGGGGTATACTCATTGACTGAGGACATCCACACTTCATTGAGACCACATATGATGCAGCGTTTTTGTTATTTGGTACTTCTATCACGACACTTAACTTCACCCATTTCATCTAGCAGCCCTATTTTTGCCTGGCTCAGTTACACCTCCTTTCGATATTTCTGATTGTTATTGCACATGCTAAAATCCATGCATTCTGTATCATGAGATGGCATTTTGTGTATTATGTGTTATGAGATGTCTTGAGTATCACTGTATACATCATTATGCTTGTTGAATTATTTAGCTTAGATTCATGATTTCTGCTCATTAGTGTTATTGATTATTTAATTACTGGCTTATTGTTTGTGAATATATATTTCCAGTGTTTATATATATATTTTCAGTGTTTGGCCGTTTCATATTACTTGCACATTTGTTTTTTGTAGTCACGGTGGGATTTCCCCCTCCCCTCTTTTTTACTCACAACTCTCAGCAGAATTGCATCTATCCTCTTTTAAAAATATGGGCACTATTATGGTTATTCCCCTGTCTTCAGGTATGAGCCCAGTTTGACCTATGCATGTAAATAGGGCTGCCAAGACAGGGGCCCACTAATTTCCGTTAAACTTAATCATTTCAGAGAAGATGCAATCACAGCCCAAGGCCTTGCCAACTTTTAAAGAATCAATAAGCTTCTTAACTTCAGCAACTGAAACAGGTGGCCTTTCAGAAAGTGGGTCATTTTTAAAAATCTACTGGGACTAGTTCCTCCTCCTAAACTACATAGAGAGCTCTAAAGTGTAATTCCCATGTCTCCATAGAGACCTGACTAGTCAAATGGTAAGTATAATAGTCCAAGCAGCCAGCTGTAATACACCAGAGGAGAGGGGAATTCCCATCTCTAACTGAAGCAATCAGCCACTACCACAACAACCGATGAGCCTCTCAATGTTGATCAAGGATTTATATTGTTTTTTCAGCACTAGTAGTGTTGAAGGAGTTGCACACTGAAGGTCTTGTCCGTACAATTTATAGTTTGCCACTAGCTCCTTCTTGGCAGCTACACACTCTTGGTTGTACCAACCTCTACCCGTTAGCCGGAAGTTATAATTAGTTCTTTCCCACACAAGATGATCTTGTATCATATGAATGTCCCATAATGATCGTATAGAGGCCCAATCTCTCTCCTTATTAACTCATCACGAAGTCCCATCATATCATCTGAGTTTAACAAAATGTCCATAACTTGAGCCCATCTCTCATCCCACTGAATTCGTACTTCCCCAGCCACCACTTCCAAAGCAAAACTGAATTTATCCTTAGAATGAGATGTCCCAACTGGCAGATTAGTCGTTAGAATCAAAGGGAGATGGTCACTATCAGGGCGAGAGTCAACCTCCATTTCAACAACACAACTGACCAGGTTATGGGATGTAAACCAGTAATCCACGGATGACATCCTGTTCCCAGAACAGTAGGTAAATTCTCTTGGGTGATCTCCACTCACTGCTCCATTTAGAATACACAAATCAAACTGATTGGCGAACTGAGCCAAACACAGGCCTGCAAAATTGTATTTCCCATCCTTGGCCAGCCGTGGGGGAAGAAGGGAGTCTCCCATATCTTCCTGTGGGACAGAATGGTAATAGGTATATAAAGCTATGTCATCCTGCCCCATCCTTGCATTGAAATCACCTCCCATAGAATATAAGCTAGGAGGCTGGCCTCAATGTGTTCCTCTAGATATTTACCTAGGCTTTGCTATCGCTACTCTACTAGGGAATGCTTATGAAGAGGGGTTAAGTATATATTAATCAGAACCAATTGAACATGATTAAATTGCAGTAAAACTGCTGTTACTGCTGTTAAAACTATTGTTACCCACTGGGCATAAAAGGGCATAGGGGTAATCTTCACATGAAGTCCTGTTGTAATTAATAGGGCCAATCCTCCTTTGGGTCTATCCCCCTTTTTGCTGGGCAGAGCATTGACATGTTGTACATAAAAACCATCCACTTCAATCTTATTCCTCCTGCAGGAAAAGAATATCTAATTTAGACAGGTATTCTAAAAAAGAGATATATCTAGGTTTACATGCCCAACTGGCTACTGATCTGATGATTGTCACTTAGGTAATTCAGCAGTGGCTGGGCCAGAAGCCTGCTCTTCAGGCAGATTTAATTGCTGAAGCAGATTAGTAGAGCTTGGGGCCTTATCAGACTCCCCTGGGCAGACATCCAGGGGAAATTGCTATGTTATTTGGGGCCCCGATGAGAGAGACGTCTTGGGACTGGATTGATCCTTCTTCAAAGATTCTATAAGTTCAGGCAGAGATGGAAGGGGCCCCAGAAGGTCCACCAGCTTTTTCAATGATGAAATAGGCTCAGAGGGGAATTGCTGATTTTCCTCTGGTTCCATAGAATCTGCATTGGAGGGCCTCTGAGTGCCCTCCAGAACTATTCCTATCTGATGGTTTTGATTTGCAAGGAATATCTTAGGAATATCTGTTGAGTCAGAAGCCAAGAGTCTTACTATGGGCTTCCCATCCTGGGTCTCAGGATGCTCCAATTGCCATGCTGTAAGACTTTGAACATCTTCATCAAGCCCATTCACATCTTTTGTCTCCTGGCTCATTTGTCTCACAGGCACCATTTGTAACTCTATCAGGAACTCTGGTTCATGCATAGAGCTCCTCTCCACAACCTCAGTAGGTTTCAGAAAATCCTCCCCCACATTTAACTGTTTGTTAGCAGACACATCCTCTATGATAACAGAACATTCAGTAAGGGGGGTCCATCTGTATACAGTCAGAGTTCAAAAGCCCTATTAAGTCCTTGTCTAGGGAGACATTGGTTAAATCAAATTGATCATGTCTCCCTGCAACCTCCATTTTGCCAGGAGTTGAAATTCCAGAGTTATCAAATAACTTACATTCAGCTTGGTGTTGACCAACTTTTGCAAGATGACTCACAATTGTTTGAACTGAGGAAAAGCCTGTTAGAGAGTAAGCAATTTTTTACTGATTTCATTTATTCCCTGCTGCATCTCCTTTGCCAAATCATTTGAAGAGAAGGTTAGGCTATCCGCCCGAAGACTGTCCAGAGTTTCAACTGAAATGCCTTGTTTATGTGAAACTATCTCAGCAACTGGCTGTGGGAATACATTTTCCACAGTAGGCTTATCAATGTTATGCAGATTCAGTCTGGTTGGTGGAGATCTTGCAGCATTAACCTTTGTGGGTAGTAATTGGTAGATGGAAGTGTTTTGAAATATACGGGCAGGGAAGATGTGATAGCTAGCCAGAAAAGCTCTCACTTTGAAAAGAATCAGAGGAACAGTAAATTGACTAAAAGTTAACAGAATTTTTTTGCACTTTGGGTAAGAGGGCAACCATTCAATAGCTAAGATATCAACCCTCTGAGGATGACAATGAAGTAATTGACCTAAAGAGAATGTAATAGCCTTCCAAGTGGACCAGTACCTTGCCACATTGTATTTATTAATAATTATCCCAAGTGCAACCTGTTTAGTCTGAAGAATTCTAGTATCAGATGTCTTGCTGGAGTAACTCCCTATGCCCGTGGCATTTCTGTTCACAGGTGTTTTTGTGATAAAGCTAGCTATACTAGGTGAATGTTTTTGCACAAGTGTGTCAACTGAAGTCACAATACAATCAGCATTCTGGCAAAAAACTTACCGGGCCGCACAGTGGCAGGAGGGGAGGCCGCAATGTGTCCGGTCCCAAAGGAAGTTGGCAGCTCCCCTGAACACAGGGAAGGTGAGGAGACGGGGGGGAGGGCACTCAGGACTGGGCCGCCATGGCCTGACAAGCCATCTTTTGGCTGCGACAGGAGGAGGGCTGCTTCATTTTGCTATGGTGCTGTGTGATGGCGCTGGAAGACAGCTGCCCTAGAGGCTGCCTAGAGGGCTAATCGAGAGGCAGCATGGCCAGCAGGGGAAAGGGCCATGATTGCCCTGAATACAACAAATAGGATACAACAAATATTTATATACCACTTTTCAACACAAGTTTTCCAAAATGGTTTACACAGAAATAAATAAATTTATTTATTTCTATGTAAATATAAATACTTATTTCTTCTTGTTCTTGTTCTAAAGTAAATAAATAAATGAAATGGCTAAAATGGCTCCTTGTCCCCCAAGGGCTCAGAATCGAAAGGAGAAACATAAGATAGACACCAGCAACAGCCACTGGAGGGATGCTGTGCTGGGGCTGGATATAGGGGTGTGCACAAACTGGTTTGTCCAGTTTGGTTCGAGTCCCAGACTCGATAGGGAATGTTCAATTTTGGCATCCCGAACTAGAAACTGAGCTCAGCTTGAGTTTGAGCTGCTTCGGGAGCTCTAAGTAAAAATAAAGAAATAAATATTTTTTAAAGGTCTGCCCAGCCTCCGGGGTGGCCTCAGAAGCTTCTCCCTCCCCCCCCCAGCCTCCCCCTGGTCTTCTTCAGGCCTTTTCAGCCCTCTTCTGGCTCACTGCAGCCTTCAAAATGGCCATCACAAGCCAGGAGAGGGCCAAAAAGGTCCGAAAATGGGCCTTAATGACCCGAACATCGGGGAGGCCCCCGGGGGGAGGGGAACCTTCTGAGATCCCTCACAACTGCAGCAGCATATTCTGGAGGCAGGGTAAGCCTTAAAAAACATTTTTTAACATTGAACCCCCAAACCAGCTCTAAGCCTTCTTGGGGTGTTTGGCTCGAGGTCAAGCCAAACCGGCCTAATCCGGCTTGAGGGCTAGCACTTGAGCCAGTCTGGTTCAATGCCTAACCAGCTCAACTTCGAGCCAGTTCGCACATCCCTAGCTAGATAGGGCCAGTTGCTCTTCCCTTGCTCAATAAAGAGAATCACTACTGAAACTGTGTCTCTATGCTCATTTAGCAGAGCATTATTTAAATGCAGGGCATTATTTAAAGCGTGTTTGGCCAGGGATAAGTTGCTCAGTGAAGACGGGAGCTGGCAGGCCCTAGAGGCTCCTGGGGAGGAGCAGGGTAGCTAACAACCCCTGTCCTGCCCCTCTAAGGCCTATATATCCTTAGCAGCATATGAGTCACAGAGGTAAGGGGAACTGCCACACACCACATTAAACGAGTTATGGAGGTCTGGGTGAAAGAAAACCTGGTTCACTTGATAGCTGAAGTTAAGTTTTTGAATTATGTTAACCTGAAATTTATAATTTGGAGCCAGCCCCGAGGCCTAGCAGGCTGGGGAGCTCATATTCTGGGGTTTAGTAAATTTCACCCGGGTTGGTTCATCTGCACTTAGGAACAGGTGGATTACCACAGACCAGGTCAAATAAGCATGAACTCCTTCTTGCCTTCCAGAAACCTTGTGGAATAGTGAGAAACAGAAACCTGGTGGAATGGTGAGAACCAGTGGGACGCGGTTATTCCTGGATATAAACTCTATAGAAGAGCCAGGGAGGGGAGGGTTGGGGGAGGAGTGGCCCTATATACCAAAGAAGGTATACATTCCAATAAGCTAGAAAACCTAGGTGGACCAGAGTCCTCCACAGAATCATTATGGGTAACATTACGAGAACTGAAAGGAAATGTGTTACTAGGGATGTGCTATTGCCCTACGAATCAAAGCGCTGAGAGTGATCTGGAGGTGGAGAAACAAATAAGAGAGGCATCAAACAGAGGCAGGGCAGTAATAATGGGTGACTTCAACTACCCACACATAGACTGGGTAAATTCACATTCAGGTCCAATAGAGAGTCCAAATTTCTAGGTGTGCTAAATGACTGTGCCTTAGAACAGTTAGCTGCAAAACCAACCAGAGAGATGGAGACTTTGGATTTAATCCTGAGTGGTGCCCAGGACCTGGTGCAAGATGTCAGAGTTTATTTATTATTATTGATTGATTGATTTGATTTGATTTGTATACCGCCCGGCCCTTCCAAAATGGCTCAGGGCGGTTTACAATTAAAACACACCACTAAAACAGTAAAGAGCTAAAACAAATTAAAACAAAATATAACAATTAACAATTTAAAAACATTTTAAAACAACAATTAAACAATTACAATAATTAAAATTGTAATTGTTACAATAATTACCCCTGCTAACTTGGCAAAGAGGCACCTTTGAACATGGTGATTCTCTTTATTTAGCAGGGGGAGAGTAACTGGCCCTATCCCACCCCAGCACAGTACCTCCAGTGACTGTTGCTAGTGTCCATCTTATGTTTCTTTTTAGATTGTGAGCCCTTTGGGGACAGGGATCCATCTTATTTATTTATAATATCTCTATATAAACCACCCTGAGCCATTTTTGGAAGGGCGGTATAGAAATGGAATAATAATAATAATCCCCCAGCGAGGCACTACCTTGGCGTGGTTGTGGGGCTTGTGTGCTCTGATGAAGGTGAGAGCTATGCCAGAGGTCCAACCATACTGGACAGGTCTCACCAGAGGAGCCAGACAAAGAGTGCCTCTCCCATCAACAATATGGTGAGACGTAACTTTAATAAATCTATACCAGATCGGTCGTCGCCTGGGTCAACAAGGACCGCACCAGATGCTATAGTCCCTGGACATCTGGTGGCAAGTGGGCAACAGGACTCAGGATCTTCAGTTGAGCAACCAGGGCTGGAGACAGCAAAGTTACTGGAAGAAACATCACTTAACCGAAAAAAATATACGAAAAATGCCAACAAGGAAATAATGATCTGCTATTACAAGTCTAGTCCCACTAGAAGAGGTTATTTAAAAAGAATGTACCAAATTTGGAAAGAGAAGCATCCAGATACAGAAATAACAGAACAAAGGCTAGCAGACCAGAGAAGATTCATAATAAGAAATAAAGTATTCACAGGAGTTGAGCTGGAAGAACTGCAAAGAGCAACACAGGCTCAAGATATGGAAGAAGAATTATCACCAATTGAAGAAGTTGCTCAGGCGCAGGTGGAGGAGGTGTTGGAAATCGAGGATGCCACTGTTGCTGAACTGTTTCAAAATCAAAACCAGGCAACCTCCCCTTTGCCTTCACCTCAAAAAACCGATTGCCGTTTAACAGAAAAGCAACAAGAACTAAAGCAAAAAATAACTGAGCACATGAACCAAACAACCACCAGAGTTCGACTTCCAGCTCTAAAAACAGTTGCCAAAAAACAACTTGCTTGGGCATTAAAAGATGTCAATGCTGCACTTGCAGAAATAACAACCAAGAATTTGCAAGAAACAAACCAACTAATGTACAGTGCAGCAACAATAACAACACAAGAGCTCGGATATAAGACCAGTGGACCTGTAAAAAAAGAAAGCAGTACATCACCTAAATGGAAGATTAGATTAGAAAATAAAATCTCCAGGCTTAGATCAGATGCTAGTAAATTGAAAGATATGAAAGACAAGAAGCTGAAGAATGAAAACACCAGACAGTATCCGATCCAAAAATACCACCTAGATTCAAGGAAAATTAGAAAAGTCCTGGAAATAATAAAGCAGCAAATAACAGCAGTGTCAAAGAAGATTAGCAGATATGAAGCCAGAATTACACAACACAGGCAGAATCTTCAATTCCAGTCAAATCAGAGATGTTTCTACCAAATCATAGAAGGAGAAACTGCAAGAAACGTAGAAACACCAAATAAAGAAGAAACAGTGCAATTCTGGGGGAAATTATGGGACAATCCAATAGATTATAATTAAAAAGCAGGCTGGATGAAAGAGGTCAAAAAATGTAACCAACAAATGCAAGATCTAATAATAACACCAGAATTAATAAGTGAAAGAGCAAAGAAAATTAAAAATTGGACTGTGCCAGGCGACGATGAACTGCATGGCTTTTGGCTTAAATACCTAACAAGCCTTCATAAACAACTATCAAAACAGTTCAATCACATTTTGCAAGGAGGTGATATTGAACAATGGCTAACAACTGGGAAAACTCATCTCATCATGAAAGACCCAGCAAAAGGTGCAGTTCCAAGTAATTATAGACCCATAACCTGCCTGCCAACTATGTTCAAATTATTAACTGGAATAATAGCAGATGAAGTGATGCAATACTGATTAACTAACAAACAACTTCCAGTTGAACAGACAGGAAATTGCCCGAACCAGAGGCACAAAAGACCAGCTGTGATTGACAAAATGATTTTAGAAAACTGCAAGAGAAGAAAAACAAATCTAAGTGTTGCATGGATTGACTACAAAAAATCTTTGATTCATTGCCTCACACATGGATACTAAAATGTTTAGAAACAACTGGTGTCAGCAAAAACTTTCAGATATTTATTAAAAAAACAATGAGCATGTGGAGTACACAGTTAACAATCAATGGTGAGACACTTGGACAGGTTAGCATTAGAAGAGGCATTTTCCACTGTCCTCTCTATTGTTTGTAATCGCCATGACCCAACTTTCACAAATACTAAACAAAACAGGCCTCGGATACCAAACTTCTAAAACATCAAGTTAAATCAACCATCTGCTGTACATGGACGATCTGAAGTTGTATGGAAAGTCCCTTGTCAGAAATTGAATCACTGCTAAACACTGTCCGTATATTCAGTAGCGATATAGCAATGGAGTTTGGACTAGACAAGTGTGCTGCATTAATAATGAAAAGAGGAAAAATAACAAAAAGAGAAGGAATAGAACTGCCCAATGGAAGCAAGATCAAGAACCTGGAAGAGAAAGAACGTTACAAATACTTGGGCATTCTCCAGGCTGATAACATTGCACACACTGAAGTTAAAAGAAAAATGGGAAGTGAATACATCAGGAGAGTTAGAAAAATCCTCAAGTCCAAACTCAATGGCGGGAACACCATACAAGCCATAAACACCTGGGCTATACCTGTGATCAGATACACTGCAGGAATAATAGACTGGACCCATGCAGAGCTAGAGACGCTAGATCGTAAGACCAGGAAAATCATGACCATCAATCATGCTCTGCACCCCCGCAGTGATGTAGATAGGCTCTACCTCCCTCGCAGCTCAGGTGGAAGAGGAATGCTGCAAGTCCATCAAACAGTAGAGGAGGAGAAAAGAGGCCTTGAAGAATATATCAAGGACAGTGAAGAATAGGGGTGTGCCTTTTGGGTTTTCGGTGATTCGGCTCGGGACCCGAGCCGAATCACCTTTGTTCTGTTCTGTGTCCGAATTTTGCTGACCCGAATCACCCCCGATTCGTTTCGGATTCGGATTTAATCCGAATCCGAATCCGAATCGATTCGGATCAGCAAAAAGGACCCTGGAGCCAAAAGAGTGGGGTGGGGTGGTAGTGCCTAATGGGTGTAGGCTACCACCCAAATTTCAGGGGGATGGGACAAAGGGCTGATTTTTTGTGATTTTTTTGAAGTTTTTGTGTCTTTGGGGCAGATTCGGGGCAGAAAGTGTATTTGCCCCAAAAGAGTGGGGTGGGTGGTAGTGCCTGATGGGTGTAGGCTGCCACCCCAATTTCAGGGGGGTGGGACAGAGGGCTGATTTTTTGTGAATTTCTGAAGTTTTTGTGTCTTTGGGGCAGATGGGGGGGCAGAAAGTGTATCTGCCCCAAAAGAGTGGGGTGGGGTGGTAGTGCCTAATGGGTGTAGGCTGCCACCCCAATTTCAGGGGGGTGGGACAGAGGGCTGATTTTTTGTGAATTTCTGAGGATTTTCTTGGGTGCAGCAGAGTGATTGATTCATTCATTCATGCAACATATAGTACTCTCAACTCTAGATGACCCTAACACTCTCACTTTTCTCTCACTCTCTCCTTAATTACTATGACGAGTATGGGAATGAATCAATCTAGCACTCTGCTCTGCTGCACCCAAGAAAACCCTCAGAAATTCACAAAAAATCAGCCCTCTGTCCCACCCCCCTGAAATTGGGGTGGCAGCCTACACCCATTAGGCACTACCACCCCACCCCACTCTTTTGGGGCAGATACACTTTCTGCCCCCCCATCTGCCCCAAAGACACAAAAACTTCAAAAAATCACAAAAAATCAGCCCTTTGCCCCATCCCCCTGAAATTTGGGTGGTAGCCTACACCCATTAGGCACTACCACCCCACCCCACTCTTTTGGGGCAGATACACTTTCTGTCCCCCCCCCATCTGCCCCAAAGACACAAAAAACTTCAGAAATTCACAAAAAATCAGCCCTCTGTCCCTCCCACCCCCCTGAAATTGGGGTGGCAGCCTACACCCATTAGGCACTACCACCCCACCCCACCCCACCCCACTCTGCTGCCCCATATCCCACTCCAAGTCCAGCAACAGTGCCCTGCCCTGAACCTCACCTCATCCAAACTTTTTTCGCCCACTACAGTAAACAGACAGGCACAGCCAGGAGGGAACACGCATAGCATGTGGAGGACACACGCAAGACAACAACACTCCGCAAGTGGAGCAGCAAGGCTTTGCATGTTGTTGTTGCCCCCTCCTCGCCCACACAGCTTTGAAGAGTAACGGATGATGATGGCAGATAAGAAGAGAATGGCAGCACGCACGTGTCTCTGGACATTTCTTTTCCTGTCTGACTCTGTGGCATGAGATCGCCGCATCTATGTATGGGCAAGCACAATCTTCAAATAAAATGCTGTCAATCAACTCGCAAACATGACCCGATCTTCATTTGGAAACATAATGCAATGATGCATCTCCCCACACACATGCACAGGCACAGTGAATTGCACCTGTCCTGTCCTTTACCGGGCCCCACACGGACACACCACATCACACAACACCACACACCACGAAGAGGTCTCTGCAACAAAGCAAGCTAGAATTTTTGCAGGCTTTTTCGGATTGCATCCCAATGCATGCCGCAGATACTGGGCAGAAAGACTGTGCAATCACATGATACGACATTACAACTAGTTCGGAGTCTAGAAGATGCCTTTATTCCCCTGTGTGTGTGCACTGTGAGGGTTTGCTGCTCAAGTCACTCACTCTGCAAGAGGGTTAGGGCTGAAAAGGGCTGTGTCGCCTCAGGTTGCAATGTGTGCTCTCTCTGTCTGCGTGAGACAGACATTTGTGTGAGGGCTGCACCAGCATCAAGCTCATCATTGGCAACACAGCTTTTTGGGGGGAGGGGAGGGGAGGGTGGGTGCATGTGTGTGTGTGTGCCACTTCAGGCACAGCAGTAGTACTACTCCCATTGTGGCCAGAAAAAGCAGGCAGCAGCAGAGCAGACCATCTCACTCAGCGGCGGCGGCGGCGACAACCTAATAGCTCAGTAGACCAAGGCAAACCACATATTTGGATTTGAACAGAGGAGAGCATGAAGATTAAGAAAGAAGTAAACTAGACATCACCTGACAAGCAAGCCGAAATCAGAAATAATTACATCACATTGAGAAACGCAGCAGACAGACCTTTTTTAGATTTCAGCTTCGATGCAATTGTTCATGGGAGGAAGCAATGATGACAGTTTTAGCAGGCAAGCAGGCTAGCAATTAGCGGCAAGCCCACTCAGTGACAGTGTGTGTGCCCCCCTCGCCAGGAGGCACAGGCCCATTGCACAGAGCCACTACTCTCCCCCAGGGATGTCCCTTCCAATCCTGACTGTGCCCCCCACACACGCACACGCAGCAGCCTGTCTCTGAGGTTGTGGATGGATGGTGCGCTGCCCTACGGCCCAGCCTTCAGCACTGGGCAAGTGGGTGCTCCCAGCATCGGGGGGGGGCCACCACAGATTTCTTCTGCAGAGACAGCGACTACAGCTCCCATTGTCCCTAGTCTTGATGGTGGCCAGCCATCGGGACAGTGGGAAATGGGAGTTGTAGTCTCTCTCTGCCACATCTGTGGTAACCCCTCCCTCATGCTGGGAGCACTCACCTGGCAGTCCACCATCCCAGGCTGACAGTGCAGCGGTGCCTGTGTATGCATGCGTGTCTGGATGTGCCAGCAGCACTAAGGGGCATGTTTTAGTGGCAGGGTGGGCTTAGAGGGATGGACTGTGACACATCTTCTGGCCGGGATGAACTGCCGTGGCGTGGGAGGCCCTGCATAGGGGGGGTGACGCGAGTCACTCGCCCTCCACAGCCAGTTCGGGGTAGCCCAGCAGGGGGAGGTTGGCCTTCAAGAAGACGAGCTGCTCGACCAAATCAGCATCCAGGCGTGAGCGCAGAGGAGTCACCACGTCCCCGGCCATGGAGAACAACCTCTCGCTCGAGACGCTGGTTGGCGGGCAAGAGAGAAACCGGACAGCAACGGACGCCAAGTCCGGCCAGACTTTGCGACGCGTTGCCCAAAAGGGGAACGGCTCACTCTCCTCGTCTTCCGTCGCCTCCTCCAGGTACTGCAGAACAGTCTGCTCAGCACGGCTGGGGCGAGGGACAGGCTCCTCCCGTCTCCCCGGCATGAGACTAGCATAGCCCCTGAGCCACCGGGTGGTGGTTCGAGGTCGCACTGGCTGCTCTGCTGGTCCCACTGCCGGAGAAACCACGCCTCTGGACTGGGAAGAAGTGGGGGTGGTGGCAGTGCTGCTGCTGCTGCTGCTGCTGCTGCTGGGGGTGGGATGCGCAGTGCCAGCCTGCGACCAAGACCCCTCCTCCTGGTCGTCTGCTGCACCTATCCCTAGCCTCCTTTCCTCTTCACGCTTCACGTGTTCGACCAGGAGGCCCCTCCACCTGGGCAGCTCGCCAGGAGGCACAGCGCTGCCCTTCATCCTTGGGTCACAAATGCATGCCAGGACATGCCATGCAGATGCGGCCCATGGTGTCTTGAGCCGCTCAACTACCCCAGTCCTCAACCGACCTGCCAGGGCAATCGCAACCCCAGTGGTCAGAGTGGTCTGGAGATCGCTCATTGCCTTCTCCAGGAGAATAGCAGTGGGCAAAGCCAGGCTCAGCGTGGCGGTCTGAGTACACAAGTCGTTCGTTGCAGAATAGAACGGCTCTAGTACTAAGACCAGCTCGCGGATCACCGGCCAGTCATCATAGAAAGACTTGCACAGATCCAAGCAACCACGCGTCCCCAGGCTGTTGAGTGCTCCCTCTTGCTCATGCATGCGCCGGAGCAAGAGAAAGGTGGAGTTCCACCGGGTAGGAACATCCTGGGGGATTTGGTGTTCGGGCAGGCCCAGCTCGATCTGTCTGGCCTTGAGCTGGCGCCTTGCCTTTTCACTCCGGTGGAAGTGGCCCGCTACCTGGCGGCAACGCTCCACCAGGGCGGCCACGGGAGCAGCAGGATCCTGACCTAAACTACTGGAAGAGCCCCGAACACGCTGGTGCTCCTTGGCCTTCTTCGGCGCCTCCTTGAGGCCAAGCGCACCCTTCACTACGAGGTTCAAGGTGTGCGCAGTGCAAGCGATGTTCACACCGTAAACCCGCCTAGCAGCCTTGGTGATGTTGGCTGCGTTGTCCGTCACCATGAAGCCCCGGCGGAGGGTTGGCTCCCCGGCCAGCCATGCCCCCACCTGCCGCTCCATGACGGCAGCCAACTCATCTGAAGTGTGGTCTGTGTCCATCGCCTCCACATGCAACACTGCCCAAGAAGGCGTGCATGCATGGGAGGAGCTGGATACAGCACCAGCAGCGCCAGATGTCCCCTCACCCCCATGCCCCCACCAATGGGCTGTCAGGGACATGAAGGCAGTGTGCAGCCCACTGCGGCTAGTCCAGATATCCGCAGTGAAATGCACACTGGTGTTTGGCCCAGCTGCACGCAGCTTGGCCAACACGGCCCCCCTGCACGCACGGTACAGGGAGGGGACCACCCTCCTGCTGAAAGTGGTCCTTGAGGGGATCTTGTACTCCAGAGAAAGCAGCTGGAGCAGACGCCGGAAGCCGACATTGTCGACAATGGAGAACGGCTGGTCATCAAGAGCGATCATCTCACCAATGGCCCGAGTCACGAGATGAGGCTTTGGACGATCAGACCGCTTCCCAAGAGATTGCACCCACTGATGATCGGTCAGCTTTTCCTGCCTGTGGGCAGGAGCCGCTGGCCGCTTGCTATTGCTGCCACTACTACTGCTTCTGCTACCAGGTGAGGCACCGGGCCTACTGCCAGTGCCAGCAGAGGTCTCCACACCTGGGTGCCGCCGACGCATGTGCGACCACAGCCCCGAGGTTGTGAAGTGCATAGGGTCCTTGCCTCTGCTGACCAGTGCCTTGCAGTGGGTGCACACAGCATGGGTGGGATCACCAGGGCTAAGCTCAAAGTGATCCCAGACCACACTGCCAGACTCCCCAGCGACACGAGGTCGCTTTGTTGGTGGAACTTTTGCTGGTTCCTTCTCGGGCATACCACCACCAATGCCCTCAGTGCTGGCATGGGAAGGCCCAGGGGCAGGAGAAGATCTTCCCTCCTCCTGAGCCCCCTCAGATGCCAGACTGAGCCCCCCACCAACCCCCATAGTGACCGTTTGGGGGGTCCGCAAGGTGGATCTGGCTGGACTGCCAACCTCCTCCACCAGCACCACCTCCTCAGCTGCCACAGGAAGATCTTCTTCCCTGGCAATCTGGGAGCCCCCCCCCCCTAAATCCTGCCTGGACGCAGGCCCTGGCATAGGGCCAGGCTGACCCAAGAAGAAGTCAAGCCTGCGCGCCGAAGCAGGGCCGGGGGTGACTTGGGGAGTAGGCCCCTCTTGCCGCCCCCTGCCACGACCAGCTGTAGGGAAGACAAGCCTCCCACTTACTTGTGCCCTCCCTTTTCCTGCTGTCCTCCCAACCATTGCTTTTTAAAACTTTTTTAAAAATTTCAAAATGTGAAGAAGGGGTAGTTGTCTCAGGGGGCAGCAGGTACTAGAGGGCCAGAAAAACAGTGGATGTGCTGCGGTGCCAGTGACTGCCTCCTTGCTTAGGGCTTGTTGTTGTTGGCACAAATGCTGCTGCTGCAAGATCCCAGTCAGAAGTTGCTTACGCCGTGCAATGAATGTGTATCACACGACACAGTCAGTCAGCCACAGAGGGACTGGGAGACAGTGGGAGTTACTTGATGCGCGATACAACAGAAGCAGGCTGTGCAACAAAAAAATGTAAAAATTAAAAATTAAGATACTAGCTCAGCTGCTGTGCTGTGCACAGGTGCAGGAGGAGTTATTTAAGGCTGGAGCCTTGCGCACACAGTGTGCAGTGCACTTAGTCAGTAGAAGTGAAAGTAAGTTTAGTTATATTATCTTTCTCTGACTGCTGGTCACTTTGAATGGAATAGACTGGAGAATTTATTTGTTGCAAGTAACTTGTGTTGTTGTTACTAATGTATCGAACGCACTCCACCACAGGGGAAAGTTACTCTCTCTGTGGTCTGAAAGTAGCACACAGTTACAAAAATGTTTCAAAAAATTATCTCTGTGTCAATTACACAGGCAAACAAGATGGAAAAGTAACTGTGGGCAGACTAGGCCCTTAAAAAATATTTCTGCAAAATACACAAAAGCAGCAACAGAAATATAAAGTTGCAGCACTACTAGGCCAGGCCACTCTTACAGTCTACTGCTACTCTACAGTTGAACCTCCTCCTAATAGCTAGCTACCGGGGAAGGTTACACACAAACCCTAGTTATTTAGAACCCTATTTATTTAAAACACTATTTAAAACCCAATCTTACAACTATCACAACACTTTAAAACCCTATTTATTTAAAACACTATTTATTTAAAACCCAATCTTACAACAACTATCACACAACACTTATAGAGAAAAGTGAAAACCCCAAAAACCTAAAAACAGGGAAAAATTAATAAACCCCAAACGCACAGTTAAAGAATGGAACACTACAGATTAGAACGCCGTGTGTGACGTGCGTGTGTCTGTGTGTTGTGTGCGTGTGTAAAATATAAAATGGCTGGGCCAATCTCACTCAGGTGTAGGCTTCTCCAACGCCGGGTCTCTGGCGTCCACCTCTGAGGGTCTGGTCTGGTGGCTGGTCACACAGGCGGGCCTGGAGTGCAGGCAGGCAGGCAGGCAGGCAGGCACAGGCAGCAGTGACTCTCCGCAGAAAAAAATTGCCCAAAAAAGTGGTTTGGCAAAAAATAGGGTGGGGGGATTCAAAAGGAGAGAAAAAACCCTCCTTTCCCACCAAGGGCTGCAGGCTGGCAATGCTTGCAGGCAGTCAGATGTTTAAAAAAAAAAAATCTAAAATCTATTCCTCTTCTCTTCACAAAAAAGGATTTTAAAAAAAATGGGAAGAGGAGGTTTGCTCTGCAAGGAAGAGGTTTCCTTCCAATCCTTTCCTTAAAAATAATCTCCCCCTCTTCTAGCCCCAACAAGGATTAAAAAATGAGCAGAGGGTTTGCCTCTGCAAGGCAGAGGTTTCTTTTAAAAAAAAAATCTCACCCTCTTTTAATCCAAAAATGGATTAAAAATTGAAAAGTGGTTTGCCCCTGAAAGGAAGAGGTTTCCTTAGAAAAAAAAAATTCTCCCCCTCTTCTAGCCCCAACAAGGATTTAAAAATGAGCAGTGGAAAACCTCTGCAAGGCAGAGGTTTCTTTAAAAAAAATTTCCACCCTCTTCTCTCTTTATTTTAAAAATTGCTTAAATAAAGCAGAAAACCAACCAACAAGGCAGAGCACTGGCGTAAATGCAGAAAAACAGCACCCACAAAAATCCAAAATCAAAATGGAGGCAAGACTTACTAAGCAAGGCAGCAGATCTCTCTCTTGTGTCTCTTCTCCCACGCAAGGCAGCAGAAAGGAAGAAAATGGCTACTGGTGGCCCCTTAAATACCCTCCTGCAAAGCCCTCCAAAAATCACCCCCACCCTTGACCCTACCTCCACCTGTACCTGGCCAATGGGAGGGTGTGATTTACTATCCAAACCTTATTTGGTCATTTTCCTCTGCAGGTAGGAACTTTTATTTTCAATGGAGGTGAATGGGAAAATTTTTCTGCATTGAAGTCAATGGAGAAAAAAGGCGGGAAATTCAAAGAGCTGTCAGAATTAAAATGGAGGGGGAAGAAGAAGGCAATTCTGCAGCCACAAAATGGAGGCTGCAGACATGCCCACGGAGGTCCGAGTCACCCGAATTTTTTTTCACGAAATCGGGGTGATTCGGATCAGGCACAGAAATTTTCGGAGGTCCGCAGGGGTGATTCGGATCGGCTCCGAATCACCCGAAATTCGTTGTTTTGGGCACAGAACGATCTGTGCCCGAAACGAAATGCACATCCCTAGTGAAGAAGATGCACTTAAAATGGTCAAGAACGAGAAACTATTCAACACCAATGAAACAAAGCAGGCCTACAAGAAAGAACAAGTCAGAAACCAAGCAGAAAAATGGAGAAATAAGCCACTGCATGGTCAATATTTGCACAATATAAGTGGAAAATCAGACATCACCAAGACCTGGCAATGGCTTAAGAATGGCAACTTGAAGAAAGAAACTGAGGGTTTAATACTGGCTGCACAAGAACAGGCACTAAGAACAAATGCAATAAGAGCAAAAGTCAAAAAAATCCACAACACACAGTAAGTGCCGCCTTTGTAAAGAAGCAGATGAAACAGTGGACCACCTGATCAGTTTTTGTAAGAAGATCGCACAGACTGACTACAAACAAAGGCATGACAAGGTAGCAGGGATGATACACTGGAACATCTGCAAAAAATACAAACTACCTGTAGCCAAACATTGGTGGGACCATCAAATTGAAAAAGTTGAAGAAAATGAAGATGTAAAAATATTATGGGACTTCCGACTACAAACAGACAAACATCTGCCACACAATACAACTCCATACAACTTCAGATCGTCCATGTACAGCAGATGGTTGATTTAACTTGATGTTTTAGAAGTTTGGTATCCGAGTCCTGTTTTGTTTAGTATTTGTGAAAGTGGGGTCATGGCGATTACAAACAACAGAGGGGATAGTGAGTGTAGACCAGGCTGCCTCAAACTGCGGCCCTCCAGATGTTGCTGAACTACAACTCCCAGCATACCCAGCCACATAAAACTGTGTCTAGGGATGCTGGGAGTTGTAGTTCAGCAACATCTGGAGGGCCGCAGTTTGGGGAAGCCTGGTGTAGACAGTACTGAGCTAGATGGACCAATGGTCTGACTCAATATGAGGCATCTTCCTATGTTCCAGTTTCCCAAACACTCTTCAAATGCAGCTGAGTATAGTGTATTGCAGCAGTTAAGCCTGGATGTGACCAAAGCATGTATGATAGTAGTCAAATCTGCTTTTCCAGGAAGGGTCACAACTGGAGCATCAGTCAAGGCTGTGTAAAGCTGTGGCTGCTGCCTCATTGTTCAGGAACCAAAATGTATTATTGGGGCGGGGGACTGATTTCCAAAGCTCCAGGTACAAGTACATATAAAAAAAAATTGCACACACAATTTGCTTTTAAGCTTCACAATTCTGATTGATCGCACATAGGACAAGGATTATTCAGGATTTCCTGCTTCTGGCAACAACCATCTGTGTAAAACACTTTCTAAGAACATGGTTAGAAGGCTAATGATAAGCCCTTGAGCATCATAACCCTGCAATTCTCTCACAGTAGTTATATCCAAGGTGACACTAGCAGCTTTCATGCTCCATCAGTACGCAGAACTGTTCTCCCTTCCCTTGCCTTTATTTGGTTCAATAACAACAGAGAAAAGTCTCATCGACTGAGCAAAGAGGCTTAGGAAGAATACCAAAAGGAAGAAGGCCTGTGGCAACCTTTTAAGGGATGTGTCTGTTCAAATGTTGCCAAAGGTGGCCACATCTGGATGCAAAAGACACATCTTTTGCAGCCAGAATTTGAAATTTATTAAACTGGACAGGGCTTTCTGAGTGCTCTTAGCCATGGCAGCAGCATCAATAATGTTCCGCAGCAAAGAGGTTGACCATATAAATATTTATGTATTTATTTGCTACTATAGTATTATGAATATTTATATACCACTTTTGTTAAAATGAATTTAAAACTCTTATACTCTTTTAATTGCTTGTATTGTGTTTTATTTTTGCTGTATTTTAAACAGTTGAACACCACTTTGAGTCTGAGATTTATATGTTAGGTGGTTTATAAATGTAATAAATAAATAAGTTAAGTAAGTAAGTAAACAAATCAAAGTTCTCAATGCTGTTTACATAGAAAAATAAATAATAAATCCCTGTCCTAAAAGGGTTCACAACCTAAAAAGAAATACAAGGTAGACACTAGCAACAGCCGCTGTAGAAATGCTATGATGGGGTTGGATAAGGATAGTTGCTCTATATCTGCTAAACATTAAAAAATTACTAATTTTAAAAAATGCCCCTTGGCTCAATTAGCAGGGGTTACTTACTTACTTATTGCCCATTTTTCTTCCACAATAAATGTCAAGAGCAACAAGATATGGGACAAGCCATTCTTGGCATCTCTGCCCACTTTCTTCACAACCTCCTCACTTGCAGGGGCGTAACTAGGGTAGGGCAGGCAGGGCACGTGCCCTGGGCGCCACTTGAAGGGGGGCGCAAATTCTTAAAATTAATTTTTTTAAAAAAAAAAAGGCCACAAAAAACAAAATGGCCACTGCACATGCTCAAATGACCTCTGTGAGGCCTTAGGCCATGCCAGGCCTTGCAGAGCCCATTTGAGCATGAACGGTGGCCATTTTGTTTTCACCAGCCATTAAAAAAACCCAATTATTTTTTAAAATGGCCACAGCACATGCTCAAATGGTCCCTGCGAGGTCCTAGAGGCCAGCGGTGGGATGGGTAACCTTTGCAGATGCTCCCCCTCCCACGGCCTATAGGAAGTCCCCCGAAGGGGCTACAGGTTAAAAAAATTAATTTAATATAATATAAGTCACTGTACACATATTCAGTTTGGCACTATGTACAGAGAATCAGGGCTTGTGAATACTGAGCTGAAGCTTATGAGCTAGGATTGTATTCATTTGCTCTTACTTTGCTTCTTATAAGTGAGTTAAATGTAGTGTCTTAATAATATGGCTATTAATGGTGAGTTTGTTTTTGAATCAGTGTGAAATCCTTAGTATTAAGGCCCACTGGGAGTTTCTTGCTCTCTTTCTCTCATTTTAACTGTCTTTCTGAAAGACTAGAATATATTCCAAGCAGTGACACAGTTCACTCTGCATATCCTTTAATTATTTTCAGAGTATCTTGGAAAAGCCAAATTCTCCATTTATTTTTAAAACTTATGTAATAGTGATGCTACAATGCACAGTAGAGAATTAGACAGGCACTTCTGTTTAGTTTTCCAAGCACACCTCCACATAGTATTTGAGTATTTCATGAGCCCCAGCATACTGAAATTTGTTGTTTTCCAGCATTTTTTGGTCTGGGTACGTCCACTGCTAAATAGTTTTTGAAATTTTAAAAGATTAATGAGCTTGACTTATATTTTTCAGCTGATATTATAGTAAAGTTATCTGAAAGATGGATGTCAGATATTTGGACAGGGGGCACAATTTCAGCACTATTTTCCCTAGATACGCCTCTGCTCACTTGCCCAAAGCCTTTTGCATAATGCAGCTGCACCACATAGAGGCTTTCTTAGAGAAATGATGCAGCAACACCGATTCTGATGTCTCCAGACAAGAGCAGTTCCCAGCACCAGTACAAAGGGGTGAGATGGTGCTTAATGCCCAATCCTGTGCTGGGCTGCAAAACTACCTACGACTAGGTTTGTATGGTTTTCAGTCTTCAGTAACACCAGGAGCTTTCCCAGACAGCAGGTTTTCCCACGAATTTACTGAGAGGCTTCAGGCTTGGACTGGCCCACAGGGCAACAGGGCATATTCCCGGTGCGCCCTACCCACATGGTGCCCTTGTGCCCCAACTCCCACCCTTAATTACCTACTCTGCTCAAAACTCAGCGCCCTCCCCACATACATTCCACCGCCCTCTCAGTGCCCCAGTCCGGCCCTGAGACGTTTTACTGCGAGTTGGAAGTTGTCATTTTAAACTGATGCAAAAAGTGGATTTTTTTTTTACCCTGGATGTAAATTGGGCTGCATTCTAACAAGTGATGAAAAACCGAATAGTGTGTGAAGTGCTCATAGCTTGCAGGGACTTCGAGGTAAATTTGGCCAATACATGGACGCACGCCTCAATTCCAGAGGAGATGCAAACTAAAAGCCATGTGTGAAAAACTTCAAGAGCATTTCCAGATGGGGCTTTTCATTCACTTCTCCTGAATGGAGGGTGTGTGTGTTCACATATTGGCTAAATTTACTACAAAGTCCCTGTGAGCTATTGGGGAGGACTCCACACACGATTTGGGGTTTTCTCAAATTAGGCATTGGAACTTAGCCCAATTTATGTCCAAAGTAAAAAAATTCACTTTTTCTATCAGATTTTGGGGGGAAATTGAAATTGCAGCAAAGCTTTTCAGTAAACCCGGGGTAAAGCCTGCTGTCTGAAAATGCCCCTGTTATTCTTTCTGTGACACTCTATGGATTCAAAAGCTGGACTTTGAAGAAGCAAGATAGAAAGAGCATTGACACTTCTGAACTTTGGTGCTGGAGAAGACTTTTGAGGATACCATGGACAGCCAGGAAAACAAACAAATGGATCATAGAACAAGTCAATCCAGAATTTTCACTCGAGGCACAAATGACCAGGCTCAAACTATCATACTTCGGACACATTATGCAAAAACCCAGTTCCCTTGAAAAGTCCTCAATGCTGGGAAAAGTTGAAGAAAAGAGAAGAAGAGGACGACCAGCAGCAAGCTGGATGGACCACTGAGAGACCTAAAAGGCCAAGTTGAAGACAGATCATCCTGGAAAGAATCTATGTAGATGGTTGCTAAGAGTCAACACCGACTTGATGACACTTAATCAATCAATCAATCAATTCTTTCTGCTTAGAATTGATAGAAGCTTGATGGGTTTTTACAAAGGATTATGCAAATCCAGGTCTGTAGAGCTATCTGTGTTCCTTCTGTTTGTGTGCTCATTCTGTTTGGGTACATTTCTTCCTGGTCAGACATCTAGCCACAGGTTTTCTCCCACTGGGGCAATTCAAGGACCTTATTTTTGGCTATATAGCCTTGACAGCCAGATAGCGCTTCCATGTGCCGAAGCAATATAGTTCAGAATACCAAATGCTGGGGACAAACAACACAGGAGGACTATTGCATTCCTGTTCTGTTTTTCAGCTTTCTGGGGCATCTGGCTGGAGCTAGAAACAGGAAGCTGGACTAGACAGATTTGTGGTCTGATCCAGTAACTCTCTGTGTATTTTCTATTTTACAATCCTATTTTCCTATTTTACAATCTATTATGTGGCCAAATACACAAAACCCAGAGAAAAATTGAAAACAGCACTTAATATAACCCTTCTTTATTAATATTAGCCATACATTCATTCATTCATTTAATTTAATAACTGTTTCATAAAATCATGTCAGGGCAAACATACAAAGATTATGTAATAAAAATACACATCTTTTCCACTGATAGCTTGGTATAAAGAATATCTAGCTACTGGTGATTAAAAATTTGATAATGGTATGTTGTATTCAATTATGTTGGATTGTTTTGCTTTGTGAGCCCACTAGAAAACAATGTTATTAAACAATGCTATGAAAACAATGTGAATGGTCAACAAATAAAGTTGTTGTCATTGATTATGGTGGTGATGATAATTAATAATAATACTTCTTATTATTATTATTATTATTATTATTATTATTATTAATAAACAACCTTGTCTGGACTTTTTCAAAAAATCTACTAAAGGAATGTCTTCTAGCACATGCATTTATGAACATCCAGGTAAATACTGCCACATGATGTGTTCAGCTTCCACTGCAAAACAATTCGTTAGCAGCTCTCCCATGTTTATAGGTATTCTGCTTTTCATTCAGTAATCCCATAGCTCTGACTGGTCAATGTCTGCCTTTGTCCCATTGTGACCTACATGTTCCTGGGAGGGACATCTTTGTCTCACTTTTCTTTGGTCACCGAGTTCATGTACATCAATAGGCTGAGCCTCAAGTCGCAGTCCATTAACAAGAGTTTTCAGCTCAGGCTTGGGCCACCCAGAAGCCCTAGTGCATGTTCTCGCTGAATGGTTTCACTGGTGGCCCATTCAAATGTGCTAATGTCAGGGGGGGTGGCAGAGAGGTTTGAATGGAGGAGCCAATGTACACCATTGCTCAGGCAAAGTGACTGCAGTTTTCAACAAAGCCTCCCCTGTGGTGATGTTAAGCAGAGTTATCAATAGTGCGAAGGCAGAACAAGAACTAATGCTCCAATCATGCCATCAACAGGTGGCCCAGATGCAGTCACTTCAGTGCAGAAACCGCAGGGCAACATTTACTGGTAATTCTAGCCTCTTTCCAGCTCCAGTGTGCAGATAAATGTACAGAGGTCATCTCTCCCTCCCTCCCTCCCTCCTCACTCTCTCTGTGTCAGACCTCCTTGAACGGAGTCTCTAAAGACTTTTTGTTTCTCTTGCTATTCACACAGATGGTAGGGAAACTCTCATCGAGTATTATCAAGAAAATTGTGCATGTTTAAAAGTACAGATAAATATTCTTTTCCCCCTCTCTCTTCCCTGTCTGTTCAAGGCAGCTGTGCATGGTGTTTTGGTAGGAAAGAAGAAGCAGTTACTCAAAATAAGAGATGCTATGATATTTTAGTATACTGAATGCATTCTCTTGATTGGGGGGGGGGGGCGTTTCAGATTAACTTTCGGAAGCTGAACAGATTGTGTGACCTTTCACCTCACTTGAGAACTGCAGTGTTTATTTTTCTTCCAGAAAAGCAATTGTGATAGAGAGAGAACAGGGTGGAGGGAGGTGGTATTGTAGCAAACTTTTTCTCAATGCTATTTTGAGACCAGTGCCAGGAAATGGACTAGAAATTGAATAAAATAAAATTAAGAACTACTGACATCCTAACGAAACTCCTCAATGGAAATTAAGTAGTCTAAGTAATCCTTTAGAGTAACTCCAGAGCAATACTATTGAGTAGCTTAGTCTGGATATCAGCCAAATGTATTAGAACCTGGATTTTCCTTTTTTAAACTACTGTTGTGGGAGAATTTATAATTGTTCACTTAATTTTGAACTATGCCCAGATTGCTTCATATCTGAATCCGGGGCTTGAAAATGGAGCTTGTCCCAAATCATACCATGTAGCCAGTGTGTGTGTGTGTGTGTGTGTGTGTGAGACAAGCGGGGTGGGGGTAATCAGGGCTCACTAGAAACAGAAAGGAAAGGTTGTGCTGTAGAGTCAGTGTCGACTCCTGGCGACCACAGAGCCATATGGTTTTCTTGGTATAATACAGGAGTGATTTACCATTACCTCCTCTGGTGCAGTATGAGATGATGCCTTCCAGCACCTTCCTATATTGCTGCTGCCAAATAAAGGAGTTTCCCATAATTCTGGAAAACACACCAGCAGGGATTTGAACCAACAGCCTCCTGCCCTCTAGGTGGGCAGCTTCCCCACTGCGCCATTAGGTGGCTTAGAAACAGAAAGGCTTCTCCTTAAATAGAAATTAGGACATCATTTGCTACTGGAGACCAGGGGAGTTGTAATTGCGTATGTCTCACAAACTGAATTATTTCTGTTTAAGGGGAAGCTGGGAAGACCTCTCATTGATCTTTAGGGAGCCCTTCCCACTGCTCCTCAAAAATAAGATTTTTAAGTGGGGGGGGGACTGGGAGAGGAAGCACTCTTTACCCATTTGAGATTTTCCCCACCCCAGGGTTTCCCAGAAAACCTTGAAAAACATTTTCTAGATTTTATTTTATTTTATTAACTAGAATTGTTTTTAAGACAAACCAAGGCTGACCATCCGTAATCTAAACATAGCACTACAAACATTGTGCCACACTGGCTGTTCCTGGGGTGCGGGGGGTGGGGGAGTTATGCTTCTATATATATCTACCTATCTACCTATCTACCAATATTAAATGGGCAACATCCAGGCTAAGTGAGTCATGATTAGGTCCAACTGACATTAATGGGACTTAAGTTAGCCATGTGTCATGTCTAAATTATCTCATTTATTTCAGTGGCTGAGTGTGCATGGATAGATTGAGAAATATACATATCTCCATCTATCCACACATATGCACCATTTTAATGAGGAATAGTTTGATAATAAGAAAACTTGGGGGTGGGGGACAGCATTGACTAGTTAGTTATTGAAACAGCTGAGACAAGTTAGACATGACCCATGACTCCTATTAATGTCAGTGGGACTTAATTGTGACTAACTTGATCTGGATGTTTCCCAACAACTATTGTGAAAACCCCTGAAGGTTGGCTGATATTATCTAGACAGAAATATTCTCTAACAGAAGCAATGTGGCCATGTTCTCTATATTTAATAGTTTTGATTTTTAACATTTTCCTATGAACCGTCATCATTACAGAAGAAGATCACATAATAGAAAGGTTCAGTGACTAATATGGAGGATAAACCTCCTTACTTTCCCATTAAAAACCTCCATAAGAACTTTTCCAATTACTCATGGGGGGGGGGCTTCCTAAGTTCAAACCCTTACCTACCACCTATTAAAGTAAAGTTGTGCCGTCGAGTTGGTGTCGACTCCTGGCGAGCACAGAGCCATGTGGTTTTCATTGGTAGAATACAGGAGGAGTTTATGATTGCCATCTCCCATGCAGTATGAGATTATGCCTTTCAGCACCTTCCTATATCCCTGCTGCCCGATATAGGAGTTTCACACATTCTGGGAAACACACCAGCAGGGATTAGAACCAACAGCCTCCTGTTCTCTAGGCAGGTTACTTCCCCACTGCGCCATTAGGTAGCACCTATTGCAGAGCCACAGTTGCAGCCTTGGGGGAAACGGTTGCAAACTCCAATTCCCTTCTGATCAACAATTAACCCCTAAATAAGCTCCAAGCATGACATGATGCAGAAAGTGGTCCTAGAATCCATTGCTCTGCTCTCAGAAGATTACTGGGCCTTTTGATCTGTGGAGTCAAAATTTCATAGTACATTTTCATGTGTGCTCAGGCCAAATTCTTCCTTTAACATTTACAAGTTGCCTACATGTTTTTCAGTGCTTATAATAACAACCTTCCCATGCCCTCATACCAAACACAACTAGGAGAAGCAGATCATTTTTCTCAGTAATGTCACATTGTCCCAAGGGTGTCCCCTGCTGGCTACATCCAATTTGCAACTTGTTTGCCTCCTTGAACGCTTACTATATTTGAGAAAACTTGGTTGCAGCTTTAAATTTTCTAATCCTACTGTGAAATTTGTTACTTTCTTTAGAAGCTGAGAGAGAGAGAGAGAGAGGGAGAGAGAGAGAGAGATTTTCATTCCTCATTGAGGAACTGGGAATTTCTCTCCATTAGCAATTTCAGCTGTCACCTGAAGGGAAGCTTGCTGCTTGTTCTCTAATTCTGAAACTCATATTCCCATAAGTCTATAACTGAAAGAAAATGGTGTCTTGCCATGGACCTAAGAAATGTGGGTGTCTTTTTCTACAGTGAAAGAGCAAGGAACTACTTTCAGGAAACTAATTTCTGATGACACTGCTACCATGCAGGGGTGTAGCTGTAATTGAGCGAATGGGTTCAAAGAACCGGGGGGGGGGGCAGCTCCACCCCTTCCTATTTTCATCATCTCCCTCACTCCAAGGGGCCAGAGGGGAGAGGGGTGAACACGGACCCCCTCTCCCCTAGCTACACCCTGCTACCTACCATGTGTTTATAGGAATTCCACACTAAGGATTATTTCATGATCTATATTTCAGGCTTATTCCCTAATTCAGAGAATGGCAGCCACTGGAGAATCAAAGCCCAGAAGGGAAGAGAATGTGGCTGCCATGTAGAAAGGGATAAGTGGTGGTGGGTATGTATACTAGAAGAAGAGGAGAGAAAGTGGGAAGATCAACGTTGGACATACTGAGCTTGAGACAGTGATGAAACATCCAAGCAGAAATGTCAGCCAGGACAAGTGAGGTTGGAAGGATGGAGTGGAAAGGGTCTGGGGTAGAAGAAAGGCTGGATGTCATCGGCATATATGTGGCATTGAAAGCCATGGGATTTGATGAGGTCTTCCAGGGACAATATGTAGGAGGAGAATAGCAAAGAAATTTTAAAAAGACCATGAGACACCATAACAGAGAGGGAGTTTACTAGAGTTAATGTGGATCAAGGCAGTTTAGTTAGTGTTGCTTAGTTAGGAAGATGACAGAGGAAGAGCAGGAGCTGATAGATTTAAAATCTGCATATTGTCTTTCCTTCATCAGGTGGTATAAAAATGTGTCCATGCCAAAAGTAACATATATTGCAAGGAATTTCTTCATTGAGTTTCCATTTCAAAACGACTGGGTCTTTAGAAAGCTAGTTATTATTCCTAAGGCTAATTGAGATTGCATTTGCGGCTTCAAAATGGATTTTTTAAAAAGTAGTACAGTGGATTGACAGGAAAGCAGCTGCACTGCCACAAATGAGAGTGAAAATTAATAAGAGACCAAGGCAAAAGAAAGACTATTGGTTTTGCACAACCACAGCAAATTGGCTGGATTTAGAAGAACACACTTTGATCTTTCCTAGACTAATTACTGCTCCATGTTTGAAGGTTTTGTGCATTCATTGCCCTTCATAGAAAAATGAAACTACTCTAAAGCACGGCTACAATACAAATGAAAAGGTGGCATCCAACAAATAAAGTGTGGCCGAGGTCACCCAGCACAATAACTGTATAATGCAATTTTAAAATACCCTGTATATACAAACAATGATATATTTACAGCCCTTTTGAATAAAGAATTGACATTAAATGGTGTGAGAGTATTCTGAGGTAATGTGAACAAAATTGCATGTAAGAAGACTGAAGGAAGAACAATTTGAAGTCGGAATATGATGGTGGTTGAAACAATATCTCAGACTGGACATGAAGTCTCATACAAGGTGTGTGCATGGAACCAGTTATCCCTGGGTGGCTCGGGCTCCGGCTTGATTGAGCCAAGCAGGCTCACGGGCTGGCCTGGGGGTTTATTTGTAAAGGGGAATCCAGCTAAGATTGCCCATTACAAGAACAGGGGATTCCTTATTCTAAGAAGAATGAGTGACAAAAGGCTTTCTAAAACCTTCAAATGAAGCCTCGGGGGTGGTGAAGGTGGCTGCTACAGTGGCTGCTTTGGCAGCTGAGACATTGGAGGTGGCAGCGGTGGGGGGGTGGAGGCCACCTCCAAACACCCTGCCAGCCTCCCAAATGACAGTTTGGGCCAACTGCAACCTGGTTCGGGCCTCTGCACTTGTGCAAAAATCAACCAGAGATGGGGAAATCCTGTTTTCCACTGGCAGATTACCGGAGAGACGGGGTAGGCATTTGCCTACAGCGGCAGAATTTGAGGAGCGACAATTTGCTGCTCCTCAAATTAGAGGGGCAGCAGTGGCTGCTGCAAATGTGAGGGCGGGAGAAAGTCCCCCCTTTTATGTTAAAAAGAATGCCGCTGTGCAGCGGCAGCAGTAGCTGCGGGGAGGGATGAGGAGGGGAGAGTTCTCCTTTATGTAAATGTTTTCCTTGACTCAGGAAGCATGGGAAGGAGTCCTGTGGTAGTGGATACAGGGAGGGTGGGGGGCAACGAGGTCCCCCTTTTACCGGGGGGGGGGGTGGCAAACTCCTTCCAGCTCCCCTCCCTCCTTCCAAGTGACTGCACAGGACTCTCACCTCTCTGCTTCCTCCACACAGAGGTAGTCTGGAAATGGGCTGAACAGCAGAGAGGCCCGTGGAGTCACTGGGAAGGAGGGAGGGGAGCTGGAAGGAGCTCGCCACCACCCATCCCAGTAAAAGAGAGAACTCTTACTTCCTCGCTCCCCACCCTCCCTGCAGCTGCCACACCGCCATGCCCCCTCCCCCCTCCCTGGGTCAAAGTAAAGGGGAACTCTCCCCTCCTCGCTCCCCCATCCTCCCCACAAGTATTGCCGCCCTCCCACAGCAGCGGCTTTTAAAAAAACATAAATGGGGGGGGGCTTTCTCCCTGCCCTGCACCCTCGCTGCAGCCACGCCCCATCCCACTGCCGGCAGCGGCGGTCTTTACAGGGCAAAGGGGGAAAGCTTCCCCCCGTCCCTCCTTCCTGCTTAAAAAAAAAAAAAAGGTAAAAGGCCGACAAAAGCCCTTTTGCCTATGGGCGGCAAAATGGTTAATTTGCCCCTGCTGGTTTCATTTGGAAGTGTGTACCTGAGCCTCAGGGCAGCTCTAGAAAAGACCTGGTTTGGGGTCATTACCAAGAGGCTTTCAGACATGCTTTTAATTCAAATCCACTCTGGATTAGAGTGTGCCAGTTCACATATTAGTTTTGTTTACCTTGAGGTCCCTGCAGGCTATCAGGGACAAGTACACACCCGATTCTGCTTTTCCCCAAATTACTGTTAAGAATTACTGCGCATTCTTGCTTGGCCCGAATTATGTCCATGGTAAAAAATCCTCTGTTTGCAGCAGCTTTTTCTTGAAAAGCTGAGCTTTCTGGTATTCCCTGCTGCTTGTGTGGAGTGGCCATTGGCAGTAATGTGACTTTTTTCAAAACACAATGAAGGGGAGTTTGACAGCTGTGTTGTCTGCTCTGAGTGATTTGCAATTGCAAGCACTTCTGGCAGGGGGACGCTGGGGGTGGGGGACACAGAGTTCAGTTCGGGTGCCAGGTATCATTACTTCCCATCTCCCAAGCACTGAGCAAAACACCATATGAATCTAACTGAAAGCCAAGCAAGGGGACTGGGAAGGGGGGAAACGGCCCCCCTCCCTCCTCAGAGGATCCGCTGCTGCCACTATGGAACAAGAGGAAGAGGGGAGGAGCATGCAAGATGCTGGTTCTGCATAAAGGGGGGGGGGAACAGCCCCCCTCCTTCCTTAGAGTGGAAGAGCATGCAAGATGTTGGTTCTGCATCACTAGGCAGTGTGCATCACTGGGGGGGGGGGAAGGTGGGTTGAATTGGAGACATGCAAGTTTTCTGCAAAAAATTCAGTGGGGGAGCAACTGCTTCTTCCCACTAAAGTCTCTGAGCTCTTAATAATAGATCTTTGTCCAGCCGGGACGCATGCCTATGCCGGCTTTTCAACTCACAAGCAAAAAGTTCCTTCATGAAGCTTCCTCCTCCTCCTCCTCCTCCTCCTCTCCCCAGCCTCATTCTGTTCCCCTTGCAATAGCACAGGTAGAGAGAGGCAGAAAGAGAGAAAGCTGCACAAAAGCTTCAGTGAATTTCAGCAGCCCCTTCTCTCCATGACAAGCCACCTGGGATAACTGTTTCTTAATCCTCAATTTCCTCTGCACACTCTCCCTCTTGCTCCCTCTGTCAAACTAACAACAAAAAGGTATCTCGCCTGTGATTGGCTGGAGAAAAAAACTCCAAAGCCAACTGTAGGAACTCACATACTAAAAAGATTGCAGCAATTGCGGAGAGGAGCCAGCCCCATGTTGGCTGTCTCATTTAATCCCCAAAGTAAACATCTTGCGAATCTGCTGCAAAGTAGATCCGTTCTTCAGATACCCAGAGACATAAAGCCACGTGTGAAAAACCTCCAAGTGAGCTGGTGGCAACCACAACCCAACCTCGCCCGATTATCTTAAAAAGTGCTGGGGTTCATGAAGAAGAAGGCACTTTCTTAAATACCCTGGGTCCAAGCCATTCATGGCTTTATAGGTAATGACAAGCACATTGTATTTTGCCTGAAAACTAATTGTTAAATTGTTAAAATAGGGGTGATGTGGTTGCTATGAGTGGCCCCAGAGATCAACCAGGCTGCCATATCAGGTGCAGTTTCTGAACTATGTACAAAATCAGCCCAATGTAGAGCCCATTGCAGTAGTCAAGCCTGTTATGTTACCAGCATGTGCACCACTGTTTTAAGGTCATTTGTGTAAAAAAAAAAAAAATGGATGTAGCTGGCATATCAGCCAAAGCCAGTATAAAGTACTCCTGACCATTGCCTCAACCACAGCTATCAGGCAGAGATTTGGAACCAGAAGTACTCCAAAGCTACATATCTGATCTTTCTGGGTGAGTGCAACCCCACCCCAGAACAGGCAAATCTAAACCACTTCCTAAGTTATGGCCACTTCAAAGTCACTTCAAACTACACTCGTAGCATTGAGGAAAGCAGCCCCTCCCCTCTGCTCTCGGGTTTTGTTTTGAAACAAGTTCACATGGCATACGTTAGGGATGTGCGAACTGTTCCAGCGGTCCGGTCTGGGGGTTGGGGGTTGAACCGAAACACACACACACCCAGTTCCTTTGGACCAGAACCGGACCGCCAGGTCTGGTCCGGCCAGTCCACGAATTTTTTTTTACATTAAATAAAATAGGTACCTTTAGCCACTTCGGGGGGCTTGCTGAGGCCACGGGGGGTGGTCCACGCAGGTTCCCTCTCCCCCCGCCAGCCGTCCTGATCACCGCCGTGGCAGCTGCCATTTTGGCGGCTGCTGCACATGTGCCAATGCCCTCTGCGAGGCCATCCTCGTAGAGGGCATTGGTGTATGTGTGGCGGCCGCCAAAATGATGGCCGCCACGCTCATACAGAGGCCCTAAAGGGCCGGAAATGGTTATTTACCCGGCTGCAGCAGGCCGCGGCGGTGATCAGGATGGCCAGCGGGGGAAGAGGAAACCCACACGGACACACACACCCATGGCCTCAGCAAGCCCCCCCTCCGAAGGGGCTAAAGGTACCTATTGTTTTATTTAATGTTTAAAAAAAAATCACGGACCGGTCCAGGATCGGACCGGAACAGACCGGGGGGGGGGGTTCAATGGGGGCCGGATCAAACTGGCCCAGTTTGTTTCGAGGCCACTTCAGCCTCGAACCAAACTGGGCCAGTTGGTTCCGTGCACACCCCTAGCATGCGTCCATGTTTTCCTTCTAGCCAATTGGGGGGAAGAGCTTCCTAAAGAGCAAAATCTGCATTTCTAAAGAAAGCATCCCTCTTATCTTGCTAATGATTCTATGTCAGTGCCTCTCCCTATTTGTTCTGGAGTTTTCAGAAAAAGTAGCTTAAAACCAGCATTTTTAAAATCTGGAAATACATCGAGATAAGCTAGAATTCGCATCACAAAGCCTGATTTGTGTGTGGAGTGGCCCCAAGAATCTTGAAGGGACTTCGGGGTAAGTTTGGCTGGTGTGTGAATGCACACACTTTGTTCTGAAGGAGATTTGGGGTAGAAGTCCTGTGTGTAAAGCCTCCTGATGATCTCTCCCAGCAGCTTCATGTAGATGTTAAAAAGCATTGGAGTTAGAATGGAGCCCTGTGGGACTCCATATAATAGCTCTTGCTTTGAAGAGCAACAATTTCCTAGCAACAGCATCTGGAATCTACCCAAGAGGTAGGAGTGGAATCACTATAGGTCAGTGCCTCCCACCTCAGAAGAATACCATGGTCGATGCTATCAAAAGCCACTGAGAGATCCAAGAGGACCAACAGGGTCACACTCCCCCTGTCAATTCCCAATTGAAGATCATCCATCAGGCCGACCAAGGCAGCCTCCACCCAATAGCCTACCTGAAAACCAGTTTGAAATGGATGTAGATAATCAGTTTCCTCCCAGACTGCCTGGAGCTGGGAGGCCACCACCCAGATTTGACTGATGGAGTGTGCCGCTGGGGATGGCACCTTTAAAAGTGAGGAAAGCAGATTCTTACCTGTTCGTCCACAGCTCCATGCCGCTTCCTGCTGCAGCAAATAGCCACATGCTTAAAGGCCAGGTGCATGCCACAGCCAAGCCGTCATCATGCGAGGGCTGATGGCGGAACACCATTGGCATGTGCAGGCTCCAGGAGGTTGCATGGAGCCACAGTGGACCTGCTTTCCTCACTTTTAACGTTGCTGCTTGCCGCCATCCCTTGCGCCACACTCCACTGTGTTCGGCAGCCCCACAAATTGATACAACTTCAAATCAGGGCTCAAATCTCAATTCATACACATCCCTATCCTGCCCTCCCTCAGAGAGGCATTGATGATACTAACAAGAGCCTCTCCAATAATTTCCCTGCTAGGCTGTGTGAGCCATCTAGGGCAAGGGTCAAGAGAACAGGTGGTAAGGCAAACTTCTCCAAGAAGCTTTTCCACATCCTCGGGAGTCACAAATTGAAACTGATCCAACCTAACCATACAAGAGGAGTTGCCAGACACCTCCATAATGGCCTCTGCAATATCCATGGAATCCAGTTTGGCTCGTATCCAAGAGATTTTATCAGCAAAAAACTCAATAAAGGTGTCACAGTGGGTCACCCATGGCTCTAAATTCTTATTCAAGGGAGGAGGGGCACATACTAGTTCCCTCACAACCCTAGACAACTCTGCTGAGTGTGAGCTTGCAGATGCAATGCACACAGAAAAGAAATGCTTCTTTGCTGCACATATTGACTGAGCATAGATCTTCATATGCGCTCTGTGCTGTAGTCTGTTGGATCCAAATCAAGTCTTTCTCCACCTGCGCTCTAACTGCCTGTCTTGCTGCTTCAGCCCCCATAGTTCTTCAGTATACCAGAGGGCTAATTTAGAAGTGGATTGGGAGGGGCACCTAGGAGCAATCATGTCTACCACCCTAGTAAGTTCATTATTTCCAGTCTGAACCAAGGCATCAACAGGATCACTGGAGGAACCAACCTTAAAACTCTCCAAGGCTTCTTGGAATCCAATTGGATCCAATAACCTTCTCAGATGGACCATCCTAATAGATCCTTCACCCCTGCAGAGGTGGGTTGTGGTTGTCAGTCCAGCCTTAACCAGGTGGTGGTATATCCATGACAATGGGGCAATCTCAGGCATCCCCACCCACAGAACACCACCCTGACCAGAGCAGAAGACTAAATCAAGTGCGTGGCCAGCAATGTGCACCAGTCCTGAGACCACTTAGGACAGGCCCATAGTTGTCATTGCTGCTACAAACTCCTGAGCTGCTCCTGACAAAATGGTCCCAAAGTGAACAATGAAGTCCCCAACTACCATCTACCTGGGTGACTCCAATGCCAACTCTGCAACCAAGTCATCAGCTCAGTAAGGAATTCCATTGGGTAGCAGCGTGAATGGTACAGCAACAGAAGTCCCAATCCCAGGGAATTCAGGGTGGCCAGAACCTAAGGGGTATACCCGTGGGTCAAATGGGCTGTAAGCCAGAATTTGACTTTTAAAAAGCCAAATCTGGCCACCTAGCCAGGGATTGGTACTGTCCCTGACTCCCAGACATAGAAATACACATTCAATATAGGCTAATTCCCTGACAGGGATCCTGGTAAAGTACATATTATTCTTATGGACCACAGCCACTCCACCTCCCTGACCACGTCCTCTCATTTGCTCCACAACAGAGTACCCTGGCAGGAGAAGCTGGGACCAGACTGGCCCACTAGCCTCCCCTGACCAGGTCTTTGTGATACACACCACGTTAGCTCCATCATCCACTATCAAGTTGTGGATTGTTTCTATTTTATTTTGAACTGACCTGGCATTACAAAGAAGCAAAATGATGTTCTGTGGGTGATTGGTACTGCTCCCCAAGGAGCTGGCAGGAGCGCTTGAAGGGGTAACAGCTATTAAGTTTTTGATCTCCCTTTCCCTGTAATGGCCAGTTGCTCTGCCAACGCCACAACTCCTTCTGTTCCCCACCACCAGAATAGCCACCCCAGGGGCACCGAACACTACTTCCATCTCCCCATCTCCAGATAAGCCAAAACACATTTCATGTATCAGGCCCAAACTACATGCAACACAGGAAATATAACTGGTGGCAGCACATCCTACCCCAGCCCTCAGTCCCTCACCTGAAGGCCACCACCAAAAGGCAGCTCCCTTTGGTAGCTAGCTGCCTACAGGCAGCCCGTCATTGGCTACGCCTATCAGGGGCGTAACTATAATAGGGCAAGGGGAGACAGTTGTCTGGGGGCCCACTGCCTGGGGGGGTCCCCCAGAGGCAAGTCACATGACTGACTCCCCCAGCCATGCACATGCCCAAGCTTCCTTCAGTTATATCTATCCTCTGAAATTGATGTGAGTGTTAAGACCTGGAACTACCAGAACAGCATGTCTTTCTCTAGTACCATTAAATGACTTGCATCGTCCACAATTTCCAAAATCTGATGTTCTATGTTCTATTGTGGCACATAGGTGTTGAGGCTGAATAGTGAATATATATATATATATATATTCACTGAATATATATTTTACTATGCTTTTTGTTACCACTATTCAGCCTCATTTAAGATTTCCTTACTTCATGAGCTGAGCTTCAGTGGCAGGGGGGCCCATTTTAAAATCTTGTCTCTGGGCCCACTCCAACCTTGCTACGCCGCTGACACCTATGGTACAGCCTCTGCTTTTAAAGCAATAATGGCTGCAGTAGTCCTTCCCCTCGAACCAACAGACACAGCTGAGAAGGTTTCTGCAATCAGCCGGGAGAGGGGAGAGGCCACAGACCAGGGCAGCTAGAAATGGCAGAACAGAGTCTGTGTTGCCAACAGATCTCACAGTTTTCTTGATGTTCCAGTGGGAGGCTTTTCAGACAGCAGGCTTTACCATGGGTTTACTGCAAGGCTTTATTGCTGTAAACGGGGCATAATGGATACTAACTCAGATGCAAAAAGAGGCGTTTTTAAAAAACCTCGGACTAGGTTCCAATATGGAGGAGGAAACCCGAATCATGTGTGAAGTGCTCTCTGAAATAACGCATGGACTTCAGGGTAAATCTGCCTGATATGTGAACACCCACACCACCTCCCAAAGTAAAGTTGTGGTAAAATCGCCATCTAGACTTGCTGCACAGATATGTGAACACCCACACCACCTCCCAAAGTAAAGTTGTGGTAAAATCGCCATCTAGACTTGCTGCACAGAGGGAACTTCAGTAAGGGTGAAAAATATTTGTAAAATATACCTTACATTAATCTTACTATTAATGTTCTTCCACCAAGACACCCCAACTGCAAGCACATGCTGGGTATATTATTTATTATTTATTATATTTATTTATTGCATTTTTATACCGCCCCTACCAATTTGGCCCAGGGCGGTTTACAAACAAAACAAAAACAGTCAAAATCAGTCAACAACAAAAACAAAAATCCTAAAATACCATAAAACAATCAGTTAAAAAACAATTTTAAAACCCTAAAAAAAAAACCAGTACATTTTTAAAAAACCCCAAAAAAACCTTACAACAATTTAAAAATCCTGGAAGGCCAGGCCAAACAGATAAGTCTTATATAAAAGGGTCACTGTAATACTCACGCCTAATAAAGAGGGGGAAATGCATATGTGCTATTAAGTGAAATGTTGTGCAGGTACTTATTTCCCCATAAGTACACAGGTCAGGAAGCTAGGAAAAATGTAATGTGTGAAGCAGCCCTAAGAGTTCAAGGACACTCTATATATTCTGTGTGTGCTCTTTCTAGACTGTGGTGTCTTAGGTACAATTCTTATCCTTTATGATAAAATACTTAATGTGATGAGAGAAACTAGGTTAAATCTGAGTAGGAGATCATGTTTTGTTTTGTTTTTTAATCAAGGTTTCCCCCCTTAACACCTAAATGTTGAATAACAATGTGAAAACTCCCTGGTTTTGTTATATGCGGCTGACCTTCCTCCCTCAATAGAAGATGACATTTTATAACAGTATCAGCTCGAGAATGAGTTTTGACTTGCGACCTCTCAGCCAATAAGGTGCCACTTGCAGATTATCCACCCAATGGGGAGAACCTATTTGAAGTGGGCCTCCCTTAAATGAAACTTGAATGAAATTCAGAGGTCTCCAGAATGTGCAAACTAAATCCAATTATTTGAATTAGTCTATCAGTTATGAAGTTTGTATACCTGGGTGGGCAACTAGAAAAAGTATATCAAAGCAAGGTATTGTTTAATAAGAATGTGAATATGTTCTTAATGCCTGGCTATAATTTGGCTCAGACATTTTAAAACCAAATAAAATGTGAAACCCATATCAGGTACAGTATAATTGTATTTCTTTCATTTATATCCTATTTTTCTTTGCCGTGCACACTGGGAGGTCTTCTCTCCAAGCATTGAACAGGCTTAGACCTACTTAGCTTCCAACAAAATCTCCATATCCTCATGTTATACTGCAGATACCTTTCTCATTTTCAGCATATCTCAGATGTATTTCAATACTGGGTCTTCTTCAGTGACACTTTCAAACTTAGTTCCATTCCCACTCAGATCAGTTTCCTTCTCGGGCAAAATTGTTTAAATAATTCTCTGTAGAACTGAGTAACAAGCCTCTTACTAATGTGTCATCCTCATTTAAAGGATAACACCTACTAAGCAAAAAACAAACAAAAAACCCAGGAACCTGCAGGAAATTATTGAAGTGTACACATATTATAAAAACATTTCAATCAAAACAATAAAAATACAACAATTACAAAATGGTAACGATTACAATAGTAGGAAAACCTAAAAAGATCAGCAGTGTTAAAGAGATGTAAAAACAGACTTGACTTAGCCTGGGCAAATAAAAAGGTCTGGCACCAAAAAGCCATAAGATTTGGTGACAGGAGAATCACTCTGGTGAGAAAATTCCAAAGATAGAGAGCACTGAGAAACCTTTTCCCAGGTTGCCATCTGGCCTCTGAAGGCAGGGACACATGCACAAGGGGGACTTCAGAACATGGTCTTGACATTTGAGCATATTCACATAGCAGTCCTTTAGATATTCAGATCCTAAGCCATCTAGGACTTGAAAGGGTTTAAAAAGCACTTTGGATTGAATACAGGAGCTGATGCAAACTTGACTAGCTATCTTAATTCTGCCACATGGAACAATTACATTTTTTGTAATTGTCCTTTTTTAAAACAGCAGATAAATAATAAAAATATTAAAATTATTTGCATAAGCCACCAACTGTGTTCAGATTCATTGTACAACTTGCTCAATTTACCCAGTTGCTTAGTTTGGTTTGTGAAACTTTTTGCGGAATCTGAAATGCTCTGCTATTTTATATGTATATGTGTTTGGGAAATGGCAGTCAGCCAGAAACTGGGTGATATAGGTTGGGTGACATAGGCAGGTATATTCCATGATTCTGTTTTAGGCAGGTGTATTATATAAGTGCACCACATACAAAAACTAGCATTAAATGGGAAACTCTGTAGCATGAAATGTGTGTGTGTGTGTGTGTGTGTGTGTGTGTGTGTGATATTTAACCCAGCCTTTGTCTCAAAGCAAGCCCAAGTGGGAGGAAGAAAAATGCTGAATCATTCTTTTTCTTGCTTTCACCCGCAAAGGCTGTTCCTTTAAACTTAAACTGTTTCTTCAGTAGTGTAATTGTTGCCACCACATCCTAATTACAGAGCTTAACTCCACCTGAATTTGGGTGAATGTCCAGGGTGGCTCTCTTTCTCTTTACTAGTGGAAAAGTACAAAAACTCTCCACATGTAGCTTATACGTGGTGAGAAAATTTTGGTAATTTTGGAGTTGCTGAGCAAACAAAATTGAGATGGGTGTTGACCAGAGTAAACCCATTTTTAGCCCTCCTTCCGTGAGTTAAAAATCCGCTCAGAGACTTATCAAAATTGCAAGAAAAAGAAGAAAAATAAACTTTATTCAAAATACTACATTCTGCTTCAGTCTGAGGCTCTCAGCTTTTAGCTACAGGTAAAATAAACACTCAGTAGTTACAAGAATGCTTCAAAAAGCACCCCACTTGCAAGGAACAGGGATAGCGGAACCTTTAAAAGCAGCTTTAAACATTACAGAGACTTTTGCAGCGCCCTGGATGGATAGTTAGGTACAGACTCAGCATTTCTTAGCTTGTTATGTTACAGATAAAACACAATAGAACAGTTGTAAGGATTTGCAAAGCACACAAAAGGAAAATAGGTTCCTGAAATGAACTTTGGGGCTGCCAGCAGTCACATTTACCATAGAGTCCAGGGGAAAAAGAATCCTAGCAGCAGGCAGGTCCCCAATGTGCCGCACTGCTTGTGTGGTGCATTGTGGAATTCCTGGAGGCTGGATGTCCTTTCCTCACCTCCAGATTGACGCACCACTCACTGCAACACCAATCATATGGGCATGTGATCGAGGGTGCCTGGCAGTAACGAAGGTCATGTGGGAGGAGGTAGGTGGGATCCTGCTTTCCCCAACCCTAGTCCCTGCAATTGTGTGAATGATCTTAAGATCTGTCAAAGAGGCTCTGCTTTACATGCCAACACCTTAGGAACACCAATTGTTGTGTACGCAGGACAGGACCTTCTCAGTGGTTGCCCCAGGCTATGGAATTCCCTCCCTGGGGAGATCCATTCCCTCACCTCCTTCCTGACCTTCAGCAGGCAACTGAAAATAGGTGTGCTTCTGAGGAATGAGGAAAATCAGCAGCATATTGTTTTAGTATATTGTAAACCACCTTGAAGCTGTATTAGAGAAAGGTGTAGCATAAAAATAAAGTATAAAATAAATAAATAAAACCAAGTGAAATGAGAGTTTATCTGCTGCATTACTCTACTGATGTACATTATGTAGTAGCAATACAACATAACTGCCAAAAGAACCAGGCTATTTCTAGAACATATGTATTTAACCTTGGCATTATCTACCATTCAAAGCACAAATACAAAGCAACAGACTTACATTTGGATTTTCATTGTTAAGGATATCTTAAACCTCTTCATTTCACAACTGACAGTGAAAACATCATGCTGTGGTTCACAGCCTTTTTACCATTAACTCATTCACATTGCAATGCTTAGCATAATCTGCTTAGTAGAAATCCTACATTTGTGATTTAAATTTCTTACATGATTTATAATTGGCAATGCCACTTGATCCTCCTCGCACTGACTTACATTTTGTTCACCAGACAATTAATGTAAATCACATTTAGATATAAACTTTGAAAAAAGAAGTAACGTTTTTACCAAAATAAAAAAAATTGCAAAAAAGACGAGTTTTATTTGTTTAATTCCAGGTAGACAGCCTGTCTCAAGAAAGAATGCAGAATACCTCGTATACACAGTGGCCACATTCACATGTAATGTGAAACTGGAGGTTAGCCAGACCTGTGTTTAATTTTTCAAACCATGAATCGCATTGCAGACATTTGTCCAACTGCGGGCCAGCAGCCTCCGTTTTCAGGGCAGGGGAGTCCCAGGACAGATCTTTACTCTCTTTTGGACCAGCATTGTGCCATATGCAGCTATGCAGCTCTGCCAATGCTGGGGATCATGGGAGAGGGGAGCCCCGATTGCCAGTGACCACAGGAGAGTGGCGTTGCCATTCCGGACAAAAACAAAGATGATATGTTCAAGTGGGAGGACTTGCTGGCAGAAGACACACTTTGACAGCTTCTTTGTGGCAGTTGCCAAGACAGGGAAGGTGTTACCAAGGTACCCATCCCTGCGGCTTGCAACCAGAATTCCTGGTTGGGGCTGTCTGTAGAAAGGCTGGGGATGGTGGGAGTTGTAGTTCAAAAACAGCTGGAGGACTAAGGTTCCCCACTCCTGCTGTAGAGGGTATGGAGGGTGGAGTCAGAAAGAAAAAGGATGGAAAGGGGAAAGGGGAAGAGAATGGAGTTGCTTCTGAATAAAGCCTTAGTTAAACCAGCATATTTCTTCGTATTAACAAGGGAAGCCGTTATTAAAAAAATGTTGGCTGCACTCCATACAAAAAGTCGTTCTGGCAAAGTGGTTTCCTAAAAGGCAATACTCAGGTTCATTTGCAAAAGACCTGTAGCAAGCCAAAGGAAATGCCCCTTTGCTGATTGCATTATGGCACAAGCAGGAAAAATGCAGAACAGTCCAGCCTGAGAGTTGCAAAAAGGAACAAAAGAGAAAGGAATGCAAGCTTTCTTCCTTTGAGTTTGAGAAGATTCTTCAGAGCTAAGCTGAACTCCCCATCCAGAGAACTGAGCAAGAGAACTATGCCAGAGGGTGTGATGCTCCCTCCTCCCCGCTCTTTGTCCAGGTGATTGTTTCAGCCATCTGCCTTTGCCAAGGGGCATACAGGAAGACATAACCTAATCAATAACTAATATTTACACCTTATCAGGAGCAGTAACTCCTGAAGTCATCAGGAAACTCCTAAAGGAGACCATCTGCTGGTTTCCACCTAGCCTCAGGGGATGCTTTTGTCTATAAGAACCCCCCTCAAACATGGTATCATGCTTTAGTATTTGCTTTTGTTTTTTGCATCTGCCACCATGCTGTTTCCACCTACCCCTCTTGCAAGTCCATTTTGTAGAAAATAAAGATGCAAAAATATTATGGGACTTCTGACTACAAACAGACAAACATCTGCCACACAATACAACTGATATAACTGTAGTCGAGAAGAAGAAAAAACAAGTTAAAATAATTGACATAGCAATACCAGGGGATAGCAGAATATAAGAAGAGGAGAGCTGGTCTTGTGGTAGCAAGCATGACTTGTCCCCTTAGCTAAGCAGGGTCTGCCCTGGTTGCATCTGAATGGGAGATTTGATGTGTGAGCACTGCAAGATATTCCCCTCAGGGGATGAAGCCGCTCTAGGAAGCACAGAAGGTTTCAAGTTCCCTCCCTGGCTTCTCCAAGATAGGGCTGAGAGAGATTCCTGCCTGCAACCTTGGAGAAGCCGCTGCCAGTCTGTGAAGACAATACAGAGCTAGATAGACCAATGGTCTGACTCAGTATATGGCAGTTTCCTATGTTCCTAAGAAAAAGAAATAGAAAAAATCACAAAATACAAAGATCTACAAATTGAAATTGAAAGGCTGTGGCAGAAGAAGACCAAAATAATCCCAGTGGTAATTGGAGCCATAGGTGCAATTCCAAAACAACTTGAAGAGCACCTCAGCACCATAGGGGCCACAGAAATCACCATCAGCCAATTACAAAAAGCAACTTTACTGGGAACAACATATATTCTGCGACGATATCTATAATAACAGCAGCAACATTGATAATAAAATTCAGCCAACCCAGGTCCTTGGGAAGGACTCGATGTCTGGATAAAACAAACCAGTCAATAACACCTGTCTGACTCTGTAAATAAATAAATAAATAAATAATGAATACATCCTATGATAGACAAACAATTCAGTCTTGGATGGTTCTTTTTATCTCAGCCTTAAAAAAATCTTTTTAATATTCTGTTTCTAAAAGGGATACTTAGTTTTAACTAGATTGCAATCCAAGTTTAAAAGAGCTGGAATAGATTTTCTTGGATGAGTAAATAGTAGTTATTGAGAGCAATGTCTGTAGACACTTTAAAGATTCAGGAGCTGGAAGGACTTGTCTCTTTACATTTAATACACAAAAGGCTCATCTCTTTAAAGACGGCAGCAGTGTAAGTGTGATGCAGGCAGAGCAACTGGTGTCGTTTGAGTATGGCAGAAAAGAAAGGAGAGCTGGTCTTGTGGTAGCAAGCATGACTTGTTCCCTTAGCTAAGCAGGGTCCACACTGCTTGCATTCGAACGGGGGACTTGATATGTGAGCACAGTAAGATATTCCCCTCAGGGGGTGGAGCTGCTCTGGGAAGAGCATCTAGGTTCCAGCTTCCCTCCCTGGCATCTCCAAGATAGGGCTGAGAAAGACTCCTGCCTGCAACCTTGGAGAAGCTGCTGCCAATCTGTGTAGAAAATAATGAGCTAGATAGACCAATGGTCTGACACAATATATGGCAGCTTCCTATGTTCCTATCTTCCTAGGAGAGGAGCAGCACCAGTTTCCAAAACTGGCAAACAAAGTAAAGTCAAACTAAAAGGGGGCTAAAGCAACTATATACGAAAGCACTCCAGAAAGATCGTTATAAGAACTAGATCAGGCCCAAGGCCCATCTAGTCTAGCATCCTGTTTCACACAGTGGCCCACCAGATGCCCCTGGAAGCCACAGGCAGGAGTTGACGGCATGCCCCTTCCTAATTACCCCCTTCCTAATTATTCCTAGCATGGAATTGGCCTTTTGCTTAGGTGCCGCACATTGCAACATTTTCAACGAGCTGTCGACCATGACCCCAAGATCCCTCTCCTTGTCAATCTCTGACAGCTCAGATCCCATCAGCGTATACTTAAGGCTGGGGTTTTTCATCTCAGTGTGCATCACTTTACACTTGCCAACACTGAACCGCATTTGTCACTTTGTCGCCCACTCACCCAGTTTTGAGAGATCCTTTTGGAGCTCCTCACAATCCATTTTAGATTTTACTACCCAAAAGAATCTGGTATCATCTGCAAATTTGGCCACCTCACTGCTTACCCCTACTTCTAGATCATTTATGAATAAATTAAAAAGCACCGGTTCCAGTACAGATCCCTGGGGGACCCCACTTCTTACTTCCCTCCATTGTGAAAATTCTCCATTTATACCTACCCTCTGTTTCCTGTCTTTCAACCAGTTAGCAATCCATACATGTACTTGTGCCCTTTTCCCATGACCGCTAAGTTCCCTCAGGAGTCTTTGATGAGGAACCTTGTCGAAAGCTTTTTGGAAGTCCAGTTATACTGTGTCAACTGGATTACCTTGATCCACACACTTGTTGACATTCTCAAAGAACTCCAAACGGTTTGTGAGGAAAGTTTTACCTTTGCAGAAACAATGCTGGTTCTCCACCAGCAGGGCCTGTTCTTCTATGTGCTTTACAATTTTATCCTTAAGAATGCTTTCCATCAGTTTACCTGGAACAGATGTTAAGATAACCAGCCTGTAATTTCCCAGATTGCCCCTGGATCCCTTTTTGAAAATCGGTGTTACATTTGCTATTTTCCAGTCTTCTGGTACAGAGCCTGATTGTAGAGATAAGTTATATATTTTTGCAAGGAGGTCGGCAGTTTCACATTTGAGTTCTTTAAGGACTCTTGGATAGATGCCGTCTGGCCCTGGTGATGCCTTCTGGCCCTGGCAAAAAATCTTCAGTTTTTCCAGACAGTTAAGAACATCAACCCTTGTCACTTCTATCTGACCCGTTTCTTTAGCCTCCATCCCCGAAAAGCCTGGTACAAGAACAAGTATATGCTCAGTATCCTCTTCCATGAAGACAGATGCAAAGAACTCTTTTAGCTTCTCTACAACCTCCATGTCCTCCTTAATAATCCCTTTCACTCCCCCATTGACTAACAGTCCAACTGCCTCCCTTGCATGTTTCCTGCTGCTGATATATTTAAAGAAGTTTTTGTTATTCCCCTTGATGATTTTAGCTAAATGTTCCTCAAACTCTCTTTTCACTTCCCTTATTGTCACCTTGCATTTCTTTTGCTAGTTTATGTTCCTTTCTGTTCTCCTCATTTGGGCAGGCCTTCCAATTTCGGAAAGAAGTCTTCTACCCTTTTATGGCTTCCTTGACTTTACCTTTTAGCCATGCTGGCATCCTCCTGGACTTAGTGATACCTTTCCTCCTTTTTATTATACATTCTAACTGGGCTTCTAATATTGTGTTTTGAGTAAACTCCATGCATTATGGAGCAAAGTGACTCTCCTGATTTCCCTTTCAGTTTTCTTTTCACTATACTCCTCATTTTGGAGAAGTTTCCTCTTCTGAAATTCAAAGTGACTGTGTTAGACTTCCTTGGTGATTCTCTCCCTACATGTATACAGAATTTGATCGCACTATGGTCACTGTTCCCTAAAGGGTCGATGACACTGACATCACGCACCAGGTCCTGGGTGCCACTCAGGATTAAGTCCAAGGCCACCTTCTCTCTGGTTGGTTCCAAGACAAACTGTTCTAGGGCACAGTCATTCAGCGTATCTTGAAATCTGACCTCTTTATCATTACCTGACTGTGAATTTACACAGTCTATGTGTGGGTAATTGAAATCACCCATTATTACTTCCCTGCCTCTCCTTGATGCCTCTGATTTCCTTCTGCAACTCCCTGTCACTGTCAGTGTTTTGATCCGGAGGGTGATAGCACATCCCCAGCAGCACATTTCTTTTCAGACTTTGTATTGTCACCCACTAGGGATGTGCAGAACCGGCTTAATGTTCGAAGGTTCAACGTCGAGTCGGTTCAGTTCAAAGGCTTGAGATCAGACAGAACCACCCCGTTTAATCTGGCCTTAAGCTGACCCCTCCGACTGTTTGGGGTTCACAATTTTTAATTTTTTTTTTACCTTTAGCCCCCCCCCCAGGGGGCTTCCTCTAGGCTGTGGGGAGGTCTGTGAAGGTTCCCCCTCCTCCCACCGGCCTCGGTCATCACCGCCACGGCCCGTTTGGACACTTTTTTTGGCCCATGGTGGCCATTTTGTCAGCCGCTGCAGCGGCCATTTTTATTTTTTAAAAGATTTTTTTTAATCCACAATCCAAAATTAAAAATCCCACCCCCAGTTGAGGAGGAGTTGGCTGATGAGATTAGGGGCTCTGAACCATTCATTGAGGGCTCATCCCACGGGCCAGCCACTAACGACACTGCAGATTTGGAGTATAGTGTAACTCTTCAGTGGAAGAAACTGTCAATTCATTTCTCCTACATAAGAAGTTTTCTCCTGAATGGATTTTTGTTTTCCCTTTAATGCCACTGAATGCATGCTGTCAACTTGCATAGTACTGCTCAGGAATAAGTTACCAAGTTACCACAGTTGTGACTATTGCCTCCGCTTCCTCCATGATTGGGAATGACATCCGTCTCATTATAGGGATGTGCACGGAACGGGTTTGAAGAACCGGCGGTTCTGCTGGTTTGATGGCAATGTGGGTGCCGCTTACCCCTCCTGCCTCTTTCTCCCCGCCAGCATCCTTTTTTGGAAAGCTAATCGGGGCAGCAGCATACCTCCCTGCCACCCTGTTGGCCAGATATTAGCCAGAAGTCCCCAGCACGACTGCACGTGCCGGCACAGGTGCACGCATGCCGCAGGGACCTCCAGACATATCTGGCCAATGGGTCAACAGGGCGGCAGGGAGGTACTCTGCTGCCCCGATTAGCTTTCCAAAAAAAGGATGCCAGTGGGGGGAAAGCAGCGGGAAGGGTAAGTGCACCCTTCCCCGCTCTTAAAGCGGCACCCCTGCCACCTTTGAGCCTCCCCGCTGTGGTTCTGTGCACATCCTTATCTCATGACGTTATACAGGTTGCATGTGGGAAACACCATGATGTGATGTAGTGGTGCATGTTGGAGTTGTGTCACTGACTTATGGTAAACTTATGCTGGCCCTGTGTGATTTGCCTTGCTTCCCTGCAGTGATGCATGTTTATCAACCATAAGTCAGTGACATAACTCCATCATGCACCACTACATCACATTGTGATGTTTCTTACATAAACCTGTACATTATCATGAGACAGGGAAGAGAGCTGGTCTTGTGGTAGTGAGTATTGATTGCCCCCTTTGCTAAGCATGGCCTGCCATGGTTTGCATTTGGATGAGTGACTACATATTCCCTTTAGGGGATGGGGCCATGCTCAGTGGAAGAATGTCTGCATGCTTGCCTTCAGAAGGTCCCAGGTTCACTCCCTGGCATCTCCAGTTAGGGCTGGGAGAAACCTGTGCCTGCTAGGTAGGGCTGGGAGAAACTCATGTGTGAAACCATGGAGAGCCACAGCCAGGCAGTGTGGACAATACTGAGATGGATGGACCTATGGTCTGACTCATTACAAGGCAGCTTCCTATGTTTCTAGATATCATTCCCAGCCATGGAGACAGTGGAGGCAATGGTAGCAATTGTGGCAACTTCTTCCAGTTCCATGCAAGTTCCGTACTGGTGTTCAAAAACTTGCTGCCTTTCAAGATATAGATGAGAGCTTAATGGTTGTCTTCGTAGGTATTGAAAAGCGGTATATAAATATTTGTAGTAGGAGTCGTTTATCTTGTATCCTGCTTTGAGCTTTGGAAAAGTGGCATAAACACGTTTCAAGTACTGTAAATAAATTTGTTTTCAAACCTTTGCTGTACAGTACATTGGTTTAAAAACATGATGAAAGAGCACAAATATATTCATTGGGGCAGGAAGGGAAAAAAACCCTTCCCTATTCGTGCAAATAGATTTATTGCGTGTATTCACACACCTATCCTGGCAAACAAGAACAAGTGAGGCTTCAATAGAATCCATTCTTCTTATACATTCATTCCAGATGCTTGGGAGAGATGCACACTGAACATTCAAGCTTTTCAGCTGGGTGAATCACTTTTTCAAAAGCAGATATTCTGAATATTCTGAACCATGCCATTAACTTAGAATTCCTTATACAAAAAGTCTGTTCTCATATAAATGTAATAAGGTATGATCTGAATAGCCATGAAAGTTAAAGTAGATAGAGATTGAACATGAGGTCATGTTATACACAAAGTGACATTTTTCTGTAAATTCCAACATCAACTTTGAAAAGATTAATACAAATACCAGGAGACAGAAGGGTGACAGGATATGAACCAAGCAAACTGAATTGGAGCTGTTGGGATTACTAAAACTGGTGACAGGGAAGAAGAAATACAATGAGTATGTAAAGCAAAACAGAAGGATAAAGACAGTACATATAGAGGGATCAATTTTCCAAAGAACGTTGAAATTCTTTTACGGACAATATCAAGCCAGTAAATGAAATGAGACCAAAAAAGCAGAAAGCATCCAAAGTTGGATCTCTTGGATGGACAGAACTGCTGTGCTAAAAATGAGTGCCCCCCCCTCCATTCCCTCCCCCCTTGAATATAGTGACATTGGAAAAAATTGAATTTGATTCAGTCTCTTATAATGCAATATATATGGTGTGGCACCTTTTAATGTGATGGTTCTCTGCAGGGGGAGAGCAACTGTCCTTTTTCAGCCCCAGCACATAGACTCTCCAGTGGTGGTTGCTGGTGTCTACTGTCTATCTTAGTTTCTTTTTAGATCCTTTTGGACACTGCTTTGGAAACTTTGTTGAAAAGTGATACAGCATATTCCCTGCTAAGTAAGCAAAGAGGCACCTTTTTAAAGTAGTGATTCTCTTTACTTAGCAGGGGGAGAGCAAATCTATCTATCTATCTATCTGTAAACTGCTTTGGGAACTTCTGTTGAAAAGTGGTATATAAATATTTTTTGTATTATTTTTTATTAACATATTTTTATAACGCCCAAAACTTACATCTCTGGGCGGTTTACAACAAAACAAAAACATAAAGTAAAACATTAGTTAAAACAAAAACCAAAAGTGTAAACATTACAACAATTTAAAAAATTTTAAGGAATTTTTTTAAACAGCATTAAAACCAGTAAAACAATATTCATTAATTAAATATTCATCGTATTCATTGTATAAATATTTGTTGTGGTAGTACTACTACTGTAGCAGCCACCTAATCTTACTTATTTATTTATTATTCCTCTGTGTAAACTGCCCTGAGCCATTTCTGGAAGGGCGGTATAGAAATCAATCAATCAATCAATCAAATGGCGCAGCAGAGAAATGACTTGATTAACAAGCCAGAGGTTGCCAGTTCTAATCCCCACTGGTATGTTTCCCAGACTATGGGAAACACCTATATCTGGCAGCAGCAATACAGGCATCATCTCATACTGCACAGGAGATGGCAATGGTAAACCCCTCCTGTATTCTACCGAAGACAACCACAGGGCTCTGTGGTTGCCAGGAGTCGACACTGACTCGATGGCACACTACCTTTAGTACTACTGTACTAGATACTGCAGTAGTAAGAGCAAGCATTATGCAACAGTCAAAGAAGAATCTCACAAAGCATAATTAGGTTGCTTAGCCCTTGGCCACTGTGGCTGGGGTGATGGGCATGGTAGTTCAACAACATCTGGGGACCCAACTTTGAGAACCCCTGGGTTAGTTACTTACATATCTATCCCACCCTTCCTCCAAGGACCTCAGGGCTATATACATGGTCCCCAGTTCCATTTTATCCTCATAACAACACTGGGAGATAGATTTGGTGAAGACAGAGTGACTGGCCCAAGGTCACCCACTGGGCTTCAGAGCCAAATGGAGATTTGGACCCACATCTCCCCAGCCCTCGCCCAACATTCAAACCACTACACCACACTGGCTTTCCAAACAGACAGTCAAGTTGCATTCTAGCAGCTCTAAAATAGATGCTGGATTGAAAGCAGTTTGGTTATCTGGCTGATGCTCAGCTGAATAACAAGTTCAGAAGGCTGATGGGGATTCAGCAGCCTGTGGTGCGGTTGGGAGATGGACACTGAACAGGAGCATCTTCTGCAGGAACACATTCCTGAGGGCCACACTGTGTGAGAGGAGGGGATATCAAAACATTTCTCTATGAGCACTATTCAAAACTAAACTGTCAATTACAAAATCTGCAGCAAAGGTTCAAATCAGAAGAGAATATTCTACATCAGAAGAATCAGAAATATCAAGGCAATTAACTTAGTGTAAATTATTTTGGAGTTAGTGGCTTACATCCTAAAGGAGCACAAACAGTAATGAGTACTTGCAAGGACACACCAGGGGTCCGCATACAACTCCCACAATCCCTTCACGCCAGCACTGTTGCACAAGTGGGTGAAACATTCCTGTTCTGCCTGTGCACTGGAAGAAAAGAAACAGTGGCTGATGTGTTTCTTCTCTTCCAAAGCATGGGTGGAGCAGGGATGTTTCACCTACTTGTGCACACATGTAGAGGGACTAGGGAAATTGCAAGCAGAGTAGGGAGAGAGAGAGAAATTTCTCTCCCTCTCTCACAACCTAGAGCTAAAGGTCATCCCATGAAACTGATTGCCAGGAAGTTTAGAACTGACAAGAGGAAGTACTTCTTCACACAGCACTTAATTAATCTACTAGCCGACCCCGCACAGAGGATCTGTGCACTCTTCAGGGCTGGCAGTTACCTCTCCTCCCCAGGCTCTGGCCATCTCCGTGGCTGGGCCCAGGCTGAAGGGCCGAGTGCCACCTCTGCGGATGGGCCCACTGCCACCACCGCTTGCCTCCGCTGGCGGGCCAAGTGCCGCCTCCGTGGCTGGGCCCGCCACCAGGCCGAGAGCCTCTTCTGTGGATGGGCCCGCTGACGCGGCCGCTTTCCTCCACTGCCGGGTCCGCCACCCAGCCAATCAGCTGAGCGCTGGGATGCACATTCCAAGGCACACCCAGGAAAATTATTATAATAGATAGAATTCTCTGCCACAGGATGTTGTGAGGGCCACCAATTTGCATGGCTTCAAAAGGGACTTAGATGTGGTGTAGTGGTTAGAGTGCTGGACTAGGACCGGAGAGACCCGAGCTCAAATCCCCATTCAGCCATGATACTAGCTGGTGATACTAGAAGTGACTGACTCTGGGCCAGTCACTTCTCTCTCAGCCTAGCCTACTTCACAGGGCTGTTGTGAAAGAGAAATTTAAGTATGTAGTACACCGCTCTGGGCTCCTTGGAGGAAGTGCGGGATATAAATATAATAATAATAATAATAATAATAATAATAATAATAATAATACAAGTCTAGTCCAACTAGAAGCGGTTATTTAAAAAGAATGTACCAAATTTGGAAAGAGAAGCATCCAGACACAGAAATAACAGAACAAAGGGTAGCAGACCAGAGAAGATTTATAACAAGAAATAAAGTATTCACAGGAGTTGAGCTGGAAGAACTGCAAAGAGCAACACAGGCTCAAGATATGGAAGAAGAATTACCACCAATTGAAGAAGTTGCTCAGGCGCAGGTGGAGGAGGTGTTGGAAATAGAGGATGCCAATGTTGCTGAACTATTTCAAAATCAAAACCAGGCAACCTCCCATTTGCCTTCACATCAAAAACCCGAATGCTGTTTAACAGAAAAGCAACAAGAATTAAAGCAAAAAAATAACTGAGCACATGAACCAAACAATCACCAGGGTTCGACTTCCAGCTCTAAAAACAGTTGCCAAAAAAACAACTTGCTCAGGCATTAAAAGATGTCAATGCTGCACTTGCAGAAATAACAACCAATAATTTGCAAGAAACAAACCAACTAATGTACAGTACAGCAACAATAACAACACAAGAGCTCGGATATAAGACCAGTGGACCTGTAAAAAAAGAAAGCAGTACATCACCTAAGTAGAAGATTAGATTAGAAAATAAAATCTCCAGGCTTAGATCAGATGCTAGTAAATTGAAAGATATGAAAGACAAGAAGCTGAAAAATTAAAACACCAAACAGTATCTGATCCAAAAATACCACCTAGATTCAAGGAGAATTAGAGAAGTCCTGGAAATAATAAAGCAGCAAATAACAGCAGTGTCAAAGAAGATTAGCAGATATGAAGCCAGAATTACACAACACAGGCAGAATCTCCAATTCCAGTCGAATCAGAGACGTTTCTACCAAAGCATTGAAGGAGAAACTGCAAGAAACGTAGAAACACCAAATAAAGAAGAAACAGTGCAATTCTGAGGGAAATTATGGGACAATCCAATAGATTATAATAAAAAAGCAGGCTGGGTGAAAGAGGTCAAAAAATGTAACCAACAAATGCAAGACCTAATAATAACACCAGAATTAATAAGTGAAAGAGCAAAGAAAATTAAAAATTGGACTGCGCCAGGCGACGATGAACTGAATGGCTTTTGGCTTAAACACCTAACAAGCCTTCATAAACAACTATCAAAACAGTACAATCACATTTTGCAAGGCAGTGATATTGAACAATGGCTAACAACTGGGAAAACTCATCTCATCATGAAAGACCCAGCAAAAGGTGCAGTTCCAAGTAATTATAGACCGATAACCTGCCTGCCAACCATGTTGAAATTATTAACTGGAATAATAGCAGATGAAGTGATGCAACACTTATTAACTAACAAACAACTTCCAGTTGAACAGAAAAGAAATTGCCCGAACACCAGAGGCACAAAAGACCAGCTGCTGATTGACAAAATGATTTTAGAAAATTGCAAGAGAAGAAAAACAAATTTAAGTGTTGTATGGCTTGACTACAAGAAAGCCTTCAATTCATTGCCTCACACATGGATACTAAAATGTTTAGAAACAACTGGTGTCAGCAAAAACATTGAGATATTTATTTTTAAAAAGCAATGAGCATGGGGAGTACACAGTTAACAATCAATGACGAGACACTTGGACAGGTTAGCATTAGAAGACGCATTTTCCAAGGGGACTCACTATCCCCTCTGTTGTTTGTAATCACCATGACCCCACTTTCACAAAACTAAAGAAAACAGGCCTCGGATACCAAACATCTAAAACATCAAGTAAAATCAACCATCTGCTGTCCATGGACGATCTGAAGTTGTATGGAAAGTCCCTTGTCAGAAATTGAATCACTGCTAAACACTGTCCATATATTCAATAGCGATATAGCAATGGAGTTTGGACTAGACAAGTGTGCTGCATTAATAATAAACAGAGGGAAAAAAAGAAAAACAGAAGAAATAGAACTGCCCAATGGAAGCAAGATCAAGAACCTGGAAGAGAAAGAACATTACAAATACTTGGGCATTCTCCAGGCTGATAACATCGCACACGCTGAAGTTAAAAGAAAAATTGGAAGTGAATATATCAGGAGAGTTAGAAAAATCCTCAAGTCAAAACTCAATGGCGGGAACACCATACAAGCCATAAACATCTGGGCTATACCTGTTATCAGATACACTGCAGGAATAATAGACTGGACCCAGGCAGAGCTAGAGACGCTAGATCGTAAGACCAGGAAAATCATGACCATCAATCATGCTCTGCACCCCCGCAGTGATGTAGATAGGCTATACCTCCCTTGCAGCACAGGTGGAAGAGGAATGCTGCAAGTCCATCAAACAGCAGAGGAGGAGAAAAGAGGCCTTAAAGAATATATAAAGGACAGTGAAGAAGATGCACTTCAAATGGTCAATAACGAGAAACTATTCAACACCAATGAAAGAAAGCAGGCCTACAAGAAAGAACAAGTCAAGAACCAAGCAGAAAAATAAGCCCCTGCACGGTCAATATTTGCCCAATATAAGTGGAAAATCAGACATCACCAAGACCTGGTAATGGCTTAAGAATGGCAACTTGAAGAAAGAAACAGAGAGTTTAAAACTGGCTGCACAAGAACAGGCACTAAGAACAAATGCAATAAGAGCTAAAGTCGAATAATCCACAACAAACAGCAAGTGCCACCTTTGTAAAGAAGCAGATGAAACAGTGGACCACCTAATCAGCTGTTGTAAAAAGATCGCACAGACTGACTACAAACAAAGGCATGACAAGGTAGCAGTGATGATACACTGGAACATCTGCAAAAAATACAAGCTACCTGTAGCCAAAAATTGGTGGGACCATAAAATTGAAAAAGTTGAAGAAAATGAAGATGTAAAAATATTATGGGACTTCCGACTACAAACAGACAAACATCTGCCACACAATACACCAGATATAACTGTAGTCGAGAAGAAAGAAATACAAGTTAAAATAATCGACATAGCATTACCAGGGGATAGCAGAATAGAAGAAAAAGAAATTTTTAAAATCACCAAATACAAAGATCTACAAATTGAAATTGAAAGACTGTGGCAGAAAAAGACCAAAATAATCCCAGTGGTAATTGGCGCCCTAGGTGCAGTTCCAAAACACCTTGAAGAGCAGCTCAACACCACAGGGGCCACAGAAATCACCATCAGCCAATTACAAAAAGCAGCTTTACTGGGAACAGCCTATATTCTGCGACGATATCTATCATAACCGCAACAACATTGACAATAAAATTCATCCATCGCAGGTCCTTGGGAAGGACTCGATGTCTGGATAAAACAAACCAGCCAATAACACCTGTCTGACTGTGTAAACAAGAGATGATAATAATAGTCTTGATGGTTATAGACTACCTCCAGGTTCAGAGTCAGGATGCCTCTGAATACCAGTTGCAGGGGAGAAAAGCAGCAGAGAGGACATGTTTTCATCTCGCTTGCAACATTATTATGTTACAGGGTCATTGTGCATCTTCAGATTTGATCCCTAATCTCTCTCTCTCTCTCTCTCTCTCTCTCTCTCTCTCTCTCTCTCTCTCTCTCTCTCTCTCTCTCTCAAAGTTAGGTATGGTGGAAAGGCTTCCAAGTGTGAGGAGAGGAAAACCAGAATGAAGATACAAATCTTTAAATTCAAAACAAGAAATCTTTACTTTAAAACAGTTCTGTTCTAAACAGTAGTTCTTTTGGAAAATTTAGTACAAAGAAACAGCAACCATATGTACATAAGGAACAGATGGAATAGGAGAAAAACACATCCAATTTAACCTGCACCTAACACTGTGCCCTGGCTCAGTGCCCTTACCAGGAGTCTTCTTCAGGGGCATAGGGTCCATTGCACAAGGGGGTACAACTGCACCAAGGCCCAGAGGATCAAGGGACCCCACAAGGCTCTACAGAGCCATGGGCAGGGTGTGACATTGCCCCCCTAACATTTCTTTTCCCCTCCTCCAGCTGAGTGACCCCCAGTAATGGCCAATGACCTGTTTCTCTTTTTTCAGGCAGGAAGATGATGGCTGCTGAGAAAGGAAAGGGTTAAAACAACCCAGGGGTTGGTCCTCCTTCCTTGAGTTGTGCTCCTCCCCTGCTCGGCATTTCAATGCAGAGTTGGCAAGGGAACAGGAAGGAAGCATGATGGCCACAAGGAGAGCTGAAAAGGCAAGTCAAACCAACAAACCTTATCTGTTTTTTTTCTGTGAATGTGATTTCTTCCCTCGGAAGCCAATGTGTGTTTTTCTCCTTCCCACATTCATGGAGTGAGAGATCAAGAGAGAGAGATCCCATCACCAACTGAAAGCCTCCCTTGGTGTGTCTCTTCCCTATCCCCAAGCCCTTGTTTGTGCTTATGTGAGAGATTTTTAACTTTTAAAAATGATTTAAAATGTTTGGGTTCTTTCCAATAAGTCCTGACCCATGTGATCCTCCCCTCAGAACTTGTAATGAGTTGTTTTCCTCTGTGTGGAAAGGAAAGCAGAAAGTAAGAGAGAGAACGGGGAGGGGGGGAGTTTATTGGCTGGTCTGTAGTGGTGGTTGTTAAATATATATTCAATTGTTTTTCAACCAAATAAATTCTCAAAATGGTATACATAGCAGAGAGAGAGGTTTTTAAACTTTAAAAAAAAAAAAATCAAAGCAGCACAAAAAGGTGCCAAATGTAAGCCAAAACTATTCAAATACAAACTTGTAATAACCCCTCACTAGCCCAACAGAACACCTTCTTGTGAGGAAATTAGTCACTACAAAAAGTATTAAAAGCTTTAAAAATAACAAAAGGGAAGAAAAATGCTCTAACATAGATCATTTTCTGTTTCCCCCTGCCTTTTGGTTTATTAAGTGCTGGTTGTTGGTCTTAAAGACTGCTTGTAGCCTTGGTGTGTGAGAGGGAGTGAAGGAGGGGAGCACAAATGGGCAAATAGGGAAGGAACATTGCTAGGGGTTGTATGCTTGCATATATCAGGTCACAGTAGTAGGCATATGTTAAAAATGTTTCTGAGCTAGGGGAATATGTGTGCACAATATGTGTGTTTTCATCATGTCCTTGCAGTTTTGCTGCAAAATATATATATGGGGGGGGGGGGGGAATAAAGAAGACAGAGAACAAGGGATCTTCACTTTTTGTCCCTGGGCCCACTCCAACCTTGCTACGCCCCTGGTCATCTTATAATACTCTCCAATCACCTTCTGCAATGAGCGTGGTTTACTCAACCTCAGGTCATGCTCTTTCTATCCAGTACTGGTGGTTCATTTCCAGGCTGTTCTTTCAGCTGCTTTGAGAGTGATTTAGTTCTTCAGAGAGTTTCAGCTCAACTCTTCCAGAGATTTCTCAGCTCTAATTTCAGCAGCTATTCTCAGCTTTTCTCTCCTGGCTCTCGAAGACTCCAGCTTCAACTTCAACTCGAATTTGCACTAACATCAATTTCAACTGGAACTTGCACTCTTTGAATCCTTCACTTGAATTCTGCTGAAGGCAAGCCTCCTTTTATTGTCTATCCCCCACCTCCTAATTTTTCTAAACAAATCAATCAAAACAACTCAAGTTTCCTCTATTATTTTGAAATGGATCTAATCAAATCAAGCCTTCTCTTGCCTCCAAAATTTTCTTCTCCCTCCCAAACCAAACTATAGAACAGGAGTTGTGAAAGTTTTACCCCTGCACAGCATTTTTTTAAAACACAGAGCATAGGGAGTAAGCAAATACATATTCAATACAGAAATCTGTGTAGCACAAGAAGAGGAGATTTAGGCCTCATTCCTTCGCAGTCATTGAGAGAATGTTTTAAATTCAGTCAGTCATACAAGACACCTGAATCTCAAGACGTTTTACAGGGATTTTGAAGATATTTATCCAATCAAGAATAAACTCATTGTACTGTTTTCTTAGTTGACCAATGTAACCATTCTAGTTGCAGTATGTCTCTTTTTAATTACATGCTTGTTACTATGGCAACTATAAACAATCATTTTCAATTCTTAAGTCTTCAGAATAGCGATTTTCTTTCAGCAAAGCGTAGTAAAAATAATCCTTTTACAACCCTGGGCTTTTTCCACTCTGAATCGCTATTAATTATTATGCCATAGAATTAAATCCAGTTATAAGTCTATTGGAAGTACAAGAAACTGAGTAACTAAATACTGCACCCAAATGCAGGGTGGGGGTGATGACTGGTGAGCTATCCAAATTTTCTCCGCAGTTACTCTGGCAGGAATCTGCTGCCATCTTCAGGCTTTCAGCAACATCTAATCTTAACCTGATTTTCCTCATCATGTTACTTGAGGTCGACGAGCAAGTTTAGTTTTTCTTAATTTTTCAAATATTTGAAAAATACTTCACTTTGATAAAAAGAAAGAATAGCACAGTCATAACCCTTGATTTCCATCTTGTATGGAGAAAGAGAATGTATGCACAAGCAAATTCAGTTTCCATGAGACTGATTCACCAAGCAGTTCTGATTTCAGCTACCAGCAGCAATCCTCAGTGGATCTAAGTTGCTAATAGCATCTATTACAGATTTTTTTTTGGGGGGGGGACAGAGAGAGAGAGAGAGCGCACACATGTGAAATAGTCATTTGTTATAGCTACATATACTAAGTATTACATGACCAATTCTGCCACTTAAAGTAGCTGAATGCACTACCTTTTACGCTGGAATATGCTTGGGGGCACATTTAAATATTTTATAAAATATTTTTAGCAGAAATTCTGAATCAATCATCATATTTTAACTCAGGGATTCTCAAACTTGGGTCCTCAGGTGTTATTGGACTTCAACTCCCATAATCCCCAGCCTCAGTGGCCTTTGGTTGGGGATTATGGGAGTTGAAGTCCAATAACACCTGAGGACCCAAGTTTGAGAATCACTGTTTTAACTGTTATTGTTCTCAACAGGTTTTTAACACTCAATAATCAGCTCAATAATTGCAAAACAATGTGATGCCCAAGAAATGCAGATCTTTCTCAGATTCAAATTTACTATGATTCACATTTGCCATATATGATTATACAATAAAATGAATATTTAAAGTTGAAATCCTACAAACTGCAAACTGTTTTTACTTCCCATTTGCAAACACATTAAATAAAATTCTATTACATATATTTAATTCCTTGAACTTTCCTAGGGCTGCATTCAGACATCACACAAAACCAGAGTTACAGGTTACCAGCAAACCTGAAACTCCAGTTTTGTGCGATGTCTGATTGCATGCAGCCATAGCCTCGCAACCAAACCACAGGGTTGTTTACTTACCAAACTGGAATTTAGAGCTGGGATTACTCCTCAAGTTTCACCACTCTAAACCTCTGTTAGACTGGGCAGTCGTGTTGTCTGCATGCTTCTGCTGCTATAACTGTGGTTACAAGGTTATGCAACCAGTAAGAGGCCAGCTCGGAGCAGCACCTACAGCGGTTACACTCTAGGGCTTACCCAGCACTCCATAGTGTGTTCCCTGACTGAATGCCACACCCCTCCTTGCACACTTCCTACTTCCTCTGCCTGACAACAGGCACATCGGGCCCTGCTGTTCTTATAATTAAAGGACCAGCAGCACTACCAGGGAGCACTGCTTTGTCTGTGATTCTTGCAGCAGTGGCTGTAGTAGATCTGTGCTGGATGAGATAGACCTGTAGACCCCTGTGAGTGATTTCCTGGAGCTGTGAAGCTATGCCCACAGCCTGGCACTGGCATGGCTGTACAAGTGGGCGGAACCAAGCTCAGAGGACGAGAAAGAGGGAGGGGAAGCTCTAAACTGCCTCTGGAGTTTCCCAAACTGGGAAAGGAGGATTGTCTGCGATGCAACCCCCAGTTTAGAACATTGACTGCTGCAAACCAGTTTTAAGACAGTTCCTGAGATGTCTGAGGTTGCATTCAGACATAGCAGGGACTGGCTTAGAACTGCAGTTTGCAGCAGTTAACATACTACACTGGGGGCCACATTGCAGACAATCCCCCATTCCCAGTTTGGAATGCGGGATTGTGAGCCCTTTTGGGACAGGCATCCATTTTCTCATATCTTTTGCCATGTAAACCACCTTAAGAAGAACTTTTGTTGGAAAGCGGTATAACTACTTTTAGCAACCTGCCCCCATGTGTACAGAAGCCTCTGGTCGCCTGTAGCAACTATCAACTACAGCCAGATGGCAAGTCATGTTTCAGTCATCGCAGCGGCACTGTCACCACTCACTTGTTCACTTTGCTACTCAGCACTGTCACCTTTGTCAACTTTGCTGCCAGAAGTTAGCCAGATACTGCCCAAGGTAGTGGGCAGGCAAGAGGAGACACTGAAAGTGTCTGTAGCAACCATTAAATCTCTTAGCTGCTACCAGTTTTACCAGCTAGTGAGGGCAGTGGCGAGAGGCACCTTTAGGGAGATAATAAGCAGGTCCTTACCATCACGTAAGTAGCACTTACAAGCTGCAGTGCTTCGCCCACAATCTTGTGCGGGGCGGTGGCACTCCGCCCGGCATCCAGGAGCTGCAGTGTAGCCCTAGCCACTGCGTGGAGCCTCCGCACAAGCACAAAGACCAAGGCGACGCCGGATGCCGCCTGTGCAGGATTGTAGGCAGAGCACCACAGCTTGCATGTGCTGCTTACACGATGGTAAGCACCTGCTTATTACTTCCTCAGAGGTGCCTCTCCACACACCCCCGGCGCTGCCTGTCATTGGCCACTCCTGGCTGCTAAAGTCAGCTTTTCTGCACTTAGGACTGGTTTATAGTTCTAAATGGTTCTTGCATGATCCATTTCCAACATGTTACAGGGGGGGAGGGGGGGAGGATAATGACAACTTCTCCAGTTAGTTGTGTAGAAGACCTATTAGGGCCATTCTATTGAACAATAACATTCTGAATGCTTTCTTTTATGGAGCCCTTAAAAACAGTTCTATTTTTGAAATGTTAATTTTACAAATCTCACACGCCATGCACAATCATTTGGATTCTTCATGACAGGTCATTTATTTATACACTAAGTTAAAAAATACAAATCTTTCATTACAAAAAAGCTTTATCAAACTGTGTACATACAGTAGGTTTTGTCAAGTGCCAACCTGTTATTACTTTATATACATTTGGCTAATACGAGTGGCATGCAGAGTAACAAGAGTAGTGCTCTGGTCAGTTTCAGCCGCCTAGTATTTTTGACTTTTGGCAACGGTAAAAGTGTCTTCCCATTCCAGCAAATATATTTTTGCATAAACAGAAAATTAGTACATTAAATGGGAGAGATTTTATTCTGAGCCCCAGTAATAAGAACTAATGCAAGGGGGACACCACACTTCCTTGACCCACAGATAGTCCCAGCCACACAGAAGTGAGATAACATGATTAATATAGGCCAGCATTCCATGACTCTGTGAAACCCTGCACTTGTGCCCAGCCTTGGGTTGCAATGCAAGGGGTGTGCCTATGCACATGTGGACAGTACCCAACAGATGCGATCCCGACCTAAATGGAGAGAGTTTGAAGGCAGAAACAGCATTCAGGGCAGTGACATGCCAGAATCAAGACCATCAAACCTCACTTTAACACTATTTTAACCTCAAAAAGATGATCCAGGAATAGCTTGCTGCAGTCGGATATGCAGGCACACTTCTACTATATCTGGGAGATCTCTCTGGGCTGCCATTTTTAAGTAGAACAGTCTCTGCTCTAAAAAGGGCTATAGCTTTCCCTCCTTTACTAAGAGGCCTATTCTCATTCACCATGACGTTTGTTTGGTAGCTACATGAGTTGGGATGATCAGTGTCAGTCCTACAAAACACAGCAATTTTTGCCTATTGGGATGCTAACTCAGGATGTCAAATAATGCAAAGTTGCAAGTAAGATTCCAGATTCAGCACCAATCCAGTCTAAAACATAACACTCTCTTTTGGCAGTTTGCTCCATCAGATGCAGGCTTTCTTCATAGACTCATCAAAATGGATCTTAAAGTGCACATAAACCACCAAGTCATGTTGCCCCTACCCCCCACCCCCCACATTCCCTGGCAATCCTTTCTACCAGCCTCACTCACATATGGTAAAACTAAAGATCCTACACCTCACACTAAGCTTATGAATGCAGCTTTCTAAATTGCACTAGTGTTGCAGAAGTGAACATGAGAGGTTTTGAAGCAGTAGTGCTTTGTGAGCACCAGTTTTCTCCTCAACGTACAATTCCAGAGATTTCTTTTCATTTGACTAACAGACAAGAAGAGTACACAGTAACACTTTTGGTTATTGTTTTATCATTTACAGAACAGGTACTCCGACTTTTTTTTTTTTTGCATTTAAAAAAACCCACAAAAAACCAGCAATATTTTCTTTGCACCCGTTTTTTTTCTCCCTCACAGACTCTTTGCTGAATGAGAAGGAAGTCAGCACATCAGCTACTACACTAGGAAAGTGCTGCCCAAACAAGTTAATGGCCTCATTTTATTACTGATGGGAATTTGTAACAGTTTACCTCAAGCAACATAACTAGAACAACTATTTAGGGATTCCATTTAAGAGTATTTTTGCCATTCGACCGTATCAAAGAAACATTTGAGCAAGCTAACACACATTCACAAGACAAGTATGACATAAAATGCAAGATGAGTAGTTATACAATATGTTGTGAAACTTCACAATTTGCACATGATCCATTTAAAAATGATAAATACCACTTTGTTTCTACTGTATAAAAGAGCAGTGTAGGTGTGAATCCTGGCTGCTTATGTGCTTGTGCAAGAAAGAACTAAATACAGATCCAGGGGGATGTTTACCTACTGCAGGCCTCTGAGGCAACATGCAGATTTTAAATTGGATTTCTCTTTTAGCCAAACAAGCAGGGGAAAGTTTTTAAGATATACCCCCAGTTCCATGTACCGTTCTCCCCATTTCATGCACATAGCTTTTTAGGACTGTAATCTTTTCTCAGACTCTCCAATGGTTAATGCTTTCTATCTTAGGCACTGGACCCAAATTAGAGACAAGACATCATGGTCAATATGATTATGTGTCACTTATTCTAAGACATCTGTATGAAGATTACTTACACTACTACAAATACAGATACTGCCACAAAAATAGATGAACACACAGTAAATACATCTTTCATCTCATGGCACATCAAGCAGGATAACACTGTCTGGTTGGTTTAATGGTCAGTTGTGATTATGTTTGATTGAATATTTTCCTTTCTGTAGCTGAGAAATGTACAGTTTGGATTTGTTTCCATCAGGCTTCTTAAACCACACTTCATCATGGTTAATTGTTGTAATTATGGCACTGAAAAGAAAGCGGGGAGGAGAATCAGGAGCACATTAGTGTCCATATAAAGCTACGGGATCACCCTAAACTGCACTGCCATTTATAAAAACAGTACAGTAATTATTGGTAATAGAACATGCAAGCATTATAACAAGTGCCTCATTAAATTAAGGATAATTAATAAAATACTGGAACACTGATATGGTAAGTATACTAAACATTACTGCATTTGTTTACAAAGCATTCACATTTTTAATAGCATCCTTTTGTGAAGAGAGAAAAAGGTGGGCACATGCACAGGTTCAATAGCAGAGCGAGTGGCTGGTAATGATAGAGCTACAGCAATGTCCTTGTAGGCAAGTTTAGTCCATTTGTTGTTCATAGGCAAACTATGCTGCAACAGAGTCCAACTATCAGTCATGTGTAGCATAGCTGACTCCATGCCAACTAAACTTATCACAGTGCAGCACACATAGTTGTCAACTTTAAAATGTTCTCACTTATTCAGACTTCATAACAAATTTTGCACATTCTCATCTTCATACACAAACAGAGTTCAATACATAACATCTAGCCTCTACTGAATTATATCACTATCATTTCATTCACATTACTACTAGTATAGTAAGTAGCAGCAAAGTACTAGTACTACTAGTATTAGTACTAGTGGCAGTAGTGAAGTAGTAGTACTAGTACCATTACTACTAGTAGTAATAGTAATTTCATTCATTTGCATTAAATACAAAATGAATACTATTATCCTAAGTCCATCATGCTGATATATTTGGGAACTGGAGTCCATTTTTCATGGAAGCCATACACAGCCTGGAATCCACATACCTAAAGGCCTGCTTCCTTCCTCTACATCTGCTTGAGTGCCTATTACAGTCAGGTCAGTCAGCACCGGTTGCTATTCCATCACTGCATCAGGTCAGGATGGTCGCAGTTAGCAGCAGAGCCTCCATAGCTATTGCCCCTAGGCTACAGAAAGCCTTCCCTAAAGCAAGCTGAGCAATTCCTGTTGAGTTTCTGCAGATAGTGCAAAACCTCTATCAACTGGTTTGATTATTCTTGTTATTACTAACTTTCTTAAAACTAGCAAGTTCACTGCTATATAACCAATACATAATACAACAGACACTTTGATTTCAGGATTCTGCCTTTTTCAGCTATGGAATGGCTTACTGTGAAGAGCCTTGCTACATAACTTGAGAGATGATAGCAGTTATACTAGCACCCCCACCAACGAATATCACAGAAACAGTCTGACTAGCAACCATCCTATGCACTAGATAACAGTGCAGTACTTGAGACAAGTTTTGCCTACATAGGATTTGGTGACTGAATTGGAACAGATTAGCTGGCATTTTATTTTCCTCCATTATCTAGATCATCAAGGAAGGGGCAGGACACCTGGAAATGAAGTTGCAGGGCAGAAGAGAGTCTTAGCACAGTCAGAAGAGCTTTGTGAAATCTTATCCCTCCAGCAAGTTTCCAAGAGGAGAGAAAAACACATAGTATGGAGGAGGCAGGAAGAAAAGGACGTATAAGATGCAGAGATAAGCATGACTGTCTGGAGATCCACTCAACTCTCTTCTAAATGCCCCCAATGAATCCTCACTGATCCACACTGCATTTGTACAGCACATGCATGTGTCTGTACCTGCTGCATCATCTAGAGGTGAGGCACTTACAAAGGGCTGTTGCTTTGTTTTAAAGAATGGTTTTAGGAGGAGACCAAGATGTCCTGTTGTTCTGCTCTATTCAATGTCAGCTAAATGACCCAATGGACCAAACCCCTCACGCAGCAGCAGGCTGCACTCATGCAACTGCATGCAAGATCACAGTGTGCCCATCTACAACACAGATGGTTGGTTCTGGTGGAGTCCAGAAGGTCAAATAAATGTAAGAGCCCCCCAACCCCTGCCCAGTTCTAAACATCTGAGAGAGACTACTTAATGCCAGCCACCAGGAGGGAAAGCAATATGCCAGAACAAAAGGAATGTTCCTTCCTTCCCTCTCTGCATTCATTTCCACCAAGAGCCTTCACATTCAAGTTTGGTGTTAAGGCAGAACTCTGTTTTAACTATACGGCAGAGATGGATAGGTAGAACGATCAGTGGAGAGTCACACATGCTAACTTTACCTTGTAGGGCATTCATCTTTTCTATCAATACATATTGTTTGTCCACGTCCATACCACTCCCCATTATAATAGAGCCTTCCTTCTTCAGATCTAGCACTGTGTGGATGTTTTTCCAGCTTGACAGGGGCTGAAAGAATCCATGCAAACAAACAATGCTGACAAGAGAGAACACTAGATTAACACCTTTTAATGCTCCCTTTAAGTTAAAGACACACATATACCCTGCCCCTATAGCAGCTCTCAGCAATTTTAGAGACAATGTTAAATCAAGTTATACCACCACAATAAAACCAGCAGCAGCCTATAAAAGCCAGTTGATTAAGACCAGGTAGATGACATCCTGGAGGGCCTGGTTAAATAAAAAGGTCTTTGCCTGGTGCCGGAAAGGCATCAGGCAGTCAGCCTATCAGGAGAGGGCATTCCATTTCTATTTTTTACTTTGCTTGTTTATATTTATTTACACACACACATCCCCTAAAAAAAGTATTAGTAGCTCTCTGTCCAGAATTGAGTATCTATTCTTATTGGAAATATACCCATAAAACAGGGTCCTAATAAATCCCAGGCGCCAGGGCACATAGACTAGGATATTCAGAGGCAGGGTTATTGAATAAAATCTTAATTTGTCCCAGGCAACCCTGTTTCTGATCTAGGTTACTTGAAAAGAAAACCCCATTTACCCTCCCGCTCCACAATAGCTGTCACTAAGTCCAGTAATTTTGTTAAGGGTACATTGTTCAGGCCCTAAATTCTGGGGCTGGCTCCTAAATCCAAAGAAAATGTGTCAAGGCCTGCAATACAATAATAACGCATCTCATAAAAGCTATGCAGTAGTCAGGCTGTGGTCTCAATAGCCTCCATTGCCAATTCCAAACCTTTATTGGTTTCCTTATACAGTTTATTTACATTGTCAGGAGTATCTACATAATTATACAAGATTACTCCAGAGGCTCTCCAAGATGGCAGAAATTCTTCCCAAGCCTCCCAGGGCACAAATCAGTGCCTCATTACCCGCCCAGCTTTGGGAATTGCATGTTTAAGAATTGCCTGCCGGGGGACTGCTAGCCCTTATACAAAACTATGGTGCGGCCACACCTGGAGTAGTGCGTACAATTCTGGTCACCACATCTAAAATTGATTGCTGGGAAATTTAGGACCAGCAAACGGAAATATTTTTTCATACAATGCATAATGAATTTGTGGAATTCTCTGCCACAAGATGTGGTGACAGCCAACAACCTGGATGGCTTTAAGAAGGGTTTGGATAACTTCATGGAGGAGAGGTCTATCAACGGCTACTAGTCGGAGGGCCATAGGCCACCTCCAGCCTCACAGGCAGGATGCCTCTGAGTACCAGTTGCAGGGGAGTAACAGCAGGAGGGAGGGCATGCCCTCAACTCCTGTCTGTGGCTTCCAGCGGCATCTGGTGGGCCACTGTGCAAAACAGGCTGCTGGACTAGATGGGCCTTGGGCCTGATCCAGCAGGGCTGTTCTTATTGCTTGAAAAACTATCGTTCAAGAACCTGCTGCGGGATACATTTATTTGTCATTCCTTGTAATCCAATTCAACTATTAGCATACATGGTTAAGAAAATCTGGCCCATTACAGGCAATAGGTGGGGATAAATCAAGCGTTACATGTTGGTTGCCCTTACGTTCTGCTTTCACTCTGTGAGGTCCCAGTGTCGCCATTGCCTGGAATACAAAAAGGTAAAAGCAAGTCAACTTCTGAAGCAGCTTTGTTTGAGAGCAATTTCATGACAGCTTCTGTGAGAAAACAAATGCAAGTGGCATTCAGTGTTCCCCCTAAGGCGTGTGCTCACACGTTTTTTGATGTCCACTCAGTTAAAGATCCTACTCAGGTTGAATCTGGATAGTCCCATTCTACAGGTAAATGCATGGGTACACACACTGCCTTGATACTGCTGCCCATAAGAAAACATAATCCACACACAGATGGGGGTGGGGGATGAGAGAACGCGCTGGTGGCGTTTCTTACTGGACTCCAAACCAATGACAAGTAACTGAACCAAAAAAAAAATAGCCATCACTCACAATAAGCTTTGATTTTGAATAAACGAAGAATTCTGATCAGAAAATGTTGCAATTGGTTTTGTATCGGCAAGTTTTCGAAAGAAACCAAAATTAAATAACTGGCCTAGTTCAGCCTATAAGCAACCACCAAGAAGTGGGTTGTTGTTGTTTTTACTTTAAAGATGCTCACTCCGAGACAGAATACAGTACTGTATTGTACAGTTAATAGCACCTGTGTTAGTTTATCCAAGGTAAAAACAACTCCTCTATTATATTCACAATCACTTCTATCCAATTGTCTTCATTATTATTGGGCCTGGTAGCATGTAGCTGCTTTCTGGCCTAGATGCCCTGTCCCTCACACATCTCAGATACCTATTAATCATTGCCAGTGTTATCCTTCCTGCAAGGCCTGGGCATGCTTGCCCCACAGTATGTATGGGCTGAGCAAGAAAGTGCCCTTTTAGTGCTGCTTAACTTCAGGATGAGCATCCCTTTGTTATAAGCACCTATATATACCTTCAAACAATCAGCAGTCCATCTTCCTGGCATATTGTTTCATCTTCCAATACCCAAGAGCATTGTTCTCTCTAATTTTTTTCATCTGTGTGTGGAAGGAGTTTTGTTCTGGGCAGCAGCATCAAGACAGTGTGTGAGCACGTGCATTCAGAGTGGAGCCTTCCTGATTCAACCTGAGCGGAAGCTAAAATTAACTGAGCGGACATCAAAACACATATGAGCGCACACACACACGCACGCCTTAGAGGGAACACTGCCCAGGAGTCAATTACTAGGCAAATAATTCCATATAAAAAAGACAGCCAAGGCATATGTAAGCATCTTCAGTCAGGAATTGGCAATAGCTACAGTCAGAAAACATGGAAACCACAGCTCCTGAATGATCAGAGTATAAAGACAAGGAACTGGGCAACAAAGCGATTCTGCAGTTGTGTTTCATGCTGTTTGCACTTTCATATTACATGACTGTCAAACTGCAGCTTCCATACAGTTCCATTATTTTTCTTATAATACAGCTGGGGTTGTCAAACTAAACTCTGAACTTTACGACAAATATTCTTATGTGTGCATTCTGGAGCCACACATCTCTACTCACTATGGTTTTTAGTTGCTCCACTTACTTACAACCAACACGAGTTACACTGCCTCCACAGTCAGCTTGCACATCTCCACAAAATAAAGTCACCTGGCCTCCTGCCTCATTTCCCGCACAGTCCAGAAACACACTCCACCACCACATGGCCAATTCTCTCTTCTGCCCAGGCATAAACACCTTAAACTAAGGATCCCAGGGAAGTGAGGAAGGGAACTTTAAGAAAAAAGAGAGCAAGTGCTTACTTATGTGCTCTCCACCACCCCTTTCAGCTTCCTGCAGGGGCAGCATGTGGTCCAAACAGCCCTGTGCATGTCCGAACGCCATGTTCATGCTGACAGAGCGTGGGGCTTTTTGGAACGTGTGCCACCCCAGCAGGAAGCTGGAAGGGGCAGCGGAGAAAAGATAAGCACTCACTTCCTCATTTCCCTAGGAGTGCTTGAACCGCGGTTCAGACACATCCCTTCCTTAAACTAAGCCACATCTATGCACAGAAAAACTAGAATCAGTGATATGTGATGTGATTTCCACACATGAGAATATTCAAAAGGCTCAAGGATACCTTTCTTATTGTTGTCCAGTCTTCAAGTATATCAAGATCTTGTAGCATATATACTATATATGGCCGTTAACTAAGTTAAGGAACTTGCACATTTCAAAACTTGATCAAACAGAAGCTTTATCAGACTTTGAAGCATTCTCAGTATTATATGAAAGCAGTACTAAAACAGGCCCCCAAAGAACATATGCATATTTGGATATTAGAGCTTGGGCATTTATTAATGTGAGAATACTTAATGAACCCTATGAATATTTCTTGAATGTAGCTTTTATCACAACCATATCTGTTAAAGGTTTAAGAGGGTTATACACTCTTAGCAGAGTCAATGGGGCGGCGGGGGGGAGGGGGTATTTTCCAAATATTAGAACTCAAGCAGACACAGGAAGCAGGAGTAGAGACTGAAACAGAGCTTAAAGATTTTTGCTTACTCCAGAGCACCAGTTGTAGGATATGTGTGTGTGTGTGTGTGTGTGTATAAAGATGGTCCTCAGAGTGATTCAAGTTGTGTATCCATACAGTATACTATTATTACAGCATAATAATACAGTATGCTAACTCAAGAGGGCCATACTGCTATATTAAGTAAAAGTTGTGCCGTCGAGTTGGTGTCGACTCCTGGAGACCACAGAGCCCTGTGGTTGTCTTTGGTAGAATACAGGAGGGGTTTACCATTACCATCTCCTGTGCAGTAGGAGATGATGCCTTTCAGCATCTCTCTATATCGCTGCTGCCCAATATAGATGTTTCTCATAGTCTGGGAAACATACCAGCAGAGATTCAAACTGGCAACCTCTTGCTCCCTAGGCAAGTTACTTCCCCGCGGAGCCATCAGGTGGCTATACTGCTATATTAGCCATGGAAAAACATTTTCCTTCCCAATTAAATCTATCTATCTATCTATTCTTTGTTATTTAATAATTTATATACAACCTATTACAAAAGTCTCAAGGTAGTTCACAAATAAAGAAAGCAAAAAAAATTTTTTAACCCCAACATTAAAACATATACAAAATTCAATTTAAAACAAGTCAATAAGAACTCAACTAAAACCTCTGCTGAAGAGGTTGTTCCCTAAAAGTCATCAGGGATGGAGCAGCTCTAATCTCAACAGGGAGTGCATTCCACAGCCCCAGGGCAATTACATAGATGACTTGCGTCCAAGTCACTACCAGGCGGAGAAATTCCCATTTTCCTTTCCACAGTATGCTCTTGCCTCTTTTTCTACCACAGGTCTTTATGAACTCTTCCTCTTTTTCTCCCTCTCCCTTCTTTCTGTACCTCCACAGGTCTCCCAGCATCCCAATCTGTTATCCTCCCTCTTCTTCCTAGACCACCCAGCTTTGCCCCTTCTCTTTTTTGCTCTGTTCCTGTCCCCTACTTTACTCCTTACAGTGCAAAGGCATTCCTTGCCTCAGCTATTCGCATGCCAAGGGAGCCTCAGACACAGGCAAGCCCTATAGAGTAGCTCAGGGGCTTCAAGAGGCAAGAGAAGCTGAAAGTCAGTCCACCATGAGCACCTAAAAGAGAGAAACTATGCCCTGGTAGTAATGCAGTCATTTTCCCACCCCCACCCCAACTTTTGATGAGCTTTGGATGCATCTTAAAATATTCTCACAATAAAATACGAGTACGGGCTGCAAGCAATGAATATTTGGAATTCCTTTGGTGGCTGTAAATAGTCAGGGAAGATGCTGTAACATGCCCAAAGGTCTCATGTTGTGCAGCTATGCTACACAATAATACGGTAGCACATCCCCCACCCCCCTTTTTAGAGCACTTTCTTGGAATACAGAACTCCCAAAATAGCTGAGCCAAAAAAATCCCCAACATGCATGAAACACAAAGAGGTCATGCACATGACCTTGACAGGCAGGGTGAAGGCAGGAGCTAGCCTGTCTTCAGTGGCAGACAAGTGGCTGCTGTCTTCCCCTCCGCCATGCTGCGTGCTCACACAAGCGGCAGCAGGGCAAAGGGAAATGCTGGGAGCGGGAGGTCTTCTCCCCCTCTTGCATCCCAGGGTGTGCCAGGGCACGAGCGCGGCAGCTGTTGTTGTTGTTGGAGCAGCCGACTCCTCGGCACAGCCACTCCCCGCCCCTGCCCCACTGCTGGAAATGGCGGCGGGCCGGGGGAAGCCGCTTAACCCAGTGGCAATCGTTTAACCCACTTTGAAATGGCCGGGTTTCAAAGTGGGGCTCGGCACAGGTGCAGTGCTGGGAATGACCTCGTTCCTGGCGCCTCATACACGCAGCATAACCCAGGCTGGGATCTAGTCTAGGTCAGTGTTTCTCAATGATTTTGGAGTCACGGACCAGTACACTCTTTGCGTGCAGTTTCCCAGACCAGCAGTTAGTAAAGAAGTCGCCCTCCTCACCCCCACCCCCAGTGATGTCATGCACAAAGGGGCGGGGCCCAGGGTCCATGGAGCCCAAGTGAGCTCTCCAGAGTTCATTTTTAGGCAGGCAGCCCTCACTGCTGGATAACGTCCATTTTGCTTCCTCGAAATGAACGTTATCCAGCAGCAAGGGCTTCCTAGAAGTGAGCTTCGGAGAGCTCCCGCCAGCAGCCCCCACAGGCAAGAAATTATTTTTGCGGGGAGTGGGTTTTATTAGTGATGCCTCATGGACCGGTCCGCAGTTGAGAAACACTGGTCTAGGTTAGGCTGTGCGCGGGAAACATCCTTGAAGTATACTAAAAAGAACAAAATTATCAGAAAAGTGAAAGCAGCATGAAAGACAGGGCTGAGAGAGACTCCTGCCTGCAACCTTGAAGAAGCCGCTGCCAGTCTGTGGACAATACTGAGCTAGATGGACCTATGGTCTGACTTGGTAGAAAGCAGCTTCCTATGTAAAGATGTTCAAGGTAGGTGAAGGTTTAGCCAAATGAACATCATGTGGGGTTGGGGAGATGGCTGGGAGGGGAAAGGGAGAAGGGAGGCCATTCCACAATATATAAACCCTGATCCTAGTAGATAGCAACGTATCCTTGGGTGGCTGGGGTATCTGGGGCAAGACCTCATTAGAAGACAAGGGTGGAAAAGGAACTAGTACTACTATTTATGCCACTTTTCAACCTTTCCAAAGCGGGATAGATAGATAGAGATGGTTTCCTGTCCCCAAAGGGCTCACAATCTAAAAAAGAAACATAAGACAGACACCAGCAACAGCCACTGGAGGGATGCTGTGCTCGGGATGAATAGGGCCAGTTGCTCCCCCTCTGCTCAGTAAGAGAATCATCACTTTGAAAGGTTCCTCTTTGCTCAGTTAGCATGGCAAGGAAGAGGTGTTCCCTGAAGTATCATGGTGCCAGATTGCTCAAGGCTTGAAGGGGGATAAAGTAAAAGCTCACTCTCTGAACTGAATCCAGAAAACTACTACTCTTCAGATCTATTGTTTGTACATTTTGATGAGCAGTGCAGATATAAAACATACAAGGCAACCCTTCTCTCTCGGGAGGAAAGGCAATCTAGTAGCCAGAGAACACTAATTTGGTTCACTCTCCAGAGCCCTGCCATATCAGGACCAAGGCCTATCTAGTCCAGCATCCTGTCTCACAGAGTGGCCCACCAGGTGCCTCTGGGAAGCCCACAGTCGAGAGGTGGTGGCATGCCCTCTCTCCTGCTGTTGTGCAAGGCTTTCTGTTTTGAAGGGCATGCACTGCTATGAACATTTTGGAGAAATCTTAATTCTGCTTAGGAATGTTTCATGTTTCGTGCCAGAGCACAGTAGAACCTGTCAGACAATACTCAACTAGCAGCACCAAGCTGAGTTCTCATGAGCAATCACACAAGTTCAGCAAGAGAAAACCCGTCACTGAACAGCCAAATGAATCATACAATGCTAAGGAGTACAGGTGGCTATCCTGTACTATCCTGTCACCTGCATTTTGTGTAACTACTGTTGCGTCATAGGGAGGTCATTTGTTGAGGGCATTTCTCGAGAGCTGAGTACTGTGCTTGTTATTTCTGTTTCCCCCCTATTTTTCTTTTGATTTTTAACTCACCTCCGATTCCCCATAGGGTTAAAAGGACTCTTTATTTGCGGCTTCGTTATCCACAGAAATAGGCAAGGTCAGAACCCGTATGAATAAAGAGGGCCATTTGTACTCTGTTTTTGCTCAAGTTCTGGATACTAATCATAAGCAGCAACAGGCTTTAACACAGCAAAAGCTTAAGATGATGGTGTTATATTAACAATTGCTGTTGCTGTGAATAGTCCCTTTGCTTAAAATGTATACAAGTTTTACATACCTGTTACAGACTACACATTTCATGGCCATTTGGTTTCAATGTTTATCTTTTCCTCTATATCTGTGTGATCGTCTGCATGATTTTCTTTCCCCCTCTGACCCACTCTTTATAGAAACACACATCTGCCAAAAAGAGTAACAATTCACACATCTAATTAAATGGACTCTAGTCCATAAAGCCCTTTTGGCATATTGTATCTAGTGATCTTTAAGATGTCACTAGATTATGTAGATCAATGATTACTGGCAATCAATTAAAAACCAAAAAAGGATATCTGAAACAACAACAGGTTTCTTCTTATCTGGACTAAATGGATCCTTCCTTTTTTTTCTAGACTGAAGTTCATCATTCCATAATTCTGAGGAAACATAAGAATGTTGTAGTTAAATGATTTTTAATAAAATGCTAGTTTGCAAATGTATCATCATCCAGAAATAACAGATTATATGTTTTACACAGAATATTTATAAACTGTGCTATTTTAGGAATACTGCACTATTCTGACCAGCTGATATTAACTTCTAGAATGTTCACTTTTGTTTATGGCACTTTTAAAAAATGCACTTTTAAAAAATGCACTCTTGCACGTGGTTAAAAACAGCAATTCTGACAATAACTTTAGTTTGACACACACACACTAAAATGCTTAATGTGCGCTCTTACTTTCTATACTGCTCTTACTTTCTGCGCCCCTGGTGGCGCAGTGGTAAAACTGCCGCCCTGTAACCAGAAGGTTACAAGTTCGATCCTGACCAGGGGCTCAAGGTTGACTCAGCCTTCCATCCTTCCGAGGTCGGTAAAATGAGTACCCAGAATGTTGGGGGCAATATGCTAAAAATCATTGTAAACCGCTTAGAGAGCTCCGGCTATAGAGCGGTATATAAATGTAAGTGCTATTGCTATTCCTATACCTATGGAGGCAAGTCTCCCTAGCAAATACAATACTGGCAAAATGTTACCGACATGCATAATTTTTCATGTAGTCATCCAATTGTTCCCCAAGGGGTCACTTACCTCCAGTATCAGAATACAAATGGCATATTATCTATAAAGCTAGTATATGGATTCCATTGTTAGGCCATGCTGCACTTCAGGGATTCAAGAGACAGGGACTTGATTCCCCTCATTTAGAGAATGAGGATGTATGCAACCTGTAGAGCCAGCATGGCAAACAATGGGAGATTGTGGTACTCCTCTTTCTTTGCATGGTAGGCATCCATGCTGAATCACTGATGCGTCAAAGGGCTAGTTAGCACTGAAGCACTTAGAGACATTGGACAGACTTCCACAAGACAAGCAAAGGGAAGGTGATTCATCTGTTTGGCCTTGCTCCACCCTTGCCCAGTGGCAGCAACTTGGATGATGGACTAGGAGGAGAGAAAGAAGTAGGTCGAGAGAGCACAAATCAGTACTTTTAAGGAAGGGGCAGGATGGAAAGGACCATAGCTGGTAGAGCATATGGCTCAAAGACCAAAGACTCTATCCCTGGCATCACCAGATGTGAAACAGATGTCAAACCTTGAACAGCCACTGCTACCCAAGGTAGACATTCCGAAGCTAGATGGATCAATTGTCCAACTTGGCATAAGGCAGCCTCCTATATAGTCCTGTCATCTTGAAAGTCAGTATTCTAGCCATAAATAATAGAAATTTTCCTCTATAGTGTTTGGATCACAAGTACTTTTAAAAAGGCACTGAAGACACATTTATTCACCCTGGCTTCTAATTAGATTTATGGTTCTTTAAAAAAAATTAATACTAGGTTTTAAATATTTTACATTTTTAATGTTTTAAATGATTTTAATTGTTAAGTGATTTGATGTTTAAAAATATTTTTATTGTAGACACCCAGAGACGCAAGATTGTTTTTTTTTAAGTATATGTTTTCAACTCCCAGTCAATGCTGCCCACTTCAACCTTCTGGTTATGGTTAGATATATTACCACAGCACAGCTGTGTTCCAAATTGTAATGGGAAAGTTAACAGCTTACAAACATACAAGATGTTTCTCCCAGATGTTTTTGCCAGAGAACAACTGGTCCAATGCCACAGTTCCTGAGCCATAATGGGTTAAAGTTATTGCTTGCATCAACAGAAGTTACCGAAGATCTACCAGTAGCACACCAAGTCTTCTTCATCAAGAGACAGGAGCCAGATGGCAAATGAGGGGACAATGGTGAGCAAGTATTTTTAAACTGGCTTATTAATTATTATTATTATAATTATTGGCCATTTTTGTTTTTTTAAACAGAAGGTCAAGAGTATGTCTTTCATTATAACTTTCTACAAATGAACTAGCAACATAATTTATTATGTAGTTGACTGTTCAACATCAACAGCTCTTAGTTACCTGAGGTAATGTCAATGCTATGTCTGTCTTCTTCAAGCCGTCTGATTTTCTCTTCTAGTTCACTCTGAACAGTGTCATACAACAAGAGCTTTTCACTCTGAAAGGAGAAGTTCACCATGTAGTCAACCATTAGTCAACTGAAAGCACCCAGCACATCATCTGCTGGATTGGGTACTCAAGAGCAACGCAAGGCAACAATAGTTTCCTACACTGAGACCTGATGTATAAGCTGCATTTCCTCCCCACATTCAGAATGCCAGAGGCAACTTGAAAAAGCTGGTATCTAATACTGAAAAAGGTCAAGGATGCAGTTACTTGAAAACACAACACAAATAGAGGGGTTATCGTTTTGCAGAGAATTCAAGCAGGCGCATGACATAAGAAAAGATATGGTTAAAAGTGGTTCTCCTCCTCCAAGTAAGGTTTTGACACTGCAAAGCTCAAAGTCTAGTTTGATAGACAAAGAGAAGATTTTTAGTAATACTAGAAGTTTTAGGTCAAAAGGTATACATATACAACAAAAGATGTCTCACAGACACAGAAGAAAGCCAAAGACTTTCAGTCTCCCTTTAAAAAATGTTTTTTTTTATTTGTAGTCACCCTCACCTCAAAGACAGAGGACAAGCAATAGGCCTATAATATACAAAATTTTCAAACCCTCAGGGTGAGGCAAATAAAGACAAACAATATGGCTGGAACAAAGACCATGCAACTAGTCCTGGGCACCTAGAGAGGCTTTTGTCTTTCAACATTTGTTTCTCAGAAGCCCCACTTCCCCCCACCACCACAGGCAGGCATCCACAAGTCCACTTGCCAGCTCACCAGGGTGAATGACTTTGATCTTCTGGTGAGGACACCCAGCACCACACCAAATTTGTACAGAGAGAGACCAACAGAGATCCATTAATTTTGCTATTGCACTCTGTGGCTCCATGCATAGGTTGTTCTATGGAGCAAAAGTCACAGGAGTTCCTCAACAAAAATCATGAATTATTATTTTTTGTACTATATATAATTTAGTTTTAATCATTATAGTAAATATATATTTTTAGACAATATTACAAGTTTTTAATCAATCCACCCCAAGTTCACTGAATGATTATCAGGTGCAGCATGAACCCTTTGAACTAAAAATGCCTGAGTTTCTACATCTCATTTGCTCTATTTCTCAGATGTGCTGCTCCAAATTAGAAAGCCACACAAAGGATGCAGTTGGAAATGTCAGGTAGTATCACAGACACAGATGTTAAACATATCACACTGCAGTAAGCTGGCCTACCACCACTTGTGCAAGTTCTATGAAGACTTAACTCTGTACAGCTAGAGACATTTGATTCAGTGTGCGATTCCAGAATGACACTCCATGAAAAAACACAGAACATTGATCCCCATTTTAAATCAAGAACACTGGATCTAAAGAGTTGCAAGTGGAACAGCTACTAGTACAGTTCAAGAAATGCTTGCGCAAGAGTTTGCACAAGAGAGTTTGTGTAGTACTATAGTAGGCGAGTTCTACTCAATTCTGCTTGTGCAAGTGTAAGAGCATCTTTGGATTTAGTTTCCCTTTTCTTATGTAACATTTTAATGGAGGACTAAAGCAGCCCTTCCAGGAGCAGCCAACACCTTCACACTTTGCGATCCAATGTCATGTCCACAAGGCTACTTAAATTTACTATTAAGAATTTAAACCTTTAAAAATAAAAGAGAGGCCAATAATTAGATCATTGTTCATTCATTTTGGAGGATACCAATGTAAGATATTCTAAGTTCAAAAATATTTAGTTGTGCAGCTTGATCCTATGCATGTTTCCTTAGAAGGAAGTCCTATTAGTTATAGATAAATGAAAACTCACTCCATATGAAACAGTACCTCACAGTGTTGGCGGGATGCTTGAATTTCACATTCGTATTTGTTTTTCACAGACTCTAAACAGAGCTCTCTGTAGATACCTTTGAAAAAATACATTTGTTTAAACTTTTGTTTGGGACAGGTAACTTATGGCCCGCAGACATTATTCAACCCATCAACCTATTCTCTACCCCATCCATTTCAGCTTCTCAAGACAGAAAATATCAAATTCTGAGGTGGCCCAAAAAGGCAATCAATGATTTGTTTTAGAAAAGTCTCTTTATTACACAATGCCTAAACAAGTTTTAACCCAAAGTCCACTGAAAATAACTCCGTTGGTTTTGGAGGGCTATGCATCATACTCAAACAGTGCTTTTAAATCTACAAATCCTATCAATGTTACCTGTAAAGAGTGGTTTGCTATCATGTGCTAAAGTCAAATCATCATACAAACCTAGAATTGGACATATGGTCACAGCAAGTTACATTTCAGCATACCATGAGCTAGAAGTATGCAGATCTGGTTCACCTTTAGCAAAAAATGTCTTTCCCCCAGCCAGGTTTATTTTTGAGGAATGCTGCTTTATATTTCTGTTCTAGCCAGTAGCAAACTCACTCAAAAAAGCTACCCATTCAAGAATATAAGCTTCAGGGAGCTGTAGCAGCATGCTCCAAACATACAGCACATCCTCAAACCCACACTTTCAAAAGAAGATCCTTGAGTTGCCCAATAATTCAGTCCTCACCCCCATTCTTCAAGAGCAGCCTTCAACACAGGGCAAGAAAAAGCTATGCAGAACGAGAATGACTTATTTCAGTGACAAATGAGTCTTATCGTGCATGGAGCTCCACTGGAAGCACCTGAAGGGGCAACTCTGGGTTGTGGCTAGAAGCATGCATTCACCAAAGTTTTCAGAAAAGTTTCCTTTTCAAATTCACTCCCCCTGGGCACCAGAACTGCTTTTTAAAATCTGACTCTAGAAAACACTAACATTCGATGCACAAGCTGAAAAAAAACAAGCTCACACCAGTTAAGGAGCACATAAACAAGGCTCTTCCTAGTGGACGCCTCCAAATACTTCCCCTCAAAAAGCAAAGCCAAAAGTCTTAGTGGGAATTACAAAAGCAAGCACCTGAGAGTTAAAAACCTACAAATGTAAATGTTTTTCTTAATTTTTTTATCTTCTATCCAGGCCCTGCAGGATGTACCTAATTGAGTCAACAACAACCACTTTGCACTCTTACCTGCCACTTTTGTTCGGATTTGCATGTTTTCTTGCAGAGCTGCTAGTGGTTCTAAGTACTCTGGTGCTTTCCCCGCTATGACCTCCTGTAGTTTTGCATCCACTTGGCTTAATCTCTCTTTGTAAAGTCTTAAAATAATGAAAGTGGAGTGCATTATATTAAAGACATGCAGAGAATAGCATATATTACATTTCCAAGAATCCCTTTACCCAATCAACAGTGACCCCACCCAGAAAAGCATTAAGACTGTTGATGCCACCAAAATCAATGGGACTGAACACACCAGATTGTAAACTAAATTTTGGGCAACTCTTCATTTACACCAGCAGTGCACAACTTTGGCTCTCCGGATGTTGCTGGACTAAAACTCGCATAATCCCCTGCCACAATGACCAATACTTGGGGGTGATGGGAGTTGTAGCCCAGCAATAGCTGAGGGCCAAAGTTGTACAGCCCTGAATTATATATTATTTGTCTTTACTTCATGCTTTCCATTTTTAGCTTTTACAGCTAAGGACTGGGGATTCATCTAAGACTGTCTACATTACTCAAAGTTAGGCTAACAAAGCCCCTGTGAAAAGCGAGGGATGTGCACTGAACAACATAACCTCCCTAGTTTTTTCCATTCCATTCAGCCAGTGACAAAAGAATTTGGATTAATTCGGATCCGAATTAAAGGATTCGGATTAATTCAGATCCGAATCGAATCGGGGGTGATTTGGAAGGGCCAGATTCGGATACAGAACGAATCGGAGGTGTTTTGATTTGGATCCGAATCGAAACACCGAAAATCCGAATTGCACACCCCTACTGCATTCTTCCCTATGGAGAAAAACCTTAAAGCCACTTGTGGGGTGCTGGGGTGGCCCAGAGTGAGTGGTGGTGTAGTGAACAGAGGGTGCTAACCACCCCCATAGGTTGGATGGGGTACTGGGTTTTGTTGTTTCTGAAGTGTTCTGAGTGTAGATTCTTTGGTAGCATATAAGATTTTCAATGACAAACCATGAATCCACTCTCATCTGCTAACCTTAAAGACACAAACTTCAAAAATCACTTAAAAATCAGCCCTTTGCCCAATTCCTTTCAAATAATTCTGATAGCTTCCTGGGCCCCCTTGGGCACTACCACCCACCACACTCTGCTCTAGGCCACCCCTTTGCCCCCGACGTGAAGCTATACATTTGCTGACATCTCCATGCTTCTTTATGGAGAAAAATCTTAAAGACGCGTAAACTTCAAAAATCACTTAAAAACCAGCCCTATGCCCAATTCCTTTCAAATAATTCTGATAGCTTCCTTGCCCACCTTGGGAACTACCACCCACCGCACTCCACTCTAGGACACCCCTTTCTCCCCAATGTGAAGCTATACATTTGCTGCAATCCTCATTATTCTCTATGAGGAATTCCAAAATAATTTTAAAATTCACCAATAATCAGAGGAGTGTCTGATTGCCTTGGAACTTTGTGGATAGTAGGCACCCCTGGTTGTCTTCCACCCATCCTACTTTTGTGCCCCTAGGTGCTCCACAATAGGGGATATGGGCTGGTTTGGGTCCCATTATACCCTATGAGAAAATAATTAAAAATATTTCAAATATTCATAAAAAATCATAGGGGTGTCCAATTGCTTCGGGGTTTGCATGGTTGTTGGCACCCATGGGTGCTCCACAATAGGGGATAATGGGCTGGTTCGAGCCCCATTATACCCTATGAGAAAAAAATAAAAATAATTTTCAAAAATTCATTAAAAAATCATACGAGTGTCCGATTGCTTTGGGGTTTGGGTGGCAGGTACCCCTGGGTGCCAGCTACCATTCTACCAATTTTTGGATTTCCAAACCGGTTTGAATTCGAACCGAACCAGGGGGAGGTTCGAGCAAAACCAAAACCGAACCACCCCCTCCTGGTTCTAACCTGGTTCGAATTTGAACCGAACCGGGCAAACCGGTTTTGTGCACATCCCTACAGCACAGCATCCTTCCAGTGGCAGTTGCTATTGCCTACTTTGTTTCTGTGGGCCCTTTGGGGACAGGGGACCAACTTATCTATGTATTTATTTTTCTACATAAACCGCTTTGAGAACTTTGGTAGAAGAACAGTATATAAATATTCTTCATCTTCATAGTAACAATATGTGTATATTATTTATTCCAAGTTGATACCTGAGAACGTGCAATTTTTGGCAGAACAAGGACAATGGTGGAAAGAAATGCACAACACTCTAGTGAACAGCAAAGGCAGGGAGTCACATGAAAGACATGGACTTATGGTGAATACAAGGGTCTGATCCTTTCGACCACAAGAACTTAACAATTTTAAAAAAGTCTTCCAGCTGAACCATTAACAGTCATTGCTACTGTCTTGCCAAATATTTCTATCCCAGCAAGACTAAGAACCTCAGACTTGCCAATAAAAGGGAAAGGCATATGTCCTGGCATGCAATTCAGAAATTCACACCATGTCCAAGAGGGAAAACTTTATCTCCCACTCCATGTCCAAGGGGCTGCATATTCAGAGGCAAGGCCTGCTTTCCATGTAAAGTTTAGGGGAATTGGGATGAATTCTTAAATTTCAAACAGTTTACATAAAGTTGTATGCAAACTTATGTTGGAGAAGGTAAGATATCTCCAAAGACATTTCTAGAATTTAGCTTTACATGATCCCTATAGCATATACATCTTTCTCTGTTAATTCTAATGTTTTCAGGGATCTTTAGAGATCACAAATCACACTGACTGGAATACTGCACAATGTCATGTACACCTTGCAATGTAAAGTTCATGCTGTTGCTTAAGAGCACCGTTGTGCTAATTACAAGAATTGTACGGCATGGCTGTGAAATTGTTGGTCAACTGTGCAACCATGTTTGTGCAATTCCTGTGATTAGCACAACATTCTTGCGCAACTGTGTGGACATTATGTTACACATAACATCAGCCAGTAAGATTGCTAGAGGACTGGAACCCAAATGAAGTTCTCCAAGTAGTTTGGTTACTTACTGATCTTTGAGGTCTGTAAACTGTTTTTCAAGATTGGACATTTCGTCTAAACATTCCATTCTTCTTCTTTCACAGTCTTCATCATCCATTTCTGAGAACAGAATTAGCCACTTTAAGAATACATTAGAACAGTTCTTTCCTTTCTGACAAGCTTTTTTTTTAAAAAAAAGAACTTAAACTTGACTTAACCCAATTGTTCAGAACATTAGGTGAATGCTCACTTTTAATCAATCTTCAAGTTTCAAGAGGAATTAATCTTTGACTTTGCTGGAAAACTTGTGTAATTTTCAAAACCCAAACCAAACCTTTCCTTCTCTGCTATCGATAGCTCTGTTTTATGACCAGATTGTTGTAACCTGAAGTGCAAGCTTAAGCAAACTATGTTAATATAAAGTATTGTCGAACCAGGAACCATAACATCAATAAGAATGTTAAGTTGGTAACACAGACTCCCATTTCCTGTACTAGAGCTATAGCTGAACTGTGGATAGGTTTTTACTGATCTACATAAGAGTCTGTTCTTATGTTTCCACAGTACTGTCACTGAAGTTGAAAACTTGCCTCCAGATGGTGGACTTCACATATCTGTAAGAATGTCTGAATGCACTTTCCAGTTGGGTTATGATGACTATGTGGCAATTACCCTTGCCAGCATCACCAAGAGATATGGCACTTACTTATCAAATTTCTATACCACCTGAAATGTACATCTCTAGGCAATGTACAAAATTTAAAATATTTAGAAGTTACCAATTCAAATACATGACAATAAAAACAATAGAATAAAACAGATATTTAAACAAGATTTTAAAATTATTAAAATTTAATAATAAATTTAATAATAAAATTTTACTAAGGGTGGATTAATTTCACAGAATGAAATCAAGTACCTCTTTTGATATTCATGTGTTTCCTTAACAAGCATGCATTCTAATTGGATGCTATAACAATGGACACATATTTGTTTGCAACTAATCAGAGCCTTTATGCAACCTAGATGCATACTATAAAACCTTTGGTCATACAAACCACATGGACTCTGCTTAGAATCAAGGAGTTGTTTCACTCTGTACACATGCAAGGATACCAGTCAAGATCACTTTCATAAAGGTTAAGTGTCCAGGTCTTCTCAGAAGCAAGGGCTAGTGGTTACTTCACAATGTGTACTTCTCCATAAGATGGAAAGCAAGTGCCCATGCGATTTGGTTGGCACAGCAAAATTTATAGAACTGAACACACGGAGAAACTCACGTAGCTGGAGGCCACAAGACAAGAGTACAATGAGACACTCAGCTTTATTTCTCCTTTCTACCAGTTCCCAAGAACTCTAAACACGCCAGGAGGAAAAGGTCTGGTTGTGGGCCAATAAACTGAAATGTAATCTTGACAAAACAATAGGTTCTCTTGGTCAGGAGAGATACTAATCAGGATTTCAGCTGATGTTGGATGGCATAGCACCCGCTCTGAAAGCTCAATTCACAGTCTGGGGGTGCTCCTTGACCAGAGTCTGTCCCCAGAGGCCCAGAAAGCAGCTGTAAGGGGAACCTTTGCCCAGCTCCAGTTGGTACAACAGCTGTGCTTGTTCCTTGAAGAGACAGATCTAGCCATGGCAACGCATGCTTTGGTCACCTCAGGACTAGACTACTATCCCATGCTTCACATGGAATTAAGAGCATTCATATGCTTCAGCTGGTGCAGATGGAACAGCCTCCAAGGAGCCCAGAGCAGTGTACTACATACTTGAGTTTCTCTTTCACAACAGCCCTGTGAAGTAGGTTAGGCTGAGAGAGAAGTGACTGGCCCAGAGTCACCCAGCTAGTTTTAATGGCTGAATGGGGATTGGAACTTGGGTCTCCCCGGTCCTAGTCCAGCACTCTAACCACTACACCACGCTGGCTCTTTAGGCCAGCAATAATCAACATAACACAACTCTCTTGGAATACTGGGGGAGGGCTGTAGCTCTCTCGCAGAGCCCAGTGATCTAGGGTGGGAAATTTCCCCCTACCTTATTTTTTTCATTCTTCAAGATACAAGATACTTTTGGTGACGACCTATGACCGGGCTTTCTCTATGGCTGCCCCAGGGCTTTGGAATATGCTGTTTGTTTTCAGGAAGAACCGCGAGGCTCTCTTGTTTTTGCAGGCTTTTAATTGAATTAATTTTAATAGTTTTAAAACTTGTTTTAATATCTATTTTATTCTATTGTCTTTTTATGTATTTTAATTTGTAACTTTTACATATTTTAAATTTTGTACACCTCCTAGAGATGTACTTATCAGGCAGTATAGAAATATGATAAATAAATAAATAAAATTAACTTTATGAAACAATGTGAATGGATAGCAGTACAAAAGCAGGCAAATAGAACAGTTTTAAAGTTGTAATTAACTTTTCTAGGGGATTATCTCTAGGAAGCCTGAAAGAGAATGTGTTGTGTTATAAGTTTACACACATATACTTTTAGAAGTATTCCAATACAGATAATTTTCACATAAAGTTCTGAATTTCTTTGAACAGAAACTAAACTTAATTTTTCCCCAAATCAAGCATTTCATTTCAAATACTTGTAAATATTAGGAAACCCCTTGTGATATTTAAGCAGCCCATAAAATATGGGGTACATTTTAGTCTGGTTGACTAAATATGCAAGACTAATCATCCATTAGTCTTGTGGTAGCAAGCATGACTTGTCCCCTAGCTAAGCAGGGTCTGCTCTGGTTCAATATGAATGGGAGACTAGATATGTGAGCACTGCAAGATATTCCCCTCAAGAGATGGAGCCGCTCTGGGAAGAGCATCTAGGTTTCAAGTTCCCTCCCTGGCACCTCCAAGATAGGGCTGAGAGAGATTCCTGCCTGCAGCCTTGGAGAAGCCACTGCCAGTCTTTGCAGACAATATTGGGCTAGATGGACCAATGGTCTGACTCAGTATATGGCAGCTACCTATGTTCCTATCTACTTAATGAACTGGGAAGCGTTGCAGAGTGTTCTGGAAAGTTTTTCAGAAAATCCTCACCACTGGGTAGAGCTTATGCTATGTAGGCAGAAGGTCCCAGGTTCAATCCCTGGCATTTCCAGGTAAGAATAGGAAAGAACCTCACCTGAGACCCTGGAGAACTGCTACAAGATAGACAAACACACTAATGCAGTATAAAGCAAATTGATATGTTCATATTTTTCCACAAGGTCAATCATCCAGAATTAGTGAATTAGCCACAGTACAAACACTGGCACATGACAGTAGAACTCATGACACTAAAATCCACTTAAGCACTTACTGGCACAGATGTATTCCCTGGAGATAACTGTTGACAGTCATGCATTATCAGTTGACACTCTTATGGAGCAGAGGGATGAACAAAAGCTCAACTGATTGCCCAATTCAGAAACCAAAAAAGCCAACTATGGACTAGAAATGAATCAAAATTTTACAATGCCAGGAATCTGCTCTCAGTTTCTGAAACGAAGCCTTCCCCCCACCATCATCCCATGCCACCTGTCTTGTTATTTAAACAGCTGACAAGTTTCATGATTCCAAAATCCCATCAGAACAGGTTAAAAAAAGAAGATGGCACTCTCCAGTTTTGAGTTTGTTTTTCAAACTCAACTGAAAGAGTACATGTACAGGTGAAACTTGAAAAATTAGAATATCGTGCAAAAGTTCATTAATTTCAGTAATGCAAATTAAAAGGTGAAACTGATATATGAGATAGACGCATTACATGCAAAGCGAGATAAGTCAAGCCTTAATTTGTTATAATTGTGATGATCATGGCGTACAGTTCATGAGAACCCCAAATCCACAATCCCAGAAAATTAGAATATTGTGAAAAGGTTCAACAGTCTAGACTCCAGGTGTCCCACTCCAATCAGCTAATCAATCCATAACATCTGCAAAGGGTTCCTGAGCCTTTAAATGGTCTCTCAGTCTGGTTCATTAGGAATCACAATCATGGGAAAGACTGCTGACTTGACAGTTGTGCAGAAAACCATCATTGACACCCTCCATAAGGAGGGAAAGCCTCAAAAGGTAATTGCAAAAGAAGTTGGATGTTCCCAAAGTGCTGTATCAAAGCACATTAATAGAAAGTTATGTGGAAGGGAAAAGTGTGGCAGAAAAAGGTGCACAAGCAGCAGGGATGACCGCAGCCTAGAGAGGATTGTCAGGAAAAGGCCATTCAAAAGTGTTGGGACTTTCACAAGGAGTGGACTGAGGCTGGAGTTAGTGCATCAAGAGCCACCACACACAGATGGATCCTGGACATAGGCTTCAAATGTCGTATTCCTCTTGTCAAGCCGCTCCTGAACAACAAACAACGTCAGAAGCGTCTTACCTGGGCTCAAGAAAAAAAGAACTGGTCTGTTGCTCAGTGGTCCAAAGTCCCCTTTTCTGATGAGAGCAACTTTTGCATCTCATTTGGAAACCAAGGACCCAGAGTCTGGAGGAAGAATGGAGAGGCACACAATGCAAGATGCTTGAAGTCCAGTGTGAAGTTTCCACAGTCTGTGTTGATTTGGGGAGCCATGTCATCTGCTGGTGTTGGTCCACTGTGCTTCATTAAGTCCAGGGTCAACACAGCTGTCTTTCAGGAGATTTTGGAGCACTTCATGCTTCCTTCCGCAGACGAGCTGTATGGGGATGCTGACTTCATTTTCCAGCAGGACTTGGCACCTGCCCACACTGCCAAAAGTACCAAAACCTGGTTCAACTGGACCATGGGATTACTGTGCTCGATTGGCCAGCAAACTCACCTGACCTGAACCCCATAGAGAATCTATGGGGCATTGCCAAGAGAAGGATGAGAGACATGAGACCAAACAATGCAGAAGAGCTGAAGGCCGCTAATGAAGCATCCTGGTCTTCCATAACACCTCAGCAGTGCCACAGGCTGATAGCATCCATGCCACGCCGCATTGAGGCAGTAATTGCTGCAAAAGGGGCCCAAACCAAGTACTGAATACATATGCATGCTTATACTTTTCAGAGGTCCGATATTGTTCTATTTACAATCCTTGTTTTATTGGTTTCATGTAATATTCTAATTTTCTGGGATTGTGGATTTGAGGTTCTCATGAGCTGTACGCCATGATCATCACAATTATAACAAATTAAGGCTTGACTTATCTTGCTTTGCATGTAATGCGTCTATCTCATATATCAGTTTCACCTTTTAATTTGCATTACTGAAATTAATGAACTTTTGCATGATATTCTAATTTTTCGAGTTTCACCTGTAATAGAAGAACCCTCTGAAGTACTGAACAAGCCTAAAAAGAATTGTTTTGAACAGTGTCAATGATGCCCAATTTTCAACTCCCTGAGATAGAAATACTACTACTGTTGTCCCAAAGCAACAAAAGACAAGATGGCTGGATTTCAGAAATTCAGGTTGGAACTCATTCATCTAAGTAAGGGTAATATTTCTAGGCATCAATACTTTGAATTTTAAAGCCTAAATCCATGAGAAGACATGTGATACAAGTAAAAAGGATTTCTGGTACTTCTGGATAGAGAAGCAGGGTCTGTTTATGGCAGGGCGGCTCAACTTTGGCCCTCCTACAGATGTTGGCCTACAGCTTTCATAATCCCTGGCTATTGGCCACTGTAGCTGGGGATTATGGGAGTTGTAGTTGAGGGGCCAAAACAGCTGAGGGGCCAAAGTTGAGCATGCTTGGCATTATCAGGCCTGCACTTCCATCTGCACCTTCCACAGTGTACTGCTGCCTGCTCCCTGGTTCAGTGGACTACAGGCAAAATTACACTAAAGGAAGTGGAAAGCTGTATATAGTTAGTGCTGCACATTAGAACGGCAAGACATACTTTGCACTTGACTCGCAACACACTTATTTATCTATCATGTTGTTATACCGCCTGATATGTACATCTCTAGGCGGTGTAAGAAATTTAAAATATTTAAAAGTCAGCACAGATTAAAATACACGAGACACAATAAAAATAGTATAAAACAAATTAAAATTATTAAAATTCTAATTAAAAGCTTACAAGAACTTAACTATTGGCAGCCAGCCTTTTGGAGCTAGTTCTTTCCCCCTAGACTGCACATTATCTTTAGACAGCACTTGCTATAGCACTACTTACATAAGACATTCCAGAGGCTTCATGTCATGAGGCCCTGTGGCTTCTTTATGAAGAGGCACCTATAGGTTATCAAAAAGTGCAAATGACCCCTACACTATTAAAATAGTTTCTGCCAGACAGTTCTCCAGCTGTTAACTCTCTTGGAACTTCCACTGGTTAGGTTTAGAGATGCACTTTATTTTTCTGAGAAGAAGTTTCTATTTCTAAACAAAATTATTGTTTTATAAAATTCATTTGTAAAAATGAATTGATACCAATGCAGTATTAGGCAAGCTTGGCAATTTCCAAGTAGTAATTAGTGTTTTTCAAGTAATTATCCCAAGGAAGTGTGTGAGGGAGTACATATATGTTTTATTGATCTGTAAATAGGAAGATCAAATATGCCAAATCAGATCACAATCTATTTAGTGCATTGGGGAAATTTGCATAATAGTTTTCCAAGGAAAATATATATGCAACTTTCATACAAATGAGAAAAATGCCTTCGGGAAATGACTTGCCTAGCAAACATGAGGCTGCCGGTTTGAATCCCTGCTGGTATGTTTCCCAGACTATGGAAAGCACCTATATCAAGCAGCAGTGATATAGGAAAATGCTGAAAGGAATCATCTCATACTGCGCAGGTGATGGCAATGGAAAACCCCTCCTGTATTCTATCAAAGAAAAACCACAGGGCTCTGTGGTCGCCAGGAGTGGACACCGACTTGAGGGCACACTTTTATCTTTTTAATTTTCCTGAATGTTTTACAGAAAATGAAGCAGAAGTGTGCACTAGGTGAAAGGAACAACTCATTTTCAACTCTTTGAGAACTACTGGCAGTAGAATTGGGATACCAAATGGTATTTCTTCATGCAACACATATATATGGAATTCATACCCACACCATATGGTGATGTCCAGTAGCTTAGAGGACTTTTACAAAGCGTTAGTCAAGTTGATGAAAGATAGGCCACTAACCAGGATAGCTAAAAATGGAACCTCTGTGTTCTAGGGATGTGCTTGAACATGTTAGGAGGCCCTTTTACGGGCAGTTCAAAGGCAGGGGTGGGGGATAACTTTAAGAGCGGGGAGAGTGCACTTACCACCACCCCGGCAGCTCTTTTCCACTGGCGACCGGAAGTAGTGCATGCGCACATCGGGCACATGTGCACATGCGTGTGCTACTTCTGGTCACTTCCAGGCCGAGGAGCGGATAGGGCAGCAGGGAGGTATGCTGCTGCCCCGCCAGAGCAGTTTTTAAGTGAGCGCCGGTGGGGGATACGGGGCAGGGAAAACATGGCGGGGGGAATGCACCCTCCCCTGCCCTTAAAAGTTATCCCCACCCCACCTTCGAACCGGCCCCCGTGCACATCCCTACTGTGTTCAAAAACAGTTATCAGATACTGGGGAAGAGGACAGCAGATTGCCATCATGCTCCAATTTTGAGCTTCCCCAGAAACACCAGGTTGGCCCGTATTAGGAACATAGGAAGCTGCCATATACCAAGTCAGACCATTGGGCTATCTAGCTCAGTATTGTCCTCACAGACAGGTAGTGGCTTCTCTAAGGTTGCAGGCAGGAATCTCTCTCAGCCTTATCTTGGAGAAGCCAGGGAGGGAACTTGGAACCTTCTGCTCTTCCCAGAGTGTCTCCACCCCCTGAGGGGAATATCTTACAGTACTCATATGTGGTCTCCCACTCAAATGCAACCAGGGCCTACCCTGCTTAGCTAAGGGGACAAGTCGTGCTTGCTACCACAAGATCAGCTCTCTAAAGACTGATATATTTAGTCAGACCATGGGTCTGACCCAACATGCCAACTTCAATGTTCTTAGGGCATCTCTAATGCAGATGAGAGGCAATCAGAGCATTACACTGCATATTTTATAATGTACATAGCTCCAATGTAAAAGACAGTTAAAGCCAATGCCCAACATAGAACACTTAACGTGTATGCCATCTGAATAGAAAGACAGACCCAAGGGCTATCTAGTCCAGCACCCTATTTTCTACAGTGGCTCACCAGATGACTCTGGGAAACCCACAGGCAAATGTGCGAATCGATTCGGGATGTGCGAATCGATTCGGGATACAAATCGATTTGTACCCGAATCTAGCTGATTCGGGTGATTCGGAGACAAAACGAATCACCCCTGTGGTCCATTGGCTAGATTTGGGTACAAATCGAATCGCGGCTGATTCGATTCAAATCGATTCGGGTTTCGGATCTGTCCTATTAATTTCCCCAGATTCCCAGCTTTCATTTTTTTAAAAAAGCTAAGCTCTTGCCTTTATAGAAGTGGAGTTATGGAGCAAAATGTGTGGTCACTATTCTTCAAGTGTTCGGATTCTTTGGTGTATAAGAACTTTCACTCAATGAATCCTTATGAGGATTCATTACACACCTTCATTTCTTCTATTCATTTTGACTGTCTTTTAGACAGTGCCAATTGTCAACTGCCATGTGCCAGCTACACCCCACTCCCACCTGCAAGGCAGTGAGGTACTACTCAGTTTAAGTTAAGTGCCTAATGGGTAGAGGCTACCACCCAAATTGCAGAGGGATTGGGCAAAGGGCTGGTTTTTGGTGAATTGTTGAAGTTTTCCATAGGAAATCATGTAGGTTTCAGCAGCCCCATAACTGCGCTGGGGGGTGCTGGGGTGGCCCAGAGTGAGTGGTGGTGTAGTGAACAGAGGGTGCCAGCCACCCCCATGGGTTTCTAGCCTATGGGGTTCAGAGTTCTGTTGTTTCTGAGGTGTTCTGAGTGTAGATTCTCTGGTATCAAATGAGATTTTCAATACAAACCATGAATCCACTCTCATTTGCTACCATAGAATCTACACTCAGACCACCTCAGAAACAACAGAACCCTGTACCCCATGGGTTAGCAACCCCATGGGAGTGGCTGGCACCCTATGTGCACTACACCACCACTCACTCTGGGCCACCCCAGCGCCCTCCAAGTGCTATGGAGGCGCCCTCCAAGTGCTATGGAGGCACCCTCCAAGTGCTATGGAGGGCGCAGCCCTATGGGGCTGCTGAAACCTCCATTATACCTTATAGGGAAAAACCTTAAAGATGAGTAAACTTCAACTATTCACCAAAAACCAGCCCTTTGCCCAATCCCTCTGCAATTTGGGTGGTAGCCTCCACCCATTAGGCACTACCACCTCACCACACTCTTCCACCCCAGATCCCACTTTATGCCCCAAATCTTCCTCAAAGACACTAAACCTTCAACTATTCACCAAAAACTAGCACTTTGCCCAATCCCTCTGCAATTAGAGAGCCAGCGTGGTGTAGTGGTTAGAGTGCTGGACTAGGACTCGGGAGACCCGAGTTCAAATCCTCATTCAGCCATGAAACTAGTTGGGTGACTCTGGGCCAGTCACTTCTCTCTCAGCCTAACCTACTTCACAGGGTTGTTGTGAAAGAGAAACTCAAGTATATAGTACACTGCTCTAGGCTCCTTGGAGGAAGAGCGGGATATAAATGTAATAATAATAATAATAATTTGGGTGGTAGCCTCCACCCATTAGGCACTACCACCTCACCACACTCTTCCACCCCAGATCCCACTTTATGCACCAAATCTGCCTCAAAGACACTAAACCTTCAACAATTCACCAAAAATCAGCCCTTTGTCCAATTCCTCTGCAATTTGGGTGGTATTCTCCACCCATTAGGCACTTAACTTAAACTGAGTAGTACCTCATTGCCTTGCAGGTGGGAGTGGGGTGTAGTTGGCACATGGCAGCTGACAATTGGCACTGTCTAAAAGACAGTCAAAATGAATAGAAGAAATGAAGGTGTGTAATGAATCCTCATAAGGATTCATTGAGTGAAAGTTATCATAACCAAAGAATCTGAACACTTAAAAAATAGTGACCACACATTTTGCTCCATAACTCCACTTCTATAAGGGCTAGAGCTTAGTGTTTTTTTTAAAGGAATGCTGGGAATCTGGGGAAATTAATAGGACAGATCCAAAACCCGAATCGATTCGATTCGGATCAGCCACGATTCGGATCCGAATCGAATTTGGGGTGATTCGGATGGTCAGATTCGGATCCAAATCGAATCAGGGCTGTTTCGATTCGGTTACAAATCAAAACACAGAAAATCCGAATTGCACACCCCTACAAGAGATGAAAGCATGTCCCTCTCCTGCTGTTCTTCCCTGCAACTAGTATTCAAAGGCATTCTGCCTCCAAGTCTGAAGGCAGCCTATAGTTATCAAGACAAATAGCCATTTATAGAGCTGTCCTCCATTTGGAGCTGAAGGAGAGAAAGAAAGAACAAGATATAAGCCATTGTCAAGCAGGTATGGGATATTGCTCACATTCCCTTCTACTAAAAAGGGGAAAGGGAAAGCTAGAATACACATGGGGAAAACAATAGACATCTATTACATAAAAAGGCAAATCAGGCAGATTTGAGAGGAGGTGAAGTCTGTCCTCTATGTTAGAACAATTTTCCAAACCAGTCCACAAAACAATTAGCCCACATTCCAATCATTGGTAGTGAACCACAGCCTGAAAGAGAGCACTATTTTTCAGTGTGTATTTTTTTTTAAAGCCTCTTCACCTGGTTGCTTGCAAAGAATACTAACTTACTACCAGTGGAGGCTCCTCTTTAGGGCCAAATGGGACCAGGCCCTCCCAAGAAAAAATTAAATTAAATTAAATATTTAATTGCATTAAATAAATTAAACAAAGACTTCTGTGGGACCTCAATCACTGCTAACTATTTAATCCTGGTTTTATTTTGGTTTTTCCATTGCTTCTCTCAGGTCTGAATAATGACTCTAGAGACCTGCAGATTACATATCACATAAGGTTTCCTTGTTCCAGTCTTCTCAATACAGGAAGGGCCAAACTGGTTTCTTGGCAGAAAAGGTCCCATGGAAACTGCTGCGTTGGCAAATGATCAGCCAATAGAAATGTTCTATTTTCTGTGTGGATTGCTAACTGGTTGAAAGACAGGAAACAGAGGGTAGGTATAAATGGAGAGTTTTCACAGTGGAGGGAAGTAAGAAGTGGGGTCCCCCAGGGATCTGTACTGGGACTGGTGCTTTTTAATTTATTCATAAATGATCTAGAAGCAGGGGTAAGCAGCGAGATGGCCAAATTTGCAGATGATACCAAACTCTTTTGGGTTGTGAAATCCAAAACAGATTGTGAGGAGCGCCAAAAGGATCTCTCCAAACTGGAGGAGTGGGCGACAAAGTGGCAAATGCAGTTCAATGTTGGCAAGTGTAAGGTGATGCACATTGGGACGAAAAACCCCAACTTCAAGTATACGCTGATGGGATCTGAGCTGTCGGTGACTGACCAGGAGGGGGATCTTGGAGTCGTGGTGGACAGCTCGTTGAAAGTGTTGACTAATGTGTGTCAGCTGTGAAAAAGGCCAATTCCATGCTAGGGATCATTAGGAAGAGGATTGAAAATAAAATGGCTAATATTCTAATGCCCTTATACAAAACTATGGTGCGACCACACTTGGAGTACTGTGTACAATTCTGATCACCACATCTCAAAAAGGACATTGTAGAACTGGAAAAGGTGCAGAAGAGGGCAACCAAGATGATCAGGGGCCTGGGCAAGACTACAACACCTGGGCTTTTTCGTTTAGAAAAAAGACAACTGCGGGGAGACATGATAGAAGTCTATAAAATCATGCATAGTGTGGAGAAAGTGGACAGAGAGAAATTCTTCTCCCTCTCACATAACACTAGAACCAGGGGTCATCCCATGAAACTGATTGCCGGAAAATCTGGGACCAACAACCAATGGAAGTACTTTTTCACACAATGAATAATCCACTTGTGGAATTCGCTGCTACAAGATGTGGTGACAGCCAACAACTTGGATGGCTTTAAGAAGGGTTTGGATAACTTCATGGAGGAGAGCTCTATCAACAGCTACTAGCTGGAGAGCTGTTGGCCACCTCCAGTCGCAAAGGCAGGATGCCTCTGAGTACCAGTTGCAGGGGAGTAACAGCAGGAGAGAGGGCATGCCCTCAACTCCTGCCTGTGGCTTCCAGCGGCATCTGGTGGGCCACTGTGCGAAACAGGATGCTGGACTAGATGGGCCTTGGGCCTGATCCAGCAGGGCTGTCCTTACATTCCACAAACAGGAATTTTCAGCCAATCACAAAGCACAATGGCATAAAGTAATCTTGGGCAGGGCAGATACCCCTTTCCACTGTGAGGGCTGGGGCCTCAAAAAGAGACAAGTGGGCATGTTGGGAATAAAGGTTCTAAAAGAACAGTTCTAAAGAGCACATTATTCCCCTCCACATTTGTTTTGCTGTTTCTAGACACAAGAGAAGGGCCTCGCTCCAGTGGATGGATTTCAAGGTAAGTAGGCCTAGGATAAAGGGCCTTTATTTTCTAATCTGTGTTCCAGTTAGGGTTGGCAACTCTTACTGAAGCTATTCCTGCAGGAGCCCCTCACCCCACCCCACCCCACCCCACCCCACCCCACCCAACACATACACATACACAATATTAATCCAGGGGGAAGAGCCTACCTGGCTCCTGTAACACTAAGCCCAGTGGGTGAATTATTCAAGATAGGCGAGACTTTATCTTTGAGAAATATGGGAACTGATGTTCAATATGATGAATAATAGTATTTATATTACATTTGAGGGTTAAAAGTATTTCATAGATACAATTTCATGAACCATGACAGAAGTACTGGAAAGCAGTCTAGTTAGAGCTGTAGAGTTAAGTGATATCAGTTGGCTACTTACTAAGTTCATGCAGATGCTATACTACAACTCTTTGAATCCTTAAGGATTTGTCATTGGTGTACAGCGGTTATCCAGAGATGTGTTCCCCCCACCCTGCAACAAAAAGCATGTAATGGCATGACCAAAAAAAAACCCAAATTGGTCCCACCAATTTCAAACTTCACCAGCCACCACTACTTGCTACAGGTGACCCATTAGAAGTCTACCTTAGGACTTATGGGAAAGGAACATATGGAAAAAGATTCTCCACTCTAAAATGTGTGCGGTTACTAATAAAATAGGTCCACACAACATTGTATTTTCATGTAGGTTTTATAGAGCCAGAGGTATGCAGATCTTCCAGATCGGCTTCCCCACAAGACAGCTCTGAAAGGATGGGAAGAAATCCATCCTCTCTTTGACTTGTGAGGTTACGAGGTAACTAACTCGCATTAAGCGACTAGGCATGCACACCTAGAGATATTAGGGCAAGCGTCGACCGTGACCGGGAGAGGCAGCTTCTAACGAGACAAGATTCTGTCTCCGTGGCCGAGACCAAGAAGCGGCTCGATGTTGCTCCAGAGCCGACAAGGGAAGAAGATTTTTGCACCCTGAAAGCAAAGCAAGGCAGCAAGCTAGGAGGCGGGGACCCGGACTCCATGGGCAGCCAGAGGTGGGAGGGGAACCGCGCGCAGGAGGCGGCGCTTCTCCAGCAGCCTAGTCCATGGCCATCTTCTAGGATGGATTGGGCGAGGAACGCTCTCCCGGCGGCTCGTTTCTTTTGGCCACCCTACCCCAGGATGAGGGGCGGGAGGAAACGCTGGGAAAGGGGCGGATGGCTTGCATAAAGGGCGGCACCGGACTGGCAGGACTGCGTTGGCTCGCTCCTTCTGCCCACCCAGCGCAGAGACTCAACCCAGGCGAGGCAGCGCCCGCTCTGCAACAGCGTGTCCAGGAGAGAGCCCCCTTCCGCGCCTCACCTGAGCTGTCCCCTTCCTCGGACACGGAGGTGCTCTCGGACTCCTCTTCCTCGGAGCTGCTGCCCTCGTTCTCCCCGTAGTCCACCTCCATCTCATCGTGGTTGTTCTCTTTCTTCTCCCGGGAATGGACCGGCATGGTGGCCGCTCCTCGCAGACGCCGGCGACACCCGCTAGCTAAGGACCAGGGCAGCAGCCAAGCCTGTCCAGCCCTCCCGACGTGTTAAGGCTCCGCCTCAACGAAACCCGCCATCCTCCTTAGCCCTGCACAACCTAACTCTCCTCTCCGCCGCTCATTGGTGGAGGCCTCGTCTAATGGGTGAGAACTCTGCATGGTGGAGAGCTTTCCTTGGCGCGGAGCATTTCGGAATGTGTAGTTTTTCAGGAAGGGGCTGCACAGACCTGAGTTAGAGAGGAAAGCTGGGAGGGGTCGGGAAAGCAAAGGCTGCCAGTGTTAAGGAGTGGGGGTGGGATGTTACACCGGCTCTTAAACGATAACTGAACTTCCCCTCCCCCAGCCATCAAAGGCTAATAATACAATCGGGAATGAAATCTCAGGTCCCGAGATTAGCTACAAATAACAAATAATGTTTTTTGTGTGTTTTTAAAAAATGTATTAGAGACATTTAAAATACCGCCCACTCCGAAGACTCCGGGCGGTGCACAACAACATGCAAACAGGGCCAGGCAACATTAAAAATTACATTACATTAATAATTAAAAATTATTTTTAAAAAAACAAAACAAAAACTAAAGTAACTACCCAAGAACAGAAAAATGAACTACAGGTTTTAACATTTAAGCGGAGCCCTGCTGGATCAAAACAAAGAATCTTCCGGTCAGCCACATGCTTCTGGAGAAACCTAGAAAATAGGTCATGGAGCCCTCCCCCTTTTTTGCCCCGTTCCAGAAGTTGGTATTCAGAGGTAGCCTGCCTCTGAACCTGGAGGTTCCATTTAACTATCCTGGCTAATAGCCTTTGGTAGACATATTTTCCATGAATGTGTCTAATATTTTTTCAAAGCCATCTAAGTTAGTTTCCCTAATCACATCTTCTGGCAGCAAATTCATGTTAATTGTGTATTCTGTCTGCAAACAACTTTCTTTTGTTTGTACGTTAATCACTGTCAATCAGCTTCATTGGGTGACTCTGTTTTTGAGTCCCACATTATCAGAAGGAGAACTTTCTCCATGTGGATGGGTTAGGACTATAGCTCATTGATAAAATATACAGCACAGAATCCCCCACAACCGTACTACTGTATTTACCTGAATCAAAGACTAGGCTTTTTCCAAGTTCTTTGATGTTAGAAATCGGGATCATCTTAAATTCAGAATCCTCTTCCTTTGGGGTAAATAAAAGTATAACCTCTATTTAACTTCTCTTTTTTAAGCGGCTCATTCTAAATTGAGAGTTGTCTTGTATTCGGGTAAATATGGGTAAATACAGATAGCATATAGATATCGGTCCCCATATTTGCATATAAGTAGCCACCTAATGGTGCAGCGGGGAAGTAACTTGCCTAGGTTACTTCCCCGCTGGTTCGAATCCCTGCTGTTATGTTTTCCATGATATTCCCGTAGGCCACACTGATCTATGGGAAACATCTTTATCGGGCAGCAGCGATATAGGAAGATGCTGAAAGGCTTCATCTCATACTGCATGGGAGATGGCAATGGTAAACCAAAGATAACCACATGGCTCTGTGCTTGCCAGGGGTTGACACCAACTTGACAGCACAACTTTACCTTACTCAAAACTACAACTACAAAAGACAAGTTTTGATGACACTAATATTTTAAAATGGTGCTGGAAGGAGTTTAAGCAGAAATAGAGGAAAAAATTGTTGCAGAAAACTGATAACAGTGAACACAGTTCACAAAAATAAAACACTGTGGTACAAGAGTACATTTCACTATTGTGCACTGTCTTTTTGTGGGGACACTTCACCACTATGGAGTGGGAAAGCTCAGAAAACCTGTCACAAAATTGTAACCAAGAAAACAACATATGCCTTAACCACCTCTCCCAGTACAAAACCAAAAAAGACATGGTTTGTATTGAGCTCATTGTTGTACAATCCTTTGAGGGCAAACAGATTTTTAACAACTGCAATTAACCTTTGTGGATTTTCGGAAGACTAAATGAAAAAGATAACTTGTTCCCTGAATTGTATTAATTGGGACAGAAAGGAGCAGTTCACATTCTTTCCCTTTCCAAAATTAAGCCAGGATTGTTAGCAAGGGCAGACAAAATGGTTTTCACGTCTAGACACTCATCTCAGAAGTTGATAACCATTGATCTATGGAGAGGATTCCAAACCATTGATCCTCAGATATTGGTGTTGGACCTCAACCCACATCATCCCCAGCCACACTGACCAAAGGCAGTGGATGATGGGATTTGTAGTCCAACAATATCAGGGGATCCCAGGTTGGGAAGTCTTTATCTATGTTATAAAACCAGAAGCTGTTTGTACAGCATTTTGGTTGGCTATGTCTCTTACTTGTGTGGCCTTGCAGCACAATTCTGTATGTATGTGTTTTTAGAGATCTGCAAAATAACAGAATACAGTGGGAAGAGCAAGCTTAGTGGTAGATAGCACAGGAGCTCAGAAAATAACTGGGCATAGGGAATAATGGACAGCGAAGATGAGTAGGACTGGCAAGAATGGGTCCAAATGGGAAATCATAGGTAAAAAAGGGAAGGTGTGCTCCACTGATATCCCTTAATCTAGATTTGATTATTTGTTAATCTGTAACCTCAAAAAGTGTTATACCTTAGAGACTGATTTATTGTAATATTTGTTTTTCTAGGAGCTGAAATATCACGGAGGATAAAACAAGATAAAAGCTTAGGGTAACAGAACACACCCTGATGACTGGAGTACTGAATATATATAAAAAGAACAAGAGAATGTATGTGAAGCACTTTGAATGCTCTAAAGGGCTCTACAGTATAATAAGAAGAGTTATTGACTGTAGTCTGTCAATCACGCATGATACTGAAAAATAAAAAAAGTTGTTAATTGCTGTTCTGCAGCTTTATTCCACAATTGTCATTTGAAACTATTCTCTTTAAGCAGAGCTTTATGACTCTTCAGACTTCCCTGTTGTGGCTTCATGTGCTGCCATCCACTGACACATTCGTGAAAAAGTCACTCCTACATGCAGAACCGGAGGCAGATGATGTTATTTCCTATTCATTTTTGATTTTTTTAGATTGTTTGTCAGCCACTACAAGTGCAAGAAGTGATTACATGTTTAAAATACATAAATAAGCTTTCTGTGCACCAGAGACCACCAAAGTAGCATCCTCATAAAAACTACCTGTTTCATATGCAAGACAGGCGGAGAGAAGGGATCTCAATATGTGAATGAGACCGGGGTGCCAGGAGGAGGGGGTTAGATTTGTTAGGCAATGGGATACATTTTGAGACAAGACGAGCATCTACAAAAGGGACAGGCTCCACTTGAACCAAGATGGAATAAGACTACTAGCGCTTAAAATTAAAAAGAGTCACAGAGCAGCTTTTAAAATGATGCCTGGGGGATAGCTTACAGGAACTGGGCAGTATGGTTCAGCAAATGCCATCCTTTAAGGTGCAAGGGTGTAAATAATAAAATAAACCAGAAGGGGACAGAGTAGAACCAGGTAAAGAGCAAACAGAAGAATGTGCTAGCAGCTGGTCAAAGAGATCAAATGGCCATAAGAAAGATAGATAGCACATACCAGATAAGAGGTTCAGCGTATGGGTGCTTATATGCCAATTCCAGAAGCCTCCGAGCCAAGATAGGTGAGCTGGAGTGCTTGGTTGCTAAATGAAAACAGGTATAGTGGGCATAATGGAAACATGGCAGAACAATGAGAACCGGTGGAACACTGTAATTCCTAGATATAAACTCTCTAGAAAGGACAGGTAGGGGTGAATTGGGGGTGGAATCAGTGGTGTTCTTACCCCTAGACTTCGGGACCAAAGTCCAGGGCCTCCACACACCCTGGGGGCCCCAAAATCCTCCTTAGTCTGTCCTGGGTGGTGGTGTGGTCAGTGCTGGTCTGCACTGCGCCAGGCGGCTGAGTGTGATTATGACTTGTTTTTATTATTTATTTATTATTTTGATTTGATTTGATTTATATACCGCCCTTCCAAAATGGTTCAGGGCGGTTTACAGTTAAAACAAACCACTAAAACAGTAAAAAGCTAAAACAAATTAAAAACAATATAATAACTAACAATTTACAAACATTTTAAAACAACAATTAAACCATTACAGTAATTTTAAAAACCCCAAATCAGGTTTTAGATTTCAAAATAAACCAAATTTTTTAAAAACCCAAAATTTAGGATGCTGAGTAAGCTTGGGTGAAGAGATGGGTTTTCAGGTGTTTTTTGAAAATTGCCAGAGATGGGGAGGATTGTATCTCAGCAGGAAGCACATTCCACAATCTCGGGGCAGCAACCAAGAAGGACTTTAGAGACAGAGGAGGGAGTGGAGAAAGAAATATATGGGATAGGAATATGTTAAGTTGTGTGTTGACAATTTTCAGCTACAGCATATTTGCATAAAGATTCCTGTTTTATATTCTTTCATTCTTGTGAGTTCAGTTGCTTTTTGTGCCTTCAAGAACCCATGTGTTAAAAATACTGCATGTGTCACAGTGTGTGTAGGGGTATGATGTTTAACTTGTAGTGGGGAGGGGGCCTTTAGGTACAGGCTCCAAAATTACCTAAGTGCACCTCTGGGTGGAGTAGCACTGTATGTTAAATTAGGGATAGAATCTAACAAGCTAGAAAACCTGCTGAGCTCTCCACAGAAACACTGTGGATGACAATACGAGGTCTGAAAGGAAAAGTGCTACTAGGGACATGCGATCACCCTCCTGATCAAAATGCTGACAGTGAATGGGAGTTGCAGAAGGAAATCAGGGAGGCGTCAGAGAGAGACAGAGCTGTAATAATAACTGACCAATTACCCACACATAGACTGGGTAAATTCATATTCAGGTAATGACAAATAGGGCAATTTCTAGACACGCTGAATGACTGTGCCCTAGAACAGTTGGTCATGGAACCAACCAGAGAGAAGGTGACCTTGGACTTAAGTCATTCCCCCCCCACTCCATATTTTATTTTTTATTTATAACAGAAAAGAAAATTACAGAAAAGAAAAATATAAAAAGAAAATTACACAAATGCAGCAAATAACATCTCACATATGTCATATACATCAACCTGGATTTCAACTCTCTATCATATCAACACTCTATTCTATCTACTCACATTTCAATTTAGTCTGTTGACCTCCAGTCATAAATGTCTAAGAAAATTAAGGATCAAAGTTAATCAATACTTAAATTTAAAACATTTCACTCACGAGTTTATCTGCAGAGAAAATACAAATCTTGGATGAGGTATCAAATACATGTAGCAAATTATATCGTATAAAAGGTTCCCAAGTAAGTTCAAATTTATCTGCTGGCTTATTATTTATGTATGAGGTAATTCTTGCAACTGATGCATATTCCCAGAGTTTAAGTTGCCATTCCTCTAACGTCAGGACTAAATGTGTTTCCCAGTAAGAAGCATAAAGGATCCTAGCAGCAGTTATCATATATAAAGACAGCTCCGTGTATTCCACAGGTATATAAGGCTTGGTGATATTTAACATAAAAATATATGGTACAAAGCAAAAGTCTATGTTTATAATTTGTTGCATCCTATGGTGGATTGTCTTCCAAAATTTCTGAGCTTTGCTGCATATCCACCACATATGATAAAAGGTTCCTGGCTAGTTCATACATTTCCAGCAAGTTCCGGGATACTTACTGTCCATTTTGCAATCATTGTTGGAGTGATATACCAACGAAAATACATTTTAATGTGCTGTTCACTGTAAATTTGATGTTCACTTTCCATTGGTACTCCCATTGTTCTGTTCAGGTTCTGCATCCATTTAACTCCCATAATCCCCAAGCAAAAACCACTGCAGCTGGGAATTCTGGGAGTTGTATTCAAAAACATCGGGGTGTCCCGAGTGGCGTATTGGGGGGAAACGGTGCCCAGGGCAAGCTCTGGCCCTGAAATGGCCCCCCCTGGCCCCCCCATACCTGTGAGGGCACGGCGGCGCCCCCCAGGCAGCAGATCGCCAGCGGTGGCGGCGATTTGGCGGTGGCGGGTCGCCCGCCGAGTGCGGCGGGTGTGCGGTGGCGATTTGGCGGTGGCGGGCGGCAGCGGTGGGTCGCCCGCCGAGTGCGGCGGTGGGTGGCGGCTGGCGGCGAGCTGTAGCGCGGCCCGAGCGGCGGCGGATCGCCCGCCGAGGAGTGCAGGCAGAGCGACGCCGAGCCTGCCTTCTGGCCTGGTGTCGCTTAGGCAGGCTCAGCGTCGCTCTGCCTGCACTCCTCAGCGGGCGATCCGCCGCCGCTGCTCGGGCCACGCTACAGCTCGCTGCCAGCCGCCAGCCACCGCCGCACTCGGCGGGCGAGCCGCCGCCGCCGCCTGCTGCCAAATCGCTGCTGCACGCCCGCCGCCACACTCGGCAGGCGATCCAGGGGGCGGGGGAAGCCACTTTTTGGTGCCCCCCCCACGTGGCCCGCTGGCGTGGCGCCCAGGGCACGTGCCCTGCCTGCCCCCCTATCGTTACACCCCTGGGTGTCACTGTTAGAGGGGACACTGGAGTGGGGTCTGTTAATAAGGAACTTGGACTCACAAGTTCCCAAGAGGGGAGGTCCGTGTCAGGCCTCAGGGACCTGGGTGCCAGGGCCATCAGGAAGATGAGGGGTTGTCAGCAAGAGAGCCAGACACCTGAGTTCCTGAGAGGAGGAAGTGGTGTGTCAGTCAAGCATGCCTGTGTTCCCAGGAGTGGAGTGGCAATGAGACACTTGTACTCCTGGGTTCCTCAAAAGAGGGGAGGTGCCAGTTTTCAGAGATCCATATTTTCCATAGGAAGGAATGTGTTCCTTGTCACAGACCTGGGCACCTGAATCCTTGGGAAGAGGAGAGAGTGTCAGTCAGGGATTCGGACACCTGGGGTCCCAAAGGAATGAGCTGTCAGCTGCCTAGGCTTCCAGGAAGCAGGGGGGAAAGGTGTTAATAAGATGCCGCATGCCTGGGTTTGCAAAAGGGAGGATTAGAGAACTATGACAGACATGTACTCCAGAGTTTCCAAGAGGAGTGGGCCATATCAATTCATTTTGGGGCAAAATACTAAGTGCTAGTTATTAGAAACCAGCCCTGATATAAAGCCCTGAACAGCTTGGGCCCAGGCTATTTAAGAGAGTGCCTTTGTCTTCATTAACCCCGCCACCTATAAAGATCATCAGGGGAGATCCAGTTGCAGTTGCCACCGGCTTCCTTGGTGGCAACCCACAACCGGGCCTTCTCTAGGGTTGCCCTGGGGCTCTGGAGCACACTTTCAAATGACATCAGAATCTCCCCATCTCTGGTGGTTCTTAAACAACTTTTGAAAACACACCTGTTTTATCAGGCTTTTAGTTTATGGTGTTTTAAAGTTTTAACATTTTATTTATGGTAATTTTAATCTCTTTTATATGATTTTTAGGTTTTACTTGTTGTTTGCTTAAAATGTAAACTGCCCTGAGATTGTATATAGAACAGTATATAAATGTGACAAATTTTGTATTTCCTTCTGTACTATGCTACTTCTCTGCAGATACTGAAACCACAAGGGTTCACTCATCCATTCTGAGGAAAGAATCTGAATAGATTTCATTTTTGTGTTTCTGATCATTAGACTTTGTAAATTATATGCCAACTCTTTCTATTGATCATTTTTTTAGTATATTCTTCTTTATGGAAAAAAGTATTTAATATTCATGCCAAAGGAGATAAAGTTGGACTTATTCTTTTTTTTATGTATGTCCCAGACAAACACAAGAAGTAGACTACTTCTAATGGAATTATTTTTTAATATTCACATCCTTTCTTTTCTTGGACTTAATCCTGAGTGGCCCTTAGGGAACAGTGACCATAGTGTGATCAAATTCAGCATATATGCAAGGAGAGAATCACCAAAGAAGTCTAACACAGACATTTTGAATTTCAGAAGAGCAAATTTCTCTATAATGAAGGGTTTGGTGAAAAGAAAACTGAAAGGAAAAATCAGGAGAGTCACTTTGCTCCGGAATGCATAGATTTTGTTTAAAACCACAATAATAAAAGCCCAGTTAGAATGTATACCAAAATGGAGGAAGGGTGTCCAGGACGATGCAAGCATGGCTAACAAGTAATGTCAAGAAAGCTATACAGGGGAAGAAGATTTCCTTCAGAAATTGGATGACCTGCCCAAATGAAGAGAACAGAAAGGAACACTAACTCTGGCAAAAGAAATGCTAGGTGACAATAAGAGAGGTGAAAAGAGAGCTTGAAGAATATTTAGCCAACTTCTTTTAAAACACCAAAAGCAGGAAACCTGCCAGGGAGGTGGTTAGACCATTAGATGATGGAGTGAAAGGGATTATTGAGAAAGATATGGAGATCGCATAAAAGCTAAATGAGTTATTTGCATCTGTCTTCACAACAGAGGATACTGAGCGTGTACCTGTGCTTGAAGCGAGTTTTTCCAGGACAGAGGCTAAATAACTGAGTCAGATAGAGGTGACAAGAGATGATGTTCTAAACCATCTGAAAAAATTAAAAACTAGCAAATTGACAGGGCCAGATGGCATCCATCCAAGAGTCCTTAAAGAACTCAAATGTGAAACTGCCGACCTCCTTGCAAAAATATGTAACTTAAAAATATGTAACTGCAGCTATTCACACAGACACCTCAGCCTCTCTCTCTCTCTCTCTCTCTCTCTCTCTCTCTCACACACACACACACACACACACACACACACACACACTCACACACACACACACACCCCTCACCCATTCCGGCGCACACCTTATCCCAGGTCCTGGCAAGCCGACATCCCCTGCTGGCTGCCCTGCCCCCAGGGCTCAGAAGCTGGGGTAGCCAGCAGGGAACACTGGCTTGCCAGGTGGGGGGGAAGGGTGCGCCAGATTGGAGCGGCCAGTGAGGATGGTGGGCAGAACGGCAGCAGAGGGCAGCAGCCAGCGGGAAAGCTGAACAATGTCCACACATGCATGGGTTAGGGATGTGCAAAACCGGTCCAGGGTTTGGGGTTTTTTTGGGTTCAGTTTGTGGGTTGGGAGTTGAACTGACACCCCCCCCCCTCCGGTTCCATTCCGACAGGCACTGAACTCCCCACCCCGGCTGATTCACATTTTTAAAAAAAAAAAATTAAAATAAATTTTATTACCTTCTGCCCCTTCGGGGGGCTTCCTATGGGCAGAGGGGTGTGTGTGTCCGCGGACATTCCCCTGCCCCCGCCGGCCTCTAAAATCACTGCCACGACCTGCCACATTGTTATCTTTTGGCCGGTTCGGGCCTCCATAAATCGGGGTGGCAGCCATTTTGGAGGCCGCCACGCATGTGTAAATGGCATCTGCAAGGCCTGGCATGGCCCAGGGCCTCGCAGAGACCATTTGCGCATGTGTGGTGCCCATTTTGTTTTCAGTGGCCATTTTTTAAAAAAGAAATGGCCACTGCGCATATGTAAATGGTCTCTGTGAGGCCCTGGGCCATGCCAGGCCTCACAGAGGCCATACATGTGCAGCAGTTTCCAAAATGGCCACCGTGCTGATTTATGGAGGCCCGAACAGGCCAAAAAATAACAATGGGGCAGGCCACAGCGGTGATTTTGGAGGCCGGTGGGGGGCAAGGGGATGTTCATGGACCCACACCTTCAAGGGTCTATAGGAAGCCCCCCCAAGGAGCAGAAGGTAATAAAATTTATTTTAATTTTTTTAAAAAAAATCTCAAACACCCCCCCTCCAGACTGAACCGGACTGGTGGGGGGTTCAAAGGGGTGCCGGACCGAACTGGCCCAGTCAGGTTCGAGTCCGGTCTCGACTCGAACCAAACTGGGTCAGCCAGTTCCATGCACACCCCTAGCATGGGTGCAATCTGAATGCTAGTAGGAGGGCAGCTGGAGGAGCAGAGTGGCGGGAGAAGGAGGCCCAGCTACACTGAGCCAGCTCTGGAGTGCAGTGGTGTGGCCCTGAGGGTATTGTGTGGCCATTGGGCCTAAGGAGCAGGATTGGTGCAGCTGTAGGGGCAGAGCAGTGTCAGCTGCCATGTTTATTGTTGGCAGCGCTATGGGCATTGTAACCTCAAATTTGGTACTGCACAGATTCTGTTAGCACTAAGATGAATTTTTCTGACTCTTAAAATGCAACTTGAGGATCAGTTCTGAAGTTACCATTGATTTGGTCCCAGAAAGATATACAAAAGGCACTTTTGTCACCTAGTGAATGTGTGCTGATCGCCAGGCAGATTGAACAAATGGTTTTGATTTTATAAGCAATACAATGTTCAGGGCTTATAATGATGAAATGCTTCTCTGAAGGAGGGCAGGATGCCTTCCTGTCTTAAGGAGGCAATCATTAGATCTCTTCTGAAGAGACCTGCATTGGATCCTTCTGAGTTAAGCAACCATGGGCCTGTCTCCAACCGTCAATGGTTGGGCAAGGTAATTGAGAGGGTGGTGGCCTCCCAGCTCCAGGTAGTCTTGGAAGAAATTATCTAGACCTATTTCAAACTGGTTTTCAGGTGGGCTTTGGGGTGGAGACTGCCTTGGTCGGCCTGATCACCAATTAGGAATTGACAGAGGGAGTATGACTCTCTTGGTCCTTTTGGATCTCCTGGTAGCTTTTGATGTTATCATCCATAGTATCTTTCTGGACCATCTGAGAGTTTTGGGAGTAGGAGGCACTGCTTTGCAGAAGTTCCGCTCCTACCTCTTGGGCAGATTCCAGATGGTGTCTCTTGGAGACCATTGTTCTTCAAAACATGAACTTTTATATGGCGTCTCCCAGGGTTCCATACTGTATCCAATGCTCTCTAACATCTACATGAAACCGCTGGGAGGGATCATCAGGAGCTTATGCTAATGACACCCAAATCTATTTCTCCATGTCAACATCTTCAGGAGAAGTATAACTTCCCTAAATGCCTGCGTGGAGGTGGTGGTGGGCTGGATGAGGGATAACAAACTGAGACTGAATTTTAAAAAGATGGAGGTACGCATTGCGTGGGGTTGGAATTTGGGAGACAATTTTGATCTGCCGGTTCTGGATGGGTCACACTTCCTCAGAAGGAACAAATGAATCATTTATTTCAATGGTTGATCAGAAAATAAAAAATGAAACAAAATTATACAAAATCCCAATAATGAAAAACAAAGGGAAAAATAACTTTAAATCCATAACTCGATTAAGTGTTTAATAATACCACCACTCAAACTGTACATTAAACTAATGAAGCTACCATCTTCCTGTGAACTTTCCTAGCTATAGAGCAAAACTTGTCAACATTTAAAGAAATTTCATCAGATGTATCACATAAAGCAAATTAAGATAAAAATTATCTGAATGCCCCAGAAATTATTTTATGAGGAGTAACAAATAATAATCTCAAATGTCCCTATAAAAATTACAATATAGCAGTACGTGTACTGTTACTAGAGCAAAGTCTCTCAGCATAAGGTCTTTTATTGTACTTCCCTTCTAGGACTGTCATTTGAAGCACATTGAGACAAGCTAGTGTTAGAGCTTTGCGATACTTGAGAATAGTTAATTTACCAAGATATCTAGCTGGTTTATTATTGACGCCTTGGTTTCCCAAAATAACGCCTCTAAGTTCTATCTGCTTCTCCAATTCTAATAGATGTTGCTTAACTACCAACTTGGCTTTTGAAAACGTCATAGATTTCAAATAACGTGGGGATAGCCCAGGGTACAAGTTCTTCTCCACAGCTTGTTTCCAATAAGATTGAAAACCATCTGTGAGTACCAGTGCCACCAGACACAAAGGATGAAAATTCAGTTTTAATCATAAATCAGATACTTAGCCATTGCCATGTCTCAGTTTTGGAAATCCCTGTCTCCAGATGAAGTGCTGCATTGGGCATGCACCGTGGTGCCTGAAAGATACTCCTTAAAAATTTTGACTGGAGGGCTTCTAATTTAAGAATATATATATATTTGGCATTCCAATCTGAGTTCCATAGAGTAATAGCATGGAAGATTTAGCTAAAAATAGTTTAATTGCAGCAAGTATAAATTGGGCACCTCTGGAACAAAAGAAATAAAAAACAGGCCTTGTAGATCTCTGAGCGTTTAGCAGCACATTACTTAGATGAGCATTTCTGCTGCCTGATGCTTCAAAAACTATGCCTAGATATTTAAAGCTTATAATTTGTTCAATTTTGTGATTATTTATCTTCCAATTTATTACTTTGTTCCTTTTTGGAGAACACTAGTACCTTGGTCTTGTCATAGTCTATATATTTATTTCTCTAAGACGTACCGGTGGGCAATCCCATGTGTGGCAGCTCTCACATGAGTTCTCGAGCAGCTGCTCGGATAGCCATGGGGAAGAAAACAGTGGCCGGCAACCTGCCAGGAGCAAGTGGCTGGCTGGCCAGTGAGAAGAGGTGGCCGCCAGCGGGAGGTGCCAGGCCGGCCAGCATCTGGGAGGAGGTGACGGGCTGAGGCAGCCAGAGGGAGGACAGGTGGCTGGCTGGTCAGGAAAAAAAGCACCGGCAGCAGGCAGGCAAGGGCGGGGAGAGAAAAACTAGAGGCGCAGATGCTCTGTGCCAGGCCGAGCTAGTTTATTTCTAAGTCATGATCCTTGCAATAAGAAGGGCATTTAAAGTGTGTCTGAATCCAAGGGGTGTTTGAGAAAGAAGAGCAACATCATCTGCATATAAATACTGACACATCTCTATCTGCTAAGTTAGTTGGATGATGATTTGGATTATTTACATAAATAACAAGGGGATTAATATACAGATTTAAAAAAGTTGGAGCCCCCAGAAGGAACAGGTATGTAGTCTGGGATCCAAACCTCTCCCTGGTGTGTCAGGCTGAGACGGTGTCCAGAGGTGCTTTCTATCAGCTTTGGCCGATATTCCAGCTGTGTCCATTTCTTGAGATAAACTATCTCAGAAGAGTGGTAGATATGTTAGTAACCTCCAGACTTGACTAATGCAATGCACTTTGTGTGGGGCTGCCTTTGTAAACTGAAACTGAAGTTGGTATAGAATGCGGCAGCCAGGTTGGTCTCTGGGTTATCTCAAAATAATATATTACTTCCATATTAAAAGAACTACACTGGCTACCAATAAGTTTCCGGGCAAAATACAAAGTGCTGGTTATAATTTATAATGCCCCAAACAGCTTAGGCCCAGGGTAAGAAATTTACAAGAATGTTGTCACTATGAGTCCTATCACCTAATTAAGATCATCAGCAAAGTTTTGTCTGCAGTTTCTACCAGCTTATCTGTTGCTGCTCCAGGACTCTGGAATGTGCTCCCTACTGAAATAAGAGCCTCTCCATCTCTGACAATTTCTAAAGGACACATTCATTCACCCAAGCTTTTAACTAGACTTGTGATTTTAAATTGCTTTTTAAGGTTTTAATTCTTGTTTTAATTTGTTTTATGTTGATGTAAACCGCTCAGAGAAGAAAATTTGGGGTGGTGTACAAATATAATAAATACACACATATAGCTGAAGAATAAGTTTTATTCACCTCGTAGGGACTGACCTCTAGGAGTGGTAATTACCAATTATTAATTTCCTCCCTATACTTTTGCCAGAGGCTGCACTTTTAAGGCAGTATGCAAAGTTCTCAAGTCGTGTTGCAGAATTGGCTCCTTCACTTGTTTGATTAATATCTGAGCTACAGACCCGGGCTGAAATGAAAATCCGAAAGGAAAGGGGATTATTCGGGTGTGAGAGAAAGCTACTCCTTGTCGCTTAGCTTTCTTCGGCCATTCAGAGATAGCGCCCAGCCCAACAACGATAGCGAAGGGCACGGAAGACTTCTCTTTCCCAAAGCAGCCAGCCAAACCTCGCCAAGGCTCTACAAACGCATTCCATGACGCGCTCACGCGCCCCTGAACAGCCGCCCTCTCTTTAGTCCTTTGGCTATGACGTCAGAGCGAGGGCGGTTGCCATGGGAACGAGGGGAGTCGCACCTGACGGCTGTCGTGAAGCGGTGAGACGAGAGCGGAGAGCGCAGGAAAGGGGCGGAGCGAGGAGGTGTTGCGGGTGAGGGGCAAGAAGCCCAAAGCCAGCCCTGCCTCCCTACCCCGCACGCCGGGGAGCTTAAGAGTGCGCCGGTCGCACCGGAGCTTCGAGGTGGCGCCCCTGGCGATGTAGGGAGTCTTAGGTGGGGGCGTGGATCGAGAGGCCGCAGCGGCGCCTCCTCCTCCTCCTGTGCTCTCGGAGGGGGTCCCGGCGGCGGTTGCAGCGGCAGCAGGAGGAACCAGCCCCAGGGGGGCCCCGCAGGCGGGATGTTCTCCAAGAAGCCGCACGGCGATGTGCGGAAGTCCACGCTGAAGGTGCTGGACACTCGCAAGGACCCGCTCACCCGCCTCAAGCACCTGCGCGTCGTTATCGGTGAGAAGGAGAAGGCGGCGGCCCGAGGCCCTGGGGGGAGAAAAGGGAGGGGAGGGCGGCTGGGAGGCCGCGCTCGAGCTTGCTGTTTCCCTGCTGCTTTCTCTGGACCCAGCTGCTGCCTCAGCAAGGAGGGCCCGGCGCAAGTGTACTGCATTGAGGTTTTCTCCAAGTTCTCTCCGTCCCTTCTGATGAACGCTGGGGCTGGGCGCGGGGGAGGCGTCCAGGGTGTGGGGAGGTGCGGGAAGCGACTGGGTTTTTGTCCGGATATGAGGAAATAGGAGGGGAGTGAGAGAAGCTCCATCCCAACTCTTTGTTGGCATAGCAACCCGACACTGATGGCACTGGGAATGACAGGCGGGGGTTGTATGGAAAGCTCTGAAATCCTCCAGTGTTTGTTTTGCTTTTCCACACACGCCTCCCGCATTAGTGTGTCAAGACTAAACTTCCTGCTTGTACTTCACTGCACTGTGATAATGCTGAAGGGTTTGTTTACTCTTGGGTAAACTAGACCAAGATTTCATGGGCATGATCGGGGAGGTGACTCTGTTCTGCGTCTGTGTGTTTAGTGTGCATGTTCAAGGGCCCTCACTTTGAGGATCTGGTGTAGTGCTTCATGTCCTCCAATAGCCATCGTCCAGGGGGGTCTTCAGGAAGTGCCTGCTCCCTGAAAGTTGCCACAGCTAACAGGGAGGGGCACAGATTGTACCTCTAGTTCGGCTTCCTGTGCTAAGATGAAGTGTGTTTTGGGGAAGAATATGTCCTATGGAAACTTCCTGCATTCTTGCTTCTGCAGTCAAACTCTCAACCAAGAGGACAGAAAATTGCAGGAAGCTGAGCTGCTGATGGGCCCTTTAGCTGAGATTCATTTGGGTTGAATGGTTCTTTTTCTTGGTGTCCACGCTGCTATCTTTTGGCTGGTGTACACTTGTTAAAGTAAACACTGTATGTCTCAGAGTCATAGAACTTTAGGTTGGGAACTACAGGGCAGTGTTGTGGGGTGGAACATGCTACACAGCATTTTTTCCATTGCTATATTTTTTTCATAGAAAAAATTCCATTTGTAAAAATGCATTCTTTCATTATTTAGTAGGATAAATACCAGTGAAACTACCCTAAGTAGTAACTAACTTTTTTCAGATGACTATCCCAAGGAAAAACCACTTAATGGCTCAGTGGGGAAGCAACCTGCCTAAAGAGCAGGAGGCTGTTGGTTCAAATCCCCACTGGTGTGTTTCCTAGAATATAGGAAACGGCTATATCAGGCAGCAGTGATATAGGAAGGTGCTGAGAGGTGGCATCTCATACTGCTTGGGAGAAGGCAATGGTAAACCACTCCTGTATTCTACCAAGAAAACCACATAGCTCTGTGGTCACCAGGAGTCAACACTGACTCAATAGTACAACCTTTCCTTTATCCCTGTGTATATAATAAATCTTTAGGTGTGCTAAAATTAGTATAAGTTTTTTCAGGGTCTTTCATTCTTCCTTAGCATTTTAAATCGTTTAAGGAAGGGTAAGCTACTGAGTTGTCATGTCTTAAAATATTTACAAGTATTCTAGTAATAATAATTTCCAAGTGAAACTTTAAATTCATTTCAATATCATATTTAGACCACATCAAGTGCACTTTATTTCACTTTTAAAATAAGTTATTTAGTTCAAATAATACAGCACATAGGTGCATTTATTTTTAGTTCTATTAACTAAACATAAGTAAATGCAAATCCTGTCCCAGTCAATTTAGAGCATCACAAAAGTTTCCTGAAATATTTCCAATGCAAACTTTTCTGATAAACCCATTTGAAGAGATAATGTGAGCCCAGGCTTCTGCCCTGAAGCAGGGGATCCTGCACCTAAAGCATCTCCAACAGAGACATGTTCTTGAAAAACTTCTTAAAAGCAGGTCCTGCATAATCTTGGGACGATTGTCACAGTTCATCTTGCTTATATAGTCACATTAAAGATTAGGCCTTTCTAAATTTGGTAAAATAATTGCTTCATGCCTTGTCCTTGGTGAATAGGGTGAGCCTGCATCACTGAAGTCAGTGGTAGTTTAATGGCTTTTTGCATCAGTTGAAGCTGGATGCAGTAAAACAAAAAAGTAAAAACCTCTGTCTGACCTGAACTGTTCTTAGATTGCATCATAAAGCTTGCATGTTTTGATTGTACAAGCCAAAAGACAGATACTATTATAACCAACTGCCCCCCCACCCCCCGGCTTAGGTAATTACTAGGGTTGTGCAAATATGCAACTTTGAACATCAAAAAGGAATCACCTGCACATTTGCCCCTGTTCCTGCAGGAAGGCAGTAGCTCCCAGTGCTTACCTCCATGTGGGGCGGTCCTCTGCACAGCACTAGGGTAGTCTATTAAAGAGAATCAGAGCCTTGGGAAGCCCCAGTGATGCCTTGGAAAGGGGCACAACAAGTGCTAGGAAATATAGTCTTTCCCTGTGCTTTTCTCATAGAGATCTATGGTGAAAGCACTGGGAAGAACTACAATTCCCAGCACACTCTGCATGCTTTGCTGCACGCCTTCCAAGATGTCACTGATGCTTCCTTGCAATCCTAATCCCTTTAATGCCTCTCCCTGGTGCTGCATACAGAACTGCTCCAATATACACAGTAAGCTCTGGGACCTGCTTCCTCCTCCTCCCTGGGGCCATGGGTGATGTGCAGATGAATCTTTGCACAGCCCTAGTAATTTGCTCGTTCTTAATTGAAGAGCATTTCCCCACATTTTCCTATGGTGTTAAATCTATTGTTTTTGCTTATTCCAGCTTCTCTAACAGTACTTTTATGACAGCTGCTGCTGCTACTACTACTAATTTTATGTGCTGTTTTTCAATGCAAAAGTTCTCAAAGTGGTTTAACACAGAAAGAGAAGATAGTTCCCTGTCCCCAAAGGGTTGTTGCAAAAAGATGAACCCCAAAGGGTTTGTAAAAAGAAATGCAAGCGATTCACTAGCATTAACCACTGGAGAGATACTGTGCTGGGGTTGAATGGGGTAGTTGCCGCCCCCCTGCTTAATATAAAGAGAATCTCCACTGTGAAAGATGCCTCTTTGCTCTGTTAGTAGAGGTTTGTGATGAGTGCAAGATACAATACAAAATTCAGTATATTCAGTAAGGATATCGATTAGAAAGAATAGTTTAGAGAACAAACATATGTTCTCTATCCAGTAATTGTTACATTTCTCACATTCTGCATAAACGAATATGAATATGACAAATATTTATATGCCATTTTTCAACATAAGTTCCAAAAGCGGTTTACCAAACAAACAAAATGACTCCCTGTCCCTAAAGGGCTCACAGTCTTAAAAAGAAACATAAGATAGACACCAGCAACAGCCACTGGAGGGATGCTCTGCTGGGGATGGATAGGGCTAATTATTCTCCCCTGCTAAATAAAGAGAATTATCACTTATAAAAGGTGCCTCTTTGCTCACTTAGCAGGGGAAACATCAACAAGTTGTTTACAAGATTGCAATCAATCAATCAATGAATCTGCTGATTGTGTATCTTTTAGTTATTTTGTGCTGTATATTTATCTATGGTAACAGTCTAAAGTTTTAATTTTGTTTGGCTTACGGCCGTAAATAAAATGATTGATTGATTGATACAAGATTGTTTTTTAGGTAAACTCTTGATCTTTAGCTTTTGTAAATAAGCTGATTATTAATTGTTACCACATTCCATAATGCTGTATACAGTAGTGACCTCTGTTCAGTGAGACATCATTAGAGTAGCCTTGAATACAACTTAGCAAGTGTTTTTAAAGTAAGAAATCTTACAAAGTACAAGAAGTTGCACAGTTGGGGATGGGAGTGACAAGCTGTGATCTAGATTCAAAAAAAGTTTGCTTCCTGGGGGTGTTGCGCTGTATACATAGTTTGTTTTGATATGGATGTGTAGAATCATATACAAATGAATAATTTTATTCATTTATTTGAACTCTTAGCCTACCCTGTCCTAATCCTCAAAGTGGATTGTGATGTCAAAAAGCATGCAATAAAATGTCCATTAAAAATCAAGATAAGTAAAGCGTGTTCTAAAGTCTCATTTTCAGTTAGTCTGAGAAGAGGCATTAGAAACACAGCTGAGGCTCAGGCTGCTTAGTACATCTGGGGAAGGAAAGAATTCCTTTATTGTGGAAGAGCCACTGCTCTCTTCCCATAACAATAATAATGTTTCATTTTATGTGAGGGATCAGATAAATCAGAAGTTACAAAACTGGAAAGTGTTTGTAAAGATGTTTCTAGTAAATACATTGATTGCTGGGTTCATTCTTATGTTATATCATTTACACGCCTGATAGAGAATTATGTGCTCTTAGCGAATCGACTAGGTCTATAAAGTATGCCTTTAAAGTGTCAAGGGATGCTTTGTACATGTGAAATTTCTATTACAAATCAAATGCTGAAGATGCAGCTTTCCAATTATAAGAACCATTCTACTGGATCATATCAATATATTCTGTTTTCCATCACCTACAGCCACACACACCTCTGAAAGTTGAGACCACTTGACATCTTATCAGCCTGCCTCAATGGAGGTAGTTTTTGCATTCAGTTGGGAACACTCAGGTTTTTTGTGTTGAATGATGTACCACAAACATAATTTGATGAGTTCTCAAAATATTCTTCATCTGAGAAGCACAGCTTTAAAAAATCTGTTTTGGAAAAAAGATGCCTCTTGTTTTTATTTTTATAAATCCATTTCTGTAGTTGTTTTAGATGTCAGACCGAGCAAAGAGAAAATCTTTTTAAAGTGGTGCTTCTCTTATCAATCTTATTGATTTATTTATTATTTCTCTGTTTAAACTATTTTAGAAACTTTTGTTGAAAGCAGTATATAAATATTTGTTATGTTTAGTTGAGAAGAGCAGCTGTCCCTACTTAACCCCAAAACAGCATCAGCAGAAGGTTGTTGCTTGTGTGTCTACCTTAAGTTTCTTTTTAAAGTATGTGTCCTTTGGGGACAGGGCACCATCTTTGTATATTTATTTTTCTATGTAGATTGCTTTGAGACTCTTGTTGAAAAGTGGTATATAAATATTTGTGGTAGTAACCCTGTTTGGACTGTTGATCTTAAATGCACATTATCTTCCTTTGCAGAATTAAAGTTATAAGAGGGTTACTTTTAGACTCTTCAATAGCAATGGATTTAATGAATCTGTAAAAACAGTCAGTCTGGATATTGTTTGTCATTTTTGCATTGCAAAGAATGATACTGACTTTACTGCTTTGCAGTTTATATTATACTAGCGGAACCCACACAGAGCATCTGCGTGCTAGTACTTTATTGCTCCCCTCACCCCCCTGCCACAGCCCCCCTCACCTCAGAGATCTCTTCACCCTCACCTGAGCTGCACTCATGTGCCACCTCCTCCATCTGGCTCCTTCCATCCCCCTCACCCTTCTTGGTCACTCCTCCATCTCTTTACTCCATCACCCTCACCTTTCTTGGTCGTGGCTGCAGCGTTGCTAGCACCTGTTGGCCAGGCTGCAGTCCCCTATCCCCATAGACCTACCCACCCTCACCCAAGCCCCACCCCTGCTCCTCCCCACAGGAACAGCAGCAGCAGTTGACCGGGCCCTTGCTCACTGCCGCTGCTGCCATGGCCACTCATTCCCCTCAGGCCACTGACAGTCCCATGCCTGCCTGCTTCCTGCTAATGGCCTCGGTAGCCACAAACAGCAACAGTGGTTGACTGGGCCATTCCTGACTGCCAATATGCACCGTCATGGCCGCTCGGTCCCCTCAGGCTGCTGTCAGGCTCGGGGCCCATCCCTCGCCCTTCCTTCTTTCTCTCTTTCCCTCCTTTTCTTTCTCTCTCCTCAACTTGCTCTTTCCTTCTGTCTTTCTTCCTTTCTTTTTATTTTTCTCTCTCTCTCCGTCCCTCCCTGAGTTAACAGATCTTGTTCATCTTGTTTCCTCATCTAATTCACACAACGGCAGCCTCCTTCTCCTGAAGGGGCTCTTTCCTCCCTCACGACCCCTCTCTTTGCAGACCCCTGCCCATTATCTATCTATCTATCTATCTATCTATCTATCTATCTATCTATCTATATATCCTCTATAATCAAAAACATCTTCTGACCAGTAATAGTTGCATTCCAACTGACCTTAACCATCACAGGCTCCTCCCTATCTGCATATGGAATCCCCACTGCCCAATCACCATTGTGCTTCTGCTCTCACAAGCTTCCTCCCTATCTGCATATGGAATCTCTACTGCCGAGTCACCACAGTGCTTCTGCTCACAAACTCTTGTGAAAGCTGCCAGCATGGGATTTAAGGAAGTGCACGGAACCGCGGAGCTGCGGTCCGGCACTGGGGTGGGGGTTCCTTCACTTACCCCCCCACTGCTTTCCCCCTGCCGGTATGCAGTTTTTTGCAAGCATTTGGGGCGGCAGGATACCTCCCTGCTGCCCCTTCCTCCTCTCGGCAGCAAAAGGCTTCAGGAAGCGTTTTGCATGTGCGTCATGTCTCCGCGACGTGCGTGCGTGACGCTAAGATGTGGCGTGCGCACATGTTGCAGAGACATGACGCATGCATGATGTGCGCATGCGCAAAAGGCTTTCTGAAGCCTTTTGCTGCCAGGAGGCGGAAGGGGTGGCAGGGAGGTATCCTGCTGCCCTAAATGCTTGCAGAAAACTGCGTGCTGGTGGGGGGAAAGCGGTGGGTGGGGTAAGTACACCCTCCCCCCGCCCTTAAAGGAACACCCTCCCGCGGCATTGAACCATGAACCGCCCCATGTTCGGACCGGTCCGGAGGCCTGTAGAATAGCCTCCGGACTGGTCCATGCACATCACAAATGGGATTAGCCATGAGTTTGCCTTAGAGAATCTGCTCATGAACTCTTGTGAGAGCTGCCAGCACAGGATTAGCCATGGGTATGCCTTAGAGAATGATAGATAGATAGATATGTAGCATCTGTTAACCACCTCAAATTCTGATTTTAATTGTTGATTTCAGAAATACTCTGCATTCCTAGCTTTTGAAATTGGAAATCTAGATTTTTAAAATAAAAAATAAACACAGCACAGTGCTATGGTAGCAATGCTGTGGAAGCTTTGCATTTGACTTTTGCTGCAGCAGCAGTTTGCCACACAGGGGCCTCACCTGGGAGTAGTTCCAGCTTCTCTTGAGGCAGGTGGCCAATTGTTGCCCTGAATTATTAGACTGAAGTAGCAAACATTGTGTGTTCTCCCTTTTTGGAGGCACAATTTTGTTGTCGTGGAGGTGTGATCTCTCACCTACTCCTGTGTTTTTGTTTTTAAATAAATGACTTGTACATGTGCTAATCTCAGCAACTCCCACACATTGGCTTGCACCATAACTAGGTATCATACAGACTGACTCCCCACCACCACCACCACCACAGCAGACACCTAGCCAAATACACATTTTAGTGAAAGCATGTGACTAAGTCAGGAGAGTTCTTCCCGAATTTTAAAATATGTTTCTAAGGTCCCATGTTTAACATTTTGGTTCTGGTAGATATTTAACATATTGAAAGAGATGGGGGCTGCTAGTTGATGTTATTTATGCCTGGAGCTCAGGCACACCTCATTCTGGATTAAGTGTTAATCTTCCTTTATATCAAATTTTGAAGCTATTTCTCCAGGAGCATAATAATAGGCACATTGCCATATACTCCAGGGTAGTGATGCCAGTCACACCAACACAGTCTCTGAAAAAGTATTTTCCTAATCTCTTTTCAGATCTCCTGCACATCATTATACAGACAGACCGTTTGTAGCTGTCATAAGTGTTCTCTTCCCAACAGATTCTGCAAGCCAGCACTTAAAAGCAAATTGGTCCAATCTGCTGGATGGTCCATGTCCAATAGCAAATAGAAGTCTTCTCTGTTTTCGTACCTTTAGGACTCTTCCAATAGAAGTGTGAAAACACTGTTAGAAATGAGAGCAGTAAATGTGTTTTTCCGAGAAATGGGGAGGGCATCCTAACTTGATGGGTTGTCAGTCTTCTCATGCTTCAAGACAGGGCCAATTAGATGTCAGATCTGTATATACTATGCTGCGCCAGCCACACCCAACCCAGTTCCGGTCCTGTCTCGCTTCAAGACAATCCACAAGCTGCCCAGTCTCTTCTAGCTGCCTTAGGCTTGTTTTTTCCTTTGTTATCCTCTACCTTTTTGGTTTGTGTCTCCGCACTTGTTTCACTCATGGCACTGTCACATTGCGGTGACATGCTGAAGGGCGCCCTTTCGGAGGGCCCCCTCTCAGAGGCTATGTTGGCACCCGCCTATGCGGTATTTGGGACTGTTGCCGTGTGCACTGCTGGGCTTTCTGAGGGAACGATTGCTAAAAGCTCTGAGATGGCTCCGTGCCTAGGGCTCGTTCTGCCCCGAAACACGGCAAAGAAGACAAAAAACTTAAAGGGCCCAGACATGGCCTAAAAGAAAAAGGAATGCAAGCTGGCCTCCGGCGGAGCTCTGCTTTGTGAGAGGCTTCAGCTACAGGCAGTACAGGCGTGGCTATCACCAACGACAGTCTCTGAGATTCCTGCCAAAACCATGGCAGCCATTATGGTCTCTCCTCAGCCCATGCCTGTTTCTAAGGCTTTGCCTTCGGCCTTGCCGCTCGCTGCTCCTGCACTCCTACAGGGGGTGCGCTCAGAAACGCCTGAGACTATTACCGGCCCTAACAATGAGGCTTTGTCAGCCGGTGAGTTGCAGTGGTTGGAGGACTTTGTTAAAAAACAATGTTTGTCCCTGGTGTCTCCTTTGTTGGAACAGTTGGGTTCTTCAGGGTAGGTAGCTGCCATCGCTCCCCCACCCCCTGGGTGTGAGGGGTCTGCCTTGCGGTGGGGGGAGTGGCATCTGAAGCCCTGGCTAAGCGCCCTAGGTGCCCTTCCTTTTCTTCTTCCCCCGATTCAAGGCCTTAGAAGGGCTATTCCGCAGAGTAAGCAGTTTCAGTTTTCTCTCTCCTCCAAAAGGAGGCTCCATAAAAGAAAAAGAGTGCCACTGTTGGATGAGGGCATTAGGGCACCTAAACGCCCCCTAGTGGCTCCTCTGCCAGCAGCAGCCTCTTCTGTTGTTACTGCTCTGCCTCCACCTCATCACTGCTGCTGTTTCTTCTGACACAGAGTCCTCTGAGTCAGAAAAGGAAGAAGGGGAATTGTCTGATGAACAGAACCCTCCTCAAGAGAAGCCCAGCTCTTCTCGTTTGTTTTCATTGTCAGAGTTTGACGGGTTTTTTTGCCAAAGTGAAAAGATTTATATCGCTCCAAACCAAAGTCTCAGGGCGGTTCACAATAATAAAACAATACAAATAAGTAAAACATTAAAATCAATTAAAACTTTAAAGCTTTAAAAGCTGCCCTAAATCGACAATTTACAATATTTAAAATTACAAAAGCTATTAAGGATGTGTCCCCAGAATCTGGGGTTCCTTACACTTCAGGTTTAGATCAAGAGGTTTTTTCCCTCTACCTCGGCTTCAACAGCCACAGTTCTTTTTCCCACTTTCTTCAAGGATGTAATGTTAGCATAATGGGGAGTGCTTGTTACCACTAAACCTGTTTTGACGTTTCCTAAGAAATTATATGCTCTGTCACCTGACATTATGTCTTTGTTAGCTACTCTCATTGTAGATGAGAGTGCGTAGCTGAATAAGGTGTGCGTGTGCGTAGCTGAATAAGGAAGGTGATGAGTTTTTCCAGTGGTAGGAGATTCTCAGGAAGGGGTTACGAACTGCGCATGCCTGAGACAGAACTGGACCATGTGACTTCTTTGTAGGCGTCGCTAGCTCCCCAGTTCCAGTTCTGTCTCGCTCGGGACTAGACCTTAGGAGAGAGAGCTCCAGCTTTTTACAGGATTCTGGTCTGTCTTTTGCTCATTTATCCTTTCCATTTCCCTTTCACCTCCCTCCCACTTCTTAGTTTTGTGCAAGGGCGGGAGGAGAGCCCGTGCTCTATTCGGCTATATTAAAACTGTTTGCAAATTGCCTCTCTTAATTTTCAATTTGGATCCATTGGCTTTTCTCTAAAGGTTTTAGCTTTTTTGTTTATTTTCGCCACTTTTTCGGAGTCCAATGGACACTTCACATGCCGCAGAGCTCTTACAGGGCTCCATGTCGGAGGCTTCCCAGTTGCCGCAGGACCTGGACAACGCGCGGGGAAGTAACTCCGCAGCGGCAGTTAACAGTGAGGCGGCCCCGCTGTGCTTGCCTTTACCGATCGCCGCACCGGTGGCGCAGGCAATGGAGCCTTCGACTTCAGGGCAGTTAACTCTGAAAGCCCTTAAGAAGTCGAAGCATATTGGGGAGCAGGGAAGCAAAAGGAAGAAAAAACGCAAGGAATCTCTAGTCAGAACGGAGGGTCACAAGCGCCTGAGCAAGTGCTTACTGATTCAGGCGGTCTGCCGCCGCTCGAAATCAAAGGCGCCTGGCAATGGAGCTAAGCACAAAGAAGCTCACTTGAAGCACTCTCAGACAGAAAAGGGTGGCCGGTGCCCGGTGGGCAATCTACCGGCGTCTGACCCAATAATCACGGTGAACTCACTTGCAGAACCGGCAAAGTCCCCCTCCCCGCCTTTACCAGTGGACCCTGCAGGTTTTCCGGACCCAGTGTCTCCTGCAGTAAGTAAAGATCCGTTTCCCCCCAGAGCAACACAGTGGCTGAGGGAGTTTTTTAGATGGGAAATTGCAACTGAACCCTATGCTTTGCAGCCTTCTGCAATCGCACTGCCCCCTATAGGGCCACGTTCAGTAGAAACGCTGCAATCTCAGTCAATAATAGACAAAGGCCCTGTTTCTCTGCAAGAAGCCCCAAATCCATTACCAGAAAGGGGTCCAACCCAAAAACGGAGGGCTAATAGGCGGGGTTCGGACAGGTTATCGTCATCCTCCCTGGATTCAAGTCCAAGGCGTAGGGCCATTCCCATATCAGAGAGGGGATTGTTTATGCCCAGAGTTTTTTTTACCATAAGCGCTCCTCTAAGCGCAGACGTTCTCGCTCCTCTTCATCATCTTCTGATGAGGGGCAGAGACACAATCATCCGCGACAGCCTATTCCTCAGGCCCCACGTCAACCCACCCCATTTCCCTCCCTTTCTCCAATTCCCCCCCCACCTCCATTAAGGCCTGACAGGCCTTCATCTCCAGAGGGAAGAGCCCCACATTCACCCCATAGGGACCCCCTAGACCACTCTGATTCGGAAAAAGAGGATGGGGAACTGTCAGATGAAGAGGCAGCGCCTCCTATCCCTAACTCTGCCACTCTTTTCTCTCCTACAAACTTTGATATTCTACTTTCCAAGGCCAAGCGCACTATTAATGACATTTCCCCACCAGAACAGGAAGGTACCATATCAGGTCTTGACCAGCAGGTATTTCCCGCCTCCGAGCCTGTCAATCCTATAGTTCCCTTTCCACCGTTATTTCAGAAAGTGATGTGCGCTGAGTGGCAGTGGCCAACCGCTTCTAAGCCAATAGGGAACATCCCTAAGAGGCATTATGTGCTTCCAGAGAAAGTTAGCAAAATTCTTGCCACTCCTAGGGTGGATCCACCGGTGGCCCAGCTGGTCTCCGGGGCCGTGGTGCATGCTGAGGGACACGAGCAGCTCAAATCGCAGGAGGATCGCCGTTGTGAGGCTCTGCTAAGAAAGCTACATGACTCTGCAGCCTCCTCCATTAAGGCATCTACTAACAATTCCATCTTTGCCAGGGCTTCGCTGCTTTGGGCTAAGGAACTGGTCAAGATGGTCCCAACAGACCTACCCAAACTTCGTCAGGGTATTAATAAGATTGCCAAGGCAGCGGCCCTAATGGCCGATTCTAGCTTAGATAATATACAATTCTCATCTAGGGCCTTGGGGGTGGGAATGGCGATTCGAAGGTCACTCTGGCTAAAATCATGGAACGTAGACTATAAGTCAAAACTGGCATTAATGTCTGCACCTTTCAAGGGGGAGGATCTCTTTGGCCCAGCGCTAGAACCAATACTGACGGGAACCTGGGACGAGAAAGGTGATGCCTTCCTTCCGCAGGGCATCCCGGGGTTCCTTTCGTGGTTCCTCACGCCCTTTTCGTCCCTTTAGACAAGCATTCCCACAACATTACCCATCGTCGTTTAACCAAAGTTTCTCATCAAGAGATTCACGTTTCCCCTATTGCGGTGCAAACAGAACTCAATGGCAACAGCGCTTCAGGGGCAACAACAGAGGATTCTCCAACAAGCCCGTTACCTCATTCTACAATCAAAAGAGACAATGACGCCACTCCAGTAGGCGGAAGGCTGGCAGAGTTTTGTACCACTTGGATGTCCACGACATTGGACACATGGGTATTGGACTTAGTTACCAGAGGCTACAAAATCGAACTCTCCACGCTTCCCCATCATCGATTCATCCCTACCCCAAAGTCTTCCAATCCGGAAAAACATCTCAGGATGTTTCAGGCAGTTCATCATTTACTCCAGATGAGGGCAATAGAACAGGTTCCTTCTTCCCAGCTTTTTCAAGGTACCTACTTAATCCTGTTCCTCGTTCCGAAGAAAGATGGCTCGTGGTGGGATGTCCTCGACCTGAAAGCGTTCAATTGCTTCGTACAAAAAAGAAAATTCAGGATGGAGTCCTTGCACACCATAAAAGAAACCGTTCAACCAGGGGACTTCTTAGCCTCAATAGACCTATCAGAGGCCTACTTGCACATCCCCATCAGGGAAGAATCCCGCAAGTATCTCAGATTCTCATACAACAGAAGTCACTTTCAATATTGCGCACTCCCCTTTGGGCTCTCATCCGCCCCAAGAGTCTTCACCAAAGTGATGATAGCGCTCATTTCTCATCTTCGCCTACAGGGGGCGCAAATTCACCTGTACCTCGATGATCTTCTCGTAAGAGGCCGATCGAAGGAACAGGCCATCAAAGACGTGCTCACCACACTAGTGACCCTAGAAGACCATGGGTTTGTGGTCAACCGTTCAAAGAGCCACTTAGAACCTTCTCAACGGTTAGTCCACCTAGGAGCACACTTCGACACAGCGCGGGGGATAGTCCGTCTCCCACGGGAGCGCAGAGAAAAGATCACGCAACAGATACGACCACTACTGTCCAAGACCTCAGAGGACTTAATGCACATATCGCAGGTGTTAGGCTCAATGATAGCTGCCCTGCCTTGCACCCCGTGGGCCAGGTGGCACTCTCGCCCATTACAGTGGCTCCTCCTACCATGGCAAGACAAGATCATGGCAAGCTCCAAGATCCCCATTCACATTCCTCAGAGGGTCCGAGAGTCTTTACTATGGTGGATGTCCCCAGCACTCCTACAGGGACACCTGTTAGAGGAACCCAATCGAGTCGTGGTGATGACGGATGCCAGTCTGTTGGGATGGGGGGCCCACTGCAGGAGTCAACTCGCTCAAGGGGTTTGGTCAAAGGAAGAGTCAAGGTGCTCAATCAATTGGCTAGAGCTCAGAGCTGTCAGACTGGCACTTCTCAAGTTTCAGAACCTGGTCAGTCAACAACACGTTTTTATTCGGACGGACAACATTTCAGTGAAGGCACACATCAACAAACAAGGGGGAACCACATCCACGATGCTTATGAGAGAATCCGATCTACTCTTCGATTGGGCGGAAACAAGTCTGCACTCCATTGCCGCAGAGCACCTCAAAGGGGAAGACAACGACGTTGCGGATTGGTTGAGCAGGACTTCCATCGACCCAGGGGAATGGTCCCTACACCCGGGCATATTTTCCCAGATAGCCCAACACATGGGTTCCCCCCAGGTGGATCTATTCGCATCAGAGCGGAACCACTAGCTCCCTCGCTTCTTTGCCAGATACCACTCTCCGTTGGCAGAGGCAACGGACGTGCTACACTCGCCTTGGCCGAAAGAGCTCCTCTACGCCTTCCCTCCAATACCAATCATTATGAAGGTCATCAGGAAAGCCGTACAGGAACGGGCGGAGATCATCATCATCTCTCCCCACTGGCCCCGCAGGCCATGGTTCTCTACTCTCGTAGAATTAGCAAGCAAGGACCCTTGGATCCTCCCAGCACGACGGGACCTGTTACGTCAAGGGCCACTCCTCTATCCAGACCCACAGTGGCTACAAGTTGCCGCCTGGAGGTTGAATGCAAGAAATTAGCAGTACAGGGTTATCCCACGTCAGTACAGCAAACTATCCTTGCTTCTAGATGAGAGTCTACTTATCGAATATATCAGGCTACGTGGGCCGCCTTCCGCAGTTGGGCCAGAAAATCTGGGATAGATCCCCTATCAACAGGGGTACCACAGGTGTTGGCTTTTCTCCAGTCTGGTCTAGAGCTGCATCTCTGACCCGCAAGACTCCACAGACAGGTATTGGCCCTAGCATCGGTTCTGGACCTATCCGCTGCCAACCAACTTAGCATTCACCCACATATTTCTAGATTCCTCCATGGAGCTGCGAACCTGGCTCCACCTCCTGTCAAATGTTTTCCGTCTTGGAACCTTAATAAGGTGCTCAACGCCCTATCCAAGGATCCTTTCAAACCTATATCTACTATTCCATTGAAGATCTTGTCGTTCAAGGTTCTGTTTTTGGTGGTGGTCACATCCGCGCGGCGAGTGTCCGAACTCAGTGCTCTATCAGCTAAGAAGGAATTTTGTACTTTCCAGATGGATGCTGTTATTCTCCGCCTCGACCCCACCTTTTTACCAAAGGTCAACTCACTCTTCCACAGGTCGCAAGTGATCGTGTTACCTTCCTTTTGCCCCTCTCCGGTTCATACAAGGGAAAAGTTATGGCATAAATTGGATGTGCGGAGGGCACTATGCACGTATCTTCGCAGAACTAAGGATATTCACAAGTCTGATGCTCTGTTTGTCTCCTTTCATAAGGCGACACTGGGGAACAATGTTTCTAAGGCCACCTTGGCGGGCTGGATCAGATCGTGTATACTACTAGCCTACTCAGCGCTCAACCTGCCTCCGCCAGGGGGTATCATGGCACACTCAACCAGGAGCACTGCTACGTCCGCAGCTTTTTCAGCACATATTCCGCTAGCTGAGATATGCAGGACTGCAACCTGGTCATCTGTGATTCCCTTTATCAAGCATTACAAGATCTCGGGTTTTGCTGAACAACAGGCAGCCTTTGGGTGCACTGTCCTGCAACAAGTACTGTAATGGCATCCTACCCTACCCAGGGACTGGTGTCTCTCGCTTGGGCACGTCCCTTCCTGAGGATCTCCTACCACTGGAAAAAGGAACATTGGCCTTACCGTGAAGGGTTCTTTTTCCAGGTGGTAGGAGATCCTCAGCCCCACCCGGATGCTTTCTTCAGATCGGTTCAAGATTGTCGGGGGTGGGCAGTTGCCAACAAGCTATAAGAGTCGGCTCTCAGGGTTACAGAGGTTAGTTACTGTTCTTTCCTTCTGTTTTTTCTATAATGTTATCTTTGTTATACAGTGAGGGAAATAAGTATTTGATCCCCTGCTGATTTTGTCCGTTTGCCCTCTGACACAGAAATGACCAGGCTATAATTGGAATGGTAGGTTTATTGTAGCTGTGAGAGACAGAATAACAACAAACAAACCCTCAAAAGCCCAGTGCCCAAAAGTCAGCAATGGATTTGCATTGTAGTGAGGGAAATAAGTATTCGATCCCTTCACAAAAGATGTCTTAGTATTTGGTGGCAAAACCCTTGTTTGCAATCACAGAGGTCAGACGTTTCTTGTAGTTGGCCACCAGGTTTGCACACAACCCAGGAGGGATGTTGTCCCACTCCTCTTTGCAGATCCTTTCCAAGTCAGAAAGGTTTCGAGGCTAATGCTTGGCAACCCGAACCTTCAGCTCCCACCACAGATTTTCTATGGGATTAAGGTCTGGAGACTGGCTGGGCCACTCCAAGACCTTCATGTGCTTCTTCTTGAGCCACTCCTTTGTTGCCTTGGCTGTGTGTTTTGGGTCATTGTCATGCTGGAATACCCACCCACGACCCATTCTCAATGCCCTGGCTGAGGGAAGGAGGTGCTCACCCAAGATCTGACGGTACATGGTCCCGTCCATCGTCCCTTCGATGCGGTGAAGGTGTCCTGTCCCCTTAGCAGAAAAACACCCCCAAAGCATAATGTGTCCACCTCCATGTTTGACGGTGGGGATGGTGTTCTTGGGCTCATAGGCAGCATTCCTCCTCCTCCACACACGGCGAGTTGAGTTGATGCCAAAGAGCTTGATTTTGGTCTCATCTGACCACAACACTTTTGCCCAGTTCTCCTCTGGATCATTCAGATGTGCATTGGCAAACTGCAGACGGGCCTGTACATGTGCTGCCTTGAGCAGGGGGACCTTGCGGGCACTGCAAGATTTCAGTCCTTCACGGCGTAGTGTGTTACCAATTGTTTTCTTGGTGACTATGGTTCCAGCTGACCTGAGATCATTGACAAGTTCCCCCCATGTAGTTCTGGGCTGCTTTGTCACCGTTCTCATGATCATTGCAACTCCACGAGGTGAGATCTTGCATGGAGCCCCAGACCGAGGGAGATTGACAGTTATTTTGTGTTTCTTCCATTTGCGAGTTATCGTGCCAACTGTAGTCACCTTCTCACCAAGCTGCTTGGCGATAGTCTTGTAGCCCAGTCCAGCCTTGTGCAGGTCTACAACCTTGTCCCTGACATTCTTCGACAGCTCTTTGGTCTTGGGCATGGTGGTGAGTTTGGAAGCTGAGTGATTGCTTGCTTCTATGGACAGGTGTCTTGTATACAGGTACTGTAACAAGCTGGGATTAGGAGCACTCCCTTACAGAGGGTGTTCCTCATCTCAGCTCGTTACCTGCATATAGTGAAAAGACACCTGGGAGCCTGAAATCTTGCTGGTTGATAGGGGATCGAATACTTATTTCCCTCACTACAATGCAAATCCATCGCTGACTTTTGGGCACTGGGCTTTTGAGGGTTTGTTTGTTGTTGTTCTGTCTCTCACAGCTACAATAAACCTACCATTCCAATTATAGCCTGGTCATTTCTGTGTCAGAGGGCAAACGGACAAAATCAGCAGGGGATCAAATACTTATTTCCCTCACTGTAGTTGTTTCTGTCTGTTATGGACTAATCTTCAGACCATAGATTTGCAGCTCTCTCCACCTACTCAGACGCTCCTCGCTCAACAGCCCTGGAACTGGGGAGCTAGCGACGCCTACAAAGAAGTCACATGGTCCAGTTCTGTCTCCGGCATGTGCAGTTTGTAACCCCTTCCTGAGGATCTCCTACCACCTGGAAAAAGAACCCTTCACGGTAGGGCCAATGTTCCTTTTTTAAAGTTACCTGAGGAGAAGAAGGCGGATCATCTTCTATGAAAGGGTCACGAGGCGTCGGCCACTGTCATTAGAGCAGTGACTACCAATTCAATCTTTGCTAGGGCATCTATTCTTTGGGCGAAAGAACTGATAAGATTGGTGCCTCCAGAAAATATTGAACTTTGGCAATGTCTTTATAAATTGGCCAGGGTGTCTGCTCTTATGGCTGACTCGAGCCTTGATTGTCTGCAACATGCATCCCGTGCCATGGCAGCAGTGGTGGCGGTCAGGAGAGGCTTGTGGCTGAGACACTGGAAAATAGACATGAAGTCAAAGTTGCCTTGGCTGCTACTCCCCTTTTAGGAGGGAAGTCATTCGGAGAGTCTTTAGATCCGGTTTTAGTTGAAACCCGTGACCAAAAAATAAAATAAAAAGGGCCATGCCTATGGGGCGAGGGGAAGCTCGTAGGGGGTTTAATTCCTCATTTCAGAGTTCCTTTCGTCCCTACAGGAATTCACCCTGTGCAGGTTATGCTGGCTTCAGGGGCACTACTGACAAGAGACAAAGACTACTGAGGCTTGGCATTCAGAGTGTCCTGGAAACCATCCTGGTCCAGCAGGAACAGGGGACAGAATAAGAATTGATTGAGCTCCTTCGCCAACAGCGCAGATTCCAGGAATCGTAAGCAATGATTCTGTCCCGGTTGGGGGCCATCTCCTGGACTTTGCCAGGACCTGGGTGCTGATCACCACCCATCAGTGGGTTATTCGTACGGTTACCTAGGGTTATTCAATAGATTTCATATCTGTTCCCCACAATTTTCTTTTCATAATTCCTGTCTCCAGATAGCATTCCAAAAGTAGGGATGTGCACAAAAGGTTGTTCGGCACGGCGGGGGTAGGGCTTTAAGGGCGGGGGAGAGTGTACTCACCCCCCCCCCGCCGCATTTCCCCCGCCGGCGCTCTCGGAATTAGAAGCCCCTCGGGACGGCAGCGTTCCTCCCTGCCGTCCCGTTGCCCCCGTCGGCCGGAAGTGGCCGGAAGTCCCGTTTGCGCGTGCGCCCGTCATGCGCGCGCGCGTACGGCCGCGCGCGCGCACGACGGCCGCACGCGCGAACGGGACTTCCGGCCACTTCCGGCCGACGGGGGCAACAGGACGGCAGGGAGGAACGCTGCCGTCCCGAGGGGCTTCTAATTCCGAGAGCGCCGGCGGGGGAAATGCGGCGGGGGGGGTGAGTACACTCTCCCCCGCCCTTAAAGCCCTACCCCCGCCGGCGCCGAAACGCCGAATCGCCCCCACCACCCGAAACGTTTCGGCGGCCTTTTCAATGGCCGCCGAAATGTTTCGGGCTCAAGCCTATCCAAAAGGCTTCTGATGGAGCAGGTTATTCTTTGTCTGGTACAGATTTGGGCCATAGAGCCAGTTCCTACAACAGAATCATGGTAAGGCGTGTTCTCTTTGCTCTTCTGGGTTCCAAAGAAGTATGACACCTGGCGTGCGATTCTCAACCTGAAACGTCTAAACTGCTTTGTGAGGAAGTGGACCTTCAGGATGGAGTCGTTAATGTCCCTCAAGAGATCGGTCCACCCGGGGAATTGGCTTTCATCTATAGACTTGTCAGAGGCTTATCTGCATGTCCCAATTCACTCGAGGTATCGTCGTTTCCTGAGGTTTGCTTACAATCAACAGCAGTTCCAATACAGAGCATTGCCTTTCATCCTGTCATTGGTGCCCCGAGTATTTACAAAATTGACGGTAGCTGTCATCGCACATGCCTGGGAATTCAGGCCTATCTATATTTGGACAATGTGTTGATCAGATCAGTGTCCTACCATCAAGCAATCAGCAATGTCACCTACACGGTCCACATTCTGGAGGAACACAGTTTCATTATCTACCGTTTGAAGAGTCATCTTCAGCAGTCTCACATTCTGCTACATCTGGGAGTGCCTTTCAATATGGAGTTGGCATTAGTATCTCTACCAATAGAGCGTTGGAACAAGCTCAGAGAGACTATCGCTTATTGGATGCCGAAGAAGAAAGGGGACCTCATGTCCCTAGCTCAAATTTTGGGACACTTGATTGCCTGCCTGGACTGTACTCCCTGGGCCAGATGGCATTCAACACCTCTCCAATGGTTTCTTCTTCCTTATCAATTAGCAATCATGGAAAAGCAGCATTTGAAGGTTACTCTTCTGTCCAAGGTCAGGGAATCCTTTCGATGGTGGCTTTCTCCGGCACTGGAGAGGGGTAGTCCTCTTGATACTCCACTAAAGGTTGTGGTTACAACAGATGCGAGCCTTTCTGGTTGGGGGGCACACTGTCTCGATCACCATGCTCAAGGAATATGGCTGGAAGATGATCTCCAGTTCAATATCTCTAGTTCGAGAGCCAGCGTGGTGTAGTGGTTAGAGTGCTGGACTAGGATCGGGGAGACCTGAGTTCAGATCCCCATTCAGCCATGATACTAGCTGGGTGACTCTGGGCCAGTCACTTCTCTTTCAGCCTAACCTACTTCACAGGGTTGCTGTGAGGAGAAACTTAAGTATGTAGTACACTGCTCTGGGCTCCTTGGAGGAAGAGCAGGATATAAAATGTTAATCTCCTCCAGGGGAGCTCTTGCTGAGAAAGCTCCCCTGGAGCTTTCTCAGCAAGATGATACAATAATATCATCAGCAATTGGCTAGAATTGAAGGCCATCACATGGCTCTGTTACAGTTCCAGGGGCTATTTCAGAACCGTCATGTCTTGGTCAGAACGGACAATAGGATGGCCAAGGCCCATGTACACCATCAAGGCGGCATGAGGTCGTGAGAGCTTTTGCAGGAGGCGGATCGCTTTCTGGCCTGGGCAAAGCCGAACCTGAAGTCCATAGCAGCTGAACACCTGAGCAGGGAGGATAATCTCCAGGCAGTCTGGCTAAGTCACCAGTGGATAGTCCCGGCAGAGTGGTCACTGCTGCCGGTGGTGTTCGATCAGATGGTACACAGGTACGGTCCTCCTCAACTGGATCTTTTTGCAACCATGCACAATACCAAACTCCTGAGGTTCTTTGCCAGGCATCACTGCAGACAGGCAGAAGAGATGAATGATCTAGTGTCTCCCTGGCCTCCAGGGTTGCTGTACACCTTTCCTCCGATGCCAATACTAGGTCTAGGTCTGCAGAAGATTGTAGCAGAAAGGGCAGAGGTCATAGTCATTGTTCCATATTGGCCACACAGAACTTGGTTCTCAGAGCTGGTGTCCATGTTGGTTCAACCTCTGTGGCTACTTCCCCTCAGAAAAGACCTGCTTTCCCTTCTGTACCCAGATCTCGGCTGGCTGAGACTTCATGCCTGGAGGTTGAGCGCAAGCTCTTAGTTGATAAAGAGTATTCCTCTCGGGTTCAAGATACCATTCTGGCGTCCAACAGGGTGTTCACCTCTTGCATATATCAACTTACCTGGCCTGCCTTCTGTTCTTGGACAGCAAAGCACAATGTCCTTCCGGCTTCTGCTGGAGTGTTAGAAGTTTTGTGGTTTCTGCAGTCTGGTTTAGAGAGGGATCTTTGTCAGAACACCTTAAGGCAGCAGGTTTCTGCTCTATCGTCTGTTTTGGACCTCAGGGATTCTGTTTCTTCATCTTTGCATCCCCATATTAGTCAGTTTTTGAAAGGAGTAAGTAATTTGGCTTCTTCCCCCTATCCACAGGTTTCCCACTTGGGATTTAAATAAGGCTTTAAATACCTTGACCAAGGCTCCATTTGAACCTCTCAGTTCTATTTCTTTGGGGTATTTTTCGATCAAGGTTTTATTCTTAGTGGCGATAACCTCTTCTAGGAGAGTCTCAGAGTGGGCTGCCTTCTCAGTGAGAGATGAGTTGTGTATTTTTCGAAAAAGAGTCAGTTGTTATAAAGTTGGATCCTACCTTCTTGCCGAAGGTCAATTCTATTTTCCACAGAAGTCAGGAAGTGGTGTTACCTTCGTTCTGTTCCAAGCCCACGCATCCTAAGGAACGTGTGTGGCATAAGCTGGATGTGTGAAGGGTTTTAAGAAATTATACCCGCTGAACTCAGTCTTTTAGGAAAACGGACTCTTCCTTTGTTTCTTTTCAAGCAGGCTCCCTTGGGACCAAAGCTTCTAAATTGTTTTTGGCCTGGTGGCTTAGGGCTTCTATAGCCTTGGCTTATGAGACATTGAACCTACCTGTCCCCAGAGGTATCACGGTGCATTCGACGAGAAGTGTGGCTGCATCGGCAGCTTTCTCAGCAAGAGCTCCCCTGGAGGAGATTTGTAAAGTGGCCACATGGAGTTCTATTTCTCTTTTTGTGAGACACTATAAGATTTCTTCCTTCTATGATCCGCAGGCAGCAGTTGGAAGGACAATTCTGCAGCGGGTGGTCTAGGCATCCGCTCCCCGCCCTTGATTTCATTCAGCTTGGGTACATCCCATCAAGTTAGGATGCTCTCCTATCTCGGAAAAAGAAACATTGGTAGACTTACCGTGAATTGTTCTTTTTCGAGGCATGGGGAAGGCATCCAGCCCTCCCATGGATGCTGGGAAAGGAATGATATTTCTTGGATGGCGGGGCTGCTCCCAGGGTTCAAGATTGTGCTATCCCTGTTCTTTCTCTTCCTTTGGAGGTCTCTGGATTTTCTCTGGTTGACTTTTCTTCTGTTTCTGTTTCTCTGGTGGTTGAAAGCCAGAGTTTTTTCTCCAGTGTGGGGCTACAGGTTTTTTGCTCGCAGTCCCGGAACTGGGTTGGGTGTGGCTGGCGCAGCATAGTATATACAGATCTGAAATCCAATTGACCCTGTCTTGGAAGCATGAGAAGCTGACAACCCATCAAGTTAGGATGCCCTCCCCATACCTCGAAAAAGAACAATTCATGGTAAGTCTACCAGTGTTTCTTTCTGCTGTTCCACTTCCTACAAGATAAGTCTGGGCACAGCTCTGTTCTCTGGACAGTTTCATAGCTGTTGATATAAGAGAAATAAGTGAACACAAGGTGACTTTGTATGGTGTGACTGATAACTTGGTGCAAATGGAAACTGCCTTTCAGACATAAGATTTGGAACAAATTGAATTTGTTTCACAAATTGTGTGGTGCAATAAACTAGCCTTTGCTGCAATTGAGTGACATTGCTTTCCTGACCACGTGCACCAATGTATTTAAGAATGAACCTGCAGGATTTAAAAAACATTAGATGTTGGCTTTTGTATAGTAATGAACTTTGGCACCTCAGTATGCTTTCAGGCAGTTCAGCTGGTTTGTTCATTGCTTGCTCTAAGTTTAATATACTTGAATCTTAACTATGGTGATCAATTGAGCATTGAAATCGCATACACTTGGGAACATCCTGCTAGTTAGGACACACTGCCCAAGCCACTATAGTAGGTGCCATCACATTGCCCACTTCTCTGTTTAATAAATGGAAGTGAACACCTTGTTTTTCCTTTTCCCCCTCCATGTTCCTCTTTCCAAATTGCCTCCACTATGTAAGATTTTGGATTGCAGATTGTAAAAAATCCTCAACCTTCTGTTTTTACTCAGTAAATTACTATGTACATAATTGGCACTATAAAAACAAATACAATTTCTCATTATATGCTCTAATTAGGTTTTTAGCATCAGTGAGGAATACTTTGGATTTGCCAAGATGTGAAAAGTGTAGTCAGGGGCGTAACAAGGCTTGAGTGGGCCCAGAGACAAAATTTTAAAATGGGCCCCTCACTGACACACACACACACACACACACTTCACAATATATAGTCATGTGACTTGCCTCTGGGGGGCCCCTCGAGGCGTGGGGGCCCCCAGGCAGCCGCCTCCCCTTGCCTTATGGTAGTTACGCCCCTGAGTGTAATAATTCTACCTACCTACACACACAGGTTAAAGCAGCACTGCTGTACCAAGTTGCCCACGATTATTCAAACTGATGTGGTTTGGGGAACTCTCTTTTGCTGCTGTTCTGAGAAGTACCACATAGATTAATGTTTTTTTTTCAGTGACAATACTTTTGCTGTTATCTTAAATTAAGAGTTAACTGCCAACTATTCCCTTTTAAAAATTGTGCTAATAGTGGGAGGGAGACTAGTCTGAAGAACTGTATCAGCTTTTTGATATTACATATTTTAGTCGAATGAAAATCTAGAAAATCCAAATTCTCATTGTAAGCACTGTAATAGAGGGAAAATATACACATATGGGCTGTATGCATACTGTGGAGGGAAAAATGTTTAGAAAAATATGTTTCAACAAACATATGCTCAAACAAAAGCATACAAATATGTATGCTCACAGAAAAGTGTTCAGTTTCCTTATTGCGGTATTCAGTATTTGGGACAATGGCTTTCATCACACACAGAATAAATTCCTTATGGCCTAATAGACCTAGAGGTTATATTGGAATTTAATTTTGATGTTTGCCTGTCACTAAGTGTTTGGCAACAATACAAGTTTTCAGAAACAGTTATTAATATCTTCATATGCCTCCTGAATGTTAGCATAAACAAAACTCTTGCCAAGTACAGCTTGCTGCTTGTTAATAGCTCCCTAATGCAATAGCTGTCCAGCTTTGAAGACTGGGCCCTTCCTTTTTTTATTGTTTATATTGCTTTAGATCCGTTCCTGTTGTCCTCTCTTAACCGGAACTGTTTAATAAACTTTCACACATTTTAACTTGCATATTTAAAAGTGGTGAATTTTAAGTAGCATAGTGTCTCAGACTAACAATACAGACACTATCTAAGCTCCAGGAGGGGGTGGGGAAAGCAAGCGTAGTTGTGTGAGATGGTCAAAGTTGGATAGGGTGATTGTACTGTAAACCCTGTGTATCTTAATTTTAAGAATTGACCTTGCAGTCTTTGTGTCATTTGAACTTATGCGGCAATCACATTTTCAGGATTTTTTTTTTCCTTTTGCAGGAAGAGGTTCAGATCTTTTATAATCAGAAATAACAGATTTGCTGGACTGATGAAGATAAAAAAGCATTTTTGTTTGTTCAGTAGTTCTGCATGCACCAACCTTATTTGATTATTGATAGCAGTAATTGAAATGTGTTGCCCTAGATAACCACTGGAATTGTCCAAGAATCAGTATAAGCACATTGCTTACTAAGGAAGTGTGTCAAGTTGTATTTGTAATACACTGCATTCTTTGATGCAGTGCACTGGTTTCCAAACATATCAATTCCAGGAATAGGTAATTAAGGTACAACAGAAGAAAGCATTGGAAACAAGAAGAGTCTGGTAGAGGCTAAGCTATTTTTCTAACCCCTTAGTGTTGACTGGAATTTACTAGTGTTTAGAAATTGCTACCCTAGGCAGCAAGAATAATTAAGGCATTGGCCTCAAAACTGATTACAGTAGATTAATGCTGTTAGAACCAAGTGTGATAAAATAAAGACATTTATTTTAAAAACAAATCCTACTCAGAATCAAACTACATGCCATGTTAAATGTATAGATCTGGTACGGGATCCGTTGATATGCATTAGAATGGGTTCTGCGCCTGCGCCGAAGCCTCTCGGTGTCGAGTTTATACAACAGCTCCTTTCAGGCTCCTGCGCCCCCACCCCACGTGACCACGTGGCTATTTAAGGCAGGAGGAAGCGCAGGCCACTTAGTTCCTTTGCGACCGCCGTGGAAATCACTTGGTTTCTGCGGCTCCTTCGCGCTTCTTTCCTTGGCTACTTTCATTTTTGGATTCACTGGATATTTGACTCAGACTGTTTTGACTACTCTTGCGGCTTACTTGAATTATATCGTTTTGACCCGGACTGCAACTGTGTTTGGCTTCTCTAATCCCCTCTGGCTTGGTGAAAGATCGGACTGTTTCTCTGGCTGCTGACCTCGGATAGTGAGTAACATGGATGCCCCTGCGGGAAAACGGAACTTTAAACATTGCACTGAGTGAAAAGCTAAACTGCCCTCACAAGATCGTCATAACTTGTGTTTACTGTGCCTAGGGGAAGCCCATAAAACTTCTACTTGTAAGATCTGTCAATTCTTTTCGAAGCAGACCAGGAGGAATCGCGAGCTCCGGTTACGGGCAGCTTTATATGATGATGTTTTGGCAGCGCCTTCCTCAAAATCTCCTCAGTCGCATAGCTCGAAGGACCTGGGTCCGCCCCAGTCTAAAACTTCGAAGCCCTCCGTGAAGTCCCCTAAGTCCTCGAAGAGGCCGGGAGAGAAAATGGCTGCCGCAGGTGTTCTCGCCAAAAAGACACGGCCTCAGACTCAGTCAGAGTCGACAGCTCCTTCGACATCAGGAGCTCCAACTAGAACTTTGTCGACACCGAGACCTACGTCCCACTCTACTTCGACAGCCTTGATATCAACAATCTTGATACTGACAGAGTCTGTAGAAACTCATGCGGTACAAGGTGCCTCGACATCGAGACAAGCCACCTCAGCATCGATATCGACAGACACTCTGGGCGAACCACTGAATGAGCCAACCTTGACATCGACGGTGCTACCAGCAACATTTTCAATATCGACCACTAGGGATCTAGTGCCGGCACCTACTCCGATCCGCTCGCCATCAACCTCGAGAAATGACGACCAGATGTCTACACTAAATACACCAGCAAACGTCACGGCTGTGACCCTGCAATTCCGGGCACCTATGACTTTCTCTATGGAGGGAGCTGATGCGGAGGACGATGCATCACAGCTAGATCCTCTGCTGAAAATGCTGGACTCCTCTAACAATACACCATCCACTTTCCGAGGTTTTCCGCATTCTGAAGAGGATGCTTCCACCTCTGACCCGCGAATACTCACTGCTGTGCAACTCGCAACTCCGACACCTTGGCACACTTGCGGTTTCAGCCACCAAGTGTCACCTTCCGTGGAGACTGCTTTACCAGTGCCCACTTCCCCTGGTGCAGGATATGACTTTCAGGAGAACCGTGCTTGGCGCAACGGATTAGCCTCGATACAGACTCCTGCCTTCTTACAGAGACTGCTCCACCTCCTCATGAAAGGCTCTTTACTAATGTGAGCACCCAGACGAGAACTCAGTGCACTTCTGTGCAAACAGTCTCAAGACACTACATTAACGCCAGTGCACAAACTGACCCTTTGCTGTCACCTATTCACCTGAGGGAGATGTCTCCCAAGCTTCCATCGCACCATTCTACTTCGGACCCGGATTCGGAGGAAAGTCATCATGGATCGTCTGATTTCGAATCAGACACAGAAACTATAGAATTGGACCCGTCTCCAGATGTGGCAACACCTTCCCATGTGTCGCCAACAGAGGAATTAAAAGCATATCATTCCCATGTTAAACGCATGGCCAGTGCGTTGGGTCTGGATCTTACTTCGCAACTTAAGACTATAGATGATCCAGTCTATAACTTTATGCAAAGGTCACAATCAACACTGCCTGTAGCGCTTCCTTTGTTACCCATCATTTCCAATGCTGTTCAGTGCGCTTGGCAAGTCCCCCATACTTCTACACCGACTTCAAAAAGATTTGAAGGTCTATATCGGGTTCAGGAACAAGATAATACTTACCTGTTTAAGCACCCTGTCCCAAACTCTTTAGTTATCGATTGTGCTACTTCCTCCAAGTCTGGACGACGTCATACGACTCCTGCGGACAAAGAAGGCAGAAAGCTGGATGTTATTGGAAGGAAATTATATTCTACTTCCTGTTTATCAGTAAAGGTTGCTAACTACTCGGCTTGTATGGCAAAGTATAGTTATTGCATTTGGGAGGAACTGGAGAAAGTCCTGGATACGTTATCTCTAGAAGATATGAGACTTCTATTCCGAAAGACTTTGCAACAGGCGGGTGACCTTACCTGTCAGCAGTTGAGCACTGCAAAGCACTTAGCGGAGTCTGAATCCCGCTCCGTCATGACGGCGATCACCCTACGTCATCATGCCTGGCTAAGATCAGCCCCCCTACAACAAGACATGAAAGATAAAATAGAAGGTCTGCCATTTGATGGGAAAGGTCTATTCTCAGAAGAAACTGATGCCACCGTGGAGAAGATGAAAAAACCTAAGTTTACCGCTAAGACAGTCACTTCAGCGGCCTCACCTGCTACATCCTATGCAAACAGACAGCGTACCTCTTACCGGCCCCGGTCTACGTACAGACAGCAAGACCAGAGGGACTTCCGTAAATCCTACCACCCGTTCACTAAACGGGTGAACCAATAGAAGGGAAAATTTTCCTCAGGCCAGCGTAACAAACAGGCTGACGGGAATAAACAGCATCTTTGAAGTGCAGAGCAGCCCATCGCTCTCACATGGTACTTCCCATTACTTCTACTCCCAGAACATCAGGGAGAATTTGAGCCTGGTCTACGACATCATGCCACCGGACCCACTAGCCACCAACACCATCAGGTTGGCAAGTCATGTGGACGCATGGCACAACATAACATCAGATCAGTGGGTTTTAAAGATTGTTCAATCAGGTTACGCGATAGAGTTCAAGACCCGACCAAAGTTCAGGGGCATGCGCTTCACGAAAGCAACACCGGCCCTTCTTCAAGAAGTTTGGGAACTCCTGCTCAAAAAAGCGATAGTACCAGTGCGATGGGCAAACCGACGGGAGGGATTTTACTCCCGTTATTTTCAGATTCCGAAGAAGGATGGCGGGATTTGACCTATCATGGACTTGAGACATCTAAACAAGTTCATCTGTGTGAAAAGGTATCGAATGACAACGTTACAGGACATCCTACCTCTTATCCATCAAGAAAGGTGGCTTGTGACGTTAGACTTAAAGGATGCCTATTTTCACATAGGAAACCGGTCCTCCTTCCAAAAGTATCTGCGCTTCATGGTGGGAACCTCGTTATACCAGTATCAGGTGCTTCCATTCGGCCTGTGCACGGCTCCCTGTGTCTTTACTAAGTGCATGGCAGTGGTAGTCGCCCACCTGAGGACAAGAGATCTGAAGCTGTATCTGTATCTGGACGACTGGCTTCTGTCCTCAACAAACAAAGAAGAGTTACTTTCGCAGATAGAGTACATGTTGCAACTTCTCCAGGACTTAGGCATACAAGTAAACTGGAAGAAGTCTAATCTGATGCCAGTTACGACCATATTGTATATTGGAGCTCAACTCGATGCTACACTGGGGAGGGCGTTCTTACCAGAGGACAGCTTTCAGACCATAGCTTCGCTAGTTCAAGCGTTTCAAACTACGCCGTCACAGACAGCATAGCATGGCCAACGTCTATTGGGTCTGATGGCTTCTTGCCAGACAACCGTGCACTGTACGCACCTGAAAATGAGGAAACTGCAATTATGGTTCTTGTCCTCCTTCAATCTACTCAGGGACAACCCCAAAAAGTTTCTGACAGTTCCTCTTCCAATTCTGCGGTCTCTTTCCTGGTGGACACAACACTCCAATCTGCTCAGGGGAGTCCCGTTCCAGGCCGAACTTCCGTCGGTATGGGTCACGCCGTATGCCTCTCTTCGGGGTTGGGGTGGACACTGCAATGCCGCCATGACTCAGGGCCTTTGGACCCACAACCAAAGTCTGCTACACATAAACTTCCTGGAGCTGTTGGCAGTTTTTCAGGCCATGAAAGTCTTCCTTCCCATGCTACGCGGAAGGGTGTTCCAGTTTCAGTTGGACAACACCACTGCCATAGCCTACCTCAACAGACGGGGGGAACGGTCTCCAGGTTGCTCTGTGCACTCAGCATTCAGATTTGGCACTGGTGCATCAAGAACAGCATAACTCCTGTAGCAATACACATAATGGGATCAGACATTGTGTTGGTGGATGGCCTCAGCCGCTCATCCTCCAGGGACCATCACGAGTGGGAACTGAACGACCATTACCTTCAACGGATCTTTGACCTTTGGGGTCATCCGGAAATAGACCTGTTCACCACATCACAGAATGCAAAGTGCAGATGGTTCTGCTCCAGAGCGGGACACGATCCACATTCTGTGGGGGATGCGTTCCAAATAGACTGGTCACTTCAACACTCTTATATGTTCCCTCCCTTGCCGCTCATGAGCAGAGTAGTAGCTCGTCTCCTGCACACTCCAGCAAGATGCATCTTGATTGCCCCGTGGTGGCCATGCCAGCCGTGGTTTCCACATTTACTCAAACTGACCTCACACACTTACCAGAGGCTTCCGAACCGCCCGGACCTGCTAATTCAAGAAGGCAGTCGAGTGTTACACCCGGAAGTTCTCACACTACAGCTGACAGCTTGGCGGATCGACTGCTAAAGAAAATCCTGCTGAACGAACGTAAACCGTCCACTAGGCACAACTATGCTAGCAAGTGGAAGAGGTTTACATCCTATGCAGATACGCATGGGTTCCGTCCCAAACGTGCTACCATACGGGAGGTCCTGCTTTATCTAACGGATCTTAAGGCGTCGGGCCTTTCTAATGTGTCTATACGAGTACATCTAGCTGCCCTTACGTCTAGACACCCGGGGTGGGATGGTAAGACTCTGTTTTCTCATCCGGCCTGTAACAGTATCCTGAGAGGGCTCATGAATCTCTGTCCTCCTATACGCAAACCAATTGAACCTTGGAGTATCTCTCTGGTCCTCTCTGCGCTAACAGAGCCACCATTCGAACCCATGAGTACAACAACTCTTCGCCATGTCTCCTTAAAAACAGCCTTTTTGGTGGCTATCACCACTGCCCGCAGGGTGAGTGAGCGGACGGCTCTCCGTATGGACATACCTTACACCCGGTTTTATCCAGATAAAGTTCTCCTGTGTCTGGACATCAGGTTCACACCCAAGGTGGTTTCACACTTCCATGTCAATCAAGACATAGTCCTACCCACCTTTTTTAGTGCTCCGTCCACTCCCTTGGAAAAGGCTCTCCACTCTTTAGACGTCCGCAGAGCACTTCTCTATTATCTCTCAAGAACAAAACCGTTCCGGAAGTCCAAAAAGTTACTGATATCGTACAAAGGATCTTCTAAGGGCTGAGCTCTGCCTAGACAACGTTTATCACATTGGCTGGTGGAAGCTATTCGCCTTACCTACTCAATCCAGGGAGTACCAGCACCAAAGACTATCAAGGCACATTCCACTAAAGCGTATGGCACTTCTGCAGCTTTTCTGTCTGGGGTATCCTTTCCAGAGATCTGCAAGGCTGCTACTTGGTCCTCTGAGGAGCTTTTTGTAAAGCACGACGCTATCGACCTATGGTCTGCTGCGGAGGCGAACTTTGGGAGAGGCGTTCTTAAAAGGGTGTTGCAATAGGCACTGCTCCCTCCTCCTTCCGGAGCTAACTGGACACCCATTCTAATGCATATCAACGGATCCCATACCAGATAAACAGGTTGCTCACCTGTAACTGATGATCTGGTAGAGATCCGTTGATATCCATTAGACCCTCCCGAGCCTCCCCTCTGCAGTGCACCATTAGGTCTATAAAGTACTACTGGCCATATCTACGACTGCCTCGGCGGTCTCCAAGGAACTGAGCGGCCTGCGCTTCCTCCCGCCTTAAATAGCCACGTGGGGCGGGGGTGCAGGCGCCTGAAAGGAGCTGTATAAACTCGACACCGAGAGGCTTCCGCGCAGGCGCAGAACCCATTCTAATGGATATCAACGGATCTCTACCAGATCATCAGTTACAGGTGAGCAACCTGGTTTTTTGCTCTGTGTGTGCTTTCCCTTTTAAAAATAGCCATGGGGTGATTAGGACAATGGCATGTAGGGAGGAAAAGATAGCTGCTTCATCTCGTGCCATTATCACAACAAAAATTCTTCCCCTGAAGGTGTTCTTTGCCCTGGGAGGGAATTTGCCATTAATGGCAGACCATACCCAGAGTTGCCAAGTCACAGTCTCTAGAAATTTCTTCTTTGTTTTATTAACCCTGTTGTTAACATCCTTGCTAACAGGGATGAGATGTGGCTCCTCTTGCCCTCCTCCTCCCCCCACTCATCCTCTATCCTGCTGTAAGGCAAGACAGGTGGGAGTGCTTGACAGTTTGGGTGGGCAGTCATTGAGATCAGAGGAGATTTCAGCATGAACACTCTAAACCAGAACCAACAAGTTTGATCCTATTCTTTTGCAGGGCTGCTCAACTTAGGCCCTCCTGCAGATGTTGGCCTACAACTCCCATAATCCCTGGCTATTGGCCACTGTGGCTGGGGATTGTGGGAATTGTAGTCCAAAAACAGCTGGGGGGCCTAAGTTGAGCAGGCCTGCTTTAGGGCTTTGTAGGAATTGGGTTTTTTTCTCCCACTATAGATGTTAAACACGATCAACTTCCTAGTTTTGCTGTTGTGAATGTTCACTGTACTTCCCTATGTATGTTTCAGCTTTGCCTAGGTTTGTGCCCAGGACTGTTCTTCTTGCATCTGGGACCATTGTATATACTTTATCTATCAGTTGACTAATAAATTGGTGCAGCTGATAATGTGGGTTCTAGTTCATCAAAGTTTTTGCCACTATAATACTAAATATTTTGAGGAAAATCAGTTGTACTAATAGAATTGCGATATTACCCACATTTGTAATACCTTAATCTGGAAATCTGTTGTATATTACTTATCCTTAAAACTAAGATATTTTTGCATTTATTATTACTGATCAAGGATGGTACAAGAATAAATACATCATTGCTTTCAATTTTGTCTAACTTTTATGAAGCATGAAAGGATATGAAGGAAAATAAGATAATTTTCCTTTATGAAGGAAAATAAGAAAATGGCATATCTTCATTGTTCTTGTTCTGAATATTTGCAAATTCAGCCATTCCAGTATCCAGAAAAGCAGCTGGAATAAGGGAAGCTTATTCATAATTTACATATTGGATATTGTGTGTTGTTTTTTAAGTCATTAATGTTCCAGGGCCAATGTTACTTTGGGAGGGGAAAGTGACCAGTGTCCCTGTTTACATCTGTTTATTACAGTCATCTTGTCACATGTTTTGCTGCTGCATTGAGCATAATAACCTCTAGTGCATGTGCTTCCTTAGTGCCAAGATACAACTTGAGATCTCTTCCGTCTCTAAATATTTATGATTCTCCACAGGCTCTGCAATGCCCAAGTTTTGTTTTTCTTGGTGCCCCACCCCCTCTCAGTTTGTTCAGTAGCTTAGACTCTAAATGCCATGGGAGTTCATCGTGATAAACCTATTTTGTTAGTTTGAATCATGGCCTATATATAATGGTAGAAGACCTCTTTTTAAAAATACAGATCTGCCCAGTTATTTAATGGGGGTGGTTCATTTCTAGAGTAATGGCACATGGATATGGTGAGTTAAGCCATTTCCACGCCTGCCGTTTACTGCCCCATAGCCTCTCCTCACTTGTGATATTTGAGATGGGCTGAAGAGACAATCACTTGGAAGGGCAGACTTATATTGAGATAAACCTTGGTGGAGGGGGCTTAACCATGCCCCCTTAAAAAATTAGATCCTCCTGCTCATTCAAGACTCTGGATTTAACCAAATAGGTCTTTTACTATCTCATGCAGAGATGTGGGTTTTCAGGAATTTTCTGAACTGGGAAATATTTTGCGGGAAACGTGTGGTTTAAATGTTGTACTGAAATCTATTCAAATCTTTATATGGACATTATTTCTATTTGAATATTCAATAATTCAATAAAACATATATGTAATCTGTCACACACTTCCTGAAAGACATTAGTCACAACTTTGAAATTGCCAAACTTGCTTAATATTACATTTACATCAATTTATTGTTCAGTATGAATTTCATGAAACAATGACTCACATCCAAGTATTGCATGCGTTCAGCAGTTGAGTTCCAGACTACTCCTGTGCTGTCGCTTGAGCAGGGGAAGGGGCAAATTCTGCTGATCTCTCCTTCCCTCTGAAAACCACCGTGCACCAGCAAACTATATATCCAAGGGTCATGTGACCTCCTGGGATGTATTTTGGTGATGCACAGTGATCTTTAGAGGGAAGGGAAATCAGCATAAGTCATCAATTCCCCTGCTCATGTGACAGCACAGTGATAGTCTGGAACTCACATCGCTATACATGCACAGTACTAGTTTGGATGTCAGCAAATAACTTTTAGAAATGGAAAATTCTCCATGGGAAAAATAAAGTATGTGACACCTTTATGGATTTTTCTTTTTGCTATTTTGGAAAACTTTCCAAGTAAAAATGTCCACCCCCAACATCTGGTCTCATGTAATTTCAGCCTCTTGCAATTGATTTGTGGCCTAAATGTGTTTTCCTGCATTTCATTTTTATAAGACGCATTGACATTGTGACCATTCCTAAACTGAGTATAGTTCATGTGAGCATGGCTGATTGAAAAAGGGTTGATGGTTATTACAGGTGTCTATGTTCTTGTGAAGAAATGCATATAGGATATTTAGTCTTACTTGTCTTATATTGCATTCATTTCAAATGTAGTTTAAATTAATCTACATATGTATGTTAGGATGAATACAAATAGGTGTTTTTAAGAAATGTACAAAAGCAGACCAGAAAACTTAATTTCTTTAAAAATGGTTATATTACATTAAAAATCAAGCTGAGCCAAAATGAGGTAGAGGGGTGTGTGCGTGCATGTGCATGCATGCATTCATGAATACTTCCTGGTAAAAGACATCCTCCCTTTGGAGGTTTGCATGAGCAATGAAAATTCTAGACACTGTTGTGCTGATGCTTGAGCAGGGAAGGGGCAATTGTTTTCCCCAAGTTCACATTTCCCCTGAGCCCCATTGCATCACTATCATATGTCCCTGAGGGTCATGCAGTACTCAAGAATGTATTTTGGTGATGCACAGTGGGATTGAGAGGGAATAAGAGATCAGCTAAAATTGCCCCTTCCCCTGCTCAAGCATCATCACAGTGGTAGTCTGCAGCTTGCTACACATGCACAATGCTAGTCAGGAAGCTGGCCAATGAATTTTTAGAAATGGAAACCTTTCTATCCCACACCTATAGCTTTGATGCAGATTGCTGTTGGTGGTGCTTTAAATTGTTCCTGTTAATGAGGGTGGTGGGGGGTCTGAGAGGATTAAACATTACCATATTTACCCAAATACAAGGTGACTCTGAATTTAGGCTGAGCCCCTTCAAAATAGAAGTTAAATATAGATTATACCCTTATTTATTTACCCAATGTAGTATAAATAAGACTTAATATACAAAGTAGAAATCATACTAGGTAGAATTGATAGAGTATTAATTTAATTTAAGAGCCCCCTTCATGCTAATAGAAATGGTTACCTGAAATGTTAAATTGCATTTTTGTGTTCTGTAGTAATTTTCATATCTTCCATTTTATTTTGCAGAGAATGCAGAGTCTATAGATCTTAAGCAATTTTTTGACCTACATTTTTCACATATATATTATGTGTTCTTTGAAAATTTTGTGACTATTGAAATAGGTCTCAAACAGAAAGGTAAGATGTAAAAATTAAATATATTCCTTTGATTTACAGTTTTACTTCTTGCATTTCCCCTTCTTTTTAGAATGACTTTCTAGTTCTCAGAGATGTGGGTAGTCTGGAAAAATTTCTGATGCAAACTGCCCCCTCATTTGCATAAAAGTTATTTATTTGTTTGCTTGTGTTATTTCTCTTATCACTCCATCTGTCAGCTCTGGGCACTTCCCAACAATAATCAAAACCAGCAGACAATAAAAACTATAAACATTATATGCTGGTTAAAACAATTTAGAAATAATTTTAAAACCCTGGAAGGCAAGACCAAAAAATAAGTCTTACATTATTTTTTTGCCCATGGTGGATGGAGGTTATTTGCTCAGTACGGGTTATCATCCTCTACTTGCTCCTCTGACAGGACTGAGTTAAACCTTTTAGGCGGGCTTGTTTTCAGTATTAGCTAGGTGACACAAGAATCTTAAGTTCTGGTCCTGTTCTCTACCACTGATCTTGAAACCCTTTTGGTCAAGGCTAAAAGAGCCATTAATGATTATTCTCCTCCTGACACTAAGCAGAGATTAGACCAGAACGTTATTCCATCTGTAACGTCCCCCGCAGCCACCATGCCCTTCTCAACACTATTCAGAAACACTTTGTTAGCTGAATGGAATTCTCCAGTCTCTGTCAGGCTGGCTACATCATTCCCAAAAAAGAGAAACACACTTCCTCAGGATGTTATGGACTCCATGGTCCAGCTGATCTCAGGGGCACTGATGAATAAGGAGGGTGATTAATAACTCAAAACCCTATAGGATAAGTGTGATTCCCTATTTTGGAAGCCACACGAAGCTTCAGTGACAGTTATTAAGGTAGCAGCAACCAACTCCATTTTCACTCACGTGTCTATCTTGTGGGCGAAAGAGCTGGTCTAGTGGTAGCAAGGATGACTTGTCCCTTTTGCTAAGCAGGGTCAATCCTGGTTGCATATGAATGGGAGACTACATGTGTGAGCACTGTAAGATATTCCTTTAGGGAATTGAGCTGCTCTGGGAAAAGCACCTGCATGCAAAAGGTTCTAAGTTCCTTCCCTGGGATCTCCAAAATAGGGCTGAGAGAGATGGCTGCCTTCAGCCTTGAAAAAGCTGCTGCCAGTCTGTGTAGACAATACTGAGCTAGGTGGATCAATGGTCTGACTCAGTATATAGCAGCTTCCAATGTTCCGGCATACCTCCGGACATAGGCATAGCATCCATTGGAAAAGGGGGTACGACTGCCCATGGGCCTGGACTGGTTAGAGGGCCCACAAGGGGCCCCGCCAGTGCCTTCTGCTGTCCCGCTGCAGCCCCATTGCTCATCCTACCCATAATCTTCACCATCAGGAGCAGGCCACCCCCTGTGGTCGCAGGGGGCGGTTTCATGACATGTGAAGCTACCCATACTTGGAGTATGCAGGAATGCAAGCCTGAGAGAAGCTACGCGCCAGCTGGGAGTGTGGGGGGAGAAGCCCGTCTGCCTGCCGCCACCACAGCGGGGTGGCTTGCTCCCCCCGATGGTGAAGATTATGGGCAGTATGAGTGGCAGGGCAGCAGCTGGTGTGGAGGGCAGTGGCAGGGTGAGTAAATCTGCCCAACATCAAGGGGGGCCCTCGCAGATGGAGGGTGTGTGGCTTGGGTGGTTGGGTGCACTCCCCCCCCCACCTGGAACTTTCTCCCTAGGCCGCTGGCAGCTTGCTATGTACCTGCCTCCGTAAAACATGAAATCACGCCAGAGCATCAACAAATTGGCAAAGGCAAGCAGCTCATGGCCAATTCTAGCTTAGAATACATAGAACACGTGTCTAGGGCCATGGTTTCTGGAGTGGTTGTATGCAGATGTCTCTGGTTGAAGCATTGGAATGTTGATTCCAAGTCTAAGCTAAATCTAGCTGCTACTCTTTTCAGAGGGTCAACGGTTTTTGGGGAATCCCTGGAACCAGTCCTGATAGAAACAAGGGACAAAAAGAAGACTGTGCCCTTTGGGTGCAGGAACTCTTGCAGACCGTTCAGATCTACTAATATTTTCCCAGATCTGAAGGTCTCTTTTTCAGAGACCACCATCCAGCTACCTGCAAGACTGGCTCACGCCCCCAGTAGCTACACGGGAATCTCCAGGCCACAGCAGCACCAGAAATACCTTGCTGCTCTCACTCATCAGAAACACAAACAATGATGGCAGGTGTGCCACTACTTCTGACCACTGAGTGTTGGGCACTATGGTAATTGGCTATGCTCTGGAGTTCGACTCTATGCCCCCTGACCATTTCGCTTCCACCCCTTAATCCAAGGACCTGATGAAACGTCTATGAATCAAGCTATTCTTCATCTGATACAGATCAAGGCAATAGGGCCAGTACCATCAACTGAGTTATGTCAAAGTGTCTGTTCCATATTATTTTTGGTCCCCATGCCGGACAGTTCCTGGAGAGCGATGCTTGATCTTGAATGCCTCAAACGATTCATAAAGAAGAAGGCCTTCCACATGGAGTTCCTCAAGTCCATCATAGAGGCAGTCGGGCCTAGGAATTCCTTGCATCCAACCCTATCTTCACATCCTGATTCATGAACAATAACACAAATTCCTCCAGTTTGCCTACAACAATCTACACTTGGAATACAGAGCAATGCCATTCATCCTTTCATCAGTTCCACGGGTCTATACGAAGCTCATGGTAGCGCTCATTGTGCACATATGCCTCCAAAGCATTCACGTCCACCTATATCTGGAAGATATCCTTATTGAGTCACTGTCACAAGCATGCAGGGATGTGCACCAGACTGTCCAGGTACTCCAGGACCACGGGTTTGCCCTCAACCTTCAGAAGAGTCATGTTTTGTCCTCCCAGTCACTTCAACAGCTGAGGGCCTTGTTTGAAACAGTCCAGGATAGTGTCCCTACCTCTCAAACACAGGGAGAAGAACCAACTTCTATTCTCTCCCCTCCTCCATCAAACATCTGTAGACCTTATGCTCCTTGCTCAGGTCCTGGGGTCAATGATCCTCTGACTGCTCCCGAAAGGATTATCATCACCACAAATGCAGGTCTCTCCATCTGGGGAGCTCATTGCCAAGCTCAGTATGCTCAAGGCACTTGGAACTCCAGCGAACTATGCCACACATCAGTTGGCTAGAACTGAGGTTAAACTTGCGCTCAGACACTATCTCCCACTCATCCATGACCGTCATGTCCTGATCTGGATGGACAGCATCACGTCCAAATCGTATGTAGACAATCAAGGTGGTACGAAGTCTAAGTCCCTCATGACAGAATCAAACTGACTCTTCATATGTGCAGAACACCACATTCAGTCCCTCATGGCAGAATTCTTAAGTGGTAAAGCCAATCTTCAAGCAGATTGGCTCAGTCCCCAGACTATCAATCCAGCAGATTGGTCCATTCACCCAGATGTCTTTCTCCAGGTGACAGAGGTACTTGGTGTGCCCAAAATAGATCTCTTTGCAACACCATGGAATCGCCAGCTCCAAAGGTTCTTCACCAGGTTCCACTGTTTGCATGCCAAGGACATGGACACCCTCATGGCCCCGTGGCCGCCTGGACTCATGGACGCATACCCTCCACTAGCCATCATTTGGAGGGTACTTCAGAAGGTTCTCCTAGAGACGGCAGACCTTATTCTCATTGCCCTTCACTGGCTTCAGAGGCCTGGATGGCATTATCTGTCTGGCCTTCATGACCCCTTTCTCACTGCCATGATCTTCTATCACAAGGTTCTCCTCTCTATCTGGACCTAACTATGTGCTCCAACTGTGTGTGTGCCGTTGACCGCTGGGCCCTAGCTCAGGTGGGATATGATTTGGCTGTCCAGGATAGCATTCTAGCATTGCAAAGATAGCACACCATCAGGATCTATCAATCTACATGGACAGCCTTCTCTAGCTGGGCACGTCGGAAACAGTTCTCTCCATTGTCTGCAGGAGTACCAGAAGTTTTGGCATTTTTACAATCTGGCCTAGATCTGAAGCTTTGTCCCAGTACATTGAAACTTCAAACTTCAGCTTTACCCTCTGTCTTAGAACTGGCCTCCCTCGGCTTGGCAGCCCTTCATTTACACATACGAAGGTTCCTTGGGGGCTTCCAATCTTACCCCTCCTCCTATCCATCATTTTCTGTCTTGAGGCCTTAATATCCTCAATGCTTTGACCAACGCTCCATTTAAACCTCTTAAGTCTGTTCCTCTAAAACATTCTATCTTTCAAAGTGCTGTTCCTGGTTGCAGTCACCTCAGCACAAAGAGTTTCAGAATTAGGGGCCCTCTCAGTCAAAAAAGAATTGTGCACTTCCATCATGGCATGATTAGGCATGAAGGTAGGATCCAGCTTTAACATAAAGTCAACTCCTCCTTTCATAGTCAACTCCTCCTTTCAACTCCTGCTAACTTGGCAAAGAGGCACCTTTTAATGTGGTGATTCTCTTTATTTAGCAGGAGAAGAGTAACTGGCCCTATCCACCCCCAGCACAGTATCTCCAGTTACTGTTGCTGGGGTCTATCTGATGTTTCTTTTTAGATTGTGAGACCTTTGGGGACAGGGATCCATTTTATTTATTATTTCTCTGTGTAAGACCAGGAAAATAATGACCATCAATCATGCTCTGCACCCACGCAGTGATGTTGATAGGCTATACCTCCCTCGCAGCTCAGGCGGAAGAGGAATGCTGCAAGTCCATCAAACAATAGAGGAGGAGAAAAGAGGCCTTGAAAAATATATCAAGGACAGTGAAGAAGATGCACTTCAAATGGTCAATAACGTGAAACTGTTCAACACCAATGAAACAAAGCAGGCCTACAAGAAAGAACAAGTCAAGAACCGAGCAGAAACATGGAAAAATAAGCCCCTGCATGGTCCATGTTTGCACAATATAAGTGGAAAATCAGACATCACCAAGACCTGGCAATGGCTTAAGAATGGCAACTTGAAGAAAGAAACAGAGGGTTTAATACTGGCTGCACAAGAACAGGCACTAAGAACAAATGCAATAAGAGCTAAAGTAGAAAAATCCACAATAAACAGCAAGTGCCGCCTTTGTAAAGAAGCAGATGAAACAGTGGACCACCTAATCAGCTGTTGTAAAAAGATCGCACAGACTGACTACAAACAAAGGCATGACAAGGTAGCAGGGATGATACACTGGAACATCTGCAAAAAATACAAGCTACCTGTAGCCAAAAATTGGTGGGACCGTCAAATTGAAAAAGTTGAAGAAAATGAAGATGTAAAAATATTATGGGACTTCCGACTACAAACAGACAAACATCTGCCACACAATACACCAGATATAACTGTTGTCGAGAAGAAAGAAAAACAAGTCAAAATAATCGACATAGCAATACCAGGGGATATCAGAATAGAAGAAAAAGAAACAGAAAAAATCACCAAATACAAAGATCTACAAATTGAAATGGAAAGGCTGTGGCAGAAGAAGAACAAAATAATCCCAGTGGTAATTGGCGCCCTGGGTGCAGTCCCAAAAGACCTTGAAGAGCACCTCAACACCATAGGGGCCACAGAAATCACCATCAGCCAATTACAAAAAGCTGCTTTACTGGGAACAGCCTATATTCTGCGACGATATCTATAACAACAGCAACAACATTGACAATAAAATTCAGCCATCCCAGGTCCTTGGGAAGGACTCGATGTCTGGATAAAACAAACCAGTCAATAACACCTGTCTGACTGTGTAAACAAGAGATAATAATAATAGGTCACAAGATGTGGTTCTCTCTTTCTTCTGTCCATCTCCCTCACACCCGAAGGAGAAACTGTGACATTCCTACATGTACGCATAGCATTCCGGATATATGTGAAGTGTACAAAACTGTTTCACCAGTCAGATTCCCTGTTCATATCCTTTCTTCTGGCCTTGCTGGGCTTCAGGGTGTCTAAAGTAACCCTTACATTGGATTCAGGCAGCAATTTCTTTAGCTTATGAGTCTCTTCAGCTTCCTATTCCCAAGGACATCACTTCCCATTCCACTTGTAGTGCTTCCACCTCTGCTGCTTTCTTGGCCAATGCCCTGCTCACAGAAATCTGCAAGGCATCCACCTGGGTTTCCACCACTCCTTTCATGAAACATTACAGGATTTCCTCCTTCCATGCTACTCAAGCAGCCCTCAGACGTACAGTCCTTCAACAGTTAGTATGAATCATCTGCTTCTCTCCCTGATCCCTGCTAACTGGGGCAAGTCCCATACTGAACTGATGAGCTCTGTCCACCACGGAAAAAGGAACACTGGTCTTACCGTGAAAAAATTTTTTCATAGGTGGACAGAGGTCATCAGGCCCTCTCATGGATGCTCTTCTCTTTATTCTGGGCTGCCAATTTAGGGTGGAGGGTTTAACTTCCAGGGTACAGAGTACTTACTGACTTTTCCTACTTTGTTAATATTTTCTGTCAAATTTTCTGTTAATATGCTTTCAGTGTTGTCCTTTTCCACTTGTTCTCACTGCACAGCATTCCCAGAACTGTGGATTCTGGTGCCTAACTACCAGAAACTAGCCTGCCTAAAAAATTCAACTCAATCCTGTCTGAGGAACAAGTAGAAGCTGATAACCCATACTGAGCTGATGACCTCCGTCCACCTATGAAAAAGAACCCTTCACAGTGAGACCAATGTTTTTCTCCAAAAACAAACAAACAAACAAACAAAAGTGTTCCTGATGTCCTAAATAGATTGTGATCTGATTTGGCACGTTATTTGACCTGTTTATACAGTAAACAAAAAACACCTCCACCATATTCTCATATCTCAGAAATTTGCCAAGTAGAAATTTTAGAAATGGAAAATTTTCCATAAAAAAATTAAGTGTGGGGAATTTTTTAAAAAAAATTTCCACCCTATATCTCTGGTTGTTTTTCAGTGATCTTGCTTTTATCTGTAGCTGTGATTTAGTCCCACTGGTTTTGATTCTGCTACCTTAAATGTAAAGATCTCTCCCACTAGGGATTTCTGAGTATTTCTTTATCAGCAGCTCTTGTCTACCTACAGACTTTCAGCATCTTTTTTTGAATTCTTCTCAAGTGTTGTGAATGCCAACATGAAATATAAATCACTGCACGTTAATTTCATGTGAGGCTGTTTTTTGTCATTTGTATTTCAGTGACTATGCCAGGACTAAATTGCAAATATTCTCCTCGCTCCCTGCCACCCACCCCACAACCAGATTGACGTTTTTATAGTCACAGTGTGAATTTTTTCATAGTGAATAGTCTCGAGGAGGATTGCCAGGCCACCCAGATTGGTGTTGCAAAAAGTCAACAACAGTTAAGGAGGGTGAATCGGGGTTAGTGGTGAACATATTCTCATAATCAGTCTTCGTGCTGTCTCAAACTGACATGCTCAAATAAAGTAGAAAGTTCTTTACAAAAAGAAGCTGCAGATCACAGATGCATCATTCAAGAGTACACGATAATATTTTGGAACATAGGGAAAATATGTATATGTATACATACATACTATACACACACACACACACACACACACACACACACACACACACACAGAGAGAGTACAGTTACTTTGCATGCATACTACATGTTTTACCGTCTAATCACTAGTTGCTGAAAAATATCATTTTTTTCAATTTAGGTCATAAGTCTCAGAGGGAAGAACTAGATGCTATACTTTTTATTTTTGAGGTAAGAGTCCTGTAATATACAATTACTGATTCACGTATTTAGTAAAAATATTTTATTCTGATCACTCTGTGCACATTCTTATTGCATAAACTTGTGAGAAATGTCTAGTTTCTCAGAATTAAGGGTTACTATCTAATGATTCTGCATTCTTAGCACATTGTACGTGGTGATAAAGAATAGTTTTATATTATTATTTTGGTCACATCACATTTGGACATCACATTTTAAACTAATATTTGTCAAATTCCCTCCAAATTTGAGGTCATCTGCCATGCAGAATGAAGGACAGGCTGCTAGAGAGGTGGTGGTGGGCAAAATAAAAAAACCTACTGGGCTTTAGTAATACGTTTCTCTGCATTGTGGTAATGATTGGGGTCTAACTTTTTAATTCCTAATGACAAGGATAAACCATTGAAAAACATGTTCTAAATTTCTTCCAGTGCTTGCAGCTCGATCTGCATAGGTGCAGTGTTACCGCCCAGGAATTTCTTGTATAGGGTGGTATATAAATGCACTAAATAAATAAAGCATTTTTTGTATAAACTTCAGGTAAACATTTTAATTGGCATCTTTGCCAATTCTATAAGTTCTATAACTTATAATTCTAAAACGTATAACTCTTATAATTCTGCTAAAGAATATTGAGTGAATAATAGAATCAGGTGCGAACCGCCCTGAGCCTTTTGGAAGGGGGGTATAAATTTTTTAATAATAATTTAAATTAAATTAAATTATCTCCAGGTCCAGGATAAACTGGAGTATTCTGTTGCATATCAATCATATCTTAGTGAGCAGTAGAGGTATGCACAAATCATTTTTTGCTATTCAATTTGACATCAAATCGCAAAAGATTGAATCAATTCATCAAGCTGGCCGGCTGTTGCCAGTCTGTTCAACAAATTGAATCTGAAATCCATAAATAAATAAGTAATCACAGTCTGTCCATAGGAAACAATGGAGAACTTGAATTGCCCCATTGTTCACCATGGGTAGGTCCTAGGGATACTAAACTGGGTTGGGTGGTAGGGCATGATTAGTGCTACATATCACCTAACCCATGAAAGATATGGGTAAGTGGGTGATTTTTTTAAAAAAACAAACCACCTCCCCAAAACACATAGAATCCTATTGGGGGGGGGGTTAGATTTATAAATTGCCCACTTGTCCATTTCTTTTGTTGATGGGTGGTAGGAAGCACCCGTCACGCTGTAGCACCAAACCCACTTGTCCCTAGGACCAGAGGAGGACCGGAGAGGAGAGCTGGTCTTGTGGTAGCAAGCATGACTTGTCCCCTTAGCTAAGTAGGGTTCACTCTGGCTGCACATGAATGGGCATTGATGTGTGAGCTCTGTAAGATATTCCCCTCAGGGGATGGAGCTGCTCTGAGAAGAGCATCTAGGTTCCAAGTTCCCTCCCTGGCTTCTCCAAGATAGGGCTGAGAAAGATTCCTGCCTGCAAGCTTGGAGAAGCTGCTGCCAGTCTGTGTAGACAATACTGAGCTAGATACACCAATGGTCTGACTCAGTATATGGCAGCCTCCTATGTTCCTATGACCTATCTATGGGGAACAATGCGATGACTTGAGTTACCCACTGTTTTCTATAGGTGAAACAGAGTGCACTACACACATTTTGCAACCCTGCCTTGAAAAACACTGCAGAACAGAGGCACGCACAGTCCCTCCCAGTATAGGACAACATATTTTGCCACATATTCCAAAGACGGCCAGAAAAGAATCACTGACCCATAATCGCATAATGTCAGAGTTGCAGAACCATTGGGTAGCAGTGACCATAGTGTGATCCAGTTCAGCATATATATGAGTGGAGAATTGTCAAGGAAGTCCAAAACAGATACGTTGGACTTCAGAAGAGGAAACTTCTCAAAAATGAGGGGACTGGTAAGAAGGAAGTTGAAAAGGAAAGTCAGGAGGGTCAAATCACTCCAGAAAGCATGGAACTTATTTAAAACCACAGTACTAGAAGCACAGTTGGAATGTATACCAAGAAGGAGAAAAGGTAGCACGAAGTCCAGGAGGATGCCAGTGTGGCTAACAAGTAGAGTCAGGGAAGCTATAAAAGAGAAGAAGACTTCCTTCAGAAAATGGAAGTCCTGCACAAATGAAAAGAACAGGAAGGAACATAAACTCTGGCAAAAGAAATGCAAGGATACAATAAGGGATGCAAGGAGAGTGTGAGGAGCATATAGCTAGAAGTGTCAAAGGGAATAACAAAAATTATTTTAATATATCAGAAGTAGAAAACCTGCCAGGGAGGCAGTTGGACCCTTAGATGATGGTGTGAAAGGGATTATTAAGGAGGATAAGGAAATTGCAGAGAAGCTGAATGAGTTCTTTGCATCTGTCTTCACAGTGGAGGATACTGACCATATACCCTCTCCAGAACTGAGTTTTTCAGGTTTAACAGCTGAGAACTAGGTGAATTTGAGGTGACAAGGGAAGAAGTTCTAAACTGTCTTGAAAAGCTAAAAATTAACAGATCGCCAGGGCCAGATGGCATCCACCCAAGAGTTCTGAAGGAACTCAAATGTGAAATTGCCGATCTCATAGCAACAATATATAACTTGTCCCTACAATCAGGCTTTGTACCAGACGACTGGAAATTAGCCAATGTGACTCCAATTTTCAGGAAGGGATCCAGTGGGGATCCAGGAAATTACAGGCCGGTCAGTTTAAATTCGGTCCTGGGTAAATTGATAGAAAGCATACTTAAGGACAAAATTGTTACACATACAGAAGAACAGGCCTTGTTGAAAGAGAACCAGCATGGCTTCTGCAAGGCAAAGTCTTGCCTCAATAACCTTTTGGAGTTCTTTGAGAGTATCAACTGGCATGTGGATAAAGATGATCCGGTTGACATAGTATACTTGGACTTCCAAAAAGCTCTTGATAAAGTTCCCCACCAAAAGCTCTTGAGCAAACTTAGCAGTCATAAGTGGACATGTTCATGTGTGGATTGATAACTGGTTCAAGGACAGGAAACAGAGAGTAAGAATAAATGGACAGTTTTCACAATGGATGTAGGTAGGAAGTGGGGTCCCCCAGGGATCGTTACTGGGACCAGTGCTCGTTAACTTGTTCATAAACTATCTAGAAGTTGGGGTGACCAGCGAAGTGTCCAAATTTGCAGATGACACTAAACTATTTAGGGTAGTGAAATCCTCAACAGATTGTGAGGTGCTCCGAAAGGATCTCTCCAAACTGGGTGAGTGGCAAATGCGCTTCAGTGTTGGCAAGTGTAATGTGATGCACATTGGGATGAAGAACCCCAACTTCAAGTATACGCTGATGGGATCTGCGCTGTTGGTGACTGACCAGGAGAGGGATCTTGGGGTCATGGTGGACAGCTCATTGAAAGTGTCGACTCCATGTGCATCAGCTGTGAAAAAGGCTTGTCGATGACCACAAACCCTCAGCGAAGGTTTGGCTACCCAAACAGAAATTCCCCCATCTGGCTATTCATGGCCGTCAACAGCTTACCTGTGGTGTGGTCAGTGTCCAGCACCTCCACATGCAGCACATCCCACCTGTGCTTCGCTGCATGGAGGGGGCTGGCCACACCACCACTAGCAGATGTCCCCTCGCTCTCCTGCCCCCACCAGTGTGTCATGAGGGACAGGAAAATAGCATGCCTTCTACTAGGACTGTTCCACAGATCCACAGTGAAGTGTATGTTGGTGTCAGGCACTGCTGTGTGCAGCAGCCCTGACACTGCTTCCCTGCATATGTGGTAAAGGGATGGCACCACCCGCTTGCTAAAGGTGGCAAGTGAGGGGATGTTGTAGTGAGGGGCAAGCAGTTGGAGCAGCCAGCAGAAGCTCTCGTTTTCCACCACCTGGAATATCTGGTTGTCCTAAATGATCATCTTCCCAATGGCCTGGATGATGAGATGAGGCTCTGGGTGACAAGACCGCTTGTCCACTAACTGTGGGGTGTTTGGGCCCAAGGGTCATCTATTTTTGCTCTGTATGATGCACACAGCGCCATCTATAGCATTGTGGTACACACAGAGAATCTAGAAAAATTAAAGCAAGGAGATCTCAGGCCAGTCGGAAGCCAGAGCCAAAATCAGCAATTGAAAGCCACAGAGACAAAATGGCACCCGCAGCATGATTTGATTCACGATTAATCGAGGCTGATTCCATTTGACCTCAAATCAGCCCCTCATTTAAGAGGCAATTCAATTTGTGGTAAAATCTGTGGATTGTCCCCAATTTGCCGCAAATCGATTCGCTCATGAGTCGAATTGCACACCCCTAGTGGGTAGGGAATTACATTAACATGTTTGTTTACAAGACTTCCTTGTTGTTTCAAAAGGCATATTTTTTACCTCATTCTGTGAAATATTTCCCTAGTATTTGTTTACATTTGTAAGCAATTGTAGACTTTGGAAGATTTCATCCCAATGATAAGTGACTAGTAAACTTGTAGGAATATGAATGGAGACCATTTAATTAAAACAATCATTGCCTTGAGCTATTTTAGAGATAAGGCAGGACATGAACATTAAATAAAATGACATATAAATTATTTATAGATTTAAACAGTGTTTATAAATAAATTTAAATAAATAAATTGTGTTATGATCTCATATTACTTTTTGCTAATCCTTCTTGTTCAATAGACGATGATGATGATTTATTTGATTTTTATACCGCCCTTCCAAAAATGGCTCAGGGCGGTTTACACAGAGAAATAACAAATAAACAAGATGGATCCCTATCCCCAAAGGGCTCACAATCTAAAAGAAACATAAGATAGACACCAGTAACAGTCACTGGAGGTACTGGGGGTGGATAGGGCCAGTTACTCTTCCCCTGCTAAATAAAGAGAATCACCACGTTAAAAGGTGCCTGTTTGCCAAGTTAGCAGGGGTTACATAAGTTTATTCCTTTGATTAACTGGTACCCGAGAGAGCCATTTTGACGCCCGATAATTTCACTGTGTATTTGTTTTCTGCTTTTGTAGAAAATTTTACAACTTCTTCCGGAAAGAATTCATCAAAGATGGCAATTTCACAGTATTGGTATGTATTGGTAATAGAATTAGTATATTTTTAATATTTTTGTATTTCAGGATTTTTACTCCTAACCTGGGAAGCTGCTTTATGAAGTAGTAGGAACTATTGTTTCTAATTTTCTGTCTTGTTATGGGGAACTTCAGACACTATGAATTAAAAGAGGGATTGCCATTTGATAGTCCCTGGGGTGAACCTAGGCTCCAAGTAATCAGTCCAACTATTTTTTAATTAGGGGATGGTAAAAAGTTTTATCATGGTTTCAGTTGTAAGAGAAAGACAGGATTGTATATTTTCCAAAATAGGAATTTCCCACACTTTAATGTTGCATCTCTTTTGATTTGCATCCAATACCCTGATTTTGCCAGAGTGCTTGTGCTCCATAGCTGTATTGGAATTGCTAGGTGGAATATGAACACTCCAGGAGGCAGATCCATTTTGTGTGGTAAAATATACTTAAGGACCCTCGACCACTGCCAAGAGAATACGCTATTTGGCTATCCCTAGTTTATAATGTATAACTCAGTTAGACTCTCTCATTAGATGAAGATAGTAGAAGTACATATGTGTGGATGCTTTTTAAACTAACACATACATATGTTGGTATGTAACCCTGTTAACATGGTTTGTTTTGGTTTGTTTTTATATTTTTTAGCTTAATATTTTTATTGTCTTTTTATTGTATGTTTTAATTTTTGTAAACCACCTTGGGGTTGTCTTTTAACGAAAGGCGGTATATAAATGCAACAATAAATAAATAAACATATGCTGCATGCATTAGTTAGGTTAAATGTCTGTACGCTTACTGTGTTACAAAATTGAATGAACTAATTATTTATGGAACATTCATGGATAGAGTTTTAGCTTAACTATAATTAAATTTTCATTGTAATAAAAAATGAGGGATATTTCTACATAGTTCTGGCTCCCACACAATCCATCTAATGCTGCTGTATCTTTTTCCATTGAATATTTAATGTTTGGCAAAATAGCTACTGCTTATGCAGTGTATGATATGTATAGGTCTAATCTGATTATATCAATCAAGAAGGTGAGCTTTTCTCACTTCTGGCATAGAGTCTGTTGCCAGAGGATATCAAGCTCACCAAGAATAATCTGAGATTGCCAAGGACTTGTTAAGAAGACTTTATCAAGTCTGACCGAGACCTCTCACACCTTGAATTAACTATAAAGTTACAAATACTGATATGAATTTCTTTTCTAGGCTTGATTTTAAAGAAATTACTTCACACAGGGAATTCTTTAAAGGTATGTTAATAACTTCAGGCATTTATTATTTTTTCAGGGAAGGGAAGGTGGGCAGCATGTAATATTGAGTCCAGTCATTAGAAAGCTTATTCAAAATGTCTCAAATCATTTGAGATTCATCTAAGAATGGTTTTAGAACTGGGCTTATAGCTGGTGAAATAGTATACCTGCAAATAAAAAATGAAATTAACTTAATCACCTCATTCTTTTGAAGATTCGTCGTGAAGGTGTACGTCTCTTCCTTTTGTGGTTGCAAGCACTTCAAAATAATTGTAGTAAAGAACAGCTGTGTATGTTTTCTTGTTTAATTCCTGGATTTCCACCACCACAGTCTGAACATGGGCCTCGAACGCTAGATAATCTCATAAACCCTATGCTAAATGTTCAAGAAAGTAAGTATGTAAAAATCCTATGCATACAGTGTAGTTCAGCAATTGACTGTATTGTCAAACAAGTGGGTCCTGTGATACACTACAGCATTTTATCTCAGATGTTACCCATAGCCTGTGGATAAGGGAAGGTACAAATGGAGTGCCTCAGGCTGCCTCGTTTGCCCCCACCAGTGGTAGCTTCAGGACCATTTCTGTTTTCTCAACCTGAGCCATTGCAGTGGCAAGGATCACTGAGGGTGGAAGCTTCTTTTCATATCCAGTATGATGAGTGGCAGTGCATTTGGGAAGGAAAGGAAGAAAGTGACCAGGGGCAGGGAGAAGGTCCAGCCTTTCTCCCTACAGACCCTGCTAAGGCAGGCAACCCCTTTCTTCATTATAAGGGTGCACTGACTTGCCTGTTTGCCACCTGAATTTCAGCCAAGCCCTGAGCAGAGTGAATAGAAATGGTCACGGAGCAGACATGTAGCTTGTGCCTGCATTCTACCCTCATGCTGCCAGGGTTTCATCACAACATGAGGGTAGTACACATAGAGTCCTCTTCAACCCTTATGGAGGGAAATTTGCCCCCTTGTGATTTATAGGGGGGTCATTAAAAAAAAGAAATATAGCTCTGTATACCTTGGTGTTTCTCTGGGTATGCAGAAATTTCCCTTTTGTTTTTGATTGTCTCTGGTTTTGCTACCAAACAGTACAGCATGAGACCACTGACTTTGCTGTTAGAGAGAATTATTATCTAGGGTTCAGTTGAAAGAAACATGTCTAAATTATTTGAGTTTCTAACCAGTGAACCAGAACATCTCTAATGTACAGGAACAAAGAACTGTCGTTCATAAAGCTTTTTCACTTTAACGGGACATGTGGAAACAAGTCCTTGTGCATGCCTTTCTTTTTAAGTACAGCTTTCCTGTTGTATTAAGTTGTCAGCTAATAAGTTTTTGATAATCGTGGCGTAAGGGTGGGGATATCTCTTGATAGATTTTGACTAATGTACGTATTTATAAAACAGTTACCCACTTTTTATATTAAAAATTAAAACTTCACAAAGCAGAGTAGAATAATAAGTTTAAAATAATGAAAGAACAAGCATCAGGAAACAGTGCACAGCCTCACTTTCCTACCCCCAAACAAAAGTTGATTTGTAGTTTGCTAAGAAACCATGATAAAACAAAGGTTTCTACACCTTACTTGAACAAGGGCATCCTTCCCAGTCACACATTAATGATCCATCCTTCCCTTTTCTGAATTATATTAGTTTGTGAGAAAACAACCTATCCACTCTATAAGTATAGCAAAAACTCCCTACATCTTGCCTAGAAAAAAGTGAAAGTAGTATGGTGCACTTTCCTTTTAGTCTATCAATAAGAGTTTCTGAAAGATTAAAAGTGCCCATGGTTAGTTTTTGTTTGGCTTCTACAGCTCTTAGTTCATATTGTGGTCTGGATTGTGTGAGCTGATTTGAGGATAGTTCTGCCTTTTTGGCTCTTCCAGTGAGATTAACATCGTTCTATGAGCCTTTATTGCAGAATGTAGAGCATGTGCTGAGAAGACAAGAAGTATATGCTGGGTTCTATTTTCATAGTGGAGATGAAACACAGAGTAGCCAGACTCTTGTCACATTTGACAACTTCGCTTCCTTTTTCCGCTGCCCCTTTGTACCAAGTATCTGATTGCATTTGAAAGATGGTAGGTTAAAGGGAAAACAAAGTAAATGAGAGCAGGACCTAAGGTTCACAAATTTCAGGCCACATTTAAAATGTCCTGGGAAAATGAGAGCAGTCAAGGTCATTGCAGTCTCAGTGTTATGGGGAGTGGTGTGTATCATCAAATATGGAGACCATTTGTAGATGTTAGTATGAGGGACTGAGTAATTTGACAATGTGTTTTTTATCCCCAAATTGGGTCAAATCCTCCTTTGCTGTTCTTGCTATGAAAGCTGTATGGGAATCCTTGGACAAGATTAATACAGAGATAGTACTGGCAAGCTATTCTAGAATATACTGTATAGTCTGATTTAAAATCTAAAGTTAAATGCAAGAAGCAGTAGCATTAAGATTGTAGTTATGGCTCACTTGAACATGTATGAAGTAGATTAAAAGGTTTGGTAAATAATTTAATAATTGGGTTTAATAGAGTTGGCATGGATTTTTGTTTGTTGAAGTACTATTGTGTGGTACTGGTGACATGAAACATTGAAATGTATTTCTATGACCTTCAGTACCCTAAACTGATTGAGATTTGAGTATCTTAAAGACCATCTGCTCCCATATATGCTCCCTTGTACATTCCCGTGAACAGTACCCAGAGTTCCTACTCTGGGTACTTCCACCAACAGAAGTTCAGTGGGTATCTACAAACACCCAGACCCTTTCAGTTGTGGCACTAAATTTCCCCAATTTACCAACTTCTTTACCTACTTTGGCCCAAATACACTAATGGTGGCATAGAGCAATAAAACCACAAATGTTTTAATGAGCTGCCAAGTATTACTTAATACAAGTCAGTGTCTCCCTGGATAGGATGTGAATCTTATTGAAAATGGTATGTGAATATTCTAAATAATATTAATAGATGTACTGTGTTCCATGTGGCAGATATTCAAACAGGTTTCTCATTTTCCTGTTAAAAGTAAAGAATCTGCCAGTGATAGATTAATGGTATAATCCAGAAAACTGCACTGCTATCTCTGTGTACTTAGTGTGTACTCTGTGTACTCACTGAATCCTTGTTTCTTAAAGAGCCGTCTCTGTGTGGCACCTGAAAAGCCCTTATTAAAATCCAGAGGATTTACAAAAGCTGGCTGTGTGTGCCATGGGGTTAGGGTGGTCCGAGAAAAAAAGTCCTGCTTGCTGAGCAAGTCTAAAGTTTGTTCTTTGTAGCAAGACAGCTGTGTGGAGGACACTTGTTCCATAGTAAATTCTGTTGAAATCAGTGGATTCAATTTTCAAGTGAATGAGTTTAGGGTTGAGGTTAATGACTAGGGGCACAATCCAGTCTTTCATAGGAGCTGCACCCATGAAAAGGGTTGCTATAGGGCCCATAGCCTTCTTCCCCATTCACCCCCTTTGGTGACCACAGAGTGTAGTGTGCCAACCATTATGTAGAAGGAGAGATCCAGAGTACATGTTTCCTGTGACGATCCAACCCTCTCTTTCCTCCTCAGCATCCTAGGGTCTCAAGTTACTTGTTCCTGTAGCGAAAGTAGTGTGAGAATTAGAACCTTCAGGAACAGTGGGAGGGCTGGATTATTGCAGGAAACATACACACTTCAACATAATGACTGTCATATTGCAATCCATGCAGTCACTGGATTCTATGGTGATCTCCATGTTTGTGCTTGTGAGTGATTAGATTATCCCCTGAATGTTTTTAATGTTTTAAAGTTAATGGATATTTTAATATTAGAATTGGTGTGGTATAGTGGCTAAGATACAAGTTGCAAATTAGGACTTAGGGAGATGGGACTGTAGCTCAGTGGTAGAGCATCTGCTTTTCATGCAGGTCCCAGGTTCAGTCCCTGGCATATCCAGGTAGGGCTGGGAGAGCTGCGGCCCATCAATGTAGACAATACTGAGCTAGATGGACCAACAGTCTGACTCAGTATAAGGCAACCTCTTATGTACCTCATTCACCTCTGCCATGGAAAACAGGAAGCTGCCATATACAAGGTCAGACCGTTGTTCCATATAGCTCTGTATTGTCTACACAGACTGGCAGTGGCTGCTCCATGGTTGTAGGCAGGAGTCTTACTCAGCCCTATCTGGAGATGCCAGGGAGAGAACTTGTATCATTCTGCATACAGATGCTCTTCCCAGACCAGCCCCACCCCCCCAGGGGAATATCTTAGTGCTCACATGTAGTCTTCCATTCAAATGTAAACCAGGGTGGATGCTGCTTAGCAAAGAGGACAATTCATGTTTGCTGCCCCAAGACCAGTTCTCTTACCTTAGTGCTCTCTACTCACTAAGTCCCCTTAGGCAAGCCACTCCCATGGAGCCTTTGCTCCCTAGCTACAATATGGGGATAGCAATATTTATCTTATCTTCTTGTTGTTGCAAGGATTGCATCTAGATAATACCTCCAAAGCTCTTTGTACACCCCAAAATCACTATACAGATGTTAAGTATTATGATTTTTTTACCTTCAGACTGGTACATAGTTGAGCACAATGTAACATTCTATTGCTTTTTTTAGTTGGAAGTGATGTTACTTTTAATGTTTTTCGCTCTTTAAGTAAAATACAGCTTTGTTATGCATGCAAAATAAGAACAATAATAATAATGTTCCTATTTTATATGCATATATTTTATCTGCATATTTCATCTTTATTTAAAAGAATTATGAGACATCCCAAACTTCACAACCTGATTGTTTCTTTAATTGAACAGCCCAAGTGACTGTAGAAGAAATTACTCCACTTGTCCCTCCACAATCAGGAGATAAAGGACAGGATGATTTAACAAGCTATTTTTTAGAAGCACTTTTGAAATACATAGTAATTCAGGTATGTTGTATTTGATAATTTATTTATTTTTTGGATAACTGATCTTCTAAAATGTCATCTTGCTGTTACTGACTGTGATTTCCTCTCGCGTAAAACATTTCTTTCTGTTATCCAAAAATGTCATAGGGCTAAAAGTCATTCTTAACAATCTAGCTGCACCAAATTGGTGGAGCTATTATTTTGCTTTCTCTTTAGTAGATATGTTATATATATACCACAATCAGAAAAATTACATAGAAAATCTTGTACTAAATTAGGAACTCTTCTTAAGAATTGGTTATCTTGCTTCCTCAGAGAAAGATTTAAAAGCATTTATTGATTTTTTAAATTTATCATATATTTATACTACATGATAGATACATCTCTGAAAATATTAGCATTTTCCAGCAGGAAGTATCTAAATCTTTGCAAAATCAAAAATATTTTTGCAGTTTATTTTATCTGTATCTCTTTCTCCCAGTATAAATGAAAGAAAATCTGAGACAGGTTTCTTAATTTTGAGATAGATATAGATTTTCCCAGTCTTTGGTAATCCCAGATGTTTGCCCAGATTCAGGCTCTTAAAGAATATGACTCCCTCTGTTTGCTCTTTGGTAAAAAATATGGTAACGTTGCAAAACTACTGGGAGTGGGAGACATACATTTGCCATCCATAGATGAACTATAGATTTGCCAGGTTTAGACTTCATGGCTTGTCTAGAAAATTATCTGTTTGCCTGTCTGATATTTTTGCTATAAGTAAGAAACAGCTGTTTGTGTATATTGCATCATGTCATAGGTAGTTTTCAGATTGGATCATACTTTCTAAAAGTATCTGTTATGGGCTAAATATAAGTATAGAGTAGCCCCTAGATTCAAGCATTTGATAATTAACTGTCTCTCCTTCAAGGATGGTCCAGAATTCCCAGTATGGAACTAGCTTCACTGCCCTGCTCTCCCCCTGCCTTCATTCTTATCTTTCCGGTATCTGACTGTAAGGTTCTCATGTCAGTTTACATTTCTGATAGCACAGCTGAGAAAGTGCCTTCCCTTTTGTTTGTCTTTTCCATGGATATGGAAATAATCCATTGGTATTATGAGAAATGGGTTACTGCACCTGCACAGGGACTTTCTGAATGAATTAATTACCTCCTCTCTGGCACGCACATGCTCAGTGCCTTCCTTTACTCACTAGTCATGTGCCATTTTGATTCAGTTTCTTTTCGACCACTAATGTTTCGAGACCTTTGGGTTGTTGCTCCTCGGTGATTAGAAGAGAAATCTTTATTCAATCAGATTTGACTGAGTTTTTTACCTACGGACTGTGAGTTTACTATTCTTTGGTTTCTGGATATCAGACCTTCTTGTTTGGAATTCTAAGGCTTTGCTGTTAGAATGGAGGGAGCGGAGAGAAAAAAGACTAATTTCAAACATTGCTCTCAGTGTAGAGTGAAATTGCCTTCTATTGATGAACATTACCTGTGCCTGTTGTGGTTGGGTGAACAGCATGTCCCTGCCGCTTGTAGGATTTGTAAATCGTTTTCAAAACAAACTTTGAAAAATTGATTTTTGCGCCTCAGAGTGGCTTTGTATGGCAAAGTACTGCTTCCACTGACACCGGAGTCGACATTGACATCTATGCATTTTGTGCTGAAGTTGACATCAGCGATTTCGACAGTGGAGTCAGGGTCTGTGTGTGCACAGTCTAAAACCATGGTGAGTGACCAGGAAGAGATCATCTTCAAAAAGCTGAGAAGCTCCAGTGCCAGACATAAGACACATAAACAGCATCGAGTCTCTTCCAACACAGACTTTTCACCTCCAAAGAAACATAAATTGAAGATTCCACATCCATCAAGATCGAGAACTCCCTCGCCTACGTCGATTCAATGTCAAGATTCGTTGTCATCGATGGATTCTTCGTTAACGAACCCTTCGACATCTAAGACCTCTATTCTCCACTGGCCCTCTAATGTGTCCGTCGACATCGACACGAACTGATACCGAGCATGTTGGTATCAGTGGCCCATGTCAAACATGGATTGACTCAACAGAATGCTCTGAGTTGACCATTGGCAATGGTGCCAATTCCTACAAGCCTCTTACATTATCTCCATTGCGAACTGGTGAGATCTTCTCTGATGTTGTTTGACAATACTGATGATATCTTCTTAGATGAGAGCACTGCGAAGTCACTAATGAGTAAGTTGGACTCTGCCACCAGCACTTCCTATGGCTCCACGTTTCAGGGGGTTCTGTGTGGTGGCTTGGACGTTGATGTGGATAGAGACTCAATTCCTAAAACTCCATCCATGTCACCTTTTGCAGGTTCTATGACCAGAACAGGGGTCTCCACTTTCCAATCCATATGACCTCCTACAACGACAGCCACTTTGCCGCCTAGCACCAATGCGGTTCTGTGGAGGCTGTCTTCTACGTTTGTTGCTTTGCAACCTTTAGTGCCACAAAGGGTCCCTCTACAGATGTGTAGTTTTAGACACACAATGTCTCCTTCGAGACTACTAGACTTTGCAGAATTTCAGTTATGGAGGGCGTAGTGTGTATGCTACAAGGCCATGTTGCTCAACAACCTGTCTCTGTATAGCAACATGTGCTGCCTCCTCAGCCTGCTGCCCCTCCACTACCTCATTCTATGCCTGTGGCAACCATGGGGCTGAGCCAGGAGGTTCAGACGACACCCCTTTCAGTTGATGTGCCTGTCACACCTGTGGCACCATCCTTACCTCAGCATCCAATAACACTGCCACCTGCTGGAGATTGTGCTCATCCGCCTCCACCTGCACGCCCGGTATCAGTTCCAGTGGTGGTTCCTATATGGTCTGACGACTCTTCGGATTCCTCTGATTTGTCAGAGCCGGACACTGATGGTGTAAGGGGAATTCTGGAGCATCTGTCAGATCCACCTTCGGACGTACCAGTGAAACCTTCCACCTCACCCAATGAGAAATTGAAATAGTACACTAAGATGATACAGCAAATGGCTGAGTTCCTAGGTCTAGAGCGAAAACATCCTACTCCAGACCTTGAGGACCCTGTTTACAAGATGATGGCCACAGTATAATCGACACAACCTGTCGCCTTGCCTATGTTACTAGTTATCACTAAATCGGCTAAGACAGAGTGGGAAGTCTTTCAAACTTCTACCCCAACTTCCAAGCATCTAGAGAGTTTGTACCACATCCAAGAGAAAGAAAATGCTTACATTTTAAAGCATCCTATTCCAAACCCGTTAGTAATAGCCTGTGCAGCCTCACCTAAATCGGGCCACCGTCATTCGACCCCTTCCGATAAAGAAGGTAGAAAGCTGAACATTTTTGGATGCCACATTTACTCAACTGCGAGTCTGTCTATTCGCTTTGAGAATTGTGCAGCCTGTATGGCCTGTTACAATTATTGCCTGTGGGACTCGTTACAGAAGGAGCTCTCCTCGCTGAAACCAGAGGACTTTATGTCTAAATATATGAGGAGATACTTAACAAATTAGCTGAACTTACTAGACAGCAGCTAAGTATGTTTAAATTCTTGGCGGAAACTGAATCTAGGGCAATGACCACTGCAGTCTCTCACAGGAATCATTCCTGGTTATGTTCTTTGACCTTGCATAATGACATGAAATTGCATTGAAAATTTGCTGTTCAACAGCAAAGTTCTCTTTAGTGAGACAACAGACTCTACGATGGAGACTTTAAAGAAGTCAAAGTTTACAACAAAGAGCTTTTCGTCTACTGCTGCAACTACTCAAGGCACTTCCTGCTACTGGAGCTTCAATTGACAATGTTCTGGCTTCCGGTTTTAAGACTGTAAAGACAGCCATACCACAAAAAGGGCTTTGGATAGAAGAACAAAAATCAAGGACCCTGTGCTGGAAAAGATGCCTCCGAGCAATCCCTTTGATTCCTAAGATCGTCCACCACACATACCATCATTGCTTGCCGGAGTTTTGAACATCAAAGTACTGGCTATCAGTGGCATGCCTGTAATACCACCTCCTTTGCTGCCCTGTGTCATCAGACTAGCCAGTTATGCTTTGACGTGGCACCAGATAACATCAGACCAGTGGATCTTAAGAATTATCAACATGGGTTACGTAATCGAGTTCAAAACTTTGCCAAATTTCGAGGGTATGAAGATCATTTCCCCAACTCCCGCCTTGCAGGAAGAAATGCAAACTTTGTTGGAGAAGGGAGCAATAGTGCCAGTGCAGTGGATGGACCAGCTGAAGGGATTCTACTTGTGTTATTTCCTCATCCCGATGCGGGATGGTGGGATCCAGGAGTTTATGGATCTCCAAGGCCTCAATAAATGTATGACAACGCTGCAAAGAATTCTTCCACTCCTCATCAAAGAGGAGTGGCATACTACATTAGATCTCAAAGATGCATATTTTCATGTTGGGATTCAATGCATCCACTGGATGTACTTGCGGTTCACCATAGGAAGCTCAGTATTCCAGTACAGGGTCTTGCCCTTCGGTTTGTCTACAACACCGAAGGTGTTTACCAAATGTATGGCGGCAATTGTAGCTTCACTACGCATGCAAAGTATTGTCATGTTCCCATTCCTCTACGACTGGCTCCTGGTGCACCAAGACAAGTCAGAATTGGAGTCCCAGATCCAGGATGTCTTGCGACTTTTGGAGGACTTGGGAGTCCAGGTCAATTGGTCCAAGTCGAAACTGCAACCAACAAGATCGATGGACTACATTGGAGCAGTGTTGGACACACTGTCGAAGCAAGATACCTACCAGAGGACCGATATTTTCACATTCGTTCTCTGGTCAAGATGTTAAAAAACCAACTGCTACAGCGGGCTGATGAGGTTCAGAGGCTGCTCGGCCTCATGGTCTCTTGCAAAGCGACTGTCCTCCATACTTGCCTACATATGTGGTAACTACAGCTTTGGTTTCTGCGGTCATTCTGCCCAAATGTCAACAGTCAGCAGATGCTGCTGTAAATTCCTCTGCCTGTACTGAAGTCTTTGTAATGGTGGAAAGTGTGGCAGAATCTACTTGAAAGCATATCTTCTGAATCTCTGACTCCCACAAGGTGGGTGACAACAGATGCCTCCTTGATGGGGTGGGGGCACATTGTGGGAGTCATCAAACTCAGGGCTTGTGGATGGCACAAGAGTGCAAGATGCATATCAACTTCTTAGAGCTGATGGCAGCGTTTCTGGCTCTAAAGTCTTTTGCCCCCCAATAAGAGACCCTACAGTACAACTTCAAATGGACACTACTATGGCGATTGGCTATGTCATCAGGGAAGCATATTTTCGAGGTCTCTATGTGCATTAAGCACACAACTTTGGAACTGGTGACTTACCCTAAATGTGTTCCTGGTTGCCAACCACATTAAGGATGTGGAGTATGTCTCAGTGGATGACTTAAGCAGGACAATCAAGAATCAATAGAATCGTGAATGGGAGCTCAAGCAAGAGTGCCTGGACCATCTGACTGCCACGTGGGGGTATTCACCAGGTGGATATGTTTGCAACAGAAGAGAACAGGAAATTTCTGCGAATCTGTTCCAGAGCAGCCATTAAGTGAGTGACTCTGGGGGATACTTTTCAGTACAACTGGAACAAGGGTCTACTATATATGCTTCCTTCACTGCCCCTGGTCAACAGAGTTGTAGGCAAGGTGATACAAGACAGTGCAAAAGCTATTTTAGTGACTCCATGGTGGCCATGCCAACCGTGGTTTGCGTCGCTACTCAGACTGACGGGGAACAATCATTGCCATCTACTCCTCAACTCAGATTTGCTAACAAGATGGAGGTTGAATAGTGCATCTGGCTCTGCGGACACTGTGGCTGACAGCGTTGAAGGTTGGCTGTTAAAGAAAATCCTGCTAAACTGTCCTAGGCCTTCTACACAGAAAAGTTACACTAATAAATGGATCAGGTCCTGTACCTTACCAGTCTGAAAGAATCAGGTATGGCGAATGTATCCTTATGAGTGCACCTTGCTGCTATTTCAGCTAAGCATGGAGCCTGGCAAGGCAGGACCTACTTCTGTCATCCTTGATGCAAAACGTTTGTGTGGCATCAATAACCTATATCCTTTATACGCTACCCAGCTGAGTAGTGGAGTCTATCTCTAGTGCTGGCTTCTCTAATGGAACCTCCTTTTGAGCCGCTTCATTAGGCGAGCCTGCGTTATTTGACTCTAAAGACTGCCTTTCTCATTTCCATAAATACCGCCTGTCGGGTTAGTGAAATGGCCGCTTTAAGAGCAGATGCAGCATATACTCAATTCTTCCCCAACAAGGTGGTTATGTGTACTGATCCATCTTTCTTACCTAAAGTAACAGAATCCCACTTGAATCAAAATATAGTATTTCCGTCACTTTTTTCAAGAACCTGAGACACATCTGTAACGGGCTTTACATCCATTGGATGGCAGGCTCTGCCTTCTCCGTTACCTGAAAAGGACAAAAGACTTTTAGCGTACAAAGCTGCTCTTTGTATTATTTAAAGACAAGAACAAGGGCATGCCGGTGTTGAAACAGAGGCTCTCTTATTGATTGGTTTAACTGATTTTCTTAACTTACAAGTTGCAGAACTGGCAACCTCCAAAGGTGTTGAAAGCACACTCCACAGGAGCATACGCTACTTCTGCTGCTCACTTATCTGGACTTTTTTTTTTTTAAGGATTTGTGTGCAGTTGCCACTTGGACTGCATATATGCCTTTCATAAAGCATTATGCCATAGAGCTACATATGGCTGCTGAAGTCAAACTTGGAAGAGGAAGTACTCAAGAGAGTTGTAGAGTAGTGAGTGGAACGGCTGCACCCTCCGCTATGGGTGGGGGAGAGAAGCTGGTTAGTCACCCATTTCTCATGATGACAACAGATCACTTCCAGATAAAGTACTTACCTGTTGCTTACCTGTAACTTATGTAACAACGTATGTATATTATGTATGTTACCTGTAAAAATGGTGGTGTTCCATTGTCAGTCATGAGACCCACCCATATCTCCCCGCCGCAGCATTGTAAGACTGGCAGATGACTTGTATGGACAGTTGATTAGACACATCAAGGATCGTCTGAAAATCAGGTGCTCTGAATCAAAATGATGCCCGACTGCCGAGTAAAGGAGAACACTGAGCATGTGCATGGTAGGGAGGGGCGCCAGAGAGATTGAATTAATTCATCTGGAAGGTCCCTGCACAGGCACAGTAACCCATTTCTCATAACTGACAACGGATCTTCTCCAGATCGTAAGTTACAGGTAAGCAACCTGTTTTTCTTTTCCTCTCTTTTGTTCCAGGATGGCAGCAGAATATGAATCTGTGTTCTATCTTACATGTAAGAATCTGGATCTTTTGACATAAAGATACAGTGGCTGACATCCAGACGAACATTTTGTGTGGACAGATGATTTTTGTCAAAGTGCCTGTCAAAAATAGTTCCCTGAGAGTCCCATAACCCTTAGGGACTTATTTTGGGGAGCATAGAGATTGCAGAGGGAAGACAGGGATTGGTGAAAATTGTCCCTCCCCACTGTGTGTGAAATATACTTGGTGCACACAATGTTAGTCTGGATGTCAACCAGAGTATATCTCTGGCCTTTAATGCCAAGAGACATACACTATATCTTGTATATCTAAGGATCCAGATATTTGACAGAAATGTAATTACTTTTCTGTTTCTATTCCATTTCAAATAGAAACATGTTAAATGCAGAGTGAAACAGATGGCAAAAGTGTAAATGCATGAAAATAAGGTTATAAATGGTATTTGAAACACCTGATATGTTTGGTACATTTGGAATATATTGCTCTACTGTATCTGCCCCCCAAAAATGTAATAATCCAAAATTCATATTGTAGGTCAAAAGTTTGGAATGGAAGAACAAAGAAAACCAAGAAAAGGGATTTTCATTCTTATTTTCACATTTTAAGAAATATTACTTGCCTTATATTTTTCCAAACATGTGCAAGGAGAGCAGCTTGTATAACCCTGTACTTGGTAAGGATTATTTCAATGCATCTCGGAAGTATTCATCAGTTTAATGTATTGTATGGGACAGAGATATATTACTTAGCTCGCTTGATTGTTTTTATATGGTAGGTCTTTACCCATTGTGATGAACAGTGTTCCATTAGGCCTAACCATCTGCACCCCTATTCCTGTCTCTATGTTATGGAAGGAAGTAGGTTTAGCTTTGAAGTAGGAAATAGTATTTTTAAAATTGTGGAAGGTACTGTTATGCTTGAGTGCAGATGCCTACAGCCTCTGTAAACAAAAAATTAAATAAAATCATTGTTTTTCCTCTCTGCATGTGGAAGGTTTTGTGGCAGCTTGCTTTACCTGTTTGATATAAGCATAATAGGGAAGGATATGTTGTAGTTTCTGGGGCAAATATTGTAATTTACTAGAAACTTAAGATTCCTGTTTGAATGGTAGTGACATCTCCCCACTAATGAGAGCATCTGTTTGGCTGAACCTAGAGGTAGGGAGATATTATCATCTGACTTGTTCAGCCATGACCCTCCAGTCTCCCAGTTGCAATAGCTGGGTTTAAAAGGACCCTTAAGTCTTTTTAGTGGATAGAAGCACTCTCTTTCTCTCTACTCCTGCTGTGTATGCTTGCTTACATAGTCCTCAAACCAAATCTTAGCTAGAAACATCTATTGCATTGCATTATGCTGAGTAAAATAGAGGCAAAAGACATACAAGTAACTGACAAAGCTCTTTACTTGAACTTTCAACAGCTTATTTCTATCTCCATTCTTAATAAAATTCAAATTGAAAAGCCTGAAGTTGTATAGCAACCTATATTTCAACTTGTTTAAAAAATGAATTTCATTGTAATTGACAGTTGATTAAAAAAATGCAGGAGCAGAGCTCTACTCACACAATGGGGCTTTCCCACTGTTGTCTTCCTCCTATAGCTTCCTGCCCCACTGTCCATAGCTGCTTTCTTAGTAAAAGGGCACTAAGTGAAAGAATTCAAAGAAAAAGCTGTGACCACAGCAGGCTGACTAGAGACTATAGATGTACTGGAATTTTACAATTCTTGCTGGTTTCTTTTAGCCAGTAATCTTTGTGGCTTCCTTGTAGCAAGTGAATCATTACCAGCCACAATCTTAATCCTTCATATTCTATCGTAATAATTGAGTTTAATCATGAGTAAACTTAAGGCTTCAGTCTTACATCCTGAGCTTGGAAGTAAGTCCTGTTGATTTCAGTTTAGTTGGCTGTACTACACATTCCCCAGAATCTTTAAAAAACAACAACAAAAAACCACCTCTCCCCAGTGGTGGAGTCAGCCTTAAAGCAACACTAGTAAAATATGTGCCTTTCTGTGAAATGTTTATCACTGTACTTTACATTTTGAAATGAATGCATGACAGGAAAAATAATCGGCTCATCTCCTCTTATATGTTGTGCCTACCTGGTAAAAGCCTTTGAGGCAACTCCAAATTATCTCTGTATTGTTGCTGGTGGTTATTGTGGATGTGTTTATTTCCAAAAGATATTTCATTTTAGTGTCAGGTGTCATGCATATCTAGCTGTGTGGTACTTAACTTATTTAATAAAAAGGCTTTGACAGGAGTGCAATTTAGAGTAGGCTTCACTTGCTTGCATTTTATTATCCTGTACATTTAAAGTAGACCTGTAAACAAGTTTTTTAATAGTAAATGATTGAAAACAAATAGTGGCCCTTGGTGTACTTAGTGAGATAATGTAATTTTATTATTATTGTGCCCCTGCCCCTTTTTGAAGCCAATTAAAAATGAGGGTTATATAGCATTAGGAATTTCAAGTACCCAGCAGTCGAAATTGTGCTTGGGCTTTAACTGATATTTCTTATCCTTTTATTGCTTAGATTTTCCCCCCTTTCCCCCTACAGAGATACCACAAATGAGACCAAAGCCACATTATGTAATGATAAAGAAAGATGCTGAAACCAATGAAGCGATATATTGCACAAAGGAACCTTTCATTAAGGCTCGCGTTATTGTCATCCGATGGTTGGTGTCTTTCTGGCTTGAGCCAAAACCTCATACGGGACCTCAGATTCCTGGAATGGAGGGTGAAATCGTGCCAAAGAATATTCAGGTAGACCCAAGGAGGTGATAAAAGATGGGGAAGAGTAGGGAAGACACAGATGTTGCTACTTACTTATTTCAATATTACCCTGCCTTTCAGGAGCTTTAGGTGATGTACATGGCTTCCTTTCCTTTTCTCCTTACAAGAATCCGGTGGATCTGCCTAGATTGAGAGTTAGTGCCTGGTCTAAAATCACCCTGTGAGCTTTGTGATTGAGCAGAGCTTTGAACCCAAGACTCAGCAAAGTCCATTACACCACCAGACCCAAGTCTCAGCAAAGTCAATTTGGTATCCTATCAGTCTTCTGGTCTCAGAGGCCCACAGATTCACTTGCCATGATGAGTGTCTCCATCCATCAGCAAATGGAAGGGTCTCACTTGTCAGGAACACCCATCCAGCTTTGCTTTGTTTGAAACACAGAACACTGCTTTAAGTGATAATTTTAGCATTTAGTTGTTTGAAGTATTTCACTTACACTCTATCAATCTTTTAATCAACTGTGTAAGGTAGATTGGTGGTGTTATCCTCATATTGGAGATATTGAGGGAACGACATGTGGGGCGTTTATATTTTACCCTTTCCTCTTGTATCGCAATTCTGATGAAAATTGCAATCCTGAAGCAACTATTAGACCTACAGGGAAGCTTCAGTTTGTGCCAAAAAAGGCTTCCCTTGTTACCATGCTTACTCAGAATCTGAGTTGTGTGTCCATTGCCTAAATCCAACTCAATTTCAGAAAACTCATACTTTGAAGTTGGGGAAATTACTTGAGAACTAGAGGAACCCTTTCTGTACTGAAGCAAACTGACCAGGTGGGGAAGCAGGCAACTGTCCATCCAGTAGAGTGGGCCCAAGTTAACTGGGCCCTCCAGACTAGTAACCGTGAATAACTATGGATCAGGTCTGGAGAGTTAAGCATGACCCTAGGGCATCCCGAGGGTAAACAGAAGGCAAGGATTTCTCAAAGCAAGAAATTTTATTAAAATAAAACACAGTAACTGGGGTATCTAGTATTGGTTGTACTAGTGAGATTGAAGACCGTTTTCAGGAGTAGAAGGGGATGATGTCAAGCTGCTTACAGGAAAAATGGAAGTTAAAAGACAGCAAGAACAGAGGGGTGAATAATGAATTTATAATTCTAGCTTTCTGAGGTTGAACTGAAGAAAGGGATGGATTTCAGACAAGGATATCCAGGCTTTCCCACTGCAGTAAGGTCTTCATCACAGGTTAGGAGGAGGCATTAAAGCAGGGATTCTCAAACTTGGGTCCTCAGGTGTTATTGGACTTCAACTCCCATAATCCCCAGCCTCAGTGGCCTTTGGTTGGGGATTATGGGAGTTGAAGTTCAATAACACCTGAGGACCCAAGTTTGAGAATCACTGCATTAAAGGGTGGGTAGGTGCTCTGACAACATCCTTCCAGGACTGATAGAAGTTTCGAGGGTGCAATTTTCATCAGAATTGCACTGCATGGTTAAATGCCCATTCCCCGCATTGTCTGATCCTTTCTAGCCTCTGGCACCTGCTATTTAGTAACAATAACAAAAAATAGAGCTGAACTGTGCATTTATTGTAACATGTATTTTGGCCCTAAGCTTCTGTACTTCAGGAGTGGGGGACTTTTCAGCTCATAGTCTAGCTGTGACACTATATCTCACCAACTCACTGTAGTATTTTGTTTGCATTGTCTCAGGAAAAGCCAACCTGGAAGTTCAGGCGGTCTCATTTCTCCCCCCCACCGCTTTTATTTCTGGTTCCAGAGAGCAGCTGCTAGCCTGGCTTCTAAAGAAGATGGCAAAAATGACAATGCGGATAGACCTGATAGAAATGCAGAGCCAGAACAATCACATTCTAACACAAGCACATTAACCGAGAGAGAACCTAGTTCCTCCAGTCTTTGCAGTATTGATGAAGAACATCTCACAGATATTGAAATAGTCCGCAAAGTTTTTTCTTCTAAGAGGAGTAACGTTAACTTCCTTACAGAAATCTTTCGTCAGGTGAATAAATCCTATTGTTTCTGAAAAATATTTTTCTTTGGGTGAACGTGTTAAGCATTTTCTGAAAAATTGCTTCATGCTAAGCATAGTGTTTATGAATGTAATTTCATTTCCTTTTACTCTTACTTAGAGTTACCACTTATGCCAAATTGAAGCTTTCAATAATCTATATCCTAACATGCTACATTTTTTTTGTTGATTAGGATATTCAGAGGCAGTGTTGCTTAATAAAATCTTTATTTGTCCCAAGCAGCCCTGTTTCTGTTCGAAGTATGTTACTTGTAAAAGGGATAAAGAAAAGCCCATTTACTCTCCCCCTCAATGATATCTGTACCTAAGTCCAGTAATTTTGTTAAGTATCCTTTTGTTGGCTCCCAAATATGTGGATTGGCTCCTAGATACAAAGAAAATCTGTCAAGACCTGTTTTAAGGCATGGCAATGTAATGGCATGTGCTACCCTTTTGTTTACATTTTAAGAGAAAAATGAAGGCATCAAAACTATTGTACTAATTTTAGCATACAAAAAGCTGCACATTAGATGCCTAGACATAAACCCACCTCACATTCCATCTATGCATTCAATCAACATGAAGGGTGAAAGGAGCTGTACCTGCTGGCTCTGCCCCATGTGTTCAGTGGAAGATGGGAAACAGGCTGTGCTCTAGAGCTGCGGCAGTTCAGTTTATGTGTGCTTTCAGAATCTAATCTCTGTAACATTAAACTCTCTTTCTCATTGGACCGGTGTGTGGAATAGATATGTATCTCTATGGTTTTATATAAGAAAGGTAAAGTGTGCCATCAAGTTGATTTTGACTCCTGGTACTCACAGAACCCTGTGATTTTCTTTGGTAGAATACAGGAGGGGTTTACCATTGCCGCCTCCTGCGCAGTATGAGATGATGCCTTTCCGCATCTTCCTCTAGCACTGCTGCCTGATATAGTACCAGTAGGGATTCAAACTAGCAACCTGTTTGCTAAGCAGCATAGCGGGGAAATGCTTGAATAAGATGGTATTTATATAAGTACACCCAACTATTTAATATACATAACACTTCATTCTTCTGGGAAAGAAATATGTGGGCGGGGGGGGGGGGCAGCGGCGGCACGCACACTAGAGGTGGCATCGAAACCTCTGGCACAATAGTACACCCTCATTGGAAGCTCTGCAAGTAGGAGTTTCCAGTGATGGCACACCGCTGCACTGAAGGTTTGTATGCTTATGCATCTGTTAATGTTGGGTCTTGCGTTTAGAAAGCAGTACATTTTGGTATTTAGCCTGCCTCTTTTGTTCTTGATATAAGAGATCTAGAAAGAAAAACATGTGCCTTTTGCCAGATCATACATGGGGGTGGCGGGAGGTTAAAGAAAAATCACAATTGCCCGTGCTTGCAAACACAAGGCAACCCTTTGCCATTTTTTAGACACCAGCAAATGCCTGCCTTACAGCTTGCTGCTATTTGCATGAATTTAATTTCTTTGCTCATCTGGAATCAGTATTTACCCACCACAGGTAGGTAGATATCTAGAAACCTACTTATGACTTTTAAGAAAATGCTTCCTCCAATTAACAGATTTAAAACATACATTTGCTTGTCATGTAACTTGGATTTCATGTATCGCACACTAGTATTTACAAATGGGTTGGTACAAGTTTATGTAAACATGTCAAAAATCTTCAGTTTAGTCTTTTTAATTTACAGTTAAGCTCCCAGGATTAATTTGTCTGAAATGGTTTCATTGCTCTGTAGATTTCTTGTTGGGTAGGGTTTAAATTCATCCTTTGAGATGGAATGCATGAACCTACAACTGTAATAGAAAGCACTTGTTCCCTTTTAAACATGAGTTGTGTTTTTGGGGGGTTGTTTGGTTTTTTGTTTTGCCAGGCATTTTTACTTCCGATTTGTGAAGCAGCAGCCATGAGGAAAGTGGTCAAAGTATACCAGGAATGGATCCAACAAGAGGAGAAGCCCTTATTTATGAAAGATCCAGAAGAAGTTGTGTCATCTTCAAACATGGACTGTGATGAAAATATTGCAGAACAGAATTCATTAGAGAAGGGAAAAGAAAGAGAAGAGGTAAACACATTAGAATTAACCTTTTCTTTATTTTTCAAAGTAGGAAGTGTATTTTTTTTAATCTCCATATAGCAGCAGTTTCTTTTATATATTTTTAAAAAAATTATACCTCCCAAGTCAAATGGCTCTAGACAATTTTAATGTAGATGTTGGAAAAGTTAATTAAGGAATGCAAAGATGCAAGTTTGAAACTTGTGTAATTTGATTTGTCTACTTATACTGGGTTACATTGAAGGATATCCTGTCAAGCATGTGAATACATCTTGGTTATGGTTTCCTACTTAGATGCTACTTTTAATGTTGATGTGGAGTTAAGAGTACCTCTACCATCTTCCTCCTGGAAATCATACTGACTGTTTCTATGTACTGAAGTCTAGTTTACCCTTATGGTGTCTCTAGGACATTCTTCACCACCTGGAAAACATACCTCCAAAATCTCTTGACTCCAAGGTTTTCAAGCACTTTGTTCTCAAGCTGATTAGAGTTGTTCCCATTTTAGTTTACCTTAGCTGGCCAGGATAATTCCCCCCAGTCACTTTAGTAAGGTGGTCCATTAGAAGACTGGAAGAGAGGCTAGAAGAGCTGAGGCAGTGCGTACTTCCCACCACCACAGAGCATTGATTATGTTGCCCCTGCCCCCAAGCTCTCCTGAAGATCTGATCAGTTAAAAAAAATATTGTACATTTTCCAGGTCTCCCACTTCAGTCACTACAGTAGAAGACTACCACTAAAGAAGGCTTGTGGAGCTCTGCCCCTCCTTCCTCTTTTGCCCAGTGGGCAGAGATAGAGGTGACTTTCCCCTAAAACCTGTATCAGCTGAAGTCTGCAATAGCAGCGGAGGGGACATAGCTCAGTGACAGAGTATATGTTTTGCATGAAGAAGATCCTGGTCTCAATGCCTGGCATCTCCAGGTATGGCTGAGAGCCTTTCTGAAACACTGTAGAGCCACTACCAGTCAGTGAAGACAGTGCTGAGCTGGATGGACTAGTTTAGTATAAGGAAGTTTCATGTGACAGCAACAGTAAGAATTGCAGCAACTGTACACTCAGAAAGATTTACCTGGACCTAAGAGGGTTAGGAAGGCCACCTTATATTGTTGGGTCAGAAGCTTGAGGTTCAGAGATTAAAGCTCTGTTGTGGAAGCTGGGAAATGCTGATCAAAACAGCAAGGCATTCACAGGAATTTTTGTCTGTATGCTGTCTACATACAGATCAACACATGAAAATATAACATGACATAGAAGGTCCACCTGTCATAATAAATAAGCAGGATGTAAAGTATAACCTTGGAAGAAAAAAGTAAGTGTGTGTGTGTGTGTGTGTGATATAAATAGGAGCTTGACATCCTTGGAGGAGTGGAATAAAACAAAATAAAAGAGATTGGTGGAAGCCCTAAATAGTGTTTGGAGAAGTAAGCTTGACTGTTCTATGTGCCCTCTGCAGGGGTGGTGGACCAATTAGAATGGTCTGCCCCCAGAGGCTTATGGATCTGCTTGGATTCCATACGGCCCTCAGGGAGTTCCCAGTGTCCAGAGCTGGTGACCCTTTCGAGGCCCTGGTTGATCTCTGGAATGGAGAGACAGCTCGGGCTGTTGACACGGTTGCTCCTAAATGCCCTCTCTGGCTTGGTGGAGCCTGTTCAGCTCCTTGGTTTTCCTCTGAGTTTAGGGTGATGAAACAATTCAGGCCACAGCTGGAACGACGCTGGAGGAAGAGTCATGATTAATCCGACCAAACATGGGCTAGAGCCCATTTTAGAGACTATTCCGTGGCGGTGGGGGCAGCGAAGAAATGCTTGTTCTCTGCCTCTATTGCATCTGCTCAGTGCAGACCAGCAGAGCTGTTTCGTGTAGCTGAGACATTGCTGCACAAATCCCCCCAGGTAATGGGGGAGGAATCATCTACAGCCTGCTGTGATCAGTTTGCCTGTCACTTTGCAGATAAAGTCGGTAGCATCCATGCTGATTTGGACTCCAGAGTTTTGGCAGTTCCGGCAGATGTGCCTTTGGTACCATCTGGTCCTGTTGTGTTGGATTCTTTTCAGTTGGTGCACCCTGAAGATGTGGACAAGATCCTGGGCAGTGTGCGGGCGACATTGTGTTCTCTTGACCCTTGCCCTTCATGGCTAATAAAAGCTGCCAGGGAGGGTAAAGGTAGATGGTTGGAGGTGATAATTAATGCCTCATTAAGGGAGGGCAGGATGCCATCGTGCCTCAAGGAGGTGATGGTAAGACCGTTATTTAAAAAGCCCTCCTTTGATCCCTCCAACCCAGACAACTGTAGACCAGTCTCTAACCTGCCCTTTTTGGCCAAGGTGATAGAGCGTGTGGTGGTGTCCCAGCTGCAGAGGGTCTTGGATGATATGGATTATCTGGACCCTTTTCAATCTATGGGACTGAGACTGCCTTGGTCACTCTAGTGGATGACCTATGCCGGGAATTAGACAGGGGGAGTGCATCCCTGTTGGTTCTGCTGGACCACTTGGTGGCGTTTGATACCATCGACCATGGTATCCTTCTGGGCCACATCTCGAGTATGGAAATCGGAGGTACTGCGTTGCAATGATTCTGGTCTTTTCTTGTGGGGGGGAAGGGTCCAGATGGTGGTGCTTGGGGACTAATGCTCAGCTCTGTGGCCATTGGCCTTTGTGGTCCCACAGGGTTTGGTCTTGTCGCTCACGCTGTTTGACATCTACATGAAACCCCTGGGAGAGGTCATTTGGGGACTTACATAAGAACATAAGAACAGCCCTGCTGGATCAGGCCCAAGGCCCATCTAGTCCAGCATCCTGTTTCCCACAGTGGCCCACCAGATGCCGCTGGAAGCCACAGACAGGAGTTGAGGGCGTGCCGTCTCTCCTGCCATTACTCCCCTGCAACTGGTACTCAGAGGCATTCTGCCTTTGAGGCTGGAGGTGGCCCACAGCCCTCCGACTAGTAGCCATTGATAGACCTCTCCTCCATGAAGTCATCCAAACCCCTCTTAAAGCCATCCAGGTTGTTGGCTGTCACTACGTCCTGTGGCAGAGAGTTCCACAAGTGGATCACGCGTTCTGTGAAAAAGTACTTCCGTTTGTTGGTCCTAGACCTCCTGGCAATCAATTTCATTGAGTGACCCCTGGTTCTAGTGTTGTGTGAGAGGGAAAAGAATTTCTCTCTCTCCACTTTCTCCACACTACAGGTGAAACTTGGAAAATTAGAATATCGTGCAAAAGTCCATTAATTTCAGTAATGCAAATTAAAAGGTGAAACTGATATATGAGACAGACGCATTACATGCAAAGTGAGATAAGTCAAGGCTTAATTTGTTATAATTGTGATGATCATGGCGTACAGCTCATGAAAACCCCAAATCCACAATCCCAGAAAATTAGAATATTACATGGAACCAAGAAGACAAGGATTGTAGAATAGAACAATATCGGACCTCTGAAAAGTATACAGTGTACTGTGCTTGATTGGCCAGCAAACTCGCCTGACCTGACCCGATAGAGAATCTATGTGGCATTGCCAAGAGAAGGATGAGAGACATGAGACCAAACAATGCAGAAGAGCTGAAGGCTGCTAATGAAGCATCCTGGTCTTCCATAACACCTCATCAGTGCCACAGGCTGATAGCATCCATGCCACGCCGCATTGAGGCAGTAATTGCTACAAAAGGGGCCCAAACCAAGTACTGAATACATATGCATGCTTATACTTTTCAGAGGTCCGATATTGTTCTATTCTACAATCCTTGTCTTCTTGGTTCCATGTAATATTCTAATTTTCTGGGATTGTGGATTTGGGGTTGTACGCCATGATCATCACAATTATAACAAATTAAGGCTTGACTTATCTCGCTTTGCATGTAATGCGTCTGTCTCATATATCAGTTTCACCTTTTAATTTGCATTACTGAAATTAATGGACTTTTGCACGATATTCTAATTTTCCGAGTTTCACCTGTATGCATTATTTTATAGACCTCTATCATGTCTCCCCACAGTCGTCTTTTTTCTAAACTAAAAAGCCCCAGGTGTTGTAGTCTTGCCTCATAAGAAAGGTGCTCTAGGCCCCTGATCATCTTGGTTGCCCTCTTCTGTACCTTCTCCAGTTCAACAATGTCCTTTTTAAGATGTGGTGACCAGAATTGTATGCAGTACTCCAAGTGTGGTCGCACCATATTTTGGATAAGGGCATTATGTTAGCCGTTTTATTTTCAATCCCCTTCCTAATGATCCCTAGCATGGAATTGGCCTTTTTAACATCTGCCGCACATTGAGTCGACACTTTCAACGAGCTGTCCACCACGACCCCAAGATTCCTCTCCTGGTCCGTCACCAACATCTCGGATCCCATCAGCATATACTTGAAGTTGGGGTTTTTCATCCCAAAATGCATCACTTTACACTTACCAACATTGCATTTGCCATTTTGTCTCCCACTCCCCCAGTTTGGAGAGATCCTTTTGGGGCCGCTCACAATCCGTTTTGGATTTCACTATCCAGAAGAGTTTGGTATCATCTGCAAATCTGGCCACATCGCTGCTTACCCCTGCTTCTAGATCATTTATGAATAAATTAAAAAGCACTGGTCCCAGTACAGATCCCTGGGGGACTCCACTTCTTACTTTCCTCCATTGTGAAAACTCTCCATTTATACCTACCCTCTGTTTCCTATCTTTCAACCGGTTAGCAATCCACACATGTACTTGTCCCCTTATCCCATGACTGCCAAGTTTCCTCAGGAGTCTTTGATGAGGAACTTTGTCAAAAGCTTTTTGAAAGTCCAGGTAGAGTATGTCAACTGGATCCCCTTGATCCACACACTCGTTGACACTCTCAAAGAAGTCCAAAACGTTGGTGAGGCAAGATTTACCTTTGTGGAAGCCATGCTGGCTCACTCCCAGCAGGGCCTGTTCTTCTAGGTGCTTTACAATTTTATCCTTGAGGATGCTTTCCATCAATTTGCCTGGAATGGACGTTAGGCTAACCGGCCTGTAATTTCCCAGATCGCCCCTGGATCCCTTTTTGAAAATCGGTGTTACATTTGCTACTCTCCAGTCCTCTGGTACAGAGCTCGATTTCAGGGATAAGTTAAATATTTTAGCAAGGAGGTCGGCAATTTCACATTTGAGTTCTTTGAGGACTCTTGGATGGATGCCATCCGGCCCTGGTGATTTGTTAGCTTTCAGTTTTTCCAGACAGTTTAGAACATCATCCCTTGTCACTTCTATCTGACTCAGCTCTCTAGCCTCCATCCCTAAAAAGCCTGGTTCAGGAACAGGTATATGCTCAGTATCCTCTGCCGTGAAGACAGATGCAAAGAACTCATTCAGCTTCTCTGCAACCTTCATATCCTCCTTAATAATCCCTTTCACTCCCTCATTGTCTAATGGTACAACTGCCTCCCTGGCAGGTTTCCTGCTTCTGATGTACTTAAAGAAGTTTTTGTTATTCCCCTTGATACCTTTGGCTAAATGTTCCTCAAACTCTCTTTTTGCCTCCCTTATTGTCACCTTGCATTTCTTTTGCCAGAGTTTGTGTTCCTTTCTGTTCTCTTCGTTTGGACAGGCCTTCCAATTTTGGAAGGAAGTCTTCTTCCCTTTTATGGCTTCCTTGACGGTACCCGTTAGCCATGCTGGCATCCTCCTGGACTTAGTGGTACCTTTCTTCCTTTTGGGTATACAATCTAACTGGGCTTCTATCTACTATTGTGGTTTTGAGTAAACTCCATGCACTCTGGAGAGAAGTGACTCTCCTGATTTCCTCCCTCAGCTTTCTTTTCACCATACTCCTCATTTTGGAGAAGTTTCCTCTTCTGAAATTCAAAATGTCTGTGTTAGACGTCCTTGGTGATTCTCTCCCCACATGTATGCTGAATTTGATGGCACTGTGGTCACTGTTCCCTAAAGGGTCGATGACACTGACATCATGCACCAGGTCCTGGGTGTCACTCAGAATTAGATCCAGGGTCGCCTTCTCTCTGGTCGGTTCCATGACCAACTGTTCTAGGGCACAGTCATTTAGCGTATCTAGAAATTTGACCTCTTTGTCCTGACTTGAATGTGAATTTACCCAGTCTATGTGTGGGTAATTGAAATCACCCATAATTACAGCCCTGCCTCTCCTTGACGCCTTCCTGATTTCCTCCTGCAACTCCCAGTCACTGTCGACATTATGATCCGGAGGGCAATAGCACGTCCCCAGTAGCATGTTCCCTTTCCAGCCTTGTATTGTCACCCACAGGGTTTCTGTGGAGGACTCCAGTCCACCTAGGTTTTCTAGCTTGTTAGATTCTATCCCTTCTTTTAACATACAGTGCTACCCCTCCTCCAAGGTGCCCCTCCCTGTCCTTTCTATAGAGTTTATAACCAGGGATAACAGTGTCCCACTGGTTCTCACTGTTCCACCATGTTTCTGTTATGCCCACTATATCTATTTCTGCATTAGCAACCAAGCACTCCAGCTCACCCATCTTGGCTCGGAGGCTTCTGGCACTGGCATATAAGCACCTATATGCTGAATCTCTCCCCTGATGTATGCTATTCTTTTGACTCTTTGACCTGCTGGCACAGGCTCCCATCTGCTCTTTATGCGGTTCTGTTCTGTCCCCTTCTCGTTTATCTGAATTCTTTGCAGCCTCACACTTTAAAGGATGGCTTTTGCTGAACGGGATACTGCCCAGCTCCCATCGTCTGTTCCCCAGGTGTCATTTTAAAAGCTGTTCTGCAACCTTTTTGATTTTAAGCGCCAGCAGTCTGGTTCCATCTTGGTTCAAGTGCAGCCCATCCCTTTTGTACAGGCCTTGCTTGCCCCAAAATGTGTCCCAGTGCCTAACAAATCTAAACCCCTCCTCCCGGCACCAACGTCTCATCCACGCATTGAAACCCCTCAGCTCTGCCTGTCTCACTGTACTTGTGCGTGGAACAGGTAGCATTTCTGAGAATGCTCCCTTGGGGGTCCTGGACTTCAAAATGCTACCTATCAGCCTAAATTTGGCTTCCAGGACCTCCCAACTGCATTTCCCCACATCGTTGGTGCCGACATGCGCCACGACAGCTGTCTCCTCCCCAGCACTGCCTAGGAGCCTGTCTAGACGCTGCGTAATGTCCGCAACCTTTGCATGAGGCAGGCAAGTCACCATGCGGTCAACACGCGGGTCACAAACTCATCTTTCTATGCCTCTAATGATTGAATCACCAACTACAAGGAGGCCCCCACCCCCCAGAGGAGTATCCCCTGTGCAAGAGGATATGGGCTCATCATCCACGGAAGGGGTCCCTTCTCAAGGATCATTTCCCTCTTCCTCAGACCGATGTCCTCCTTGCCCAAGACCTTCATTCTCCCTGACAGCAGAGGAGCTACCAGCCCTGGTGTGGGATGTCTCTATCACATCCCTGAAGGTCTCGTCCACATGCCTCTCTGTCTCTTTGAGCTTCTCCAGATCCACCACCTTGGTCTCAAGGGAACGGATTTGTTCCCTGAGAGCCACGAGCTCCTTGCACCGAGCACACACCCATGACTTCTGCCGATGGGGCAAATAGTCATACATGTGGCATTCTGTGCAATACACTGGGAAGTGCTGCTTCCCCTGCTGACCTTCTATCTTCATACTGTTTTTGTTGGCTGTTTACAGTGTTTAGGGAGCTTATTGTCCATTTATTAGATAGTTTATTAGGATAGGTCTCAGCTGTAATGGTCAACTATTTAACTGTCCAAACAGCCTTTCCCAAGAATATGAGGGAAACGAGGGAGGGATATGTACTTACGTTCTCTTCTCCACCAGGATCCTTGTGATCCTTGTGATCGCGGTGGCTTGTTCCAGGCTCCCCTGCACGCTTCCCGCTAAACTCCTGCAAAATTCCTATGTCCTGTTTGCTATCCCTGTTCGCTGTGTTCTCGGGCCTTCACCTCTTATGTAGAGTAGCCTTCCATCTGTCACACAGGATGGGAGTCAAAGGAAAGGAATGTGGGGCCTCTCCCAGCCCTAGCTGACTGCACCCCATCCAGGCAGCCACTAAGTAAACACTGGAGTTAGGTAACCCTAAGAACTCCTAGCCGTGTGATATCTTAACCCTAACAAGTAACACACACACACACACACACACACACACACACACACTATGACCTACCCCTTAAAGAGAAACAGCCCCTGCAAAACTCCCCTCTTCCTGTTAGTTTGTTTGAAGGGGGAAAGGCTAGATGTTTAGAAAGGCTTGCTCACCTTCTCAGCTGTGTCTGCTCTTCCCAGAGTAGCCTTCCAACTGTAACACAGGACTTAGATTGAGTTGTCAGCAATATGCAGATGACACTCAGCTCTATCTCTTCTTGTCACCTGATCCTAGGGAGGAGGAGGATGTCCTGAATTGGGGGCTGGAGGCCGTGATGCGTTGGATGTGGGCTAATAAACTTAAATTGAATCCCAACAAGACGGAGGTAATGTTGGTCAGTAGGAGAGCCAATCGGGATGAGGAGATTTTACTGGTTCTAGATGGGGGTTGCACTCCCCTTAAAGAGCAAGTACGCAGCGTGGGGGTATTACAGGACCCAGCTCTGCTTTTGGAAGCTCAGGTGGAGGCGGTGGCCTGGGGTGCCTTTGCACGGCTTCGGCTAGTGCGCCAGCTGAGTCCCTTTCTTGACAAGGCAGATTTGGCCACAGTTACCCATGTCTTAGTCACATCATGGCTGGATTACTGTAACATGCTCTACGTGGGGTTACCCTTAAAGAATATCTTGAAACTGCAGCTAGTGCAAAATGCGGCAGCTAGGGTTTTATCTGGAGCTGCACGGTGGGAACACATCACACCCATTTTGAAAGAGTTGCACTGGCTACCAGTTTGTTTCCGATTCCAATTCAAGGTGCTGGTTTTGACCTTTAAAGCCCTTAACGGTTTGGGCCCTGGATATCTGAGGGACCACCCTCTCCCACGGGTTGCTTCCCGCTTGACAAGGTCATCTGAGGGGGTTCTGCTCCAGGTGCCAACAATGAGGGAGGCTCGGTTGTCATGCACGTGGGACATGGTCTTCTCTGGGACATGCTGCCCCCAAACTCTGGAATGCTCTCCTGGTGGCTGTTCGCTCCTTGGTCTCCATAACTTTTAGAAAGCATGTTAAATCCTGGCTTTTTACCCAGGCTCTTATATGATTGTCTCTGCTGTTGCTCTTTGTATTTTGTACTGTTTTTATGCTGTCTCTTAAATTGTTAATCAGATTTGTTTTATATTTTTAGCTTAATACTTTAATTGTGTCTTTTTTACAATCTTGTTTTTAAAATTTTGCTGTAAACTGCCTTGGGATTGTTTTAATAAAAGGTGGTATATAAATTTAACAATAAATAAATAAACAAATAAAGGAAACATATACACCCCGTCCACATGTAAATTCTTTCTTTCCTGAGTGGAGCAGCTTTTCTTGGTCCATTGATGGTTCCCTATCAGTTCTTTATAAGCTTGATGATATCATCATTTGCATGTGTGCCATTAGTGCTCCAGCCATCAATTCAACCAAGAGAAGTCTCTGAGTTTATAATTAGTCTAATTAAAATTCAAAGTGCTAGTGCTTACCTTTAAAGCCCTGCATTGCTTAGGACCTGGATACTTTTCAGTCTCCCCCTATATTGATCTGCTTAGATATGACATTCATTGTTGGAGGTTGTACTCCTGGTGCCCCTGCCATTTGAGGTGAAGTGGGTGGCAAGTGGAAAAAGGGTTTTGGGGTGTTTTTTTTTTACTCTGGTGCCCCTTTTATGCTCACACCAGATGACATCGGACCTGTTGTGATGTCATGCAAGTTAAGACCTCTAAGTCTAGGCCTTTAAAGCATTGTTTATCTGCTGTTCTCCTCTGCTGCATTTTGTTTTTATGCTGTTCTTATTGTTTATATTATGTTTAAACTTGATGAACTATCCTGGGAGCATGTAGTGTTGAAGGACAGAGTATAAGTTACTAAATAAATAATGGTATTCTTATTGCACCACCAGTTTATATGGTGCTTTACAGAATCATGTAAGACATGTTCTAGCACTGAGTTTAAAATCTAAATTTAGTCTGGGGTAGAGGAGGATGAAGGAAGAAGTGTGGGTAACTATGGGTAAATGTGAGCAAGTGCTAATTATCTGTGTTTGGATTGTTTGTTTCGGTAGTGGGTGAATACTAAAGGGTAAGGAATTGCACAGATACTTTAACTCCTGTCTGTACACTTCTCATACTGGCAGGGATCCTTAGGCCAGACTTTTTATTCATGCATAATCTTAATAGTTTCATAGATACCAGAAGCTGATTCTTCAGTCCTTTTTGTCTTACCCAAGTTCATTAATAGGAAAAAGTGACACAGATTAAATGGGGTGGTGCTTTGTGGCTCTGTATAGACATGATTGTTCATGAGAGTGGAAGAGGTTCTTTGCATTATTCAAACAGTTATCTTTGGGCAAAAAAATGTTGTGAAATACTTGAGATCACTCAGGAAATGGATAAGATTAGTGTATCAAACTTCACAGAAACGCTTGCCATAGGAATAATGGTTTGCTATCCAAGAGGTGCAGTAGCCTCAGCAGTGTTTTCAGGCAGTTCTTCCCTGATCTGTAGGTTATCTACATAGGCACTAGTCCACACTTCCATTAAATGTTTATATGAGTCAATTAGCTTCAGCTAAAAGAACACTTTTCCTAAGAGGTGAAGTATGTCATGTTTTATAAAGCAGGAATTTGCAATAAGATTTTCCATTTTTGGTTCTAATCCATTAGAAAGCATGTGAAGCAGTGTGTATCTGGAACGGGGAGACTTTATTCTTTTTTTAAAAAGAAGCTGAAATTCCACCATTCACATGTTGGGCAGCAGAAGAAGAGAAGATTTAATCAAACTCCTTTGCTTGCTTTTTAAAAAAATTGATCATTGGAATTTTACTTTTGTTTGAAGGACTTTGCATAGCCATGACTTGAGGGGGAACTATGCATGCAGAAATTACTTGTACATTTCACATCAGTTAGGGAACCATGAAAAACCTAAACAATATTTATGGAAATTTTGAAGGAAATAATTCCTCTGGAATGTTTTAGGAAACTGTGGGAAATTCTGGTCCTGTTCGAAATTCAAGTTGGACAAGAAATGGCTGCTATCAGGAGGCTCCTCATAAAATATCTGACTTGGATGCCATAGAGCAAGGTATACGAGCTGGAGTACAAGCAGTACTGCAGGTACGTGGGGAGGGATGAATCAAAGGGAGAAGAAGGCTGCAGGGGAGGGTGTATCCATTCTCAAAGGTAGTATCCGTATTGATCTCTGAGGTGATGCATGTTCTCTCACAACTGGTCTTCTGTGCCTGTGCAGTAGCTCTGTGGAGGAATCCATCGCTCCTATAGGTGCCCTCCAGCATTCTGAGGCGCGCGGACAACATTGGTTAAAGTAGGCAGGACAGAGCCTTCCTTCTCATCTGCCATGCTAGCCGCAACATGAAGGTTCTTGCTTCTATTCCCCTTGCCTTTTCTTGTGGAAAGAATTGTGGTGTTCGCTATTTCAGCTTGACTCGGACTGTTCTCTAAACTAATTCTCTACGGATCACCCTCTAATCTGGTCAGTTCGTGCTTTTTCATTCTTTTGACTTCGGCCCGTTCCATAACCACCCATTTCGGATCTCCCTTGAACTTAACAACTCAGTGATTTTTCTGGTTTTGACTCTGTTCGGCCCTAACTACTCTTTTCCTCATGGACATTCAGAAAACTTTCAAGCACAGTAAGACCTGCAGAGGTACTTTACCGTCCTCTGACAGGCATGATGATTGCCTAATATGTTTGGGAGATAATCACAATGTGAATGCTTGTAAAATCTGCCTTTCATTCAGCAGTCAAGAAAGTTTAGAGAACTTGACTCAGAGCCACTCTTTACAAGACTGCTCCAACCTCTGATGCCCAGGCCAAGTCCGTCGATGTCATTGACACTGGCTCTGATCAACCCTCGACTGTTGACGTTGGGAATATCATCATCAATCACTTTTATGTCGAGCGCCTCTAAATACTATGATGACTCAACCTTCAAAAAGCCAGCATCTGTTGACAAGAGTGATTGTTATACTCATATTTCTAGCCCTTAAGGCCTTCTACCTATTTCCTCTGTTCCCTCTTCTCTCTAAGGTTCTCCATGGAATCCTTCAAGAGGGAACTCGATGCATTCTTATGTCCCCTTCGTGGCTGAGGCAACCCTGGTTTCTGACCCTTTTCGTGTCTGTCCAAGGGTAAACATCACCACCTACTGTTGAAAAAGGATCTGTTATCCCGGGAATCCAGACATGGTTTTTCACCACGTCTTGGGAACCCTCAACCTGACGGCATGGAGGCTGAACTACTAGACTGCATCCTCCTCAATGAGATGAAGACATCCACCAGGAAATATTACATGTGTAAGTGGAGATGCTTCACTTCCCATGCCTCAACACGTGGCTTTGATCCCTTGGCCTCCATCTGCCAGATCCTTCTTTACTTCACTTCCCTTAGAGAGGAACTTTCCAATATCTCTTTGATAGTACACCTAGCAATCATCCCCATGGTGGGATGATCGCTCAGTCTTCCTCCACCTGGATTCTAAGAATTTTCTTAAGGGTATTAATAACCTTTATCTGTTGAACACAGGAAACACCCGCAAAGACCAGAGTCATCCATGTGTTGCTCATCAGGTTTGACTTTTCTGCAGACGTATCTCCAGCTCACTCCATCCATGTTGATGAGTCTGACTCCAGTAGAGGAAGGCATCTCTCTTTAAGAGAGAAACAAACGACCTCAGCTCACTGCACCTAATTTGGAGATCATCCACCACACTCCAGCACTGGAGAAGTCACCTAAAAAACACAAATGGTGCTCTGATGGTGAATATGATTCTACCTCTTCTTCTGAGAGAGATTCAATCCAAACGGAGAACCCTTCAGACCCTTCCCCAGATGAAACTGTTGCAAACCCACCCTCCAATTCACCTAGAGAGGAAACCAAATCATACAAGATTCAAGTGGTAGACATGGCTAAAGCATTAGGTTTAGAATTGAAAGTGCCAACGCAAAAGGTCAAAGATCTTGTGTATGACTTCAGAGCAAGTTCTTCTTCATAGCAACCGGCATCCCTGCCTATGCTGCCAGTCTTAGCTAACTCAGCAAAAACATTTTGGGATGCACCACCAGCCTCTGCCTCTATATAAAAAAGGCTAAAGAGCCTATATAGAATTCAAGAAGAGTCATGTCTCTTTCTCTTTAAGCATCCTCTGCTGAATTTACCCAGGGTTTTACCCTGTAGTTTACCTATTTGCTTCCCCCCCTTTTTTCTTTTTTTGTTAGTTACTTTAGTTTTATTTAGAGTGTAATTTTAATGCTGTCTTGTTTTGCATGTTTTTGTACACTGCCCAGAGTCTTTGGAGTGGGTGGTATATCAAATGTTACTAATAAATAAATAATAAAATTTACTGGTGGTTGATTGTGCTGTTAGCAGCAAGTCGGGAAAGATGCATCTCAGCCCCAGTGGATTGGATAAGGAAGGGAGGAAGTTAGATGGCATGGAATGTAGGTTTTATTCCACTTTGTGCTTAGTCATGAAAATAGCCAACTACATGGCCTGTAAGGCTAAGTACCACTACCATCTGAAATAAGACTGAAAGATGTGCCAGAGGAGTTTTTGGGGAAACTTAAAACAGCCCTGAGCAAATCTGTGGACATCACCAGGCAACACCTAAGTACAACAAAACACCTGACAGAGACAGAATCTCATACCATTGGAGGTGCTGTATCTCTTAGGAGACATGCTTGGCTTAGGCCAACATCCTTCAACCTGATATGAAGAACAAAATAGCAAATCAACCATTTGAGGGAGGAGATCTCTTCAGCACACTAATCAATGAGATCATGGAAAAGATGGAAAAAACCATGCTACATGGCAAGAACTTCCACTTTCAACCCTCAGCAACAATCCTACTCACAAAGGTACACAATCTATGGTAGAAAAAGATACCAGTACAAACTGACAGCAGAGAATTTAAAAAAAAAATTTTCCCCCCAGATACAACTTGAAAAAATTATGCAACCAAACATAAAGACAGCAACAAAGGGCAAAATCACAAGATCAATCAAAGCAGACTCTGACGCTTTAACTCGGGGAAATATCTCAAGTACACTCCCCTCATCTCCCACCCAACTCGCACGCTTTCCCCACACTTGGCATCTCATAACATCTGATGTCTGGGTGTTGAGCATTATAATAGACAATGCCTTAGAATTTACCTACCTACCTGTTTTTTAGGGATGAAATACACCCACTCAAATCCTACCTTAGAAGAGGAGGTTCATTCTTAACTGGAAAAGGGGGCGATAGAACCAGTTCCTCTGAAGGACCAGGAGAAGGCTTTCTTCTCGAGATATTTCCAGATTCCCGAATGGGAAATAAGTGAAACTGAAGAAATTCAGGATGGTATCCTTACAAGGCATCCTTCTCCTACTAGCAAAGGAAAAATGGTTTGTGATGCTAGACCTAAAGGACACCTACCATGTAGGAATAAAGCAGAGACACAGAAAATATCTGAGATTCACTCTGGGTTCAAGAGTTTTCCAGTACTACCATTTGGATTTTCAACAGAATGCTGTGCCTTTACAAAGTGTGTAAGCACAATAGCAGAACACCTTGGGGTACAGGGCATTCCAGTATTTCCTTACCTGGACTAGAGATATGCACGAACAGGGGTTCATGCCCCAGTTTAAGGTCGAACCGGTTCGGGTTGCCGCCAAATCGATTCTGTGGTTTGAGTGCTGTGCCGGGGGATGGGGAAGCGAACAAGACCTTTAAAAGTGAGTACAGCAGGTTCTTACCTGCTTGCCTGTCTCTCTATGCAGTTTCATGATGCTGTGGTGCTCTTCCCAACAACTTGTATGTAGCGGGGGCACGCACATGGCCTCTGCAGTAGGAAGCTGCATGGAGTAGCAGGTGAGCAGGTAAGGACCTTCTGTACTCGCTCTTAAAGGTCCTACTCGCCACTCCCCCCACACTGCACTTGAACCATTGAACCAGTTTGGTGGCAACCCAAACTGGTTTGGACTTGAACTGGGGCACAAACCTTGGTTCGTGTACATCTCTAACCTATATGACTGGTTAGTGACACACGAATGTAAAGACTCCCTGGTCTCTCATATTCAGTACATCCTAGACCTCCTAGTAAAACTAGGAATCAAAGTGAACTGGGGGGGGAAATCAACCCTAGAACCACAAAGGCTAATTCAGTTCATAGGAGCAGTTTTGGACTCTGAGACAAAGAGAGCATATCTCCCAGAAAAGCAGAGGTAGTTGATCATACAACTCCACACTCCTCCTGAAACACAGAGCAAGCACCATGCAAAGACCGTTGGGTTTGATGGCCTCTTGCACGCACATCCACCATCACCCACGCAATGATGCTTCAATTCCAGAGCTGGTTGCTTTCAATATCCAGATGAATTTAGACAATCAGAACATGTGGCTGACTATTCTACCACCTGTGATACAGTACCTGCAGTGGTGGGCCAGAATAGACTTTCTATCTCTGGGTATGCCCTTTTGATCTGCCTACCACTTCATTGACCTTGACAACTAATGGCTCCCTAAAAGCATAGGGAGCCCACTGTGTGGGATTTCATGTCCAGGGCAAATGGACACTGCAGCAACAATCCCTACTTATAAACTTTTTGGAATTGCTAGTGGTACTACATGCCCTGAAATCCATTCTACCTTTTGGTAAAGAATAGAGTAGTGTAGATTCTGCTGGACTACACCACAGCGATTGCGCACCTCAGTCACACAGGGGGGAACAGTCTCTCGGTCTCTCAGCAATCTAGCACTGCAGTTGTGGGAGTGGACCATCGCTATTGAATGTACCCAATTCCCCTACACATCAGAGACATCAACAACACCTTGGTGGACGCCCTGAGCATAGATTTGAATTTCTCCCAACAACATGAGTGGGAGATAAATCGGGGGATTCTCCAGAACATCTTTTTAAAATGGGGAACCCTGCAAATAGACCTGTTTGCTGCACAAGACAATAGAAAGTGCAAACTCTGCTGCTCCAGGGCGGGCATAGGGAGATGCCTCAGTGGGAGATGCCTTCCAGATGCCATGGAAGAAACACCTTTGCTACCGGTTTCCTCCCTTTTCTCTCCAAAATCAAGAGCAAAATCTTACAGGAAGGGCTGCAGTGCATTCTACTCATATCATGGTGGCCCAGACAGCCGTGATTTCCAATCCTGCTGTGTCTGTCACAAGCTCACCACCTTCATCTTCCACACTGTCAAAATCTCCTGTCACAGGGATCAGGCCACATTTTCCATCACAACCTGCAGGTGCTGAACCTGACTGCCTGGAGGTTCAACTGTTAGAAAACATCCTAAATGAAAGGAAAAGTCAACTAGCTGGAACTAATAAATGCAAAAGTAAGCGGTTCATGCACTGTGCTACTTCCAAAGGCTTTGATCCTTATAATGCTTCCATACACCAAATCTTGTTATACTTAATGGGTCTAAAGAATTTAGGGCTCTCCAATTCTTCCATCAAGGTCTATATGGCAGCTCTCTATAAGACATTATGGGTGGGATAGACGTACTGTATTCTCCTACCCTGACTCAAAAAGATTCCATAAGGGGATCAATAATCTGTTTCCACCAGTAAGAAAACCAGTTGAACCATGGAGTCTTTCCTTAGTCCTGTCCACATCACGGAGACTCCATTCAAACCACTAGCCGCCGCCTCTCCCAAGTTTTTTTTCTTTTAAAGACTGAGTTCTTGGTGGCCATTACATTGGCAAGGAGAGTCAGCGAATTAACTTTTAGAGCTGACTCCCCTTACACTAAACTCTACCCAGACAAGGTTTTTCTAAGGACATGTGCATCTTTCAGACCAAAAATAGTCTCTGAATTCTGTCTAAACCAGGACATTATCCTCCTCCTTACCCTCCTTCTTCATGAATCCTTCTCCTCTCGAAAAATCCATGAATTCCTTGGATGTTAGAAGATCCCTTCTTTATTATATGGACACAAAATCATCCAGGTAGTCCAATAATCTGTTCCTCTCCTATAAAGGGAGGAGGAAAGGGACAACCTATCACACTGGCTGATGGAACTAATCTTCATACATTACAACAAGCAAGATGTCAAGCTTTCTTCTAGAATCAAGACATATTCTACTAGAGCTATGGCCATGTCAGCAGCCCACATGTCAGGCATAATAATGACCAATATTTGCAAAGCAGCTACATGGTCCCCAGATCTTCCCCTCATGAAGCTTTATGCTGTGGACATCCACTCAGTGGCAGAGGCCAACTTTGGTCAAGCGGTTCTGTAAAAGGTGCTGTAACCATATCCTAGCACCCACCACCATTCAAGGGAACATGGGTCACCTCAAAGATAAACAGGTTGCTAACCTCTAACAGGTGATCTTTCTGGTGATCCATGTTCACTCACAACACCCCCCTGGCCTTCCCAGCTGCTAGGATACTTCCACAATAATAATGATTTACCTGACTTGGTCCATCAACATTTTTCGTTCATCACAGTGGCCGATCAGGAACTGAGGAGAAGGTGCTCTCCCACCTAAAATAATGGTTGCACCAAGCACACAATTCAGCAGAGCTGAAAAGCGCCTGATGGAGCTTTGGAATTCTTCCACAGGGGTTACTGTGCAGGCACAGAACCCATTTTGTGAGTGAACACGGATCACCAGAAATATCACTGATTATAGGTAATTAACCTGTTTTTCTAACTTCTGCATCCTTATGAAGTCTCTATGAATGCAGAGCTGAATGTTCTTCCCCTAGGTTTTTCCCCAACTTAGATAATCAAGGACATTTTAAATGTTAACATTGAAATAAGGTATCTCTTTATAGAATATATGTAAAGAGCTTTGAGTATTTTGCAGGGAAACATTTGAATGTAAAATATGTTGTCTACAATTTTGAAGAATTCTGTAATTTATACTTCTTTGTGGGGTGTTCATTGAAGTATGCCCGACTAGACTTGAATCAACACATATGGTAAAATATGATAATCCTGCAGTAGTAATGTGACTTAATGAAAGTGACAGAGTTTTGCCTCAGGCTAATTGTGTGTGTGTTTGTTTTTAATCACAGGTTTTTATAACAAATTCCTCAAATATATTTCTTCTTGAGCCAGCAAATGAGATTAAAACTTTATTGGATGAACATACAGATATGTGTAAACGCATTCTTAACATCTACCGTTACATGGTAGTGCAAGTAACAATGGACAAGAAGACTTGGTAAAGTGTTTTCTGTTGTAATAGTGTGCTATATTTGCATCCCACCCTACCTCCAGTGAAGTAGAGTGATGAATAGGAGTTATCTCTGCTTCACCCCGGAAGCTCACTGTAGGGCCTGAACAAAATCACTTATCTCTCATTCAAACTATTTGTGAGAAATGAAGAATTTCCTCTGCTATATCGTAGCAGAGTAAAGAGTACAGGTGGTCCTCATTAATTGTGAGGGTTCTGTTCTTGTCTCTAGGCACAAATATGGATTCAGTGAATAACGAAAAATTGAGTCACTGGGAATTGGGTTAGTTTCCTAACAAAAAAAAAAAAAGGGGCCCAAAAGGCAAAGGGGGGCAGAAATAAGGGAAGAGAAAAACACTATCTTATTCTCCAAGTCTCCAGCAATGTTCCCCTGAACCCTGAAGACGGTTGCATATCCCCCCCACCCATTTTTTTAAGAGCCACAAAATTGCTCTCTGCTGGACAATGGCAGCTGGAAATGACATCAGAAGTTATTTCTGGTCATTTCCAGCCACTCAAAACCACGCATTGGCGAATTTTGCCCATTTTTCTACGCACAGATAATGAAATTGGGTTTCTAAAACCCAGTTTCAGATATGCAAAAGTGCAGGTAATGAGGGTCACCTGTATATAATATATAACCTAAAAGTAAGCTTCAAAAGATTGGGGGCCATTTCAAAAATGTGCTCATATTTTTTTGCTTGCCCTTTGCCAGAGTGTTCTCATCTGTTAACAGCCTTTCTGGGTAGGAAGTGATATGTGACTGGTCTGTCCTTTGGGTTTCACCAGTGAGGGTGGGGGCTGGAATAGTCTTCAGACTACTTCTCACCTTTTGTTACATTGGTTCTGTTTGAAAATAAACCCTGACGGAAGCTAGCAACGAACAGTAAGAAATACTTCTTGAAATGGCTGTCCTAAAAGCCCACATTTTTGCCACTAAAGAATAATTATAGGGTGTGCAAAAGCTGTTTACGAAAAATATATTTTGAGTCTCAATATTTATACCAAGAATAAGGTGATATGATTTAACATTGCTTTTCAGGGAACAGATGCTGCTTGTGCTGCTCAGGGTCACAGAATCTGTATTGAAAATACCATCTCAGATTTTTCTGCAGTATCAAGGAAGAAAGAATTCAACTTTAGCAGGAAGACTTTCTGGACCTCTTTTCCAGGCAAATTCATAGATATTAATGTGATAAGACTTTTAAGTATGGATCAGGTTAGGCTCAGCTGAGCTGAGATGGCTTCCATTCAACACCAGATTTGAATGTTGTCTGAATTCACTGTGCTGCTTGTTCAGTCCTAGTTGCATGGAAGAATAGCATAGTAAATGTACATAATAGCCATACATTGTTTGCATTTTCTTTTGCACAGCTTTGTGGAAACATGTAAGCCAAACCAAGCCCATCAAAAGTGGGAGTGGGTGTGGGAAAATGCCTTTGTCGCATGTCAGTGTTGCTACTCCTCTCTCTAAAGACAGGCATGCGGTAGAGTTTGTGCCACATTGCCATCCAGCCGTGCTACACAGTTCACTTGTGTCTGGGTGCCAAACACATTACATTAAACAATGTGTAATTTGTGTGTGTGTGTGTGTGTGTGTATGTGTGTTAAAAACTTAAATAACAACCATGGAGGGTTTTCAGGATAAAAAGTGCAGCATGCAAGGGGTGGCGGCATTAACTCTTTACCCTTGTGCAATGGCCTTTTCCCCCTCTTCACCCTGCCCGCCCCCAGTGCTGTTACATAGAGGAAAGCTTCCAACGGTGCCTTTATTAGAAAGGGCTGAATCGCTGTTCATCATTATCCTCTTCCCCCCTTGCAAAAAAACCAAGTAAACCATGCAGTGACCACCAATACATTTAACTAACGTAATTTGGCCCTGAGTCTCCTTCACTGGGGTATATTTTGGGGAGAATGAAAACAGAGTGTGCTGTTGTCACTGAACTCCACAAGGAGAGATAGAGACATGGTGGAGTGGGTGGGCAGAAATACAGCATTAAATAGAGAATGAAGGAGAAAAGCAGGGACTGAGATGGAGGAGGGACGTGGCTGGGAAAGTGTATGTAGCAGAGAGATCTGTGGGGTGGGGAGACAGAAAAAGTGGGGTAAGATGGGTTGCAGAGATAAAAGGGGGCAGTTGAGAAATGGGACTCTAGAGAGATCTGTGCATAGGGAAAGAGTGAGAGGGTTAGCTGACAGATGATGCTGTCAAGAGGGAAGGGAACATATATGGTGAGAGGTAGAAAGAAAAGAGAGTGCTATGGAGTTAAAAGATTGAAGGGTTAATAGAGATGGGGTTCAAAGAGATCTGTAGCAATACAGAAAAAAAGACAGGATGTGCTACGGGACTCAGGAAGAAAAGAATAGACAGCAACAGAGAAAAGAAAACTCTGATACAATGTAGCAAAAATTGTTTTCCATAGTTAATTCAGCAATGCAGCCTTCCTGAATTCATAAAAATATAAAATTGGTCCCAAGAATGAGTTGAGTTGTATACTCTTGTTCCATTGTCACATGTTAAATCTCTCTCTCTCTTCACTTCTTGTGTGTTTGTTCTTAGACTCTCATAGTCGCTTGGATCAAAGCAAATCTAAATGTGTATATCTCTCGAGAACTTTGGGATGATCTGTTGTCAGTATTGTCCTCATTGACTTATTGGGAAGAGCTGGCCACAGAATGGTCAATGACTATGGAAACTTTAACTAAAGTATTAGCTAGAAACTTGTACAGCTTGGATCTTGGTGACTTGCCACTGGATAAATTAAGTGAGCAGAAGCAAAAGAAGTATAAAGGCAGAGGTAAGGCACATAGGATGCAGCAAACAATCCAACTAGATTAAAAATCAGTGATATGAATTAGATGAGCAGGAACACCACAAGCTATTGTATTTTCTTTAAAATCAGTGTAGAAGATATACTGAATGTACTTCAACAATATTTTATGTCTAAAATAACTAAGTTTATATGTTGTAAACCGCCCAGAGACATAAGTTTTGGGGGTGGTATAAAAACACGTTAAATAAATAATAATAATTCATATTTGACAGCTAGTTTTGCAGTACTTTTGCAAAAGTCTGGATAAACCATTCATCATCTATAGTGCACAAGGACTCAACAGATACTTTGGGGGACATTGTATTTGTTTCTTGCTCTGTGAGGCAGCAGGTTTATATACTCACAAGCAGATCTGTGGATAGGGAGGTCTCTAGCTTGCCATTTAATAATGGAGCCCTTCTTAGGCAGTATCAGGCATACACCTGATGGAGGAAAGGGATCTGTCAGCTTGTAGGCCAGAACCCGTTTCTCTGCCCACAACGCACACCAGTTAATCTACTCAGGAGTAATCACCCTAAGCTGCTGTTGTACATGGTAGGCTTGCTTACAAGTAACTTGTCTGATCTTTGAAAGTACAGACAGAATTCCTGCAAAGACCAATAGCTGGATGCTCCAAGAGAAAAGGATATGAAATCTCAAAATGGAACATAACTTGGGTGGGGCAAATATGCCTTTAGGTAAACGATTAGTAGTTATGATGTTAACAGAAATAAAAACAAAAAAAATTGTTAAATCAGAAAATTCAGTCATGGCTCTTTGGGCTATAGAAGGCTTTATAGACACCACTTATTAAATTTATATGCTGCCTCTCTTCCATCATGGAACTCAAAATGTCATACATGGGTTATCCAATCATGGCTTCAATACACGAGTTATCCAGTCATTGGCTTCAACAAGACTGTATCATTTGCCCTCAGACCATGCTCTGGGATCACATGATCATAAACTCCTTTTAGTTTTTTAACTGTAGTAAGGTGGTGGTAGATTGTAACAGAAGGGGAAAACATAATATTTATTAACCAGTTGGCATAAGAGAATCTGGAATGTAGATTTAGTAATCAGTTTTAAATTGGTATGTATGTATCATTGCTTATACATTACCAGAATGATAGAATAGATTATTTTTTTTAACAGTGACAGATCTTGATTTTATTGTTCTCTAAATATAGGTGCATGAATCAGGACCACAAATGCAATTCTTATCCGAGTAGTATTTTTGAAGTAATATGTTGTGGCACTGAGTAACATCATTAGTTTAAATTGGGTGGAAAATGTGTATTATCATCCATGCTGGTCATAATTGTGTGTTGGGTTATATCCTCTACAGGTGTTGGACATGAGTTTCAAAAGGCCTCTGTTGATAAGTCATTTTCAAGAGGCTGGAGTCGTGATCAACCTGGACAGGCCCCAATGAGGCAGCGTAGTGCAACTACTACTGGATCTCCAGGAACAGAAAAGGCCAGGAGCATAGTACGACAGAAAACAGTTGGTATGTACTGGAGAACATAGGCGTTCCACAAAAATAGAAGAAGAAAAAATAGTCCATTTCTGTCTGGGCACAGAGGACTTTCTACATAAGTTTTCTATGTACTATAGCTACTAATGTATACATGTGCACATGGCAATCTTATATAGTACATTAGGTGATGAAATAATTTATTTTTGTTGATTAGGTACAAATTAATTTTTACAGTTAACATGGCCACCATGAACTTACTTGTGAGGCACTTATTTAGGCACAGCGTAAGGATTTGTCTTTAGGGTACCAACTGCATAAGGGTACAACTGGTACCCTTATGCAGGCATCATTCAGATCACTGTGATCCATCCATAGCCTCAATGTAGGCACAACATCCACAGCTGCTACTACATGTGTGGCTTCCCCTATTTCTGATGTGGAATTATATAAGGGTATCTGGTACACTCCTGTGAACAGGTTCTTGGCCTTGTCTGTAGCATGGCATTGTAATGAAAACTGGCCAAACTCTGTTGGTCTTTTCTAGTAGCAAGAGCTTGTGGTGCAACGTCCTCTGATAGAAACTAGAATTATCTGGCTTTGCCTTTTTAAGGGAACAATTGCTGCTTTAGCAGCTAAAGGGAAGTCACGGGATTGGGCTGTTGGAAGTTTGTGCTATAGCAAGGTTTCCATCAATATCAGTCATTTTTCTGATTGTAAGTAATTTTATTTATTTCTGTACTTTGTTTTACCCTGAAGGCTAAGAGTCCATCACAACACTTCACTGCAGAAATAAAAATATAGTAAAGTTAAGTAACTACTAAATTTACTACTTCATTGTTTGGTTAAAACCAGCCACTGATTATCAGTCCATATTTTAAAAATCTGATGTTTAATCTTTTAATTTCCATAGTGGTAGAGCAACCACTAAGAGCACCTGTGTGCCCCGTTTGAATTTGATAAGGAGAGGAGAATTGCCTTGGTTAATTTTAGGGATTGCGATGAGACAGGGAAGGTAATGATCTGGATTGTGATCCGTTGAGCTCCATTAGTAATGGGTTCTGCGCCTGAGTGGAACTCCCTCAGCGTGGAGTACCACAGCGCGTCTGCCCCACCCTACGTGACCACATGGCTAATATTTAAGGTGGAAGGAATGCCACTCCCTCAGTTCCTTTTTGACCGCTGTAGCGATCGGTTACTCAGTTGCTGTGGCTCTTCGTCTTGGTTCCTCTCAGTGTGTGAGTTCGGGAGTGGAGGGAAAGGATTGAATTTTTGGCTAGTGAACTTTGGACCATCAACTCTTTTCAATTATGGATAGTTAAAGGGAAAAGGATTGAGCGGGGGGGACTTCTAAACATTGTTCTAAGTGTAGAGCTAAGCTTCTGTCACAAGATGGGCACGATCTCGGTCTCCTATGCCTAGGAGAAGGGCATAACACCACGACTTGTAAGGTCTGCATTTTGTTCTTGAAGCAGACTAGACACAACAGGGAGCTCAGACTAAGGGCTGTTCTTCAGATGTATTGAGCCCTTTGAATCCTTCAACGTTTGAGGGGGCAGGCCCTTCGGAACCAGCATCTCGCCCAAGGACTGCACAAATGCAGTCTAAATGCTAATACCACTTTACAATTATTTATTTTGTATATGCATTAGACTTGTCATTTCTACAAGACTTAATGGTCTCACTGTAGGCTAGAGCCTACTGCTTCTGAAATCAGAGCAAAATACAATTCAGTCTGAAGTTTCTTAAATGCTACAGCTTTTAAATCACCAAAGCCTCCTAAGAGGCTGAAGAAATAAGCATTTCGTAGAAGCAGCATCTGAGCCACCCAAAAAGAAGAGAAAGACCTCAATCTCAGAGACCACACCATAAGAACATAAGAACAGGCCTGCTGGATCAGGCCCAAGGCCCATCTAGTCCAGCATTCTGTTTTGCACAATGGCCCACCAGATACTGCTGGAAGCCACAGGCAGGAGTTGAGGGCATGCCCTCTCTCCTGCTGTTACTCCCCCGCACCATCTCCAACTAGCTTTCAGGGTGCCTTTATTTCCTCAGTATTGAATCGTTTGACATTGAGCGTATTAGAGGGTTCCTGGCCTAGGACACAAAAAAACACTTCAACAGACCGCCCATCAGCACCAGAGCCGCTGTCAATGCTGAAACACCCCTCAACATCAAGTGCTACCCAGCAGCTGACATGAAGTGCAACCCAACAGTCTTTGACTTCGAAGCAACTAGTGGAACAACCTTTGTCGACGCTGAGGCCAACACTGTTGGTATCGAGGGCTAATTAGTCACCGAAGCCGATACCAAAATCAACATCGATATCACCATCACCAGCGCCCATAGCTTCTCCGTCGACACATCATCATCTTCCAGTATCCATTCTCAACACCCCGTTACTGACAGAATTGAGGCGTGTTACTCCAAGGTGTCAAGATCCTGTCTCCTTCAAAATCGAAGACGACGATGGAGAGAAGGCTCTGGAGGATACAGGCTCTCGATGGCTCAGACTTTCCTGCCAATACTGGATTCCAATAACAGTATGCCATCTACTGTGACATTCAGAGGGTTCCAAACACTTGCAGAGGTCCCTCAAGATCCCTTAATGGCTACGCCCCAGATAGCGCCTCTGGCTGCTCTAACTATACCACCAGTCTGCTATGCACCGATGGCGCCCCATTTGGCTACAACTACAAGTTGACATGCCTGCAGTTTCCAACATCGGCCACCACCTCAAACTGCTTCTTCTAAGAACTTGGGACTCTATTCACCTGGCCTGGTATATGATTACCAAGAAGACAGGTCATGGAGGTCTAAAGGGTTTCGCAGACAAAATCCTTTGACAACTGCCCTTACCCAGGGTATGTTGATATGCACCTTGGCAACAGGAGACGCAATAGCTATCTTTCAAGGGGAAAAGACTTCAATCTCTGCAGGGTCCACTCAGACATTTCCCTCCTTTCCAGGACAACCTGAAAAGGTTTCAGCTACAACGCAAAATCAGAAAAAAGCAAAACAAAAGTCCACTGAAACACAGACTGTGCCACCTCCAACATATGACCCAGTGCCATCTGTATCGCCAATTCCTCAGTCACCTGTGTTCTCTCAGCCTGACAGTCATCATGGCTCCTTGGACTTTGAATCTGACCCTTACACGGTAGATGTTCTTTCTGACCCTTCTCTGGATGTTGCAGTGCCTTCTCATGTCTCACCTACAGAGGAAATGAAGGCTTATTGTGTTCAAGTCAAGGAAATGGCAAAGGCCCTGGGCCTAGATTTAAAGACACAGACTGTGACTATCGATGATCCGGTCTATAATTTTATGGCCAAATCCCTTTCAGCACAACCAGTGGCCCTTCCAGTCCTCCCAGTGATCTCAAGGGCAGCATAAAGTGCTTGGGAAGTTGCCCATACTCCTACACCGTCATCTAAAAGACTGGAGGGTTCAAGAGAACAAAAAAAGTTGAAGAGAACAAAAATACATACCTGCACAAACACCCTGTGCCCAATTCATTAGTAACTGACTGTGCTACTTCTTCAAAGTCTGGCCCCCATCATATGACCCTTGCAAATAGAGAGGCGAGGAAATTAGATGTTGTGGGTAGAAAAATATATTCAATGGCATGTTTATCATTTAAAATCACCAATTTCTCCATCTTCATGGTGAAGTATAATCACTCCCTCTGGGAAACAGTAAAACAAGAATTAGATTCTCTCTCCCCGAAAGAGCTAAAAACACACTTCAAGCAGGTTATGGCAAAATCGTCAGCACTAACTCGACAACAGCTGAGTCCAGCAAAATATCTCACAGAATCTGAATCCAGAGCCATGACTGCATCAGTTGCTTTAAGGTGCCATGCCTAGCTCAGGTCAGCCTCATTGCAAAATGACATGAAAGACAAGATAGAAGGTCTTCCTTTTGATGGAAAAGGCCTGTTCAGTGAACAGTCTGATTTCACCATGGAAAAGCTTAAAAAGTCAAAATTTATGGCTAAAACATCCTACACTTCAAAATATAAATCGTACTCTAGACCAGGCCTACTCAACTTCAGTCTTCCTGCAGATGTTGGCCTACAACTCGCATAATCTGTGACTATTGGCCATTGTGGCTGGGGATTATGGGAGTTGTAGTCCAAAAACAGCTGTGGGGCCTAAGTTGAACGGGCCTGTTATAGACCAAAAACAGGTTACAGGCAACAGGAAAGAAGAAACTATAGGAAAGCCCTATCAACCCTACCAAAAGCACCTGTATCAGTACAAAGGCAAGGGCAATCGGGGCCAACGCACCAAGCAAGCAGAGTCTAAATAACAGAATCTTTGTAGCTCGCGCCAGCTAGGGGTGTGCAAACAGCTTTGAATCCGAATCGGTTCAGTATTGAACCAGTTCGGTTTGCCGGTTTGGGGTTGAGCCAAACCAACCCTGGACCGCAACCCCCCACATCCTCGAGCCTAATTTATTTATTTTTATATAGATAGATAGATAGATAGATAGATAGATAGATAGATAGATAGATAGATACACACATATGTACACACACACACACACACACACACACACACACACACACACACACACTTGCTTCCTCTGGGGGGGTGGTCCACAGAGGATCCCGCTCCTCCCGCCAGCCTTCCTGTTTATAAAAATTACCTATTCTCCAGAGTGGTGGCCATTTTGGAGTCTGCCACGCCTGTGCAGTGGGACCCTGCGTGGCCGGGCCAAGCCCCCTAGATGGGGTAAGTTTAAAAAAAATTTTTTAATGTTTGATCACACACACACACACACACCCCGAACCAAACAGGTGGGGTGTTCAAACAGGGGCAAAACCAAACTGGCCCTGTCTGGGTCCGTTGCGAATTCTAACCAAACCAGGCCAGGTGTGTTCACAGTAGGCAACTCCATTTTTAAGTACAAGGTACTTTCCTTTGGCATAAGCACAGCGCCACACATCTTTACAAAGTGTATGTTGGTTGTAGTGGCTCACCTAAGGACCAGAGGATTGACTATCTTCCTGTACCTCGATGACTGGCTTCTAGTGTCCAGGGACAAAGAGTTACTTTCTCAAATATTGTATCTGTTGCAACTTCTCTAAGAGCTGGGCATAGAAGTGATTTGAAAGACACGAGTGGGAGATAGATATCTGCAACCAATATTCAGAGCCTGGAGCTGGCCGCAAATAAATGTGTTAGCAACCTTACAGAACACTAAGTGCAGCAGCTTCTGCTCCGGAGCGGGATACGATCCGCAGTCACTAGGAGATGCTTTCCAGTTGGACTGGACCAAGGATGTATTCTACATGTACTCTCCATTGCCTCTCATAAGCCAAGTGATGGTGAAGCTACTACTTCATTGAGTTTCTTGCATTCTGGTGACACCGTGGTGGCCAAGGCATTCTTATTTTCTACTGGTACTCAAACTGCATATCTAGACAGTGTTTATCCCATTGGCTGGTCGAGCTCATTCTGCTAACCTACAAGCTTCTGAAAACAGAGCCCCTAAGATCCATAAGAGTGTATTCTACCAGGGCCTATACAACCTCAGCAGCCCACTTAGATATCTGTAAAGCATTAACCTGCTCTTTGAAAATCCCCCTCATAAAACATTATGCTATAGACTTTTGATCTGCAGCAGAGGCAAAGCTTGGGAGAGAGGTCCTAAAAGGGTGTTGCAATAACTACTGCTCCCTCCTCCTACAAAGCTCACTAAACACCCATTACTGATGGAGTTCAACAGATCATGATCCAGATGAACAGGTTGCTCACCTGTAACTGATGATCTGGTAGTGATCCATTGACATCAGTTTGACCCACCTGGATCTCTCCACTGCAGTAGTTCAAGTCTAATATAATGAATTCACCTATGAAACTGCAAGGATGGTTGTGTGCACTGGCAGTTGTCCAGGAACTGAGGGAGTGACGTTCCTCCCACCTTAAGTATCAGTCGTGTGGGGCGGGGCAGAAGCACCAAGAGGAGCTGTGGTACTCCACACTGAGGGAGTTCTGCGCAGGTGGAACTAACCCATTACTAATGGACGTCATGGATCACTACTAGATAATCAATTACAGGTGAGCAACCTGTTTTTAGGTATAGCATTTGTGACACATGGCAAGCAGTTCAGATCCAGAGTTTCAGGGGATTTGATGGCTATGTTTATTACTCATAATCTTATCTTACAGAGCTCTTGTTACCCATTGGTATAACACCAGAATAAGAGTGGAATTTGTCAGGAGCATATAGTTGTTCCAGAAATGGAAGGAGTCCTTTGGATTTGGAACGGATACCTTTTTCATTGCCTTCAAAAGATACTTAGTGTATCTTTTGCTTTGGACTAAGTTGTTACCTTCCTGTTAGGCTCTGTATTGTTTATAAAATGCACGCTTGCAAAGCATTGATATATTGGATAGGAATGCTGTTTGGGTTACAAATAATTTATAGTTCCATTTGAAAGCTAATTTCAATTAAAATCACTGATATTTATCCTTATGAAGCTTATATGCAGACTTAATTTAATAAGCTAACTTGATTTACTTTGGATAAGTAAGGCGACACTTATTTTGGCCTTTGCTTGTTCACCTGTGCTTTCCCCAGGTGAGCACTTGGGTGGCCAACTGACCTGTCTCATATAAGGCATGTTTTTCCTTTGGAGAACCATGCATAGAAACTGAACTGTGTTTACTAGAGAACTAGGGCTATGTGTGTGCTGTGTGTCAATCTTTTCTAGTCTAAAAGGGCTATTAGTACTTTTCTAGCAAGGGTGGAAATGTAAAGCAGTGCACATGCAGCTTCCCTCTCCCTCTTCTACCCACAAGTGTCTGGTAGAGAAGCAGAACTAGAGCACAGTGCCATAGCAGCATTGAAGAGGAATGGACAGGGATCGGCAAAAATTATCTTTAAGCCTGCTGTTTCATTACACTCAGTATTAAAATATATGTAACAGACTGCCAGAAATTGTTAGACTGGACTCCTGCTAAGTCACTCTAGGTAGGTGAAATGAATCTGTGTTACAGTCTGAGTTGGCATGTTGCGCAAATCAAGGCACAAACCTGGCTCTCCTTTTTATAGGAATCTTTAAGTGTGTTATGTCACCTGCTCTGGTCCATCAGTGTTCATTCACACCTACAACAAGCCCTATGAACAAGTAGTTCTCTCCTTTCCTCGGTGTTTAATGGCACACAGATTAAAAACCTTTGTTTGAAATTCTTCAAGTCCGATCTTCTGTCCTAACAGAAGTTCCCAACAAATTCATACTTTAAATTATGCATCTGTAGAATAGGTTTTACATATACTTCACACTTCCGCTTTTAAAAAAAAGTGTTTCAAATTTCTGTTGAATATCTCATCGTTTATAAGTACTGCTTATGTTAGGATTACCGTATTTTACGGACTATAAGATGCTACGGACTATAAGACATACCTTAATTTTAATCCAGTTTTTCAGAGTTAAAACATATAAACTGTTAAAACGTATAAGACGCACCTGAATTTTGGCGGATATATTTTGAGGGAAAAAGTGAGTCTTATAGTCCATAAAATACTACTTATTACTTTAAAAAAAAATTCTGGTAGTTTTCTAGAACCTATTAATGTTCCTTATCTAGAAGTTCTGTTAAGCATAAGTGAAAGCTGTTGAAGCATTATATATATATGTGTGTTGTTAGTTGGAATAGACAGCTTTCAGAACTTAAAGTTAGTCATTTATGATGCCACAAGTCATATACTACTCAGTTTGTAACCTGACTGCCTTTGATTACTGGGGAAGGCCTGGTTTCAGAGTAACTTGTTCTGCCCCAAACTAAATATATTGTGCTAACTAGAGCCATGCTACGTTACTTGCAATTGTTAATTTTGGTTTCATTTCCTTCTCTGATCATAATCGGATAATAGGAAGGAAAAGGTCATTTTCTTGACAGTCTCTGCAGGCATTGTTTTGTCTTCCTGTTCAGAATACATAATAGCATTGTTTGCTTGTGATATCAGTTGAAAATGTAGGATCATGATGTCAAAGAGAGCCTTAAATATAGTGTTACAACAGTATTAGGGTGGTGTTTTTCTATATTCTGTACTGGTTCTAGCAGATGCAAATTTTGGTACAAAATGGGATTGGTCAATACATTTCATAGTGAGTGTGCATGTGTGTATGCGTGTGTGAGGGGGTGGGGGAGAGAGAGATCCAAAGAGCCCTGTGGTTTAGGCTATGTGCATGGAGTGTTTTAATTTTTTTCTACCCTTAAAGGGATACTAGCACTTGCAAAGCTTCAAGATAATTGCAAAGCAATGCATATTTTTTAAATTTATTTTTTTATTATTAATCAAATTTGTACACCGCCCCAAACTTTCGTCTCTGGGTGGTTAACAATAGCATAAAACAGTAAAATATATACAAAAACTTAAAACAATTTAACAATTTAAAAATCATCTACAAATTAAAACTTTAATTTTTTTTAATTTTAATATGCAGCTTTTCCTGATGCACTTACATTGACACTTTGAGGGACTGGAGGCTTGCTGATATGTTCACTTTTGGCTATAAGCCCTCTTTCAGCAGTTTGTTTTTCTAGATCTTCAGAATTTGCTTTTCAGAAAATACAGGGGACTACAATGAGGGTGGGAGTTAGAAAAGCCTAGATGCATGTGCTGAACCCCATAGATTCCATCCGCAGGGGCTCTTCGCATGATTAATGTCACCTTGACAGATAATGTCACCTTTACTGCCACACACACTCCTCTGTGGAGCATGTATTGTGAACCCAAGCTTTTTCAGCAATCTCTGCTTGGCAACAAACCAACTCTAAATGAAGCTGAGATCAACAAGCTGGCTTCAGATCCCAAATTATGGATCTTGGCTCATGTTGGGTTGGCATGCAAGTGGAGATTGCCAAAAAAGCCTGGGTTCACATTTCATGTTCCGTGGGAGTATGCACATGGCAGGGATCTTCAATTCCTGTCAAACTGGTGTTTGATTAATTGTATGAAAAGTTCCTTTTAAAAAAATTTCTAAACCAGCTCTGTGAATACAAGTGACCAAGGTGGTTCACAGCCATCAGTTTATATTCTGTCTGGCTGGGACTGAATGTAGAAATTCAAAAGCACAAGTCGACCATTTTAGGTTAGAAAAAATATCTTCACTTGTCATTAAATTTGTGGAATCTCAGTGAATACCATATCATGCCTGTTCATGAGTTGCACACTAAGTCTATGTGTGTAAGACTCAGAATTACATTTCTCATTTTCTGTGGCATGCAGCTTATGTAATTAGTCTGACCTTGTGTGTGTGTGTTTTAATTACCTTGTGATTTTTGTATGCACATGGGTTGAAAAATCTTTACTAGCCAATTTCCCTAGTTTTGGCAAAAACAAGTGTTTGAACCTTTATATGTTTATGAGGTATTGATACTTGGTTCATTTCAAAAATAGTTAAAAAGTGATTTAGAATATTCTAGTTCTAGAGATTTGTCATTACATGTTAATTCCTTTTAAAAGTTCTATTAGAGGAAAAATCTGAACATATTTTCAGGCATTTTAGGAAAAAAAATCTTAAAATATTCACCTTATCAGAAGCATAGACTGTTAATTTCATTCTTTTTCTTCAGAGGAGAAATGCATATGTGAGAGATTTCTCTGTGGATTGTAGTACCTAATCAAAATGATTTTCTGCAAGATTACCCTTTATATTGTTACAAAATTATATATGCAGTTCATTTTCCTTTTAAATCTTCGATTACCTAGGAGAGCAACATTTTTATTATTCAGAAGGGTACAGAAATACATCTTTTAAAAACATTGATCTTATATACTCACATTCATTTCCCTTGTTAGTTAACCTTGAGTTAAGTGGCTTTTAAGGCCCATATTACTCCAGCACAGCTTATTTCAAGGCAGCACTTGAGAGCAAGTCTGATTATCACATAACTGAAACAAAAGTGCTAGCTATTACGATTGCAAAGTACAGTTGTGGATAGAACTTTCTCATCTCAGCATTAGGGAATGCTTATCAGGTTATTTTTTTAATTAGGAAATTTATCTACCACTTTATCAATACAGATTCTCAAAGTGTTTAAATTGTGGCTGAGTAAGAGATCCCTTGTTCCAGTATGTGAATTCTGGAAGCAGATATCAAGCTTTTATTTAGATAGCTTTGAAGAAGTTCCAGGAGAAGGAAGAATTCATGTTAAATAGAGATTGGGCTCTGTTTCATAGGAAGCTGCCTTATACCAAGTTGGACAATTGGTTCATCTAGTACAGTATAGTCTACACTACCTTCTCTTAGCAGCATCTCCAGGGTTTCAAGCAAGAGTCCTTGCCAGCCCTATGTAGAGATGCCAGAGATTGAATCTGAGACCTTCTGCATGCAAAGCAGGTGCTCTACCACTTTCTTGAGGCTCCATCCCCTGTTTCCATGCAAAAGATTGCCAAGAAGTGGGAAGGATCAAACTCCCCTCAACCGTGTGTGCCTTTTAACGTTAGAATTACCTGCTGCTTTATTTAGGCAGGCACATGACAGCAAACATTTTTTGTCATATCTGGTCTGGCCCTAAGTCACTTGTCTCATGTGTTATTTGCTCAGCGCACATTTGCTTTTAAAAATGTCCTTGCTATTTCAGAGGTACCAATTTAGCAATAATTGTCTGGTTAGTTGAATTGTTTATAACAGTCACTTCATCTCTGCAGATCAGAAATAGGAGTAAAAATCCATACTCTAGATGGTATGAGAGTTTATTGCCTGATAGAGTACAATAGCTTGTATGCAAAGTTGTGCAAGTAGAACTCTGCTCACGCAGTCGAGCTTTCCTGCCTCTTTCTTCCTCTGGAAATCTACTCTTGAGGGTTAGGGAACCATCCTGAGCAGGGTAGGCTGGGGTGCAAGGGCTACTGCAGAAAGCGGGGATCAGCAGAAATCTAGGCGGGGTGGGGGCATCTTGCACAAGTGAAAGTCCCTTTCTGCTCATGCAAGGCATGTTTGGGATGCTAATCCATCATCTTGACAAGTCACTTTTTCTTTTCTTAAGCACTAAAATACTCAAAAAGTATTTTATATCTGTAATGAATTAAGAGTCACCAGCCTGCCAAAGTCAGATCTGGAAGATTAAGATAAGTGTACCCCATTTATTTATTGGTAACATATCTTCCTAATTTAATATACTTCGGAATCAAAGTTTGTATTATGTGTTCTTTACAAAAAAGACACCAGTTGTGAAGGCCAGACATATATTCTTAAACACTTGGCAGCATATGTTAAGAAGCCTTTCCAGCATCATATTTCACATGTCCATGTTTCACATGTTTTAAAGTAGGGAGTTGATGGTGTATCCATGGCCAATACAATTGCTTCCTAAAATGCTTAAGTAACCCTTTGAACTGATTTCTGATCATATGGCTGGTGTACAAGTTTCTAATTTACACAGAACCCAACTACTGTATACAATTGGTCAAATATCAGCTTGTTAACATTCATTCAGTTTGTTATATAACGTTTACCCATGTTGCTATATTAAGCAAGGATTTTTTCATTCAGATTCAAATAGAATGAGCAGTGAAGAAGTCAAAAAGTTATTAGGAAGTGGGGAGGTTGGATGTGTTAATAGACTTTAAAGGCTGCTGTTAATAACGCAGTCTAATTTCCAATTATTAGGTGGTGACATAATTATGAGCAGTAGTATATAGTACAGTATATAGTCTTTTAATATTTTAAACTACTAAGACCTTGTGTAGAAATTTAGGGGGAAATACTAAAACAGTAATTTACATACAGGTAAACCATGCTGTACTGAATATGCTATGCAGAAAGTCAGCTCAGATTTTCATCTCATGTTCAGGAGCATACCTGTGTTTGATTTTCTGCTTCATTCTGTAATGTTTCAATTTAGATGCCCCATTTTGCTCTCCTGAATAGTTGCAGTACTTTATCTTTGGTTAAATGTTATGCTTCCCCAAACTTGTACGATCTAAAATAATCTTTTTTATTTTAGTTAGCAAGTGTTTTCATTTTTAAATTTGAATTATTTAATGTTTTGATTCTGAGACCAAATTCTTGAAACTACTTAAAAGAATGCTGAAAGGAAATCATTGGAACAGAACATTTCAGGTTATCATGTTTTCTCTTAGGACTGGTTCAGCCATTCAAGGTAGGGAGGATGTACAGTATAACCCAGCTTGACCACAGAGCCAGTTACAGGTGCTGAAAGTGATTCCCATGACCATGAAGGCTGAAGGAGGTGCTGCTTTTATTGCAAAATTGCCATCAGTAGCCTGCAGCTGTATCTGTGAATGGCCCAGTTCACACAATACATTCTCTATGCAGATGTGTCCCTAGGAACATTTGGAACGCATCCATAAAGAAATGTGCTTGTGTGTTTGAACCTGCCTTTAAGCTCTTGAGCTTCTGTGAACAGAAATAAATCCAATTATTTTTCATGGTTAATACTTGCTCCTTGTATCTTGTAACTCTTAAGACTTTCTCCTCTAAAAGACACTTACTTTAAAAAAAATTAACTTGGATAAGGGTTAGATTAGATAAGATACAAGATATGTGTTTTATCATAGTAGTACTGCATATATACTGAGTGTTCCTGCTGTGGCTTTTGACCTTGCTGACTTTTTTCAACCCTTGATGCAATGAAAAACAATGCCTTTTGGTTTTGTTTAATTGAATACAAGATAACTGTAATTGTGAACACTATAAGCTTTATTGCTGTCTTGCATTAAAAGTTTGAAACTCAAAATGTTTTATGTGCCCACTGATTATTTTTTCCTTACAGCTCTGCCAATATCTGCCGTGCTGAAATGTTTTAATTAATTTTCTTCCTTTTTATCTTTGTTTTCTCTGTTGCTGCTTTTTCTGTGACACAAGCCTTTCATTATAGTCACTCTTCTTTTTTTCCTTCCCCACTTCTTTCTTTTCCTTTTTTAAAGCCATGAGAAGCCGATCCATTGGTGAATGTGCTCTGCCATCGGCCTATATACGCAGTGCTAAAAGTGCTCCTGTTCTGATCCATACTTCCAAACCCTTCTTGCCTGATATTGTTCTCACTCCCCTTTCTGATGAGCTTTCAGGTAGTGCCACCTCTGCTAATTTCTGCACCCCCTTTTCACTTTTTTAATCCTTCTGCTTTCAAAAATCTGCATAATCACTACATTTTCCAAAGTAAAATATTTAGGGGTGGAGAGGAAATGGGAAGAGATTAAGAATGAACATCTTGCGTTATGTGATTTGCTATATTTACAGCTTATTTTGGAAATGTGAGAAGCTATTGCTGTGCCAATTAATATGAAAATAATGTAACTTTCTGCTTTTTACAGCTGAATTAAAAAGAGAGAGAGAGTTGATTTGACTCAAATATCTGGGAAGTGTTTTTGAAGCAGAGGTTCTCCAGGCTGGCAGAACAGGAGAAGGAAAAAGAAAAGCTTTGTTACCATAACAGTCTTCAACCTAGAGTTGTTGAAGATATTTTCCACATACTTTACTGTTCACATCATTGTTGTTTTAGTTATTTTTTTAGAATTTACTGACATTACAGCCTTTTTCTTTTGATTGCTTACTACAATCAGTGTTTTTGGGAAACCTGTCATAAATATTTGCTAAAAGAGAAGATCACCTTAAATGCCACACAGTCATAAAATACAAAATAATATCTAAAAGGAAGTCTTGTAACTGCTAATGTAAATAACCCCACAATAATGAAAGTGAATTTTTGTTTTATATGCCTGGCTCTTAAAAGAGAGCAGATCTTCCCGACCTCGCCAGATAACTGCTTTTCTGTTAGTGAAATCTGTTACCATCTCTTGAATAATAAATCTTTGAAGCCTCCAATGTTACCTTGTGTAACATTTTATTTTAACCTGAATTCCCATGCTGGATAGGAAAAAGCAATACAGTACTGATCAACTATGGTAGGTTTTCTTTTGAAGCAGCTGAATTTTTTTAATCTTTTGTGCCTTTAAATTCCAAAGTTTTATATTTATTATTTTTTTCATTTGCAATTCAAATGCACTACTTTATGCATTGTACACTAGGATTTGGTAGTGTTTGGTAATTCCAATCTTTTAAAGACTTGTTAATAGAAAGTATCTGTAATACACCAGGAATTTGAATGGAATTGTAAGATTAATTGGCATTACTCTTGCAATCCCCTTCAGAAGCATTGAGAAATGCTGTAAAGTAAAATACTATCCTAGCTAAAGAAATATCTTCACAACTAAATCAGCTTAGTTCTGGGCAATCCACCTAGTACATACAGCTGCAATATAGCAGTAGCATATGGACACTTTAATCAAGGGTCTAAGCTCTTTAGATGAAACATTAGTCTCCTGATTGAGAAAGGCTTGACAACAAACACTTTGAGCTTTGGACACCCAAACATCTGTAGATCAGATGTGCTAAATATTGAATTGGATATAATGAAAAAGAAACTTAAACTTGAGTCTTCCATCCGATGTATATCCAAAGCTCACACACATTTTGTCTGCTTTCTTTCCAACAGTAAGAATCACTGGCAACTGAAGACACCATGTCCAGTTGTTATGAATTCATTTACTTTTTAAAACTAGCATTTCCACAATACTTGTACAACTTGAATCTGGCTGCGAGTGTGTGCATGTGCGCGCTCTGTTCTGCTGTGTTACCATCATAGAAATATTCCATATGCTCAACTGAGTGTAGAAAAAAAATATTACTTTTGCCGGTTCGAAGGTGGTGGTGGGGATCTCTTTAAGGACATGGGAGGATACTCTTATCCCTCCCACTGCATTTCCCCTGTCAGCACTGCCTTTTAAAACTGTCTGGCAGGGTGGCAGCATACCTCCTTGCTGCTCCGGTGCCTCCTTAGACTGGAAGTGACCCGAAGCTGCCACTGCATGTGTGCGTGTCACGACGCAGCAGCAACTACCAGTCCGTGGAGGCACTGGGGCAGCAAGGAGGTATGCTGCCCCCCCCTCCCCCGGACCATTTTAAAAGGCAGAACCAGTGGGGGAAATGCGGTGGGAGGGGAAAGAACACACTCCCCCCCCCTTAAAGAGATCCGCCCTCACCTTTGAACCGATCAAACCGCTGGTCTTTAGGACCAGTTCGGAGGCCCATAAAGGGCCTCTGAACCGATTCCGTGCACATCCCTACTTGGAATGTTGTTTTACACTTAAGAAAGGCTATGTTGATTCCTTCGGGGTCCTCCAAGAGGCATCTTCATTGATGTTGTGTAATACATAATTGCTTCTAAACTTAGTTAACTTGCCCTAAATATACCATTTTGTACTAAATTATTACAGTCATGTTCTTCTATTGGGTGTGGATGCTTGTGAAACTAACCATATTTCATTGTCATATGTAACGTTCTTTACTATCAACTCACATTTTAAGATCAGCGCACCTCATCAAACAGACTCTTTTTGCAGGCTTCCAAGAGTTGTGATTGCAAAGAGAGTCATCTCTGTTTTGTGTCAGAATACTGTTCAGTTGGCTATGACAAGATTATCTTCTTGTTCATTACTTGGAAAATCATTTTCCTTTGAAAAACTGATCAGTACAGCTATCGTCTCTATCCAGTTATCAGAATAGCTCTTTTTAGTGTGATTAGTTCTCTTCAATTTGAAGCATTAGTTTAAGACCAAATAATTTACTTTGTCTTAAGTATTTATTATTGCGGCATATTATTTAGATACTGAAAGGCAAACTTTAGCATTATAAGATGTGGAAATGAAATGGTGTGCAAAGCCTTAGTACCTCACATATAATCAGTATGTTGGTAAAGGTAAAGTGTGCCGTCAAGTCAGTTTCGACTCCTGGCACCCACAGAGGCCTGTGGTTTTCTTTGGTAGAATACAGGAGGGTTTATCATTATGTCTTTGCACACAATATGAGCTGATGCCTTTCAGCATCTTCCTGTATCGCTGCTGTACCAGCGGGGATTTGAACCTGCAGCCTTCTACTTGTTAATCCTGTCTAGTCGAGCACTCTCACAGTGTGCCACCAATGCTCTGGGAAGCCACACAGCATGCCCCATCTCCTGCCATTGCTCCCCTTCAACTGGTATTTGGAGGCATCCTGCCTCTGAACATGAAGGTAACCTATGGCCATCAGGACTAGAAGCCATTGATAGACTTATCTTCCATGAATTTGTCTAAACCCTGCTTAAGGCTGTCTAAACCCTGCTTGTGGCCATCTTCATATCCTGTGGCAGAGGAATGAGTATGTACACACACATTCACACAGAAGTACCATCCCCTTGTGCCATGATTCTTTGGATCAAAGCCATGTGCAAGATAATTTACATAGATGTGATTTGTTTGACAAGAGATGTGATTTGTTTGACTACAATTGAAGTGGGGGGTAAGTAAAGCCGTATTTTAAGATCAGGTTTCCTTCTCTGTTAACCTGCTACTTTGCCAAAATTAGGAGATTAGAATGCTCTATTTAGTGCTGGCTCTAGAACTGGCATGGTTTTTATAAATTGTAGGCTGGACATTACTAGTCTGCATTTAATTATTAGAGACGTGCACAAATCATTTTTTGCTATTCAATTTGACCTCAGACTGAAGCACAAAAAATGAATCAATTTGTTGAACTGGCAAGCTATAGCCAGCAAAGCTTGTCTCAGTGTTGTTGCCTCAACACACAAGCTGTTTGAGGCTTGAGTGCCAAGACAAGCTTGGAAATGAGCACCCAGTCCTCATGGATAGGTCACATATTTCCAAGCTACACTTCCTTGCCAGGCCGTGGATGCCCAACTCTTGCTCTCGCTCCCACAGGCAAGAGAACAAGAGAGAGGTGGAGTTCTACTGGGTCGGAACATCCTGAGGGATTGAGAGTTCATGTAGGCCCAGCCCAAGCTGCCACTCCCTGAGCATATGCCTACCCTTTTTGTTGCAGTGGAAGTAAGCTGCTATCTTGTGGCACTTTTCCACAAGAGCAGCCGTGATGGCAGCAGGTTGACATCTAGCACCTGCAGCGGGGCTATATCGCCTGTCTGCAGCCATAGGACCAAGTGCATCCCACACAGCCAGGTTCAGAGTGTGCGCCGCAAAATGGATGGACACAAACTGACCCTGCTTGGGTGCCTCCATGAGGTGCTCCCTCTCAGCACCTTTGTCGCATATATCACTGCCCACCCTGTGCTTCGCTGCATGGGAGTAGTTGGCCACGCCACCATAAGCAAATGTCCCCTCGCTTTCCTTCCTCTACCGGAGCACCATGAGGGACAAGCAAGCAGCATGCCTCCCACTGGGACTGTTCCACAGATCTTCAGTGAAGTGCACACTGGTGTTAGGTGTTGCTGTGTGCAGAAGCCCCTACACAGTCTTGCTGAATGCCTGGTACAGGGAGAGCACCACCCACTTGCTAAAGGTAATATGTGAGAAGGTGTTTTGGGCAAGTAGTAGCAGCAGCCAGCAGAAGCTGGTGTTCTCCACCACCTGGAATGGCTGGTTGTCCAAAGTGATCATCTCCCCAATGACCTGGGAGATGAGATGAGGCTCTGGATGTCCAGACTGCTTGCCCACTGACTGCACCCACTGCGCAGGCAGCTTCCTCTGCTTGGGAGCAGGAGCAGGTGCCTTGCCACTATCCAAGGACCCACCAGGCCTATATCTGCCAGCCAGAGGCGTAACTAGGGAAAACGGCGCCCGGGGCAAACACTGAAATGGCGCCCCCCCGCCGCCGCTTCCAACATACTACATTATACTTAGGTTTTTCCTCACAAGCGCCCGCCGCCGCCAAGCCAGGCCACTGACTGGCCGCCAGGCGCCAGCAAAGCAATGGGGGGGGGCGCAGGCAGCGCGGAAGGGACCGCTCGTGGGGAAGGGGGCACCAACACGCTCCCTTGACTGCTGCAGTGCTGCTGCACTGAGCAGGAAACATTTGTATTAACAAAAAAATTTAAATTTTTTTTTAAAAAATTGGTCATGGCGGCGCCCCCCACGTGACCAGAAAAGATGGCGCCCGGGGCACGTGCCCCCCCTGCCCCCCCTATAGTTACGCCTCTGCTGCCAGCAGGAGTAGGGAGTCACAGGTGCTGTAGCATTGCAGTCCTCAAATGGTTTGGGTCCGTACTCATGCTGACCTGTATCATGCAGTGGATGCAGACAGCATGGTGTGGGTCACTAAGGTTGAGTGTAAAGTGGTCCCACCATGATGCTCGTAGTCTCTGACTGTTTTGGTGGTGGTAGTAGTGGGGCTGCTGGTTCGTTCTGGGGGCCACCACCACTATTCCCTGGAACAACCGGAATGCCTTCTGCTTGCTTCTCCTCAGTCTTATACAGGGAGGCTGCACTGCCAGGAGGGACTGGGGAAGATGGTGGAAGCGATCTGGATAGGCTAGCAGCTGACGACAGTTCCTCCCCGCCATAGAAAGAAGAGCTGTTTTCCTGACAGGGGAGGCCCTCTTCTTCTTCAGCTGCCACAGGCGGCTGCACTGTGGGACTAGGCTCCTCCGGATAGGTGAGCCTGTGCGGCACCACAGCAGTGGGGACAACTTGGGGAGTAGGCCCCTTTCACCATTGCCCACAACATCCAGCAGCAGCATCCCCCACTCTTCCTGGCAATCTGCTCCTGGCTCTGCCTCACAGCATCCTGGACATATTGGGTTTTTTAAAAAGTATAAGCTTTGCCTCTGGGGGTGGGGGAGAAGTAGTGCCTTTAAGGGGTTGTGGGATTGGGGGTGGTCTGTCTATGCTCTGTGTGCCACACAGGCGCTATATCTAGCACTGTGGTGCACACGAAGAAGCTAGAAAAACTAAATCCCCCCCAAAAAATTTTTAAAAAGTTTTATTTGGGGGAGCTGTTTTTGGACCGGACTTTGCTACAATGGCGCAAGTCTAAGGGAAGGGAAGGCAAAGGAGGACAGGGGATTACTGTGGCCTCTCTACCCCACCCCTTCTGTCCTGACGTTTCCAGTGGTGTTTGGCTAGAGTCTCCCAGGAGTTGGATTCTTTGGCTAGAGTCTGCTTGGAGGCACTCTTGGGGCAAGCAGACACCAGGATTCTACAACTGGGGGAGGGGAGCTGGGTACCAGTCAGGCATCCACCCACCCACCTAATCAAAACAAAAATAAGCTTGTAGAGGTGCAAATCCAAAAGCAATAAGTATGTGGGGGTGGTGGGGACCACAAAAAAACAGCATAGCACTCCAGTTATTAAAGCCACTAGCTATAAGCAAGAATAATACATTCAAATAAAGTAAAATTGTAAGTAGCAACCAGTGGTGCTGCTGGTACAATTTTTTTTAAAGGTAGAAAAACAATAAAATGGTTGGCACTGCAAATTTAACGGAAAAATAGAGACAGATAAGCCTAGCAGGTTGGCGCTCTCTCTCCACTCACTGGGGGGCAGGTAGGCAGGTGCATAACATCACCACTATGCTCTCAGTGCTACTGCAGTCTCTCTGATCCTTCTCTCCCGAGGCACAAAAGCAATGGTTCTCTCAGCCTCCAAGCAGTCCCTTAAATACATTTTGAAAAATCCTTTTTTATTCCCCCCCCCGCCAGCCAATGGGGGCAGTTTCCCATGCCAGCACTTGATTTGAATGTCGACAAGCCAACCAAGAAGCAAGGAGATCTCAAGCCAATTGGAAGCCAGTGCCAGAAAACCAATCAGCAAGAGGAAAAACATGGAGTCAAAATGGCACCTGTAACACGAATCATGCAAATCTATTCACAGTGAATTGGGGCTGATTCAATTTTACCTCAGATCAGCCCTGCCACTTTAGGGACAATTTGATTTGTGGTCAAATTAGTGAATTGTCCCCAATTCTGTGCAAATCAAGTTGCACATCCCTAATAATTATCTACCAAGAGTTTCTTTTGTCTTTGAATGTGTCTTTAATTGTATGTCATCTGCTCACATTCTGAGGTTGCTCATGAACCCAGTCCTCCATCATTTCTTGTGAGAGTTTCTGCTTATTTTGAATTTCCAGCACTAGTGTTAACATTTTAGATATTCATTTACTGGATGGACACCTTCAAACTGCATTTTATAGGAAACCCGCAGATTGCTGCTCATATTAATATGATAGCAGTTTCCACTCAGATCACATTAAATTGTCTATGTGTTACCAGGGCATTAAGTATAACCAGCTATGCTCACACCCACTGGATTATGATAATTAAATAAACTCAAACAAGTTTCCATTAATTTAAACTATATAACCCCAGAACAGTTGACAACCAACTTTGTAAATGATGAGGAAGTAACCTTACCAAATGTATTATAGAAGGAAAAGAGAGATTTATTTCTACAATCTCCTCCTCCCTAATCCAAGGGAATGTGAGAAGGCTATGCTTGCGCTACTCTGTACACAGGGCTATCCAAAAACCGCAAAGATCTGCTTCACAGGAGTTTGCATGCAGTTTTACATCACTCAATGCAGTCTTGTTTTCCTCTGGCAGCAATCTGTCATGCTCACAGTCTAGTTCTGCAACTGAAAAATGGTTGTTATGCACCAATAACTGTTCTTATCATTGGTAATGGTAAGTGGGTGGCAGGCAGGGAACAGTAACTGGGGGTTCTGTCTCTGTTCCAGGAGTGAAGCCATTTTAATGACAGGAAAATTCTACTAATTGATTGCCAAAATGGTGATAATGTTGGCCTACCTCTGCCTGAGCTATTACTACCTTATTTTGATATCTGTTTGGGCTACTAATACCTTGAGGACTAATAAGAACCAAGAACAATAATTTCAGGCTAACTTGATGTTTATCGTTCTGGTGTTCATTCTTAACTATATTTCCCAAACGTCTGGACTGCATAGCTGTGTCCTTCTGGAGAATGCTCTTTGAAAAGTTGCAATCCTGTGACCTGGCCTGTGACCAGTGTGGTGTAGTGGTCAGAGTGATACTAGCAGGGTGACTCTGGGCCAGTCACTTCAACCCTACTTCATAGGGTTGTTGTGAGGAGAAACTTAAGTATGTAGTATGCTCTGGGCTCCTTGGAGAAAGAGTGGGATATAAATGTTAATTAATTAATTAATTAATTAAATACTTCTGTAGAGCCATATTGCCAATTGAAATGTTGTGGAAGACAGCTCTGATCTCTTTTTGAAAGAACTGACTTCTCCCAAAGAAAAGTTAGAACATTCTAACTATGCATCAAATTCTTTGGACTCCCCTCCGCCCCGCCATTTGCACTTTTCATTCTTCCCCCACTCTGCCCTTTATTTGCACTTTTGTGATATATTGTGGCCCAAAGAGACTAGAATGTTAGGAAATGTTAGCACATTTCTTTTGCATAGTATTTATTTTCTATAACATAGCCTTTATTTTCTTTGTCGATAGTGAGGGATTTTACACTGAAGTAAATGCAACCATATTTTTTTAATTATGCAGATAGTTTTGCAGGAGTGGTTCATGCAGTTAATCTAAACTGTGATCATTCAAATGACTTCATGCTTACTTAGTCTGCTTTGCTACCTTTAAACAAAACTTTGAAAACACTTCACAGGCACATTCCTTCAGGATTCAGATTCTGTGGTGATAAGAATCTAGCAAGCTGCCATCCCTTTGAATCAGAATTTTCAAAGTAACTTTTACCTTATTTAAAGCTTTTATCAAATAACTTTAATTAGTAAAATATCAAAAATAAAAACACCAAAGACATGATCCACCTGCATGTGGAGGAATCAGCATAAGGCTGATAGGGATCAGTCCTCAAAGTGATATTCTGTTACTGGGGAAAGGAGACTTCTATAAAACTCTTGAATCACCTTAGCTCTCCCTCTCAGCTAGTTGCTTGAGCTGGAGGTCAAGTAACTTGCACCCAGACATGAGAAAGGGCTGGATAGGGATATCACTGGCACGCACAGGCTAGGCTACCCATTCCCGTTTAATAACCCAGTGTGCACCAAGGGAGAAATAGGGGCCTAGTGGGCCATATTTTGATATGCTCATATCTTTGCTGGGGACAGAACCAATATTACCTCATTTCACTTCTGAGAACAGACTGTTTTAAAATGGAGTTCTACAATTAACAGTAATAACAAATAAACTTACTAATGATATTTTTCCACACACAGCTAGAAAAAAAGAACACATTTCAGACTTTTAGGATGTTTTAAAGTCTAAATTACCGACCCAAGCATTTTGAAAATCGCTCAATAATTGTGACATTTCCATTACTGATTTGAACCATATTTTTCTAAGTTCCTCAGGCACTTTTTACTATTTTCCTAATACGTCGGGGAGTAAAAGACATTCCCAAGACTATTCATCTTGGCCATTTTGTACTAATTTTTAAGCTGATCTGTTATGTGAACACACCACATCTGAAATCTCACTTTATTTCAAAATTGTTTACTCAGCTTAACTATCTTGAAGCTATGGTTGATGTAAATTAGTTACTATTGTAGATTTAACCTAATTAATGATGGCAAGTGTTTTCCAAATAAGATGTATTAAGTTAGAGCTGCTTTAGGCCTCTAAGGTGGGGGGGGGAGGAGAAGTAATAAAGTGATTAAAAATAACAACTTTAGAAAAAGGTATTTCAAAGTTAAAATGCTGCTGCTTTTTAGAGAAGTATTCAGACAAGGTAAATTGTTTTATAACTAGTACTGAGTGATTAGAGATGATACTTTTAATACAGGCAAATCTCATTACTTACGGATTCTGTGTCCATAGCTTTGTGTATTCATGGGTGTCTAATTGACACCTGGTTTCATTATCCACAGATACAAAAGAGTTAAAACCCGCGTAGAGGGCTGGAAGTGACTGCGGAGCTCACTTCTGGCTGCCATTTTGTCAGGAGGAGTCATTGTGGTTCATTTCTTTTTTTAAAAAGACCACACTTTCCCCATGATTTTTTGTGGGTTTTTAGGCATTTCAGGGGCATTTTGTGGATGTGGGGGGCATTCCTGAGCACATGAGAGTGCAGTAACAGTTTCAATTTTTTTGGGGGGTGCTGTCTTTTCATGGTTTTTCCAGTTTTGGGGTCCATTCTGGAACCTAATCCCTCTTTTCCCATAGGCATAATGCCTCGTTACTTGCGGTTTCATTACTCAAGGTAGTAGGCGAGGAACGGAACCCCCATGAGTAGCAAGGTTTGACTGTAGAGCATTATTATGTGGTCTCTAAGAAGAAAATAAAATCTATGTGATCATAAAAATGTTTTTCTTTTTGTGCAGAGGTGGACTTGTAGAACTATACTTTTCTTTTTTCCAGTATAATTAGCTCTTATAAAATGCACTATATTAAAAAAATGATTTTTAAAAATCATCACACATATCCTAAGTAGCATAAATGCAATGATTCTCATGCAGAGTGTTCCCAGCCCCTCTCCCTCAGACAACTCTCTGAGCCCTCTAAAATACCACTCTTGGCAGAGTCAGAGAACCCTTGGGAATAGTGTGGGATATGGCACAGGGGGCTGCAGTGGGAGGGAGGATTTCCTGGAAACAGTGCAAGACCTTCCACAAGCAAGTTCTTGCTCATGTGAAATACCTCTGCACAGTTTCCAGGGATTCCCATGCATGCGTGCACGTAAGCCCTCTACACAACAAATCATTCCATTCTCAGGGGTTCCTGATCTCCTGGAGCAACCTTTTGAGGTGATTCAAGGGGGGTGCAAGGAAGGTTGTGTGAGTGCTATTGCATGCATACTTCTTAAGATACAAACCTATGGATTTAATATTAAGCTGTTTTTGGTACAGAATATAAGATTTTTAAAAATTGATAATGCTTACTTGTGCTCTATGCCTGAACCATGTTCTAACAGTACAGATTTTCCCCTCACTTCTTTCTCCCTGCTGTTTCAGATGCTACTCAACCATGGGGTGCTATCTTCCTTAGTAGGTAGATTTTTCTGTATTCACAAACAGAATTAACTCGGTAAGGGAGCACCATCACAAGTAGATCAGTCTTCCTGTAGGCTGCTCTGATAACACAACAGCAAATCTTTCTGTAATTTTAAGTCATTTATTTTAAAGTTTTGTAACCCTCTTTTCTCCTCTGAAGAGGTGCTCAAAGTGGCTAACATAAAAACAGTACAGTCAGAGTCAAACAAAACAAAATTACTAAAAGTAGCAAAATGGCATATCAAACCAATGCAAAAAGAGTGAAACCAGGCAGGAAAAAAACCCAATGTAATATATATCCATTTGCCTATTTAGCTGAAAGGACTCAAAGCCAGGTTTCTTATTAGCCCACGGATCAGGAAGTAAGCACCTGATGTGTCTTGGGAACTAGGGAAGCCGCCTACTTCTGTATGGTTAGAATCTCCCTCAGACTCAATCAAGTAGCTACTTCTGGGAAGAGATGAGGATCTCCCAGAAGGGTGGACTCCCAGAAGTGTGGAATGTGTCAAATCTAGAGCTCTGCCTATAGTGTACATTCAGGTGAAGTAGCTATATAAAGATGGTGATGCCCTCCAAATGTAAAGGATTGAAGAAAATGAGTGATCTTGTCATGGTCCTCTGTGCATTCACACTATTAGGAATGTGCCCATGCCAGACACTTCCATAGCTTCCTAAGATGCTTTAATGTCATCCTACATGCTGGACATGATGACTAAGGAAGAGCAGTTGGAGCATCTCCCTTCAGTTCCTTCACAGCTGTCGATGAGGAAATACTTCTGTCTCTCCTCCTCTATTCTGACCAATTCCTGGAAAGCAAAGAAAAGGATGAGTTTATGTCATGGAGGACTCTATATTTACCTGAAAGGATGACAGAAGCAGCTTACTGGAGGATGCATAATCTGGGAAAAGTTAAAAGAATTGACACATTCAGATTTCGTGCCACTCTCATCTTTTGTGCCACAGTGTTGTTATTGTCATAGCCTGCAATATAACACTGCACAGGGGTTTGGATACTCAGTCTCATTATTTGAACTTAGCTCTGTACCATCACCACTGTGAGCATGAATACTCCATAGTATCAGAGTATAGGTACCATGATTCCTTTCTCTCATTTATCTTGATATCAGAGGCAGAAGTATGTGCCTGTAACGTTACAATATTTCTTTCAAAATTGATTTCATAACTACCAGATTTCTATCAGTGTTGTAGATTTCTGCATGCTACAAAGGTTTTTCTTCCACCAAAACCAATCACTGATTGTCCTGAAATCGAAATTATTGAGCAACTGTCAGTGTCAATATTGGCCATAATTTTGATCTTGACAGGTTTTTTTGGACACCTTGTGTTAAAGTATAGTCTTCCTTCCTTATTGTTGAAATGGCACCACATCTATTTTAATGTCCTGGCCGTAAAAACGTAACCTGTTAGTGTTGACTTGCATGACTACAGTATGGGAGAGCCTATGAGAAGCTAGAGTTGTTTCCGCCTTGGTAGCATTGTAGAAACAATTCACTAACTGAAAACAGTAGATCATCTGGGTCTACTTCATTGCTTGTTGCATCCCCCATAAAATAATGTTGTCAGCACCAAAGTTAAGCATGTGTTGAAATATTCTTGAGCTAGATGAGACTTAAGCCCAACACTCTCAAGCTTTCACATTGGCTAGGGCCAAATTGTCCACTGTTCCACTAAGAACAAATCAATCCAACTGTGTAACGCAAGTTCTTGAGTGCAAATATGCTCATTTTGCTATTAGTGCTGGGCAGATTATTTAACCTGTGGTTAAAATTCTAATCCAGAGTCCCACTTAAGGGACTTTACAGTCCATCCCTTCCTATTTCCTCTGTCTAAAGGTCATGTGCTTGATTGCATTTAAAAAAATATGAGGGTTGTGACTCTTCTCATCCAGACTATACTTTGTGTATTCCACAGTAATAAAATGTTCTTGTGCCTAGATGCAGGCTAGAATAATGGAAGTGAACAAAAATCTCGATTTATAGTAGTTTAGACACCAGTATGAGTGATTAAAGGGTGAATCAGAGCATCAGCTGCCTCCACTTAAAAATTGATTAATACTTGCATCTTGGAGATTTAAACCGCTGTAGAAATACTTCTATGAACACATGTTGAGGCCTCATTATCAATGGAAATCATCATCAACCATAGATCTGGATCGTGATCCGTTGTAATCATAAGGAAATGGGTTCTGTGCCTGCACAGACCTCACATTTGTGAATTTGAGCATGGCTATTCCTTATCCCCCTATTTCACCCAGAGAGCATACTGATTAGGGCTGGCATCTAGAACAGCAAGAAAGGGAAATTGGGTTCTTATCTGCAAGTGTTTTTTCTCCTCTTGCTCCAGGTGCTAGTCCTCCCCACCCTAGAGGAACAGTAGATGTTCTGTTAGGATCAAGTTTGATTTGGGTCATTTAAAAAAAGTTAAATAGTATGTTCAGTAATAAGTAAAAGCAGCAGGTTCAATATGTGTTAGACTTCCTCTGGCACACTGTAATCTCTCTTTTGGTTCTTATAAGAAATGAAGTTCTTCTTCGTGGTCTCTGTGGTTCACACCAGTGGTACTCACTGGTGTCAGAACCTCAGCCTAAGAAATCCAAGGTGTTGCTTCTGAGTGGACAGACTTTTCTAAAGATACCAAAGAAACTGAAGAAGCCTGCAACATCGTCCATTCACCGAACAGGGCTTTCAGGTGTCTTGGAGTCATCTAAGCTAATTATCTAGCCTCTAGACCCAGTCTGTTTATCAACTGCCACTCACAACACTAAAAGAGAACTGGAGGTTCCTATTTATGTCCCATGGATTCAAACCACCATTGCTGTACATACAATACCATAGATCTCCAGTCAAGACATCTCTTAGTCTTCCAGGCCTCTGTGGAGCTCAAGATCTCAGCATTGTGCCAGCGCTCTCCCTATGTGGAGTCCACCAGGGATTGAGCCAATTGATATATAGCCAAACAATATGAGTTTCTAGCTACAGATTATTATTACAAAAACTCTGACTGGTGCCATTGGCACTAGAGACCAGTGATCTATGTGGAATATGAATGGGATGAGCACTACACAAGCTACTCTAGGTCAAGATCTCCAATCCCTCAATAGCAAGTATTGCGTTATTGCTCTTGATGTTCCAGCTCCAGGCACTAGAACTCTTGTTTGCCTTCTAGATCCTGCCATCGACCCCAAACTCAGTCCATGTCTAGTTCTAGAGTACACTCTTGCTCAACCTCTTAGCGTAGAAGACCTGCAGGTCCTACTTGGTAAATGGATGATGTTGTAGGCTGTTTTGGTGTCTTTGGTATCTTTCACAAAGTCTGTGTGGCCTGAAGCCGGATGGTGTTCATAGGTATGAAACTACAGATGATCACTAGAAGAACCAAAGTTACAGGTAAGCAACCTGACTTCCTGCTTTTTATAATGCTAATTGCTTTGGAAGATCTCAGTTGGAGGCTGAAAGGGGTATATGTGTGTAGATTCCTTGCCTAGCCTCTAAAAACTTGGGGAGCACACTACAATGGATTGGCATCTGGAGTAACAGTGGAGAGGCATTCAGAGGTAACAACCCAGTCCTTTATCTTAATATTCCTTTTTAAAAAAAAAATCTACTCACGTAGGTTTGTGTGTAAGAGTGTCTTCTGAATAATAATTGGTAACATAGCTACTTCTGTGAAGTGAGTCAACTTAATTGTCACTATAAATGTTTGGAGCCCACTCTTGAGTTGTGTATTTTCCAAAATAGCAGTATTAGGAAGTGTGAATTAAACTAGTATTTAATAACTTATTGGCACAGCCCTAGCTTTAACATTTCCAAATCTCCCATGATCTTGCTGTCTTTTTCCATGCATGTTAACATTTTAAGACTCTGTTCTGATGGTCTAACTCATTTATATCTCGTTCTGTACTAGATTGTGTGCGCGCGTGTGCTTGCGTGTGTACGTGTGTGTTTTTAATAACATTTTAGTTTTTGTAGAGAATATTGCATTGTACTTGAAGAAGTGATTTGGACTTCTTTTAAAACATTGTTACATTGAGCAGTGAAATCTAATACATAGATAAAATGTATACTAAGCACATACTTTTTCTACAGACATGGATGATGCTCAAATCCTCCCACGTCCATCTCGTGTCAGACATTTTTCTCAGAGTGAAGAAACTCCCAGTGAAGTTTTTGATGCACTGAATGAGGAGCAGCCACTACCACGGAGCAGCAGCACATCTGATATCCTGGAACCATTCTCAGTTGAACGAGTCAAAGGTGCAGTTCCTGTCATTGACGGTTCATCCCATCATGCTCCAAGCTTACAGAGTTCCACTGAGGCCTCTTCAATATGTAGATCCACTGAAAGTCATGTTACTGATACAAATAGCAGAGAGTCCTCTCTGGAAGTTGGGGATAGTATTTATGACCATCTCTGTCATTTGATAGGGCCAGTAGAACTTGCAGATACAGCCTTTGAACAAAATCAGTATGTTGACCTTGAAGGTGAAGATGATCTTCTTTCCTCTCTGAGAGAATATCTTAAAGAAAAAGAAGAACTTTGCTGTAGCATTGAGATAGATAAACATGAGCCTTCTCCTCATGAAGTTGATACGGGAATAAGTAGGAGTAATAAATTGCCATTGGATGAAGTAGAGTATACAGACCAGACTGTTATATGTGCAAATAGTACCACTGTTACAGAAAGTGCCGATAATGCAAAGCTGCAGTTGGAGCAAAACCAAAGTGGCTTTATAAGTAATATTGCACCTACACAAATAGACAATTCTACAAGAAGCCAAGCTGATAAAGCTAAACAGTTAAATATCGATAAACACAGCCAAAACCTGCCTGATCATGGGTCGAGTAGTCCTAGTGACAAGGAAAGAAAGAGATACTTGTACAGACAAATTGCCACTGATGTAGATGTATCTATGGAAACAATGTTAGCTGAAAGGCAAAGAAGTGCCCTTTTCAACGAAAAAATAACCAACACAAGTGTTATGCATGCAAAGAAAATGCCACCTAAAACCTTAGTTAACCCTGAAATGCTTCACATTACAGGCATGAGCAAAGTGTCACCAACTAAGAGAAGCATATCTGAAACCGTAACCCATAAGGCTAAAATAATGAAAATAGCAGCTAAAAAACGAAACAGTGTCCATGTTACCTTTAGGCCATCTACTGAATCAGTTCAGTTTTACAATCCTCTAGAAAACAAAGAGGCCCCATGGAAAGCAAGACTTCGTAAACTCAGTGGTTTCAGTAGCGGAAGCAGTAGCAGCAGCAACACAAGCACCAGCTCATCCACTGTGGCTATGCTGGTCAAACCCGGAATATATAGGCCTCTAGATGCAGTCAGTACATCTGCTAATATTAAACAGATTAAAGAATCAGCAGAAATTCCAGCACTCACGTTGCAGAAGGAAAGTATTGGAGTAAATCAAATGTCTAATCGTAGCCCACCTAAGCCATCGAGTCAGGAGTCGGGACAACAGCAGGGCTCCCTGGGTGGTGTTTATAAATCTGTTGTACATGCTCTTTCGAAGCCGAAGGCAAATGTTTCCCCACAGAGGCAGAGCAGAGTGCCAGCAGAGGCTCCACTGAGGGATCTGTGCAGTCATGTAATGGGCTATTTTGGAAAGAAAGCTGCAGGTGAGCACTAACAGTGTGCAGAGCACAAAAGGAGAAAGGCAGCACCAGTTTGGCTTAATGCACCTGAAGCAAGCTCTTATAAAGCAATCAAAAGGCTTTGGGATGATCAGTGCTTTTCCTGTTTGGTTTTGCATGCGCATATGGCCAGCTGAATTTCCCCCAAGCATAAGTTACATTTATAAACTTTGAATTACTAATTATTATCCTTTTAAAAAAACGTTTGCTGAACCACTTTGCTGCTGAACACTTAAGATAGGGAAGAGGAAGTGACGATAAATGGAGGGATTCTGTCTGTACCATACCTTTCCTGGCAAGCCTTGAAATCCAATCTTTTGTATATAATTGGCCTACATATGCTTTTCAGTAGGAAAGGTCTTTGTGATATATCTAGTTTATCTTTAGAGTTATTGGTGATTACAGTTGAACCAATTGTAGGTTCAATTGGTTTTCTTCCTCCTCCTCAATTGAAAATTGAAGCAGATGTCAAATTTTCACGTTTGGAATACTTTATCATAACAATCCACTGTGGATTTATCCATTTTTGTTTGAGCTATTTCAGAACATGCTGTATTGCTTTCTGTGTGCATTCATTGGAATGGATGCACTGTTTTCCTAGCAACATCTATCACTGCTTTTGTTTTCCTGGGATCATGGAAGTGCATAAAGGTACCATGATAGTTCTCCTTGAGCTCTGTGAGGCCTCTATGTGCTAATCAAAATGGGCAAGACTGACTGTCACTCTTATATCACCACCTTATATCACATACTTCACATATTAAGTAACCTTAAAGAAAACTAAATTAACTTTCAGCAGTGAGGTAGGTTTTTTTGCTCCCCCCCCCATTGTTTGCAAGCATGATTAACAGAATGTTCTGTAATGCATCCTGCATTGAGATGTTAATGCCATCTGAGGGCAGTCTTTGTATGCATAAGCATATCACAACAGACTGGGCTGTAGTACTATAGATTATTTTGGATTTATTTATTGCAATATTCTCTTTATTGGTTTCTTATAGAAAATGTGCAGTCTGGATTCTAGGAGTATTTGGATCACAAAATTTTGATTTAATGCCTTGATCTTTTCAAGATTTTGTCGCACCCAAATTAACAACATGGTTGCTTTGCAGTCTCTTGAGAGGACAATTCTTTGTTATGGACAAATATGAACTAAAAAAAATTGAAACCTTCAGTGTTAAAATACTAAAATATAACAGAATTCACAGTATGATTTAAAACAGTGTAATTCTGTATAATATTGATAATGAAGCATTGACCATTTTAAAAAGTTTTTATTCATTTTTGTACCATTTCATTTGTTCATTGCATTCCATTTTATTTAGGTGTACTCTGTGTATACAGTACTGCATTGAAGCATACAAATCATTGGTACTATCTACCTCATTAGCACACACTGGTGAAATTAAGTGGGGAGTACTATGTTTGGTGATATAGAAGAATGAAGAATGAATGCTTAAAGCAAGCATTAACAGCTTTAAGTAGTGCTTATCTGTAAGCTTTCTTGCTCTTTTCAAGGTCACACTGGAAATTGACTAACATTTGCTCAGTGGTGATTGGTGGGATAGGGCGGATTGCAGGGAAAGAGGTAGATTTACTAATTCCTAAAACTAAATCCTTTTTAAAAGAACTTATTTAACTGCATGTTTAGCAAGTAATTTTTCTGTTGCCTAGTTTATTTAGTACTTTGTGTTGAAAGTATTCTTTGCTATATTCAGTCATTCATTTGCTTTCAGCCAATAGAGACGATATCAGCCAAAAGCAGAACCCTCTTGGTAATGATAATGGCAGTAGTAATACAAATATTCCTGACCTAATGGATGAGTTTATAGCTGAAAGACTGCGCAGCGGTAGTGCTTTGGTAAGCTTTTATGTTTTGTTTTATCATAAAATATCATATATAAAATACTAATGTTAATTGAGTTACAGGATTACCATTGCATATTCAAAACAAATTTTGTGGTGCTGTTTCACCTGCCCACATTATCAAAGGTACTGAGGCAAGATAGAAGATGGGAGAACTTGTTACAACTTTCGATCCCAGAATTCAGACCTACAGGTGAAACTCGGAAAATTAGAATATCGTGCAAAAGTCCATTAATTTCAGTAATGCAAATTAAAAGGTGAAACTGATATATGAGACAGACGCATTACATGCAAAGCGAGATAAGTCAAGCCTTAATTTGTTATAATTGTGATGATCATGGCGTACAGCTCATGAAAACCCCAAATCCACAATCCCAGAAAATTAGAATATTGTGAAAAGGTTCAACAGTCTAGGCTCCAGGTGTCCCACTCCAATCAGCTAATCAATCCATAACACCTGCAAAGGGTTCCTGAGCCTTTAAATGGTCTCTCAGTCTGGTTCATTAGGAATCCCAATCATGGGAAAGACTGCTGACTTGACAGTTGTGCAGAAAACCATCATTGACACCCTCCATAAGGAGGGAAAGCCTCAAAAGGTAATTGCAAAAGAAGTTGGATGTTCCCAAAGTGCTGTATCAAAGCACATTAATAGAAAGTTATGTGGAAGGGAAAAGTGTGGCAGAAAAAAGTGCACAAGCAGCAGGGATGACCGCAGCCTTGAGAGGACTGTCAGGAAAAGGCCATTCAAAAGTGTTGGGGACTTTCACAAGGAGTGGACTGAGGCTGGAGTTAGTGCATCAAGAGCCACCACACACAGACGGATCCTGGACATGGGCTTCAAATGTCGTATTCCTCTTGTCAAGCCGCTCCTGAACAACAAACAACGTCAGAAGCGTCTTACCTGGGCTCAAGAAAAAAAGAACTGGTCTGTTGCTCAGTGGTCCAAAGTCCCCTTTTCTGATGAGAGCAACTTTTGCATCTCATTTGGAAACCCAAGAAGGCTGCTGGATCCAGTAGGATTCCAAAAAGCCTTGGAAGGTTTCAGTGTTGGTGCTGCCAGTGATTCTGTCAGTGCCCTGGTGGGAACCTGGATTAGGAAACTCTCCAGGACAGTATAGCAATAGCAATAGCAATAGCACATACATTTATATACCACTCTATAGCCGGAGCTCTCTAAGCGGTTTACAATGATTTAGCATATTGCCCCCAACATTCTGGGTCCTTAGCATCCCTTCCAACCTTCTTTAAAAGTGGCCCCCTGGTATACGACTACTCTTCTCCACCACCACCACCACCACAGAATGGCATTCACTGCCTATGGGCAGTAATGGGCTGGATGAAGGTCAACAAATTGAAACTGAATCCAAGCAAGACAGAGGTGCTCATTGTGGGAGATCGGAATTTCAGGGATGAGTTAGATCTTCCTGTGCTGAATGGGGTTACACTCCCCCAGAAGGAACAGGTACACAGCTTTGGAGTGCTTTTGGATCCAGGTCTCACCCTGGTATCCCTGGTGGAGGCTATGTCCAGGAGCACTTTCCATTAGCTTCGGCTGATTCGACAGCTGCGTCCATTCCTTGAAGAAAACGATCTCAAAATAGTCGTGCATCAGCTGGTAACCTAAGCTATTGCAGTGCACCCTATGTGGGGCTGCCTTTGTATGTAGTTCAGAAATTTCAGTTCGTTCAAAATGCATCAGCCAGACTGATCTCGGGGGTAATCCGGGGAGACCATATTATGCCTTATTCTCAAATAGTTGTACTGGCTGCCAATACGTTTCCGGGCAAAATACAAAGTACTGGTTATCACCATTTAAAGCCCTGAATGGCTTAGGTCCGAGTTACCTTAGAGAGCGCCTTCTTCTGTATGATCTCCATCGCACATTGAAGTCATCCAGAGGGGTCCATCTCCAGTTACCAAGGGCACGTCTGGTGGCGACTCTGAACCAAGCCTTCTCTGTAACTGCTACTGGCCTGTATAATGCACTCTCAGCAGATATCCGTAATTTGGGCTCATTGTTGGCCTTCAAGAGAGCCCTAAAGACTTACATGTTTGGCCTGGTCTTCCAAGGTTTTTAAATTGTTCTTAAGCATTTTTAACAGCTCTGAATTGTGTTAAAGTTGTTTTAATATTGTTTTAAGCAGTGTGTTTTAAAATGGTGTTTGTTTTTGTTTTTTACTTGCTGTGCACTTCCCAGAGCCTTTGGATGGGGCAGTGTAGAAATGTAATAAAAAAATAAATAACATGCTCTTGGTGGCTTCTAATTCAGAATGGCCAAAGCAACTTCTTAAAAATTAGTTGTAATATGAATGGTTATAGGTTCTTTTATTAAATGGTTGGGCTAAGGAATTGTTGTTAAAGGATATTTCAGTATAGGAAATAACTTCAAATGAAATGGTTGCATTTGCTATTACAGTTCATGAATTACAAAGAAAAAGCTGTTTGAAAGAAATTCAGTATTTGTTTTAAAACAGAATTTGACTTAACATTGGCAATTGTTAGATCCTTTTGTTCTATTGCCTGTGGGCCATGTCTCTGAAATATAAATAAATATAAATGTTAAAGACTTTTCTGACTGTAAACATCTTCAACTAGAATGTGACAAGAAGAGGGAGCAGTCCAGGAAGTTTAGAAGTTCCAAAAGACCTTCCTGACATACTGAACAAGCAGAATCAAATGCGCCCTGTGGATGATCCGGGTGTGCCTTCTGAGTGGACGTCTCCTGCCAGTGCAGGCAGCAGTGACCTTGTCAGTTCTGACAGCCATTCTGACTCCTTCAGTGCATTCCAGTATGATGGCCACAAATTTGAAAGCAAGTATTCCCTCACTCACTTTGCTCTCTTTAGAGTCATAATATCTATTACACGGGCTCGTATTTTGTTTTGTTTTTAAATAAACCACTTTATACAGTAAATTTCACTGAAAAAAATGTAATGTGAATGACTGCCATTAGTAAATTGTTTAAAGAAGTAATCTGTAGTGAAAGTCACAAGGAATGTCTTTTGCTCATGCCCCATTGGATTGGCACATAACATCAGGAACTGAGATTTCTTTGGGAGATGTGTGCAGTGGCTACAAATATTATTATTATTAATAATAATTACATTTATATCCTGTTCTTCCTCCAAGGAGCCCAGAGCGGTGTACTACATACTTAAGTTTCTCTTTCACAACAACCCTGTGAAGTAACCCCTGCTAACTTGGCAAAGAGGCACCTTTTACCGTGGTGATTCTCTTTATTTAGCAGGGGGAGAGTAACTGGCCCTATCCACCCCCAGCACAGTACCTCCAGTGACTGTTGCTGGTGTCTATTTTATGTTTCTTTTTAGATTGTGAGCCCTTCAGGGACAGGGTTCCATCTTATTTGTTTGTTATTTCTCCGTGTAAACGGCCCTGAGCCATTTTTGGAAGGGCAGTATAGAAATCGAATGAATAAATAAATAAATAAATAAATAGGTTAGGCTGAGAGAGAAGTGACTGGCCCAGAGTCACCTAGCTAGTTTCATGGGCTGAATGGGGATTTGAACTCGGGTCTCCCCGGTCCTAGTCCAGCACTCTAACCACTATACCAGGGTTTCTCAAACTTGGGTGCTCAGATGTTTTTGGACTTCAACTCCCATAATCCCCAACCAAAGGCCACTGGGGCTGGGAATTATTGGAGTTGAAGTCCAAAAACATCTGAGCACCCAAGTTTGAGAAACCCTGCACTATACCATGCTGGCTCTCAAATATGAATTTGACATCTAAGAACAGTCCTGTTGGATCAGGCCAAAGGCCTGTCTAGTCCAGTATCCTGTTTTAAGATGCTTTTCTAAACGCTTTGTACTTTAGAGAACACACACTATTTATGTACTACTAGTATCTGTTTTGTAAATAAGATTAGAAAATAATGCTTTAAAGCAGGGTCTGCCTATGCCTTGCATTGAATAATGTACCCCAGGGCTGTCAAAACTACTGGCCTGCAGGCTGTATGCGACTCCCAGAGCTTGGCAGTCCAGCCCCTGACAGGCTGCTATCACTGTGTTTCACTGCCCGCCGCTGCCTCACTTCTCCTTTCCACGGTGACGGCACTCCTAACCCCTGCCATGACACTTTTTACTAGGGGTGTGCACAGACTGTGGTCCGAATTTGGCAGTGTGGCTATATCACACCTGGTTTCCCCACATGTGCAGAGGCCACTTGCATGGTCAGCATGGTATTGCTGACCACAGGGTGAATTTGGACCGGACTTCGAACCATGGTCCATGCACACCCCTACTCTCTGTTTTTATTGTTTTATTGTGAACTGCCCAGGGACTTGCATTTTAGGTGGTATATAACCGTTTGAATGAATGAATGAATGAATGAATGAATGAATACTCATTACCTCCTTCCCTTGCCTCACTTCTCCTTCCTACCATTGGAAGGTGGTGGCAGTCCAGGGCCTCGGTCACTGCTGCTAAGAAGGAGAAGCAGAGGCTTGCTTAGGGCTCTTCGCTAGGGCTGGCTGAGGCAGGCTTCAGGCAGTGAGGAGGGTGAGCTTGGCAGCACAGAATTATTATTATTTTAATCAGTCTTCCCCTGAGCATATTCTGGTGTGTAAAGAAGACAGAGGGAGGAAGAGAGGAAGTGAGAGGGTGAAGGAGGAAGACAGAAGGCATGAGGCAGGTGCAGCCCCTGGAGATGCATTGAGCTAAAATCTGGCCACCATGTTTCTTTGAATTTTGTATCCCTGGTGTACCCTGTCTGTCCCCAGCTCCAAAGTATTCAGCTGCTTGAGATAAGCTATGGCCCGAATGTTCCTTTGACCCACATTTCTTTCTTTGGTTGTAGGGTTAGGTTTCTTCAGATAGACTATTGTCATAACAGCTTCAAACTGACTTTAGTTTCAGAAGTCTGCTTGTTCAGCATTCTCACTCGGTAGTTGGTACTGCCATTTCATCTCCCAGCAGGTGGTCAGGCAATATGTTACAGGAAGGAATCATATCCTATATGTAGAGTCCAGGGTCCCAAAGGTCCCTTTAAATCTACTTTCTAATAAGGGGACAATGTGATAGAAAATTGGATGTTGGTTTTTTTAGTGGGACAGTTTGAGATATGAACTTCTCTGGACAAGAAGGAGAAAAGAGTGGTGGTAAAAAGAAGAGTGTGTGTGTGTGTGTGTGTGTGTGTGTGTGTGTGTGTGTGTGTGTGTGTGTTCCCTGATTGTGGTGATAGGAGAAATGTTGAACAACACCCCCCCCCCCGGTTGAAGAGCTTACAAATTCAGTATTTGTGCATGCTTAGGACTTGCTGGATTTCTGAAGGTGTGCCATCTTTTCATTTGGCTCTTAGGAGAAGACAGCAAAAATGTATCACTTTGGTCAAAAAGCCAGGCCAGCAAACTTGCTGTTCCAGCAGGATGGACCTCTCCCAGTTTTTGATTCTGTCCTCTGACAAACAGCAGGGAGTGTTTGTAGCTCTGAAGCTTTGACTTGGGAGCGCAACCAGCCTTTTTTGTCAGTAGCAGATGAACACACATTTTTTCTTGATTGCTTGCTTTATTTATTAATTAAATAATTTATATCCAGCCTTTCCATTGCAGATCCTCATAGCACCTTACAACAGAAAAATGTAAAAGCAACAGCTGACATGATGCACAGTTCTAATGTCTCCGTTCGAACTTGTTACAATGCTGCTGCAGACCTTGGAAGCAGTGGTGCCTCTGTAGAAAACCAGCGTAGTGCTACCAGCATTACCACAGTTGTCCCCATTTGCAACCATGGGAATAAATACAGTGATGCTGCTAGCACTAGCACTAGCTCTCTACAGCCACGCCACGGATTCCAGATCTGCAGCAGAAGCGCCAAAAATTCTAATGGAGACATTAGAACAATGCATCATGTTGGCCAATGAATTTTAAAATACCAAACAATATATTAAAAAAACAACATGTGTACAGTAGCAGTTAATAAAATTAGATCAGGTCAAAAGCTTTCTTACTGTGCCATGTTTTAGTTACTCATCAAAAGACAAGCAGCAAGGAATTTGACAGTCTATTTACTGCAGTCATTGGCCCGGTCTTGTGTCATTTCTCCTCCCCTGCCCGAGCCTCAGGTCTGGACTTTTTTTCTCTCCACCACCCCTACTGCTCTTTTGTCAAACAAAAGTGGTAGCGCTCCTGACATTCCAAGCCCCAGTGTTGTGGGGAAGGATCATAGGGACGGCATTATTGTTGCCAGCTGGCCTCCAGTGTCACTTGCCAAGATGGCTTCCCCACACTTGTTTGGTCCTAGGTCCAGGAAAGGGAACAGCAAAGTCTTCAACATATCTTCCCCTTAGCCAACACATAAGGGAGGAGGGGGGACCTCTTGGTTTTTTTTCCCTTCCTCCAAATGCAGATTGCCTAGGCTGCTACCCATTCAGCCACAGACCCAGAAAAGTAATAGCAATTCACAGAGTTTTTCCCTTAGTTAAATGGGAAAAGGAAGGGAGACACAAATGTAGAGGATGAAGGAGAGGAAAAACATTAAGTATATTATAGCATATACAGAATCTTATAGTATACTCAAGGGGTACATATTGATCCCCAGGTAAACAACCTGCTTATCAGGTCCCCATCAGAGATGTCAGGGATGTACCTTATGGTGTCCTGCCCACAGCATCACATATTCATTGTCCATCAGAGCTCCTTGCATCTAGTACAGCAGATCCCACATCTCAAAATACTCTGAAAGAGTTGCAGAAAAGATCTTCCTATCCCAGTCAGGAAGGCAAGCTCATAACTACAAAACAAGAGCTCTTGGCATGCTAGTTGGTGAACCTGATTATGCCTGGCATAGCTATAGAGGGCAATAATAGAGTACACCAAGTTGATTCCTTGGGTAAGGCTTCAGTCCAGCCCTATCTGGTACCTTCTTCCACTACAATGTCAGCTCTCCCTTAGACAGTCTCTGCAAATTAAGATACTTTGGGAGTGAGGTTCTCCTTTCAATGGCAGAGAAACATCTATCTATCTTCTATTCTATCTTCAGTCAGGATCTGTTTCGGACATGTGTGAATCCAAACTGACAAATAAAACCCTCCATCAGTTGCTACAGTGGCACCAGATACAACAGTCTAAAAGAATAGACCACCTTATTCTATCCTGGATGGAGGACAAACTCTCTTTACAGAGTTCCTCGAATACTTAGTAGGTTTCCTGAGTCAGCAGTTATGGATCAGGGAGAGTGGGTACTGCGTCTGTTTCTTGAGAGAGACAACTTCAAAACAGTGGTACATCTGCTGGTAACCTCCAGACTGGATTACTGCAATGTGCTCTATTTGGGGCTGCCCTTGTACATAGTCCGGAAACTACAGTTGGTCCAGAATGCGGCAGCCAGGCTGGTCTCTGGGTCATCTAGGAAAGACCATATTACTCCCGTATTGAAGGAGTTACACTGGCTGCCGATATGTTTCTGGGCAAAATACAAGGTGTTGGTTATAACCTATAAAGCCCTAAACAGCTTGGGAGTTGGGTATTTAAGAGAACGTCTTCTTCGTTATGAACCCCACCGCCCATTGAGATCATCAGGCGAGGTCCGTCTGCATTTGTCTGGTGGCTACTCAGGGACAGGCCTTTTCTGTTGCTGCCCCAAGGCTTTGGAATGCGCTCCCTAGTGAAATAAGAGCCTCCCCCATCTCTGACAACTTTTAAAAAGTCTTTAAAGACACATCTGTTCACCCAGGTTTTTAACTCAGATTGTTTTAAAATTTTAAATTGTGTTTTAAATTTCTTACTTTTAAATTTTTTGTGTTTGTTTTTAATTAATGTTTTAATTTTTAATCTTGTTGTAAACCGCCCAGAGACGGAAGTTTTGGGCAATATAAAAATATGTTAGCTAAATGGAATACAATAAATAAATCTAGAGATCTTCCAGTAAATTAGGGATGTGCACTGGTTTGGCATGAGGTTCATGCACTGGTTTGGTACTGAATCCATTTGGACAAGACTCGAACTGGTTCAGTGCCGCGGGGAGGGGAGTGGCAAGTGGGATCTTTAAATAAGAGGAGAGCACGTCCTTACCTGCTTGCCACCGCAACATGCAGCTTCCTGCTGCGACACCACTTGTCCCAAGTACCCGCGTGCTGTGCTGGCACATACATGGCATATGCACATGCACGGGCACCATTTGTGTGGTCAGCATGGCAAGCAGACCCCGCGCTCCATATTTAAACAGAAGGAAATCTACTAAGTGCAGCTTCCAATTTCCTTTACTCTCTCTGCACAGATGTGCACCCTGCATTATTTTTGAGATGTACAACATCTATCTAAAATTTCTAAATGTAATTTAGAAAATTAAGATAGATAGGCAAAGGGCTATAAAAAGTCTCAGTCTGTGTTGGTAGTGATAGTTATTCTTTTTTAGAGATGAGACGCACGAGACAATGTGAGGGGCATTTTTCTCCTACCAAAGCAAGACAAAAACCTAGGTTTAGCCTTGCTTTAGGCATGAAATATATTTCTGCTCTAATCAATTTCTGCATCTTCACCTGCTACAAAAATAGATCAGGAAGGACTTTCTGTGAAGGGGGAGCTTTCACTCCAGACTACTTATGCAGCCATTTCTGCCACCTTGTTCTATTCTCTGCCTATCACTGGATGGCAGTGTTTGATTTGCAAGAATCTGCACAGGATGTTGTAGTCCACTTTCTTTAAATGAAATGCAAATGAAAGGGTAGCAAATATGTTCTTCCTAAGTTCTTGAAATTAATAAGGGCTATGTGTTTAATGTGGATATGAGGCAGAGACCATTTAACCTTTTCTTATCTCCCCCCTCTCCCTTTGGCTTTAGATTTCAGTTTTGGCCCTGAAGGTGGCACAGCAGCTTCTACAGAATCAGATGCAGGTTCAGCACCTCAGCAAAGTGCTGAAGAACAGGAAGTCGCTAGTCTAACTACACTGCACATTGATTCTGAGACCAGCAGTCTCAATCAACAACCTATGTCTGCTGAAGCAGCAACTATTACTGGTAAGGTTGAGCAGTACAAAGAAACTCACTGTAGATATTTCTGCCAATCTTTGCTCTCAGTGCTGCTAAGCAAAAGGGTGGAGTCTCTGTGTAGACTTTATATATCTAGATATTGGTTAGCACAGCTTTGTGGTAATTTCTCAACAATGTTAGATTTTGTTTTCACACACAGGTATGGTAAACTGTTTCCACAAAATTGAGCTGATAAATGTGTAGTCTATCATGTCTATAAAACTGAAGAAAGGCATTTATGAGGATTATTTTGCCACTGAATTTTTGTTAAATCCAGAATTGCGGTCTGGAATACTTTTTGGGAAAATGGGTCTTTCACATATAAAGAGAGTCAAGTTATTGGTTGCGACCCAGAATTTTTATTTTATTTTATTGTTAGATTTATATACCACCTTTTATTAAAAATAATCCCAAGGTGGTTCAAAACATAAGAACAGCCGTGCTGAATCAGGCACAAGACCCATCTAGTCCAGCATCCTGTTCCACACAGAGGCCAACCAGATGCTAGGGATGTGCAGACTGGTCCGGCGTTCCAGTCTGGGGGTTCGGGGTCGAACCGACCCACCCCCCGCCCCCGTTCCATCAGACCAGAACCGAACCACCGGGTCTGGTCCGGCCGGTCCACAAATTTTTTGGTTTTTGTTTTACATTAAATTACATTTTAATTACCTTTAGTCCCTTCGGGGGGCTTGCTGAAGCCACGGGGGACGGGGTGTTCCGCTCAGGCTCCCTTTCCCCCCGCCGGCCTTCTTTATCACTGCCGCAGCTGGGTAAAACTGAACATTTTCGGCCCTTTGGGGCTTCCGTACGAGTGCGCAGCCACCATTTTGGCGGCCACTGCGCATGCGCCAATGCCCTCTGCGAGGCCACAGCCAGGCTCGTATGGAGGCCGAAAGGGCCAAAAATGTTCAGTTTTTACCCAGCCGCTGCAGGCCGCAGCGGTGATGAAGAAGGCCAGCCGGGGGAGAGGGAACCCACGCGGATCCCCCCCCCCACAGCTTCAGCAAGCCCCCCAAAGGGGCTAAAGGTAATTAAAATATAATTTAATTTTTTAAAAAAACAAAAGACCGGTCCGGGATCGGACCGGGGTGGGGGTTCGATGGGGGGCCGGACCGAACTGGCCCGGTTCCATTCGAGGCCACTCCGGCCTCGAACTGAACCGGGCCAGATGGTTCCATGCACACCCCTACCAGATGCCTCTGGGGAGCCCACAGGCAAGAGGTATGTGCATGTCCTCTCTCCTGCTGTTGCTCCCCTGCAACTGGTATTCAGAGGCATCGTGCCTCTGAGGCTGGAGATGGCCCACAGCCACCAGACTAGTAGTATTGTTAGACATATGTATTAAACAATTAAAACAGTACAAATATTAACCCAGAAGCCTGTGCATGGTCTGCCTACATAAATGCTAGCTCTTTTTTTGGTTCAGCAGCCTCTCCAGATCAAACCATCAAGCAACATTTTAGATTCCCCTAACCAAACCAAGATCAGTTATGACTGGGGTTCCCAGCAGCAGGTATTAGTACCCTAAGGGGTACTTGAAAGGTTCTCAGGGGGTACTCAGAACCCTTCTGTTTCCCCACACAGCAATTGCACAATTCCCCCCACACGCCATCTGAGGATTGCCGACTTGAAACTAATGCATCCTCAGCAATGTGTCCTCTATAGAAGGGGAGAAAGGAGGGTGAGGATCCTCCTTCTCTCCTCTGATTGGCTGACATGGCATACCGCTCCCATGGGCCAACAGGCTGTAGAAAAGTAACATAGTTTACCTGTCATATTAATTTCAGTGGGCGTAGCCACCTTAAGTGGCACAGCGGGGAAATGCTTGATTAACAAGCAGAAGGTTGCCATGTTCAAATCCCTGCTGCTACTATATTGGGCAGCAGCAATATAGGAAGATGCTGAAAGGCATCATCTCATACTGCACGGGAGGAGGCACTGGTAACCCCCTCCTGTATTCTACCAAAGAAAACCACAGGGCTCTGTGGGCACCAGGAGTCGAAATCGACTTGACGGCATACTTTACCTTTACCTTTACCCATGAGTAACTTAGTCTGGATGTAAGCCACTGACTGGAGTAACTGTAATACTTAAGTGTGCGTGCACACGCACGCATGCATGCACATGTGTTCGTATATACACACACAAGCTACCAGAGCTGAAGGTTTGTGACAGAAGGGGTACACATAACTCATGAAACCCCTGAGTTAATGGTATTTTAACTAGCTAATCTTGGTCTGTTTTTAGCCACGATTGGAAGCAGAGTCTTCCTGCTTGTGCACAAGTAGCATGGAACATGCCCTTGCGAGGCTTGAAACCAAGGTTTAACTGTGGTTCCACATGACATCTGAACGCATGAATGATGTGACAAATTGCTTCCTTTTTTGTGTCCTACTTAATTAGATGACTCTGAGTTCTAGTATTTGAGACTACTCTCTACTCGCTACCCATTCTCCACATCATTTATAGCTCTAGAAGTCTCAAGACTTCTTGCTTGCTTCTACTGTGAAAACTATCAATATATTCCTCCCTTTATCTTGCTTGTATTTTACCAGTTACCAATCTGTAAGAAGATCTGTCACTTATCCCATGTCTGCTACAGTTCCTTAAAAGCATTTGATGAGGGATTGGTGATGCTGTTTTAAATTTGGACTTTGAAATGAATAGAGATTATTGTTATTACAGTTGACATGAATGGCTAAGAACACACATGCTAAAAACACCTTTGGAAGTAATTTCCTAAAGAATTGCTTTTTTAAATATATGCATTTAAAATAAATAAATAAATAAAGTTATGCATTTCTCAATACCAGCAGCTTAAGCTTTTCTAGATCAGTGTACAGAATCCCGTCTCAGGGGCGTAACTATGATAGGGCAAGGGGAGACAGTTGTCTGGGGTCCCACTGCCTGTTGCTCCCCCCCCCCCGAGGCAAGTCACATGACTGACTCCCCCAGCCACGCACCTGCCCGGGCTTCCTTCAGTTGTATTCATCCACCGAAACTGATGTGAGTGTTAAGACCTGGAGCTACCAGAACAGCATGACTTTCTCTAATACCATGAAATGACTTGCATTGTCCACAATTTACAAAACCTTTAAAAAAATAATTTAGGATGATGTTCTGTGACACATAGGTGTATATATATTACTATGCTTTTTGTTACCACTATTCAGCCTCACTTAAGATTTCTTTACTTCATGAGCTGAGCTTTAGTGAGAGGGGGCCCATTTTTAAATCTTGTCTCTGGGCCCATTCCAACCTTGCTACGCCCCTGTCCCGTCTTAAGGTATTTTAACAATTATTTTCCTTTTACTGGGCACTCAGCATTCACATTAATACTACTTGCTAATCAGAATGAAGATTGAGTAAACAAAATGTTTTATTCTGACAGTTAAAGTGTCATTTGCAGGTTCTGAAAGTGTTTCACCAATCCAATCTGCTGTCGGATCACGGTCCCAGACTCCATCACCTGCCACTCTGAGTGCAGATCACAATGAACAGAGAGATCTGCAGCTGGATGAGAAGCTTCACCACTCTGTTTTACAGACACCGGATGACCTAGGCAATATCTTAGACAACAAACTTAAAATTATCTTTACTTTTGTTTTCTATGCAAAGCTCATTATTCAGCTAATTATTCTCAGTATTTGATAGTTTCAGAGAGGATTCTCTTGCATTCTGCATGCCGCTTCTTAAAGTTGTGTGGTATTACCAATGCTTTTAAATTGCCTTAGAGCCAGCAGTGGCTCATCCTAATAAGCTAGAGGAGTTCCAAACAGGGCACAACTGCCACTCCCCAGCAGCTCCAGTGGCACCTCTCTCTCCAGCCCCACCCAGGGAGAGAGGGGAGAGCTGGTATTGTGGTAGCAAGCATGACTTGTCCCCTTAGCTAAGCAGGGTCTGCCCTGCTTGCATATGAATGGGAGACTAGAAGTCTGAGCACTATAAGATATTCCCCTTGGAATGGAGCTGCTCTGGGAAGAGCAGAAGGTTCCAAGTTCCCTCCCTGGCATCTCCAGGATAGGGCTGAGAGAGACTCCTGCCTGCAACCTTGGAGAAGCCGCTGCCAGTCTGTGTAGATAATACTGAGCTAGATGGACCTATGGGGTGACTCAGTATATGGCAGCTTCCCATGTTCCTAGGTTCCAGGTGCTAATGGTAGCCTCACTTCAAGCAGACTTGCCATTCATCAGGTAGAGCTGTGTGGGCTGGTTAATAATTGACCAGCCTGCACAACTCTACCTGACAAGTGACCAGCTTGCAAGCAATGCAGGCCTCATTAACTACGGGGCGGGATGGGAGAGACACAACTGGAGCTGCTGGGAACCAGAAGCAGCTGTGCCTCATTAGGATGAGCTGTTGCTGCTTAGAGCTGTGGTGGTTTCTGCAAGAAAGGGCTTCTTGCATTGGCCCTGAGTACAGCTTCTTGACTAATTGTGTATTAGGCCTGTGCCAAGCTTCAGCCAGAGCCAAACATTCCTCACAGCTCCCCTGGCACCATCTAGAGGTGACCATACCTGCCATGCTACACTTGCCCTGGCGCTGGTGGGGTTCCTTCAAAGGAAACAAAGCCTTCTCAAGCCCTGGTGCCATCTTGGATAGTGCCCATAAAGCACTGTGAAGTGTAGTCCTTCCCTGTGCTTTCCCCATAAAGCTCTGTGGGGAAGGCATTGGAAGCGACTACATTTCTCAACAGACTGTACACAGCTGCTATGCTGGGAAAGCACAGCACTCACTGAGGTCAGCACTGTGGGAATGGTTCTTGTACTGAAAGTGTTTTGCCCAAATGGCCCCTGCTTGAAAAATAGTGAAGATCATGCTTTAGAAAAGTATCTCTTTTCAAGCACAAGTATGATTGAACAAAAGAAATATTGAAACTGGCACAAGGCCCATACCAGAAATCTGGCACAGTACAGGGAGCAGGATCACACACTGTGCCTAGCCTGCCAGCCCCAACCTGACCACCATGTGTTTCATGTGATATAGAGAGAGTGCATATATGCATGCATCCAGAAATGTACAGTCCTTGCCCTTAAAATCAGTGGGTAAAGATTGCATATATTAAGTATACTGATGTAGGACTGTATGACCCATTTCTGATGTAACACTGAGCCATTTTGGAAGGGCGGTATAAAAATCGAATAAATAAATAATTAATAACACTAAACTGTGAGTTAGCACTATGTGAATGACCTAGGGCTCATGCCCTCCCCTCCTTCTCTTGAAAGAGAGAATGAAAGTTTCTGCTTTCCTTTTAAGAACAAACCTCAATTCTGTGTTAGGTGCAGGCTTGGGAACTGCAGTTTGTTAAAATAATTAGAGTTAGAACAAGCAAGGCTATCAAAGTATGATCAAACTGTATTTTGGTATCCACTTTGGTAGAGTTGGTTTTAAACTCTAGTTAAAAGAAAAAAGAAAAAGGCCCAGCATTTGTACCTAATACGAAACTGCAGTTCTTAAAGTGAAAACAAAAGCCTTTACTCTTCTCTCACTTAGAAGAGAGGAAGGGAGAGTTTGTGAGACTGTGGCTTTCTTGGGCTTGTTGACCTAGGCCCAGTTCAAGCCATGATTTAATGCTCTCTGTGCACTCACTCTTTTGCCATTATGATAAAAGTGGATAAGCCAGGCATGGGTCCATGAATGAGTATAATCTCATTGTGCAACTGTACATTAAATTTTACTCAAGTTACCACATGTGTGACTAGACCCGTAGTATTTCTATAAACATGCTGGCCATGATTATACATTTTTCAACTTCTGTCATGCTCTGTCAGTTCTTAGCGTAGAATAGGGATGCCAACAGCCCCGCATTATGCAGGATGTCCCGCATTTTCGAGGGAAAGTGTGTGTCCTATTTGGGATGCAATTTATCCTGCTTTTTTACCTTTTATTATTATTTTTTAAAAGAACACCACACGTTTAGAGCCACCACCAAGTGGCGGCAGAGCAGGATGTGAACTATGAAAGGAATGGTGTGGTGGCTGCACCTCTCTGGGGGAGGGGGCAGGGCTGGCTGGGGTGTGGGCGGTGCACACTGGTGAATGGTGACATGCGTACTGGGCTGCTGCTAAAAGGAAAGCCTGGAGCACTCACCGGGCGCCGTGGCCGCCATTTACTTCAGGAGGTGGGGTGAAAGAAGGGGGCGGGTGAAAGACTTCCTCCCTCTGCCCTACCTTCCTCAAATTGAGGCAGACGGGTCAATTTCAGGCTTCTGTGCATGCTCCCTCCCTTCCACCCTCCTCCTGAAGTCAGTGGCAGCCACGGTGCCCGGTGAGTGCTCCAGGCTTTCCTTTTGGCAGCAGCCCAGCCCGCCTGTTGCCACTCGCCAGCCCTGGCCCCTGCCCCAGAGAGGTGCAGTCACCATACCATTCCTTTCAGAGTTCCCGTCCTGCTCCGTCGCCACTCAGTGGCAGCTTTAAAAAGTTTTGTTTTTTAAAAAGTATTCTCAAAATCTTGTGCAACATGTATGGCTTAAGGCTAAAAAGGCTTGCTTTGGGGCGGGGGGATGTGCCTGGTTGATGCAGTTTGCAGTTACAGTTCTCAAATCTGTGTGAAAATCACTTGTGCAAAATCAAGGCGAGCCCAATACATTATTTTTGATTGCTTTCTTCAAATGTGCAAGAGTGTCCCCTCGCATGAGCAAAGTAATTAATCTTATCCATGTCGATGCCCGTAATCTCAAAGGAAGTTTTCAACTTGCAAAAGTCATGGAGATTGCCACAGCTATAAGCTTAACAACTTTCTGGTTCATCTGTTAACACTTTGTACATAAGCAGACAACTATCTCACTGTTGCCTAAGGCTATGACCTACTTTGCAACACTGGTAGACTCCAAGGCCTCATAAGATGCTGGATGCAGGCATTTTGATATCATAGTAGAAGTGCCCTTATGACGCCAATAAGCTCTATGAGGGGCAAGGTAAAGCAGGAGTCCCAGCAATGCATCTTCTGGGGTTAGGTGCTGCTGTTGCTACCTTGTTGCAAATTGTGATGTGGCACAGGTAGCAGGACTACAGTTGTTTCCTGCTACCAGAAACTCTTCCTTAATTAAAATATTTTCTATTATTTTTCTGTCATCACTGTTATTTTTTCTATCTGGTTCATAAAGTCCTCATCCTTCTGACCAGATGGAATGTCTTGTTAGGAAAGCACAAATTGCCTTCATAACCCAGATGCATCTTTATGAATTTAATATGTTTATAACACCTATAACAAAGGTCTCAAGGCAGTTCACAATCAAATAAAACAACCAACAATTTAAAAACAAACCTTTAAAACATATATACAGTTCAGTTTAAAATAAATATTTATGCCACTTGACATTCTACTTTTTCTCTATACAGTGGCTAATTTCCATGTTGGGATGAGGGTGTGTTTGTAGGATGATGTTGAATAAAAGAACAAGTATCTCTGCTGCTTATGCACAGATCAGGCAGTTGTACTGAAAAAAGTAAGACATAAAGCATATTGTATGCCAACTTGAGCTCCTTGGAAGAAGGGTAGGATGTAATCGTAAGAAATAATATAACCCTGTACCTGAGTTTCATATATCTTACTATGTTTGTTTATAATAGCCAATAAATTTGAGTTTGCCTCATCTCCCTCAATTAATATATATGACAAGTGCAGTCTCTTTATCTTTCTCGCTACAATAGGTCAGATTTGTGGATGGCATAACCATTTTTATGGTTATGAATCATTTTTAAAATCTGACTGTCCTTAACACTAGTCCATTAGCCTTTCCTATATAGTATGGGCTTAGGCTGTTTTGCCCAAAATAAAAACATGAAACCATATTTGATAATTATATGCCAAAAGGAATTCATCCAATGTCTTGTAAGATGGTGCACGTTAAGGGCTAATTCAGAAGTTTCCCTTTGGGATCTAGAGGGCAGCCTCACTCCTTTGTGAAGCTTCTCCCCTTGGACTGATGTTAAGATCCAAGTTCTGACTCCACCAGGAGGAGGGGCTCCCCAGCTTCCCTGGATCAGCCCTGTTTCATGAGCGGCTTTTGTGACTCTCAATTCATTGATGACCCACTTGCCAGGAGCAGCGATTGATTCAAGCCTCCCACTCCCAGAAGTGGGGTGTAGGGAGATCTGTATTGAACTTCTGTGTCTAGTGGAGAGGAATGTGTGTATATGTTTGAGAGGAGAACCTTTGTGAATTCCCAGTAATGGCAAATATTTTTAATAGTTTGTTTTAATAACTGTTGTACGCTATTTTTATTGTGTCTAGTGCATTTTAATCTGTGTTGATTTGTAAATATTTTAAATTTTGTATACTGCCTAGAGATGTACATATCAGGTAGAAAACAAATATGATAAATAAATAAATAAAAAGGGAGGAAAATGAACTAGGAACCCGGCAGACCTTATGAGAGATCCTGCTATTCTAGTTCATGAGACAGGCTGGTTTGGGAAGCCTGGGAAGTTGTTACATCTATTGGAGCCAACATTTTAGCCCAGTCCAGGATGACGAGCTTTCCACAGGGAAAAACCATACCCTTCAAAGAATGGGAACTTACCATAAGAAAAACTCCCATCCACTAACTGTGAACCCTTTATATATAGCGTGCTGTTGAGCCCATGCTCAGACCTAGCACCACATGTAAGCCGTTACATAGGACACAGGGATGCGCAGATGTGTTATCTGCATGGAGTGCTGCCCTGTGGCATTTTGCCCATATGAATCGTAGTCTGTTGGTTCAACATTTTGCAAATGTAATATAAGAAGTTATTTCTAGAAATTAATTTTTAGCATATATATCACTTTTATTTTTAAAATAAACTTTTGTTTCTGAAAAACTGTAGGCCTGATTTTGCTTTCTCCCCTCATGTTACAGAAACTAGTGATTTTCCATCTGAATGTTGTAGTGTGATGGCAGGAGGAACTCTCACAGGATGGCATGCAGATGTAGCTACTGTAATGTGGAGACGAATGCTAGGGATTTTAGGAGATGTCAATTCCATTATGGACCCTGAAATACACGCCCAAGTTTTTGATTACCTTTGTGAACTATGGCAGAATCTTGCTAAGGTATTTGATGAATTAAATCTTCTCATTAATTCTGCTTGAAAAGACTGCAGTTTTGAGGTTGAATTGAAACAGTAGATATCTCCTCATACATGTTTCTAAATAATTCCAGATTAGAGATAATCTTGGCATTTCAACGGATAACATGACATCACCTCCTCCGCCAGTTTTAATTCCTCCACTGAGAATTCTGACTCCATGGCTTTTCAAGGTAAATATAGTAAATCATTCTGTAAGAAACAAATTAAGACTGTGATATTGCACAACAATGCTAATATTCATTTCTGGTTTCCTCCTTTAATATTAGGCAACCATGTTGAGTGATAAATACAAACAGGGCAAATTACATGCTTATAAGCTCATCTGTAATACAATGAAGCGAAGACAAGATGTTTCTCCAAACAGGGATTTCTTAACTCATTTCTACAATATAATGCACTGTGGACTACTTCATGTTGATCAGGTGAGGCATTTTCCCTGCTTTCTCCAAGTATTCCAGCTAAAACATTGTAAAGCTCATTTTTAGATATCAAGAAGGAAAGAACATTATATGCAGAAAGTTATTTGAATATCTTAAAAGGTATGCTAAATTATCTTATTTGGGAGAAGTTAAACTAAACCTGACATAATTTGGATATATTGGTTTAGGCTGGCAGTTTCTTTCTACTTTCAGAGAACACTTTCCATGTGGATTTTAGAAACTTCTATGTGTTGAAGATTCTAGGAAATGTTCTAGGATTTGTAGTCAGTTCTCATGCAGTGCTGACTAGACCTGTTAGAATGAATGAATGAATGAATAAGTTTATTGATTAGTTAGCTGGCCATATCAAAACCCTTTAGAAAAACATGAAAATAAAATGGCATAATTTACATATATACATCAGATAGGGCTTATATCATCCATATTAAAATTAAAATTGCTGCATAACGAAGATTAGATGTTAGTGATAAAGTTAATCTAGAGCACTTCTTCTTAACATCTCTTTTTCTGTGAGGATAACATTTTTGTTGTTTAGAGGGTTGTCGTTTGTTCAATGTGTGATGCGAGTCTGAAGTTTAAAGTGGTACAGTCCAGACATTGGCTTACCACCTTATTCAGTTGTTTGTGAGAACTGGCTCAGGGTCTTTGTTATAATTGTTATGGAAGCATTGTAGGCAGTCTAATGCAGTTTGATTCAGAGTATTGGTGTATAACGTTTTGCCTCATATGTAGTTTCTACTCCTCGAAAAACAATCTAATTGCCCATTTATAACAGTTCTGGTAAGGCAATGACTTTTTAGCATAATTGCCAAGAACCTGTCATACTGCTGAATAAGATTCCTTCCCAGAAATCTAAGGTTCATTGGCAAATAATGAGACATTAGTTCCAGTAATCCTGTTCAAATTTCATCTTCTTTTTACTTAGAGGGTTAGAGATTATATTTTAGAAGTTCTGGAGCAGTAGCTGTGTTAGTCTGTAGCAGCAAAAACAACAAAGAGTCTAATGGCACCTTAAAGACTAATACATTTTTGTAGCACAAGCTTATTTTTATGCTTTAGAATGATCCTCTTATAGTGGTATGCACAAAACCGGAAAACCGAGTTCGGTTCAAGTGGAACTGGAATGGAACTGAATCGGGTCTGGTCCAGTTCTGTGTACGCTAAAGCCAGGCCCGGTCCGACTCTAGTCCAAACTGGTTCAGGCCCAGCTTGCAGGGGGAACTGGGTGGGGGGGGAGTGTGTGTGTGTGTGTGTGTGTGTGTGTGTGTGTGTGTGTGTGTGTGTGACCAAAAAAATGGACTTACTACCTTTGTGGGGTGCAGCCATGGAGGGGGGAGTCTCCTGATGTTCCCCCTCCCCCTGGTAATTTTTGGTCCTATTGGGGTGGGTTTTGGCCTCTCTTTTGGAGGCTGCAGTGTATGCACACTGGCCAACTCCATGGCCGGGTCATGACTGGTGGGGGAAGAGGGAACATCAGCAGACCACCATCCCCTCCCCATGGCTGCAGCAGTACCCCCCAAAGCCCTGCAATAGCGGTAAGTCCGCCTTAAAAAAAAAAGATCAGCAGGTTTGGCTTGTCCTCAAGTCAACTTGCACATCCCTACCCGCTTAGTTTTTATATTGTTATTATTATTATTTATTTATTACTGCTTTTGACTATTTTTACATCTCTTGTGTTCTAATCCTAGTTCTACATTGGAGGCATTTCTGACTAAACATTTTGCATCCATGGTATATATTCTGGATATATTTTCATCATGTACACATATGAAAATATTGTTTTACAGTGTACAATTTACTTAAAGGTTATTCCATAAACATGAATCCCAAAAATCCCATCTTAGATCCTACTATTTTTGAACAAGTTTCATGAATGAAATATTTTTAAAGAATGTGGCCATATCTCTACAAGGGAATACTTCTAAACAGGATTCCACAATTTTGGGCTGGCTTGGTAATTAAAACAAAAATTGGCGGATGCTTGTGCAAAGACACAGTTCAAGGTCAGGAACAGGTTCAAAATCTCCAGCTTCTCTCCCTAGCTCCAAGTCTGGAACCTAAGAGGGAGGCAAGGATTGTCCCCATAGTTACACTGGACTTTCAGAGTCTGGTACAACTGCAGAGCTTATCTCCACCCCTAGAAAGAGCTAGGGAGACTTCCAGTGGAATCTCTGGGACAAAAGGCAGCTTCTGTCTAGTATCTTGTCCTGGAGTGCCCCCCCCCCCTCAATTATCTCAGTCCTGTTACAGCAAGGAGACCATTTTTCACCACATTTGCAAGTTAATTCACAATGTGCCTGATTGTTATGCAAAACTGACATCCTCTAAATTAGAGAAAAAAGAAAAAGGCCAATGTACGGGAAGTACCTTGAGGGCTGCAGATCAAATTACAATGGCAGCCACTCCTTTGACTACAGATTCATAGGGCCCTCAGACTATTATTGCCCTCTTGTCTGATCTTAAAGATGGTCAAAAAGCCATCCTCCAAGACATTGAGGTAATGAGTGAGGATGGGAGTACATGAGAGGCTTGAAACTGCTGAAAATTGCATCAGTGATGTGGAAGATCTAACGAAAGAGCATCAAACAAATCTTTGTGCAATGAAGCTAGAACTGTCCAGGTTGCATGATAAACTCATTGATCTTTAAAGTAGGAATCCTAGGTGTAACTTATGATTAATTGGAATTCCAGAACGAATGGAAGGGTGTGATCTGTTTTAATTCTGTTTTTAATTATTATTATTTTTTAAACCCTATTCATTAAAGCCCCGTATTTGCCAGAGGACTGTGACTTTCAAATTAAACATATATCCATAAAGCAATAGGCCCAACTCCTGCACCTGGTCATCCTCCTAGAGCAATCATTTTTAAGCTCCATCGCTACCCTGTTCAGGAAGATCTATTGTGTAGGGCTAAGGAATTGTGGGATTTGACATGGGGTGCTGATTATACCCCAATAAAATTGTTTCAGGACTTCACCAATAAGATCATTGATGGGTGCAAAAAAATTGGCCAGGAAAATGGTGAAGAATAAAAGCCTTGCTTCCTTTTTCAAATTTTCTGCCATTTCTTTTGTGTGTGCTTGGTGAAACCATTAAATTTTTTGAAGATACAAATTTGGTTTTAAAATGCATCACTTGACTCTAGACTACAGAGAATAATCTTCTAATAGGCTTGTTTGCTATTTTAATAAAGTTTTTAGCTTGCTGTGAGAATTTTTCCTACTGTGGAGTGCACAGCAGCTCTTTGGTTTTTTGATGAAGGTGCAGCTGACAGTTCCGTTGTTGCATGTTGGCCTTTTTTGTTTGCAAGGATGAGGTTTCAGTTGCCTGTCTGTTAAATAAGATCTGGATCGAGATCAGTCAAGATCCATAAGTATGGGCTCTGTGCCTGCGTAGGGACCACACAGTAGCCATGCTGCAGCTTGTCAAGGCGTCTAAGCCCTGCCCCCACATCTACAGCATGCTAATTAAAGGCAGGTTGGATGCCATGTTCCTCAGTTATTTTCCAACTGCCGTTGCATTTGGACTTCGATCTGCTGCTCCTATCGTCGGATAGGTTCCTCAGTGAGTTCATCGGATTTCTTTCTTTTCTTTTCTTTAAAGACGGATATTTAGTGTATGCACTTGGACTGTTTTTGATTTGGCTTGGCTGATGAACAATGACTGGCTCTTGACCTCGGAATGGACCTGACCACCCTTCTTCGCGTCGCACAATGGCTGAGGAGAAAAAGTCCTTTAAGAGGTGTGAGGGCAGTAAAGCCAAACTCTCCTCCAAGGACCTCCACAATTTATGCCTTATCTGCTTGGGTGAGGAGCACTATGTGTCCTGTAAAATTTGTTTGTCGTTCTCCAAACAGACTCAAAAGAATAGGGCACTTCATCTTCGTGCTGCTATTTACGATGAAGTCTTGAGCCCTTTGACACCTGGCGAGCCACGCCCGCCTGCTTTGATATCGAAAACGCTGCCGAAGTCAGCCTCGGCACCAGCAACGATGTCGACTCTACATCGGCCGAAATTGTTGAAATAATCTTTGACACCTGCATCGACGTCGACTCATCACAAGTTGAAAACTCCCACCTCGACCCTACATAAGCCTACGATGTCGACCTCAACATCAAGATCTTATCCCTCGACATAGAAGATGGCCAAGCCTTCGACGTTGACAATTGGCAGGTATCATTCCTGAAAAGCCGCCTCGACACTGGGAACCTCGAAATCAGCAAAACGCCATATTACTGAGATTTCCTCGATGCCTCAGCAAAAAAGGCAGAAGACTATCGATCTGATATTGTGAACGTACTCCGTCATGTTCTGAGATCATATGTGGTTCATCGACACCAGCTGCGTCTTTGACGTCGAAACCCTCTCTCGATGTCGCTCCTTTGGCGTCAACAGCAGTCCAACAGCTATGCACCATCTGTCCGACACCGACAAACTCGATAGCGAGGGCATATTCTTTATCTCCAGCACCGACACCGGTCTCTTAGTCTGCCCCATTGACACCAGTGGTCCAACAGACTATCCCTCTGATGTCTACTCTACATACTCCTGTAATTTTGATGTCAACGCAAGTTTCCCCTCTATGCCAACCGCCATTACCGACTTTCAACATCGATGACGACGAGGTGGATGTGAATATTAATGTTGCCCTCGACCCATCCACGGCACACACTCTACTCTCCATACTGGACTCTTCCTTGAGTACTCCGTCCACTTCAACCTTCCAGGTTGCCTTCCCATGGATGCTGAAGTCCAAACCACCTCCACTCCACCACCTCCTCTAATGTCTGCCCTGTCTGTTGAACACTTGCGTAACCCTATGACTTGGCACACCTATGGCTTCACACATGCGCCCTCCTCGACCACCAACACGTCTGTGGCTGTTATGGGCACCTGCTCCCCGGGTGCACCGTATAACTATGAGCCAACGAGACCCTGGAGACCTTATACCCCGATTGCATCCTCTCTGTCAGTGTCTACCTTGGCTCAAACAACCACCGGAAATCAGGCTTCCTCTGCTTCCAAGGCCTCACAAACCCACCTTCTGCTTACAGTGCATCAAATTACTCAAACTACACCACTTTTTTTGCTCTCCATAGGCACCCAGGCAGGAGCTCTGTCTCCTTCATGGCACACCACCTTTGAGACACAAACATGTGTCCCTTCTTCCCCAACTGGATCTACTTCTGAGCACTACGGTTCCTCCGATTTTGAATCAGACCAGGATGATGTGGATAGCTTAGTGGATCCCCCCACTGACATGCCCCCACCTACTTAAGTTTCTCCAAAGGAAGAGATGAAAGCCTATCACAAGAATGCACGTGCCATAGCAGAGGCGCTAGGTTTGGACCTGAAGTCAGAGTTGCCCACTATAGACGACCCGGTATACAACTTTATGGTCAAGGCACAGTCTACCCAACCCGTGGCCTTGCCTGTGCTACTAGTAATAACCAGGGCAGCAAAGTGTGCCTGGAAAGTACTCCACACATCCACTCCCACTTCTAAGAGACTGGAGAGCTTATACCGTATCCAAGAAAAGGATAATACTTACCTATTGAAACATCCAGCAACTAATTCTCTTGTGGTCGATTGCGCTGCTTCCTCCAAATCGGGGAGATGCCACACAGCTCTATCTGAAAAAGAAGGGAGAAAGTTGGACTTGTTGGGGAGAAAAATTTACTCCACTTCGTGCTTATCAATTAAAGTGGCAAATTATTCAGCCTGTATGGCCAAGTACAATCATGGCCTCTGGAAATCTCTGCAGGGTGACCTGGATAGCTTATCCCCTGAGGACTTTAAGAGAAGGTTCCAAAAAACTCTTGAAAAGTCTGCTGACCTGATGAGGCAGCAGTTAAGCATTGCAAAGCACCTCGCAAAGTCCGAATCCCGCTCTCTGACTGCTGCTGTGACCTTGCGCAGGCATGCCTGGCTGAGATCTACTAATCTCCAGACAGACATGAAAGAGAAGATCGAGGGTCTGGCTTTTGATGGCACCAGTCTTTTCAGTGAATCTACAGATGCCACTATGAAACAGCTCAAAAACTCCAAATTCACAGCTAAGACTTTCACTTCTCCAGCTTCGACCTCTACTTACACTGTGAAGTCCCATCTGGAACTGGTGCACATCACCACCTATATAGGGACAGTGTTGGACTCAACTACCCAAAGAGCATTACTGGAAGAAAGATACAACTGCATCCGAGATCTGGTACAACTCTTCCAACAACATCCTCTACAATCAGCCCAATCAATACAACGCCTGCTAGGTCTTATGGCTTCCTGCATTGCAGTGATACATTATGCACGTTTGAAAATGTGAAAACTGCAACTATGGTTTCTGTCGGTTTTCCATCCCAACACAGACAGCCAACGGAAATGTCTAGTACTGCCACCTCAAGTTCTATGATCACTATCATGGTGGTCAGACCGCAGGAATCTCCTGGATGGAATCCTGTTCCAGATACAATCTCCAGCAATTTGGCTAAGAATGGATGTGTCCCTACTGGGGTGGGGCACCCATTGCAAGGACCACCAGATTCAATGGAAATGGTCCCTGCACCAGGCCCAGTTGCATATCAACTTCCTGGAATTTCTGGCTGTTTTTCAGGCACTACAGGCCTTCTTACCTCTGATACAGGACAAGGTTGTCCAGATACAACTGGACAACACAACAGCCCAAGCCTACATCAACTGCCAGGGTGGGACTCTATCTCACACCTTGTGTGCCCTAAATGTTCAGCTATGGCACTGGTATATCCGGCATCATGTCTCTCCAGTAGCCATCCACATCAAGGGCCTGGAGAATGTCCTAGCAGATGACCTCAGTCGAGTGTTCTACAGGACTGTCAACATGAATGGAAGCTCAAGACGGAGTACATAGCTCCCCTCTTTGATCGCTGGATGCATCCATCCATAGACCTGTTCACGACCTCCTCAAACATGAAGTGCACCTGCTTCTGCTCAAGGGCTGGACATGACCAATAATTGCTAGGAGATGCTTCCCAGCTGGACTGGTCTCAGGAAACACCCTACATGTTTCCTCCTAAACCAGTAATCAGCCAAGTGGTAGCTCGCCTCCTAGCCACACCAACATCTTGCATCCTCGTGACACCGTGGTTGCCAAAGCAACCTTGGTTTCCACAGTTTCTCAGACTGTCGGAAAATTGTTATCATCATCTCCCTCGAGTGCTGGACCTCCTGTCCCAAGATGACGGACATGTCCTCCACCCGGAAGTCCCAACTCTCCGTCTGACCGCTTGGCAAATAGGGTTCTGAATCACATTCTGCTAAACCAGAGAAAAGCCTCCTCCAAGCCTAACTATTTGGGGAAGTGGCTGAGATTCAAAGCCTATAAGAACATAAGAACAGCCCTGCTGGATCAGGCCCAAGACCCATCTTGTCCAGCATCCTGTTTCGCACCGTGGCCCACTAGATGCCGCCGGAAGCCACAAGCAGGAGTTGAGGGCATGCCCTCTCTCCTGCTGTCACTCCCCTGCAACTGGTACTCAGAAGTATCCTGAGTACCTACCTATGCTAGGTCCCGTGGCTTCCTGCAAAGACGGGCATCTGTCCGGGATGTACTCCTCTACCTAGCCACTCTGAAAACTCAGGGTTTGGCCAACGTATCTTTGAAAGTTCACTTAGTGCCCTCTCGTCAAAACACCCGGGATGTGATGGCAAAACTCTATTCTCACATCCAGAAAGTAAGGCTTTCCTGAAAGGACTCTCAAATGTCTACCCACCTACTTGAGCCCCGGTGGAACGCTGGAGCATCTCCTTGGAGAATCCTGGAGCATCTCCTCATCACTGACTCAAGCTCCGTTTGAGCCTATGGCTACAGCAACCATAAAACTTGTCTCCCTGAAGGCAGCCTTTTTGGTCACCATTACAACGGCAAGACATGTAAGTGAACTTACAGCTCTGAGGGTAGATTCTCCTATATGAGATTCTATCCGGATAAGGTCTTGATGCGCCTGAATTACAACTTTTTGCCAAAGGTAGTCTCTAACTTCCATCTGAATCAGGACATTGTCTGCCAACATTCTTCAGAGACCCCACAAAAACTCTTGAATGCTCCATGTGCTCTCTGGATGTGTGCAGGGCTCTCTTGTTCTATCTAGTGTGAACTAAAGACTTCAGGTCTTCTAACTACCTTTTCATAGCCTACAAAGGCGCAGCCAAGGGTTCCTATATTTCAAGATAAGGATTGTCCAACTGGTTGGTCAGGCTCATCTTTCTCACCTACAAGTTGCAAGGCAAGACTCCCCAAGAAGCTATCAAGGCCCATTCCGCTCGGGCATACACTTCTTCGGCTGCACACCTCTCAGGGGTATCCTTTTGGGACATCTGCAAAGCAGTTACATGGTCTACAGAGTTACCCTTTATAAAGCACTATGCCATAGATGCTGCTGCTGAGGCTAACTTCAGGAGAAGTGTTCTAAAAAGGGTGTTACAATAATCACTACTGCACCCTCCTCCATTGGGAGCTTGCTAAACACCCATACTTATGGATCTTGACGGATCTCAATCCAGATAAACAGGTTGCTTACCTGTAACTAATTATCTTTAAGAGATCCGTCAACATCCATAAGACCCTCCTGAACCACCCCTCTGCAGTAGTGCTCCACTATGTGTGTACTTGTGTGCAGCCCATTGCCTGTTTCGTCAACATTGATGAACTCATCTTCATACCTAGATGGTCGTCCTCCACAGCGGTTGTCCAAGAACTGAGGAACATGGCATCCAGCCCACCTTTAAATAGCACGCTGTAGGCATGAGGGCGGGGCTTAGACGCCTCAACAAGCTGCGGCATGACTACCGCGTGGTCCCTGCACAGGCGCAGAGTCCATACTTATGGATGTCAATGGATCTCTTCCTGATCATCAGTTCCAGGTGAGCAACCTGTTTTTATGAGAAATTGGACTCCACATTTGCATTTTGTCTTTTTTGGATCTTTTTGCCTTTTGTTGCAAACTTGATATTGATCTGGGAGGTGCTTTGGGAGTGATGCAGTCTGGCAGAGTTCTCATACCTGGTCCTCCTGGTAAATTAAATTGAGAGCTCACAATTCTTGAGCACTTTGCTCCTTTATGGATTGGGGAGGGGAGGGTGGTTTCTATGTTTTTTATTCTATTTTTAATAAAAAGTTATTGATTTTTTGCCCATGCTCTACATATGTCTAACGGGAAACAAATGTTAAAGACTAGGGATGTGCACAGAAGATCTTCGGCACGGCGGGGATAGAGGTTTAAGTGCGGGGGAGAATGTACTCACCCCCCCCCCGCCGCGTTTCCCCCACCGGTGCTCTCCAAATTTAAAGCCCCTCGGGGCAGCAGCGTTCCTCCCTGCCGCCCCGTTCCCCCCATTGGCCGGAAGTGGCCGGAAGTTGCGAGCGCGCGTGTGCCCGTCGTGTGCGCGCGCACACGGTGGGCACGCACAACGGGCACACGCGCGCTCGCAACTTCCGGCCGACGGGGGGAACGGGGCGGCAGGGAGGAACGCTGCCGCCCCGAGGAGCTTTAAATTTGGAGAGCGCCAGCGGGGGAAACGCGGCGGGGGGGTGAGTACACTCTCCCCCGCCCTTAAAGCTCTACCCCCGCCGGTACCGAAACACCGAAACAGCCCCTACACCCGAAACGTTTCGGAGGCCTTTACAATGGCCTCCGAAACGTTTCGGGCACAAGCCTATTAAAGACTCATTGTGTCCTGCTGAGGGAGACATTACTCTTTGAGCATCCTGTCTTGGTCAGGGTGCTCAGTCCAATGGGAGTATGATTAATCTTTATATACAGTATTGGTATTTTGTGGGACTACAAAAACTAATGTTCTACAGCTAAGATGTCTGCCTTAAATTTGGAACTTTAAAGGTCTATCCACTCCCCCCAAAAGAAAGCAAGTTCTCAGTTTTTTGAAGGGAGAAAAAGTATACATTGCAATTCTTCAAGTAACTCACATTAAATCCTCTGATCACTTCAGTTTTAAAAAAGCCTGGGTGGGGCAAGCATTTTTGGCAGGTGAATCTCTTAAAGCCCAAAGTGTGGCCATACTCCTACATAAATATCTACAATTCCAGATTGCTGAAACTGTTCCAGATGAGAGTAGATTTTATATACTTTTATATACTATATTGGTTGAATGGACATCTTTAAGCTATCGAACATTTTTATGCGCCAAACCAAAAAAAAAATGTTTTTCAACTATCTTCATACTCATAAATTAATTGATGCTGCCTCAAACCTAATATTTGTATGGGACTTTAATGATGTTTTGACTGCAGTGATTTCAGATTCAGTTCCTCCAAAGTGAGGCAGTCTATCCAATGTTCTATGACTGAACTGGGACTGCCTGAGTGACCACTCAAGCTGCTGACAACTCAGGATGGCGTCCACATGTGCTCAGATGCTATTTCCATGCTGACGCCGCCTGCGTACTGCTGGGAGGAGTCCTTCAGCCACGTGCACAGCATTTAATCCCGACAGTACCACGCTGGGGCAGCGGAGGGGCCATGGAGGGGCACGTAAGACCTGCCTTCCTCTTTTTAAAGTGCCCATTCTTCGACAAACACACACCCAAGGTTAACAAAACACTTTGTGCACATCTGCACAATAAAGTACTATTTGATTTGGAAGAAAACCTCAGGAGAAAATATATGTCTGAATTTGGTTCATCTCCATTTCCCCTCCTCTGCAACCAATGATGTTAAAGGTTTACATGCACAGCAATCTGACTTCTTGTTAACTTATGCCCTCTAAGTGTTTTGGGAATCTGGAGAAAGAGCCAGTTGATTATTTTCAATTTTTAGGGCAAATATCTTAGCTGCAGAACATTAGCTGATGTAGTCCTACAAAATTATAAGTGGCCCATAATAAAAAGATCATCTCCTGTATTAAAGATGATTAGGGCAAATTTGGACTCTGATTAGTCACAGATTAGGACTTTGTGATTACTAATGCTCAGTTTGCTAAATTCTGTGCTAACCTGTATTCCAATAACTCCTGTTGATCTGGTGTGTGATCCGTTGAATCCATTAGAATGGATTCTGTGCCTGTGGTGAAGCCTGTTGGTGTGGAGTACCACAGCTCTTGGTGCTTGCGCCCCACCACACATGACCAGGTGGCTATTTAAGGCAGGAGGAAGCACCAGCACTTCAGTTCCTTTGCAACTACCATAGTGATCAGACACTGCGGCTCCTCTTTTTGGTTCCTTGATCTTAGTGAGTTCTACCAAAAAAATATTTTTGTTTTATCAACTATTTTGAACTTTGAACTGTTTTAGACTACGTATTTTGTGTTATGGACTATTTGAATTGAAAGACTGGACTGATAGTTTTGGTTTTGAAAACAGAATGGCAATGGATGACCCTAAACGTTTAGAAAAGAAAACAGATAAAAAGACTTTTAAAGGCTGCTCTAAATATAAAGCAAAGTTACCCTCACAAGACGGCCATGACTTACGTTTGCTGTGTCTGGGGGAAGCCCACAACACCTCCGCATGTAAGGTTTGCCAGTCCTTTTCAAAGGAAACGCAACACAACCAGGAGCTTCGTTTGAGGGTTGTACTTTACGACAATGTGTTAAGTTCCCCTGGTCTGTCTAAAGAGGGAACTTATCTGTCTTCTAATAAGGATGGCTCGAGGGCTGAAATTTCGACCCAATCTTAACCCTCAATGCCAACATTTAAGTCTCAAGGGCACCAATTGCATGGAGACAAAATGGCGGATGCATCAGAGCACACCAAGAAGAAAAAGAAATCATCAGCATCGAAAGCAACTCTGTGACTTTGTCACAAGAAGTTGTTTGTGTTGATATTAAGACCATCGACTCTGACCGCATCGACATCGAGACAATCAGCACCGAAGCAAATAGCTTTGGTACCGGCGTTGATGTCGAAAGATCCATCTTTGACATCGACAAGTGCCGTCCATGTCCACGCATCGACATCAAAGTAACTTGTGGTAGCAGCATCGACATTGACACAAGCTCTGTCTGCTGCATCGAGATCAACGCTGAAGCCTCTATCTCCCTCGGTGTTTAAGTTGGCACCGATATTGAGAGCGGTTTCTTTGTCCTCAGCAGTAATGCCGTTGAAGTCCAGATCGACACCGAAGGCAAGACAGTTGACCTTGACATTGAACCCACCAGTTTTAATGGATACTGTAACGCCTCGATGCCGAGTGCTGGTTACTTTCAAGATTGAAGACAAGGACTCTCCTGGTGTTGAAGAAATGAACACGTTGGATCCTGACATGGTACAATCACTTCCCTTTTGCCGACAATGGATGCATAGCTAACATCAGCCTTCCCCAACACCGTAGTGCTGAATATGACTGCCTTCAACATCTATCAGGTGAAACAACACCTTCAGCCAACCACAACATTAGATTGGCTAGCCATGCCCAAGCATGGCACCACATAACACTAGACAGATGGGTGTTAAAGATTGTCTCTTCAGGCTGTGCTATTGAGTTCAAGGCATGACCAACTTTCAGAGGTCTACGTTTTATGAAAGCGACTCTTGCCCTACAAAAGAAGGTACAGGAGCTGCTGAGCAAAAAAACCTGATTGTTCTGGTGCAACAGGCACAGAGGTGGGAAAGGTTCTACTCCTGCTACTTTCAGATCCCCAAATGGGATGGTGGAATTTGGCCAATAATGGACCTGATAATCTGAACAGGTTCGTTCCATGTGTAGAAGTATCGGGTGACGACAGTGCAAGACATCCTGCCACTTCTGCATCAGGAGTGGTGACTTGCAAAGTTAGACCTGAAGGATGCTTATTTTCACATAGGGACCAGGCCCTTGTATCAAAAGTATCTAAGATTTATGTTGGGGACCTCAATTTGCCAATATCAAGTGCTGCCATTTGGCCTCTGCACTGGCCCTCATATTTTCACAAAGTGCATGGACCAAGGGGCTGGCAGTTTACCTATACCTAGACTGGCTCCTGGTGTCAAAAGACAGAGAAGGGTTACTTTCTCTGATACAGTACTTATTGCATCTTCTCCAGGACCTTGGGATAGAGGTCAACTGGAAGAAATCTCATCTAAAGCCTGTGACATCGATCTCCTACATAGGGCTGTTCTGGCTACCCAGATGGGAAGAGCCTACCTACCCCAAGAATGTTTCAAGGCCATAGCAGATCTTGTAAATCAGTTCCAGCCCAGTCTGGCACAGTGGGCAAGACAGTTTCAATGCCTCCTGGGCCTTATGACCTCCTGCAAGATGATGGTTCGACATATGCGCCTGAAAATGAGAAAATTGCAGTTATGGATCATATCCACCTTCCGTCTGAATGTAGACAGCACCCAGAAACGGTTGGTTATTCCGCAGCAAATCCTCCGGTCATTGAGTTGGTGGACTCGTGCAGAGAATCTACTGCAAGGAGTCCTGTTTCAACTGTAGTTAGGGGTGTGCACGGATCGATTCTACTGGCCTCCGAACCGGTCTGGAGAAGGGGTGGTTTTGGTTCAGGAGGGTTAGGGTGGGGGGTTCCATTAAGGGCGAGGGGGGCTTTACTTACCCCTCCCGCCCTTTGCTGCTTTGGCGCCGTAAATATTGCAAGAAATCCGGGCGGCAGGATCCCTCGCCGCCCGCTTCTATTACTAATTATGGCTCTGCTCCTCCTCATTTTAAAAATCGGGGGGGCGGCAGGGTGCTTCCCTACCGCCCCCTCGAAGCCCCCTCCTGCCGCTGAAGCCCACTTAAATCTCGCCCGGACCGGAGGAGAAACCGCGCTCAGGCGGGCGGCAGCGAGACGTCCGTCCGCCCGCCCGCTCCCTGCCTTGCCGAGTGCGAAGTGCAGGGAGCCTTCTGCGCACGCGCGAAGAAGGAACTAGGAAGCCTTCTTCGCACGAAAACTGATTTTCTCAAATATTGCCTTCAGCAATTTTACTTTCTTGAGATATTTATTAATTGGATTAATATTCCCTGCAAATCACCCCAGGCTAGAGTATCACTTAATAGTATCTTATCTTCTAGTTTTAATCTAGCTAGAGGAACTAGGCAGGGATGCCCCTCTCCTCATTACTTTTCCATTTATCTCTTGAACTCTTAGCTATTGTTGTTAGGCAGAACCAAACAATCTCTAGCATTTGGGTGGGTGGAGAGGAGTTTAAGCTTGCTTTATATGCAGACAATGCCCTGATTTTCTTGTCTAAACCCATGACATACTCCCCCCACTGATTGCTTTGATTTCTAAATTTGGGAGTTTCTCAGGCTATACAGTGAATCACCAAAGATCAGTGGCCTTGCATCTTGGTGCAACTCCTAAAGATCCTCTATTGAATATGTGGGGCTTTAAATGGATTGCTAGCTATTTTATTTATTTATTCATTCATTCATCAATCATAATTTTATACTGCCTGATATGTATATTTCTAGGCAGTGTACAAAATTTTAAGTATTTAAAAGTCACAAATTAAAATACATGACAATAAAATAATAGAATAAAATTATTTTTAAAAAGTTTTTTAAATTATTAAAATTAATTTTAATTAAAAGCCTGAGAGAAATGGTTCTTCCTGAAAACAAACAAAGAAGGAGATGCTCTTATTTCAGCAGGAATATTATTATTATTATTATTATTATTATTATTATTATTATTATTATTATTATTATTACATTCCTATCCCGTTCTTCCTCCAAGGAGCCCAGAGCGGTATACTACATACTTGAGTTTCTCTTTCACAACAACCCTGTGAAGTAGGTTAGGCTGAGAGAAGTGACTGGCTCAGAGTCACCCAGCTAGTTTCATGGCTGAATGGGGATTTGAACTTGGGTCTCCCCGGTCCTAGTCCAGCACTCTAACCACTACACCACGCTGGCTCACTCTCTCTCTATTCCAAAGCCCTGGGGCAGCCACAGAGAAAGCCTGGTCCTGGGTCGCCACCGAACAAGCCAGTGGCAACCGTAACCGGACCTCTACAGAAGATCGTAACAATGACAAATGAGGTGCTTTCTCAAATAGCCTGGACCCAAGCCATTAAGGGCTTTATAGGTAACTAGTATTTTTAAGCCCGTTATAATAACGGGCACTAGCTCCCCCCCCCTTAAAGTGTTCTTCATATCTTTTGACCTCTGTGTGTGTGTGTGTGTGTGTGTGTGTGTGTCCCTGTCTCTTTTTCTTTTCATTCTGTGTTCTGTGGTTTTGGGGGTTTTTTTGGTCTTTCTTTTTCTCTCTCTCTGTCTCTCTCTTTCTCTCTGTCTTTGTTTTCCTCCACCCTTTTCTAATTTTTTCCTTTTTTTTCGTCTCTCTCCCCTCTCCCTTTTCCCTTTTTTTGTTCCTTTTCTTGTAGCCCCGTTTTTGTTGTTGCTCTTCCCTCTCCCTTATTGCGTTCCTACATACTTATGAGGCTATTTTTTGTTTAATTAATATTCTTTATTTGTTTTTTGTTTGTTTGTTTGTTTTTTGTTTCCCTCCCTCCGCCCTCATAGTATTTCTTTATGGTAAGGAAATGCCGCCCGCGATTGTTCTGGTGCCGCTGCCTCTGCCTTCCATATAATGGGTGCTAGTGCAGTTGTGAGCTCCGGGCCCCCACCACCATTCCCCCTCCCACCGCTGTCGCTCGCCTCCATGCCGTGGCCGGTCTCCCCGGCCGGGCAAGGGCCTCAAAGGTTGGATAGGGCCGGTTGCTCTCCCCCAGCTAAATATAAGAGAATCACTGCCTTAAAAGGTGTATCTTTGGTCAGTTAGTGGGGGGTTGGTTTCCTTTAGATTGCAATGAACCAAGGAATGAATGCAAAACATTACTGTGGGGGTTTCTTTTAGATTATAAAGTTTAGGAAAACCTGAAGTCTGGTTAAAGGCATTGGCTGACATCCAGGCAAATAAAGTGCTGGTGCAGCTAATGCTGCATGTGCACTTGCAGGTAGGACAATTTTTGTCTATCTTTCTTCCTTCTGCAGCTGATGGTGACTTCTGAACAAATGTCCCTAAGGATTATGTGACTCTTGGGGGGCAATCACACATCATATTTTCTGGACAAAAATTGCCCCTCCCCAAAGCATGCACAGAGACTGCAGCAGCACTTCATTAGTGTGGATGTTGGCCATTACAATTACTTTCTATATTACCAGGTGAAGATATCAAGAGTATTTAGGATTTACTAGATTGGTTCCAATATGACATCAAATCTAAGACTAAAGAGATGTGGCTATTTAAAGACCCAAGCACAGCGAAAAGTTGCTTTGATTATCTTGGAAAGTTATCTTGAAAGTATGTACAGAAGAACCTAGTTACTCACAGGGGTTCCATTCCTACTGCCGCTGGTAATGGAACCACAAGTAACAAGTCATTGTTGCTGTTGGGAAAGGGGGGTTAGGTTCTGAAGTGGAGGGAAAACAAGAAAAAATGTCCCCAAAATGTCAAAGTAACTCAAAAAAGCTTACTGTGGCGTGCTCTGCGGGGTCTGAATGTGGCCAGGAATCCCCCCATGGACCCAGGAACGCACCAAAATGTCCTCCAAAATCATGCAATACTGCGGGGGAAAGTCTGTTTTTTCAAGGAAAGGAATTCCAAAATGGTGGGCGGAAGTGACCTCCATGGTTACTTCCGGCCCTCTAGCAACCGTGGATGTATGGGTTTTAAGTCCTTCATATCTGTGAATACTGAAAACAGGTGTCAGTGAGACACCCTGCAGTTACATGGAACCATAAATAGCCATTTCACGAATAAAGAGGTTATCCTGCACTGATAGATTAAGCAAACAGAAAGCATGTAGATAACCATAATCAATACAGAACCAGAATTTAAATGATCACCCTAGAGTCCTATTATCAATATGAGAGTGAGAGAACCTAAGTGGTAATTAGACAAGAACTACCACAGCAGAATGCAACTTGGATTTTTCTAAGGATTTTCAGGGGAAGAAAGTTAAATTTATGTTTCTTTATGTACAAGTTTAGATTTGTTTACAAAATATTCTGCACTTTAGTTGACATCTTTTGTCACAGTGGCTGACATCCAGACTAGTGTTAAACTAAGGTTTGCAAAGCTGCATGAAATTGCACAACTTCAGTTATGCTACCTGTTGTGCAGTGCATTGTCAACAGCTTCCACTAATGTAAGAACTATTTTAGAACAGATGTCCTTTCTTTGTGCATCATTATGTTGTGTCCTTGTGTAATCCTGTGAGACTGCTTACCCAGTGAGACTGCAGCCTGCTGTCTCTAGGTAACATCTATGGGATGTGTGCAGGACTGGGGCCAGGGAGGGCAGGATGCCTCCTTATCTTAAGGAGGCAATCAGACCACTTCTGAAGAAGCCTGTCTTGCATCCTGCCTGTAGTTAATGAACTACAGGCCTGTCTCCAACCTTCCATGGCTGGACAGGGTGATTGAGAAGGTGGTGGCCTCCCAGCTCTAGGCGATCTTGGAGGAAACTTGATTATTTAGACCCTTTTCAAACTGGCTTTCAGACAGGCTTTGGGGTGGAGACTGCCTTGGTTGACCTGATGGATGATCTCCAATTGGGAATTGACAGAGGGAATGTGACTCTGTTGGTCCTTTTGGATCTCTTGGCTGCTTTCGATACTATTGACCATAGTATCCTTCTGGAACGTCTGAGGGGATTGGAGGTGGGAGGCATTGCTTTGCAGTGGTTCCACTCCTATCTCACGGGCAGATTCCAGATGGTGTCCCTTGGAGACTGTTATTCTTCCAAATCTGAACTTCCCTATGGTGTCCCACAGGGCTCCATATTATCTCCGATGTTGTTTAACATCTACATGAAACCACTGGGAGAGATCATCAGGAGATTTGGTGCAGGTTGTTATCAATATGCTGATGATTCCCAAATCTGTTTCTCCATGTTAGCATCATTGAGAGAAGGCATAACCTCCCTAAATGCCTGCCTGAAGGCAGTAATGGGCTGGATGAGAGATTAAAAAACTGAGGCCGAATCCAGATAAGATGGAGGTACTTATTGTGTGGGGTCAGAACTAGGGATATAATTTTGATCTGCCGGTTCTGGATGGTGTCATGGTTCCTGGAAGGAACAGGTCTGGGGGTGCTTCTGGATCCGAACCTCTCCCTGGTGTCTCAAGTTGAGGCGGTGGCCAGAGGTGCTTTTTATCAGCTTCGGCTGATACACCAGCTACGTCCGTTTCTTGAGATGAATGACCTCAAAACAGTGGTACATATGCTGGTGATCTCTAGGCTGCATTACTGCAGTGCTCTCTATTTGGGGCTGCCTTTGTACATAGTCCAGAAACTACAGTTGGTCCAGAATGCGGCAGCCAGGTTGGTCTCTGGGTCATCTAAGAGAGACCGTATTACTCCTGTGTTGAAAGAACTACACTGGCTGCCGATACGTTTCCATGCAAAATACAAAGTGCTGGCTATCACCTATAAAGCCCTAAACAGCTTAGGCCCTGGGTATGTAAGAGAACGTCTTCTTCACCTTGAGCCCCACCGCCTGTCAAGATCATCTGGAGAGGTTTGTCTGCGGTTGCCGCCAATTTGTTTGGCGGCTCCTTGGGAACGAGCCTTCTCCATTGCTTCCCCTTTACTTTGGAATGCACTCCCTGTTGAAATAAGAGCCTCCCCATCACTGCTAACTTTTAAAAAGGTGCTGAAGACACAAGTACTCACCCAGGCTTTTAGTTAAATTTATGGTTTTAAATTTTTAATGTTGGTTTTAAATGATTTTAATGAAAATAACCATGTACACCGCTCTGAGATTGTTGGAGGAAGTGCAGGATATAAGCATAAAAATAAATATAAATAATGGTTTTAATGTTTAAATGATGTGAATTGTTTTGTTTTTGTTTTGATCTTCTTACTGAAGGCATTTAGACTTTTGGGATCAAGTCTCTATATTTCCTGACAGTGTCTCAATCAGCCAAAAAAGTCATGTCTCAACCAGCCAAACAACGGAGTCAGCCAAATGGTGGTCTGGGTGCAGCCCCACCTGGCGCCCCCCCCCCCAGCGATGTCCCATGTGTGTGACATCACACTCATGGGGGCGTGGCTTAGGCTCCAGAAGAGCCCCGAGCGAACTCAACTTGCCCACACCAGGGCTCTAGAGAGCCCCGAGCAAACTCCCCACGCCCTGGCTCTGGAGAGCCCTGAGCAAGCTCTTCCCCTCTCATTTCAGGCAGCATTTGCTGCCTGATAGCATGTATTTCCCTTTCTCTCCCTCGCTGGAGGAAGAGAAAGCGAAATAAAGACAGGGGAGAGCTCGCTCGGGGCTCTTCCGGAGCTCGAACCACACACCCCCAGGCTTTGGCGGCCCTTTTCATTGGCGGCCCGGGTTCTTTGAACTCATTTACACAATGGTGGCTCCACCCCTGTTTCCACCAGTGATTGCAATAAAGACACATTCTAATGCCAAACTGGAGGATTTTTAAGTATTTAAAGTTTCTTTGTGCATATGCATTTGTTAAGCACACAAAGATAAACTTCAAATACCCGTTTACAAAATGGTACAAATTACAAAACATCTATTTTCTATATATTTTATTTCTCTAAGACATACCCGTGGCTAATCCCATGCGTGGCAGTTCTTGAGAGAGTTTGCAAGCAGCTGCCAGATAGCCACGGGTACGGGGAGAGAAAATGGTGGCCACCGCCAGGCCAGCTGGCTAGGGAAAGTGCCCGCTGCCGGGCCGGCCAGTGGGGAAGGAGATACTTGCACTAGTGCAGCATCAGTATATATTACATCTTCAAAATACATTTTTTATTAAATATTTATTTAGAGGCAAGCAACTTTCCCCTAAGTATTTTTCAAAATATTTTATTTTGACTAAGGAATCAAACCATTACGCTTCCTGACTTGATGCCAAGCCGTGGCTTAAGTGTTAAGTTCCAGTTCAGTAACTAGAAGGCTAGAACATCAGCCTGCCTTCCTTATTCTTGTGGAAAATTTTTGAATCACTTTATGATGTTTTGTTTGCATATGTGATATGGCGATTAATATATTGTTATAGAGTTTCCTGCCATTGTTAATAAATCATTAAACATTCTAACCAGAAAAATCTACAAGATGGAAATAAACTTAGTAGCTGAGACACTGGGAAAATCTTTCTTTTGATTTCTACTTAGTCCTGAAAGATGTAGTTTGATTGGGAAATTTATAATGTTTAATATTTTTTTTTAAAAAAATGTATCTCTTTTTTCTCACTCACACAACTTGCTGCAAGATTCCCCCTTTCTAGTCTCTTGGTTTTATGCAGCTAAGACCTTAGATGCTGGGAGGCTGCTGCATTCTGCATTGCTTGGGACCCTGCAGTCACAATCTTTACAGAAATGTTGACTTTTTAATAAAGAACCATGCATATTTGACTCCTTGTTTAGAGATTATAAAACAAATGTTTCTGCAGTTTAGCACATCAAAACTTGAAGGAGAGGCACTGTATGGTTAAAAGGCAGGGTGAATTTTTATTTTATTTTTATTTTATTTTAAATTAAATTAAATATGCCTTCACAGCTGAAGCAGGGGATTATAACTGTAAAGCAGCTAACATCCTGCTTACCTGTCTGCTGCTTCCCAGCCCTGAAAAGGACAGAATACAGACAGACCCAAAATATTAAAATCCTGGTAGAATATTGACTTGGTGCTCATGATTCATTTTGGTTAGGGCTGGTTGCCCACATCCAGACTAACCTTCCAGAGACATGTAGTAGGAAAGGGGTGATTTTTTTGTGATCTTCCCTTCGCTTTTTTTGTGATCTTCCCTTCACCTGTGCCTCCTGAAACTATCTCTTGAATGCCCCCTCACCCTCAGGTACATAGTTTCAGAAGGCACAGGCAGCTGCAAAAAGAGGGGGAGATCTCAGAAAATTGCCCCTCACAACAAAAAAACCATAGCACATTAGTGAAGAGTTAGTTTTAGGGGTATGCGCGGAATGGGATTTGACTTCTGTTCCAAGCTCAGAATGCAAATCCCCAGAATGCTCTGTTGGAACAACTGGTTCGCCCGGTTGTTTTGACTGAATGGGCTTGAAATGTTATGAGTCCTCTGAGCACCATTTTGGTGGTCTGTTTTTCACTTTCTTCCTGTTTTTGGCACTGGCTTCCAATTGGCTTGCAGTCTCCTTGCTTCTTGGTTGGCTTGTTATTTGTATGATAGCAAGCCAACGAAGAAGCAAGGAGATCACAAGCCAATTGGAAGCCAGTGCCAAAAACAGGACGCAAGGGGAAAACAGCCCACCAAAATGGCACTCAGAATGCTCAGAACATTTTGACTCAGGATGGGGTTGTTCCATTGTGAGCTCGAAGCAAGCCCTTCATTTGAAGGGTGTTCTGTTTCAAGCTCGGAACACTTGAAATGGCCCATTTCGCATTGGAACATTCCAAGCTCGGAACATTCTGCACAGCCCTAGTTTGTTTGCATATTGGCCAGTGAGTGTACCAATACATCAAGGAGTAGGGTTTATTTTGTTTTTGTAAAGCCCTGATTCTGAAACTAATTATGAGAAATTTTTTTTAAGTATTCTGTTTCTGTTTGAGTTCAGCAGAAACTTTCAAATTTTGATTCTATTCCATTCAGTTAAAAAATAAATAAATTAAACAACTGTTTGTGATCTAGCTTCGGTTTTACACACTGATCTCAACACTCTCAAAGCAGACTTCCAAACTATGTATGTTATCACTTCGATCTGCCTTTTCTTTAGCAGAATGTTATAGAATTATAAGCAACCTGTCTAAAAATAGTGATATGTTTCTTTTTCTCAAGGATATTGTCAATACAATTATCAAGCACTGTTCTCCTCAGTTTTTTTCACTTGGTTTGCCTGGTGCTACCATGCTGATCATGGACTTTATTATAGCAGCTGGTCGAGTGGCAGCATCATCTTTTCTCAATGTAAGTGATCATTTATTTTACATGTTGCTGTCGATTTATATGCAATTAGTGGGCCAAGGCACAGATCATCTGCGCTTCTAGTTTGGCCCAGCTGGTGCCCCCCGCCCCACACCGGCATGCCTGGCTTTCTGGCTTGTCAGACAGACGACCGACCATCCCCCCCCCCCCGCTTCTCGCCCCCCCCCCACACACACACAGTTTCTTGTGGGCCGGCTGGCCGGTCCGCTTCCTCTACCTCCCGCCTCCTTCTCCCAGTGGCCAGGCCAGGGTCCGCCACCACCTCCTCCTCACCCCAGCAGCCAGGCTGTCCCGCCACTGCCTCCTCCCAGTGGCCAGGCCAGGCTGGCCTTCCAGCCAACCAGTGGCCGGACCAGGGCCCGCCACTGCCGCCTCGTCCTCACCCCAGGGGTAGGCAGGCCAGGGCCAGGCTGTCCCATCTCCTCCTGGCGGCCGGGCCAGGACCCCCCACCGCCACCTCCTCCTCTCCTCACCCTGGCCGGGCCAGGCCACAGAACACCTGTGGCCTGGAACACCTGGAACAGAACACCATTATTTCTCTCCGATGACAGCGGCAGCTCCCTCAGGAACTCTCGCGATCGGTGCTGCCACTCTGGTTGCCACGCATCCAAGGCTTGGAGAATTAATGAGAGAGATAGAGAGATTTGTGACTGTATCTAGCTTTGAAATATGTTAAAAGGATTCCTTGTACAAGATTTACTAGTTACAATTCCTCGTAGTAGGGGGTGTGTTATATGTAAATACAGTGGTCCCTCGACTTACAAACTACTTGACATAAGTATTTTTCGAGTTACAAACGGCAGTTTTAGATCCGGTTTTAGATGTGGTTTTTTCTACTTACAAATTTTTAGATGGGGTTTCCTCGACTTACAAATTTTTAGATGGGGTTTCCTCGACTTACGAATTTTACATGCGGTTTCCTTGACTTGCCTGCCTGTTTACTGCCTGTTTATTCTTGAAAAGAAATGTTCCTGTGCAGTTTGCAAGCCTTACTGGGGGTCTGGGTCTTTTTCTAGGCTCCGGAACGCATTAATCCGTTCCCAATGCATTCCTATGGGAAACCGCTTTTCGACTTACGAATTTTTTGACTTACAAATGTGCATTCGGAACGGATTAATTTCGTAAGTAGAGGGACCACTGTAAATTAGCACTGTGTGCAAAATAAATACAAAATATATTATTTATAACTCTCTATATGTTATATATGCAAGCTGCTTACATTCTGATTAGCTCATTGGCACATAGATCTTCAGTTCTAATTTTTTATAGATTTTATATTATTAATTTAGCTGCCTCAGTGGTAAATTAAGCTATACAGAGCAATACAAACAAACAAGGTAGGTTCCTCACTGAAGAAGATAGAAATTTCAATTTCAACAGAGCTGGGAAATGAAAAGGCAAGGATATTAAGTGTCAAACAAAAGGAGATGAGGTTGACAAGGGACAAATGCATTTTTAAAAGGCAGTCATACATTTATTTCATTAGAGGATGAAATTTCGTTTGAGATAAAGACTAAATGGGCTGTGCTTGTATATGTGTTAGATATGTTCATATCTTTACTCTTACCTTCACTTCAGTCTCTTCATATCTTTACCCAGGCACCAAGAGTAGAAGCACAAGTTCTCCTAGGCTCTCTGGTTTGCTTTCCCAATCTATATTGTGAACTACCAGCTCTACATCCAAACACTCCTGACATTATAGTGTCTCAATTTACGGATATTAAGGTAGGTTTTGAAAAGCAGCATATTACATTTATTCATTCCCCTTGTTGAAGCTCCTAAGTTCAGTCCCCCACGGGGGGAGTGGCAAGCAGGACCTCTAAATAAGAAGAGAGGAGTGGTGAGCAGGATCTCTAGAGAGAGCCAACCTGTTCACCACCGCCGTATGCTGCTTTCTGCTGTGGCAATGCTTGTCCCAGGTACCTGCATGCAGCACCACATGCACATGGCATCCACACATGTGTGGGCGCCATTTGCGTGGTCAGCAACACCATGCTGATCACGCAAATGACACCCGCACATGTATGGACACCATGTGCATGACAGTGCTGCGCATGGGTACTTGTGATGAGCCCTGCCAGAGGAGGAAGCTGCATGCAGCGGCGGAGAGCAGGTAAGGACCTGCTCTCCTCTTACTTAAAGATCCTGCTCGCCACTACCCTTCCTGCAGTGCAGAACCAGTGCGCGAATCTCAGTTCGTGCACAACCCTAATGTTTATGTTTTATGTATGTTTACTCCCAGAGGCATGATTTGGGCCATTGCACAAACATACTAAATAAATAAATAGTACAGTTACTCGGATTAGTTTTCCGTACTTCCATTTTAAACTTTGTCAATTTTAAAGTATTCTTACATACTAGCAGACCCGGCGCATAGTATCTGTGCCGCTAGTTTGTCGCTCACTCCCCGCCACAACTCCCTCGCTCGCTCGCTCCCCGCCACAACTCCCTCGCTCCCCGCCACAACTCCCTCGCTCCCCGCCACAACTCGCTCGCTCCCCGCCACAACTCGCTCGCTCCCCGCCACAACTCCCTCGCTCGCTCGCTCGCTCCCCGCCACAACTCCCTCGCTCGCTCGCTCGCTCCCCGCCACAACTCCCTCGCTCGCTCGCTCGCTCCCCGCCACAACTCCCTCGCTCGCTCGCTCCCCGCCACAACTCCCTCGCTCGCTCGCTCCCCGCCACAACTCCCTCGCTCGCTCGCTCCCCGCCACAACTCCCTCGCTCGCTCGCTCCCCGCCACAACTCCCTCGCTCGCTCTCCTGACCCTTCCCCCACTTCAGCCCCATTTCGTTCTCCCCCGCCACAGGAGTTCTTTCCCATCCCCATCTGCACCTCTAGTTTGGTCTTCCCCCCATTCTTGGCCTGACCACCGCTTTCTCTCCCCCGTCACTGCTTTCTCTCCTCGCTGGCCTTCCAGAACCTCCTCCAGCCTCTCCTTGACGCTTTTTCCTGGGGCCTCTTTATCTCACCCTCACTTTTCCCCTGCCTCCAGCCGGCCTGCCAACACCTCCTCCAGCGTCTTCTCAGCACTTTCCCTCAGTGCTTTCCCCCAGCGCCTCTTTCTCTTGCCCATTCGCTTTTCCCCTGCCTCCGGTCATTGTGCTCACCCAATGTGCAGGGGCTTCACCCTCTGCCGCCTCCTCCCAGTCGGCGGGGCTTTGCCCGCCTGCCTCTCCTCACCGCCACCTTTATTTTTCTCCACTTCCGGTCCACCATGCATCTGTCCGGCTAAGTAATTATTAATATACCGAGAATAGAATAGATAGAATAGAATTAATTATATAGATTGTCTTCTCTGCATTACGCATATAAGGGCCAATGACATGCTTGAAATAATATGAGGTTTGGTCTAAAACAGCTGGGAATTCTTTGTTCCCTAAGGATAACATTCTTGAGGGAGGAACTCTGAATCCTGAAAATATAAACAAAACCCAATACTTTTTCATACAGCGCATAATTAATCTATGGAATTATCTGCCACACAATGTGGTGATGGTCATTAGCTTTTTCAGCAGGGAACGTATTCCAGAGTCTCGGAAGCAACAGAGGACGCCCATCCCAGCATAGCCACCAGATGAGCTGGTGGCAACTGTAGACAAACCTCTCCAGATGATCTCAATGGACAGTGGGGCTCATGACGAAGAAGGTGGCCTAAGCTGTTTAGGGCTTTATACGTTATAACAAGCACCTTGTATTTTGCCCAGAAACTTTTGGCAGCCAGTGTAGCTCTTTTAGTATGGGAGTAATATCTCTGAGATTATCTAGAGACCAACCTGGTTGCCATATTCTTTACCAACAGCAATTTCCAAGCTACGTACAAAGGCAACCCCACATAGAGCACATTGCAGTAGTTAAGTCTGGGGGTTACCAGAATATGTACCACTGTTCTGAGGTCGTTTTTCTCAAGCAACGGATGCAGCTTGGCATATCAGTTGAAGCTGATATGGAGAAATAGATTTGGGTGTCATCAGCATCCTGATAACACCCTTCACCAAATCCCCCGATGATCCCTCCCAGAGGTTTCATATCGATGTTAAAAGCATTAGAGATATAAAAGTTCAGATCTGGAAGAACAACAGTCTCCAAGGGAAACCATCTGGAATCTGCCCAAGAGGTAGGAACAGAGCCACTTCAAAGCAGTGCCTCCTAGCCCAACCCCACAAATGCTCCAGAAGAGTATTATGGTCGATAGAATTGAAAGCCGCCAAGAGATTCAAAAGGATCAACAGAGTCACACTTCCTCTTTCAATTCCTAATTGGAGATTACCCATCAGGCTGACCAAGGCAGTCTCCACCCCATAGCCTGCCTGAAAGCCACTTTGAAATGGGTCTAGATAATATGATGAAACCATCAGTTAAATGAAGACAAGTTTAGGTGAGTGATCTTGGAAATTCTTTTTTTCAGGAACTGATCATCAAAACAATATTGAATTCTGCAAGAGAGGAGCCATCTGGACCTGCAAGGTATAGCTAACCACGAATCATTGTAATGCACCAGGCAAATTGCTTAATTTATTTATTCAGTTAATCACTTTAATAAATGTTGAAATTTAGAATTAAAATTCTTGTACCAAGACCAAATTTTAAAAACACTCCATATAAGAGTAGAGAATATTTAATGTAGCAAAACATTAAAAGGTAGTAGCACACACCATTCTTCTATGGAAAAATAAAATGGAAACGCTCTTAATTTCGGCAGTAAGATATTACTTTTCTAAGCCCACATAAGCAAACTCAATGTACTGTGAATTTTCTACATCTTTGACCAGAGGCCCTTTCATTTCTTTTTACCGTTCAAGTCACACCACAGCCACCTCACCAGCCCTGCCTTCTGATCAAGCCCAGCACTGATGCAGCCCCATTCTCCAGTTCAGACCAGCATGGGCTTCACCACTCTTCCTTCTCATCTTCTGGGTGTATGCCAACCCCTGTATCTCATTGTCACATGCTTTCTCCAGTTCCAAGAGCAGACAAGCTTGGTGCTAAAAGGGAGGGTGCGGTGGCAGCAAGACCCAGGGGCCAGGTGGGAGGCAGCTCACTCTGCTATAGCAAGGAACAGCATGTGCCAGTCCTAGCACGTCCTTTGTCCTTGTGCTGTTTTGTTCTTTGCCTGCCTGATTAAACAAGGAACAAGCAGCACACACTCTGCCATTCTGCTGGGACCAGGATGCACCACTTACGCTATAGCAGTGTGGGCTGCCTCCACTTTTGCTGGTGCCAGGATCTCACTGTCACCATTCCCTCTCTTTTAACACTAAGCTTGTCTGCTCTTGGTGCTGGGGGAAGTACGTGACAGAAAGAAACAGGGCCAATGCAAGCCTGGAAGGTGACGGAGAAGAGCGGCAGCATCAGCACTAGCTTCTGACCTGGCAGAGAGCACCAAGGAAGAGGAGGGGGCAGGCCAGGACAGCAGACACCAGGAGTGGCAGTAAAAGTGAGGCTGGAGTGGTGTTGGCAAGAAAGTGAGTGATGCCTGCAACAGTTGGCCAGGCAGGATGCCTGCACTCTCTATCCCTTGGTAGACTCACCACTTGAGGCTGTTTTCTTTCCTTGCCTAATGGGAAAGATACCCCTGTCCTTGACATTTTCAATTATAGTCAGGCTCAAGTCAATCTCTAAAATGCTACCCAACTTTTTTTTTTTTTTTTGCAGATGTGTTGCTCTTTGTAGCCTTGGCATATGGATCTGTGAAGAACTGGTGCACGAATCCCATCATCCTCAAATAAAGGAAGCCTTGAATGTGATCTGTGCCTCATTAAAAGTAAGCATGTAATCTCCAGGATTGGGACCCAAAGAACCATATGTGATGCTCCAGATGTGCACTGGGACTTTTCTGACCCCGTTCTCTTACTGAAGCCCCTCCCACCCCCACCCTGAATAGCTACTCCTGAAGGTCAGGAGAATCTTCAGTATGGTATGCAATGTAGGGATGTGCATGGAACCGGGCGGGGGAGGCTCAAAGGCGAGGGGTGCCATTTTAAGTGCAGAGGAAGATAAGCTCACCCCTCCCGCCACTCTTCCCCCACTGGCGCTCCTTTTTCAGTCAGTCTATGGGGCGGCAGCATACTTCCCTGCCGCCCCACCTACTGGATATACCCGGAAGTATCAGGCGCACCAGTGTGGGGACACACACATTGCGCCTACCGCATGCCTGTGTGTGCCCATGAGCAACGCACACACCCTCGCGCAGGCGCACCTGATGCTTCCAAGTATATCCGGCAAACGGGGTGGCAGGGAGGTACGCTGCCGCCCCATGGACTTACTGAAAAAGGAGTGCCGGCAGGGGAAGAGCGGCGGGAGGGGTAAGCTCACCCTCCCCTGCACTTAAAGTGGCACACACTCCCGCCTTCGAATCAATGGAACCACCCACCGAACCGGTTTGGAGGCCCATAAAGGGTCTCCGAACCAGTTCCGTGCACATCCCTAATGCGATGTTGTAGGGGGTTGCAACCAGGGAGGCATCTGTGGCCTTCCTTTCCCATGTGGCAGTGCTTTCTGCCCATGTGTGGTGCTCCTTGGATCCCAGCCTTGACTTGTGTTGGAACTTTGCTTGTTACTTTTTGATGATATTTGGAGAGGTATTTTAACAGCCAGTTTCAGTGGCCATATCTCTGCAATATTTTTAGTGCAGGCTTAAAAACCAAAATAGAAAGAATTATTTTTATTAAAAAGAAATTGCTTCTTAACAAATGCAAAACTCTATCAATATGCTTTAATGTCCTACTTGTTAAATTTACAAAAGCAATGATTCTTGAATCTAAACTATGTCCTGCCTCGTCAATGAATTTTTAAAAGTAGCATTTTTCACTCTCGATTATATTTACTGGGGGTGTTCTCATTTTCTTCCCCATTCAATGCTACTTATAGGTATAGTGGTAGTTGTAGTGAGGTAGTTGTAGTAACTTCACAGCAGAAGTTACTAAGGCCGTCTTCACTGCTTCTCCAGCCTGCAGGGTTACCCTAATTTGGCTTCGGAAAGAAGAGGTTGTCGGCTGCAACTATTCTGAACATTTTTTCAATGTATTTTGGTACATGGGCAAGATCAGAGCCCATACCATTGTCCCAAGGTACCTTGTCTGGTTCAAGCCATTGGGATGGATGCTAAAAGGGGAATCCTTAAACCTTATTAGGACACTTTCCCATAGTTACTAATAGTGGATGGAATTTGACATTATTTGCACATTCATGTAAGGAAGAGCCAGCAATGCCTCCACAAGCCTGCAGTTCCTCAGATCCTAATTTATTGTGTATGTACTGTGCATGTATTTGTTTTTCAAGAGGATCTGAATTCAAGGCTTAGCCCTAACATCCTCTGTAGTCAAGCTGTGGCCATCAAGTATTCTGGACTGTAGGAACTGGTGGTCTCTGACCATGCATGATTAAACAGTACTTGGAGAGAACTTTAGTACTGATGTTTATGGCGACCTGTATTTTCAAAGTGGAAGGTGAATCTGGTACCAGGGAGCTTGCTGAGTTTGGAGGGGTTTTTTTACCAATCAATCATCTTTATTACGGTCCAAGACCAGCATATGGACTTTTATATTTATATATATTTTCTCCCTTTTAAGGCAGTCTTCTTAGGGGGATCAATCTAAAAACAAAAAAGGCTTATTCAGTCTAAAACTCAGCATTTTCCATCTGTTTTTGGGGGGCAGTAGAATTTGCCTTGTGTACAGGAAGTCTGATTCTGCTGACTGGGTGAAATTCTTACTTGTTCAGTTGTGTTTTGTATAGCCAGCCAGCCCACGAGTTACTAGGAGGAAGGGATTGTGCATTGTGTTGCGTTGTCCAGCCAGAGCCAACTTTTTTCTGTGAAGTCTGCCATTCTTTCTGGTCGGAGAGAAAGGGAACTGGTTCTGGACTGCTACCCCATCCCACAAGTAGAATAAAAGTTCACAGGAAACGCAAATATTTTGAGCAGTCTGAATTTAAAACTGAGCTATAAATTAATCCTTTGTCAGTAATTAGGAAATTGGGTGAATTTAAGCAGCAACTAAAGTGGTGAAGTAAGCTAATTAATATGGTTTAGTAGGCTGCTAATGCGCTAATGCAAATGTACTTCTGTAAAAAGTTTTAGTAGAAATGTTTCTTTGAATTCAGCTGCTATTGGACTGTATGCATTTTCCTATGGGGAAATCTGATAACTGCTGGGACTTACTTGGATATAGACTGGATTCCATCCATAGCTACCAAAGTTGCAATAATATGCATGTTTACTTAGAAGTAAGGCCTATTGAATTGTGACTTAGTTTCAAGTTAGCCCCTGCTAACTTGGCAAAGAGGCACCTTTTAACGTGGTGATTATCTTTATTTAGCAGGGGGAGAGTAACTGGCCCTATCCACCCCCAGCAAGGTACCTCCAGTGACTGTTGCTGGATTGTCTATCTTTTGTTTCTTTTTAGATTGTGAGCCCTTTGGGGACAGGGGTCCATCTTATTTGTTTGTTGTTTCTCTGTGTAAACTGCTCTGAGCCATTTTTGGAAGGGTGGTATAGAAATTGAATGAATGAATGAAATAAACATGCATAGGACTACTCTATAAGTCTCATTTGAATTGCTTAAGTGCATTAAGTAAAAAAGTAGTTCTGGGGAGTTTCCAACTCCAAATTGTTATATTTAACAAAAACAATTCCAATTATTTTTAAGTCATCTTCTTTAAGAAAAAAGGGGAGGGACTTCCAATTGTGCCCCTTTTTAGTCTTGTTATCCAAATTTTTGAGTTGCTACATTTTTTTCTTTTAATAATTGTCATGAACTAATATTTTGTTTATTTATTTATTTATTATTTATTTATTCATTCATTCGTTCATTCATATTCTAGTTATATACCACTCTTCCCTCAGTGGGAATCACTAAAATAAAAAAGTACAAAACAATTAAAATCAGAAACCAATTAAAAGCAGATTAAAATTACAATTAAAACTAAATATCATTAAAAGCCAGGCTAAAAAGATGGGTCTTTAAGGCTCTCCTGAAGGGCCTACAAGGAAGACAATCCTCTTATATCCACGGGGAGCATGTTCCACAACCTAGGGGTGACAACCGAGAAGGCCCTATCCCAGGTTGCCACCAGAAGAACCGGTGATCTCTTCTGAGGATCTCAGTGAGCAGTGGGGGGGATCTTGTAGAGAAAGGCGCTCTCCCAGGTAACCCAGAGTCCCAGACCTAAGCGGTTCAGGCTTTAAAGGTAATAACCATCACTTTGTACTTTGTCCAGAAACATTTCAGCAGCTAATGCAACAGTTTAAGAACAAGCATAATGTGGTCTCTCTGGGATACCCCAGAGACCAATCTTGCTGCCACATTTTGAACTAATTGAAGTTTCTGAACTATGTACAAAGGCAGCCCTACATAGTATGCATTGCAGTACTCCAACCTGGAGATTACCAGCTGGTGTACCACTGTATCTGGCTCATGATACGTTATCATCCATAAAAATGAGTTTTGCACCTGCACAGGAACCTTGCGGGTGGAATCTTATAACTCCTCATGGCACACACGTTCCCCTTCATGCACTCGGTGTGGCTGTTTTGTAAAGGTGACCGGGACACCATTTTCTTCAGTTCCTTTCCAACTGCCGTAGTGATAAAACCTTGTTGCTATAGCTTCTCATTCTGATTGATTCTTGGCTAGAGTTTCTCCTGTAACATAAATTATAAGGCATATCATTTTATCAGACTGACTAAGACTGTTTTTTATGGCCATTCTTTCTCAAAATGAACTGTAAAAATGAAAATAAAACTTTTAAAAGGTGTTCAGAGTGCAGAGCATTATTGCCATCCCAAGATCGCCATGACTCCTGCTTGATTTGTCTGGGCAAATTATCCTTACTTCAGCTAGTAAAATCTGTATGTTGTTCTTCAGACAAGGGGAAAAAAGGGCCCTCAGACTGCGTCCTGAGTCCTGTGACACTAAGGCCAGATACCTCTTCAACTTTGATGTCGAAGTCTGTGTCCATTACGATGCCAAGGACTGCAGGGGGAAAAGCAGTCCAAACCTTCGATGTCCACCGATTTGGCCTCCTCAGCTCCACTCTTTAAACCTCCACAACCACCAAAAGCTCTCCATCTCAACATCTGAAGTCAAAACACAAGTGCCATACCTTGGATGACGATTCCTCAGTGCCAGCACTGAAAAAACATAAGAGCCGAGACTTGGCATCGAAGACTCCTTCACCATCGGGGCTACAGAGTTTACCTTATAAAACAGTGCATGTCAAGCCCTTGACTTTGACCACAACCTCAAAGACATGGCAGGACAGGCCACCTATAGAACAGCACTTGGCATCGAAGCGGTTGACATCAAAGCCTTCGTTGCCAAGAACATCGACCCTGGAACCATCGACCCTTTGCACAACAACTCACCAACACATAAGAATTTTGCCTGCTTTGATTCTGATTCAATCCTAGCACTACTGACACTTACTAGATCAACTTCAAGACTGAGCACTCCGGTTCTCACAACATCAATACAAGTGACTCCTCGACACCGAGAACCATCGCTGCCACCCACTTTCAGTGTCAAAGACAACATCGAGAACTTGGATACTGGCCTAGACCCATCTACAGCTCAAACGCTACTGTCCATTCTGGATTCTAATAACAGCACATCATCTACTAATACCTTCAAGGGTTGGGGGGGGGTTTTGCCGCAAAACATGGAAGAACCTAATGAAGAGCCAGATGTACAGATAATTCAAACTGCATCTCCAAGGATGCCTGTGTCTTCACCACCAATCATCACTACAACTGCACAAAGTTTTTTCATCCACAAACATGCTATGCTCTAAAGGCTTTGCATCTGGCTACTACATCTCATTGGTGCTCATGCGGGTTCACACACTGTGCCCATGCACCTACTACATTTTATTTATTTATTTCATTTATTTCATTTATATTCTGCTCTTCCTCAGAGGAGCTCAGAGCAGTGTACATGGTTATGTTTATCCTCAACAACCTGTGAGGTAGGTTAGGCTGAGAGATACATGGCTGGCCCAGAATCACCCAGTGAGTTTCACGGCTTCCAGCACAAGTGGCATGGGTGTGACTTCTCCTGGGTTGCCCTATGACTACCAAGATTATAAAGTATGCAAAGCTCAACAATCAAGGTCATCACAAACACAGTCTACATTTTGCTCGCATCAACTTTGACACAGTCAATACCGATTAAGACTTTGGCAGCAGGCGACATGCCTATTATTCTGGTAAAGGTGTTGCCATCCACTGCAGTCAGTCAGCAACTCAGACCTCTATACCTCCTGGAGCAGCACCCCAAATACCAGACAAGCCAGTTCTAAAACCCATTTAGGTATCCACCACTACTCAGACTTCAGTTCCCACAACTGAAATCCATAAATCAGAATCTTGGGACTGAGGTTCATGATGCTCCTTCACCTACTCCATCTTCTTCTGATGAACATTGTGGCCCTTCTGATTTTGAATCTGACTCCGAGAGCACAGAAAATGTCAACGACCCTTCTCCAGATGTTCCTCCATTAACTCATATTTCCACAACTGAGAAGTTGAAAGCCTATTACTTGCAAGTCAAGGAAATGGCTGAAGCATGAGACCTTGGCCTTAAAACACAGTCAGTTACTGGTGACCCAGTTTATAATTTTATAACAAAGTTTCAGTCTGTTCATCCAGTAGCGCTACCAATACGGCTAGTTATCTCCTGTGCAGCACAATCCACATGGGAAGTCATACACATATCCACACCAACATCAAAGGGTCTGGGAGCCCTTTATTGGGTACAGGAAGAGGACAATACTTACCCGTTGAAACACCCTGTCCTGAATTCAGTGGTTATAGACTGCACCACATCTTCAAAGTCAGGCAAAAAAGAGGACAGAAAATTAGATGTTATAGGATGGGAAGTATATTCCACAGTGTGCCTTTTTGTCAAGGTTGTCAACTACTCTGCTTGCATGGCTAAATATAACCATTCACTATGGGGAAATCTACGATGGGATTTTGAAAAGTTGTCCCCAGAGGACTTTAAGAAATGGTTCGCTGAGACCATGGTGAGGACTGCTCTGTTAACTAGGCAACAGTTAAGTACTGCCAAGCATCTGGCAGAAACAGAGTCCAGATCAATGACTACCGCAATATCTGTTAGAAGACATGCCTGGCTCCATTCTGCCTCATTGCAAACTGACATGAAGGATAAGATAGAGGGCTTACCTTTTCGTGGCAAGGGCCTTTTCAGCAAAGAAACAGGCCCAACCTGGAGAAGCTGAAAAAAATTCACTGCTAAGTCATTTACAGCACCATCAACATCATCATACTCATCACGACCTTCTCCAAGCCATGATCCTCCTACAAACAGGATCACAGAGACTATAAGAAAGCATATCAGCCATTCAACAAGTGTGCCTACACTAACAGGAACAAAACCAACCAGGACCACGTAGTTAACAATCTGAGGCCCCTAAACAGCATCATTGAAGTTTGTGCAAGTCCACCGTTTCTTCAACATTCTGATGTCAATACCACCTCAATGACTCTTCAAATACCATCACCAATTGCCTACTCCATCAAACTGGCCATGCCCCTGCATAGCACCACATAACATTAGACCTTTGGGTCCTCAAGGTTATTTCTGTTGGGCATGTGATAGATTTCAAGACCATGCCAGTTCTCAAAGGTGTCAGGTACACACATGCCATACCATCCTTGCTAGAAGCGGTAAAGGACTTATTGGAGGGGGGGGGCGTTGCCCCTGTATGGTGGACAAGATGACAGGACGGGTTCTATTCCCGTTATTTTCTGATCCCCAAGAGAGGAGATGGAATTCATCCCATCATGGACTTATGTCAGTTGAACAAATTTGTGTGGAAAAGTTCCAAATAATAATGTTGCTAGACAATTCCACTATTATTCCAAGAATGATGACTTGCAACATTGGATATAAAGGATGTGTATTTTCACATAGGCATCAGAGAAGACCACAGGAAGTGCCTGAGATTTACCATGGATGCTTCAGTATAACAGTACAGAGCATTACTATTCAGACTATCAGCAGCACCAAAGGTTTTCACAGAATGCATGGCAGTGATAGTAACTCATCTAATAACCAGAGGTATTGCAGTCTTTCCGTTCCTGGACAATTGGCTCCTGGTTTCAAGAAATGCAGACAAGTTACATTTGCAGATGTCTTATGTGTTGAATGTTCTTTGAGACCGGGGGATCCAAGTGTCACGATGCTGATCTCTCTAGGGCCATTGCTCCTCCCTAGCTCTCCTTCTCATATCCCTCGGGCAGGGCCTCAGAGTTTTCAAGGTGAGGAGATTTTAGCTCACTAGAATCCTCTTCCTCCTCCTCACCTCCTCAGAGTCACTGTGGCAGTCTCTCTCCGGAAGCCTCCATCACTTGCCCCTCATCACTGGCTGAGCCCACCTTAAATTCCTCCTGGCAGCTAATGCATCTCCTGCCCCCTGTAATTGGGACCCCGCCCTGCCATATCAGGCTGCTCTCGCCCTTATCCCCCTCAGCTGTGCCCATGTCTCCCGTTCCCTCCTCCTTCACATGCTCCCGCCCTTCCCTGTGTGGTGCCTTGCTTAAGTCAACCAGAGGCACCTTGCTTACCACCTGCTACCTCGGCTGCTCTCTCCAGGCTCTGTGAAGCTGCAGCCACTCGGCTGGCCGCTCACTGGGCTGCTCCACTTGGCCATTGGCCACCTCCGGGCCATCCCCCGCCTCGGCTGCTGAGGGAACGTCGGAGCCAGTAACCCCCACTGGACACTGAGTAAATTGGAAGAAGTCTCATCTAGAGCCAGTAAAGACAATAAATTACATCAATGCAGTGTTGAATACCGATACAAAAAGGGCATACTTGCTAATAGATTTGTTCCATTCCATCAGGGAACTGGCCCATGAATTATTCATTCATCCAGTCCAGCAGGCACATCTGGTTCAATGCTTTCTGGGGCTAATGGCCTCCTGCAGCACAACGGTACTATATGCACGTTTGAAGAAGAGGGAATTACAATTATGGTTTCTCTCTGTCTTCTACCCCAGTGTAGACAGCCGACACCCATGTCTTTCAATCCCTGTTCCGGTGCTACAATCTATAAACTGATGGACAAAACCAAACAATCTCTAAGGAGTAGCTTTCAAAACCCTGACACCATCAGTCTGGGTTACCACAGCCCCCCTACCTGTTCAGCTGGGGAGCTCACTGCAAAGGTCACCAAGTACAAGGGATGTGGTTGCAACAGAAACTACTACACATCATTTATTTTGATTTCCTGGCTGTGTTTGAGGATGAAGGCTTTCCTACATCTAGTGAAGGGTCAGGTAGACCAGCTACAACTGGACAACACAACTGCCATCACATATATCAACAGGCAGGGAGGAACAGTATCCAGATCACTTTGCATCCTGAGTTTACAATTTGAGGACTGGTGCATTCAAAACCAGATTCCCCCAATATCGATCCATATAAAAGATACAGACAACATACTAGTGGACAACCTGAGCCTCTCATTCCTACATCAACAGCAGCACAAGTGGGAGATCCACTCGAAATATCTGACTCCTATATTGATTGATTGATTGCATTTCTATACTGCCTAGTATAGAAATCTCTAGGTGATGTACAAATTAAAACATAATATAAAAACATTTAAAATTCATAAAAACAGATAAAAATCACAGTAGATTAAAAACACATTAAAATTAAAAATTAAATTTTCAGTTAAAAGCCTGGGAAAACAGGTACTTCTTCAGGGTCCGTCTAAAAGCAAACAGAGAAGAAGATGCTCTTATTTCAGCAGGTAGCATGTTCCAAAGCCCTGGGGCAGCCACAGAGAAGGCTGTTGGTGGCAACCATCACCAGATCTCTCCAGATGCTCTTAATAGGTGACAGGGTTCACAACAGAGAAGGCGCTCTCTTAAGTACCCTGGACCTAAGCCGTTGAGGGCCTTATAGGTAATAACCAGCACTTCGTATTTTGTTCAGAAACATATAGGCAGCCAGTGCAGTTCTTTTAGAATTTGTGTTATATGGCCCCTTCAGGTAAACCCAGAGACCAATCTGGCTGCCGCATTCTGTACCAATTGTAGTTTCCGGACTACATACAAAGGCAGCCCCATGTAGAGTGCATTACAGTAGTCAAGTCTAGAGGTTACCAACAGATGTACCACTGTTTTAAGGTCATTTGTCTCAAAAAATGGACGTATCTGGCGTATCAGCCAAAGCTGATAAAAAGCGCTCCTGGCCACGGCCTCAACCTGAGAAACCAGGGAGAGTATGGGATCCAGGAGCACTCCCAGATTACAAACCTGATCTTTTAGGGGGCGTGTAACCCCAACCCAAACAGGCAGATCTAAACCATCTCTCAGATCCCATCCCCCTACAGACAGTACCTCCATCTTGTTAAGATTCAGCTTCAGCTTGTTATCTCTCATCCAGCCCAGTATCACCTCCAGGCAGGCACTTAGGGGAGTCATGCGATTTCCTGATGAAGTTAGTATGGAGAAATAGATCTGGGTCTCAGTGCATGGGGCCATCTTACAATGGACCTTTTTTATACCTTACAGAATACCAAAAGCATGAAATTCTGCTCTAGAGCAAGACACAAGCCAAGGTGCTTAGGAGATGCATTCCAGATGGACTGGACTTTGAACCTCCTGTACATGTTCCCTCCTCAACCTCTAATAGGTCAAGTTGTAGTCAGATGACTTACCAGCCATGTGTTGTGCATCCTGATAACACCTTGGTGGCCCTACCAGTCCTGGTTTCAGTTGGTACTCAGACTATCTCAACACAAGTACTAGAGATTGCCTCAACATCCAGATCTCCTGTTATGAGACAACAACCAGGTATTACATCCAGATGTAAGAACGCTAAGACTAACTGCATGGTGAATAGATTAGTAGATAAGATCTTATTGAACCAGCGTAAACCTTCCGCAAGGCTGAAGTACATAAAAAGTTCACCACCTACGTGAAATTGGAAGGATTCAAACCTATGCAGGCCTCTATCAGGGAAACTCTTATATTTAAAGACAGCTGGTTTGGCTAATGTGTCCTTCAAAGTTCATTTGGCTGCTATTTCTGCTACGCATACCAGCTGGGATGGGAAGTCTGTTTCTACACATCCTGATTGCAGAGGTTTTCTAAAAGGACTAACAAATTTATATTCACCCATTAGGCAACCAATAGCCCAATGGAGCATATCCTTGGTGCTTTCGGCACTGACTATGGACCCTTTTGAGCCATTGGCTTCAGCCTCAATAACGTTTATAACATTAAAAACTGCATTCCTTATCACCATTACCACTGCCCACAGGGGTAAATGAGCTAATGTCCTTGCGTATAGACACACCATTTACAAGTTTCTACCCTGATAAGATGCTGATGTGCATGGACTAAACAATCTTACAAAAAATAATTTCTGATTTTCACCTAAACCGAGTTATTGTGCTGCCAACTTTTTTCAGAGATCCTGTGAGTCCTCTAGAGAAGCCAGTGCACTTGCTTGATGTGCACAGGTTCCTGTTATATTACCTATATTGCATGAAATCTTTCCAACTCACCAAACACTTGTTTCCTTCAAGGGATAATGAAAGGGACATTGTGTTTCTAGACAACTCATTTCACATTGGCTTGTGGAACTGATTTTAGTGGCATATAAACTGCAGAAAGTAGAGCCACCTAAATCAATCTAGGCACACACTACACATGCTTATGCTGCCTCTACTGCACACTTATCTGGTATAACTTTCAAGGACATCTGCGAAGCTGCAACCTGGCCAACGGAGTTTCCTTTTATTAAACACTCTGCAGCAGAAGTGAATTTTGAGTGAAGTGTACTGAAAAGGGTGTTACAATAACTACTGCACTCTCCCCCTAAGTGAGCTACCTAAATATAGGCAGACCTCCTTGTCTACCCAGGAGAGCTGGTCTTGTGGTAGCAAGCATGACTTGTCCCCTTAGCTAAGCAGGGTCCACCTGGTTGCATATGAATGGGAGATTTGATGTGTGAGCACTGTAAGATCTTAGGGGATGGAGAGAGATTCCTGCCTACAACCTTGGAGAAGTTGCTGCCAGTCTGTGAAGACAATACTGAGCTAGATAGACCAATGGTCTGACTTGGTATATGGCAGCTTCCTATGTTCCTAAATACCCATTTTTATGGATGGCAACATATCATGATCCAGATAAACAGGTTGCTTACCAGGTCATCTGGTAGTGATCCACTGACATCCATAAGTCCCTCCCAATCCTACTCACTGCAATAGTTGTATGGTATTCCTAATTAACATTTTTCAAAGGAGAACTCTACTTACCAATGCCAACTGTGCATGATCTTCTGCTCTGGTGGTCATCCAGGAACAGAAGAAAATGGCGCCCCGGCCGCCTCAAAATAACGGCCGTGGCAAACACGTGAAGCAGAATGTGAGTGCCACAAGGAGCTATAGCATTCCACCCGAGAAGTTCCTGTGGAAGTGCAGAACCCATTTTTATGGATGCCAACAGATCACTACCAGATCATCAGTTACAGATAAGCATCCTGTTTTTTCAGATCACTTTCCTCAAGAAACAGGCAACATTGAATCAATTGCAGCTGGTAAAAAGTGCTCCAGGCCACAGCCTCAGCCTGAGGCACCAGGGTGAGACCCTGGTCCAAGAGCACTCCCAAGCTATGGACCTGTTCTTTCTGGGGGAGTGTAACTTCATCCAGAACAGGAAGTTCTATCCCATCTTGTAGATTATGACCCTGGACAGTGAGCACCTCCATCTTGCTTGGATTCAGCTTCAGTTTATTATCCAGCGCGTTACTGCCTGAGGTTTAATTTAATTTAATTTAATTTCATGGTTTAAATTAAACCATATCTGAATGTTTAGTATATAAATTATGGCACTTAATATGCCAATCTTCTTTTCAGTACTTCAGTTTGGGGAAAGATAATTGGAGTAAGTTCTTTTTCCTCATTTTCTTTTTAACTGAGATTCAAAGTTCACAAATACAGTTTTGTGTCCAGAAGAAACAGATCTTGGGGCTCTCACTTGAAAGCTAGAGCACACATTATTCAAAGACTCTTAGAGCAGCCTATTTTTCTCGTGGAGAGACATGAATGAGTATAGATAGCAGATACTATGTTCCTTGTCAATCTTATTGACAAGTACTGTACGCACACTATTGAACTGGAAGGGTAGCTGACAAAAGCAAATTGCGGGCTTATAACATAGATACAGCAACACTTTCTGAACTCCAGCCAAGCTGCTCTGTCAAAGGATAGCCACTGTTTATTTCCTCTAGACAGTGTGAAGTCACAATTTTTGTCTCTCAACTGTATTGAAAGCCCCAGCACAAAGATCCTAATCACTCTTCTCAACCCCTGCAGTTAGAGGCTATGTTATGTGTCGCTCCAAAATAGCTTGGGTTTGAAATGACTACAAAATCTTGTCCATGCTACAGAAAAACTCTATTGCTCAAACCATTTTTTAAAGCAACGGGTGAAGCTGAGCCACTGTTGAAAGTTTAGATTGGAAGACATACATGGATTGACTTCAGTGAACCAACCTGGAGTCCGAATTGCAGTCTCATAAAAGAAAACCTTATAATAGAACAGAGCATAGCATTTGGCCCTCAGACTTCTTTTAAGACACAGTTGACAAAAAGTATTAAAACTGAGAATCAAGATAATCAAGAAAGTGAGTTCTTAAAACTTCTTGCTACTGAACTAACAGGTTTGGGGAAAATATGGAGGTGCTCAGATGCAGGAGCAAAAATCAACACATTGCATACATACCCTTCAAACAATGTTAATATCAGCCTACATACTGCTAGCAAATTCACCAGGACTGTGAGGACAAGGAGGATATTAGAGGGGTCAAGGCAGGTTTTTCCTATTCAGTCATAGAGAATAGTAGAAAAAATAAGTTTGTCAAAACATATTCCACCCCTGAAGAAAACTCCTCAGTCAGTTTAACTTGACATCAGAATTGCAATGAACTAAGCATGCATAACTTGAATGCAAGTCCAGTTGCTGCAGTTGCCTCTAGCAGATAGGTTTTCACACCTTCAGCATTTAAATTAGCCATTATCCCTCAGTACTGGGGGGTATACTTGAGAGCTACCTGCAAAGCATTCATTATTGCTACAGCTGTAGAATAATCACAGATGCTGCTTGCAAACTGACTTCTGTGTTAAGAAAAATATTGAGTTCATTTCTACCAGTACACATACCTTGCTTTCCTTGGTGGCAAATGCTTTGACTGGAACAGTCTTCTGAAGATGATTGCTATTGGTTGTGTAATTCAAAATATTAAATGTGAGGGGGAACCAGTATGAATTGCTAAAAGTGTGCTACTTTTTGCTGTCTTAATTATTTCTGGGCTTTCTCTTATCTTCTTTGTTAGATATTTCTTGAAATAATTATTATTATTATTATTATTATTTTCATTTTTACATTTATATCCCGCTCTTCCTCCAAGGAGCCCAGAGCGGTGTACTACATACTTGAGTTTCTCCTCACAACAACACTGTGAGGTAGGTTGGGCTGAGAGAGAAGTGACTGGCCCAGAGTCACCCAGCTAGTATCATGGCTGAATGGGGATTTGAACTTGGGTCTCCCTGGTCCTAGTCCAGCACTCTAACCACTGCACCACACTGGCTCTCTTAAATCTCTCAAATCTGCCCCTTATTTTGTCTGAATAGGGATTTTTTTCTATAATTCTAGTCAAGGAATAAAACCTCCTCCTGCCTCAAATTGCTGGCATATAATTGTTGGTAATCTGGGTACATAATGCTGCCTGTAAAGTCTGTATTTTTGGTATCTACTCATAAGCTTGACAATAAGGCATTGTCGGGTGCATTTCTCCAACTTCTTCACCTGTTGTTTGTGTTGTATACTGTCTGTTGTCTTGTAGATCCAGTTTCTGAAGGACCTCCAGTATCTGCATTTGATTTTGGTTCCTGTAATTATGCTGTTTGAATGTTTCTTTGACATTCATTGTAATATGTTGGAAACTACCCAAGCACTTGTTAGACAGTGTATTCTGCCTGCTGTATTCTGTCTGCTTTATTGCTTCTTTATAATTCTTTGGCAGGTCGTAAGAGGCTTTGTAGTGAAGACAAATGCCTCAGTCTTAGGCACACATTGACAGATATGCTCTTGCAGCTGGCAAAAAAAAAAAAGTATTAGAACTTGCATATTTGTTGCAGCAAAATTTCTACACTATTTAACCACCAGCTACTACTGCTACATTCTAAATCAAATGTTTAAAATGCAGTTTTTGTATACACTTTTTAAAAAGTCAGGGTTCAACAAAACCATGAAAAAACTAAGACTAATTTATGTTTTGTTGACCACTCCAAGCACAAAACTATTACATTAAATGTTCCATCCTGGGAATGACTGGCAGCTATTCCAGTGAGTGCAGAAACTGGACAAAGGTGTGCTACATATACACAGGAAAATATAGTGTGAACCAGCCCCAGGAGCTGTTGTATTTTCTGCTATATTGCCTGTTTGATGGGGTAGGGGGAAGAGCAATGATGACAACTAGTTCTACTGTTCTCATTTGTTTTATAATGTTTTGTCTTCAATATTTACCATTCAAACATTTTAAGCTAATTTTAGGGGGTTCTATCTTAACTTAAACAAGTAAAATGCATCTCAAGCAAATCTTTCTTCTTGCTCCTTTCTCCCCACAGCAGCCCTCTGAACTCCCTAAAAAGCACCCACCAAATTTATAGGAATTGCCCCCTTACACTGCAGGCCCCCGTGCCACATCCCATCTCCTTCCTGGGGTGTCTCCCAACCTTGAGGAGAGGCTTTTTGAAGGCACAGTGAGCAACTGTGAGGAAGAAAAGGAGTAAGGAAGATCCTTTGCACAAATTTTATTCTCCTTGCTCAAGTTAGGTTCTGATTCCATATGTCAGTGGTTTGCATCTAGCCCAGGGACCTGTGCTGTTCCGGAAATGCTATTTTTTAACATAGGAAGCTGCCGTATACTGAGTCATACCATTGGTCCATCTAGCTTAGTCCTGTCTACACTGACTGGCAGCAGCTCTCCAGGATTTCAGATGGGGGTCTTTCCCAGGTCTACCTGGAGATACCAGGGATTGAACCTAGGAACTTCTGAATGCAAAGCATGTGTTTCTGCAGCTGTCCTCACTGATAGTAGTTTGAATGCAGTTTGGTAGCTTCAAATAAATATGTTTGTTTTCGGATACGATCTGACAGCATGAATCTCAGGCTGTTTCCTATTTGCTTGCAACCCATAATAGTTGCCTCTACATGTTTGGATATGTCTGTGTTTAGAACCTATACTGAAATGAAGTAATGGATTTGAAATTTAAAGTATTTATCTTTGCTTTTCTGTCTTGAGTTTCTAATTGTTCCCTGAACATGCAGTACTGATTTAGCTGGTAGTCTGACACATATTGTCATAATATGGAAATCAACATAACTTTTAATGTTCTTTTTCTGTGTGTTTCTAGTTTCCAAATAAAACAGTTGCACATGTTGCTTGCAACATGCTGAATATGCTGATTCATTATGTACATAGATTACAAATGTACCAACCAGATTCACCGTTAAAAATTATCCAAGTAAGTGAAAATATGAAAATATGTTTGAACTTTGTTTTTATATATATGATCTTTAGAAATCTAAAGCAAAGGATTTTCGAATTAGCAAGTTAAAAGAGCGTGTCTTGCAGATCTTTGAGCTGTAATACCGAAATTCATGATTTATGTGTCGGGTATGCTTTTCTTGGAATTGTTTAAGTCTAATACACATACTTGTTATGCAGGGGATGGTAAATGTTAGAGATGCTGATGAAACTTGAAAGGCTCCGACCTAGATTTGAGCTTTGGAAGTTCATAATGCTCAGCTTAAGGAAGAAGCAAGCTATAGGAGCCCCTAAATTCTTCTCTGACTCTGGTTAAAATCTGATCCAGAGAAGAATTACTCTGTTAATCTGCTTACCTACCCATCCCCCTTAGAAGTTCAGTAGCAGCACCACATTGGCAGTTGTGAGAAGAGGGGAGAGGTTCTTTCCTTTCTCTCCTCTAATGCCTTGTACTTTGTGTGGCAGTGCAGCAGAACACAAAGCCCTGATGGCTGTTGGGAAGTGCAGTTTTTCAAAGCACCACTGCCTGTTGTGGTACCCCTTAGAAAAATTAGACACCAGAGAGGGGAGGAAGAGAGAGTTTTTCCCCTCTCCCCCTAGCTACTGCTAGCCCATTTGCTAAGTGGGACTTTTAAAGGGGACTGGGATGAGGTATTTAGGGATCAGGGGGTTGGAAGAAAAGGGGACAGCGTGGGGTGGGATGATGTTTGGGGGGTAGATTATTTCTTTCCGAAATATTGTTATCAGCACCGGGAAGGAGGATCTTTGTAGCCATGAAAATTGTCATCTTTCCTAAAGCTGCCTCCTAAAGCTTACTTACCCCGGCTGAGGAAAAGGTATGGATACTGTATCTTTCCCTAGCGGGAGTAAACGCAGCTGGAGAGGTGACTTCTAACAGAAAAGCTGCATGAGGGGAAAAGTTTTCCCTGCTCTAGCTCTCGCTTCCGATTTCATCCTCTGCAGCTGTGTTGTCTAAAGAAAAACACACACACCCTGCCCAGCAAGTCACATAACTAGACATAATGTGTAATTCTGCCCTTAGATTGCATACACAGTGAATCCCTACTGGGCATGTGGCTGCGGAGGTTGGAAAGCCCATGCAAACATGCCCTAAGTAGCAGAAGAAAGTGGCAGTGGCTTACAAACACCTTGTCCTGCATCTTTTTTTAATCATTTATTTTTCAGAAACAGATATACAATAACACCAAAAAACCCTATCATAAATAAGTCCACAAATGATCAAATTTACACATGCTACAAAAACAATGATAATTTCAGACAACGTATATACACAACTTTATCTAATTTTTCTTTATCCGATTAGATCAAGAACCTATTTGATCCATCGACAAAACCAGATTTTAAACTGTATTAAAAAATATAAATAACCTGCATTCTTTCGGTTCTCTTATAGTTAATCCTGTTTTTGTTGATAAAATGGTAACCACGTTACTAGAAGTTTCAATATGACTCAGATTTAAGGTTATTTCAATGCATTCTGCAAATTTGTATTGCACTATAAGATCTCCTATTTTTTTTCTAACCAAGTTCTAATAGAAAGAGGTTTTTTTGTTCTTCCAGTTCCTTGCTATAGCAAGTTTTGCTGCTGCTGTATAAAAAAGCATTTTCCACTACCAATTTCAAATCATCTAAATATTGCATCTTTGAAAAAGATATCTCAAGAAAGAGAGCTATTGATCACCCTCATCCACATTCTTTGGGAGAACACATGTGCTTTCTCTTACACACTTCTTTAAGGCACCTATAATTGGTCTTATTCAATGCACTAAAAGTCTGTACTGCACTGCTACCAATTAAATGCTACCAGTTTTAATGCTGTAATGTTGCAGCTGTCTTTGTGCTTCATCCGAATTACCTCTTTGCTAGTAAAGCTGTAAATATATTTGTAGGTCTTGTGCATGCAGTCTGCAAAGGGAATTTTCTTAAGTATGATTTAGGTGCCATAGCAAAATATGAAAAACCTTCAAAACAAAAATGAAATAGTCTCTTGTTGGTGGAAACACATACACATCATAGCACAACGTGAATATATTTTAATGGAGTACTGCAAGCGGTGGAAACAACTGAAATAAGACAAGGCACACATCTGAAGCGATTACTTTGAAATACTTTTTATGCTAAAATAAAGAGAACTGACTTTTGAATGAGTATGATCCTGAACTGATATCAGTATTAATATATTATAATATATCAATATATTTTAATGGAGTACTGCAAGCGGTGGAATCAACTGAAATAAGACAAGGCACACATCTGAAGCAATTACTTTGAAATACGTTTTATGCTAAAATAAAGAGAACTGACTTTTGAATGAGTATGATCCTGAACTGATATCAGTATTAATATAAACAATTATTTAAAGACTGCAATTCTGGCGTTACTCAGACTCAGAAATAACTTCAGAATTGTAGCCTAATATACAAAGAGTTTGATATTTTCAAGCTATTGCTAGGGTAAAATGCTTGATTCTGAAGTGGTTAGCGCATTAATGAGGAAGGAAATTGATACTTTATCTGAGCGAACAATGGTTGCCTTTACCTGCAAAGGGTGGACTAAAACAACTAATTGTATTCATTGAAGGCCATCATTTCCCTTGCTATAGCCATTTTCTCTGCCTCGTCAGTGTAAGGACACCTATCAGAACATAGCTTCCAGTTAATAATGTGCAAATATAGTTCAACTTGATGACTCAATGTATTAATTAAAAATTATTTTAAAAAAAACAAAACCCTGAAAGTTATTTCATAATATGCCTGTCAAATGATTAAAGCTTTTTTAATACAAACGTTGTAGCAGTTTTAAAGAAAATATTTATTCACAGATCCTGATTGCAACCATCACTCATCTCTTGCCCACTACAGAAGCTTCTTCTTATGAACAGGATAAGAGGGTAACAAAACACTTACTTATACTTATAGTTATGATGGGTCAGTGGAGTTTGGTATTGTTATAATGAAAGCACATGGTTTTATGTTTCTGTTGTGTATGAATAATACATTTTAAACTCCTGTTTTAACATTCTTTATTTAAATGTTATTATTCTAAATACTTTACAACAACCATTTCGTGGAAGCAATAAACAATACCTCTAAACTTCATTAGGCAGTACAGTATTAAATGTACATGCTCCTACCAGATTAATCTGTGCTAGACATTGAAAATGCCATACTATCCCTTCAAAACAAGATTGACTTCAGATTATATGGAGATTTTTACTGATAGTTAATTTTAACAGCTTATCAAAAATCTCAAGCTGAATTTATTTCAAAGTGGAACATAGTGTCTGGTAAGATTTGAATGCGGGGAATGCTTCCACATACTCATGGAAGGGTAGTCCGACGATGCCACATCCCAGTAAGCACTGTAATGCTTACTACAGGGAAGGGGCATTTAAATCCTATTAAATGCCATGCAAGCCTTTCATCTGACAACAGTTGCACCGCTGCCCTCATAAGAGCCCCGCTTATAAAATAAAATAAATAAATTCTTGATCACAGTTGGCCAGACCCCAGGATCCTTTGCCCTCCCTCATAGAAATCGAATGAATGAATGAGGAGAGTAGAGCTGGTCTTGTGGTAGCAAGCATGACTTGTCCCCTTAGCTAAGCAGGGTCTGCCCTGGTTGCATTTGGGAGACTTGAAGTGTGAGCACTGCCAGATATTCCACTCAGGTCATGGAGCCGCTCTGGAAAGGGCAGAAGGTTTCAAGTTCCTTCCCTGGCATCTCCAAGGTAGGCTGAGAGAGGTTCCTGCCTGCAACCATGGAGAAGCCGCTGCCAGTCTGTGTAGACCATACTGAGCTAGATAGACCAATGGTCTGACTCTGTATATGGCAGCTTCCTATGTTCCTATGTAACAGAATAGTTTCCCTCGCCAACTGCACATACTTGGCAAGACCTGTCACAATTTTCTATTCACATATACTCAAAACCACGGTTGGTAAAACCATGGGTTTTGCAAGGCATGACTGTAATCTCTTTTTTTTGTTCAGTCTCATTTATTGCAACACTGCGAGAGAAAAGAAAAGCAGCTCCAACTTCTTTTCTGAATGGTGGTTCCTCTTTCACACCCAGCCCCCAGGTTGCATTAAAAAGCAACAGAAATCCCAATCTCTCCCTGCCACCATTGCTTTGTTGTTGTTTTTTACATCTTTACATTCTTGCAAATTAAGTTTCTCAAATATTGGATCCTTTAGAGACAGAAGGGGGCGTGGGTAAAAAAATATGTGGGGTGAAAATATGTTATGTTGTGCGTTGAAATGTTTCTGCTAATGCATATTTGCATAAATATACTTGTTTTATACTATTACATTCTTGTGAGTTCAGTTTTTGTTTGTGCCCTCAAGAACCCACGTGTTAAAAATACTGCATGTGTCATGGGGTATGTGTATGTGTGTGATAATGTTTAACTTGATTATTTTATTCCTTTGAAATGGAGGAGCATTGGGCATTCTGTGAATAATTTGGATGGATGATGGTATTGTGCTTTCCAACTTGAATTTTGGAATTCAAGTTTGGGATGCAAATGTGTATATTATTATGCACAATATTATTATGTAATGTTAAATTAAATGTGTATTATTACATAAAATGTATATTATTTATTTATTTGAAATGTTAAGGGGGCCCTGCACATGCTGATTTGCCCCCAGCCCCGCACCCCCCCTCGAGACAGCCCTGCCACTCAAAATCTATGTCTCTGTGTGGTTTACAATAAAAACAGTACAAATTAAAACATTAAAATAATTTACAATTTAACACAATGTTAAAACTGTTAAAAACGATTTTAAAACGAGTTTTAAAAATGGTGCTCTGGCAATAGCTCACCCCGGCAAAGCAGTCCATGGAGTCCAAACCACATTTCTGCCTCTGTGGTGGCTTGCCGCCAGGGGGCTAGTACTCTCAAGACAAGGCCAGTCTATTGGGGTGGACCTTAGGCTCGCCAAACTTTGGTCTTCCATTGGACTTTGCACTCATGAGCTGAGCTATCCCAAAAGGGGGTTCTCTCTGGTAAATGATAGATATTTTGCATTGCAATCCTCTCCTCTCCAGGGAAACGTTTGATACACCAAAAAGAGATTTTGACACTACTGTACATATCTCTGGGCATAGCAGGAGTGATTTTTACTGTCCTCCCTTCTCTCTGCAGCCGCCTGTGCCTCCTGAAAATATGTTCCTAGGGTCCTTCTGTGTATGCATAAAGTGTTCCTTTCACACAGCTAGTGAAAGGCTAGTGGTTTTATATATAAGAACTCTATTATCTCTAATCCAAGATATGTTTCCCTGGCTTAACCCTCTACAAGTATGATTTTCTTACATATTGTTGTTACAAGTCCTGTATTTACAGTATTGCTTGTAAATATGTAGTTCCTTTTAAATTCCTTTGCCATTTTCTAATTAATTTTATTTGTTCATTATTTTCTAATAATACTACAGTTTGTAATAAATCTATCAATAGGACCACCAACATGTTCAGGGGATTCTTTGTATTTACAAAATACATAATTTACAGAAGTAAATACATTTTTCAATTTAAAATTTTTTTTAAAACCCAGTCTTACGAAACCCCTAGAACCACCAATTCTTGAAAGGCCATTGCAGACTCACAGCACATTTCTTTGGTCCTTCAGCATCTTTCTTTGGTCTCTATAGCATTTCAGTCAATTCAAAGTACCTTTTCCCAACCTGTATTCCCTAAATAGCCTATACATGTTAGAAGCTGCTGCCTTGCTTATTTCCTGTCATCAGCCAGCAGTGGCTTTTGATACTGCCAAACAGTTTCAGTGGCTTGTGATACTGCCCAACAGTACTGTACAAACAGTTCCATTTCACATGACTATATTCAATTAAAGAAAAAAACCTTTGGTAATATTGTGGGTGTGGCAGCTCCAACTGAGCACCAAAAAATGAGGAAATTCGATGGCCCATGATGTTCACACCATGAGGGCATGAGCTCTGATGTCCAGTATGAGATATTGTACTAGCCTACAAAATCATAACCATGGAAACACAATTTGGCTATATCCGCCATGCTCCAATCCACTACCTGCGTAGGCTGGTGGCAATAGCAAAAGCTGGAGATTTGTGTTACAGCAGTGTTTAAGGAGAATTTGGTAATGTTCCTCTGAGCATATTGTGTGCGCTGTTACACAGAGCTCTTGGCATGTGGATGTGGGAAGCAAGTAATGCTTCAACAGTAAAATATTAACATGCTTCTGCAAGTGTGTGTGTCCCTTTGTTGGATGGGGAATGAGTTGAATTATTTTTTAGCTCTTGAGGATTGCTGTAGGAGACATGGTTGTTGTTTCAGGCCTTTAGGACTGAGGTCTGAAACTACAAAGATTAGGAACTGCTTCATTATCCATCTTGTGCAATAAAAACCTTTATTAAACTCCTCCTTTGGAACGGATTTGCTTTCACACTTGCTAGCAACAACTTTCTGAAGGAATTAAGGTACAGTGTTTATATATGTATGTGTTGCGCGGGGCGTTATTAATAAATGTGGATAATTTGTTCAAATAGATTTATAAATATTATTGTTAACAGTATATGATTTCTTTCTGCTATCTCTGAATTGATTTCTGTGCTGGTCTCTGAAGTATGAACTTATTAATTGTGCTGCTCAGAGTTGTTGTCTGCTGAAATAACAGCACTTACCATAAGTTCAGAGGAACATGTAACCAAATGCCCTTCTGGATTAGGCCCAAGGCCCATCCAATCCAGCATCCTGTTTCACACAGTAGCCCACCAGATGCCCCTGAGAAGACCACAGGCAAGAGGCGAGGACATGCTCTCTCCCTAGCTGTTGCTCCCCTTCAACTGGTATTCAGAAGCATCTTGCCTCTGAGGTTGGAAGTGGACTGTAGCCACCAGACTGGTAGGCATTGATAGTTGCCAACAACCTAAGCAGGTAGTAGATTGAAGCATGGAGGACTTAGCGAAATTATCCTTGCTTTTAAAAATAGATGGTGCCACAGTGGCGTAACAAGGTGTTCAATAAATGGACGTTGGCCCCTTGTCAATTTTTCCCCCATCGCAGAAATGACTCATACTCTATTTTTGTAGCAAAATCCCACAGAAATGCCCTCCACAGCGGCTCTTTGCCACTGATGCTCCTCCTGTCACTTCCTTGCTCTGCTGCCCACATGCTCTTGAGGACGCTGCTCTTGCCACCACCACTAGTTTCGCTCACCAGCTGGCTCACCTGCTGATAAGAAGCAGAATGGCCTCTTTAAGAAACAATTCTGCTTCTTACTGGTGTGTGAGCCAACTGGCAAGCAGGGCAGGCAGTGGCAAGAGCAGGGCTGGTGGCAGGCGGTGGCAAGAGTAGAACTGATCTGGATCATGACTGATTGCTATTCATAACCCTGGGTTCTGCACCTGCGCAGGACCTCAAGGGTAGATTCTATGAGCTCCTCGTGGCCATGCTCCGCCTCTCACACTCAGTGCAGCTGTTTATTTTGACAGTTTGGGCGCCATTCCCTCTCTTCCTTTCCAGCTGCCTTAACATTAACCTTGTTCAGTTTTTGCTCCTCAGTTTTCCAGTTAGGTTCTGTGAGTAAAGAGATTGGACTGTGAATTTCTGGCTTTGTGACTCTGGACTGCTTTAAAGTAACTTTTTTGTGTTAGATGTCGCCTGTTATCTTCTTTGTGGCTATCCAAATGGATGCTAAGAAAACTTTAAAGAAATGTGTTGATTGTGGCGGCAGGTTACAGTCAACTGACTGCCACAACAGTTGCCTTTTATGTTTGGACAAGAAGCATAATATCTCAACATGTAAAATCTGCACTTCATTCTCTCGCCAAACTTTGAAGAATAGAGCTCTGTGCCTTCGGGCATCGTCGTATGGACAAGCACTTCAACCACCAACATCCAAGCCTCAAGCCTCATCCTCGTCATTGAGGCCGATGTCAGGGACTGTAGTGGCTGCACAGCCTAAACCCCCGACATCAGGTGAGGCCTCAATAGACATGGACGTAAGCACCCAACGGATGTACCAAAGAGTTCTTCTTCTACTCATCTACCCCCTCTTCAGTTAGTTCAAAATGCGGCAGCCAGATTGGTCTCTGGGGTATCCCGAAGAGACCACATTATGCCTGTTCACAAACAGTTGCACTGGCTGCCGATTTTCCGGGCAAAGTACAAAGTGCTGGTTATTACCTTTAAAGCCCTGAATAGCTTAGGCCCTGGTTACCTGAGGGAACACCTAACTGATCCCCACTGCTCATTGAGATCATCAGGAGGACTCCATCTTCAAGTACTACCGGTTCATCTGGTGACAACCTGGGATAGACCCCTCTCTGTTGTCGCCCCCAGGTTATGGAATGCACTTCCCATGGATATAAGAGGATTGTCTTCGTTGGAGGCCTTTAGGAGAGCCATAAAGACCCATCTTTTTAGCCTGACTTTTAATAATATTTCGTTTTAATACCTAGTTTTAATTGTAATTTTAATTTGCTTTTAACTGGTTTTTTATTTTAATTGTTAATTGATTTTGTTTGATTTTTATTTTAATGTAAACCGCCCTGAGCAATCTTTGGAAGGGTAGTATATAAATCAAATACATACATACATACATACATACATACTCACTCTGGCTGGGATGGTGGAACTGCTTTATCCCATCCTGACTGCAAGAGGTTTCTCAGGCAGTGAATAATCTTTATCCTCTTGTCGGGCAACCCATGGAGCAGTGGAGTTTATCTTTAATGTTATCAACTCTGAGAAGCCATTTGAACCTATGGCAACTGCCTCTTTGAAACTAGTAACTTTAAAGACAGTCTTTCTTGTGGCCGTAACCACTACAAAAGGGGTTAGTGAATTAACTGCATTGAGAATGGACAAAACTTATACTAGATTTTTTCCTGACAAGGTTCTAATGAGATTGTACCCTTCATTCCATCCAAAAATCATTTCAGATTTTCACCTGAATCAGGACATTGTTCTGCAAGCTTTCCTTAGAAACCCGATTAAACCTCTTGAACGATCACTACATGCTCTGGATATATGAAGGTCACTCCTGTTTTATTTAGAAAGAATGAAACATCTTCATAAGTGCAAGCTGCTCTTTGTAGCCGATAAAAGCAGAGCTTAAAGGCCAATCTACCTTGCAACAGTGTTTATCTCGCTGGCTGATAGAGTTGATCTCATTGGCATATAAGGTACAGAAGGTGGAACCTCCTAGAACTATACAAACCTGTTCAGCTAGAGCACATGCCACTTCTGCAGCTTATTTATTGGGCATACAGATGGAGGACATTTGCAAAGCATTACTTGGTCATCTGAACAACAGTGTTTTTGAAACATTATGCTGTTGATCTTTGCTCTGCTGCATAGGTGAATGTTGTCCTACAGTAACTGCCTGATCCCTCTGCTTGGGAAAGCTCACTAAACACCCAGGCTTATGAATTGCAACATATCACAATCCAGATAAACGGGTTGCTCACCTGTATTAGATGATCTGGTAGTGATAGGTTGACCTTCATAACATCCTCCCTACAGCAGACAGCGAATGATGCTTAATATTAAAAATGCAATTATTATTTTTAAGGAGAAAACACACAAGAGCTATTCTGACGATCAGTGGAAAGCAGGCTAAGGGTGCTTAGCCCGCTTTCCACTGATCGTCAGAATCACCGGGCTCGCAGCTGAGCCTGGTTGAGTCAAAGCGGGTCACCTGCTTTTGTAGCCCTCCCCTAAACCAGGTTTAGCAGAGTGAGCGCTCTGCTAACCCAGGCTTCCAGATTGTGAGTAGCCGCAGCACGGCTACTCACAAGTAGCCCCCCGGAACGGAGGCAAAAAGCCAGCTCCAGGGGTCTCCCCAGTATGCCCTGCGCACTCACGGACTCCTCCCATGCGGCCCCCGGACTCCCCAGCCCCCGCCAGCTCCATCACAGAGCCGGCAATCATGGGGGCAGCCAATCCAGCCACCCAGGGCTCCCGCCCTGATCATCTGCAGGGAGAGCGGGCTTAGCCCACTCTCCCTGCTTAGCTGCTCAAACCGGGTCTCACTGATCGTGAGACCTGGCTCAAAGTTTTTTCCAGTGCAAGGACTGTACTTACTTCTGATAATTTTGACTAATTCATGAAAGCGTGTGGTATCTTCACCCACAATAGTGATTTGTGAAGCCACTCCAGACATGAGATGTTTCCCATTTGAGTGCATAACACATGTAGGCTGCCAGATATAACTGTACATCTTCTATCTATAATTCTCTTAGACATACTTGTTGCTAATCCCATGCGTGACAGCTCTTGTGAGAGTTCGTGAGCAGCTGCTGGATAGCGGCAGGGACGGGCGGGGGCGGGGAGAAACTGCTACCCAGGTGAACAGCCGAGCAGGCAGCAGAGAAGGCAGCGCAGCCTCCTTTTCTGGCATGCCTGCCAACCAAATGTAAGAATGGCCCGCACTGGGGCCGAATGTTGAAAACGCCCAAGCAGGCTGTGGAGAGCAACCTCCTTTTCTTGGGCCGCCTGCCAGCAAAATGGCAAGCACAGAGAGGCTTCATTCTACCCCTGTGCGGGGGTGAGAAAGAGGCAGCAGTTCGGGGGGGGGGAGAAAGTGGTGGGTGGCCAAGTGGGCGGCCAGAGAGAAAAAACATTGGAGAGGGGAGAGCTGAGAGCAAGGGGCCGAGAACGAGAGAGGGGGGCCGACAACAAGGGAGAACTAGAGGCACAGATGCTCTGCTCTAGGGCCAGCTAGTATATAACTATTTCAATGTTTACACATGCAGCAAATGTAAATTATGAAGTGACCCTTAATGACTGTACTATTTTTTGCTCTGGGGGCAATTTTTTTCAGAGTTCATCATGTTGATATTTCATTCTACTTAATTTCCACTGGACTCAAGTATACGGGATATTTGGTGTCTATATTTCTACTACCAAAACTACAGGACTTAACATAAACAATAATGTAGAGATATTGATGATTAGACTGATTACCTCTGAGACTAAATTAAGTAAGGGGAATAAATAAAGCAGTCTGTTCTTTATAATTACCTGAAATTTAAAATACTTTTATTATAGCTGGTAGTTTCTCTTCTTCTGTGTCTCTTGGATTGGATAACGGCCTTACCTTTAAAGACACTGTTGCAACCTGTTCGCACTGCAGGATCTGAAAATGATAAAGCTGAAAAATCTGTTCTTAACTGTATATATAAGGTAATTGCTTTTTACATATTTCTTTCCTCCTGTGTTTATATAATGAGAGTTCTTAAAAGATGAGATGGTGTTCTTGTAGAGAACAAAAGAATCAACTCCTTCAATAGAAGAAAAATAAATACAGACATTTTCCACAGTAGAATTTATTTTTAAAGCTATGATTTTGTCAATTGTTTTCCTAAATTATTTTACTTTATATTTTATGATGAGTGAACTGTACTTGTGCTATATACAATTTTCCTATACTTTGCAGTCACTCTAGAAGTATTCAACAACTCTAAAATACAAAATTGGCTGCAAATCAAAGCCCTGGTTACACACTGTGTTGTTTGACATCTTTGGATTAGGTGACTGCCTGTAGGGCAGGGCTGCACAACTTTGCCTGTCCTGCAGATGTTGGAACCACAACACCCATCATCCCTGACTATTAGCCACTGTGACTGGGGATGATGGAAATTGTAATTCAACAACAGCTGGAGGACCAAAGATATGCAGCCCTGCTGTAGAAAAAGGAAAATCCATCATTTTGCATCTTGAGATATGGTGGGCTGCTGCCAAAGGAAAAACACCTAACATGAACATGAGCAGTATCATAATAATCTGAGCAGGTTAAATGTTTACAGGATCATTTGCTGGGAGCCCCTCTCTAAGCCTCCTGGTTAAATAGCAGCAAAAATATTAAGCTTTATTTAGAGAGTGAGGGAACTAAGTAGGGTGGTGGGAGGAAAATCCTACTTGTTGATGTCTAGAAACATGAGACTTCAAGCTGTCTGGAATTTCCCTTAACAAACAAAATTAGGAGCCGGTTAGGGTTTTTCCAAATGGGTGAAAATTTGTGGCTGGAACTGGCCATAGCCTAGATGTCTTCAGTGAGATAACTGTTTAGAACAGGGCTGCACAATTTCAGCTCTCCTGCGGATGTTGGACTACAGCTCCCATAATCCCTGACTATTGGCCACTGTGGCTGGGGATGATGGAAGCTGTAATCAAAAAACAGCTAGAGGACTGAAGCTGTGCAACCCTGCTTTAGGACAGTGGCTTCTGAAGAGCTTCCCTAGTGAAGTTACTTGAATCTAATTTTCTTTAAAACTAATTTAGATTAATTAGCTCCAAAGCATAGAGAGAGTGCAAACCAAACCGTTACAGATACATTGGTGACCAACATCCAGATCAGTCTGCTGTGGATGCTCCTAACATCAGCCTCAGTGCTAGCCTCCACACTCAAAGTGCAGGTGGTTGTGCAAGAGCACAAAAGTTTTTCACTGCTTTATTGGCATGGAGACACATTGTTGCCGGTCAAGCAACATGTTTCCACTCTACCAGAGCAGTCCTGGAGCGTGGCCAAGCCCCCCAAAGTATTTTCACAAGACTATGTGCACTTTGGGGAGAGCGTGGAGCTGCGCAGGGGCTAGCGCTACATGGATGCCCATGTCAGGAGCTCACCCTGTAGACTGCTCTGGATGTCAATCCATATTTCTCTCTGCCCCCTGCCCGTGATCTATGGGGTGAAATATGTTTTATTATACAAGTAGATATAAACAAATTTTTGTATTTTTCTACCTTGCTAGTTTACTACAAATCACTGCTGTGCTGAAACTGACTTAATTGACTGCTGAACTATAGCATATACTTTGAATATAGGTGCCCTGCAACCTGGGGTTGGGTGCCATGTCACATAATTTCTACCCATTTGGTGACAATACTGTTTACCATTTTCCTTTTTGTTATGTGGATGCATATTGAAAAGTTACAGTTGAGAACTTCCAAAGTTCATGTATGCTTTTGTACATGGCTCTGCCTTCATTTTACTTTACACTTTACTTTACACACTTTAGTAAGTGGGTACATAGGTTTTATTCAACATCATTTATATTCTTAGGTTCTTCATGGATGTGTCTATGGATCTCAGTGCTTTAGCAACACAAAATATTTTCCTGTGAGCCTATCTGATTTGACATCTTCAGATTATGATCCTTTTATGCATTTGGAAAGTTTGAAGGAGCCAGAGCCATTACATTCACCTGATTCAGAACGATCTTCAAAACTCCAGCCAGTCACAGAAGGTCAGTTTGCTTTGATGAGGTGCTTTTTAATCTAAGCAATGTGTCTTAAGTCTTCCAATACCAAAGTTTGTGTCTAAAGTGTGAATTTTAAATTATACTTAATGCCATGATAAACTATAGATAGTGCTGATCAATGTGGAATAAATCAGTGTGATTTTGAGCAATTACATTTCAGTTTACTAAAATATGTACATCCTCAGCAATATAAAAATCAATGTAATATGGATCCTTCTGTGAATCAGTAAACAACATGATGTACAATTTTTGTTTTTAGCTAAATTATCTCACCTTATCAATTCTGAAGAGAAATCATTTGATTATCCAAGTAACCAGATAAAGAATAACTGAATTATTTATTCAGATAAAGGTGTTGTTTTTTTAAGATTTAAGTATTTACAGCTCTCCCCCCCACCATCACCATTATCACAATTTGCTTTCATACTTATTTCACACAAAAATATTTATTTCAACCTTATAAGACATTGTTTTCCAAAGAGATGTCCATGTTGGGAATATTTTTCCTTTGAAAATAAATACTGTGAAATAAAGGTTGCTCAAAGTTTAAAACTGCATTTCTCTTTTAGCAAACATCAGCTTGCTCTACTAGAAGAAAATTTGGGAAAGATGGTCTTTAATACTGATACCAAATATTCTGTGTAGTGTCATTCTCCTGCTATATTAAGCTGTTCCCTTTAGGTTTCCTTAAAGGTATTAAGGACTAGATAAATGCAGAACCTTTTTGTAGCAGCTGTGTGCTAACAGCAGGTGATTTTGTGGTCTTTAGTGACTCCGTGCTGGTTTTTTTATGTGGAGAAAATGGCTAATCATTGTGCCCTTGTCTAAGGCATGCTTCATCATCTTCAAGTACTTTTTTGGCCAAAGAATTCTGAACACAGAGCTGTCCTCTAATAAGCTCAGTATTGGATTGAACAAATCTGATTTGAGAACTATTGGCAGGAGGAGCGGTAATTATTAAATTTACTGGAGAACGAAGCAAGGTACTGTAGTTGGCTTTTTGTCAAATGGCTGTGGTCTTATTAGCAAAGAGTAATCATCTACAGGGTCAGAATGAAAGAAGCATCAAAGGATTCATTCTGCCCTAATTACAGTTTCACCTATACATATTATGCAAAGCTAATATTTAAAGTATTTGCCAAAATTAACTTCCCCTACATGTTCCATTGCAAGTGTAGAGAATTGCAGCAGCGTTTTGTGCCGTGCTGCTTTTGTATGCTATAATAATGTGTAATTATGGGTTTGCAGCAAATGCTGTGTGATTTGTTTAATCTGAAAAGACAACCTTGAATAAGGTCCCCCCACCCCCGCCTTTTAAATGATGTCTGTTGCACAAAACCCTAGCATTGCTATCCTTCATTTGTGCATTTCCTCACAGAACTGACTGTCATGGGGTTTTTTTGCTAAAACCTATAGAAGCCATTTGTTATGTTTTATTTATTTGATTGATTGATTTCTATACCACCCTTCCAAAATTGGCTCAGGGTGGTTTACATTAAAATAAAACTAAAATCAATTAACTGTTAAAATCAAAAACTATAAAAACATAAAACCATTATTAAAACATTTAAATCTAGGCCAAACCTTTACAGTTTAAAAAGAGTTTAAAAATCCCGGAAGGCCAGGCCAAACAGAGGGTCTTAAGGGCTCTCCTGAAGGGCAACAATGAACTCAGACTATGGATTTCTGCCAGGAGTGTATTCCACAGACCAGGAGCAGCTACAGAGAAGGCCCACCTCTTAGTTGCCACCAGACATGCTGGTGGTAGCTGGAGACAGACTTCCTCAGATGACCTTAACATGTGATCGGGATCATGCAGAAGAAGGCACTTTCCAGGATAACTCTGATCTAATCCTTGTTGCCTTGGATAAGTTAAAGTAACATGATTTTTACCCTTTAAGATTATTTTCAGTGAAAACTCTTGTAAATCCTAAACAGGTTAGATGAGACAATGTAATAGAAAAAAGTGTTCCATGGATTATAGTGCTGGGTTAGTACTTGTTGCACTACAAGTGAGAGAACAGTATTAAACATTTCCCCACTACACTACAACACTATTTCACTACAACTGTTGGTATTGCACAGAGGGATTAAGGGTGGGGGTTAAAACTAAGCCCAGCCCTAGGCACTAGGAAGTCCACAGTAGAGCCCTGGTTCTTTGCCTCTCCCACTCTCCACTCCCGTCTGCATGCTCTCACTTCCCCCTTTTTATCAGCTTCTTGGTGTGATTGTCTGGCCATTTCATTGGACCCACACTGAGAAGTATTATTGTTAATCTGGATCGTGATCCGTTGAGCCCATAAGTGAATGGGTTCTGCGCCTGCGCAGGCACCTCTCGGGCCGACTAGGTAGCTCCTCGCGACGCCCAACCGCCTTTCTGCACGTGCTCCTGCATTCCATCTATATAGTGCGGTTGGGCGTCTTCCGTTAGTTTCTGTTTGACCGCCACAGCGTTCAGACCTCGTGTGGGCTTCTCGGTAGACAGAAATAACAAACTTTACTTATACGGCTTGAAAATTGGTTTTGAATATTGGACAGGATAAACGGAATTGGATATTTGGCTTGTCGGACTAAGTTAGAAGACAGATTGGACTGATTTATCTGGCTTTACCTGGACTGCTAAACGGAATTGGAAACTTGTTTAACGGACTAATTTAGACGACAGATCGGACTGATTCTTTGGCTTTACTTGGATTGTTGTTGAATTTTGCAAATTGCTTCACGGACGGTGTTGACGAACTACAGTTCGGATTGCTTACAGACGAACTGCTTACGAAAAATGGAGAATAAAACAACGTTTAAGCGTTGTGGGAGGTGTCGGGCAAAGTTGCCATCCACCGACCATCATGATGCCTGCTTGTTGTGTCTCGGTGAGGAGCACAACACGGCAGCTTGTAAAATTTGCTGTGCATTCTCGAAACAAACGAGAACAAATCGGGCGTTGCGCCTTAGAGCCGCGCTTTATGAAGACGCACTCCGCCCGCCGACCCCGCGCCCTGTGGATCCGTCGACATCGACTATGGCATCGACATCGGCTGCGGTATCGGGTGCGGGGAGTCACGGAGCTGTCGCAGTACAGTCTAAAACCGTGTCTGATAAAGCTTTCAAGAGACCTTTGGAAGTCTCCTCGAAGGAGCACAAGCGGAAGGAAAAAAGGCATCGACGAGAGGAAAGCGTCGGGCATGAAGGTGAGAAGACTGGACGTAGGCTGAAAACCCCATCACCTTCCTCGGTGCAGGGATCGGAGGGCGAGTGGAATACAGAGCATCGAACTTCAAGCCCGGTCTCGACACCGAGAGCCTCGACGTCGACCTCGACATCGAGAAAGGAACGAAAAGACAAATCATCGGTACCATCACCCTCGGCGCCGAAGCCCTCGACATCGAGGAGTGAGCACACCGGGGTCATTTCGACATCGAGCTCGACATCGACATCGAAGGCGAAGAGCAACCGTGACTCTTCGGTGCCGAGAGAGACTGTACACCGCGTCTCCCTCTCCCCTGCACACACTCCTCAACAGTCTCCCTCGACTCCACGGAACCAGGGAAGCCACCGCTCTGATAGAAGTGCGACTTCGGCACTCAGGAGCCTGATGGCATCGGATCCAAACACCCCTGCAGAATCCACATTCCAAGGGTTTGTGAGTGCAGGGTTGGATGAGGAGGAGGAGGAAGGGGAAGAGGAAGTGGAGTTGGAGCCGGCGCTCCCCCATCCAAGGACTCCATCGCTTTCCCCAAGAGTGGCAGCAGAACCTTTGATCCAGTCACCCTTGGCTGTGGTACCACCGTTGCCTGGGTATTTGGATGACAGCATACGCCATCCAACAACTCAACCCTCGCATACGTGTGGGTTCAGACACACACTCCCGCATGATTACGCGGAATATTTAAGGTGGAAGGCACAACAACCCGACCCACAACCTCGGGTAGAGAGTCATCCACCTGCAGCCACTGCCCACAGGGAGAAACCAAGTGGGAAGCGGAAGAGAAAGAGCACTCCGCCACCACAGAGCCCATCGTCCAGAGAATCTTCTCCTGGGTCAGTGCATCAGGACTATGGTACTGAGGATACGGATTCTGATCGAGGCAGTGGACAGACAGAGCTTCCACCTGAAGTGCCACCTCGCCTTTCGAAATCCCCAACTGAAGAACTCAAAGCGTACCATGTAATGATTAGAGAGATGGCAGAGGCTTTGGGGTTAAATCTGCAGCTGCCAGATACTGAGTCTACCGACCCTGTTTACAACATGATTTTCCAGTCAAAGGCTTCGCATCCAGTATCTTTACCTATGATACCGACTATATCAAAGGCAGCAAAATCAGCGTGGGAGACAGTGCATTCAGTGAATCCAACTTCGAAGCGCATTGAAAATTTGTATCGGATATGTGATGGAGAGGACACTTACCTGCTGGAACACCCGGATCCTAACTCCATTGTGGTGGATTGTGCATCTTCATCCAAGGGCGGCCGTCGACACACGACTCCTGGGGATAAAGAGGGCAGGAAAATTGATGTGTTAGGCCGCAGGCTGTATGCTACTTCAAGTCTAGCTATCAGAATTGCAAATTACGCAGCGTGTATGGCGAGGTACACTCACCTCCTATGGGACAATTTACTCCATGATTCGACCTCCATGTCCGCGGAGGAGCTGCAAACTAGACTCCATGAGGTATACGAAAGGACGACCGCAGTAACAAAACAGCAGCTTAGTACTTTCAAACACTTAGCTGAAACTGAATCCAGAGCCATGGTGACAGCAGTCACCATGCGTCGCTATGCCTGGCTACGGGCAACATCTCTCCAGCCAGACATGAAAGACAGGGTTGAGAATCTGGCTTTTGATGGAAAGGGTCTTTTCCATGAGAGTACAGACGCTACCATGGAAACACTAAAAAAATCTAAATTTACAGCAAAAACTTTCATGGTATCCACTTCAACAACTGGCTCCAGAGCATACAATCCCAATAGACAAAGGCCATATCGTTACCCAGATAGGGGAGGCTTCAGGAGACAGAACAAGCCCTACCAGAGATCTAGAGGCTTCCGGAACAACAACAACAACGGCAGCAATAGAAACAAAAGCCAAAATAATCGTCATAACAACAAGGAGGCTGCAAAGCAGTCGTTTTGATTGCAATGTCAGCCCACTACACTTAGACACAATTGCCAGGACCACTACCATCGGCCCTGTAGTTGTCAGCTCAGACATCAGACTGGCAAGCCATGCTATGGCATGGCACAACATAACATCAGATCAGTGGGTTCTGAGGATTGTGGAGACGGGTTATGCAATAGAGTTCACAGCTCTACCCCCGTTCTCAGGGCTCCGTTTCACGAGATCAACACCAGTGTTGGAAGAAGAGATAAAGGTGTTATTGGAAAAAAGGGCAATTGTGACAGTGCAGTGGGCGAAGAGGTTGTCCGGATTCTACTCCCGCTATTTTCAGATACCCAAGCGGGATGGGGGGATACGGGCAATCATGGATTTGAGAGACCTCAACGATTTTGTCTGGGCCCGGAAGTTCAGAATGACGACGTTGCAGGAGATTCTACCCTTTCTGGAGCAGGAAGAGTGGGCGGCAACGTTAGACCTGAAAGACGCTTACTTCCATGTGGGCATCCAGGAAAATCACCGAAAGTATCTACGCTTTACGGTGGGGACTACGATTTACCAATATACTGTCCTCCCTTTCGGACTATCAACAGCTCCAAGAGTCTTTACCAAGGTGGTGGCAGTGATAGTTGCATTCCTTCGCACTCAGGGCCTAGTGGTCTACCCGTATTTGGACGACTGGCTCCTGGTGAGCAAGGACAGAAAACTGTTGGAGACTCAAATTCAAACGATGCTACATCTTCTCCAGGAATTGGGGGTAAATGTGAACTGGAAAAAGTCCAACTTGACCCCAAGAAAGAAACTCAGTTTCATAGGTGCCATCCTCGATTTAGAGCAACGAAGGGCATTCTTGCCGATGGAGAGATGCATTCAGATCATCGCGTTGGCAACTCGATTCCACAACCAACCGGACCAGAGAGCAAGGGTGATCCAGAGGCTTTTAGGCATGATGGCTTCGTGCAACACAACGGTTCGTTACACGAGACTACGGATGAGACCCCTTCAACGGTGGTTCTTGAACCACTTCCGTCTCAATGTGGACAGCCAGAACATGCTGTTGCACCTTCCCAGGGGTGTACAGGCTTCCTTGCAGTGGTGGATGAAGGGAGTAAATCTCTTACAAGGAGTACCGTTCAGACCTCTGCTTCCGAAAGTGTGGATCACAACGGACGCATCCCTACAAGGGTGGGGTGCGCATTGCGCCCGAGATTGCATTCAGGGTCAATGGACACCTCATCAGGCAGAATACCATATCAATTATCTGGAGCTAATGGCTGCATTTTTGGCGTTAAGAGCTTTCGAACCACAACTAAGGGGATCTGTGGTACAGATCCAGATGGACAATACTACAGCTATAGCTTATCTAAACAGACAGGGAGGGACAGTTTCTCCAAGACTCTGCACCTTGTCGATGAAGTTGTGGGACTGGTGCATCGCCCATGCCATATATCCAGTGGCGATTCACATCAGAGGGGTGGACAACCACCTGGCGGATGCTCTCAGTCGGAGCACTCTGAACAACCAGAGACACGAGTGGGAGGTCAAGGGAGATTGTATCAGACAGATTTTCGATCGTTGGGGCACCCCTGCGGTGGATGTATTTGCCACGGAGGGGAACAAAAAGTGCAAGAGATACTGTTCTCGTGCGGGAATAGGTGTGGGGTCTCTGGGAGATGCATTTCAGTACGAGTGGAGCAAAGGGCTCCTTTACCTGTTCCCGCCGTTGCCTCTCCTAAATCGGGTGTTGGCACAGATCCTAAGGGACAAGGCAGACTGCATACTGGTGGCCCCGTGGTGGCCACGTCAGCCGTGGTTTGCCCTGCTGCTTCGCCTGTGCAGAGGGCAGCATTACCGTCTACCACCAATGTCAGATCTCCTGCAGATGGCAGGGGGCAGGGTACTGCACCCAGAGATAGAGACCCTAAAACTAACAGTGTGGAGAATAAACTTTTAAACAAAATTCTGTTAAATAGCAGACGCAGGTCTACTAGGCGTAGCTACTTCTGTAAGTGGAAACGATTTAAAGCATATGCTAAGGCAAGTGGATTCAAAGCACGGACGGCGTCTGTGCGCCAGGTGCTGCTTTATTTAACTAGCCTGAAAGTGAAGGGCCTAGCAAATGTATCATTGAAACTGCATCTGGCTGCTCTATCCTCGAGACTTCCGGGGTGGGATGGAAAGACAGTATTTACTCACCCCGAGTGTAAAAGGTTCATGAAAGGGCTGAATAATCTCTATCCTCCACTTAAGAGACCTTTGGAGCAATGGAGTCTGTCTTTGGTGCTTTCTGCATTAACGGAGAAACCCTTTGAACCATTACATGAGGCTAGTTTGCGGTTATTAACGCTAAAAACTGCATTTTTGATCGCAATAACTACAGCGAAAAGAGTGGGGGAATTGTCAGCGCTAAGGGCGGACAAACCTTACACACAATTCTACCCACATAAGGTGGTGATGAGGCTGGACCCTAACTTTCGTCCAAAGGTGATAACAGGGTTCCATCTGAATCAAGAAATAGTCTTGCCAACCTTTTTTAAAGATCCTCAGTCTCCTTTGGAGAAGGCACTGCATGCTCTGGACGTGCGTCGTACACTGCTATATTATTTGAAGGGGACTAAGGAGCACAGAAAGTCAAATAAACTGTTTGTGGCCTATAAAGGCAGGAACAAGGGGAGGCCGGTGTCTCGGCAACGTATTGCCCATTGGCTAGTGGAGCTAATCTTGTTGGCTTATAGACTGCAGAATGTAACGCCGCCAAAAACTATAAGGGCTCATTCTACTAGAGCCTACTCAACCTCGGCAGCTCATCTGTCAGGGATTAAGATGGATGACATCTGTATTGCTGCAACATGGTCATCGCAACAGCCGTTTATAAAACATTATGCAGTGGACCTGCGCATGGCGCGACAGGCGGAATATGGGCGAAGTGTGTTAAAAAGGGTGTTGCCTTAGAGGGCATTCTTCTGCACCCACCACCACGGAGGGTCAGCTAACTAATCACCCATTCACTTATGGGCTCAACGGATCACGATCCAGATAAACAGGTTGCTTACCTGTAACAGGTGATCTGGTAGTGATCCGTTGAGTCCATAAGACCCGCCCAGAAGCCATCCCCACTGCAGAAGTAGATTCATCAATTGGCAGATTGCGCATACAAGGCGGTCTGCACAGAAAACTAACGGAAGACGCCCAACCGCACTATATAGATGGAATGCAGGAGCACGTGCAGAAAGGCGGTTGGGCGTCGCGAGGAGCTACCTAGTCGGCCCGAGAGGTGCCTGCGCAGGCGCAGAACCCATTCACTTATGGACTCAACGGATCACTACCAGATCACCTGTTACAGGTAAGCAACCTGTTTTTACTTGGCAACCAAAATAAGTGAGTCTCAGAAACCTCTTAGTTGACCCTTGGAGCCATGACCAGAATGGCTAGACCCATGAACCTCCCTCCCCCACACACCCCAGTTCAGCAGCCCTAGCATCCATTAGATGGACACTATCTAAAGACTCTCAGTTAAGGTAACTCTACTTTGTTTCCCAAGACTTATGAAAAATCCTTCATCAAAGAAAGATGAAATCTTAGCACTCTGCAAAATATTACTTTTTTGTCTATGGAGATGTAGGAACGTCTAAGCATTTCCAATACATTGACGTAAATTATAGGTACCTAAGTTGGGAAATCAAAGAGAGGAGGTATTTCTTTTTTAAGCCTATTTTCCAGTAGGCTTATGAGATCACCCAGCATTCCATGTGACCATGTCCCCAGGCAATGCCTGGACCAATATGAACCAAATTTGCTACATCTGTAGGGACACATAGGGATGCCTCAATGGCATAGTTTGTGATGATGTCATCTACCCCAATCCAAGATGGTGGATGCATAAACGTTTGAGGCACAAGTGGGCTAACTTGTGGACTGTCTAACCAATTTGAACCAAATTAGGTACAGTTGTAGTGAGTGACACACAGGGGCACCTCAGTGGCATAGTTTGTGATGATGTCATCCACCCCAATCCAAGATGGTGGGCACATGAACATTTGATGCACAACAGGTGTAATCTGTGGACCACCTGAACAATTTGAACCAAATTTAGTTCAGTTGTAGGGATAGTGAAAGGAAAGTAGGCAGATTAGTTCTTACTAGAACAACTTCTTTCCCTTTTTATTATATCACTTCATCTCCCTGTGTCTGTCTGGTTTCTTCCAGCCTGTTTTTTTTTCTCATCATAGGCAAAGTGTTTTAAAATAAGTATGCCTATGCATTTGTAATGCAGGTGCTATGGAGTTTTTGATACTGTAAAGACCAGCTACCTTATGGGGTTTTTAATCTTTTTATTTTATTTATATATTATTAGCAAAACTGGAATCTGGGCGTGGTGACAAATAAGGGAAAGGACTTTAGCAGATGTACAAAATGAATAATTGAAGCTAGTATTGCTTCTACCAGCTGAGTACTCCATGACTCAGGAATATTTAATAATTACGTGGTGCCACATGAAGCTCTCCAAGTTAATATTGGTGGGAAAGAGGGATCAGCAGCAATACAACTGATCCCTCCTTGAGGCAGGTACTGATTCAGGCAGCAGATTTCACCTGCCATTAAAAGGCAGCAAATTGTCAGTGAACATAAGAACAGCCCTGCTGGATCAGGCCCAAGGCCCATCTAGTCCAGCATCCTGTTTCTCACAGTGGCCCACCAGATGCTGCTGGAAGCCACAGGCAGGAGTTGAGGACGTGCCCTCTCTCCTGCCATTACTCCCCTGCAACTGGTTCTCAGAGCCATCCTGCAGTTACTTAATTGACAAATATACTTTTAAAATTACTGGGGACAGGCATCATTTGAATTGTTTACCTTGGGCACCAACTTCATTTCCCCATCAGTACAGACTATGGAAGTCCTCCACTTCAGGCAAACACAAACTTTCTTTAACAGGAGGGCTTGTGCACATCTGCTTCAGGGTCCTTGCTAGCTTTTCATTATGTGAAAGGTAACAATGCTGTATGCAGTGCAGATCTGGCTGTCATTCTAATATTGCCTGCCTCCTGTAGATCCAAGCATAATATTTTCATTCGAACACATAAGTTTGGCAGTTTGGGCTAAATATTTTTTTTCTTTTTTGCTAAGTAGTTTTATCAGGCTTTTGTTAAATAATGTGGGACTTCTGTTGATCAAGAATAAGATTGTGCTATTTTTGCCTTCTTTTCTCCCCCTCTCCCCCCCCCCCCCCCGGGTTTCTTTTTTCATAATAATTGGTATGATTTGTATTTCTGGTAGTATGCTGTAAATGTCTTTTATGAATTTACCGTGACTTGCATGTGGCACAACTTTATGAACGCTGATCATGACTGTCTACACTGCTGTACCCATGGTGTTGCAAAATAAGGCTCTTCTGCTACTACTTAGCCTTGTGCGATCACAGTGCTACTTACTTTGTGAAGAATGCAAGTAGCATCACAATGTGCAATTGCGCAAGGGTAAGTAGTAGCGGAAGAGCCCCAATGCATAACGTTGTGGGTTTGTTAGATGTTTGTAGTTGTGTAAGCAGTTCTGAACTGCCCTGGCCAGGGGTGCCTTTGCAGAGCTTCAGCTAGTGTGCCAGCTGTGGCCCTTTCTCAAGAAGGCAAATCTGGCCACAGTTATGCCTTAGTCACGTTGAGGCTGGATTACTGCAACATGCTATTAGTGGGTCTGCCCTTGAAGAATATTCGGAAACTTCAGTTCGTACAGAATGCAGCTGCCAGGGTTCTCGCTGGAACTGCTTGCTCAGAGCATATTACACCTTTTTTGAAAGAGCTTCACTGGCTGCCAATTTGTTTCCAGATCAGATTCAAGGTGTTGGTTATTTTTCTTTAAGGCCCTTAGCCGTTTGTGTCCAGGGTACCTGAAGAACCGCCTGCTCCCAAAGCTTTCTGCCCACCCAACAAGATTGTCAGAGAGGCCTTTGCTCAGTGTGGTGATGTTGTGAGAGGCTAAATTTCATGCACATGGGACAGGGCCTTCTCTGTTGTTGCCCCCAGGCCCTGGAATGCTCTCCCAGTGAATGTCCGCTCTTTGACATCTTTGGCTGCTTTTAAAAAACAAAGATATTTTTATTTGTTCAGGTTTTTACCCCTTAGGGGCTGCTGGGTCTCTCAGCTTTTTTACTTCTATTTGTATTTCCCGTGGTGGGGGGTTGTTGTTGTTGTTGTTTTTATGGTTTTTATTGTTTAATTGATTTTAAGGTTTTAAATATGACTTATGGAGTTTCACTGTATTTTAACATTTGTAAACCACCTTGGGATGTCTTATAAAATGTGGTTTACAAATTGAATGAATGATAGTGTGTGAGAGAGAGGGAGGGAAGGAGAAGATGATGTCTGAGCTGCTCTTGATCTGTGTCTCAGTGCCATTGTTAGGCATAGAATCTCAAGAATAGTTATGTCACTATGCTTGAAATTCAGTTCCAAATAGTGTGCGCTGTCTCTGAGTTATCTCCTGGTTATTATAACCCATTTGAAGAACAGAGATCCTCCAGGGACTACCACAAGTATTCCCTCGCCCTTGGCTGAGATCAGTGCTCAGTCAAAATAGATAAATAGTATAATGGCATGCCCTTTCATCATCCAGGGGAATTTTGGACTATAATTTTTGTGGTTGATTGTCACAGGCACTGGTTCATTCTCAGCAACCATACAGTGTTCACATGGTTAGTGGTGCGCGCGCACACACACACCCCCCGCAAAGCACTTGATTTACATGGCCAGTGATAAGTGCCACATCATTTCAGCTATGTCTGACTTTGATGATAGAGAAAAGTCACACTTCTGACATAATGGCAACAGTGATGACTGTAGTCATGAGATACACTTACACAGAACCATTTATCTCAAACCAAAAACCTGTAGGGTTTAAGAATATTCAGCCATAATTCCTTCTCTGAGTTCTACAAGGATTGCACCTTGGGTGGAAATTCAGCTTTGGAATACATTTTAAACACTATCTGTGGAGCATGTTCAGTAGTGCAGTGATACAGTGGGCCAGTGTGTCCTATTCCACATTCAACAATTCACAAGGCAATCAGGGTTGCAGAAACCTGGAGAGCTCCAAGTAAGCATCTTGCTTTGACAAGAATGAGGTCTTAAATGCCTCCAAGCTCAGATGGCCACTCCTAGGCTCTACATCCATGCGTGGAGAGCAGAGAGATTTAAAGGGGCAATCCTTTCACCTGGAATCTAGTACTCCCCCTCTACTTGATCAAATCCCTTCCGTCCTGTTGCTGTCACTGGTGTGCAGGCTTGGGAGCACATGAGGCCCTTAGCTAGGAAGAGGCTGGTTCATTGGTGGGCTCAGGCTGAAGATCAGTGAGTGCTGGTTCTGAGCTTTCTGGCTCCAGGGTCTCCTGGCTGGTGGGCTCAGGTTCCAACCCGGTGGCAGGGCTCAGGACTGGGTCCAGGGTTGATTCTTCTAGCCTGATTTCTGCTCCCTCCTCAGGATCACACTGTGTGCTACTGATCAGGGCAAGGGTCATTGATTTTAACAGGTAATGTATGGTTAACACTCTCCAGCAAATCAACATCATCAATAATAATTAATAATAATAGGCTTTACATAAACTTAATAGACACTTAAGAAACCTAGAGATATTCCATTAGTGTGGTGATTTGGGTGGAAAAATTTCTGCCATTGCATTTTTCTACTGAGAAAAAATCATTTCTAAACATGCATTGTTTCAAAAACCTAATTTAAAATTTGAGTTGTAACTGATTTATTCAGGAGGCTATCCCTAGGAGATTTGTGCGTGTGTGTGTGAGAGAGAGAGAGAGAGAGATTTCAGTGAAATGCACAGCTTTGGACATTAGTATGTAAACCATTTGCAGCACCTCCTTTCTCCCCCTTAAAATTTAAACAATGTAAGGTAGATGTGTTTTGTTGAGTTGTCATGTCTTAAAATATTTTCAGCTATTTTAATAAAAATTATTTTCAAATAAAGCTTTGAATTTGCATTATATTCAGGTTCAAAGTTTTACTTGAAAATAACTCAAACACACTTTGTGCACTTTACTGAATTTTTATCCTAAACCAGTATTTTAGTTCAAGCACTCTTGGCTAAACTCTGGAGATATACAGTAACATATACAATTAATGTGGCATGACACTTTAGTATTGCTTATGAAATATGTCAAATAGTAATGGGATGGCATCCACATCTTCAATATAGCAATGTGCTGTTGGCAGAAGCTTCTTCATTCACAGGAGGATCCCCTGCATGAGTAACGGATCTCCTTCTGTTTAGCTCTCCACTGACACACCAGTGCTCTAAAGATCTAGATGCCACCCGTGCATCTAAGAACCTAAGAACAGCCCTGCTGGATCAGGCCCAAGGCCCATCTCATCCAGCATCCTGGTTCACACAGTGGCCCACCAGATGCCTCTGGAAGCCTACAGGCAGGAGTTGAGGGCATGCCCTCTCTCCTGCTGTTATTCCCCTGCAACTGGTATTCAGAGGCATCCTGCCTTTGAGGCTGGAGGTGGCCTATAGCCCTCAGACAAGTAGCCGTTGATAGACCTCTCCTCCATGGAATTATCCAAACCTCTCTTAAAGCCTTCCAGGTTGTTGGCTTTCACCACATCTTGTGGCAGAGAATTCCACAAGTTGATTATGCGTTGTGTGAAAAAGTAGCTCCATTTGCTGGCCCTAAATTTTCTGGCAATCAATTTCATGAGATGACCCCTGGTTCTAATGTTGTGAGAGGGAGAAGTATTTCTCTCTATCCGCTTTCTCCACACCATGCATGAATTTATAGACCTCTACCACGTCTCCCTGCAGTCATCTTTTTTTCTAAACTAAATAGCCCCAGGTGTTGTAGCCTTGCCTCATAAGAAAGGTGCTCTAGGCCCCAATCATCTTGGTTGCCCCCTTCTGCACCTTTTCCAGTTCTACAATGTCCTTTTTTAGACGTGGTGACCAGAATTGTACACAGTACTCAAGGTGTGGCCGCACCATAGTTTTGTATAAGGGCATTATAATATGAGCAGTTTTATTTTCAGTCCCCTCCCTAATGATCTCTAGCATGGAATTGGCCTCTTTCACAGCTGCCACACATGGAGTCGACACTTTCAACGAGCTGTCCACCACGACCCCAAGATCCCTCTCCTGGTCAGTCACTGACAGCTCAGATCCCATCAACATATACTTGAAGTTGGGTTTTTTCATCCCAGTGTGCATCACTTTACACTTGCCAACATTGAAGCACATTTGCCATTTTGTCGCCCACTCCCCCAGTCTGGAGAGATCCTTTTGGAGCTCCTTACAATCCGCTGTGGATTTCACTACCCAAAAGAGTTTGGTATCATTTGCAAATTTGGCCACCTCGCTGCTTACACCTGCTTCTAGATCATTTATGAATAAATTAAAAAGCACCGGTCCTAGTACAGATCCCTGGGGAAACCCACTTCTTACTTCCATTTTGAAAACTCTCCATTTATACCAGGCGTGCACAACTCAAACGACCTGGTGGGCCAAAACTGACTCTGACATGGCTCATGAGGGCCAAGGTCAATCTTTAGGGTGCTGATTATTAAAATAACACTTAATATCAATCAATTAATTCTGTTGTAAACCGCCCAGAGACGTACGTGTTGTGCAGTATAAAAATGTAGTAATAATAATAATAATATCAAATTAAAGTGAAATTAATTAAAATGAATTTAATCAAAATTTAACTTTTGAAGCTCTGGAAGGCCAAGATTAATTTAAATTAAAATAAAGTAAATTGAATTTAAAATTCTAATACAAAATAGATAGATAAACCTTATTACGATCGTAGATCAGACAGTACAAAAAAAAATTACGTAAAACTAGAGTGTATAATACAAACAATGTAGCAAAACCTAGCCACATTGAAAGTGATCTCTTTACAAAAGGTAGATAACAAAAACTCTAAATAAAATTCATTAGAGTGACCTGGAAACTTCCCCAAAAGAGGAGAAATTAGTTTTGAACTAGCATCGCTATAAAATTTACAATATAAAATAACATGAGGGGTAGTTTCTACGGCACCCATTCCACAGGGGCAAATCCTTAAATTAAACGGAATCCCTTTATATCTACCATCCCTAACAGCCGTCGGAAGGGTGTTTAGGCAGGCAAGAGTAAATGGACGCCTAAATTTAGAATTAAATTTGTATTGTACCAAAGAGAATCACAGGGCTCTGTGGTTGTCAGGAGTCTACAACAACTCGACGGCACACTTTACCTTTATTTCAGTCTAGGCCTCCATACAACCCAACCTTCTTAATGCCCCCACCAAGAATTAAGCCATCAGTTTCTCTAATAAAATAAATACAATACAATGTGTACAAAATACATAACAATAAAATGCATTGTTCTTCCTTTCCACCTCTGCCAAAATGGGGCAGGCTTGGCTTGAGAGAGAGAGAGAAGGTTTAAAAAGAAACTGGAAAGAGCCACCCCACCGCGCTGTACCTTACGCTGCTTGCCTTTCCTTGCTGCGAACCTCCATGGGTCTTGTGTTTTTTTAAATTATTATTTCAATTCCAGCTGCCTTGTGGCCAAGGAGATGGCTGTGGGTGTGTTCTTCTACCCCCTACCCCCCACCCACACCGGCAGCAGATGTCATAGCGACACTGGGATCTGCTGTTTGGCTCGGTGTGTCTTCCCAACTGCGAGGTGTGCCTGCACAGTTAAGTCTCTTAACTGTGCAGGCGCACCTAACAGTTGAAAAGAGACATTGGGCCAAACAGCAGGTCCCAGCGTCACTCTGATAACTGCTGCCTGGGGGGGGGGGGGTAAAAGGACTACTGGCCTTAACTACTCTCTTAACTGTGAGGCGCGCCTCACAGTTAGGAAGAGATGCCGGGCCAAACAGCAGGTCCCAGCGTGTCTCTGATATCTGCCACCGCCACCAGGGTGGGGTTAGGGGGTAGAAGGACACACATGCACCCCCGCAGCCATCTCCTTGGCCGCGTGGCAGCTGGAATTGGAATAATTTTTAAAAAAACCATGGAGGTTCGCAGCAGGGGGAGGAAGGGGAAATGGCCCCATGGGCCAAGAAAAAAGGCCTCGTGGGCCACATGTAGCCCATGGGCCATATGTTGTACAGGCCTGATTTATACCTACCCTCTGTTTCCTGTCCTTCAACCAGTTAGCAATCCACACATGTACTTGTCCCCTTATCCCATGACAGTTTTTTTCAAGAGTCTTTGATGAGGAACTTTGTCAAAAGCTTTTTGGGAGTCCAGGTATACTATGTCAACTGGATCACCTTTATCCACACACTTGTTGACACTCTCAAAGAACTCCAAAAGGTTTGTAAGGCAAGATTTACATTTTCAGAAGCCATGCTGGTTCTCTCCCAGCAGGGCCTGTTCTTCTATGTGCTCTACAATGTTATCCTTGAGGATGCTTTCCATCCATTTGCCTAGAATGGATGTTAAGCTAACCAGCCTGTGATTTCCTGGATCCCTTCTTGAAAATCGGTGTTACATTTGCTACTTTCCAGTCCTCTGGTACAGAACCTGATTGCAGGTATAAGCTATATATTTTAGCAAGGAGGTCAGCAATTTCACATTTGAGTTCTTTGAGGACTCTTGGGTGAATGCCGTCTGGCCCTGGCGATTTGCTTGTTTTCATTTTTTCCAGACAGTTTAGAACATCATCTCTTGTCACTTCTATCTGACTCAGTTCTTTAGCCTCTATTCCCAGAAGGCCTGGTTCAAGATCAGATATATGCTCACTATCCTCTGCTGTGAAGACGGAGGCAAAGAACTCATTTAGCTTCTCTGCAATCTCCATATCCTCCTTAATAATCCCTTTCACTCCCTCATTGTCTAATAGTCCAACCACCTCCCTGGCAGGTTTCCTGCATCTGGTGTATTTAAAGAATTTTTTGTTAATCTCCTTGATGCTTTTAGCTAAATGTTCCTCAAACTCTCTTTTCGCCTCCTTTATTGTTGCCTTGCATTTCTTTTGCCAGAGTTTGTGTTCCTTTCTGTTCTCTTCATTTGGACAGGCCTTCCAATTTCAGAAGGAAGTCTTCTTCCCTTTTATGGCTTCCTTGACTTTACCTGTTAGCCATCCTGATACTCCATCCTGGAACTGAATATTGTGTTGGTAAATCTGCCTTCTGTGCTGTTAAAATATAGTTGCAACATTAGTATCACACCTGTTTTGTGATATGTGGCTCTTTGATTTGAATGTCTTATTCTCCGGGGTGGCCCTTCCGTGAGGCGAGGTGGTTGCTTTAGGCAACAGGTTATTGGCTTGCCAATGAGGTGGCAAGCTGCCCTCCTCCCCTCCTACTGTTTAAAGGGTGGGAGAAGGGGAGGATGGTGTACAAAAGCAGGGCAGCATTTGGCACCCTGCCTCAGGTGCAGAGAGGTCTCAATCCACCACTGCTTCTCCTACTCATTTGTTTGGTACAGCAGGTCTAGAATTTGAAGACACTTTTTTCTATTTAAATTGTGTTTAACTCCTTTGCTCTTGTTCTTTTTGAAAATGTGTATAATCTCTAGGAAAAGCAATCTCTTTCACTATTATTCCTAGGTGTACTATGGTTTTACGCAAGTCATACCATCTCTCATCAGAATTCCTTAGATTTGGATGTTTTCTTCTGTGTGTTGTTGTGGCATGTTTGTATTGTTTATATGTATAACCTTAGCTACTGTCCTTTGTTTTACAGTTAAATCTCATATGCAACAAGGATTGATCTCTGTGGCAGCTCGTACTGTGATAACTCACCTGGTAAACCATTTAGGCCATTATCCAATGAGTGGGGGACCTGCTATGCTAACAAGTCAAGTATGTGAAAACAATGACAATCCATACAGCGAGAGTCCTGAGCTTTCTCCTGAGCTTTTTGAGAACCCCAACCTCCAGTTCTTTGTGTTAAACAATACAACTTTAGTTTCATGTATACAAATCCGAGCAGAAGAAAACATGCCTGGAGGAGGGCTGTCTGCTGGACTCGCATCAGCTAATTCAAATGTTAGAATTATAGTGCGTGATCTATCTGGCAAATATTCATGGGATTCTGCCATTTTGTACGGGCCTCCACCTCTCTGTGGCTTATCTGAGCCAACTTCTTTTGTCCTCTCATTACCCCATCAAGAGAAACCACAAGATGCCTCAGAATCAACTGCATATGTAGAGGACATATGTGTAAAGGATGGAATTGTACTTCAGGTAAAAAGGAGATGTAGAGAGACTGTGCCAACATGGGATACAATTAGGGATGAAGAAGATGCCCTTGATGAGCTCTTGCAGTATATAGGCATCACTAGTCCTGAGTGCTTACAAAGGACAGGTGTATCACTCAACGTTCCTGCTCCTCAGCCTATCTGTGTCTCAGAAAAGCAGGAGAACGATGTAATCAATGCAATTCTTAAACAACATACGGAAGAAAAAGAGTTTGTTGAAAAGCACTTCAGTGACTTAAATATGAAAGCTATGGAACAGGATGAGCCAACCCCACAAAAGCCCTATTCGGCATTTTACTATTGTAGATTACTTCTAAGTATTCTGGGAATGAATTCTTGGGATAAAAGGTAAACAGATAAACATTACTTTCCTATTAATTGCAAGCTACTGTTTTTATCATTCAGGATGGAGCCTTTATTATTCAGGATGGAACTAGATGTTAAAGCATTTGCATGGCTGCCACCAAAAACAGAAGCCCTCAATCTCTTCATCCTCTCTGTCCCCATAATGTCAACATGTTTTGTCTTATGAGACTTAATTCAGAGAGAGACAAGGGGGAGATGTGAGGCTGCTGGTTTTGGCTGCAGCCACACATCTCTCCATAATATCTTCTTCTCAATGTATTGTAATTTAACACCTATTAACATTATTAAATTCTCAGATATAACACTAAATTAGATTAGACCTTTTGATCAGTTTCTAGCAGAATTTTTTTAATTGTGGTGTACATGCCACAAAAAGTGAGAGATGGCTTTTCTGACACTTTAATCCACCCTAATAGTGAGCATTTTGTCTTTTCTGATCCCCTTGTCAGATCCTGGCTAGGGTTTCGATAGAAAGGGTGTTTGTTTCCTCTAAATTCTTAGCATGAACACCTGTATGGAGGATTTCCCTAGCTGACCCCTATCCTGAAATACCAACAGCTTTAACTGTTTGTTTCTTATGGATGCTCTTTTCTGATGTGCATAAGCACCCTTGGAACAGTGAAAGCAGACTGTTTGCTGAGTATTACCATGAATACATGAGGAGTGTATTACCTTGAATAAGCAACCTGAAAACCGACTTAATTAACCAGTCTCTCATCAACATCTTTTCTCGAGGAAACATCAGTATAAAAATGCCCAGAGATCTCTATTCCTAAAATGCATTGGGTATTTACAGGTGAAACTCGGAAAATTAGAATATCGTGCAAAAGTCCATTAATTTCAGTAATGCAAATTAAAAGGTGAAACTGATATATGAGACAGACGCATTACATGCAAAGTGAGATAAGTCAAGCCTTAATTTGTTATAATTGTGATGATCATGGCGTACAGCTCATGAAAACCCCAAATCCACAATCTCAGAAAATTAGAATATTACATGGAACCAAGAAGATAAGGATTGACGAATAGAACAATATCGGACCTCTGAAAAGTATAAGCATGCATATGTATTCAGTACTTGGTTTGGGCCCCTTTTGCAGCAATTACTGCCTCAATGCGGCGTGGCATGGATGCTATCAGCCTGTGGCACTGATGAGGTATTATGGAAGACCAGGATGCTTCATTAGCGGCCTTCAGCTCTTCTGCATTGTTTGGTCTCATGTCTCTCATCCTCTCTTGGCAATGCCCCATAAATTCTCTATGGGGTCAGGTCAGGCGAGTTTGCTGGCCAATCAAGCACAGTACACTGTATACTTTTCAGAGGTCCGATATTGTTCTTTTCTTCAATCCTTTTCTTCTTGGTTCCATGTAATATTCTAATTTTCAGAGATTGTGGATTTGGGGTTTTCACGAGCTGTACGCCATGATCATCACAATTATAACAAATTATGGCTTGACTTATCTCGCTTTGCATGTAATGCGTCTGTCTCATATATCAGTTTCACCTTTTAATTTGCATTACTGAAATTAATGGACTTTTGCATGATATTCTAATTTTCCGAGTTTCACCTGTATATATAGAAATATAGTTTCAGTTTTTGTAAGAAGTGGTCTCTTTTTACTGGAATTTTATTATTGTCAAAGCAGCCTATTCTCCTGAATAGGTGCTGTTCTTAGAAGTCCTCCCTAACCTGTTTTATGAGCAGTGACAGAAGTATAAATAATAAGTGGAAGACAGCTCTTTCGTTAGTAACACAATTAAACTTTTAAAATTCTATAACTAATCTGGGGTAACTCCTAGGCTTTGTTTTGTTATCTTGCAGCCAGCAGTTCATTTTTTTTTCTTTTTTGCATTTGCTCTTTTGGCTAGCATGGAAGTACCTTTTTATTACTAAGCAGTTGTTGCCTGGCCTACTAAAGAGCTAGTTTTATGTGCTCCAAAGGGAGTCCTGTTCAGCCCACCAGTTTAAATGGGAGGAAGTGGAATGAAGTGAGGATTATGTTCAAGGCACTAACAAGGATGCAGAAGACCACCTGGGATTAAAAAAACTATATGTATATATTATTTTAAAAAGATCTATTCATCTTTGATATAAAAACGGTATTACAAAAGGCAAGAAAACCATAGGAGATTGTATGAATGGAACTGAAAATGTGTTGTTGTGCTGTCCTATATCTGTCATTGCACAGGTGATGAAAACATTTGTTAAATTTCCTTATTTAGGCGAAGCTTTCATCTCCTGAAAAAAAATGAAAAGCTACTTCGAGAACTTAGAAATTTGGACTCAAGACAATGGCAAGTTATCTGTTATAAGCAATCCTTTAAATGGATGTTTTATTTTTGAAAATGCATTTGTATCTAATAATTTATTCTTGACCACATGTCTTTCAAGCAAAGGTGTTCATGATCAAGGTGCAAATTCTGCTACTTTCTGCTGAAATTGATGGAATTTACCCCTAAGTAATTGTCTTTAGGTCTGACGGTGCAAATGCCTGTTGCTCTAGCTAATTTTTATTCAAGTTTATTGGTTGTCTAAGCTATAAGGCTGTAAAAATAATTAATTGTAATTAATTTATCAGCTGTATATCAAAGTACAGGTGGCCCTCATTATCCACAGTTTTAGCACTTGTGGTTTCGTATATCTGTGGTTGGGCTCATATACTTGACCTCGTTATCTGTGGTACGCAGCTTCGCATATCTGGTTTTCGGCAGTGCAGTTCTGCCCTTACATGGCTGTGCTCATTGGTTGTGAGAGGAGTTTGGAGGAGGAGAGTGGAATGATTTGGTCTGCATGTTTAGAACTTTTTATGCTTCCAAAAGCCATTTGGGGTAGCATTTGGTATCCTTAGGGAGCCTTCAGGAGCCATTGCTCTTGAGCTTTGGGTGACTTTTTGTAGCCATTTCTGTGGAACCTTTTGGAAGCTTTTTTTAGCCTTTCCTGTGGAGCTTCTTGGAGCCATTTTCTGGAGCCTCTTGCAACATTGTGCTGCCCTCATAAGATGCTAATTATCACTCATAAATTTAATTTTAATTTTGATTAAAATTTATTTTTAATTAAAATTACAAATAAAAAATTAGTTTTGATCATTATGGTACTGTATTTAATGTAAATTACAATGGAAAATTCAATTTAAATTAAAAATTGATTTTAATTGCACATTGAAAATTGATTCTCCTCTCACTCTCTGATTCTCACACACTCTTCTGTGTATGTGTACTTGAATTTAATTTAATTTTGTCCTGCCTCTTTGGCCAACCCATCAACCAATAAGGCCAAGGGGCTTGTGCTGCTAAGTGCTGGACTTCAACGGTGGGAGGAGAAACCGTCATGATTACACATTGCTGGAGGAGCTGGAGAGTGGGATAGCTGAGGTGGCCAGGGTACAGTGCTATGCTCCATTCTTATTTCTGCTTTTACCCTGTCTTTTTGGTCATTTTCCGGTCATTTTCCTGGGCTCCGGAACCTAACCCCCCAATTCCTATTGGTTTCATTATCTGCAGTTGTAGGCCAGAACAGAACCCCTGTGAATAACGAGAGCCACCTGTAAATGTTTAAGCCATTTGTGTTTTTAAAGGAATAATGATCACTGTGGTTGAGATTTTCCAAGAGGGGGAGGGACTTCCCACAAGACTGAAAAATCAGCTAAAAGATGCTTTCCACAGAAGAGGTTTTTCAGATCAAGGTGGAGCATGTTTCATTATAGGTTAAGAGCCTGCTTTTGTTAAACAATTTACCAATGGATGTGCAAGTAGCATTTGAGAATGTTACATGCAGTCATTCAATAAATAGTTATCAAGGAGAGATGGCCTTTTTTTCCTTTGTGGAATTGTTATTGAAGTCTGTGCATTCATATCTGTCAACTAAAGTCATATATGAGTAAAATTTAGAAATAAGAGTTGCCTCTCTCAGCATGTTTTCTTATACTTTTGTTAGTGGAAATATTGATGATATTCACAAATGGGTTTTTTAAATTAAAAACTTCTAGTGGGCAAAAAATAAATACTGTTAGTCAACTTTTTGACAGATTAAATGGATAGGCAGTTATGGAAAGCAATCATTTTAAGTGTACTTTCAGAAAAAAAAAAAAAAACCCAGGGAGATGGGGACAAGGAAGTGAATGTGTAAAAACACTAGAAAAGGGAGACCTTTTGAAATGTATTTGCATGACTTTTTTCAAAGCTATAGCCCCTTTTCTATTTGTATATCTCATTCTTTAGTGACTTCAGAGTACGTTCTTATGTAATTGCCGTCCTGTGTCTTACAGCCGAGAGACGCACAAAATTGCAGTATTTTATGTTGCTGAGGGACAAGAGGATAAACACTCCATCCTTACTAATACTGGAGGAAGCCAAGCCTATGAGGATTTTGTAGCAGGCCTTGGTTGGGAGGTATCTTTTTAGATTGTACTTATTTATGAATTTGAGTTCACTATATATTCCCAATAATAGCAATTATTGAAGAATTCATACCAGAACTTGATGCAAGGGAAACCTCGTGTCCTGTAGGCTAGATCTTTTCAAATTTTTCTCTGCCTTGGATTCCAGGGGTTCTAGTTACCTGCCTGAATGAAGTCGGCTTCCTCCACCCCACCAGCAAAGTAAAAAAGAGGAATACATTACTCTTCTCTGGAATAGTTTGTATTCCTGGATCACTTCTCTGTTAAAGATCCTGATTCTGTTTGGATGGCAGGAGGAGACTTCAATCAGGGATGGTGTGGGAGTTTGTTTCACAATCATTTTTACACTCTCTGATAAATATGCTGTAATTTCAAGTTAACCTGTCTGTGCTATCTGTGTGTCAGATCTTGTGCTGTGGTGGGAGGACAGTCTCTGTTCAGTTTCAGGCCCCACTTGTTCAGAAGCTAGGACCAAAAATCATATGACTATATGGGAAGAACTGCTCCATGTGGCTGGACAAATCCTGCAGCTTCTCTTTCTCACCTAATCCCTAGTTAGGGAAAGAAGAAAATACTACTGTCTTCCAGCTGTGATCCTGACATTTGCTCTGGGGAACCTGGAAAACAGTAGTGTGCAGCAACATTCTGAGGTAACACTAAAGATCCAGTAGAGGAATAGCCAGACAGACAAGTGTTTCCAAGATTCAGGTGAGAGCTGCTATCAGAATACCTGTTCTGTTAACCATGGTCATTCACAGATCCAAGTCTGAGTGCTGGAAGTGACTGCCATCTCTTAGGGATTCAGGCTATCAAACCAGCTTTACATACAGAAAGCACATCCAATGCCTTCATTTCACAATGTACAGACTAGCATTTGATCTTTGGACTTCAAGAAAACTCTCAAGACCTTTCCTCTCAGAAACTCTGATATCCACACAGAAACCAGTTCACAGACTGAGGGAGACATGGCCTTGGTGGCTTCCATGGAACTGTATCTGAATATTGCATTCCAACCATTGAGCTTGAATTTTCTGCAGCTCACCAATGTGAACCAAATATTCAATACAGGGCTCTTTTCTTGCCATCATCAAAGACACTGAAGATTTGTTGCCTGAGGTTACCAAGCTGAAAGAATCTTAGCTAGGTTTTGGATAGGGTCCAGTTTAAGGCAAATAATGACCCACTATAGTATTGCAGTCCAGGAGCCAAAATAACAATGAGTGAGATTGAGGCAATGGATATCAGATTGTTATGAATTATTAACTAGTGGGGTCCAATCCTTGTTTTGGGGCTGTTCTAAGTTATAGTTCTCAGTTCCAAACAGATTAGGACCAGCAATTACACACACACACACACACCCATGTAGAGTGCAACATATTCTTTCCCTGAGAGTTCAAAATTCACTTGCAGTTGCTGGTCCCCTTCCCCCATGAGCCTACAAGTCCCCTTAAGTTGTGACTGTTGCAGTGCAAAGTCTGCTTCTGTTGGAGGGAGTTCTTTTTATCCTCCTGCCCTCCTCCTCCTTCATAGGCCCTTGTGGAGTGCTGGAGGCTGTCTTCCCCCTCTTCTTTCTCTTCCACTTTTCCTACCCCTGATACCTAGAACACTAATATGGTAGTATTCCAGGATCCTGGAAAACAGCATTTCCGGGGGGCCTTGGCACCCAGAACACTACCACAGCAGCTCCATGGATTGAGGGGACGAAGGGGAGAAGTTTTTCTCTGGCTTAGATTAAAATCTGAGCTGGAGAAAAACTCAGTGTAATCCTTACCTTTGTATTGAAGGCAAACTAATAGCATTGAAACTAAACCAAAGCATACCAAAGCAATTATTCTCCTACAGTGGAGAAACGGTATCCTTGTACAAGTAGTACTTCTTACTTGATCCAAAAAACAGGCCATGCAAATTCAAAAACTATCCAGTATCCTGTAGAAGGTAGTTATTCCTAGTTCCAGTCATATGTTTTCCTCACAGGACTGAATTTTTTGGTGTGTTCTTCCTTTCCCCCCTGAATTAATCAGTCAAGGTGAAAAGGGAGTTGGACTTGGGTGGGCAATCATTCAGCTGCACGTCAGAGGCAGCAATGGAGCTCAGTGGGGAAGACTTAGCGGACTTATTGCCAGTTCTTTTTCTGAAAGAGCTTCTTTGAAGTCAATTCAGGATCACTGCAAAGCACACACGAACATATACCACAAAGTATCTTGATCCAAGAGGGCAAAACTCTACCAACCTGGCAGGGCTGCTCCTCTAAGAGCCATGGGGCAGGGAGCAAACTGAAATCTACCTGGCTGGTAAGACTGTTTCCATCTGTCTCTATTATCTGCGCAAAAGACCTGCTTAAAATAGCACCCCCAGAAAATATGAAGCTTGACAAGACGTTGATAAGCTCACAGAGATGCAATCTTTCATAGCTGGTGCCAGATTCAGCTTGCTGCCAGTCTCAGCTAGGGTTATGATATAAGATGTGGTAATGAGAAGTTTATGGTTGAAGAACTGAAACATGAGCAATAAGTTCAGAGTCAACATAGCTTCCACGCTCTTCATAGACCATATGCTCTTTGAGATAGGTGGAGGGGGAGATTTATTCATTCATTCTAAGCCCAGCAATTATTCAATTTAAGTCCTCCTTAAATTCGACTCCTGTAATCCTGGTCCCTTCTGGAACAGGCTTGGACACCAGGCCACTTATACCCAGTCTGCCCTTCAGCTTCCCACCAATGCTGGGGTCCAGAGGGCCAACAGTGGGCAGCAGTGACTACTGAGATTGTCAGGTGGGAAGAAGGCTTTGCCCAGACTTGGGCAAAGTCCTCCACAAATCAGTCAATTATCCGGACCATGCGAGAAGGGTACACTCTAGATCTAGTAAAACTCCCTGATGATCACTTCATGATTTCTCCAACATCAAAAAACCAGGATAAACATCTGATGATGACCCAGGCAGTACATCATCTTATAAAATGCATTATAGTTCAAGCTATAGAGCCAGTCCCCTGGTACGAGTGATGTGGAGAGCTTACTCCATTTGCATTATAATACCAAAGAAAAACAGAGTGGAAAATTATTCTGGATTTGAAGTGTCTGAATATCTTCTTCAAAAGATACAAGATGCAAATGGAACCATTGTGAATAGTCTCTAGCAAAGGGTTTTTCTAGATGATGTATAGATTGGACAGAGGCATATCTCCACATGCCAACCATTCAGCATTCCCTAAATTTTACCAGTGCAAAGGTCTCCCTTTTGGACTCTGTTCTGCATCCAAGATGTTTATTAAGTTGATGGCACTTGTGGCACATCTGAGCACACAGGGATTGCATTTAACCCTGTTGAAATAGCCTCTTAAATTCATTCAGATTTTCTGCTGCAGGGTCAGAAGGATGTTGATAATCAACTCTTCAGTTGATTATTTACAATTTGGACTGTGTTTCATGGGTCAGGCAATATTCTCAACAACAACAAATATTTATATACCGCTTTTCAACAAAAGTTTCCAAAGCAGTTTACACAGAGAAATAATAAATAAATAAGATGGATCCCTGTCCCCAAAGGGCTCACAATCTAAAAAGAAACATAGGATAGACACCAGCAACAGTCACTGAAGGTGTTGTGCTGGGGGTAGATAGGGCCAGTTACTCTCCCCCTGCTAAATAAAGAGAATCACCATGTTAAAAAGGTGCCTCTTCGTCAAGTTAGTAGCCACTTCAGTGGATCCTGCTGCTGTTGAAATCCAAGATAGTGTCCCGATTGTAGTCCAGCATCTTCAGAAAGGCCGAAGTTGTGTGGCCCTGGACTAGAACAAGGTTTGCAATCCAGCATGCTAAAGCACCAAGCAGCAGCACTTCTGGTTTTCAAAATGGATTCCAGGATCTCCTTGTCTTCACATCCTTATCTGAAGTGGCTTTCATAGTGGCCATCCTACAGTATGCAGCCATACAGGAGCTCAGCCATACAAGATCTTGCAGTTTTAATAAAATCATCTTTTAAACCCCTTAGGAGTGACTCATTGAAAAGCCTTTCCTGGTAGATTCTGTTCTTGTGATCAACCCATAGTAGAGTTGGGGGTCTTATTATTCCATAAGAAATTGTGCATATCTCTTTCTGACAGAGCAGTGGTTAGAACTTATCCTCTTTTTACTCAGGGTCAACACTGTCTTCCATCATTCCCAAGAGCTGATCCTCCTGTTGTTCTGCCATAATCCTGGACATAAGTGGGGGTTGGGAAAGGATGACACACTCTGGATGACCAGAGGATCCTCACTGTGCATCTCAGCATATCAAGAGTTTTCACTTGTCTGATTTTATGTTTATATCTTTATTCAGCAACAGTACAGAGAAATATAACAAAGGCAACTCTCTAGGTGGATTATAGCCTGCATTTTCTTGGTGTTTGTATTGCTGGCACTCAAAGTTCCTAGAAGTATTACTGTGCATTCCACCCGTAGCGCTACAACTTGAACATTAATGCTCTTAGCAGTAATTAATTAATGCATTCAGCATTAATGCTCTCTTGTCCAATATTTGTAGGGTGGTGACCTGGTCATCCATATCACCTTTCATCTGCCACTATAGCTTGGACACTTTCACCTCCACTGAAGCCACTTTTGGGAGGCAAGTGCTTCAACAAATGGTGGAAGCATTAGTCTGTTATCTCCCCACTCCAACCCTTGGTTGGTTACTTCTGTTAGTCAACCCATTCAAGGATGCCATCCTCCACTGTAGTTGGAAATAATGTTGGGTTTGCTAGATCTTTCTCTACAGTGGATGGAGGGTATTCTGCTCACTTACTGGTTTGTTTTTCCCCCCTTCTTACCACTGTGGACTTTAGGAAGTGGTCTGTTGGAAAAATAAGTGAATCTGGGGGTTTCTACTCCTCTATTTTCTCCTTTTTCTCTGTTGCCTTATAGGGTCCTTTAAAGGTCTCTTTTTCATAGAAGTTAATTGTTGGATTGTTTTGAAGACCTGTGTTCTATTTCAGCTACATTAGTCCAAAAGTGGGTTTCCCAGTATCTCCTATGAGATACTGGCCCTATTTATGGAGCAAGTGGGAGGTACAACCTGTCTAATGGTTCCTCTCTTTTTCCCTGTAAAGAAAGAAGTGATTGTGACAATGTTCAGTGTTCAAAGTCCAATGTTCTTTTCCCAAGCAGCACTAATATGCACTCTTTACAAGAGTCGGCCATATGGCAGATCTGCAAATAATGGTGTACTAGTCAGAGTAAAGACATTTACCTGTCGAGTTCTTGAATAACTACATGTGGCCAATCTCATATACCAAGGATTTTGCTTTACTATATCTCTTCTGTTAACCTGTTAAAAGAACAGAGCTTGTTTTTCAGTTGGTATGAATTCTCAGCATGGCCTGTTATGCACAGTGGCTGATCCCACCAACTGTCATCTTTGGTCTTGCCTTCTGGTCAAATGGGAGAAGTTAACCTATCAGCCTGTCGTCCTATCATTTGTCATAATAAGCGTTTGCAATAAGCCCCGTTTTCTTTATGTATCTTCTAATAGTTTAAATAATAAATATTGGAATAATTCACATTTAAAACATTATTGGATCATACAAATAATTACAACAGAGTGCTTACAAACAGCTGTTATTTCTATGCTACAACTTTTTTCACTTAGAATCTCACTCCTCCAGGCTCTGTCTTCTATTTAAAATGAAGTGACAGGCAAGGGCGGATTAATTGCCACCAGTAGGCAAAAGAGATTTGCTGCCCAAGCTTGTGGGGGGTCAGGGGCAAGTTAAATCTTTTTTAAAAAAACCTTTTTCAACTGCCACTATGCGGTGGGGATGGTAGCGGAGACAGGGAATGGCCGGCAGGGTGTGGTCACTCGCAGAGGTGAGGGGAAACTGAGGTGGATTCAGCGGTAAGAGCTCCTTCCCTGAGCCCGCCTGCCGCCCAAATGACAGGTCAGGCCATTTCAGGCCTCTGCACACACTCTTGCTGCCACATCCCCCTCCCCTCCACTTCATTTCACCTCGACGAGTGCCTGCACCCCACCAGCCACCCGCTTTCTCCACTACTATCCCTGCCGCACAGCGCTGATTGAAAAAAGTCTGTAAAAAAGATCTAACTTGCCCCTGACCCCCCCCCCCCAATTTGCCACCACTCATAATTTGCCACTGTAGGCACAGGACAATCTTGCCTATGCGTTAATCCTCCCCTGGTGGCAAGTATTATGTGATGCTCCCATGCTATATAACGTTATTTAGCTTTCTGGTTAGTTATATTAATTAGGATTCTTCAGTACTTTACCTCAGCAAAGTGTTAACAGCACTTGAGTACTTTTTGTGGTTTTGCTATAACCTAATGGTTTTTTCTCAACACAGACACTACTTTTTATTTTAACATTGACTTCTATGTCTTAGGTGAATCTCACAAACCATTGTGGTTTCATGGGAGGGCTGCAAAAAAACAAAAGCACTGGATTGACTACTCCATATTTTGCTACCTCTACTGTGGAAGTAATGTTTCATGTATCAACCAGAATGCCTTCTGATTCAGATGACTCTTTAACAAAAAAGGTAGGTACTTTGAAATAACCTTGTCTTTTAGGTAGTTAAAAAATCCAGGGAGTAAAGATAAAATAATTACTACTACTTTGCTATGAATTCCTTTAAGGGTTAACATTTCAGGCTGATTATGCCATCAACATAATTCTCTGCCTGAGAGAGAAGCTTTCATCATATTGAGCATGATGAAAACTTGGTGCTTCTAAATAAGAGAAGGAAGTATGGTAGTCTGACTAAAAGGAAGCTTCTTATCTATCTCTCTATCTATCAAATTTGTATACCGCTCCAAACTTTTGTCTCTGGGTAGTTCACAACAACATAGAACAAGTTAAATCATAGGAAATAAAAACCTTAAAACACAGTCAAATGAAAAAGCTTGGGTGAAGAAATAAGTCTTTAGGTACTTTTTAAAGTTGTCAGAAGTGGAGAGGCTCTTATTTCAGCAGGGAACATATTCTAGAGCCTCGGGGCAGCAACAAAGAAGGCCCGTCCCTGTGTGGCCACCAGATGAGCCAGTGGCAACTACAGACGAACCTCTCCAGATGATCTCAATAGGCGAAGGGGCTCATGGTGAAGAAGACATTAAATATCCAGGGCCTAAGCTGTTTAGGGATTTATAGGATATAACCACCACCCTGTATTTTGCCCGGAAACCCATTGGCAGCCAGGGTAGTTATTTTAGTATAGGAGTAATATGATCTTTCTGAGATGACCCAGAGACCAACTTGGCTGCCACATTGTATACCAGCTGCAGTTCCCAGTCTACATACAAAGGCAACCCTACATAGAGTGCATATGAGGTCGTTTATCTCAAGAAATAGATGCAGCTGTTGTATCAGCCAAAGCTGATAGAAGGCACCTCTGGCCACTGCCTCAACTCACTGTTTCTCATTGTAGCTATGAGAAAGAAGTTCTGTTACAAAGGTTTTAATTTTGTCAAACCTCTTGTTCATAATAAATATATGAGAGGGCCTTGTACTACATTTTGTGATTACACTGAATAGATCTGCTTGACTATCCGGTCACTTTCGCTCTGTCCCATGAATATATGCATATACACACACACACAAATGCATCCCTCTCTCTACACATGAATTTCTAATTAATATACATCCTCACACCTAGAACTTTGCACTCAGCAGTGTAAACCCTGCCCCTCAATTTTTAGCAAGGAAGAGAGGGGTGTAAGAATATATTTTTTCTGACCTTTTTACTATCAGAAAGGCTCTTACAGAGAGACAAGTTCAACCATCTTCTCTCCAGGGCCCGTCCAAGAACCTCACTAAACCAATCTGTAGCAGTGTCATGCTTTACAAAGAACAAACATACAAAGAACAAGTTCTTAATTGACCCAAGCATATGACATGCACTTACTCTGAATTTCTTATTCTTGCAGAATAATTGCAATCCCTGATCTCTGCCATAGATGGGCCTCAATCAAGTAGATACACAATGAGCCAATCAGTGTAACATGTGCAGCTCCAGACATCCAAATGCATCATAGTGCTGTTTCCAAATTGCCCCTGTTCACTTCCAAGATCTCATAAATCTGGGAAACTGTCATTTATTGCAGACTGACTTTCCGAAGAGTAAACAGAGGGATAATCTTCACACTTAAGTCATGCCTAAAATGTAACATGAAACATTTAAAATACCTTTGTATTTAACAATTACATATAATCCAGCTATCATATGTGATGTGGGTACTAGGGGTTTTGGGGTTTGTTTGTTTTTTGATAACCACCTTAAGAATAAACTGCTTGCACTGCTGGTTTTTTCTTTTTCTTTTTAAAATTTAATAAATTCCACATTAGTGATAATAAGTTGAGGCTGGGACATTTGCCCTATTATGAATGAACAATTGGCTATCATTAAAATGTCCCCCTTCTATTCTGTACATATGTCTTCAGATGTGCTAATCCATTCAACAGACACATTAATGAGCGCTGGTTGAAGTGTAATATTGGAGGAAGTGAGGCCGGTTGACCTCAGCATGGAGTTTAATACTTGTAATTGAATTAGATCGCCGACAGTTAGTACAGAGAAATAGCTATGCCTCTGGCAAGCTTCAATTATTGATGACTTTGTTCTATGTTCAACCTGTAGATGAGTCTCTATGTCATTATTTTACAGACTTTGTGCTCCAAAATTTCCTGTTGGCATCTTGACGAAAACTTCTATAAAATTGCTAAGTCTTTTTAACTGTTTCAAGATGACTCTCAAACCTAGGCATTATTTCATAAAATATAGGCAGTGGTTGTGATCAAAAGACTAAGGATGCAGCGCAAGGTTGTGTGCATTCTGTTCCACAAGTGGTTGCTTTGTGTGTGAGCACCTTATGTGTAAGCTAGCATAAATGGTACCAGAGTTCTGGATTTGGTCTGTCTTTTTGCCCATGTGATGGACTTTTGTGTAGGCTCTTTTGTACATATTACAGCTAACCCACTTCAGATGTAACACTAAACTATGGTTTAGTACTATATGTGAGAGCCTAAGGAACCCACGGGCTTGTACATTCTTCTTTCTCTCATACAAGAGGAGAAGAGTGAAAACTTTCACTTTAAGAACAAACCACAGTTCTGCATTACGCACAAACTCACACAAATTCTGCATTATACACAAACCACAGTTCTGCACTACAGCTTAACAAATAAGAGTTAGAACAAGCCAGGATATCAAATCATGAAGAAACCGTCTGACTCTACTTGGTTAAAGAATTGTAATTTCCTGAGTTGAGTTCATATGTACCACAGGACTGAGGTTTGTTTTTAAAAGGAAACAAAAATGTTCACTGTCTTCCTCTTACACATTAGTTGGCAAGCCTGAATTGAAAAAAGTAGTACAATTAACAGGGTAGGTGTGCTTATATCTCATTGAAATAAATACAATGTTAGCACAGGGTGTTAAGGCATTAAGTTCAATTGATTTCAGTAGAGCATTGATTTTAGTGCCTCACTGGATGAATCTTGTTGGTTTTCTACCACCTAAAATCAGTCCTACACATTTTTAACAAGAGCATAAATTTAGTGTCATTTGTGGCTTCCAGATACATCCTGGCCATCGAGGCTTGGAATCCAGTTTCTGTTTAAAATAACAATAGGAACTTAAGGACTTGCAGTTTTGAGTAAGGCTGTAGATTGTCTTTTCATCTTCCATTCCCTTCATTCTTCTTGCTCAAAGTGTTCAACACCCAATGGTTGCTTGCAATCAGATTTAACAAAGCACGGTTTGCTATTACAAGAATGAGCCACTGCAACCCCCTTCTCCTATCCTTCACTTCTTCCCCCTCCTGAAGATTAGAAGCTTCTAGTCTCCTGCAAGCCAAAGTTTACGATTGTGTCCAAAAGTGGCGTGCTGAGATTTGTGCAAATGGTAGTTTGTTCTCAGACCTTGTCACCTAATTGATGTCTGCATGCAGCCAGGTAGATTTGACAGCCAGTACTGATTTTATGGCCAATGAAGTATTCAGAGCTTATAATGGTAGAATGTTCAAACAACTCATCCTCATATTAACTATAGTATACTGGCAATACCATGCCAGTATAATTTGGTGAAAATAGTCTACACATTCATCAGTAAGTTAATATATGACTCTGGGAGTGATCCTGGGAGAAGCCAGAAGAATATGTGTTTGTTTTGTTTGTAATCTAGTCATGTCAGTGACTTCTTTTCCATATCCTGCCACTTTCACTCTATATCCCATATACAGAGGTCAGGGCTACCAAAACAGACTTCATTTCTAAAATTGAAGCCACTGCCTTGTTCCTTGCTCACACAATTAAAGACAAGAAGAAAACAAGAAGTTTGTGAGGTTGTACTCTCCAAACTACGTTACTGAGATTCCTTTCTCAGTTATGGTGGGATACAAACTGCTAGGGGGCTAGGAAGGTGAAAGAGTAATAAAGCTCCTTTGGGGTTAGCCAAAGGAATTCAAAGCAGCTCCATATTCAGGGATTAATGTGAGCCAGGATTTTGTCCTGGAATCCATTTTGAAAAGCAGGGAACTGCTGTGGAGCAAATGAAGCAATAATACAAGAAATTGCTCATGAGCATGTGCAGAACCTACTGAATATCCACATGCAACCCATATGCATCCAGATCAAATGATGTTGTTTAGGGTAGTGAAATACAAAGCAGACTGTAGGAGCTCCAAAAGGATCTCTCCAAACTGGGTGAATGAGCAACAAAATGGCAAATATGGTTCAGTGTAAGCAAGTGTAAAGTGATGCATATTGGATCCAATTAAAAACTCAATTTACATATACACTGATGGGGTCTGAGGTGTCAATGACTGACCAGGAGAAAGATCTTGGGGTCATGGTGGACAGCTTGTTAAAAGTGTTGACTCAGTGATGGCATCTGTGAAAAATTCCATGCTAGGAATCATTAGGAGGGGGATTGAAAATAAAACTGCTAATATTATAATGCCCTTATACAAATCTATGGTGTGGCCACATTTGGAGTACTGCATGCTGTTCTGATCACCATATCTTAAGAAGGACATTGTAGAACTGGATAAGGTGCAGATGAGGGCAACCGAGGCACCGGCCTTTGTGGGCAGGCTTTGAGGGTGAGACAGTGGGCTGAGGCAAGTTATGCTGCAGCTTTAATAACTTCTCTGATCGTTTGCTAGACTTTGTGTAGATATGTGTTTTGGTGAACCTGGAGGTTAATAGCTGTTACCCCTTCCAGCTTCCCTGCCAGCTCTTTGACCTTGGGGAGCTGTGCCAAACTCCCACAGAACCTCACCTTGCTTCTCTGTAATGCCAGGTCAGTTCAGAATAAAACAGAAATCATCCATGATTTGATCGTGGATGATGGAGCTAACCTGGTATGTATTATCACACTCTCTATTTGGTTTTTTTCTCTGATCAGGAAGGTGTTTGTGGGTGGGGACTCCTGTGATTTCCCCATTGTCATGGTGGACCACCATCTCGTTAAAGTTGGACTCACAGCCGCCACCTTTCTCCTCAGTGGTGAAGTATCTATTAGGATGGGCCACCCAAAAAGGCTATTGGATCCCATAACAACAACAACAAATATTTTTATACTGCTTTTCAACAAACGTTTCAAAAGTGGTTTACATAGAGAAATAACAAATAAATAAATATAAGATTCCAAGAAGCCTTGGAAGATTTTAAGGTTGGTTCTGCCAGCGATCCTGTTGATGCCTTGGTTCAGACTTGGCATAATGAACTCACTAGGGCAATAGACATTGATTGCTTCTAAGCGCCCTCTCCAACTCACTTCTAAATTAGCCCCTTGGTATACAGAAGAGCTACGGGGCCTGAAGTGGCAAGGTAGATGGCTCGAGTGCAAGTGGAGAAAGACTGAGCTCGAATCCAACAGATTATAACACAGAGCACATTTGAAGATCTATGCTCTGGCAATGTGTGCAGCAAAGAAACAGTTCTTTTCTGCCTGCATTGCTTCTGCAAGCTCATGTCCAGTGGTGTTGTCTAGGGTTGTGAGGGAGCTAGTACATGCCCCTCCTCCCCCGAATTAGTATTTGGATCCACCAGTTACCCATTGTGACATTTTTAATGAGTTTTTTACAGATAAAATCTCTCGTATTTGAACTGAACTAAACTCTACAGTTACTGCAGAGAGTGTATTGTGGAGGTGTCCAGCATCTCCTCTTGTGTGGCTAAATTTGATCAATTTCAATTTGTGACTCCTGAGGATGTGGACAAGATACTTGGGACACTGCACTTTACTACCTGTTCTCTCAACCCTTGCCCAACATGGTTTATATGATCTAGTAGTGAGGTTATTGGAGAGGGCCTTGTTAAGATCATGTGTGCTTCTCTGAGGGAGGGCAGGATGCCTCCTTTTGTCAAGGAGGCAATTATTAGACCACTCTTGAAGAAGCCTGCATTGGATCCCTCAGAATTGGACAATTATATGCCTGTCTCCAACCTCTCATCGTTGGGCAAGATGATCAAGAGGGTGGTCTTGGAGGAAGCAGATTATCTAGACCCATTTCAAACTGGCTTTAGGGCAGGATATGGGGTTGAGACAGCCTTGGTCAGCCTGTTGGATGATCTCCAATTAGTCAGGCCTTTAGTTTATAGTTTTAAAGCTTCGGTTTTAGAGTTTTTATTGTATTTTAAATTGTTTAAATTATGTTAACGTTTTAAATTTTTTTTCCAAATTCAGTTTTTATTAATTTTAACAATAGTAATATTGTCATTCATTACAAATACACACAAAAAGGTGGACTTCCCGCACACATCTCTTCGTGATTCATCAGCTATAAAGTTTACCCTTGCTATTATAATAATTCAAAGCATAAATTTAAACCCTTACAAACATAGCTAATCTACCCAACCTGCAGTTTTTTTTGCTAAATTTCAAACCCTGCTGTAAAGTCCATAGTAGGAAAGTAATTCTTTAGATACAACAAGAATGGTTTCCAATCTTCTTTAAAACATTCCAAGTTTTGGTCTCTTATTAGTGTTGTAAGTTTTGCCATCTCCGCATATTCCAAAATTTTTATCAGCCAGTCTTCTTTTGAAGGCAGTTCATTACTCTTCCATTTCTGTGCATATATAATTCTGGCCGCCGTAGAAGCATACATAAAAAATGTTAAATTAGTTGTAGAGATTACACCTTGTGTTATTCCCAGCAGGAAGGATTCTGGCTTCTTAGGAAATGTCATTTTTAAATATTTTCTTTAACTCATTATATATCATATCCCTATGTTAACGTTTTAATTGATTTTATATTGTGAGCCACCCAGGGACCTTTTTTGTATGGGGAAGTATATAAATGTACTAAATAGATAAAATAAACGAAGATGATCAAGGTCCTGGAGCACCTTCCTTATGAGGCAAGGCTCCAGTATCTGGGGCTTTTTAGTTTGGAAAAGAGGCGACTACGGGAGGAAATGATCGAGGTGATAAAATTATGCATGAAGTAGAGAGAGTGGACAGAGAGAAATTTTTCGCCCTCTCTCACAACTCTAGAACCAGGGGTCATCCTATGAAACTGAAGGGTGGGAAATTTAGGACCAACAAAAGGAAGTACTTTTTCACACAGTGCATAATTAATCTATGGAATGTTCTGCAACGGGATGTGGTGATGGCCACTAACTTGGAGGACAGGTCTATCAATGGCTACTAGTCCGATGGCTATAGGCCACTGCAGCCTCAGAGGCAAGATGCCACTAAATACCAATTGCAGGGGAGCAACAGCAGGATTCAGGACATGCCCTCACCTCTTGCCTGTAGGCTCTCAGAGGCATCTGGTGGGCCACTGTCTGAAACAGGGTGCTGGACTGGATGGGCTTTGGGTCTGATGCAGCAGGGCTGTTATGTTCTTTTGAGTGTGTTGGCACTCTTTAGAAAGTAACTACACCCCACAATTGGGTTACAGCTTTGCCACTAAAGCCTTTCGATTGAGTTTGTCGCTTCATGGCTCCATCTAGGTTAAACAAACAAAAAAGAGCCCACTGGTCTAGATCACATTTCCTCCTGAAAACCCAGACAGCGAAATTGAGCAAGATATAGGCACATGCTCTCCAACTCTTTTTCTTCAAAAGCTAATGAGAACAGCATTGGACTCCCCTACCAGCTTCTTCTGAGAAAGAAACTGAGCTCACTCCATCTCTAATCCTTCCCTCCCTCACACAAACACAGATATTCCTAGAAACCAGAGTCCCTTCACCTGCAATCTCAGATGCTGCCTACCTAGTTTTTTCAATCCAGTGAGAGGGAAGGCACCCTCTAGGTAACACTCTTATACAAATGAATAGCAACTTTAAAGAATGAATGTGCGCGTGTGTTTGTGCGTGTGTAACATTCTTTGAAGTCCCAGACCAATCCTTAAAAACATTCTCCAAGGATGCTGGAAGAGTTTAGAACATATGCTTTTAAAAGAAAAGCATTCAAAACAATGGAGAATATTGGCTAGTTGAAGGATAGTGTCTTAATGTCGTCGTGCCCAATGATGAATGATCGTGATCTTAGAAATGGAAATAAAATAACATTTTCTTCTTGCTGAGCAGTGTTCCCTGTGACAGGGATTCCCAGATGTTGTTGACTACAATTCCCACATCCTCAGCTACAGTGGCCATTGGCTGGGGAGTTATAGGGATGTGCATGGTCCGGACCGGCACCGAGGGGGGGTCTACCTTTAAGGGCGGGGGGGGGTAGAACTTACCCCTCCTGCCGCTCTTCCCCCTCCAGCGCTGTAGTTTAAAGCGAAGTTTTTGGGGCGGGAGCATTCCTCGCTGCCGCCCCTGCCCCCATTGTCGCCTGGAAGTCTCTGTAATAGCAGCACGCATGTGTGTGTGGCGGCGCACGCGCACCTGTCGCCACCATGCGTGCGTGCGCCGCCTATGTCACACACAGCGTACGTGTGACGTAGGCGGCGCACGTGCGCACGGCGGCGACAGGCACGCACGCGCCACCACGCACGCGCGCGCCGCCACGCATGCATGCGTGCTGCTATTACAGAGACTTCCAGGCGACGACGGGGACAGGGGTGGCAGCGAGGAACGCTGCCGCCCCAAAAACTTCTCTTTAAACTACAGCGCTGGAGGGGGAAGAGCGGAGGGAGGTGTAAGTTCTACCCCGCCCCGCTCTTAAAGGTAGACCCCCCCCTCGGTGCCGGGCCGCCGGGCCGGTCCGGCTCCGAACCGGTTCGGAGGCCTCCAACATGGTCTCCGGACCGGTTCGTGCACATCCCTAGGGAGTTGTAGTCAATAACATCTGGGAATCCCTGTTACAGCGAGCACTGTTGCTGGGGCCCAGTCACTCAGTGTTTCAGATGTCATGCTAATTTAGCAGTTTATTTCTGCCTTGTGAGAGAACCTCTTCAGCCTTTCAACTCAAGAATTTCTAGTTGTGTAGTGCATTGTATCAGAAAAGTTCACAGAATTCGTGGAAATATGTTAGCTGTGATATGCACATTTGACTAATGCATTGGCTTTAATGGTAATGGGGGCCTGGGGTTGGGGAGAGATAAAAAATGTGCATTAAGTGTGTGTGTGTGTGTGTGTGTGTGTGTGTGTGTGTGTGTGTGAGAGAGAGAGAGAGAGAGAGAGGGAGAGACTGTAGTGTAGTGTAGTGTAGTGTAGTGTAGTTATGTACGCACACTGCCTTGATACTACCTCCCAGAACAAAACTCTTTCCACCCTAGAGAACAAGAAAAAAGGGAAAGTGTCTTGTCAAATTAACATAATGTGTTATTCACAAAATAGTGTATTTAAATATTTTTAGTTCTTATTCTGTGTTTTGTGAAATTCATAATTTTAACTGTGTCAGATCTTTAAAATGAATGATAAGCTTACTGTGCACTCTAAAATGATTGATAAATAAATAAAATGTGCAAATCATACATGGTTTTTTGTGTAACTGGACAACCACTGAACCTACCTGGCAAATATGAAGGATTCCAAGCACAGCTTTAGGCATGCAAACAGGCTTGGGCATGCCATTTCTGTTGTTGTTAATGCCTTTGAATAGCATCACAAACTGTTTGGGGAACACACAAACTGTGTTCCCTCTAAGGTGTGCGCACGTGCACGCGCTCTCAAGTTTTTTTATGTCCGCTCAGTTAATTTTAGATCCCGCAGAGGTTGAATCAGAAAGGCCCCACTCTGAATGCATGTGTGCACACACACTGCCTTGATACTGCCTCCCAGAACAAAACTCATTCTGCACACAGATGAAAAAAATTAGAGAGAACACTGGGAGTCACCCTCAATTTCAAAAATGATTTGCAATGAGACATGGGCAGTTCCTGTGAGAAACACAAGCATGAAATCCCTTATGCATGCATGACTTGGTTCTGGATCCTGGCCATGTATATTGTCTGCTCTTAATCTTGTATCTTCTCTACTTTTGAGAACTTGTAACCAGGGGCATAGCAAGGTTGGAGTGGGCCCAGAGACAAGATTTTAAAATGCCCCCCCCCCCAAAGTCCAGGGCCTCCGCACACCCCAGGCCCCCAAGGATTTAAGTCTGATATTCCAAAATAAGTATGCTGCCTGCAAATACATTTCACTGAATACACACACACACATCACAATATATAGTGATATACATTGAGTACTATACATTTGTATTACTTTTAATGCCTAGAACACACTAGAAAGATGAATTATTAAAATGGGCCCCTCGCTGCAGATTAGCAAAGGAGACTTTCAATCATGCAGGGTGAACCTATGTTTGTTTTCCCAGAATTCTGAACAAATTCAGTCAAGTTTGATTGCAGGAGGTTTTTCACAGGAGGCTTTTAAAGCCCTTTAAGACACATCTCCTCTGGAATGGAGGTGCTGCATTCACATGTTGGCCAGATTTACCCTGAAGTCCCTGCAAGTTATTGGGGAGCAGTTCACACACAAGAAAAATAAAATAAAAGCACCACACATGCTTCACAGTTCTCACTCAGACCTTCTGGGTTGCAAAACAACTTGAACATAAGTGCATTTATAAATGAATGAATGAATAAATAAAATTAATAAAATACTGTTCCAAAAGTTTTTGCAATTTTCTGCCATGAAACAAGCCACTTATAGGACTTTTTAGATAGTTTTTTTTAAGTCAGCAAATTTTCCAAGCTGTTTCAAAATAAATATTCAGAGACTTCTTGGTCCCTCCCCCGCCCCCTGTATCCAAGCCCTATGGCAAGCAGATCCCTATATATGGGGGGGCGGGGCGGGAAAGGTAACCACAAAAAGGAGTTCACACTCTACCTGGCAAATGCTGGTCTAGGTTAAGCAGGGCAGCAAGGGGTCTTCTGCTGCAGAGAACACTCTGGCTGCCTCCTCCTTCCTGGCTTGCTTGGGCCCTACTCGAGTTCAGGCTTCACTGCGGCCTACACAGAGGCCTCCGTGGAAGCCCCGCCCACCCGCCGATCAGCTGAGAGGCGGGAGAAAAGGAGCTCTTTGCAGCTTGCCTGCTGCTTCGATTGCGGCCAGCAGAACAAGCAGGAGAGGCGGCGAAGAGGGCAAGTGGCTGAGAGGCTATGGGGCTGGGCAGGGGGCAATGGGGAGTCACATGAGGTACCCCTGGGGTGCCCCTCCAGGCAGTGGGGCCCCCAGACAACTGTCTCCCCTTGCCCTATCATTGTTACGCGCCTGCTTGTAACAAACATAAGAATCCCAGTCTACAGCCACATATATGCAACCACCTATGTTTTCATACTTCCCATTTCAGCAGACAGCTTCTCTCTCTTCCCTACTGTTAAATCACCAGAGCACTTTTTACACCTACCCCTGGTTTAAAAAACAGTTTAGCAATTTAGCAGGGGAGGGGGGGGTTGAAGTAAAAACTGGATGACAAAACCAAAACCCTCAGCTAGATCATGACCTTCAGGAAGCATTGATGTCTTTTCTCATCCGTTCTTCAGATCAGTAGATTCTACACATTACTGATAATTCTGGCAAGAGTTCAAGGGTTAATGCAATAGATAAATAAAAAGAACTTTCTGTAAATTGAGCCCTGCATTATTTCAGTTGTCTTGCCTTTCCAAAACTAACTTACTTAATTTTTTAAAGTAAATACTTGAATTCTTCCTGCCAGTGCGCTTTGCTTTTACTATCGTTTATTACTTCAATTATACTTGGTATCACTTAGAACAATCTGCCATTTGGAAATCTCAGTGTAGCCTGCAGCTTAGTATTAACTCTGGCTGGTATTGTAACATGTACAGCATATGACATTAATGTATCAAAATTAGATTTGATCTTCCCTTCTGGTTATATTTATTTCACATTTCTTTTGTATTCAGTTAACATAAACTTATTAGGAAAGCTGACACATGGTGATGGCTATAAAGTAAGAATGTTTTAAAGTATTTCGATTTTTTAAAATGAAATTTCAGATATCTGCTTTTTCAGGTTGTTGTTTTGTTCAGTAGAGTAGAAGATTTTCTAATCTTATACTATAACTCTAGAAATAGTTTAACTAATCTTCATGTTTGTTTATGACCATTCTGCCTACCAATACTCACCAAGACTGAACAGTTATTACATTAGCTACTATTCCCTGCAGGGAAAGCAGGAATCGTGAAAGGGGAGGTTATAGCAGAAAAGTAGTAGTAGTTGTCATATTTTCTACTGGAAAGCTTTGAGACCAAGTTCTATGGATAAGGAGTCACTGCCTACACTCAGAGATGAAAATTGACAGCATTTAGGAATGATCCAGTTGCCTAATCTTTCTCTCTACACAGAGTATCTCAGCAGCTGAAAATCTTATAAATAGTTCATTTTTTCTTTTCTTTTTGGTTGCGGTGGTGGCTATGCTCTATACAGCAATGCACTCCACAGTGGTTTGTAGTACAGAATCTATAAAATCTCAATATGCATTAAAAATGTAGTAATCTTAAAATAGCATCACTAAAAATAATGAGCAGTCAGTTGCACTGGACCTGAAAAACCACCCAGGTAACCAGTGAGAATCTTCTAGGACCATTGTTACTTGATTCCTGTGGTTGCTGTAATCTGGGTTAGTTGTAGTTTTTAAACTATGTTCAAGAGAAGCCTTATGTACAATGGATTATGAGGCAAAGTCACAGTCATCAAGAAGAGGGCACAGGTGATGCACCAAGCAAACCCTTGAAAGAGGCAGCTGTGATATAATAACATTTGATTAAGCTTTCTTTAAACCCAGATTATTTTTCCAGCTTTCAGCCTGTTGCAAATCTCTTTTGGTGCAACGTACTTGAGCTGATGGCAGTGGCACAACTCAAAGTATTCTTAGGTTACACCGATTAGCTAGAACTATTCATTAGACAAGTATTGGTGGATGACCTCCACTAGGATCAAGGAAGATGGGGAGTAACTGTTAATTCCCCTGAATCTCTCAGTAGCTTTGAGAGTATCAACAATGGAATCCTTCTTGAATCTATGGGACTCTATGGGATGGGAATTGGGGCACCATGCTCTGGAAGTTTCACATCTACCTGTCAGGACAATTCCAGAAGACAGTACTGAGTATTTTTGCTCTGCCCTGTAGCATTTGTGCTATGGTGCTCTAGGATTCAAGACTGTTCCATGCTGTTTAGCAATGACATGCGGGTACGATCATCTAGGGATTTTGAGTTACCACTGTTGACATCCAGCTCTATTTCTCCTTTAATACAGTTTAGTTGTGGCAGTCAATACCCAAACAGTTATCTAGAATCAGGAATGGGCTGGATGAGGGCTAATATACATCACTGAGATGCTGAGTGACCACTGGAGAAAGTATTAACTTTTCTGGATGCAGTTGCAGCACTCTCTTAAGAAAACTGTTCACAGTTTAGAGGTGCTTTTAGATCCAGTCTTGCCCATGGACACCTAAGTGGTTGGCTGTAGCTCAAAGCACTTTTCGTTTCAGTTGATATGTCAACTCCTGTCTTGAATAGAAAAGCATGATCCTTCCTTAGTTATCTGTGCCTTGGTGATGCCCAGGTTAAAGTTCTTCAATGTATTGTACATCAGGCTGCCTATGAAAAACATTCAGAAATTGCAACTGATTCACTACTCAATCACCAGATTCTTAGCTGCTCTCTTTAGCTGGGCCTACAGCCCTGAGGAGGCAAAGTAGGTCATGTTGGAGGTTGAAGTGAAAGATAGATGGGATGCAGTAGCAAAGAGACAAAGTGATAGGTGCAAGCAAACGGCAGGTTGGCAGAAACAGAGAGCTGGAATATGAAGCAAAAACAGGAACAGGCTCTTAGAGGTTTTTAAAATCTGTCTTAAAGGCTCATGCTTTCTGAATTGCATTCATCTTTGTTTTGTTTTTGTTTTTTGGTTTGGGTTTTTAAAATTTGTTTTAAGTTTTATGTAAGATACCTTGGACATCAGTATGATAGAAAGAATAATAATAATTTTTTAAAAGCTATATGTGAACTAGACTTAGGCTATAGTTTAAAGCTTGCATACATTTTAGTGACTCTAGAGATACTGCATGAAAAACAAACCTTCTGAGTTCTGGAATGTTGTGTTAGAAATCAGTTTCCACTCAACTGTAGAATAATGAAACAATTCTGAATTACATTTTGAATTAGGATGTTCATCACAAACCTACGTAGTTGTCAAGTGGGAGAAGTGCTGACATGTTTAACCACAAAACACAGGCAGTGCAGACCCACCCTCTCAGCTGCAGGGCTCTAACAGGCACAGTGACGCTGCTGCACAAGAGCGCTGTTCTGGTAAAGCTCATCCTTGTGTGACTGCAGGTCACACACTACTTGCATTGGAAATAATGCAACTAGTGCATGACCTGCAATTGCACAAGGATACTGGAACAGCCCTCTTATGCAACAGCATTGCCATGAGGAACATGTCAGCCAGTGTGTGTTGTTTCAGTTGCCTGGAGAATGTGGGAAATCAGTTGTAGGTGATCCTGTAAAAATGTGTGGTCATATAATTGTTTTTATATATCTAGTAAATTGAACAGTGATATTCTCCAGTACTGTATTCAAATAGGGTCTGTCTTTCAGAAGCTTGTTCTCCATTAGTTCATGTTACATAAACATTGAAAGCTAGCAAATTAAACTAAAGGACCAATGCTAAATTAATAGGACTCTTCACAGGGGCAGTTGTGACTTCAGAATGATAATATATTGGCACAAATGTTATTCTTAAAAGTTTCTGCTAATCCTTTATGATACTAACAATCTTAAAAAGAGAGTGATTTGAATCTAAATGTACTGTAAGTTCTGTAAGTTCAGCATTTTATTGTTCCTTTCTACAGCTATTATTTGTAGCACAAAAGTTGGATATAGCGTATTCTACAGCTCCAGCGTAGTGTGTATTTATGAAGGTTTTGCTTCTCTTCTTTCAGCTAAGACACTTAGGAAATGATGGAGTTCATATTGTCTGGTCAGAGCATACTCGAGACTACAGAAGAGGAATAATTCCTACAGAATTTGGAGATGTGCTCATTGTTATATATCCAATGAAGAACTACATGTTCAGTATCCAGATTATGAAAAAGCCTGAGGTAGGGCATTATATTTGTTTTTCTCCAGGTTGCAGGGAACAGTGCTGCAGCCTTTGCTAGAGCGAGTGCCATGCCTGGAAAAGAAGCAGGGCGGCAACAGAGCTGCTTACCTGCTTCTTAAGGGAACCACTCCCCGCCCACGCCTGCATGAACCATTTCCTAGCTGATAAGCACATATTAAAGGTAAAGTGTGCCATTGATTTGGTGTCAACTCCTGGTGACCACAGAGCCCTGTGGTTGTCTTTGGTAGAATACAGGAGGGATTTACCATTGCCATCTCAATGGCAATTGTAGGAGATGATGTCTTTCAGCATCTCCCTATATCGCTGCTGCCTGATATAAGTGTTTACCATAGTCTGGGAAGCATACCAGCGGGGATTCTAACCGGCAACCTCTGGCTTGCTAGTCAAGTCTTTTTCCTGCTGCTCCATTAGGAGGCTAAGCACATATTTGGATAAGGAAAAATAAAAATTCTCATAAAATCAAAGGAAACTTTTTATTCTTGTTTGCAACAAATCTCACTTAAAACATATAAATAGTAGTTGTAGTAAATCATATTGTGTAGTATCTCAAGTTTACTATTTGACTCCTCCTTCAATTTATTTTGTTCACATGCTCAGTCTGTGTACCAAATGTTCACAAGTGCTCATGTCTGGAGAGCAAAGTGAATAAGAAATGAGAGCATTTTCACACTTTCAGAACCAGCACATTAACCCAGTAAAGAAGGATTCCAAAACCATATATGCCCACAGGCTTGCAAAGGAGATCCATATGAAGAGGACAAGCTTCCTTCCTCACACAGATCTCCTTGCTAAATCAGAACCACAGGGTGCTGCATTTATCAATCCCTTGCTGAATAAAAATGATGGTATGGATAGGCATCCATCAACTATGGTATTGGGATCATGCACCCTGAGCATAATATTCATCAAATTGTTTGGGTTGTCAAATAGTAGCACCAACCATTATTATTATTATTTACATTTTATATCCTGCTCTTCCTCCAAGGAGCCCAGAGTGGTGTACTACATACTTAAGTTTCTCCTCACAACAACTCTGTGAAGTAGGTTAGACTGAGAGAGAAGTGACTGGCCCAGAGTCACCCAGCTAGTATCATAGCTGAATGGGGAATTGAACTTGGGTCTGTCTGGTCCTAGTCCAGCACTCTAACCACTACACCACGCTGGCTACTTACACATTTTCTGCATTTTAGGAGTGCTGTACCAAATATGTGAATTTATTTTATTATTATTATTATTAGTAGTAGTAGTAGTGTTATTATTATTATTATTTATTCAGTTTCTCGACCGCCCTTACAAAATAGCTCAATTTAAATTGTTAACTCTTTTCTTTAAAATAAATCTTTTACCTTCAACAAAATCCCCTTCTCTAGTCTCACTAAGACTCTGATCTTCAGGAATATAAATGTCCATTATTAGGTTTTAGTCTTAAACTAAGTCTCAGTGAGGTAAATTATTCAAATAGTTCTTAAAGCAAAATAAGGAGAATTATCTTTGAAAATATCAAGTGCTCCGCATATTTTCATAAGGTACACTGCCTCTTGAAATTTTTGAATAACTGCTATGATTGATTAACCAGAGGTGAGAAGAATGATTTGTTTGAGAAGTTCTTTGTTAATGTTGATTGCTAATTGTTATAGAATAGACAGATTTAATGGCTGAATTTCTCAATTTTCTAATCCAGGTCCCATTCTTTGGTCCATTGTTTGATGGTGCTATTGTGAATGGAAAAATTCTTCCTATTATGGTTCGTGCAACAGCTATAAATGCAAGCAGAGCATTGAAGTCACTCATTCCATTATACCAAAACTTGTATCCTTTTAACCTAAAAACTTTTCTTTTCTTTTTGGTTCAATAAGGCTGCAGTCCTAGGCATGCTAACTTGGAGTAAGCCCCACTGAGCACAGTGAGAGTAAACACATTTAGTGCACCTCTTGCTTGAAACTGAAAATTTCTGTTAAAAAAATGGAGAAAATCTTAATATATTTATATTTTTAAAAAATAATATATTTTCCCCCACTATAAATAACATGCAAAACCCAATGAGACTAACTTATTATTTGCAGGATTTAAATGAGTGTAATTTAGTAGAAATGTAGTAGTATAAAAGTTTCACAATAACTGCTTACTTCTTTATTAAATATAACTTTTGCCAGTGATTAAAATTGTGTCATTTCATTTTCCAGTTACAAGAGGAATTGCAGTTTGTTTTTATCCAAGAGAGTTTTAATATAAATTTGTTTATCGGGTAGATTGTATGCTTGTGTGACACATTTGAGATGCTAAACTGTTATAATACTGACACATCTGCACTGTGGAGAAAAGCAAAGTTTAGGAAATATAAAGGCTAGTAAACCAACACATACGGAAATTAAAATGCAAGATAAGTTATTTCATTTAAAACTAATGGCACATATTTGGTTACTTACGTAAAGAAAACATGTAAATTCTTTGCATCTCATTGGGAGTGTGGCCCTTTGTCATACCTGATGAATTAGATGGATAAAAGGAGGTAAAGCCATGATACCTTCTCTTGTTGGGTGGAAACTCAAGAGGAATTTGTTTTGCTATAACCCACTTATGCTACAAAATGTGTGGAGAGGAGTGTGAGAGATGCATATTACAGCTGTTACCTGTTTACCTTTTTAGGGACACTCTTCTAGACTTTAAGGATACATCACAAGGCAGTTCAGCAAATCTACTCTGTCTTACTCAACGGTGTTTATCTCTTTAAAAGTAAAATGCTGTGGTAAAAGCTAATTCTCTGATGGTATTAAAAGCTAATTCTCTGCTGCTGGATGAGGACACCTGTGAGGGTTATCCTTCCCACATGCTCCATAAGCAGGACTATGTAACATAGCTAGAAGCTTTTAAGAGCCTGGGAAGGATAGCCCAACCCACTTTCTTTAGTCCTGTGATCCAGCTTCAGAGAGCCTTCTCTCTTTCCTATCCTAAGGCCTGTATCTTTCTTATTTACAGCATTGATTTTAACTTTGTCTTTAGTACTTCCCTATTAGTCTCTCAATTAGAGAGAGAGATCCTTAGTTGTTCTTCCTCATTACTCTCTATTATTTCTTCCCTTCATTCAACGGCTACATCAAGAAGATGCAGCACCTGGGGCCAAAAATCAGGAACATTCTTTTTCCTTAGGGCAAGAATCCTACTACTTTCCTGCCCAAAAGACCCTCCAGCATGCCGAGCACCATGAGGTGCTCGCCGACGCCACGCACCCCCAGACTCTCTGATCCTGAAGAGGGATCCTTGGGCATCCCACTTTGTGGATTCAGGGCCCAGCAGTCTGAGCCTAGGGCTGATTTCTGCCCCCTTCAGACATGGCATGCATGATGACCATGTGCGTGCTGGTGCCACACAAGGGCAGCTGTGGGAGAGCACCACCAAAGCACGAAGATAGCTGGGAAGAATGCTGCTGATTCAGGAAGTGGTGGTGAGTGGTGAACGAGCAGGTATGCACCTGCTCTCCTCCATTTTAAAGGTGTCGGGGATGTGTTTCGAATCACATGTCAAATCACACTTCATGCACATCCCTACATGGCATATCTCAGGTTACAGGGGGTTAGGATCTTTGATTAATTAGACGATCTTTTAATCAGATCCCCAAATCTGCCATCAGCCTACAGGGACATACTGTAGACATGGCAATCCAAACGCTAGCATAGCAGACCATGACTTTCTTGTGAACAAGGCCAAAAGCCATCTCATTCCCAAGCAAAGGATAACATGGGAGTTATAATTGATATGGTCTTAGGCTCATTCTCCCTCAAGAGCAAATTCAGAAATTGTCAACATCATACAAGCCATTTCCCAGAACAACAAAATATTTGTTTTAACCTTAGCTCGTCTCCTGAGTCTGATGGTGGCATACAACAGAACCAGTTGAGAGTGCAGATTCCTCATCAGGTTTGCTGCTCTCTCACTTGGTGGATGTCACCGGGATGGCTTTCCCTGGAGAAACAATGTCTAGACCCACCCAGAATAATTGTAACCATGGATGCGAGCCACCTCAAGTGGGGAGCACACTGCCTGCACCATTCAGCACGGGAAATCTTCAGAATAGGAACACCAGCACAGCATCAACTGGCTAGAGTTGAGGGCTTTACGCATGATCCTGTTGGCTTTCCAGCTGATAGTGAGACATAGTAATGTCCTTATCCAAACCAACAATGTTACGGCGAAGTCGCACATGAACAGATAAAGGAACCAGATCATGTTCCTTACAACAAGAGGCAGTGTGTAATCATGCTCCTCGTAGAGATCCTTAATCATGCTCCTTACGGAGATCTCCTTAAGGAGATCATGCTCCTTACACCAAGAGGCTACTCCTTCAGCGGGCAGAAATGAATCTGGCATCTCTGTGGGCAGAAGCAGTTAACACCCTGTCAGCACCATTGCCATCAGTTCTGCTATACGCACTGCTTCCATTTCTTGTAATCGGCTATCTCCTGCACAAATTACGACTTGTCAAGGTGGAGATAATCCTCATAGCACCGTATTGGCCAAGAAGGGTGTGTTTTCCAGAGATTCTACACCTGGCAATATCAGAACCATGGTTTCTATCGATCATTCCTGACCTTCTCCATCAAGGCCCCATTCTACATCACAATTGATTGATCTCTGGAATGAAGAGACGGCCCGGGCTGTTGACACAGTTGCTTCTAAATGCCCTCTCTGGCTTGGTGGAGCCCTTTTGGCTCCTTGGTTTTCCTCGGAGCTTAGGGAGATGAAACAACTCGGGCAACGGCTGGAACGACGCTGGAGGAAGAGTTGTGATTAATCCGACCGAACATGGGCTAGAGCCAATTTTAGGAACTACTCCGTGGCGGTGGGGGCAGCGAAGAAATGCTTTTTCTCCACCTCCATTGCATCTACTCAGTGCAGACCAGCGGAGCTGTTTCGTGTAGCTAAGACATTATTGCACACATCGCCCCCAGCTAATGGGGGAGGAACTATCCACAGCCGGCTGTGATCAGTTTGCGTGTTACTTTGCGGATAAAGTCGCTCGCATCCATGCTGATTTGGACTCCAGAGTTTTGGCAGTTCTGGAAGACGTGCCTCTGGTACCATCTGGTCCTATTGTATTGGATTTTTTTCAGTTGGTGCAGCCTGAGGATGTGGACAAGAACCTGGGCAGTGTGCGGGCGACATTGTGTGCTCTTGATCGTGTGCTCTTGACCCTTGCCCTTCATGGCTAATAAAAGCTGCCAGGGAGGGTACAGGTAGATGGTTGGAGGTGATAAGTAATGCCTCGTTAAGGGAGGGCAGGATGCCATCGTGCCTCAAGGAAGCAATGGTAAGACCATCAATTTAAAAAGCCCTCCCTTGATTCCTCCAACCCGGAAAACTAACTTGCCCTTTCTGGGCAAGGTGATAGAGCGTGTGGTGGCATCCCAGCTGGAGAGCATCTTGGATGATACAGATTATCTGGACCCTTTTCAATCTGGCTTCCGCCCCAGATATGGGACTGAGACTGCCTTGGTCGCTCTAGTGGATGACCTATGCTGGGAACTAGACAGGGGGAGTGCGTCCCTGTTGGTTCTGCTAGACCTCTCGGAGGCGTTTAATACTATGGACCATGGTATCCTTCTGGGCCGCCTCTTGAGTATGGGAATCGGAGGTACTGTGTTGCAGTGGTTCTGGTCCTTTCTTGGGGGAAGGGTCCAGAAGGTGGTGCTTGGGGACTAATGCTCAGCTCCGTGGCCATTGGCCTTTGTGGTTCCGCAAGGTTAGGTCTTGTCCCCCATGCTGTTTAACATCTACATGAAACCGCTGGGAGAGGTCATCCTGGGACTTGGACAGAGTTGTTCAGCAATATGCGGATGACACTCAGCTCTATCTCTCCTTGTCACCTGATCCTAGGGAGGAGGAGGATGTCCTGAATCGGGGGCTGGAGGCCGTGATGGGTTGGATGTGGGCTAATAAACTTAAATTGAATCCCAACAAGACGGAGGTAATGTTGGTCAGTAGGAGAGCCGATCGGGATGAGGAGATTTTACTGGTTCTGGATGGGGTTGCACTCCCCTTGAAAGAGCAAGTATGCAGCTTGGGGGTATTACTGGACCCGGCTCTGCTTTTGGAGGCTCAGGTGGAGGCGGTGGCCAGGGATGCCTTTGCATGGCTTCGGCTAGTGCGCCAGCTGCATCCCTTTCTTGAGAAGGCAGATTTGGCCACAGTTACCCATGCCTTAGTCACGTCATGGCTAGATTACTGTAACGTGCTCTACATGGGATTGTCCTTAAAGAATATCTGGAAACTGCAGCTAGTATAAAATGCGGCAGCTAGGGTTTTATCTGGAGCTGCATGGTGGGAACACATCACACCCATTTTGAAAGAGCTGCACTGGCTACCAGTTTGTTTCCGGGTCCAATTCAAGGTGCTGATTTTGAACTTTAAAGCCCTTAACGGTTTGGGCCCTGGATACCTGAGGGACCACCTGCTCCCAAGGGTTGCTCCCCTCTTGACGAGGTCATCTGAGGGGGCTCTGCTCTGGGTGCCGACAATGAGGGAGGCTCGGTTGTCATGCACGCAGGACAGGGCCTTCTCTGTTGCTGCCCCCAGACTCTGGAATGCTCTCTCGGTGGCTATTCACTCCTTGGTCTCCATCACAGCTTTCAGAACGAGTGTAAAATCTTGGCTTTTTGCCCAGGCTTTTATTTGATTGTCTCTGCTGCTGTTCTCTGTACTCTGTATTGCTTTTATGCTTTTGTTTTAAATTTTTAATCAGATTTGTTTTATATTTTTAGCTTAATATTTTAATTGTATGTTTTTTACAATCTTGTTTTTAAATTTTGCCATAAGCCGCCTTGGGATTGTTTGAATGAAAGGCAGTATATAAATTTAACAATCAATCAATCAATTCCAGCACGGAGACTGATCGGAACCTCCTGAGCCAGCATGGTTACTCCTCTAAGGTACTTGACATCCTAGCATCAAGAAAGCAGTTTACTAATCGCATGTACCAATACACATGGAGGGCTTTAGAGCACCAAAGATGGTACTCTAGGCATCAATTACAAAAGGAGAAATGTGGGGTCAGGGAACTTCTTGCTTTCCTTCAGGAGCGTTTGGATAAGGGATTAAAAGCCAATACACTAAGGAGACAAGCAGCCTCCCTGACAAACGTTTTATCAATACACAGCAGGCAAAGTTTATCTTCACCTCAAAAGGTTCCTTAGAGGGTCTATTCTCACATCTCCTCTGACAGTACATCAATTCCCAACCTGGAATCTTCATACAGTTCTAAGAGCCCTTCAAGTCATCTCCCTTCAAGCCTATTCTCTTTCTGGCTGTTGTTGTCCTAGTTAGCATTCTTGATAGCCATCACTTCTGGCAGAATAGTGTCCGAATTACAGGCAGTTTCTGTCAGCAAATACCTGTGTATTTTCTCTCCTGACTCAGTTCGCTTCATTCTGGATCTGTCTTTCATTCCAAGGTGCCTTGCAAATTCTACCCGTTACAGGACATTATATTGCCCTCTTTTTGCCCTAAACCAATTCACCCCTCAGAACAAGCTTGTCACAAGCTGGATATATGTAGGTGCTTGAAGACCTACCTAAAACGCACTGACCTATTCTGTTCCACTGATGCGCTGTTTGTTTCCTACTTGCTACTGTCCATGGGCCAAAAGGTGTCCACTCCCACCATTGCCAGGTGGATCAAAGCTTGTATTTCCTTAGCATATTAGACAAAGCGTATTTGGCCACCATCCAACATTACTGCCCATTCAACCAAAGCAGTGGCAGATTCAGCAGCATTTTCCACAAAATTCCACAAAATTCCACACCTGTAGCTGAAACCTGTAAGGCAGCAACATGGTCTTCACCATCAACTTTTACAAAGCATTACAAGCTGGATTCTGACCATTCCGCTCTTGCATCCTTTGGCAGAAGAGTGTTGCAACAGGTCCTTCCTCCTCAGTAGACTGGGGTGCCCCCACTTAGGTCTTCTATGCTGTGCCATGCCCCTCATAAGCTGTCCTTGATGTCTCAAGGGATTGGCTCTATTCAGACTTCTCGGTTCGTCACTGGACTTGGATATTTGAAACTGGGTTGGGCTATCTTTCCAAGACTCTTAAAAGCTTCTAGCTAATTTACATAATCCTGCCTCTAGAGCACATGAGAAGGATAGCCCACATGAAACATCCTCAAATCTAGAAGCAAGAAAAAGCCTTCACGGTAAGTAACCAATGTTCCTTTTTGTCCACTTTTCTGATGGATAGCAATTCTAGTTCAGCTAGAATGGAGAGGTCCACAAGAACTTGATTCCATGCTCGAAAGCAGCTTTCAGTGCACAAGAGTGCACAAATGGGATTTTCTAGCATGAAGAGTTACAGTAGATCTCCATTACGTGTGATCTGGAGCACATTGCAAGCTAATTTGGGGGGAAGGTGAACCTTTTATCCATTTGCTCCCCCATATTATTTCCCATCTGTCTATCCACTCCACACTCTGTTCCTGCTGTGAGAATAGCATCAGTATCCTCAGCATGAGGTTTGGAACTATAGAGGTCAGTAAAGAATGCCTGTCCAATATTTATACTGATGCCTAGATATTCATGTAATATCAACTCAAAGTATTCTTTTGAAATGGTCTGTTCATTATTAACTTCATTTCAGTGTACTAAACTTAGTGTAGTACTTTGCATAGAAATTACCGCCCTGCTAACTGAGCAAAAGAGCACCTTTTCACAGTGGTGATTCTCTTTATTGAGCAGGGGAAGAGCAACTGGCCCAATCCATTCCCATCACAGCATTCTTCCCGTGGAAGTTGCTGGTGTCTATTTTATGTTTCTTTTTTAGATTGTGATCCCTTTGGAGACAGGGAGCCATTTTATTTATTTGTTTGTTTGTTTTGATTGTTTATATCTATGTAAACCCTCTTTGGGGGACTTCTGTTGAAAAGCGGTGTATACATATTCATCGTATTCGTATATGAGAGAATAGAAGATTTATAACAAGCAATTCTTATTGAGAGATCTGGTCCATTATTTTTATTTTAAAAATTCTCAATGCCTATACTTTTTAAATAAATAAATAAATGCCTATACTTGATTATGGTTTTAAAAATAAATACCAGAACATAAAGGATGGGTTCTCAACTGAAAACAATGGAGGGAAATCAGCCAAACAAAGGGAAAACACGCTACTTAGACATACAAGTGTTTTGGAAATCCTGGGAAAGGAAGAAAAACCATAGATAGTTTAAACACTGATATTCAAACCCTTTTAGTCAAGATTTATCTGCAAAGAAAAGTGATTTGGGAAAAAATACCATAAGTGATACAGTAAGCCTCAGAATAATGAAAATACTAAAAGGATTTAAATTAATTCTGTGGCAATAATTGTATAGCTGTGTCAGCTATTTTGCACCCACTGAACAGTCCTAAGATTCCAAAGCATACATTGTATGATTTGTGGTCATTAAAAGTAGTCCGGGATTTATCTTGGGCACATCTTGGCTAACTATGTATCTAATGCTCTTCAGTAAATTACAAGAGTATTGATTGGCATATGCTGCCTAAATCGATAGTCCTGACAGCCAGAATTACAGTAATCTGTCAGTATTGATGACTGTCTTTCAGGCTTTGATACCTCTCCTTCGTTTATCTTGTCTTGTCTTACTTGTTTCTGAAGTGCATTTTCTGCAACCTCCAGTTTTGTCATGGTAGGTACTTTATAGTCCGTTTTTGTCCCTCGAGACCAATTTATTGGCTTGATCATGCAATTAGAGGTAAAATACAGCAATGGGGAGCATGGATAGGTAGTGTTCTGCCTAACAGTTGGACCTTATATGTAGTGTGGGTTTGTTCTTCATTCCCTGTTGAAATTGTAGGGTTTATTTATTTATTTATTTTGGATAATGACTAATTCCAGAGCATCACTTTAAATGCCTTTGATTTTTGCCACTGGGGACCACTGATTGGGTAGGCATTTGTGATTGGTTTCTGAACTCTTTTCTTAATGTTTGCCATATAGATTGTTCACTTAAGCATTATTATAGTTATTTAGGGATTTGTGTTGAGTGTGTGTGTGTGTGTGTGTGTGTTTGCTATTGAGTAACGGCCATGTAAATATATTATGCCTTTTCTTTCCTCCCACTCCACTCCACAATCCCCTGTGACTTTTTCTCAGAATGAAACATTTTTGGGTAGATAAAAATAAAGTGATCACAGAGTTGTCCCCGATGTGCAAACAGAAATATTGTTTTACTGTCTGAGAAAGCAAGACTAATTGGAAGGATATGAAAGAGCTAAAAAAAAACAGTTGAAGAAAAATTATTGGTTGTACTTTGCCTAACTTTCCATTCACAGACTTCAGAAATAGTCTTGCTCACATTGCTATAGTCTTGCCCACAAATAATCATGATTTATTTTTAAAACATGTTTAAACCTGTTCTTGTAATGTTGCTTTTTAACATTGCATACAAAAATCCATACAATTTCCAAGAACCTTTCTCAACTAGTACACATTTGCAATGTGTACAACAAATGTGCAACATTTAAGTTTTTGTGAGATTAATTTAAAGTCTTTATTTTGAGGAAATTGCATAGTATTTGGGAAAGACTAATTGTTATGTCTGCTTTGTCATGGTGCTACTTAGTGAAATAAATGAGAACATGTGATTAAGTATTCTGTACATACCACATTAACTACAGACTGTTTTAAGTAGTATGCTAATAGTCTAATCTAAAATTGGGTCTAATGTTAATTTTCACATGGAAATTCCATCAACATACAAGAAGTTGTTTGGCTTTCTCTTAATATTACTATAGGAATTGAGGCTCTTAAAATAAATTACACTTCTTTTCATTTGAATTGCTAAGTTAAAAAAGGGGAGGGGAGAATAAAGGTCACAACTGTATCCATTTTGTTTGGAGCACTTCTCCTTACTACCAGTACGGGCTTGAAAAATATTTTAATCCCTCTTGCCAAACCACAATTTCCATCCATCTGTTCTTGCCAATTGTGAAAAGGTTCAGTTTTCAGCAAAGCCATGCATTTCACAGAAGGTATGTGAGGTGAAATTTCACAGGGGACATGATGGATCCTGATTCTCAGCGATAAACCTTTGGGGCCAGCAGGGTTGGCATATGGTTCAGCATGATATGAAGGCTTGGGTTCCCTGGCTTCACGTTTTGGCTTGGAGCTGATAAAACCTGGCTGCATATTGTTTCACTGGACACCAATCATGGGCAACAGGAACTGCCCATTTTAACTCTCTGTGGGAAGAAAGCCCAGACCCTGTTCACAATAGTACTATTGTAGTGTTACAAACTGCTCTGAACAGCTTGACAGCTTTGGGGAGGAGGGTGGAAAGGGGTTGCTTTGCTAATTGCTGTTCAAAAGAAAGATGAGAGAGAGAAACTGAGTGTTGATACATCTACACTATTTTTGCATAAAGACTGCCAGCTTTTTATAATAAACAACGAAATATGTGAACAAAATAAAAAGCACTTGAAACAACAAAATTACTTCAAATAATAACAATGAAATACTTGAGAATACAAAGGCTTTTTTTTTAAAAAAAGTAATCACCATATATAGGCATGGGGGGATAAAAGGACATGTAGCATATGGGATCTAAGAAGGGAACAGTTCCACGTATGAACGTGCTTACAGATTAATCTAAATTGAACTGTATTTACAATCGACTTTAGCAATCAGAACTTAAAAGAAGGATTAATACAATCCTACCTGTAATATTTGGCAGGGCAGGTCTTCCAGGTGCATGAAAATCTATGCATGTTCTTTTTCTTGCTTGCTTGCTTGCAATTGCAGGTGGGCTGCAGTTGCAGAGGCTGTTGAGCACCTGGAGAGCAATGAAAATGTGTGGCCAGATGTTGTGCAGGTCTGTTAAACTGCATTTTATATAGATCTCTTTATTTTCCGGCTTCTGGGGCAAATAAAATGACCAAACTTATTGTGCTTTCTAATTATGAAATGGAATAACTATTTTTGGACACTTGAGGCTAGCACTGACATTCTTGCTTATCCAGTTAATTCACTGCTGAACTTGCTGATGATTGCTAAGTTTCAAAAATTTAGCATTCAAATTAAAATAATATTTGTAGGCATCAGAAGCAAATGCAGCATGTACTTAAGCAAATGGTTTCTCAATACAGTATTTGTATACTGTACTAGTATGCTTTACTACCAAGGTTCCAAGAGAGCATTCCAAAACCTTTGGGATGGTTCCTTCCCTTAGAACAGCAGTCAGGGTCCACTTTCAGTTCCGCTTCTCTGAGTGGGAGGGGACTCAGTGGGACTGAGTGAGAGGGGACCAAACAAGCCCTGGCTTGTGAACAGGCTGGCAGCTTCACCCCCCACTCCACCCCTTGAATTCTTTCTTTTTGCAGGGTGGCTACATCAGAAGCCTTACTGGGGAGTTTTCTCTCTGGAGGTTATTTGTCAGGCTGCTACATGACCTTTGGTATACCTTCTCTGGATTGTATTAGATTAACTCAATTTCATCCATGGACACAGCCTTAGTTAGTAGGTTTGCTGAGTATCTTCTTAAATGGTCTGAGTGGATACCCACCCTAAGATGGTACTGCTCTTTTACATCCTGGAGTTGTTTGAATGCCCTCTGAGAGTCTAGGAGAAAAGGAGATTTCTTACTGTAAATCCCTATTCTCGTAGACACCCATAGGGCATTCCATCCATGTCCCTGTTTCCTGGTCAACATACGTGGTGGTGGTGGTGGTTTATTTTTTAGGCTTCTGCCTATGCCCTATCTGTGGGGGTTATAATTTAGACCTCCTGGGAGGTTCCTTCTTTCCTGTTCTCCTAGTGTTCCTTCATCCCTTATGTAAAAAACATAAAGCTGTGTTTTCATTAATAGTGTTAAGTAGTTTTGTTTGTACCAGTTGTGTGGCATTGAGGGGTGTGACTGCTCTTCCAGTCCAGTCTCAAAGGACAGAATGGCCTCTCCCCCTGGAGGAGCAAAACTGAAAGTGGACACTGCCTGCTGTTCCAGGGGGAGGAGCCATCCTAAAGGTTTCGTAATGCCTTCTGGAAGTCTGCAAGACTAGGAATTCATGGTAAGAAATTCCATATTTCTATACTAATTCACTTTTCTATACTAATTCACTGAATCAGTTATTCTTTATACTCTTTAATGTTGTGATGGAATAGGGTAGCTCAGACAATATCTTGTACACACTTTTGCAGAACACTGTCGTGATCTGTGTTTCACTGTAGCTCACATGAGCTCATACTTTAGGATAATTTTATTCTAACTGCCATTGAGACATTGTGTGTGTGTGTGTGTGTGTGTGTGTGTGTGTGTGTGTGTGTGTGTAAATAATTGTGTGAACTGATGTAGACACCTATAAATGTTTCCTTAGTGTGCTCAGTAGTCAAGTTGTCCCGGCAAGTGAATCTTTGTTGCCCTGGAACAAAGGATCTTGCCCCTGTTTCCTCCCCCATTCATACTAAGGCAGTGAAGCATGAGAACATATGAGAACTTCCTAGGCAAGGTGGGGGTGGAGGGCTGACAGTTAAGAGGAAGATTTAGTTTTCCTCAGTGAAAATAGCTGCATGAGTGTAGTACTATGGTTCAAGTGTATAACATGTACTTTAGTTATGAGTTTTAACATAGGTGAATGAGCCCTTTGTAGATTTGATTTAGAGCATGAAAAAGAGTAAGCAATAGTCAAAGTAGAGTTTCTGCTTAAATTATCAAGAAAATATATTAATGCAGTATTTCATAATGGTAATTCATTGAATGCCCATTCTTCCTCTTACAGCAGGGTAGATTATATTTAAGTCAAGATTAATGGATAGATTTTGATGTTAAAATCCAGTCTCTGAACCTGCCATTCCCTAGAGGCATATAGTGCATTAGTTTAAACCAATATGCAGCTTATCATAGATACTATGACACAGTCTTAAATGACGGTTTACTGTGCATTGTTACTGCTTTTTCTGGTAATAAAATCACTATTTTGTGTTCTTGATCATTACAATATTAAATAGAAATGTAATCAGATTATTGCACATTTAGATACAGATAGCTCTTAAGTAATTGTCCACTGTAAAATTTCTGATTTCTACCCCCCACCTTTTCCTAAGGCCTTCTGTGAGTGTGCCTGTTCATTTAAAACAGGATGCTTCCTTGAATGTGATTAGCTGAATCAAAACTTCATTTTTTAAAAGTTTTAGCTTTTAACCCCCAAATGCAAGCCATAGTCAGACACTACATTGTACATGCATAAATTTGTCTCTACACACGTATTTGTTTTTGTGTGAATGACTGTACATGCGTTCACTCAAAAAAGGAACCTGGGTACAGGCTCCCCAAATACAGTTAAGAAGTATACTACTTTACATGTGTTGCACATCATGTGTGAATAACTATCCATGTGTACAAATCTGTACATGTGTACACTGTACACACAGATTGTACATGCATTGACTATAATGTGTGAATGGTTTCAACTTAATCTGAAACTCTGACCAACTTTTGACAGTCATATTTCTCTCCCTTTTGATTAAATCTCTTGCTTTGCGTGTTGTAATGGCTGATGAGTGGCAAGAGACGCAGGTTTGGGGCAGTATAGAAATATTTTAAATAAATAAAAAATAAAATAAGTCAGTCTGCTTCTTCTCCAGACTGAGCATGGAGAAAGGGAGAGGAAAGTTGTCCAAATTGCCTCTGTACTGGGCAGGCTTCAGCTTTCATAGGCTTTAATGGGGCTTATGAAGGCTCACTTCAGTGGAGAGGGAGAGAAAATAGCTTTCTTTCCCTTCCCAGGAAATCCTGACAGCCAGTTTGCCAGGAGTTCAGGTGCCCACCCCCTAGATAGAAAGCAAGTACTGAATCCCTAAGCAAGTTTCTCTCTGGGAGCCACCCACACATAGGTGTATCTAGGAAAAATAGCGCCTAGGGCAAGCACTGAAATTGCACCCCCTGTCCAAACATCTGACACGCATCTTTCAGATAACTTTACCATAATATCAGCTCAAAAATACAAGTCAAGCTCGTTAATCTTTTAATATTTCAAAAAACTATTTAGCAGTAGACGTAGCCAGACCAAAAAATGCTGGAAAACTACAAATTTCAGTATGCTGGGGCTCATGAAATACCCAAATACTATGTGGAGGTGTACTTGGGAAACTAAACAGAAGTGCCTGTCTAATTCTCTACTATGCATTGTAGCATCATTATTACATAAGTTTTAAAAATAAATGGAAAATTTGACTTTTCCCAGATACTCTGAAAATAATTAAAGGATATGCAGAGTAAACTGTGTCACTGCTTGGAATATATTCTAGTATTTCAGGAAGACAGTTAAGATGAGAGAAATAGACCAAGAAACTCCCAGTGGACCTTAATACTAAGCATTTCACACTGATTCAAAGACAAACTCACCATTAATAGCCATATTATTAAGACATCACATTTAACTCACGTATCACAAGAAGCAAAGTAAGAGCAAATGAATACAATTCTAGCTCATAAGCTTCAGCTCAGTATTCACAAGCCCTGATTCTCTGTACATAGTACCAAACTGAATGTGTACAGTGACTTGTATTATTATTATTATTATTTAAATTACCTGTAGACCCTTCAGGGGGCTTCCTAAAAGCTGTGGGAGGGGTCTGCAAAGGTTCCCCTCCCCCTGCTGGCCTCTAGGGCCTTGCAGGGACCATTTGAGCATGTGTGGTGGCCATTTTTAAAAATAAATTTTGTTTTAAAATGGCCACTGAAAACAAAATGGCCACCTTGCATGTCCAAATGGCCTCTGTGAGGCCTGTCATGGCCTATATCCTCACAGAGGCCATTTGAGCATACGCGGTGGTCATTTGGTTTTCCGCAGCCATTTTTTAAAAAATTGCTTTTTGAAAAATGGTGCCCCCCTTCAAGTGGCGCCCGGGGCATGTGCCCTGCCTGCCCCACCCTAGATATTCCCCTGCACCCAGACACTCAAGTTCCAGACAAGTGGTGGCTGCAGCAGCCTGCTGCCCTGGGGTTGTGTTTTCCTTGAGTAGAGGCTATTAATGAAGCCCAACACAATGTTCCTTCCCATTCTCTAATTGTTGTACATCTTTCTGTTTCTCTGCTCCCAAAACGCACATACACTTTTGCCTTTTTTTACAAAAATATAAACAAAAACCAGGGTTGAAATAAACAAAGGTCTTTGAATTAAACACCTTAAATTGCTTTGGCTGTTTTGCACTAGGTAGTCTGCAACTCACCATATTGCTTCTAAAACATGTATTTTAAACTACTAACCTTAACGATTGCTGAATTCACATTTTTGGTGCACTTCTTACAAGTGATACAGTGGGGTTTTGTTTACAAATTTTCATTACTACATTACATTTACATTAAATAAATTTCATTCTCTTTGTAATTTATTTAATGTTTAATTTTTATTTAATGTGAAAAGTTTGTGTGAATGTATGTTTTCAGGATGCAGTCCTAAAATTACGTATTGAAGTGGTCCTAATTATGTTTGCTATTGAATCATCTTCATACAGCCCAAATTGTTTCATGGACATGAGTGTAAGACCTAGAGTCAGTTCTGTGGTTCTAAAATCTGTAGTAGTAAAAACTATAGTTTATTATTGAAACATGTTCACTTATTTTTTTTTCTATTCAATAATTGTGTGTTAACTATCTAAGTCTATAATATAGTCTATATTTTTCTGACTCCTGCTTCTATTAATGGGGCTCCACTTGCACTGCCATAGCACCTGTTATGGATTTTGAATCATCTGGCAGCCGTGGGAGTATGATAAAGACATACCAGGTGTCAGGCTTGTTTCTTAATTGAGACTCAGTGTAAACAATATAGAGTTGGCAGTGTGGTTGTAGAGATGAATTAAAGCCCAGCATTGTCTGTTCTGACAAATCAGAGCCTTTTCTTCAGAGATGATAACATAAACTGTACTGAAGAATTTAACTATTATATCCCCTGATAAAGCTAAACCAAAAATCACTATCTTGTGGTGGTGGCTGTTTGATATTAGGATAAAAGAATACACATTAACATCCAGGTAGGGCTGGGAAAGACCCCTATCTGAAACCATGAAAAGCCACTAATAATCTATGTAAATGATACTGAAGTCAATTGACTGATGTTCTGACTCACAACTTCATGTGTTAAAATACATGAAAGTTGAGTTCCTAGATTTGTCTCTTACGGCGACAGCGGGAGTTAAAATGATCTAAGGAGAAATATATCTGGCATTTTTGCAGGCTAATAGTATGTGTTTAAACTTATACAATGTGCTGTTTTGGTTTTTTTAAGGTTTAAATGGCATCTATTAAATTGCACTCAAATGTTTTATTTTTTCCGCCACCCATCTGATCATGGTTTTGCTCAAATTTGTATTATATATAAACAAATGGTAGTGATGATGGTTATGTTGGAAAGAGATAATTTGTATGGAAAATGTGCAGGTCAGAAGAGGGAGGACACACAGATAAAACTATTATAATCCATAAAAGGTTATTCCTGACCCCAAATTGCAAGTCCACCCAAAAAATCTTAAGGAAGCCTTTGGACAATCGACGAATCTCTGAGGAGAAAGATTCCATCGATTGAACAGAGTAAGTGAGAATTCCTCAGTCCCTTTTCCCCTGAAAAAAATTATATGTAATATTTATTTTATTATTATCATCATCATCATTATTTTACATTTTATAACCCGCTCTTCCTCCAAGGAGCCCAGAGCGGTGTACTACGTACTTGGGTTTCTCCTCACAACAACCCTGTGAAGTAGGTTAGGCTGAGAGAGAAGTGACTGGCCCAGAGTCACCCAGCTAGTATCGTGGCTGAATGGGGATTTGAACTCGGGTCTCCCCGGTCCTAGTCCAGGACTATAACCACTACAGCACACTGGCTCTAAAGATCTGATATATGATATGACATTGTTAGGAGAGTGTTTTTAGCCAATCATGTGGCTTGCAATGGATGACAGAAAAAGAGGTGGCTTCAAAAATATGCAAGTTTTCACTATCTAATAGGAACAAGGAAGCTGCCATATACTGAGTCAGAACATAGGTCCATCTAGCTCAGTATTGTCTGCACAGACTGGCAGCGGCTTTTCCAAGGTTGCACGCAGGAATCTCTCCAGCCCTATCTTGGAGATGCCAGGGAGGGAACTTGAAACCTTCTGCTCTTCCTAGAGTGGCTCCATCCCTTAAGGGGAATATGGTGCTCACACATCAAGTCTCCCATTCATATGCAACCAGGGTGAACCCTGCTTAGCTAAGGGGACAAGTCATGCTTGCTACCACAAGACCAGCTCTCATCTCTATGTAACACCTTGATATGAATAATAGAATCAGAGGGGGCCTCATCATCTAGATCAGGCCTGCTCAACTTCGGCCCTCCTGCAGATGTTGGCCTACAACTCCCATAATCCCTGGCTATTGGCTACAGTGGCTGGGAATTATGGGAGTTGTAGTCCAAAAACAGCTGGGGGGGCCTAAGTTGAGCAGGCCTGATCTGGATCAACCTTCTGCTGAGTGCAGGAAATCCAGAGCAACAGCATCCTCAGCAGATGGCTACTTGATTACCTCCAGCAAAACAAAGCCTGCCCACTTCCTAGGTAGTTTGTTCCAGTGTCAAACTGCTCCTAAAGGTAGAGTGTGCCATCAATTCAATTTCGACTCCTGGCGCCCACAGAGCCCTGTGGTGTTCTTTGGTAGAATACAGGAGGGGTTTACCAGAGTGCATCCTGCCGCACAGTATGAGATATTGTCTTTCAGCATCTTCCTATATTGCTGCTGCCCAATTCAGCTAAAATCTACCTTTCTGTAACTTAAACCTATTAGATCGAATCCTGCCCTCTGGAGCAGCAAAGAACAAGTCATTTATTTATTTATTTATTTATTCATTCATTCATTCATTCAATTTCTATACCGCCCTTCCAAAAATGGCTCAGGGTGGTTTACACAGAGAAATAATATATAAATCAGATGGATCCCTGTCCCCAAAAGGCTCACAATCTAAAAAGAAACACAAGATAGACACCAGCAACAGTCACTGGAGGTATTGTGCTGGGGGTGAATAGGGCCAGTTACTCTCCCCCTGCTAAATAAAAAGAATCACTATGTTAAAAGGTGCCTCTTTGCCAAGTTAGCAGGGGTCCCTCATAACAGTTCTTCATGTATTTGAAGAATGCTATCAATCTCCTCCAGGCGGAACAGATCCACTTCTTTCTACCTTTCCTCATAAGGCATGTTTTCCAGACCACTGAGCATCTTTGTTACGCTTTTCAGAATCCATTCCAGTTTATCTTGATCCTTCTTAAATTGTGGCACCCATAACTAGACACAGTCCTCCAAATGATGTCTAATTAGTGTAGAACTAGTACCAATGGTGTTTATGACACGGTTAGATTAAAGCCTTTTGGATGTCCAGCGGCTGATGTTGCCATGTGGGAAAAGAAAATCTGATGCTGCAAAGGCAGAATTACATTGGGAACGTGGAACATAAGAAGCATGAATATGGGTAAGCTTGACACCATGAAAGATGAAATGAATGGACTACACAGATTGACATCTTGGGCATCAGTGAATTAAAATGGACTGGAATAGGAGACTCTCTGTCAAAAAATCATACCATTTACTACTCAGGACACAAAAAACAAAGAAGAAACAGTGTTGCTTTCATAGTCTGGAAGGATATAGCAATGACAGTACTTGGGTACAATGCAGTCGGTGGCCGACTAATATCAATTGGATTTTGTGGACAACCCTTTAACATGACAGTTTTTCAAGTCTATGCCCCAACGACTGATGCAAAAGAAGAGGAAGTTGATGAGTTTTATGCTCACATTTAGTCTGAATTTGACAGAATATGCAAGCAAGATGTGCTGCTAGTGGTTGGAGACTGGAATGCCAAAGTTGGAAATGGTAAGGAGGAAAACACAGTCTGTATGGTCTAGGAAACAGAAACTGAGCAGGAGAGTGACTTCTTAGTTTCTGCTAAGCCAATGATCTCTTCATTGCTAACACATTTTTCAAACAACCAAAGTGGCAGCTATGCACATAGACATCACCAGATGGAGTACACAGAAATCAAATTGATTACATTATTGGTGCAAGGAGCTGGAAGAGCTCAGTTATAACAGCAAAGATGTGGCTGGGGGCCAATTGTGGAACAGATCACGAACTGCTCATGTGCAAGTTCCAAGTCAAACTAAAACAGAAAAACAAACCTATCCAGTTTCCATGATATGATCTTGAGAATGTACCCACCATTTTCAAGGAGAACATCAGGAACCACTTTGAAGTTCTGAACTTCAAAGGTCATTCTACATACCCATACCAAAGAAGGGAGACTTAACAGATTTCACAAACCATTGCACAATATCCTTACTTTCACATGCCATATTTATAATGCTCAGGATCATCCAACACAGATTAAAGCCCTACATGGAAAGGGAAATGCCGGATGTTCAAGCTGGTTTCAGAAAAGGCCAAGGAACCAGAGCATCATTGCTGATGCACGCTGGATAATTGAGAAAGCCAAAGAATCCCAAAAAAGGTCAATCTGTGCTTTACTGATTACAGAAAAGCCTTCAGTTGTGTCGACCATATCAAGTTGTGGAATATCCTTAGGAAAATGGGCATCCCAGAACGTCTCATTGTTCTCATGAGAAACCCATACACAGGACAGGAAGCAACAGTCCAGATGGAACATGGTAAAACAGACTGGTTCCAGACCAGCAAAGGAGTAAGACAAGGCTGAATATTTTCTCCTTATTTATTCAGCTTAAATGCTAAACATATACTGAGAGAAGATGAATTGGAAGAAGATGAGCATGGTTTTAAAGTTGGAGGAAGAAACATCAATAACCTGCACTACGCTGATGACACCACTCTGATAGGTGAGAATGCAGATGAGCTGCAAGCTCTAGTAATGAAAGTCAAGGAGCACAGTGAAAAAATGAGTCTACAACTTAAATGTAAAGAAGACTAAACTAATGACAACGGGTACAGCAACCAACCTCAGAATTGATAATGAAGACATTGAAGTGGGTCGATAGCTTCTGCCTTTTAGGATCAACCATCAACAGTAAAGGATCCAGTAGTCAAGAAATATGCTGCAGACTAGCACTTGGTAGGGTTACAATGAAGGCTTTGGAAAAGATATTTAGATGCCATGACGTGTCTATACCTACAAAGATTAGAATCATTTGGATAATGGTTTTTCCCTTGACACTCTGTGGATGCGAAAGCTGGACTTTGAAGAAGCAAGAGAGAAAAAGTATTGATGTTTTGAACTTTGGTGCTGGAGAATACTTTTGAGGATACCATGGACAGGAAAACAAACAAACAGATCATAGAACAAATCAATCCAGAATTTTCACTCAAGGCACAAATGACCAGGCTCAAACTATCATACTTTGGACACATTATGTGAAGATCCAGCTCCCTTGAGAGGTCCATAACACTGGGGAAAGTTGAAGGAAAGAGAAGAAAAGGACTGCCAGTAGCAAGGTGAATGGACTCGATCACAACAGCAATGAATGCACCTTACAGGCCAAGTTGAAGACAGATCATTCTGGAGAGAATCTATCTGTGTGGTCGCTAAGAGTCAACACCGATTTGATGGCACTTAATCAATCAGTTACTTCTCATGACTCGGAAACTATGGTTCCTCCCAGTTTTCTGTCAACTGCAAATTTGATGTGGATTCCTCTCCATCTAAATCATTGATAAAAATGGTAAAAGAGTACTGGATCCAGGACAGAACCCTGCAGCATCTCACTCAAAACTCTCTCTAGTTTAATGAGGAACCATTGATGAACTTCTAAGCATGGTTTTCCAACCAGTTGTGCATCCATCATTATCACCTAGCCCTCATTTTATCAGTTTGCTAACCAAAATATAAAAGGGAACTTTGTCAATGGTTTGCTGAAATCAAGATAAGTTATGTCCACAGCATTCCCATAATCTACAAAGCCAGTAACTTAATCAAAAAAAGGAGTATGTTAGAATTTATTCTTGACAAATCCATATTGTTTTCTATTAATCACTGCATTGATTAATTCAGTGCTATCAAGATGCTTTACACACTGACTGCTTTATATTCAGGTCTAATATCTCCTTTGGCATCAAAGTCAGACTGACCAGTTTGTAGGTTCCCAGGTCCGCCTTTCCCCCCTTTTTGATGGTTGGGACAACATTAGCCTGTCTTTAGTCTTATGCTTCACCAGTTCTTCAGAATTTCTCAAGGCTAACAGACGTTTTGAGAATACATCAACAAGTTCTTTTAGTATCCCTAGGATGTAGTTCATTTGGCCCTGAAGACTTGAACTCATTTAAAGTAGTTAGGTGACTGCCTCCTTTCAAACTTGAACAGCAATCCTCACACTTCATCATTCATGCTCTTTTGTGAGGTTGCACGCAGTTCCCTATGAGGGGAAAACAGGCAAAATAGGAGTTAAGTAGTTCTGCTTACTCATTTCACCATCAGTGGACCTGTCATTTCCTTCTCCTTCTCCTTACCCTAAAGGGCCCTTTTGTTGCTCGAAACATCCCTCACCAGCTTCAACTGATTCTGAGCCATTGCATTGACTCTTCTAGATGTCTCCCATTTTTCTTTGTCATTGAAATTATCTGATTTTGTCTTTAGCAACTCTTTCTTCAGAAAACTCCCATCCATTTTGGACTTTTTTCTGTTAGTGTAGCCACAGAATCCTATCTAGCACTTCTGTGAGTTTATTCAAATCAGCTTTCCTGCAATCCAAGGTGCATGTTTTGAGTATGCTGATCTTTAGCTTTTCACAAGAATTGAAGCATAGACACTTTGAAGTTTCCCACTACTTCAGCTTCATCGACCAGCTTTTCCCTCCTGGTTAGAATCAAGTCAAGGACAGCTAATCGCCATGTTCCTTCCTCCATTTTCTAAAATAAGAGGCTTTTTCTGAATTCTGAGAGGTTAAGAGAGCCATTGCAAATGCTAGTGCACCTGCCCTGTGCTTCTAACTGCTGACCTCATCAGGAGATGAGCTGTCCCCTTTTATACCAGCTTCAGCCTATGAGGACATCTCAAGCTGGGCACAAGGCAGTCAGTTGTCAAGCACTGAACTTAAGGCGGCATGACAAATGGTTTATAGAATGAATGTTGCTCACATTTTCTTGTTCAGATTGTAGCATGAGACGAGTGTGAAATAAGGATAGCATGCATTGCCCTTTGCTATCATAATCTCTCTCTTAAGCTCTCTTTAGCTATTTTGATTAAATTACTTTTTTATAAAATGAGTGGAAAGGCAGTATAAAAATTTAACAATACATAAATAAATAGAACCTGCAGATTTCTTGCCCACTTTAACTGGATGTGTGAAAGTAAGGTTTTGTCTTGTTTCAGATAAGCCTTACTACGCATTCTACTTTATTAGCAAAACAAGTGCTACCCTTCCAAATCAACAACTATTAGGATGGTATATATATTTTTCTTTGGACGTTATCTACCAAAACTAAAAAGGTGTTCACATCACAAGGATTAACTTTGCTTCACTAGTGTCCTATTTGTGTATAAGCATTATATATAATAAAATAAACCTTAAGGGTTTCATTTAGAGACCTCTGAAACAGGAGCATTTTGAAAGCAGGTAGGTGTCTCCACCCTGCTTTTCATAAAGCATTTTACCCATTCAAACAGACTTTTAAAAACAGCTTGTTTTGATAGCAGGCGGTTCTCCTGTGGGCCTTCAGCCTTTGCTTCCTGGCAGCACCTTTGGTGCGAAAAGAGAGTGCTCAATTGGGAGACTATCAGTGCCAGCATGCATAGAGTGATAAGTTAACACACCACTGGGAATTTCTGGGGCCCACCAAGATACTTCACTTCTAATGTGCTAACAAGCTCATTTTTCTACCTCTTGCCTCTTCAGTTATTTTTTTTTCCTCAGAAGAGCTTAGAAGTTGAGTGCATCAGGCATAATGAAAAGCTCTGTAGGAGGGAGAAGCAATAACCCAATTTTTCCCTTTTCAGCCAAATAGAAAATTAGTTTCTGGTAATACACAAAGGCCAGTATTTTTTGTGCAAGGGGCACTGCTGTGAATCAAAGGACTCTATTAACTGCAGAAAATTCAGCAGCTGTGAATCTCCCCCAATGGAAAAAAGTGCTTTTCAACAAGTTGTGAGATATGTAGTATTATTTAGACTTCAACCATCAGTTTCATCCTCTACCACTTATATGCAGCCTCTTAAAAACTGTGCTATATTACTCTCCTGTGTTAAGGCTCAATCTTGTGTATGCCCCACAACCTAAGAACCTTCACAACAAAGGGGTTTTCTATCCCTCCTTGTCCTAATATTGCTATTTATGATGTTTTCAGAGGCAATTTTTAGACTGCAACCCTGTTTTCAGGAGACAGATGTATCATAAGCAATGAATCTGATGAAGATATGTAATCGGAGTAGTTTGATTTTGGCTACCTATTTTCATTCAAAGCACTTTTCTGCACACTTGTTTCCTATATGATAAAATGATTGTTGCTGCACATTTCACTCAATTACCAAAATATAGTTGGGGAAACTGAGGGCCTAATCTTTATTCTGTTCTTCCTTTGCAATCATGAAAAACTCTTTGTTACTCCTAATTATTATCACTTCTGTAAGTACCTAAAACATTTGTAGTATTCCTTATAGCACCCGTGTACAGCATGTTGTTGATGGATGGGCCAATAAAATTCCCCAAGGAAAACTGGCAAATAAATTTCTTCCCCCATTCCAATAATTCAGTTGGAGGCTTTGATCTGGGGGTGAGAAAAGAGAATATGAGCCAAAAAAGATGATTTTATGGAGAAGGAGATAGGTAGAAATGTACATCTGGGATGCAAGACAGGGTAATGGTAAGAGATGTATTAGGAAATTAATATGACTGAAAATGTACCTACAAAAGGGAATAGCCATAAGTGGCATTAGAAAGGATTTGAGATATAGAGAATGACTGCCCTGCAGTGACAGAGGTGGTGTGATACAACCCAAGAGAACAGAAATCATAAAATGCATGCGGCCCTGACCATACAGGATTGTATAGTATACCTGTATATCTAATGTCAACATCTGTGTATGGACTCTGACAGTGAAAAAGAAGTTTTCAATTAACAGTTCACCCACTAGGGTATGCATGAAGCAATCTGGAGATGAGGTGGAATTGTACTCACAGGATAATGAGCATGTTCTTTGCAACCCAATTTCTTAACCTTTACACGAGCAAAAGGAAACTACCCGTCCACTGCTGCCAAAGGATGCTGCCCTATTGCCATCACCAGGACTGGGAACACATCTTAGAAGCCCAGTTGCCACATTCCTATTGTGCCATTTGACAACAAAGATGTACTGCCCCATCTCCACCAAAAAGATCCCAGTGAAAAGGGGGAAATGGTCCTCTAAGGTTCTTGGACCCCAAGCCTCCAGCAGTAGTTTCAGCAACAAATCATTTTCGCGGTAGTGGGAAGGTCCAGCTGCTTTTTCACCAAAGAAAGTAACATGAGAGAGAATATTCCCTGTACACTTTCATGGGCCCCTAAAAAATAAATAATTTTTTTAAGCCATTCTTTCTACTTTTTTTTTAAGCAGATGAAATTGAAAAACAATTTGTGTACAAAAATAAGGGCATTTTATTTATTTATTTATTTATTTATTTATTTTTGCATTTATATACCGCCTTTCGTTAAAAAGATAACCCCATGATGATAAACATTGATTGCAAGGATTTACTAGTACTATGTAAGATACAGAGAGTGCAATGAGTACAACAGGGCAGCTTTCAAAGTTACATGAGAAGAGTAGCTGATTTCTAAACCCACTAGATCAGCCTATGACACAAAGTCAGCATGGTATTTTTTCTTGATAATTGTATGTTGCTGCCTGCTGCTTTACATTTTGACAGTCATTTCCATAGCTGCTTTCATGAACAGCAGAAATATTCTCTCTCTTTCTCACTCTCTCTGTGCTAACTGTACAATCAGGCCGCTGGAACAAGAGGCCTGGTGAGGGTTCTTCAAAAGCAACAACACTTCAAGATACCTGTCTCTTATCAATAATATCAGCAGCAAGAAACATGTAGGGAAAGGGGAAGAAGTACAATCTTGTGCAGTTGGGGGTCCTGCAGCTACTTTCTTAGCTGGTTCTTGGAGATCTTTGGCCTCCCCCCCTCCCAATATGCCAACTTTGTTCTAAGGCATAATTGACTGGTTATTTTCCTTGTATGCAAATTTAGTCACATGTTTATCTGAACTGCTTGAATTTGTTTGAGGATTATGGCACCAACTGTTCTTCATAAAAGAGAATGTGTGCTTTTAAGTGAAACCAGTATGGGTTTTTAATTTTGAGCAGTCTATACATATGTACATATAGTCAGAATTGATTATTTTAAATACTTTACCTTCGCAGAATACAGTTGTATAATGTAGAAATACATAACATGGGAACGCTTGTCATTATTCAGATCAGGATTTGCACCGTTGCCTGTGCTCATAGGCTCAGATAGCAAATTTGGATTTGGTCCATCTCAAATTCTATGACATAATATTTGTAAGTAACAGAATAATTTAAAACCATATTTTCCCATATTCTCAAAGGCAATTTCCCCCCTTACCAGCACCATTGTCACCTTTAGGGCTAGATATATAGCCCCTTCCTTCCAGCACTTTTATCTAGGGGCTCTGTCAGTAACCCATCTAGACATCAACAATTTCTTGCAAAACCTGAAGATACTCTTCTAGATCCTGGTTTGACTGATCTCCGTTGGACAGTGGGTGTGGCTTAGCCTTCCAGAATCTATGTAAGAGCTAGTTGCCCTTTGGACAGTTTCAGAAGGATGGTGTATAAAGATATAAATCATTTAGAATGAACTCCTGGAGAACTTTGGACCCTTTATTTTCTTGCCTGTTTGCAGGTCTTAATAAAATGTTGATTCAAAGGAGAAGTTTTAACATATATCTTAAGTTCAGGAGGATTGGGCTAGGGGGAAGGAGCCATTACAGGAAGGCTGGGTTATAGTCCTCTCCATTTGAATTAAGAATGCATCAGCTTTGGGTGACGCATTGAATACAGTTTTTTAAAATGTTGATGATTATGTACTGGAGTTTTGTTATATTGTTGCCTACTCTTATTCTCCAAGAGAGGGAGGGATAATACCTACAGTTGTATAATAAAATAAAGGGGTGTCTGTGTGTGTGTGTGTTTTTTTTTTTAATTAAAAGGAACCAACACAGCTACATTATTTATCGGGATATCATGTTGTTTGCTTTATTCCAAGTTGTAAATTGTTCCTTGACCTCTGGGTAAAATTAGCTATGAAGAAAGAGCTCGATATCTGCAAACAATTGTTCAGCACCATCTAGATCCTTCAACTTTTGAGGATTTTGCAGCTCAGGTTTTCTGCCCAGCACCCTATCATCATTTGCCCTCTGAAACTGGTAAGGATACAATAAAGAATTGTCTTTCTGTTTAATTAATTAACTTAAAATGCAGTATTTCTAGTTAGGCAAAAGTATTCATTCTAGGCACAGATTCCTTTTTTAAAAAATTAGATTTCCATGTTGACAAAACTGGATTTCAGGCAATATAATTTGATCTTTTGTTTACTAAATCAAAGCTACCTAATACAGAAATTCAGCTAATGGGCTATAATAAAGTTTTCTTATATTTGTGAACGTTCCTAGATATCTAAAATACTTTGATAAGCACAGTTGATGTGCCTTATTTTCAAGAAAGCTTCATTTTCATTTCAGTTTGAAAACCATAAGTTTTGTTCTTCTTACCAAATTTATAGGTTAGAAATTTTTGTCCCATGAAAATTATATTTTCAAAATCTGTTATATAAAATACTGCATTTTCAGTTACTAATAAAACAATAATCACTAAAAAATATGAATATCTCAAGGCCTACCTGTACAAATAACTTCTTGTGCTCCTGATGATTATTTCATTTATTTCCCCTCTTTAGATCATTAAATATCAGTTCTGTTTATCAGAAGGTAAGACAAAGTGTCCAAAAAACCCCCTCTGTTCTTATTAATCTATTACTAGAGCACTAAGCTTGTAACCATGTTATATGCAAACTTTCCAGATTGCCCTTTATCTATACTAAAAAGAAAAAAGACAAATTTGCACTGATTGAGGAATTACTACTACAATTTCTTGGAAGTTTTAGTCTTTACTAACCCCAGGTCTGCATGAAACACTAACACTGTGGTTCTGGGATTAAGGTAACTAATGGGAGAGACATCTGTTGAGCTAGTAACACTTGATTGTGTTTGACCTTTTGTTTCTCAGCATGAACAAGTAGTACTGGATGGCAGTGGTGTGCTTTGTACCCTGTACTGTCTTTTCTTTGATGTTAGCAGATACTGTATAAATTCAGTATAAGAGAGCAGGGAAGAGAAAAATAACTTTTTTTGCAGATAAACTTTTATAGTGTCTTGACACAAAATAAATTAAAAAACAATCACTAATACTACTCACCTACTTGCAACAGAGAAAATCTCAGAGCTATTTTCTTCTGAAAACAATAGATAGAAATCCAGTGATACAAAAGCAGTAGGAATTATAAAACTGTGGTTGGAGTTGTGCTTATGATTTAAATTGAAAATGCATGCAGTCCAGAGAGGTCTGTAAAAAGTTGTGTCCTGTGCTGATTGTTTTTACCTGAAAGTGAGCAGTAAGTAGAAATAAAATAAATATCAAATATGAGTCGCCTTGTGAAAAACAATAACAGCATTTGAGAACAAAGGTAAATTTAAGACAAAGTAACCCCAAAATTCCACCTGTGGATTTTAAAGGTGCAAAATCGCATCTGTGTTTAAACAATCATATAGGCTTTCTGTATTTGTGCATCATCTAATTAAGAGGGGCCCTTCTTAGAACTGAGAGGCAAATATAAATGTCTAGAATTAATAACTAGAAATAAATATAGTATTTATACCTCCGGACTGATTTGGGCCAGTTTGTGATACCTGCATCTATACATACAAGGAGTAGCAATATGTTTCCATCAGCTTTTACTGCCTTCTGTTTGTGAATAGAATATTGCACTATTTGCCCCAGTGCATTTTTCCCCCTGAAATTGAAATTGCTTTTCAATAAAATTAGTTTTGAAGTGCCAAGTTTCTTTTTTTCTCCTTCCAAATTCAACAAGTAATTCTTTTAAAAACTGCTTGATGGTGCATTTGTTTAAATATCTTTAATAGTGGTACCTATTGATAACTATTTACATTGCTAAAAACTGCACTTATAGAAGTATATTAAAACAACATTGCTATTCCAATCTAAAGCAGAACATTTTAATCTTAATTCAGCAAGGGGGTGTTTATGTGGAAGAAAGAGCTGGGATCAAGCAATCAATTGTGAAATATTGGTATTCATAGAATGACTGCTTTTTTATTGTATTGGACTGTAGCTATCATGACCACTGTTGTCTGTCAGCAGCTTTGCAGGGTCTAAAGCAGAGGTCTTTCCAACAAAACAATGCTTCCTTAAATGATCTGCCCAGTTGGGATGTGTTTGATACATGATTCACTGGCCAAATCACAGGCACATCCCTTTAAAAACGAGGGCTTACACAGCCCCTTTAAAGCAGAGGAGAGCAGGTCCATACCTGGTCCTTCTCCAGTCACCACTATGCCCGCACGCTGGTGGGCATCTCCCAGCTGACCCTGCATGACACCGGCACACACATGGCCTCCATGCATGCCCAGCAGCCATTTGCTCAATCAACATGGTTGCTGGCTGCTGGTCTAGATAATAGCTTACATGCTGCTGCCAGGTTGGCCTCCAGGTTGTCCAGAAGAAATCATATCACTCCTGTTTTGAAAAATCTACACTGGCTGCCAATAGGTTTCTGGGCAAATATAAAATGCTGGTTATTCCCTATAAAGCCCTTAACAGCTTGAGCCCAAGGTCTTTAAGAGAACACCTTCTTCGTTATGAACCCTGCTGCCTGTTGAGATCATCAGGGGAGGTTCATCTGAGGGTGCCAAAGGCTTGGCTGGTGGCAGCTCAGAGGCGAGCCTTCTCTGTAGTCGCTGCAGGCTGTGGAGCATACTTCCTGCTGAGATTAAAGCTGCTCCATCCCTGATGGCTTTTAGGAAACAACTGAAGACACATCTCTTCAGCCAAGCTTTTTAGCTGAAGTTTTAGCTGATGTGTTTAGTTGAATTTTATTGATTGTTTTAATTTTTAATTTTATATATGTTTTAACGTGTTAAATTTTTTGGTGGGTTTTTATTTTTGTTTGTTTGTTTTGTAAACCACCTAGAGACTTTGGTAGTAGATGGTATATAAATGAATGAATAAATAAATAATAATAAATAAATAAATGTATTTGTTCCCCCTTTTAAGAGGAACAAAAGTGATCCCAGAAATTATTGTACTGTAAACCTATATATTTCTTCTAAATTGTGTTAACCAATATCTTTGGACAGGTTGGAGCATTGGGCAACTGAGATTGTAACAGAACAACCGTTATGTAACAGATAACAACTGAGATTGTAGCAGAAAAACAGGCTGGCTTTAGTAGGGAAAAGATCAGAGTTGATCAAAGCTTTGTCTTAAATTACATTAGCAAATATGTTGCAAGGTCTACAGTAGTACTGGCCCAAGATATCTCTGCACCTCAAGCAGAGCACTAAATGGCATCCCCTCCATTTCCTCTCCTTTTTCTTTCTTCCTGTTTAAATCACGAATCTCATTTCCTTCCTTCCTTCTTTCCTTTCAAATTCCTCCCGATGCCTTTGCTTTTTATTAAAACATCTCCTCCCTACTCCCGTCTTTATATCAGGTAAAGGAACTAAATATGCAATCAAGAATTTCCATTTGGTTCTCTCTCTGTACACATTAAGATAATAAGCCGGTTGACTTAGAAGTGAGTAAGTAAGCAGCTATGACAAATGTCACCAGATCCACTGCCTGAAGCTGCCCACTTCACCCTGCTTCATGCCTGGAGCCCTTGTCCAAGCAATATAAATGCGAAATGATGCTGCCAGATTGGTCTCCGGGATGTCCCATAGAGACCATAGTACTCCAATTCTAAAAGGTTTACACTGGCTAACATTCAGTTTCCAGGCAAAATACAAAGTACTGGTTATTACTTATAAAGCCCTTAATGGCTTGGGCCCACAGTATTTAAGAGAACACTTTCGGTATGAACCCCACTGCTTATTAAGATCTTCAGAGGACGTTCGTCTGAGGGTGCAACCAAACTCATCTAGTGGTGACTCAAAGGCATGCCTTCTCTGTAGCTGCCCCAGGACTATGCAATGTACTTCTAGCTGAAATTAGAGCTCCTCCATTTCTGTTGACTTACATCTCTTCAGCTAAGCATTATAGTTAGTTGGTGTTTTCATGGATATTTTAAATCAGTTTTTAATATGATCTGAATTGAGATCCATAAGAATGGGTAATGTGCCTGTGCAGGAGCCTCACAGAAGAATTCCGCAGCTCATCAAGGTGACCCTGCCCCGCCCACATGCCTTCAGCGTGCTATTTAAACTCTGACCAGGCGCCTGTTCTTCAGTTCTTTTCCAACCACTGTTGTGTTCAGTCCTCAGGCTTCTCACTCCTCATCGGTTAAGTTCTTCTTTCTGAGATTATCTGTAAGATTAAAAATATTGCACAGGCTGTAATGCCAAGCTTCCCTCAAAAGATCTCCATGACTTGTGTTTAATCTGCCTGGGAGAAGAGCACAATGTCTCTTTGTGCAACATATGCCTATCTTTCTCAAAGCAGATGAGAAAAAAACGGGCCTTGTGGCTTCAAGCTGCCATTCACAATGTACTAAGCCCTTCAACATCGGGAGAACCTCGCCCTAGGACCTCATTGTCTACTTCAAAAACGATGTCAGCTAAGCATCCTTCTTTGAAACCATAGCCATTGACACTGAGCTCAATGTTGGCATCATTTCAAATTCCAAAAATATTTTCAAAGTCCGCTCCCTCTTCAACACTGGAACGTTCAAGGTCAAAACGAAAGCATTCGGAATTGGAGGACCCGTCCTCTTCCCTGAGATCAAAGAAATCCAAAACAGTGGATTTAACAAATGAAAGAATACCATCTCCTTCAAGTCTTCAGACCCTGCCCTTGAACTCCTCGACCTCTGATGTCAGGATCAACAAACATCTCTCAACATCAAGAACTTCGGCTTTGAAAGAAAATGAGCAATGTGCATCAATGCCAAGGTTATCGACACCGAGAGCCCACTCTCTTTCTCCAGCTCCTACTCCAATATACTCTTCCCCTCCGTCGACACCTGCAGATTGATGTCAAGAGACCCCTTTGGTATCGATCCGCCAGTTGACGTGGCTCCAACCACTCGCGTCTCCCTTAATGAGGAAATGAGAGCGTATCACCGTCGTGTTAGGGAAATGGCTAAATCGCTGGGTTCTGACTTCCAAAGACAAAAAAAGAGTTACGTTCTCAGACAAAATATGTACTATCTCTCCTCCAAGACTTGGGGATCCAAGTCAATTGGAAAAAATCCAAGCTGGAGCCAGTTTGTGTAATCAACTACATTGGGGCTGTTTTAGACACAGAAACCAGGAAGGCATACTTACCTTGGGAACGCTTCCAGTGCGTCAGGGACCTGGTTCTCCATTTCCAGCAGCATCCATCTATCTATCTCAACTCATTCAAAGATCTTAGGTCTTATGGCATCCTGCAGCACAGTGGTGTGATATGCCTGGTTAAAGATTTGCAAGTTGCAACTTTGGTTTCTGTCGGTCTTCCACCCAAATGTGGATCATCAAGACCTACATCTGGTGATCCCAGATCAAATTCTATGCTCACTTACCTGGTGGTCAATGGGCAAGAATCTGCTGGAAGGGATTCCTTTTCAAATGAGGACCCCTTCTATCTGGCTAACAGACACCTCTCTGCTAGGCTGGGTGGCCCACTGTGGAGCACATCAGATACAGGGCAAGTGGACCTTTCAACAAACACAATTGCCTATCAATTTCCTTAGCTTCTAGCTGTCTTCAAAGCAATGAAAGCCACCACATACCTCTTGCCTGTGGGCTCCCCAGAGGCATCTGGTGGGCCACTGTGGGAAACAGGATGCTGGACGAGATGGGCCTTGTGTCTGATCCAGCAGGGCTGTTCTTATGTTCTTATGTTATGTTCCTACCACTTCTACAGAAAAAAGTTGTACAGGTGCAGTTAGACAATACCACCACCCTGGCCTACATTAACCATCAGGGAGGGACAGTATATCAAAATCTTTGTGCACTCAGCCTACAATTATGGCATTGTTTATCCAATGGCCATACACATAAAGGGCCTAGACAACATCCTGGCAGATGACAAGTCGAGTTTTCCCACAGCAATAACAACACAAATGGGAAATCAAGACAGAGTACATTACACCTCTCTTCACAAGTTGGATACAACCAACCATAGATCTCTTTGCCACTTTAGAGAACACAGTGTGCACTAGTTTCTGTTCCAGGGCAGGTCATGACCCACAGTCACTAGGAGACGCCTTCCAGCTGAATTGCCAGCAGGAGTTCCCTTATATGTTTCCTCTGCGACCACTGATCAGCCAAGTGGTTGCCTGCTTTCTAACTGCCCCAACAACAGGTATCCTGGTGACTCCATGGTGGCCAAGACAACCATGGTTTCCACAGGTACTCAAACTGTCAGGGAACCACTACCAGAGACTACCACAAGAGCTAGATATCTTAACACAGGACAAAAGCAGCATACTACACCCAGATGTTCTCACACTCTACCTAACAGCATGGCGAATCAACTCTTGAATAGGATCCTTCTAAACCAAAGGAAGTAATCCACCAGGCATAATTATAAACGCAAATGGCTCTGATTCAAATCCTATGCAAGGATGCATGGCTTTTGCCCTACCCATGTCACGATCAAGGATGTACTCCTCTACTTGACTGACTTAAAATCACAAGGACAGGCAAATATATCTTTGAAGGTGCACCTAGCAGCGCTATCTTCAAAACATCCAGGCTATGATGGAAAGACTCTCTTTTCACACCCAGTTAGTAAAGCTTTCCTGAAAGGCCTTGTGAATTTGTATCCACTCTTCCACTTCCACACCCATCGAACCATGGAGCATATCCTTGGTCCTTTCAACTTTGACAGAGGATCCATTTGAACCTCTGGGTTCTGCCGCCATCATACTAGTGACTTTGAAAACGGCATTCTTACTGGCCACCACTATGGCTAAACATGTAAGTGAATTGACAGCTTTGCGGATTCGCCATACACCAGAATTTATCCGGATAAAGTGCTAATACGTATGGACCCGGACATTTTACCCAAGGTGGTGTCTGACTTCCATCTCAACCAGGACATTGTTCTCTCTACGTTCTTCAGGAATCCATCTATCCCTTTAGAACGTGTAATGCACTCTTTGGATGTGCAGAGGACTCTTTTATTTTACCTGGATTGCACTAAGGACTTCATATCCACCAAGTGTCTGTCTGTAGCATTCAAGGGCTCTGCAAGAGGCTCCTGTATTTCCAGACAAAGAATGTCCAGATGGCTAGTTGAGCTCATCCTACTAGCATACAAGACACAGAACGTTCAACCACCTGAAGCAATCAAGGCCCACTCTACCCATGCCTATGCTTCTTCAGCTGCACACTTATCATGGGTAACCTTCACAGACACCTTTAAAGCAGCAACTTGGTCCACTGAGTTTCCTTTTGTCAAGCATTATGCCATAGATGTGCGCTCTGCTGCCGAGGCAAACTTCAGGAGAAGGTTTTGATGCAGGTGTTACAACAGCTACTTCTGCACCCTCCTCCGTGAAGAGCTAGTTAAACACCCATTCTTATGGATCTTGACGGATCTCGGTCCAGATAAACAGGTTGCTCACCTATAACTATTGATCTGGTAGAGATCTGTCTATATCCATAAGATCCTCCCAGACCACCCCTCTACAGTAGTGCTATGCTATGTGTGTACTGAGTGTGCAAGCTATTCTTCTTCTGTAATAAACTCACCTGATTCCAGATTATTGTTATCCACGGCAGTCGTCCAAGAACTGAAGAACAGGTTCCAGGCCCACCTTTAAATAGCACACTGAAGGCATGTGGGCGGGACTTCGTCACTTCGATGAGCTGCAGCATGTTACCGAGTGAGTCCTGCACAGGCGCATTACTTATTCTTATGGCTATCGGTGGATCTCTACCAGATCAATAGTTACAGGTGAGCAGCCTGGGTTTTTTTAACTGTTAAATTCTTGATTTGTTTTATTCTTGGTTTGTTTTGTGCTGTAAATTGCCTAGAGATTTAGGTAGTGGGCAGTATACAAACTTAGTAAATAAATATAAACTGTGGAATAGCAACAAAGGCATAAGACCTGCTCTTTGCTATAAAATTCTTTATACTAATACATTTATGATTCATCAGTTGTTATAGAAACTGCTGGACAACATCAAGTTGCCAATAAGTTCCTGTTACTAGTTGGGGATGAGACCAGTGTTTACTGGTGCCCTATTTGTTTAATTTTGATGTTAACAATTTGGTTCCTGAACTCCAGCTGCCAGTATATTTCCCTGTTTCAATAATGTTCTATAAGCGAAACTGTCAGGATGAACAGTTGATAATATGGTAGTACATTGATGATGTGGTTCTGTTATCTATCATACAAACTAAACAACTGAACTTGAATATTCAAGCAATATGGAACTTTTCAAAGAAGGAAATTCTAAAAAGACCAAAATTGTAGTCTTTGGAACTTCCACTCCATAACCACAAATGGTTCACTGAAGGACATAGAATAAGTCAAATATATTAACTGTTTGAAGGTTTGCTTTTCAGGAAAATGCACATGGGAGAACCATCTGGTTGCAATAAAGCTGAAAGCTGTTACTCAGCCAAGGCAATATTGAATTGTTCATATGTGACAGAAAGAAATCTCATTTTACTAACAGCTGAGGATTTTCCTGAGAAAAATCCTTCTGTAAATTATATATGGTACTGAAGTATGGGGAATAGCAGAGATTTAGCTATTGAAATACCTCAATTTAACTTCTGAGAACTTGGTTAGTAAGGACTACCTCCAGGAGTCCCTACACTGTATGTTAAGATGGACGTGGGACTGAAGTCTGTTGAAAAAATGATTATGGCATCTATGAGGTCCTATTTTAAGCTTGAATTTTTTGAGGAAAACTGAATACCCCAGAAATGAACATATGGGCTGACACTCTGCACACGAGTACATCTGCCTAAAGTTGCATTTGCACAATTTGCATAAGCACCGCAATTTGTGTAAATACAAAATGTATGTAATTTGCATTACACAAGAGTAAACCCATTACTTCCAATATTTATAAACAATGTCAGCTAAAGTGTATAAAATGTGTGTTAGAATCCCGCAGTGGTGCAGGCGGTTCTGAACCACTCACATTAACACTGTTGGGCATGTCAACCAGTCACCATACACTGTAGCATACTTCATGCCTTACAAAAAGTAGTGTATTTACCACCCCTATTCATTGCATTGCAGTATTTTACATTCAAGTAGAAATATACAATATAAGATAGGCTTTCTTAAAAAGTGGCCTCTCGCATATCCTTGGAACTGGCTCTATCCACCCCCGGCATAGTGCCTCCAGTGACTGTTGCTGGTGTCTATCTTATATTTCTTTTTCGATTGTGAGCCCTTCGGGGACAGGGATCCATCTTATTTATTTATTTTTATTTATTATTTCTGTATGTAAACCACTTTGGAAACTTTTTTTTTGAAAAGCAGTATATAAGTTGTTGTTGTTGTTAAACTTTGTTTCTAAACCTCTGTTTGCCCCTCAGTGGTTGTATAATGCCTCAGTCACATATGAAAAAAATTTCAGCTTCATGCTGGATATTTTCATAAACTTCATAGAAACTGCTGGGTTTTTCTCAAATGCTGTAAGGCAAATAGATTAGTTATTAGACACATCATTATACCTATATTATTAATAATAATAATAATAATAACAACAACAACAACAACAACAACAACAGCATTATTCAGATATTTATTTAAAAAGCAATGAGCTTGTGGAGTACACAGTTAACAATCAATGGCGAGACACTTGGACAGGTTAGCATTAGAAGAGGCATTTTCCAAGGGGACTCACTATCCCCTCTGTTGTTTGTAATCGCCACGACCCCACTTTCACAAATACTAAACAAAACAGGCCTCGGATACCAAACATCTAAAACATCCAGTCAAATCAACCATCTGCTGTACATGGATGATCTGAAGTTGTATGGAAAGTCCCAGTCAGAAATCGAATCACTGCTAAGCACTGTCCGTATATTCAGTAGCGATATAGCAATGGAGTTTGGACTAGACAAGTGTGCTGCATTAATAATGAACAGAGGGAAAATAAGAAAAACAGAAGGAATAGAACTGCCCAATGGAAGCAAGATCAAGAACCTGGAAGAGAAAGAACATTACAAATACTTGGGCATTCTCCAGGCTGATAACATCGCACACACTGAAGTTAAAAGAAAAATTGGAAGTGAATACATCAGGAAAGTCAGAAAAATCCTCAAATCCAAACTCAATGGTGGGAACACCATACAAGCCATAAACACCTGGGCTATACCTGTTATCAGATACACTGCAGGAATAATAGACTGGACCCAGGCTGAGCTAGAGACGCTGGATTGTAAAACCAGGAAAATCATGACCATCAATCATGGTCTGCACCCCCGCAGTGATGTTGATAGGCTATACGTCCCTCGCAGCTCAGGTGGAAGAGGAATGCTGCAAGTCCATCAAACAGTAGAGGAGGAGAAAAGAGGCCTTGAAGAATATATCAAGGACAGTGAAGAAGATGCACTTCAAATGGTCAATAACGTGAAACTATTCAACACCAATGAAAGAAAGCAGGCCTACAAGAAAGAACAAGTCAAGAACCGAGCAGAAAAATGGAGAAATAAGCCCCTGCATGGTCAATATTTGCACAATATAAGTGGAAAATCAGACATCACCAAGACCTGGCAATGGCTTAAGAATGGCAACTTGAAGAAAGAAAGAGAGGGTTTAATACTGGCTGCGCAAGAACAGGCACTAAGAACAAATGCAATAAGAGCAAAAGTAGAAAAGTCAACAACAAACAGCAAGTGCCACCTTTGTAAAGAAGCAGATGAAACAGTGGACCACCTAATCAGCTGTTGTAAAAAGATCGCACAGACTGACTACAAACAAAGGCATGACAAGGTAGCAGCGATGATACACTGGAACATCTGCAAAAAATACAAGCTACCTGTAGCCAAAAATTGGTGGGACCGTCAAATTGAAAAAGTTGAAGAAAATGAAGATGTAAAAATATTATGGGACTTCCGACTACAAACAGACAAACATCTGCCACACAGTACGCCAGATATAACTGTAGTGGAGAAGAAAGAAAAACAAGTCAAAATAATCGACATAGCAATACCAGGGGATAGCAGAATAGAAGAAAAAGAAATAGAAAAAATCACCAAATACAAAGATCTACAAATTGAAATTGAAAGACTGTGGCAGAAAAAGACCAAAATAATCCCAGTGGTAATTGGCGCCCTGGGTGCAGTTCCAAAAGACCTTGAAGAGCACCTCAACACCATAGGGGCCACAGAAATCACCATCAGCCAACTACAAAAAGCAGCTTTACTGGGAACAGCCTATATTCTGCGACAATATCTATAACAACTGACAATAAAATTCAGCCATCCCAGGTCCTTGGGAAGGACTCGATGTCTGGATAAAACAAACCAGTCAATAACACCTGTCTGACTGTGTAAACAAGAAATAATAATATAACAACAGCAACAACATTGACAATAAAATTCTGGCATCCCAGGTCCTTGAGAAGGACTCGATGTCTGGATAAAACAAACCAGTCAATAACACCTGTCTGACTGTGTAAAATAATAATAATAATAATAGTTTGATTTCTATACTGCCCTTCCAAAAATGGCTCAGGGCGGTTTACACAGAGATATAATAAATAAATAAGATGGATCCCTGTCCCCAAAGGGCTCACAATCTGAAAATAAACATAAGATAGACACCAGCAACAGTCACTGGAGGTACTTTGCTGGGGAGGGATAGGGCCAGTTACTCTCCCCCTGCTAAATAAAGAGAATCACCACGTTCAAAGGTGCCCCCTGCTAGGGGTATATGTAAGCTGATGGTTTTGTGGCTGCATGCTAAATTTACATTTCTGATTTTTTTTTTAAATGGATACCTCTTCCTTCCTCTAGATGATTGAATTAAAGCATGAAAGTCACAAAATGAGAAGCAATTAGCCATTGTCATGCTCATTCAGATGAATGGTCCATATTGTTCAACATTTCCTAAACAGGGCATGATGCTACTAGTCCCTGGCATCTGAGATGTACAGAACTTGATGCCTCTGACTATCATAGTTAAAACTCACCGGCAGACATTCTCCGCGTATTTATACGACACTTTTAAAGTAATGTTTGCTAATGGCCATCGCAATATCTTCCATCAGCCATCTGTTTATATGAGATGCATGTCCTTGCTCAGTTTCAAACATTCACTGATACACAATACTCTAAATGTGAATGTAAATAGACTCATATATTTCTGCTCTGTTAAAATTTCTTTCTTAATACATGATTGGCACTCACATGTAGTCACCCATCCAAATGTAAATCAAGGCAGACCTTGCTTAGCAGAGGGGACAATTCATGCTCACTGCCCCAAGACCAGCACTCCTCCCCAAACACAGTGTACTGCATGGTTACCAATGTGTTTCCAGGCCCATTTCAGTGTGATAGTTCTTACTTTTAAAGCCCTAGATATCTCAGAACCTCGGTACTTTAACTACTGTTTTTGCCCATATGTGCACCTCACACACATTCTGCTTGACCTCTGCAATTTTTCTTGGAGTGTCAGTGCCATGTGAGGCATGAACAGGGCCTGTTCTGTAGCCACCCCAGTGCTTTAGAACTCCCTCTAGTCTTACTGTTTATAGTTTGATTTGTTGTAAGCCACTTTGGTCTGTCATTTTGTTAAAAGTGGACTAGATTTTATTTATTTATTTTTTAAATGTCAGGTCCTCGCCATTATCACCCCCTCTCCTTTCCCAAGTTTATCTGGATGCATCAGTGAAAGCTTCTGGAGGCAGGGGGAAAGTACATTAGATTCTTCATTAGATTCTAGACACGGTACAAGAATATCCAGGGTGCAAGGAATCATGGGAGTGCATTTCCTATAGTTTCTGGTGGACCTATCTAGCATACTTGCAGGAGCATCTAAGGTCTAATCAACCCCTTGCCTTCCCTTGAGCTTTCCCGGCCATTTCCTTCATATCCAGCTAAGTTTGAGAAAAGGCTGGGGCCGCTCGGTAAAGCTTCCTATCAGGGAGGGCTAGGGGAGCAGCCTGATCTGATCCCCAATTAAAGGTCCAGATAGTATTGTTCAAGAATAATCGAAATTATTTTCCCTGAAGTGTTTTCAGTAGGCAGGCAGAAAATCTACCCATCACTATTCCTGAAAATTCCTAACACCCTGCTTTTTGCTGTGTTGCAGCACTTTGGATTACTGTTTGGAGAGAGCTTTCGAATATAACCACCAAGATTTCACCTTCCTAATACAAACTATTCAAAATGTGGAATACCATATGACATTTTCTTGCCCATTAATCAAGCTGGGGAAAATCCTTCTGCATAGTCTGTTTCTGAATTAACTGCCCTGAATATTCCTGTGCTATCTCCAAACTTGGACAAATAGCTATTGCTTACCCTATACAAAACATTTATTATATAAGGTAGCAGCCCCAGTGAAGAGTCTAACAAGACCTCATTGTTCTCCTTCCTTTGTTTTGAAAATATCTAGTCCTAAACTTTTTATTATCATCTGCCTTAATCAGTTAACAAGCATAATTTATCTCTGCCCCCCTCACTTCTAAGTTTTCTTAACTGTTATTCAGGAGATTTGTTGTTGGTTGTTTTTGTTTGTTTTTTTAATTGAGAATACCGGTACACTTTGCTGCTGGATCACCCCTGTCTACATACTATCTAACACCAAATTTTTTATTAAGTTTGTGATGCATGGCCACTCTTGCAGGATTCATATTAACTTTGCTTCAGCATGGAGTTTTCTACCAAGTTTTTTTTATCAATTTACCTTGGATGGAGTCATTTAATCAGATAGATTAGAGCCCTAGAATCACTGGGATGAAAGGTAGCACAAAAGCCCTATGTATAGTACTCTGAGCAAAATACATGAGCAATTTATATATACAGTCATTTTCTTGAGCTATACATAGAGAAACAATGGTGTGTTTGGACCGAAATTAGTGAGACATATTTCTAAAATACAGGTATGTCAAAAGGTGGAGGGGGAGGGTTGCCTGTTAGCTTATGTTGCTAGATAGGCATGACTGTAATCACCTAAGATATTAGTTTTGTTATGCCCATTTCTATAAAGTATCTAAAGCCAAGACTACCTATAAATCTATCAACCATCTGACATTAAAACTGAGGAATTTATGGCCTTTCAAATGACTCCGTATAGGTATAGGTTTTTAGAGCTAGTTCCACATATTTATTGAGGGTTTTGTTTTTGTATTTGGGATTTGTGTGTGGTGGTATTTGGAATTGGATCATAGTGAATATTTTTACATGGAAATGTCTGACAAATATATTACATATTGTTAAAAAATCCTGAAGAAAAAGACAGAAACTCAGTAAGTGCTGTGTAAAGTATTAAATTTCCCATCCTTTTATCATCTGCCCATACTTTTAAGCTGTAGGGATGTGCACAGAATCGCCAACGGCTGGTTTGAAAGTGGGAGGATTACCTTTAAGGAGCAGGGAGGGTGTTCTTAGCCCCCCCCCCACGCTGTGTTTCCACCGCAAGTGCTGTGTTTAAAAACAGTTCCGTGGGGCGGCAGTGTACCTTCTTTGCGCCCCAGAGCATGTCGGACCAGAAATACACCCTCCCTGCTCCTTAAAGGTAAGCCCTCCACCATAGAACTGGCTGAACCTCCAGTCCTTCGAACCGATTTGGAGGTCCGTAACAAGGCCTCCGAACCGGTTCATGCACATCTGTACTAAGCTGTCCTTTGCAGATATATTAAATGCCTTAGCTGGCTCCTATTTTCACCCAAGCTAATGCATTATATTTTTTTAAACTGCCTGTATTTACCAATTTAAAGAAAAGATTCTGCATACAGAATACTTAGAATACAGAGTTTATGTAGCTTATATTTCTTTTGCAAGTTGGTGAATGTTAAGATTGAGTGCCCACAGTGGAATATTTTAGATCAATACTCCACAGGTAGAATGCAAAAAACAATTTCATTTCTTCATATATAAAATGGAGAAATAGCTTATTAGCAGAAGGCAGCTGTTTTCATGTGAATGTTTTCTCTTAAGAGAGTTTTTGGCAGAAATGTGTGTGATTTCAGAAAACATAACGTAAAGGTATTATATTTTTAGCATTGAGGCTGGTGGATGAGAACTGTTTTATACAGCTCTTTTCTTTTCTTTCTTTTCTTTCTTTTCTTGTAACCTGTAGTCGGTGAGTATTCTTCCTGATTATTGAACTGTTGGTTCATTTTGCATACTAACGCATCCCTCTTTAAACTTTAGCATGCACGGTAGCAACATAAATTCTAACTTTCTCCTTTCTGTACTCATCTGTAAATGCCCTCCAACCTCTGCTGTTTGTGTCTCACGTCTCACACCTGTTATCTTTTTATCTTCCCTTTTCCTCACTTCTATCCACCTCTCCTTCATCACTTCTTCATTCTCAACAAAGAAAGAAATGGTGTGATATTTCTTCTCCTTCCCAAGCCACCACTAGAAAGCATTGGCCACTTCAAGGTAAAGGGCAAAGGCTTGAAACGGAAGGTCTTTCACGCTAGCTGTGAATGGTATGCTGTGCAGAGCACCAACGGTTACTTTTTATGCTCTACCCCTCCATTTGAAATGTTTTGATTCCTTGTAAAACTAGAACAAGAGAGAGTTTCTGAACATTGGAGTAAAGAGATTTAAAAAAAACAAACAAACCAAAAAACCCTTTTCTCTTTGTGCATTATTGTGGTTTTTTTCAGAAAGCACAATAATTTTTTTTCCTATCTTGCCTTTGTTAGATTGTTTAGTTATAGTTCCTGAGTCATAAAGAGAAGCATCCCCATCTGGAAAGCAGAGGGAAGGATTTTGCCAGTTTCAGAAAGTGTTTGGCCAAAGCAGACACAATAGCATCAGAGTTATTAGATCAGGCTTATGGCAGTGTATTTTTAAAAGCAGTGTTAGACTTCTGACCCAGCCATCATGGCTTGCAGTTAGGAAATTTAGCAGAATGAAAGCACTAAATGTGTCCTGAGACTTATCTGTCTTCAGCAGGGACTCAGACTATTTTTTACAATGGAATTAGTAAAAACATTTTCTTGAAGCCATTTTCTGTATCAAAGAATTTTTTTCACAAAGTGGTAGGGATACTCATTATTCAGGACATTCTTAAGTGAAGTTTGTGTTCAGAAATAAAAGTGGTGCCTTAACTCATTTCAGAGACATTTTCTCATAAGCTTATATTATACATATAAATCCAAAGGGGCCACACACAGCCGTACACATACACCAAGGCTTTTACAACCCTTTCCTATTGCAGCCTCTCATGCCTCCTAAAAAGCTGCCCTGAAGGTTGGGAGACTCTTCGGAGCAGGATTGGGTGCAATGTGCAGGGAATAAGCCACAAAGGAAAACTGACAACTTCAGTAAGTGAGTGGCAGTGCTTTTTACTTGTTCGTGGGGTTCTTTGGATCCCAGCCTATGAGTAAATCCTGCAAAACGGTTTGGAGGCAAAAATGTACTGAGAAATTTTATGATCGCTATATCTTTGGTGAAATTGTTTTAATTTATAATGCTTTAATATACAAAATGATGCATTTTGGTATATATTATGAGGGAACATTGTTTAATGTTCCCTCATAATATATTTATGTGGGCCTTTAAGACCCACTGATTTCAACAGAACCGGTATGCTTCTATTGGCCATGATTCTGAAGCACATGACTGTGCAAGGTCCACTGAAAACAATTTGTGTGCTTAGAGTCAAAATAAAGAGGCCGGTCAGGAGCCGACATTATAAGAACCTATTATTTACCGAACTGCAGCATCGCCTTAGGTTGCATAGTTTCATCACTGTTGAAAAACAGAGATCTGGCAAATAATAGGAGTGACTACTAGTATCTGCAGTAAGACTCTATCTGTCTTGCAGAAGAACTAAAATTTCTGCAGATGCAGTAGGGAAGCAGTCAAATGTCTCCAGCTCCTAATATGTAACTTTCTGAAATTTAGGGGTGGAATTAGTAGTGTATATGTTGTTGACAGCTGATACCTGTTTATAAATTCCAGCTACAGTCAGTTTGTACACTTAAAAAACATACATACATACATTTATTTGTTTGTTTGTTTGTTTGTTTAACAAAAATATCTTCTGTGGCCTCTTTGAGCAGACAAATGGTGGTGGTGGGTGGGGGGGTACTTTTCCATTCTGACAAACTGAAAACAAAAGGCTGCACATGTTTAGACCCATGGAAGATGGTCTAATAAAACCTCTTTCACATTTCTTGTAGAAGTCTGGTCACTGCAATAACTCTGTCAAACATAACTCCTATGCTGCTGTTCCTGTCCTTCACCTTTTTGACTCTATGGGAAATTACTCTGCTTTGGGATAACAACTCTCAAATTCATCTTGTTCCTTTTACAAAGATAATGAACCATGTAGTGAATCCAACTAGCATGATCTGTTCACGCTTCTGCCCTGTGAGTTATGTAGGAATGTGTGTTCTAAGAGTGTAGAACTGTAAATAGTTACCAACCAAGTCTTTTTTAGTAGTGCCCAGACTAGACTCCCCTGTTTTGTTGTTAAGGGGCAAACTAGCTCCTTCAGAACTTAGGCTACCCCTCAGCCTCATGCACACGGGCTTTGCTTGACTACACAGATTAGAATGGGTTTGTTGAATGCTCTAAGCCAGTGTTGCTGCTTCTATACCCAACAAGGAAGGGGCAGTTATATGCTAGGGATTGCACTTTCCTAATTCTCTGCTGTAGCAGATTACCCTAATATGTAGGCTCCTTCTTGTTTCCTGTAGGCTCCTGCCCAGAGACTCAAGCGTCCGAAGCTCCAGCAGCAGCGCAGATGGACGGGCCCGATCTAGCCTTTCCCATGTCTCCCCGGACTAGCAAGAGCCGCATGTCTATGAAGCTGCGGCGTTCCTCTGGTTCAGCCAACAAGACCTAAGAAGGGGTGAAGCCTGCATCCTCTTCCCCCAGAAAACATCAGCCTCTCCCCTGTGCTTAAGGAGAATCTCTTTTCCCTTGTCCTTCCACTCTTATGTTTATTTTAGAGAACCACATTGGAATTTTATTTCAAACTGAAAATATTTTAGCTTTTGTTAGAATATTTTATCCAACTTCCTGCTGCTATAGTCTGTCTGTGCAGTTTTCTTTCTGCACCTTTTTACCTTTCTTTGTGAGACGTTCAACAATTAAATAGCCACTCTGTTTTAACCTCTGGGGTTGATAGCTAACCATCCCTGGACCTGGAGTCTGCAGGCATGTTCCACTCTATTTATTGTGCAGCCCTCTCAATAATGTACCAGTTGCAAATGAATGTACTACTTTTCAAATGAAGATGCATTTATAAAGGCCTCTTCAAAGTGATGCTAAAATAACACAGAATTATGTACAGAGTGTGATACGAATAAACCCTTCAAGTAAGCAGAAGCTCATCACCAGCTCTGTTACTGTTAATCACTGCTGGACAGAAACAACAGCAAGATAACGGCGCTGAAGTATTAACAGCTTTCTCCTTTCTCTTGGTGGTATTTGCTTTTCAGTTGGGAGTTACAGCTGCCGTCAGCCCTTCTCTTCCAAAAATGAGACTGTTTCTTGATCTAGCTGTGTAGGATACACATACACACACTTTCAAGCACTTTGCCATGTCAATCATTTGCTCTGAGCTATGTACCATTACTTGGGGAGAAACAAAGGAACTGTGTCCTTACATTGGCAGATGTATACGCAAACACATTCCACCCCACACTCCTACTCCCCCAGAGGTATTTTCATACCGAAGAAGAAATACAGCTGCATCGTTTGCCATATTCTGCTCTAACAAAATGTAGCATGGCACCGGTACTAACTGCATGTGTAAATATCTGTCCCTCAGCTGGGCAACTATAGAAATATATATTGATGTATTTGTTCGCCGTGTAGTATATACAAATTTGTAATGGTTGAAAAAAAGACATGCTATTTAATAATACAATAAAATTATTCTTACCACCTTCTGTATACTCCATATTCCATTTCGAATACTGGAAAGGTTCACTTAAATCAATAGGAATTTGGCTAGCTTTATGAGGAGTGTGGAGAGCAGCCATGGAATGGCTGATCACTTGGATATAGGATTGCTGAGCCTTTACAGTGAGAGCCTTAACTGACAACAGTTTGATTTACAGAGACTTCTTTTAGTCCCACTTAATTGTTCCAGATGTGGTTTTTCTAAAACCTTTGTTTCTAGCTCAGTAATTTTGTTTAAGCAGGTTGAGAAAGCTGCAACAAGTAAAGCATTTAATATTGAAAATGTAGAATTTTCCGAATAACACCTATGAAATATCTTATGTGGAAACTTCTGCCTAGCAACTTTCAAGCCCTTTTGGGTTCCCAAGTCGAGCTATAGTACAAAGTGTGATTGGTAATGTCAGGTTTTTGCAGGCAAGTGTTCTTAAACTGCTTTCACAACTGCAGAGACTTGTCTGATATTTGTCTTATGCAATTACTAGTCACATCATATCCCACAACAGTGTCAAATCCACCTCACAAGACTTGTACAAATGTATGATAAGTTTGCTTGCTGGCTTAGCCTGTTCAAATAACTGAGGAAATAGCTAATATTAAAATAGTTTGCAGTGGAAGCCATTGTCAACTAGATTAGGGGGAAATGTCTTTTCTAAACTTATATACCACCTGATTTTTTTAAAAAGACACCCTAATTCTAGATATATAGAATAGATACGTTAATGCCATATGGCCTAAACCTGGAGAAGAATACCTGATATATCCTAGCAACAACTTATAGGTTCCATCCTCTGTTCTACAACTGTTAGTTAAGCCTACTACCTCCCATTCTGAGCAACCGAGGAGCTGCAATATTTTGCTTTGTATAATCTGTATTTCTGTTCTGTGAAATCACTGCAAATAATTTTATTTAATCTATAATAATTGCTCCTTAACCTACTTTCTACAAATTATCTTGGGAAGTAAATAAAACTGGAATGAAAAAGAAGCTGGCTGTTGCCATCTCTAATCTTCCGTTGAGCAGCACCATACAGTAGTTGCCTCGGTAAAATAAATTCTTCAAAGTTTACCCCCAGTATAGAAAGCGGTGAGTGGTATGCAAAACTTACCCCAATTATAGAGCTAAGTCTGTATTTCTAGAAAATGCAACTGTAAAGAACTTGGGAGGGGAAATACTTCCATCATTTCCAGTGAAGTGATCCTATCTCACTCTGATTGACACACTGGAAATGAAGACTAGGATCCAAAGAGCTGCTCTAGCATCCTTTGAACAGGTGATGCACATCCTATCTTGCAAATTTAGGAACTCCCCTCTATGTCAAACTAGTTTGCTGTAGAGTATGGAGGGCTTAAAGAAAAATCTACCCATCCCCGAATTCACTGAATTAGTTTCATGGTTCTGTGGAGTGTAGTCGAATACTTTGTTGAAAAACAGGAAAGCAGTTTTTACCCCTCTCTCCTCCCCCTTACCCTTTTGCGTTTTTATTCACTTTCAAATGTTAAACAAAATATTCAGAAATCAAACGGATAACTACAAAATATCACCAATCCAGAATGTAATCGCCAGTAATGATAAGAGCAGACGGAAGGACTACTTGGTAAGTATTTTATGTATGTATATTATATATAGGACGGGACCTTGACTTTCTACGAATATCCGACGATGTTTTAATACAAGCTACAACCAATATAACATTTTACAGCAAATTAAATGCTTTAAAACTTCAGAGGCTAGGTAGGCAATTGAAAATTAGCTCTCCTTCCCTTGGAGAATTAATGAACCTTCGTTAAATACACTGTCGGAATGTACTTCTATCCTGTTGACAGGATCCGAATGAAAGAAGTCGCTCACCGTCTCTCCCCAGAAAGCACACATTAGGGCGGACTATAGTATTTTGCGCATACCGAAACTGTTTAGTTTGTTTTCTGTTCAACTCAATGCCACATCTTTTCAGTCAAGAAGGAAAAGGTGCTCTCTTTCTAAAATATATGGTTAGTCTGCTTTCCCTTTACTTTGCTGAAAAGTTAAGATTTTAGTGTTTGGGAACAGTTTGGATTCACAGAATATACAGCGCACTCTAACCCGTTTATAAGGCAGGAAGGAGAATTCGTGCTCCGAAGTTAAAACGCTTGGCATGACGTATGTAAAAAGTCTGATGATTTCGTTTGGCCATGCACTGAGACTTTCCATAGGAATTACAGTCCGCATAGGGTTTCGTCCAGGTCACCCCCAGCGGGTGCTGGGAGAAAGAAAGGCTTAGAGGAATACTATCTCATAAATCAGTTCCAAGGAACGGGAGAATGGGTCAGTCCGGAGGACACTTGGCAAGCAAATACCCATTGCTGCTCTAGGCTTGTCATCGTTCAGTCCGGCGGGAAGCAGGTCAAGCATCGGCCGGCGATCCTAGCAGCCTGGCCGGACGGGCATTTGCAGGAGGAGGACCTGCCTGTTCTCTGAGGGATGGCACTTGTTGATGTGCCGGGTGAGGCCAGGCGAGCTGAAGAAAGTCGAGGGGCAATGCTTGCACGAGAAGATCTGCTGCTCGCCTTGCGCCACGCTGACCTCGGGGTGCCCCAGAGGCAACAGCAGCTCATCCCTCACAGCGTGCCATAGCCGGTGCTTGTCCCTGATGTCCGCCGAGGGGAAGTGCGCCCCACACAAGTGGCAGGGGAAGGTGATCTGCTGCTGCTGCTGCTGCTGCTGCTGCTGAGGCGGGTGGGGAGGTTGGGGGCTGCCGGCGTAGGCGGCGGGCCCCGGGGGCTGGTGGGTGCCCAGGTGCTTGCGCAGGTACGCCTGGCGCCGGAAGGTCTTGTGGCAGTATGGGCAGAGGAAGAGCTCGCCTGGCGGGGCGCCCCCCAGGCTGGAGCCGTCGGCGGCGGCCGCGACTTCACTGGCTGGGCGGAGTTGGGCAGAGCGGGAAGGCGGCGGGTCTCGGCAACAGGAGCTGTCCGCGGTACTGTGGTGCTGATCGCGGCCGGTCTCCCCGCTGCTGTTCTCTTTGTCCTGGGCGGGGCCGGCAGAAGCGGGCGGACGCGGCTTGTGCCAGCGGCGGTGCGAGGCCAGGTTGGCCGGGCAGCTGAAGATCTTGTGGCACTCCGGGCAGCGGTACTCGACGCGCACGATGCGCGAGCAGCGGTGCTGGGCCAGAGCCAGCGGGTCGGCGTAGGGCTCCTTGCACAGCTGGCAGACGAACTCGCCCAGCAGCGTCGGGCGGGCCCCGCGGGGCCCCTCGGCGCCCGCTTCGGCCGCCGCCTTGATCCGCAGCCCCAGCACCGGCGACTTGGTCACCTCGTCGTTGAAGCTCAGCTTGCGCACGGCCTTCGGCTTCTTGGTCGGCGGCGCTTTGGCACGGGGCGGCCTCTTGAGCGCCGCTGCGGGACAGAGCTGCGCGGCTGGCAGCGGGAGTGGCACAGGCAACGGGAGGGGTAGCGGCGTGCGAGGGAGCAGCGGCAGCTTCTCCTCCACCGTGAGGGTAGGCCCCAGTGGGAAGGACTCTGCCAAGACAGGAGAGCGAACGCAGCGCTGGGATTCCCCGGTTGCTGGGGCTGCACCGTCGGAGCAGTCCGCTCCCCAGACCGCCGCCAATGGGGAGTTTGGCTGAGGCAGCGGCTGGTGCTGCGGCTCTGGCAACTGCGCCGGGACGCGGGGCTCTTCTCCCAGGCTGCTGGGTACAAGGGGCCCGCCTGCAGGGGGGCGCACTCGGTAGGAACCCCCCGGTCTCCTGCTCCGCTTCACCAGGAATCCCCGCGGCATCTTCCTGGGACAGCAACACGTGGGACGCGGGACAGCAGCGCTCAACTGGCCCCAGCGGCTCCGCCTGCCCGACGGGCGTTTATACCTCAGGCACCTCTGGGGAGCCCGCGCGTCATCCTTCCCTCGGTCCAGGGCCGCCAATGAGGAGTTGGGAAGACGGATGTGGTGGGGGCAGAGCGGGCTGCAAAAGGCGGGAGAATCTGGAGGAGGGAGAGGAGGGGCGAGCCGGGGTGGGGGTGGGGAGGCCAGCTTACCTCAGCACCAAGCAAGTTTCCCGTCTACAACCCCGCGCAGGTGCTTGCTGCTCCTCACTGCACTGGCTGAGCGACCCTTCCAGCCTGCTTCGCCAGACTCCCCTTGTTGCGCCTCAGCCTTCCAGTCACTCAGAGTCTCGTCCCCGCAGCAGTTCCAGAGCAAGCATCCCTCCCTGGCGAACCGCCACCTGCCCCACAGATTTCGCGCTAGCAGAAGTCGGGCACTTCAAACGTCCGGGAATTCCCGGCATCACCAAGCTCTGCCTGTGAGGTGCTGCAGGCGCCTTTGCTGGGAATGGCAGAGCGCGAAAGAAACTCCTTATGTTTCCCTCTCCCTCCTCGAGAGAAGGGGCTGGACATTTGGGACCCCGTTCAAAGCAAAGAACCACTGTTCTCTCTCTCTCTCTCTCTCTCTCTCTCTCTCTCTCTCTCACACACACACACACACACACACGTTGGACGACTCTGGCTCCTTTCTCGGAAAACTGAAGCAAGAGAATTATAACATGAATGAGATATACAAATATGAATAAGAGAGTTCATAATATAAAGCAAGAGACTGGCCTAAAAATGTTTTGCCAGTTCCCCACCCCCAGTCCTGGAGTCCAATTCTCCTGACGCCTTCCCTTCCTTGTAACTTTCACCGAGGAAAAGGCAGTGGGGAAGTTACTTTGACTTTCACACTAACCCTCTTTCCACCAAAAACGAAACTCTTCCCAGCTCAATAGAAGCGAGGATTCTACTGGAAAGCAGCTTCTAAAGGAGCTCAGAAAAGCCTGGGACGACTTGATCAGGGGCCTTGGCTGCCACAGCATCCAGCCGGGGAGCTGTCCAGCAGCACTCGCTTGTTGATCTTTGGAGCGATAGATTCAACTGGGCACGTCAGGAGTCATATCTCCCTTCACTGGTATCTCCTCTCCAAACCTCGAACCAGAAGCAATAATGCTTGTGGCGGCCAAGCTCGCTGCTGAAGAAGACAAGACTGAGATAAACTGCTTCCAGCCACTGGCTCAAGTTGCCCTTGTCTCCAAAGGCTTAGTCCCATGATCTGCTTTCAAGGGCAGTACAAGGTGCAGCCTGACAAAATGTGAATAAAGCTGAAGCACTTTCAGAAGAAGGAGGCCTCTAGATGTGCTCACCGAAGTGACGATTAGCACCTGAGAACAGCTATCCTGGCAAGAATCAGCCCCAGATCATGCCATTAGAAAGCTGGACATGCTCTGTTTGTCTCACACTTTCACTACTGAAATTTTTTTTGATTTTCTTCTCTTGAGCCTTCATTTGTTAGGCCTTCAGTTTTACCTCCTTCAAAATGTTTGATGTGAAAGTCGTTCACCTCTCTCATTGCTCAGACTGTATAATAGCTTCTCAAATCCCTACACTGGGTCACTCTCTACCCTCTTCTACAGCTAGTGATTACTATCTTTGTTTCATCATAATATCCCTGTGAACTTTGCTCCCTTTGCTGCCAAAAGCCTCAGCTTTCTTACATGGCACTGCCTTTCCCCCTTTGTTGCCCTGGGCTCTTAGAACAGCTATGTAGTGCCAGCTCCCTCTCTTCCTTCGAAATCCTCCTCAAACCTCATCACCTATTTCACTAACTTTGCTTTGATGCCTTCATCCTTACTGCCCAACTGAGATAAAGTCTAAGGACATGTAACTATATTTGTCAATATTTGTTACCTGTTACCCTTGCAGCTCTCTTTCCTCCCTTCCTTATCCATTCTTAGATGTCTCCCTCACTTTCAAATTTTACACTGTGAATTCTGCAAAGACCTCTCTTTTTGCTTATATTGCTTGTAAAGCACCAAAAGCAATGATGATGATGATGATGACAGCAACAACAATATCTGGGAGATGGGAAGAGGGCTCTGTTGGGTAGGACCTTGAGTGCTTGCCTCTGCTCCACCCTTTCCAGGAAACTGCCATTTATTTATTATTATTATTATTATTATTATTATTATTATTATTATTATTACATTTATATCCTGCTCTTCCTCCAAGGAGCCCAGAGCGGTGTACTACATACTTGAGTTTCTCTTTCACAACAACCCTATGAAGTAGGTTAGGCTGAGAGAGAAGTGACTGGCCCAGAGTCACCCAGCTAGTTTCATGGCTGAATGGGGATTTGAACTCAGTTCTCCCCGATCCTAGTCCAGCACTCTAACCACTACACCACACTGGCTCTGGCATTTAACATCCAGCTGAGCCAGGCGCGCAAGCCTCTTGGCGAGAGCACAAAGATTCTCGGCCTTGTGGCTCTCAGCCGAGTGGAGAACAGCCAATGGACTGCAGTAGCTTGCGAGTTGAAGAGTCCCAGCGAGTTTGGTGGACTTCTGAGCAGCACCATTGATGACAACAGTCCTCCCCATACCTTCCTGGAGTGTGGTATTATTATTATTATTATTATTATTATTATTATTATTATTATTATTATTATTAATTTGATGTTTGTTTTTTACAACTGCATAGAACCTACCAGATTAGGTAGAGCATTGCCCTGTTTTAATAGGAAGGAGTTTTTATAGTTTGCTATCACTAAAGTGTTGGTCTTCACAATGTGTTTGGGGGGGCATGTTACTTTGGAGGAGGCCTTTCTGATTGAGGTAGTCCTTGGCAGAGGGCGATATGGCAGTAGGAGTAGGACATGCCAGGTAAGGGGAAGTTGCACTGGCTATATCAAAGCCATCATGTCCTCCTGTCCTTCTCCCACCCAAGGAGACCCCAGTAACTCTCCCAGCAGCCCACCTTGCCTGAAGTTGGTGCTACTAAATGCCGGGTCCATAAATTGGAAATTCGTAGCCATACAGGAGATTATTCTGGATGAGCACACAGACCTGGCATGCATTATGGAGACCTGGTTGGATGAGTTAATGGGTGATGTAAATCTGTCCCAGTTGTGCCCACCGGGTTTCCAGGTGCAGCATCAGCCAATGTTGGGGAGGTGGGGAAGTGGGGTTGCCCTGGTTCATCGGGAGACCATCCCCCTCACCAGATGCACTGTCCACCTTTCTGATCAGTTTGAGTGCCTGCATGTAGTGATTGGATTGTGAGACAAAGTTGGGATTCTGTTGGTATACCCTCCACACCACTATCTAACAGTCTCCCTGCCTGACCTGCTTGAGGTGGTCTCAGATGTGGTTTTGAGGACCCCACGGCTGTTAGTTTTGGGGAACTTTAACATCCATGCTGATGCCACCTTGTCTGGTGCAGCTCAGGACTTCATGTCCTCCATGATGACCATGGGCTTGTCTCAATTGATTTCTGGTCCCACACATGTTGCAGGCCATACGCTTGATTTGGTTTTTAGGTCAATGGTGGACAGTGGTGCTCCGTGGATAGTCCAGGAGGCCTCAACACCATTATCATGGACGAATCACTATCTGGTGAAGATTGAACTAAGGGTGGACCCACAACAACTCTGCAGGGGAGGGGGACAAGTTAGGATGGTCCACCCGCAGAGGCTTATGGATCCTGATGGATTCCTGACAGCTCTGGGGGAGTTTCCTGCTGAGAGAATGTACGATCCTGTTGATACCCTGGTCTCCTTTTGGTATGAGGGGATGCGTTGGGTGATTGACATGGTCATGCCTAGGTGCCCTCTCCCGACCCACTGAGGCCAAGCAACTCACTGGTATACAGGTGAGTTGCAGACAATGAAGCAGGCTGGTAGATGGCTTGAGCGTTGTTGGAGGAAAACTCGGAATGAATGTGACTGAACACAGGCTAGAGTCTATATTAGGGCCTACTCTATGGTGGTTATGGTGGCGAAGAGATCCTATATTTCCACCACCATCGTGTCGGCTAAGTGTCATATAGCAGAGCTTTTCCGAATGATTTGGGGCCTCCTAGGTGAGGACCCCAAAGACCATCAAACAGAACACTCGGCAGTCCACTGTAACTGATTTGCTTTACATTTTGCAGATAAAATGGCTCATATCCGTTCTGACTTGGATGCCAAGATTTTTGCAGCACCAGAACTGGATGTCACTAATACACCATCCGGTCTTGTTATATTGGATGGTTTTCAGGCGTTGCCTGAGGAGGTGGACAGGCTGCTTGGACGGTTGAGGCCTACCACGTGTGTCCTCGACTCTTGCCCTTCATGGTTGGTGAAGGCTTGTAGGGAGGGACTGGGTCCGTGGGTAGCGGGGGTGGTGAATGCCTCTAGAGCAGGGGGTGGCACCCCCTTGCCTGAAGGAGGCAGTCATTAGGCCCCTCCTTTAAAAAAAACCCTCATTGGACCCAGATGACTTAAATAAGTTTCGACCAGTTTCCAACCTCCCCTTCTTGGGCAAGGTGTTGGACAGCATTGTTAAATGCCCTGGATGAATCTGATTACTTAGATCCTTTCCAGTCTGGTTTCTGATATGGGACTGATATGGTTTCTGATATGGATATGGGACTGAAACTGCCTTGGTCGTCCTGGTGGAAGACCTCAGCCAGGAGATAGACAAAAGGAGTGTGACTCTGTTGATCCTCCTGGACCTCTCAGCTGCTTTCGATACCATCAACCATGGTATCTTTCTGGGATGTCTCTCTGGGTTGGGACTTGGGGGTACGATTATACAGTGGCTCTGTTCCTACCTAGGGGGTCATACTCAGGAGATGGTACTGGTGGATGCCTGCGCCACCCCTTGGCGTTTGGCCTAGAGGGTGCCACAAGGATCTATTCTGTCCCCCATGCTGTTTAATATTAACATGCAGCCCCTGGGAGAGGTCATCCATAGGTGTGGGCTGCAGCTCTACCTATCTTACAAGTCAGTAGACACAAGGGAGGCAGTGGATGCTCTGAACTGGGGCTTGGAGGCTGTTCTGGACTGGATGGGGGCAAACAAGCTGAAACTCAATCCAGATAAAATGGAAGTGCTCTGCGTTGGTAGAACTGATAATCCAAGTAATGAAGTAAATCTGGTCTTGGAAGGGGTCACACTCCCTCTGAAAGACAAAGTCCACAGCTTGTGGGTGCTTCTGGACCCAACACTGTCCTTGGAGGCGCAGGTGGCGATGGTGTGCCAAAGCACCTTTTACCAACTACGGCTAGTACGCCAGCCACAACCCTACCTGGAAAAGTTGGACCTGACCTCAGTCACTCATGCATTGGTAACATCCAGATTAGACTACTGCAATGCGCTTTATGTGGTCCTGCTCTTGAAGATGGTTCAGAAGTTTCAGCTGGTTCACAATGCTGCTGCAAGGATGCTCGTGGGTGCACGTTGCTTCACGAGTATTACACCCATCCTGCGTCAGCTTCATTGGCTACCAATCCGCTTCCGGGCTAGATTCAAGGTGCTGGTATTGACCTTTAAAGCCCTCCACAGCTTGGAGCCGGGGTACCTGTCGTACCGCATTTGCCCATATGGATCTGCCAGGGCTCTCTGCTTATCATCTCAGGCCCTGCTCATGACCCCGCCACTAATGGAGATTTGGTTGGTGGGGATTAGATACAAGGCCTTTTTGGTTGTGGCCCCTCGGCTTTGGAACGCCCTCCCTGAAGAGCTTTGCCATGCTCCCTCCCTCAGTGTTTTTAAAAAACATCTTAAAACACATCTTTTTAAGGAGGCCTTTTAATGCTCCATTATTATTTTGTTATATCTGGTAGGTTCTTTCGCTTCTTTCGCTTTTTATAATTTTCAGTTTTAATTTGAACCTAATTGTGGTTTTTAATCTGACTTTTAAAAATTTAGTTAATTTTATTACTTTTATTGTATCTGTGTCTATCTTATTGTTGTGAGTCGCCCCGAGCAGTAGTGCACTGGAGGGGCGGGGTATAAATATTTAAAACAAACAAACAAACAATAGCAGCATTCATCCCAGCTCATGAATCATACAATAATCAAGTCTCTTCTCTTTATCAGGCTAGTGGCAAGTAACCTGCATGTGAAAAAAGAAAGATTAATGGCAGACTTACAAATAACCAGCAGCATTCTGAGCTATGAATCAATTCCAGAGGCGGGAGGTTCATGGGAGCACTAGATTGACTGATATGGCAGTGAAGTTTTCCAATAAAGGTGCAAAGAACCCACATGGCCAGTCTCAGGGGAATTTTAGAGGAACTTTGGTCTAGCCCGTGAGACACTCATCTGGGGATAGAGGTGCTTTATTGTGAAAGAGAGTCTAACCATATACAGACTGGCATAGTGGAAGGTAATGCCCTCTCTCCTGCTGTTGCTCCCCTGCAACTGGTATTTAGAGGCATCTTGCATCTTAGGTTGAAGGTGCCCTATAGCCCTCAGACTAGTAGCCATTGATAGACTTATCCTCCTTTAATTTATCCAAGCCCTTCTTAAAGCAATAAGGCACAATAAGTTGTGCTGTCACCACAACTTGTGGCAGAGAATCCCATAGGTTAATTATGCATTGTGTGAAAAAGTACTTCCTTTTGTCGGTCTAAATTTCTTTGCAATCAGTTTCATGGTTCATAGAACCCATGGTTCTAGTGTTATGCGGAAGGGAGCAAAAATTCTCACTATCCATTCTCTCCACACCATGCATAATTTTATACAGCTCTGTCACATTGCCCCTGATTCTTATACAATCAGACACTGCTAGGAGGAAGCGGGTCAATCAAATAGGAAAGACCCATGTGATAGGCTTGCACCCCACTGAATCAGTGCTCACACTGCTGAGTATGCATGTGAAGAGGGCCTCAAAGAGCTCGTGGTTTAAAGCAGGCACTGTAGTTATACAGTGGAGTTATAACAAGGCTGGAGAAAGTCTGAGAGGGGTTTCCTTGAAAGTCATCGCTGGGATCTGATTCACAATGCCTGTGAGACCGGAAGGGCAGCTGACCTGGGCCTGGAGGGAGAGAAGTGAAGAGAACGCTGTCAAGAAAAAATGATGCATCCACACATCCAATTGAGAGAGTGTTTTGCTATACAGAGAATTTTCAGACACTGCTTCATCAGTGTATGGCAATCGCTGCATAGCATTTTCTGCATATATCCTGGGGTCCAGAATGTTTAACAGGAAGAATGAGGAACATTTTGTAATTGAAATAACAGTAGAATCTTCTCCATAAATATGCAAGGAAGGTTCTAACACAAGTTGGCAAGCATATATACTAAGTGCATTTGCTGGAAATCTTTTTTGGTGCTCCTCCCCTGCCCCCACTAAAATCTATAATGCCTTCATCAATGATCCAACTCAATCATCAACTGGAGATACTGTATAGTGAGTGAGTTGGTGGCTGGAATCACACTGTCAAGAAGTATGCAATATTTTCCTCTTTAAAATACCTCTGATGCTTTCAAAGTTTTTAACACCTGTTGCAATTCACACCATTTATTATTTAAAGGTATTTTTATGAACTCCAGAATATGTTATCTTTGGGAAGGGTAATTCAGAAGTCTTCATAAAAGAAATGGCTCAACTAGAACAGGGTTTTTTACATTATCTCCATGTTCTTTTCAAACTGTAATATGCAGTCATAGGCACACTTACCCGAGAGATGGCCCCATTGGACACTGATGGTCCTATTGAACACACACACAATTCCACATAAACATGCATAGGTTCATGCTGGGTAGGTTCATAGTGTAAACCTGCCCAATAAACCTGCCTTAAAAAGCCTGTATCCTAAAAGGTTTTCTAAGATATATTGTATCTTTTGCTTTCCAGTAATATGAGAATACTTGGGAGTAGTCCAGTAGTTAACACTCTTAACTCTGAAACTGTTCTATCTTAGCAAGTTTTGCTGCTAAAGTGTGAAGGAAAAACTACTGCCAAAGTCCATTCAATACACTTCCTATAAGGTTTAAGGAGTGATCCAGGTTAATTTTCTCCCACTTTATCTTAACCAGTAGTGCAATTGAATTGTACCTTCATCGCACACACGTACACACATGCACACACACACACTTTGCTTCCTTGATATACACTTCACCCTATTCTTTTTTATTGCATTTTTTCCTCTTGTATCCTGAACTGAATCATTAACCATTGTCCTCTGCATTTGGGAACATGCCCCAGCTGTCTCCCTTTGATTTTTTGTAATGCTTTTCAATACCGGCAGCTTTGTTTTCCAGGCACTACAATCATCTGTCTCCTCTTCTTGTCACTGGATGGAAGCTCTTGAGGATGGGGTAGTTTGAAAAGCATCAAAACTAGTTAGTGCTGATTTTCTCCACAACACTTATTTAAATCTGGAGAGACCGCACACAGCACAATGGTGTACTCCATGACCTCTCTTCCATCTCACCTGTGACTATGTCTCTATTGACCTACAAAGTACTAAATTAGATGGTAGAAGATAATCTTCCTCCAAACAGGGAAACAGCATGCCTTCCAGCCACCAGGTACTGCCACCCAATTTGACTTCTATTAGCTCTTTACCTAGTACATCATCTCAGATTAATCTCCAGTTTGGGAGAGGAAACTGAAGACTACCATGTTTCCTATGCTCTCTGCTTTAAAAGGATTCTGTTTGTTCAGATATTAGCTCTAGAAACATATCCAAATAAAATTGTGTACATTTTCAAAGGGAGAATGGCAATTGCTTCTTTGTAGCAGTATGTTTTAGTGGAACCTAAGATCTTTTGCGATGAACATAAACACAAATTAGCTTAATAAGCATGCAAAAACCTACTGGATCAGTCTTAAGACTACCATATAGCAGTCAGGGATTGCACATGCCCCTTTTCCATCAACATGTTTTTTCCCCTCTTCCTTCCCCTTTTTTGTTCAACATATAGCCTGAAGAAGAGCTCTGAGAAACTCAAAAGCTGGACACTATTTTGGTTTTGGGGTTTTTTTTCCCTTGTCCTAATGAAGGCATTTTGTTTGTTTGTTTGTTTGTTTGTTTGTTTGTTTGTTTGTTTGTTTGTTTGTTTGTTTGTTTGGATTTCTTTCTAATGGATCCACACAGCTGCCTGCAATCTACGTCTAAGGAAAATATTGGGAATGAAGAATTAAAAGGCAAAGAGGAAAGCAGAACAGGAAACAGAAAGAGCTATACTGTATAGCGTAGCTTTACAACAAAGCCTCAGCAAGCAGACTGGTAACCGTATAGAGAAGCAGTAGGGGGGAAACACAACATTTAGCTTTCAGAAAGTCTGGGGCATAAATGAATTACTGACTGTGAAGGTGTACTGCTGAAAGAAAAACCTAGCATGAGGAGGCATAAAGATATAAAAGGGACCCAACACAAAACTGTTGTGGCAACTTGGAGACCAACAAAAGCATCCAGCTACTTCACCAGATGCATGGAGTGGGCTGAAGGTGATAGGTATATGCACATATAGGTTGGAGTACACTGGATAATAAATTAAATGATTTGGGTGATAAATAGAGATGATGGGAATATGAAATACATCCTGAGTACCAAAGCACAAATACAGTGCAGAAGTCCAGCTATCTGATATACTGTATGTCTAATACATATCTTGCTGATGAAAGCCACCAGTCTCAGGGAGAGCAGCACTGCATTTTTCATGTTTCTAAGGATAACATGGTAAGATGGAGCTCTTGTTCTGAAATTTGTATCAGTAAATAAGAGAATTGTAGTGACCAAGTTATTTAAAACAAGTCTTAGTAAAATTTAAGTGGATGGAGGCTATGTCTGGATTTTAGTTCATGTTGATACAAGGCTAGTATTTCAAGTGATGGTCTGGACATTCTGTAGGTAGAGGGATCTCATGAATGATATGCAGTGAAAATGTAGAAGGGTATTCAGGTCTGGAATTATTTATTGAGTTTTAAAATGTTGGCTATTATACATCTCTAAAATATGTCCTCTTATAGCCCAGCTCAACTAGTTTATTGAGCCTGGATGGTTGCAAAAGGAACAGTGGTGGTTGGAGCAATGCCCACCCTATATCTTTTAGAAACCTGGGCTCTCAGCTAAATAGCTGCACATTCAGTTTCTCTATTATTAGTCTTCTAAGCAGTGCTCAGATGTGTAAGTGTTGATGGATTCTCAAGGTATGGCTAAAGCTTAGGTTTCCAGGGTGGAATGGAGATGGATAACCTGTGATTGAAGTAATTCCTGTACATTTCTGCCTCTCTCTCTCTCTCTCTCTCTCTCTCTCTCTCTCTGTTTGTCTGTCTACAGTAAATTTTATCCTACTTTCAAGTCCCCAATGAGACAAATCAAAAAGTTACAAATCATAACAAATCAAAAAGACCACAGAGCCATGTGGTGGGTTTTGGTAGAATACAGGAGAGGTTTGCTATTGCCATCTCCCACGCAGTATGAGATGATGCATTTCAGCATCTTCCTATATCACTGCTGCCTGATATAGGTGTTTCCCATGGTCTGGGAAACATACCAGCGGGGATTCGAACCGGCAACCTCTTGCTCCCTAGGCAAGTTACTTCCCCACTGTGCCATTAAGTAGCTTACAATCTTTATAAACTACCAAATAAGAATCAGTATCAAGCATGCAAGCACACACTCGGAAGCTACTAACTGTTGAGAGGGGAAAGCCATTTTTATATCCTTGTGCTTAAGCAACCAAATCTCAGTGAGGCTTAGGAAGAGGAGAATAACATAGCAAAAAGTATTGTGCTTACTGCTTTCCGAAGAGGTGACCCAAAGGGTCAACCTCTTTACAATCAACCACTGCTCACAGTGTGCCTAGCGAAAGAACACCCCTAGGAAAACAGTTGTTACTGTTCCCAAGGCAGCAGGGCCTCCTCTCACTCTGCTGCTGGTCTTTCACAATCCCAACTGCTGACAGCAGTTCACTCTGACAGCAGCAGTGACAGCAGAAGGAAAGGCCTGAGAGGGTGGAAAAGATGTCATACCAGTCCTGTCTTATTATCACATGATTACAGGCCCCCAATCCACCTTCATTCCTGAAGATGGGTAAACACAATGGGAAGCTCACAGGCTGAAAGATAAATAAATGGAAAAATCAGTCCAGGCAAAAGCTCTTGTTTCTTCACAACCAATGCTACAACTGAACAAAGAATTTGGATAGTGCTGTCAGTGTGAAGTTCCCCCCGCCCACACACACACACACACACACACACACACACACACACACGCATCTATAACAAAGGAAAACCAAACACTGTCACACAAATTCATTAAACTTTTAGACCCAAGATAATTACTATTTCTGTGACCATTTTTAGTGTAATGTGCTTTAAGTCCATTTCCCCCCACCACATTCTAGATAACCATGGATATCTTCAGTTTGGCAAAGAAGGAACGGAGGAGGCTGAGAAAAAGTACTTGTACAAGGTTGCCCAGTGAATTTATGGCCAAACAAGCCTCCCAGTCTGAGGATGAATCATGTTGGCTTTCTCTGTGAGGCAGTTATGAGCTTGAGCCTAATTTGAGGAGACTTGTTTAATTAATTAAACAATTAATTAACCCTGTACCTTCTCGTAGTCTCAGGGTGCTTATTTTTCTCCTGCTTCAGAATCAGATTTACCTGTAGCTGAATAAAGGCAACAAGGGAAAAGGAAGGCTCTCTGGATCAAGGCACCCTTAGGGCAATGCTGCCTCCATCTCCTCTAGGGGGCATACCACCTCTAGGACAACAGGCCAAAATAAATGTATTATGCATTATGAGGCTGTTCTCAGGAGCAACCAAACCTAGGCTTAGGCAATCAAGCCTGGGCTTGGCTGCCCATGAGAACTGCCAGGATCCACACCCGGTTCTTAGCCCAGGATAAGAGCACAAGTGCACCATTAACCCAGATGCCAGGATTGTGCTGACACAGAGACAGGGACCTAGAGCACCCACCCCCTGGGGGAATCCACCAGGGCAATGCTCGGCACGCAGTGCACTGTGGGATACCTGGAGGCTGGAACAACAAAATGTTTTAAAGAAAGGCTCCACCCTACCCCCTAATATGCATACACAAAGCAGATCATTCATAAAACCACCTCCAGACATGAAGGGCACTGAGAACACGGACCAAGCATCAGCCGGCTGGTCCTCTCATTCTCACACAACTTGTATACAGTATACTCGTATACCTCAGAGCAATCAACCCTGCTTTGCACTGCACAGAGCAGTGCTGGTCATTTGGGAGTGCACTCCACTCTCCCACCAAGCATGGCATGGTTGTCTGCGGGAGACGGCAAAGCTTGCAAAGCCTTTCCTCCACTCACCCGCCCGCCCCTAGGTTGTGTGCATGGCCCCTGTGATTATGCAGCCAAACTGTACAAGCTTCAAGGGCAGAACCAACACCTTGACTTTCTAGAGGCAGAGGATTAATACACAATTATTTACTGAGAAATATTTAATTCTTGGCAAGCATGCCTGAAAGAGTCCTGTGCTAGAGGGAATGCAAAATAAAGTGCAGGCAAACAGTTCTTAGTTGCACTGGAACTTATGAGCCCATTTGGGGAAGCTGACCCTTCGTCTCTCTCGTTCTGGTTTCAGAGAGATACATATCACCCATTCTGCAGTGAAGGTTTCCACAAAGCTGGGTCAAATATGGCCACTGGTGGGGAAAGCCAAAGAGGTATTTCTGGGTATTACTTTTCAGAGGAAAAGAAATATAGTGAGTCGGTTGGGCTATGCCCAAATGAGGGCCAAGTAATTCCTGACCAGTCCAGGCTAGCCCCTCTGCTTGCACAGTAAAATAAGCCCAGTTTAATAGGGAAACTTGCTTATCTGGTAGACAGTTTTATGAAGGAAAAGGGCAGAATACAAAGGTGTTCCTGAGATAATGGGTTGCTAGAGTTTAACACATGATTAGGGCAGTTAGCTTTAATTATCGCAGCACTTAGCCCACAAATCTGGAGCAGGAGATTTGATGGGTTTGAGGAAAGAGCAGGTCTATTAATTTTCAAGTCTATAGCCTTCAGGTCCAGGTGGAGTGGAAGTTTCCCATTCCCTCAAGGCAGGCTTTGGAAAGGATGGAACAGGAAAGCAGCAAACTCTCTGCTAGCTATGGGGAACCTCAGCCACAGGCAGAAAGAATTTATGCACAAACATAATTCTGAAAAGCACCATCACAACTTTCTACATCCCCTTATAGGATATAGCTATCTTATAGCTTTGGATGGCTTTAAAAGGGGCTTAGACAAATTCATGGAGGACAGGACTATCAATGGCTATTAGTCTGGTGGCTGTAGGCCACTTCCAGCCTCAGAGGAAAGATGCCTCTGAATACAAATTGCAGGAGAACAACAACAGGAGAGAAGGCATGCCCTCAGCTCCTGCCTGTGGGCTTCCCAGAGGCATCTGGTGGGTCTCTGTGTGAGACAGGATGCTGGACTAGATAGGCATTGGTCCTGATCCAGCAGGTTTGTTCTTATGTTCTCATGTTTTTATAAGATTATATAGTGGTAGGGATGTACCTGAATCATGGTTTGAAATGCAGTTCGAGCACGTTCTGTTTTTGTTTTTAAAGGGCCTGGGAACTTTAAGAAGAGCAGATCCTCACCTGCTCTCTGCCACCCTGTGCAGCTTCCTGCTGGGGTCAGCAACACCATGCTGACCAGGCAAATGGCACCCATGCATGCATGGACACCATGTGTGTGCTGGCACCAAGCGGGGGGTTACTGGGATGCATACCGCCCCAGCAGGAAGCTTCACGGGGTGGCAGAGAGCAGGAAGGACCTGCCCTCCTTTTCCTTAAAGTTCCCTGGCCCCTTGCCAAAAAAGTGCATGCTTGCATACAGAAGGTCCTAAGTTCACTTCCTTGCACCTCCAGGTAGGACTGGATGAGACAGAGAGAGACTCCTTCCAGAAACCTGAAACCAGTCAGTGTAGACAGTACTGAGCTAGATGGACCAATATTCTGACTCAATATAAGTCAGCTCCCTATTTTCCTATGTTCCTTTTTCATAACTGAGGTTACTACAGTTCCCACACAAGCATCTAAGTCTGCTTCTTCCCTGCTTCTGTATTACAGTGTTTGGAGGCAAGGCCCAGATTTCCCTCACTGCAACCAACTTTACTGGCCCTATCCTCCACCAACAAATATGTTTTGCTGTGAATTACTGGCACTGTCTCTGTTGATAGTCGGCATAATCAAACATTTGTAAGCAGGCTGTCTCTTCAATCTGTTCAGTTGATGCACTTTACCTGATCTTTCATTAAAGTAATCAAAACACTTGCTGTGCTGCATCTAATGAATGTTGCATGTATGATTAAGTACTTTCATTCATATTGCAAGTTTGATTTAATGTAAACTGCCTTTCAGACAGCCATTAGCTTAGCTCCTGCGTGAATTCGATTAATTGGCTGAATTCTTCCAGATGTCCATTAAGTATTACAGGAATTTCTATGTTGAAACAGCAGGCACTGTCTAGCACAGAACTAAACAATGATATGTTATATTACTGCCCATGACTTACAAAAAGCTGGATTCATTTTCATTAATAAAACATCTGTACTCCTGCACAGCTATGCATCACGATGCATTTATTTTATGTTTATGCCTCTTATGACTATAAATAGATAGTTAAACAGAAGCACAGTGTGTTCTACAACATGACAAACCAACCAAAATGCATTGGAAATGCAACCAGAAACAAAAAGGTAGCTGTGCTAATACTTAGAACAAGCATTTAAGTGCTATAGCGGGAAAGGCAGTTGCTTCCAACTTAACACAGTTTCACATAAGGCCTATTTTTAGGCAGTCATGTTGCTGCAAAACATTCACCTCTCGAATTTGTATCTGAAGGTGAGTTTATTTGGAATGCTTGAGCAACACACACCTCCCATCAGTTTTGCCACTTAAAAGGTGTTACAAAACTGGGCCATCAAGAACTATTCTTGTGTACTCATTTCCTAATAAAATGCCTGTTGATTGCTTTGGATTTCTTTGTAAATTGGTCATCTAGACTGGAAATAACTATCACCGAGGAACTGCAGATGGCTCTAGATCAGATCATTTTAGCTTTGATTGAGTTAGAAGTTTGAGTCTTGAGCATATGCGGTACATGTTTTGGTTTCATTTTATTTCAAAGTTCTTTTTTCCCATTTACTCTCCTCTTTCATCACTGTTGGGTCCAAGGATGCTGATGAATGAATGACACATAATTCTTGTTCCTACACCATGTGATTTTTCTCTGTCACTGCCCTTTCCTTCTGAAGTGAAAAGCATAAAATCCGTGCCTGTTTCTTCAGACGTCAGGCACACTGCAGTCAGTGAGATTTGCTCCCTAAAACGTGTATAGAGTTGTAACAGTTGCTGTCTGAATACTGCTGAGGAATGTGCTCAGCACTGCTTCTCACAGCCATCATACAGAGGTGGCCTGAAGTGCCTCCACATGGGTTCAGATCTGGGGTATCATTAAAGGAAGGCAGAGTGAGACCAGTAGGGTACAGTATACCCGGAAGTTCTCATGTGCAAGCCCTACTGAAATGCAAAGGAGCTGTACAAAAGCACAGTAATGGTGCAGTAGTTAGCCAATGAAAGCCAGTGTGTTGTAGTGTGTTGGACATATCTGTTGGATATGGAGTTCCAGTGACATCGAACTTTTGCACCAACAATCCCAATGACCACTAGGGGCACTGGGAGTAGAAGTAGTTAGTGAGGGTCTCCTTACTTGTCCCTGCTTGCCTCTACTCTATGACCCCCTGCTTTGACTCCTCAAGTACTTCCCGAGTTGAGTCAGTCCTCTTCCTTGCCCTCCTAGAGAGAAGATGGATACATCTTTCTCTTCCCCTACTTATTCATTATGTAGCTATTAGATAGGATGAGGTCTTTCCTATCCTAATGCATTTCACCAATAAACTAGTTAAGTAATCTAGATTCTGCAGTGATTTCCATGCATATTCCTTAAATAGCTGCAACAATTAGACTCCGCACTCTGTAACTGGAATGGAAGCTTTCCCCAGCACCCTGCTAGAATACTTTGCATTTTCCCCAAAGAGAAGGTTAAATAATCATAAAACCCCAACAATATCTGAATTCAGAACTCTACTCATGCATGATGCTGAGCCAGCCACCATTTCCCAGCCTAACCTATCTCACAAGTTGTTGTGATGATAACACATGAGTGATGGGATGTAATAAGTAATAAAAAAAATCTATAAAGCTTGCACATTTCTTCCTACTTGCATTACAGTCATCCCTTGCCAACCACAATGGTTACATTCCCGCAGAACCCCACAATTGGCAAATTTGCGGTTGGCGAGGCATTGAAACCAATGGAAAACAGGGGGTTAGGGGAACCGTGACCATGAAATCACCTAAAAATCAAGGGGAAAATGCTAAGAAAACCCCCCAAAATCATGAAAACTTGCTAAATATCAACAGAGTCAGCAAAAGTTACCAAGAGTCACTAAGAGGAATGAGCAGATTGAGCCCCTTAAAAATCCCTGAAACACCCCCCCAAACCACTTAAATGTACTTTTAAAATCACCAGAAAATAGCAGAACACAAGAAATCTTAATGAGAAGCTTTTCCTCCCTGACAGCCATGAAGATGGTCAGGATGCTGAGGAGGGGGAGGGGGGTAGGAGGGATGTGGTGGGTTGCAATAAGGGGGAAGGGAGCTTTGAGAGGGTTAGGGTGGTTCAGGGGGGATTTTTAAGTGGGGTACCAGCACCCTCCTCCAATGACAATGCACCTTCTGTTGAAGGCAGTTCACAGCTGCTTCCCAAAGTGCCAGGCTGCTCTGAAGTGCCAGACTTCACTCTCTTGTCAAAGCTCAGGGGGGCTGGCTGTGCCATCTCCTTCCTGAAGTCTTTTTGGACCTCTGTGTAGGGCCAAGTCGGTTCATTCAGTCCCTGCCTGAATGTCAGGCTGTGGTGCATAAAGGGGTCCATGTCCACTGCCTCATCTGCCAGCTCTGAGGCATGTTGGAGGAACCTGTTGATCTTTTCAAGGGTCAACTTTTCTGTGGTCCTGCAGTCTTCCTCTTCTTCACCAGTGTCTTCCTGATCACTGGAGGATTGGATCAGGGCCTCCAGGTCTTGCTCGGTGAGCTCCTCAAAGTGTGACTCCAGGATCTCAGCAACTTTATCAGGTTGGATGTCCTCAAAGCCCTCACCACCAAGTCACCTGGCAGAAGCCACTATCCTCCCAACCTCTTCCTCCGCAGCTGGCACAGAAGTGTTGTCTCTCACAGCCTCCTTCCACAGCTTCCTACAACAGGTATTCAGGGTGCTGCTCCTGAGCTCATCCATCTTTGATAATGGTCAGGGCATGGGTGATGTTGTAGCCCTTCCAGGCTTCCTTTAGGGTCATGTTGGGATTGCCATCCATCAGGTAAGCAATGTGTTCAAAATTCTGCCTGGTGTAGTAGCTCTTGAAAGCCTGGATGATGCCTTGGTCCATTGGCTGGATGAGCGATGTGGTGTTTGGAGTCATGAACACTACTTCCACAATGGGGTGGGCAAGCAGCAGTTCTGGAGGATGCCCTAGGGCATTGTCCAACAGCAGCAGCACCTTGGGGATATAGGGACATAGGAAGCTGATATATACCGAGTCAGACCATTGGTCCATCTAGCTCAGGATTGTCTACACAGACTGGCAGTGGATTCTCCAAGGTTGCAGGCAGGAATCTCTCTCAGCCCTATCTTGGAGAAGCCAGGGCGGGAACTTGGAACCTTCTGCTCTTCCCAGAGCGGCTCCATCCCTTGAGGGGAATATCTTACAGTGCTCACACATCCATTCATATGCAACCAGGATGGATCCTGGTTAGCTAAGGGGACAAGTCATGCTTGCTACCACAAGACCAGCTCTCCTCTCCCTTGAAAGCCAGTTTCTTCTCTCTTAGCTATGCTCCACCTCATGCACAAAGCACTCACTGAATCAGGACATGAAGATGGTGTGCGTTACCCAAGCCTTCATGCTTGCTCTCCAGAACACAGGGAGGTGGCTCATATTCTTCCCCTTCAGTGCCCATGGATTCAGCAGCTGGCAGACCAGAATGAACTTGACCATCAGGCCACCTGAGGCATTGGCTCAGAACAGAAGGGTCAGCCTATCCTTTGCAGCCTTGAATCCTGGAGCCCTTCTCTTCTCCTTGGCAACGAAGGTGTGGTTAGGCAACCTCTTCTAAAAGAGTCCAGTCTCATCCGCATTGAAGACCTGGTCAGGCACATAGCCCTTTCCCCTTGATCAGCCTCTTCAGCTCGGCAGGAAAAGCAGCTACAGCCTCCTGGTCTTCCGTGGCAATCTCCCCAACAAGCTACTACTACTAAGGATATTTATATACTGCTCTTCAACCGAAGTTATCAAAGTGGTTTACATAGAAAAATAAATAATACATAAATAAGATGGTCCCCTGTCACCAAAGGGCTCACAATCTAAAAAGAAACATAAGGCTGATGTCAGCAACAGCCACTGGAGGGATGCTGTGCTGGGGTTGGATAGGGCCAGTTGCTCTCCCCCTGCTAAATAAAGAGAATCACCACTTTAAAAAGATGCCTCTTTGCTCAGTTAGCAGGAGTTAACAAGCTTCACACTTGAAGCTTCACAGGTTCTCCCTCTCCAGAGCTCTCCTCCAGGTGCCTGTAGATCTTCCGCGCCTTGATGCAGATCATGCGGGTGTTGAGAGGGGCCTTTTTCTGTGCCTGGTCCTCAATCCAGATGTTCAGGGCCTTCTCCATCTTCTCAGTGTTGGGGTCTCGTGGCATGTATGGGACCTTGAGAGAGGATTGGGTCCCACTGGCAACACTGCCTCTGATGGCATCCTCATTCTTCTTGATGCTGCGGATGGTCAATTCATTACCCGAACAATCTGCTGTTGCTTTGGCCCTCCTTCAGGCAGCCCAAGACTCTGATTTTGTCCTCCAGGGACATGACATTCCTTGGCTGCTTGGCCGCGGCATCTTCATTTCCCTTGCCTGCACGCTTCCGACCCATTTTCTGAGCTCTCTCTCTCTCTCTCTCTCTCTCTCTCTCTCTCACACACACACACACACACACACACACCACTGGTCCTCTCACTCACACCTCTGCTTCTCTACCTCTCTCTAAAAAGCAGTGAAGACACAGCAGCCATTACAGCCCCACAACACATACAGGTTCCCCCCAGCAGCAAACAGTGCAAACACAGCCATAAAGACACTGCAGCCATTACAGTACAGCCCCCCAGCACATGCAGAGGGCTCCCCCCAAGAGCAAACAGTGAAATGCAGGCTCCCCCCAGCAGCAGGGAAAAAAGCACAGCAGCTGTTACTGTACAGCCTCCAACATCTACAGCCTCTAATATTGTACAGTTTCCCTGTGCACACATCTCACCTCTGCCTCTCCCAATCTCTCCTTCCTCTGTCCTTCTGCCTCCCTTTCTCCTCTCTCTCTCTAGTCCATCTCTCTGACACTCCAACGCCTCTCCAATACCTCTCCAACACTCCAATGCCTCTCCACAACGCTCCTCCACTCGTTCCCACCTCTCGCCCTCAGAAAACCATACCTCTCACCAACGAAATCCTGCGAGAATTGCATATACTCAAGTCATGGTTGACAAGACCGGTAGCATCTTCCCAGTTGTGGATACTTAAAACTATGATTGGGAAATCCACGGTTGGTGAAGGATGACTGTATTACCTCCCCTGTTAATTCATGGAAGTGGGTGCCATGTAGATTTTACACCTCATAGAGACATAGGAAGCTGACATATACTGAGTCAGACCACTGGTCTATCTAGCTCAGTATTGTCTTCACAGACTGGCAGCAGCTTCCTTGAGGCTGCAGGCAGGAATCTCTCTCAGCCTCTCTCGAAGCCAGGGAGGGAACTTGAAACCTTCTGTTCTTCCGAGTGCAGCTCCATCCCCTAAGGGGAATATCTTACAGTGTTTACGCTTCTAGTCTCCCTTTCATATGCAACCAGGGTGGACCCTGCTTAGCTAAGGGGACAAGTTGGGCTTGCTACCACAAGATCTGCTCTCCTCTCAGGAACCCAAATGTCTTGGTCTGGCCTTAACACAGCACATTTTGACTCAGTCTCTGAATCTGCTGCAAGCTCTGTTTTCCTCTGGCAACGAGGCTCCTGGGTATAATTTTTCCCCTCGTTCAATTTTTATCCCACCTTTTCTGTTTTCTTCCCTCTTCTTACTTTTGTCATCATAGTCTCTATTGCATCCCTGTTGTACCCATTGATGTACAAATATTGTGTCACCTGGGCAGTTGGGCAGAGTTCAATGCTATTTCCATTAAAAACAAAAATACAAAAATCCTACAACAAAATCCTCTCTAAAAAATATTAAAGAATAGTGCAGAATGCACCAAGTGTAATAATGTGACAAAGCACTATGAGCAATTATGATAAATGATCTTTTAATTTAGTAAAAGATGGAACCTATACAATGAATCAGTCCTCGCATAAGAAAAATCTTTGCAATCTTTCACCGAAATGAAAACCCTGTTGTCTTAAAGTATAGCCCCTGTTGAGGTTATGCATTTTGAATTGTTACACTCAGCTTTATGAGGAGTAGATGTTTTATTGTGTGTCAAAGCTTTGGTCTGAAAAGCACCTTGTGGAAATATGAATGTTTTTCTCTATGTGAAAAGGTGAGCATCTACTCTGAAAGATGTACAATATACTTCCCCTTCAAATCATTGCATCATGAACTGCTATATTCAGCAAGGCATAAGAATGAAAGGAAGTTCTTAGATTTCTTAGATTTTTGAACACTAAAATGTGTGTAATTGTTGGGCAATGGCTTGAAAAAATGAAATAGAACTAGGCAAGCCAAGCATCTGATAATTTGTAATTTATAACAGTTTTCATTTTCACCCAAAGCAAACACAGACAATTCGCAACTTCTTTTGAAGCCTGAGGTACTGAAAAATTAAATCAGCAGGCTTTGTTATTGATGTTTTTCCTAGCACAAATGTTTTGAAATCTCTGCCTTTCATGTGTGTCTTAGAAATAAACAGAATCATTGTGATGAATCATTTTAGCTGTTAATTCCCCAAAGAGATTCATCCAACACCCTGTTTCTTATATTGAAGTCACTATTGTTTGCCCAGACCATCTTTTCCAGGGGTTCATTTCAGGGTCAGCTCTAGGATTTGGGGGAATCATTGATGAGTCCTCTTCACGTTGGGAAGGGATGGAGGCAGGGAACATGAACAGACTGTGCTCCCCTCCAACCTCCTCCCTGCCTCACACAATTACGCTCATCTGGTTCTTCCCCCACATGGTCCTCTAGGGTAGCACAGTCCCCCATTTCATATAAAAACACTTAGGAAGGTCAGCAGCAGTTTGAGTGTGTCTCTCTTTCATGCTTGCCTCCAAATTCCCAGGAGCCCTATAACATGGGTGGCTGGAAGAGGGGAGCAAGGGGAGGCAGGTCCCCCCCACATTGAGCCAGTCCAGCTGAATTCAATGGGGCTTACTCCCAGGTAAGTGGGTATAGAATTGCAGTCTTCCCCGTCTTCAGAAAATGTCCTGCCAATGCCCATGAGTACTGAATGGAATGAGGAAACCACTACCACTGCCTCCTTCTCCTCTACATCTCCCAGAGGTCTGGCAGGAGAGGTGAGATCTCTCATGTTGTGATGGACAGCCAGAAATCTAAAAGACTTGTGGAGTCTGCTTTTCCCGAGTGCCCCATGCAATGTAAGAAGAATAACAGTGCGGTCAGTTAAATGGATCTTGGCATTTGTCCAACCCTGCTAGTCTTTGCCACAGGTCATGATTATGCAGTTCATTCCTGCAACTGAAGTTCTAAATAGACGTTTACTTAAAAGAAATCCTAATGCTTATAGTACTGGTGGTGGTGGTGGTGATGATGATGATTGTAACAATAACAACAGTAGCAGAAGTAGTCACAGAAAAGATGTTGTACATATACAAGGCCAGACTACACAAGGTATTGTACACAGGGGAAAAGTTACACCTCAATACATTTTAATATTAATAGCATTTGGCAGTCCTTTTAGTCTAATAGATGACTAGCCCGTCTTATCAAGGTAATTGATGTACTCCGTGTTTATTCTGTGGTCCTTGTTTTTGGTACTATTATAAATACTTCGCTGCAAGAAGGGAAATTCTCTGTTTGTTTAAAAGGAGCAGTTATCAAAACTCTGTTATCAAAAACCTGCCCTGCAAAATCCCCACCCTGCTAGAGTATGAGGATGTGGAGAATTTTTTGGCCATATATTACAGCTTGTAGATGCTTCATAATTCCAGACATTCTTGAATGCAGTTGATTAGCTGCAGCCATTCTAGCTGAGCTTCATATCTAGCTTTGGTGCTCCTCTCATGGGCAAGCAGCAGCCACAGAGGGCCTAATCTGGATCTGGACCATGAGAAGGACAAACCCCTCCTCCCACATCATAGTCCCAATGCAGATTAGGAGTCCCTGTGATTGCTATTTACATTTTTAAAACTGCAGGGCCAGACAACATGATTACTCTTTCATCTTAGTCCATAAGCCACGCCCACAAAGTTTGACCATCGATACCACCTCAGGGAACAAATGCTCATAGAGATTTTTGGCAGCAACTACCCCACGACAGCCTCCTAATGGCACAGTGGGGAAATGACTTGACTAGCAAGCCAGACGTTGCCAGCTTGAATCCCCACTGATATGTTTCCCAGACTATGGGAAACACCTCTATCAGGCGGCAGTGATATAGGAAGATGCTGAAAGGCATCATTCCATACTGTGTGGAAGGAGGCAATGGTAAACCCCTCCTGTATTCTACCAAAGACAACCACAGGGCTCTGTGGTCACCAGGAGTTGACACCAACTCGACAACACACTTTACCCCACTAGAGATGGAAAATAGGTGATCACATTTTTGCTTTTACAGCTTTCTCTGTGTTATCACCCCTTATATATCCCTACCCTCAAATGATTCGGGTAAAACTTGCAGTCATTTTTTCACAGAGGAAAGTGTTAGAGTCAATAGGGTTAACAATGAACAAACTGTTGTACCCTCTCCATGGAGGACATTCCTGCCAATTTTCATTTCCATTCCTCAGACATCAATACACATTTATAGCAGCTTTTGTGTTTTTAAAACTTTAAGTAAGTTTTAAAGCACCATTGTACATTTAACTGCTGAAGACCTGATGGTCAGGACCATAAAAGTGCAATAACACACTGAAAGCTGAAAGTATTGCAATGCTATCACCTCTTTTCTATCTCTAGGAGTGCAGACCCTGCCAGACATCACAATGAGCATTCACCTCCCACCCTGATGGTACTGACCACCCCAGATGGCTCATGAACTAGATGAGAAACAGGGGCTCGGGACTAAACATTATGAAAGTTGTGTGGTTGCTGCTGAAATCTTTAAATTCCCAATAATACAATTATACAATCAATCAAAAAATGATTAAAGATCTGTAGTCATAAGTATTCCACCTAAAAGCATGAGAACCGTCATTAAAAGATCTACTGGAAAGTAAGTTCTTTGCCTTCTTCTTGCCTGATCCTGGACTAGCTATGAGCAGAGGGTGCAGGGTTTATTAAGCATTCAGATCTCAAGTTCAACCTGCCCAAAAGCAAATGTACTTCTTTTTTTACATGTATATCCCACTCTTCCTCCAAGGAGCCCAGAGTGATATACATGGCTATGTTTCTCCTCACAACAACCCTGTGTGGTAGGTTAGGCTGAGAGAGACATGACTGGCCCAGAGTCACCTAGTGACAATGCAAGTAGCAGCAGGAGTGCGAGGACACTCTCTTCCATAGGCATGGAGCCTCCCCACCTTCTCAAGCCATGTCAGCAAGGTTTAAAGTAAACAGATGCTACAAGCACGCCTGTCACTTAAATAGAGGACTCATTGCGCGGTCTATGAGCCAATACCTACAACTTTTAAAAAATAGCACTAAAACCCTAGTCCCCTTCTGGTGCCTTAGGGCAGATTAAATAACATGGCCTTTTAGGGCTTTCAAAGATGCTTGGGAAAGATCTCAATACATCCTCATCAATCTTGGTCAGTGGTCAACAATGCCAAGGGAGACTACAAAGGTAACAGGGCTGTCCTTAGGGTGGGCCAACAGGGGCAATTGCCCCAAGCCCTGCACTGGCACAGGTTCCACTCTGGGCACACTGCAGCCTGCCCTGCTCCCTCTCCCAGTCCCAATGATTTATCCCCACCCCCACCCCTCACAGCCCAGTCAAGAGCTGGCCTTTTTGTGTGTGTGTGCCACAGCAGACTTGCCTGCTATCGAAACGCTCCCTGCACAGCACACACATGCTGCTGCAGCTCCTTCCCTCTCTCCACTGCCACCTCTCAGCTGTTCAGTGGGTGGGCAGAGCTTCCAGAGAGGCCTCTCATCACTGGGCCTCCCTGAAGCCTGAAGCTCTTCAGTGCCAGCTGGCAGGCTGCTTGCTGCAGGCAGCAAGGAAGGAATGAAGGAGGCAGAGCGGCCAGCACTGGCTGCCCATGCCCACCACAGTGCTGTCCACACCCTCTGCCCTGCCCTGCCCTGTCCAGCCCAGCCTGTGCCTGCCTACAGTGGGACTCCTCAGACCTAGTAATGGAGGTTTAATGAGATTTCCTTTTTGTGGTTATCCCCTCCCTTTGAATATTTATGGAATGGCTTGCCATAGGGCTTTGATATCAGGCACAGAAGTAGGGCAGACTGAGAAGGCTCTGGATATTTCATTTGAAATGGATTGGACAGTCTGTTGGTTTTTAATATTTTTTTTTTAAAAAAAATTAAAAATTAAAAGTCCTATAAGTGGCTTGTTCCATGGCAGAAAATTAAAAAAATGTTTGGAACTCAAGCCCCCTGCCAACCATCATTCCACCCCCATATGGAGGAATCTGCCCTTCATAAAAAAGGGTAAAGCACCCCCTTTCTGCCCCAGCCTTTAAATCACCTGGAATGATTTGGTATAAGGCTTCGGTATTGAGCACAGATGTAGGGCAGGGTGGGAGGGCTGTGTATATTTAATTTGAAGTGGATTGGACAAATTGTTGGTTTTTAATAATTTTTTTAATTTAAACAAAAAACACCAAAAAGGTCCTGTAAGTGACTTGTTTCATGGCAGAAAATTACAAAATTTTCTGAAATAAATGAACCATATATAATATATATATTTATAACTGCACTATGCTCAAGTTGGTTTGCAGTCCAGAAGGTCTGAGTGAGACCTGTGAAGCAAGGGGCATGTGTTGTGCTTTTATTTTTATTTTTTCCTTACAAATGCACTATATGCCCAAGCTGATTGGACATGTCCAAAAACTTCTCTCAGTTACTCACACTGTATGTCATCAATCAGTATGATTCTGTAATCATATGAAATGTTAAGGAGGCCCCACACATGCTGATTCACCCTCAGCACCTGCCACACACACACACACACACACACACACACACGGGACGGCCCTGGGTGAAGCAATCTGTTGCAAACATTTCATTATCTTAATCAAGCTGTCATATTAGAACGGGTAGAGGTACAAGTAACAAGTAGAAAAGGTACCTAAGGAGTCTCCTAAGGCCTATGGCTTTGAATTTTATCTTGGGTTTCTATGGGCAAAGGGCCAATGAGTGATGGAAGTTGGAGTCACTTAACATGTCATGAAACAGTGGTCTTAGTGGGACCATACTTACATACAAAGCACATGCTTTGCATGCCAAAGGTCCCAAGTTCAGTGCCCTGAATCTCCAGGAACCACTGGGAGACTCTGCCCCAAACCTTGGAAAGCTACTGCAGTCAATGGAGACCATAGGTAAAAGGTAAAGTGCGCCATCAAATGGATCCTGACTCCTGGTGCCCACAGAGCCCTGTGGTTTTTCTTTGGTAGAATACAGGAGGGGTTTACCATTGCCACCTCCCACGCAGTATGAGATGATGCCTTTCATCATCTTCCTATATCGCTGCTGCCCAATATAGGTGTTTCCCATAGTCTGGGAAACATACCAGTGGGGATTTGAACCAGCAACCTTCTGCTTGTTAGTCAAGCAACAATACTGAGCTATTATTAGTATAAAATAGCTTAGTACATTCCTATGGTTGCTCCTACATCAGTGATCCATTACAGTTCTCCACAGTAAACACATACATTTGGATCCAGAGGGGCCCTTTCAGTAGTCGCTGACACAAGGTGGTCCCACCTGATTTTTCCCCATCTGCTGCAGCTGCCATGCCCCATCTCATGCTATTTTGGTGGGACCACCTGACCTTCTCAAACAGCCTGGCGGGAGGCAGGGGCAAAGGGCTTCTTTGGGAAGGAAGGATCTCTGAATTGTCTCTAAATTCAGTCCATAAAGTGTGAAATCCAGGCACATGTTCCTAAATACTCAGGAACACCCACCACGGAGACCTGATTGGCTATAGCTCAACAATGCATTTCCCTGCATGTTTAGGAACACATATCTGCCCTTCACACACTATGGAACTACTGTGGGAAATGCTGCTATAGCTACAGCAAACGTGATTGCAATTTGCTATGCGACATGTAAAGCAGCCCATACGGTAGTCAGACCACTCTTCAACATTAACTGCTCCAAGCAAATAAGCCAAAAAACTACTATAGACATAATTTTGCTCCTAAAGGATTTGTTTAGCAGTGCTTAGGAAATCTGCATTAATGCCAAACCCCAAATCTCTTCTGGCCACCTCCAGTGCAAAGTGCCAAAAAAATGAAAAGTTGGCTCTTATCATTTGTTATTTTTATAAATGTAGGATGGTGATCATCCTGTGGGCTGTAGAATGTGTGCATTGTACCAAAAAGAATTAGAAAATTCTTTAAAAAAAAAAAAAAAGGTCACCAGATCTACAAATGAGAAAAGAACTAAAGTTTGGTGAATGACTGAAAAAATAACAAAGCAGTTCAGGGTGGGATTGCAACATGGAAAATTTTAAAATGAGTGTGATAGATTGAAGATGGAAACATGATGAGGTGGTTTATCAAAAGAAGAGGAAAAGAAAAGGTCAAAAAACAACTATAATTAGTGATCCAAAGATAGCAGAGCACTTAAAAGGAAGTCTCTAGGAGAAGGATTAATGCTTTTTGCTACAGTGGAATAAAAAAGTGTTCTTCAGTAGTAAATGGAAATGAATGATTTCAGCTGAACAACACAACACCAGGTGCTATAGTGTTCTAATTCAGCTGTAAACGTATAAATCCAGAAGATTAATGTCAAAATTCACCTGAAGCAGAAAGCTGTTGATCAGGTGCAATATTAACTGAACACACCCCATATTTCAGTCTGTAGTTTTCATTGGATATTGTTTCACATTCAGTTTATGTTCACAGAATATGAAGGAATATATAACACCGCAGGCATTAGAAATGAAATTAAAAGGGAACTTTTGAAAGTGTGGGCCATTGTGCTTTGCCATTAGCTGTTTTTAAAAGAACCAGGCAGGAGACAAGGATGCTAGACCATCCCAGGCCTTAAATGTTTTCTTATGTGGCAATTCCAGAGCAATTATGTCCATTTATGTTAGCTATAAAAATCAGTTGATTGCCATTTATTGGGATTCTATGCGAGCTTTCCTTTCCTTTTGAGCCCTAGTTTCAGTTGCATCTGCAAGGCAGGGGGAAATCCTGAATTGTACATATTTGCCTTGATACATGCTGCTTCTAGTTAGAATTGTGTATCTTCTCTTCTTCTTTTGCTTCTAGATAGAATTGTGGGCAAGCCACTAGAAATCAGATAAAATTGTTCCATGGTTTGGAGCCAACTAACTAGTTACAAACTAACAACCCCTCACTAAATCAACATCAATTTGTTTTGCTTTACAAGGAGTCTCTGTGCTCCTGTTACTGTTCAGGTAGAAACCAAGTAGCTCGTAGATTTGATTATTTTCTTTAAAAAGGAAACAGCCAGTACTTTTTCTTTGTCCCTGTAGTATTATGTTCAGCTTGAAATTCTAGCACCTACTGAGGCTTCTCATGCCATCATGCCCAGCTTAGAACATAAGAAGAGCCCTGCTGGATCAGGCCAAGGTCAGAGAGGAGAGCTGGTCTTGTGGTAGCAAGCATGCCTTGTCCCCTTAGCTAAGCAGGGTCTGTCCTAGTTGCATATGAAAGGGAGACTAGAAGTGTGAGCACTGCCAGATATTCCCCTTAGGGGATGGAGCCGCTCTAGGAAGAGCAGAAGGTTTCAAGTTCCCTCTCTGGCTTCTCCAAGAGAGATTGCTGCCTGCAACCTTGGAGAAGCCACTGACAGTCTGTGAAGACAATACTGAGCTAGATAGACTCCGGTCTGACTCTGTATATGGCAGCTTCCTATGTTCCTATCTAGTCCAGTATCCTTTTTCACACAGTGGCCCACCAGATGCCTCTGAGAGGCCCACAGGCAAGAGATGAAGGCATGCCCTCCCTCCTGCTGTTGCTCCCCTGCAACTGGCATTTAATGGCATTTTGCCTCTTAGGCTGGAGGTGGCCTAAGAGAGTAGCCATTGATAGACTTGTCCTCCATAAATTTGTCTGTTCCCTTCTTAAAGCCATCCAGGTTGGTGGCTGCCACCACAACTTGTGGCAGAGAATTCCATAGGTTAATTGTGCATTGTGTGACCTCTGATCTTGAAGGCACTCTATAGCCATCAAGACTGATAGACCTGTCCTCCATGAATTTGTATAACCCCCTTTTGAAATCCTCCAAGTTGATGGCAATCACCACATCCCATGGCAGAGAGTTCGTCAGTTTAATTCCACCATTTAATTAAGCACTGTGCAAAAAAACCAAAAAAAACCACCAACTTCCTTTTGTCAGTCCTAAATTTCCTGGCAATCAGTTTCATGGAATGACTCCTGGCTCTAGTGTTGTAAGAGAGGGAGAAATGTCTCTCTCTCTCCACTCTCTCCACACCATGCATAATTTTATAAACCAATATCATGTCTCCCCTTTAGCTCCCTTTTAAAAAACTAAACAGGTACAGGTGTTGTAGCCTTGCCTCATAAGGAAGGTGCTCTAGGCCCATGATCAGATGATCAGGGTTGCCCTCTTCTGCATCTTTTCCAGTTCTATAATGTCCATTTTGAGATAAGGTGACCAGAACTATACACAGTACTCCAAATGTGGCCACACAGATTTGTATAAGGGCATTCTGATATTAGCAGTTGTATTTTCAGTTCCCTTCCTAATAATCCCAAGCATGGAATTTGCCGTTTTTCACAGCTGCCACACACCACATCAATACTTTCAATGAGCTCCTTTCAATTAGCTTCTCCTCCTCCTGCTTGCTTTTTGCTTTACCATCCAGTCTGATGGAGAAATCAAAAGATTGTTTCTAACAACAACTTTGTCCTAATAAAGGTATTGGTTGTGGACCGAAATGATCCCCTCCTCTTCAGAGCAGAGAGCTGGTCTTCCAGTACTGAGCATGACTTGTCCCCTTTGCTAAGCAGGGTCTGCCTTGGTTTGCATTTGAATGGGATACTATGTGGGTGAGCACTGTAAGTTATTCCCCTTAGGAGATGGGGTCATAGTTCAGTGGTAGAGCATCTGCTTTGCATGGAGAAGGCCACAGGTTCATTCCCTGGCATCTCTGTGTAGGCTGGGAGAGACTGCTGCCTGTAATTCTGGATCGCTGCTGCTAGTGTAGACAGTACTGAGCTAGACACCACTGGTCTGACTCAGTATAAGGCAGTTTTCTATGTTCTTATGGCTACCTACAATATTAAAACCAACAACTTAATAAGATAGCATGCAACTCATTTCAAACTGGCTTTTGGGCGGGCTATAGGGTGGAGACTGCCTTGGTCGGCCTGATGGATGATCTCCAATTGGGAATTGACAGAGGGATTGTGACTCTGTTGGTCCTTTTGGATCTCTCGGCGGCTTTCGATACTATTGACCATAGTATCCTTCTGGAATGTCTGAGTGGATGGGGATGGGAGGCTCTGCTTTGCATTGGTTCTGCCCCTACCTCACGGGCAGATTCCAGATGGTGTCCCTAGGAGACTGTTGCTTTTCAAAATCTGAACTTATTGTCAGATTGGTTCCATATTGGCTCCGCTGGGAGATATCATGAGGAGTTTTGGTGCAGGGTGTTATCAATATGCTGATGACAGCCAAATCTATTTCTCCATGTCAACATCATCAGGAGAAGGCATAACCTCCTTAAATGTCTGCCTGGAGGCAGTAATGGGCTGGAGGAGGGATAACTGAGACTGAATCCAGATAAGATGGAAGTAGTTATTGTGCAGGGTCGGAACTCGGGAGACGATTTTGATCTTCCGGATCTGGATGGGGTCATGCTCCCCCAGAAGGAACGGGTATGCAGTCTTGGGGTACTTCTGGATCCGAACCTCTCCCTGGTGTCCCAGGTTGAGGCAGTGACCAGAGGTGTTTTTAATCAGCTTCGGTTGATACTCCAGCTGCGTCCATTTCTTGAGATGAATGACGTCAAAAAGGTGGTACATATGCTGGTAACCTCTAGGCTGCATTACTGCAATGTGCTCTATGTGGTGCTGCCTTTGTATGTAGTCCAGAAACTCGGCAGCCAGGTTGGTCTCTGGGTCATCTAGGAGAGACCATATTACTCTTGTTTTGAAAGAACTACACTGGCTGCCGATATGTTTCCGGGCAAAATACAAGGTGCTGGTTATTACCTATAAAGCTCTAAACAGCTTAGGCCCTGGGTATTTAAGAGAATGTCTTCTTCACTATGAGCTCCAGCGCCTGTTAAGATCATCTGGAGAGATTTGTCTGCAGTTGCCGGTGCCGCCAACCATTTGGTAGCAACTTGGTAATCGGCCTTCTCCATTGCTGCCCCTGGACTTTGGAATGCACTCCCTGTTGAAATAAGAGCTTCCCCATCTCTGGTAACTTTTTAAAAAGCGCTGAAGACACATTCATTCACCCAGGCTTTTAATTAGACTTATAGTTTTAATATTTTAATGTTGATTTTAAATGATTTTTATGTTAATGATTTTAATGTTTAAATGATTTTAATTGTTTAATTGATTTTAATTCTTTAGTTGATTTAGTTTTGATTCTAATTGTTAATTGATTTTAATTGTTTTTATTTTGATGTAAACTGCCCTGAGCCATTTTTGGAAGGGGGGCATATATAAATAAATAATTAATAAACACAAAATCAGGATCTACAGTAGACATTAGTAATTCTGCCTTATGGCATCACATACAAGTGTTACATAGCGCAATGGTGGATGAAGATTGGGACAAGATGTAGGCCACCTATCCCAGTGGGATTTTAACTGACACACAGCATAATAGGATCTCATAGCACCATTTGCGTCATATAGGATTCCATCATTGCTATCTCAGTACTTGATACCTGTTATAGCTCATCATAGCTCCACATTTATTTGACTTGCATGCAAAGCATATTACAACTCTTCTCTTGTTCATCTTCATAACAGACATGTGGGATAGATTATTATCCAAAAGTTATGAATGAGGAACAACAATAAAAATTTATATACTGCTTTTCAACAAAAGCTTCCAAAGCAGTTTACATAGAGAAATAATAAATAAATAAGATGGATCCCTGTCCCCAAAGAGCTCAACCTAAAACTGAACCAGAGGTGGTGACTTGGTCAAAGTCACTCTGTGTGTGGACAAGAATTGAACCTAGATCTCTACAGTTTCAAACCAATGCTGAGACTATTTGTGTCCTTGCCTAATCTACTAGCTTTAGCTGTTCTTTTCTTAAATATGGCATCATTGCAGGTACCTCACCTCCAGAATAGAACTAAAGGGGGGGGGAGCGGAATCACCTTTTTCTACCTCTCAAGAGTTAATAAAGCCTTAGAGAGTTCAAGAGTACATTATCTATGATCGTTCAAGTCAATGTAAGGGAAATCTTACTAGCACTAAGTGCTGTGTGAATAGTACTATTATCTGGCACAAAGACCTTAAACACCATAAATCACACCAGGGTGCATCCCCTTCTGGCTGCTGATCCATAATCTCCCAATGCCCTCAGCTTTCCGAAGGTAATCTTTCAACAATGGGATGAGCTGAGAATTGTGTCCTCTTAGGATTTGTGGTGCAATTTAATGTATATGGCTTTGGGGAGGACAAGACCCACTTGTATCCATAACTGGCAAGAATTTTTAAATGCATTTTTTGCAATAAAATCATCTATTGAAATTCCTTTCCACTCCTCCAAATAAATAAAACAGGTTACCTTCTAGAAAAAAAGAGGTTCCAGATTCTTGAATGCATTGATTTGAAATATTCTGTGCAATGGTGGAATTAGCTGAATTTGGTCTATGTTCCATTTCACTATGTCCCAGCATGGAACAAGGATCAAAATTGCTAGAAAATTGTTTCAGCAGGTATTCTGTAAGGCCTCAGAGCATCAAACCACTTTTTGTTCAAGTCACCAGCCCAATAATCAAATAGAGCTTTCCAACTAGAGAATAGCAAAGCAGGAACTGGTAGGATCTCAAATAAATAAATTAAATAAATAAATAAATAAATAAACCCTTGAGAACCCACAGCTAAATAGCATAGTCAGTACTGATCTATATGGTTTTGGACTACAACTCCCATCATCCCCAGCCACAATGGCCAATAGTCAGGAATGATGAGTTGTAGGCCAGCATTTGCAGAAGGGTCAAAATTGTGCAATCCTGGCCTACATATAGGCCTATTCATGTAGGTACCTCTTTCCAAATCTTTGACTAATTTCTCAAGGATCATGGATAGAGCTAGCAGACATGGTGATGTGGTGGGCAGGAGCAGCTGGGACTCTCCCCCTCCACGTTTTTTCTATGCATGGAGGGAATGCTTGGAAAGAATTTCTGTGGCATTCTTACACTACAGGTTTCACACTTAGTATTTGCTGTAGGTTAACAATCTTCCAAATCTTTGCAGGTTAAGTTTCTAGTACAGCAGGCAAGTATCAGTGTCAACAAGGCATCAAGGGTCAGATCCATAAAGTGCAGGCAAAGCCACACCAACACACCAAGAATGCTAGACATAACTGTAGTGCAACAGCAAAGCGGGACCAATTCCAAGAGGCCAATAGAATTAGGCAGGGCAGGACAAACACAGAAACAGAAAGTAGAGAAGATTAGAAGGATGGATGTTTGGACAGAAGGTCTGAAGGAAACAAACATAGATAGGCTGACACCAGGTGGAGCAAGATCTGGACCACATGGGTTCTTTTTTGAGACTCCAGAAGCCTGAAACAATGAAACTGCATCTTTACATGTTCTGAACCATGATCTCTAGCATGAGCAAGAAGTGGAGGGTTGGAGGGTTTCCTGATTACCTCTTAGGAGTTCCCAGTTCACTTCAGAATTAATGTTGGAGACAAGGATGACCCTCAGAGGCGGATTAACGTAGTAGCAAATGTAGCATTTGCTATGGGCCCCGTGTTTTTGAGGGCCCCACATGCCCGGCTTCCAACTGGGAATTAAAGTTAAAACTTTACCTGTTTTATTTGGTCCATATTAGATCAAATATCCCTTTTCTGCTAAATGTGCCTTTTAAGAGAAGGCCCAGCACAGCATCTGTCCAGTGGCTGTTGCTGGTGCCTACCACATTTTTCTTTTTAGAGTGTGAGCCCTTCGGAGACAGAGAAGCATCTATCCACTCTTTATTTTTCACTTAGAGAATTTTGATTGAAAATCACTTTGAGAATTTTGATTGAAAAACGGTATATAAATGTTCACTGTTGTTGTAGTAAGTGTGAGTTTGTGGCTTGGTCTCCCATACTCCAAAATATAGCAAATGAAAAAAATTGAATTACTTTACTATGCAAGTAAATAATTTACGTTTTAATATTTATGTGCATTTTTAAAAAAAATTAGGGCCCCTTTATAACATATGCTACAGGGCCCGCACTTGCTTAATCCGGCCCTGATGACCCTTCTTTGAGGCAGGGTGTGGGAAGGGATGTAGGATGCAAGAAGAACCCGGGCCCCGACCACCATGGGCACCACCACCCAATCATTGACTACTGCTGCCCCTTTCTGCTGTTTCCCACCCCTCTTGGGCATGCTCTTCGTTTTCCCCTCCTCGTGCACCTCTTCGACTAGGATTGCCCCACCACCACCATTGCCTCTCATGGTAGCATAGTCTGAGAGTACTTATGTGTTGCTGCCACTGCCTCATAGCTTAGCCTCAGAATGCTCAGCATCAACCCACAAACAGGAAGGACATTATATTTTATTTTGCTTCAGGCAGAAAAATGTCTTGGACCACCTCTGATCACAGAACATATGACCACTGATATTGCTGCACTGGCAATATCAAAGGAAAAATTATGCAAGAGAAAACTATTGATTAGAGTTCATTCTGCTCTGAGCCCAAAAGAAATGAGGAAACATGAAATGTGAAAATGGCAGAAGAGTCAACAACATTAAGGGATTCAAAATCATTATGTAAAATAAAATGTGTACAACAATAACAACAACTAGTACAACAAATATCTTTATCCTGGTTTTCAACAAAAATTCTCAAAGCAGCTTACACAGAAGAATAATAAATGCAGTCAACCCCCGCCAACTGCGGTTTTAAGTATATGCAACTGAAATGTTGTGACTGGTCAACCATGATCCGACTATCCATGGTTAGTGAGGTATCTTAGTGTTTGTTGTGGGGTTAGTGATTTTGGAGGTTTGATCTGCTCATTCCTCTTGGTGACCCTTGCCAATTTAAAGTGCATTTGAGTGGGGATGGTGGTGGTTGGTTTTGTTGTTGTTGTTGTTGTTTGGGGGGGGGGTTTCAAAAAATTTCAAGAGGTCAATCTGCTCATTCCTCTTGGTGACTCTTGGCTATATTAAGGGGGTTTTGGTGATTTTCCCTGATTTTTTAAAAACATTTTTCCTTTATTTTTCAGTGCGTTTGCAGTCACACGGTTCCCCTAACCCCCTGTTTCCCATAGACTTTAATGCCTCGCCAACTGTGAATTTGCCAACCATGGAGTTTTGCCGGAACAAAACCCTCACAGTTGGCGAGAGATGACTGTAAATAAATATGACTCCCTGTCTCAAAAAGGCTCACAATCTAAAAAGGAATATAAAGCAGACACCAGCAACAACCACTGGAGAGATAACAAATATAAATTGTGTTGTTGTTATTGCCGTTGTGCTTAGGTTACATAGGGCCAGTTACTCTCTCCCTGCTAAATATTAGGGATGTGCATGAAACCAGGCAGGGGTGGCTCGAGGGGGTGGGGGGTCTCACTTTAAGGGTGGGGGAGGGTACACTTACCCCCCCCCCCGTTTCCCCCCTGCTGGCGCTCGGTGTTGGTAAAAGCCTTTGGGGCAGCAGTGTACCTCCCTGCCACCCCATCCCTCTCTTCGGCCAGAAGTGGCTGGAAGTCCCGGGCACACATGCACAAGTCGTGCACACGCTTGTGCACATCAGACGGACACACGCACAATTGCAACATTCACATGTGCGCCTGGTACTTCCGGCCACTTCTGGCTGAAGAGGAGGAAGGTGCAGTAGGGAGGTACACTGCCAACCCGAAGGCTTTTATTGACACCAAGCTCCGGAGGAGGGAAAGCAGGGGGAGGGGTAAGTGTACCCTCCCCCACCCTTAAAGTGAGACCCCCCCCCACTTTCGAACACCTGCAGTATTCTAACCAAAGGCATCCTCTTTCCATTTTTTCTCTTCTGAATTTTAACAATTAATGGTATACATTAATGCATGATACCCCTACTAACTGAGCAAAGAGGCACCTTTTAAAATGGTGGTTCTCTTCTATTTAGTAGGGATGTGCACAAACCTGTTCAGAGGCCTGGAAAAAGGCCTCCAAACAGGTTCGTGCACATCTCTACTAAATAGAAGAGAACCACCATTTTAAAAGGTACCTCTTTGCTCAGTTAGTAGGGGCAAATAATGCATTAATGCAGGGGAGTAGCCAGCTCGCCGGCGGCCCGTGTGCAACCGCGGCAGGTGCCCCCACTAGCCCCGCCCCCTGTGTCAGACATCAGACGCAGGGGCTAGCCATGCCCCTGCATCTGATGTCAGACACGGGGGGGGCGTGGTCTGGCTCCCGAACAGAGCCTTGAGCTCCATTCGGGAAGAGCTGCTCCTGGGCTGTGTTGCGAAGGCAGCGCCAGTCTTTTAGCTCCTGAAGGGGCCGCATGGCCCCTTCAGGAGCTAGTTAGGCTGGTGCTGCATTCGCAGCGTGCAGCCCAGAGCGACTCTTCCCTGCCTTTGCAGGGAAGAGCCACTCCTGGTTGGCTTAATTTAGCTCCTGAAGGGGCCGCGCGGCCCCCGCTCGGGAGCTAAACTACCACCCCCGCGTCTGACATCAGATGTGGGGGGCGTGTCGGGGCCGCTCTTGCAGCCCCTAATTGATCAGCGGCCCGGATTCTTTGAACCCATTGGCCCAATGGTGGCTCCACCCCTGCATGAATGTATAACATTAATTGTTAAAATTCAAAAGAGAAATGGAAACAGGATGCATTTGGTTTGGATGATTCATCATTCTTCTTCCTCTCAAACATGTTCGACCTCTGTTTCAGGGCTGTAAAGATCTAGGCCAAACATGTTAGCACAGGTGTCCAGAGACTGGGTTTTTTAAAAGTGTAGACAAGTTTCTGAAGGCTAAGTCATCATAGATCATCAGCTAGGGAACTCGCAGAATGTTACCTTGTGCTCCTAAATCTCTGCGCATTTCCTCTGAAACTTTTTATAAGAGCTTGAGAGATGATGCCATGCTACACCAATCACTAACTACCATTCATATGATTTCAACTGTTTCAAACAATTTTGCTTTCATTTCAGCTTTTGCATTGTTTAACATTAAGAGCTCAGTCCTATGCAAAGTTAGACATGCCTCAGCTCATTGAAAGCAGTGGGCTTAGGCAGGGCTAGTTCTAGAAGCAGGCTGCAATCCTCCGCACACTTCCTTGAAAGTTAGTCCCATTGAACTCAATGGGACTTATTTCTAAACATATTGAGGCTCTCACTGCACAAAGGATCTCATACAAGGTGGTTGGGATATGATCAGTGGCTGACCTGATGTGCACTGCGACATTAGCAATGCCCATCACACTTCATTGCTGGACACACGCAGACAGCTGCAATGGTGTTGCGCAAGTGGTCAGTTGCGCAACTAATTAAAACTGTGTTTCCACATTTGCGCAGTGCTACTTCCAGTGTTTCCAACGGCAGGCACGCAGGTTCAAGTGTTGCACAACTTCCCACGTGCAACACCGTTAGATCTGCCGGGAACGTGGACAGCAGCATCTGCTGATGGGCAATGCCAGGGCTGCGTTGCCCATCTTGTCAGCCACTATATAGTCAACTATAGCCAAATCCTAAATTTTGTACAAGACTGTCACTGAGTAAACAACAAAGACAATGAAGGCTTAGGGCATCTTTAAAATAAAGTGAGTCACCCGCTTCTCGTTAATGATGGCTTTTATACAAGCTTCTGACAGTAGGGGGTAAAAAGCACCAGCCATCAGAAATGTGGGCCTTTAATCCATAACGTGGGAATGTATTTCAGCTTCTTTCTTCCTCTTCTCCTCCACTGCCCCACCCACCCCGATTCATTTTATCTTCCCAATCCCATCAGAAGGTTAATTGTGTTAACAGGAGTTACTGCCACAGGGGAAAGATGTGATTGAATGCTGAGTGCAGTTTTAGTTGATAACCTCCAAGTGACTGAAAGGGCACCAAAAGGGGCTGCTCTGCTCTGAAGAGGCTGTCAGTCACGCAGGAAAAATGCAGCTGTGGGAGAAACAGCCTTATCTCCCAGGACACAAGGAAGAAAAGCTATCAAAATAATCTCAAGGCTGCACTCCTTCCCGCTTGTATGTCTGCGTCTGCAGGCCTGACAGCTGAGCTATAGATAGGAGGTACTGGGTCCTTCATTGTGCATGAAGACAAACAATCATGACACTCCATCAGTATACAGCACTGCTAAAATTGGCATGAAAATGCATAATTCATAAGAAGCCAGTTATGTGATGCACAAGGGGAAATCGCAGGATTTTATTATACTAGGAAACTGATTGTTGTTGTTATTATTTTAAAGCAGCAACAATCTGACACCCCAATCGAATGAAGGCAATCTGCACACAAAGGTCTCCTTCCGTGTTTGGACCATCCTGTCTTGAGTTCTTCCATGTGCAAAAAGGTAAAAGCAGTCATCCATTCTGGAGTGAGCCTGCTGAACCTCAGTCTGCTGAATCAGCTGATCCTCAGCCTCCCTTCTTTCTCCCACAGGTGGTCAGTTCTCTGTGTAAGAATCTGAGGACTGGGGACCAGAAGCAGTCCCTTTTATAGGGGGCCATTGCCCTGGGCCTCACACATGGCCAGGGGCCACCATGGCATTGCCACATACTGCAGAAAGAAGGAAGGGGGCCCCTCAAAGAACATTCAGCCCCCAGGGCCTTTTAGAGTCTTTAAAAAAGGACCTGGCCAGAAGAAATAATGAGCAACTGCTTGTGCCTCAGTAGTTCCACTGAAGCCAAGCAGTCTGCTCTAGGCTTGAGGCCTCAGAACGTCTGGTGGACCCCTTCCTTAACCATGGATGCCAGTTTCTCAGTAGGCCAACAGCAGCAACAGCATTCTAGCCAGCTGCTGCTGCCTTCCATAATTTTCGCACTGTGCTGCTACATTGGACACTGGGGGTGGGGGTGGGAGCAGACAGCAGCAGCCACCAGCAAGAGTGCTATTGTTGTTGCTGCTATTAACCCATCAAGAATAAAAGAAGCCTCTGTCCACTGTTGTGGTGAAGGGAAGCTGTGGTGAGGGGAAGCTGGTGGTCACTAGCTGTGGTGGTCAGCTAGAGGCCACCAGTTGCTGGGTGGGCCCTCTCCTTCCCAGGAGGCCAGGACTGTGTCTGGGCCTTCACTTTAGCAACCTTGATGCCTTGTGCTAATGCCAATTCTGCAGTTTACAAAGTTATTTGCCCTGCCTGTATGTTGCTGGTTCAATATCAATGACCCAAAATTGTGTCCTATGCATATTTACACAGAAGAGAGTCCCAGTATCTTCAACAGGACATAATCTCTGGTAAGAGTGCATAGAATTGCACTCTTCATTATGCATATTAGTCTTTAGTATTCCACTTCATGTTCAATACCGCATTTAAAAAAAACACCACCACCAAAATGTTTATCATATGTCCAAATAAGGGTCCAGGTGTTTTTTCCCCCCTCCCAACTGAAAGTGGAAAAGGTTCTGCAGTGATGATACTGACAATACAGCTTGAACAAAACAACCCAAAATGCTTATTGACTTGATAGCAGAGAAAGCCAGTTTGAAGTATTTGATTCCTAACACCAGTTAAGCAAGTATGTGTAAAGTCTGTGCTTGTTGATTTCTGACATAAAAATCAATGAAACTGTCCATAACCTCCATCTCTTTGGTTTAACTCTCCATAGTAGATCAGAAGAGAGTAATTAGATTTCTGCCTGACTAGCGGGGGTAGAGAGCTGTTTCATTTTGGATCAAAAACCTTCCCAGTAGATTACACCTCCTAACTGCTGCTTATCAACACTTAACAATTGCTTTTGTGTTTGACTTTGACAGAACTACCAGAATGTTAGTCTCTAATTTCCAGGGGGAGAAGATGAAAGCTTTCAAAATTTTGTTTTGTTCCAGATTTCAATATGTATTCTTCCTTGTATTCCAGATTTTCTACTGGAAGAGATGCATAATCAGAGTTTTGTAATATCCAGTCTTGCTAATAACATCAATAATTAATATAAAGCAAGATAATAAATCTCAATTTTTTGGCAAGTCAGGCACTCAATTAGATTTAAAGTCTCCTCCTGACCCTACATTGTCACAGTTTCATTTTCCAAACGAGGCTAACATAGTTGCATATATTTGCATCTGATGACTTTTTAAATATCTCCAGAATGCCTGCTACAGGAGGTAACTATTTTAGATGCAGCCTGTTTGGGCTACTAAAAATAAATAATGTTTAGGGAGAAGGACAAGTTAAACATTGGTTTTGAATCGCCCTTATAAGTAATGTCCAGTTTAGCATTACAATTGCCAACAGATCAGCAATAATGTCTCCTCCTGTAAGGCAAAATAATCCAGGTACAAAGATGAGAGCATGACATAGCAGATAGCACCAGCAATGTACTAGATGGGAAGTAATCAGCTGGAAAATATGTGGCAACTTAACATCAATGATGGACAGATGCCGTGTATTCATGTGTGGAGGCCAAGGGAAGCTGCTCAGTGAATTCCAGACCACAAAAGCAAGCTTTGGAGGCAGATTCCCATCATGTACACCATCTGGCAGCTCTCATTATAACCTGTGGGAATGCCATGAATTATTCCTTTGGTGAATTTTGCTCTAATTCACTTATAATAATGCAGTTTATATTTAATTTAAATGTACAATAAAAACATGCAGATAAATAACTGGATATTAAAAATATATGATATTAAAAAGAAACTATCTTTAATAGTTGCACCTTTATAACAGTAATTTAAAAAACCAGTCTTCCAAGGTCCTTCAGCAACTACAACCGGACAAGACGGAGGTAATGTTGGTCAGTAGGAGAGCCAGTTGGGATTTGAAGATTCTACCGGTTCTAGATGAGGTTGCACTCCCCTTGAAGGAGCAAGTACACAGCTTGGGGGTATTGCTAGACCCAGCTCTGCTTTTGGAAGATCAGGTGGAGGCGGTGGCCAGGGGTGCCTTTGCACGGCTTCAGCTAGTGCGCCAGCTGCGTCCCTTTCTCAAGAAGGCAGAGCTGGGCACAGTTACCCACGCCTTAGTCACGTCATGGCTGGATTACTGTAATGCGCTCTTTGTGGGGCTGCCCTTGAAGAATATTCAGAAATTGCAGCTAGTGCAAAATGTGGCATTTTGCACTAATTTATTATTTTAAATCCAGGATTTTATCTGGAGCTGCCCGCTGGGATCACATCACACCCATCTTGAAAGAGCAGCACTGGCTGCCTGTTTGTTTCCAGGTCCAATTCAAGGGGCTGGTTTTGACTTTTAAAGCCCTTAACGGTCTGGGACCTGGATACCTGAGAGATTGCCTGCTCCCAAGGGTTGCTGCCCACTTGACAAGGTCATCTGAAGGGGCTCTACTCTGGGTGTCGACAATGAAGGAGGCTCGGTTGTCATGCACGCGGGACAGGGCCTTTTCTGTTGCTGCCCCCAGACTCTGGAATGCTCTCCCAGTGGCTATTCGCTCCTCGGTCTCCATCATGGATTTTAGAAAGCATGTGAAAACTTGGCTTTTTACCCAGGCTTTTATGTCTCCACTGCTGCTTCTTTGTATTTTGTATGGTTATTTTATACATATATTTTTAAATCTTTTTAGTTAGATCTCTGTTTTTATATTTTAGCTTAATATTTAAATTGTGTGATTTTTATAGTCTTTTAAAAGTTTTTTTTAAGTGAACTGCCTTGGGATTGTTTTTAATGAAAGGCGGTATATAAATTTAACAATAAACAAACAAACAAACAAACCACAGCAAGTGGCACAAGTAATATAATGTTTCCAGTGCCCCACCAATCCAATTATATTGGCATTGTGGCACCAGTTCAGGGCACAAACAAGCACTTCTTGAAGACCCTTTGGAAGGGATTGCAGCATACAGCTAACACTCCCATGGAAATCAATAGGACTTACAACATGTATAACTGACAGAATTATGTCCTAATTCTTCAGAATATGGTTCTAGCAGAGCTCAAATGATGAACATCAGTAGTTTCAGTACACAGAGGCACAGACACAGACCTATATTCATAAATATGGTTTCAGCCACTTCTACTTCATAAAATACCACAAATACAATTTGAGAGTGCTTCCCAGAAATAACAGTATCTCTCAGAAGATGATTGTTGTTGTTGTTGTTGACCAACATGATTGGCAGCCCTCCAATGCTGAAAGAATTCCTGCGGCTGCATGAGAAGACTTCAGCATCCCTGCGCTGAAGGCTTTTTTCCACATAGGGCCAGGTGCAGAGGGGAAGTGATTTTTGTGTCGCTGTCATGGGCATGCTGTCAGACTCCGAGGAGGAGGAGGAGGCAGGCAGTATGACAGTGGAGGAAAAATGCAGCTACCTCAAAGGCAAGAAGTTGCAGAGACAAGTGGGACGGACTCACGGGATGTTGAAAAAGAAACAGAGCTTAGTACGACAGCTCCTGTGGAGGAGGCGCAGCCAATCTCAGCTGTGGAGAGGTGTCAGTCGAAGAGACAGGAGGAGATAAGGAGACGCATGCACAGAACGGCTCAACTAACAAGAAGAGCTGCTGAGTCAGGGACCCATGATTGAAAGCACATGGCTTTAGCCTATTTAAGATGGCTTCGCCTCAGCCGCATTGCTGGTAGCAACGTTGTGCTTTGGTGAGCTACTCAGCTGTGTTCCTGTTTGCTTGACTGTGCATTGACTCCAGACCGTTTGGACTCTGTTTGTGGAATTCAACTTGGACTTGGTTTGACTGACTGGATATTGTAATGACTCAGACTGGCTGTGGTTTGGATATTGCTTCCTGTTTGGCTCTGACATTCCCCTTTTGATCCTTTGCCAGCTGCACACTCTGTCTGCTGATATATAGCTCTTGATTCACCTGACAGGTTTATGACAGTCACTCCTCTTTCCCCAAAAGCCCTTTTCACTTGTATATGTTCCTGAGGGTCACTCAGCCCTCAGGAACATATTAATGCTAGTTTAGAGGACTTTTGGAGGAAGGGGAGAAACATGAAATTTGCTTCCCCCTCCCCACCCACTCTGCTGCACAAAGAAGCCTTCAGTACAGGGATGCTGAAGGCTTCTTGCATGCCCATAACCCTTCACTGCCTTATTTCTGGTGACCAAGGGCTGCACATCATGTTAGCCATTATAATTATTATTATGCTTTTCAACAGAAAAGTTCTCAAAGCAGCTTGCATTAAAAAAAAGAATAAGAGCCCTAAAGGGCTCATAAACTTAACCCCTGCTAACTGAGCAAAGAGACACCTTTTAAAGTGGTGAATCTCTTGTTTTTATCAGGGGGAGATCAACTGGCCCTATCCAATCCCAGCACAGCATCCCTCCAGTGGCTGTTGCTGGTGTCTACCTTATGTTTTTTTAAAAATATTGTGAGCCCTTTGGGGACAGGGGACCATCTTATTTATGTATTATTTATTTTTCTATGTAAAGCACTTTTGAGAATTTTGTTGAAGAGCGGTATATAAATATTCTTTATAGTAGTAGTAGTAGTAAAAAGAGGGTAGACACCAACAACAGCCACTGGAAGGATGTTGTGCTGGGGTTGAATGAGGCTAGTTGCTCTCCCTCTGCTAAATATAAAGAGAATCACCACTTTAAAAGATGCCCCTTTGCCCAGTTAGCAGGGGAACATATAACATTCTCTTATGTACTATTTATATATACATTTGTGTTCCATCTGGTATCCAGAGGTGCACCTAGGTAATTTTGGATCCTGGACCTAAAGGCCTTTGGAGGCCCCCCTGACTGCTGGAGACCCCCCCTCCACCACTGCAAGTTAAGCATCATCCCCACACACACACACATACACCGTGACACACGTGTGTGTCCCCACTCCCCGCTCTGTCTCTAAAGCATCCGGCACAAGTCATAATCACACTCGGTCGCCCAGTGCAGTGCAGGCTAGGTGCAAGCACACCACCCAGAACAGACTAAAGAGGATTTGGGAGGCCCCAGGGGGTGTGGAGGCCCTGGACCTTGGCCCCAAATTCCAGAGGTAAGAGCACCACTGCTGGTATCCATTGCAACTCCCAACCTAAAGCAAATACTAATATGAAAAATATAACATGATACAATATTTTTAAAACCCAGCGGACAGGCAGATGGTACAGCTCAAAATGTCATCCTACACTGCAAGCAGTATTGGAGAAGGCCTATCACTGACTACAGCTTGAAACATCAGATTCTTAAAGCTCTGCAGGTGGGTTCATGTATCTGTGATGGGTACTCACAGATGTTTATGTTTTAGGCTGCTCCTACATCAATGCTTGTTAAAACACAGGAGGGCTGTTTTATGACCATTTTATGACTGTTAACAGATTCAGGGGCTGTGTATTCTCCCAATTTTCAGTCATGTGTGAGTTAAAACCTAGGTTGCCAGGTGGGGGGAGTGATCACATGGGAGGTGGACGCAGGCTCCAACAATGGGGTCCTACCCAGCACTTTTATCCAGTGTATTACCAAAGTAGTAGGAAATGCCGTCAGGGCCTGCACCCGCCCAACTCCCACACAATCACTTTCCTCATCTCCAGCCTAGCTTTTAGTTCACACATGACCAAAAATAACGAGTGTGCACAGCACCCGAAGCTGGTAGGATGTTTTCCCTACCCAGTTAATGGCCATGATAACAGCCTTAATGGCTGACATCCAGACTACATTACTCAATATTACTACTCAGGAGTTACTCTAAAGGACTACTAAATTGCAATAGGACTTCCATCAAGTAACTGAGTCAGGACATCAACCACTGTCTATCATGCCTTCCCACTTCCCTCTATCATACCATTATTTTTCTCTTCTTCAGCAAATTTGTTTTTAACCTGTTTTTGTACTTTTGAAACAGTAAATCAATTGGAGGGATCAAACTGCAGTTGCATATGGTGTTGATTTGCTGCATATTTGGATTTACTGCGTATTCGATCCTTCCTCCTTTTTCTAGTTTTACACTGGGCTCCATGGAGTGTTTTAATCTATTTGTCCATAGTATTGCTTTTCCCAAATCAATATTGCAAATCTAATCTGTAGCATTCACCCAATTCCTCTCAGTGCAACTCACAACTATCTAGCATCAGAGATGTTAGCTTGAGACATTTCTTTCATTGAGTCTTTTTGATGGGTCTTTTGCACATGCAAGTGCAAAAAACAAAATAAAAAAGTTTGATTAATGTGCACTGCTAATTGCAATAGGAGTAAATCTCCAGACTCAAACACCCTCTGCAGGTGAACTGCACATGTTTTTGTGGTAAGGGCTTTTGGGGCCTTGTAATGGCAAATAGCACCCATAGATTATAAAATACATGACTATTCATTCATTTCCCTACTATCACATACAGAATACTATTTTTTCCTCCAGGAATAATGATCCATTTAGGAACTTTAGGGCACAATCTGACAAAAGCTAACCATAACGTCATCCTATTTGATGCCAACCCATTGGCATCAAAACTGCAATCCTACAGACACACTTTCCTGGACGTAAGCCCTGCTGAACAAGTGCGACTGGCTTTCAAGTAATTATGCCCTGCTCTCAAGGGCTAAACTTTAGCTGGATTGTGTCCTTGGTGCCCAAATACTGCAATTAAATAGGAAATAAAGCAGATGTTACACAGTGTTATCTGTGGCTCTTATTAGTGTGCCCCTTCATATTTCACATTGCCCAGTAATTTAAAAAAAAGAACTATGTAGGGCTTTTTATCTTTTTCTTTTCTCTTCTCTGTAAAAGAGATGCCTTTGTGAAATTCACACCAGTGAATAAGTGCTTCTTTGACATGTAAAGGCTAAAACATAACAGACTTATGCAGTTGTGCTTTGTTCTGTCGCTCTCTTTAGTTTCCATGCTGTATTTTTTATAGAGAGAGAGAGAGAGTGATTATGAAAAAGATACATTGAGTTCTGCATCTGTCTCTGTCCCAGTCACACGGGCATAGGAATTGCACATAAGCTATTTCCAGGCAGGCAATGTTCTAAGACCTTTCTCTATAGATGCCAATTAGAAGATTAGTGTCTTTTCTCCCCGCCCCCCCATTTCCATTAAATAGTCACACAAAAGCCAAGCTGACAAATTGCTCTCTCCATGGTGTTGCACAAAGACAGACAATAGATGATCATCATTTACTATAGTCAAATCCTATTAATCAGAGATTAATGAGAACATGTCTAGTGGGGGAGAAATTACCAGAATGTGGGCATATTGGCTTGTTACTCATGTAACATCTGCTCTTGCTTTACCTTTAGTGTCATGTCATCTTTTATCATACTGGAATAATGTTTGCTCCAGAAACATAATTAAGATAATGGGGACCTCTCTTTAACAATTACCCAGCTTCAGAGAGATTTATATTTCTTGGACAGTTAGTTCTTCAAAAAAGCAAAACCTGGATTCTGTTTTCTCAGTGTTTCATTATTAATTATTAGTGAGTTTCATAGTAATGTTATAGTTACTATTTTGTTCAGAAAAAAATGACAATGCTCTTACCATTGGCATTATCATACTCAATGCTAGTATTGTTTCCAAACTGAAATATTAATATGAAAATGAATAGTGATTTTGCAGGATCTGCTTCACAACTGCAGAACTATGAACAACACACTTTACAATAAAATTTAAAGAATATTGTTTGACTAAGAAGTTTTTGAGGTTCATCTTGTGAATTTAGTTGTGTCTTGTTACATTTCCATCTGTATTTAATTTGTGGATCATTTTGGTTCTAGTAAATCACAATATTTATTGTTCATGTCACTTTTTAAAAGTGCCCTTTCAATGAGAGATTTTCCTGCATATACAATTATTAATTTTCAGTCATTTCATGGCTCAGTTTAAACTAAATGCCACTTCATTAAAAAAAAAAATCAAAGTATTATGGGAGTGTCCATCTGTCATATGAAGGTATAGTTTGGGAGAAATCCAATACTCACAACAATAGAAAACACGTCACTGCCACCATTTCAATAATATGTACACACTTTTTCATATACAAGATGATTTCAGAGTGGAACGAGGGTAATATATGAAGTCGCCCTAAACCCACAGTTTACCTTTAAGACCTGAAATCTGAAAATTTGGGCTTAAGTCATTAATATTATTTTTGAAACCTCCTAATGCTATTATCCCTCAGAGTGACGGAAGCTATTGCCAGGATAAACAATAAAGCAATTACATCTGTAACCAGCCAATAACGAAGGAGGGATTGCAATCTATACGTTTTATCGTGTGCTTTAAACATACTAATTGGCCCTGCTTCCTAATGGTCCGGGGGAGGGGCACTGCTTTTCTCCCTTGGAGGGCTGTGGTGATTAGTGTGCGGGGCTGGCGTGCTGGATTAGCTGTGATCTAAGGCTTTATGATTAAGCTGTGATTCAGCACCACAGGGACGAGAACAGCTCCCGCAACCCAACGCTGTCAGGCGAGGGCGGGGAAAGGGGATTGTAGAGAGCTTCTTAATTAAATTTTAATTATTGCTAATTAGAAGTACTCCGCTTTTTAACATCCTGATGGGGAGAAACAAGAGAGGATCCTGCCTTTTGTATTATTCTGTTAATTAGTTTCCCAACGAGAGGTTCTCGAGAGCAAGGTCAGGCTTTGACAGGTCTCCAGAATTAACATTGCTCAGAGATGCAACAAACCCCGATTAAGAGCGGAACAGGAGGCTGATGAGCCGGGAGCAGGTTACTGGGCTCATTGACCTGATCCAAAACGCGTCCAAGTCAATGGCACCGTATCTGTAAATATCACTAAGTTTGAGGCTCAACAGAAGGCCAGTGCAAAGTCACACAAGGAGTCCCTCTAACCCATTATTGTGGACCTCAATTTGCAATTGGTCTCAAATCTAGGGGGAGGGGACAGGCACAGAGTCTTGGGCATCCAAAAAAGCATGTGCTTTGCATATGCTATAAAGCATATGCTTCGCAGCCACTTCAGGAGGCATTGGCTTCTGCACAACCTCCATTCATTTGGGAGATACATTGCTTGGTGCAGTGCACCTCATGTTATTTCAGAAGAGTTTTTTGGTAGAGATACAAAATGATAAGTTTCTGTGCCTGTATTGGGGCAGCAGACCCATGGAAGCCATGTAGATACCGCCACATGAATGGTGCAAAGTATGCCCCAAGTATTTGCACCTACATCTTCACATGTGATATCTCAGATTTCCATGCTTTCCCCGCCCGTTTTTGAGGGTAAAGTGCAGGGCCGGCTCTTACCAGTAAGCAGAAGATGCACTGCATCGGGGCGCAGTCCGCAGGAGGGCGTTGAGCTGATGATACCTCCTTTAAAAAAAATTAAATTCCAGCCACTGCACGGCTGAGGAGATGGCTGTGGGGGTGCGTGTGTGTCCTACTGCCTACACCTCCCCACCAGCGGTGGGAGCAACTGAACAAGAGCAATGCTATGGCCTGCTGTTTGGCCCAGCATCGCTTCCCAGTTGCAAGGCGCACCTGTGCAGTGAAGTCTATTAAGTATCTCGCAGTTAGGAAGCGACACCGGGCCAAGCAGCAGGCCACAGCATTGCTCTGATATCTTCTGCCGCTGCCGGGGGCAGGGGTGTAGAAGGACACACACGCACCCCCACAGCCATCCCCTCGGCCATGCGGCAGCTTGAATTGGCGGGAGGCAGTGAGAAGAAAATGGCACCAGACACAGTGATGACAGAGGAGGTGGATGGCGGCCCCACAAGGGAGCCCTGCGGCGGGCGGGCAAAAATGGCAGGAAGGAGGGAGCCCGGTGGGGAGAGAAAGTGCTGGGGGGGGGGCTGCCTGTGACAGGAGGAGGACGGGGACCTCTGGAACAACAGGGAACAGACTCTCTTTTTCTCACCAAGACTGCTCCATTCTCTCTCTCTCTCTCTCTCTCTCTCTCTCTCTCTCTCTCTCTCTCTCTCTCTCTCTCTCACCAAGACTGCTCCATTATCTTAAATAACCAGGGCTTAAGCTGTGTAGGGCTTTATAGGTTATAACCAGCACCTTGTATTTTGCCCAGAAGCATATTGGTAGCCAAATAGCTCTTTAAGTATAGGAGTAATATAATGATAATTATATTATATACATATTATGTACATAATTAAGTAAAATTTTGAATACACACTAATTGTATTTATTTTGAATTTTCATTTTTTACTATAGCGGGCGGGGGGGCGCTCAACAGAATGTTGCATCAGGGTGCCAGATCCCCCAGAGCCGGCCCTGGTAAAGGGTTGAGGGAATTGGGCATACCCAGGTATTCCCTGCATTACACTCACAGTGGAAAAATGAATTCAGGCTCACAGATGAGATAGGTAGCAATTTCCAAGCTTCAGGTCAGGCATGGTCTGATTAATAGGGAAACTAGGATGAAGCAATTCATGCACCTCTTCAGGGGGCAATCTGGCCCAAGGCCAAAGCAAAAAACAAACAAACAGTGAGTCCCAACAATCATGGGACATATTTATTAACTAGAGGTGTGCACTTAAAAGCATTTTGTTTCCTGTCTCTTTTCATTTCTCTGTGCAATCATCTTATTTGTGTTTGTAGGCCTTCATGGGGAATTGAACTTGTGATATCACCAAAACAGTTTTCACTCTCTGGTTGGTGGTTTCAGTGTGAAGAAATATCTCCACTTTTCTGACCTATAACTTCCTGGTTTTCCAGCCAAGGCACATGATATTTGCACACACCAGAGTTCACCTCTGTCCCCTCCCTGCCCTCAGTCACTGTGCTGTGGTGTGGGTAGGAATCAACATATGAAGGTTGAGGAAATGAAGCAGACCTAATCAGACCCATTTGGGAATGAATGATGGCCAGTTGTGCTCATCTTGGGCAGATGTTGTACAAAACAAAATGAGTCTTGCTTGTTGGTTTATCAAATTAGTGTAAAACTAGCTGGCTTGGGTGCAGCGTATCTGTGCCACTTGTTCTCCCTTGTTCTTGGCCCCCCTCCCTCTTTCCCTCCCACCTGCCTGACTGACCCTTTCTCCCCCCACCCACCAGCCAGCCTGGCTGCCTCTCCCCCCACCCCGACCAACCTGGCTGCCACTATCTATCCTTGCTGGCCAGCTGGCCGGGCCGCCACTTTCTCTCCGCACCCACCTGCTGGCTGGCTGGTTTGGCTGCCACTTTCTCTCCCCACCTGCCGGCCTGGCTGCCACTTTCTCTCCCCACCCGCTGGGCTGCCTGGCCACCGCTTTCTCTTCCCACCCACAGGCCTGGCTGCCAGGCCATTGGCCTCATATTCCCCATTGTTACTTTCCTTTCCTCCTGCCTTCACTCGCGAACTCTCGTGAGAGCTGCCACACAAGAGTGGCAGCAATGAGCCACCTTAAGTGGTGCAGTGGGGATATGCTTGTCAGCATTTCCTTAAGTGGCATTTCCTTAAGTGGCAGCAGCAATATAGGAAGATGCTGAAAGGCATCATCTCATACTGTGCAGGAGGAGGCAATGGTAAACCCCTCCAGTATTCTACCAAAGAAAATCACAGGGCTCTGTGGATGCCAGGAGTCGACACCGACTCGAAGGCACATTTTACCTTTACCTTTACATTTAAGAGAATTATGTATATAGATATGTGATGTTTCTCTTTCAGACATGTTTTCAAGGTGGTAGATGAAAGGTCCAATACCCCCTTTGTGGGAGGCCTAGCAAGGCATATAATAGCTGCACTGTCTCAATTGCACAGCTCTGTTTATGCAGTTGCATACATTTTATGTACCTGTTTTCACGTGTACAACAGCACTCTTTCACAACTGCACTGTGTGCATAATAATTCACTGTGTGCATAATGTTGCACAGTATGTCAGCCTGTGACAGCTCTGAAACGTCTCATTGGCTGTGTGCATGTGCTGTGAACAGTAAAATAAATCCAGTTATTGCTACTACTAATGGAGAAGGACAGAATCAGAGATATGCAGTTCTGACAGCTCACTGTTAAGTTACCTACAGATTTTTGCACCATGAGTCCTGAAAGCACTCACTGTAGAACTTCAAGGAGCAAGAGTCAATTGTTCTCCACTGGGACCAACCCAGAGATAAATACTGTGTTATAACTGTCTCAGACATAGAAAAAAGCGACTGAGGAGCACTTGGACTTCAATTGGGCTGTGAAAGCTTCAGGTTCAAAGGTGGATTCACAACTGGTTGGAAAAACATACTCAAAGAGTGCATGTCAATGGCTTCTCATCAAATTGAAGTTTCAGATTGGGTGTCACAGGACCCCATCTGGACCTGGTATTCTTCAGTATTTTAACCAGTGCCTTAGATGAAAAGGTGAAGGGAATAAGCAGGTCTGCAGATTGCACAAAAAGAGAGGGCTAGCTAACACCTCAGAAGACAGGAATAACATTCAAAATGACCATGATAGAATGAAAATGAGCTGAAACTAACAAAATTAAATTCAGCAGAGACAAATGCAAAGCTCTGCATTACAAAAAAAATAAAAATTAAAAAAAAAACAACCCACAAAGACATAAGATGGGGGATACCTAGCTTGGAAGTAATCATGTGAAAAGGATCTGGGGACTGCAGTTGATCATAAGCTGAATTTGAAGGAGTAGTGTGAAGTACCTTCAAAAAAAGCTAGTGTGGTTTTAGGCTGCATTAGCAGAGGAGCCACCATTTCCAAGTCACAAGCAGTAATAGTTCTACTTTTACTTCTTTAACTCTTAAATAGTTCTGCTTTAACTCTTCATTAGTTTGACTATCTGGAGCACTGAAGAAGGATGTAGACAAAGAGGATGTGCTAAAAGGAGGACAATGGACAATGAAGAAGCACTGGGGTCTGGAAAATAAAGCCTATGAAGAAAGTTGAAGGAACTAGGTATGTTCAGCCTGGAGAAGAAAAGACTGAAGGGGACATAGTGACACTCTTCAAATCTCTGAAGAGATGTCACATAGAAAAGGTCAAAGACTCGCCCTCACAGAGGGCAGAATCAGATCAAATGGGCTTCAGTTACAGGAGGGTAGATTTTGGTTGAACATTAGGAGGAATGTCTTAGAGGTAAGAGCAGTTTGGAAATAGAACCAATTAGCTAAGGGAGTGGTAGGCTACCCCTTGCTGGAGGTCTTAACAGAGACTGAACTGCCATCTGTTGTGGGTACTCTAGCTCTGGATTTCCTTGCATTGATCAGGGGGTTGGACCAGATGGCCTACAAGACCACTCCAACTCTAAGATTCGATGATTCGAAATCCCTATTTGAACCTCACATGGTATGACCATGGCCTCGCTCAACTTAACTTACCTCACAGGATTTTTTGAGGATATTGACAGTAATTCAAAGTATTGCAACTATCTGCTCAGCTAGCTTTGCATACCTAAAAAGTGTCATGTAGCCAATAAAAGGTGTTTCATGCTTCCAAAATATACTGGATATTCACCTGTTGAAAATTAATCCCACAGCATCTGTTTCAGTTATATATGTTGCATCTCAGTGCCACTGAGTGCAGAAAGAAGAACATTTATCCCGATCAATGGCACAGGACCAAAATGAGATGAGAACCAGGTTACATTAGCAAGGAGGAAATTAAAAAAAAATTGTTAACACTAGAAAACATTTACAAAATTTAAATTACATGTCAAATGAGGATTTAATTTCATAATTTGTCTTCCTAGTTAATAATGTTAAGAGGCATGCTGTTACAAATCCCTGTGTTAATTACAGCAAAATCCATCAAATCAAATTAAATGTCTCAAATCAATAGTGGTTAACCAGCTACCATTCCTAATGACAATCACATCTTACTTTGGATGTGTATTCCTAATACATTGTACTTTTATCACCTTCCCCAACTTCAAGGGAGCCCACTGTATGTTCATTCATACCTGATAACAATAGAGGTATTTTTATGAATTTCTAAAACCAATGATAAAAATGTGTCAGCACCTATAGCATCTGAATTTAACAAAACAAAACAAAACAAAACAAAACACCTTTTAAACCATTTTGCATTCAGCTGCCTTGATTACAATGCCTGACAGAAGGAAACAAATACATTTGCATTATAACTCCACCTCACATTGTAATATGTACGTATGCAGGGGCGTAACTATAATAGGACAAGGGGAGACAGTTGTCTGGGGGCCAACTGCCTTGGGGGGCACCCAGGGGCAAGTCACATGACTAACTCCCCCAGCCACGCACCCGCCCGGGCTTCCTTCAGTTGTATTCATCCTCCAAAACTGATGTTAGTGTTAAGACCTGGAGCTACCAGAACAGCATGTTTTTCTCTAGTACCATTAAATGACTTGCATCATCCACAATTTACAAAACCTTTTAAAAAATACTAGCCGACCCTGCACAGAGCATCTGTGTGCTCTTTGGGGCCGGCAGTTACCTCTTTCCCCCCACCTTCTGCCCCAGTCTCCACTTCCAGGCCCAGCTGACTCTCCTCCCCACTGCCACTTCTGCCCCCCCTTCCCCCCCCGCCCCTGGGCCTTGCCTCTGTGGCTGGGCTGGGCCCACCGCTGCCTCTGGCCTCTGCAGCCAGGTCTGCCGCTGCTGCGGCAACCAATCCTCCTGGGTGCGCCTCAGCCAATCAGGCGTGTCTGCTGCCCAGCCAATCAGCTGGGCGCTGGGACGCACATTCCAAGGCACACCCAGGAGAATTATATATAGAGAATTTAGGATGATGTTCTGTTTTGACACATAGGAGATAGATAGATATAGATATAGATATAGATATAGATATAGATATAGATATAGATATAGATATAGATATATGCTATTCAGTCTCATTTAAGATTTCTTTATGTCATGAGCTGAGCTTCCGTGAGGGGGCGCATTTTAAAATCTTGTCTCTGGGCCCACTACAACCTTGCTACGCCCCTGTACATATGTGATCTAAGTCTGACAGTTTTTAAGAACTGTGTTTTTATGAACATGCTTGACAATCTATGTTTTGAAGAACTTCCCATTGCTTTGGAATATGTAAGCAATTTGATGTGTACTATTTAATAAATTGTCTTTGTGGGTCTCTGGTTTGCCACATATTTTCAGGCTAGTTGGTTATAGATTATTTCCTACGTTTTTACATTATGAAACTCCCTTATTCTCAGGGCCAACATAGGATCCAGGTAGCCTGGATAAGGACAAATTTGAAGACGACACTAAAGTATTTAGGGTAGTGAAATCCAAAACAGATTGTAAGGAGCTCCGAAAGGATCTCTCCAAACTGAGGGAGTGGGCAACAAAATAGCAAATGTGGTTCAATGAAAGCAAGTGTAAAGTGAGGCATATTGGGACAAAAAAAACCCCAACTTCACATATACGCTGATGGGATCTGAGCTGTCAGTGACTGACCAGGAGAGATATCTTGGGGTTATGTTGCAAATGTCGTTTAAAGCATTGACTCAATGTGCAGTGGCTATGGGAAAAGGCCAATTCCATACTAGAGATCATTAGGAAGGGGGCTGAAAATAAAAATTGCAAATATTAGAATGTCCTTATACAAATCTATGGTGCAAGCATATTTGGAGTACTGTGTACAGTTTTATTCACCGTATCTTAAGAAGGATGTTGTAGAACTGGGAAAAGTGCAGAAGAGGGCAACCAAGATGATCGGGGCCTGGAGCACCTTCCTTATGAGACGAGGCTACAGCATCTTGGGCTTTTTAGTGTGAAAAAGAGGCAACTTCGGGGAGACATTATAAGAGGTGTATAAAATTATGCATAGAGTAGAGAGTGCACAGAGAGACATTTTTCTCCCTCTCTCACAACAATCGAACCAAGGGTCATCCCATGAAACTGAAGGCCAAGAAATTTAGGACTGATAAAAGGAAGTACTTTTTCACATAGCGCATAATTAATCTATGGAATTTTCTGCCATGGGATGTGGTGATGGCCACTAGCTTGAATGGCTTTAAAAGGGGTTTAGACAATTTCATGGGGATAGATCTATCAATGGCTACTAGTCTGGCGGCTATAAGCCAGTCTCAGAAACAAGATTAGGCCCTAAGAGAATATCTTCTTCACCATGAGCCCCATTGTCCATTAAGATAATCAGAAGAGGTTCATCTGTGGTTACCACCAGCTCACCTGACAGCTACTCAGGGACAGGCCTTCTCCATTGCTACCCCTGGGCTTTGGAAGATGCTCCCTGTTGAAATAAGAGCCTCCCCATCTTTGGCAACTTTTTAAAAGGCACTGAAGACAAATTTATTCACCCAAACTTTTAATTAGACTTATAGTTTTAATATTTTAATGGGTTTTAACTGATTTTAATGCTAATGAGTTTAATGTTAATAATTTTAATATTTAAATGATTGATGTTTAAATGATTTTAATTGTAAACTGCCCAGAGACACAAGTTTTGGGCGGTATAAAAGTTTTTTTTTTTAAGTGCCTCTAAATACCAGTTGCAGGGGAGCAACAGCAAGAGAGAGGTCATTACCTCACCTCTTGCCTGTGGGCTTCTCAGAGGCATCTGGTGGGCCACTGTATGAAACAGGATGCTGGAGTGGATGGGCCTTGGGGTGGCTTACATAGCACACATGAGAATCATGGAAGCATTGTCACTGCAGTGAGGATGCAATTTTTAGGTGCCATGGAGTCCCTTCATGTTCAGTAGCAGCATGGGTGGGCTTTGGGAAAGGATGGGATCAGTATGCATGGCCCACCATTGGATCAGCGGGGTGTTCAGTTGTGTTGCTTTGTTTTTTGGTGGGGTTTTTTCCCCCTTGCTCACTGCAGACATACTCAAACACCAAGCCTAAATACTAAACACTAAACACTCATTCAATCAATAAATAAGCAAGCCACCACTCTTTGGCATAGGTGCAACCACCAGTTCACCACCACAAAGGCTAGCCCCGCTTTTACTGAGTCAAACTGATCCAGCTAGGCCAGTACTGTCCACACTGATTGGCAGTGCTTCTCCAGGGTTTCATGCATGTTCTGTACCATGTAGATTCGGACTCCCTGGTCAGCTAGAGATGCTCCAGCTCTAGAAGTGAGGCTGTGCTTGCATCTTCTTTCTCCAACTCACACAACCCACACATACACCTGAGACTGGAACTCTGCAGCAGGGATTGTTCTGTGCTTGGAGCAAAGCCTCCTTTCTGTCAATATAGCTAATTATTTGCAAACCCCAACTCTAAATGCCTTTGTAATTAATGTTCTGTTCCTTTTATCACTGCCACTTTTATCGCACCCAGAAGGATGCCAGACTATTGACAGAGAACTCTGAAAACAATTTGCTCCTCACTGTCACAAGTTCATGTGATAAACCACTAATGTAATGTACTTATCATAATGCATACAGAAAGAAGAGCAACGTGCAGTGGCAAGAAAGGATCTGTTTTCTGACTGCAGGCCATTGATGCACCAGAAAAGTTCTTGTGGAATATGTTGGGAGTAACATTTCTTTTTTATTGGATGCTGAATAAAGACAAGGACTTGCTTGCAAGTGGGCACTCACAAAGAAGATGCCTGTATTTACCCAAATAGAAGATGACTTTGAATCTAAGACAACCCCCTTGAAAAATCAAGATTAAATACAGGTTATTCCTGTATTTTCCTGAAAAGACGACTCTGAATTTAAGATGACCCCCTGATTTCTAACATCAAACAACTTGGGGGGAAACCTAGTCTTGGATTCAGGTAAATACAGTAAAAGGTAAGATTTACCTGGAGTCTTACATGTCTCTAACACCACAAACAGCACACACAAAAGGATGCCTCCTTACTACTTACTACTTTGGGTTCCCTTTGGGGGTAGAAAAGTGATCTATCTATTTTCAATAAACAACTAAACATAGAAGTATATAATACTTCTTACCAAAAATGAGAAAATAGCTAGCTACTGCCATACTGACATGAAGATCACAGCCATATAGCGGCTTACATACCACGCAGCCAGCTGCATACCCAAGAGGGATGAGATCTTGCTGGCTGCATGGGACTCACCAGTGTGTGGACGCTCCTGCCAGCAGCAGGGAGGCTCTGTGCAATCTAAGTACTGAGTGAGAGCAGCCATGACTAGCTCTCATTGGTATGATGGGATCTCATCCCTTTTCACAGCTGATCTGATGCAGCACTTAGGATGCACAGCACAGGGCCTCCCCCACCATCAATAGGAGCATACACATGCTGGTGAGCCCCATGCACCAATGAGATTGCATCCCTCTTGGGTGCTTGGCTGGCTGCACAATGTGTATGCTGGGGAGGAGAGCTGAATTTGTGGTAGTGAGCATCAAATGTTCCCTTTGCTAAGCAGGGTCTGCCTTGGTTTGCATTTGGATGGGAGACTACCTGTGAACACTGTAAGTATAGGGATGGGACCATATCTCAGTGGAAGAGCATCTGCATGCAGAAGGTCCCAGGTTCACTTCCTGGCATCTCCAAATAGGAATTCAGAACTGCACAATGGTATGCAAGTATAATTCACGTGCATAACATCAGTAGCTACAACACACACCTATACATTTTCCTTGTCTGTGAACACATACTTTATCACCCAGAGTTACATTCCATGATATCTAGAAAGTGACACAGAGTGGGAGAAAATCCTCAGAACAAGGAATTCATCAGCACTATTGCAGAAGGGTGTTATACCCACTGGGGAAGACTCTATGGAGAGTGGCAGTGGAGACTTGAAGAAGCCTCTTTAGCCGGGGAAGGATAAGTGGGTACCCTTTATCAAGATCTGCAGTGGTTAGAGTGCTGGACTAGGACCGGGGAGACCAGAGTTCAAATCCCCATCCAGCCATAAAACTAGCTGGGTGACTCTGGGCCAGTCACTTCTCTCTCAGCCTAACCTACTTCACAGGGTTGTTGTGAAAGAGAAACTCAAGTATGTAGTACACCGCTCTGGGCTCCTTGGAGGAAGAGCGGGATATAAATGTAAAATAATAATAACAATAATGACAATAATAACAAACAATAATAACAATAATAATAATAACACTTTTCTCAATGTTATCAATCACTTTTTACAACATCTAACATGATGTGACTTTTGCACCACTCGAAGTTTTGAATGACACACAAGTTTGTTTAGAACAGCACTTTTTATGAACTGCACATTATATCTGGTTGTGCATTTTTAAAATCCCTGGGTGGAGGGACAATAGCTGTAGCAAATGTCGAGCAGTAGCTTGCAAAACCACAGTTACCATCACACTCTATCATTGGTCATATGTGTGCCATGTCATCCTTCCTTCATGCCCTGTGATCTTCCAGGAACAGAAGAGTGGTAAAAGGATTAATTATTCTGAGCAGCTTTTGTCATCTACTGTGCAGTAGCATCCTTGGGAAGGGAGGGTTGGTGATATCATACCTAAATACCATGTGATTTCACCATCCACCTACTCAGATACTAAAAACCATTGCTTGGAAGCCAGTCTTAGTGATTTCACCGAAACAGACTTCCAAGTAAGTGTGCTCTGGATGGGATCACACCCTTCTGTGTTTAGAGTGGAGGTGCCAGGAAGCCCAATCAATGACTCTGCTGCTGATTAGTAAACAGGCTGGCTTCCAGCAGATGCCCGCAGAAGATGAGAAGAAAGTGGTCACTGTGCAAAAGCCACGCAGAAGAATCTGAAAGCAATCTGTGCAGTGAACAGTTTGAAATTGCCAAGCCCCAGGTTCCAGCGCCAGTCAGCAGACAGCTGGAGACTTGAGTGGAGCGCAGTTGAAATTGGGCTGAGGGAAAATGTGTCACACTACAGAGTATGTGTATATGTGTTTGGTTTGTTTGTTTGTTTGTTTGTTTGTTTGTTTAACAAACATCTACTGCCCCATATGCAAATCCCTGGAGTAAAGAGGAAAGTTTATACTGCAATGGCAAGAACACTTTCTAAAAGAACTGTTGTATTTATTTTCTTCAAGATAATTGCAAACCTAGAGCCTTTGGAGTCAGGCAGTATATAAATTTGATAGATAGATAGATAGATAGATAGATAGATAGATAGATAGATAGATAGATAGATAGATAGATAGAATTAAAACATATCCAGACCCAGTATGATAATCATTGGAAGGCTGGCATGGGCCACCATTAGGTGGTGGCTAGGGCCTCCATTACTCCATTAGGTGGCTAGCACAGGCCCCCAATGAATAGCTCAGAGCCCTGAACCTCATCCACCCCCTCCCTCCTCTTCCAGAAAGGAAATGCATCAGTGGAGGCACCTGCACAGAGCAGGGGAGAGAACCCTGAGCCTCACCAAGCTCTCAGCTGCTTCCACTTTTGTAGATGCTGTATTATAACATTAGAGACACAGCATAGCATAGTGGTTAGAGTGTTGGACTAGGACCGGGAAGACCGGAGTTCGAATCCCCATTCAACTATGAAACTCACTGGGTGACTCTGGGCCAGTCATGTCTCTCTCAGCCTAACCTACCCCACAAGGTTGTTGTGGGGATAAAAATAACCATGTACACTGCTCTCAGCTCCTCAGAGGAAGAGCGGGATATAAATGTGAGTAAATAAATAAATAAATTTTTAAAAAAACATACATTATTATTCTTAGATGTTGTGATTGAGTTTAATTATCAAAGCGGGGGGAGGGTCTGTGGGCAGTGGCCCTGGACCTTTTAAGTACCTAACAACACCCCAAACCTGGAACCAGCTTCAAAAAAAGCAGAGGGTCACAAATATGTGATGAAATCTGTGGGTGGCAGGGGTGCAGGTTGTCATTCTTTAAAAAACCAGCCTAATGATAAAGCAATTGCCACAGCAGGAGCTTCCATAAGGATGAAGGCATGAGACCACTTACCCATATTAGGCTTCCTTCAAGAAAGCAACTACTTTATGCAGGGGTTGCAATGGCTTCTCCTGTAGCAAATTTGTCAAATATGAAGGGAAATGTGTATCTCTCTAAACACACAGGACACCTGCCCAAGGCAATGTGGCCAGTTGGGATTCCACAGCACATCTGTGCTTTTCCTATCTTGGAATGCACATTTAACTCTCCACACTTCAGGGCAAGAAACGTGAGTATAGTCATGGCAAAAACAGTTGCCATGCAGGTATAAAGCAGCTCCAAGTCTTCCCAAATTAAGTCCCTAGAAGCAGCTACAATTAAGATGCTTTAAAAAAAAAAAAGTCACATTCCAATAACAGTAAATGATTACTTTGAGTAGATTGTGTGTTTGTGTTTTATTCATTCATTCATGTATTCATGTATTTATTACTATTTATGTACAAAATGTCATGAACCTTGCTGCATACGAAGATCAGCTGGAGAGGTCTGGTTACACTTGCCACCAGCTTGTTTGGTGGCAACTCGGGACCAGGCCTTCTCTGTGGCTGCCCCAGGGCTTTGGAAAATGCCTCTGTTGAAATAAGAGCATCCCCTTCTCTGTTTGTTTTTTGGAAGACCCTCAAGATGTACCCGTTTCCTCCAGCTTTAAAAACTCCAGCTTTAAAGACTGAATTTTAAAAAATCAAATGTGTTTTTATCTGTGATCTTGTTTTATTAGTTGTGTGGATTTTAACTGCTTTATACTGTTATAGCATGTGTTGCATTTTTTAATTTGGACACCACCTAGAGATGTTTGTATCAGGCAGCACAGAAATATGAGGGAGAGGGAGAGGGAGAGTTAGGATTTCTTAGAAAGACTGTTTAATATGAACTGCCCTGAGCCATTTTTGGAAGGGCAGTATATAAATCAAATAAATAAATAAATAAATAAAATAAGTTGTTCAAATAAATTGTTCTCTCTCTCCACACACACACACACCCCACATGCACACACAAACCCTTTAATAAAACTCAAGTTAATTAGCAATCGATTCAGGACAAGTAAAATAAAGTGCTTCAAGTAACAAATATTTCATATATGAAATGCATTGCCAATAGAATATTGAGACAGCAACTTTCATTTAGAGACCCAAGAAGTGATTTTACGTTTGAGGGAGCTCAAAGCAGTCAGAAAGCAATGAATGTTGCCTTTTTTTCACACATGCTTATTTGGGCTACAATTCTATGCATTTTATTTAATTACTTGTTTGTTTGTTTTATTTAACATATTTGTATGCCACCCACTACCGAATTCTCTAGGCGGTTTACTGCAGTAAAACAAACCAAGAAATTTTAACAATTAAAACATAAAAATATCAAATTAAAATACCCATAAAAACTACCAAATAGCTAAAAAGCTTGGCTGAAGAGATGTGTCTTCAGTGGTTTTTGAAAAGCCATAAAGGATGGAGCAACTCTAATCTCAGCAGGAAGTGCCTTCCACAGCTCAGGGGCAACTACAGAGAGGACTCTCCTTTGAGCCTTCTTTACCTTGAAGCAAGCTCCACTGGATACCATGGGGATTACTTTTGAGTAAACATGCATAGGATTGCAGTATAAATGGGTAAAAAATAATGGTATGAACTATCTCATTTAGTTTGTTGAAATGAGCATAGCACACTCACACTTAAGAAAGAGATCGAAGAATTAGTAAATGATCGCATTAAAAATTATAAAAATAACTTACCGAATTTAGTTATGGAACACTCATTGAAACATCTAGACCAGGAATCCCCAAACTGTGGCCCTCCAGATGTTGCTGAACTACAATTCCCATCATCCCAGCCACAATACATTGTAGCTGGGGGTGATGGGAATTGTAGTTAGGCAACATCTGGAGGGCCGCAGTTTGGAGATGCCTGATCTAGGCAACGGCTGTCATCCTGACAAAATTAAAAAGACAAGTTAGGCATGCCTAAATTGTCCTTCTAATTTCAATGGGACTTCCTTGATTAAATTTTGTCAGCCATTGTCTGAAAGCAATTAAAGCATTATTCCTTGCCCCCCCTCACAAATTACATAGATGTTGATACTAAAATTAATTTATGCTGTAAAAAAAATTGTAATGATCTATTTAGTGTATAATGTATTGTAAGATATTTGCTGACAATTTATAACACAAATGTAAGTAATCATAAGGTGGCATATATGTTTACTCAGAAATCATCTTCACTGAGTGCAACAAGGTGGGTGGGTAGAGGAGAACCAAAGGAAAGGAGCAAGCATTATGCTGACAAATCTTGGTGAAAGCAAAAGGACAGGAATTAAGTGCATTTTTCAAAGAGAAACATATTTTACATGATTCTTCTTTGAAAAGAGATGGGATGGGGTGAAGAAGCCAATTAACCTGTCATTCACTAAGACTAGTAGCTGTGTCCTCCACTTTTACAACATAAGCCACTGAGCCAGCTAAGCTGAACTAACCCAAAACAAAAAAAGAAACAAACAAACAAAAAACCACGTTCCCCAAACATACACCAGCCAGCTATTCGACAACAAGAACAGCAATCCTGGTACTTAGTTAAGTCTCCACTCTTTGTAAGTTAGAAGTACTCCTGAGTAAGTGTGCTCAATAGGTTATTTTCACTTAATCCTCTGCTGCCCCTGATGCCCTCCCCCATGGGCTTGAGGGCTAGAGGACCTTCATAGACATATCTGGGAGGACAACGGAGGGAAGGGGGATCAGAGAAGATCACCCTTCCCCTCTTTGCATAAGTGGAATGTACTTTCACAAGCGCTATATGCTAGTCAGAATGTGAGCCTACATGTCTCTTTTTGTTTATGCTTTTCTCCACCTTGCTGTTTCAGACAGATTTCTTGTATGGGTAATTTTACGCATTCTGAAGTGTATTTTTTGTTTACTTTGTTGTGTGTGTGTGTGTGTGTGTGTGTGCGTACACGCTTGCGTGGCATGCACTGGGGCTTACCTTGCTCCCCTCTAATCTGTAGACAGCACCATTTACCCAGCACAGCTAAGGACAACACAACTATTTCATTAAACACTAGCCTATGCACATTTGGAGCAAGGTGGGAATTTACTGCTAAATCAGTGCTCAAGTTATATGGTGGGAAAGGTAGGGAGACCTTTAATGAAGCCCATAAGCCCCCCCTGGTCCCCCCCCCCCATTTTAACCAAATCATACCCGCATAGCCTTCTAAAAATAGCACCAAAGGGGGTCATACAAAAGGTAAGGGAGGGACAGGCCCTCTCAGTCCCCTTGAAGCACTGAACAGGACCAGGTAGTTAGATCTAATATTTGGTCCATTCCAAAAGGTGAGGGCTGTAAATGCATCCAATATGAATTAAAAATTAAATTCAATAGAGAATTTATTTTTTTATTATTTATTATTAAAACTTGTTTTAAAGGCTCAGGGTGGTTTACATTAAAACTGAATTGAATTTCAAGAATTGAATTTCCCTTTCCAAACCAAGCTCATCTCCATGCACGGTGCCACTTAGTAGCCCTGGACTATGAAGGACTATTACCACATCTTCAAGAGTCCATACTTGCCTAGGTGGAATTCTATGAAGATTAGACAAATTAATAGAAAATATGTATAGTAATAGCTATTATCCGTGAAACCTCTCTATGCAGAGATACTGTACCTCTGGTTACCTGCCTGGCAACCTAGAGGTCTTTCCCAGAACTGCTATCTGGAGAGATCAGGTATTGAAACCAGAACTTTCTGTATGCATGTGTTCTGCCACTGAGATATGGCTCTTCCCATCAACAGAACAAGCCTACTGGAGCAGACCAAACGTCCATCTAGTATGTTTCCAGCAATGGCTAGCCAGATTTATTCAACAATGGCCAGCCAACAGGCACCAGCCCTTCTTACTTCAGGTCCCCAGGAACTGCTATTCAGAAGCATACTGGCTGACACACTGTGCAACATTATGCATGCCATGGAACATAACATTTGTGCAGTTGCACAAGAGTACTGTTGTGCAAGTGCAAAAATGGCACTGAGTTGCACAACTGTGCAGCCATTATATTTGATTCCATTAGCTCATTTTTGTGCTTGTGCAACAGTGCTCTTGTGCAACTACACAAATGTTATATTCCACTATGTGTATAGCTGCACCGTATGTCAACCACTGCCTCTAAACATGGAGGCTCCACCTACAGGTAACAGCCATTGAAAGTCCTAGCCTCCCAAACGTGTCTAATCGCTTCTAAAAGCCATCTCAGCCAGTGGCCATCTTGTGGCTGCAAATGCCTTGTTGATTATGCATTGCATGTACTTTCTTTTGCCTATTGTGATTCTACTGCCAATCAATTTCATTGACTAGCCCCAACTTCTAGAGTTACAGAAGTGGGAGGAAAAGGTTTTCTATACACTGTTTCCTTATCATTAAATATGTTACAGGGTGGGGAGCAACATACATGGCAAAAAATGTGCATTTAAGATGTGCTCCCGGTATTTCAAGTGGTCTCAGAGATAGCCAGCATGATGTACTGTTTAGCTCAGAATGGGGAGGATCCAAATTCAAATCCCTACTCAGCCATGAAGCTCACTGAATAACCTTGGACCAGTCACTGGCTGTCATGCTCCACAGGGCTAGAAAAAAAGCCCTGCAGAGTTTCAGAATGCACCTTAACTGCTCTATTCTCATTTCCCCCATAGCCCCCAGCAGGCATGGTTTTGGTGAGAGCACAACTTGTGCTTCTCTTTCCCCCATTCAGATGGAGTCAGTATTGGGAAGAGTGGTAGCTCTGTCCCTCCCTCTCCTAATCCTAGGCAGAAAAGGGGCAGAAAAGGTCCTGAAGACTTGCATGATTCCTTTAACTGAAGACCATTTTAGCTCTGTCTCAACTTCAGGAGGGTAGGGGGAAGAGTATCAGGCAGCATCCCTCTTGCTCATTACTTGTGACTGTCTAGGTGATGCTCAGTGACATTTCCCTCACTACTGAGCCTGTCAATTAGGTTGAGGGAGCAGGGGACTGAACCTGAGCACTATCCAGCTAGTTAAGATGAGAGAGGGATGCTGCCTGACACTCCTCCCTCCTCCCCTCCTGAAGGACTTGTCTTGCTTCAAGTTGAAACATGTTCTCCAGTCTGGAACCAACAATATGCCAGTGACTGGGAGGAGCTGGAGAGGGAGAGTGAAGAGTGAGCTCTTGCCCAGCCAGTGAGCCCCCTCTCCTTCAGAGGTCTGGGAACATTTGTCCCACCTTGTTCAATTCTAGCCACACCCCTGGATGATAGCCTGGCTGGAGGTTGCAGCAACTGATTCAGCTTCCCATTCTCTACCAGCAAGCAGTACTTACTGGTTCAGCTAAAGTTCTTGATAGGCAATATTGCCAACTTTTTAAGTCCTTTCAACATCTCACAAACTTGATGTTAAAAAACTATTAAACATCATATTTAAAAAAAACAACCACCCTCCACTATGAAGTAGTGATGCCAGTATGTCATGAACTAATTTAAATGCGCCTTAGAAACACAAAATGTTGTTGCTGGCAGGTGCTTCACCGATTAGACTTCATGTTTGGAAAGTGGAGTTAGATATTCCCACAACTGAACAACAAAAATAATAACTGCCACCCTTCCCACCCCAAACTAAGAGGACTCAGCTATTCCAATATTTAGCAACAAAAATAACTACTAGCTCTTCAACCATGCCACACACTTTTGCTATGAAGTGTAAATAAGTCAGGCTAGGGAATCTGAGAGACTATAATTCTGCAATCAGTTCTGGCTCCAATTACTTCTGACATACTCGGTCCCTACCTCCAAATGAAGTGGGCTCTACCTAGTTCATGAATGGTTTTGCCACGGTAAAACTATTAATCCTTAAGATGCCACAAAAATATTTTCTGCAGTGCAGCTACCCCTCTGGAAGATACCTTATTGCTTGATACCTTGTTGACCAGCAACTGCCTCTGCTTGCGTTGTAACAGGAGAACAGGAAAGGTTCGAGCAGCCCTCTCATGAACAACAAACCATATCTATGCTGGTTCTAGTCAGTGTTTTTTTGGACCACTTGGGCTCCTGCGGTTGCCTTGTTGTTTGGCTGATGAATGGAGTTTTGTCCCATAAATGTCATACAGCTACACAGCAATTCCTCTTGATAGAGAATTTAACAGCCACTTACAACAATCTGTCTCTCAGTTTTCTAATATTCACACAAATGCAGAGAATACCAACTAGCACATTGACTTTGGATAGGCTTGTGCTGATGTTTCAAATTTTCTATCAATATTCTGAACATATTCAGATCCATGTCTTTCAGTAATAAATTCTTAACAATCTGTTGTGTTGATTCTGATGTCAATATAGCTCCAGCTCCAGGCAGTCTTGGAGGAAACTGATTCTCTAGACCCATTTCAAACTGGCTTTAGAGCTGGCTATGGGGTTGAGACAGCCTTGGTTGGCCTGCTGGATGACCTTTACCGGGGAATCGACAGAGGGAGTGTGACTCTGCTGGTTCTTCTGGATCTCTCGGCGGCGTTCAATACCATCGACCATGGTATCCTTCTGGATCGCCTGGGCGAGTTGGGGATAGGGGGCACTGCTTTGCAATGGTTCCGTTCCTATCTCTCGGGTAGATTCCAGATGGTGGAGCTTGGTGACAGTTGCTCCTCAAAACAGGAGCTGTTATATGGAGTCCCTCAGGGCTCCATTCTGTCACCAATGCTTTTTAACATCTACATGAAACCGCTGGGAGAGGTCATCAGGAGGTTTGGTGCTGGGTGTTATCAGTATGCTGATGACATCCAAATCTACTTTTCCTTTTCATCTTCAGGAAATGTCACTCATTCTCTAAATGCCTGCCTACAGGAAGTAATGGGCTGGATGAGGGATAACAAATTGAAGCTGAATCCAAGCAAGACGGAGGTGCTCATTGTGGGGGCTCAGAATCTGAGGGGCGAGTTAGATCTTCCTGTGCTGGATGAGGTTACACTCCCCCAGAAGGAGCAGGTGCACAGCTTGGGAGTACTCCTGGACGCAGGCCTCACCCTGGTTTCTCAGGTGGAGGCCATGGCCAGGAGTGCTTTCTATCAGCTTTGGCTGATTGGACAGCTGCGCCCATTCCTTGAAGAGGATGACCTCAAAACAGTGGTGCATCAGCTGGTAACCTCCCGGCTTGACTATTGTAATGCGCTCTACGTGGGGCTGCCTTTGTACGTAGTCCAGAAACTCAGTTCAGAATGCGACAGCCAGATTGGTCTCTGGGGCAACCTGGAGAGACTATATTGTGCCTGTTTTGAAGCAGTTACACTGGCTGCCGATATGTTTCCGGGCAAAATACAAAGTGTTGGTTATTACCTTTAAAGCCCTGAATGGCTTGGGTCCGAGATATCTTAGAGAGCGCCTTCTTTTACATGATCCCCACTGCACGTTATGGTCATCTGAGGAGGTCCATCTCCAGTTACCACTGGTTCGTCTGGTGGCGACTCAGAGGTGGGCCTTCTCTGTAGCTGCTCCCGGGCTTTGGAATGCACTCCCAGCAGAAATTCGCAATCTTAATTCCTTACTGACCTTCAAGAGAGCCCTTAAAACCTATCTGTTTGGCCTGGCCTTTCAGGGTTTTTAATTAGTTTTAATTGTTTTAATGCTAACCTGGTTTTCAGGGTTTTAATTGTTCTGATAGTTTAATTGCTTTTTAAGGTTTTTAAATTGGTGTTCATATTTATATTTCTGTTTTAATTGTTATTGGTTTTAATGGTTTCTGTTTTTAATTGTAAACTGCCCTGAGCCATTTCGGAAGGGCAGTATAAAAATCGAATAAATGAAATGAAATGAATGAATGAATGAATGAATATAGATGGGTTTGTGTGTGTTTTTTAAGTTCACATGCATATCTAGCATTTTTTTTCCAACTCAGAAAAAAAATTACATTGGGACAGGGTGTGGTGAGAAGAAAGTCGGGGTGGAGGACCCTCGAATGATGACATTCTGTCCCCGGGCTTCTCAGAGTCTTAAAAAGACCCCAGTAATAGACATCTACATTTATGAAGGAGATCTGAGTACTAGAGAGTTGGTGATATCTGAAGTCATCCAGGATGATTCTGAGAGCATCCAAGGACTGAATGCACATCTTCCACGTTTTCACCATAAGCTGGTCTTTCCATCACATCCCTAATAAAAGTTTTGCTTACAGCCCTTGAAATCAATCATTCAGTAAAAGCAATTAGCAGTGGAAAGGCACTAGACACTTGTAATTATCTAAATGCTTTCCCATTAACCATGTGTGGGGATAAATTTCCACAATTAAATTTGTTGGTGAATGCTAATTGCAATCTAGCGAATAACATTTTGTTTCATTTGATTAGATACGAGAATTCCACTCGGTCACAATTAGATTGCAGCAAATAGCATACTTTTTTTCCCTTCAGAAAAATTTTGATCACAGAGAAAATGAATTGTGACATTGATAGACCTGAAAAACAGACTTTCTTTCAACAAGAGTGTTATGTTGCAGACTATAAAGCCATTGGTAGTTCCGTTTGAGTGCATGTATTAGTGACACCTGCTGTGTTATGGTGGAACTACAATGATACCACTCTTTAGTCAAGCTGTTCTTTAGATAATTACATGCTGGTAAATTAAGTGACAGTCAACTCTGGAACCTGACAGGTGTAGCCCCATAAAAACAGCTTTAATGGTGAACCATAAACTTTTGTAGCCTTAAAGTCTTCTTTAGATGTTGGATTGGAATCTTCCATTTTTTGCCTACTTTCAGCATGGATACCTTATGAGATCACCTTGTTGTCCATGTGTGTGTGTCCACCTAACAATTTCACAATGCTTGCACCAATTTGCACCAGATTTGGTACAGATGTTGTGCCACATAGGGACACCTGAATTGTGTGGTTTGTGATGATGTCATGCACCCTGATTCAAGATGGTGGCTGCATGGAAAGTAGGTGGATTAGTGCTTACCTGAACTGATTGTTTGGTATTCAAGGCATCTGAGATTTCTTTGGAGACTGTGCTCTCTATCTCTCTAACACAGGACCACACCTGATTTTTTTTAAAGCAGCAAATCCATTCCTCTGCAGCAAAGCTACCCCCCCCACACACACACACACAGACCATGAGGCCTGAATACCATCCGCTAAAAATAGAACCTAGGGTATTTTGTTATCTGGAAACCGTCTAGGGTATATGTATGAGATAAGACAGACTGCACACAGCACCAAGTGCTACATTTTATATTATCTGAGAAACCACAACGGCATGAAGATTTACTTCCGTACTGGAGATTATGATACTTTTATATGCAATCTAACGAACCGGAAGGTTATTATAGTTTAATTAGCCTGCACACAACGTATTATGAGGAGCTAGCAAGCTAAAATGGCTAATGGACATTTGAAAAGATAACTACTGTCTAGTGGCACTCCTTAGTTAACAGTTGTTTCTTGGAGTGAGTAATTTGCAGGAAGCAGATGAACATTTCCCTGTCAATTGCCAACAATATAACTCTGATACAGGGCTGATTCAAATGATACAGGCCCCAGCCCATGTGAAGAAAAAGAGGGCACACAGAGAGCACGCCCATTGGGACAATCTCCATGGAATCCCGACACTCTCCCGGTGAATCCCTTGATTGTGAGCTGTTCATCCGAATGGCTCCTAAACATGTGCTCCAGCATTTGTAACGCATGTCTCGGGGCCATTCAGATGAATAGCCCCCACCCCATCCCCATGAGATCAAAGGACATGCCAGGAGGGCGCCAGGATATCTGTGAAGGATATTCCTATGGGCATGCTCTTGGCATGCCCCCTCTTTCTTTGTCATGATAGGGCTTTGGAATATGCTCCCTGCGGAAATAAGAGCATCTCCTTCTCTGTTTGTTTTCAGGAAGAACCTCAAGACTCTCCTTTCCCCCCAGGCTTTTAATTAGAATTAATTGTCATCATTTTAAAACTTGTTTTAATATTTATTTTATTCTATTGTTTTTATTATGTATTTTAATTTTTAACTTTTAAATATCAAATAAATATAAATAACTGTGTACACTGCCTAGAGAGGTACATATCAGGTGGTATAGAAATATGATAGATAGATAGATAGATAGATAGATAGATAGATAGATAGATAGATAGATAGACCCAGCCAGATCAACCCGAGGAGAGCTCAAGGGATGAGTCCGAGGCTAAGGGACTCCTCAAGTCTGCCCCACTTGCAGTGAAGGGCCTGACAATCCACCAGAGGACCTCCCAGGAGAACAAAATTCCAACCCAGGGAACCCTGAAGGGCCTGAAGGGGTTATGGAGGCAGAACCTCAGGAATAAGAACCCCCTGAAGCTCCCTTCGAGCTGGGAGGGGAGCCTAACCAGAGTGCCAGTGTCTCCCACTCTTGCCTTCAAGTCTGACCCAGAAGAGGGGCCCAGTCCACATGCCCGTTGACCAGTGGCAACTGGTGCGAGCGCTACCGGGGGCAGCAGCGGGAGGCACCTTTGAGTGTACATGAGTAGGTGCTTACCTCTCGTACCGCTGCAACTGAAAGCTCTTCTCAGCAGCAGCACGCCACCCTGTACCCACTGCGGCAGAGGATCACCTCTGCCACTCAGCTGGAAGAGACCATTTGCGCGGCCAGCAAATGGCCTCTACGCATGTGCGAAGGCCAGCTAAGTGGTGGAGCCGATCCTTCACCACAGTGGGTCCTGGGCGGTGTGCCACTGCTGAGAAGAGCTTTCAGATGTGGCAGTACGGGAGATAAGCACCTACTCACGTACACTTAAAGATGCCTCCCACTGCACGCCCCCCGGTGGCGCCTGCACCAGCCACCACTGCCGTTGGTGTCAGTGGATGCGAATGGAGTTGCAGCAATGCAGAAGTACTCGACTGGCTGCTCAGCCTGCCTACTCCCAGAAAGGGCGCTTTGGGAGTAAGGGGTCTTCTTGGAAGCAAGGGGACAACCAGCCCCAGCCATTTCACTGATGAGCTAGCGACCAGTTCTAGGCTCTAAGCCTTAACCAACCTCACACAAGCAAGTAGCTCTTCCTGGAACTACAGCTCACTACTGCTGATTCTAGCCCCTTGAAAGTCTCTCTGCCTCCCGGTCTGGAAAGCAGGCAGCCTTGCTCCCTGAGCTTCCCTAGACCTCAGGCCCTGTGCTGTCCTGGTCCAGTCCTGAACCTCTGCTCTTGGGAGGGGTCCAACCTCAGTGAGAGGACTGCCTGCCCAGGTCCTGGCACCAAGCCTGACATTCTTCACATGGACTGGGGCAGTTTAAACTGGCCCACAGCCAACACTGGAGCCCTATTCAGACATTATGTTGTACGAGTGTGCAGATGTTGATGCACTTGCACATGTTTTTGTGTGAACGGCTTTTGTTCATGTCAAAAGTGAACCTGGGTTTAGGCCCCTCAGATGCATGGAACAGATAGTAAGTGTGCTGCTGTAGCTGCGTGGAGCAAAACATCTGAATACCTCTACCTGTGGGCCAGTTCAGATGAACACTTGCTCCTACACATGGAAAAGTTGGGGCTGTGCCCTGACATGTTCTCAGCACATCTTTTAATTGCAAGTGAAGGGTGTATGTCTGAATCATTCCTCTACATGTACTGCAAAACCCCAATTAAACAGGGTTTTGTAGCTCACGTAGTAAGTACATTTATATACTGCCCCATACAAAAATGTCCCTGGACAGTACTGAATTTTTGAAGTTCCCACCTTAACTTTCTAAAACCACACATATCAGACATGTCTGCCAAGCCTCAGGCCTTCATCACTATTTAAATTATTCTGGTGAGCTCAAACATGTAATATTGTTAAGCCATGGGATATGGGATTTTTAGCCACCAGATTGGATTTTGGGAGTGCCCACCTATACTTTCTAAAACCACACATATATGACAACATTTCTGCCAAATTACATGCTTTGTAGCCTAAAATGCACAATTCCGATTATTTTTGCCATTTATCCGCTCCACTATTTGTTTTTGCTAACTGAGCAAAGACACACCTTTTCAAGTGGTGATTCTCTTATATTTAGCAGTGGGAGAGCAATTGGTCCTATCCAGCCCCAGCACAGCATCCTTCCAGTGGCTGTTGCTGGTATCTGCCTTATGTTTCTTTTTAGATTGTGAGCCCTTTGGGGACAGAGGACGATCTTATTTATGTCTTGTTTATTTTTCACTTTGGGAACTTTGGTTGAAGAGCTGTATATAAATATTCTTTGTTGTTGTTGTTGTTGTTGTTGTTATATGATGATGATGATGATATTGAAGAATTGAAGGCCTTGAAGAATATATAAGGGACAGTGAAGAAGATGCACCTCAAATGGTCAAGAACGAGAAGCTATTCAACACCAATGAAACAAAGCAGGCCTACAAGAAAGAACAAGACAAGAACCAAGCTGAAAAATGAAAAAATAAGCCACTGTGTGGTCAATATTTGCACAATATAAGTGGAAAATCAGACATTACCAAGACCTGGCAATAGCTTAAGAATGGCAACTTGAAGAAAGAAACAGAGAGTTTAATACTGGCTGCACAAGAACAGTTACTAAGAACAAATGCAATAAGAGCCAAAGTAGAAAAGTCAACAACAAACAGCAAGTGCCGCCTTTGTAAAGAAGCAGATGAAACAGTGGACCACCTAATCAGCTGTTGTAAAAAGATAGTACAGACTGACTACAAACAAAGGCATGACAAGGTAGCAGGGATGATACTCTGGAACATCTGCAAAAAATACAAGCTACCTGTAGCCAAAAATTGGTGGGACCATCAAATTGAAAAAGTTGTAGAAAATGAAAATGAAAAAATATTATGGGACTTCTGACTACAAACAGACAAACATCTGCCACACAATACACCAGATATCACTGTAGTCGAGAAGAAAGAAAAACAAGTCAAAATAATCGACATAGCAATACCAGGGGATAGCAGAATAGAAGAAAAAGAAACAGAAAAAATCACAAAATACAAAGATCTACAAATTGAAATTGAAAGGCTGTGGCAGAAGAAGACCAAAATAATCCCAGTAGTAATTGGCGCCCTAGTTGCAATTCGAAAACAACTTGAAGAGCACCTCAACACCATAGGGGCCACAGAAATCACCACCAGCCAATTACAAAAAGCAACATTACAGGGAACAGCCTATATTCTGCGACGATATCTATAATAACAACAGTATTTATCATAAAATTCAGCCATCCCAGGACCTTTGGAAGGACTCAGTGTCTGGATAAAACAAACCAGTCAATAACACCTGTCTGTGTCTGTCTGTGTAAATAAATAAATAAATAAATAAATAAATAAATAAATAAAAAGTCCAAGAACAGAGATTCCAAAATCTCCCCAGGCAATTTCTTCCATGGCTGTACTTTTTTTTTTATATAATTAGGGACTTTACCTTAAATTTTCATCAAGCTTGGATTAATGCAATGCACTCTGCATGAGACCACCTTTGAAGAGTGCTCAGAAATAGGATGGTCCTTAGCCAAGTGGTAGAGCATCCACTTTGTATGCAGAAGGTTTAATCCCTGGCATCTCCAGGAAGGGCTGAGAAAAGACTCCTGCCTGAAATCTTGGAGTCCTGCTGCTGGTCACTGTAGATAGTACTGAGCTGTATGGACCAATGGTCTGACTTGGTACAAGGCAGCTTTTTACAGTACATTCCTAAGCAGCTGATCCAGAATGCAGCAGCTAGGATGCTGGCTGGTGCTAGCTAAAGGGACCATTAAACAACCTGTTTGTTTAGTATTCTGCCCCAAACGAATCTCTGAGCAGTATACAACAAATACAACATTATTAAAATATCAATTAAAGCAATAAAAATAGTTTAAAACAAATCCACAACTTCAAACATCTAGTTAAGAGGCTTAAACAAATGTGTTTCAAGAGTCTTTTTAAAACAAAAAACTGTCAGAGATGGGGAGGCTCTTATTCAGGGCCCTCCTGCAGATGTTGGCCTCCAACTCCTATAATCCCTGGTAGCCTGTGTCTCTCTAACACAATTAAAGGATGACCTGACAGCGCATCAGGACATCCTTCAGTGATGTCAGGATGGACCCACTCTTGGCACAATCCCGTCCTGCTCACATGAGCCACCACTCATCTGAACTAGCTCAAAATGTGCATACTTCTTTCTGAGCATTGAATATGCAAGACAAAGGGTGCTTCCTTAGCTCTGATACACCACAAGGTGGCACTGCTGAAAGAGTACTTGATTGATAGTACATGATCGCAAAGCCAGTATGTCTATGCAATTCAGCATATGTTTGGTGAATGAATCTTCCCACATGTGGTCAGTAAAGTTCCCCAGTACATTTGAAGGAATTCTGGTAGATCTTTTGGTAACACTTGTAAGCCATGATCCTATACATAGAAACATAGGAAGCTGCCATATACTGAGTCAGACCATTGGTCCTTCTAGCTCAGTATTATCTACACAGATTGGCAGTGGCTTTTCCAAGGTTGCAGGCAAGAATCTCTCTCAGCCCTATCTTGGAGATGCCAGAGAGGGAACTTGGAATCTGGATGCAATTCCCAGAGCAGCTCCATCCCCTAAGGGGAATATCTTACATTGCTCACACATCAACTCTCCCATTCATGTCTCCCATTCATATGCAACGAGGGCGGACCCTGCTTAGCTAAGGGGACAAGTCATACCTGTTACCACAAGACCAGGTCTCCTCCCTTAAAAATTACAGAGACTGCATTGTCCAGAAATGCTTCACAAGTGGGGCGGGAGGGAAGACCATCACTTCGAGGAAATTTGTTGGTTTTTTTAATTACAAAGCAGGAAAAAACATTGAATCTAGCAATAACCCTTCGATCTATATATGAGAAAGCTAAGCACTGCAGGAAAAATCAGATCAGTTGTCATTGGAACAATAATATCAGCGAGCTTGGAATATTGCTCTATTAGAAAAACTGATACATGAAATTAGAGTATGATTACCACAAATATTTATATACCACTTTTCAACAGAAGTTCCCAAAGTGGTTTACATAACTAACAAACAAACAAACAAAATGGCTCCCTGTCCAAAAAGGGCTCACAATCTAAAAAAGAAACGTAAGTTACACAGACCAGCAACAGCCACTGGTGGGATTCTGTGCTGGGGCTGGATAGGGCCAGTTGATCTCCCCCTGCTCAATAAAGAGAATCACCACTTTTAAAAGCCTCTTTGCTCAGTTAGCAGGGGGAATTAGATCATCAGAAGGCTGTACAGACTCTGAAGCTTTTACTTGCGGTATGGTTGAACTTCATTTCATGCAACAACAATACCAGATCTTCCCTGCAACCAACATCCACTCACAACAACTTCTGGAAGGAAGATGAAAGTTTAGTGAATGTTAGAAACATAGGAAGCTGCCTTATGCAAACCAGTGCATTGGTCCATCGAGCTCAGTATTGCCTACACTGACTGTTAGTAGGGACTTCTCCAAGGTTGCAGGCAGGAGTCTTTCCCAACCATACCTGGAGACGCCAGGAATTGAAACTGGGACCTTCTACTACTACTACTACTACTACTCCAGCAGTATATAGCAGTATAGAGAAAGCAGTATATAAGTAGTAGTCATGATAGTAGTATTAGTAGTGCTGCTGCTGCTGCTACTACTACTTATATACCGCTTTTCAACAAAAGTTTTCAGAGCTGTTTACATAAGAAAATAATAAATAAAGATGCAAAGCAGATGCTTTGCCACTGAACTACAGCCCTAACCCCTTGGGACTTTTTATACTTAATGTCTTATAATGTTTTCCCTAAACCAGGTGTGTAGATACGGGGGGAGTATGAACTTGTGTTTGTCCCTCTTCCCACCAGCCCCTCGCAAGCACCAGCCATGCCCCCTGTGTATGACGCCCCATGCAGGGGGTGTAGCCAGCACCAGGAAGGGCCCACATGGTCCTCTGGAGCTCATTCCCAAGCCGACTTCATTGTCATCTGGGTGTTTTCTTTGTTCTCTTCTTTGCTCAGGGAAAGAGCAAAGAAAACACCCAGCCAACCATGATGTCAGCTGGGAATTAGGCCAGGCTGGACCTTGGGGTGGGGGGTGGGGAGAGCCAGGCAGCTCCCAGGAGCAGGGCGGCTCCGGTTCTTTGAACCCATCTACCCAATTATAGCTCCGCCCCTGCCCTACACATGTGTAAAATGTGCCCTCGAGTCGGTGTCAACTCCTGGTGACCACAGAGCCCTGTGGCTGTCTTTGGTAGAATACAGAAATGGTTTACCATTGCCATCTCCTGCACAGTAGGAGATGATGCCTTTCAGCATCTTCCAATATCGCTGCTGGTGTTTCCCATAGTCTGGGGAACATAATAGCAGGGATTAGAACCAGCAACCTCTGACTTGATAGTCAAGTCATTTCCCCACTGCACCATTAGGTGGCTCACACATTTGTACTACCGCCTTTTAAAAATGTTTGTAGTGCTTATGGGAATTAATTTTTTAAAATTAAAAATGGCTGACATCCTGCATAAATGTCTCAATAGTACTACTCAAGGGAGTAGTCTAACAGACTACTAAATTTCAATATAATAAATTTTGTCAGGATGTCGGCCGTCTAAGTATTGAAATTAGTGCAGGAAGAAAATAACAAAATTATATACAAATATTAAACCAAGATCAGAAAAGAAGAAACAGATCATCAAAATGCTCACCAAAACGTAGTACAGTGAGATATGTTCTTATAGAAAACGTTTCTTTTGTTTTCTCTTCAGATATTTTTAGCTATAGAAAGAGGGAGGAAAACAAACAGTGAGAAAGTAATTTGAGTCCTCAGGGTTTCTCTATTTATGAATTTAACACAGAGTCTGCAAGAAAGAGAAACAGTGCTTCCTTTGACCTGTCCATCCCATTTTGACTGCCAAAAATAAATGGCAAAGCAAAACAACTTTTTCTGGTAGGGCTGCTGTGCCTGCTTTCCAACTTTGTAACAGTGAGAAAAACAGAACTTTAGGATGTATGAACTAGAAACGTGGTGGGGCTTTTTTTGTTTGTTTGTTTTTTTAAAGTCTCCTTCTCTCTATCCAATTATTAGCTGTCCTGGCTTTAAGCTTTGCACAGTCACAGAACTTGAAACAGTAAAAAGAGTAAAAATATAATATCCACAACATCCAAGACCAGGACAAAACTATATACTTTACATTCAATCAATGGTATGTATTCAAATGATGGTTTTAAAATACTAATGACAACTAATAAAATATCCTAGATATATATTTGGGATATTTTATTAGACGGCATTAGTAATTTTTTGTAAACTTTGTATTTATCTTTTCTTACTTCTTACATAAATAAAAGATATCTGATAGCATTTTACAAAATAAAACCCACAAACCCCCCCTTCCCTCCTGCCCAACAACTGTCAAACAACTGTTTCCAAATTTATTTATATGCACTTTAAAGGTAAAGTAAAGTGTGCCAACAAGTCAATTTCAACTACTGGCGCCCACAGAGCCCTTTGGTTTTCTTTGGTAGAATACAGGAGGGTTTACCATTGCCGCCTCCTGCACAGTATGAGATAATGGGGCTATTCTTACGATCACAAAAATTGGGCTAGGAAATCCTAGCCTGATTTTTGTGATCGTAAGAACCACCGGGCTCGCAGGCGAGCCCGGTGGTTCTGGAGCAGCTAACCCGATCCTGTAGCCCACCCCTTAGCCCGAGTTAGCAGAGCGAGCGCTCCACAAACCCGGGCTATCTGCTCGTGGGTAGCAGCGGCACGGCTCCGTGCCGCGGCTACTTGTGAGTAGACCCCTGGCCGGGAGACTTAAAAGCAGCCTTCCAGCTCGGGGGTCTCTCCAGCATGCCCTGCACGCTCGCGCAGGGCATATTGGGGCTTCTGGGGGGCGTGCGGCCCCCGAGCTCCCCAGCCCCCACCGGCTCCATCTCGGAGCTGGCCACCCAGGGCTCCCTCCCCACTCTTCCCGCTCACTTCCCAAAACCGGGTCTCAGGGATCGTGAGACCCGGTCCAATGTCTTTCAGCATCTTCCTATATCGCTGCAGCAATATATGGGTGTTTCCCATAGTCTGGGAAACATACCAGTGGAGATTCAGATAGGGCAACCATCTTTCTAAGAAATAATTTTTGTATAACTTGTGCAACACCAATTTAATTTGAAGGAGATTTTGTATCGAACTAAAACTGTCCATATTGTCAATGAATATGCTGAGTTCATGTGTGTTAGCTGTATTGGTTTTTTATACAATCTCATTAGTATTTTAATTGCAGTAATTCGGCTTACTTTAGTAATATTGTGCACTCTCCATATCCCAAAAGCTTTGGAACTTTGTCCCAGCGTAGAAGTTCTTTGCCATAGAAAGGCAGCTATTTTTGATCTTTTTTCCTGAATAGTTTGTTTCTCCATCTATCCCATATTGCTAAGGTGGAGGACAAAAATAAATTTCAAATTTCTTCAATATCTAACCTTAAGGTACTTTGTTTGATCTCTGTCATTTTAATAGCCAGCCTCACTTGTGCAGCCTATTAACATCTGGGTCACCCAAACCTCCTTTTTCTCCTGGTGCTTGCAAAGTTTTGTGGCTTCCTCTAGTTTTTTTGTTTTCCCATATGAAGCTATTTATGATCTTGTGCCATTTAGATAAAGTTTTGTACGTTATTTCAATCGGGATAGACTGAAATAAAAACAATAACCTGGGTATTAAATGCATGCATATTGCCATAATTTTCATAACCCAAGACATGTGCACCATGTTCCAACAAAACAATTCCTTTTTTAATTTTGTTTAACGCAGGAGTGAAATTGTTGGTGAACAGAAAATCTCTTTCCAATGAAATAATGACTCCTAGACTCCTAAAAGCCCCATTTCCCACTTTGAAACTATATTGCTTAAAAAAAAATTGCTTTCAGAACTCAAATTGAAAAATCGTACCACTGATTTGTCATAATTGATTTTCAGCCCTGACACCAGATGATATTGTTGGAATAGACGCAAATTAACAGGCAATTCCACTCTTGGATTTGAGAGCGACAGTGTCATATCATCAGCAAATACACTCAATCCACTTTTACACTGCCCAATTTTATTAATATTAGGCCAACTTGATTTCTGAGGCATTTATAAGCTGTTCCAGTGAAATAGGAAACAGGGCTTTGCTAACAGCTTTTGAAGGAGTTTTGCAGGAGTTTGGCAGAGAAGTCCTCAAGGAGGCACACAAGCAGTCCCCCTTTATCATCAAGGAGACACTCAGCAGAAGGAGAAGGTGAGTACTATCCCACTTCTGTAATTTTCTTGAAGGACAAGTTCTATACATTCTAAATAGTCAATCCAACTAGTTACAAAGGTAGAATGCCAGCAGGGGACGGGGTGCTTCCCAATGTATTGCAAAGAGTGTTGTATGTAAGAGCCCCTGGTGGCGCAGTGGTAAAAAAAACTGCCGCCCTGTAACCAGAAGGTTACAAGTTCGATCCTGACCAGGGGCTCAAGGTTGACTCAGCCTTCCATCCTTCCGAGGTTGGTAAAATGAGTACCCAGAATGCTGGGGGCAATATGCTAAATCATTGTAAACCGCTTAGAGAACTCCGGCTATAAAGCGGTATATAAATGTAAGTGCTATTGCTATTGCTATTGCTATTGCTATTGCTATTGCTATTGCTATTGCTATGTATGACTATCTGCCTGAGGGACAGAAATCGTGAGTGCGCATTCGGTGCAAAGAGCTCTGGCTTTCAGGGAACGAGTCTGTTCCCTCGAAGCCAAGGTGGCTGACCTGGGAGTTATTCACACATGGCTTCATGCTGCGGGGTAAATGTTGAGCGAAGCCACTTCGAATTATACACACGGCATTGAGGGAAGCAGCCCCTTCCCTCTGCTCTCGGGTTTGCTTTTGATGCAAGTTCACATAGTGTTTTCCTTCTAGCCAATGTGGCAGGGTAGGGGAGAGGGATTGCTAAAGAGCTACATCTGCATTTGTAGAGTATCCCTCTTATCATGCTAATGATTCTATATCGGTGCCTCTCCCTATTTGCTCCAGCGTTTTCAGAAAAGTAGCTTAAAACCAGCATTTTAAAGACCCAGAAATAACTCAAGATAAGCTAGAATTCACAAGACAAAGCCTGATTAGTGTATGGAGTGGGTCCAAGGATCTCGAAGGGACTTCAGGGTAGGTTTGGCTGGTGTGTGAACACACACACTCTCCCGAAGGAGATTTGGGGTAGAAGCCCTGTGTGTAATGCCTCCTGGAGAAGCTCAGGGAGGCAAAGAGGTGTGTGGGTAAGATCCTCAGGGATATGACAGAAGCATCTCACTCCCAAGCTGACAGCTCCTCTGCTATCATGGAGAATGAAGGTCTCGGGGAAGGAGGACATCAGTCTGAAGAAGAGGGGAATGCTTCCTTAGAAGTGACCCCTTCAGGGGCGTAACTACCATTAGGCAAGGGGAGGCGGCTGCCTGGGGGCCCCCACGCCTCGAGGGGGCCCCCAGAGGCAAGTCACATGTGAAGTGAGTGTGTGTGTATCAGTGAGGGGCCCATCTTAAAATTCTCTGGGCCCACTCCAGCCTCGTTACGCCCCTGGACCCCTTCTTGGGTGATGCACCCATATCCTCTTGCAATACTCCTCCAGGGGGTAGAGGCCTCCTAGTAGTGGGTGATTCTATTGTTAGGGGCATTAAGAGATGGGTTTGTGACCCATGTGAAGACTGCATGATGACTTGCCTGCCTGGTGCAAAGCTTGCGGATGTCATGCGGATGTCAAGAGGCTGTTAGGCAGTGCTGGGGAGGAGTCAGCTCTCATGGTGCACATTGGCACCAACAATTCAGTCAGGAGGCCCTGGAAGCCAAATTTAGGCCAATAGGTAGAAGATCGAAGTCTAGGACCCCCAGGGTAGCATTCTCTGATGTGTTACCTGTTCCACACGCAAGGCCAGAAGACAAGCGGCGCAGAGAGGTCTCAATAAGTGGATGAGGCAATGGTGCCCGGAGGAGGGGTTTAGATTTGTTAGGCACTGGGATTGGGGGTGGCGGCAACCTAAGCCTGTACACTGCTGGCACTTAAAATCAAAAAGGTCACAAGCGGCTTTTAAAATGATGCCTGGGGGATTGCAGGAACTGGGTGGTATCTGGTTCGGCAAGCAAAATCCTCTAAGGTGCAAGGGTGAAAACATTTGGATAAACCAGAAGGAGAGAGAGTAGAACCAGGAATAGAGCAGACATAAACAAAAAATGTCAAATAACAGAAAGGGACAGGGGCAGAGCCACCATTGGGCGAACGGGTTCAAAGAACATGCCTCGCGGCCCCAGACACACACCCCACGTCTGACGTCAGATGTGGGGGCATGATTTCACTCCCAAATGGGGCTGCACAGCCCCGTTTGCAAGCAAAATCAGCCAGCGCTGCATTTGCAACGTGGCCGGAGCAACTCCCCCTGACTTTTTAAGGGCCCCTATCAGGAGCGAAGCCATACCCCCGGCGTTTGATGTATGATACAGGGGCGTGGCTAAATGTGCCCTGTGTCATACATCGGATGCAGGGGGTGGGGCTGGGGATGCCGCCATGGCAGCAGAACACTGGCCACTGCTTGGCTCCCTCCACGCCTGGAAAAGGAGATCACGCACAACAATGCCAGGTAAAAGACGTGGCATATAGGTGTTTAGATACCAATGCCAGTAGCCTCCGGACCAAAATGGTTGAGCTGGAGTGCTTGCTTGCTAATGAAAACATAGATAACCCCTGCTAATTGAGCAAAGAGGCGCCTTTTAAAGTGGTGATTCTCCAAGATTTAGCTGGGGGAGAGCAACTGGTCCTATCCAGCCTCAGCACAGCATCTCTCCCGTGGCTGTTGCTAGTGTCTGTCTTATGTTTCTTTTTCAATTGTGTGCCCTTTGGGGACAGGGAGCCATCATTCATATATATATATATATATATACACACACACACACACACACACACACACACACACACACACTGCTTCGAGAATTTTGTTGAAGAGCGGTATATAAATATTTGCAGTAGTAGTAGTAGATATTGTTGTATTAGTATCAGATTGACGAGGTGATCTGAGGGGGCTCTGCTCCGGGAGCTGACAATGAAGGAGGCTGAGTTGTTGTCCATGTGGGACAGGGCCTTCTCTGTTGCTGCTCCCAGACTTTGGAATGCTCTCCCGGTGGCTATTCGCTCCTCGGTCTCCATCACAGTTTTTAGAAAGTGTGTTAAATCTTGGCTATTTACCCAGGCTTTTATATGATCATCTCTACTGCTGCTTCTTTGTATTTTGTACAGTTTTTAGACTTGTATTTTAAATCTTTTTGATCAGATTTGTTTTATATTTTAGCTTAATATTTTAACTGTGACATTTTTTATAATCTTGTTTTTAATTTTTGTGTGAACCACCTTGGGATTGTTTCAATGAAAGTCGGTATATAAATTTAAAAATAAAATAAGATAAGTAAATAAAAAAATAAATATAGTGGGCATAATGGAAACTTGGTGGAATGGTGAGAACCAGAAAAGTTAAGTATGCCGTCAAGTCAGTGTTGACTCCTGGTGACCACAGAGTACAGTGGTTGTCTTTGGTAGAATACAGGAGCAAGGGCGTATCTAGGGTGGGACAGGCAGGGCATGTACCCCGTGTGCCACTTGAAGGGGGGGCGCCATTTTTAAAAATTAAAAAAAATTGCCACCAAAAACAAAATGGCCACCATGCATGCTCAAATGGCCTCTGTGAGGCCCTAGGCCATGACAGGCGTTGCAGAGGCCATTTTAGCATGTGCGGTAGCCATTTTGTTTTTAGCAGCCATTTTAAAAAATATATTTTTTTAAATGGCCACTGCACATGCTCAAATGTTCCCTGTGAGGCCCTAGAGGCCAGCAGGGGGAGGAAAAACCTTTGAGGACCCCCTCATGGCCTTTAGGATGCCCCCCAAAGGGGCTACAGGTAATTTTTTTAAAAAAAAAATTAAAATATTATAAGTCACTGTACACATATTCAATTTGGCACTATGTACAGAGAATCAGGGCTTGTGAGTACTGAGCTGAAGCTTACGAACTAGGATTGTATTCATTTGCTCTTACTTTGCTTCTTGTGATAAGTGAGTTAAATGTGATGTCTTAATAATATGGCTATTAATGGTGAGTTTGTCTTTGAATCAGTGTGAAATCCTTAGTATTAAGGCCCACTGGGAGTTTCTTGCTCTCTTTCTCTCATTTTAACTGTCTTTCTGAAAGACTAGAATATATTCCAAGCAGTGACACAGTTTACTCTGCATATCCTTTAATTATTTTCAGAGTATCTGGGAAAAGCCAAATTCTCCATTTATTTTTAAAACTTATGTAATAGTGATGCTACCATGCATAGTAGAGAATTAGACAGGCACTTCTGTTTAGTTTTCCAAGCACACCTCCACATAGTATTTGGGTATTTCATGAGCCCAGGAATACTGAAATTTGTAGTTTTCCAGTCTTTTTTGGTCTGGCTACATCCACTGCTAAATAGTTTTTGAAATATTAAAATATTAACGAGCTTGACTTGTATTTTTGAGCTGATGTTATGGTAAAGTTATCTGAAAGATGAGTGTCAGATGTTTGGACAGGGGGCGCAATTTCAGTGCTTGCCCTAGGCGCTATTTTCCCTAGATACGCCTCTGTACAGGAGGGGTTTACCATTGCCTCCTCCTGCACAGTACGAGATGATGCCTTTCAGCATCTTTCTATATCGCTGCTGCCCAGTATAGGTGTTTTCCATAGTCTGGGAAACATACCAGCGGGGATTTGACCCACTGCCGGTAACCTCCTGCTTGTTAGTCAAGTCATTTCCCTGCTCTATCATTAGGTGGGACAATGTTATTCCTGATCCTGGATACAAACTCTACAGAAAGGACAGGGAAGGGAGGGTTGGGGGAGAAGTAGCATTTTATATTAAAGGAAGGACAGAATCCAACAAGCTAGGAAACCTAGGAGGACCAGAGTCCTCCACAGAATCATCATGGGTGACAATACAAGGACTGAATGGAAATGGGTTACTAGGGACATGCTATTGGCCTCCATATCAAAGCACTGAGAGTGGCCTGGAGTTAGAGAAGCAAATCTGAGAGGTGTCCAAGAAAGACAGCAGAGGCGTAACTATAGGGGGGGCAGGGGGGCACATGCCCCGGGCGCCATCTTTTTGGGTCACATGGGGGGCACCGCCATGACCAAATTTTTTTTAAATGGTTTTTTAAATACAAATTTCTCCTGCTCAGTGCAGCAGCGCTGCAGCAGTCAAGGGAGCGCGTCGGCGCCCCCTCCCCCACGAGCGGTCCCTTCCACACCACCCGTGCCCCCCCCCATTGCTTTGCTTGCGGCCAGTCAGTGGCCTGGCTTGGCGGCGGGCGCCTTTCATACTGCTCACTGCGCCTGCCCTTGGCTGAGGCTCACTCGCTCCGTCGCTCACTTAGTCTGGAACAGCCAGAAAGAGGCCCTCTAGTGGCTTGCCAGCCAGAGGGTCTCTAGTCAGTGACGCACGCATGCGCAACTCGGCTGGCGTGCCGTGTCGTGCTGCACATGCGTGCGGTGCATCCGTCCTCCTCTGTTCACCTGCACATGGTGGCGCGGTCGCCGTCGCGGAGGAAAGCATGGTTGCTGGGGCTGGGGCTGCACTGCAGCAGGCGCAGGCAGGATGACGAGGAAACACACGGACACCCGCACGGAAGAAAGGATTCGGTGGCGGGCGGGTGGAAGCAGCAGACCAAGCGTCAGGGTGAGAAATTGAATGAGTTGCAAAAACTACAGAAGCCACATGTGGAGAAAAAAACATATTAAAGAATCAGGCTTTTATTTAGCTGCCCAACTATGGTTCTCAGATGCCTAACAGGTGTTAATCTTTGCATTATACGCTCCTCTCTCCGCCCCAAAAGAAAGAAAAACAATCATAAAGATTCTTTGGCACTCAATCTTAAATGCATGCATGTATATGGAACTGAGAGTCAATTCCCACAGCCTGGGTAGTACAGCAGTGTGAGTTGACTCAAGCAGTGTAACATAGCTGCCTGTGCATTGTTACAAGGTGTTTCAAGAGAGTTTTACCATGAGTTCTGCTTGCTGGCATGCTCATTTTTGCACTGTGAAAGCTTGCCTTGTGATCTCAGTTTACGCTGAAGTGCTCCTATAACAGCTCCATCTCAGAAAAACCTGCAGTGTTAGCTTTAACAAGTGCCTGTGGTATCCTGCTAAAGACACAAAGTTTGGCAAGAAAAATGGGGGAGGGGGTTATATGCCAGGACCTTTGGAGATCGTCTCTTGCTTCTGAGGAAAATCCTAAGTATAATGTAGTGTGTTTCATCATTGCATCATAATTCTGTTGTTTGAGATACAGGCCAACTCCACAGGGTTGTTGCTTGTGAGGAAAAACCTAAGTATAATGTGGTGTGTATCATCATTGCATCATAATTCTGTTGTTTGAGATACAAGCCAACTCCACAGGGTTGTTGCTTGTGAGGAAAAACCTAAGTATAATGTAGTGTGTATCATCATTGCATCATAATTCTGTTGTTTGAGATTCAAGCCAACTTCACAGGGTTGTTGTTGTGGAAAAAACACATGTGTGTCAGTCAGATGTATGCTGGGGGGGGCAGCGGGGGGGGCGTGGCGGGGGGCGCAATTTCAGTGCTTGCCCCGGGCGCCGTTTTCCCTAGTTACGCCTCTGAAAGACAGAGCTGTAATAGTGGGCAACTTCAATCACTCACACATGTAGACTGGGCAAATTCACATTCAAGTAATGACACAGAGGCCAGGTTTCTAGACATGCTAAATTAGTGTGCCTTAGAACAGTTGGTTGCGAAACCAACCCGAGAGAAGGTGACCTTGGACTTAATCCTGACTGGTGTCCAGGACCTGGTGCAAGATGTCAGGGTTGTAGAACCACTGGGGGGAAATGACCATAGTTCAGCAAATGCTTCCTGAAATGAGCCAGGGAGAGCTTGCTCGGGACTCTCTGGAGACTGAGTCATGACCCTGTGCATGTGATGTCACACTCATGGGATGTCACTGGTGGGGCCGCCAGGCAGGCCAAACACAGCCTGCTGTTCGGCCAACTCCACCCCAGTCTGAAGTACAGGGAATTTCTCCTCAGTTTGTCATCCTTATATTTGAGCTTGATTTGCATATCTTGCACAGACCTAGGTCCATCACCTCACTTGCTGTTTCAGCGCATGAGTTAATTTGTAATTTGATCTAGTTGCTTATTTATGTGTCTCAGGAGCTCTTGAAGCTTATCAACTACAAAGTTCTGATTGTCATTTATTTCTTTGCAAATCAGTTCTAGCCTCTTGTGTGTTGCTGCAGGTCCTTCTTCCAGCCTGCTGTAGCCTCCATTTTTGGCCTCATTTGCTTAGTGGCCCTTTGCCTGTCTTCTCCCTCCCTCTCTGTGGGGAACAGGAATTTTTTAAGAACACCCTGGTTTGCGGGGGTTTAACTTTTGAGCACTTGCCTGTTTGTAGCATAGATTGTCCATGATTGGTGTTTGATTCAGGTATAAATGCTTCCAGGAACTTAGGCGCTTTCCCTTCAAGCATCCTCCATCTTCAACAGCGACGCTCCCCACCGACATTACTATTTTAAAATCATCATTTGAATAAATACCATTGAATGGAAAGCATATAGTTTTGTCCTGGTCTTGAGGGTATGAATCCTTAAAAATCACTGCTTAAAATGTAGCCTACAGTGTCCAATACTCAGTATGCAAGGGAGACCTGGAGTTTGCCGATATACAAAACAATCGGTTCTTAATCAAGGCAGCACATAAATTATTTGCCATTTGTTAGTTGTTGACCAGACACATTTCAACCTTCATCAGGGAATGAATATATAAAGTAACTAATTAGAGTCTACAGCAGTAGCATTGGGACAATGATGAGGGGAAGGTGAAAAATGTCCACGGATCGCCAGTGTCTGCGGGCCTTCTAAGGGCCCCCTCGCACACCTCCAGGGCACCCAACACCCAACAGATGTATTGCCCATTGGTCTCCCCGCATATGCTGCCCCCTACCCCACATGTCCATGCTCTGTTGCTAGTCCTGTCCCCCAGGTGCAACGCATTGATGTGGTGCAGAAGCACATTGACACGTTGCACCAGTGGGCATAAACACACACAGCAGCAGGCAGAGACTACTTAAGTGGCTGATGAGTAAGGCATCTGTCAGCCATTGGGTGCCGGGAGGCGATGAAGAAAGCACCCAGGCAGTGGGAGAGTGTGAGTCTGTGCCCATTACCAGCTCACACCCTTCGTATGATACATCAACGTGCTTCTGACATGTTGCATCATGTCATCATGGGGGTGTGGCCAGCAACAGTGGGGTAGGGGGTGGATGCATCCACACAGTGGGCAGTAGAGAAAGGGCGCACATGGCAGCCAATGAGAGGGAGGGAGGAGGCTGTGAAGCCGCAGTGGCCCATCCTGAAAACCTGTCCCCCAACAGCCATCAACCTCGCTGTGCTTCTGGTCTACAGATTTGTGCAACTCCTCTGCACCAAGTTTTCACAAGCCCTGTAACCCTACACAATTAATTTCACAATGACAAAAATGATTGATACATCAGGTTTGGCATTGCAAAGTAACATATGATTTCCTTCAAGTCTCTTCATTTAAAGTCTGTGCGTCCTAAAAAAATATTCCCCACTAGCTGAAATTTCAGATTGCAGCTCTTAGCAGAAAAGGAAGTGCATTTGGAACCCACCCTTGCACCCGTTAGAATGCCAGGGGCATATAAAGGTGCATTTAAAGTTGCCTCTTCCTTTTCCTCTGTTTGTTGACCTGCTTGGCCCTTGAGGTTTAACTGGAAGGACAGATCTCCATGGGGATAATTAGGTGGGTCTCAGGAGGTAACAGCCAGGGGACCCCTCTGGTACATTAGAATCACCACGGTAGCACTACTAGATAGCTCTTTCTATTAGAGTGGAAAATCAAGAAATTCGCCCTCTAATTATTTTGCTCCTAGAAGCGGCACGAGAACATTTCATCTTCCCATGCAGCCTCTTTTTAGTGCTCCAGGACCCAGGCTGGTTTTAAATTCTCTCTCAGCTGCTATAAGGTAGTCTGAGTCAATAGAGAGAGATGGTTCCTGTAGATCAGCAGTACAAAAAATTGCGATATCGGGCTACTTGGGGGTTTATTACAGGTTTTGTTTTTAACAGAAGCCAGCAGCTCAGGAAAAAGTTCCATTTCCTGCTCAAAGTTGAGAGCTGTCAGATGAAACCTTGTTGTCACTATGCGTAGCTCTGGATAAAAGGGAGCTGGAAATCAGCAAAGCTCCTTCATAGATTTGAAATTAAATGCCTGCAGGAAAAATGCAGTATGACCAATGAACTTGTCCTGGTTTAGCAGAGCAGTGCTTAGAATCACACACTATTTGTCTCTGACTATAAGAAGCGTTACTTTCATTAGGTCTGAGACAGGAAGGATGTGTATATCAGCGTCTGCCATCTGTTAGCAGTGATTACTGGTTTACTAGATCTGAAACAACAACAAAAAGGATTGTTAGAATGTTGTCATTTTATGTATAGATGTGGTAAGTATTTTTTTTTCTTTGTTGTACTGCCTTTAAACTCTAGACACATTTGTACAGAAGTAAAACACTCAGTCCTAAAGAACTTAGCAGCCTCTCAACAGCTGCTGCCAGGATCAGTGCCTTCCAGAGACACCTGAAACAAGCATCCTGAATCATGGGGAGGTAAGCAAACTCTGTCTTCCCCTGCGCTGGGGTGTGTGAACACAAGTGCAATCTGCACACCAGTGAATCAAACCCTTATTACAGAAAACCATTTTTGTCCTTTATAAAGAAGTTTAAAAAAAAACACAACACAACAAAAAACATGGGATATCAAACATAGCAAATAAAGAATTTACTCAGGCTGATGTAGTGCATAGATGCAATTCAGCAGCAGGGTTTACAGTTCCCAGATTCCATGGACCTGGGAATATTCAAAGCATAGTGAAAAATTCCTTCAGGTGTTCAGATCAGAACATGTGGAATAGAAGCCAGCAGGGGTGTAGATAGAGGGAACGTTTGAGGAGCAATGCCTCACATTTGAGAGGGAGGAAAGACATCTTTGTGTGTGGGGGGGGGGGAGATATGCATTATTAGGTTTGGTTGGTGGGGTTCGGTAACATGAGGCCTCAGATATGTAGGCGAGGGTCTGCCCTCCAGAGGGCCATGAGTGCACTGGTTAAGCATGCCCCACGTCCTAGAATCTTGGCTGCCCAGAGTTTTAGAACATGGGGAACAACTCTCCCTGCATTCAGTGCTTGCCTTTTCAGAGTAGCACTGAACACGCTGCCATGGAATGTATTGGCATGTTGTGATGTTGGCTCGCCAGCTACGCCCATTCTTCTCTCCCCATGTTATAGCCAAAGCATCCCCCATCTCGATGTGAGCCTCCGTTTAGGGTGAGCAAGATTGTAATGTAGCCAGGAGGCTTTACGGACAGGGCTTCTACCCCGAATCTCCCTCAGAAAAGAGTGTGTGCATTCACACACCAGCCAAACTTATCCAAAAGAAAATCCCTTTGAGATCCTTGGACCCACTCCATACACAAATCAGGCTTAGACTTGCAAATTCTAGCTTATCTCAGTGTATTCTGACTTTTTCTGAATAGGGAAAAGCACAGACTAGAATCATTAGCATGATAAGAGGGATACTCTCTTTAGAAATGCAGATACAGTGCTCTAGTAATCAACCCCCACCCAACATTGGCTAAATGCGATGTGAACTTGCAAAAACAAAAACCAAGAACAGAGGGGAGGGGCAGGGAGGGTCTGCTTCCCTCAATGCCGCAAGTGTAATTCGAAGTAGCTTCACTCAACATTTACCCCACAACATGAAGCCATGTGCAAATAACTCCCAGGTGCTTGTGCCTCGAAGTGGCAAGTCTGGGAAGGGTAGGAACTGCCCCCAGGAGCTTTCCTAGTAGCTCACAGGGACTTCAGGGTAAATTTGGCCAGTATGTGAACGCACACCTCCATTCCAGAGGAGATATGAACTAAAAGCTGGTTGTGAAAAACTGCCTGTGCCCTTGGATTTTTAATGAAGAAAAATAGCTGACCAGGCAAGCAAAGGTCCAAGGTCAAAGGGGAGTCTGAACAGACCAACTGACTCAGTCCACCCTAATGCAATCAGAACAACTCTTTGCCACTGACTGCATTGGCACACCCAGAGCCCCATCTGCTTTGTGTCCCTACCAGACCCTTCTCTACTGCCTCGCCCACTCAGCCCCCAGGACTCTCTTTCTGAAAAATTAACATACATACTCCCTGCCTTTGTGACCTTGGAAATTAACTGTTCAGGAATCTCCTTTACCTTTGTCTTTTGTCCTGACCTCTATAACAGACTCACAGAGCCCGGTGTGTTTTCAGGATCAGGTTGCCAGTAGACACTCTGTCCAAGTCTCTTCTGGATTATCAAGCCGAATGTTTGCCCCCTGCTGCCCACTCTGTTTGTGTCACAAGCCCTGTTTTGATCCAGGTGCCTGCTGAGAGCACCCATATGCTTTCAGAGCCCTGTGAATAAGTATCAGTCCAGCAGCCTTGGAAGTCCATCCAGCCCTATGACGGTGGTCTTACTGTGACGGGTAAGGACATCACCAACTGGTATGGGGAAGCACCATAGCTCAGTGGAAGAACATCAGATTTGCATGCAGGAAGTCCAGGTTCCCTTGGTATCTCCACTTTGGGCTGAGAAAGTCTCCTGCCTGAAGCCCTGGAGAACTGCTAGCAATCCAAGTTGACAATACTGGACCAATATTGTGACTCAATATAAGGCAGCTTCCTATATAACCTTCAGTATGTAATCTTCAGCCTAAGATCCACCCCTTCACTTTCAAGATTTCATCTCTCATTATAACAGGAGAGGCAGAAACTTTCTTTCCCTTCTGTCTCTTTCCAGCTCCCCTTGACTTTGATCATCCCCCATTCCCCTTCCCTTCACTGAAACAGCTTTCAGATCTACACTTTTGCACCTTCTCTAGCAGCTAATATTCTATAACTGCTTTTAGTGTTCTTCTTTTTTAACACATTCCTTTCTTTTGAAAAGCACTGGACTCCCAGACCCGTTTCCACCCACCCACCCTTCAGAAGTTATGCATACTTGTTGATTTGGTACTAACTAATTGTAAACCCCTCCTGTATTCTTCTACCAAAGAAAATCACATGGCTCTGTGGTCGCTAGGAGTCAACACCAACTCGAAGGCACAACTCTACCTTTAATCTGGTTCACTCTACCAGACAGATAGCAACCTGCTTTCCTGGCTAGAGCTGGCTGTAAAAGAGAAGGAATCTCCCTACCATCCAAATAATCCTTCCCACAGTTTCAGATAGCAATTCCTCCAGAACTGAGTTAGTGTCCCTGTCCCTTATCCAAACTAGTGCTCATTTATTTATTTAGCACATTTATATACCGAGTCTCATGGTGGTTTACAATGGTCTACATGTGTAAAAGAGACATGAGTCAGAGCAAGAGTGTTAACAGCATGGCTATGGAACATGTTAAGAGCAGGGATAACTGCTGAAGAACATGCCCAAATTCACTGTGGTCTCTTGATTTGCAAGTCTACTCCTGACCTGGAACAGCTTCAGGTCTCATGAAGCCTCAAGTCTCTTATGCAGACATTAGATCAAATCCTAAAATGAGGGAGGGAGTGCCCAACCAGGCTGACCAATCTCTCTCTCTCTCTCTCTCTCTCTCTCTCTCTCTCTCTCACACACACACACACACACACACAAAGTAAGACCTTCAAAGCTAAGTAACCATTCCTCTACTAGAAAGCAAAGCCTATTAATATTTAAACTGAGAATCCTAGGGAAGAAAGGCAGACTAGACAGAATCCACAAACTTTCTCCCTGTGGGTGATAGGCAGAATTCACACATTAATACACACGAATGAAATGAAGATTGGCATTTAAAAAAACAGAAGTAGCTGCTGATTAGTCATGCCCACAATCATCAAGATGTTCATCATATCACAAATGGTCATTTTGTGCATTCTGAAAAGATGTCCTTAGGACATGTTAACCCTGAATTGTATTTATTATTATTATTATTATTATTATTATTTACATTTTATATCCCGCTCTTCCTCCAAGGAGCCCAGATCGGTGTACTACATACTTAGGTTTCTCGTCACAACAACCCTGTGAAGTAGGTTAGGCTGAGAGAGAAGTGACTGGCCCAGAGTCACCCAGCAAGTCTCATGGCTGAATGGGGATTTGAACTCGGGTCTCCCTGGTCCTATTCCAGCACTCTAACCACTACACCACGCTGGCTCCCTTATATCTTATCTTATCTTATCTCTTATATCTATTTCTGAAAGATTTGCAAATGTTACTATTCTTATGGATACATAACTAGTTACAGGGGGCACTCCTGTCTTTGCTGTTAACTTTTGGTTTTACACTAAGCTCAGCCACAACTTCAGTAACACATGCACACAAGGGATATACTGCAACATTTTGTTATGGGTCCATGCTTGCATTATTCATGCTTGCATTATTCTTTCATTATGTTTGTCAGGATGTATTGACTGTGAGGTGTTGTGTGTACAGCTTTAAATGCAAAGTGAAAGTCACTGTGTTACAGCAGGTGGTATAACTGGCAACATGTGAAGCCTGTCAACAAGTAATCAGGTTCTTATTACGCAGCGCCCAACAATGTTTATGAATTTTGTTTCACCAAATGTAAAATAAACCTTAAAAAAAAAACACCCAGAAGTCAGCAGGTCATGTCAAGCAGAACAGTATCATCACACAGATATTTATTTAGAAATGCTAGGATAGAAAATTTAAGAAGGATAATTAAATGATTTATTTAATTATCAGTGCTGCTTGGATAGTACTTGGTACAGGACACTATCCACCCCAAGCTATACTGTTACATCAGTGAGAGAGATTCACACAAGTATTTAATTCTGCCATTAGAATCAATCAGATTTGAAGGTGCTTAAGTTAGCTGGATTGTGCCCAGCACTATTATAACCTACACACACTTACATTATTGCTAATTTTACTCCTTTGAGAAATAGAATAACTCTAGAATGTGTCTGATTTCCCCCTCTCCATTTGCCCCAATGCTGTAAACTAGGGACAATCCCAATAAAGTGAATTTAATTTCAAAGGCATTACACTGACTTTAATCAGGATCAAAGCCAACCAAGCTATCTAGTCACCGAACATCTGACCTGCAGATTTCTTCAGGGTGTCACAGCCCAGTTTTCACATGTTTATAGGCACAGCTTGGCTCTAGTCAGTGGATCAAACATGCAAGACATATTCAGGCATGACATTTTCCCTCTGGGCTGTATTTCAATGTGCTTTCTCAGGATTTGCAGCCAGAACCACTAGCTTTTCCTAACCCTTGGATGCTATTCAGAACTAGATTAACTATTAAGCTAAGAATGTAATGCATAGGAGGTCTCAGTGTTGTATCGTTATCTGAAAGTGACTCAAAGTGGAGAATGAGTGTTGATCTCTTGTTTCATGCACTGTGTTGGTTTAAATGTCCTTCCGTACCACATAACAGGGGATAACTGGCCATTCTCCAAGTGGAGGGAAAATAAAAAATAAAAAGTGCTTACACAACATGGAGCATGCTACACTGGCAGCATCGTAACAGTTTTGAAGTGTGCACCTTATTTAATAAATGGAAACAAACAGAAAAATCTTAAATTACTTCCAGAAAATAATGCTGTTCTCACGAGCAGCCAAGCCTGGACTGGGTGGCCCATGAGAACCACCAGGATCCCGGCACTGCTGCACCGCCACACCCAGCTCTGTAGCCTGGCTCTTAGCTGAGGTTAAGGGAGCAAGCGCGCCCTTAACCCACTTGCTGGGATCGTGTGCGTGCTCAGGCTGCTTGCAGAGACGGGCCTATAGTGGCCATCCTGGCCTCCAGAGTTCCATGCTGCTTGGCACAGTGCAGATCATCTGGAAGCATGGTCTGCACCCAGGGCAATATTTGTGATGTATAATGAAATAATAACAGAATTGCACAGCCTGCATTAGTTTGAAATCATGGTTCTCTGCAAGAGATGTTTCTTTGCTTGTCAGTGCAAAGCACTGTCACAACTATGTTTCTCTAGTAATGTTCCATCCCCCATAGGTTACTGCGAGCGGCTATGGAATGTAGTGAAGCCAATATGTAGAAGGGGTTGATATGACTAGGAAGATGTTGGCAGTCTGCCTGCGTACGTGTTTAGAGTTTGTTTTCTGGCCTTGGTTAGTAACCTTGGCATCAATATGCTGTTTTCCTGTGAGGATGACTTTCGCATTTGTCTTGTATAAAGGTATGGATGTTTGAATATTCCTTTGTCTTGCTTTGAGCAAATGGCCAAAGTAACACCTCTGTTCTTAAGGCAGAATAAAACCTTTGATCTTAAAGTCCTCTCATTTGGGCTGATTATTGGGCTCCATCTGCCCAGGAATGAACCTCCTTATTGGGGACAAGGTTACCCTGAGACATCATTGGTTTCATCATCTGTAGGGAAGGTAGATGGAACCTTGCCTTCCCACCTGGTAGGTGATGTGAATCCCCTTCATATATGAGCTTTGTTTTAAAAAGCCAGTCTATATATGAGCTAGCTGGACCAATGATCTGACATGCTGCCTTGGTATGAGTTAGCTTCCTATGTTCCTATGCCTTTCAGACTCAAAAGACAAAAAGCACCAACAAGAGACTTCTTCTGTCTCTTGATTGATTTAGTGATTTAGTATATACTGCTAATTATAAAAGCTCAGGGCAGCTCACAAACAATTATACAGTTTAAAATATTAAAAACAATTTAAAAATTTATTTATTTATTTATTAAGATTTTCTTATATACCGCCTCCTCCAAAGACTCTAGGTAGTGAACAACAATACCTATCCACCCCCAGCACAGGTGGCCCTATCCACCCCCAGCACAGTACTTCCAGTGACTGTTGCTGGTGTCTATCTTATGTTTCTTTTTAGAATGTGAGCCCTTTGGGGACAGGGTTCCATCTTATTTGTTTGTTATTTTTCTGTGTAAACTACCCTGAGCCATTTTTGGAAGGGTGGTATAGAAATCGAATAATAATAATAATAATAATAATTATTATTATTATTATTATTATTACCATAATAATGCCATGACTCCACTCCACTTTCACAAATACTAAACAAAACAGGCTTCGGATAGCAAACATCTAAAACATCAAGTAAAATCAACCATCTGCTCTACATGGACAATCTGAAGTTGTATGGAAAGTCCTAGTCAGAAATCGAATCACTGCTAAACACTGTCCGTATATTCAGTAGCGATATAGCAATGGAGTTTGGACTAGACAAGTGTGCTGCATTAATAATGAACAGAGGGAAAATAAGAAAAACAGAAGGAATAGAACTGCCCAATGGAAGCAAGATCAAGAACCTGGAAGAGAAAGAACCTTACAAATACTTGGGCATTCTCCAGGCTGATAACATTGCACACACTGAAGTTAAAAGAAAAATGGGAAGTGAATACATCAGGAGAGTTAGAAAAATCCTCAAGTCCAAACTCAATGGCGGGAACACCATACAAGCCATAAACACCTGGGCTATACCTATTATCAGATACACTGCAGGAATAATAGACTGGACCCAGCTAGATCGTAAGACCAGGAAAATAATGACCATCAATCATGCTCTGCACCCCCACAGTGATGTAGATAGGCTACACCTCCCTCTCAGCTCAGGTGGAAGAGGAATGCTGCAAGTCCATCAAACAGCAGAAGAGGAGAAAAGAGGCCTTGAAGAATATATCAAGGACAGTGAAGAAGATGCACTTCAAATGGTCAATAACGAGAAACTATTCAACACCTATGAAACAAAGCAGGCCTACAAGAAAGAACAAATCAAGAACCGAGCAGGAAAATGGAAAAATAAGCCACTGCATGGTCAATATTTGCACAATATAACTGGAAAATCAGACATTACCAAGACCTAGCAATGGCTTAAGAATGGCAACTTGAAGAAAGAAACAGAGGGTTTAATACTGGCTGCACAAGAACAAGCACTAAGAACAAATGCAATAGCAAAAGTCAAAAAATCGACAACAAACAGCAAGTGTCACCTTTGTAAAGAAGCAGACAAAACAGTGGACCACCTAATCAGCTGTTGTAAAAAGATAGCACAGACTGACTACAAACAAAGGCATGACAAGGTAGCAGGGATGATACTATGGAACATCTGCAAAAAAGACAAGCTACCTGTAGCCAAAAATTGGTGGGACCATCAAATTGAAAAAGTTGTAGAAAATGAAGATGTAAAAATATTATGGGACTTCCGACTACAAACAGACAAACATCTGCCACACAATACACCAGATATCACTGTAGTCGAGAAGAAAGAAAAACAAGTCAAAATAATCGACATAGCAATACCAGGGGATAGCAGAATAGAAGAAAAAGAAACAGAAAAAATCACCAAATACAAAGATCTACAAATTGAAATTGAAAGGCTGTGGCAGAAAAAGACCAAAATAATCCCAGTGGTAATTGGCACCCTAGGTGCAATTTCAAAACAACTTGGAGCACCTCAGCACCATAGGGGCCACAGAAATCACCACCAGCCAATTACAAAAAGCAACATTACGGGGAACAGCCTATATTCTGCGACGATATTTATAATAATAACAGCAACAACACTGATAATAAAATTCAGCCATCCCAGGTCCTTGGGAAGGACTCGATGTCTGGATAAAACAAACCAGTCAATAACACTTGTCTGACTTTGTAAACAATAATAATACCAATAACAATTAAGAAGAAGAAGAAGAGCAAATGCCTGGCAAAACAGGTAAGTCTTAAGAAGGGCCTTAAAGTCAGTCACGGAGGGGGCTGAATGAATTTGGGGGAGAAGAGTGTTCCAAAGAAGAGGGCAGCCACAGTGAAGGCCCTCCTATGGGCCCAGGCACCATGCACTGCACCAGGGCCTGGGACACTAAGGAGGGCCAGCTGTGAAGACCTCACAGGTTGGGATACAACTGGCCAAGAGAGGCGATACTGGAGATATACGGGTGCTAAGCCCATAAGGGTTTTATAGATGAGAACCAGCACTTTGAATTGGACCTGGAAGCGAACAGGCAACCAGTACAACGACCATAAAAGAGGTGTGACACTATCAAATCTACAGCCACCCATGAGGAGGCAGGCTGCTGCATTCTGGACTAGTTGAAGCTTCTGAATCTTTTTCAAAGGCAACCCTAGGTAGAGCGCATTACAGTAATCCAAACGAGAGGTAACAAAGGCATAAGTTGCTGTTGCCAGGGCCTGCCGGTCGAGAAAAGGCCATAACTGGCAAACCAACCAAAGCTGGGCAGAGGCACCCCTGGCCACGGCCTCCACCTGCTGTTCAAGCAGGAGCCATGAGTCCAGAAAGACCCCCAGATCACAAACCGTCTCTCTCAAGGGAAGTGCCACCCTGTCAAGAGATAAACACACACATGGCAATTGGCCAGATCGCAAACTGAACAAGAGCAACTTGGTCTTGGAGGGATTGAGCCTGAGCTCGTTTTGGCCCATCCAGGTCCTGCCAGCCTCAAGGCACTGAGTCAGCCCTGGCCCAAACGGCATCACCTGTTTGGCCAGGGGTGGAGATATAAAGCTGAGTATCATTAGCATATCTATCTATCTATCTATCTGATTTCTATATCGCCCTTCCAAAAATGGCTCAGGGTGGTTTACACAGAGAAATAACAAATAAATAAGATGAATCCCTGTCCCTAAAGAGCTCACAATCTAAAAAGAAACATAAGATAGACATCAACAGTCACTGGAGGTACTGTGCTGGGGGTGGATAGGGCCATATTGATGAAAACTTACCCCAATCCAATGGATGACCAGGCCCAGAGGCTTCATGTAGATGTTAAAGAGAATGGGAGCAAGGACTGAGCCCTGTGGAACCCCACAAGGAAAGGGGCCAGGCTGCAGAATACTCACCCCCAATCAACACCGACTGGAATCGCCCAATGAGATAGGATCAGAATCACTGAAGAACAGTGCCCCCAATGCCCAGCCCACTTAAGCACTCCAGAAGGATAGCATGGTCAATGGTACTGAAGGCTGCTGAGAGATCAAGAAGAACCAAGCGAGGTGCACTTCCCACATCAAGTTTACGATACAGGTCATCCAACAGGGCCAAAATTAATAGCAATTAAAACAATTAAACATCAACTAAAAGCCTGACAGGAAAAAATGTGTTTTCAAGGCCATTAAGAACATAAGGAAAGCCCTGTTGGATCAGGCCCATGTAGTCCAGTATCCTGTTTCACACAGTAGCCCACCAGATGCCTCTAGGAAGCCCACAGGCATGAGCAGAGGGCATGCCCTCTCTTCTACTGCTGTTCCCCTGCAACTGGTATTTAGAGGCATCTCGCCTCTGAGGATGGAGGTGGCCTATAGCCACCAGACTATTAGCCATTGATAGACCTGTCCTCCATGAATTTATCAAAACCCCTCTTAAAGCCATTCAGATGGTTGGCTGTCACCACATCTTGTGGTAGAGAATTCTATAGCTGTGTGGGAAAGTACTATTATATGCTGTGTGAAAAAGTACTTCCTTCTTAAAGCCCATCAAAGATGTCAACGCTAGAGATTTACATATCAGGTGGTATGAAAATATGATAAACAAATAATTAATAAACCCTCATATCTTGGCAGGGAGTGCATTTCAAAGCTTAAGGGCAGCTATTGAAAAGGCGTAGCCCTGAGCTGCAACCAAACAAGACAGTGGCAACTGCAGTCAGATCTCCCCAGATGACCTCAGTGAGCAGTAGGAATCATTTAGAAATAGTCGTTCTCTTAGGTAATTGCCTGTCTCATTTAGACCTTTTGCCAAACTCACTGTATTGAATAAATTGAGCAAGCCGGGCATGATACGCCTATCAAAACACAAGATCCTGAAATAAGTCTATGCAGCTTCTCCAGCTGAACTGACTTTGCAGAGCATGCATGTAATTATAAAATGCAATTATTTATACACAGGTATTTGGTATAGTGCTGTGATTAAGAGCATGGGCTATGAGCCAGCAGGTGTGTGGTTCAAACCATCATGCAGCTGTAAACAAGATGGCTTTAAGCATTACACACAATTTCCAATCCTCAGCTGCCCCCCCCCGGGGGGGAAATATTTATTTCATTTCATATATTACTTCAGTCACCTGGGGGGGGGGGAATGTCCAAGGTAGCACACCAAAAAATTGTTTATTTGTATAAACAAAACGATAAACAATAAAATCAACTATTTATTTATTTATGGATGGATGAATGGATGGGCTGGACTTACCTATGCTACAGGAATGAAAGAATATTGATAAAATATATGTAAAGTGTCTGAGCACTTGAGAATAGTGCCATATAAATATAAATACTAAGATCTTTGGGTTTCCTGCACAGGGGCGTATCTAGGGTGGGACAGGCAGGGGTGCCATGGGAAGGGGGGTCGCCCTTTTTTTAAATTAATTTTTTTTAATGGCCACCAAAAACAAAATGGCCACTGCGCATGTTCAAATGGCCTCTGTGAGGCCCTAGGCCATGCCAGGCCTCACAGAGGCCATTTGAGCATGTGTGGTGGCCATTTTGTTTTCAGTGGCCTTTTTTTAAAAAGTTATTTTAAAAAATTACCACCACACATGCTCAAATGGTCCCTGTGAGGCCCTAGAGGCCAGCGGGGGAGGAGGAACCTTTGCAGACCCCCCCACGGCCTTTGGGAATCCTCCCGAAGGGTCTACAGATAAATAATAATAATTTTTAAATTTAATATAAGTCACTGTACACATATTCAGTTTGGCACTATGTACAGAGAATCAGGGCTTGTGAATACTGAGCTGAAGCTTATGAGCTAGGATTGTATTCATTTGCTCTTACTTTGCTTCTTGTGATACGTGAGTTAAATGTGATGTCTTAATAATATGGCTATTAATGGTGAGTTTGTCTTTGAATCAGTGTGAAATCCTTAGTATTAAGCCCCACTGGGAGTTTCTTGCTCTCTTTCTCTCATTTTAACGGCCTTTCTGAAATACTAGAATATATTCCAAGCAGTGACACCGTTTACTCTGCATATCCTTTAATTATTTTCAGAGTATCTGGGAAAAGTCCAATTCTCCATTGATTTTTAAAACTTATGGAATAGTGATGCTACAATGCATAGTAGAGAATTAGACAGGCACTTCTGTTTAGTTGAGCCCCAGCATCCTGAAATGTGTCGTTTTCCAGCATTTTTTGGTATGACTACGTCCACTGCTAAATAGTTTTTGAAAGATTAAAAGATTAACGAACTTGACTTGTATTTTTCAGCTGATATTATGGTGAAGTTATCTGAACGATGGGTGTCAGTGCTTGCCCTAGGCGCTATTTCCCCTAGACACGCCTCTGCTCCTGCATGCTATTTGTTAGGGATGTGCACTGAACTGTGGCAGGGCGGTTCGAAGGCAGTGGGGGTGCCGCTTTAAGAGCAGGGGAGGGAGCACTTACCCCTCCCACCACTCCCCCCCCCACCGGCATCCTTTGCTAAGAAAGCTGATCTGTGCAGCCACATACCTCCCTGCTGCCCCGTTGCCCTTGTTGGCCAGATATGACCAGAAGTCCCCAAAGCGCCTGCGTGCACACACAGGCGTGTTGGGGACTTCCGGCCATATACAGCCAATGGGGGCAACGGGATTGCAGGGAGGTATGCTGCCGCCCCGATCAGCTTTCTTATCAAAGGACGCCGGCGGGGGGAGCGGCGAGAGGGGTAAGTGCTCCCTCCCCTGCTCTTAAAGCATCACCCCTGCCGCCTTCGAACCAGCAGAACTGCCGGTTCTCCAAATGGGTTCCATGCACATCCCTAGTATTTGTGCTATGTGTTAATGTTCTTAACACCAGACAGATTGCAGAAGAGAATTCAGAAAAACATTCTTGCTAAGGTAAGTTTTATATTCGCATAACAGCCAGGCTGATTTCAGGAAAAGATAATTTATATTATTGTACAAGTATGGACCTGCAACAAAATGTTGCAGTATCTCTGATGTGTATGTGTTACCTGAGCCTGTACCTGAGCATGGTGGACATTTTCGGCACCTTTCCCCCTCAGAAAGCAGAAGGGATTGTGATTGTCTTAAGGGATTATTCAAGCGAGGAAATTTCCAGCTGTTTTTGTTCAAACCCTCCTCCCTACTGAGTTCCATGCGCTCCGCCCACCTGGTTGTCTATTAACTGCCTCCAAGTCCACAAACATTCCTCTCCATTGAGTTACACTGGGGCAGTTTTTTGGAGAGGTTAACTTGGCCTCCTTATAGAGGAGAGCAGGTCTTGTGGTAGCAAGCATGACTTGTCCCCATAGCTAAGCAGGGTCTGCCCTGGTTGCATCTGAATGGGAGACTTGATGTGTGAGCACTGCAAGATATTCCCCTCGGGTTGAAGCCGCTCTGGGAAGAACAGAAAGTTTCAATTTCCCTCCCTGGCTTCTCCAAGATAGGTCTGAGAGAGATTCCTGCCTGCAACCTTGGAGAAGCTGCTGCCAGTCTGTGCAGACAATACTGAGCTAGATAGACCAATGGTCTGACTCAGTATATGGCAGTTTCCTATGTTCCTATGTTAGTTGCCCCTGCCCCCCTTCAGCTTTTTGTGAAACTGAAATACTGTACCCTTGGTCTGCCGGTAGTACCCCCTCTCGCCTGCAGGTGCTGCAGTAATGGGCCCATAAGGATCATAACATTTCCAGCTCTTCCTGAAATAAGTAATAGATATTCTAAAGAAGTCCACAAGGTGTCACTACAGCCACTTGACTATAACTGCTCTTCTTTGAGCTGCAGCAGACTTATCCCTTTACGAGAGCATCTCACAGGCAGGTTATGCTGTCAAAGTCTTGGTGCAACATGTTGTGCGGCCAGAAGGAGGGGGGGAAACACAAGCTAAAGAACTTCAGCATAGCGGTCATAAAACCTTCAACTTTCAGTGGCAAGAGCCTGTCCAGACAGAGGCGCTCTTACCCCTGGACTTTGGGGCTGAACTCCAGGGGCTCCATAGGCCCTGGGAGCCCCCAAACCCTCTTTAGTCTGTCCTGGGGGATGTGGTCGCCTGGCGGAGCACGATGATACTTAATTTGCAGGGGATGGGGGGCGGGGTTTCCAAAGGCCTTTAGGTCCAGGCTCCAAAAATACATAGGTGCACCTCTGTGTCCAGGTGACAGTTTTCCACTCTCTTGATTGGGTGATGCTGGAGTGCAGATCTGAAATTGAATGACATGACCTTGGGAAAGGCAATAAAGGTACCCCCACCCCTCTGGAGGTAATAACCAGCCAGTATTTTACTGGTGAGTCACCTTAAGTGGCGCAGCGCTTGTTGACTAACAAGCAGAAGGTTGCTGGTTTGAATCCATGCTGGTACTATATGATGATATGCTAAAAGGCATCATCTCATACTGCACGGGAGCAGGCAATGGTAAACCCCTCCTGTATTCTACCAAAGAAAACAACAGGTCTCTGTGGGCACCAGGAGTCATAATTGACTTGATGGCTCTCTTAGTACTCGGAGGATCTGAAAAACCATGAAGCTCCAGATTCCACAAGGCTCGCCACTCATAACTTGCTAAGCTCGCTTGCTTATCAAAGACAGCCTGATGCTCTAGCTCAGTGATAGAGCATCCGCACTGCATGCAGAAAGTCCCAGGTTCAATCCCTGGCTAGGGATGTGCAGACTGGCTCGACATCGAGCCAGTTTGACATTGAACCAGTTCAGTTTGATCATCCGTGGTCAAACCGAACCATCCCCTGTTCAGTCCGACCCCAGACTGAACACCCCCCGAATCTTTGGGGGGTTTGCGGGGGGGAATTACCTTTACTTCCCTCCAGGGAGTTGCTGGAGGTCCTCAGAGGTTCCTCCTCCCCCACCGACCTTCGATATGCCTCCCTCCAGCTAGTTCAGCCGGCTCTTCACCCATTTGGGCGCTCTTCGGTTTTTTGCCTTCTCCCAGTGGCGCGGCCACAATTTTGGAGGCGCAGTGTGCAGGCATGCAGCCTCCAAAATGGCAGCAGCACCACTGGGAGAAGGACGAAAACTAGCTGAAGAGTGCCCAAATGGGCAATGAGCCTGATATATCGAAGGCCAGCGGGAGGAGGGGGAACCTCCAATGACACACACAAACACCCCACTGCCTCCAGCAACTCCCCCAGAGGGGAGTAAATGTTTTTTTAAAAACTGAACATGCGTTTGAGAACCCCAAACCAAATTGAATGGGGAGGGTTCAATGGGGTGCCGGACCGAACTGGCCCGGTTGGGTTCCAGTACGGTCTGGACTCGAACCGAACCAGACCAACCAGTTCCATGCACAACCCTATCCCTGGCATGGGCTGCTCAAGACTCCTGCCTGAAACCTTAGGAACATAGGAAGCTGCCATATACTGAATCAGACCATTGGTCCATCTAGCTCAGTACTGTCTACACAGACTGGCAATGGCTTCTCCAAAGTTGCAGGCAGGAATCTCTCTCAGCCCTATCTTGGAGATGCCAGGGAGGGAACTTGGAGCCTTCTGCTCTTCCCAGAGTGCAGCTCCATCCCCCGAGGGGAATATCTTACAGTGCTCACACACCAAATCTCCCATGCATATGCAACCAGGGCGGTAAGGGGACAAGTCATGCTTGCTACCACAAGACTAGCTCTCCTCTCTTAATTGGAGAAGCCACTGTCAGTCAGTGTAGACTGGGCTAGATGGACCAATGGTCTGACTGTAGGCTTATATGGTCTCCTGTGTTCATAAAATACATCAGATGCTTCTTTGCAGCCACACATTGCATGGGATGGTTGGCACTGGGAAGCATGCCACCTTTCAGGAAATCTTATCCACCATCACAGATCTTGTAACTAAAGAATGCCTGATAATTTTTCAAGAACCCTCAAGGTTCCCTGCTACCTACTTTGAAAACTACTGTTGTGACCTATCCTGCTATTCTGAGGAATGGGATTTCCAGTGCAGAAAAGGGGGGAGATGCCTAAATGTAAACTCCTTGGGCTCAGGGACCTTGTCTTCTTGTAACTCTGCACGGTGCTATGCACCTTGGTGGTACTATATAAACAAAACATGTTTGAATTTTCTGAAACTTGGTTTGTGGGCTGTTATTACAATATTGGATTTGAATAGAAAACAAAAGACAAGGCAAACCGAAGAAGCAGTTGCATTGTGTTATGCAAGAGATACACAGCAGACTGTTGACTTTTTGTGTGTGCAAGATTCTTGTATTTCTAACAGCTGCCTGATAACTGAGAGGCAATTTTCCTGTGAAAATTCCCCAAAGTTGGCAACCTAACTTTGCACCAGGATCCATTGTAAAAATGTTGCTGCACCCAGACTGGGAGTTGTTTGTACTCCAACATGATCTGCTCCATTTGCAATGTATATTTGGGGTGTGCGTCTCTCTTTTGGATCCCACTCTGTTTCACTGACGGCCTTAGAAATATTACAGACTTCCCCAAAGCAAGTTCTTGGGTTGAATATACATAGGAACATAGGAAGTTGCCATATACTGAGTCAGACCATTGGTCTATCTAGCTTAGTATTGTCTTCACAGACTGGCAGCAGCTTCTCCAAGGTTGCAGGGAAGAACCTCTCTCAGCCCTGCTTTGGTAGTTTGTTGGTTCAATAAAAAAATCTTGTCCTATTAAAAAAAAAAATCTTGTCCTATCTTGGAGATGCCAGGGAGGGAACTTGGAACCTTCTGCAGGTAAGAACGCAGGTGCTCTTCCCAGAGCGCCTCCCCCATCCCCTAAGGTCAACATCTTACCATGTTCACATGTTGCCTCCTATTCAAATTCAAACCGGGGCAGACCTGCTTAGCAAGGGGACAATTCATGCTTGCTACCACCAGACCAGCAGGGCAGCTGTGAAAATCATCCTCCGTCCTGCCACTCCCCACCTTTGAGGAGGCTCTGGAATATTTGTCTAAATACTAGGACATTTCAGTTAAAAAAAAAATCCAGTTCAGGAATGGAAGGGAAATCCCAAGAAGGGGTGAGGAGGGACTGTGAACTTTTGGTAACTAGTGAAGTATTCTCACCAAAGGAAAAGCAAGGAAGGGCCTAAAGAAGCACAGGGGGGAGCCGCCTAAGTCACACTCAAGAGAGCTGCAAAAAGTACTTTCCCTTCTGTGGAAAAGGCAAAAAGTTTCCAACGAATGACTGAAGAAGGGAATTCCTCAGCCTTTGCTCCCGCTGCAGCTTCTAGACAGGACCAGACTAGTTCAGTCCCTCGCTGTTTGAGTTGGCTGGGAAATTCCCGGCCGCCCAAGCTCCGCCCCGCGCAGAAATCCCCTTAGAAAAAGTTGTATAGGCGAGCGCCGCCGCCGACTCAGCCAGCTTTACTCAAGACTTCGTCGTTCCGAGAGGCCGCCTGGATTCTGCGCTCGCTTGCTCTCTCGTGCTCCAGGCGCTTTCTCGACTCTTCGTGAACACTAGGGCCATGTTTAACCCCAATACTCAGGATTTCCCAATGGATATAAGCATGGACAACGTTCACCCCCGGGATGTGCTGAAGAAGGACAGACAGCTCAACCTAGTCCAAGACGATCGCCACGACAGCGGCTTGGATTCCATGAAGGACGAGGACTACGAATTGCTCGTCAAGGAACTGGAAGATATTCGCATCCAGCCCGGAGAAGCCTCGGCTGGGCTGCAAAGTGGCCCCAGTCAGCCGGGCCAGGCTTGGAAACAGCAAGTGACCGAAGACGGAGACACGTAAGTCTCGGGGACTACTTGGGACAGTTTGCAAGCGGTTGTGCGGGTTTTGGAACTGGGGTCTTCCTTTCCTTCGCCGAAGTTGCTAGCTCTGTGCAGGTTGGCCTTGTTTGCTTGGAAGTAAATCCCATGGTGGATGTCAATGTGCAGTGCAAGCAAAGCGGCAACTCTTAAGCATTCTCATAGGGCAGTTAATCCAACTGAAACCGATGGCACTTACTTCCAAGCATGCCTGGTGAGGCTGTTCGCCTCTCCAGATCGCCGAGCACAACCCTTTCCCCGGATTCCTCTCCCGTGGGAGAGAGGAATCCTCACCCCCAAGGTTCTCCAGCCAGTACCAAGTTTCGAACTACTGCAAAAGAAATGTGGCGGAGAGAACCAGGTGTGTGTGTCTCAGGCGTTGAGCGAGGGAAGGAAGACGGGTTTGTTTGCATTCTTTTTTTATAAAGAGGCATTTTTAAAAAATTTTAAATTTAAAAACCAATACATTTTAGTTTTAAACATTTTTAAAGCGAATACTTGCAAGGCAGCGTGCATGCAAAGACGTGCAAACGGAATATATCCAGTGAATGTCACTGGGATCTCCTAGGAATGATGCATTGCAGCGAGAGCCCTGCAAGGAAATGCGGGGGGTGACCCTCCGAAAGTGGCCTCTTGCAGTGGGAGTTGTGTCCGGGGCTCGGGCAGCGAGATCCAAGAGCAAGTCAAGCGCTTTAATAAAAAAAGAAACAGTTGCGCGTTTTCGAACGCGTTGATCGGCCACACGTCGCCTGCAAAGGGCGTTAATAACGTCTTGCAATTGTGTGAGGGTCTCAAGCGCGGGACCTCCTCTACGTGTAGAGCAACAATGGGCGGGAGGGGACCTTCCAGAGTCGCCACCTTTCTGCTAGTTACATAAAGCCCGGGGATTTTTGCTTCGATGGGTTTTTCCCTCCCTCTTCTACCACTCCCCGGCTATTCGGAGGGGGCCGGGACTGGGTGTTCTCTTGCTGCGGCTGGGCGGGGCTTGAGTAAGGCGTCTGGCGGGGCGGAGGGGGAAGCGCTCTGGAAAGTCCCTGGCGCCCTGCCAGGAACATTCATCTCACAACAACTCGGTGGAAAACACCAGGCGGGAACTGCACGCGGCCTTGAAAACCCCAGGCTTTCGAAATCTCTCCTGCTGATGATACTCTTCCTCCTTGACTCCAGAGGCCACGTTGCCTACGGGGTGAGGGAAAGGAGCGGATCTCCAGTGGGTTTTTTTCTTCTTCCCCAAAACCGTTTTCATCACCAGATTTTTCTTTTGTAGATTTCTCCACCTGGCAATTATTCATGAAGAAAAGTCCTTGAGTTTGGAAATCATTCGCCAAGCAGGATGTGACCCAGCCTTCCTGAACTTCCAGAACAATCTCAACCAGGTACTTCACTCCTGTCCATCAGCCAAGGCTACCATCCACAGAGAGCAACACAGGCACTATAGCAGGCTTGGGAACTTCATAAAATAAACTTTTGAAGCAATATAATGAAGATAAAAATAGGAACCTAAGAGGTTGCCAATGACACCGTGAACTGCCCCTTGGAATCATGGTGCTTTTATTGCCTCATGGGCAGGTACCTGTTGATATGATTCAGCCCTGTTCACCAGCCTCACCTTGGGCTAGTTGAAAGTTAGGGGGTTGGCTTTCAAGAAAAGCTGTTAGGGTCATTTTTAAAGAAGAGTAAATTAGGCCCTATGATACATGGCTGGCTCTTAAGCGGTGTTCCCACAGGCGGACTACAATTCCCTTAATCTCCAGCCAAAGGCCATTGCAGCTGGGGATGATGGGATTTGTAGTCAACAACATCTAGGAATACTCCAGGGAACTCTGCTCCTAAGGCTGCTGAAATGATATAGAGCCAGCAGTACTGCCATTCTCACAAGCCACCAAGATGATTAGAGAATTCTTAGTTTGTGTGCCTCACCCTTTCCTTTCCACTATCCAGAAGCCAGCACCATGATTCTTGATCACTAGATACTTTCTCTTCGGTAGTGATTAGCATTAAAACAGCTGGCCCTGAACTCATGAACGCCTCCTGTAAAATATTGCTATATTTATGTCTTTATTCATTAGAAAGTGCACTCAGGATTAAGGCCGATGTGTATTTAGGGGATTTCCTTGCTTGTTAAGCAAACTACAGGTGAAACTCGAAAAATTAGAATATCGTGCAAAAGTTCATTAATTTCAGTAATGCAAATTAAAAGGTGAAACTGATATATGAGATAGACGCATTACATGCAAAGCGAGATAAGTCAAGCCTTAATTTGTTATAATTGTGATGATCATGGCGTACAGCTCATGAGAACCCCAAATCCACAATCCCAGAAAATTAGAATATTGTGAAAAGGTTCAACAGTCTAGGCTCCAGGTGTCCCCAATCAGCTAATCAATCCATAACACCTGCAAAGGGTTCCTGAGCCTTTAAATGGTCTCTCAGTCTGGTTCATTAGGAATCACAATCATGGGAAAGACTGCTGACTTGACAGTTGTGCAGAAAACCATCATTGACACCCTCCATAAGGAGGGAAAGCCTCAAAAGGTAATTGCAAAAGAAGTTGATGTTCCCAAAGTGCTGTATCAAAGCACATTAATAGAAAGTTATGTGGAAGGGGAAAGTGTGGAAGAAAAAGGTGCACAAGCAGCAGGGATTACCGCAGCCTGGAGAGGACTGTCGGGAAAAGGCCATTCAAAAGTGTTGGGGACTTTCACAAGGAGTGGACTGAGGCTGGAGTTAGTGCATCAAGAGCCACCACACACAGACGGATCCTGGACATGGGCTTCAAATGTCGTATTCCTCTTGTCAAGCCGCTCCTGAACAACAATGTCAGAAGCGTCTTACCTGGGCTTAAGAAAAAAAGAACTGGTCTGTTGCTCAGTGGTCCAAAGTCCTCTTTTCTGATGAGAGCAACTTTTGCATCTCATTTGGAAACCAAGGACCCAGAGTCTGGAGGAAGAATGGAGAGGCACACAATGCAAGATGCTTGAAGTCCAGTGTGAAGTTTCCACAGTCTGTGTTGATTTGGGGAGCCATGTCATCTGCTGGTGTTGGTCCACTGTGCTTCATTAAGTCCAGGGTCAACGCAGCTGTCTATCAGGAGATTTTGGAGCACTTCATGCTTCCTTCCTCAGACGAGCTGTATGGGGATGCTGACTTCATTTTCCAGCAGGACTTGGCACCTGCCCACACGGCCAAAAGTACCAAAACCTGGTTCAATGACCATGGGATTACTGTGCTTGATTGGCCAGCAAACTCGCCTGACCTGAACCCCATAGAGAATCTATGGGGCATTGCCAAGAGAAGGATGAGAGACATGAGACCAAACAATGCAGAAGAGCTGAAGGCCGCTATTGAAGCATCCTGGTCTTCCATAACACCTCAGCAGTGCCACAGGCTGATAGCATCCATGCCACGCCGCATTGAGGCAGTAATTGCTGCAAAAGGGGCCCAAACCAAGTACTGAATACATATGCATGCTTATATTTTTCAGAGGTCCGATATTGTTCTATTTACAATCCTTGTTTTATTGGTTTCATGTAATATTCTAATTTTCTGGGATTGTGGATTTGGGGTTCTCATGAGCTGTACGCCATGATCATCACAATTATAACAAATTAAGGCTTGACTTATCTCGCTTTGCATGTAATGCGTCTATCTCATATATCAGTTTCACCTTTTAATTTGCATTACTGAAATTAATGAACTTTTGCATGATATTCTAATTTTTCAAGTTTCACCTGTATAATACTTTCTCACTTTCCATTTGTAGACTCCACTTCACTTGGCAGTAATCACAGATCAGCCAGAAATTGCTGAGACTCTTCTGAAAGCCGGATGTGACCCAGAGTTCAGAGATTTCCGAGGAAACACACCACTGCATATCAGTTGTGAACAAGGTTCCCTCAGAGGTGTCGGTGTCCTCACGCAATACTGTCAGAAACATCATCTTCAGTCTCTCCTGCAGTCGTCCAACTACAATGGTAAGTACAAATGGAAACAGACGTGATGCCAGCACGTTATGGTTAGGAACATAGGAAGCTACCTTGTACTGAGTCAGACCAGTGGTCCATCTAGCGCAGTATAGTCTACACCAGGGATTCTCAATGTTGGGTCCCCATGTTATTGGACTTCAACTCCCATAATCCCCGTCCCAGTGGCCTTTGGTTGGGGATTATGGGAGTTGAAGTCCAATATCATCTGAGGACCCAACACTGAGAATCCCTGGTCTACACTAGACTGGCAGTAGCTCTCCAAGATTTCAGGCAGGAATCTTTCCCAGCCGTACCTGGAGACGGTGTTCCCTCTAACAGGGATTCCCTGATGTTGTTGACTACATCTCCCAGAATTTGCTTGAGGATTATGGGAGTTGTAGTCAACAACATCTAGGAATCCCTGTTAGAGGGAACACTGCCTGGAGATGCCAGGGATTGAACCTGTGACCTTTTGCATATAAAGCATATGCTCTACCACTGAGCTACGGCTCCACCCCCATAGTTATCTAAGTTATCTTCACATACCCCAGCCCCTGGTGTGATTTCTTCATTTACTTACCCTTTGAACTACTATTATTAGTAATACATGTCATGCATGTATAACACATGTCATACAGAAAGTTTCCTTCTGCTTAGTCATCAAGCCATTTCATGGTGGAGTAGCCCCACTAATGTGAGCAGACAGCTACAGATTTGAGAATTGTGACCAATGTGTTAAAATGATGACTTGCATTACAGTGAAAACATACTTAATTTCCCCTATTTGTGTTTGTTTTACAGGACACACCTGTCTCCATTTGGCATCTATTCAAGGGTATCTGGCCATAGTAGAATGCCTCCTGTCCTTGGGAGCAGATGTCAATGCTCAGGTGGGTATCTGTAGCTGGAAATCAGCCATCCTGGTCCTATGATTTGGGAGGGAGCAAGGGAACTTCAGCCTTGGCTAATACTAACAAAATGCCCTCTTTTGCTTTTCTCTAAAAAGGAGCCATGCAATAATAGGACTGCCTTGCATTTGGCTGTGGATCTGCAGAATCAAGAACTGGTGTCACTGCTGTTGAGACATGGAGCAGATGTAAACAAAGTAACCTACCAAGGCCATTCTCCATACCAGCTCACTTGGGGAAGAAACAATTCCATCATACAGGAACAACTGAGGCAGATTACTGCGTTGGATCTGCAGATGCTACCAGAAAGCGAAGATGAAGAGAGCTGCGAATCGGAATCGGAATTCACAGAGGATGAAGTAAGCAACTGGTTCTCCATTCTATACCTTGAGGAGCTGAGTCACATGTCTCACTAGATGGTTAGGAAGCCTTTGTAAACATCCAAGACCTTCAGGCTGGCTTTGTTTGTCTTTGACTGCACTTGCCAATTAATCACATCATCAACAGCCACTCATAGACCTAAGCACTGGACATCCAAAGCTGCAGAGAATATGCTGGTGCGGTCTGTTTGAATCAGGCAAACCCTTTTAGTGATTTTCAAAGAAAGGTTTGACTGATCATGTGGCACTCAGGAGCTCTTCTAGCAAATTTTTAAAATGCATAAATCTCACACAAGTCCAGAATTTTGATTGCATTAGAAAATTTGTTACATGGAGCCCATTTTCAATGCCAAGAGTTCAACATAGCACATGTGAAATAAGAATAAAGAGTAGCCTTGAGTATGGACAGAGTACCTTTCCCTGACCACTGGCTAACCACTACCAACCCTAAAACACCTTGAATTGAAACAGAGTTGACTTGAGGGTATGACTTCCAGGTAGAGTTGAACCCCTCTTCCTATTATTTTAGAAATGTAGCTTTGGTGTTAGCATCTGACCACTGAAGTTGAATTATGCACTTTCTGGAGCCATTTCTTAACCTACGTTTTTTCCCCCCTTTCGCTTATCTAGCTTTTATACGATGACTGCGTTATTGGAGGAAGACATGTGCCTTGTTAAAGTGGGGAAGTTGGAGAAAGAACTTAAGAACAAAATGTGAACAATTACTGAACTACTACACTGCACAGAACAGAGCATGTTGTTATAACAAGCAGGTGCTGCAGTTCAAGAGCCTACTGGAGCATGAGTTTTGGTTGTCAAACACCTGGAGAAATCTTGAACTTGTTTGTGCCAAGAGGGTTGATTAACTAGATAAACAAGCAGAATGTGAACTGGAAGGTCCATCTACATATTTACTGCCTGCTCTACTGAAGGGCTGGCCAGATTCACCAAAATGTTGTTTACTTTTGGAAGACATTCCATCTATGTTTATCTGGCTGGTGATAGTGCATCTCAGAGACTGAGCTCAGGTGCTCTTTGTTCTACCCAGCAAAGATCTTCTACTTAGCTTACCTAAGCAGGGTCTACCCTGGTTGCATATGAATGGGAGACTTGGATGTGTGAGTACTGTAAGAGATTCCCCTCAGGGGATAGAGCTGCCACTCTGGGAAGAGCAGAAGGTTCCAAGTTCCCTCCCTGGCATCTCCAAGATAGGGCTGAGAGAGATTCCTGCCTGCAACCTTAGAGAAGCTGCTGCCAGTCTGTGTAGACTACTGTGCTAGATGCACCTATGGTCTGACTCAGTATATGGCAGGTTCCTATGTTCCTACCCTCAAGAATGACCACTTGTCCATTCATGGGAATGGCAGCAGTAACTTTCATGTGCTTTGCAGGTAGAAACACATGCTTTGCAGCATGTATTTCATGTGTATATATTGTACATTTTGTGAATAGATTTTTTTTTGTACTTATGAGATGAATATTTATTAAAAAAATATGAAAAATGCATTGGATTCCTGAAAGCATTATCTCTGTTGAGGAATAGCATGCCTACTTCTCTTTGATGACCAGTTAGCTAAAAGCACAGATGTGTGGCAATTCCAAAGTAAGTCTTGCATACATTTTCATTAAAATAAAGTAGCAAGTAGCCTGCATTAGTTATCTAGAGCAGTAGCCAAATAAGGGACAAATGCACATCATCTCTACTGATTCCATTACTAGAAGTAGAATCCCCATAAGAAACAAGCCAGGTTAAAAACTGCTTGATATGGTGTCACTCATTAACCTCGCTTCAACTGACAGTGTTTCCCCAGAAAAGGAATACTATTTTCTCTCTCCTCACAATATTTTAGAGCAGGAGTGGCGAATGGAAGTTCTCCAGCTGTTATTGAACTACACCTCCCGTTGCAGCTGGGAGTGATGGGAGTTGTAGTCCAATAATGGCTGGAGAGCCTCAGGTTGGCCATAGGGATGTGCACGAACCGGTCCGGAGACCATGTTGGAAGCCTCCGAACCGGTTCAGAACTGGGCCGGGCCGGCACTGAAGGGGGTCGAACTTCCCCCTCCCGCCGCTCTTCCCCCTCCGGCACTGTATTTTAGAAGTGAAGTTTGGGGGGCGGCAGCGTTCCTCCCTGCTGCCCCCGCCCCCGTCGTTGCCAGGAAGTAGTGTAAATAGCAGCACGCATGCGCCCGTCGCGCCACACACGCGCCACATACATCACACGCACACTGAATTGTACCCAAAATAAGTAACAGTGATCTATGACAGTCACTTCACATAAGCGTATGGGGTAGTCTTAATTATCAGACGCTAAGCATGGTAGTTAAATCAATTGAACAATTGATGACTTGTAGTTCAATTGTTCACAGTTGTCTCCAAAGACAAACTTCTCAAAAGACTTTTCCTGCTTTCAGTTCCTTACGAGATACAGTATGTGATACAGAAGCACTGACAACAAAATTCACACCCATGCAAATTGTCCAGTGAATCAGAGCCTAACCATGAAAATCCCATATGGATTTCAACAAGGGAGGCTGAATGATGGCTAACAAGCTTAAATTCAGAAAAGGTGGTACATAGGAAGCCGTATAGTAAGTCAAACCAGTCATCCTGTATTGCCTACACTGACTGTAGTATTGTTGTCTTGGTGTTGTCTACACGGACCGGCAGTGGCACTCCAAGGCTATAAGCAGGACTCTCTCCCAGCCCAACCTGGAGATGCCAGGGACTGAACTTGGGACAAAACAGATGCCCTTCCACTGAGCCATAGTCCCATTCCCTAAGGGGAGTATCTTACAGCACTCGCATGTAGCCTCCCATCCAAAGCAAACCCAAGGTGGATGCTGCTTAGCAAAGGTACAATTCATGCTCAGTACCACAAGACCAGCTCTTCCCCAACAGTTTCTGTTGGTTGGAAATACTGCCAAACTGGATGGAGGTATGCAACCTGTCAATGGGGAGGCATCCCCCCGAAGATTCAGGTTTGCAATTTGAAAGGCTCCTGGACCTGACATTATCAACTTTGTCTGATTCTGCCAGCTGCAGAAGGCAGAGATAGCCTTGGTTATTCATGCACTGATTATGTCAAGGTTAAGACTACTGGAATGTGTTTATGTAAGACTGGCTCTGAAGACAGTTCAGAAACTGCAGTTGGCTCGAAATGTGGCTGTCAGTGTGCTGGTAGAGGCTAATTCATGTCTAGGCCCAATTCAAAGTGCTAGTTATGATCTTTAATGATCTTTAATAACCTAAATGTCCCATTATATGACTGAATTATTTCAAGGACTGCCTGTGTCCATATGAACTTATCCCTGCATTAAGTGCTGCACCTCAAGCCCTGCATTCTGACCTTTGTCTTCATACATATTAAGATCAGATTCACAGTTTGGGAGTGTTAATTGATCCAGCACTGTCACTAGAGGCTTAAGTAGCCTCTGTGGCTTGGAGTGCCTTTTATCAGCTTCTGCTGGTCTTTCTGGGATGGAGATTTAGCTTGGCCACTGGGCATTTTGATCATATCTCACCAGTGCTTTATCAGCTGCACTCGCTTCCAGTCCGTTTCTGGGCCCAATTCAAAGTGCTGATTTTAACCTTTGAAGCTCTAAATGGATTGAGACCAGGTTACCTGAGAGAGCACCTTGCCCCATATGTCGCAACTCAGACCTTAAGATCTTCAGAGGTCCTGCTCCAAGAGTGCCCTTGCCAAATGAGGTGAGGCAGGTGGTAACTAGGGAGATGGCCTTTTTGGTGGTGGCACCCCGTCTACGGAATAGCCTACCGGGAGAGGCTTGCCTGGCATCATCACTCTTTTAGACACCAGGTGAAGACCTTTCTATTCACTCAGGCTTTTAAAAATTGAATTTTAAACAGTTTTTAAAATGTTTTTTATTGTATTTTATATTTTCTGTTGTAATTTGTTTGTCTTGTTTTATGTGTTTTTATTGGATATATTTTACAGTTGTGTTGTTGTGAGCCACCTAGAGAACAATTTGTTATGGGGTGGCTAACAAATAAAGTTTATTTGTTAATATTATTTATTTATTTATTTTATTATATTCATTTACCAGTACCAGGGATAGGGCCTATTCAGTGGTGGCACCTTGATTGTGGAATTTCCTCCTAGGGGTTATACATTAACCCTCCCCCCCCACACACACACACGCACACTAACTACTTCTTAGTTAGTGAAGACATTTTTATTCTGCCTTGCTTCTGCCTGACTTTTACCTGACAGACTGCTGTTTTTAACAATGTTTCAGTGGATTTTATCTAGCTGTTCATTTTTTAAAAATCATTATTTTCATTATGTTTAGGTAATGCCCATTGGTTTAGGCCAGAGGTTCTCAAATTTGGGTCCCCAGATGTCGTCGAACTACAATTCCCATCATCCCCAATACATGGCTATTGTGGCTGGGGATGATAGAAATTGTACTCCCAACAACATCTGGAGAGCAGGTTTGAGAACCCCTGGCTTAGACCAGTTGTGACACTCTGTACTCTAGTTTGCCTATCCATGATTTCCCCTATTATCTGACCCATTTTTATCAGCCCATTTTCAATATATGTTTTGGATCAATATGTCTAACAAATGCTGGTGAAAGCCTTAAGGTATGTAGGAAATAGTTATTTTGAGATGGTGAGGGAGAAAGTTCTGGTCACTCCTTCAATTAACTGAATTAAGAGTCACCCCTAATGAAGTGTTACAGGACCGCAGCGGTGGCGTGGGGGAAGCTTGGGTAAAAAATGGTCTTCCCTGCATCCTTTCCCTCTCTTGTGCCTGTATTTACTACCTTCCCTTTTCCCTTGCTGGTGCCAACACCCCGCTAAACCTACCTCCATCGCTGAACCAGAAGGGGAAGCTGATAAAATATTTACAGCCTTCACTGAAGCACTGTAGAATGTCCTTGTAACTTCAATTGATTTGGTAAGGCCTGTGGTTTTGTAGAACCAGCAGCTCCTAAAAAAGAACCTATAGGCTTTAACCCTTCAGCCTCTTATTCTAGCTAAATCCCCTCGAGTCAATGCAGCTTGTAATGAGGGTGCCAGCCAGAGTCCACATCAAAGAAGGCTTTTTGCTGCTGTATAGATTCCTGAAACCATAATATGTATTTGAAGAAATGAGTCTTGATTCAAAGGCTCGTGTTCTCCGCTTCCGCATAGGCTTTAACAGTTTTGAGCAAGGTCACACCATCCGAGTCCCTATCGCTTTGCACGAGGAATGCTGAATCAGAAGGCTCACCTCATGCTGCTTTGCATAGGATTTGGGTACTATGGATATGATTGTCACTCTGAGTCAGGGTTATTCCCATTCCTCCCTTTCTTTCAGTTAGCATGAACAAAGGTCGTGCTTTGCAACTTCCTGGTGACAGAACTGGATATTGTATGCTGGGCTATTAATCATCCAAGTTGCTTTTGGTAACACAAATGCTGGACAATTTTTAAAACAGCCAGTTTTGTCACACGGATGTCAGTGCCTTCTATGGGTGTTCCACTGATGTCTGAAGATGCCGCCATTTCAGCATGCCTTTGGCATTGCTGCTTGATGTTCCTGTGCCCCCAGAGATATTTTATCTTCCAACTGCTGTCTTTTAATGGTCAGTTGGTTGTGTACATTGGCTGACTTACTGTGCAAGGGTACATCAGCCCAGTAACATTGTACACATGCAAGCTGCACAAACACAAAATTGTGCAAATGATGTTACACAAGAGTACACCCATTATTTCCCATCGGCTTACTCTTGTGTAACACCATTTTTGCTTTGGCGCAGTTGCCCAACTTGTGGTTCCCCCTGCCTTTTATGTCAACTAAAACAACAAACATCAAAAAAGATAAGGAAAAGGAAAAAAAAAGAGAGAAAATTTTTTTAAAAATCCCATGATCGTTTACATAATAGATAAGTAGTATTAATTTTAATTGGGAGGGGGGAATTCTTCCAAGGATATTTCTCTTTAAGCTGCAAACAGTCCATTAAAATTAGACCAGATCACTAAAATCTTATCTTCTTTGCCATTCTGCTGAAAAAAAACCAGTTCAAATGCCAACAGAACGCATATATCAGTCATCCAACATTTTATTATGTTTAGGTAATGCCCATTACCTAGTCAGGAGCAGATCTCTTTCCAGTGTTGAATAGGAATCCTTTTAGCAACATCCTATGTTCAAAGGATCCATAATTATTGGTGTACAGATAGATTCCATATACTAGGAATATACTCCAAAAGCATATGAACAACCTTAACAAGGAAAGATTGTGCAGTTATATTAGACATCTTATGAATTTCAGACCAGAATGAACAATAGTACGACAAGATCAAACCACATGCATAAGTGTTCCTATTCTAAATAAAAGTTGTGCCGTCGAGTGGGTGTTGACTCTTGGCCACCACAGAGCCATGTGGTTTTCTTTGGTAGAAGAATACAGGAGGGGTTTACCATTGCCAGCACTCACGCAGTATGAGATGATGCCTTTCAGCATCTTACAATAACGCTGCTGCCCAATATACCAGCGGGGATTCAAACCAGCAACCTCTTGCTCCCTAGGCAAGTTACTTCTCCGCTGCGCCATTAGGTGGCTAAATTACATCTTCAACAAATAAGAGGCTTTAACCAGCCCTTATCGAACATAGGTATGAAATAAAACTTTCTTTTGTATCAACCTCATTCTTAGATCAAACAAAGCCCTGTCAAGTTGTGTGCACACAGTGTTACTGGACTGAATCAAAAGACCTTTGCATAATATGTCAACCATTGTTTTAAAAATGTTTATGATGGTTTTATGCAGGGCGAACCCTATTATATAGCACAATAAAGTGGGCTGCTTCAAGTGAAAGTGCTAGTTGTCAGGGGTCAGTGTGGTAGCCCACCCTGTATTCTGCCCCATGGATGACCTGCAGAGGGAAAGGCAAAATGACACCAGACATGCTGCTTTTCCTCTTCCTTTCTGAATAAAAAAGGAGAAAGGGGGAGATATGGGAAATAACGGAGGAATTAGGGATGGTGGGTTTTACTAAAAGAAAATGAGAAAAAGAGAGAGAGGGAGGGGCACCATTTGGTGCTCTGCTTCGAGCAGCAAAATGTCAAGGGCCTGATTGGTTTATGTATAAATTTTTGATGCTGTATACTGCCTTGAGTGTTTTAGATACAAAACAGATGGGATAAAATGTTCAAACAAATAAAATAAATACAAAGAAATGAACTCATTTTACTCATTTTAGGTGTAAATTTACCTACAGTCAAAAATTAGTACATTTTTAATCTAGTTTGAATCCGGTATTTGAGTTTTTGCAAAACTGAGGTTTTGCATTATTGACTGCAAGAACTGGTGAGGCAAGAGAAAACTGAGAGGCATTATGGGTAAGAGAGGATGGCTAAAGATACATGGAAAGATGGGTGCGTACTTGTGCAAAGCACTGATTAATAATTTAAGCTCCCTGCATTTGGAGCTGACTTATCCCATAATGCACAGGGAAGGAGGTACTCTGTTCCCCTTGCATAAAGGAAAGAGTCAGCTGCAAAAGCTTCAAACTCCTGCTTTTTGTAGCTGATGCTCCTTATGCATTGGGAAGGTAGCAGCTCCTTCCAGGTGCATTATGGGATGAGTCAGCTTCAAAAGCAGGGAGCTTACTCAGAGCAAGTAAACGTGGCACACTAATGAGCTGAGGCACAGCAGTTGGGCTATACTGTTCTACGTCACCCTTGTTACGTGGCATTTTGAATTCAGCAAAGTCCTGCCTCCTATCAATGCCTTGAGAAGCAGAGATGGGAATTTCCAGATAAAAAAAGATGAATAATAAATATCTCGAAATGAGGATTGCTGGTCTTTGGCCATAATAAAGTTATCCATTCATTCTAAATGAGTTGCTTTTCAGAATGAGGAACACTTCACGAGCTTTGATCTGGCGGGTGATAGCACATCCCTAGTAACACATTTCCTTTCAGTCCTTGTATTGTCACCCATCATGGCTCTGTGGAGGACTCTGGTCCTCCTAGGTTTTCTAGCTTGTTGGATTCTATCCCTTCTTTAATATACAGTGCTACTCCACCCCCAGTCCTTCCCTCCCTGTCCTTTCTGTAGAGTTTGTATCCAGGATCAGGAATAACAGTGTCCAACCAGTTCTCACCGTTCCACCAGGTTTCTGTTATGCCCACTATATCTATGTTTTAATTAGCAACCAAGCACTCCAGCTCACCCATCTTGGCTCAGAGGCTTCTGGCATTGTTATATAAGCATTATATAAGCACCTATATGCAGAGCCTCTTATCTGGCATTAGCATGTGTACTGTCACTTGACCTTTTTGACCTGCTGTTATGTGTTTCTGTCTGCTCTACTCCTGGTTCTACTCTGTCCCCTTCTGGTTTATCTGAAACGCTTTAACCCTTGCACCTTAGGGGATTTTGCTTGCCAAACCAGATACCACCCAGTTCCTGCTGGCAATCCCCCAGGCATCATTTTAAAAGCTGCTCTGCAATCTTATTTATTTTAAACACCAGCAGTCTGGTTCCATCTTGGTTCAAGTGGAGCTCATACCTTCTGTACAGGCTTTGCTCACCCCAATAAGTATCCCAGTGCCTGACAAATCTAAACCCCTCCTTCCAGCACCAGCGTCTCATCCACACATTGATACCTCTCAACTCCACCTGTCTCGCTTTTCCTGCACATGGAATAGGTAGCACTTCAAAGAATGCTACTCTGGGGGTCCTGGACTTCAATATGCTACCTAACAGCCTAAATTTTGCTACCAGGAGCTCCTGGCTGAATTTCCCAACATTGTTGGTGCCAACATGTACCACAACAGCTGAACTCCTCCCCAGCACTGCCTAACAGCCTAACACCACGTGGCATCCACAAGCTTCACACCAGGCAGGCAAGTCAGTGTGTGGTCTACACATGGGTCACAAACCCATCTCTCTATGCCCCTAACGCTCAAACCACCCACTACTAGGAGACTTCCAGCCCCCAGAGCAGGGTTAGCTAGGGGACATAGGAAAGCTGCCAACTCTCTGTACATTTGCGCAGGGGCGTAACTATAATAGGGTAAGGGGAGACAGTTGTCTGGGGGCCCACTGCCTTGGGGGGGCCCAGAGGCAAGTCACATGACTGACTCCCCCAGCCACGCACTCGCCTGGGCTTCCTTCAGTTGTATTTATCCTCCAAAATTGATTTGAGTGTTAAGACCTGGAGCTACCAGAACAGCATGTCTTTCTCTAGTACCATTAAATGACTTGCAGCGTCCACAATTTACAAAACCTTTTAAAAAATAGTTTAGGGTGATGTTCTATTGTGGCACATTGTGTGTGTGTGTGTGTGTGTGTGTGTGTGTACACACACACTCACAATGCTTTTTGTTACCACTATTCAGCCTCATTTAAGATTTCTTTACTTCATGAGCTGAGCTTTGGGGAGGGGGGCATTTTAAAATCTTGTCTCTGGGCCCACTCCAACCTTGCTACGCCCCTGCATTTGCATGCACATCTGTATGTGAGAAAGCAAGAGAAACAAGGTCATGCACACACATAGAGGTATTATGCCTATGAGGATGATGAGTGCAGTGGGTGAAGGAGTAGCTCCAGAAAGCATCTCCTTCCCTCTCCTTGCCATAAAGGATTCCAGGTCCCCCAGTCCTTGCCTGCCTAATTCTGTGCCTCTCTGTCCTTTCTCTTACTTTGTCTCTGTGGAGCAGAAACAATGTCTGTCGCTGGATGATTTTCCTGAGCACTGGTACTAGAAGATGCCACAGAAAAAAGAACCCAACTTCAGTCTCAGATATGCCACTCCCATAAACATCATATTCATTTTGAAACAACCCATATCCCTTGGGATGTAACCAGCAGTGACGTGAATGGAAAGCCTCAGTGAATCAGAAAGGAATCAGAATCACAGGGAAATGGATATGAGCAGCAGCAGGATCACACGAGTTGATTCCTGGTCATGAGTTGATGAGTGACGGGCATAACTGGGGGACTTTTTTGGATTCCATAGAAGTGGAATTATTAATAAGCATTCACTGTTTATTGATTCTATTACAAGGAAGAAAGATCATGCCACGTCCTTGTTTTCTGAAGAAAGATTTGGAAAAGACAAGCCAAATGAGGCAACAGTTAACCATTCATACTAGAATCTGGCAAATGAATGGACTTTATTTGAATTTTTTGTTTGTTTGTTTGTTTGTTTGTTTGTTTGATGTATATACCGCCCTTCCAAAAATGGCCATTCAAATGGCTTATTTCAATGAACCAAAATGTATGCCTGGCATGAACAGTTAAACAGGAAGCAAGAAGAGGAAATTCAGCTTTCCTAGGAAGCAGGGAAATCCCCTCTGCCTTCTGCTCTGAATTCATACTATTAAAGGAAGCATCCTATAAAAAGTAATCCTACTTATTTAAACCAATGGTAAAGAATGGCCATTGCAATACATTGCTTCCTTTCCAACAGAGATGTGGTGAATTTCTGAATGGCCATTGGAATGTATTGAGCCCAGGGTGACTGTAATTGCTCATTTACACAATAGTTTTAATGGACCATCCCAAAACAACCAAGGAGAAAAGTATTGTTCTTCCAAATGGTCATTAGAATGCACCGAGATGGGTTGTGATTCTGCACTCAAACCTCCATACAAACCGAAATTCTGTGAGGAGAAAAAATTGTTCATAGCAGTGTTTACTCTCAATACATGGACTGTTAACAGTCTGGAAAATGTATATAATACAGTGAAAGGGAAAATGGTATAAAAATATAACAAGATGGGAGACATATGCACCAGAACAGAAAATAATGCTTTTCGCATAACCGAAAAAGGGGGAAACATTCATCAAAGTCAGTTAAGTACAAAAAGACGTGTTCTATTCCGCTTCAGTCCCTAGCAATTAAAAGCAGTTCAAATGGGAGGGACAAAGGCACGGGGGGGGGGGGTGTTTCTGAGGCAAAACACATGGCTTAATTAAAAATATATGTATGCGACAAAGGACACCTTTTAAATTAGGTCTGAACCAAAATGAGGTGCATGTTTTGTGAAAAAATATTGCTCCCGCCAAATGCATCTCCAATTTCAGCAATTTGCTGCAGGGACTGCAAGAAAGGAGGTTAAAATGTTTGCCTATTCAGAGGGAATACAGGAAACATTGCCCTCACTCTGATTTGGTATTGAGCTAAATGTGATTGCTGCATGAAGACATGATATTATCGTGCTGCCTAGATAATCCCCAATTTGCTGGGATTGTCTCAGAAAGAATCCCCTGTTGTTTGGGTTATTTTTTTAAAAGTGTGCCAAAGCTTGCAGATTGGGGAAAGGAAAAGCAGCTATAAACAGGAAGAACACAGCAGACAAAAAGGGTAAGCAAGGGAGTGGTCCATAAAACTTCCACACCCACAAAATGTTGGAAAGGGTAAGCAATACAAACAAAAATTAGGAACATAGGAACTTAGGAAGCTGCCATGTACTGAGCCAGACTATAGGTCCATCTTGCTAAGTATTGTCTACACAGACTGGCAGGGGCTTCTCCAAGGTTGCAGGCAGGAATCTTTCTCAGACCTATCTGGGAGATGCTAGGGAAGGAACTTGGAACCTGGATGCTCTTCCCAGAGCAGCTCCATCCCCTAAAGGGAATATCTTACAGTGCTCACACTTCTAGTCTCCCTTTCAAACGCAACCAGGGTAGAACCTGCTTAGCTAAGGGGACAATTCAAAAGAAAGCTGTATTTTTTATAATGAGGTGGGGCTGACATGTAACAAAAAATGGTAGGGCCAAAATAGTATATGCCCGTGCTAAAGGCAACTAGCCAGTCAACAACACAAACTTGCACACTCACTGCTTGTGCTCATATTCATAAGGTCTTCAGACTTATGACATACTTGGTTCCTGAAAACGGTATCTTAAGTGGAAACAAAGCCTTAACTCAGAACCTCTTTTCCATTAAGAAACAATATTATTAATGGGGATTTTGTTCCTGAACCAAGGCCAAATACCCTATTTTTTCCTGCTGCTATCAAAGCTGGCAGCATGTCAGTCACAGCCATGCAGCAAAGAAGTAGATGGTGGAGAATCAGAAATTGCTCCCCCTTGCCACCTGCTCTCTTGCCAGTCCCTTTCTGGCTCTCTCTCGCTTTTCCATGGAAGGAGGGGGGTCAGCTGAGTAGATTGCCTCCTTCTCCTCCTGTGCAACAGTTAGACAGGAAAGGAAGGGGACTGGGCAGGAAGTGTGGTATATGGGCTAGGAATGGGCTGTGCACTCTCTTCCCATCACATCACAGCACAACAGCTGAGCCTGGAGAAGGAGGAACTGAAGCAGCAGCAGTGGCGGGCAGCAGAGGAAGCATCTCGGAAGGACGCCCATCCCTCTGCAGCCTCACAGCAGCAGCTGCCTCTGACAGATTGACAGTCTCGGTGACAATGAAGCCTGAGAGCCATCATTGTCACCTCCTCCTCCTTCTCAGTCCCATGTTCCAGCATCCATTTAGTGGAGTTTCCCCTCCTGCTGCGAGTGTTGCAAAGTTGAAACACAGTTTTAAATCTGAAAGAAGGTGGTGATTTTTACAAGCATCGTAAGTGCCATTCTTCTTAACTCAGAGCCAGGGGCGTAACAAGGTTGGAGTGGGCCCAGAGACAAAATTTTAAAATGGGCCCCTTCCTGATACACATGCGCACACACACTTCACGATATATGGTGAGTGCGGGGGGATTGTAACCCAGCGATCTCATCTCTTGAGCCTTCTGGACTTTTCAAACAGTGGGAAGGAAGGATCATTCAGAATAATAAAGGAAGTTCGGCGGGTGTTGGAGAGTCATGTGACTTGCCTCTGCGGGGCTCCTGGAGGTGTGGGGGCCCCCAGGCAACCGCCTCCCCTTGCCTAATAGTAGTTACGCCCCTGCTCAGAGCGTCTTAAGGTGAGGGCTGCTTGTCTGCCAAAAGCCAACAAAAACGCCCTGGCCTGAAGCAGTGGCTAGTGAAGTGGTTCCGTATAGTGCTTCATGAAGTAGTTGACAATTAGCGATTGCTGGCCACTTATGTGAGAGGAAGGGGGATTTCTGCCCTTACTTCCTAATTTTAGACATGAAATGCTAGCTGTAATATTGTTCTTCTTGGTGCTGCTGTTACCTTTTTAGCGCTCATGTTCTGGACATCTTTCTGCGATCATCTAACACTGAAATCTTATACACACTTACCTAGGAGTAAGTCCCATTGAACTCATTGCTTTACTTCATAGCAGACATGCAAAGGATTGAGCCTCACATAACTATAGCTCAGCCATGAGCACTACCTCTTTTTCCATTTATGCATTCATCTCTATGACGCATTTAGCACCTAAAGGGTCCTGTTAAAATACCGAATGGCACAGTTCTGTTCAAACTCTGCCAGTACTTGGGTTTGAATCAGAAAAGTCCCCTTTTTCATAATTTGCTTTATCCAGTCTCTTCACCTAGCTCTCAGAATCATATTTATCCCATGTGGTGTCTTTCTAAACAGGACCTTCCAGTGAATAATGGGAAGAAGGGTGGGGTTTCCCCACTCAGCCATGTCTCCTGACTTCCCAGTTTAGATTACCCAGCTGCAATAGCAACATAGCCCATTAACTTGCTTGGTAACATACACATACGTTATTTGTTCTTTCATTGTCATGCGCCACAGCAGATCACTTCGTGAACAAATGCTTACACTGCTGCTGTTATCTAACGAACATATTCCCTTTCACTGTGCTTGTACTTTGTCAGTAGCTGGTTCTGCTGTCAGCTAGCAAGTCATGCCATGCACCAGGGCTGACCAGCTGTTGTTGGATTACAACCAACTCCTCCTCCTCCTGTTTGAGGAGATTGGTGTAGCAGTTCACCAGTGAGCCATAATCACCATAAACAGCATACTGTTCTGGAACTATTGTTCAAAGTCTTTCATATAAGCAGAAGTCTCAAAGAGAATTCCACAGAAGACAGAGAACCTGGTCCCAGACTTCCCGGTTGCCAAAAACTACTTGGGTCGCCATTTCCCGACTACCCAGGCATTCCAAAGCCTTGAGAAACCTGACTCATTCGGAACAGTATATTCCGCAGTCCCATAATACACAGTCTGTCATTTCCAGGAGACCACATAAAGAACATAGTTCACCGTCCACTTTTCATAACAGATACCATTTTCTGCATAGGGCACAGTGGCCAGATAAAATTCTCAAAATGGAGACTTGTCATGCTCTGTTAGGTACACATAGGCGACATCTGGCAGAGAGGCTTGGACAGATCACATAAAGTCTTTGCTTGGTTTGTTCAGTGCCCCATTGTCACTGCCATTCTGTCCTTAAAAGCCTTCCTATCCAACTTTTAACTTCAGACTGGGAGAGTGGGAGGACATCCCTTCTCAGAGCCTCCTTGGCTATAACAACTCCTATAATCCCTAGGTGTAATAAATTGTAGCTGAGAATGATGGGAGTTGTAGTCCAACAACAGCTGGAGGACCTCCAGTTGGCCATCCTGGCCTTACACATTTGCTGACATTTGGAGCCAATAACAACCAGCACAGGAGGAAGGCAATTAAGTGGCAAAGCAAGGCCCTCCCATTATCACACACGAGTTGAGTACTGACTGTCATGCGATGGTTGCAAGGATGGGAATGCAATGTTTGCCAGTGACTCACCTTCTTGCTGTTCACCTCTGTTCACTGCAAGCAAAGGTCTTCTAAGGTGATCGCTAAGTCATGTTCTATGAATCACTGAAAGCAAACATTAATGTGCTCATGCTAAAGAGACACATTGTTTCTTCTTTCTTTAAGATATTAAAGATATTCTTTCCTTAAGATATGCAAAAATTATTATGCAAAATATACTTGAAATGTTGCTTCCACAATGCTTACAGAGTTTTTATTTATTAGTTGTTGCTGTAAAAATGTGATTCAGTCAGTGCTAAGTGTTTTAAAGTCCCATTAATCTCAATAGAAAGCATTAAGCATATACTTAATCTTTCGCTTTGAAATCTGAGGGAGTTAAGAAGGCCTAATTTTGCATGGATCATGTCAGTTAGCAGCCTCCAGCTGTACTTGGCCTCAAGGGGAAACAGAGACTGCAGATGAAGAGACTCCTCACCATTGCTTTGGCCTGAAGCGAAAACTTGCTCTAGAGATATCATGGGAAGACAGAGAAATGTAGGTCTAAGAAATGCCCCAGTAGCTGGTCATTTCTCTTTCACAGCAGACCTGCAAAATGAAGTTTTATTGTAGAATGGTCATATAATTCAGGACATGTCCTCACAGGAGTTTCTTGTGTTTCTGCCTAGACAATGTGGCAGGTATTTCTGGAAAGGGAAGAACTACACACCCCATGCTGACCCAAGTCTTGTCTTTGTCAACCATGCAGACCAGTGAGAGGACAATAAAAATATGAATATGATGAATATTTAAATACCGCTAGGAACATAGAAACATAGGATGCTACCATATGTTCTGAGTCAGACCATTGGCCCATCTAGCTCAGTATTATCTACACAGACTGGCAGTGGCTTCTCCAAGGTTGCAGGCAGGATTCTCTCTCAGCCCTATCTTGGAGATGCCAGGGAGAGAACTTGGGACCTTCTGCACACAAGTATGCAGATGCCCTTCCCAGAGCAGCCCCATCCCTAAGAAATATCTTACAGTGCTTACACATGTCTCCCATTCAAATGCAAACCAGGGTGGACCTTGCTTACCAAAGTTCATGCTTGCTACCACAAGACCAGCTCTTCAGGGCAAGACCTGTGCGCTGGGGATGGATAGGGCCAGTTGCTCTTCTTCTGCTAAATAAAGAGAATCATCACTTTTAAAAGGTGCCTCTTTGCTCAGTTAGCGGGGGGGTCAAGGCAAGATTGAGCACCCCAAGCATCTAGGTTTCAGGGACCAGAAGTGTGTGAACAAGAGAATCTAATCTCCTAAATCAGAACTTTCTAGATGTGCCCAAAGAAATACAAGCCCCAAAGATTGGGGACAGAGGAGGCCAGAGCCCCACCAAAGATTAACTGAGCCCCCACAGGGACAATTAAGCAAAAAGACATCCATTAGAACACACTGCAACTAACATCATCATCCATTGTACTGAATGGATGTAAATGAATATTACAAATGGTAACTAAAAATGCAAATCTGTATTTTCTGATTGTATCCAATGTGTTCCAGTAATGCAGAGGTTTCCAGGAGGGAGTACCAGCACCCTTTGGACTACTGAAGGCTTTGCAAGGGGCTTCTCAGAGCCCCCCTGCCTCCCAGTGCTGCTACCTTGCTCAGTTAGTCCCTTGTTAACTGAGCAAATGGGCACCTTTTTAAAGTAGTGGTTCTCTTTATTGAGCAAGGGGAGAGCAACTAGCCCTATCCAGCCCCTGCACAGCATCCCTTCAGACACTGGCTGTTGCTGTTGTCTATCTTATGTTTCTTTTTTTGATTGTGAGCCCTTTGGGGACAGGAAGCCATCTTATTTGTTTGTTTGTTTGTTTATATCTATGTAAACTGCTTTGTGAACTTTTGTTGAAAAAAGCGTTATATAAATATTCATCCTATTCAATATTTGTTTCCCATCTAAGAATCACTGGCTTGAAGCTGGGCTGTCTTTGGTTCACCCGCCTCCTCTGCTTCTAACCGGCTGGCTATGTGGTGAAGCTCAGCGTACCCTTCCCTCAGTCTGACTAACAGGTAGGGTTGCCAGGTTCAGATGGTGTAAAAAGGTCAATATCCATCACACAAAAAAGTGGAAACGGAGGATGCTTTTCACCCAAAAAAAGTCTCCAAAAAGTCTCCACTGTGTGTAAAATTTGCATATGGTTATTGGTACTATATGAACTTGTCGACCCCGCACAGAGCATCTGTGTGCTCTTTGGGGCCAGCGGTTACCTCTTCCCCCCACCTTCTGCCCCAGTCTCCGCTTCCGGGCCTTGCCTCCACGCCCAGGCTGAGCCCGCCGCTGACTCTGGCCTCCGTGGCTGGGTCCGCCGCGGCGGCAACCAATCCTCCTGGGTGCGCCTCAGCCAATCAGGCATGTTCACCACCCAGCCAATCAGCTGGGTGCTGGGACACACATTCCAAGGCACACCCAGAAGAATCATATATATAGATATTTTCAGGGGTGGAGCCACCGTTGGGTGGACAGGTTCAAAGAACCCAGGCTGCCACCAATCAGGGGTGGCAAGCGCGGCCCCAGACACACACCCCGCATCTGACATCAGGCGCAGGAGGCATTTTGCTGGTTTTGGTTTGTTCCTTACACGTGTGGCCCTTTTGTTATATGTTCCATTGTATCCCTTAAAGGCAGGGAGAGGTGCTCCTGGTCTCGCTGCCATCGCAGTGGGGCCAATCAATCTCCCACCCAAACGGGGCCATGCAACCCCGCTAAGGAGAGAGATTGGTCCATGCTGCATTGGCAGTGCAGCCAGAATGGCTCTCCCTGCTTTTAAGGCAGGGAGAGTCACTCTGGCCCACGCTGCCCAACGCAGCTCAGGTCAATCTCCCTTCCAAACGGGGCCACGCGGCCCCGTTTGGGAGGGAGATAGACCTGAGCTGCATTGGGCAGCATGGGCCAGAGTGACTCTCCCTGCCTTTAAAGGCAGGGAGAGTCACTCCAGCTGCACTGCCAATGCAGCGCAGCCTGATTTAAGCTCAAAACGGGGCCACGCAGCCCCGTTTGGGACCAAAATAATGCCCCCCACATCTGATATCAGATGCAGGGGCGTATCTGGGGCCGCGCTCACTGCCCCTGATTGGTGGCGGCCCGGGTTCTTTGAACCCATTCGCCCAATGGTGCCTCCACCCCTGAAAATATGCATATATAATACCAAAAACCATATGCAAATTTTATGCACAGTGGAGACTTTTTAGATACTTTTTTGTGTGTGTTAAAAGCATCTTCCATTTCCACTTTTTTTGGTGGCGGCCTGTGCGGCCCCATTTGGGAAGGAGACCACATCCCCCGTGTCTGACGTCTGACGCGGGGGCGGGGCCAGGAGGCTGTGGCAGCAGCCGCACACAGGCTGCTGCCAGCCTCCCTACCCTGCTGCATATTTTGATAAAAACTGGAGAATAAGTACATCTCTCCACGGTGAAGCTGATAACCAGGTGAGCAGTATGCCTGCTCAGTCTAATGTCTAGCTGCAGAGTTCTCAAGGCCCCTGCTTCCTAACTATAAATTAATCTCCTGGTTAGGTTTACCACTGTTTTCCTCCCCGCATGGGTCACCCAGCCTGCTCTCCCCAGCCAGGCCAGGAACTTCACCTCTTGGCTAGAGGCAGGGCAGCCAGCTAGCAGCCGAGACAGCCAACAACCTGGATGGCTTTAAGAAGGGTTTGGATAACTTCATGGAGGAGAGGTCTATCAACGGCTACTAGTTGGAGGGCTGTGGGCCACCTCCAGCTTCAAAGGCAGGATGCCTCTGAGTATCAGTTGCAGGGGAATAACAGCAGGATAGAGGGCATGCCCTCAACTCCTGCCTGTGGACTTCCCAGGAGCATCTGGTGGGCCACTGTGTGAAACAGGATGCTGGACTAGATGGGCCTAATCCAGCAGGGCTGTTCTTATGTTCTTATGTTCTCTTTGCATGCTGGTGCAGTGGTGAATGCACAGTTTCCTACTTCCTTGCTGTTTTCTATGACTACAAACATTTATATATGGCTTTTCAACAGAAGATTTCACTGTAGTTTTCATAGAAAGATAAATAATAATATGCTCCCCTGTCCCCAACAGGCTCAAACTCTAAAAAGAAATGCATCAGGAATTGAAGGAATGCTGTGTTGGGGTTGGATAGGGCTAGTAGCTCTCTCCATGATAAATAGAAGAGATTCACCACTTTAAAAGGTGCCTTTTTACTCAGTTGGCAGGGGTAAAGGTAAAGTGTTCCATCAAATCAATTTTGACTCCTGGCGCCCACAGAGCCCTGTGGTTTTCTTTGATAGAATACAGGAGGGGTTTACCATTGCCTCCTCCCACACAGTCTGAAATGATGCCTTTCAGCATCTTCCTATATCGCTGCTGCCCAATATAGTACCGGCGTCCGGCGGGGATTCAAACCTTCTACTTGTTAATCAAGCATTTCCCCACTGCGCCACTTAAGGTGACCTTTACCTTACTTTTTAGCAGGGGTAGCTTCTGAGTAAAGATAGCTAACTGCTAACTTCTCACGACCACCACCATATGAAGGAAACAAGCTGCACCTGCCATGCTCACCTATCTGTGCTTCTCCTGCATCATGTGGCTCTGCAACCTGCCACTGAAGCAGAACCTCCACTCTGGCTTCCCCACTGGGTGGAATGTCAGTAGGAAGAGGAAGGAGACAGAGGAAGTGTTCTAAACGAACAAAATGTTCCAGCTGCTCCCCAGAACTTCAGACACCACAACACATGCACAAAAAAGTCATTTGCTCCCAAAATAGTATCTCTTCCTCCTAATGCAAAAAAAAGTCATTTGGTCCCCCAAATAGTTGCATGTCTTCTATAAAGGTACCTAGTTGGCAACCCTTTAACAGGCTTTAGAAAGTTAGCACCAGGTAGCTTCAATAAACTTATTTTGGATATAAGCCAGTGACTGAAGTTGCCTGTCTTATAACTGTAACATTTATTTAAGTGTGTGTATGCACACACACACTATCTCTATGCGGTACCTGAACTGAAGGTTTTTTGACAGAAGGGGTACACTTCAATAAATTGAGAGATTCTAGCTTTTTTCTACAAAAAAGTACAGTAATTGGTTGCGTACTTCCCTTCTCTCTTTGAAGTGAAACCTATTTGTTAATGTTGTTAAGACATTGAAGTGGAGGCTAGCTTCTGCCTTTTAGGATCAACCATCAACAGTAATTGATCCAGCAGTCAAGAAATATACCGCAGACTAGCACTTGGTAGGGCTGCACTGAAGGCCTTGGAAAGGATATTTCGATGCCATGACGTGTCTATACCAACAAAGGTTAGTATCGTTCTGACAATGTTCTTCCCTGTGACACTCTATGGATGTGAAAGCTGGACTTTGAAGAAGCAGGACAGAAAAAGTATTGACACTGTTGAACTTTGGTGCTGAAGACTTTTGAGGATACCATGGACAGCCAGGAAAACAAACAAATGGATCCTAGAGCAAATCAATCCAGAATCTTCACTCGAGGCACAAATGACCAGACTCAAACTATCATACTTTGGACACATTATGTGAAGACCCAGCTACCTTAATGCTGGGAAAAGTTGAAAGAGAAGAAGAGGACGACCAGCAGCAAGGTGGATGGACTTGATTACAACAGCAATGAATGCACCACTGAAAGATCTAAAAGGCCAAGTTGAAGACAGATCATCCTGGAGAGAATCTATGTATGTGGTTGCTAAGAGTGGACACCAACTTGATGGCAATCAATCAATCAATCAATCAATCAGTATTACTTAGTTTTCCTTCTTGTTTACTTGTGTAAGAATGATGATGGCAAACTAATTTCAACAGTACTGAAAGTGGTAGCTCATACCAAGATTACTAGCGCATTCAATAAGCAGATGTAAAAATGCATCTGGAAAGTAAGCAACATCCATGATGGCCTTGAGTCCCCATATTTAAAACCCTCCTGCCAAGTGGCAGCCATTACGACCTCAGCATTTGGAACAGGATCTGCAGAGAAGGTAAGAAACCTTGTTCTGTATCTTTCTGAGCAGAACCCCTGAAGATTACAGATGGTTCAACAGTCATATGTCCTTCAGACACAACATGCCATACAGTCCCCACCTCTTAGCAGTTCACTGAGTCTGAGACAGGAAGGGAGGAATGTTGCTCAGTTACAATGGCATGTGCGTTGTTACTGACTGCACTATAGCAGTGTGGACTGGTAACATTCTCTGCATTTTTTTTCTCTGTGTTTTTGCTAAAGAGAAACAGAACCTGACCTTTCTCAGGAAACAGATTTGAATACATATCAGCATACACACAAACAGAACATAAAAGCAGAGCTGCGGTACATTTTTTTCCATGTAGGGCAAGCCTAGTTTCCTCTCACATTCAAACACTAAAGTGCCATCCTATGCATGTTCACTCAGAAGTTGTTCCACTGTGTTTAGTGGGGCTTACTCCAGAGTAAATGAGCATATGATTGCAGCCTGATTCAGTTCTCCGCTTTGCCTCTCCCATCATGCCTCAGGTGTGCTTTTTCTACTAAGGCACTACATATAAATTTATTCAATTAATTGTGCATTTGTCCCTTTGTAATTATTTAAAGCAAAATCAAATTTAAGAGAATTGAAAAATGCTTCAGACAGGGCATATTTTAATCTTAACTATTTTAATTTTCAGATGCCAACGCTCAGTGGAGCTTTGCAGGCCTACACACCACCCACTCCCTTGCATGCTGCAGTACCATATTTCCATCTCCCACAGAACAGCCCAGCAGTTTCCTAATGGCACTGAGTTTGTTTCACAGGAAATCCTGTGAAATCTATTGCACAAATCCTAAGTATACATCTCTGATCCCAAGTGCATGCGCACAGTTTCTGAACAGACTATGTTCAAAAGCAGACTTCTATGCCCAAATTTCTAGATGGATGATGATGAACCATGAGTGACAGTGCATGTCCCCCCAAAACTGCCAATTCAGCTGCCAGGGATGTGCCATATTAGAAGGTTGCCATATTAGAAGATGGATGTTAGCTCCAATTTGTTCATTGGAAAGAGGAGTGATGGAGTCGCTCCCAGGGGCGTATCTAGGGTGGGGCAGGCAGGGCACATGCCCCGGGCACCACTTGAAGGGGGGCGCCATTTCTTAAATTTAAAAAATAATAATTAAAAGGCTGCCAAAAACAAAATTGCCCCCGCGCATGCTCAAATGGCCTCTGTGAGGCCCTAGGCCATACCAGGCCTCACAGAGGCCATTTGAGCATGCATGGTGGCCATTTTGTTTTCAGCTGCCATTAAAAAAAATTTTTTTTTAATGGCCACCGCACATGCTGAAATGGTCCCTGTGAGGCCCTAGAGGCCAGCAGGGGGGAGGGGGAACCTTTGAAGACCCCCCAGCCTTTAGGAAGCCCCCCAAAGGGGCTACAGGTAATTTTTTTTTTAAAAATGAATATAATATAAGCCACCGTACACATATTCAGATATGTGACTTGTATGTGTCCTTCAGACTTGTATTTTTCCACTGATATTATGGTAAAGTTATCTGAAAGATGGGTGTCAGATGTTTGGACAGGGGGTGCAATTTCAATGCTTGCCCTAGGCACTATTTTCCCTAGATACGCCTCTGGTAGCTCACCACCCACCCCACAACAGTCAATCAGTACCATTGCTGATAGTTCAGCAGGATATATGAGTGAAGATCTGAAACATGCACACATTTGGATTGGGCCTGTGAGTGGGGAAATGAAGGATGACTCTCCACTCCAGCTCCCCTAAATAGATCTCTGCTTCCTATTCTGAAATAACAAACCTCAAACTCTTGCATGTTCAAAAGGGTGAATTACTTTTCAAAAGGGTGGAGTACTTCCACACTAGCAGGCAGATCACCCAGTGGTTTTTAGGGTAGGAGACGCCTCCCACCCTAGTTCAGGGGTTGTGTGTGCTCCTAATATCCAATTGTCTAAGAGGGGGAAATAAAGCTCCTTCTGGGATTGTGTGGTAAGCAGTAGCTGAGTCAGAGGGCTCCCTCCTACCCAGCAGCTGTACCCAGCTGCCGAATTATTTTATTATTTTTATTATTTTTACATTGTATATCCCACTCTTCCTCCAAGGAGCCCAGAGTGGTGTACTACATACTTAAGTTTCTCCTCACAACAGCCCTGTGAAGTAGGTTAGGCTGAGAGAGAAGTGACTGGCCCAGAGTCACCCAGCTAGTATCATGGCTGAATGGGGATTTGAACTCGGGTCTCCCCGGTCCTAGTCCAGCACTCTAACCACTACACCACACTGGCTCTCAATGTTATGGTATGTTAAGATCACCTCCTTTCTAATGCATGTGTACCCCCAGAAGTCTCCCAAGTCCAAACTGAACCTAAGATCCAGATTTACAGAACCATAGATGGCCAAGGAAAAATTGCAGTCTAAAATGAGGTTTGGAGTGAGGAACAGAGGGAGGCCCAGCTCATTCTCAAATGTCCTTTGTCTCTGAGCACCTCTGAGCAACTAACTTGGGAAGCGCCCCCCACCCTGCCCCACCTGTCGGAATATCAAACTGGCAGTTCCTGAGATGGTATGTGGATATCAGAAAGTCTTGCTGAATGACAAGGTTAAAACTTGGAAAGGAGCACTCTCTAGCTCCTTCCCTCCTCCTAGGAATGATTCCTTCTCCTCAGCCATTGAAAGACAAAAAGTTCTACACTGAGCTTTGCCCACAGCCCAACCAAATTGCTAATCATCCCAAACAAAGCAACCAAAAACTTCCAGAAAGTATTAAGGGTGGTTCCTTTCCAGATTTGTGAATAAATAAAATACTAGAAGCTGGACCACAACCACTTCAGAACACCCAGAGAGAAAGAAAAGTTGTCTCACACAGACTTTTAGCATCATGTGAACTGCCCTTAACCTCCCCACCCCCCGCCCCAAGAACTTCCCATGGGAACATAGAAAGCTGCCATATACTGAGTCAGACCATTAGTCCACCTAGCTCAGTACTGTCTACACAGACTGGCAGCGGCTTCTCTGAGGTTACAGGCAGGAATCTTTCCCAGCCCTACCTGGAGATGCCAGGGATTGGACCTGTGACCTTCCGCATACAAAGCAGATGCTCTACCACTGTACTAGGGCTTCATCACTGGCAAAGCATTATGGATGCAGGGCAAGGAAGAGCAGTTTGTAATGTAATGCCGCTGCTGACAATAAGGTAGGTGAAGGCCTGCTTTTCAGCATTGCTTGCCCTGTATTTCCTCATTTGTTCATTGCACTACCACCTTGACGTGTCCTGTACTGATGCATTCCTTTCAAAATGTAAAAATGCTGAAGATCAGCTATCCAGATAAGAAACTTGGAGAGTAGATTCAACCCCTCACCACACACAGAGACACACACTGTTCACACTTTTCTCACCAAACAGCTGATCAGTGAAATTTCAACTTGAATTAGTTGTTTGTACTTCCTCCATTACAATTCCTGCAATTTGGTCCCTTTCTGCAGGAGTTCTCAAACTTGGGCCCCCAGATGTAGTTGAACTCCCATCATCCCCAGCCAAAGACCAGTGTGGCTGGGGATGATGGGAGTTGTAGTCCAACAAGATTCAGGGACCCAAGTTCAGGGACCCAAGGCCACCTCCAGCCTCAAAGCCAGGATGCCTCTGAGTACCAGTTGCAGGGGAGTAACAACAGGAGAGAGGCCATGCCCTCAACTCCTGCCTGTGGCTTCCAGCTGCATCTGGTGGGCCACTGTGAGTAACAGGATGCAGGACTAGATGGGCCTTGGGCCTGATTCAGCAGGACTTCTTATTTTTATTTATTTTTATTTATTGTTAAATTTATACCCTGCATTTCATTAAGAAAAACCCAAGGTGGCTCACAATAAAATTTAAAAACACAATTATAAAAAAGACACATTAAAATATTGAGCTAAAAAATATAAAAACAAATCTGATTAAAAATAAATAAATAAATTAGAACACAAGCATTAAAACAATACAAAATATATAAGCAGCAGCTTATGTTCTTATGTCACCTCTGCCTTACCACAATATTTTTCATCAGCCCTTTTTAAATTTTCACCAGGTTGTCCTTTTTAAATTTTCATAATGTGTTGGCACTAACACAATTGGGTGAATTTTTTTTTTTAAATGAGCAAACATTCCAGCTACTATGCCTGCTATTTCTGGGGCTGATATATTAATTGTTATTATCCACTTGTTCCTTTGCCATGGGGTTAGACATAGTGGGATTGTAAGGGGGAATATAGCACTCTATCAAGCACTGTTGGAAACAGTGGCTTGTCTACCATGCACCAATTCGCTACTCTAAGGGAGAGTAACACTCCCTGCTGTGACGAATGAGAATACGACAAATATTTATGACAAAGCCTAAAGCATGCCCACGCTGCTTCCAGCAGTGGAGCTGCTCTGTGTCTATTAACAGTGCGTAAATGCAGCTGCAAGGAGGATGGTACTCTCATCTTTCTCAGTGGGAGTACCCTCAGAGCTGTGTGGTATGGAAGCCCCCAACAGCTAACTAAGCAGAAGGCACCTTTTAAAGTCATGTTTCTCTTAGATTTAGCAGATTTCTCTTTAGATTTAGGGAAGAGCAATTGTCACTATCCCACCCCAGAGCACAGGGGCTTAGTGAGGATGGAGTGGGCCCTGGGACAAAAAGTAAAGACGGGCCTCTGTTTCCCCATCTCAACACCTTCTCCTTCAAACAGATGGAAGGGGAGAGCGAAGAGCAAGTTGTCACTGAGCTGGTGGGCTCCCTCTCCCTCAGGGTCCCAAGGACATTTGTCCCCACCCCACCCCTTATTCAGTTATAGCTATGCCCCTGCCAACACAGCATTCCTTTTGTAGTTGTTGCTGGTATCTTCTTTATGTTTCTTTTTAGAATGGATTTATTTGAGAGCAAGGAATCATCTATTTGTTTGTTTGTTTGTTCATTTGTTCACTCATTCATTTATTATTTTGCTATGTAAACTGCTTTGAAGACTTCTGTTGAAAAGCAGTATATAAATATTCATACTCGGAGTGGAGCCACCATTGTGCGAATGGGTTCAAAGAACCTGGGCCACTAATGAAAAGAGCCGCCAGAGCCCACGGGGGGAGGGGTGTGTGGCTCGGGCTCCAAAGGAGCCCTGAGCGAACTCTCTGCTTATTATTTCAGGCAGCACTTGCTGCCTGACAGCACATATTTCCCTTTCTCTCCCTCCAGAGGGAAATACATCCTATCAGGCAGGCAGCACTGCCTGAAATGACAAGCTGAGAGCTCACTCAGGCTCTTGGATGCCTGGGACACACCCCCTTTGCGGGAGCCCGAGCCACGCTCCCGTACACATGACATCACATGCATGGGCTGTAACTGGAAGGGGCCGCTGAGCGTGGCCGGACCCAGGCTGCCGTTTGGCTGGCTCCGCAGCTGTTCTTACTAGTAACAGACCTTCTTCCAGCTATCTGTGGAAGAGCAGATCTACATAACCCTAGTATGGAAGAGGTGTTACATACTGGAAAATTAACAGCCCCTGGAAAGATCAAGGGTTCTTTACTTTCTTTCATCATCTCCTGATCAGGCAAATGACAGTAAGCCTGGCTTCAAGAATATTCCTTTTTCCTGCCAGTAATAACATCCTGGAGATAACAATCTTTGAATCTTGATGATGTACATAAACCTTTATTCTTGATTCAGACTGGTGTAATTCATTGCTTTTTTATCATGTTTATTTCCATCACTGCAGGTTCAGGCACAATAGCAGAACTGGTACAAAGGGGTTGCATGCTTTCCCTTTGCAACCCCACCCATGGGAAACTTTAGTCCTGCCTCTGTAGAGTCAGAAGGGTGAGAGCTGGTCTTGTGGTAGTGATCCTGGATTGTCCCCTTTCTTAAGCAGGGTCTGCTTTGGTTTGCATTTGGATGGGTGACTGTATGTAAGCTCTGCAAGATTTTCCCCTCAGGGGATGGGGCTATAGCTCAGTGGAAAAGCATCATACAGAAGGTCCCAGGCTCACTTCCTGGCATCTCCAGGTAGGTCTGGGTGAGACTCCTGCCTGAAATATTGGAGAACTGCTGCCAGTCAGTAGAAGTAATACTGAGCTAGATAGACCATTGGTCTGACTCAGTGTAAGGCAACTTCCTATGTTCCTAGAAGCTGGCAATCTCGCAAGAACAATGTGTTCATACTATTTATATGTACCACATTTTAGCTATTTCTTAATATAAGCAGTTGTTGTGGAGTTATGTGAGCTTGCAAGTTGCACAGAGCTCTGGTTTAATTAATCAGATTCTACTTGTTCAGAAAAGCCACTTGATGGGGCAGTGGGGAAGCAACCTGCCTAGAGAGCAGGAGGCCTGCTGGTTTGAATCCCTGCTGGTGTGTTTCCCTGACTATGGGAAACTCCTATATCGGGCAGCAGCAATACAGGAAGGTGCTGAAAGGCATCATCTCATACTGTGAGGGAGATGGCAATGGGAAACCACCCCTGTATTCTATCAAGAAAACCACATGGCTCTGTGGTCACCAGGAGTCGACACCGACTTGACAGCACAACTTACTTACTTCCTACTTGATCAGAATCTGTATAATGACGTGTGTTGTGAGATAATTCAAACAGAGATCAATCCATTGCCATATCGGCTTTGTATCTGAAAAACTTTCCTTTCAGTGTCAAGTTAGTAGAAAACAGAGAGTTCTTCTAAATTTTGAGGGCCCATTCTGACACAGCAGATGCCTTCACTCTTTCTTTCTTTCTTTCTTTCTTTCTTTCTTTCTTTCTTTCTTTCTTTCTTTCTTTCTTTCTATTTGATTTATATATCACCCTTCCAAAATGGCTCAGGGAGGTTTACAACAGGATAAAAACAATTAAAACCAGTTAACAAAATCAAAACTATAAAAACAGAATAAAATCAATTAAACATTCAAACAGCTAAAAACCCTGGAAAACCAGGGCCACCATTCATAACAGTTTACAGTAGTTTAAAAACCCTGGAAGGCCAGGCCAAACAGATAGGTTTGGCCAAACATAACACCAAACTGCAGGCTGACGAACCTGAGGGTAAGTCTTGAAACTGGGAATCATCCCACAGACAATCTTCCAACCCAGGCTGGTCTGGGCAACCTTCGATTTCAGGGCAGAGGAGCCCCTCCCTCTCCCTGGTCCACCGAGGCCACATCTCAGCATGCTCCGTAGTGCTTGTGTAGCCAGACTACAGGAAAGGTGTCAGTATGTCAGCAGGGCAGCAGCCATCGAACACAACCTTCAAGGGGGCATGCCAAACGCAATCATGCCTTTGCAGCATGGACCAACCACCCTCAGCACAGAGAGGGCATTTAAACCCTTTAAATGGCAATTAAACCCTTTCCCTCACAGCATTTGTGCCACCACCCTCACAAGAGCCCTGCAACCAATACAGTGTCACACAAGCACTATTACTGGTAAGAGTGGGTGGGCGGAGAGGAACATAGGAACATAGGAAGCTGCCATATACTGAGTCAGACCATAGGTCTATCTAGCTCAATATTGTCTTCACAGACTGGCAGCGACTTCTCCAAGGTTGCAGGCAGGAATCTCTCTCAGCCCTATCTTGGAGAAGCCAGGGAACCTTCTGCTCTTCCCAGAGCGGCTCCATCCCCTGAGGGGAATATCTTGCAGTGCTCACACATCAAGTCTCCCATTCATATGCAACCAGAGCGGACCCTGCTTAGCTAAAGGGACAAGTCATGCTTGCTACCACAAGACCAGCTCTCCTCTCCTAGAAGCTATCACAAATCCCATCAGCACAGGAGCCTATTGCACAGCCCAACACTGGTTGACAATAGCTTAAGTTTCTCCTCACAACAGCCCTGTGAAGTAAGTTAGGCTGAGATTTGAACTTGGGTCTTCCCGGTCCTAGTCCAGCACTCTAACCACTATACCACACTATATCACCAGGGGTAGTATTATTCTGTTACTCCGGGAAGTAGGGTTGCCGACCGGGAAGTAGGGTTGCCACTGTGCGAGACATCCCGAATCCCAGTGGGGAAATGCTTGTCTCATCAGGGATAAGCTTTCTCCCACTTAAAAAAAAAAAACCCTTAAAAAAACAACCTCTTAAAGCTTTGTGGCAGCGGAGCACGAATGGCAACAAGAGCTCCTCCCACCTCCCAAGTAGGTGGAGTTTAGCACTAGGTAGGCACTAGGCAGGCACACATGCAGCAGCAGCAGGCGGCTGCTCCAGGCAGGTGCGTTCAGCACTCCAGAGGTAAGGCAATGCAGGCAGGGCTTGGGAGAAGGAGGCGAAGAGTCCCTACCTGACACACCTCCCTCCCCCAAATGAGGTGATCCAAGCCGATTTCAGGCCTGCTGCTGCGTGTGTGCCTGCCTAGTGCCTGCCTAGTGCAAAACTCCACCTAGTTGGGAGGTGGGAGGAGCTTTCACCGCCATCCCTGCTCTGCTGCTGCAGAGCAGCAGCTTTAGAAGGTTTTGTTGTTGTTTTTTAATTGATTTTTTTTTAAAGCAGCAAGAGCAGCCAGCCACCAGCCACCACCAGGTACATGCACCCATCAGCTGCCACCTGTGGGGTTAGCGAATGCACATCCTGCCCTAGGTGGCACCATCCCTACCCCCGGCCCTCCAAGCCCCCCCTCGGTGTCCCGATTTTGGCAACACAATGTTGGCAACCCTACCGGGAAGGGACCATGATGACTTCCTCGGAGCTAATATGCATATAAGGGCGGGCAAAGGTTCCTGGGGTGGGGAATCACGGGTGAGGGGAGTCCCTGTTTTCAGCTGTCTCTGGCAAGCTGAGTGGCCATACTGAGCAAAAATCAACATGCGTATGTGCCAAGAGACGACCAGCCTGGCAGAGTGAGCACTTGCACTCCTGCTGTCCGCCAGTCACCGGCACCTGGAAAGCTATTGGTGTGGTCCCCTTCCCTGGGGCTTGCATGGATCTAGCAATGGTGAAAGCCCTCCAGCCCACTTGTGTGTCCCTATGGCCTGCCACTCTCATGAGAGAGTAGTCCTTGGGAGAAGGGGCATCGTCACACATTGTTAATGCTTCAGCACTTTAATCTCCTCCTGGTGTACCCCAAGATGGTTCATCCCATGTGAAATGCCATAGAGTGCATGATTGCATCCATGGGGAAGGGGCTGGGTCCCCCTTCCCCTACTAATTTGTACAAAAAGTAGAACAGAGCCACTCAAGAATTTCAGGGGCTGCCTTTCAACCCAGACCCCAGGTTGGGGAACAACCAATGAACCGAGTTGCCCGGTTCATGGTCTAGGGAGGAGAGTTGGTCTTGTGGTAGCAAGCATGACTTGTCCCCTTAGCTAAGCAGGGTCTGCCCTGACTGCATATGAATGGGAGACTAGAAGTGTGAGCACTATAAGATATTCCCCTCAGGGGATGAAGCCGCTCTGGGAAGAGCAGAAGGTTTCACGTTCCCTCCCTGGCTTCTCCAAGATAGGGCTGAGAGAGATTCCTGCCTGCAACCTTGGAGAAGCTGCTGCCAGTCTGTGAAGACAGTACTGAGCTAGATAGACCAATGGTCTGACTCAGTATGTGGCAGCTTCCTATGTTCCTATGGTGCCACTGAGACTCTATGTGTTTATGTGCACATAGTTATTCATCACACACTTTGTGGAGACCTCTCCACGAAGTGCCAGCCTTGTTATCCCATCCCCTTTCTTTGAAGATTGCTGGGGGGGGGGGCTTTCCCCTCCTGCATGCTTTGAAACTTTGGGTGTGTGGCAACATGGCACCCCTGTTGCCAGGCAACGGCTGGAGGAGTGCGGAGACAGTGCAGAAGGGAGGGCAAGTGCTCAGAGAGGCACCCAGCAGGAAGAACATCAGGCATAAAGCTGACATGTTTCTGGGCTGGTCTGAGCTGCCTTCTCTGTGGTTATTGCACCAGCCACAGAACAAAACCCAAGTTACAGCAGCAGCAGGATTCAGACAACACGATGGCGCCTCCAAACCTGAGGTATGAGCAGTGAAACTCACTACAAACCAAAGATCCAATTCACAGTTTGGGGAGTGAAATCTCGGGTCACTTTTGTGATGAAACCACGGTTTCACAAATCCAGACAACCATGAAATCAAACTCCTGCCTTGCTCGCCTCCAGTTTGGCATTATGTCTGAAGGCGGCCAGCGTGAAACCTCAGGTAGACAATGAATATTTATATACTGCTTTTCATCAAAAGTCACTAAAGCGGTTTACATAGAGAAATAAAAATAAATAAAGATGGCTCCCTGTCCTCAAAGGGTTCACAATCTAAAAAGAAACATAAAATAGAGACCAGCAACAGCCACTGAGGGATGCTGTCCTGGGGCTGGATAGAGCCAGTTGCTCTCCCTCTGCTCAATAAAGAGAATCACCACTATTAAAAGGTATCTCTTTGCTCAGCTGGGAAGCTGTTGTTAACCTGTGAAGCCAGGAATCATGCTGCAGACGACTGACTACCTGCGGTTTGGCAACTTCCAGCTTTTGGGAAGAGGAACCCCTTCCTCTTCCTAGTCCACCCAGACTGTATCCCAGGAAGCGCCATTCCCTTTGCATCATCAGACTGTGGGCAAGGCGTCAGCATGCTAGTGAAATTGCACCCACTGCCCATGATGTTAGAGGGGGCATGCTCAGTACGATCGATTGTGCCTTTTCAGCAGTGTTTGCCCACTCTTGGCAGGGTAAAAACATTTTAACCCCATTTTAACCACTCTTGCCACTATCTTCCACAGTTGGGGAGGAAGGGCCTCGTGGCCCCTCTCTTCCCTCCCCTGGGAAGAGAGGATTGGGCACCTCCCTTTCCATTTGTATTAGCTTTTCCTCTAGTTTGTTATTGGCAAGGGCCATTTGTGAGGAGTCTATCAGCTGGATTCTTAGGTATGTCCCTCAGTCTGGTCCCCCACCCCCACCCCACACACAGAGAAACTACACTCCATTGATAACAGCTGAGAGCCCAGGAATTGAGCTAGATTGGGTGTTAGGTCGATCTCCTTGCACATGTGTCTATTATCCTTCTTTTATTTAAAGCATGATTTCTCCAATGCCGTTCCATCCCCTTTAATACAAGAACTGCAGGGATGTAGCATCCCTGCAGCCAAGCAGTATCAGGAGGAGCAAGGAGACAGCAGAGGGTGGGGCATGAGCTCCGAGAGGCACCAGCAAGAAATGTGGCCGCCCTAGAACTGACAAATTTCTGGGCTGCTCTGAGCTGACTTCTCTACGGTGTCAGGAGGAGCTTGCACATGGAACTTGGGTTATAGCGACAGCAGAATTCAGACAACACAATGCTGCCTTCAGGAGCATAGCAATAATAGAGCAAGGGAGGACAATTGTCCCCAGGCCTACAGGGTTGTGGGGGTGGGGGCAAGGTCCCTACAGCCTGCCCTGCTCTCTTTCCCAGTCCCAGTCACTCCCAGTCCAGTCCCAGCACAGCAGAGAGCCGACCTTTTTGTGCAGCACAGGGAGTGAAAGGCTCCCTCTAGCTGGGAGTGAAAGGCTTCCTCTAGGCAAGCTGCCACAGCTCCTTCCCTCTCCACCTCTCAGCTGTTCAGAGGGTGGGTGGGGCTTCCAGAAAGGCCTCTAGTGCAGGCCTCACTGAAGTCTGCTGGCTGCCTGCTGCAGGCAGCAAGGAAAGAAGGAAGGAAGGAAGGAGGCAGAGTGGCCAGCCCTGGCTGGCCTTGCCCACCACAGCTCAGCTCTGCTCTGCCCTGCCCTGCCTTGCTCTGCCCTGCTCAGCTCAACCTTTGCCTGCTTATTAATGGAGATATAATCTTTTTGTGGCTATCTCCCACCTTGGATATTTAGGGATCGGCTTGCCATAGAGCTTTGATATGGGTGGGAGAGACAGGGCAGACTGAGAAGACTCTGAATATTTGAAACCAATTGGGGAATTTGTTGGTTTTTAATATTATTATTATTTTTAATTAAAAACAATCAAACTTTTTTAAAAAGTCCTATAAGTGGCTTGTTTAATAGCAGAAAATTACAAAAATGTCTGGAACTGGAGCCCCCACTTAGTCCATCATTCCAACCCCATATGGAAGAATCTGCCCTTTGCCTTCGGAAAAAGGGTAAAACACCCCCCCCTTTCTGCCCCAGCCTTTAGATCACCTGGAATGACTTGGCATAGGACTTTGGTATTGAGCAGAGATGTAGGGCAGGGTGGGAGGAATATGTATATTTAAATTGAAGTTTATTAGACAAATTGTTGGTTTTTAATATGTTTTTGAATTTTAAAAAAAACATCAAAGAAGTCTTATAAGTGGCTAGTTTCGTGGCAAAATATTACAAAAACTCTTCTGAAATAAACAATATATATTATGGTTTATATATATTTATAAATGAACTATGCTCAAGTTGGGTTGCAACCCAGAAGGTCAGAGTGAGAACTGTGAAGCATGTGTTGCGCTTTTTATTTTATTTTTCTTTAGGAAGGCACTATATGTCCAAGCTGGTTGGACATGTCCCAAAACCTCAGTCACACGATTTATACAGTCTGTCATCAATCAATATGATTCTGTAATGATATGAAATGTTAAGGAGGCCCCACACATGCTGATTCGCCCCCAGCCCCGCACCCCGCTAGGACGGCCCTGCACAAAGCAGAGAGTGAGGAGGGAAGAATGCGCTGGGCAGCCAAGTGTGGCAAGATCTGCGATGGGGCCCTGCCAGCCTGCCTGATCTCTCTTCCAGGTGGGGGGGGGGAGCAGCGGGTGTGGCCGGGCCATAGGAGCTGCACCACCTCCGGGCATGAGCATGGCAGGACCTGCAGGCAGGGCCTCCACAGCCTGCCTGATCTGTATTCCACGAGGGGGTGGGGGGGTGGCTGGGCTGTGGCAGCCAGCCTGCCTCATCACACTCCAACCTTGCTATGCCCCGGGCTGCCTTCTAACCTCAGGTTTCAGCAGCAAAACTCACTACAAACGGAGGTTTCAAATTCAGGTTTGGGAGCGAGAACAGAACCATGGTTGGATGAGGAAACCGCAGAGTCATGCGTTCAGACAATCACAAGCCTAAATCTGTTTTTGCCCCCAGGCTCTGAAATGCTGTCCCAGTGAATGTCCACTCTGAAATCTGTGGCTGCTTTTTTAAAAAAAACAGACCTTTTTATTTGTTCAGGTTTTTGGGGCTGCCAGGTTTTTCAATTTTGGAGCTTCTTTTTATCTTTTTGATGATGGTTGTTCTTTTGATGTTTTATGGTTTTTCATGCTTAACTTGATTTCAAGGTTTTAAATGTGATTTTAATGCACTTTTATTGCATTTTAAGTTTTGTAAACTGTCTTGGGATGCTTTATGAAAGGCGGTATAAAAACTGAACAATCAATCAATACCTCTGGCACTTTTACTTCTGGTTTGGTGTTATTTCTGAACAGGGCTTAGAGGTTGCACAGCCCTCCTCTGTTTCCCTTTTATAAGCCAGCATTGTGGGTTTGCTTAGTGCAGAAAGGAAGTGACAATCTTTAGTTTCCTTTTTGAGGAACAGCCTGATATGCAGGAAAGGGAAGTGCTCTGTACTGTTTTACAACTACTGCACTTGAAAAGATTTCAACTGCAGGAATGCTGCTTAGAAATTACTATCTAGGAAATTCCTCCTTTCATATAATCCCTACACAGTGCATTCCCACTGAAAAAAATACTTGACTCCTCTGGGAAGAAAATACCCAGCAGCTCTTTTCTGTCCAAGGAAGCCCTGCCCTGCCACGTTCAACAAAGGAACACAGAAGGACCTGTTTTATGTTTAACCAGGCCTGTATGCTGCTCAACTGCTCTGCTTCCCAAAAGGAATGCAACCCACCAGAGTTGTGTTTTGGGGCCTTTGACATGCAGCCTTGTTATTTCAGACCCAGGCAGGCATCAAAAAACAAGAGGTTTATCAAGCCTCTAGTAGGTCACCATGCCTGCCTTGTGAGCTGCATTCTGCTTGATGGGCCTCACATTGTGCACATGGCTAGGTGAAGTGAAGGAGGAGTGCACAGAATGTAAGTGAGCACAAAAAGAAATACATGCCCAAGGAATCTGTAGAACATGAATGGAATGTTCATGTCAAAATCATCAACCTTTCTGTACAAGCGGAAAGCTAATTTTCATATTTACGCCTGTGCACTTTGATTGTCATAGAATATCACACGGACCCCAGAAAATTGCCTCCCAGGCCAGTGAGGCTGATGAGCTTGTAGAGCAGGGGGCTCTCAGTTTTGGTCCCCAGATGTTGTTGGACTACAATTCCCATAATCCCCAGTCACAATGGCCACTGTGCCTGGGGATGATGGGGACTGGAGTCCAACAAGGGAGAAGAATTGGTTTGTGGAGTAGAGATGATTTTGTGGATGCAAACATGCATTGTCCTCTTTGCTAAGCAGGCCTTGATTTGCATTTGGATGGAAGACTACATGTGAGTGCTGTAAGTTATTCCCCTTTGGGGAGGAGGCCATAGCTCAGTGGAAGAGCAACTGCTTGAATGCAGAAGGTCCCAAGTTCACTTTCTGGCTTCTCCAGTTAGGGCTGGGAGCCTGAAAACCTTGGATAGCTGCTGCCAGTCAGTATAAACAATGTTGAGCTAGATGGACCCATGGTCTGACATGGTATAATGTAGGTTCCTATGTAGTCTAACAATATCTGGGGACCCAAGTTTGAGAACCCCTGTTGTAGAAGAAGTCTTCCACAAATGCATGTCCTGCTGGATTGGGAGCTACACAAAAGTTCCAGGTGCTGAATTTTGTATGGTCTGTTCATGACATGAGATGGAGAACTGGAGCAACATGAAGCAGATGATCAGTACTGATGAACAATATTGGGTGGTTCAGGATACAAAGCAGCCTACATCACTATGGATTAAGGTGCTAAAGCTTGAGAATGTTGAAGTTTTAATTCAAGTCAACAATGCTGTGAGAGAATTCTGTTATTTATTTATTTATTTATTTATTTGGTATGCAGCAGCAACTTGCAGATGTATGTGATCTGTGATCTATAATAATCAGGCATATATACCATCCCTTATGTTCTGTTAACATCTGTATTTCATCTTTGCACTTGATAGGCAATATCCAGACTATTTCCACTCATGCAAAAAGATGTTCCAGGCTACCTCCACTCATGCAAAGGGGAGGGACACTTTTCACCAATCACCCCTTCCCTCTGTTGCCCATTTGAAAATATGTCCCTGGAGGATCCTGAAGGAGGGACATATTTTGAGAGGACACACGGAGCTGCAGAGAAAAGAGGGACTGGCGAAAATTCCCCCTGGGGATGGGGCTGTAGCTCAGTGATGGAGTATATGCATTGCATGAGGAAGGTTCCAGGTTCAATCCCAGACATCTTCAGGTGATAGATAGATAGATAGATAGATAGATAGATAGATAGATAGATAGATAGATAGACTGAGTGCCGTCAAGTCAGTGTCAGTTCTTAGAGATTGCATAGATAGATTCTCCCAAGGACAATCTGTCTTCAACTTGGCCTTTAAGGTCTCTCAGTGGCACATTCATTGCTGTTGTAATTGAGTCCATCCACCTTGCTGCTGGTCATCCTCTTCTCTTTCCTTCAACATTTCCCAGGATTATTGACTTCTCAAGGGAGCTGGGTTTTCACACAATGTGTCCAAAGTATGATAGTTTGAACCTGGTCATTGGTACCTCAAGTGAACCTGGTCATTGGTACCTCAAGTGAAAATTCTGGATCGATTTTTCTGGATCGATCATTTTCTATGATCCATTTGTTTGTGTTCCTGGCTGTCCATGGTATCCTAAAAATCCATCTTCAGGTAGGTAGGTATATGTGTATATAGATAGATAGATAGCTAGATAGCTAGATAGATAGATAGATAGATAGATATACATACATACACACACACACCCCTCCAGTCTCCAGTACACTACGGCTCGGGGCAGCTTACAACAATAAAATAGATACAATGTAAAATAAAACTAATAAAATTAACCAAATTAAGTAAACGAGTTAAAAGTCAGACTAAAACCACTATCAGAATTAAGTTTCAAATTAAAAGTTATATTAAAAGCTAACAATTGTGAATTATACAAACTAAAGAACCTACCAGATATAACCAAAGATGAAGCATTAAAAGCCTCTTTGGAAAGATGTGTTTTTATTTGTTGTTTTAAAAGCACTGAGGGAGGGAGCATGGAGAAGCTCCTCAGAGAGAGCATTCCAAAGCCGAGGGGTCACAACCGGAAAGGCCCTGTTTCTAGTCTCCACCAAACGGATCTCTGTTAGTGGTGGGGCCACAAGCAGAGCCTGAGATGATGAGCAGAGGGCCCTGGAAGGTTCATATGAGCAAATGCAGTCTGACAGGTACCCTGGCCCCAAGCCATGGAGAGCTTTAAAAGTCAAGACCAGCACCTTGATTCTAACCCGGAAGCGGACTAGTAACCAATTAAGCTACCGCAGGATGGGTGTGACACTCATGAAGCAACTTGCACCCATGAGCATCCTTGCAGCAGCATTCTGGACCAGCTGAAGCTTCTGAACCATCTTCAAGGGAAGCCCCATGTAGAGAGCATTGCAGTTATCCAATCTGGATATTACCAAAGCATGAATGACTGAGGTCAGGTCTGACTTCTCCAAGTAGGCAGGACTGGGAAAGACTTCTGTTTAAAACCTTGGAGGGCTGCTGCCCATCAGCTTAGAATACTAAGCTAGATGGACCGACTTGGTATAAGGCAGCTTCCTATGTTCCTATATTTCCTCCCCATTACACAAGTTTAACATTATTCCATTCACACAAGTATTAGTCTGAATTCTGCCCTATGATTTTATTTTTGTCCCTTTATGTTGTGACAAGGGATGTTCATATTATTATTTAAATGGACTGATTTTTAAAACAAACAAACAATGACTAAACAAATAAAAGCAGTTACATACACATTTACCTTTGTGCATATGGGGACCCCCTCTACTGAGTTGGGTAAGCAAGTGACAGGAGTGTTGTTGATAATAATAATAATAATAATAATAATAATAATAATAATAATAATAACAATAATAATAATAATAATAATAATAATAATAATAATAATAATAATAAAATAAACAATAATATTTATTATTAATTAATAATAATTATTAATAATTATAATTATAATTATTATTATTACATTTATACTCTGCTCTTCCTCCAAGGAGCCCAGAGCAGTGCACATGATTATGTTTCTCCTCACAACAAGCCTGTGAGGTAAGTTAGGCTGAGAGGAAAATGTCTGGCCCAGAGTCACTCAGTGAGTTTCATGGCTGAATGGGGATTTGAACTCAGGTCTTCCCAGTCCTAGCCCAACACTCTAAACACTATGCTGAAACTCACAATGCACCTCAGGCCAGAAAATGTGGGTGGATCTTAACTGCAGCAGCCAGCTACCCCGTCATTATCGTTACATGTGCAGTGCTGCTGAGGAAAACACAACACTGGCTTCCTTTCTTCCACAACACACCCCATCCCATTTTGGAGGTGGAAAACAGCAATCAGGATGGAATCTGGTTCTTGCCCTGGGCATAGGTTGCTGGCATAGCAGGGAATCACTCAAGTGAGGAACTGGGGTGTGAGGCAGAGTGAAGCATTGTCATGCTCCATCGGAAAGGAATGACCCTCGGGTCATCAAGGGTGAGAAAATGCAAAACCAATACTCTTCTTTGGTAATACTTGGAATACTTCATGACGTCGGGCAGTGGTAATTGCAACTTGTCCCATAGCTTATGAAATTACGGGTTGGAGAATAAGAGGTTTAGCTCTAGCAACTAAGCGAGCCATTATCAACATTAACATTGAGGCCACGCTGTAGGTGTTTCTGGTTTTCAGGACCAAAACCAAAACATTGGGAGGTAGAACTGATGAACAGTGCCGCATTTGCACCTTTGACTGGACAAAAAACTCTGCATCAAGGAACCTGATCTTTGGAGTCCATTTCGGTTCAAAGCTATGTATGTATGTATGTATGTATGTATGTATGTATGTATGTATGTATGTATTTAAAATGTTTATACCCCACTGTTCCAGTACACTACTGCTCAGGGCAGCTCACAACAGTAAAATAGATACAATATAAAATAAAAATAAGACAATTAATATGAATGGGAGACTAGAAGTGTGAGCACTGTAAGATATTCCCCTCAGGGGATGGAGCTGCTCTTGGAAGAGCAGAAAGTTTCACGTTCCCTCCCTGGCTTCTCCACGACAGGGCTGAGAGAGATTCCTGCCTGCAACCTTGGAGAAGCCGCTGCCAGTCTATGAAAACAATATTGAGCTAGGTAGACCAGTGGTCTGACTCAGTATATGGCAGTGCAGCTTCCTACGTTCCTATGACCATGTATCAGTGCTGGCAGGTTTCATCTGGCGCTGAAACACTGATGAGCACCTGCCCATCGCTTGGGGGGGGGGAATCCTCACAACGCATCACAGACTTGCGTGGGTTGCGGGATTTCCGGGGGCTGGAACAATGCGTCCCCACCCCCACAGCTCTGTTCTGCCCGGGGCAGCAGTGGATCGACTGGGCGCACAATTTGTGTGCCCAGCAACAACACGGGGATCATCTGCGGGTAAGGCGAACTTCTGCTGCCTTCCCCACCACCCGCCCTCAAGCCTTCTTTTGTGATCATGAGAAAGGGTTCAGACTGTACCACGGTCAAACAGTTGTTACAGATAGGAAATGCTTCCAAATGTCCAGCCTAAATTTCCTTCCTTGTTGTTTCAACCAGATGGTTCTAGTCCTTCCCGCAGGGCAACAGAACAAATTTACTCCCTCTCCTTCGTGACCACACTTCAGATATTTTAAGACAACTATCATATCCCCTCTTAGTTTTTTGTTCTCCAGGCAAACATACCCAGCTTCTTCAATTGTTTCTCACAGGACTTGGTTTCCGGACCCCTCACTATTTTTGGCTTTGAAATTATTTTGTGTTTGATTGCTGGCTTTACGTAAGGCAAGGCAGAGCTCCCTTCTGTTTCAGGAAGTAATGGGTGCATCTGTAGAGTCAGCAGGAAGTGGGAGGCTATTTTTAGCCTCTCTCACACATATACACACACTAACATACCACAATAATTTGGGGATCCCATAGCCTCAACAAACTCACCATACTTACAGCTGTATCTCATGTAATTTGTTGTGCTCAGGTACATATATCTGAGTACATGTTCACCACATCAGCTGTGAAGGACACATGTATGGCTTATTCAGCTCAGCTGAATTTGTTCTCAGAGGCTTCCACTAGTTCCACAGCTTTCAGAGCCATTAAGAAGATGCAGCAACATGTGACAGTCCTTTGTCTTCTTATTAAAACCTGTTATCAATGGCAATAAATAAATAAATTTAAATTAAATAATTCTTTTGGCTGCTCCATAATGATCATTGTCTGAGCAGCTCACGAGCAAAATAATAAAACAACAGAATAAAAACATACAGTTAGAAACACATTATTAAAACAAAAACAAAACTATTGGTAAAAACAAAACAAAAAACTTTTTTTTAAAAGCCTGGGTGAACAAAGAGGTCTTCATCTGGCATTTAAAAGAGGCTAGGCCAGCCTCCCTGGGGAGGCTATTCCATAAACAGGGTGCCACCAACGAAAATACCCTCTCCCTAGTACCTCCTGCCTCACCTCACTTGGTGAGGCCACCTGCCTCACCTCACTTGGTGAGGGCACGCGAAGCAGGTCCTCCAAAGAGGATCTTAAGGTCCAGGTAGGGACATATGGGCCAAGGTGCTCTTCAGGTAGCTTGGTCCCAAGTCATTTAGGACTTTAAAGGTTAAAACCAGCACTTTGAATTGGGCCCAGAAACAGACTGGGAGCCAGTGCAGCTAACAAAAGCACTGGTGTGATATGATCAAAAGAGCCTATGCCTACTTTTTATGAATTTTAAAAATTATTTAAAATGTATTAACATATGCATCAAGACAGAGGCGTAACTAGGGAAAACGGCGCCCGGGGCAAGCACTGAAATGGTGCCCCCCCGCGCCCTCCTGCCCCCCCCAACATACTACATTATACTTAGGTTTTTCCTCACAAGCGCCCGCCGCCAAGCCAGGCCACTGACTGGCCGCCAGGCGCCAGCGAAGCAATGGGGGGTGGGCGGGCGGCGTGGAAGGGACCGCTTGTGGGGGAAGGGGCGCCGACGCGCTCCCTTGACTGCTGCAGCACTGCTGCACAGGAAACATTTGTATTAACAAAAAAATTTAAAAAAATTTAAAGGTTTTTTTTGTCATGGCAGCGCCCCCCACGTGACCAGAAAAGATGGCGCCCGGGGCACGTGCCCCCCCTGCCCCCCCTATAGTTACGCCTCTGCATCAAGACCTATGACATGCAAGAAAAGCTATATGATGTCAGCAGAAAACAGCTCAGCTTTGACATTATTAAAGTTAGCAGAGACTGGATAGAATGCAGGGTAGGATAAGCAATGGAAATTCAAAGTCGTCTACCATCTGAAAAATGAACAGCAAGGACTTTTCTTTCTAAAAATAAGACGAGCTATTTTCCCAGACTGTTAACTGAAACCAAATTTTAGATTTTAATGTGCTTTTATTTATTATGATTTTATCCTTGTTATGAATTTTAAATGTTTTATATTTTTAATTGTGTTTTAATTCTATAGCTGCCTAGAGATTTCTATATTAGTCGGTATATACATTAAATAAATAAACAAACAAACTGAGCACAGTTTTGTTTGCATCATGTGTTCCAGAACAACTTCTACCAACTTTCTTTAGCCAAGGATTGACCAGCATCTATTAATATGGAAATGTTGTGCTGTCTGATTCACACGGAGCCCCTTTGGGAGATGTCTATACCCAGGACTAGCAAAGCAGCTGGAGGCGGAAACTCACAAAGAAAGCTGGAGTTCAGTCCTAGGGCAGCATTGCCTCTGCTTCTGGGGATCTGGGGCAAAGGTGGAGTTCTAAGGATGGGGTAAGAGCCTAGCTGTGGAGCACCAGGTCCCAAGAGCTTCAGGGCTCCTCCAAGGGGGTGGCAAGCTCTGGTTACTCCGGGTCTTCTGGCTCTAAGGGGCTTTCATTGGGGCCAACAGCTGGGACATACTTCTCCTCCTCCTCCTTCTCTGAGAGGGGGTTTCCTCCGGGTCAGCCCTGACAGGACATATGGCCTAAATTGCTAGGATCACAGGGTCAAATCTATGGGGCTGGGTGTAAGGGGAGTGTCTACGCCTCTGGGAGGCCTCATTATGAAGTTTTTCTATTTCTTGTACTGTAGCTATGTGATTTAGGTCCTACTACTCTCTGGTGTGAGAAGCTTGGGTTCTAATACCATTGTTACTCTGGTTTTCCATCCACATTCAGTATTGCAGGCAGAAGATCTAAGAGGTAGATTGTGCCTTATGGAGATAATCTCAGAGCATCCCAAGAATGGGAGTCACAGCTATATCTCCTGTTTCCTATTGAATAGTTTCCCCCCACTAAATGCCACCAGCCAGGGAACAGTGCTGCCTCCAGGACCTTCACATGGTAGTTTCTATTTTTCCATGGCTATTATTCTTGGTTGCAGTCTATCCTGCAGAGGAGCTCAGAGTACAAAGTTCTCTCCCCGCCACCATCCTGCCCCACACTGCTAGGTTAGGCTGAAAGAGACTGACCGGCCTAAGGTCGCCCAAGTGAGCTTCCTGGTTGAGTGGGGATTTGAGCATAGTACTCTCGGATCCCGTTATGCCACTCTAACCACTGCACCACACTAGGTCTCATACACAAAGTATATAGTTCCCATCCTTCTCCATGGCTAAATGCTTGCTCCTGTCAAAGAGACATTCATACAAATGAGTTGTATGCACTTTTCGGAGCATTATCTGTGGGGGGATACCAAAATGGAACACAATCCACCCACCTGAGGAGTGTGCATGTGCCTATACGTACAAGTGTTCTGTCCATAGGGTACACAGACCTTGCTTGGGACTCTGTCTCATAGCTCGTTTGTGCATTGTGTGTGGGAGGGGGTAAAGAATGGCTGCCATGACATCATCTCAGTGGTGGGTGTGGGAAGACTGCATTGCCCAACACTCCCTCACATCATCTTATTCAACACAAAGAACAATTTTATCAATTTCCTTTTTATTCATAGGAATTCCCATTCAGTCTAGTGGGGCCACAGTCCCACCCACCCACGCCCAACCTCTCTGTTGGGGGAAGACAAAATGTATATTTGGGACTTTGTCACCCAGCAAATGACTGGGGTTCAGCTGTCGAGTGACACATGACTCACCTTTGCCCATTCTGTAAAAAGGAAATGCAGATTGACGGTACTAGATTTAGTTACTTCAAAATGTGCATACTTGTCTTCCCGCTTCCTTCCCATAACTTACAGCCAAGAAGGTCAAGAAGGCTCTCAGAGTTCATAAACTGGAAACAAATTGTGTATAATTTTCACAACTTTGTGGTAATGCTTGGATTACACTGTTGAACACTAAGCCATTAGTCATTTTTCGAGAATTGGACATAAAGTTCAGAAAAACATTAAATGTGTTCTATTGTTAAAATAAACAGGTCATGCTCACCTCAGTTTGCTGAGATGGTCCCACTGAAATGAGTAACAGTTCTCAGTTTTTAGGGCACAGGGTCATACCTCAGTGGCAGAACATCTGCTTTGCATGCAGAAGGACCCAAATTCAGTCCTTGGCATCTCCAGGTAAGGTAAAGTGTGCTATCGGTGTCGATTCCTTGTGACTTTGATAGAATACAGGAAGGATTTACCCTTGCCACCTCCCTCACAGTATGAGATGATGCCTTTCAGCGTCTTCCTATATTGCTGCTGCCCGATACAGGTATTTCCCATTGTCTGGGAAACATACCAGCGGGGATTCAAACTAGCAACCTCTGGCTTGCTAGTCAAGTCATTTCCCCGCTGCCCCATTAGGTTGCATTAACATTCCATGCTGTTTTGGAGAAGCAATATCTTTAAACCTATCAAATATAATGGTTTCTTTGATTAATTAACTGATTGATTGATTGATTGATTGAGTACAGTCAAGTTGGTGTCAACGCTTAGTGACCACAAAGATAGATTCTGTTCAGGATGATCTGTCTTCAACTTGGCCTTTAAGGTCTCTCAGTGGTGCATTCATTGTTGTCATAATCAAGTCCATCCACCTTGCTGCTGGTCATCCTCTTCTTCTCTTTCCTTCAACTTTCCCCAGCATTATGGACTTCTCAAGGGAGCTGGGTTTTCTCATAATGTGTCCAAAGTATGATAGTTTGAGCCTGGTTATTTGTTCCTCGAGTTCAACTTAAATGTGACAGGCCCTGTGAATGGGCCTTTTCTGTGATGGCATCCTGTTTGTGGAATACCCTCCCCAAGAGGTATTTCTGGAGGCTTTACAGACAAGGCTTCTACCCCGAATCTCCTTTGGGAGAGAGTGTGTGCGTTCACACACCAGCCAAACTTGCCCCGAAGTCCATTGGAGATCCTTGGACCCCCTCCACACACACGTCAGGCTTGTCTTGCGAATTCTAGCTTATCTTGAGGTGTTTCTGGGTTTTTAAAATGCTGGTTTTAAGCTACTTTTTCTGAAAATGCAAATAGGGAGAGGCACTGACATAGAATCATTAGCATAATAAGAGGGATATTCTCTTTACAAATGCAGATGTAGCTCTTTAGCAATCCCTCTCCCCCACCCCGCCACATTGGCTAGAAGGAAAACACTATATGAACTTGCATCAAAAGCAAACCCGAGAGCAGTGGGGAGGGCTTCGCTCAACATTTACCCCGCAGCATGAAGCCATGTGTGAATAACTCCCTGGTGTACTAATTTTGGTGCCTGGTGAAACCCTTTTTATTTGCATGGGCCTTTTAATGTATGGGCTGACGTGATCCACAACCATTATGGAGAGGGAGGGAGGTGCAGGGATGCTGCTGCAGACTGCTAAGAAGCAAAGATGTTGCTGATGATGTGTGGGCGTGAAAGCCACATCCCCTCAATTCACCCCATTGTGCCAATTGAGGAAACAGTGGGGACCCTGCTTTCGCAGCATCCTCGCTACTTAGAATTCCACAGAAGTGTGTCCGTACCACCCTCACCTCCATAACTGTTGGTCATGTCAGCTAGTGTGTTTTATTGGCTTCTGTTTGATGCTGCTGAGTCTGTTTTTACTGTAGCCTATTTCATTGTAATTGTTTTACATGTTTTACATGTCTTATGGTTCTATTTATTGTTCTTATTTATTGTAACGTTTTTAGCCAGCCTGGGAAGGTTTGCTTGAAGGGCAGAGCACATAAAGGTGTAATAAATCTCAGAGAAATAGAATTTATCCTGAGTTAAACTACACATTCTATGTATTAAGTACATGCTTAACCCTGATGTGCTTGATTTCCCCTAACTAAATAGCAGCCAGATTGGGACCACAATCTGGTTCAACCACAGCATGGTGGGAGGGGGGGGTGCTTTGCCCCTGCCAGGGTTCTATTCTGCACCAGACCCCACTGTGGCTCCTGTTTGCCTCAGAAGGGGAGCTATTCTTCGAAGGCAAATGGGAGTTGTATGAGGGAATTATTCTGATTGGGACTGCTGGGGGTGGGGGAGGAAGTGTTAAGTTCAAGGTCGCCTTCTCTCTGGTTGCTTCCAAGACCAACTGTTCTAGAGCAGAGTCATTCAGAGTATCTAGAAATCTGACTTCTTTGTCATGACCTGACTGTGAATTTACCCAGTCTATGTGTGGGTAATTGAAGCCACCCATTATTACAGCCCTGCCTCTCCTTGACGCCTCCCTGATTTCCTCCTGCAACTCCCAGCCACTGTCAGCGTTTTGATTCGGAGGGCGATAGCACGTCTCCAGTAGCACGTTCCCTTTCTGGCCTTGTTTCTGTGGAGGACTCCAGTCCTCCTAGGTTTTCTACCTTGGTGTGATTTTACATTCCTTGGTGTGATTCCTTGGTGTGATTTTAATTCCTTGGTGTAACAGTGTTTAAATGAGTGTCACGAACTTTTGTTTCGCTTGATTAGATCTGGCAGAAGGAACGGGCACTAACTAGCTCAAGTATTTACTTTTTACATCTATGATAGCTTGTAAAGACATCCCATTCTTTGAATATTAGATGTTAGGGCTGTTCTCACAACTCTAAACAGAGTAAGAGAAGCGCCCAGCCAGAAACTCCTGCCTGCAACCTTGAAGAAGCCGTTGCCAATCTGTGTAGTCAATACTGAACTAGATGGACCAATGGTCTGACTTGGAATATGATAGCTTCCTTTATTCCTATATTTTTTATGGGGGAGAGCTGGTCTTGTTGTAGCAAGCATGGGTTGTGCCCTTTGCTAAGCAGGAACTTCCCTGTTTTGCATTTGAATGGGAGACTTCATGTATGAGCACTGAAAGGTGGATGGTGCTACTCTGGGACAAGCACCTGCATAATTGCAAGCAGAGGGTTCCAAGTTCCCTCCCTGCCATCTCCAAATATTGCTGAGAGAAACTCCTGTCTGTAACCTTGGAGAAGCCACTGCCAGTCTGTGTAGACAATACTAAGCTAGATGGACCAATGGCCTGACTCGGTAGAAAACAGCTTCCTATGTTCCTATGGCAAGAGTGTTAATGAGAGTGTTGGCTATGCACCCCTGATTAACATTTTGGCTTGTGTGTGGCATCAGCAAATCTAGAGTGAGCCGTTCATTACAGAATAAATTTGTGCAAAGCTTCAGTCCTGGAAATTATTAACAGAGAGTTGAGGTAAAATATAATCAGGTTTATTTAAGGTTTTAGGATTCAACACAACATTAATTAATAAAACTAATAAGACTAATAATACCAGTAATACTAAATTGAAGCTCACGAAGAGGTGTTTTAGCTTGAGGTCCGAATTACAATTGACTCAAGGCTGACTAGAGAAACGGGCCATAGAGAACAGGTTTAGACTTGAAAGAGGACAAGGAGGGAGCAAAAGAGTTTGGTGCAGAGGTTGGTTACTATACCTGGATCCTTACTGATCATGTGTTGGACACTCGTTGCTCAGCTGGCACTGAGGGACCTCTCTCTCCAGGAACAAGCAAGAGTGGAGACCCACGTGCCGCCCACGGGTCAAGAAGCCAGTAACAGTCTAAAGGTGATCTGATCCCAAGAGAACAGTTCCCTAATGCAGCCAAGTGTGCTGCACAGATTGGGCCTGGAAACAGGGCCAACCTGGAGGTGGAAAATGGGAAGGGCACGAGGGCTAAGGCACAGCCAGACAGAATAGCTGATACCCAGATGCACATACACGCATCAGATGAATCCAGAGAAGAGACACACTGCTTGGCGGTCTCTGTGATACAAATAGGCAGAGGGGAAAGATAACTGACTTCTTTACCCTAATAGCTCATTCCCATACTTCATGACAGCCATTAACGCTTGGGTCAGAGAGATGAGCCTGTTGCAATCTTATCAGTTCCTTCCTGGGAAGGTGATTAGCTCAGAAAACTAATCTTTTGTGCCACCAGAGAGGAGTCACTTCATGTTAAATCTTTTGTGCCACCAGAGAGGAGTCACTTCATGTTAACTCGAGTCTACTTCAGCATCCTCATCTGTGTTTGAACAGAGAGGAGAGCATGAGGAACAGTCCTCTTTCACTTGCAGGTTAGGCTTGACCTGGAGTTACCTTCCCTATGCTACCTGCTAAGTGATTTACCCTCATAAGTTAGCCCATGTACGCAAATGTTGAGCCTGCAATCCCATGTGTTCGGCTAGCTAGAATGGCAACTACTAGCCTGTAGTTCCAAATCACATGTAGGGATGATGCTGGGAGCTCCCAAACAGGCTATTCTCTACATGCTCCTGATTAGTGGTCAAGTGTTTGCAATTAATTGACAGATCTTTTCCCTCTACGTATTAGATAATTATTAACAGGGAAATAAATGAGGAAATGGTGCATGCAGGGGCATAGCTAAGTGGTATAGTATTGTTGTAAACCACCCAGAGACTTGTGTTTTGAGTGGTATATACATGTGTAGAGTAGAATAGAATAGAATAGAATAGAATAGAATAGAATAGAATAGAATAGAATAGAATAGAATAGAATAGAATAGAATAGATGCCATTAAATGCTGACCACAAAGACTGCATGAACCATAGAGAAGAAGAGCTGGTCCACACATGAGCAGAATCAGGTGGACATGAGCTGGTAAAGTTCTGAGGAAGGAGACTATTGGATAGCATTTCAGGTGCAGGTGCAGGTGCAGGGAGAGGGGAAACCATATCTCTGTAATTTTCCCCAAGATTTAAAAAACAAATCAAAGAAAAGCAACTCCCTGCAAACAGCAAGTAGCACAAGGAGCAAGCTGAGCTAGAACATCTTTCCAGGTGTGTAGCAAGGTTGGAGTGGGCCCTGGGACAAAAAGAGAAGGTGAGCTCCTGTCTTCTACCTTCTCCCCCATGAGTGGGAGCAGCAAAGAGCAAGCTATTACTCAGCTTGTGCTCCCCACCCAAGGGCCCAGGGACATTTGTCCCCCCACCCTGTTCAATTCTAGCAAGGCCCCTGCCTCTTTCCCTGATGTGTGATTTTTCCTTGCAGGCCATACCACTGTGTTTATGTGGGGAAGCATGTAAAAATGGTATGCCCCACCTGCATTTTTGTAGTATGGTCCACTCTGCCCTCTAAGATTCTTCTCACCTACATGTGCAGACCAGACTGAAGCCAGCCCAAGTCTAATCAGGGCAAGAGAATTCAGAGAGTCCATATTTTAGTATGTTTTTTTGAAGCCTTGGGAGTTTTGCCTCAAAGCCAGCTGCACCATATTATGATTGCTGAAGTCCAGCACTTGTGCAAAAGCTGTCTGCAGTCACGCAGGAAAAAGCTCAAAGAAAGGTCTGTCCAGATGTGCACTTAGGTAATTTTGGAGCCTGGATTTAAAGGCCTTTGGAGGCCCCGCCACTGCAAGTTACGCATCATTTTTTAACATGTTGGTTCCTGAGGGCACAAACCACACCATCAGGGGCATAGCAAGGTTGGAGTGGGCCCAGAGACAGAATTTTAAAATGGGACCCCCCTCACTGAAGCTCAGCTCATGAAGCAAAGAAATCTTAAATGAGGCTGAATAGTGGTAACAAAAAGCACAATAAAAATTATATATATAAAACACCTATGTGCCACAATAGAACATAATCCTAATTTTTTTTTTTTTAGTTTTGTGAATTGTGGATGCTGCAAGTCATTGAATGGTACTAGAGAAAGACATGCTGTTCTGGTAGCTCCGGGTCTTAACACTCACATCAATTTCGGAGGATGAATACAACCGAAGGAAGCCCGGGCGGGTGCGCAGCTGGGGGAGTCAGTCATGTGACTTGCCTATGAGCCCCGCCCCCAAGGCAGTGGGCCCCCAGACAACTGTCTCCCCATGCCCTATTATAGTTACGCCCCTGCACACCATCCAGGACAGACTAAAGAAGATTTGGGGCAATTGGCTGTGGAATCCCGCTGACTTCACAGCCAGGTTGCTGGAGCATCAGCTCTTTAGCCAAATTTTGTCAAATTCTGGGCATGTTTATACGCAAGATTTGGATCCAGCCCACTTTTGACCCACAATGATGATCAGATAGATTGAAGAAGCTTTCATTCTGCCAAAAGGAGGCAGAGAATGACATTGTACTGGTCTGGCTAAAATGAATGTCAGCCAAGGGTGGATCAGGGTGGGTGAAGGCAAGCACCCCCTCAAACAAATTGTTTGTCTCCCCTCCCCACTTTTTGTTCCAGAAATATAACATGTGAAATACAGTTTGCCCACCCAGAAATGCACTTTGTCCCTTCTGTGGCCCTTCTCAGTTCCCACCCACCCCCAGTGCTGCCACTAATGCCAACTGTACTGAAGATTAAAGAGGAAATCTCAAGCAAGAGCTCACAGAAGACTTCAAAAGGAAGTCATGCTCGCAATAGATCACCACTCAGTTTGTTGAAGACAATAGGAAGCTAAAGCTGGGAACAATGCCAGAGGATATCAGAAGCTATTGTTCAGGGAAAGTAGGCACCCAAGGAGCTTTTACAAGTCGGGAGCTCTGATGCAATACTTTGTAGGGACAAGGATTTTGATTCAAACTGAAAGTAATAAAGCCACCTATGAAGTTCTGCCCCCATAATACTCCTGGGAGATGCACATCACCGTTACATTTTTAAGAGGTTTTTGGCACAGTCACAAGGGCAGAGTGTTCTATTCTTGTAATAAACACAGACACTCTGTCTTTGCAATAATAAATGTAGACACCAGGGCCAAGGATCTTGTGCTTGATGTGATCTCTGTCTTCCTCATTGATCACAGAATCTCTTAGAAACTACATCATAGGACTGTACAGTCACATCCTCTAGGATGCCCACCTGAGTCTGGAGCTGCTGCTATCTCTCAACTAGAAGGGTGAGCACTGTAAGATGTTCCTCTCAGGGGATGGAGCCGCTCTGAGAAGAGCAGAAGGTTTCACGTTCCCTCCCTGGCTTCTCCAAGATAGGGCTTCCTACCTGCAACCTTGGAGAAGCCGCTGCCAGTCTGTGAAGACAATACTGAGCTAGATAGACCAATGATCTGACTCAGTATATGGCGGCTTCCTATGTTCTTAACTGGGGAGAAACCATGGGTGCTGCTTCACTTGGCCTACTGACAGGGCAGACTGAAGCAATCTGCCTACTGTGGAGTGATAGCTGCTCTTTCTCCCTGCCTGCTGTGGTGTGCAGGCGCTTCTAATCCCGTAGTAAAGTGAGTTCGGGTGGGAGGTAGCCAGCCATGCAGCACCATGGTGGAGAAAGGGCCACTGTCCTGGAATGCCTCTCCTCTATAAAGCCTTAAGGCTTGGGAGGGGATCTGACCACTCTACCCAGTTGGCTTTTAATTTCTGCTTTTAAAGCTTGGACTACGAGAATGTCAAAAACAAAAGACATTCTAGAACTACGCGTGTCTTCTCTTTAGATTGCTAGGGACGCAAGGAGTTGGAAATCTCTCGATTCTGAAAGGTAGTTCGGATGACCAGATGCAAAAGATGACAGACAGGGCTGCTGTTCTTCTAACAGTTGTGTAGAACTGGAGCTTTCAAGGACAATAATATAGAATGTTAGAGCTGGAAGGGACTGTGGAAGTCTTCTTGTCCAACCCATTGCTCAGCACAGGAAACTGCTACAGCATCTCTGACAGGTGGCTGTCCATCTGTTTGAACACCTCTTTTGGAGAGCCTACCACTAGCACAAGGCAGACTACTTCACTGTTGTACCGCTCTTACAATTAGGAAATCATTCCTAATGTCTAGCTTAAATCTACTTCCTTAAATCTACTTCCTATTGGTTCTAGCCCTGCCCTCAGGAGCAACAGAGAACAGGTTTGCATCTTCTGCTACGTGGCAGCCCTGCTGATATTTGAAGATGGTGATCATATCTCCTCTTTGTCTTTTCTTCTCTGGGCAAAATATATTTGGCTCCCTCAACCATCCCTCATAGGACTTGGTTTCCAGACCCATCACCATCCTTGTTGCCTTCCTCTGAACCCATTCTGGTATATCAATGTTCTTCTATCCCTGCCGAAATGTCCTCAACTCCACAATTCTTAAAAGTTCAGGATTTGTCTCCTCCTGTTCCTCTGGTTATTTGAATGACAACAGGGTTTGACTTGGAAGACTGAGAGCTTATTTTTCACAACAGCCACTGCTGATATATGTCTCCTGCAACCATTGACTTCCATCCATGGGTGCCATGTCCTGAAGAATTCATATGAAGGTTGTTGCCATGCCAAGAATTCTGTGTAGACCAACTATTCACACACTGCTGATCCATGCTGAATTTTGTGCATGACATTGGCCTTCACATAACTGCCTCAAGAGGTGGCACCTGTAGCTGAGTCAGCACCCAAAGAAGACATTATGGAAGTGGTTCTGATAGCAGGCTCTTTTATGAGAACTAGTTTAAATTCTAGGTCAGCCACAAATTGCCTAGATAACCTTGTGCAAGTCATACAGTCTCAATTCAACTATAAAAGAGGACTTATAATGGCCTCCTCCATAAGTTTTAATATAAGAATAAAAATAATAATGGTGATGATGATAATAAATTGATTGATTGATTGATAAATAAAATCTGGCTGACATCCTAACAAAACACTGGTACTCTGTGAAATATGCCAGTGCTGCAGATGAGTTCCAGACTAACACAGCACTGGCACATGCAGGGAAGTGAATATTTACTATCTCCCCTTCTCCAGCAAGTCCTCTGTGTCACCTGAACATATGTCCCAGCAGGCTGCACCACCCTCAGGGACATATTTTCAGGAGACACAGAGGGTGTCTGGGTGAATGGGAGGTTTCTGAAATCCACCCACCTCTGGAAGTACCAATGGGGTTAGTTCATCCCACCCACAGCACCAGTGCATCTCACAGAGCATGAGTGTTTTGTCAGTTAGGATGTCAGCCTGTTACTGACCCTAAATCTCAGGAATAGGATAGAGAGTTTTAAATCTAACTGAACTGTATTACTCAAAAATAAAGGATGACCCTAGCAGACTTTTGGCAACTTTTAGTACAGCAACATTCAAGAGAGTCGGGGATGATAAATTATTTAATTTTCAAGGCCAATTACTAGCATTCCTAACAAATACACTAGTGGCTCAATACTTCTCACCACTCCTCATCCCATTAATCTTTAGGTACTGATGTATATTTCCTTCAGTTGTGTTTTGCTTTGCCAAGAAATCTTCAAGCCAAAATAAACTAGTTAGTCTTTCAGGTACCACGGTTTCAAGCATCCATCACTGCTGTGCTGACAGTGAAGCTAGAAGTTGGCCACTCTTGAAAAGAGGCTTCGCATTTGATAAAATGAGCCTCAGCTTGCAGGGTTTCCATCAATCAAACTAGTCAACTAATTATATAAAACAGCCTCTGTAACTGTTCAAATGGCATTGATCTGTATGACAGACACCATGTACAATTCTGGTAAAGCAACCATGGAATAACTAAGGTTTGACTTTTGAGTTCCACAGGATCTGTTTTAGACAAAGGAAATGAAAGATCACAAGGAATACAAATATAACACATGTTTATATAACCGCTTTCCAACAAAAGTTTCGAAAGCGGTTTACATAGACAGACAGACAGGCAGACATAAAATGGCTCCCTGTCCCCAAAGGGCCCACTATCTAAAAAAGAAACATAAGATAAACACTAGGGGAAACCACTGAAAAGATATTGTGTTGGGGCTGAATAGGGCCAGTTGCTCTCCCCCGCTCAATAATGAGAATCACCACTTTTAAAAGGTGCCTCTTTGCTCAGTTAGCAGGGGATTATTCTGTGACATGTTGAAGATTTTGAATTGGGGAGGGACTTAACTTTTCTATATGGGCATAAAGTCCTCCAAAGAGCAAATTTGCAGGTGAGGTGGACAAAAATTGCAGGTGGTGTGCCTCTAGTTTTTGGGAGGAGAAGAAAAAGGTACATTAATATCTTGATCTGGACATACCTTACAAAAATAACACAGGTAAGCTTATACCATAGTGTTGTTTGTTAGGCAAGCAGAGACTTGCTGCAGCAGAGGAAATCTTGCCTTAGCTATAGGACTGAAAGAACATATGCAGGCAGCTACCTTATACCAAGTCAGACCATTGATCCAACTAGGTCAGTAACATCTACATTGTCTGTTAGCAGCTCTGTAGGGTTTCAGTCAGGGCTCGTTCTAGGGCTAGGGCCACCATTGTGCAGTGGGGTACAAAGAGCCTGGACCACTGCGTTCAGGGGCTGCATTTGGCACCCCAGCCATGCCCCCTGCATCCGATGCCAGACACAGGATGTGTGGCCACATGCCCCATTTGTGAGTAAACTTTGGCCGATGCCACATTTGCGGTAAAGCAGGGAGCGTCTCTCCTCCCTACCTGCCAAAGCAGAGAGATGCATTCTGGCCAGGCTGGGAACCCAACGCTGGCTGAAGCTTTTTTAAAAAATGAGCTCTGCAGTGTGACTGAGGAGACAGCTGGCAGCGGGCTGAACAGGGGCCACTGTTGTCCTCGTTCCACTACTGGGTCTTTCAAAGTCATATCAGGAAATGCCAGGGATAGAGCCTAGGATCTTCTGCATGGAAAGCATGTTCTCTACCATGGAGCTGTGGCCCTCACCCCATTTGTTTGAAATGTCTGATACACCAAACCCAAATGAGATGCAAAAAGTTGTCAAAAAGTCCAAGCCTCTACAGGTTTTCCAATTGCTTAATACCAGGGCTCTCAACCTCGGAGCCTCAGATGTTGTTGGATGACAACTCCCATCATCCCCAGCTACATTGGCCTGGCCATTGTGGCTGCGGATGATGGGAATTGTTGCCAACATGATCTGAGGACCCTAGCTTTGGAAGCCCTGGCCTAACCCAAGGTACAAACCATAGTAGAGTTGGAAGGAGGAAATAAGCAGCAACAACGTGAGCACAGCGTGGCTTTATGCCCCTTTACACAACTCTCAATACTCAAAACACAGAAAATATCCTTTTTTTAAAATGAGGCCTAGGAGTCTGTAAAGTGAAAACTGACACAATATGTTGTGAAGGACAAGACCTATTGTCCTTTAAAATTATTTATTTTATTTATTTAACATGTTTTTATAGCGCCCAAAACTTAGATCTCTGGGTGGTTTACAACAAAGCAAAACAAACAGAAGTTAAAACATTAGTTAAAACAAATAACAGAAAAGTTAAAACATTATTACAATTTTACAATTTTAAAATAATATTTTAAAACAGTGTTAAGACTATTAAAACAATATTTAATTAAAAGCCTGGGTGAACAGATGAGTCTTTAAAGACTTTTTAAAAGCTGTGAGATGGAGAGTCTCTTATTTCAGCAGGGAGCATGTTCCAAAGCCTCGGGGCAGCAGCAGAGAAGGCCCATTCCCGAGTAGTCATCAGACAAGCCGGTGGCAACTGCAGACGGACCTCTCCTGATGATCTCAATTGGCAGCGGGGTTCATGACGAAGAAGACTTTCTCTTAAATACCCAGGGCCCAAGCCATTTAGGGGTTTATAGGTTATAACCAGCACCTTGTATTTTGAAACGTATTGGCAGCCAGTGTAGTTCTTTCGATACGGGAGTAACATGGTCTCTCCGAGATGACCCGGAGACCAGCCTGGCAGCTGTATTCTGGACCAACTGTAGTTTCCGGACTACATACAAGGGCAGCCCCACATAGAGCACATTGCAGTAATCCAGTCTGGAGGTTACCAGCATATGTTCTACTATTCTGAGGTCATTTATCTCAAGAATTAGGCCAAACTTTGATGATTAAAATTATAGGTTGCAGCAGAGTTTACTTTTGCTTCCGCTAGTGCTGACAGAAGCCTAGTTACAATGTGACATGCCAAGTATGTTTAACATTTTGTAACACTGTAGAATCTGATGGCATTTAAGGCTGGTTTATAGTAAGAGTGCAGCAATATACACACAATGGGTTCTTTAAATCTAAATTAAATACTTTAATTAGACAAAGGTTCATTTGAACACACTGCATTTTTAAAGCACATTGGATTAATGGAATGTATTAGTGTGCATGTTTATGGCCACATATGGAAACAGCATTTTACAAGTTTGATATTCATACTGCTGTATAAATGAAAAGAAAGCCAGACGATGGTGAACTGAAATTAAGTTATAGCCCTGCTCACATCTTCAATGGTCATACAATCTGGGTACAGTGTATGCACATAGAAAACTGAATGCATGTAGTTAGACATGTTATGTGCAATGCATATACAACAAGTTCACTTCCTATCTGCCCCCTGCATGTGAGGGACCTGTTGACTTTTAAAATGAACTCATGTGCAGTCATTCACACAAAAACATGCACATTACAAGACCCCAATGCAGCACAATGTAATGTCTGGACAAAACTATATGCATTTTTAAAAAAAAAAAAACCCTCTCACTTTGCATACCAAATAACAACAACATTGAGCAAAAGGTTCCTCTCCTTTTTTACTACACAATTCAGTTTCTTCTACTTAAATGTTGTGCTAGTCACAGAACAGAGTATGTGTCAAATCGGTTACACTCCTTCCTTTTAAACAGGTTCTGCTGGGTACACCATCTAGACTAATGTAACATGCTCAAAGCTCATTAGGACATGAATGTTAGTCTAAACATCAAATGTGGGAATTCCCTCTACGCTATAATCCTATTTGTTGAGTTGCAATGTTCAAAGGCTTAAACACAGGTTATTGCAACTGGATAGACAAAGCATTGTGAAAAGAAAAGAAATTTCATGTTCCACTGCTTGGATTTTTCATCACCTTGGAAAGCAAAACTGCTCTGAGCAAAATTAAGAGGACTAAACTGGTTGAAAAGCACAGAGTGAGCAGTTTTCATCACCACACTCATAAAACTGATGCTAGATAAGCTGGTTTGTAGCAACAATGTTTAATTGCTAGTTGTGAATCCTGGGTAGTTGCCAAAAAGAGGAGAGACTGCATCAGCCAATATATTTAAATTTCAGCTGCAGTATTGCTAGTGGAGTACTAGGGTAAATCCATGTGCATGCTGTTTGATCAGAAGAGAGGATTTTGGTTCACTCTCACAGATATAGGGAGCACATACAATTACCACAAACTATAACAATAATGGCACAGATAAACAGCAAGAAAGGGGAATGAATGGAAATACCTAGGTACTGGTATACTAGCTTTCTCTTCAGAATGCAGATTTATTTGGGAATGTCCCCGTCCAAATAATGAATCAAGATCCAACTTTAGTGCTTGTTTAGTGTAAACACACAGGGCTGCAGAAACTAGGGTTTTAAGGAGCATACACTCAGGGAAGGTTTATTTAAAAAAAACACAGAAAAGCTCTGCCTGCCACTTATGCCCTAATGATAAAGGACATCAAGGGGCGGGGGGGGGATGGAGCAACACAGGACTGTCCAAAGATGGATGAAAAGCTTCACTGAGTTTTTTGTTTTGGCAGTGCCACTTAATGTATCAGATCTGCTTTGGGAGCAATGGAATCCTAGGCAGAGCCCCAGGGACTTCTCCCATCATGCCACCCCATAGCACAGTACTTATATAAATTGATCTTTAATTGGTGGCTGCCTGCACAATACATTTCCCTTTGAATGCAGCTTTGGAATGATCTGTGGTGTGGTATGGGTTTTTGCTACATGTAAGATGTCATTTGTATTTAACTTGACCTCTTTTATCCTCCAAACCAATAATTTTTACAAGTGAGAGCCCCTTAGGGATAGAAGTATTTAGAAAAATTGCTGTAAATTGTCCTGAGCTAATTCAATAGAGAATATGACTTGTATGACATTTGCCTATAATGGGGAAAAGCCATACAGGCTCTTGGCACATCACCTTCATAATCATGTGTGCTGGAGCCTGCGTTATCAGAACCATCTTAAGATTGTTTTAATGAAAGGTGGCATAGAACTGTAACAATAAATAAATAAAACCAGCCCCAAGTTTTCTCCTTTGCACATTCAAATAGCTTAGATTGGATCCTGGATTTATAAAAGATCTACATAGGTCCTAAATAATCTATGGGTTTACATCCTTCAATCTCTTCACTAATTTTGAAGAGCCTGCATTTCTCATTTGCTTATTTTTAGCCTACTTTCCTTTAGGAAAGTAAAGTAAATGAGATCTCCCAGCTTTCCGTGAGTTTGTCCCCCTGTCAACTTCGCAATGCCTGGACTGATTTGAACCAAAATTGGGACAGTGGTAAAGCTAAAGTGTGTCAAGACAATTTCAACTCCTGGCGCCCAGAGAATCCTGTGGTTTTCTTTAGTAAGATACAGGAGGGGTTTACCATTGCCTCCTCCCACACAGAATGAGATGATGCATCTTCCTATATTGCTGCTGCCCGATATAGTACCAGCGGGGATTTGAACTGGCAACCTTTTGCTTGTTAGTCAAGCATTTCCCTGCTGTGCCACTTAAAATGACTGGAACAGCTGCAGGGACACCTCAAAAGCATAGTTTGTGAATGCATGAACATTGGAGGCAGAACTGGATTAACTTGTGAAGATGCTAAGGAAAGTAGGCAGATTAGTTCTTACCAGAACTTCTTGTTTCAATAGTGAGGCTGAAGTAATGACGGTTAAGCTAGTATCAGATCTATATTTAAACAAAGTTGAAGCACAAAACCTTCTTCATTCACCATTGTAACCAAGAGTATTCAGCAAAAGGTTTTGGCAGTGTATATTATTGCATGTAAAAATGTTGCAAAACTCTTTATCCCAGACTTACATACATACTCTGAAGATTGTACAGTTTGTGTGTCTGATACAGAAAACATGCAAGATGGTTAACAGCTTTATCGCAATCCAGGCTTCTATTTTTTCTTGACAACTCAAACATGTAGCTTTTGAGTCTGTTCAGTTTCCTGACTTGTCAACTAACGTAGTTACCATCAAATGTTTCTAAATGTTCAGGAGTAACCACACTGTCAGATTTGTATTGTGGTTTTTAAGGCACATTTTACTGTATGTCAATATGAATCAAAACAAGTAGCTGTTGGCCCGTTAGAACAAAGATTCAGAGAAATAGTTAAGTAATACATTTATTAGGAATTTTACAATTTTGCATTTTATTGGGAATTTTTGTAATGCAATTTTACAATGTGGTGAGTTTGTACAGAATTTCTTAAAGTTGGACTAAAAAAAGAAGGGGGGAGGTTAAAAGGAAAATGGCATTTTAAGTACCTTCTCTGCAGTTAGTTTCAGTCTTAAGATGACAAGTCAAGAAAATTCTTGCAGACTAATTAGGCTTGTACTTTGTGCAAGAATCTCAGTTTACCAAGACATGCTGGAACTGGAGAATCTCCCTTTGGAAATACAGAGCCAGCACCTATACTAATCAGTTGCTTTTGCAGAAATGGAAACTCATAAAATTTAAGCACTTAAAATAAGGCAGTAGGAGTTATACTATACTGCCCTGTTTGTCAGATAGACAGCAGTCTCAAGAAATGATAGGGAAAGATGTTCCCCCTACAATCTTTTAACATCCTCATTTGGCACCTTCTTAAAATGGTCTTGGGGTTTTACATTTCTTCTTAGGGAATATTCCTCAAATATTTCTGTACTTACTAATGATTCTCTGAATGCTTTATAATCTTATAGAAAAGCTCAGAATCTATTATCCTTAATACAATTATTTATTTGTGTGTGTGTCTCTATCAAAATTCAGTATTTGTTTTACTGGACTCAAAAACAGATATGTTCAGTGGGCTGTTTAAACATTGGTTTTGGAAAAGTTACAAGAGAAGTGTAGTTAAAGCAGACAGTAGAATCTGTCTAATTTCCAATAGCAGGAGACAGGTCATTTTCACTCTACAATGGCTATTAAGAGTTTCCAAATTTAAAAAAGGTAGCAGTAAACTCATTCCCAGTTACCCCTGAAAGTACTTTTCCAAAGCTGCTGCCTGCGGCTACTGCAAGAATAACCATACTATCAAACACTATAAATTAAATCACCATGATGCTGTATAATTCAAGGTTGGACAATAAAGGAGAACAAAGCTTTCCAAAACCTCCACTTTATTTGTCCAGAGTAAAATACATCAGGTAGTGAGCATACATCAGATAGTGACCATTTTCAGCCTATATCCAGAGCCATTAATAAGTTTGGTTCACCAAACATTGTGGTCTGAAGTCACGGAATTGGGAATTCTAAATAGAGCTAATCTCTCTCTGCTAGAGCAACAAGGTGTGTATCGATCTCCGCTTCTGTAAGGATCCTAGAAGATAAAAACAATGGGAAATGTTATTCAAGAAATCCAATTTGTCTGATAGTAATGGAAAGACTGTTTAGCACCAAGGATCACATTAGAAAAGATTATTTTCAAAGCAGAAGTCTGCGCGGGGGGGGGGGGGGACGACAACAAACCCCATTAGCACCTTAAAACACTTTCCCTTTCCCTTCATTCAATACTGGGAGTACAGGGTGCAAATTAGAATAGAACAGACTCTCTACAATTCAGTCCCCAATCCAGAATAGGCTGTGACTTAATCAGCCACCTCTACAGATCTCTGGACTCATGAGAGTTATGATGCAGCCAATAGTGTGTTTGGGAAGTACCACGAAGATGCTGTGATTCTCAGTATGGCCCGCCACTATAACTCCATAAATGTCAGGGGATCTGTAGAAATGATGTATTTATGTGATTACACCCCATGGGATTGGCATTACACTAACTCTGGACATCAAACAAACAATGATTGTTCATGCCTGCTCTTATTACTCCTTAAAATCTTACCAATCTTTCCACTGCTGATTTTTGTATGTATGTATGTATTTTACATTTATATCCCGCTCTTCCCCCAAGGAGCCCAGAGCGGTGTACTACATACTTAAGTTTCTCCTCACAACAACCCTATGAAGTAGGCTAGGCTGAGAGAGAAGTGACTGGCCCAGAGTCACCCAGCAAGTCTCATGGCTGAATGGGGATTTGAACTCGGGTCTCCCTGGTCCTAGTCCAGCACTCTAACCACTACACCATGCTGGCTCTCACTAACTTCATTTAACTTGTCTTCACTAACTTCATTTAACACGTTCCTAGAACCTTACACTGTACACAGCTTTCTGCATTTCAACCTTTAAAGCGCTCTAGTCTCCCCTTAGTTCAAGGCTGCTTGGCAAGTTTTTTTAGCATGTGCAACATGCAAAGAAGTAGCGTGTAGATTTCTATCAAAGGCACATACAGAAGCAGTTGCTCAGGATTTGTAGCAAAGTGCACATCTTTATGCAAAATGAACTTATATTAATGTGTGAAAAAGCCATCAATCTCATGCCTACTTTTATCTATATCCAGTTCCCACCACTATCTCACCCCACCTGCTCCCAGAACACTGTGCATATTCTTCCAACAGGACCCAGCAAAATGAAATGAGCCAGGTTCTAGGGCTAGGAAGTTGAAATACTGAAAGCATACCAAAGCTCTATCTACAAAAGGAGGGAATTAACATTAGTTGTGCATAAGCAAAAGTTCTCCAGGCACTTCACTTTACCTGAATTTAGGATTTTCAACTGTGACAACTCCTACTTCTAGTTCAGAAGGTTTGAAGTCAATAGACAAAACAGTAGAGAGGCAGGTTATTGCTGTCTAAAAAGTAAATATAAACATACAGGGAAACGTATTAAGAGAACATATGCAATATTTAAATATATATGTATTTATATGGACACATGCACTTTATTTTTCTTTAAGTTGTTCATTCCCATTTTCCTAAGCCCCCCAAAAGACTATTTCAAATACAAAATTCTAGCACCATTTAATCTTCTATGCTGAGTACAGTAGGCAACTTAGGAGCGAACTGCACATGCATACTTGTATGTGTCCTCCTCCACCCTTTAGCGGGGGGGGTGTATGTGTGAGTGTGGGGGGAGGACACTGATAGGAATGTGGGTGGAAAGGAGTCTATCTTCCTGTGCTGTTCCTCAACTACACTTCTTCAGCTGTTACCAGTACCTACAGCACCTGGGAGAGGGAGGATTTTCACTGGGGAAACCATGCGGGAGGAAAGCGTAAAACCTCTCTTTCCCTCCACAATCCAAACTTTCAAGTTTTGAGGCAACCTTTATGCAGTCCAGAGGGAAAAGTGCATTCTTCACAAATACATTCTGAAGTACTTAAGTGGCCCATTACAAAGTACTCACTCTCAGGGTTACTGTGATTTTACACACACTCACAGCTTAACCCAAACCAGGCCTCAGTGGAGTAACATTTCCTTCTCTCATTCTTACAATGATCTACATAGATTCTTTCAGCATTAAGTTGCCAGCTATAAAAAGGAAGACAGCTTCCCACCCAGTGTCACCTAGTCAGTGTTTACAGCTGAGCAGCAACTTGTACTAAGTCTCCAGTCCAATGCTCTAGCCATGGACTAAAAATGTAACATGATTATCTATAGGAAGCAATATTCCTTCAAGTTACTGAAAGAGTAATAAATTTTGGGCTGCTCAACTTCAGCCCTCCTGCAGATGTTGGCCTGGCCACTGTGGCTGGGAATTATGGGAGTTGTAGTTCAAAAACAGCTGGGGGGGCTAGGTTGAGCAGGCCTAGATTAGACTAAACTTGTTTCTTTTCACTTGATTCACATCAGTAACCAAGCAAACATTGATAGGATGATGGAAGGGTTATTCAAACATGTAAGTAAAGCATTATACATACAGATAGTGCATAATGACGATTAAAAAAGCTATAACACAGTCCAAGAGTTAGCAGCAAGATTCCTCTGGAAGTTTTGCATTTGCTTTGTGGAGTTATAAACGTGCAAAAAGACAAATCAAACTTTGTTATTTGTAAAGCCAGTTTTTCATATTAAAAGCAGAAACAGTTCCAATTTAAAAAAAAAGGAGAATATTGCTTTGCTTTGTTTTTAAGTCCAACAAGGTTTCCAACATTCATCTTTGCTTTGGCATAACAAGACTGCTGACATGTTTGAACAAGTATGATATGAAGTAATCTGTTTCTATCACTGGCCAAGAGGAACAAGATATATGCAAAAGAAGCTAAGATTTAATTAATTTTTGAATCTTAACCAATTAATCTTGATTTTGGCTAGAGTGCTCAGAACAGCCCAAAGGATATTAATGATGACTGCTAATTAACTTTTCATAGCCTCTGTTGCCAAGTCTACCCAGCACAGTAGACCTTTTTCTAATCAGACAATAATGGAAAGAAATATGATAAAAATGAAGCAAGCCTAATCGCAAGTTTAAAAAACTTTTTACACCTTTAAAGTGACACATATTGAAGTTTAAAGGGAATATTCCCATTTGTGTGAGTGTGAAGAAACAATGCCAAAACAGAAACTTGGCTCAAAGCCTTTCACTTATATTCAGTTTAATTCAGGTAACTGTGGTCTCACATTTGACTTTACTTGAAGATTGAGAGTATTGTTATAATAATGTTCTCACTTTTATAACAAGACCATACAAGGAAAGTCAGCAATAAATGCTTTTAATGCCTTTGAGGCTACACTGCACAGATCTCCTGTTCAATACACAAACTTAACAGTGATACCAGCAAACACATTTGAATACCCAGAACAAAAGCTCTTAAAATGCAGGAAAGTGTGTATTTCTAATATTCCAAAAAGGTATTTTATATTATAGTTAGGAATAGGGCACAGTCATGAAGCCCTTCCAATTCAAAACCCCCCAGAGTGTATCTATAATATAAAATTGCTTGGGCCTCACTGACTGACATGAAATTCCCAAACTAAACCACAAAAGATAGAAACATGCCATTTTCATAGGTAAATTCCGGACCTCGCCTAAAGTAAAGTTGTGCCATTGAGTCGGTGTCGACTCCTGGCGACCACAGAGCCATGTGGTTTTCTTTGGTAGAATACAGGAGGGGTTTACCATTGCCATCTCCCACACAGTATAAGATGATGCCTTTCAGCATCTTCCTATATTGCTGCTGCCTGATATAGGTGTTTCCCATAGTCTGGGAAACATACCAGCGGGGATTTGAACCAGCAACCTCTTACTCCCTAGGCAAGTTACTTTCCTGTTGCACTATTAGGTGGCTTCCACACCTTGCCTAGACTACAAAAATGAAAGAACAGGAATACACTGGAAAAATTCATTAAATTCCTGGAAAATGTGGGAAACTCCCCCACTGGAAATGCATGGGTTAGGGTTAAGGTAAATGTGAGGGTTGCGGTTCAAACAAACGTTGGCAGTTTTCTTGGGTACTTTTACACACAGGAAGTCCAGACTTCATGGTACAGGACACATGCTTGCAAACTGCAAACTCTTTTACTAGTATTCTATATACGGATTATCAATTTTGGAGGTCAAGACACTGATCTATGCTTTTACTATCATCATCTGCCCTATGAGCCAGCTACAGAAGTATTGCTACAGTGATGGCACATTTAGGAACATGGACTTATACACAAGAAGAGGACTTCTTTGACTAGGACAGTTACAGATTGCAGACTTATCACATGAACTAAGAAATGCTAGTTAGTAATCTAGGCCTGGACATTTTTTCCCCCCAATCGCGGAGAGCCAAAAGATTTAGGACCCAGACAATGGACACTTGACAAAATTACCATCGTACTTACTGATGGACATTGTAAAGTAGGTGGCAAATGGGCTTCTCTTTATTCCCATTACAAATAACTACAAATAACATGCTTAGAACAGAAATAGGGTTGCCTGGGACAAAAAGATTTGACTAAACAACTCTTGCTTTAACTCTAGTCTAGTCATCATTTGGCTCCCTGATCCTAGGATTTGTTAAGCCCTGTTGTAATCTGCCTGTCTGTTTGGTTTCTCTAATGAAGGATACCTCATGGAAAAGCAAAGTTGTTGCGACACGGGGCATGAATATAAGATGCAGTTAAAGTCAGAGTAGGAGGGTTCTCTGGCTTTCATAGAACAGAGACTAGTGCAACTTTCACAAATGACACAGCAGCTTTTATCTCATATCAAAGATGGATACAAGCATAATCTTAAGTGCAAAAATTGCATCAGTCTATACACTACATCAAGGAAATGAAAAGGGAATGACACGTTTTGACAAAGAGCAATGAGACAAACAGAAGTGTAACTTGCTCACGTACAGAGCAATGACAGCAGAATGTAGAATCCATGCAATGTTTCCTCTTCCCCTTACAGCCCTCTGAGCTTCCTGAGATGCCATTCCTGTTTTTTGGGAAGCTCAAGAGGATTCCTGGAAAAGAGGACATAGTTGCATGGTCTCTGTTCTGGGAAGCAAAGCTTTGTATATGAGCCTCCCCCACCCCCCCCAACTCAATTGAGGACTATGCAGGTGAAACTCGGAAAATTAGAATATCGTGCAAAAGTCCATTAATTTCAGTAATGCAAATTAAAAGGTGAAACTGATATATGAGACAGACGCATTACATGCAAAGCGAGATAAGTCAAGCCTTAATTTGTTATAATTGTGATGATCATGGCGTAGAGTTCATGAAAACCCCAAATCCACAATCCCAGAAAATTAGAATATTACATGGAACCAAGAAGACAAGGATTGAAGAATAGAACAATATCAAACCTCTGAAAAGTATACAGTGTACTGTGCTTGATTGGCCAGCAAATCCGCCTGACCTGACCCCATAGAGAATCTATGGGGCATTGCCAAGAGAAGGATGAGAGACATGAGACCAAACAATGCAGAAGAGCTGAAGGCCGCTAATGAAGCATCCTGGTCTTCCACAATACCTCATCAGTGCCACAGGCTGATAGCATCCATGCCACGCCGCATTGAGGCAGTAATTGCTGCAAAAGGGGCCCAAAGCAAGTACTGAATACATATGCATGCTTATACTTTTCAGAGGTCCGATATTGTTCTATTCTTCAATCCTTGTCTTATTGGTTCCATGTAATATTCTAATTTTCTGGGATTGTGGATTTGGGGTTTTCATGAGCTGTACGCCATGATCATCACAATTATAACAAATTAAGGCTTGACTTATCTCGCTTTGCATGTAATGCGTCTGTCTCATATATCAGTTTCACCTTTTAATTTGCATTACTGAAATTAATGGACTTTTGCACGATATTCTAATTTTCCGAGTTTCACCTGTATACTGTCTGTAATGATGGTTGGCAATTTGATGGAAGTACTAATGAAAGCCATAAACTGTTAGTACCACTGAATACACCAAGCTACAGATGTACCAGATTATAAAGTATATGTACAGTTGCAACCCCAGTTTGATATACTCCTAATGACCTACCTCTACTGTCTGTTCAAATGTCCAGTCCAATTTTTTCTTCACTTTCTTTTCAAGAAAGCTAGTTGATTCTGTCTGTTTGACTCCTGCAGCCGTGGCCTTAAATCCACAGTAATATCCTGCTGGATCACATTTGTATACCTGAGGATTGTTTTCTTCATCAATGCCAATCAAAATCATGCCTTCGAGAGAAAAAATAGGTAGGTCCTTATAATTTAAGCTAACATTTTAAGCAGATGCGTATTTCCATCTCTCTTCCATGGGCTTAATTCCAATAGGGCAGGGGTTCCCAACCTGTGGTACTCCAGATGTTGCTGACCTACAACAAGTACCATAATCCAGAGGGAACCCCACAACCTTGTAGGAGGAGAGTTGGTCTTGTGGTAGCAAGCATGACTTGTCCCCTTAGCTAAGCAGGGTTCACCCTGGTTGCATATGAATGGGAGACTAAATGTGTGAGCACTGTAAGATACTCCCCTTAGGGGATAGAGCAGCTCTGGGAAGAGCATCTAGGTTCCAAGTTCCCTCTTTAGCATCTTCAAGATAGGGCTGAGAGGGATTCCTGCCTGCAACCTTGGAGAAGCTGCTGCCAGTCTGTGTAGACAATACTGAGCTAGATGGACCTATGGTCTGACTCAGTATACGGCAGCTTCCTATGTACCTTGATGCATTTGGAGCTCTTTGCACAAACTCCCTTAGCAGGAAGGCTGTGCTCAGTTGTTGATTCAAATTTAGTAATCGATTTGTGCCTTTGGAAGCCCAAGACTCGTTATCTATGCCACATACTAACAGTATACCCTGAGACAGCCTTTTCCTTTTTAAAGCATACTGCACTGAATATGTTGGGCTGTACAATTGTTCATATCAACAAGGTCACACTCCTCCTATCTAGTTCCCATTATAAATCATCAATCAGGGTGACCAAGGCTGTCTCAGTGCCATGGCCAGGCCAGAAGTCAAACTGAAACAGATCCATGCAGTGTTCCCTCTAAGGTGTGTGCATGGGTGCACACACACACTGGTTTGATGTCCGCTCAGTTAATTTTAGATCCCGCTCTCCGGTTGAACCAAAAAGGCCCAATTCTGAATGCATGTGTGTGCACACACACTGCCTTGATACTGCTGGACAGAACAAAATTCATTTTGCACACAGATGAAAAGACTTAGAGGGAACATTGGATCCATGTAATCATTTTGCATCCAGGAATTCCTGGAGCTGGTCAATAACCACCCACTAGAACACCTTGCCCAGAAATGGCCAATTGGAAACCAGCCAGTATTTGATAGAGTTGTGTCCACCGAAGGTTTTTCTTAGCAGTGGCTTTACCAGTGTCTTCTTTAAACAAGGTAGCCAAGAGAGACCTGACCAAGTGGGTCCAGAGGATGATGAATGCCTCTTTGGTATTATGTCGGCTCGTTTTTAATCAGTAGGGATGTGCACGAAGGGATGTGCATGAAATGGTTCAGAGGCCCTTTTATGGACCTCCAAACCAGTTCGACGATGGGGGTGGGTAGCCTTAATAAGCAGCGAGGGTGCTCTTACACTGCCCACCCGCCGGTGTTTAAAAATGGCCCCGTGACCATACTTCCTTGCCACCCCGGTGCACATCAGACCTGGCAACCTCGATGCATGTGACAAGTGCACACCAGGCACTTCCGATCCAATGCACACCAGGGCTGCAAGGAGATATGCTGCCTCCCCACAGGACCCTTTTTAAACACAGCGCAGGCAGGGGAAACTCAGCAGGGGGTTGTAAGGGCATCCTCCCTGCTCCTTAAAGGTAATCCCCCGCCCCCAGCCGAAACGGCCATCACCAGTTCCATGCACATCCCTACTAGTCCGGATGGGCACCACGTGGTCAGTGGCACACTTCCTAGGATATTATCCTCATGCTTTGGTCAAACAAGTGGAAAAGAATTCATAACTGGACAAGCATATCAACAGGACCTACTCTTAATGAGGAATCTAGTTCAGAGGGCACAGGAGAGATTTTGTCCACTAAGTACTGAACTAAATGGTTACAATGGGCTACAGAAGGTTTAGTCTACAATTTTAAGGGGAGGGAACCATTAAGAGGAAAAATTTAAGTTGTTCCACACTTCATGATATGAACGTGCATAGGAAGTGTGTGAACATTAGTACATAAAAGGAACAAAATGCAACAAGAGTATAGGCTTGAGCCCGAAACGTTTTGGAGGCCATTATAAAGGCCTCAGAAATGTTTTTTTAAATTTATTTTTAGATTTCTATCCCGCTCTTCCTCCAAGGAGCCCAAAGCGGTGTACTATTTACTTGAATTTCTCTTCACAACAACCCTGTGAAGTAGGTTAGGCTGAGAGAGAAGTGACTGGTCCAGAGTCACCAAGAAAGTATCATGGCTGAATGGGGATCTGAACTAGGGTCTCCCTGGTTATAATCCAGCACTCTAACCACTACATCATGCTGGCTCAGAGTGCTAGCCACAGAGGATGATATTTTCTCATTATTTACAACCAAACCCAGACATAGTAACTCAGTAGTAATCCTCACTGAGTTTGATAGGACTTTGTTTCTAGTGAGCAGGCAGAGAATTGCAGCCTTAAATTCCCAGTTTTGAATTGCTACTTTGTTCACATTTTGCTATACTTACAGCAACCAAGAGGCCTCATTTCAGCATTCTGTGTGTAGACCTGAGAAATGTCTGCAATCCTTTTACATAGCATATCCACTGGAATATCATAGCCGTACTTGTATTTCCAGTTTGCAGCCTCATAGCGGGCTCTTTGCACCTGGGACCTGCTGTCAGCTGATATTAAGAAGAGAAATTGGTAATTCTCATATTTCATATAAGAAATTGCAAGAAAAATCCCAGTTAAATACAAATAAGGAAGCTGTTTTTGCAGAACATATTCCCCCACCAGATGGTCTGCGTTAGGAACAAATCCACTTAGCTTCAGACACAGGGCAACATCTAAATCTTTTCCTTAGCCGAGAGTTTTTTTTTTAATCTAACAAAAATAAATCTGAATTTCAGCTTTCAGATATTATTTGTGCAGAAATTATTCACAACCATATGAAATCTCTAAATATGAGACATTTATACCTGTCATTCCTGTCATTACACATCCAATGTTTTCAGTTATTCTGAATAAGTGGGTCACTGTGCTAGAATCCAGTAGCTTGTCCTGATGGAAAAAACAGAATATTAAACAGTGTTCTACTTAAACAAAATTAGGTTATTTCATTTAAACAACAAAAATGAGAAATTCTCTTAAAATCTCATTTTAAACCACTAACATTGCCATCCAAGAACACCACAGTCCAATGCTATCAATATGGAAAGAAGAAAGTGACACAGCATGAATCCCAAATGCCCATTTCCTGGAAACAAGCAGTCCTCAGCATGTTTGCTAAAGGAATGTTTTATTGCTATAATGACCTCTTATTCTAGTAACCAGAATAAGTGATTCCAGGAACATATCTGAATGACAAGGATAGACAAAGAGCTGGAGTCCTTCAGAATTCTAATTAAAGTTTAGGGAATTTCTTTATAACAGCATGACTGATCTTGGCAACTATATAGTTACCATTCAGATTTTAATTCAAATTATTCTCAAAAGGCCAAAACCCAGACCAACACTGTGCAGATACAATAAGATTTTCTATTGAGGGGGCATGATCTTCAACAATTCTGCCTTCCCTCTGCAGTCCTCCCTGCCCCCCTAAAATACATCCCCAAAGGCCTCCAACCCTCAGGGACACGATTTCAGGAGACATGGGTGGGAGATAGCTGAAAATAATCAACCATTAGGTCATCACAGCTTAGTCTGGATACCAGCCAACATCCTCTGTTGGGCTGTATACCTTGGAAAAACTGTAATACTGAGCAAGGAAGCTGACCTTACTCAATTACATGTCTTCAGAACACTGAATCTTGTTCTTTATGAACAAGTTAAATCAGCATACAGTCAAGGAGCAATGAGGTGCTCACACTACTACTTTTGCAAAAATACTGCTACTTACAGGTACTTTCTTCTGTGTGACGACAACAGCACAGTCCTTCCCACGAACAGCTACTGATGTAAGGCCACCCTGATTTATGGCCTTAAACGCATACTCTGAATGGTATATTAAACACAGTTACAATTGTGTAATAATGGTATTGTAATGGTAGCTAAAAGTTCTCAGGTACAAACTCTAAGAACCTGTACTCAATAGTACTGGCTATGTATTAATATTTAACACACACAGTTACATAACCTAATGCTAACATGTACTTACTCATATTTCTACATTACTACTACTACTAATTTGATTTCTATACCGCCCTTCCAAAAAATGGCTCATGGCGGTTTACAAAGAGAAATAATAAATAAATAAGATGGATCTCTGTCCCCAAAGGGCTCACAATCTAAAAAGAAACACAAGACAGACAGCAGCAAGAGTCACTGGAGGTACTGTGCTGGGGGTGGAGAGGGCCAGTTACTCTCCCCCTGCTAAATAAAGAGAATCACCATGTTCAAAGGTGCCTCTTTGTCAAGTTAGCATAGCATTTGTGACATCCAGACTCTCTTTTAATTTTCTCTTTTTTGGGTCCTATATTTCTAGGATCTAATTGCCTGCATTATTCAGTACCAATATTTCTGTGCCTTTTAAGAATCCAATTGGGGTGGGTGATTTTCTTTTCCCACTAAATTCTTTGTTGGTCCTAAATTCCAGCAGTTTCATGAATGACTCCCAGTTCTAGTGTTGTGTGTGTGAGAGAGAAACATTTCTCTGTCCACTCTTGTTACTCCATGCATAATCTTATAAACTAGGGATGTGCACGAACCTGTTCGGCGTTTTATTCCTACTTCCAGTCACTTCCAGACTGAAGAGCGGACGGGGCTGCAGGGAGGTACTCTGCTGCCCCGCCGATCTGGTTTTCAAGGGAATGCTGGCAGGGGAAACGCGGGTGTGCACCCTCCCCCATCCTTAAAGGTGTCACCCCCACCTTTGAACTGGCCCCCACCAGTTCCACGCACATCCCTATTCTAAACCTGCATCCTCATAATCACCTCTTTTCCAAAATAAAGAGCCACAGGTGCCATAGCCTAGCCTCATAAGGAAGGTGCTCTGGGCCCTTGATCATCTTGGTTACACTCTTCTGTACCTTTTCCAGTTCTACAATATCCTTCTTAAGCTATGGTGACCAGAACTGTATGCAATACTCCAAATGTGGCCACACCACTTAGTTTAAAAAATAATGGAGTCTTGTTCTAAACAACTGAAATAAACAGGATTTATCCTATCAGACCCACATTTTATTTTGCATGAATCTGACAGCAACCAATCCGACAGCCACAAATATTGGATGCTTCAGAAAACACTACCAGAAAGTGTAGCTACCCAATACCAACATTATCTTAAGCTTTAGTGAAGTGGAGTTTTAAAGACAGTTTCAGAATACAGTTGCATCCCTTGAATCTAACTAAAACACCACAGAAAGCCTATCTCATGAATACCATAGGCTGAATGCACATTTTCTACACCTCACCTTCAGATTCTCTCATCTAGGGAAATTGCTATTGACCAGATCCTGACACCACTGGGAACATTGCTACTTTTAAACAAAGGTAAAAGGCCCACCAACTAGTGAGGAAGACACACAGGGTACACAACCCCATAAATATATCGTCTCCTTTACCTATAAAAGAAATGGTGTGCTCCAATACCGACTATGCCTATTTGATCTGAATTTAGTTACTTAGATTATCAAGATGATTTATTTCTGAGTCAAAGAGCCTTAGCATTTATCATAAAGAACAATCAGATTTATTCTATTATATCTTAAGTTTTGCAAAGGTTTCCAGGAGCCTGCTTTTTTAACAATGGTATGCAGCATAAGGAAAGCAGTTATAGCTACCTGCCCCAGTTATACAGCTGAACCAAAAAGGATGACTAGGTGCAAGAGAGATCAAGAATCACAACAGTTGTGCAAAACGGGGTGTTTCAGTAGGTGCAGCTTTGTCACGAAAATGCCAACATTTATCTAAGAGCAACTGTGAGATTCTTCTACTCCTTTGCATCTCCTCTCTTGCAGCCAGCGAACTCTTTCACTTTCGCTTTTGAGACAAGGACAATGCTCTTGCTGCCTATGGTCCCCCGACTTCTAAGAAGTTGCCCAAGCACCCTGCACAATAGAACGCTTCGTATCTTCCTATGCTGTCACCGAAGAGCAACAAAACAAGAAAGCCCCTGTTTTGGAAGCCGCCCGTTTCGAAGTGACTCTTGCAGATTTGGAGGTGCTGCTCCCTGTATCCATTTCATCTTATCCCTCACAACTCGACAGAGAGATGCAGGTTGTTGAGCCTACTGTGGAGCCTTCTTCTCTTTTCTCCCTCCCGCATTGATGGAGAACAAGGAAGGAGGGACTCTGGGCCATGACGGGGCGGTTCTAGCCAGGCACTCACCTACTTGGTAGAGGCGTCCCTCGGGAGAGAAAATAGTTATATGCCGGTCGAACCCAGCGCTGGAACCTCGGGACATGGTCGCGTCGGGCAAGCACGGGCGGAGGAGGCAGAGAAGTAGGAAACCGTCTACAGAAACAGCATGCAAGGGCCACTTCCAGCAACCGGGCTGCGGGTAGCCGATGGAGTACTTCCGGGTCGCATGCTCCCGCGCAGGCGTACTCAGCCCCCATTGTCACGGGAAGCGGAAGAACCTCCAGTTTGCTTCTTGTTCTTTCAGCTCCTTAGTCATTGTATATCATGCGCAGGCGCAACAGGCAATGCTGATTGCACGAGCTATATAGCGCGGAATAAATGCCATGGGGTTGGTTTTTTTTTTTTTTTTTACTTTTTGAGCATGCGCAAAGGGGAGCCTTTCTTCGGCTCTTCAAGCTTCGCTTCGGCGCGTGGCGGTACTTCTCATCGTGCAAAGTGCGGTCGGGCTCCAAAAACGTCGTTGAACTAAAAGGACTTCCCTCCCAGACGGATTCTATTTGGAACTCACTTTTCATAAGCCCCTGTCCTCGATTTCGAAGTCGTCATTTCTGCCTCGAGTTGCCACCTTTTTGGCAGGGCTCCAGAGCTTTTAACAGCTGAGCTGTAGCATGTTCTTACTGGTGGGAACATCAACAGGTATAGCAATGACACCGCCATATATAAAGGAAGTTTAAATCAACATTTATGTCTACGTAGTTACGTGAGACTATTTTGGTGGGGAAAGAAAATGACGTGAATCTGTTCTATGCTGAGTTGGTTCTTAAAAGTCAGTCTAAATACCTCCCAGAAAAGGAAGTGGCAACGTACTTCTACTACTTGTGCTGCCATTGGTGGAAATCCTCCTGCACTCCCACCTCCGCTTTCCAAACAAATGGCTCCCCTCTTATGTTTCCCCGTTCTGTGCTTGGGAATCATGCCATGATGGCACAAGTCACCTAAAAGACATGAAGGGCTTGACGTTGGGGGAGATGAATCTTTATTCCCTGGTGAGCAGCAGCCACTGTTGGCTCTGCAATTTTCACAGAAGCCGCCTAGGCAAAGGAGCACTTTAGTAGGAGAAGAGCAACCATCCTTGTTTATCCCAGCACAGCATCCGTTCAGGGACAATTGTGGGTATTTCCCTTGTGCTGCATTTTTGACTGTGAGCTCCCTTTGAACAGAGAACCATAATCCTAATCATTTTCCTGTCGGAACTGCTGAGAACTTTGTTGAAAGGTGGTATATACATATTCTAAATAATGATACTCAGTACAAGCAGGTTATTTCAGGCCTTTAGTTGGGTGTGTGGCTGCACCTCAGCATTCTTTATCTTCCCTTTGTACCTCATCCTTTTGGCAAGTCTCCCATGCCATTGCTGCTAAATTTAAGCCCCAAATTGATTTTATTGCTTCCAGGGCAGACAGAAACTCTTAAGTACTGTTTAACAGCTACTATGTATACTTCCCAAATCAGAAATGCTTACAAAGTATACAGGGGCGTAACAAGGCTGGAGTGGGCCCAGAGACAAAATTTTAAAATGGGCCCCTCACTGATACTCACACACACACTTCACATGTGACTTGCCTCTGGGGGGCCCCTTGAGGTATGGGGGCCCCCAGGCAGCCGCCTCCCCTTGCCTAATAGTAGTTACGTCCCTGAAAGTATACCAGTCTTTGGGAGGCAAATATCCACAGGCTGTTGCGACTACCTTGTTGCTGGCTTAGGCTCCTGTTGTCCTTTAATATTTGCTCTTCTCATTATTATGCTCCTACTATAGCCATTCCTCCTTAAAAGACCACTGCGCACATGACTGTTTAAATAGAAGTATTACCACTTCTCCCCAGAGGGGTGTGTGTGTTTTAATGCACAAATGGTTGCACCAACAGATATGCTTTGAAGCCCAGAAGACTAATAACACACATTCACACTTGCTTAGGAAAATGTAAAGAATGAAGCAGCACTGAAGCTGCAATCCTGTGCACAAGTTACCTGAAAGTAATCCCACTAAACTCAGTGGTGTTTATTTCTGAAAAAACATATACAAGATTAGGCTGCAGATCTTTGGACTGGAAACCAACTTCATTTTCAGACTCATTGAGATGCTCCAACTTTCTGCCTTTGTCAAGAATGTATGTGTGCTTTCTCTGGGTTGGTTTAGATCAGGCCTTCTCAATTTAGTCCTGTCCCCCCACCCCGCGAACGTTTTTGAAATGCAACTCCCATAATCCCCAGCCACAGTGGCCAATAGCCAGGGATTATGGGAATTGTAGGCTAACATTTGCTGGAAGGCTGAAGTTGAGCAGCCCTGGTTTAGATGATATTCCAAGCTTACCCAATCCAATGCGTAGGAACACACATTTCTTCCCCACCTGACACCTAATTGTGTCAGGGAGGATATGTGGTTTGTCCAAGCTTCTTCTCTGCATAGTATACAGAGTATAGTAAAGGGCTGGGTTGTCCCCATGTCAGGTTGGCATGCACACCCACACTCCTCCCCTATCCATGATCAGGGCCAGTTTGGAGTATCATGCCAACTGCTTGCCCCATTCCTTAGACTGCAGTTGCCTTCTTGCTACTTCACTTCATCCATTATCATCTTCTGCCTGACCATTTCCTTTGTCTGCAGTAGGGATGTGCTTGAACCTATCCGGTGGCTCGGTGGCGGCAGGGGGGTTACCTTTAAGTGACCAGGAGGATGCTCTTATCTTCCTCACCCCCACATTTCCCCCATCAGCACTGTGCCCAAAATCGTTGTGCAGGGTGGCACCGTACCTTCTTGCCGCCCCGATCAGTGTCAGACCGGAAGTAGCTGGTGTTCATGTGCATGTCACACACACACATGCACCAGCCACTTCCAGTCTGATGCTGACCAGGGCAAGAAGGTACGCTGCCGCCCTGCACACAGCACTGGTGGGGGAAATATGTGGGGTGTGTGTGTAAGAGCACTCTCCCCATCTCTTAAAGGTAACCCGTATTGCTGCCAAATGGTTCATGTACATCCCTAGTCTGCAGTAGACTCCTGTTCTTTAGCTATCTTATCAAAATCTTGTTAAAAATTAACTTCTTATGCTCTTTTCTTGGAGCATTATTACCTCACCTATTCTGAGTTGTCCCTTACCCATTAACCCTCTCCTGTTTTCACAACTTCTGTAGCAGACACTGGCTGACATCCTGACTAACAAAACACTCCCCCAATCCCCCTGCACAGGCACTGTTGCTCAAGGGTCTTTAGAATTTGGAGTGCTGTCCACACTCCAGAAATGCTCTGTTAGACTGGAAACACATCACTGAAGATCAATCTTACCCTTAGTATGGGCAGCATTGAGAACTTTAAGAACTCCCGCACAACAGCACATACGCAGGGGGATTAGGGGAGTTGTATGAAAGCTCCTGGCACATACCCACAGCTCCTTGAAACATGCTCACTTTGTTAGAGGACAGCAGCTGACATCCTCCCTATAATTTTGCTATGTTTATCGTGCTTAATTGTAAGCCCACCTTTCAAGAGCAAGTCTGTATAACATATAGCACACTATTAATACTAAATATATGCTATATAGCAGCATTATCATCTACTTCCACTTACAGGAGTTGTTTCAGTAGATTATTTTCTGAAAGATTTGTTTCTGTAAATGAAACAAACAAAATGGAATGTGCTTTAAGGTTAGATGTACTCATTCTATCCAGCTTTGTTTAGCATTTGCTATTGTACAGTATGGCATGAGCTAACCAGCTGGTAGAAACAGAAGGAACAAAAACACAAGAGACTTTTGCAAAACAGAGGGCAGTATTTCCAGTTTAAGCACTGTATATATTGTAAAGGACTAGCAATATGCCTCATTATTATGAGGGAGGGATGGGACTGTATGCGTGTTCATCCTAGTGGACATAATTGGAGGTGGATAAATGCACCCTATGCTCCTGATGCCTCCAGTGCTGGGGTGAAGATTGGTCTCCTCTCAGCTGTGTTCCAGATTACAGACCGCTAACTTTATCTTATGAATGAGAATCAGAGGCATTGAGAATTGAACCAGCCCTTAGCTGCAGGGGCCTACCCCTTCCTCTGCATATTTGCACTCTTTCAAGGTATCCGATTTCTTGGCTGTTGTTAGAGCAAGATGGAACCCTGGGAAATACGCCCTGAGAAAATGGGAGTGTGTGGATGATTAAAGTGAGCAGATAACTCCATTAGCATAAATGGAGCAATACCAGTGAAGAGAAGTAAGTACCTCCCTCCCTCCCTTATTTATTTATAAATAAATAAATAATACTTATAATATTTATACCCACCCCCTTCAGTGCACTACGGCTCAGGGCAACTCACAACAATAAGATAGACACAGATAAAATAAAAGTAATAAAAATAAATACATTTTTTAAAAATAAGATTAAAAACCACAATTATTAGGTTTGAATTAAAACTGAAAATTATAAGAAGCTGAAAAAGAATCTACCAGATATAACAAAATAATAATGGAGCATTAAAAAGCCTCTTTTAAAAGATGTGTTTTAAGACGTTTTTTAAAAACACTGAGTGGGGGAGCATGGCGAAGCTCTTCAGGGCGGCCGTTTCAAAGCCAAGGGGCCACAATCAAAAAGGCCCTGTCTCTAGTCCCCACCAACCGGAACTCTGTTAGTGGCGGGGTCATGAGCAGGGCCTGAGATGATGAGCGGAGGGCCCTGGCAGATTCATATGGGCGAATGCAGTCTGACAGCTATCCTGGCCCCAAGCCGTGTAGGGCTTTAAAGGTCACTACTAGCACCTTGAATCTAGCCCGGAAGCAGACCGATAGCCAATGAAGCTGACGCAGGACGGATGTAATACTTGTGAAGCGACTTGCACCCATGAGCATCCTTGCGGCAGCATTCTGAACCAGCTGAAGCTTCTGAACAGTCTTCAAGGGCAGCTCCACATAGAGGGCATTTCAGTAGTCCAATCTGGATGTTACCAACGCATGAGTGACTGAGGTCAGGTCTGACTTCTCGCATCTACTTTGGGACTACTTTGAAAGATGGTCATAAAAACAAAATGCATACATGATGACCATTGGTGAAAATAAGGATACTCTTAACATTCAACATGAAAAAATCAAAGATTGAAATCAGTTGTTCAAATGCAGAAATATAACTAATATTCTCCACAATTTCCAAGGTATTATGGAAATATTTAAATATGGATTGATGTACTTAAGGAATTATTATTATTATTTACATTTTATATCCCGCTCTTCCTCCAAGGAGCCCAGAGCTGTGTACTACATACTTAAGTTTCTCCTCACAACAACCCTGTTAAGTAGGTTAGGCTGAGAGAGAAGTGACTGGCCCAGAGTCACCCAGCAAGTATCATGGCTGAATGGGGATTTGAGCACGGGTCTCCCCGGTCCTAGTCCGGCACTCTAACCACTACACCATGCTGGTTCTCTCTCTCTCTTTTTAATTTTACATTTATATCCCGCTCTTCCTCCAAGGAGCCCAGAGTGGTGTACTACATACTTAAGCTTCTCCTCACAACCCTGTTAAGTAGGTTAGGCTGAGAGAGAAAAGACTGGCCCAGAGTAACCCAGCTAGTATCATGGCTGAATGGGGATTTGAACTTGGGTCTCCTCGGTCCTAGTTCACCATTCTAACCAAGAACAAACTCCATACTAGATGCACAGCATCTGGTTTATTTGAGATGAGACAGACAGACATTTTTGGTTTGGATACATTCTTTTTTTTTTTTTAATTACTTCTTTTGAAGACAGAGCCATTTTGTTGGCACTTCGTAAGAAGATCTTTCCAAAATGTTGTCATCATAGGGAATATGCCAGGTGTTATCTGAAGTCTGCACAATAGTATCATAACGCAATACAGGCTGTTAAGTAAAGAGAGAGAGGTAATTGTTATACACTTTTCCCTACATATGAACATGTGCAAGTTGCATATCTTCTAGCATAAGAAACAAGGGTATAATTAACAAGCAGGGTCAATCACTAAAGGAATAAAACCCTAAGGCCATTAATTTGGAAGATTGTCAGCAAGCATAAAAATTACTCCAGGTTACCAACCCAATCCTTAAATATTAAAAATTGTGTCCTGTTTTAGGATTTCTGTCAAATATTATGTTCTGGTGCTGGTAATAATATCGACGCAATTTACCACTGCTATCACTAAACAGAAGTAATGTTAATACACTCAAGCAGTACCTCAAACGTTATCTTCTTTCTTGGTTTATAGCTAGATAGCACTATCTGATGACCACGCTGCCATTTAAAAAACAGGCGTCGAGTAAGAGCGTCAGAGAGACAAGCCTTGTGATCACGTAACAGATCTCTGGTAACAAACCTACAGTGGCTGCCTGAGTGAAGAGTGGCATAGAGTAAGAAGGGATCATCTTCAGACCTTAAACAAGAAAAAGACAAAGAGGAACATCATACACTGCAGACCTGAGGATTGTAAAACTGATTCGAGAACTTATTCAAAATTTTTTGCCCATATTAAATACAAAGCTATTAAGGGCTTGATCTTCTGCTCAGGGGCGTATCTAGGGTGGGGCAGGCAGTGCATGTGCCCCGGGCGCCACTTGAAGGGGGGCGCCATTTTTAAAAATTAACTTTTTTTAAAAAAATGGCCACTGAAAACAAAATGGCCACTGCACATGCTCAAATGGTCCCTGCAAGGCCCTAGAGGCCAGCGGGGGGAGAGGGAGCCTTTGCAGACTCCCCCAATGGCCTTTAGAAAGCCCCCTAAAGGGGCTACAGGTAAAAAAATAATTTAATATAATATAAGTCTCTGTACACATATTCAGTTTGGCACTATGTATAGAGAATCAGGGCTTGTGAATACTGAGCTGGTGCTTATGAGCTAGGATTGTATTCATTTGCTCTTACTTTGCTTCTTGTGATAAGTGAGTTAAATGTGATGTCTTAATAATATGGCTATTAATGGTGAGTTTGTCTTTGAATCAGTGTGAAATCCTTAGTATTAAGGCCCACTGGGAGTTTCTTGCTCTCTTTCTCTCATTTTCACTATCTTTCTGAAATACTAGAATATATTCCAAGCAGTGACACAATTTACTCTGCATTTTCAGAGTATCTGAGAAAAGTCAAATTCTCTATTTATTTTTAAAACTTATGTAATAGTGATGCTACAATGCACAGTAGACAATTAGGCAGGCGCTTCTGTTTAGTTTTCTAAGTACACCTCCACATAGTATTTGGGTATTTCATGAGCCCCAGCGTACTGAAATTTGTAGTTTTCCAGCATTTTTTTTGGTCTGGCTATGTCCACTGCTAAATAGTTTTTGAAATATTAAAAGATTAACTAGCTTGACTTGTATTTTTGAGCTGATAATATGGTAATGTTATCTGAAAGATGGGTGTCAGATGTTTGGACATGGGGCGCAATTTCAGTGCTTGCCCTAAGCGCTATTTTCCCTAGATACGCCTCTGCTTCTGCTTGTCATAATATCCAACTATTAGGAAACCAGGTTTGTTGGAATAAGTCCTTCCGCTATAACTGAATAATATAATATTAAAAGATATTTTGCCATCTAATAAAACTGAACTGTAGCAATATTGCCAGACCAAAAGTATATTTAAATATGACTGATTCCAATCATGAACAACATTTAAACTATCTAGATATTGGCTGGCATCCAGACAAACACTGCACTGCCTGGTGCTATGGAGAAGAGTGATTTTTACCAAATTTCCCCTTCTGTCTGAAGTCCACGGTGCCTTCTGAAAATATATCCCTGAGGGCCACATGACCTTCAGGGACATAGTTTCAGGAGGCACAGTGGGCTTCAGAGCAAAGGGGAGATCAGCAAAAATAACCCCTCCCCTGTAGTACAAGCACACAATTAGTCTGGATGTCAGCACTAAAAACAAGTATTTTGGCCTAGCTCTGTAGGACTAAAATAATATATTTCAAATATGCAAGTGCCAACCCATCAAGATTTTTAGGCTCCTTGGATTTTTGTAGTCTCTATGAGATAATTTTCAAATTTGGATATTAAACAGAATTGTGCCTCTCTGACTCACTGTGGATTTATTTTCCATCCAAAGTTAACAGCAGAAGCAAATTAAATTGGATTAAATTGTAGCAAATTTGTTAATGGATAGTTTTTAACACAAAAAATAATGACCAATGATATTTCCTGTTTTCATGAGAACTGCTCTTTGTTAAGCATTCTGTAGTGTTCCAGCTTTTTATCTATCTAATCCTTTTTCTTTTGGACAGGAATTTCCATATGACTAGAAATGTAATTCTTCTTAGTATGCATGCGAGTTATTTCAATGCTTAATCATAAATAATAGTTGTCCTGAAAAGATATACTATATGTTTTTCATTGTATGTTCCAGTATTAATTGCACATGGATGTAAGAAAGAGAGAGTGTTACGACTAACTAATGTGCATATTTATTATTATTTGTTTATTATTTATCTGTGTAAACCGCCCTGAGCCATTTTCGGAAGGGCAGTATAGAAACTGAATGGATGAATGAATAAATAAAAGTTTGCAAAGCTCTAGTCAACTTCATTTCTGTATCACAGGCTGCCTCTTTAGCAATTCTGGTTAGTGTTTCTGCTGCCAGATTGCTTGATCTTCTGGATAAGAGAGACATACTTTAATTAGCTTAGCTTTGTTCTAGTAAACACCTCATCAGTTGCTTGATATTAATGGTTGGGCTAGCTGGTACATTATTGTGCACAAGTTGGGTTGGGAATACAAAACAACTGATCATTGGTTAAATAAATACCAGGCAAGGCAGGGCAATGCCACAATATCAAACAGCTACAATGAAAGACCTGCATTCATTTTACACTACCATGGGATGCAGAGAAATACCATGGGATGCAGTAATGCAGAGAAGTGCAAAATTAAGTGATTAAACAGATTCTGCAACCTATTTACTTATTTACAATTTTTAAAAAATAGATTGTAAGCCCTTTGGGGACAGGGAGCCATCTTGCTTATTTATTATTTCTCTGTGTAAAATGCTTTGGAAACTTGTTGAAAAGTGGTATATAAATGTTGTTGTTGTTAAATAAACATGCATCAAAAGAGCCTCAAGTATTCTTGAATGGCAACCTGTGATGGGTGTTAGTATTTCTGAAGAATGGCATTTTTTACCAGTACATACACATTCTCAGTAAAAAAGAAGTCTGCTTTCTTCTGCATAGCAGCCAAATTATCTCTGTGCCACCGATGAGATCTACTCAGCATGTGTTTACGGCCCAGCACAAGCAACCTCAGATTCCGCTGTGCTAAGTGCTCGACAACATCCAGCAGCTGTAAAAGCAAAGGAGAGAAAAAAAGTAGTAAACATTCAATGAACCAGGTCTTGGGAGACTGAAAGTGGAAACAGATTCCTAAAATGTGGGGCACTTCCTGGATGTGCTTTAATCTTTCCAGCTTACAGTGAGGGAAATAAGTTTTTGATCCCCTGCTGATTTTGTCCGTTTGCCCTCTGACACAGAAATGACCAGGCTATAATTAGAATGGTAGGTTTATTGTAGCTGTGAGAGACAGAACAACAACAAACCAACCCTCAAAAGCCCAGTGCCCAAAAGTCAGCGATGGATTTGCATTGTAGTGAGGGAAATAAGTATTCGATCCCTTCACAAAAGATGTCTTAGTACTTGATGGCAAAACCCTTGTTGGCAATCACAGAGGTCAGACGTTTCTTGTAGTTGGCCACCAGGTTTGCACACAACCCAGGAGGATGTTGTCCCACTCCTCTTTGCAGATCCTCTCCAAGTCAGAAAGGTTTCGAGGCTGATGTTTGGCAACCCGAACCTTCAGCTCCCTCCACAGATTTTCTATGGGATTAAGATCTGGAGACTGGCTGGGCCACTCCAGGACCTTCATGTGCTTCTTCTTGAGCCACTCCTTTGTTGCCTTGGCTGTGTGTTTTGGGTCATTGTCATGCTGGAATACCCATCCACGACCCATTCTCAATGCCCTAGCTGAGGGAAGGAGGTGCTCACCCAAGATCTGACGGTACATGGTCCCGTCCATCGTCCATCGTACATGGTCCCGTCCATCGATGCGGTGAAGGTGTCCTGTCCCCTTAGCAGAAAAACACCCCCAAAGCATAATGTGTCCACCTCCATGTTTGACAGTGGGGATGGTGTTCTTGGGCTCATAGGCAGCATTCCTCCTCCTCCACACACGGCGAGTTGAGCTGATGCCAAAGAGCTCGATTTTGGTCTCATCTGACCACAACACTTTCGCCCAGTTCTCCTCTGGATCATTCAGATGTGCATTGGCAAACTGCAGAGGGGCCTGTACATGTGCTGCCTTGAGCAGGGGGACCTTGCGGGCACTGCAAGATTTCAGTCCTTCACGGCGTAGTGTGTTACCAATTGTTTTCTTGGTGACTATGGTTCCAGCTGCCCTGAGATCATTGACAAGTCCCCCCCGTGTAGTTCTGGGCTGCTTTGTCACCGTTCTCATGATCATTGCAATTCCACGAGGTGAGGTCTTGCATGGAGCCCCAGACCGAGGGAGATTGACAGTTGTTTTGTGTTTCTTCCATTTGCGAGTTATCGTGCCAACTGTAGTCACCTTCTCACCAAGCTGCTTGGCGATAGTCTTGTAGCCCAGTCCAGCCTTGTGCAGGTCTACAACCTTGTCCCTGACATCCTTCGACAGCTCTTTGGTCTTGGGCATGGTGGTGAGTTTGGAAGCTGAGTGATTGCTTGCTACTATGGACAGGTGTCTTTTATACAGGTACTGTAACAAGCTGGGATTAGGAGCACTCCCTTACGGAGGGTGTTCCTCATCTCAGCTCGTTACCTGCATATAGTGAAAAGACACCTGGGAGCCTGAAATCTTGCTGGTTGATAGGGGATCGAATACTTATTTCCCTCACTACAATGCAAATCCATCGCTGACTTTTGGGCACTGTGCTTTTGAGGGTTTGTTTGTTGTTATTCTGCCTCTCACAGCTACAATAAACCTACCATTCCAATTATAGCCTGGTCATTTCTGTGTCAGAGGGCAAACGGACAAAATCAGCAGGGGATCAAATACTTATTTCCCTCACTGTAACACTGGGGAACATCCTGGAATCTCCATGGTGTTGTTTTGAGTCATGGAATAACTACGGGCTGCGGGCCACTGCTGTAGCTTGATATAACAAATAGCTGATCAGCAGAATCTACATGAAAACATTAAATACATTTTAAAAAGAGATAAACACTAACAATAACAGAATAGGGAGCAAACACACTAAATTATTCCACAAATCAATTAAACCAAGTCAAAGGTTGGACAAGAGAGAGTGGTCTTGACAATCTTTGCAATAGTGGTAATCAGTGATGTCAGCTGAGTCTCACGGGAGAGTGCATTCCATAATCTGGGCATGGCTATTAAGAAGGCCATGGCCTTAATACCCACCAACCTGCCTCACCTATGATGGTGGAACATGGAGCAGAGCCTCTCAAGCTGAACTCACCATATTCCATTCCCATTACCTGCCACTGCAGTTCAACCCTTCTCCTTCCCCTCATGCTCTTGGCTATTCTTCCCGTCTGAATTCCTACCATGATCCACTTCTGAGTTGCTGAAGAGTGGGGAGAGAGACTGCATTTAAGGGACCCTTACTATGGGTGTGACTAGGAATGGGCTGGGACTGAAGCACAAGAGGAAGGCAAAATCATAGCAAGGATGGGCACTAAGGTGGGGCCAACTCAGGTTTTTCTCTGCCTTTGGTAGGGTGAGGCTGTCCCTGTGTGAAACAAGAGTGTGCCCCAGAACCTCCTAAGCATCACAGAGCACTCTGGAGTACACCTGTATTTGGAGAACCAGCTGTGGTGGGCAGCAGCACAAAAACCCAAGCTTGTGCCAGTGGCAGAGCCAGATGAATGGTGGCCTGTGTTCCGCCCTGCCAGTGACACCCCATGCACATGTCGTCATGTGCACGTGGGCGTGGCTTGGGCTCTGAGGAGCCCCAAGCAAGCTCTCCCCTCTTATTTCAGGCGTTTGCTTCCTGACAGCGTTTATGTCCTTTCCTCTCCCTTGCTGGAGGAAGAAGGGAAATAAATATTGTCAGGCAGCAAGCACTGCCTGGAGAGGGGGAGGAGTGGGGCGGACCTTCTGGCAATCAGGCCACGCCCCCTTTGCGTGTAACATTATGCACAACAGGGGCTCCAGTGGCCCTTTTCATTGGCGGTCCAGGTTCTTTGAACCCATTTACTCACGGGTGGCTCCGCCCCTGGCTTGTGCATTCTTTCTAGAACAGCTGGAATTTCTTTGACTTGTTTATTCTGGCAGCTGCCTAGGCTGCCTGTATGGTCAAGCTGGCCTGGCACAAAGTATGGCCCTGCCTAAACCAAGCTTCATAAAAAGCTTAAATGTCAACAAAAAACAACAGAAGTCAACATGGAGTGGTTGAAAGCAATCCTGCATTATTGTGCAAACACTTTCCTGAATTAGTCATATAGAAAATACTGTAATTTTTGTTTCTTGTAGGCAATTGGAAAGATCTCCTTCTTCCTACTGCTCTAACGGACTACTGCATCTAATTTTAGATCTGGATATTACTACAATGGTCTGTAGATAGACCACATTATTTTCATGGGGGGATTTCCTGTCTTGTTCTGCTCCCACGTATTACTGCTTCTTAGAAAAGAAACCCAGGCGGAAAACCACCTTCTTTTAGTCATAAAGAAATTAAATATAGTTCAGATTTTCAGAATGAAGGCAAACGTTCCTTCTCTTACAACTGCATATTTATCTCCACCCCCTGCATCACCAAAAAAGTAATTCTAAACATAATTCATGAAGTTGCTGCGGCTTCTTTGTTTAAGATTCATATCCCGCTCTTCCAAGGAGTGCAGAGCGGTTATGTTTAACCTCACAACAACCCTGTGAGGTAGGTTAGGTTGAGAGATATTTAACTGGGCCAGACTCACCCAGTGAGCCCTTTCTCACGAGCTGTAAGAAAGGGTAAGAGGATTAGCAGGGAGGAAGCCTTAAAAAGCATACCTCCCCACAGATGATCCAGGGCTCCTTCTTTGGCAGGTGAAGTGCCTGCCCAGACGATTACCAGCAGCTGCTGGTAGCTTGGGGGGTCGGGGTACTGGGAATGTGTCACTCTGTGTTTCCCCACCCCCTGGAGCACCCATAATGGACCATGTGCGTGCAAGGTGCATTATGAGGATCCTTTCTCCCCCATATGGGGATTCCTCCTCCCTCCTTGGAGCTGGCCGGGATCCCCGCTATGGTTGCAAGGAGCTACAGCTGACAGACAATAGCAGAAACAGGGTTAGAAGAGCACTCCCAGCGGTGCATACACACAGGCCAAACCGGGCTATGGTTTTTCTGGGCATGTGATTAGCTTTAGTGAGTTTCATGGCTGAATGGGTATTTGAACTCAGGTCTCTCTGGTCATAAGAACATAAGAACAGCCCTGCTGGATCAGGCCCAAGGCCCATCTAGTCCAGCATCCTGTTTCACACAGTGGCCCACCAGATGCTGCTGGAAGCCACAGGCAGGAGTTGAGGGCATGGCCTCTCTCCTGCTCTTACTCCCCCGCAACTGGCAATCAGAGGCATCCTGCTTTTGAGGCTGGAGGTGGCCTATAGCCCTCCAACTAGTAGCAGATGATAGACCTCTCCTCCATGAAGTTAGCCAAACCCCTCTTAAAGCCATCCAGGTTGTTGGCTGTCACCACATCTTGTGGCAGAGAATTCCACAAGTTGATTATGTGTTGTGTGAAAAAGTACTTCAGTTTGTTGGTCCTAAATTTTGTGGCAATCAGTTTCAAGGGATGAAATTTGAGTGGCTGTTATCTTGAACCGACATGGCAGATCAGCAGAACAAACAAAACAATACCCCTACTGCAGTCCACCAGGATCCCTTTCTATGTACTGTGAATTTGGAAAGTAAAACTAAAAGTTGTTATAATTAATTACTTTCAAAGGCACACACTTTTAGTTGCCTAAGTACTACAGATTTCTGATTAAGAAGATTGGAATCTAACTTGCAATCTGTTGACATTGTTCTAAACCAGGGATATTCAGGAGGCTCTCCTGAGCATTCTGCCACCTCCCGAAGAATGATTGTTGTCAATATGTGGGCAAGCCTTCTCAGTGGTGACCCCAGCTCTCTGGGACTCCCTGCCCCTTGATCTTAGGCTTGCCTCCTCCCTGTTTAAATGAATACTGAAGACTTTTTTATTCCAGCAGGTCTTTCCCTAACTCTATACATTTCTCTGTAACTGCCTTATCATTTTGAATGCCTTATAGTTCAATTCTATTATTTTAGAGGTTGTGTTTTACTGTGTGTGTTTTTTAAATTAATTTTGTTGAAAGCCACCATGAATTCATTTCTGAAGAATGGCAGCATATAAAAATTTTAAACAAGAGCAAACCTGACTTCTAGGTCTTTAAAAGAAATCTGCAAACCTGAAAGTACAGCAGAAGATATTGAGCATTTCCCTATGCAACATGTTTTTATTTATCCAAATATACCCCAAAGTTTCCATTTTATTTACAGTCCAATCTTCGCAGGACTGAGTCAATAAAAAGTGTTACTACAGTGGCCAAGACTTACACTGGCAAAATAACAACAATAATAGTATTAGTAATAATAATAAGCATCTTTATTTGTTAGCAGCCCCTTAACAAACTGTTCTCTGGGCGGCTTACAACACAACATTAAAACATTAGACTAAAATAACAGATAAAGGGGGGGGGGATACAAAATACAATAAAAAACAATTTTTAAAATATTTTTGAAAAAATCAGTTACAATTGGATCACAATTTTTAAAAATTTAAGTTTAAAATTTAAAAGGCCTGAGTGAACAAAAAGGTCTTTACCTAGCGGCTAAAAGATCAGAGCAATGAAGCCAGGTGAACCTCACTAGCGAGGTTATTCCATAAATGGGGTATAACCACCAAAAACGCCCTCTCCCTAGTAACCACCCACCTCACCTCATTTGGCAGGGGCACCTGGAGAAGGGCCTCCAAAGATCTTAAGGACCAGGATGGGACGCACTCCCTCAGGTAACCTGGTCCCAAGCCATTTAGGGTTTTACATGTTTGAATCAGCACCTTGAATAGGGCCCGGAAATGGACTGGGAGCCAATGCAACTGACGAAGCAGTTTAAAGGCCATCAATTTATTATTCATTCATTCATTCAGTCATTCGATTTCTATACCGCCCTTCCAAAAATGGCTCATGGCAGTTCACACAAAGAAATAATAAATAAATAAGATGGATCCCTGTCCCCAAAGGACTCACAATCTAAAAAGAAATGTAAGATATACACCAGCAATAGTCACTGGAGGTACTGTGCTGGGGGTTGATAGGGCCAGTTACTGCTAAATAAAGAGAATCCCCATGTTAAAAGGTGCCTCTTTGCCAAGTTAGCAGGGATTTACAATGTAAAATCTGGTTCAACCGGAAAATCTGTTCATAAGACAATAAATGGAAATTCATTTTAGAATGTAAACAAGACTTAAGTTACATGCCTGCTTCCTTTCAATTGATAATTTGAGCCAACAAAGAACAACATGGTAAATGAGAATGGGTTGTGGCCAAATTGGACAATTCAGGAAAGAAACCTAGCATCATGTTGTGAAGTCTCGCTGAAATTAATGGGACTTAAGTTAGTCATGACTAACTGGTCTCATGACTTCAGTGGTGCTTAGTCATGACTAATTGAGTCTGGACACAGCACACTGTGAGAGAGGGAGACAGCAGGGCACAATGTCTACTGGACAGGTGACAAGACAGACTGATGGAAACTAAAGCAGATTACATTATTTGTAGCTGATGCGTTTTTATATGAACAAATGCTTCTAGATGGCAATAAAGGGCAATATTCTATGCAGAGAATATTATAGTAGTCTAGCCTCAAGGTTATGAAGAGGATGAGGATGATGATATCACATGAAGTTGTAGCAAAGTTACGTTCTTCTCTAGATGGTTAGTGAAATGTGCTTGTGGTCAGCAGCACAGTAAAGAATTTTAGGTTCATAGAAGAACCAAGCAACACCTCAAAGCTTCTGCATGAGCAGAAGAAACAGAGACCTATCTATCTATCTATCTATCTATCTAATTCTCCTGGGTGTGCTTTGGAATGTGTGTCCCAGTGCCCAGCTGATTGGCCGGGCGGCGGACACACCTGATTGGCTGAGGCGCACCCAGGAGGATTGGTTGCCGCTGCTGCGGCCTGGCCATGGAGGCCAGAGGCTGCGGGCCCAGCCACAGAGGCAAGGCCCAGGAGGGGAGAAAGAAGGGGGGGGCAGAAGTGATGGTGGGGAGGAGAGGCGGCTGGGCCTGGATGTGGAGACTGGAGCAGAAGGTGGGGGGGAGGTAACTGCCAGCACCAAAGAGCGCACAGATGCTCTGTGCGGGGTCGGCTAGTGTATATATATAATTCTCCTGGGTGTGCCTTGGAATGTGCATCCGAGTGCCCAGCTGATTGGCTGGGCGGTGGACGCGCCTGATTGGCTGAGGCACACCCAGAAGGATTGGTTGCCGCCGTGGAGGCCAGAGGTGGCAGGCCCGGCCCGGCCGCGGAGGCAAGGCCCAGGAGAGGAGAAAGAAAGGGGGGGGCCAGAAGTGGTGGTGGTGGGGAAGAGAGGCGGCTGGGCCCAGAAGCAGAGACTGGGGCAGAACGGGGGGGGAGAGGTAACCGCCGGCCCCAAAGAGCGCACAGATGTTCTGTGCGGGGTCAGCTGGTCAGTAAGAAATGCTCATAAACTCTCCTGGTCCTAGGTCCTGCTGATAATCACATCAGTCTAGTCTGTATTCAGCTTTAGCTGGCTTGCCCACACGTTGTCCCTACCCAAGGCAAGACAATGGGCTGACTCAGATGAACATGGCCCCTGCCGGCCCCCTACATGCAATGAAAACGGGGATGTTCTAAGAACGTGTCCGCCCGAACATCACTCAAGGATGTGCTGGCATGTTCTCAGCACATCCTTTAATCGCGCGTGAAGGATGTTCATTGAAATCGCCCCTCTACATGTGCTCCAAAACCTGAACCAGGGTTTTGGCGTGCATATAGAGGGACGATTCCTTCTTGGCGCCTTCCCATCTTCATCGCTCAGTGCCATGTTAATCTGGACCGGCCCAATAAGTCAATGCTCCAGGAATGACATCAAATGAAGGTTGCCTTACATATTATGTAGCAACAAACCCAGGTTGGCCACCAAGTATACATCTAACACGGAGGCACATTTGCCTCTCTGATGAATTTACCTGCATAGTACATGTGTTTTCAAATATCTCTTTGTCACATTCACCTTTATATTTTGGGGTGTACATTTTTCAAAGCTCTAATGTGTTAAGAGGCCCTCTGAAGGAGAGAGAGGCTGAGTGTCATCATCACATTGATGTCACTGAATTCTGTATTGCCACATAATCCCTTCCATATCTCCGTATAATGCCATGGGTGATTGCTTACCACTCCACTGAGACCTTTCCTTCAGCACCTTCAAAGAAAAGGTCTTAGGGGAGTGGTAAGCACCCATCAGTGCCCTCTTGTGACCTTCCTGATAAGACTGGAGTACAACAGATTTGCATTTTGCTTGGTTCTGCTGAGCAAGTATATTTGAGAGCTATGCATAACACTACACCCTTAAAACTGTTCCGAGCACAGTTATGTACCCATACCAAGCCATTTGTGCCTAGCAGCTCACCACATAGACCAGGCATTTTCCCTCTACCACATCACAGGCCTTTCTGGAGGCCATTTGCAGTGTGTGGAGAAAATGTGCTGATTTAGGTGGTGAGTCGCTGTATCTTGGCACATGAATGCAGCTGCCAGACAGAGCAATTTAAACAACCTCCTAGCAGTATGCTGCCCCACAGCCATTGCACTAGGGAACAAGCTACTTCCCTTCCTTTTTCTGATCACAGTCTCTCAAAGCCAACAACAGTAATATGCCATTTAGAGAGCAATTCTAAAATGGCTACCGTCACTTTCACCAGTGACCCTGGACCAATCACTCTCGACAACCTACCTCATAGGATTGTTGTGAAGATAAAATTGGGAGAAGCTTGCCTGCTACCCTGAGCAACTTGGAGAAAGAATGAGACAGAAATGTAGCTATTTTAGTTACACTGGGGATGGAGCCAGTGTTCCCTCTAAGGCATGTGCATGTGCACATGCTCAGAAGTTTTTTTTATGCCCACTCAGTTAATGTTAGATCCTGCTCAGGTTTAATCAGGAAGGCTCCACTCTGAATACACTGCCTTGATACACACACTGCCTTGACGCACACTGCCTTGATACTGCCACCCAGAACAAAACTCATTCCGCACACAGATGAGAAAGATTAGAGGGAACACTGGATAGAACCATAGCTCCATCTGCTTTGTATGCAGAAGGTCCCAAGTTCATACCTGGCAGCATCTCCAGGTATGGCAGGGATAGGGATGTGCTCTGAACCATTTTTCCTGGTTCAGCTCAATTCTGACTGGATCCGAGTCGTCTGGGGTCAATTATTTAATTAATTAATTTGTATACCACCTGATTCCAAAGGCTCTAGGTGGTTCACAAGTCATAAATACAATTTATGGTATTTAACCACCCCCACACACTTACCTTTTGGAAAGCCTTTTACTTGTAAAGGAGAATCTTTGCTGGATTCCCTTTTACAAGTATATCCCTCGAGCTGGCTCATGAGTCGGGGTTTTGAGCTGGGTGTGGTTTGAGTCTATGTGGGCCAAATCCAGTTCAAGCACAAGCCGAGCTGGCTCAAACTCAAGCCTGGCTTGATTCAGTCAGCTCGCACACCCCTAGGCTGGGAAAGATTCTTGCCTGACATCCTGAAGAGCTGCCACCAGTCAGTGTAGACAGTACTGAGCTAGATGGACCAGTATAAGGCAGCTTACAATGTAATTATAGCATACGGAACGCTTTTGTGGGGAGATGACCCTGATGGATGAAAAGGGAGCAGACAGCTGAAACTAAGAATATGAATTTTAGGATCAGAAACTACTACAGTCAAGAACGGGAAAAGTGACTCAGGACAGTAGCACAAATGAGGCATAGTTTCATACCAGGATGAATTGGAAAAGCAGAATATTCACATGATTAGAACACAGGTGCACAGAGGTACATTTGGGTGAAGAAGTTACTGTGTGTAGGCATAGAAAAACCACAGGGTTATGTCACTGTCAGGAGTGAAGGCATAATCCAAACATCCTTGTAATCAACAGGAATTTAGTAATTGGTCTTATTTATTTAAAATATTTTTACCCTGCCCATCCAGTACACTACTGCTTGGGGTGGCTCACAATAATAAAATAGATACAATGTAAAATAAAACTAATAAAATTAACCAAATTAAGTACACAAATTAAAAGTCCAGGCTAGAACCACCAAAAACTGCACCCAGTCACTGTAGAAGTAAGGAATGGCATCCAAAAGTCCCGATTCCTGGTCATGGACTTCAATTGCTAGATCACATAGAGTACAGTATGTGTCATACTTTTTCAAAGGCCAGACTTTTCATACAACAATCTTCCTCCTCAGGATATGGAAACGTTTCTCAGATGGGAATTCCCTGAATGCTTTTGTAAGAGAGCACTGCAAATTATGACTCAGCCGAAAGGCCACTCACCTGCTGTAGCTACATCATACGCAAGTATGGGAGGAACTGCAAATTCTTCATCAGTCTGCCAAAAAAGGCAGCAAAAGAAGGGCAGAATCTGAAGCATTTCACAGATCTCCACTTGTGCAAATATAAAATAGCTACTACCTCAGTCCATTTATACACATGGTGGCTGACATTACCCGCAGTGCTACGACAATGGAAGGAGCTCTGTGGGAATGTAAAAAGGCTGGAAACTAGCTGCACCACATCTTTCTTCCACAGTCCAGCAGCAGCAATTTTCGCTGCTCTCTCGTCCTTCCTCCTTCCTAAAGGACCACAGTATTCATTTGCAGAAATATGTCCCCGAGGATCTCACAGAAGGAGGAGGAAGCACAACTAGTTTCCTACCTTTTTGCATTCCTGAAGGGCTGCTTCTGTTGTGGTAGCACTCTGGAGCATGTCAGGCAATGTGAATACATACATATATACATTTTGCAAGATTTGGTGCTTCAAGAGGAAAATTTAGGAGCTATGTTCTTCTAGAAGACACTATTTTGTCACTTGCTTTGTACGAGGACTTAAGCTATGGGCAACTGAGGGAGCTCATAAGGCTATGAAATAGATAATAGCAAAAATAACTTCTCCCACAGAATAGAAATATCAAAAAGTACAGTAATGAATTTTGAGCACACATTTCTAAACCTAGCATCACACTGTTTACAGTATTCCAAAGCTCTATTACGTAACAAGCCACACGGGAAGAAGAAAAGCAGAGGAATTTTCCTCAGTTGCATAATTTTTTGGAAATTAATCTTGCTAAAGGGTAAACCGATGTGGCATCTTATTAAACAGATGTCACAATCCTCAAAGCATTATGTCACATGAAAATGTACTTTGTAACAATTGCAAGACAGAGTCATCTTTACAACACCACTGACTCAAAATAGGTTTTTCCTAAAATGTTCAATACGAATGTAATTCTGGAGTCCAAATATGCAGACATGCAGACAAGGTTAACGCACTGGAATAGTTCTCACAAACCAAATACAGAGACAGAGTGACAAAAAGGATAATATATGAGAAAGCATAGTGTGTCATCATGAGGAAAAGCCTCTCCACTACTGCTCTAGGGCCAGTGAGTTCATGGGGAGATGCTTTTGTTTTCTGTCTCTTTTCAGGGTTCTACTAGTACAGGGGGTGGCAACCTTGGCTCTCCTGCTGTTGAACTATAACTCCCATCATCCCCAGCTATAATAAGCTGGAGATGATGGGGGTTGCAGTTCAATCAATCAGTAATCAAATCCTTTATTACATAAGAACAGCCCTGCTAGATCAGGCCCAAGGCCCATCTAGTCCAGCATCCTGTTTCTCACAGTGGCCCACCAGATGCCGCTGGAAGCCTATAGGCAGGAGTTGAGGGCATGCCCTCTCTCCTGCCATTACTCCCCTGCAACTGGTTTTCAGAGCCATCCTGCCTTTGAGACTGGAGGTGGCCCACAGCCCTCCGACTAGTAGCCATTGAGAGACCTCTCCTCCATGAAGTTATCCAAACCCCTCTTAAAATCATCCAGGTTGTTGGCTGTCACCACATCCTGTGGCAGAGAGTTCCACAAGTAGATCACACATTGCGTGAAAAAGTACTTCCGTTTGTTGGTCCTAGACCTCCTGGCAATCAATTTCATGGAGTGACCCCTGGTTCTAGTGTTATATGAGAGAGAGAAGAATTTCTCTCTCTCCAATTTCTCAAAACCATGCATGATTTTATAGACCTCTATCAGGTCTACCTGCAGTCGTCTTTTTTCTAAACTAAAAAGCCCCAGGTGTTGTAGTCTTGCCTCATAAGAAAGGTGCTCTAGGCCCCTGATAATCTTGGTTGCCCTCTTCTGCACCTTTTCCAGTTCAACAATGTCCTTTTTAAGATGTGGTGACCAGAATTGTACACAGTACTCCAAGTGTGGTCGCACCATAGTTTTGTATAAGGGCATTATAATATTAGCCGTTTTATTTTCAATCCCCTAATGATCCCTAGCATGGAATTGGCCTTTTTCCACAGCTGCCGCACACTGAGTCGACACTTTCAACGAGCTGTCCACCACGACCCCAAGATCCCTCTCCTGGTCAGTCACTGACAGCTCGGATCCCATCAGCATATATTTGAAGTTGGAGTTCTTCGTCCCAATGTGCATCACTTTACACTTGCTAACATTGAACCACATTTGCCACTTTGTCGCCCACTCCCCCAGTTTGGAGAGATCTTTTTGGAGCTGCTCACAATCCGTTTTGGATTTCACTACCCAGAAGAGTTTGGTATCATCTGCAAATTTGGCCACCTCGCTACTTACCCCTGCTTCTAGATCATTTATGAATAAATTAAAAAGCACCGGTCCCAGTACAGATCCCTGGGGGACCCCACTTCTTGCTTCCCTCCATTGTGAAAACTCTCCATTTATACCTACCCTCTGTTTCCTGTCTTTCAAGCAGTAAGCAATCCACTTGTCCCCTTATCCCATGACTGCTAAGTTTCCTCAGGAGTCTTTGATGAGGAACTTTGTCAAAAGCTTTTTGGAAGTCCAGGTAGACTATGTCAACTGGATCACCTTGATCCACACACTCGTTGACACCCTCAAAGAAGTCCAAAAGGTTGGTGAGGCAAGATTTACCTTTGCGGAAGCCATGCTGGTTCACTCCCAGCAGGGCCTGTTCTTCTAGGTGCTTTACAATTTTATCCTTGAAGATGCTTTCCATCACTTTGCCTGGAACAGACGTTAGGCTAACCAGCCTGTAATTTCCCGGATCGCCCCTGGGCCCCTTTTTGAAAATTGGTGTTACATTTGTTACTCTCCAGTCCTCTGGTACAGAGCCCGATTTCAGGGATAAGTTGAAATTTTTAGCAAGGAGGTCGGCAATTTCACGTTTGAGTTCTTTGAGGACTCTTGGATGAATGCCATCTGGCCCTGGTGATTTGTTAGCTTTCAGTTTTTCCAGACAGTTTAGTACATCATCTCTTGTCACTTCTATCTGACTCAGCTCTCTAGCCTCCATCCTTAAAAAGCCTGGTTCAGGAACAGGTATATGCTCAGTATCCTCTGCCGTGAAGACGGACGCAAATAACTCACTGAGCTTCTCTGCAACCTCCATATCCTCCTTAACAATCCCTTTCATTCCATCATTGTGTAATGGCCCAACCGCCTCCCTGGCAGGTTTCCTGCTTCTGATGTACTTAAAGAAGTTTTTGTTATTCCCCTTGATACTTTTGGCTAAATGTTCCTCAAACTCTTTTTGCCTCCCTTATTGTCACCTTGCATTTCTTTTGCCAGAGTTAGTGTTCCTTTCTGTTCTCTTCATTTGGACAGGCCTTCCAATTTCGGAAGGAAGTCTTCTTCCCTTTTATGGCTTCTTTGATGGTACCTGTGAGCCATGCTGGCATCCTCCTGGACTTAGTGGCATCTTTCCTCCTTTTGGGTATACAATCTAACTGGGCTTCTAGTATTGTGGTTTTGAGTAAACTCTATGCACTCTGGAGCAAAGTGACTCTCCTGGTTTTCCCTTTCAGCTTCCTTTTCACCATACTCCTCATTTTGGAGAAGTTTCCTCTTCTGAAATTCAAAATATCTGTGTTAGACGTCCTTGGTGATTCTCTCCCCTCATGTATGCTGAATTTGATGGCACTGTGGTCACTGTTCCCTAAAGGGTCAATGACACTGACGTCACACACCAGGTCCTGGGTGTCACTCAGAATTAGGTCCAAGGTCGCCTTCTCTCTGTTCGGTTCCATGACCAACTGTTCTAGGGCACAGTCATTTAGTGTATCTAGAAATTTGACCTCTTTGTCCTGACCTGACTGTGAATTTACCCAGTCTTTGTGGGTAATTGAAGTCACCCATAATTATAGCCCTGCTTCTCCTTGACGCCTCCCTGATTTCTTCCTGCAACTCCCAGTCACTGTCGGCGTTTTGATCCGGAGGGCGATAGCACGTCCCCAGTAGCACGTTCCCTTTCCGGCCTTGTATAGTCACCCACAGGGTTTCTGTGGAGGACTCCAGTCCACCCAGGTTTTCTAGCTTGTTAGGTTCTATCCCTTCTTTAACATACAGTGCTACTCCACCTCCAAGGCGGCCCTCCCTGCCCTTTCTGTAGAGTTTATACCCTGGGATAACTGTGTCCCACTGGTTCTCACTTTTCCACCATGTTTCTGTTATGCCCACTATATCTATTTCTGTGTTAGCAACCAAGCACTCCAGCTCACCCATCTTGGCTCAGAGGCTTCTGGCATTGGCATATAAACACCTATATGCTGAATCTCTCCCCTCAAGTATGCTATTCTTATGACTCTTTGACCTGCTGGCACATGCTCCCGTCTGCTCTTTATGCGGTTCTGCACTGTCCCCTTCTGTTTTATCTGAATTCTTTGCACCCTCGGCAAAGGATGGCTTTTGCCGAACAGGATACTGCCCAGCTCCCATCGGCTGTTCCCCAGGTGTCATTTTAAAAGCTGCTCTGCAACCTTTTTGATTTTAAGCGCCAGCAGTCTGGTTCCATCTTGGTTCAAGCACAGCCTGTCCCTTTTGTACAGGCCTTGCTTGCCCCAAAATGTATCCCAGTGCCTAACAAATCTAAACCCCTCTTCCCGGCACCAACGTCTCATCCACGCATTGAAACCCCTCAGCTCTGCCTGTCTCACTGTACCTGCACATGGAACAAGTAGCATTTCTGAGAATGCTACCTTGGGGGTCCTGGACTTCAATACACTACCTATCAGCCTAAATTTGGCTTCCAGGACCTCCCGACTACATTTCCCCACATCATTGGTGCCAACATGCACCATGACAGCTGTCTCCTCTCCAGCACTGCCTAGGAGCCTGTCTAGACGCCGTGTGATGTCTGCAACCTTCACACCAGGCAGGCAAGTTACCGTGCGGTCAACATGCGGGTCACAAAACCATCTCTCTATACCGCTAATGATCGAATCACCCACTACAAAGAGGCCCCCACCCACCAGAGGAGTATCCCCTGTGCGAGAGGATTGTGATTACAGTCACAGACCAGTACAGTTTACAAACAGAAGCCCAACAGAGTAAACCAACAAGGATATGATACAGTGGTTAAACACATAGATCAGCTAGAAATGATTCTTAATAAGCTCCTGGCAATTCTACTAGCTATTAAACAGAATCTATCCACATTATAAGATATTGAATCATTCTGGTCAGTTAAAAGTTAATCGAGATAAAAAGAATCTGTACAACCTGGATGACAGCTAATAAAAGGAGTTATATATTTATGTCATATTTCTCGGTAAGATTGACAATACAAGAGCACATGTGCCATTTGTTTCTAAGTACGTTCTTTGTAGAGGGTTTTTTTTGGGGGGGGGTACCTCCCTTACAAGACTGCTGTTTGCAAGGCATCGCATCATGCCTGTGTGTCGTAGTTCAACAACAGCTGGGACATAGGAAGCTACCATATACCAAGTCAGACCATTGGTCCACCTAGCTCAGTACTGCCTGCACTGATTGACAACAGTGCCCCAAGGTTTCAGGCAGCCCTACTGGAGATGTCAGGGATTGAACCCGGGACCTTCTAAATGCAAGCAGATGCTTTACCACTGAGCTACAGCCCCATTCCCTAAAGGGAATTGCTTACAGCAGACAGAGCTCACACGTAGTCACCCATCCAAATGCAAACCATGGTGGACTCAACCATTCATGTTTGCTATTGAAAGACCAGATCTCCTCCTCTCTTGGAGTGCCAAGGTTGCCTACCCTGTTAGGGATGGGTCCGGACCAGTCCGGAGGCCATTCTAAAGGCCTCCGGACCGGTCCGGACCTGGCCGGTTTGGGTGGGGTGGGTTCCTTTAAGGGCGGGGGAGGGTTTACTTACCCCTCCCACCGCTTTTCCCCCTCCAGCACGCCAATTCTTTGTAGTAATTGGGGCGGCAGGATACCTCCCTGCCGCCCCTTCTCCCTCTTGAGTGCCAAAGGCTTGCCGGAGCCTTTCGCGCACACGCACGTCACGCACAAGCTCCACGTCTCCCTGATGTGAGCATGCGCGAAAGGCTCCGGCAAGTCTTTTGCACTCAAGAGGGAGAAGGGGCGGAAGGGAGGTATCCTGCCGCCCCAATTACTACAAAGAATACGCGTGCTGGAGGGGGGGAAGCGGCGGGAGGGGTAAGTAAACCCTCCCCCGCCCTTAAAGGAACCTACCCCACAGTGCCGGACCGCAGCTCTGCAGTTCCGTGCACACCCCTAACCCCTGTAGTAGTGCAAAGGAAAACTTTACATTATGGCCAACTTGGGATCCCAGGATTCATATAGGAGACAGCTAACGGCCTGTGGTTTGAAATACTATATTCAAGGATCAGTTATCAGCTCTGGCTCCAAGAATAAGGCTTCTCCTTACATACCTGACAATTCCCAAAAGGAACTTTTCTGACTTGAAAGCCAAAGCACATTAGCTAGGAAAATGCTTATTAGCACACAACTGGCAAGGCAAGCAATTCAGCTGCTGACTGAATGAAAGGGGCTCTCAGTCCTGAATCTGACTGCGAGCAGATTCTGCTTCCAGGCAGGTGTAAGTCCCCTTCGGTACCTTCATGCCTCAGTGCGTTATAAAAAGCTGCCTTTTACAATGCCAAACCATTGGGTCCATCTTGACTGGCAGCACCACTCCATAGTCTTGAGGCAAACAGGTATTTCCCAACCTGGCTACTTGAGACCTACAAGTCAGTCTCTGGGTATATTGCAATTATGCATAAAATAAGCAGAACATGGTTATTTGGCATCCAATTCAGCTTTTGGAAAGTCTTATCTCTTTATAAGGAGCTCTGGGGGGTCCTCGAACCAGGGACTCTGGCAGCAAGGCTTAGGCACCATACTCCTTGCGCCACTACAGCAGCTCCTAGGCAGAGGGAGTTGTTAGCTTGCAGTAGTGCAGCACCACTTGTATAGTGAAAGGAACTGATACTGTAGCTCGTCAGTCAGGTGATCTGAGGAATCAAAAGGGGCCTGCCTGGCTTCGTATGAAAGTTCACTCACACTTGGTTCCTCAGTCTGAGAAACATCATTCAGTGGAACAACTACTTTGTCTTGCCTGCATAAACCAGGACTTGTCCATGTCTTCTGCCTCTGGCCCTTCTAATCCCCATCTACCCAATTCAGCTTTTGAACTCAGCCTGTCTTCATCTTGTCTACGCCTTCTGGCTCCTTTGACCCTCAGCAATTCCCCTGACAAACTGCAGCCTGGCTTAAAACAAGGATAAGGCCTGCTCCTGCACTAAGGCAAGCTTCTAGCTCTTATGTCTCCTAAGATACGCTTGACATTCTATCCTTAGAATGAACACAGAGCTGATAAGTCCTTCATGAGGAAGCCTCAGCGAAAAATACTGAATATCCGGACAGTTTTTAAGGACTTACTAGCAAAAGAATTATTATTACAAGCTCCAGAAAACAGAACGGACTATTACAGCACATTTCTCTTTGCCAACATCTCTTATACTTTGGGAAATAGTGAACTTGTTTTGGTGTTCTGTTGTAACATCACATTCCTTCATACTGATTTAGCAAAATTGGTATACTTCCATCATCTTCATTATTCTGTGCTCTGGGCAACTTTGGACATTTTTTAGTGTTCCTTTGAAATATGTATGTTTATTTAAAGAACTGAAAATTATTTAAAGAATTTAGAACACACACACACATAATTATTTAATTTCTGAATTTGCATGTTTATATATATTTACTGTTTGCACACAGTTTATTGCTAGTTTTGGTTTGTTCTGTACACGTGTGGCCCTTTTGTTACATGTTCCACTGTTCACATGACCAGAAAAATCAGAGTAAATTACACACACAAAAATATTAGCCTCTGCAGAATAAATGATGCAGACTAAGATAAATTTTGCAAATTTGCATCATTTATACAGAAATCAGAATTAAGCTTTTGTTGTTGCACAAGCTGGATTGTGGAATTTTAACAACAATTTAGAACAGAGTACACACATCCCTGGCTATAACTAGAGATGCAGGGATTTGGTACATGGGACATATGTGTGCTGTACTTTCAAGCTAGGCCCTCTCTGCTCCTTGAATATTTTATTTTATTTTGTGATTAGAAGCAAGAAAAAGACAAGATATGGAAGTGAGAGAATGTGTTCAACTGCACATTTGCTGAACCTACACAAATGCAAACACACAGCTGCTAGTGCTCTGAAATTCCTAGGTGTGTAGGAGGAGAAGATAAATACTTATTTTCTTTCATGTAGATTGTTTCCATTTTATAATGTTGCTATTCAGACTACAGTCTTGCCCCCGCCCCAACCCAACGTGATGATTACCAATCTAGCTGGATTCGGTCAACTGAGACAAAAATAGCTACCCTGGGCCTCTCTCCTTCGACCTTATTTAGCATGGGCCATGCCCAGGCGAAAACCAACATCAAGCAGTACATCATAAACACTGAGAGCCAAACTGATCTTAGCAGGGTCCCGAACTTGCTTATCAGTGATGGGTTTAAATACTCTGCCTCTCCAGTGGCACACCTTACTCAATTGGAGATTCCAAAGCACAGGAGGGCATTCACGTTGGCTTGCTGCCACGCCCTCCCCTCAGCAGTGCTAGAAGGCTGTTATGGGACTCCATTTGCAGAGCAACTTTTCCCCCTGTGGCTCAGGGCAGATTGAAACTACTGAATATGTCCTCCTCCACTGTTTTTTTTACAGAGACATTTGCACCTCCCTCATCCTTCCATTGCTAGGCAAATATTCAGGATGCCTGAGACATTCTACGTTTCTTTCCTGCTTTCTGACTTTAAGCCTGCTATCACATATAGCGTTGCCAGATTCTGTGAGGCCACGACCAGCGTGTGTCGGTGGCGGGTGGTAGGCGGTGGTCCTATCAGCCTTAATCTGACCACCAGTGACTCAGAGTGGGCTCTACACTTCGCTCATTCAATACTGCGCACCCTAGACTTTTCTCTTACTGCTCCGTGTAGCCTGGCCGTTATAGAGTTTTATTACTCACGCTTTTATGCATTTTTGTATTTTTATGTCTTTTAACCTTTCTACATCCCTTTTTATTTTTAGGCTTTTTATGCCCTTATGCTGCTTGTGTATTTTTATGTACTTTAATTTCTATTATCCTTATGTACCTTGTGTACCATATGTAATCCCCCTTTATACTTTATGCTGGTCTATGACCGTAATAATAGAGACTGATTGATAGAACAAACTACAGGATTTAGATGTTGGATACACTCTGCGTGATAGGTGGTACAGAACCTTTTTATTATAATTAGGACAGAATCTTTTTATTATAATAAGCCCCAGAGAACGGTCTTAAGATACATGACACAGACACTTTGCAGAGGCTCAGCAGGACTTGTTCTGGGTTGGTGCCTGAATAGGTGACCACCTGGGAACCCCATGCATGCTGCCTTGAGGTCCATGATGGGGAAAAGAGGGATAATAGATGGAGGAAAGCCATTAAGGTAGTTCACATGACGAAGAATAGGATAGAAGAAGCGCCCTACCCTATACTGGGAGTTGTGTCCAATTTTTGATAAGTCTGTGAGTGGAAAATGAGATAGGAGACACCAACAGTGATTGTCAAGGGCTCTATCCTACCCAGCACTTGTACCCAGCAGCTGAATGAGGTAGGAGGGAAAGCCCTTTGATACATTAAAGGATGATCCCAGTTGGTTCCTCCTACTTTGTTTCCCCCTTGCAGATGGAGAAACGTTTCTCCAATTTTCAAAAGTGGTTTGCTGTGTAGCATGGCATTCAGGACCAAAAGCTCCCTTGGGAACCCAGAAGTATCTATATAGTTCTTTAAATCCTGGCTTATACTTTATGGGCAGGATGGAGGGAGACAGATGGAGGGAGATCAGAATAACTTCAGGGAAACCCCAGTGGCATTTGCAGAACAAACAGCAGCAGCAGCTAGTTCAATCTATAGGCAAAAGTATCCAATGCTTTCAGGCTACAATTCAGAACAAGTCTGCAACCTTGGCAATTAAGAAATATTAGTATTTTACCTAGCACTTTTAGTACACAAATGCTTTACAATCTTGGCTATCAAAAGGAGAGATTTTCCATGGATAACATTTCTCAGTTTCTAGCCACATTCCTGAAAACTGATTTGATACCCTTGCCTTTCCTATGTTTACTTAATGTTAGTACTTGCAGTTAGCACATTATTATTTATTACATTTCTGGTCCGCCCCATCCAAGGTCATGGGTGGTGCACAACAAATTTAAAAAATATAAAAACAAACACGACTTAAAACACACTACTTAAAATAATGTAAGCACAATTTTAACACAATTCAGAACAATTAAAAACAATTTTAAAACCTTGGAAGTCCAGGCCAAACAATTAAGTTTTTAGGACTCTCTTAAAGGCCAACAACAAACCTAAATTACGGATATCTGCCGGGAGTGCATTCCATAAGCCAGGAGCAGCTACAGAGAAGGCCCAGCTCCAAGTTGCCACCAGACATACCAATGGTAACTAGGGACGGACCTCTCCAGATGACCTCCACATGAGATAGGGATCATGCAGAAGAAGGCACTCTCTAAGGTAGCCATTAAGGGCTTTAAAGGTAATAACCAGCACCATGTATGTTGCCTGGAAACATATCGGCAACCAGTGCAACTGTTTTAAAACAAGCATAATATGATCTCTCTGAGTTACCCCAGAGACCAGTCTGGCTGTCGCATTTTGAACTAACTGAAGTTTCTGAACTACGTGCAAAGGCAGCCCCATGTAGAACACATTGCAATCATCAAGCTTGGAGGTTACCAACTAATGTGCCACTGTTTTGAGATCGTTCTCTTCAAGGAATGGATGCAGCTGTCGAATCAGTCGAAGTTGATGGAAAGCACTCGGCCATAGCCTCCACCTGAGATACCAGGGTGAGGCCTGGATTCAAGAGCACTCCCAAGCTGCGAACCTGTTCCTTCTGGGGGAGTGTAACCCCATCCAGCACAGGAAGATCTAACCCATCCCTCAAATTCTGATCCCCCACAATGAGCACCTCCGTCTTGCTTAGATTCATCTTCAATTTGTTATCCCTCATCCAACCCATAACTGCCCGTAGGCAGGCATTTAGGGAGTGAATGCCATTTCATGATGATGATGATGATAAATAGATTTGGGTGTCATTAGCATACTCATAACACCCTGCACCAAATCTCCAGATGACCTCACCCAGTGGTTTCATGTAGATGTTAAAAAGCATTGGTGACAGAATGGAGTCCTGAGGGACTCCATATTATAGCTTGCGTTTTGAAGAGCAACCATCACCAAGCTCCATCATCTGGAATCTGCCTGAGAAATAGGAGCGGAACCACTGCAAAGCAATCCTTCCTAATCTCAACTCCCCCCAGACAATCCAGAAGGATACCATGGTCAATGTTATTGAAGGCTGCCAAGAGATCCAAAAGAACTAACAGAGTCACACTCCCTCTGTCGATTCCCTGGTAAAGGTCATCTATCAGGCCGACCAAGGCCAACTCAACCCCATAGCATGCCCTAAAGCCAGTTTGAAGTGGGTCTAGGTAATTGGTTTCCTCCAAAACTGCCTGGAGCTGGGTAGCCACCACTCTTTCAGTCACCTTGCCCAAACACGGTAGATTGGAGACCAGCCTATAACTATCAATTGTTGAGGAATCTAGGGAAGGTTTCTTAAGAAGTGGTCTAATCACTGCCTCCTTCAAACAAGGAGGCATCCTACCCTCCCTCAGTGACGAGTTACTGCTATGAACTAGGCCATTTCCCTGCTAGATAGAAGCAACCAAGTCGGGCAAAGATCCAGAGAACGAGTGGTAGGCCGCACCACCCCAAGCAGCTTGTCCATGTCCTCAGGCATCACAGATTGAAACTGATCCAACCTAATACTGCAAGAGGGATTGCTGGACACCACTTTAATAGACTCTGCAAAAATAGTGGAGTCCAAGTCAGCCTGAATACAAGATATTTTGTCCACAAAGAACCCATTAAAACTATCACAGCAGAACACAGTCTCTGGGGACTGGTTTGAAATGGAAGGAGCCTGAATCAAACTCCTCACAACCTGGGACAACTCTGCTGAACGCAAACCTGCAGAGGAAATGCATGCAGACCAGAATTTTTTTTTTTTTTTGCTGCACACACCACCTCCGCAAAAACCTTCAAATGGGCTCTATGCTGTATCCTGTCAATTTCAAGCTGAGTTCTCCTCCACTTGCTTTCCAGTCACCTACCTTGCCGCTTCAGACACTGCAACTCCTCTTTATACCAAGGGGCCACTTTTAAAGCCAGTCGGAAGAGATGCTTAAGAGCTATCGTGTCTGCTGCCCTGGTGAGTTCCCTATTCCAGGTTCCCACCAGGACATTGACAGGATCACTGGCAGGACCAACATTAAAATCCTCCAAACCTTTTTGGAATCCTACTGGGTCCAGAAGCCATCTCGGGCAGACCATCTTAATAGGTCCTCCACTCCTGCAGGGCTGGGTTGTGACTGTGAAACCAACGCTAACCAGGTACTTGTCCGTCCATTTTCCTGTGGGGAAACCACAGGATCAGTGTTCCCTCTGGTGCGTGCATGTGTGCACACTCACAAGTTTTTTTTAATGTCCACTCAGTTAATTTTAGATCCCGCTAAGGTTGCATCAGAAAGGCCCCACTCTGAAAGCACATGTGCACACACTGCCTTGATACTGCTGCGCAGAACAAAACTAATTTCACACACAAATTTGGGGGGGGGGGAATAGAGGGAACACTGCACAGGATCCCCAACCCACGGAACACCCCCCTGATCTGAACAAAAGACCAAATCGAGTGTGTGGCCGGCAACATGAATTGGTCCTGAAACTAGTTGGGATAGGCCTATAGTTGTCATGGCTGCTATGAACTCCTGAGCTGCACCAGCAGGTCAGCCTCACAATGGATATTGAAGTCCCCCAGCACTAAGAGTCTGGGTGACTCCAACACCAACTCCGCAACCAGCTCCATCAGCTCAGTTAGGGAGTCAGTTGGGCAGCGGGGTGGACAGTTCACCAACAGAACCTCTAGTTTCCAGCCTCAGAAAGACACTCAATACAAGTCAACTGTCTCACAGGGGCTCTGGCAAGGGAGATGGTATTCTTATGGACCACAGCCACTCCTCACCCACACACACCCTGCCCACTTCCCCTAGCCTGCTCCACAACAGAGTAGCCTGGTGGGAGAAGCTAGGCCCAAACTGGGTCACTAGCCTCCCCCATCCAGGTTTCAGTTATACAAGCCAGATCAGCTCCCTCATCCATGATCAAGTCATGTATGATTTTGGTCTTATTCTGAACTGACCTGGCATTGCAGAGGAGCAAGGCTAGGTTCTGTGGGTAGTTGGAATTGCTCCCCGAGGCCAGAGAGCTGACAGGACAGTCGGAAGTGGAAACAGTTACTAAATTACTGGTTTTCCTTCCTCTGTAACAGCCAGCTGCTCTGCCAATGCCAATTCTTCTATTCACCACCACAACAGTAATAGCTGCCTCATAGCTGCTGGACGCACCCCTGGCATCACCCTGCCTAAGATAACCAAAACACATAAAAGGCCTGGCACAATCCAATAAAAGAATTAACAAACTTTAAACCAGACCTCCAACCCTGCCTTAATATAACCTCTTCCCCAGACCACAGTCCCACACCGAAGGCCTGGCACCAAAGGCTGGCCACCTGTAAGCAGTCCGCCAGCTATGCATCCAGCATGCCTTCTTCCTATTTATGCTACCAAGGGCTCCAGAAATTTCCCCTCTCACGAGAGATCTCTGGTCCTCAGGGACAGTGGAATAAGTCAAGCAATCTGATAGAAGGCACAGGTGGAACAGAAAAGCAATCAATCTGCAAGCAAGCTTTTCTTCAAAAGGTTCAGGGCTGCAAAACAAACCTCCTTGACCGAGTCAGGAATGCACAGGCAGGGCGAGACAGCTCTTGTTCGTCAGGAGAGGTCAGGGAAACTGACAGAATCTAACCCCCTCTCCTCTCCTCACCCTCTCCAGCCTCGCACATGAGGAACTGTGTTCTACCGTATTCAGTGGGATTTACTCTCAAGTGTGCGTACAATTGCAAACTATCTGAAAGTACACGTTTGATTTTGGTTTCATGGAATTGAAGAGCACAGCAGCCTCCTGGTGTCCATGCTCTGAGGAAGAGAGCTCCAACAGGCTAAAGAGATGGAGTCTGTCAGGGTAAGTTTTAAAGTTATGTAAGTCAGAAAGCAAATGGCTTTTACGATTTAAACTGTATAGTTCCCCCCTATTATATTATGTCTTTTGGTATCAAATAATAGACCATCATCAAATAATACTCCAATCATATTCTCCAGGAGAGAAAACCTTTGAATAAACCTGCACAATCTTGTGCATGATTAGCATTTGAGAATTATTTCCTACTACTACACTATTCATATACTGCTTATCAATAAAAGTTTTCAAAGGAGTATACATAAAAAAATTGATAGATAAATAATATGGTTCCCTGCCCCCCCCCAAAAAAATTTACAATTAAAAAAAAACATAAGATAGACATCGGCAACAGCCACTAGAAGTTTGCTGTGCTGGGGTTGCATAGTTGTTCTCTCCCTGCTAAATATAATAAAATCACCACTTTAAGAAGGTGCTGCTTTGCTCAGCTAGCAGAGGAAAATAATTATAGGCAAGAATTATATTTAATAATTAAATATTTAATTTTATGGGATATATTTTTAACTGTGTTATATTTAATTTTATTAAATAATCTATTAAATTATCTATCTATAAAAATTATAGGGACATAATTTCCTATTTTACTTAATGTGCACTACTATCATTTACAAATTATGCTTTTCTGAGTTTAAATGTCATCACACACTCCCACTCACTAGTGTGGGAGAAGACAATCCCAGTTGTCTACCCTGAATGCTGGTCCATAATGGCCTGTGACTAGATAGCTGCAATCCCTACCTTTCAGCATTTCCTGCCTGCCCATCCCTTCGTCCCTAGTGCTTTGTATACAAGGCAAGCATTCTTGCAATTATGGAACTGGAGAGGATCTTGTTGAGAGGGGCTCAACACACCCCTTCCTCAGTGGAGAAGATGAAGCACATGGTCCCTCTCTATAGCTAACAAGAAGTCTATGCCACAGTGGGCAAGTGTTAGTGCTTGCATGATGGAAACACACCTACCTCATCTAGGGTGGTATTGGGGATTAAGAGAGCATTCTGATCTCTTCTGTTTTTCTAGAAGGACAAGGAGACCCTACTTGCCCTTCTTAAGAACATAAGAACAGCCCTGCTGGATCAGGACCAAGGCCTATCTAGTCCAGCATCCTGTTTCCCACAGTGGCACACCAGATGCCTCTGAGAACCCCACAGGCAAGAGATGAGAACCTGCCTTCTCTCCTGCTGCTGCTCCCCTGCAACATATTCAGAGGCAACCTGCTTCTGGGCCTGGAGATGGCCCATGCCCCTTAGACTAGTATCCATTGATAGATCTCTCCTCCATGAATTTCTTTGAGCCTCCTTTAAAGCCATCCAAGCTAGAGGCCATCACTACATCCCAAGGCAGAAAATTCCAAAGATTAATTCTGTGCTATGTGAGAAAATATTTCTTTTTGTTGGTCCTACTTTTCCTGGCAATTTGTTTCATGGGATGACCCCTGGTTCTAGTTCTTCCCTTCCTGGGGTGCCTGCACACTGACAGCTCACTGCAAATATAGGGAGCTACGATTCATTGAGGTTGGGGCCAATGAGTGTACTATATCTTTTTTTAAAACCAGCTTTTTCTTCTGAACCAGTAACCTGAATTCTTATTTAGGTTATGCTCTGATTCAACAGAAAATCAGAGCATGGTTAGGCTGCTAGTTATTTTTATTTATTTATTACATTTATTTTCCGTTCTTCCTCCAAGGAGCCCAAAGCTGTATAGATAGTTAAGTTTCTCCTCACAACAACCCTGTGAAATAGGTTAGGCTGAGAGAGAAGTGACTGGCCGAGATTCACTCAGCAAATATCATGGCTGAATGGGGATTTGAACTTGGGTCTCCCTGATCCTAGTCCAACACTCTAACCACTACACCACGCTGACTCAGTTAGTTAAACACTAGCATTCAAAGATTAATAATGTTGGTTTATAAACTTACAAATCTCTGTCTGACATTAATAGATACTTTTTCCAATGTGTGGTTTTAAATGTGTTCCAGAAATACTCATGCTTTTGTGGGTTAGTGCCACATGAGTCAGGGGAATCACCAGTGATAAAGGTCTTAACTTGGGATTTCCTGACTTCAAACCACGTCTTTAACTGACATTTCCCAAATTCGTATACATTCACAAATTATACAAGAATGTTCATCTATTATATTAATTCTCCTGGGTGTGCCTTGGAATGTGCATCCCAGAGCTCATCTGATTGGCTGGGCGGCAGACACGCCTGATTGGCTGAGGCACACCCAGGAGGATTGGTTGCCACAACGGAGGCCTGGCCGTGGAGGCCAGAGGTAGTGGGCCCAGTCCAGCCGCGGAGGCAAGGCCCAGGAGGGAGGAAAGAAAGAAAGGGGGGGCAGAAGTGGCAGTGGGGAGGAGAGGTGGCTGGGCCCAGAAGCAGAGACTGGGGCAGAAGAGGGGGGGAGAGGTAACCACCGGCCCCAAAGAGCGCACAGATGCTCTGTGCGGGGTCGGCTAGTAATAGGTTAATACTTTTACAATACTTGCTACCGTTTGATCTCAACGCAGTCTTTATATAGACCTCAGCTATGAACAAGCATCTATAAATCCACTTGTCAGCTCACCAGTGGCAAGTGCCCCCAGCCCTTGCAGAGCCTCAGGACATCCAGGAACACAAAGATCTCCTCACAAGAGGTCTCATTTTCACTGCGATTTTTGAGAGGATAAGAAACAGCAGGAATACTTTCTGAGCTGTATGAGAGGGCTCCCACTGCTTCTTACCACCTCCATATACCAGTGCAAACGACCGAAGACCCATTTCTCTCCTAAAGCCTCTGCCTGTGTGCCAGAAAAACATCTGAGGGAAGAAAGAGCATTGGAGGTGACTAGGGATTCGGGGTGTGCACAGAACCACGGAACTGCGGTCCAGCACTGGGGTGGGGGGTTCCTTTCAGAGCGGGGGGGAGGGTTTACTTACCCCTCCCGCCGCTTTCCTCCTCCGGCGCCTGTAGTTCTGTTAATAATTGGGGCGGCAGGATACCTCCCTGCCGCCCCTTCTCCCTTTGGCTGCTGCTGTGCTACGCTGCAAAAGGCTTCAATAAGCCTTTTGCGCACACGCACGCTTCACGTCTCCACGATGTGCGTGTGTGCACACGCACGTTGTGGAGACATGATGTGTGTGTGCAAAAGGCTTATTGAAGCCTTTTGCAGCGTAGCGTAGCGCAGCAGCAGCCGCCAACTGGAAAAGGGGCGGCAGGGAGGTATCCTGCCGCCCCAATTATTAACAGAACTACGGGCGCCAGAGGAGGAAAGCGGCGGGAGGGGTAAGTAAACCCTCCCCCCCTGCTCTGAAAGGAACCCCCCACCCCAAATCACCCGAACCCTGAACCGCCCATGTAGAATGGCCTCCGGAACGGTCCGGGCTCATCACTACTAGCAATGTGCACGGAACCTGTTCGGAGGCCCTTTATGGACCTCCGGACTCATTCGAATGTCCAGCGGTTCAGCCGATCCGAAGGTGGGGTGGGGGTATCTTTAAGGGCAGGGGAGGGTGCTCTTATGCCTCCCACTACATTTCCCCCACCAATGCCGCCTTTTAAAATGGACCGGCGGGGGTGGGGGCAACATATCTCCTTGCCACCCCATGCTTCTTTGGACCGGAAGTGACCAGAAGTGCTTGGTGCGTGGAAAAAGAATCTATTAATGTCAGACACAGATTTGAAAGTTTATAATATTTGAATGCTAGTGTTTAACTAGGAGCTTAACCAAGCCTGAATAATCAGACCAAATCTCTATTCCCCCCTCTACTTTCGAACCAGCGATCACCAGTTCCATGCACATCCTTAGTGGTGACCACAAATAATGGCTGGGTAGTGAGCAAAGCTTAAATATGTGGATCCCTGGAGATAGTGGTTAGAGTGCTGGACTAGGACTGGGGAGACCCGAGTTCAAATCCCTATTCAGCCATGATACTTGCTGGGTGACTCTGGGCCAATCACTTCTCTCAGCCTAACCTACTTCACAGGGTTGTTGTGAGGAAAAACTTAGGTATGTACACTGCTCTGGGCTCCTTGGGGAAAGCGTGGAATATAAATGAAAAAAATTTTTTTATCCTGTCTTCAAGCAATAAACTCTGGCAGTTATTTCAATTCAAATTAATCATGGGCATGGTGCAGTCCACCAAATAATACTGCTATGTATCCTCCATTCATCTCAGCTTAGTGGAGTGCACCCTTCATGAGTGGAACAGACTTCAGGTTTCTGGGATCTACTATCTTTTCTGGTAGAGGTCCAAAGTCCTCCAACTGGAGCCAGGTGCAAGACAGTGGCCCAGAGGGTCAGGTAAAGTGTGCCGTCGTATGTTGACTCCTGGTGCCCACAGATCCCTGTGGTTTTCTTTGGTAGAATACAGGAGAAGTTTACCATTGCCTCCTCTCGCGCAGTATGAGATGATGCCTTTCAGCACCTTCCTATATCACTGCTGTGCGATATAGGTGTTTCCCATAGTTTGGGAAACATTCTAGTGGGGATTCGAACCGGCAACCTCTGGCTTACTAGTCAAGTCACTTTCCCGCTGCACGGTTAGGTGGCTCAGAGGTTAGAGAGCAGTATCTCTCAGCATATGCTTGACCCAGGAATTTGTTATTCTCAGAACCGAGTTCATAGTTCTTCCACACAAAATACCACTTCTGGTTTTCTCCCAAGCTTTCTTCATTTCAGCAGGGGTGGGTGTGTGCATGTGTGTGCACGTGGGGAGGTTGTTGTTGATTCTGTTAAACATTTAGAAGTCAGAAATCCTTGCTAATCTACTGCACTCAGATCTACCAGTAGAACTTCCTCTACCTTTAGCCTGCCCTCTCTTTACATAAACCCTAGGAAGTGTGAGGCATCTGATTCCATGCTGCTGGTGTCCATCCACCAAAATCTGATCATGCAGTTGTGAAGATAAGCCCTATCTTTAAATATAAGAATATCTTCCTTAGTGACCCAATTTTGCCTTTTTAGCTGCCGCCTAGTGTTTTCCATCCCACATAGATAGAAGGTATGCCATATTAATAGTTGATACTGTTCTAGTGAAATAGTGCTTTCTTAGTTGTCTAAGACTAAATGGCTTTTCAGTCACATAAGAAACTAACATGCTCCCACACAGATAGAAAGGGATAAAATGTATATACCCAGACAGCCTCAAAGAAACAGTCCTGCCTGACACATGGGCTGGAACTTCCTACCAAGTGATAGGAAAGTTTCCGACCTTCTCTACCCTTTTAATATTTTGGATATGTCAATTACTCCTGTCCAAGTGTCAGCAGTGATAGTACATTGCCCTTTTTACATCAAGAACACCCTAGAAGCAGGAACATACTATCTCTTAAGAACTGATCTTACACAAATCTCTTAAGAACTGGTTTGCAAACAGACGAACTCCTACCCTTGGACTCCCGGGCAGAAGTCCAGGGCTTCCACACACCCCAGGGCCCCCCAAATCCTCTTTAGTCTGTCCCAGATGGTGTGGTCGACACCCCATGCCACCAGCCCACGCTGCACCAAGTGGCCGAGCATTAACTGTGACCTGCGTTGGGGAACTGAGCTTGACCTCTGCTTTAGAGACCGGGGTGGGGGAGTGAGTAAAGAAGGATGTGGGATGGAAATATGTTAAGTTGCATGTTGAAATATTTCTGCTAATACATACTTGCATAAATAGACCTGTTTGAATTATTAGATTCTCATGAGCTCAGTTACTGTTTGTGTCTTCAGGAACCCCTATGTTAAAAACACTGAGAGACTATTCCCACGATCACCCAAAAGCGGTCTAAGGGAGCCCAGCCCGCTTTGGGGCAATCGTGTGCTGCAACAGGAGACGTGCAGCTCCCGGCAGCTAGCCACATTAAATCCCCCTCCCCTTAGTCACTCTGTTAACCTTGTTTTTATACTCGTGTGTCGCCGTGGTGTGTGGCAACACATGAGCAGACCTCCGACTGGGAGGCTCCCAGGCTCGGGTGTCTCTCAAGAATGCCTCGCGCGGGGCATCCTGGAACTTCCAGGGGCCACCTCTGTAACAGAGCCAGCAGTCGTGTGGGCGGCAGACCCGGCCACCCAACTACAAACAACTGCTTGTCTGCTAAGCTAAGCCCGCTCTCCCCGCAGAACCCCATCAGGCGCTTCGCACATGTCATGTGAAGTGCCTCAGGGTGTGCCATGGTGTGTGTGTAGAGGGATGGTCCTCAACTTGCAGTGGGAGGCAGGGGTGGGGGTGGGCCTGGTCTCCAGAGGCCTTTAGGTCTGGACCCCAAAATTAACCAGGTGCACCTCTGTTTGCAAAACATCCCCTCCCTGGTGCTCCTGTATTAAGTTTACAGAATTCAAATATAACCCCTGTTCCTCATGAAGTTGTTATCTGTTTGGAATTCAAGTTGGTGTTCCCTCACACATTGGTCTATAAATATCCCATTCATTTAGCCCACTAATTTACCAAGTGTAGAGCAAGACTACAGATAACTTGTGTTTCCTTACTCTCTATCTACACTATGACTCCCCTTTTTTCTTCCTCCACTGTCTACAATATCCCAATAAAATTAATGCTTAATTTAGAGTACAGAATCTCCTCTCATATGCCTGGCCATTCTTTTCTACCCCATGTGTGTGGGGGGGGGGAGGTTGCAGAGGGGAAAAAAGGAAAGCAGAAGTGGATCTTTAGGGGACCAGGGCAGGGTGGATTTGATTTAAATCAAATCGATTTAAATCACTAGTCAGTAAGACTAGATTTAAATCATGTTTGTTTTTTTAACATAAAGACTCATTCTTGCTGGTATGATCTTAATATTTACATCCAGATGAAGGTTTCATAGTTGGTCCTCTTCTAGATAGAAAAATTGCCCAAAATAATCTTACAGAAACCTCTGGAAGAGCATAACATTCTGAATGGATTAATGGAATTCATTTACTAAAAAATTTAAACACTGCATGTTTTACAGTGTTTATACTGTACAGTTATACAGCCTCATGCTACATAACTAAAAACGAATCCTTATTTCATCATGAATACCTTTGGACTATAATGTATCTTTAGATAGATTTTTTCCTCAAAAAGCATTTTATTTTTTAAAAATCCAATTTAATTTTAAAAAATCCAATTTTTAAAAAATTATTCTTTAAAAAAGCATTGTTTTTTATCCACCCTGGACTGGGGAGTGTGGTTGCCTTTTCTACAGAATTCTCCCCCAAAAGAGGCTTCTCCAGGTCAAGGACAAAATGTATAAAGAAGTGGTGGCAGTCCACTTGAATTTAATAAGGGGCAGACTGTCACAGAAGGCAACAGATATAGCTATTTTGTGAAACTATTTCATGTCCAATATTTGCTTGCGTGATATACATTTTACTGATTACATTAAGTAAATATTCAGTTCAAAGTAAAACCAAGCTATACAATTTCAAAGGTCTTGTGTTGTTTTATTTTAATCACATACCCAGAGCATTCTGTCTTGTTTATTTGGATGTGTCTGAAATCAGGGATAGCTTATGCCAGTTCTTTTTGAATCAAAGAGACAAAACAAGTGGATAAACAAAGCTATTATTGGAATTAGAGCAGTAGAATACGTGACCACTAACACGTCTTCCAGCCGCACCCATTAGAGACACGTGTTATGACTGCAATGAAATCATAAGGTGAAGTCCTTAGCAATAACAATGAGCAATTAACACTTAGGGAGTACTTTTCACCCTCAGAGCACCTGGTAACAATATATTAAATTAAAACATCACATCCTCCTGTAAAGGAGTTTGGCTGGTCTCCAACTGGAGAAAAGAATCCAATTCACTAGTCATACTCAGGGAAACCGCAGAAGGGTGTGTATGCACCTAGCATGCTGTGTGTAATCCTAGCCATCCCTTTTTAAAGATGCAGTAGAACGGAAGTCAAAAAGAAATACTGGGTTAATGAGGAAACATAATGAGGTTTCTATCCTGGGGTTAAATGCTGGTTAACCAGAGTGGTTTGCCCAGGATTACCCTGAAATTCTAGGTTCTCACAATTAGCTCTACAGGGTTCATTAATACTTAACTTTTTAACCAGCATTCTTGTGATGGTGTGAACACAGCCAAAATTACTAACCAGCACAAAACCAGGCCCTAGCCTGGGTTAGGCTACATGCGAGAACAGCCTCTCCTTCTGTGCCAAATCAAGCATAGGTCAATGATGGAATCAATCAATCCAACAGTTCTGGGCCTGGCAGGCACATGCCTATGTGGTCCTGCTGTGCAGTGTGTCTTTGCTTACAGCCAGCTTCCTGAAACAGCTACTCATGAACCAGGCGCGGAGCCAGCTGAGCAGCAGCTTGTGTCCAGACCCGCTTGGCAGCCCCCTCCAATATGCCCATGCGCGTGACATCACTTGCACGGGGGCGTGGCTTGAGCGCCATAGGAGCCCAGAGCGAACTCCCCCCTCCTACGCCCAGGCCGCCGAGAGCCCGGGCGAACTCTTTGCCAATTATTTCAGGAAGCTCCGACTGCCCCATAGAACGTTTTCCCCTTCCTCTCCCTCTCTGGAGGAAGAGAAAGGGGAAAACGTCCTAATAGGCAGCTGACACTGCCTGAAATGATGAGCTGAGAGCTTGTTCAGGCTCTCGGCAGCCTAGGCCACGCCCCCTTGGGGGCATGGCCTGGGCTGCCGAGAGCCTGAACAAGCTCTCAGCTCATCATTTCAGGCAGTGTGGGCTGCCTATTAGGACGTTTTCCCCTTTCTCTTCCTCCAGAGAGGGAGAGGAAGGGGAAAACGTTCTATGGGGCAGTCGGAGCTTCCTGAAATAATTGGCAAAGAGTTCGCCCGGGCTCTCGGCGGCCTGGGCGTAGGAGGGGGGAGTTCGCTCTGGGCTCCTATGGAGCCCGAGCCACAGGGCAGGGCTCTCTTGGCAGCCTTTCCTCATTAGCGGCCTGGGTTCTTTGAACCCTTTCGCCCAATGGTGGCTCTGCCCCTGTTATGAACAGCAAAAAGCCACATCAGAAATACAAAGACAAGCACCAGAATCTGCAACAAACCCAGATGCTCCATATCAATTCAAGCAATATGGTTACAGGACCTAATAACGTCAGAGACTCATCCATCTGCACATCATACAATATGTTATTAACTGCTCCAGTTCTGGGATACTTTCCAAAATTATGTATATGGTGGACTATTTGATCATCTTTGCAAAACCACCTCTTGTTTTTTCTGCTGATCAAGAATATTCACTCTAGATGCATCTCTTAATTGGTTCAATGTTCAACTACTTTTGCCTTTTGTTTATCAGAGGATGAACTGGCACAGATTCGAAACACTGTTAAGATGGTTGAATAAGTGTTCATGCTTTCTTTTCCAGCCTCCTCTGTGGTGTGCTTAAATCAGTGTTTGTTTTCTAACCATTACATTTTGTGAACCACAGGCAAGATTTCAAAATGTTGCATCATCTTGTCCTTAATCAATAGTTTAAGTTACTGGCCTATGCAAAACTGGACATGCCAGTCTAGGGTTGTTCTAACTGATGGAGAGCCAATAATTGCATAAGTCAGGAAAAAATGTGAATCATCTCACCTGTAACACTCTCCACATTGCCAGGAATTCCTTTATGTAAATACAAGGATCTGCATCAATAGTGGAAGATGTCTTCTCACTCATATTATCCACAGTATCATCTATAGTTCTCACCCAAAATGTGACACATCCTTTCCTAAGGTTTTTACACATTACTTAACCCAATTGTCATTCTACATCCAGGTAACACTTTGTATAGTCTCAGGGACTTTGGAGGAATTGCATCTATTTCCAAAACAGCAGGAAACATTATGATCCTTATGGATGCATAACCGGAGCATCTGTGGGTAAGTGGGAGATATTAGCAGACTCTCGGTGAGCCACAAAATCATCGGTGTTAAAAAAATCTAAAGGAAAAAACCGTAAGGGGGCAAAAACCAACAACCCCAAATTGCCCCCAAGTTAGTCAATGGTCCCACAAACATTCCACCCCAGAGTTCACTTAGCAGACAGCAGGTGGGTGGAGCTAGTGAAACTGTGATGGGAAGGTGGGCGAAGGAGGACTTTAGAGCAGAAAATTTCCCTTAGTCACAATCCCTTCTGCTTCTGAGGGACAAGTGTGTAAAACTCTTGTTTTCTGACCAGCCATTTGACACCTTTGTGCACCCTTCCATAAAACCCTCCCTAGAAAATAGAATAAATAGCATGTGCATAAATAACTTGCTGTAGCTTGCGTCAGAGCCAAGTTACAGCAGGGACTCCTATCTTTGTTGCTAACTGACTTCTTTTCCACTGTGCTCAGCTAACATATGCACACCTCAACATTCTGTTGTGGTGCGCATGTGTTATGTGTGTTACTGTGTATGTGCTTCTAAAAATTTTTTTGATTCTAAAGCAAGAGCAGCCATGACTAGGGGTACCCAGTGGTGCAGCATTATTCATTCCCCATTTCCAATCATCTGGAAATGATGGCTCCCAGAAAATTAGTATTGCATCCTGCTGTCACCCAGATGAGCATAATGGACATATAAAGATGGTGACACATTAGAAAAACAGTTGTGATTATTATTTTTTAACAGTATGGGTACGCATCAGCTGACATCCAGACAAATCCTGCACTGATGCACCAGAGTTTTCCAATGCATGAGGGAGGATGGTGATTTCTGGCAATCTGCCCTTCCCTCTGCAGCTACCTGTGCCTCCTAACCAGTGTTCCCTCTAAGGTGAGTGCATGTGCACGCACACACACACACTTTTTGATGTCTGCTCAGTTAATTTTAGATCCCACTCAGGTGGAATTGGGAAGGCCCCACTCTGAATGCCTGTGTGCACACACTGCCTTGATACTGCCGTCCAGAACAAAACTCATACCGCACACAGATGGAAAAAATTAGTATGAAGTGAAAAAGACGATTTATGAGCAACTTGTTAATGACAGATAAATAAGAACTAGCAAAGTTGCCTCTTCAGGATAACCCTAACCCTTGCAACACAGTCCAACTGTTGCAGCTTCGGGATACTGATACTCACAGAAGCGGACATGTTTATTTAAATAGTTTTATGCTGATCTTGGTTTTATCAGCTAGTTTCTCACACATGTGAAAGTTTATGTTTACATAAATTACACAAACACACACACACACAAAAGTTAAATTTGCGTAATGGCAGAGTTTAACATTATGTTTAAAAGATGTTAAAGCAGCATGCCTAAGACTTAACAAAAACCCAGTCTTGAGTGACTAATTTAAGAAAAACCAGTGATGCGAGTCTCCAATCTGGATCATGATTGGGGTGCACAAGGAGAGAGAGTTTAAGTCTTTCTCCCTGTCCTGTTTTGCTCCTCAGAATAACTCCCACTATTTGCAGCAAATAGCAGTTTCAGGGTTAGGATACAGGAACAAAGTGTTAAAAAATGAATCGGATCCGACTCCCAAGCCCTCTGTGGCAGAATTTAATTCTGAATTTGTCAGAATTAAATTCTTCTGCTTCTGCTTCTTCATTGCTCTATTCTCAAGCTCTCCCTGATTGTATTGAAATTGTAATGGAAATGCAATATTATACAGTTACCTCTTTCTTTCCTTGAAAAAAATGTAAAGTTCTGAAAACTAAAATAAAAAAATTGTGTGGGTGGGGGAAAGAGACTGAGGGTTTTTCCAGATATCCATGTAGCTCACTTTTTCCAGCTCCCACAGTAGTTATGGATGGGCTCTTGTGCAGGATCCAAAATTATGCACTGGCTTCTACAGAATCCTGCACTCCCTTGTTGCGATCTTCCACGCTCCGGCCAGAAGCTGAGCACCACCCTTGCACTGGTTTTACAACACTGCCTACCGGCCAGAGCTCACTTTTCTATTTCTTTTCATTACCACTTTGAAAAGAAACAGAAAAGTAAGTCTTGGCTGGCAGGCGGCACCATAAAAATAATGCAAGGGCAGTACTCAGCGACTGAATGGAGTGCTGAAAATTACACAGGGAGGACAAGATGCTCTAGAAGTCAATGCACATATCTAGATCTTGCACGAGACCCCATCAACTGAAGAACACAAAGATAAATGGATGTCTGGAAAAGCCCCGAGTTTTGTGGCACCTTAAAGACCAACAAAGAGGTTGTGGCATGGGCTTCGATGGACTAGTGGCCACTCCTTCAGATGCAAGAAGTGTTAACCTCAGTCGGCAGATTTTGGCTTGGATTCTGACCTCCACTCTTGGAATCTGGCATTCCTACATCCCCTTCCCAACTTCAGCCACCTACCTATCCCCCACAAAAGCTATTCCTGAATGTTGAGACACCTTCCAGAATGGCATGGGGAGTAATGGCTGCAGCAGAAGTCAAAGAAAAATTAAAAGCATGCTGCTTTTCAACCAAATAGTTCACAAAGTGGTTGACACGAGCCCTGATCAGGCAAACTTGGAATGTTGTACTCGCATACAGCATACTCTGCTGGGATGAACAGGGCCAGTTGCTCTCCTACCTCTTTAAACATAAATGTTCAAAGGTGCCTTGTTGCCTAGGTAACAGGGGTTGGAAAAAAGTCTGTACAACTTGTGACCCACAAAGCCAAACACTACCTATATAGTGGCCTGCCAAGTACATAGCAACTTCCCTGTTCTCACAGCCAGCAACAAAATTACGCCTACAGTAAATATAGGTAGATTATTAAGCCCCAAGTGGGATCCCATCCACAGCTGTCAGGTCGTGATTAGCTTGGTGGGTCACAAGTTGTAACAAGCCTACCTTCATAGCTTAAAAGGCTTTCAAAAAACCCTTTTGGACATTTATATTGGGAAATTGGACATGCATGGCGGGGGATGGCATTGTAGTGGCAGGCTCCAAATCTGACTTATGCACATACACTAACACATCTGCAAAGTCTATGTGTGTGCACAATGGTCAATGTGCGGAGGGTCCTCTACAGAACATATGAATATATGAGTCTGTCTTATACTGAGTCAGACCATTGGCCTATCTAGGTCAGCACTGCCTACTCTGACAGACAGCGGCTCCCCAGTGCTTCGCATAAGGGGCTTTTCTCAGCCCAACTGGAGATGCCAGGGACTGAACCTGGGACCTTCTGCATGCAAAGCAGATGTTCTACACCTGAGCTGCAGTGCCTCCTTCTGTTTATTCAGAAGTCTTACTTATTCCCAAGCAGAGCACATAAAATAGCCCTTCCAACTTGGATTCCTGAAATCATCACTTTCATTTATTATTATTATTATTATTATTATTATTATTATTATGGCAATGTGTTTAGGATCAGAGCAGATATCTTTGCAGTCCTCTGTGAGCCTTGCTGACAGGGAATTTCCTGTTAGTTAATGACCCACAAAAAGCCCACTTCTTCAGCGCATACGTTCCATGTCTATCACAGCGGGGAAACCCAAGCTTCTTAGAGCTGAGAGGTGGGCTAAACTTGTAGCGGGTGGCACACCAAGTTTGAGCAGACATAAAGGTGCCATAGATAGCTATATACTTACTACATGGCTGGCTACTGGTCTTTTAGATTTCCTGTTCCCATGTGATAAAATGTGTGATGTTTACTGAAGATGTGCAAGTCTGAAACCCAAGAGCATTCAACCTGGTAGTAAAAGAGACATTGGGCCAGCCAAAGAGGCCACCTAGCCCCACATACTGTCTACAAACTGATAAGTAAAACATGCTGCAAAAGGAACAACTGACACCAGTAATGTCCAACTCCTGTGAGGTTAATGCTGCATCATCAAGAGCCTGCACCGAACATGCCTTAGGAAGTGCCAGCTCTTCTATATTATTTCCCAAGATTTGGGGGGGCAGGCATAGGGGGAATACTTGTTGTGTCATGTCACGGCTTCTGAAGACAGACTGATAGGTCCACAGTGTACCTTCTTCTCCCTGGTGATGGCTACTCCATGGAATACTTTGCCTAAAGAGATCTTAGCTTTGTCCTTGTCCTAATGTCTTAATGGGTAAGAGCGGTTAGACAAGAGAACCAGGTATCTATGGTGGGGGTGGCTCCCTCCCCTGCTGGAGCTCTTCATTCAGAGGCTGGGTAGCCCTCTGTTGGTAATGCTTTCGCTCTCAATTTCCTGCACAGAGCAAGGGGTTGGACCAGATGGTGTACAAGGGCCCTTCCAACTCTATGATGCAACTCCCATTATTATCTTTTAAAAATCACATCCCACAGTAATAAGAGCGTGCAGCAGTCCTATTTGTAGAGGGGAAATTATTTTCCTTGACTCATTTTAAACCCATATGCTAATTTCATCGGATGCTCTGTAGCTCAAGTACTTTGTAAAATCACAAATGTTTCTCATTCACTTTTTCCAAAACCACCCAAGGGTTTATACCTCTCAAAAAATCTTAAGTCTGATACCAGCAAGTATGTTTCACATAATTTCACATGGTTCTGGTTAAACGGAGGGATGTGTAGGGAAATAGTTGGGGTTTTTTTAAGTTTAGTTTTGACAGTCTCAAGTTCTACTTTGTAGACTGGGCCATGGTAAAGTAATAAAACACCACTCTAGGAGAAAAGTTCCTTGTGCTTTTTTAAAATACAGGATGTCTGAATCCTCTTACAGCCTATATCATAATCTATGCTTCCTTCTTGTGGCCGTATTGAGGTACTGTCTATTTTAGTGTAATTGTTTATTAAGGCTTACAGTAGAATATAGCAGTTTCCTCTATGTACCCACCTTTGTCTTTCAAGGTAATAACTGGGGCCAGCCGTTCCATGCAGCAGGGTGAAGCAATATACTTCAGGCAGCAAATCAGGAGAGTGGCAGATTTGGAACCACCCCCTCTACTTGCACACCTCCGCTGCAGCCAGTAACACTACTCTAGCCAACTCAACTCTATGGACAGAAAGCTGCCAACCCTGCAGTGAAAAGCAGAAGCAATGAGACAGGAACAGCTAAGTAAGGGGGTGTGAGACCAGTGTGGATGCATGTGGGGAATGGAGGAGTGGCATTGGGCACACTCCCTCAGGTAGTAAAAGGCCTTGGGGTTCCCCGGTCACATATGACCTGAAAGGGGTATTCAAATATCTGATACTTCCCCCTGCAACCTTTGCCATGTCACACTACAGTTATTTTCCTACAATAAAATAGTTATATTTCAATCCTTTCCTACTCATTGGGTTTTTTCTTTAATTTGCGCATCCAAGATGAGTGTCTAAATGTGTAATGAAAACTAATCACATAGATACTGCACTGAAGTATCAATTAAGACATACAAATTTAACTATTCAGTCTTGTTTCTCCTGAAGGATAAATAGAAGAGGGGGAAATTATAAATAAGTTATCTGGGACCTGTGAGAACCTACAGGAAGTACAGCCCCTAGATACCTGTATGGTTTTACTCCATGCTAGTATTTAATACAACTTCACAGTAAATTAGATTAATTTGAAGTCATTGTCAAATATATTTCAATGCATGCTTTTTAAAACTAAGATTTAATTGTAGTCTATTTGATTCTAACAGATTATTTACAGGTTCAGGAAGGTTTAAGTAAAAGAGGCCTTATTAATGTCTCTTGCACATAAAAGTAAAGTGATAGCCTTTTTATTTCTAGAACAATACTGATTTTCTGGACCGAAAAAACAATCTATTCTGATTTTAGTAAAAGCTGAATTGCTGCTGGACCCAGAGGCAAAGATGATGATCAATACAGTTTACAAAGAACTGATTAAAGATAGGATCATGTTGCTAATAAATAAATAAATAAATCTCACATTGAAGTGAAATTCCTCAATAATTCTAGAGGAAACATATTTCACTCAGTCTTTTTCCTCATGATTTTGGGGAAGGAAGTAGGCATGTGCTGACAAAATTTGTGTATGACACTGAGGCGGTATTGTTAATACAGAAAAGGATGTAGACATTATGCAAAGTAAACTCAATAATCTGATGACATGAAGTAATAGAAAGGGAACTTGATTCCAAAGTATAGAAGTTTGAAGTCACGTATTGGGGGATGTTAACAGGATAGCCTGTTTGGGGGCTACCAGCAGCAGCCCTGCACCTGATTTGGAGCTACAGGCTTGTAGTTTCCATTTTGTGTCGCTAAACTCATGGGATTGTAGGCTCACCATTTGCTTGCATGAGCTAACTCACAAAGGTGTGTCACTTGGTTGGCAGCATGGGGAAAGGTAACTCCAGGTCAAATCTAACTCACAACTGAAAGAGGACTATTCCTCTGCTCTCCTCTCTGATTTCAGCACAAGTGAAAGAGCAGAAGTGAATTAAGTGCTATTTTTCTAACAGGGATAACCAAATACTCCCTCCCATCTTAGCACATCAGTTAGCTTCAAGCTTATTGCCTTCACAGGAAGGAATGAGATAAGAGGTAACAGGCTCATCTCTCTTAACAAGAAGCATTAATGGGTTGAGGCTCCAGAGGTACACTTGTCAACACCTATCAACATCTTCCTGACCACACGAGATAAGCTTTAATGCACCCATTCCACTCTATCCTGCATGGGTTTCTCAAACCTATTCACTTCATTGTGCTGGTAGAACATACTCAGCGAAGTTTGAACAGGACAAAATGTATTCTTTTATCTATCACATATATGACCCTTTTCAACAGAAAGGTGTGGTCAACATTTGGCCCCAGTGCAAGATGTGGCCTATTTCTGTCCTCGAGACCACTAAGCAGCGTGCCTCTTCTCTGGATTCACCTGTTGCATGTTAATGTGTCTGGGTATCAACTATACCATCTTGTTGTGCCTTGGCTCTCATGCCTGTCCTGCTTGTGCTCTCACGCCTGTCCTGCTTTTCGCCTCCAGACCAGACCTGCTCCCAGGCCTGATTTGCATAGCACGCTTGGCTGCAGTGAGAGACCGGTCCCCTGAAATCAGACCTCCTTTGGACTTTTCCTGGCTCCTTGACCCATGAGTGGCACTCGGGTCAGTGGAATGCTCCTGCATTCCACGTTCCGACCTGTCCTGGAGGAAAGAGGTCCCTCGACATCGGTCAAGCAACAAGTGTCCAAACACACCACCGGACGTGAGGTATACTAATCCGTGCTCCTAATTCTTTTGCTGCCCTCTCTTCCTGCACCCCTTTATAAAGTCTAAAGCTGTTCTCTAGTCAGCCTTGAATGGATTTAATTTGGATCTTGAGCTAAAATGCCTCTTCGTAAGCTTCAACTTAGTACTATTAATTTTGTTAGCCTGGTTAGCTTAGTTAGTTAATATTGTGTTGCTTGCTAATCAAGATTTTCTTTTTGTATCCAACAAAGGCAACCACAGGGCTCTGTGGTCGCCAGGAGTCAACACCGACTCGACCGCATACTTTACTTTAAACCCTAAATAAACCTGATTGCATTTGACTTCAACTCTCCATCAGTCATTTCCAAGACCAAAGAGTTGTACAAAGGTATTCTGTAATGAGCTGCTCTCTCTAGAGTTGCTGATTTCCCACACAAGGCCAAAAGTTAGGGGTGGTTTGCCAATATCCCAAGAGCAGTACCATTAACAGGGACTAATTACAAACTTTTAAAATATTGGCTGGAAGTTAGTTAGCTGGAAACAAGATGTCCAAGCAGCTTGGTCAATGACAAAAGTGAACTAGAAATGTGATGCATTTGTAAGAGAGTTAATCTTTTCTAAGTAATGTAGTTCTTGAATATATTAGGTAGGTGATTTCCCTCATTCTTCCCCCTGCACCAAGAGCCAAGTATTGAAATGAACTATACCTTCAAAAAGCCTATAGTCATACCACACTGAAAGCACCCTATCTCATCTGATCTTGGAAGTTAAGCCTGGTTGGACCTCGCTAGTACTTGGATGGGAGATTGCTCAGGAATACTAGACCTTCAAAAGAATTCCCAAGAGTGAAGATTTATCTTTGTATACAATTATTGGCAGCCATTATCAAGGGACTACTGTTTTCCTATTGGCATAGATGAAAGTTAACCCATGTGATAGTTCAGGGGGTGGGGGGAAGTGACCTGAAGCAATGTGCAGCTACAGAGGAGTATTAGGCATATTGATGGCCATGCTCCCAGTTCACATAGACAAACTAAAAGGCCCAAAGGGTTTGGTAAGTGTGCCATATAAATGTACTCCAGAATCTGCTAAAACAGGGGTTCCCACCTCCAGATGTTGCTGAACTACAACTCCCATCATCCCCAGGCACAATAAATTGTTGGAGATGATGGGAATTGTAGTTCAGCAACAACTGGAGTATCACAGGTTGGAAACCCCTGCTCTAAAAATATGGAAGAGATTGATCCTCAGGGGTGCTTCTGCAGATGAACCAGTGTAGGAAACGTTTCCTGGGGGAAGCAAGTTTGAAAGACACTGCACTAGCAAATTTTGAACCATCCTACATCTATATCCGAGCATCTAATGCAGAAAATCTAATGCAGGGCAGCATACTCCATGATGGCATCTATGGAGACAATTCTTTGTGAAATCTAGCAAGTCTGATGTTTTAGGCTACAATTGTAATCAAGTGAATTTACTTGGAGTCCAGTATAGTTAGAACTGGCTGCCTAATGGTGCAGTGGGGAAATGATTTATCAAGCCAGAGTTTGCTGGTTCGAATCCCCACTGGTATGTTTCCCAGACTATGGGAAACACATATATCGGGCAGCAGCGATACAGGAAGATCCTGAAAGGCATCTCATACTATGTGGGAGGAGGCAATGGTAAACAGTATTCTACCAAAGACAACCACGGGGCTCTGTGGTCGCCAGGAGTCGAAACGGCACACTTTACCTTTACAGTTAGAATTAGGATGTTTTTCTGGAATCTGCTCTAAAGTCTAACCAGACCACTCAGTTTGCTGTGCACCAAACTGTTGTAATGCAGGCATGGTGGTGGAGGTGGGAAGGATATGGCAACTTGCAAACAACTTTTGAAACTCCTTTTGGTTTCTAAACTAAGTTGTCCATTAGCCTTGCAGAACTACAGTCATGGTTCTTTGGACATAGTTACTGTATAATCTTTGGAGATACTCTATTTTATGTATCTTTTAGGATTTCAATACTGCTTCCTAAGTGCTCCGCAGATTAAAAAGGTTTGATTGCTGTTTATCTATGGAAATACTGGTACTGGAAGATGATATAATTTTAAACTGTTTAATTTGTTTTGAATCTTATGAGATTGTTTTTACTTTATTTTGTGGAATTCTATTTTTACTCTGTTTTATATTGTTTTAAATTTTCTACACCACCTAGAGATAAATAAATATGGATTTAGATCTGTCAGGTTAAACTTCTTGAGAAGAGGCCTCAGAAAGACAAACTGAATATTTTTATTGTCTTACTGCTATTTCTGTCTGAATATCAGGTTATCTCAAACTTAAATATACAGAAAATAAGATTTATTGCATTTCCCCCTAAACCTTCACTTTTGCCTTCTATTTTAGTTAGTAACATCACTCAGTAATATCATTAGTAACATCATTCATTCGTCTCGATAAACTACCAGTTTTGGGACATTAATCACCATACACTTTACATCTTCTTACTTCTTTTGGTCTCTCCCAGCTAGTGTAGTTTTCCCCTTCTTTCCTGAGTGTTTGTTGTTGTTGTTTGGAAGGCTCATGTTTTCTATTATTATTTATTTTTATTTTATTTATTTATTTTATATATATACCGCCCTTCCAAAATGGCTCAGGGCAGCTTACAGTTAAAACAAGCCACTAAAACAGTAAAGCGCTAAAACAAATTGAAACAATATAACTAACAATTTAAAAACATTTTAAAACAACAATTAAACCATTACAGTAATTAAACCCCCCCAAATCAGGTTTTAAATTATTAAAATAAACCAGATTTTTAAAAACCCCAAATTTAGGATGCTGAGTAAGCTTGGGTGAAGAGATGGGTTTTCAGGTGTTTTTTGAAAATTGCCAGAGATGGAGAGGATCGTATCTCAGCAGGGAGTTCATTCCACAATCTTGGGGCAGCGACCGAGAAGGCCCGTCTCTGTGTAGCCACCGAACGAGTCGGCGGTAACTGGAGACGGATCTCCTCAGATGACCTCAATAGGCGGTGGGGCTTGTAATGAAGAAGACGCTTTCTTAGATACCCAGGGCCTAAGCCGTTCTAGATTGCAAGCCTGTTTATTCTATTTTTATATAACACACTGGAATTATTCACATGACCATTTGGAAGGGAGGATAGTGGGGAGGAAGGCTGTGAAACCTTTACTTCCCCCAGATGATCCTTCAAATGTTGCTGGGAGCACAGACTGCACTCCCAGATGAGCATCACTGTGCCAGGCAGCATGGAGCTCCAGAGGCCAGGACAACGTGTCCTGGCCACCGGGTATCCCACAATGTACCATGTGCCATAACTGATGCATTGGAGGATTCCCCCAGACGGGCGCTTTAGATGCCCAACTCTGTGTCTCCTTGGGCTGCATGAAGCTGGATCCTGGAAGCTCGATTAAGGGAACCCTTGCGCCCTTAATCTTGGCTAAGAGCCGGGCTTAAAAGTAAGATCTGGCTGGGCAGGAGCACTGAGATCTGTGCGGATCCCGGCACTCCACACGAGCAGCATAGCCTAGGCTGCCATAGCCTGGGCTAGGCTGCTCGTGAGAACAGTCTCAGAGTATACTTAAGTGCTTTTATAAAACTTATAAATTATGATAGTGGAAACAGAATCAGACTAATTTCTTAGCTTTCCAAGCTATCACACAATTGACAATGAACAAGGACTAGACACCAAAAAATAAAGGTGTTAAACCAAGGCAATGTAGCTGAGTAAAATTAAGTATACATTACCCATACTGTCATCATTTCTATTCTGCAAAGACAAAATGTACAGGCGAGTAAGATATATGCATGTAGACTATTCAGTTACACAACACAACACACAACTGTAAAGGCTGATGTGATGCTGTAAAATTACTTAGCTAATTTGCATCAATAAGGTGTTATTCAAAAGCTTATGGCCTATTGGCAATACTAAAAAGTTTAATTAATAAAAGCTACCTTAAGTTCAGTCCCTTTTAGTACTCAATTACTTTGTACAAGGCTGTCCATAAGAACAGCTAGGCCAATGGTAACCAAAATGGTCAAAACACTTCTGTCTACCAAACCTCATGCCAACCTGGACCAACACCAAATGTGCTCATCCCTCAGGTATTTAGGCAGGCATTCTGTCCGAATGTGCCCTTGCCTTCATTAGTTATGCTTCTGCATTCCCCCATATTTAGAAGTGCCTTCTATCAGCTTCGGCTGATACACCAGTTGTATCCGTCTCTTGAGATAAATGACCTCAAAACAGTAGTACATCTGCTGGTAACCTCCAGACTGGATTACTGCAATGTGCTCTATGTGGGCTGACCCTGTATGTAGGCTGACCCTGTATGTAGTCTGGAAACTACAGCTGGTCCAGAATACGGCTGCCAAGATGGTCTCTGGGTCATCTCAGAGAGACCATATAACTCCTGTATTGAAGGAGCTACACTGGCTGCCAATATGTTTCTGGGCAAAATACAAGGTGTTGGTTATAACCTATAAAGCCCTAAACAGCTTGGCACTGGGTATTTAAGAGAACGTCTTCTTCGTCATGAACCCCACCACCCACTGAGATCATCTGGAGAGAGGTCGGTCTGCATTTGCCACCGGCTCATCTGGTGGCCACTCAGGGACAGGCCTTCTCTGCTGCTGCCCCGAGGCTTTAGAATGCGCTCCCTAGTGGAATATGAGCCTCCCCATCTCTGACAGCTTTTTAAAAGTCTTTTAAAACACATCTCTTCACCCAGGCTTTTAATTAATGTTGTTTTAATGGTTTTAATGCTGTTTTAAAATATTGTTTTAAAAATTTTAAATTGTTGTAATGTTTTAAACTTTTTGTTTTAAACTAATGTTTTACTTTCTGTTTTAATTTTGTTATAAACCACCCGAGACATATGTTTAGGGCAATACAAAAATGTATTAAATAAATAAATAAATAAAAAGGAACCTTCCTAGGTCAAAATCTGTAGCTGAACCGGCCCATATTGTAAATATGCTTATTTCTTTATTTAAACAAACTCCCTGCCCCTCACCCACTTACTTTTAAAACACTATTAAAATATCATACTAAACAACCCCATGTGTAGAATTTACACGGACCCTAATCACAATCTGACAAATATTCAAGGCACTTTTACCTATGTTAACATGACAGAGATACTGGGGACACATTCGGAGAAAGACTTATGTGGTCAGAACTCTTCCATTTTCATAAGCAGCGGTGGGGATGGGGAGGATGATTTTTGCCAATCCAAAAACATGTCTCTGAGTTGATTAATTTTTGGTGGCATAGAAGCAATTAACAGAAGTCATGGCTTGCCTCCTTCTACAACAGTGAAAGGGTCTGCTTGTACAAGCCTTTGTCCTGATGTTACTCACAATACATATATTTATAGAACGCATGGGTAACAGCCTAGATTTTTTAAAAAATTCCATCAGTTTTATTTAAAGCACTTAATAATAATAAATCCATCTAATTCAAAATATTCCTCAATACATCTCCCAATTTTGCTCCTCAGACTTTCAGCTTGAAACAAATTGCAACATAACATAGGTTGCTATAGGAACCATTTATTCATCAGTGACTCACCAAGGCAGTTCCCTGAGGTTTTAAAGAGATATTAAACTGACATTTTCAATGACACAGAAGAACTGCTGATGCAAAAGAGAAAAGTAAATACAACTTTACCATTAAAAAGGGATTTCCTATTCTTCAGGAACACCCAAATGTTGTGACACCCAAACATGCAACTGAAGTCATTACACTGCCAGTAGCTCCGTGCAAGCTAAGCATTTAAGCATAGACATTTCCAGGCAAAACCATAGGCCTACTGGATATTCTTGAAAGAGTGGAAGTACCATACAAACTACCCTGCGAAGGTATTTGAAAGAAAACTGTTAGATGTGCACGACTTGTTCATGGCTGCAAACAACATGGCTTCTTTGAGCAAAGTATTATGGTGTCTATACACCAGTGTTCTACTGTGCAAAATGCCTCTGATCTTCCAGAAGATGCAGAAAGGGTTACCTAGATCTACCATCAGTTTTGCATTTAACATAATTATTTCCTCTGTTGCCCAAGGACAGAGTCAAGTCAAACATCTTAGAAAACCAAGTGAAACCAAGTGAACTTCCTCCTGGTTCTTATTACACCCTCCCCCCTTCCCCAACATGCTACCTTCCCCTTTCCTCAACACATTCATGAAGCAGCATACGTTTTCCTCAGAACACACTCATCTGAAGTTATGTAACTAGTTTCGGTCTTAAATATTTCCAGTGTATAAGCTCCATTTTAGGTTTATTGTTACTAGGTGAAATGTACTTGCCTGTTAGGAGGGGACAGCTGAGTGGGAGAAAATAATTCCCAAAAGCAACAATGAACCCAGGTGGAGAAAATTTCCTCATTTGAAGGAAAAGGGTGGGGAGAAAAAGGCAAACCTGATGCAGCATGAGTCACCTTTTTTTTTTTTTTTTGAGGATTCCCTGATCAAACCAGGAAGATACTTGCAGTATGTGCTCAAGTGGGAAACAAATGCTAGTTGCTCCAACAACAGCCAACAAATATTGAGCAACTGAGGCAATTTGTTCTATGCAAAGTCAGTAAAGCACTACACAGAAAGTTGTAGAAATTCCCTTGCTTTCAGAAAAGAAGTGCATTAGAGTGGCAGCCTGCCCCTCCCCATAGCGCCCAATCTGGAGGTTTTCCATCGGGCCTCCAACACTGCCATTCTATTTACAAAAAACACTAAACAGAACACCACACCCTCAGTTTTAACCTGTGCTACTTTTCCCCAGCTGAATCACAAGCAAAATTCTGTACAAGCTTTGCTCCCACAGCACTCCCCAAAAGGAACTTTACATCCATCAAGCTTCACTTCCAGTACTGGAGCCCAACTAAGTGGGGCGTGGAGGGGAGATGTTTGGGCAATGGACTGGAGGGAATCACAAGATGATTTGCAATAAATATATATCTCCCCTTACTTCATGCTCATTTTGCTCTTAAAATCAGCCCCCTATCATATGAACCTGCTTTTCCATGCATTTTTGGAGCAGTCCCAGATCTGCTTTCATGGTATAGTCTGAGCGTCAGCAGTGTGACCAACAGCAGATGCTTAGCCTTTGACAAAAGCAGTGCATCAGCTGCCTTCTCCCACGGGCAAGCAAAGGCAGCTTGTGCACAGAGCTGAGTGAGGAGGGAATTTGGTGGCAGAACAGTTGTACCACTTCAGACTACAAGTAGAGGATGCCATTTATGAATGCTCCCCAAGGTGGGGGATACTCCTTGCAAGCAGAAAACTAACACAGTTGGAGAAGGCTGGGCTAGAACCTTCTTCGCCAATATGTTAAGCAACATTCCCTGTTGTAAGTAGCAAACTGTGTGAATGGTGTGTAGAGGTATATGTTCAAAAGCGGACTACTCCACATGCAACCTGAAGTAGTATAGTCCACTATCATTCCTGAGCAAGAAAGAACTGTACCATCTCTTTCTGCTATATATGTAGATGAGGTTTAACACAGGCAAAGCAGAGTAAACAGCTACGGTTTGCATAGGGGAGAAATGTAGTAGAACCTCTGTTGTATTGGGCAGAGGGGTTTAAAGCACCCTTTGGTGCTTAGTATTGGCTTGTTTGGGAGTAAGACAGTGGTTGCTGATTGGCCTCACAGACTGTTGTAAGACTGTTGCTGATTGGCCTCACAGCCCTTAATTGGTTGGGTTCTAGTAGAGATTAGTGGTTGACCAGGACTATACATCCTTCCATGAATGGACCATAACATCTGGCATGTCAAATATAAACAACAACTTTTATATTCTGCTTTTCAACAAAGGTTTCCAAAGCGGTTTTCATGGATAAATAATAAATAAAATGGATCCCTGACAATGTTCTCTCTAATTTTTTTCAACTGTGTGCAGAATAAGTTTTGTTCTGGGCAGCAGTATCAAGGCAGTGTGCGCACACACGTTCATTCAGAGTGGGGCCTTCCTGATTCAACCTGAGCGGGATCTAAAATTTACTGAGTGGACATCGAAAAACTTGTGAGCACACGCACATGCGTACGCCTTAGAGGGAACACTTGATTCCCTGTCCCCAAAGGGCTCACAATCTAAAAAGAAACATAAGATAGACACCAGCAACAGTCACTGGAGGTACTGTGCTGGGTGTGGACAGGGCCAGTTACTCTCCCCCTGCTAAATAAAGAGAATCACCACGTTAAAAGGTGCCTCTTGGCCAAGTTAGCAGGGGTATTCAGCAAAGACTCTCCTATTCAGCACAGTAGAAATGTGCCCCCAAGGCACGTTTAGGGATATAAGTATCCTTAAATCCATGACCCAGTGTGTTCCCCTTTCCATCCTACCGGGGACTCCATTGTGTGTGCTCTCGGACCTTCCTCTGGAGACTGTACAAGTGTGCTCTCTTGTCCTTTCAACTTGGGACTCCAGCTGCAAGACATCCTCGTGTTCCCTCGTGCCTCTTACCTGGGACACCATCGCAATGAGAATTTCAGCAGACCACTTTGGTGCTCCCCTCTCCATTGGGGCCACCCGAGCTGAAATCATTACCCTGCCTGGCCAATTTGCTGTCCTTACACCAAGGCTCAGCTTATTGTGCCTGTCTTTAGGTCAGTCCCACTTCCGATCAATCTAGCTGGCCCCACATTGGAACTTTCCTAGTGTGGAACTCCACAAACTCTTTCAACTTCCCTGCTCTTCACTCTGCCTCCCAGGATGGACGCAAGCTCCCAGCTGCCTGAATCAGGCCTTTGTGAGGACAGGTGATATAGCCTCTTGGCCCGCTCCTTCAGGGCTAAATCTATCACTTTCCCTTATTTCTGAAATCTACCCCCCCCCATCTTAAACTCTTTCTAGCCCGCCTGGGAATTTACACATAATCTGGAAACTTTAAGCTAAATGTGCCTTACAATAGCCTATTTTTAAACACATTTATAGTACTTTTATGCTAGGACTTTATGCTTTATGTTCTTATAGGATGCCTCTGAGTACCAGTTGCAGGGGAGTAAAAGCAGGAGAGAGGGCACGCCCTCAACTCCTGCCTGTGGCTTCCAGCGGCATCTGGTGGGCCACTGTGCGAAACAGGATGCTGGACTAGATGGGCCTTGGGCCTGATCCAGCAGGGCTGTTCTTATGACTGCCTGGTAACTTAGTTTTATTGCTTTTGTTATTTTTCTTCCAATAAACTCCTTAAAACCCATCTCCCATGCTGGTTTTCTTGAGTTCAGATGCTTGCACAAATTACAACTGCTTGGAACTGTCTTCCCTTTTGAGCTAAATTTTCCACATTCAACCGAACTGGGGGTGCCAACCAATCACCCCCGAGACAATTCCATCAACAGTGGGTCATTATGTCCAACCAGTTAAGCACTAGTGAATTAGATCCCTTTCAGGTTGTATATAAGCCTGTCAGAGACTGGACAAGGGAAATAATGGTATGTGGCTGGGCTTAACTAAAGTAAGCTGCTGTAGACTATAGCCTTATTCAAGTATTCATCCCTCCATGTGTTCAGTGAACACAAGGGAGAGGGGAACATGAATGCACCAGCCAGTTACACTGTCCCCAGATGCCTGCACATTCAGCATTATCTGCAAAAGGCAGTGCTGAATGTACAGAAGGTTATTTCATGTGACTATGTAGCTAGGTTACCAAACCACATGAAGGAATCCATTCACTTAGCAGCCCTTTGCAGACAACACTGAATTGTCAGATGCTTCAGAGGTGTGGCTAGCTGGTTTGGAGGTGTGGCTAGCTAGCATGCTCCTGTTCCCCCTTCATGTGTTCTCTTCATGTGGGACAAGGACACATATATCCCTGTGAATAAGGCTTATGTGCACACTGGCAGAGAGTATGATCAGCCAGGTCAGGTATTAATGCTGGGGTATGAATGCTCAGATCCAAGCTAACTGCCTTGGCCTGGTCAAAAAGCAATACCTCCCACATGCTGCAATTCCACATGCTCCAGATTCCAGTTGCTCCAACTCGAGCCACTGAACTCAGGGACCCTGAGCTGGAGAACATATGCTCTAGGCCTCGAATCAGGAACAGCTGCCTACAGTGGGCCCAACTACTATGCTTACATAATAACACTGACCTTTGAGAGTACTCAGAAACATTTGTTTAATAGAACATGAGTACATGGTACATGAGACAGTCTTCAAGTAAAAAAAACATTTCCTTCAGCCTGTACACTCAAGAGAACAGTTTGTACCATTCACTTCAATGTTGTTGAAAGCACTTTCATTCTGAGCTAGTTACTCAGAAAGTGTGTGTGTGCGTGAGAGAGAGAGAGAGAGAAAGAGATTTGTTCCCTAAAGAACACATAACCTCTCCTTAAATTTATTTAATGTAAATATTATTATCTTCAACTTTTATTCACATTTCTTTGACCATTGTAGACTTTAGAAAAACACTATTTCTCCCAACACAGCAGCAACCAATAAAGAATCCCTTCACCCACCCACCCCACTTCTTAAGGATGTGACTGGGGTCTTTCACTCTGGAATTGTAGCTCTCTTCAGACTTTGAAGCTTCAAAAGTTACGTTAAGAACTTAAGAGCCTCCCCATCTCTGACAACTTTTAAAAAGGCAGTCTAGACAAATTTGTTCATTCATTCAGTTTCTCTACCGCCCTTCCAAAATGGCTCAGGGCGGTTTACGCAGAGAAATAATAAATAAATAGGATGGATCCCTGTCCCCAAAGGGCTCACAATCTAAAAAGAAGCATAAGATAGACACCAGCAACAGTCACCGGAGGGAGATACTGAGCTGGGGGTGGATAGGGCCAGTTACTCTCCCCCTGCTAAATAAAGAGAATCACCACATTAAAAGGTGCCTCTTGGCCAAGTTAGCAGGGGTTCACTCAGGCTTTTAATTAGATACTGTTGTAATAGTTTTTAACATTGTTTTAAATTTTAAAGTATTGTAATGCTTTAGCCTATTTATTTTGTTGTAGTTTGTATTTTATTATAAACCACCCAGAGACGCAGATTTTGGGTGGTATACTAATATGTAATATATAATAATACTAATATAAATAAATAAAATAAGTATCTAGATATAGAGCAGGATGTTGTGTTAGAGTGCCAGTTTGCAGCTTCGGATGATGAGAAACATATAAAGAACACGAAGGATTTTCTTATCTAGCTAAAACAGTACACAGCTTCCTCTCTGAAGACTTCAGCCCTCTTCAGCAAGTTGAATATCCCTGCCAGATTATTGCTGTGATTATGCCTCCCTCTCATGGCAAGTTCAACCACACATGGTGACTCTACATCCAGGGTCGGCAACCTTTCAGAAGTGGTGTGCAAAGTCTTCATTTCTTCACTGTAATTTAAGGTTTTGCATGCTACAAAGACGCAACGTTTAGATTCTCAACTGCCCCCCCCCCCGGATGGGTTGCCCCACTCCCCCATGCACCTGATTTCCAGCATACAGTCCCTGAAAACCACCCCCATAGCCAAATCAAAGAGAAATTCTCTCTGACGGCTCTGGGGGTGGCCGCATGCTGGGAGAGAGGCAAACCCACATAGGGGACCCACAGGTCTTTCCCCCCCACTGCCCCAATTTCCAGCATACAGCCACCCCCAGAGTTGAGTCAGACAAAAATACCTTCACAGGATGACAAATGTTTTCCTTTAGAAATTTCCGTGCCATTAAATTGGGCTAGCTGTGTGTGTGTGGCACTCAAAATCATTTCACATGACATTTTTGGCACACATGTCATAGGTTGCTGATGCCTGCTCTGGCCAGGTGATTAAAAATTGATTTATTTTTTCCTTTTTAAATTACAATTGGATTTTTAAAGCTTTAAATCAGCATTTTAAATGTAAATAAAATACCAAGTTTCTCATTTAAAAAAAAATAGTTACAATTAAGTTTAATTACAAACATGGCTCTAGTGTGCCCAGCACTACCCAATAACTACCAGATTTGCTTCTAGAAATGTCTGGGCTTTAGTTTCTGTAAAGAGGATATGAAAGCTGTTGCTGAACCCTGCACACACATGCTACAGTTGCCAGCGATCGTGTACTTCTGAGAGTCAGAAGAGCCACCCAGCACAATTATATTGGGACACGAGGCAAGTTTAACTACATGTTACTGAGTCTAGGGACCAGGACTCAACATGGTGCCAGGGGCGGGAGAGGTGGGGCGGGGTGGGGGGGAGAAATAAGGAAACACTTTACCCAGGAAGCCCAGCTTGTATGCCCATTGCCGTGAGCAAGAAACGGGAGGTTACAATTGTAGATCATGCTTGAAGATGCTTATGTAATCGTGTGTCTGAGGTGTCCAGACACATGCTGGAGCCAAAACAAACAGAGTTCTGGACAGGGAGCTACCAGTCCAGGCTCCCCTCTAGGGAAGAGGAGCGAGCCTGCTTGTACAGGGCACTCTAATTTGAGACACAGATGTGTGCCTTCCTATGTTACATGCTCACTTAACTACAATTCCTAGAGTTTTGGCCAGCATTCCCAATGCAGAGGAGTCAGAGTGTGGCATCCAGCTAACAGTAGGAGGAAACATTCATTAGGGACACTAAACTCCCAGGGACAATGGGAGCACATGCTACAGATTAAATTTACAGCCCAGAATACGAGAGAGTAAGTGGGTTAGGTCTCTGCTTTCCAGAGTAAAAGCAGATGAACAACTGATACTAGAATCCAAGAGACAAGGGACAATGCGTAAAAGGCATTTGTACTGGTAACTTGTGTATAGTGAACTTACATATATGTCATGCTGCCATGACTGGCTATAATTACAAATTAGGCAGTCAGAAACATAAGAAGCTTAAATAAAAGGGACTTACACAGAAGTTAAACCTTCCAGTTTTTCAGCCTTTTGGGGAGGAAGAGGGAGGAGGCTTGTGTTACAAGTTTGAACTGGGCCCAAAGAAATGATACTTGGACACTGTACAAAGCTGGTGCCTTGGTGGCAATCCAGCTTTGTCTGTTCTGCACACAAGCACCTCATCTCTGCCCTAACTATAATTTGTCACTCTGCTTGTTCCCAGTTCTTGCAATTCCATCCACGACTGTTTCTTTGTGTTCCCTTTTTGGCTTCCAATATGCTGTTTTCCAGGTCAATAGCCATTTCCTCTCTACCAAGACAACTCCCTTTTCTTGTTTAAATTCTTCCCCAGAACGGTTTTTTATAAACCTTTTCTGAATCAGTACATGGCTGGGCCAATAGCATCTACTGTGCAAAACTGGCAAGACCACCACCCAGGATTATCTACCTTTTTGTCTCCAAGGCACTTCCCATTGTTTCCAGATATCACTAGGGAAGTAGATGTCTTGGGGGTGCTCCCTGGGGGTGTTTTCAGTTGGTTTCTCCCTATAATAAATCTCACACTAAACAGGAAATTGGGGGGGGGGAGTATATCACATACAAGGTACTACATAGGATGTGTGGTTGGCATTACTCATCTTGCAAAAGGATTGCATTACCATTTGCACAGATCCTGAGAGCCACTCTGAACTAGCAGATATCAGGACAGCCCTCAAGCAAATTGTGCCAAGTAGCCACTCACAAAGCTTCCATCTGCCAACACTTAGTCCCCATAGTCTGCCACCAGTTAAACCTTGTCCTGCAGGATCCTATCTTACATGTTCTTTTATCAAGCAGCGTTTTCTTACTTCAACTTTGCCCTGTATATCTTAATAAGACTGGAAGTCCTCTGGCAGAAACTTCCCTACCTGTATGCTATGTATTAAGATTCTGACACTCTATTAGCAATGAACTGTTCATTAGAAACAGGGAATTAATCATCTGAGCTTACTTTAATGTATTTTGTGTTCATCTTCAGCACATTTCCCCATGCAAATGCAAGCCAGTAATTTGCCACACTTGCTGAGCAGAAAAATATAGATAGGCATACACACACGAGTTTCTTAGAAAAGTAGTATAGCAGCACTTACAGTTTGAGATGGATTACTTTTCCTGCAAATTCCAGCAACATTGAGGCCATCAATCACAATATCAAAAGGGGGACGTTTATGGACAAACACTTTGAATTCTTCAAGTTCCTAAAATAAATAATTTTTTAAAAAAAGAATAAGAGCAAGAAACGCAGCAGAAACAGAACTGCTTCACCGTATGCTACTACTATTTTAAGCAGAGCTGTGTGTGATTGCTCCATGCAAGAAGATAAATTTGTAGCTGACCCAGAATTCAGCTTCCCACATCTCTCCACTTTTTTTTTTTTTAAATCAAATTTCTAGTCCTCATGGCAATGACAGGCTTGAATATGGGCAATGACAGATGAAGTTGCAAAATCAGCAGACCAAAATTGTCTCCCAAGTTCCGGCCCCACACAATAAGTACTTCCATCTTATTTGAATTCAGGCTCAGTTTGTAATCCCTCATCCAGCCCATCACTGCCTTCAGGCAGACTTTTAGGGAGGTTATGCCTTCTCCTGATGTTGACATGGAGAAATAGATTTGGGTGTCAACAGCATATTCATAACACCCTGCACCAAAACCTCCTGATGATCTTTCCCAATGATCTAATGTAGATGTTAAAGAGTACTGAAGACAGTATTGAGCCCTGGGTGATGCCATATAAAAGTTCACGTTTTGAAGAACAACAGTCTCCAAGCAATACCATCTGGAATTTGACTGAGAGGTAGGAGTGGAACCACTGCAAAGCAGTGCCTCCCACTCCCAACTCTCTTGGATGGTCCAGAAGGATACTATGGTCAATAATTTAGAAAGCCGAAAGATTCAAAAGGACCAACAGAGTCACACTCCCTCTGTCAATCACCCCTTGGAAATCATTCATCAGGCTGACCAAAGGAGTCTCCGCCCCATAGCCCATCCGAAAGCTGAAACAGGTCTAGACAATCAGTTTCATTCAAGACTGCCTGGAGTTGGGAAGCCACCACCTTCTCAATTACCTTGCCCAACCACAGGAGGTTGGAGACAGGCCTATAGTTACTCAGCTCTGAGGAAGCCAAGACAGGCTTCTTCAGAAGTGGTCTAATAATTTCCTCCTTAAGACAAGGAGGCATCCTGCCCTCCCTCAGTAGCATTTATGATCTCTATTAGGCCTTCTATAACAACCTCCCTGCCAGATAGTATTAGCCACATCGGGCAAGGGTCAAGAGAACAGGTGGTAGGCCGCATCGCTACAAGCAGCTTGTCCACATCCTCACGAGTCACAAACTGAAACTGATCCAGCCTGACCACATAAGAGGAGTCGCTGGACACCTCCGATTCATACACTGCAGTAATTGTGGGGTCGAAATCCAAGTTGGCCCGAATACGAGGGATTTTATTTTTTAAAAAAAATCATTAAACATGTCACAGCGGGTAATGCAAATACTGATTCAAGGGAGAAGGGGCACTTGCTAGCCCTCTCACAACACTGAACAACTCCGCTGGATGTGAACTTGCAGACGCAATATGGGCTGAAAAGAATAGCTTTGCCACCCATAGATCTTCAAATGTGCTCTGTGTTGTAATCTGTTGAATTCTAGTCAAATCTTCCTCCACTTGCACTCCAGTCATCTACCTTGTCACTTCAGCCCCCATAGCTCTTCCATATACCAAGGGGTCAATTCTGAAGCGGGTCAGAGAGCGCTTCATGTCTACTGCCCTGGAAAATTTGCTGTTCCAGTTCTCCACCAGGGCATCAACAGGATATACAGCAGAGACAACACTAAATCCCTCCAAGGCTTCTTGGAACCCTATTGGATCCAATAACCTTCGAGTGGGCCATTCTAATGGGCCCCTTGCCCCTGCGAAGGTGGGGTGTGACTGTGAGTCCAACCTCAACCAGATGGTGGTCCGTCCATGACAATGGGGAAATCACAGGAGTCCCCATGGAACACCACCCTGCTCAGAGTGAAAGACCAGATCAAGCGTGTGACCTGCAATATGTGTCAATCCTGAGACCTTTTGGGATAAGCCCACAGTTGTCATGGCCGCTATGAACTCCTGAGCTGCCGGAAGGGGTAACTGCTAATAGATTTCCGATTTCCTTTCCCCTGTAACAACTTGCTGACCTGCCAACTTTACTTCTTCTATTCCCTACCACCACCGGAATAGCCACCCCACAGTCAGTGGACATACCCCCTGTCTCCCCATCCCCAGACAAACCAAGACACTTGAAAAACCTAGGACCTAAAAAACAACAGAAGCCTAAAATACCACCAGGCCCTCGCTGCCCCCCAAAGGGGTGACCCCCTTTGTTGTTGCCCCTTTGGTGGTGGGCCCACCGCCACAGGGCAGCAGCCCTTTTATAATACCAGAAAGATGGCTAATCTGGGCAGCTGGTTCTGAAAAACGGCAGACTCATTCCCTATGGCCTCGATCCCGCACAGACTCACCCACAAGGAAGCAGCCACAGCCCCACACGTTAGGGAGCACACAAGCTGGCAGGCTGACAACAGCAGACAGCAGTTACACAGGCTCTCACCACTGGGAAGCAGCTGTCTCTGGGAAATTGATGTTACAGTCTCCTCCTCCCTTCAAGGCTTGTGGCAACTGAGTTTTAATGTTAACTTTAATTATTTCCCCATGTTGTTGCACTTTGGCACAAGCCCGGCAGAGATGTGAGTTCCTTGCCTTAGTATTCCAAGAACAGCTTGGGCCCTTGGTATTTAACGTCTTATTTGCTAAGAACCACACCGCCCATTGAGATCATCTGGAGAGGTTCATCTGCAGTTGCCACTGACTCCTCTGGTGGCTACTTGGGGACAGGCCTTCTCTGTTGCTGCCCCGAGGCTTTGGAACACACTTCCTGCTGAAATTAGAGCCTCCCCATCTCTTACAACTTTTTTAAAAGGCAGTCAAGACGCATTTGTTCACCTAGGCTTTTAAATTAGATTTGGTTTTAATTGAGTTTTTAATAGCTTTAATGTTTTAAATATTAATTGTTGTTATGTTTTAATCTTTTTATCTGTGGTTTCTATTGGTTTGTTGTAAACTGCTCAGAGACTTGCGTTTTGGGCGGTATACAAATGTGATAAACAAACAAATAAATAAATAAATTCAAATGGTAAATTGCAGTTTAATCCATTAACAATACTAGTGGGCTATATTAATGGCAAGGACACAAGCTATTTCCATAAAGAAATTAATTCATGATCTCCTGACAGCAGCCTGCCTAGCCATAGCATGCAAGTGGAAATCTGCAGATCCACTGACAAAATGGGGGCTGGAGAAAACAAACCAAAGAACTTGGAATTTGCTGATTATGAACAAATTAACAAAGCAAACCCAAACTCAACAAGGGATAAAGGAAGTAGACCCCTTCAAGCAAGACTGGTAGCCAATGCTTACTTACCTGGAACCAACCTGTAAATTGGGTCATGCCAAACATACACAAGACTACTGTATATGTTTCTAGGGAGTGTCTTAAGTAACCCTGTTAAATGGACTAAATAGCCTGGCATTTTCAGCCTTCAAAGAATGAGCAACTGTGGTGAGAAGAAGAATTACGGTTTCTTTTCTATTTTCTGGAAAATTAAATAAAATGGGAAAGCTTATTTAAAGCCATAGTCCCATAGCAGAATAGGGAAGAGCAAAGTCTGATGAACATAAATCAGACTGCACCAACAGCCTCAGAAATTACAGAATATAATGGGAATAATTTTTGCATCCCTGCAGAAATGAACAAGATTTAGCAGTTCCTCTTAAATGGAAAGAATGGTTGACCTTTCCACAGCGGCATTACTGTAACTGGGCAGATGAATATGGGCTGTCCTGGGTCATCTGTCAGTTGCCTCCTCCACCACCACTGCCCACTTGCCACCATTTCCCCACTTGCCACCATGGCCGCAAGAAGTTGGGTGGGCTCTTTCCTCTCTCCTTTGCTTGAGAGAGGGGAAAGTCCATTCAGCCTCTTACTGCTGTCTGACCTAACCAGGAAACAGAAGCGAGTAGGAAGGAGGAAGGAGATGGAGAGCGACAAGGCGCCACATAAGAAATGTGGCAGTGGCAAGCATTTGTGGGTGGGTGGGTGGGAGCTTTATTTATTTATCACATTTCTATACCACCTGACATATGCATCACCAGGTGGTGTAAAGGTAAAGTGTGCCATCGAGTTGGTGTCAACTCCTGGTGACCACAGAGCCCTGTGGTTGTCTTTGGTAGAATACAGGAGGGGTTTACTATTGCCATCTCCCGTGCAGTACAAGATGATGCCTTTCAGCAACTTCCTATAGCACCGCTGCCCGATATAGATGTACCCCATAGTCTGGGGAACATACCAGTGGGGATTTGAACTGGCAACCTCTGGCTTGCTAGTCAAGTCATTTCCCTGCTGCGCCATTAGGCGGCTCACCAGGTGGTGTGCACAAGTTAAAATACAATACAAAAACAGGATAAAATGATAAAAATAATTATGATATAAAATCAATTAAAATTAATTAAAGCTTGAGGTGCGTCTTTAAGGTCTTCTGCGGTGGGTGGTCCAAAAAAATAAAAATAAAAACCTTGACCAGGGCTGCCGCCAACATTGCTATGCCACTGCCTTCCCATGGGGAAGATTCACAATAATTTTATTTTTATTTATTTATTTAAACATTTCTATACCACCCAAAACTTATGTCTCTGGGCGGTTTACAGGATAAAAACAAAATAAAACATTCGTTAAGACAAAAATGGGGTGGGGGGGGACACACACATTACAACAATTTAAAAATTTAAAATAATATTTTATAATAATAATATTATAATCACATAGTAACTCTTGGTAGGGGTGAGCACAGACTGAGGTCCAGTCCAAATATTACTCAACAGGGTTTGCACTGACTGGTAGTGGCAGGAGTCTTTCTCAGTTCTACCAAGAAATGCCATGGATTGGACGTGGGACCTTCTGCATGCAAAGCAGATGCTCTTATCACTGAGCTGAGCCCCCAGGAATATATTTCCACTCTGCATACAACACTTACGGGGGATGGAGAAATCAGCTAAAGTCAGCCCCTGCACATGAGTCCCCACACTTCAGAAGTGGGGATGGTACCAATACGCATGCGCTTCATTTCTGGCTGCATGCTGCACAGCTTTAGTTAGGATATCAGCCACAAATCTGCCAGGTGAACAGGCACAGTGTACTTTTCTCTAGAAGCTGATATTAGTCACCAGCATTAGTAACTCGCTCCACATTACATTCCGAAACCCGTATTCTGAGTCCCAGGTCTTGATTATTTAGTCAAAGTATTGGCAGCAAATATGCTCGGAACTCCCCATTATTCAGTTAAAGAAAATGCACTGCACGGGTTACTATAGGTGAAAGCAAGTTTCCTCAGATGAACTCTGTCAACTCGCAACCTTAAACAAACTTCAACATTTCCATAGGGCTATAGAAAAAAAACAGAACCAACGCAAATAGGTTATGGTTTTGGCAACAAGTTGTAGCAAGTACACTCAGAAAGTACACACCTAGGCAGAAATCTTGTATAACATGCCATACTCAAGTTTTGTTTTGACTTTTTTCATAATAGTTGCTTGTATTGCCAGCAACTGTATTAGAAAATACCCAGCCATTTTAAACTTAGTTACTTGCTCTTGCTCCAGCTGTGAGCCAACAGGTCTTCGAGAGAAGGTCAGGGCAGCCTGGACAGTAAGCAGCCTTAGGCAACCGTCTACCAGCTGGATGTTAGGTTTACCCAGCGGAGATCAGCCATGCTTGGCTGGTGGGTACAAGAAGCTGGCCTTATTAAATTGTGGTGCCCTCTTTATGGAAGGAATCCTCTAAGGAAGCCTATTAGAGCTGTTTTTACAGTTTTTAGAAAGTGGCTAAGCCTTGGTCTTTAACTGACGTACTTGTATTGTTCTGCCACTGTGACATTTGTACTTTTAATGACTTTTGCTTTATTGGTTTTAGTATTTTAGTTATATTAGAAACATTGTATGGGTTTTGGTTTATATGTTTAAGGATAATTGTTTCCTTTAAGATGCCCTGAAGGCTTAGAAAAAAATGATATATTTGTTTTGAGATTGGTTTGTCTTTGCCAGCTGTCTAAAACAGTCTCTTGTGAGAGGTTAAGAGGAAGCTAAGAGTGGGTTAATTGGGGAGAAAGAGGAGAGAATTTGGATTCAGGACGTAGGAGCAGGAAATATGGTTAAAAAGGAATTTTGGATATGCAAGAAGGTGGCAAAAGCAGCTACAGTGAGGTGATAACAGCTGTCAGGAAGAGGGTTAGAGTGGTATTTCATGACATAATGGCTTCTAAAAACTGTAGACCACTAAAGGTTTCAGTTGCCTGGTGAAAATGTTCATCCATTTTGCAAAGCTACATTAAAGCACACTCTGCTTTGGAATATGAAGTGGTTGACAACAGATTTAGAAGCTGAAGAGAAAAGAAAATATATTTTCTCAGTGAAGACAGTATTCAGGAATGATTTAATTTAATTAATTTATTATATTTGTAAAGGTAAAAAGGTAAAGTGTGCCATCAAGCTGATTTTGACTCCTGACGCCCACAGAGCCCTGTGGCTTTCTTTGGTAGAATACAGGAGGGGTTTACCATTGCCTCCTCCCATGGAGCATGAGATGATGCCTTTCAGCATCTTCCTATATCGCTGCAGCCCAATATAGTACCCGCGGGGATTTGAACTAGCAACTTTCTGCTTGTTAGTCAAGCATTTCCCCGCTGCGCCCCAAACTTCCATCTCTGGGCATTTGAAAACAACATTAAACAAATTAAAAGAGAAACCAAAACCTTAAAACATGGCTAGTATAAGCCATGTCGGACAAGGATCAAGAGAACAGGTGGCAGGTTGCACCATTCCAAGCAACTTATCCGCATCATCACGAGTCACAAACTGAAACTGATCCAGCCTAACCACAAAAGAGAAGTTGCAGGACACCTCCACATTAGACTCTGCAATAATTCTGGGGGTCTGAATCTAAGTCTGCCCAAATATGAGAGATTTTATGTATTTGTCTTTATAATTTTGTCTCATAGTAGAAATATTTTGACAGTCATTTCAGTAGCAGGAAGTTAAGTTGCTCAATGAGAACTTTATTTAAATTTATTATTTATTATTTATAAGTATCAGTGAATGAGCAATGAAATTAGTTTACTTTAATGACATGGGAGGAAGAGACTCAATGGTTCGTCAAACTATTACCAGGGTTGATTAAAATAAATAAATAAAATCAGATTTTTAATTTTTAAATTGGATTTTATTTAAGTTATTTTTAAATTTAAACTGGATTTTAATTAAAAAACAAGTCATTAAAATAACATCATAACTTCTCACTATATTCTATGAACATGTTAAGAGCAGTATATGGCAATGAGAGATAATAGATAGGGATGTGCACAAATCAAGGTTCATGCACAGTTTCGGAGTTGAACTGATACAGACAAGTTTCGAACAGGTTCGGCACTGCCAGGGTGGGGTGGGGGCGGAGTTGCAAGCAGAATATTTAAAAAAGCAAGGATGCACAGACACCATGTGCATCCTGGTGCCACGCGCAGGTTCTTGGGGGAAGCGGTTGCAGCGGGAAGCTACATATGCAGCAGCAGCGAACAGGTATGACCTCATCCAAACTGTTTCAGCTCCGAACCTGTGCATGAACCTCAGTCTGTGCACATGCTTAACAGATCTAATCAATCCTAATCTGCAGTGGTGTACATGCAGAGTGCACACTCACACACCCTCTAAAAGTAGAGTGACAAAAGTGATCAATAAATGGAGGATTTGGGGGGATAGAGTGGACCTGAGCGAGGAGGAGCTATACCTTATTAGAAATGTAAGGGAAAATAGAAAGTGAAAACTAAAGTGAACAAAAAACATATCCATGCAATCCTGAAGAAGCTTTTTTTTTGGAGTTCTAAAAATTAAGAATTCCAATCTATCCATCTCTGAATATGTATTAAGGTTATATGAGGCAACAAGAATGTACTTTTACTAGAAAATGATGATTTTCCTGACTAGTGATTTAATTCATTAAAATTGAGTCGTGAAGCAATTCAAATCAAATAAGTCCTATTAGTGCACCCCTTTGGCGAACCAATTGCTACAAAGTGATACCTAGCTATCATGACAATCAAATTTAATTCTTTACTTCCTTCTGGTGATGAAAAATAATAGCGATCTGCATCACTGCTCTCAGCTTGTACCAACAGTAGATGAATACCCAGGAAAACCAACCATGATGATGAATAGGGTTTCTGAGATCATACAGCAGTGGTGCCTTATCATCTACTGCTTGCACTGCAACTCAATTTCTGCTTGAGTTGGAAGAGACGGAAGCCGGAGAGAAAGGCAGCAGAGCAAAATGTGCAGATGCTACATATGCTCTTGTTTCTTCCAAGATCTTAGGCAGAGTCAATGGGTTGCAACCTAACAACCCATTGATGATTATCAGGAAGAAGATCAGCTTGGTAGTGTCCATTTGGCTGGATGTTGAGGGAACTGCATGTTCTTCCAAATGAGCAGATAACTGCTAGACCTTGTGTAGTGAAAAATATACAACAAAGTAGAAAAGCACTGTGACAGTTTACATGTTTAGTACTGTGTGCTGAATTTATAGTGCTATTTATCTGTGTTTTAAAACGTATTTTGTAATGTTGTAAACTGTTTCAGTATGTGAAGGAGGTTGAATGCCAGATAGCAGCAGCAGTAGTGAGACCCCTACAGGAAGGACTAAGTAACCCTGAGGCTCAGAGAGAGGTAGGAGGTAAATCTGCTTGCTATATGAAAGCCAATATGCTTGTTCAGAGAAAAGACCTGAAAGTCCTGAGAGGGGAGGCAGTTTGGAAACAAGGTAATCAAGTCAAGCAACTAACCCCTATGTGGAGAGTAGGGGGTGCAGTAAGAAAGAAATAAAGAACCTTAACTGTATAACATCTAAAATATATGCACTGCTGTAAACTGTAAGTTAAAAGTTTGTGTAAACTCTGAAACCACTGCATTTTAAAAAATGAAACCTTGTAACCATCACGCTTAAAGAACTTTTGCTAATACTAAAAGAACAAGTTTTTTCAAACAATAAGAACATGTTATTTCCTTTCCTGCATCACCAGAAGCGATACCCGACACTATCACACAAATAAAAGGAGATAATTTTATTTTTTTTACTACCACTACATTTATAGCCCGCTTTTCCTCCAAGGAGCTCAGAGCAGTGTACATGGTTATTTTTATCCTCACAACAACCCTGTGAGGTAGGTTAGGCTGAGAGATACATGACTGGCCCAGAATCACCCAGTGAGTTTCATGGTGGAATGAGGTTTCAAACTCGGGTCTTCATGGTCCTAGTCCAACACTAACCACTACACCATCTTATCTCGAGAAACGGGCACAGGCTTATCTCGAGAAACGGGCACAGGTGGCGTATCAGCCGAAGCTGCTTAAAAAACCCCTCCAGCCACCACCTCATCCTGAGATACCAGGGAGAGGTGTGGATCCAGAAGTACTCCCAGAGCGCATACCTATTCCTTTTGGAGAAGTGTGACCACATCTACACTATGCTTTTAGTCTCTGATCCTGCCAAAAGCAGATCTGAGTGGAGGCAGCAGAGACTCTCACAAGCACAAATGGAGAAGGTTGCATTTAAAAAAAAAAAAAAAAACCCACAAAAATCCTAAAACAAGAAAGAGAAGTCCAGTATATAAAGTCTGCTTTGCTACCAGGCAGCCAGCCAGCCAGCATGAGACTGCCCAGTTGCATGACACTATGGCACAACCAATCACATTTGCACTCTTGATTCCAATTTGCCATGAGTATGCTTAGATGTGCAAGGAAGAGAACTTTGTATCAGGTTTTAATCAAAATGTTTCTACTTACACCCTAGGCTTTCTAATACCTAGAAACCCGTATCAAATAGTTAGGCACCAGCCCCATAAAGTAAAGGTAAAGTTGTGCCACCGAGTTGCGGTGGCAACCACAGAGCCCTGTGGTTGTCTTTGGTAGAATACAGGAGGACTTTACCATTACCATCTCCCGCACAGTATGAGATGATGCCTTTCAGCATGATCTTCCTATATTGCTGCTGCCCAATATAGGTGTTTCACATCGTCTGGGAAACATACCAGTGGGGATTCGAACTGGCAACCTCTTGCTCCCTAAGCAAGTTACTTCCCCTCTGGGCCATTAGGTGGCTTCACCAGCCCCATGCAAGGCTCAAATACTTCTGAAATTGCCACACACCCAACGACATGGAATTTTCCAGCCCTGCAGACATATGCTAGGTCACTCAGATTCTAAAATCAAACAACAAGTTTCAGGCAGAGTTCTTAGAAGAAAATATTTTTTCTTCCAGGAAGTTGAAAGCACCTAGCAACGTTTTGCAACAAGTGCCTGTGGAAGGCACAGCCAAGAGGGCAATGGCTTTTTTCCCCCTCTGAAAGACACAAGTCTTAAGAGCCGATTCTGGCTTAAGTCAAGTCTTAAGAGCCTACTCTTCGATACATTAAAGATTAAGTTGCAAAAATTTGGTCCAGACACTTGCAGTGCTTGTGAAACCCCAGCAGTTTTAGAGGACCTCCCTTGCTTGTCTCACTATCTATTACGATCTACTAGCCTGCTGCCAAAGCAGACATACTGGCTTGTGAGAGGAAGGAAATGAAATCACCATATACAAAGAGGACAGTGAAAGGTTACACTTCCATCCATCAAAATTCACACCAGTGACCTAAAATTATAATTAATCCAATAAAAGTTAGTGATTTGGACTTACTGGACCTTCCCACAGTCTAACTTTTAAGCAAACTAGAGTTGCCTCTACATTAATTCTTTAAGACATATGGTTTGGGAGAGCCCAGCAATACTTTCAGTGCTGGTGGAAGTTTGCTTTAGGATATACTGGTAAGAACATAAGAACAGCCCTGCTAGATGAGGCCCATGGCCTATCATATCCAACATCCTATTTCACACAGTGGTCCATCAGACGCCTCTGGGAAGCCCACAGAAAAGAGCTGAGGGCATGCCCTCTCTCCTGCTGTTACTCCCCTGCAACTGGTATTTAGAAGCATCTTTCCTCCGAGACTGGAGGTGGCCTATAGCCCTCAGATGAGTACCCATTGATAGACCTGTCCCTCCATGAATTTACCTAAATCCCTCTTAAAGCCAGTCAGGCTGCTGGCTCTCACAACTTGTGGCAGAGAACTCCATAGATTAATTAAGCATAGTGTCCTGGGAAAACCTCCAGTTCTCAGATATGAACGTATGGATGGGATACTTTCCAATGCTAGGGAGCCTTACCTCATTGTAACAGAATATAGATATTATCTACCACCCTTGTTGCCAAATGCTTTGTCCTGCAATACTGAAAGGACAAATCTACACCTTCCATAGATCAACGAACAGAAGACTTAATCCCTCTCTCAGGGGTTGTTGAACTTGTTGCATATTGAAGGCAGCAACAACTTGATCTGTATTGAAGTATCTGGATGCCTACACATACAGCAATGCAGAAAGACTAGCAACTTACTCGTCACTAACACTCAGCTAGGAATGAGGTCTCTTTCCCAAAACACATACCAATTGCATGTTATCTTCTTTCCCCACTTTCCTATGGTCTTTCTTGCACTTCCCATCCACATTCCCCCCCATTTCTGTGTGTGTGTGTGTGTGTGTGTGTGTGTGTGTGTGTGTGTGTGTGTGTGTGAGTGAGAGAGAGAGAGAGAGAGAGAGAGAGAATATACACACACACACACACACCAGTTTCTGTGTAAACCAGTTTCTGTATGTGTAAAAAAAAAAGAAAGAAAGAAAAACTGCAAGCAAATATGAAACAGCTACACATAAAAACATGAATTTTAAAACAATTTCATTGCAGTTATTTTTATAACTTGTCAGGCCATGTTATTTATCATATTTATATTCCACCTGATATGTGCATCTCTAGGCAGTGTACACAATTTAAAACATGACAAAGATAAAACAGAGTAAAAATAATTAAAACAATTTCACAGAATAAGAATTTTAAACAATCTCATGGGATAAAAACAAAGAGTTTAAAATTAGTTTAAGTAAAAAGCCTGAGAAAACAGGGTCTTCCTAAAAGCAAACAGGGGGAGGAGATGTTCAGAGAAGGTCCGGTCCCAAGTCGCCACCAAGCGAGCCAGTGGCAACCATAACCAGACCTCTCCAGATGATCATAATAGGTGAAAGGGTTCATGACAGAGAAGGCGATCTCTTCAGTACCCTGGAACCAAGTCATTGAGGGCTTTATAGGTAATAACCAGCACTTTGTATTTTGCTGTGAAACATGTCGGCAGCCAGTGCAGTTTTTAAAATGGGTGTTAAATGGCGTACAAAGGCAGCCCCACATAGAGTGCATTACAGTAGTCAAGCTGGAGATTACCACCATATGCACCACTGTTTTAAGGTCAGTTACCTCCCGAAATGGGCATAGCTGAAATATCATCTGCAGCTGATAAAAAGTGCTCTTGGCCACTGGCTCAACCTGAGATACCAGAGAGAGTTTTGGATCCAGGAGCACTCCCAAGCTACATACCTGATCTTTCAGGGGGAGTGTAACCCCATCCAGAACAGGCAGATCTAAACCATCTCTCAAGTCCCAGCCCCCCACAATCAGTAACTCCTTACGTATATTCAACTGCAGTTTGTTATCCCTCATCCAGCCCTTTACTGCCTCCAGCCAGGCATTTAGGGAGGTCATGCCATTTCCTGATGAGGTTGATATGGAGAAATAGATATGGGTGTCATCAGCACACTTATTTTATTTATTTCTCTATCTATCAAATGTGAAGCTGCCTTCTCTAGCACAATGGAAAATAGCAATTATTTATCTATCAAGTTTGTAGACTGCCCCAAACTTCCATCTCTAGGTGGTTTACAACATAACACAAATTAAGACAAAAAAATAAAACCCTTACAAAAATTTTTTACATCACCATCAAGTTAAAAAGCTTGGGTGAAAAAATAAGTCTTCAAAGACAACAGAGCAACAGAGAAGGCCTGTCCCTGTGTAGCCACCAGACGAGCTGGTGGCAACTGCAGAGAAACCTTACCTCTCCACCTGATCTTAATGGACAATGGGGCTCAGGGTGAAGACACCATTCTTTTTAGTACCTAGGGCCTAAGCTGTTTACAGCTTTGTAGGTTATAACCAGAACCTTGTATTTTGCTCAAAAGCTTACTGGAGCCAGAGTAGTTCTTTTAGTATACGAGTATAGTACAGTTTAGCAGATTTGATTCTTTGATGCAGAAAATGTTAGTATGTAAAAGTATTCTAGGTGCTTTTACACTGAATTTCCTTCGACGAGGATTTTAAACAATTTTTGGCAGTAATGCACATCTATTCTTAGAGGTAGGACTAACTACAAATCACCTTTTAATACAATCAGCAAAATAAAGTCTAAAGTAGATGTCTTGCTATTTCTAAAGGTTTTTCCAGTGATCCAAACACTATTCACATTTTTAATAACTGCCTAACCACTAGGAAGTCTTCTGAATAAAAAGGTACAGTTTATCTTCATGGTGCACACACCCCTGGCCACCAGCGCTAATCTTTACAATACCATAAGCTGTTAGGAAGAGGGAATTGTCCCTTTCTCCATTCTCCTTTTCAGTCTACTTTCCAAAGGAAAGAAGGCTTACGAGATCACCATGTCTGTCTGTGTCCATGTGTCTCCCTCTAATAAAACTTTTCTATTTACACTCAGATATGAACCAAAATCAAAGCACATGGGAGGGGGTCCCAACAGGGGTATTATTTTGCTGTACCCTCATGCTGGTTTAAGATGGCAGCCAAAGCATAGGTAACCATGCTTTCTAACTCATGTGCTGACAGTTGGAAACAAACCAAATTCAATACACATGGGTGGAGGTCTTAGGTAAGAGTCACCATGTAAAAGGAAGCAATTAAGTAGGTTTCATTAGTTCTGCTTATCTTCTTCAACTGTACACTGCCTAGAAATGTACATATCAAGCGGTATAAAAATATGATAACTAAATTAATAAACTACACCTTCGGCAATCTATGGCTCAACTGCCCTCAGTCATACTTAGTTGCTCAACCTGCACAGTCCTTCCAACCCCTATAGATCCTTTTGTTCCTCCCCAGAACAGATGTGAGAGCTGCTCATAGATAACTATGGAGAAATCCAAGTTATTAGTCGAGATTGGTGAGCGGAAGTCTGCTCGCCCGGAAAGTAAATCAGGTCCCTTAGAACACTCTGCTCAAACACAGAGGGTTTGAAAGAACACTCCAAGAGGACCACTATCCCTTTCTGCCATCTTTTCCTTCCCTAAGGGGCAGGTGTTTATTTTAGGGACCAAGACAGGGTAGTAGGCGACAGCTCCTTGGAAATAATAAACAAAATATGTGGATAGGGAAGGGATGTTGCTTGCACCTCCTTTCCTCCACTGACTGCCACAGGAAGTCTTGCAAGCCTCCTTACCTTCCAAAGTGTTTTGTTTATGCTGGCTGGGAAGGAGGAGAAGCCCCCTCCTCCCTGGCTGGCAAAAAAGAGCACTGGCAAGAAAGAGACACTGCCAGTGTATCTGAAAAAGATGAGGGGGAAGGAGGAGAGGACTAGGGATGTGCATGGAATCAGTTCTGCCGGTTCAAAGGAGGCGGGGGTGCCGCTTTAAGAGCAGGGGAGGGTGCACTTACCCCTCCCACTGCTTTTCCTCCACAAGCGTCCTTTGTTTAGAAAGCTAATCAGGGTGGCAGCATACCTCCCTCCCGCCCCGTTGCCCCCACTGACCGGAAGTCCCCGATGCGTCTTCCAGCCATATCTGGCCATTAGGGCGGCAGGGAGGTACGCTGCCGCCCCGATCAGGTTTCTAAACAAAGGACGTCGGTGGGGGGGAAAGCGGCAGGAGGGATAAGTGCATACTCCCCCTCTCTTAAAGCGGCACCCCTGCTGCCTTCGAGCCTCCCTGCCGCGGTTCCGTGCACATCCCTAGAGAGAGGACCACTGGCACCTGCCAATTTCCAAGGAGCAGCCAGAGCCACTGCCTACCACATCCTGGCCAGCAAGGTAAGCATTTTCCCCTTAGAAAACAGGACAGGGTGGTAAGGAGAGTGTTCATGAGAACAGAATCAGGACAGGCATTCACTCAAGGTGAGCTGTGCTGCCTACTTAAGATTCTGCTCACAGAAGTCAAGGCAATGGTATCCACCTGTGTGCATACCCCACCTGATTTTTTGCAAACCCTTAGGCTGTAGTGTACCTGTGACTTCTTGGTGCCTCCTTCTCCAACCAAGGGAAGCAGCAAGGGCAGGAGTCCCCTGCCCCCTCAACATTAGAGAGCTCCTGGAACATCAGATGCCCATTTTGGGATTTTAGAGCATTTTTTCTCTTTTAACTTGACCAACATATACTTCTGTATACTGAGGGATTCTGTAGAGCCTGTAGAAACCATTAACTTATTTTTGGAGAAGTTCTTTTAACTTCCAAACTGAAAGGTACCCGATACCCATGTTCATTACAAAATCCCCCTACACATACTTGCCAAAAATACAATCTTAATATTATCAAAGTCAAGATTACAACTGCTCCCATCACATATTCCCTACAGAAATACTCCAGTATTGTGTGCAAGATACCAAAATATTTTTAACCACATGCAGTTCCTTAAATTCATAGGATAATCTGGATAAACGCCCAAGAGACTTTTCACTTTCAGCAACCTGCCAACATCCATCCATCCATTATCTCCTAGTCTATCATGGTAGACATAAGAACCAGACCAAACATTTACCATGTCCCATTTCAACAATGGTCAGCCAGATACTTCCTGGGAGCTCACAAGCAGGGCAGGAAAGCAACAGATAGTTCCCTGTTTGTCCCTCAGGAACTAGTATTTAGAGGAATACCCTCTCTGATCATAGGATTTCTATTAAGCTATCATGTCTAATAGCTGTTGAAATTCTTATTCTCCTAAGAATCTCCTAACACAATTTGTGCCAGTAGCCGTTACCACATCTTGTGCTAGGAAATTCCATATGCTAATTATGTATTCTGGGATACAGTACTTTCAGTTGCCTGTGGGACCATGTTGACACTTACTGAACTACACACTAAACTTACTGTATACCAGGGCCACAGGATTGTGCCATTTGTTGCTCCTATTTGACCTTTACAATGTATGTTCGTTAATATGCCAGGGTGTCACACAAGTAAAGCAGGCTTAATTAACTAATTTAAAAAACATAATTTAGTTCAATTATGAAAATCAAAGCATATTTTACTATATTATAAAAGGATCCCTATCTCAACAATCAATGTAAATTATGTGGGGTGGTGTTTCTTTTGTGAAAGACTGATAATGTTCCCTGTGGCCTGTTGTTCTTATGAAGATGCTCTGATCCAATGGTTAAATTTAAATTGAACATGTGCAGTGAAAGCCTAAGTTTACTCAGAAGTAATCCCAGTTCTATTCATTGGGACTGACTGATGACAAGATCAAGACCAAAAATTGTGAAAGGAAGGGTGTGTGTGTGTGTGTGTGTGTGTGTGTGTGTGTGCATGCGCGTGCATGTTTTAACCTCACTTTAACCTCACTATTTGTGAAATGCACCATCAGCACCATCTAGTGGTACCCCTTCCCTCCCCTTCTAAGGATTCAAACAATGCTATTAAATTTTGAGATTGCTAAATAGGATGTGGATTTTCCAGAAAATTTTGAATTGGACAATTTTCTTGAAAAATTTCCCCATGCAAAATTTCCCTTCATTTGTATAAAAATTACATTAATTTTTCTTCTTAAAAATTACTATACAAATTTTTATAATGCCATAAATAGTTACCTGATTTGGCAAGTTATTTGACCTATGTATACATAGGAACATAGGAAGCTGCCATATACTGAGTCAGACCATTGGTCTATCTAGCTCTGTATTGTCTTCACAGACTGGCAGCGGCTTCTCCAAGGTTGCAGGCAGGAATCCCTCTCAGCCCTATCTTGGAGAAGCCAGGGAGGGAACGTGAAACCTTCTGCTCTTCCCAGAGCGGCTTCATCCCCTGAGGGGAATATCTTGCAGTGCTCACACATCAAGTCTCCCATTCATATGCAACCAGGGGAGATCCTGCTTAGCTATGGGGACAAGTCATGCTTGCTACCACAAGACCAGTTACAGTAAAGCGTAACTCCACCATATTAATTTCCCCTCACTATAACTTGAAAATTTTTCAATAAGCAATTGTAGAAATGGAAATTTTCCATGGAAGAATAAAGTATGGGGAAATTTCCCACCCCACATCTTTGCTAGCTTCTTAGGAAGTTCCTTTTCATACAGCAGGAAAACAGGTCTATGAATATCAATATCTTGGGATGGTGTAGTTTTTTACAGTGTAACTACTTACAAATGAAAAGTTCATGGAAAACAGTAGGCAGAACTCTGTGTTCAATAAGGCCCTATAAATAAAGCTGAATTAACACACCAGGTATCTAGGACAAACTGTTTTTATCTGCCTAGAGACTTGTAAAATTGGAGTCTATTATGGACAGCCAAATCAGAGATAGGATGTGAATGATACTCTCCTGAAACTAATTACAGTTATTTCAAGGCAACAAGAATTAGTAGTAACAGGGGACTCCAACTACCCCAACATCTGTTGGGAGACAAACTCTGCTAAGCATTGAATCTCCAGATTCCCAGGAATTTATTTTAGAAGGTGGAGAATGGAACAAAGGGATCAGCTACCTTTGACCTGATCCTAACCAACAAGGAAGAGTTGTTCAATGTATGTAGATGAAGCAGTGGAAGCTTTGGGAGAAAGTGACCATGTAATGCTGGAACTCTTTATCTTATGGAAAACTGAAGGTGAATACAGTCAACCAAGTACTTTGGATTTCAGCAAACCCGATTTTGGTAAGCTCAGAGAAGCATTAGCTAGGGCTCCATGGCCACAAGTGTGAATGGGGAAAAGAGTCCATGATGGTGTACTCCTGAAGGAATGTTACTTAAAGAGTCACTAACCATTACAATGAAAATGAAAAGTGGAAGACATTTTAAAACGCCAATATGGCTGCATGAAAAGCTTACTGATGAGCTAAAATATCGTTTTCTTTTAAGGAAACTTATGAAAAATGGAAGGAAGGACAGGACACCAAGGCTGAATACAGCTGAGTAGTCCAGACTTGCAGGAAAATGCCAGGAGAGTCAAATCTCAGAAGAAGCCAAGGCTAGAGGGGAATACCACAGCAACAAAGGCTTTTTCAGGTATGTTCAAAACAGGAGGAAGGAAATTATAAAGCTTGTTGCTCAGGAAGGATGACGAAATGTTAACAGGTATCAAAGCATGTTAAACTGCTCAACTCCTGTTTTGCCTCAGTCCTCTGCCAAAAGGGGAAGTGTGTGCAATCTCACAAAAGCAACATGAATGGTGAAATGTCAGGACAGCAATTTTAAGACTGATAAGAAGTTGCTCAATACTTACCTACCTAAAGGGAGTTCAGGTCTCCAGAATGGGATGAATTCCACCCTTGGGTACTAAAAGACCTTGCTGATGTACTTTCAGAACCTCCATCTATCTTTTTCAAGAAATGCTGGAGCGCAGATGAAGCGCCACAAGACTGAGATGGACTAATGCTTTCCCAGTCTTCAAAAAGGGGGTGGTGGAAGAGGAGGATCCAGAAACTAATAACATAAGAACAGCCCCGCTGGATCAGGCCCAAGGCCCATCCAGCCCAGCATCTTGTTTCGCACAGTGGCCCACCTACAAACCAGTTGGTTTCATTTCAGTGCTAGAACAGATTATGCAGTAGTCAATCTGTAAGAATCCCGATAACAGTGCAATGATTAATAAGAATAAATCCTGCCAGACTTATCTCATTTCTTTTTGACAGGGTTGCTAGCATGAGGGATTGTAGGAACACTGCAGACATGTTCTATCTTGATTTCAGCAATGCCGTTGACAAAAATTCACATGACATTTTGATTAGCAAATCGGTCAAATGTAGGCTAAATGGTTATACTGTCAGATGGATTCACAACTGATTAGAAACCCGTGTTCAAGAAGCGCTCATCAAATTGGAGGGAGATTTCAAGTGGGGTAGTGCAGGGTTCTGTCCTGGGCCTGATATTCAACGATTTTATCAATGACTAAGGATGAAGGGGGAGAAAAAAAATCTCAAAAATTTGCAGGCAACACAAAACAGGGAAGGACAGGGGTGTAGGAAGGCTGGAGGTCTCCCCCCACCCCACCTACCTGTGGGAGGGGACAATAGGCAGCACTTGTGTTCCAATGCTGGCCATGCCCCTTGCACTGGCAGAAGCACATCGATGCAGGGGCGTGGGTGCAGTTGGGACATGGCCAGACCGTCCTCTCCCAGTTAGGAAGCCAATTTAACAACACTTTTGGAGCTTGTGGGTTTGGGATGGGAATCCTTACTGCAGAACACTGCGGATGTTTGGCTCTGTGCTTGAATTATTTATATTACCTATATCCTTTTTGTCATGGCAGGATTTAACTATTTAATTGTTGGACGGTCAATTGGTTCAGGGGGAGTTTACTTTGAGAGGTTCAAAATCCTTTATTGATGGCTAGATTTAGATTTTGCGAGGCTTGTTATCTTAATATCTCTTACTCTATATATACTTAAATATATGTATACAATTACTATTATTGTATCTTTCTTATGTATAGGGGTGGGGTTTTTTTGATGAATGGATAAGATCTTGTTCGTAAACATGTATGGTTTTGTTGGATTCTCAAAGATGTAACTTTTTCTGTTTCTATCTACAATACTAATAAAAGCATTAAAAAAAATTTTTTTTAAAGGAAGCGATTCCTTAACTGGCTGGATGCTTCTTTTGAGCAAGGAGGAGAAAGGAAGCACCTAACTAGCTAACAAATTGCTTGCCAGCTGGGAGACAGACAGCAGTGGGTGGCACATGTGGTCCCCGATGCCAACCACATTTCCTGCATCAATGTGCCTCTAATGCTGGTGAGAGAGGCATGGTTGGCATTGAAAGCGATGCCCATCAGACAGTAAGTGGTTCATTTGCCAGCTGGGTGCTTGGGGGGCGGGGAGCAAGGGGGTGCCTTGCACAGTCCCCAGACACTTACAGCCCAGGGATCTTTTTGTCTCGCACCCCCCATCCAAATGGTAGCTACACCACTGGGGAGTGAGAGCCAGCACCTAGAAGTCAGGAATAAAATTCAAAATGACCTTGATAGGATGGGGCGGTGGGGGGGTGCAGGGAAGGCTGGAACAAGATGACATCCATCAGACAAAAATACAAAGTTTTGCACTTAAAACAAAATGCACTGGCATAAGATGGGGGATACTTGGCTTGGCAGCAGTACATTTGAATTACAGGTGATCACAAGTTGAACATGACGGACTTGAGTTAACAGTATGTTGCACTTGCAAAAAACGGCGAACGCAATTTTAGGCTGCATTAATAGAACTATAGTTTCAAGCCATGAGAAGGAATTGTTTCACTTAATTCTGCACTAATCAGACCTCAACTGGAGCTACCTGTGTCCAGTTTTGGACCCTATACTTTAAGGAGAATATAGACCAATTGGGAAGGGATCAAAGGAGGGCAACGAAGATGGTTAGGGGCCTGGAAAACAAGCCCTGAGAGGAAAGATGGAAAGAACTAGATCTGTTTAGCTTGGAGAAGAGAAGACAGTGAGGTGGGGGGGGGGGAACACATTAGTATTTTTCAAATATTATTAAACTGCCTTGAGATTATTTTAAATGAAAAGCAGTATAAAAATTTAACAATAAATAACACAAGAACAACAACTCGAGAGCCAAGCATTGCCTATCCAAGTCTCTGCCTTCTCCACCACCCCACTCTAATTCTCCTGGGGAGCTGCCTTCACTCCCATGATTAGCAAGGTTACCAAATGCCGTATTTTCACATTGTGTCTGGTCTGTAAAATCAACAAAACACACAACACACTTTATTTCTTGCTTTTCATAAGGCTCTGTCTCCAAGCTTACTTGCTCATCTTGGATATTTTAGCATGTCACAGCAGTACCTGGTCTGAGATCCGCAGATGATGATGATGATGATGATTAATTCGATTTCTATACCGCCCTTCCAAAAATGGCTCAGGGCGGTTTACAAATTTAATTCTAATTAATTTCCCCATTTTAACCTCAAAGCATAGGTGCACGGGTATATAGGACACCCAGGTTTGAGCAAGCATGTAACAGTTGAGCTAGATTGCCTAAGAAGCATTCTCCAACTTCATGGTTCTATGAAGTGTTAAGCTATAACACTTCAAAAAAAAAAGCGAAAAGTATCTGGAATAGCTGCTAAAAACATATAATCAGATGTCTGCCAATGTTTTTTACATGCTGTCATGATGTGACTTGCATCTAAAGTGTTCTTTATTCCAAATTAAGCATCCAAAGTAAGTCTGGAGTTTGGGGGGTTTTTTTTAATGCTAGTAGTGGCTTGCTCTTAAGGCTTGTTGAGCCAGCAAATAAGTGTTTAGGGTGGTGTGGACTAACAAGCAAAAACATTAAAAAAGAAAAAAGAGAAGAACCATTATATTATGTCATTGTGCCAGCAATGTTTACAGGGGTTTTTGTTTGTTTTCAGCTTCTATTAATAACTTTTAATTCAAAACATTTAAAATTTGTAATTTTAAATGTGGTTTTAGCCTGTTTAACTTTATTCATCTCTTACTTTACATTGTATCTGTTCTATTGATGTTGTGATTCGTGCCAAGCAGTACTGTAATAGAGGAGCGGGGCATAAATATTTTAAATACAATACATAAACATCACAATAGTGTGACAGGCAGATAACCACTGTAAACAAGTTTATCATAACGAAAATATTAAGCTCCTGTAACTCACCTGAGGAGTTGTTTTTATAAAAGTATCCGTCCCTTGTATCACATCCTTTATTATTTTTTCCTTGAGAATGCTGTATTCTTCTGGGCTCAGATTAATGCTTTCCAAGTACTCATTGCAGGATGGACACTGTCCACTGAAATACAAACAAAAACCACACAGAACACCATATCAGTAGTCATTTAGTTTATTACAGTCATAGACCAACAAAGAACAACACTTTTATCAGAAAAGTATAGAATATCAGCAGGTTTAATTTTATTTCCCTTTACATAATGATTGAAGGAATATTTCCATACCAATGAAAGCAAAAGTTTCTATAGTTATATTAAAAGCAATGCTCAAAACTGCAAGTGGCAAGCACCGTCATAAAAGAGGCATTTAGTTCTGTGTGTGAGAAAGGGGAATCCATCTTCCAGAAGGATGCCAGGTACACATCATCTAACAACAAAGGAAGCAGGTTTCTTTATGTGAGGAGTTACTAGCGGATGCACTGAATCCCTTGCTCACTAGAAAGCAAGTGATGGAAAGGGCAAGTGATGGAAAGTGATGGAAAGGGATGTCTGCTCTGCCAATAGGCGTGGACCCTTTAAAAGGGGGGGGGGGCGGGGAGAGAAGAAAGAGAAAGCAAGGAGGCTAGTTAGGTTACCGACACCTTCAGGAACTATGGACAGGGGTTTCCAACTTTAAGTTTCCCGATACTGTTGGACTATGACTCCCATCATGGAGCAGAGCCGTTTAGCCACTGTGGCGCAGGATGATGAGACTGTAGTCCCGACACCACCTGGGGACCCAAGCAATGGCATCCCTCAGCAACCTCTGAGCTATGGTCAGGGCCGGTCCAAGGATTTCTGGTGTCCCAGGTGAAGCCTGGCTTTGGTGCCCACCCCCACCCCTTTTGCCTACGCAGGTGGGTGCCTCCCATCATTTGAGCTGCTGGGCAGTCCCCATTACCCACCAAACCATCCACTAGATCTCCTCACCACTCCGCCTTCGCCCAGGCAGCCAGACTTCCACAACGTATTATAATGACATCACCATGCAATGTGGCCATGTCATTACAGTGCGTGCTGCAGCAGGCTGGCTACCCATTATTATGCACTGCAGCAGGCTGGCTCTGTAGCAGGAGCAGCAGATGCAGCCATGAAGGAGAGCAAGTGGGTAGGCAACAGGGATGGGGAGTGCCCGCCCACTCACTCTCCCACTTGTCTGCTTACTCTCCCACTTGCCCGCTCATTTGGATGACAGGAGGCACCTGCCCATGGGGTGGGGATGCCCACACAGGTGAAGGGAGTGGGTGGCAGCGCCTTTGCCCTGGTGAATGCTCTCCTCATCCTCCTTGATGCTGTGGCCATCAGCAGTGGGGTGGCAAGAAAGCACCTGCGTCTCAATGGACAACCACTTCGGCTCACGGAGTGGCATGTGATCCAGGCTATCAACACCCTTCTCCACTTGGCAACCGCCTAGTTTGCCTAGTGGGTGGGCTGACCCTGGCTATGGTATCCCATAGCAACCAACTGGCCCAGTACTTAAGAGATGCAGATATTTGACAGAGGTCAAGTTAACCATTTTATAAAGCAATTTAAACAATTTAGAGCCTTATTTTGTTGAAAACAGAGCTTGAAAATTCCTGTTTGAATATGGAGTTTAATCTTTTGCAGTTGTCATTGGATCTCACAAAAAATGGTCTCCGATTTATCTATACATCATTTTTTGGTATTTTAATTTGTTTTAAATGGTTTTGAATTGTTTTAAATTTGTTTTTTATATTATTTTAAGTAGTGTATTTTAGATGGTGTTTGTTTTATATCTTTTTAAAACTTGTTGTGAACCACCCAGAGCCTTTGGATGGGGCAGTCTATAAATGTAATAAATAATAAATAAATAGATAAATTCATCAGAACCAAATACCTCTTTTATGATGGTGTTTGCCACTTGCAGTTTTGAACATTGCCTTTAACCCCTGCTAACTTGGCAAAGAGGCACCTTTTAACGTGATGATTCTCTTTATTTAGCAGGGGGAGAGTAACTTGCCCTATCCATCCCCAGTACAGTAGCTCCAGTGACTGTTGCTGTTGTCTATCTTATGTTTCTTTTTAGACTGTGAGACCTTTGGGGACAGGGATCCGTATTTATTTATTTATTTATTTATTTATTTATTTATTTATTTATTTATTATTTCTCTGTGTAAACCGTCCTGAGCCATTTTTGGAATAGGCAGTATAGAAATAAAATGTAATAAATTAATAAATAATATAAGAAACTATAAAAATTCAAATCTTTGCTTTCATTGGTATGGAAATATTCCTTCAATCAGTATGTAAAGCGAAATCAACTTAAACCTGCTGATATTCTATACTTTTCTGATTAAAATTTTATTCTTTGATGTCTATGACTGTAATAAACTAATCAAACAAAATAAACAAAGTAATTTGATACCAAGGCCCAAAATCTTCCTTCTGGACCCTCCAATAAAAGTAGTATTGCACACAAAAAAATTGTACAGAACTTTAATGATAGTAAGAAGAAAGCAATTTACCTATTTTTCAAGGTAGTCAAGTTTCCTTTCCAGTTCTCTCCTGGAATACTACAAGAGATTGCACACAAACAAAAAGTTAATATAATAAATTGTATCACAGCCAAAAAATGTCACTATAGATCCAAACTAAGGTTGCAGTCCTATGCACACCTTTAAAGGTAGAGTGTGCTGTCAAATTGGTGTTGAGACCCCTGGTGACCACAGAGTCCCATGGTTGTCTTTGTTACAATACAGGAGAGGTTTACCATTGCAGTAGGAGATGATGCCTTTCAGCACCTTCCTATATCACTGCTGCCCAATATAGGTGTTTCCCATAGTCTGGGAAACATACCAGTGGGGATTCGAACCAGCAACCTCTGGCTTGCTAGTCAAGTCATTTCCCCGCTGCACACATTTAAGGCCTGTTTAATACAGTAGAACTTACATCTGAATAAATCTGTATAGGCTCAGGCTGCACAGCTGCAATCCTACACACACTGACTTAGGAGTAAATCCCATTGATCCCAGTGGGATTTACTTCCAAGTGATTAGGTCTAGGATACTGATACATACAAATACAGTCAAAGATTATGCAAGTTCTACAGTTCATCATCTCATTCTACGCGGGAGAAAGCAATGGTAAACCCCTCCCGTATTCTATCAAAGAAAACCACAGGGCTTTGTGGGAGCCAGGAGTCGAAATCAACTTGATGGCACACTTTACCTTTTACAGTTCATCTGAAATGTACAAAAATGCCACTATTTCAGCCATCAACATTTAACACCTTGCATATAATTCTGTAAGCTACCTGCACTTATTTTAAATACTTATCTGAAAGTAGGAGCACTGCAATGTTCTGAAGTGGCTTGTTTAAAGCAAACTTGTCAATAGGCTTCACCAAAAAGATGTAAAATGTGTTCTTTATGAGGCAAGCATCTGGGGCTTTTTAGTTTGGAAAAGAGCCACCCACAGGGTGACACGATAGAGGTTTATAAAATAAAATAAAATTAAAGAAAAGAAAATTTCTCCCTCTCTCACAACAATAGAACAAGAGGCCATCCCATAAAACTGATTGCCAAGAAATATAGATCCAGTAAAAGTCCTTTTTCCAAACATCACAAAATTTCATCTATTGAATTTTCTGAGACAGGATATGGTGATAGGCATTAGCTTCTTTTTCCCAGGGATTGTAGTCCATCCTAAAGTGTGGGTTGTATTTCAGGCATGCTTAGAGCAAACAGGGAGTAGCTTTTTTGGGGAATTCTCTCTGGCAGGAGAAACCCTTTTTCATTATAGCAGAGTGCACAGAGCCACAACACAGCTGAATTTAGTTAGGCATGCGTGTATGCTAAGAGTAAAGTAACTTGGAGCCAGTTCACAGTTGCAAATCAATTTAAGTGGTATTTATTATAGAACTCCATTGTAGATAGGAAAGTGAGGAGTTAGAATCTCTAATCTATCTATCTAGCTGGATGCAGATGGATTCTGCATCTCTGAACACATGGTGCAGGGAGAGAGGAGTTTGCATGTTGCAAGGTGGAAGAGAAGGGGAAGAGAAAGTGCAAAGCAGGAAGGAAGGAAGTTAGTCCATAAGAGTAGCAATCTACATTCCAAAGGGATAGTGTCAGAGCACTATAGAAAGGGATGACCAATGTCTTGACCCTCTAGCCCTCTGACTCACTAGTCTGTCCTCCACTGTCATTGAGACAAGAGTCAGCGCAAAGTCCTTCACTTCCAACAGCTTTGATATTTGGTGACTGCCACTCACCAGTTCTTTGACTTTAATTGTGAAGAGAGCATATCAGCAATTATAGTCTAGAGAGGTATAGAAGACAAGAATACGAGGTTAGTCAAATAACAGTACTCAAGAAGTTTGACAGTAGGCAGGCCAGAGACAGAGGAGGGTAGTCCTAACTCTGAATATCCTGGGAGCTATGATCGCCCGAGGTGAGGAACTCCCATCCCTTGTGTCAAATATGAAACTATGTATATCCGAGGGAGGGCTGGATGGACTACGATACCTGGGGGAAAGAACCCTTCACAGTAAGAACCAATATTCTTCCCCCCTCCAGAGATCATAGTCCATCCTGAAGTGTGGGACATGCACAAGCTGTCTTTGTTGGGAGGGAACGAAGGTCTCTACATCATCTGCTGAAGGACCATGCAGCTGAAGGCGGCCTGAAAGGACAGAAATGAGGAAATGGTTTGGTGCCTAATAAAGGGTGTAGTGGAGGACCACATGGGCGCTTTACATATATCCGCAAAAGGTGTCTGAGCCGAGAAGGCAGCCGAGGTGGCAGCGCTAAGGGTGGAATGGGCCGTGATACTGCCAGGAACTGGAAGGTTAGAGGCTTCCTAGGCGAGGGTAATGCACTTGCAAAGCCAGGATGCTAGGACTGAACCTAGCGATGAAGGCTGGGATGAGACAAACAGAGAATCGGATCAGTGTAGGGGTTTGGTACGTCGCAGGTAGGTTTGGAGGGCCCTGCAGACATCCAGGTTGTGCCATGATCTCTCCCTGGAGTGAGAGGAGGAGGGGCAGAAGGACGGGAGAACCACATCCTGGGTCCTGTGGAACATGGAATTGATTTTTGGTAGGAAGGTTGGGTCGGCCATGAGGATTACAGCATCTGGTATGAAGGTGCACAGTTCTTTGCATGATGATAAAGCTGCTAATTCTGAAACCCTGCAGGCATGAGTGACCGCCACCAGGAACAGGATTTTGTATGACAGAAGCTTTTAATGGGATTGTAGTGAGTCGTTAGAAGGGAGATCTGGTTGGAGCATTAAGGACCTTGTTCAAATTCCACGAAGGGAAGCAGTGAACAGGAGGGTGAGAGAGATTCGAAGCCCCTCTGAGGAACGTGGATATGTGGGGGTGGAGGTTCTGAGACCCCTGAACATATAGAGTGAGGATCTATGCTAAGGCCAAGGCTTGGCATTTCAGTGTTGGGGCGTAGTTTCAAATCTACCCCTACTTGAAGGAATGCCAATACTTCTGGGACTCTCGCCTTGAGAACATTAATCTTTTTTTCTCCTTGACCAGGAGAGAAGGCTGACCATGTTGCCTGGTAAATTCTGTTTGTTGATGGTCTACATGATGCCAGGATGGTATCTTGGACAGCCACAGAATACCCCTTGTTCGCTAATGCCTTGAGCTCAATCTCCAGGCACAGAGACGGAGCCATTCGGGGTTGGGGAAAGTGTAGTATTGTCCCTTGGGATAATAGAACTGGACAAGAGGGAAGGAAGAGGGATGGATAAGTGGCTAGGGACATCAGATCTGATAACCATGGCTGGCGTGGCCAGTGTGGGGCTATCCGAATGAGCTCCACTCTTTCTAGCAGCATCTTCTTTTATCAATGAGGATGATAGCCATCAGCAGGAAGGCATAGAGGAGGCCTGGAGGCCAAGTGGCAGTGAGAGCCACTGTTCCCTCTTAAGGCATGTGCACGTGCTCACAGGTTTTTTTTATGGCCGCTCCGTTAATTTTAGATTCCACTCAGGTTGAATCAGGAAGGCCCCATTCTGAACACACATGCACACACATTGCCTTGATACTGCCAGTCAAAACAAAATTCATTCCGCACACATATAAAAAAAAATTAGAGAGAACACTGGTGAAACTGAAGCAGGAGAAGTAGTGAGGAAGGTGATGGTTGAGTGGGGATGCGAACAGATCTACCTGTGGAGTTTCTAGGATCGAGGCAAGTGCAGGAAGATGTCCTGGTGAAGGGCCCCAATCGGCTGGGTTTACCATCTGGCGACTGAGCCAATCCGCCTGAATGTTGGCCACTCCTTGGTGCTCTACTGATATGGATGCTATGTGAGTCTCCACCCATTGAAACAGGTCTGCCACTTTCATGAGTGTCTTGGACCTCATGCCACTTTGTTCCTTTATGTGCGACTTTGTGGTTACAGTGTTGGTCCGGATAAGGACATGCTGACCTGAGATAAGAGGAAGAAACTGCACTAGTGCTAGGCGTGCCGCTCTTAGTTCCAACCAACTGATGTGAGAGACCCGCACCCCAGACCAGCTGCCCTGGGCAATCTGGTTGGAGCAGTGGGCATCCCAGCCAGTTAAGCTGACATCCGTCATCACAGTAATCCTTGGTGGGTCCGAAAAGGGAAGGCCCCTGGCTGTCGCTTATGACATCCACCATTTGAAGGAGTGTTTGACCTTTTCCAGAAGAGGGACATTCATGTGTAAGCGGGAGGTTATCGCATCTTGTAGAGAGAGGATCTGCCACTGAAGAGGATGGGAGTGCCACCTCACCCAGGGAGTGCACTCTAGACATTCGATCAGGGTCCCCAGGATTTGGGACAGGAGAATCAGTTCTGCTGAACGACGGCAAAGTAGAGGGCAGACCAATGAGCACAGCTTTTCCTTCCTCTCTGATGTGAGGGAGACCAAGGCTCGGTTGGTATCTAAGATCGTGCCCTTGGATGACCTTGGACAGCTGCAAGTGACTCTTTGCTTCGTTGATCAGGAAGCCATGTTGGAAAAAAGACACTAGACGGTGATGTTGAGGTCTTGTTGGGCTTTGTGAAGAGAAGGGGATCAAATGAGACATCATTAAGGTAAGGATGGAGGTGGATGCCAGAGAGGTGAAGGTGGGCCATCAGAGACACCAGTAGCTTTGTGAAGACCCTTGGGACAGAAGACAGCTGAGGAATTTCCTGTTGGACGGGTGGATGGGTATGTGTAAATATGCTTCTGACAGGTCTATTGATGAGAGGTAGTTGCCCCAATGGATCGCCTTGGTGGTTTTGAGCGATTTCAACCTAAACAGATACGTCCACCGCATTTCAGCTCACCATGAGTCATCCTTCGTGGGTACCAAGAAGAGAATAGACGCTGGAGCATGTTTTGGTCGATGGAACCAGTTCTATTGCTTGGCTCTGAAGTACTGCTTGTGAAATCCAGGACTGTTTGTGGGGATTCTGAGATTTGGGTGCCATGCGGTAGTGTTGGGGTAGAGGGGTGGAAAAGTCGATGATGTAGCCTTCTGAGACCGTCCTTAACACCCATTGGTCCTGTGTGGTAAGGTTCCATGTCAGGGAAAACAGGAGGAGCCTGCCCTTGATTGGGGCAAAGTCACTGTTTTCTGGAAGGCTGAGTAGAGGGATGGAACTGGGCGCAAGGAGCGTCTCATTGCCTCCATTGGGGTCTGCCCAATGGCATGAAGGAGGAATTATGGAAGTCTCTACCCCGCTGGGCCGGGGTACTATAGGTTGATCTAGGGAAGCGAAAGGAATGAGACAAGGAATGGCTTGAACCTTTCACATCTTTGCAGGATGAAGGAAGAGCTGCCTTCTTATCCCAGATCTCCACGAAGATTGGGTCCAGGGCTTCTCCAAAAAGCGTTTTTCTCAGAAAAGGAGCAGAGGCTAGCATCAGCCTGGATTTAATGTCCACAGACCAATGTGTCAGCCACAAACATCGCCTAACTGCCACTCCAGAGATCATTGCTCTGGAAGCCTGTTGGATGAGGTCAAAGCTGGAATTGGCACATAAAGGCCACCACCTTCGCCATCTTGTTGATCAACTATACTAACTCTTTCACCTGAAGTATAGCAGCATGAGCGAAAACCGAGGTAGCAGTGGCTGCTCCAAGGATAGTAGTAGTTGCCTTGTGGGCCTTCTTTAGAAGGTTATCACATTTTTTGTCCTCACTGGTTTTAAGTTGTTCTTGGCCTTTGGGGTTAAGAATTGAGTTTGAGACCAATTGAGCCACTGGTGCATCTACCATTGGGAAGGCAAGAAGCGATTGAACTTCTTGTGGTAAAGCATACATATTTCTCAGACACGCCCCCACTGATCTGGAAGATACAGGTGCTTGTCATTCTGCGAACATCATGTCCTTAAACATAGACAAGAAAAGAAGACCCAGTTTAGGGGCTGAAGAGGTGGGGAAAATCTCTTGGTCTAAGGAGGAGGGGTTCTGTGTAGAACTCACGGTAGTAACATCTTTAATAGGGCATTTTGCCTTGGCCAGAACGACCAAGAAATCTGTTGTTGGGAATAGTCAAGGGGATAAGGAGGTCTGGACTGGGCTCTCCTCGTCAGAAAGTTCTCCCTCTTTGTTGGGTGCATCTGGATCAGAGTGATGATCAGACGAGGAGGATGAGACTGAATCAGGCAGCACTGGTTCCACATGACATGCAAGGTGTACTGGCACTATAGGTCCCTCGGGGCAGGAGGAGAGAGGAGGAGGAGGGGCAGGAAAGGACAGTTGTGGTGGTGATAGGGGATCGGGAGAGAGGGTTTGATTTTGTGGAGGGGGTCGAGGTTCCAGACACCTTGACCATGAGGCACGTCTTTTTTGTCTGGAACACCTGTATCTAGGATTAACTCTGCCCCACTCCCATTGAGGAATAGTCTCCCATCTATGTTTTGAATCTGGGGAGGATGAGGAAAGCTTTCTTTACTCTGTGGGTTGACTGGAGGGAGCCTGGGGTAATGGAGGCAAAGGAGGAGGAGGAGGAGGAGGGGTAGGAGGAGGAGAAGGGGCAGGCTGAGGGAGGAAAGCCTCGCACTGCTTTACAATAAAGTATTTAAGCCACTCTGCCACATCTACAAGGATTGTAGAAGGAGGGGTGGTTGGGACCCCTGGTTGCTCCCTGGGCTGAGGCCGAGGGAGAGTCCCCCCGCTCGGAGATGGGTTGGAGTTTGGGGGCAAAGAAGGAGTAGGTGGTACCTGCTCAGCTGGCTTTGGCATCAGAACTGCAGGTTGGAGCGGTGGCCAGAACAGGTCCCTGTCTTTCGGCCCAGTTTGAGGAGCAGGGGCTCATCCAGATGAGAAGGTGGCAGCTCACACGGATGATAAGTTGGCGTGGCTGGAGCTGGATAAGGGAAGAACGGGCCAGCAGGTTGTTCCTCCATGGGCAGGAGAAGCGGCTCTGGTGGTGAAGGAGGCACTTTTGGGATGGAGAGAGCCGAGTCAGGTGGGAGTAGAGGCTGTCTGTTGTTTGTCTGCGCTGGTGCAGTCGGAGGCATGCGGTCGATGCCACCAGGTTCCTGCTGGTCTTCCATGCCCAACTCAATCATTCCTGGGAGACGCCTTGGTGTCTTCTGCATGCAGACCACTTGTACTAACAGCCACTCGCTAAGCCTTAGAGAGGATGGTGATGTGGGCCGTACCATGAGCTTTTTAATTCTGGCCTTCTCCTTGAGGTGCTTCATCTTCCTTAAAGATTTTTTTAGCTGGCACAGGTTCTGCTGCCGGAATCCCCACCGTGGTGGAAGGGGTGGGGGACGAAGCCGTGAGGAAATCCAGCTCAGCAGAAGCCGAGGGCTCTATGTGTTTTGGTTGGAGTGAGCTCATGCTCTCCGAAAGGGGGCCCTCCAAGAGGGAACCCTGGAGCATGCCCCTAGTTTGAGAAGGGTCCATTAGTGACCCGTGGGGAGGAAAGGAAGAAAGCAATAAAAGAAACTTTGAGGAAGAAGTCCAACTGAGTCGGAATAAAAATGGGGGGAAAGGTATTTTCGTTGTTAATTTTTGTTTCCGAAATGCCACAGCTCCTTTCCCACCCTCGCACAAATTGGGAGGGGGAAGAGGAAATTGAGGAAGGATAGAAAGGGTCTCAATGGAAAACCTGAAGGAAACACTGAGCTCTCTAGATAAAGTCGCTGCCCTGAGCAAGACAGGAAAGGAACTGGCAAGTGACGCCCTCTGGTGCCGGAAGCCAACAAAAATCAAAGCTACTTCCTGTCTGCTCTGAGCATGCCTGAAATACAAACCACACTTTAGGATGTACTACGATCTCTGGGGGAAAAGAAATTCACTTCATTCTGGTTCTATTATATTACACAAAGAACCTGGGAGTCAGAAAGGAGCTAATCTCTCCAATCAATGACTGCTTTGCTTACACCACCATAGACAGCACAATAAAATCCAGTTTTTGCTATAAACTGGATTGAGCATACAGATACAGAATGAGGTGATCTACAAAGTATATACACAACCCGTCACACATAGTTCCTACCAACAAATGGGAGGATAACAAGCTGCTTATAGGAGCCAGTATTCAACGCCTAGAGGACAGGGGTCAGCAGACGATGTCCAAATATGTTGTTAGACTACAACTCTCATCATTCCCAGCCACAATTGCAGCTAGAGATGATTGGAGTTGTAGTCAAAGACTACAAGAGCCTCAGGCTGGTCACCCCTGGTATATAGTCAAGCATCTAAATAGACAAATGAACCAATATCTGCCACTCACACAGCAAATGTCATTTACCTTTCAAACCACTGCTTTATGCTCTGCATAAGAGCTTCTCCAGGGTATACTTGATTATCTCTTAAGTAGGAAAGGATGTGAATGAGTTCTGTTTTCAACTGGTCATTCTTCACACTCTTGCCAGTATCAAAGAAAACCTGCATGGTGCCCAAATTCGGCATCAAATCTTTAGCTAGCATCTCATGGAACAGTTCGCATGCAAGATTTATTTCCTGGTTTATAAGGGCCCCCCTAATGCAATCTCCATAGTGTCCTTTTGAAGGGCCTATGACTTTTTTAACCTCCTCCAGTAGCGATAAGGCATCCCTCCAGCGCTGTGAACTACTCAGGCCTTTGATGAGAAGAGTGTACGCCGATGTTTCTAAAGTTTTAAATCTGGCTTTCATAATGTCATGGACATCATAAATTTCTTCAGTCTGTTCCTGAGACACACATAGAGCCAAGTATATCACCAAAAGTCTATATGGAATATCTCCATCTCGACTAGCCACTGCAGCCAGCAAGGACTTAGCCACATCAATGGGAGTATTGTCAGAGATCATTTGATTTAACATATATACTTCAAACTGGTTTGGGCTTCCAAATGCCCCCTTCAGCTTTTCCCACTCCTCAGCACTCAAAGGTTTTTCTGGAGAACATAATCTCTGCTTTCTAGAAATAGCAGGATGCTCTGTATCATCAGGAGTGTCGTGGAGCACTTCTCCTCTCCTCTTAGAAGCTCCAGCAGCAAACAGATTGAAAGGGCGGGGAGAAAAGTTGTCTCTTCCTGTCCTGCTCTTCTTCATGTCTTCATCTTTAGATCTCAACATGACAGTCCCTTTACGAATTGCTTTGGGATCCACTGCTTTTGCAGACTGATACGGCGTGGTGAAAATGAAGCAGCCAAAGATAGCAGGTAATTGCTGCAGCCTTGGAACAGGGCAGAAAATTGGATATTTCTTCAGCAAAGTCTGTAACATCCAGTTGCTGGTTTGGAGAAAGAATACCATGATGCTGAAAATGTAAACTGCAGGAAAAAGTCTTTAAAGACCAACCCGGTAAATAGAGTTTGTGAAATAAAGGAATACTAAAAGCTTTGTCAAAACTGAGAAACTTGAGACAGGAGATGGCAAGAATCATTTGTAAATGAATGCATTAAACTAGAAAAGTCTTTACGGCCTTTGAAAGGAAAGAAAAACCATAAACATCATATCAAAATGCTAGCATACATTTTCTCAGATTTTTCTTCTTTTTTTAAAAAAGGAATTTCATCTGTTCATCTTTCATCTGCCATAACTTCACACTGGAGCTATCAGCACAAGGATATGAAATTTTCATTCCAATCAGGTCAGGCTACATAAAAACAAACCATAAGAACAAAGAATTAACACTTCTTCAAAATGACACAAAGTAAGCATATATACAATTCCTATAACCCCTTACCAAGATCCCTGGCATCTATTACAACATAAAGAAGTTAAACAAAACAAAACCTTGTTTATGAATTTAGTACCCTATAATTCCTAGCAATTTAGAACTACCCTCTACAGAGAGCTTTAAAAGTGGCCCTGGAAATTGAGAACTCACATAGCACAATAGCATATTCTTGCTTATACTGCCCCCCAGGAGTAAAGCTAGGTAATTCTGGATCCTGGACCTAATGAGTACCCCCTACCCTTTGGATCACATTCCAACTTGCACATACTACATTTTTTTAAAGTGTGTTTCACAATGAGCCAGCGTGGTGTAGTGGTTAGACTGCTGGACTAGGACTGGGAAGACATCGGTTCAAATCCCCATTCAGCCATGAAACTAGCTGGGTGACTCTGGGCCAGTCACTTCTCTCTCAGCCTAACCTACTTCACAGGGTTGTTGTGAAGAGAAACTTAAGTATGTAGCACACCACTCTGGGCTCCTTGGAGGAAGAGCGGGATATAAAATGTAAAATAATAATAATACTCTGCAGGTAGAGATAACTCTTCCTGGCAACTTTCCTGCAGTAGAGAAGACATTCGTTACAAATCAAAGGATTGACCTTGAAATAAAAATATATAGTTTTCCTTGAAATAAAAATACTCAGAGTCCTCCTGCCATCTTGGGCTACATGTGTGCCTAATTTCAGAATTCTAAGCTCAGTCATTCTGGAAACATAAAGGTTTGGGCAAAATGTGGGGTGGGAAGTTGCACTTTTTTTTTTAATCAAGGCAAGGAGCAGAATCCTTCACATGAGGGTGGAATGATGGTCCAAGTCAGTGGGGGTGGGGGGAACTTCAGTGCCAAAGGTTTTTTGGATTTTTTTGCCATGAAACAAGTCACTTCTAAATCCTATATGCAGGTACTTTGGCATTCAATCCAACCTCCTGCTGTGGAGTTTTACCAACATGGGCTACAGAAAATCATGGTCAGGTAACATACTGGCAGCCAAAGCTGCAGCCTTTGGAAAACCAGGATTGCATCCCCTGCCTCCGGGGAGAATATCATGGCAAAGGGACAACTTGCCTGGCCCTCACTAATGGCCAGGGAAGTAGCAGCCTCAGGGAGCTGGCTTCTCCAGTCCCTGCTGTAAAGGAATGCTCAGTTCCAACTGCCAATTGCATGGGAATAGGAGAAGCAAAGGCAAGCACCCTCTGGCCTCTGCCACAAGCCTAAGGGCTGCTAAGCTGTGCATGTGTGTATGCCAGGCAGGTCCTTTGCTTTCAAAGTTAGTATTATTGCAATCCCCTGTAGGTAAGTAAGAAACAACAAAGACATCTTTTTAGAGAGACTTTTTAATATCTTATCTGGTAGATTTTTTAGTGTTTCATTTTTTATTGATAACTTTTGATTTCATTTTTAAAACTTGTAAATTGTGGTTTTAGCTTGGTCTTTAACATTATTAATTTTTATCTTATATTGTATCTATTTTATTAATGCTGTAACCTGCCCAAAGCAGTAGCATACTGAACAGGAGGAATATAAGCATTTTTAATAATAATTATATTGTACCACCACCACTAAACAGAAAGGTGGGATATAAATCCTTCAAATAAAAAATACAAAAAAGGAAAGTTCACATGCACCAGGAGATTACAAGCCTGGGCAAGGCATAATGTTGGCAGTTTCTTCCTCTTACTTCAACCTTAGTGAGTTTTCAGTATTAGAAGGCAGCAGGAGTAAAATGACAGTCTATTTTCTCATATAACAGTAGAATTTCATATGTCACAGTAACAGCAATTCATATTCCCCCAACATCGAAGACAATGCTGCACATTTTTACTGCAATATGTCTCTTGCAGTCTACAATTGACCCGACAAAACCAGCTAGGGATTAAGGCTTTCATGCTTAAGCCTTGTCATGGTCAACATTTACAACCTGAGCTAGGTAATGAAACACCAAAATGACTATAGGCTGGAAAAAGCAAGAAGCAAGGAGAATTCATGGTGGCTTAAAGCAACATTTAAAAAACACACAAAAACCAAGTAATATAGATAGAAAATAAAATACTACACTAAGTTGGAGGTGTTAACAGCAGCAATAGAACAAAAAAATACACTGAGCTTTTCAGTTAAGGCTGCTATTCCACACACACTTGGGAGAAAACCTGATTGAGATCAACAGCACTTACTTCTAAGTAGGCATGAACAGAATGGATTGCACTATAAAGCCAAATACTTTAAACATTACAATACAGAGGTAGATAGTGATTTATATCAAAATCAAGCTATCCTCTCAACTGCCCTATAGAGATCACCTGCTGACAAAAAAAACAACCCAAAGGAAACATTCCTCAGGAGATTAGTTGAATCTCTCTCAGCCAGCCTCTTGTGCTTCACCCGTCTTTCTCCAAGTCAAGCGGTTGAACAGAAGAAACACTGCACGTTTTGCTCCTTAACTCCGCTTCTACAAGGGCTGGAGCTTAACTTTAAAATAAAAAATGAAAATGAAAGCTAGAAAACCAAGCAAGCCAAAGGGCTAACCGGGCACCAGGGGACGTGCTTAAAATCCAGTAAAGGTAAAGTGTGCCTTCGAGTCGGTGTCAACTCCTGGCAAGCATAGAGCCCTGTGGTTTTCTTTGGTAGAATACAGGAAAGGTTACCATTGCCACCTCCCGCGCAGCGTGAGATGATGCCTTTCAGCATCTTCCCATACGGCTGCCGGCTGATATAGTCTGGGAAACATACCAGCAGAGATTTGAACTGATAACTTCTGGCTTGCTAGTCAAGTCATTTCCCTGCTGCGCAATAAATATCCTGAAATCGGGGGGAGATGGCAACCGTAGCAAGACTTGCAGACCAAGTACACACTGAGAAGCCTAATACAGAATGAATACCCGTTGGCTCGCAAGGCTTAGCCCTACATTTACATTTCCCTCTTTCTATATCTATGCAATCCAATATTTCAGTCAGAACTAAAAGATCAGTTTAAAGCATCCAAATGCATTACTGTTGCAAGCTACAGATCCCAACTAACAGCACAGCCAGAAGTTCAGTCAAAACTCTCTGCATGCCATTTTCCGGAAAACTAGAGTGCACAGCATGCTGGGAGTTGCAGTCCACGTTTGCCACCAAAGCTGTACAGTAGCGCTCACTAATTTAGAACCTCGCCAATATCTGTCCTTCTTCCCGTCTAACCTAGATACATGACCCGCGCGATGAAGGAAAACGGTGATAAAAATATCAGCTAACCTTTATCTGTGCTAAAAAGCAGCCACGCGCAAAACACGCACAGCAGCAAAGTTTTCTAGCAAGCTTCAGCCCATTGACGCATCCTCCTGCACGTGGCCTGCGGGACCCAATGAGAGCCGAGTATATTTACGGTTTCCGGGCTGGCCTGTGGTAGCCATGTTGATTAAGGGCGCGTGTCACTTCCGTCCTTCCGGTTTACCATTCCTGCCGTGCTGCTTCTGCCTATATTTAAGATGGCGAAGACAGAACTCTCACGTGATGCGAGCGTTGTTTCTCGGAGACTGTTCTGCTAGTGGCGGTGGACAAGAGCGGGGTTAGTGGTGTGAGGGACGGGGAGGATTGCAGAACATGGATTGGAAGCAGGCGCTGAAGAGCCGCTTGGCCGCCAGCACCGACTGTGAGTGCACGGGGAGCTGGGGCGGGCGAGCCGAGGAACTGTCAGCTGGTGCTGGTTGCTATCTCCGTGGGAGCCACTCCTGGGAGAAAAGGGGCTTGGGGGAAGAACTGACAGTTGGAGGCCGGTTACTGCTGGCCTTCAGCGCCACCGGGCCCTCGCTCTTTCCTGGGACGAGGTTCGGCTCTAGCAGCGACCATCCCCATCCCGTGGCCCCCCAGAAGCATCCTTGGGAGGGTTTCTCTGGCGGAAACTTCGGGGCTGCTGCTGTTTCTCTGTAGCTGGGCCGCCTCTGGAGGGCAGAGAAAAAGGAAGGATGTGGCTGTCCAGGACTTCGCAACGGCCTCCTGCGGTTTTCAGGCTCTGATAAAAGAGGAGATCTTTCACCAAGACGTGTCCTTTTATTTTATTAAACATATTTGTATACCGCCCAAAATTCAAGTCAGTAGGCGGTTTACAACAACACCATACAAAAGCTATGATAAAACCAGCATATCAATATTTGTATATCTGGCTCTCATTTTATCCTCATGACAGCCTTATCAGGTAGGTCAGGTTGAACCCCTGATAACAAACAAATAACAAATAAATAGATTAAAACATTGCAATAAAATAAAATGTAAAATAATTTTAAAAAATTAGAACTTTTAGTCCAGAGTGGCCTTAAGCCACTTATTTATCATCCTAGCACAGAGTGCCAGTACACCCAGTTGTTGACTAGGACTGTGATAATCCTTCAATTTACTACTACTGTCATTTATATGCTTCCCTTCAACCAAAGTTCTCAAAGTGGCTTACATAGGGGAAAAAATACATAAATAAGATGGTCCCCTCTCCCCAAAAACCACCTAATGGCGCAGTGGGGAAATAACCTGCCTAGGGAGCAAGAGGCTGCCAGTTGAAATCCCCGCTGGTATGTTTCCCAGACTATGGGAAACCCTTCTTGGGTTTCCCAGACAATGGGAAACACCTATATTGGGCAGCAGCAATATAGGAAGATGCTGAAAGGCATCCTCTCATACTGTGTGGGAGATGGCAGTGGTTAACCTTTCCTGTATTCTATCAAAGAAAACCACATTGCTCTGTGGTCACCAGGAGTCTATAACGACAACTTTATTTTACTTCTCCCCAAGAGGCTCGCAATCTAAAAAGAAACACAAGATAGACAGTGGCAACAGCCACTGGAGGAATGCTGTGCTGGAGCTGGATGGGGCCAGTTGCTCTCACCTGCTAAATATAAGACAATTGCGACTTTAAAAGATGTCTCTTTGCTCAGTTAGCAGGGGTTCAACCTGACCTACCTGACAAGGTTGTCGTGAGGATAAAATGAGAACCAGATATATGAATACGACAAATATTGATATGCTGGTTTTATCATAGCTTTTGTCTGTGTCACTATGAGGTGATATGATTGGATTTGATAGTGACTTTCCCTAGGCTACCCAGTGAGTTTTGTAGCCAAGAAGGGTTTTGAATCCAGCTCTTTGTGTGGCCTAAATCTAGCATGTTATCCATTACACCATATTGTGTGCATTCTGTTTTACTTGGCTTTATTAGAAAAGGAAAGGACAGAACTAAGGGTTGGAATGCCAGATTAACCAGTTTACATTGGGTGTTTTTGGATGCCCTTTATCATCTACAATAAGAAATAAGAGCCTCCCCATTTCTGACAGCTTTGAAAAGTCTTTAAAGAAACATTTATTCACCCAAGCTTTCCAACTAGAATTATGGTTTTAAATTGTTTTACTGCTTTAATTTTTGTTTTGATTTGTCTTACGTTCTTGTATACTGCCCAGAGACGTAAGTTTATATAAGAACAGCTCTGCTGGATCAGGCACAAGGCCCGTCTCGTCCAGCATCCTGTTTCACACAGTGGCCCACCAGATGCCACTGGGAGCCTACAGGCAGGAGTTGAGGGCATGCCCTCTCTCCTGCTCTTACATTCCTGCAACTGGTATTCAGAGGCACCCTGGCTCTGAGGCTGGAGGTGTCCTATAGTCCTCCAACTAGTAGCCGTTAATAGATCTCTCCATGAAGTTATCCAAACCTCTCTTAAAGCCATCCAGGTTGTTGGCTGTCACCACATCTTGTGGCAGAGAATTCCACAAGTTGATTATGCATTGTGTGAAAAAGTACTTCCGTTTGTTGGTCCTAAATTTCCTGGCAATCAATTTCATGGGATGACCCCTGGTTCTAGTACTACATGAGAGGGAGAAGAATTTCTTTCTATCCACTTTCTCCATACCATGCTTGATTTTATAGACCTCTAACATGTCTCCCCACAGTCGTCTTTTTTCTAAACTAAAAAGCCCTGGTGTTGTAGTCTTACCTCATAAGAAAGGTGCTCTAGGCTCCTGATCATCTTGCTTGCCCTCTTCTGCACCTTTTTCAGTTCTACAAAGGCCTTCTTTAGCTGTGGTTTCCAAAATTGTACTCAGCACTCCAGGTGTGGCCGCACCATAGTTTTGTATACAGTCATTATAATATTAGCAGCTTTATTTTCAATCCCCTTCCTAATGATCCCTAGTATGGAATTGGCCTTTTTCACAGCTGCCACACATTGAGTTGACATTTTCAATGAGCTGTCCACCATGATCCCAAGATCCCCCTCCTGGTCAGTTATCTACAGCTCAGATCCCATCAGCATATGAGTTGTGTACAAACATTACAAATTAATATAATGTAGTTTAGAATTTTTATTTGGGTACAGATATGTAATGGAGAAAAGGGAGAAGCTTTGCCATGCGACTATTAATGTGTATGCAAAAGTGTGGCTAAGATCTTTTCACAACTATGATTATAATTTGGGAGCCAATCTTGGCTGAAAAGTAGGGTATAAATATCATACATGCATGGTGCAATACCATGTACAATCATCATAATTATAGTGTGCTACGATCAGAGATGAAGCGGGATCAAAATGGAACAGATCAGAGATGCCCATATAACGAGATGTCTCAGGCCTTACCACACTTCTTTGCAAATTTGTTCTGTAGTAGTAGTAGTTTTATTAAATGTAAAGTGTGTCTGATTGGGGATTTAGTTCTTAATGATAGGGCTAATGCTAGACATTTGTTGCTTTCAGTTTCAAATTTAAGTGGTTACAGCCCTGATTTCTTTGTGCTGCTACAAAAGTGCCTTGTAATGGTTTTCAGTCCCTATGAAGTTGCTGTGATTATAGATGTTTGCAGATGTTTGTTTGAACTAGAAAAGGGATAGACTTTATCTGGAGTTCTATTAAACTAGCCCTGCAAATAGCTAAGAAGATCATTGCCAGCCTCTCCTTGTGCCTATATGCATATACTGTACACATGTTACTTACCCAGTGCTGTATCAGCTGCTTCTCCCATTTTTTGAAAAGCTAGGAAAGGTGCTGAGGATAGCCAAATGGTGCTTTTTGGTACTAATGGGGCTACTACATCTCTCCTCATTAAAAGGTCTGAGGGATGCAGCAGTTCCAAGCCCTTCACTGCTCTCATTCTGTGTCTGGAGAAGATCTGGTTTCGGATGGGTGAGTTGAATGGCAGTACAATTTCCTTGCCAAGACAATTATTACTTAGAGACAAGCAAGTTAGTGACAAGGCTGAAAAATCTGACACACCTTTTTAAAAAAATGATGCTGCTACTTCAGAATTGGAAATGTTTTTAAAACTCTGGAAATCTCTCTGACATCCTTTGCCTCTAAAGTCAAAAGCATATATAAGACTTGTATAAGTATTGTAAGAGTACATACAACATACTGCACTAGTTTGTTTTTGCTGCAGCAGCTTGTAACCTCAACTACATCTAGCAACTCAGATTGTTGAGAGACAATCAGTTTCTGCTCTTTATTTTATTTAGCACCTAACGTTGTGCTGTATATCCAGTTCAAATATATAATAAGCTCATTCTGGTTTCCAAGTGCTTAAATAGTCTGAAATTTCCCCCTTGAAAAATAACAGCAGCAAATCAAAACACTCACAAGTGAGGCACAGTTTTATTACAAACTAGCTGGGCCAGATGCAGAGCATCTGTGCCTCCATCCGACCCACTCACCACTGCTGCCCCCCCCCCCGCCAGCTGCCTAGCTTTCTTGCTGGCCAGCCGGCCCACTTCTCCCCCTGCCTCCTCCCCCCCCCCCCACCCCGGGTGCACTTTCTGGCTAGCCTGCCAACCAGCTTCTTCTCTCCGCTCCCCCTGGCGCTTTCTGGCTGGTGGGCCAGCCGGAAATCTGGCCCGCCACCTCCACTTGCCAACTCCCGTCAGTAGAGCGGCGGCCAGCATCCCTATTTTCTCCCCCATCCTTGTTGCTATCCTATCCAGCCGCTGCTCACAAACTAAAAGTATCTTTGCACTGCCATTTTAATTTTTCAGTTATTCTGTTAAAAGATCAACAGGTTTTATAGAGCTAGTGTTTTGGGTGACTGTCAAAATGTACCTGTGTAAAACCCTGGTAAACTTCACTTTTGGGTTCCTGGATGAATCTAACAAAAATCTGGACTTACATGAAGAAAACAAAGTTGTATATAAAAGTTGTTAAAATGTATCCAGCATACAACAGCCTACCTTTCAACATATTTGTGAGCCCCAGTAACGAAAGCTTCCATCTGACCTCTTGTCTCTCAAAGCCTTTTCTTTCCAGCTGCTGCTGGAGGGGTTCCTTTAGCACACAGATATAAGAACCTACTGTGACTTGTGTAGGCATTACCAATTAGTGGTAGAGTTTATACCACTAGTCAGATAATGAAACAGGTTTCCAAGCAATATTCTGAATTCCTCATGATTTACTGTACTTAATACTAAGTAAGACAAGTCCAGGACCTATAAGGAATCATGAGGCCTGGGGATAAACAACTGGCTCCATAGAACAACAACACAAGACTGCTGAGTTTGGGGAGTAGATGAATAGCTTTCTGCTCATTTAGGTCTGGACCTCAGCAGACTCACACTATAGTACAATTGTCTTAGAGCAGTAATTGCTGAGGTTTGGAACTAAGTGAATAGGAACCTGCTCCTCTAGTGTCAACCAGGTACAGGGCTGGAGCCACATCTACCTCTCCCATCCTGTGCTAAGTTGATGCACACCAGAGGAAGTGCTTTCCCGGGATCTTACTTAGCCCCGTCCATTTGTGTAATTTCCAGGTGATCAGATCCTCCTAAACATAGGGTGATGAGAGTGGAATTATGGCACATATTCCCAATTCTAATCACTCTTCATCTAGGATATCAAAAATGATTAGGGCCTTGATTAGGTCAAAACCTAAAATCTGTCTCTTCTATGTAGTCTTTGGCACAACCCCCAGTCTCCATGCCCTGCTGTAAATAAAGCTAAATATAGTAACTACCACAATTTTTTTAGATTGTGAGCCCTTTGAGGACAGGGAGCCATCTTATTTGTTTATTATTTCTCTGTGTAAACCACCCTGAGCCATTTTTGGAAGGGCAGTATAGAAATCAGATAGATAGATAGATAGTTTACGCCCAGCCTCTCTTGTTGTTATAACACTTTATCGCATATATTGTCCCCCAAGAGTGTGTTCTGAAGCCCTGCCCCTGTGGTGACATGCTCAGAAGTGCATGCGCACCCCCCCCCACATCGTTCACAGTTACAGTGTTTATCTACAGAGATGAACATTGTATTTGTGCACAGATTCTTCCAATGACTTGAGAACGCTGGGGTGCCCCAGCATTCTGCTTATGCAAAGAGTCTGTTCATGGGTATAATCTTTGCAGACAAACACTGTAACCATGGACAGCAGGGGTGGAGCTTCAGGCACACTCTTGCATTCAGATGCTCTCGGGATGCTGTGCTCAAGTAGAGCATCCCTAATTTTTAGAAGACTTGATGAACAAAGCTATATTCTTCCCCTGTTTAGGAGAATATATTATTCCCCTGTCTCCTTCCCTTCCCTTTCCTCTTCCTCCTTTTGTGCTATTTCCTAGATTGTAAGCCCCTTGGGGCAGGAACCTGTTCTCTCATTCTTTGTAAAGCACCATGTTCACCGCTGTCAATGTGTAAATAAATAGAAAATTCTTCTTAAATTATTCATACATAATTTTTATATAAAATTTGTGCAGAACATTGTGCATCCTTACAAACAAATAAGTGTGTGTGCGTGCCGTGTGTGTGCGTGCCGTGTGTGTGCGTGCCGTGTGTGTGCGTGCCGTGTGTGTGCGTGCCGTGTGTGTGCGTGCCGTGTGTGTGCGTGCCGTGTGTGTGCGTGCCGTGTGTGTGCGTGCCGTGTGTGTGCGTGCCGTGTGTGTGCGTGCCGTGTGTGTGCGTGCCGTGTGTGTGCGTGCCGTGTGTGTGCGTGCCGTGTGTGTGCGTGCCGTGTGTGTGCGTGCCGTGTGTGCCCCTTATAATCATAGTTGAAAAGGATTTTTGAGGTAGCCTACATAGCTTTTGAAGACACGGGGTTTTCACTCCAAATTTTGGCACAAGCAGGTCCCACAAGATTGGAACACAAGAACATAAGAAAAGCCCTGCTGGTTAAGGCCAAAGTCCCATCTAGTTCAGCATCCTGCTCCATGCAGTGGCCAGCCAGGTGCATCTGGGAAGCCCGCAAGTAGGGGTGAGAGGGCAGTGGTCCCTCCCATTGAAATTCGCTAGGACCTGGTGTTCAGGGCCATGCCCCATAATCCTGATGGAAATGTACAGCTATCCAGACTATTAACCATTAAAAGCCCCATCTTCCATGAATTTATCTAATCCCATTTTAAACCCATCTAGAATGGTGGTAATTACCACATTTGGCAACAGTGAATTCCATAGTTTAACTACACATACACAAAGAAGTATTATCTTTTATCTGTCCTGGATCTCCCTGCATTTAGCTTCAATGGATTCTAGTATTTTGAGACAGGGAGAAAAACTTCACTTGATCCACACTATGCATAATTTTATATACCTCTATCATGTCCCCCCTGCCCATTACCTGCCTTCTTTCTAAACTAACAAAGCCAAAACATTGTAGTCAGGAGTAGGGGTGGGGGGAGGTCTTGTGGTAGCAAGTATGAATTGTCCCGTTTCCTTGCTAGTCTTCCCTCATAGGGGAGTCTCAGCACCACCCTTATCATGCATCCCACATCTCTGCACCTTTTCCAGCTCTACTATATCCTTTTTAAGGTGAGGCAACCAGAACTGTACGCAATATTCTTTGCCTCTTGTGGGTTTATTAGAAAAGTAATTAAAGTTGGCCATCCTTGTTGTAGACAGTGCATAAGTTGAGGTTTCACAGAAAGCTTGTCACCCAAGAATATAGTAGCACTGTTTTTATTTTTGCTTTGTACCTTCTTTATTATGCTTGTATCTTTTTAGTATTCCCTAAACCAGTGATATTCACTATTATTTTTTCAAGCGGGGACAACTTTGGCAAAACAAAAAACCTTTAATGTTGGAGCCATTTCGCACTGTGCTGATCTCTGCATAATGTAGGGGCTCAAGAGGACTCCATTTCCCTTTAAAGGAGCCCCCCCCCATGCTGGGCAAAGCATAGCACTGCATGATATGGGTATGATAGTCCCTGCATGGTGTGAGGGGAACATTGCAAAGTATTCAGCTTTGGTCAAAACTTCATGCAGGCCCAATAAATGATTAGTCAGGGAGCCGTGCTTAGGGTTGATGGGAGCGGCCCTAAGCAAAAAGAATAGTGCCTTAAACTATATCTCTTGTTCTAACAGTTGTAACTGTTTCTTTTCCTAATTCCTCAGTTTCAGCAGTCATGTGTTTCAATAATCTATATATTTAATTATCTAAGGCATACCCGTGGCTAATCTTGTGCATGGCAGCTCTCACGAGAGTTCACAAGCAGAAACACCTGACTGGGCAGTGTGGATTCCACATGCAGATAGGGAGCAGGAGCCTGTGAGAGCAGAAGCACCATGGTGATTGGGCAGTGGGTATTCCATATGCAAATAAGTAGGAGGAGCCTGTGATGGTTAGGTCAGTTGGAATGCAACTATTACTGGTCAGAAGATGTTCTTGAATGTAGAGGAGAGGAATGAATGAATAAGGGATAGCAGGCAGGGGTCTGTGAAGAGAGGGGTTGTGAGGGACGAAAGAGTCTCTTCAGGAGAAGGAGGCTGCCGTTGTGTGAATTAGATGAGGGAACAAGATCTGTTAACTCAGGGAGGGACAGATAGATAGAGAGAGAGAACTTGAAGGGAGGGGGAAGGAAGAGTGAGTGGAGGAGAGAGAAAAAGAAGAGAGGGGAAGAGAGACAGAAAGAACGGCGAGGGATGGGCCGGAGTCTGTCAGCAGCCTGAGGGGAATGAGCGGCCATGATGGCACCGCCAGCAAGGAAGGGTCCAGTCAGCCACTGCTGCTGTTTGGGGCTACTGAGGCCATTGGCAGAGGGAGGCAGGCAGGCAAGGGACGGGCCTGGGCCTGTCAGCGACCTGAGGGAAGCAAGCAGCCATGACGGCGGCAGCGAGGAAGGGCCTGGTCAACCTCTGCTGTGCCTGCTCCTGTGGGGAGGAGCAGGAACAGGGCTCGGGTGGGGAGGTCTCTGGGCATAGGAGGCTGCAGCTTGGCCAATAGGCATCAGTAACTCTTCAGCTGTGACGAAGAGAGGTGAGGGAGATGGAAGCAATGGGATGGAGGAGTAGGAGCAGGAGTGCAGCTCAGGTGAGGGTGGGGAGATCTCTGAGGTGAGAGGGGCTGTGGCAGGGGGTGAAGGGAGCAATCGGGTGCTAGCATGCAGATGCTCTGCGCAGGTTAAGCTAGTTTATCTTATTGGTTAGCTTGTTAGGTCCATTGGAGCCATATTATAGTCTCACTATAATGCAGAGCCTGATATTGTAGTTCTAAAATAGACTAGAGGCCTAACCTCATGTTAAATGTACACACATAAAATTTCTATGGTTGCTTCTTTCCTAGGAACTGCAACTTCAGGAGAGGGTTTTGTAGCAGAGAAGTAGCAATGGGGGTGGGGTGGGTTTAACCCTTTGCCTGCCTGCTCTTCTCTGCTCCAACCTCCCCCAAGACACTCTCCCATCACCACCTCCAAATGTGTATTTGTTTCTCCAAGAAGCCATCAGACTTTTTTTTACATGTATATGGATGTATTGTATCATTCTGCCCTAGAAACTGGTGATCACCTGCAATCCCCATCAGTTCATTCGCTCAGCAGTTGTGCTGTCACAGAACATTCAAACATTCTAAATTGCTCTGGGAAAGGTTTGTTTGTTTGTTTAACATATTTTACACTGCCCCAAATGTACATCTCTAGATTAATAACAATTAACCCAACGTATGTAGGGCAAGTGAAAGGTCAGCTTGTGGGGGAAATCTCTCATGGGACCTGCGGCCAGGAGGGGATGTTAACAGGAAGGGTTTTTACAGACAAAGGAGCTTTAGAGACTGAGAGCTCATTGGACAGGGAAGCCAGAAATGTTTTAGTGAGTGAGTGAAATAAATCTCACATATTGATTTGGAACAATTGTCCAGATCATTTGACTGCAAGTCTCTAGAATAATTATGCAACTGCAGTAATAAATTGAAGCTGGTTTTATTAAAATCTGTTAGTAAAATGTGACACATTTTGTCTTGTGTTAACTAGCTAAACGGACTGACCAAGAGCTGAAAGATGAAGAGATGGAGCTGTTTACCAAGTATTACTTGGAATGGAAAGGTGGAAGAAAAAATGCGACTACCTCCTATATGAACATACCACGATTTTATTATAGGGTAAGTGGTGTTTTTGGTCTTACTTTAAACAATTTCTGTTTTAAAAATAGTAATGTATTTTATCCAGTAGAGCAGTTTGGCCAGTTTTACATTACAGTACTAGGAGAATGAATGGTGAGCCCATAGCTCCAAAACCAATTCTTAGCTGATGTGGAATTAGAATTGTGTTGGCTTTCAAAGAATACAAGAATAAATTGATCCCTTTCAATGTAAGTTCCTTTTTATAAAAACAGCCTAGAGGACTAAGGGAAGGAATCCCTCCCCCGAATTAAAGCACTAGACCTATTTTGTGTGTGCAGAAGTACTGATTTGAAACAGATTGGCACAAATGATACAGTGCCTACAACTAGATTTTAGACACACTCATATTATTCGTAGGCAGAAGCAATGTTTTACCATTTCAGTCTACTCATTCTGGAGTAAGAGGGGAAGGATAATAATTTTCTACTCTTAGGCCAAGCAAGGGACTGATGAGTTCCCCAGCTAAAGCTGAATCATGCCCACCAAGCTGTATTGCTCTCATCAATTTCTATTGTTATGGAATCTAAGTGAGGCTTGCTGAAACTCACCAGTAAACTTGGCCAAGTTGCCCACATTGCTTGATGTGGTAATGTCACAGGGCAGTGTGGCCACTTGAGCCAACACACATAGTGTTGCCTTGGCTGATATGTAGCCATTTCCTCACATGGAATTCTTCCATTGCTACTTTTAAATAACAATGTATGTTTGTGAGCTGCCCAGTTCCTGGTGTTTGACTGCTTAGTGAAACGAATCTCTTCACTGCATATCTAGCAGTAACAAAGCATACTTTAAAATAGCTAGTGATGCTCTCATAGACAAATTCAATCAAAACACAGCCTGTTTAATTTAGTGACTGGAGAGCTTGATGCGAAAGGGGAAATTTGGATTCAAGTTCATGCTCTTGCTATGTGCTGTGTCCCAGTTCAGTAGGTGAAGTGTTAAATCTGTTGCTGGATTGCACTACCTCAGACAGCAGATGTGGAGTCACTTGACTGGATGCTTCTCAGTGTTAAAAAATATATATATCACTGGAAATAGTACATAGTGACGTTTGGTTTTAACATGGGAAGGGTTGGGGGTTAGGAAAAGGCTTACTACCTCATTTGGTGTTTTGGGAGAACTAGGCATTGGCGACTTGCCCGAGGCCACACAGCATCCCTCACCTGCTCTCATTGGAAACCTTTTTGAGGGTAAAGAGTGTTATAGAAAATATTAATCTTCATAAAGGTGAAGTTGAATATAGTAAAGATTGCTCATTTGAAAATTAACAAATCCTGTTGGTAATGATTAATGGAATGGAGAGGCAGCTATGCTAATAAGGAATAGGAGATTATTCTTAACAGTAGGTACATAGATTATACACTATACTGATCTGGACCATTTATTAATCTAGCCCAGTACTGTCTATTTAAATCTGCAGTTGCTTTCCTGGTCTCAGTTTAATGGTTTCAGGCAGAACTCTGCTCCCTGAAATCCTTCAAGAGGATTTCTTCAGTGCTGGAGATTGATCCGGGGATGCATAGCAGCTCTGTGTAAAGCATGCGGTACTAAACAGTAGCCCCTCCCTGAGTTCAGAGCAGTGACCCCATAACAGACACCATTCCTACCTGTATGTCAAAGATTATAGTATTGCTGTTCAATTGCCTGCACCTCTTCTTCTCTATGGAGTGCAGCTGTACATGTGTTCTGAAGGGGTAGTACATTGGTGTTCTGTATGGGTGAGACTTTGGATTTGTTACATGTTAATTTTTGTGCAATGTTCCTCATGATTCCTTGTCTCTTGGTATGTGAAGCACGGGTGGACGATGTGCATGGAGAAGGAAGTCTATCTTGTGATGATTCAGTGGTTGTGGGGAACAGGATGACCTCATTGTTACATCAGGGGAAATTTCAGAAGTTTGCCCTAGATTCTTAAGTTTTGCAAAAATCTGTCTAGAACTTCCATGTGTTAAGCAGTTCTCTTGGGGATTTTCGCTTCTCATTGAATCCAACATGGTGGCATTTGTGGGACTCCTCTGTTAATATTCATTATTGTTCACATTTATATGCCACTTTTCAAAAAAAAGTTCTCAAAGTGGTTTGCAAGGCAAAAGGTATGAAAAAAAAATGCTGCTGTCTTTTCTTATGGAAGTGACATTGCAGCACAGGGCTGTTTGCATCCTGCCCCTTTGCAGACTTGCGCTCATACTTAGGGTGCAGATCCCTGCCCTGACACTGGACACAGTCTGCAGAGACCACTTTGCCTTTTTTCTCCAGGAACCATTCCCAACCGTTATGGAGGGTGATCAGCCAGGCAAGTCCAAATCCTCTGGCCGGGCTCCCCGTGGCCCTACCTGGACCGATGAGGAGACCAGAGTCCTCTTGGGTCACTGGAACACCTTGCTGGTCCAGCGCCGGGTTCAGAACATGCCCACCAACAGTGATCTCTATGCTGTCCTAGCCAAGAAGATGGCAGAGGAAGGATTCTTACGCACACGAATCCAATGTAACAACCGGATCCGGGACCTCCGCAAAGCATATCGAAAGGCAAAAGATGCTATGGGCAAGGCAGGGGCCATGCCAGTTCGCTGCCGTTTCTTCAGGGAGCTAGATGAGATATGTGGAGGAGAAACAGAGAGTGTTCCTTCCTCCATGAGTCAAACAATGAGGCTCCAGCCTTCCACTACCATGGTTCAACCAGGACCGTCCTGGGAGCCTATACCAGAAATTCCTTGGAAGGTGGAAGAGGACTCTGAGGCAGAAGCTACCTTTGATGGGATCAGTGATGCCCCAGAAACCATGCAGGAGGTATTAAAAATCAAGGTGGAATCTGAACTTGAAGAAGCTGCTGCTTTTCAGTTACCCTTGCAGCCTGTTTCCTCATCTTCTTCCAGCACAGTGGTAATTGCACCTTCCTTGGAGGAAGATCAGCAATCTGCTTTCCAGGAACCAGACATCCTAATGCCTGCCACTACTCGAACTCCACAACCATTGTCCCCCACCTGCCATTCAGAACAGAGGTTGAAAACAGGGATCCATGACAGAATTCCCATAGGTGAGTGCTTTTAATCATTGTTCCATTTCTCCTTGGGGGAATAATGGCTGCTAATCAAGCTACTATTTCTCATTGCTTCAGGCTTTTAACTTAGTAATATATTGAAAGAGAGGACAATTAATTACACTATGGTATTTGATGTTGGCCACTATTGTGCTTTTTAAACTTTCCTGCCCTCGTGCCCAACCTATCAAATATTACTTCTGTAGGAAAATGTGTTATGCTCTTGACCTAATTCTTGCTGGCAGTTCCATAGTTCCTCTGGGTTTTAATTTCTGACTCTCCATCCTTCAAGATAATTTCAAAAGGAGCACTTTGTCATGGATTGGCAGGGATTGTCAAAAATGCAAGTGCCACTTGTGATTTAGCTGTTATTAAAACAAAGCTGTTATTGTTGTTTCCAATAAATGGCTGAGCTTTGCAAGCCATAGCAGAACATTGCTATCAATCTGTCATTGATTTTCTTTTTTTTTTAGCCTCTCTCTTTTGTCAAAGAAAAGGACTTCTCTTTCTTTTCAGAGAGGTTATAAAGACTGGTTGCATGTATAATCTGTAGGATGTAAACACTCATTTACTTGGCCTCTGTTTTCTGATGATAAAGATATATTGTTAGTGTAAGTCAAAACAGTAAGCATATGTTAATAATGATACTACTAAGCTGCCTCATCTTTACAACTCATTCCCCCCCCCCTTGATTTTTTTACTGCTATGTTTGCCCACTGTTACTCCTTCTTATTAAGATACGGTTTTTAATGTCCAGGGGGACACTAACACTTTCATACTTCCCTTTATTCTTTGAAACAGGGAGAACGAGTCATGACCCACAGCCTGTGGCAAGGTCACCAGTAGCAACAGCGAACAGGATAGCACAGATGAGAGCTAGAAGACGCCGGACCAGGGAGGAAACCATAGGGCGCCTGCTGGGGGAGATAAGAGCCGGAAGGGAGGCCATGGATACAACATTCCGGCTCTTCCTTGAACAGCAGCGATCATTTCAGAAAAGCCTCATCAGGGAGATGCGGCTGGCAAGGCAAGAACAACGTCGGGCCACTGAAGCTGAGCTTCGAGCTCGCCAAGAGGAGTGGCAGCAGCAGAGGACTCAGCAGGTTCTGGATGTGAACAGAACTGATGCTGAGATTGTTCGCTTCCGCCAGGAGCTCAGTCTACTTAGACATACTTTTATGGAGTTCCTTTCAGGAGCAAAACCTTTCCCCACAGCTTCCCAATTGAGGACACCCTCCTCTGTGCCTGCCCAGAGGGAGGGTCTTGACCCTTCGGGATCACACTGGGAAGGCTTTGTGCCTACAGCGTCCCCAGTGCAGGCACCTCTTCCAGCCTCGCATGCACTCAGGGTGCCTTCAAGGGGAAGGCGAGGGAGACCAAGGAAGCGTGGTGGTGCCCCCAAGAAGCAAGTCCACAGAGAATAATCGCAGTGTGGTTGAGCTTGTTCTTTTGGTGGTCTGCCTCTGGAAATGGTGCTATCCAACCTTCTGTTCTACCTCCTTTATTTCTGCACTACAATCAACCTTTTTGGTTTACCGCACTGTTTTTTAACTGACTTTTTAAAATGTACTTGAATACAATCAGTGTTATGTCTTGCATTACTGTTCATTTTAAGGTCTTTATGAAGTAATGGTCATTTTTACTGTATGATTGTAAAATGATTCTGTGATTTTTTTTCTTTTTCCCCCTTCAATAAATATTTTTTCTGAATGTTTCATTGTATACTATATAATACAAGGCAATACTACAAATGGATGTGATAGGTGGGCCGTACAAATATATAAGAAAGTTGATCCTAAATCTTCAATATTGTTGGGGAAAGTTGGATATCTCCCCTCAGTTAGATTTAGAACACGTTGCCATTCATCTGTTGCCCATTTTTTTGAAATAATGTAGAGTAGTATAGACATACTTCTGTTCTTGATCAAGGAGTTGCATAAAAAGGATCCAAACGCTGCAACCTTGTATGTAACTAAAAATGATAGGCTTGAACCCAAAATTCGTGGGCATGAGCAAAAGGTCCTCTGCAAGCATACTATTTTTTTTCTGTTCCCTCCTAGCACGTCAGCCCCATCCTTCCTGCCCCTGCCAAAAGAACCCTTAAGAAGAGTATATGATGCAAAGGGAGGGGATGTAATGAAACGGGTAGGGGAGCTGGTGACCATACCCTCTTCCAACATGTATGCAGAATTGCATTCTGCTCATAAACGGGGATCTTTGGAACCAAGCCATTGATGCAATAGAACCCCCAAATTAAGTTGATGCTAAACTTTTAGATTTTCTTCCTATTCACTCTTTTGAAATACAAAATATCAGAACTTATGTTGTATAAAGAATACACACTAGATGGGATTTAAAAAAACTTAATAGTTTGCACAGCTGTTGATTTGCATAGTTGTAAAAATATTGAAAGCATGGGTGTGGCCAGCCTTTAGGGCAGCCCTGGTCAAAACAGATTTTTAAAATTGTGATCCCCTAGAATCAGTCATTCAGAATGGTAAGGAAAACCTCCCTGTTGTCATCTCTGGAGCCCATTTTAGTAACATGTAGTACCTGTTCTTACTGAGGTTCCTTCTCAGCAGTTTTCACCTTCTAAGAGTATGAACTAAAAAACTGAACTACTTGTTCATAGTTTTACTTTAAACTTATGTTGTAATTTAAAAACAGGAGTCCCTTAATAACTGACCATCTAGACCATATATAGAGTTAAGGTGGTATAAGTATTTCACTTACTGAAGCATTTTCTCTCATATTTAGACATGCCTTGAGCATTTGACCTACCATGAACATCTTGTCAGTGCTTGCAAACGGCATTTTACTTTTATTCAGCAATACATGGCTGCAAGGAAAACACACATGACATCAAAAACCTATCCCTTTTGATTCCTTGCTTGGAAATCCGTCTCATAAAAATAAGCTTCACTCTGCAAGGATTCAGAAAAATCGGAATTACTACTGCACATGTGTAGGAGAGGCCAAGTATAACTTTAGCACATGTAGCCTGCTCCATGTTGCTGGATGCCGGTTGCCACTGTGGCCATCTGTCTTGCACTGCCACTGCCAAGCAATGGTGGGGATAACGAAATGCAGATGACACCAAGAACCTTATATATATATATATTTATTTTTAGCCATGGCGCACTGCAGGCTCCATTGATTATGACGACTGGAGATGTATTAGCTCATGTTTCCAGATTTTCCATTGTAACTTCCAATGTAACAGTTGTTCAGCAAAAACAGAGGAAACAAAGCTACAGGAAATGTTAACTACAATGCAAAAATTCCTACATCAGAAATGTAACATGTAAACATGTTTTCATGTATACCTGTAGACGTCGACTTTTGATAGGTTTGAAAGGGTTTGCTTCCATTTTGCAAGCTCATTTCATGGGGAGAGACAATTCTTTTTGTCAAATATTAATGTTAGAATATGGTTTAAAACGTGTATATGTGTGTGTTTATAAAAGCATGTTAAATTCAGAGTAGAGAGTTTGGTTGTGTTTGGGATTGACATCACTATTGCTAAGCTAGCATAAAAAAACAGCATTTAAATTTATTTATTTATTTATTTATTTGATTTATATACTGCCCTTCTAAAAATGGCTCATGGTGGTTTACATCAAGTTGGTATACATCAAAACACAAGCAGATAACACACACACACACACACACACACACACACACACACACACACACACTGCTCTCATACTCAGATTTTTGGATCTGTCCTTACACTTTGCTGATGAAAGTGGAAGTGGCCCATTCCTGATGGACCAGCCTCAAGAGGCATGTTGTCTCTCAATACCAGTTGCAGAGGAGCTACAGCAAGAGAGAGGGTGTGCCTCCACCTCTTGCCTGTGGGCTCCCCAGGCGCATCTGGCCGGCCACTGTGTGAAACAGGATGCTGGACTACATAGGCCTTACACCTGATCCAGTAGGGCTGTTCGTATGTTCTTAGACTTCATATTTTGTGTCCATAAACTTTGCTTGCATGCATTTGTATAGTATCTGGCCAGAACTCTTCTTTGGGTTCTTTTTCAGTAGGCTTCAATCACACTGCAAATAGCGACTTATCTTTCTTTTTTTATAGCTGCCAGCTGAAGATGAAATTTTATTACAAAAATTAAGAGAAGAATCTAGAGCAGTCTTCTTGCAGAGAAAAAGTAGAGAGCTGTTAGATAATGAAGAACTGCAGGTAAGAAAATATTGGAAATATCTTAATCTCAGATAAATTAAGCATATGATTATGTAAGAATATGCTGCTGAGCATATTATCATCCATTATATGATATTCCCTAATCAACTCTAAATCTCCTTTAAGAACTTGTGGTTTTTGCTGGACAAGCATCAGACGCCACCCACAATGGGGGATGAAGCAATGATCAACTATGAAAGCTTCCTGAAAGTTGGTGAGAAAGCTGGATCAAAATGCAAGTAAGGCTCCTTCTTCACTGTGCTTATACTAGCCTGCTTTTATATAGATTTTTAGGTTACCTGGACCAACAATCATATTGCAGGTTTTCAGGTCTTGGTTGTTGTTTCGGTGTGCCTGTTTACATTTCTAGACAGCTGCACTGTTCCTTCTAACAGGGATCCCCAGATGTTGTTGACTACGACTTCCAGAATCCCCAGCTGCAATGGCTTTTGCTTGGGGATTATGGGAATTGTAGTCAACAACATCTGGGAATCCCTCTTAGAGGGAACATTGGAAAGCTGTATTGCAGAGTTCTTGGAGTAATTCACAATTAAAGCTTTAGGATACCATGGGCAGCCAAGAAAACATACAAATGGACCATATAACAAATCAATCCAGAATTCTCACTCGAGGTACAAATGACCAGGCTCAAAATATCATACTTTGGACACATTATGCGAAGACCCAACTCCCTTGAGAAGCCCATAATACTGGGAAAAGTTGAAGGAAAGAGAAGACGACAACCAACAGCAAAGTTGATGGACTCAATTACGACAGCAATTAATGCACCACTGAGAGACCTTAAAGGCCAAGTTGAAGACAGATCATTCTGGAGAGAATCTATCTATGTGGTCGCTAAGAGTCGACACCAACTTAAAGTGCTGTGTTATAGTGATGAGCCAAATACATAGAAATGCTTCCTTCACATCCATACAGGGAGAGTGTTTACTTTTCCCTGTGCCCCTGAATCCTTTCAGAGGCACTGAGGTTTTCCTGAGTTTGTCTTAACTTCAGGGGTTCTCTGATGTGCTTGGCCAATTGATCTTTGCTAGTCAATATAACCCAACCATGAATTATTGCCAATTGGTGACTCATTGAGGCAGAATGTCAGAAGCTTGTTCCAAAGAAGAAAGGAGAAGGGATGGTAAGCCCCCTCTTCACACATACACTTTCTCCCTCAACTGTAATAGATCTCATTATCTGTAGACCAGGGCTGCACAACCATGGCTCTCCAGCTGTTGTTGGACTAGCATTCCCATCATCCCCACTGGGGATTCCCAGCCACAAGAGCCAATAGTGAGGGATACTGGGAGTGGTAATCAAAGAAAGCTGAAGGATGAAGTTGTGCAGCCCTGGATTGGTCCTGCTATAGACCAATCCACCTATGGAAATTGATGGCTGAAGTGGTGATTGCCGCTGACAAGTGGTCCCAGTGATAACCATCCATGGGCCATATCTGTCATGAGGACATTCAGTTGTTGACAAGTGCAACAGACAATTTAACACTGGGAAAATGTACCTTAAGAATTAGCTGCCCCTTTCTACACCTCTGATGGCAGAGTACAGGTAGTTTCAAATATTTACTTTATTGGCCATTAAGATGAAATTCTGAGGAATAAAAGCATTGCTGCAAAGCTCATGTGATTTGGGGGAAGGTACCATGATGGACAGTAAAATAAAGAATTTTGTGGAGATGTTAGACCTCTAGATGTGATTTTCACAATAAAATAGCAAAGTGGACTTATGTTTGGCAGAAGATGCATTTTGATAAGGAGAAAATTTAGAAATTTGTAATTTGTTATCAAAACGGAGGGGTGGCCTCAAGCAGGTAAGATCAGTTGATGGATTAAGTGGATTAACTGGGAATAATGTTGGTGAAGTTAAAGACTTAAATACTTGCTGAGGCCTATGACTTGTTGAGCTTATCAACATTTTTTTAGCCAGATAGATGCTATGACCCAAAATTTGGGTTAAATTTTGTCTTAACCCAAATTTCAGATTGGGTTTTCCAGACTCACCTGCAAGGCTCTTCATGGTGCAAATTGCACCAGTGTTAATTGGAAACAGAACATGAAATGGTTTGGGGTTTTTTTAATGTGGAATGGAAACCCATTCATGGGAAGCAGCTTGGCATCTGGTTCTGTTGCTTCACATGCATGGTGAAGGAAATTGCTAGCACTGTTTGGGAAGTTGCTTTCATAAGGAACTGCTTTCCTGCAGTTGTGTTTCTAGTTGCTACCACAGTAATATAATTCCAGATGTGAATCAGGTCTTAATTTTATCTTTTGGAGAGAGCTTGCTAAACAAAGTTACTCTGTAGCTCCAAGTTCACAGATACTGGAATTGTGGAATGCCAAGATTGACATTCAACCAGAATATGCCTCTGAAATACTGTTTATGGCCTTAGTGATGATTAACATTTAGCTCAAACAGGGAATTGTATTGGATTGTTTCTGCTAGATTTTTTTTTTAGCAGCCATCTATTGAATATAAGTTGAATTAATGTGATTTCCTTTAAGAGTGTTAGTTTTGTTTTAGCCAGGAAGTCAAAGGAAGTGGCAATAGGTACTTCCTCTTCCCTGTTGGGTCTCCCAGGGTTTCATAGTATTCCACCAAAAAAAATCCAAGAAAACCCACTTTTCTCTTGCCACAAAATAATTATCAGAAGAATGTTTAAATTAATTAGAATTATTAGATGAATAATTAATATAATTAGATGGGGTCATCAGTATTGTTGCTTTTGTTTCACAGGCAGTTCTTCACAGCTAAAGTCTTTGCTAAATTACTTCACAATGATTCGTATGGAAGGATATCTATCATGCAGTTCTTCAATTACGTGATGAGAAAAGGTAGGTTTCTTCTTACTTACGATAATGTGATGTATTGACAGTAACCTAGAGGTCTAGAATTTGCAGGGGGCTAGAGGGTCTATGAATTTGCATAACTGAATTGTGGAACATGGAAACTGAGAATGAGAATCTCGGATTACATTTTTCCCCTAAAAGTTCATACTTTTCACCACCGTATATTAAGGGAAAATATGAAAATCTAAGAAGGCAATTCCTTTTAGAAACTTAGAAGTCAAAGAGATATGTAGATGGCATTCCCTTCAGTACCAGTAATTCTCTTCTGTGTAACATTCAGAAAAAAGGGCAGGAAATACAAAATACTAGCCGACCCCGCACAGAGCATCTGTGCGCTCTTTGGGGCCGGCGGTTACCTCTCCCCCCCCCTCCACCTTCTGCCCCAGTCTCCACTTCCAGGCCCAGCCGCCTCTCCTCCCCACCGCCACTTCTGGTCTCCCCCCTCCTCCAGGCCTTGCCTCTGCGGTTGGGCCCGCTGCTGCTTCTGGCATCTGCAGCTAGGCATGCTGTTGCCGCGGCAACCAATCCTCCAGGGTGCACCTCAGCCAATCAGGCCCGTCCACTGCCCAGCCAATCAGCTGAGTGCTGGGACGCACATTCCAAGGCACACCCAGGAGAATTATGTATATAGAAGATTCTGTCCAAATGGTGTAAGAAAATAGGATGCTTTTTAGCCACAACTGTGCAGAGCTCTCTCTGCATGCTGCCACAGTGAAGAATGCATGTGCCAGGTCAGGCGCAGGGGGCCTCTTGCACAGTGCTTTTGGACTGAGTGGTTTGTTTTCTCCATCTCCTCATGAAGGAAGTGGTGCCAGGCAGGCCAAAAGATTCTACAAAAGAGTCTCCGTGTAGTTTGGTTCAAAATCTCTTCACTCTGAAGGCAACCCATTGCAAAGTGACAGCATGCCTGCTTCTGTGCCACTCCCCCGTCCTCATTTTTTTAAGTTCACACAGAAAAGGGAAGGGGCTGGACAATTATGCAGGATGCTATCTGTACTCATAAGCTGCCAGTTTACTATCCCTGACCTTGCATGGCATTACTTTAACATACAATGTTCAGAGCTTAAATTCCAATTGTGTTAGACATAGGTGACTCCTGAAAGGAGCATCATAAGCACCAGTGACTTCCATAAATTTTGCAGAGCACTCGGCAACAACATATCGTTATGGGGCTGTCTTGTTCTGAGTCACGCTTTTTAAATGTGGTCTGTCTAATACTGATGGTACTATCGTACTACTGTTTGATGACAAAAGATGCTTAATAATAATCAAAATATATCCTTTTGTTCAAAAGCCTCTACAACCTTCCCCCCTCTTATCTCTCCACTCTTCTGTCCCCATACATCTTTGCCTGTGACCTTTGCCGGTCCAGCTCCATCATTCTTGGCTATCTGAAATTGTGCTGATCCCTCAAATGGCACTGCCCTGTCTCCCTTGGTGTTCTCCTTATGATTAGAGTTGCCGCCTGAAACACCTGTGTTAAGCCTTCTTTTACCTCTTGATTTCCCTTTTAAAAAATGCACCTTTTCTATGAAATCTTTGGCCCAACCCCCTAGTTCCCATAGTCTGTTGTAATGATGCCTAAATGCAAATAAAATAATGGCATATTCTTCACTTGTTTATCTCTGTCTCCATTTCCCTCCCCTACCTGTTTATTCTCCCTTGCATTGATGTTTAGATGTGAACCTCTTCAGGCATGGACTATTTTTTTCATTCTTTGTAAAGTGCTGTGTAAATGAATAATATGGATTCCTCGGATTCTTTTTTAGAAAGCCCCTCCCTAAGGAGTATTCTCATCATTTTATACTCTCTGTTCCTTCCTTCATGTACTGCACTCTTTTCTCTCTCCACTATTAGAATATAAATTAGCATAAGTAAAGGTAAAGTTGTGCTGTCGAGTCAGTGTCGACTCCTGGCAATCACGTAGTTCTGTCTTAAATAAGCTGTCTTCTGATTGGTTAGGAAATCATATTTACAAAATTGGTGTACTGTGGGGTGTTTGTTTGTTTGTTTTGCTTTAGATCCATAGAATTTGACATTATAGATTTTTATAATTGGTTTTTCAATAAATTACATGTAACAGGCTTATTTCCAGCATATGGAAAGAGACAAATATATTTGTACTATTCTTTTACCACTTTGAAAGTGTTGTCACACCTTATTTTGTTTTGCCAAAAGCTTCATTTACCTCAAATCAGATTCCATCATATATTTCTGAATACTTATTTCACAGTATGGCTGTACCAGACAAGAATCGGCCTCAGTTTGTATGATGTGGCTGGACAAGGTTACCTCAGAGAATCAGTAAGTGATGCATATAATGTGTTTATCTGGAACAACTGAAATGACCCAAGCATATGCTTTCTGCTGTTTTGAACTGCATTCATTTGAGAGAGAGCGTGACATGGATATAGTTGATAACTGAGTGCTTATGTTAATGTTGACATTAGCCTGGAAAGTTATAGGTAAGCAAGATTTTATCATTGTTAGGTTATTTTAAAGAGAAGGTAATGTAGTAGTACAAGTTCAATATGACAGTATTCACATATTTCTGTTTTACAACATTCCTAAATTGAACATGCATGAATTCATGTCTCCCTCCCTTCACATGGATTCAGGAAATATGATAGTGGGAAACAGAACCATGCCTACTGGAAAAGTGCTCTGACATCCATGTGTTGGACATTAGTGTGAAGTGGGGTGTGTGTGTGTGTGTGTGTGTGTGTGTGTGTGTGTGTGTTCATATAGCTCTTCCATGCATTCAGGCCATGGTCCCATTTCCCTCTTCACGTGTTCCCTGGATGTGGGTTGGTGGGAAGTGAGTGAATAGCATTATTGAGTCAAACCATTACCCCATCTAGCTACTATCTACTCTAACTGGCAGCAGCTCCCCAGGGTCTGAACACCTGCTATCTAGCCCTCTAACAGGTGATGCCAGGAATGTATTTATTACTAGCACAGTGTACCCAGCGTTGTTCAGGGTTTTGTGGCCTACCCGCTATACATCCATCCATCTGTCTGTGCGGGGTGGTTGTTGGGGTCCCCAGGTATCCTGTGTTACTCACAGGGTCCTAGTAAGTCACCTTGCCAAGTTTGATCCTGATAGCTCAAAGGAAACAGACTGTGTAGATTTTTCTGTGTAAACCGCTTTGAGCACTTTTGTTGAAAAGCAGTGTATAAGTAGTAGTAGTAGACCTTCTACATGCAAAGGATGTATTCTCCCACTAAGCTATACTACTGCTATGACAACAAATATTTATATACCATTTTTCAACAAAATTTCTCAACATAGAAAAATCAGTAAATGATGCTCTAACCCTTTTGCAAGTTGTTATATTCTCTGGGAATAAATATCTGATGTTCAGTTCCAGAGAATCCTGATTCAAGGTTTATCTTAATCTCTCTTTACAAAGCAGGATAACATGTTCGACAAAGCTTTGATTGGTAACTTATGTATATCTTCTGTTGTGCTTGAGAGATAAAGCCTCTCAACAAATAGCACGTGCATCAGGGAAGAAGAGATGGTGTGACATGTAGGGTGTGTAGTGTCATTTGGAGTGGACACCATCTCTTCCTCCTTGCACCATGGACAAGGGGAAAGTATCATCCATTCCAGCCTATTGAGTAGCATCCACAGTTGTCTTTAGTCTGGAACAGGCCTGCTCAACTTTGGCCCCTTAGCTGTTTTTGGACTACAACTCCCATAATCCCCAGCCACAGTGGCCAGTAGCTAGGGATTATGGGAGTTTTAGGCCAACATCTGCAGGAGGGCCAAAGCTGAGCAGCCCTGGTCTGGTACAAGAGCCCTTGTCCCATCCACAAGGATGGAAGTGGTTAAAGTGCTCTGTGAAGTCTGTAAACTAGCAGAACCACCCAAATGTGTGTTGTGCAAGGAGTACTCAATTTGTGCACATGCTGTATAGTACAAAAAAAATGACTAAAATAGATATAATTAGATTAGAAGAAACCAACTTCTAGTTGGACATTTTGCCTTACACCTTCATTATATCTTGCATTTTTAAAAAAGGTTGTATGAGCACATCCAGCTCACAAGGTGACAATTAAGAATGCTGTGATAGCAGAATTCCAGGATAGGTGATAAGAAGAAAATGATTGGCAGATGTTGCAGATGACACACACATACACTTGTGCTGGTGGTTGTGCTACCCTGTTTACCTGAATCCAAGATGCAGTTTCCCCTAGTTCTTTCCTGTTAAATATGGGGGGAGGAGGTGGCCATCGAATTCAGAGGCCTCTTTATTTTGGGTAAATACAGGAATAATCTGTAATTAACCTCTAACCTCTATCACCATGCCGTAACAAACAAACACCTCAGTTCATTTAAAAAATTTAGTCAAGCCGCCTTCCCCAGAGCCAGGGCCATCCCACCGCCGCCTCCCTCAGGGCCAAGCCAGGCCGTCCCGCCGCTGTCCACCCACCTCCACCACCGGTGCTTCCCGCCTCCTCTGTTCGCTTCTTCAGCCATCCACCTCCTCGCTGCCGTCATTATTGCTCGCTGCTGGAACTCTTGCAAGCTCTCCTGAGAGTTCCACCTGTACCCTGTACTGTAGACTCCAAAAGTCTAGACTCCAAAGTACAGTAGACTCCAAAAGACTCCAAAATCCGGAACACTGCTGGTCCCAAGCAGTCCGTATAAGGGGTACTCACCCTGAATAGTCTGTCATATTTTCTTGTTTAAAATTTTCAGGATTTAGAAAACTATATTCTGGAACTCATCCCCACTTTGCCGCAGTTGGATGGTTTAGAAAAATCCTTTTACTCATTCTATGTCTGCACTGCAGTAAGGAAATTCTTCTTCTTTTTAGATCCTCTCAGAACAGGTAAGTGCATGTTGCTTTTTGGGGACAGTGGGGAGAAAATAGTTTCACTTATACTATGTAATAAGCAAGGCATTATTTGTTGTTTTATCTGAAGTGCTGATATCCAGGGCTTTGTCACTTCATTGGTTTTTTAAAAAGAGACACTTCTGTTCTCCTTTATCTAGTTTTGATTAACCATTAAAATCTAGGGATGTTCACCAAAATGCTTCGGTGCCATCCCAAGGGTGGCGAGGGGTTCCCTTAAGAGGAACTGGGCAGATCCTACCTGCCCATCCTCCAAGCACCTGCGACCCCACGCTGCCCCACCGCAGCGCTGTTCAACCGGAAATACCTCTGTGCAAGCAGCAGCTTGTGCCACTTTCCCCTTTAAAATGCTACAGTGACGGGCGACGTCATTTACGTGCCAACGCCGTGTGAGAGATGCCGAGGAAACATCTCGTCGCTGCGGCACAGCCTTTTAAAGGGGAAAGCAACTTACAAGCTGCTGCTTGCATGGAGGTATTTCCAGTTGAACAGTACTGCTGTGGGGCGGTGCAGGACGACGGGGGCCTTTTAAGGCAGGGGTGGGGAACCTTGGCCCTCCAGCTGTTTTTGAACTACAACTCCCACCATTCCCAGCTACAGTGAGCTGAAGCATTTTGGTGCCTCTCCGAAGAGATGCTGAAACAATTTGGACTCATCCCTACTAAAATCTTTGCACGCATTTGAGCCTCTTGAAATAAGTTGAGTTAAATAGTCTTTGATGCAGCCCAAGGTTATTCCAGCCATTTATTTAAATATATATGTATAGTTTAATGTTTTTCCTTCTTCCAGGAAAGATAAAAATACAGGATATTTTAGCCTGCAGCTTCCTAGATGACCTACTAGAGGTAGCCATTTTGGTTTATACTTTGGTTTTTGTATTCCCTGTTGCATTTGTTGAGCTCTAACTCAATATTTCCATACTCATCCAGCTACGAGATGAAGAACTTTCTAAAGAAAGTCAAGAAACCAATTGGTTTTCTGCTCCTTCTGCCTTGAGAGTTTATGGTATGTTCCCATGATCTGAGCACAAATATGTATTGTATTGTATTTATTTTATTTTATTTATTTATTTAAAATATTTCTATACCGCCCAAAACTTGCGTCTCTGGACAGTTTACAATTAAAATCATTTAAAACATCAAATCAATTAACAATTAAAAGCATTGAAAACATTGAAAACCCAATATTAAAAATATTAAAACTATAAATCTAATTAAAAGCCTGGGTGAATAAATGTGTCTTCGGTGCCTTTTTAAAAGTTGCCAGAGATGGGGAGACTCTTATTTCAATAGGGAGTGCATTCCAAAGTCCAGGGGCAGCAACGGAGAAGGCCCGTTCCCAAGCAGCCACCAAATGAGTTGGCGGCAACCACAGATGAACCTTTTCAGATGATCTTAACAGGCGGTAGGACTCATGACGAAGAAAAACGTTCTCTGAAATACCCAGGGCCTAAGCTGTTTAGGGCTTTATAGGTAATAACCAGCACCTCGCATTTTGCATGGAAACATATCGGCAGCCAGTGTAGTTCTTTCAACACAGAAGTGATATGGTCTCTCCTAGATGACCCGAAGACCAACCTGGCTGCTGCATTCTGAACCAACTGTAGTTTCCGGACGACATACAAAGGCAGCCCCACATAGAGTACATTGCAGTAATCCAGCCTAGAGGATACCACCGTTGTGGTATGTCCCACCGTTTTGAGGTTGTTCATCTCAAAAAACGGATGCAGCTGGAGTATCAGCCAAAGCCAATAAAAAGCACCTCTGGCCACCACCTCACCCTGGGACACCAGGGAGAGGTTCGGATCCAGAAGCACCCCCAGACTAAGTACCTGTTCCTTCTGGGGGAGCGTGACCCCATCCAGAATCAGCAGATCAAAATCGTCTCCCAAGTTCCGACCCCACACCATAAGTACCTCCATCTTATCTGGATTCAGCCTCAGTTTGTTATCCCTCATCCAGCCCATTACTGCCTCCAGGCAGGCGTTTAGGGAGGTTATGCCTTCTCCTGATGAAGTTGACATGGAAAAATAGATTTGGGTGTCATCAGCATATTGATAACACCCTGCACCAAATCTCCTGATGATCTCTCCCAGCGGTTTCATGTAGATGTTAAACAACATCGGAGACAATATGGAGACCTGAGGGACATAGGAAAGTTCAGATTTGGAAGAACAACAGTCTCCAAGAGACACCATCTGGAATCTGCCTGTGAGGTAGGAGCGGAACCACTGCAAAGCAGTGCCTCCCACCCCCATTCTCCTCAGACATTCCAGAAGGATACTATAGTCCATAGTATTGAAAGCCACCAAGAGATCCAACAGAGTCACACTCCCTCTGTCAATTCCCAATTGGAGATCATCCATCAGGCCAACCAAGGCAGTCTCCATCCCATAGCCTGCCCGAATGCCAGTTTGAAATGCCAGTTTGAAATGGGTCTAGATTATCAGTTTCCTCCAAGACCTCCTGGAGTTGAGGAGGCCACCATTTTCTTAATCACATTGCCCAGCCATGGAAAGTTGGAGATAGGTCTGTAATTGCTTAATTTGAAGGATCCAAGGCAGGCTTCTTCAGAAGCGGTCTAATGATTGCCTCCTTAAGACATGGAGGCATCCTGCCCTTCCTCATAGAAGCATTTATAATATCTACCAGGCCCTCTACAAGAGCCTCCCTGCTAGATAGTATAAGCCATGTCGGGCAAGGATCAAGAGGACAGATGGTAGGCCGCACCATTCCAAGCAACTTGTCCACATCCTCAAGAGTCACGAACTGAAACTGATCCAGGATCATCACATAAGAGGAGCTCCTGGACACCTCAGCATCAGACTCTGTAACAATTGTAGAGTTTGAATCTAAGTTGGCCCGAATATGAGAGATTTTGTCCGCAAAAAACTCATTAAAAACAGCAAGTAATTGTTGGTTCCAAATACCAATTCAAGGGGGTACTTGGTATTGTAGAACTGCATTCTCACAAAGCATCATTCCCTGGGGTTTGGTGGGTTGTTTATCGCCATTACAATTTGTATGACACGAAGAGTAGTCATCAGTTCAAAATTATAAGAGGTTTCAGCACTGTAGCTTATAAGGGACACAGCCCTGCTGATATCCCATGTGACCTTACCTTATTTGATTGATTGATTGATTTCTATACCGCCCTTCCAAAAATGGCTGAGGGCGGTTTACATTAAAACAAAACTAAAATCAATTAACTATTGAAATAAAAAATGGTAAAAACAACATAAAACCATTATTAAAACAGTTTTTAAAACCCTGAAAAACCAGGCCAAACCTTTATGGTTTAAAAAGAGTTTAAAAACCCTGGAAAGCTCGACCAAACAAATAGGTCTTAAGGGCTCTCCTGAAGGCCAATAATGAACTCAGATTACAGATTTCTGCTGGGAGTGCATTCCACAGCCCAGGAGCAGCTACAAAGAAGGCCCGCCTCTGAGTTGCCACCAGATGAACCGGTGGATCTGGATCGTGATCTGTTGTATTCATAACAAATAGGTTCTGCACCTGCGCAGGGACCTCGCAGGTAGATTAGTTAGCTCCTCGAGACACCCACTCTGCCTCACATGTGCTCCGTGCTTCCGCTGAAGTCAGCAGTTGGGGGTGCCATTTCCTCAGTTTCTGTTTGACCGCCAATGTGTTAATACCTCATTGCTGGCTCCTCAAATTGACTGTAATTAGAGAGAGAATTATTTTCTTTTCAAGGATTTGACCTCAGAACTTCTTGACCATTCTTTAGCTTTACGGATTTCTAACAAAAGCATAAAAACAGATGTGTAAAAAAGTGAAGTGGGGGAGGAGAAAGAGAGAGACATGAACACGCGGGTTATTTGCACCGCCCAATCCCATAGATCAAGAATTACAGGTGAGCAAACTGTTTTAACTGAAGACGGATGTCTTCAGATGACCTTAACGTGCAGTGGGGATCGTGCAGAAGAAGGCACTCTCTAAGATAACTCGGATGTAAGCCGTTCAGGGCTTTAAAGGTAATAACCAGCAGTTTGTATTTTGTCCGGAAACATATCAGCAGCCAGTGCAACGGTTTCAAAACAGGCATAATATGGTCTCTCTGGGTTGCCCCAGAGACCAATCTGGCTGCCACATTTTGAACTAACTAAAGTTTCCGAACAACATACAAAGGCAGTCTCACGTAGAGCTCATTGCAATAGTCAAGCCTGGAGGTTACCAGCTGATGCACCACTGTTTTGAGGTCGTCCTCTTCAAAGAATGGTCACAGCTGTCGAATCAGCCAAAGCTGATAGAAAGCACTCCTGACCATAGCTTCCACCTGATAAACTAGGCCTGGGTCCAGTACTCCCAAGCTGCGTACCTGCTCCTTCCGGGGGAGTGTAACCCCATCTAGTGCAGGAAGGTCTAACTCATCTCTCAAATTCTGAGCCCCTACAATGAGCACCTCCATCTTGCTTGTATTCAGTTTTATTTTATCTGATACCATGGGTCCCTATTTAAATGGAAAACCTGTTGCTCTGTAAAAGGGGTTTAGATTGCCTTCCACAGTGTGTGTTTGGTGTAAGACAACCATGTTTGTATACATTATAGGCTTGTCTGAGTATCCTTGGTATCCTTTATTGGCTGTTCTTTGCAAACAAGCACTTAGTATAGATTTCTTTTTTCTAGGATCAGAGATAGGCAACATAAGGCATGTGGCCACCATGTGCTGCCACCATGTGGTAACTTGTTTATGAACCAGATATTTTAGGACAGCTATTGTCAAACTGTTTCTCACAAACCAGCTGAAGGCAATTGCTTATGCACATCACCCAAAATCATTTATTTTCATAAGTGTAGGGCAGTACATGCTGTTTAAACTACTTTAAGAACAGCCCTGCAGGATCAGGCACAAGGACCATCTAGTCCAGCATCCTGTTTCACACAGTGGCTCTGGGGAGCCCACAAACAATGCCCTCTCTTGTGCTGTTGCTCCCCTGCAACTGGTATTGAGAGGCATCGTGCCTTTGAGGCTGGAGATAGCCTACAGCTACCAGACTAGTAGCCACTGATAGACCTGTCCACCATGAATCTGTCTAAGCCCCTTTTAAAGCCATCCAAGCTGGTGACCATTACCACATCCCTTGGCAAAGAATTCCACAGATTAATTATGCACTGTGTAAAAAAGTACTTCCTCTTGTTGGTCCTGAATTCCCCGACCTTCAGTTTCATGGGGTGACCCCTGGTTCTAGTCTTGTGAGAGAGGGAGAAAAATTTCTCTGTCCACCCTTTCCACTCCATGCGTAACTTTATACACCTCAATCATGTCTCCTCTTAGTTGCCTCTTTTCCAAAGTAAAGAGCCCCAGGTGCTCTAGCCTAGCCTCATAAGGAAGGTGCTCTGGGTCCCACTCCCTGATCATTTTGGTTGCCCTCTTCTGCACCTTTCCCAGTTCTGCAATATCCTTCTTAAGATACTGTGACCAAAGCTGTACGTAGTATTCCAGATGTAGCCGCTCCATAAATTTATATAAGGGCATTATAATATTCGCATTTTTATTTTCAGTCCCCTTCCTAATTATTCCTAGCATTGAATTAGCCTTTTCCACAGCTGCCCCACACTGAGACGACACTTTTAATGAACTGTCCACCATGACCCCAAGCTCACTCTCCAGCTCTGATCCCATCAGCGTATATGTGAAGTTGGTGGTTTTTGCTCCAGTGTGCATCACTTTACACTTGCTTACATTGAACCACATTTGCCATTTTGTCGCCCACTCCCCTGGTTTGGAGATATCTTTTTGGCGCTCCTCACAATCCATTGTGGATTTCACTACCCTAAGTAGTTGAGTGTCATCTGCAAATCTGGCCACTTCAACTTCTAGATCATTTATGAACAAGTTAAAGAGAACTGGTCCCAGTACCAACCTCTGGGGGACCCCACTTCCTACCTACCTCCATTCTTAAAATTTAACTGGTATATAATGTACAGATTTTTTAAATAAAAAGTATTAAGCACCATATAAAAGATAAACAGGCTGAGTTTTACTTGTCTAATGTGATGGTTGTAAATAATGTTAATTAATAAGGGACTCAGTGTCTAATATCCTGTGGCTGGTACTGGGCCAAGGCCTATAATTTGAAAGCCATTCTTCCAGGATAGAACATTAGGCCTTACATTACCTAATCCTATGCTGCCTAAATGTCTGGTGCTTGAGTAATCCACTTGGTGAATCTATTACCACCACCTTTTCACCAATATTTTACCTTCCACATCAACTTTTGTTTTCAATCCCCAATTTCACATCCTCCCAAATCTTCAATTGGTATTCCTATTTAGGTAAACATTGGGTTGTATCCTACATTGTTCCTCCGCTTGCATTGAGGGAGGTGATTTCTGATTCCTCCTTCCTGCTGCAGCTGCAGCTTCCTGTGCTGATACCACCCTGCTTCAGTAAGTCTCTCAACCCTCGGGAGCCAATTTCTGGGAAGCTCAGGAGACTGCCTTGGGAAAGGAGGACTGGCAAAAGTTGGACCTTCCATTGCAGAAGAGCAACTTGAAGTACAACCTATTATGGTCACTCTTCAGACAGTTTGCCTTCTTACTTTATACCCCATAAAATTTATGCCCAAACAGTCTGGAAATATGAGTTAAAGAATTATAATTCCATAGTTTTTCTGTAGAGTCCATGTTTAAGGCATACCCGTATGTAAGGCTTTAAATCTGCCTTCTCCTGATATTGGAGTATCCTGTCTTCCTATATCCAAAGCCATAGAGAATATATACAGTCTAGAAAACAAAATCTACTCTTAAGCTTGCTACTTGAGAGCTTTTGTAGTATAGCAGCTGAGTGTGGACCTGTGAGCCAAGATATCTCGGATACAAATTTCACTTCAGCTTTGATCTCAAGGTGTGGTGTGGCCCAGGCTGTTGGTGATGGTGGAGGACTTAAATATTAATTTGGGGAGAGGCTCAAGAGTTCATAGTGGCCACGATGACTGTGGACTTATCTCATTTGGTCTGTGGACCAACACATGATGCTGGTCACACGCTCGATTTGGTCTTCTGCTCTCAAAAGAGTGGTGTACTACAATGACAAGGAGCAGTACTACAGTGACATTTGTAAAGACCTTGAGGATGAAATAGACATGGAAAAACAAGGAAAGTTTTCCAAAAGATCTCTGAACTCAGAAGAAGGTTCCAACCTTGAATTGGTATGTTAAGGGATGCCAAAGGACAGATAGTAACTGATTCAGAGAAGATCAAGCAGGAATGGAAGGGGTATACTGAAAAGCTGTACAGCAGGGATGTCAACATCCAAGAAAATCTAGAAGATATTCCCTACTTGCAAGAACCTCTAGTGTGGGAAGCTGGAGTTAGATCAGCACTCCAGTCATTACTAAATCGGAAAGCTACAGGAATTGATGGAATAGCTACAGAAATATGGCAGGAAACAGAAGAAGAATCAGCCAAGGCTCTAACCAAACTATGCCAGCAAATTTGGAGAACGACACAGTGGCCAACAAATTGGAAGAGGTCAGTCTACATACTCATACCAAAGAAAGTAGACTTAACAGATTGTGCCAACCATCGCACAATATCCTTACTTTCACATGCTAGCAAAATAATGCTCAGGATCATCCAATGCAGATTTAGAGCGCTACGTGGAAAGGGAAATGCCGGAGGTTCAAGCTGGTTTCAGAAAAGGCCGGGGAACAAGAGACATCATTGCTGATGCATGCTGTATAATTGAGAAAGCCAAAAAATACCAGAAAGAAGACAATATGTGCTTTATTGACTACAGAAAAGCCTTCAATTGCATTGACCATGTCAAGTTGTGGAATATTCTTAGGAAAATGGGCATCCCAGAACATCTCATTGTTCTCATGAGAAACCTATACATGGGACAGGAAGCCACAGTCCAGACGAAACATGGTGAAACAGACTGGTTCCAGATCTACAAAGGAGTAAGACAAAGCTGTATACTTTCTCCCTCTTTATTCAATTTATATGCTGAACATATACTGAGAGAAGCTGGATTGGAAGAAGATGAGCGTGGTTTTAAAGTTAGAGGAAGAAACATCAATAACCTGGGTTATGCTGATGACACCACTATGATAGCTGAGAATGTGGATGATCTACAAGCTCTAGTAATGAAAGTCAAAGGAGCACAGTGAAAAAATGGGACTACGACTAAATGTCAAGAAGACTAAAATAACGACAACAAGTACAACAACCAGTCTCAGAATTGATAATGAAGACACTGAAGTGGTGGATAGCTTCTGCCTTTTAGGATCGACCATCAACAGTAAAGGATCCAGTAGTCAAAAAATATGTTGCAGACTAGCACGTGGTAGGGTTGCAATGAAGGCCTTGGAAAGGATATTTAGATGCCATGACGTGTCTACACCTACAAAGATTAGAATCGTTCGGTTTTTCCCATGACATTCTATGGATGCGAAATGTGGACTTTGAAGAAGCAAGATAGGAAAAGCATTGACACTTTTGAACTTTGGTGATGGAGAAGACTTTTGAGGATATCATGGACAGCCAGGAAAACAAACAAATGGATCATAGAACAAATCAATCCAGAATTATCACTCGAGGCCCAAATGACCAGGCTCAAACTCTCATACTTCGGATAGATTATGCGAAGATCCAGCTCCCTTGAGAAGTCTATAATGCTGGGGAAAATTAAAGGATAGAGAAGAAGAAGACGACCAGCAGCAAGGTGGATGGATTCGATTTTGACAGCAATGAATGCACCACTGAGAGACCTTAAAGGCCAAGTTGAAGACAGATCATCCTGGAGAGAATCTATCTATGTGATCACTAAGAGTCGAAACCGACTTGACAGCACTTTATCATCGTCAATCATGAGGGTGGTGTTCCGCTGTCATCTCCCCATTGTCATGGACAGATCACCATCTGGTTAAGGTAGAATTCACATCCACAACCCACCTCTGCAGAGGTGAAGAATCTATTAGATTGGTCCACTGGAGAAGGTTATTGGATCCAACAGGATTCTGAAAAGCCTTGGAAGGGCTTCGGGTTGGCTCTGACATGTTAAAAGACTTTTTTGCAGATATAATCTCTCATATTTGGGCCGAGCCGGATTCCACAGTTACTGCAGAGTCTATTGTGGAGGTTTCCAGCAACTTCTCTTATGTGATTAGGTTGGATCATCTCCAGTTTGTGATTCCTGTGGTAGTGGACAAACTGCTTAAGTCTGTGTACCCTACAACCTGTTCTCCTGACCCTTGCCCAACTTGGCTTATTTCATCTGATAATCATATTATCAGAGAGGATCTGGTAAATATTATAAATGCTTCTCTGAGGGAGGCCATTATTAGACCACTTTCGAAGAAACCTGCACTGTATCCCTCAGAGTTAGCTAATCACAAACCTGTTTCCCGTCTTCCATGGTTGGGCAAGGTGATTGAGCGGGTGGTGGTCTCTCAGCTCCAGGCAGTTTTGGATGATGTAGACTATCTAGACCCATTTCAAACTGGCTTTCATGTGGGCTGTGGGGTTGAGACTGCCTTGGTCGGCCTGATGGATGATTTCCAACCGGCTATGAACAGAGGGAGTGTGATTCTGCTGATCCTTTTGGATCTCTCTGCAGCTTTCAATACCATTGACCATTGCATCCTTCTGGACCGTCTGAGGGAGGTGGGATTGGATGGCACTGTTTTACAGGGGCTCCGCTCCTACCTCTCTGGTAGATTCCAGATGGTGTCACTTGGAGACTGTTGTTCTACAAAGCGAAAACTAAAGTTTGGAAACCTCAGCTCCTGAAAAAAACTAACAGCCTGAGACAACGTTTTATTAATATTCTGTAATTTGCTTCTTTTAATATTGTAAACCACTTTGGGTGCCTTTGTCAAAGCAGAAAGACGGTATAAAAATGTAGTAAATAAATAATAAATACGTGGGACTGCCTTTGTACTTAGTCCGGAAACTACAATTGGTACAGAATGCAGCAACCAGATTGGTCTCTGGGAGAACACGAAGGGACCACACAACACCAGTTTTGAAAGAACTGCACTGGCTGACAATATATTTCCAGGTGAAATACAAAGTGCTAGTTATTACCTATAAAGTCCTTAACGGCTTGGGTCCAGGCTATTTAGGAGAGCACCTCCTTTGTCATGGACCCTGCTGCTACAATCTTCTGGAGAGGTCTGGGTACGGTTGCCACCAGCTCGTTTGATGGCGACCCCGGACCGGGCTTTCTCTGTGGCTGCCCCAGGGCTTTGGAATATGCTCCCTGCTGAATTAAGAGCTCCATCTCTGTTTGTTTTCAGGAAGATGCTCAAGACTCTCCTGTTCTCACAAGCTTTTAATTAGAATTTCAATAATTTGCTTTAATAACTGTTCTGTACTATTGTTTTTATTGTGTCGTGTGTACTTTAATCTGTGTTGATTTTTAAATATTTTAAATTTTGTACATGGCCTAGAGATGTACATATCAGGCGGTATAAAGGTATGATAATAAATAAGTGGTCTTAGGCAAGCCATAATTCTTGCAGCCTCAGCTACCATGTATGATATGAAGGGAATATTGACCTACCTTACTGGACTGCTTTAAAATTGTCATGCTATACACATGACAAGTACTGTTGTTACTGCTTATGTTTCTAGGACCCATATATCAACCATCTTAACCCTCTCTGGAAAAACAGGGTTGATTGCACCTCATTTGGAAAGTTAAAAAATAATAGAACTTTGTGGTCAGTGTTATGCAACTCATTCTTATTAGAGAGCCAGCGTGGTATAGTGGTTAGAGTGCTGGACTAGGACCGGGGAGACCCGAGTTCAAATCCCCATTCAACCATGATACTTGCTGGGTGACTCTGGGCCAGTCACTTCTCTCTCAGCCTAACCTACTTCACAGGGTTGTTGTGAGGAGAAACTTAAGTATGTAGTAGTACACTGCTCTGGGCATCTTGAAGGAAGAGTGGGATGTAAATGTCAAATCATCATCATCACCATCATCATCTTCCTGGTGAGGATCAGCCTTAAAGAGGTTAAATGCCCTGTGACATTTCATCCACTACCCCCTTGTAATATTGTCTAAAAGTGCCCTTTTTACTAATATAGCTATTAAACAACCGCTGCATGGGGAAGTGAAAGTACCGTGCACTTATGGTACTAGGGGTTAAAGAGATCTCACAAAATGTTATTGAAGTACTGTAAGGATGCCTCATGTTCTTAGCTGCTTAGATCAGAACTATTCCTTTAATGTCTTGTGGGAAAGAAACATAGAGGCTGAGCATGCAAGATCTGACCTAGAAGATGGGAGTTGTGTCGTTTCATTATTTTATTTTAAAAATAATAAAATAATGCACCATTTTATAATTTTCCCCTTCTCAAAGGAAAACCTTGATGTCTACCAAGACCCAACGCTGATGTCTACCAAGGGTTAAACTTCTCAAGACAGAAGTGAATTGTCCATTGGAAATGTTTTGAACATTATATCTATACAGGTTGAGTATCCCTAATCCAGACATCTAAAATCCAGAATGCTCCAAAATGCGGAAACCACCATGGTGTGCACCCACAGCACCGACTCGTTGCGGCTGAGCGCCTCGTAACAAAACAAAAAACAAAACGCCTCAGCTCACTCGCTTTGGCGCTAGAGACTTTAAATAAAACCTTAAAAAATAAAATACAGTGTACAGTAACCTTTCATGTTTAGACTTGGATCCCATGCCCAAGATATCTCATTACAGTATGCAAATATTCCAAAATCTGGAACACTTCTGGTCCCAAGCAGTTTGGATAAGCGATACTCAACCTGTGTATATGTAATTCCCTTAGACGTACCCATCACTAATCCCATGTGTGGCAGCTCTTGCGAGAGTTCGCAATCGAGCTGTCAGGAGGGGGAGAGGAAAGCGGTGGAGAAGATAAGGCCAGTGTGGGGTGGGGAGTGGCCGGAGGCCGACAACCAGGGAGAACTAGAGGCACAGATGCTCTGCGCCCGGGCCAGCTAGTTTGTATTATTTCTTTTACTACAAATATAAAATGCTGCAGTGTATCAACTGTGTTTATACCCTCCAACTGAAGGGAAAACATCTACATGTAAAATACAACGTGAAAAATTGTCACGTCACCTTTTTGTGTTTGTGTCCCATCCCTCCTCCCCTTTTTCAGGTCAATATTTAAATCTTGACAAAGATCACAATGGGATGCTTAGCAAAGAGGAATTATCTCGTTATGGAACAGGGACTTTAACCAACATTTTTTTGGACCGCGTCTTCCAGGAGTGTCTAACCTATGATGGAGAAATGGTACTTCTCTCTAGATAAATAATAGAAGTAATACTGTATCTTACATTTTCTGTCAAAGCAAAAAAAAATTAAAAAAATGTTTCACTCCTCCAAGTTTTAGAAGTTGTAACATTAAATGCATGTTAACTAAGTAGAACAGAGGCAAAATTCTCATTTGAATGGCAGCTGAAAACCCACGCATTGTGAATTCATGACTGACTTTGCAGCTAGCTGAATAAGAAAGCTCATTGTGATTGGGAGGACAGTGGGCTCTTCACTGTTTGCCTCCTATTGCCAAAAGCAAGAGCAGCAAGGAACTTAAAAATGGAAACGAAAAGCCTTGGATGTAGAAACATAATGCAACTAGTATATAATTAACTTTTGCCTAGGACGTCATCCTTCTAAAACGTTAGCGATCAGGGCCATTGAAGCCAATCCGCTAAGTGGCCATTGTCTGCTTCCTCAAGTTAACTGCACAATTAGGTTCTTGTTTAGAAAGCTGCAAGTCAGTTTTGAATAAAACTGTTCATTTTGTAGCAGAGAATTCATACAAGTGCATGGATAACTGGAATCTGGTAGCCAAGCCTAAGGGAAGAGAGCTGGTCTTGTGGTAGCAAGCATGAATTGTCCCCTTTGCTAAGCAAGGTCCTTGCTGGCTTGCATTTGAATGGGTGACTACATGTGAGCACTGTAAGGTACTCCCCTTAGGGGATGGGGCCGCTCTGGGAAGAGCACCTGCATGCAGAAGGTTCCAAGCTCTCTCTCCCTGGCATCTTCAAGATAGGGCTGAGAGAGGCTTCTGTCTGCAACCCTGAAGTACCTATTGCCAGCATGGGTAGACAATAATGAGCTAGATGGACCAATGGTCTTGGGCAGCTTCCTATGATTGGGAGACTTAATGTGTGATCAGTGTAAGATATTTCCCTCAGGGGATGGAGCTGCTCTGAGAAGAGCAGAAGGTTCCAAGTCCCCCGTCCCCCCGACATCTCCAAGATAGGGCTGAGAGGGATTCCTGCCTGCAACCTTGGAGAAGCTGCTGCCAGTCTGTGTAGATAATACTGAGCTAGATGGACCAATGGTCTGACTCAGTATATGGCAGCTTCCTATGTCCCTAATTCTGTGGTGAAAGCAGATGCTGCAGTTTTCATTCTCTCCTATATAATATTTACATGCTAAGAGTCAACACCGACTTGACATCACTTAATCAAGGTCTGTGTAGTCATTAAAATATGCCACAGATTGTTGCCTTCTAATAAAACTTCTATATTGTAGGATACTTACAGTACAGTCCTATGTATGTTTACTCAGAAGTAAGTTCTACTATGTTCAATGAGATTTACTTCCAGGTAAGTGTGCATAGGACTGCAGCCTTAGTTATATTATGCATTTTCTTCAATGGTTATCCTGCAAATGATTAACTAGCTGAAGGGATTTTTTTTAATTGACTTGATATGAGTCCTGCCTTAACCAGTTGAACAATAATTGGCAGCTGGAAGAATGTGATAGATTATCTAAATATTCATAGTTTAATTCAGATTGCTGGAGAAGCTATCTAGTACTGGTGATGAGAATCTATGGGTATGTTGCCTGTCTAATAAAAAGGCAAGCATTTTCTGAACACTTTCCCCCCCTCAGTTGCCATTTTCTGTTTCCTGCTGTCTTTCAATGAAAACTAACTGCTCTCCTACAAGGAAATAGCCACCAATTATGTTCTGCTTGCAAAATCAATTTAGAAAGAGGACTATAATAAACATGATTGCATCTGCTTTTAGGACTATAAGACGTACCTGGACTTTGTACTTGCATTAGAAAACAGAAAGGAGCCTGCAGCTCTGCAGTATATTTTCAAACTGCTTGATATCGAGAACAAAGGATACTTGAATGTCTTTTCCCTTAATTATTTCTTTAGGGTAAGTCTCTCTTTTGTAGAGGGTAGGTCATTTTTAGTCCATGTGTTACAGCCATTGTGCCTCTACTCAGAGACCAGCAGGCATCAGCTTTAAACGACCAGTGCTCAAAAAGAGGTTTTTGTCAACTTTAAAGAAAGATAAAAATGTTTTAAAATCCACATTAAAATAAAGGAAAGCATTTAGAATGTGATTTTACACTGCATCCTACATACAGACAATACACTGCTGTGATTTGATTTCCAAAATTGAAATTTTCAGCAAAACTCACCTTTCCTTTTTAAGTAAAGACCTACCTGAAGTGTTGCTGATGACCTCTAATGGCTAACATAGATGGGATGATAATGACTTTCATCCATTATGAATGTTGGGAAAGGCTATGGTTGCTATATAATGGAATGACAGCTTTCCTACAACATTGTAGATGTTGTTCTAAATTTTAAATTTCCTCATTGTCTGGAATAAGTCAGATCCTATTATAAAAATAAATCCCTATGGTCTAATTCTACTGTTGCCAAGCAAATAAGTATTCCATTGGGCACACTGAGGATGGGGCCATAGCAAGAGATGGGGTCAGGTATCATAGCTTAGTGGTAGAGCATCTGCTTCGCATGCAGAAGATCCTGAGTTTAATCCCTGGCATCTCCAGGTCAGGGCTGGGAAAGACTCCTGCCTGAAACCTTGGAGAGCAGCTGCCAATCAGCGTAGACAATACTGAGCTAGATGGACCAAGGGTCTGTCTTGGTGTAAGGCGACTTCCTATCCTCCTCACTGAATAGGCACAATGTCACAGAGATCTGCTGTTGCAAATATTAAAGATCAAGGTGTTACACCACTAGATGTACCATCGTACCATCTTGTTCCAATAAAAATATTTTAAAAATAAAATTTAGACCCCACATTTTGTTTTTCCAGAAGCCAAGGTGGCTAACAGAATGGATAATTCCATATATTTGCAGTACAGATGTTTTCTTTTATAGGGCAAACTTTTGTGAGTGTTGATAAAATTAAAGCTCTGCATTCCATTCAGAATAAAGCAATCCAAACTCAATCTTGTTCATAAAACATGTGTCCATATTGATCACCTCCAATTTTGCTACTAAACAAAAGTGTTCTGTTAATGATTCAAGAGTAGGATAATTCTACCAAGGTTTAAAAAAAAAATAACCTGGAACACTTTCAAAGCTTTTATAGTAAGTGCTCTGCAGGTTTAAAATACATCCAAAGCTGTGTTCTTTTAGCAGCATGAAACAGATTAATTCTTCTGTAACAAACATCAATTGGCCCTTCATCTTCCAATTATTTCTTCTTCCAGCACACACTTTACACAGTTTGTCTCAAAGTTTGGGGTTAAAAGCTTATTTTAACAATGAAGCATGCTGTCTGCTTTAGTTCTAACCCTTTTCTTCAAAGTGGACTAGGAGTTCGGAATTGTTACACATAACAGATGGCCACCATTTTAGCTTTGACAGCATTGGTCACCTGTTTGAGGAGGAAGGGGCTGAATTCAACCTCTGCCTACTCCTCACACTTGGAATTACATAAGCCTGACTTCAGGACACCTCCAGACAGCTGATTATGAGCAGGAGGCATAGCTCAGTGTTAGCACATGCTTTGCATGTATAAGATCCCAGGTTCAGTCCTCAGTAACTACAGGATCTTTAGCACTGAGACCTGATTTTTAGCACTTGACCTGCCCAAGTTCCCAGTCCCAGGTACCCAACTTCTGTCTTAGATTTTACTGACTTGGTGGTGCCAGTCAGGATGGACAATATTGAATGACATGCAGCAATGGGTATGACTTTCATATAAAGCAGCTTCATATGATGCCATATAACATATATTAGGTAATACTGCCTACCATATAATGGCTACTGTGCACCCACCATACTCATGCTTATCCTTGCACTGGAACAATCATGTTAAATTGAACATGATTTTATCGTGGTCATAATGTATTGACCTTTAGGGATTTAAAAAGAGAGTATTTTATCTTCTTGATTTATCATTTGCTTTTCCCTAATCTCTACCATTGCCATAGGCCATTCAAGAACAAATGAAAATCCATGGGCAAGAACCAGTTTCTTTTCAGGATGTCAAGGTTAGATTTCTGATTTTAAAATATATTTGTGTGCTGCAGTTACTATGAATACGACAAATACTTATATACCACTTTTTTCAACAAAAGATCCCAAAACAGTTTACATCAGTATAAATAAAATGGCTCCCTGTCCCCAAAGGGCTCACAATCTAAAAAAGAAACAAAGATAGACTCCAGCATCAGCCACTGGAGGAATGCTATGCTGGGGATGGATAGGGCTAGTTGCTCTCCACCTGCTAAATAAAGAGAATCACCACTTTAATGAGTGTGTGAAAATGTGTGTTGTATTAGGGGTAGTCTGATAACAATGCCCATTATGGAGAAAGCCATCCCAACACGTGATTAAGGAATAGGTTGTGCTGAGAGCATGCCCATCATGATATCAGCAGAGGACATCCAGCTCAGGGCATCCTTTTATCACGTAGTGGGGGCTGATTCATCTGAATCACCCCTCTAACAAGTGCTCCAAATACTTATTGGAGTGTGCATACAGGGGTGATTCAGATCAACAGCTCCCCCATACGATAAAGAGACATGCCAAGATCATGTCAGGACATCCTCTGCTGATGTTGCTATGGGTGCGCTCTTGGAGCAACCCCTTCCCTAATTGCATGTGCCAGGATGGTATTATTCGCATTGGACCAATGTTGATTGTTATACTAATATATATTTAAATTTTATCTTTACTGTGCTAGCTTTAGTATATTTTTATGCATGTGCCTAAATTTTTATAATTGTATGCCTAAATTTGTAAATTGTAACATCAATATTTTATATTGATGTTGATTGATTGATTAAGTGCCATCAAGTCAGTTTCGACTCTTAACAACCGCATAGATAGATTTGTTCTATGATCCGTTTGTTTGTTATCCTGGCTGTCCATAATATCCTCAAAAGTCTTCTCCATCACCAAAGTTCAAAAGTGTCAATGCTTTTCCTATCTTGCTTCTTCAAAGTCCACATTTCGCATCCATAGAGTGTCATGGGAAAAACCGAACGATTCTAATCTTTGTAGGTGTAGACACGTCATGGCATCTAAATATCCTTTCCAAGGCCTTCATTGCAAACCTACCAAGTGCTAGTCTGCGGAGTATTTCTTGACTGCTAGATCCTTTACTGTTGACGGTCAATCCTAAGGCAGAAGCGATCTATCACTTCAGTGTCTTCATTATCAGTTCTGAGGCTGGTTGCTGTACCCGTTGTCATTAGTTTAGTCTTCTTGACATTTAGTCGTAGTCCCATTTTTTCACTGTGCTCATTGACTTTCATTACTAGAACTTGTAGATCATCCACATTCTCAGCTATCATAGTGGTGTCATCAGCATAACCCAGGTTATTGATGTTTCTTCCTCTAACTTTAAAACCACGCTCATCTTCTTCCAATCCAGCTTCTCTCAGTATATGTTCAGCATATAAATTGAATAAAGAGGGAGAAAGTATACAGCCTTGTCTTACTCCTTTGTAGATCTGGAACCAGTCTGTTTCACCATGTTCTGTCTGGACTGTGGCTTCCTGCCCCATGTATAGGTTTCTCATGAGAACAATGAGATGTTCTGGGATGCCCATTTTCCTAAGAATATTCCACAGCTTGACATGGTCAATGCAATTGAAGGCTTTTCTGTAGTCAATAAAGCACATATTGTCTTCTTTCTGGTATTTTTTGGCTTTCTCAATTATACAGCATGCATCAGCAATGATGTCTCTTGTTCCCCGGCCTTTTCTGAAACCAGCTTGAACCTCCGGCATTTCCCTTTCCATGTAGGGCTCTAATCTGCATTGGATGATCCTGAGCATTATTTTGCTAGCATGTAAAAGTAAGGATATTGTGCGATGGTTTGCACAATCTGTTAAGTCTACTTTCTTTGATATGGGTATGTAGATTGACCTCTTCCAATCTGTTGGCCACTGTGTCATTCTCCAGATTTGCTGGCATAGTTTGGTTAGAGCCTTGACTGATTCTTCTTCTGTTGCCTGCTATATTTCTGTAGCTATTCCATCAATTCCTGTAGCCTTCCGATTTAGTAATGACCGGAGTGCTGATCTAACTCCTTCTTCCCATACTAGAGGTTCTTGCAAGTAGGGAATATTGATGTTACAACACGCTATATTGTTAGGGCACCATGTGAGGAAAGCTTTTAGGGAAAGAACTATGGAATATGAAGTACCAGGGCTGGAGGGTGTCCCAGGTTTCTCTCTCTTCTGCTTGCCTAAGAATTAAAGTTAAGAAGTAGGAATTGGAAATCAGTTTTGATTAATAACTCCACTACCTTTGGACACTGGCCCAGTTCAGGCAGAGGAACAAAGCGTAGGTTATTGGATTGTGAACACTCTCCCGCATACCTTGCACACCAATGTATCCTCGTGTGTTAAACTGCTGCTCTGGAACATTCTCTCTCTGTCCATTTAGTCGTGTCCGACTCTCGGTCACTCTGTGATATTAAGAAGCTACAATTGGATCATGGTTTCATATCCTGGCTTGTAAGCCACACCTCCCAGCTTAAAAGAAACAGACTTGTGGTTTAACAAACTGGGATTTCACAGGCACAGTTCTGTGAAATTCTCCTAAAGTGAGTCGGGAATATTCTCCTAAAGTGAGTCGGGAATATATAGGTTTGGCACTCCATCTTGCTGTTCTGAACTGAACTGGTGATTTCTGCCCAGTAAAATGCCAAAATGCATTTGTTCTGCTACTTTAATCTTGCAGGTTAAATGGGACACTGACTATTGGACATATGTGTCTTGTTCTCCTTGATAAATGAAGGAGCATTGCCTTATAAGTATCAGCATGAGTGGAAACCAATGGGAACTGTTCCCAAAGCTTGGTTGGAGACAGAACACTATTCTAATTCTATTTATCCTTCATACCTCCTGGCCAACTGTAGAGATACTTAAAACATGTTTTTCCCCACTTTTGATTAAATTGAATGCTTTTGGCCACTGGTGGTGCCATATCAAAATTACTTCACATTGTGAGTACAGCAACTCACCATGTGGATCAGACAGTTTTTCGCTATTGTATGAGGTGAGCTTTTTGTTGGAAGTATAGGGGGTAATCTAGTGCCATGGAAGAGAGATTGCCTAATCCATGTGGGCTCACTGCAGATAAAACACTATAAATATGGAGATAGCTGCCATTTGGAATGATTCAATGTACCATAAACCCTCATTTTTTTTTTTGCAGTTCTCCCATCATAGTTTTAGCTATCCATGGTTGGGCAATATATATCTGATCTTCATTATTGCGGTGCTGAGTTTTGCCCATTCACAGTTCCTGTAAATTTCCAGTGGCATTTCCTGCTTCTGGAGGAAGCATGGAGCCATGTTGGGACTTTTTCTAATTTTTTGGTGGGGTTTTTTTGGCAGAATTCAGTGGATTGGGGGGGCATTACTGGAGGAGCTGGTGAGTCTAGCGTACTGTGCCGTACTCTTAGTTATGTGTTTCTGGTGATTTTTATTTAATTTACTCCATTCATTCTCATTCATTCATTCAATTTCCATACCGCCTTTCCAGAAATGGCTCAGGGCACTTTTCTTTGCATGGAGGAGCCCAACCCCAAGATTCCCATATGCACAAGATTTCCATTATCACAGTTTCTGCTTTTGCGATAGCTGGGAATGTAACTCCTGCAAAAAACAAGGGCTTGCTGTGTGCATAGGTTTTGATTTACCCTTGTAGCCCATTAACTACATCACGTCCTCCAAATTATGTAATGGCAGTAGTCACAAAGGAAGAAGGGGGCTCGTTCTTCCTCCCATGCTCTAATAGGTTGCTTGTACAAGGTGTACAGTACTACAGTAAAGAACTTTACTAGAGGTATAAGCTATGATTAGACCTTAATCACATCCTCTGTGCTGTGCAGTTTCATACTCCTTTTCAGCAAGGCTTTATTATAGAACCATGATATGTGCAAGTGGGAGACTATTTCATTTATGCAGTCATTTTGTTAAATGCAGCCTTTGTAGTGGTAGTGTGCCACATTTATATTCTATTTGCCATTGGATGAAATAATCACTGTTTTAATTCTTTGGTTGCTTTTTCTAGGATGAAATCTTTGATATGGTGAAGCCGAAGGATCCATACAAAATCTCCCTTCAGGACTTAATCAACAGTAGTCAAGGGGACACTGTCACTAGCATTTTAATTGATCTTAATGGCTTCTGGACCTATGAGAACAGAGAGGTTCTTGTAGCGAGTGATAATGACAACACAGCAGATCTTGATGATACATGATTTAACAGGAGTAGACTGTATCCATGGAGATATGCCTAACTGATACAGTGACCATTTGAAGCTAAACAACTTATTCATGACCCAAATCAATGAAGCTTCCATCTAAGCCCAGATGGACAAAACTAAAGCTTTGTGGAAAGATTGTGAAATAGGTTTCATGTGAAGGAAAAAATGTGGTTTTAGACATTTAATGTTTTCAATAAAGATTGCTAGAAAATGGAAGGTTAAGAATTTTTTAAACATATAAGTACCCTTTTTCATTTAGACTGACAAACTATACCTACTGCACATTATGATCTAGAATACAATACAGTATTGTAGCCCTTGAATTATCATTGCTAAAACAAGTATTGGAATCTCTCACTTGCAGACGTCCGTGTCTGTCTCGTATAATTTGTCATAGGCATTTTGGTATTTAATAACCAATAGTACAGCTCTGTACTAAACATTTACTATGTTGTAAATCTATTTGATGGATCATACTGAAGCACAGTATCAGTCCTAAGGTGGTGAAGCAAGCAGAGGGTCAGTGCAGCTGTAAGCATTATATCAAACTATGCTTTGGGTTGTGAACACACTCCACTCTGCACACAAGTGAGCTATCAAAGCACAGCTCTGGATAACATTCAAAGACAGGAGCTGTCATTTACAATATTTGTGAATATGTATACTGAACACCTTTCCAGGAGACATGGTCTTCAGTCAAAACATGGTTCTTTTGACTAGAGTGGGGCTAAATGATGTCTATCTGTATACAACTTATCAAAGTTATCTGCCAGAAAGAGACTGTCCGACACCACTACAAAGACTGCAGTTTAAAGATCAGATCTGCATCCTAGGAGGTCTGTATTTGGCTCATACAATGAACATATTAGATCTGTTTCGGCTAAATGGTGTGATGGATAAGGATACTGTGGGTGAGTTTACCTGTTGGTCTGGGCTAAGAGTGAGTGTTCTGGATTATGCATTTGTATCATGAAACATGCTTCATTCTCTGATTCAATTTAACATAGAGGGATGAATGGAGAGTGTCCATCTCCCACTGTCCCTTATTTTAGAGACATCGTTGGAGGGGTGTTCACCTTGAGGAGGTTCTTCAGTTTATCCATTGTGAACGTTAATAAGGGCCAAATGGTCTCCTTGACTAGAAGAGCAAAACAGGGATATTTGGGTAGCAGATGATTCCTTAAGTGGCACAGTGAGGAAATGCTTGACTAACAAGCAGAAGGCTGCCGGTTCAAATCCCCACTGGAATGTTTCCCAGACTATGGGAAACAGCTATAGCAGGCAGCAGCAACATAGGACGATGCTGAAAGGTATCATTTCATACTGTGCGGGAGAAGGCAGTGGTAAACTCCTCCTGTATTCTACCAAAGAAAACCATAGGGCACTGTGGGCACCAGGAGTCAAAATCAACTTGATGACACACTTTACCTTTGGTGGATATGGAGAAGCAATTGGATTTAAGTCTGGTTATCACCAGTAGTACTTTAGGTGGTTTTTCAAACTTGAAAACCTTAAATCAGAGGAGAGCTTTTCGTGCTGGTGTGGTTTTGGATGACAGATTTAAGGGGATACCACTTAGAAACTGGTTATTTCCATGTGTTTTGGGTTACATTGAGTCCATCTTACATGTTCTCTTACACTACACATACTATAGGGACATTGGTACTACCTGGATTGAATCATTCTTAAAAAATAGGCCAGGCTGATCAGAAGAGTACTACATCTCCTATCTCTTGGCAGACCAACATACAGATGTTACAGCGGAAACAGCAAAATTCTGTGCAGCAGCCTGTGAACTGAGATGAGAGCAATTGATTAGCTCTGAGATTTTTGTATCCCTTGATGCTCTGTTATTTAGATCTAGTGTTTTGATTTAGTTTTATTTTGATGTTTATGTTGACTGGTCATAGTAAGTAATATTACTTACTGGTTCTTTTGTCCTAACTGCATGCCCTTCTCTCAATAGAACTGCAGCAACTATTGGTCTACATCCAGACTAATGTTGTGCTAGCATGCTGCTGCTGCTGCACTACCACAAGGATGCAGTTCAATTACATTGTGCAAAAAAATGAACAGCTATTGCAGTCTAGTTCTTGTGAGTGGAAGATGCTGCTATGTTGCACAACTGTCTTACAGAAAGTCTTCCACTAGGGTCGTGCATGGAATTTTTTGCAGTTTGGTTTAAATTCGAACTGCCAGTTGAATTATTACCTGAACCGCTGGTCCACAAACGGGTTCAGTCTGTTTGATTGTACCAGTTTGACCCAGTTTGACGAGCAGTACTTGTGAAAGGGAATCCGGTGAGAATTCCCCTTTACAAGCAAAAGGGAATCTTGCCTTTAAAAGGCTTCTAAGGGTAGCCGGCAAGAGGGCACCTGAACAGCAGCTCTTCTAAACCCCAGTGCTTCCCCCAGCACCATACTGTGGTGGTGTGGTTCTGGCCTCTGCACAAGCACAGAAACCATTTGTATGACCATGCATGCAGAAGCTGGAATTCCACCACCCTGAAGGGATATGCACGAACCAGCAGACAGCAGGTGCGGCGGCAGGGTGGGTTACCTTTAAGGAGCAAGGAGGGTGCTCTTATCCCCCCTGCCGCATTTCCCTCACAGGCGCTGTCTGCAAAATCGCTGGTGAGGGGAAGAAGTGTACCCTCTTGCTGCCCCAATCAGTGTCAGACTGGGGTGGGGGGGAAGAGCACCTTCCCTGCTCAAAGGTAACCCCCCCCAAAAAAAAACCAGTTCAGAGGTCAGGAAAAGGACCTCTGAGCCGGTTTGAACACATCCCTACCACCCTGTGGGCCACACTGCTGGGGAGAGTGCCGGGGTTTAGAGGAGCTGCTGGTAAGGTGCCCTCCTGCTGCCCTTAAAAGCCTTTTAAAGGCAGGATGCCTCTTTGCTTGGAAAGGGGAATCCTCACCGGATTCCCTTTTACAAGCATAGCCCATTGAACTGTTGAATCAGTCCATAACGGATCAGGACTGGTTGAATTTGAACTCGAACCGGCTGCCTTTTTTTGAGGCTGGTTCGGTTTGAGGTCGAAACCGCCAAACCGGGCCAATTTAATTTGAACTCAGTTCTGCAAACCCCTATCTTCCACTAGTGGAGCACTGCAGCTCTACAAACTTCAAGTGCATGCATGCAACATCTCTTATTGAGGCAGTGCAAAACTAGGCTGGCTTAGCCACCACATTTCTAATGGCAGCTGCACCCTGCTTTGTCAAAAGCAGAACTTTGCCTGCCTTCTAAGAACAACTCTGAGCCCAACTAATTTAAAGTTATTAAATATAAATTTTTAATGTATTTACAAGAAAAAGTAACCACTTTCATACCATTTGCATATACTGAAAGAAATATTAACAGTAAGGCACAGTGACTAGAGTAAACTTATGATAATGAGCCCTTCCCCATTCAATGTAGCAAGAACATTTTTGGCTAGCAAATGTTACAGACCCAGGCAATTAAAAGGCTAAACTGATACCTATAGAGATATTTGATATACAGGCTTCACGTACAGTTTAAGACCACTTTAGTGGAAATCAGCATGATTCTCTAGTCAAATGTACTTATATACATACATATATATGGAGATTGATTATTTTAGTTAAAGCTATCCTAACATTCTCAGGTTAACCCTTCCTTCTGACATCCTGCCTGGCAAAGACAACAAAGGCAGCTGCGTATGTTCGGTTTCTCATTTTCTGGCTCGTGCTGGCAACATGTTTATCTCCCCGTGGACACTGAAGTGGCCTCCTAACTTCATGTTATACAAGTATATAGGCTTTTATGAAAAGGGCTCTACCTCCTTTGCACTACATTGTATCAACTCTGACAGATCCTCCACCATTCAGAAGCACCTGAATGAGTGCTTCTCATTCAATCACTCACTCCTTTAGAGTGGGAGAAAGGAAGAAAAGCACCAGTGCACACAACTCTGTGGATTCTGCCCTATACCTACAAACATCTGTGCTGCAGATGTTTCATTAGAATGAGTGTGGATTGTCTAAGAGAATTCTATACAAGCTAGGGAAGATTCTTAGTGGTCCTTGATCAAGGGCAGACTAGACTTTCGAGCTAGAAAACCCACTCCTATCATCACAGTAGGCAGTTCTCAATTTAAAAAAAAAATCCCAAAGATCAGTTTCTACCACTCTAATTAAGCCTGGTCTTTAACTCAGTAAAGTGAAAGAGAACTGCAAAGATGTGACATGAATAACTAAATGTAGCAAGCATGCCTCGGTACAACAGAAAGAAGAATATATTCATTTAACTTCTCACTAAACATTCAGACCCATCAGCCCATTTACCAGCATACTAAGCTCTATCCAGAATCCCTCAAAACAAAGGCAGATTAGTGGTCACGGCTTTTGAATGCTGGAGCCTCATCTGAGTTTCCTTTTTCAGAACACTTATTTAAGACAGAGATTACAAATTCCACTGTCTAGGTGCTTTATACATTACACCTCTTCCAATCAATGAGTGAGAATGTGCTTTAGAGATCTAGTAATAGGATTTTGCAAAACAAGTTTTCAGAAAACTTTCTTTTCAACAGACATTAAACAAAGCCACCTTATTTTAAGTTTGCATGACTGGACAGACACAGACACATACACACCAATAAAATTAAACTAAGTCACAAAGATGCCTTGTGAATTAGTTTCAATTAGTCTAACAATCTTCCAGCTAGGTTTAAATAAGTAAAATTATAAATACAAAATAGACCTCAAAACAAAGTTATCAGTCCACAACTGTCAACAAGGCACCAGATGTTCAGGAAAGACATCTTACTTGTTCTGCATAGATAGGTGGTCAGTTTAGGACCCAGTTATTTCTATTTCATAATCTAATAGACAGGTTAAGCAAAATGTCTTAGCCTTTATTAGACAGATGTCAACTGAAGGGACATTAAGAGCTCTGTCTTGGCCACACTTTTTAAATACATTACATTCTGTTGAACATGCATAACAAGACCTACAAACTTGACATTAAAGAACGAATTCCTATGCAACATCCTCATTCTAAGCAGACACTGGAGTTACATCTTGTTTACTTTCCACAATGGGTGGACAATCGCCTTCAGTTTCAAAGTTGAAATTCACAAATGTAGTACAGGTTGTGGCTTCTGGCTGATTTGTCTGGACAGCAGTTGCCTCTTGACTTTGGTTCTGCTGCTCTTGAAACCTTCTTTCTGCTTCCTCTGACATTTTGTTCTCTTCTTCCTCCTCCTCCTCCTAAAATATCCATAGTATGCAACTGTAAGTCTATATTCTCTATGGTTCCTCTTATATTTTTTATCAGCCCTCTAAAAACATTAACATGTTTAATATGTGTTTCTTCCCAAGATGTCAATCATTAAATACAAGTCACTAATCCAATCCATTAATATTACACTTGTTTGAAAGCCACCCCAGAGTGATACCCATCTGACTGGAAAAAGTTATAACTTTAGTTAGTTTATGTCATGGAGATGGTTTGTCAGCTGGAACACCAGCAGTACATCAATTTTGCTTTTAAACAAAATGGTAACAATCTCTTCTAATTAAGAGAGAAGTCAGAGGGTAGCAGCTGTTACCATAGCATATGCCTCCCCACAGTTGAATGTAGCCTCCATCTTGGCCTAGAAGAACCACCAGATGAATCAGATCATGTGCTCTGAGGGCTGGCCTCCCTTTCAGGAAAGCAAGACAGTCACATAGGCAGAGACTTGTGCTTGGGTGACAGGAACTGCATCCAGCTCTCTTCTGTTTTCAATGAGGTTAAAATGCTGGTCCCACAAGTAAGGGTCCCAAAAGAAAGTCCCAACAGACAAGCATGACTCACTCCAATGCAATGCACCAGAGCCCTGTCACCTGTGTGTCCAAACCTGGGAGTGTTGACTCACCCACTCAGCTCTCCTGATTCCCAACAGCAAATTATTAACATCTTTCCACTTTGTGTAAACTTGGAAATTCCCAACTCAAAACGTCCCTTTGCCTTAGTTTAGTTTTGAACCCCTATAACTGGCCCAAGGACCCAAACTCCAGTGTGCTTCCAGAAGTGGGGATATTGGGGGTAGTTCTTCCCAGTACTGCCCTAAAGACTCCCAGCTGAGCACCTGCCACTATGCTCAACCCCCAGCTCGTGTCTGTGGCATACAAACTGTGCAGGCCCAACCTGGAACCCTGGTGCCAGACCAGCACAAAGTTGCTTTTGGAACTCTCTAGATGAGCTAGCAGCTCGGTTGCTCCCACCCCACATGGCCAAGGCCTTGCTGCAGTGAGGAATCCAGACCGCCAACCTGAGATTCAACCATCCCGCTCATCCAGTGTTCCCTCTAACAGAGATTTCCAGCTGTTGTTGACTACAACTCCCAGAATCCCCAGCTGCAATGGCTTTTGCTTAGGCCAATTCCATGCTAGGGATCATTAGGAAGGGGACTGAAAATAAAACAGCTAATATTCTAATGCCCTTATACAAAACTATGGTGTGACCACACTCGGAGTACTGCATACAATTCTGGTCACCACATCTTAAAAAGGACATTGTTGAACTGGAGAAGGTGCAGAAGAGGGCAACCAAGATGATCAGGGGCCTAGAGCACCTTTCTTATGAGGCAAGACTACAACACCTGGGGCTTTTTAGTTTAGAAAAAAGACGACTGCGGGGAGACATGATAGAGGTCTATAAAATCATGCATTGTGTGGAGAAAGAGGAGAGAGAGAAATCCTTTCCCCTCTCACACAACACTAGAACCAGGGGTCACTCCATGAAATTGATTGCCAGGAGGTCTAGGAGCAACAAACGGAAGTACTTTTTCACACAACGCGTGATCCACTTGTGGAATTCTCTGCCACAAGATGTGGTGACAGCCAACAACCTGGATGGCTTTAAGAGGGGTTTGGATAACTTCATGGAGGAGAGGTTTATCAACGGCTACTAGTCAGAGGGCCACCTCCAGCCTCAAAGCCAGGATTCCTCTGAGTACCAATGATAGGGGAGTAACAGCAGGAGAGAGGGCATGCCCTCAACTCCTGCCTGTGGCTTCCAGTGGCATCTGGTGGGCCACTCTGTAAAACAGGATGCCTGACTAGATGGGCCTTGGGCGTGATCCAGCAGAGCTGTTCTTATGATTATGGGAGTTGTAGTCAACAATATCTGGAAATCCCTGTTAGAGGGAACACTGCTCTCATCGCTTTCAAAAGACTAGGAGAAATATAATCTGCTCTCTTGCTCCACCTCCCTTCTTGGCTTCTTTCCACTTTCATTTTCCCTCACAGTAGTCTGACTTTAATCATTCCCCCAATCCTCTTCCTGCTCTCTCTTAAAAGAGCCTTCAACCTTGCTTCCATAACCAATACTCAATTTCCAGCAATTCTGTGGTACTCTTAAACTGAACTTTTCAAAAGAAAAATAAGTTATCAAGAGACCAAAACTCTCTTTGCTCCTTTGATGAAGTACTCTACACCTCATATGCAGCTATTCCTGCTTCCTCGTTTGGTTATAGCAATAGCAATAGCAATAGCACTTACATTTATATACCGCTCTATAGCTGGAAGCTCTCTAAGCGGTTTACAATGATTTAGCATATTGCCCCCAACATTCTGGGTACTCATTTTACCGACCTCGGAAGGATGGAAGGCTGAGTCAACCTTGAGCCCCTGGTCAGGATCGAACTTGTAACCTTCTGGTTACAGGGCGGCAGTTTTACCACTGCGCCACCAGGGTAAGTCTGGACCCCATTCTATTGCCTGCTTCCCCAGCTGGTCAGAATTAGCTGCAGAAAAGAAATGGTTTCTTCAGAGAAATTCCCCCGGAACAGATTTAGGTGTTCCTGTCCCGTCACATTAACTAGGTAGCACACAAGTATGAGAGAAATGGGTCTGAGCAAGTCTAGTCACTCAGCAGACACCTAACTTGCTCTAAATTAGGGTAAACAAACAAGGTAAGAAAGGATGGTATATGCTCAGTTTGAAGTAAAGCTCTCCATAGATTAGTTTATTCATTTTTCCAAATGATATAGAAACTTTTTTATGGAACAACAGAAAAAAGGTCTTTTTCAAAAGGCATATTCTCCTTGAAAGTTCGTAACTGAGATCTGCTCTAAGTTTCCTGTAGAAACTTGTCTTGAAGAATGGACTAGAGCAGTGTTCTTCAGTGCAAGGCCCAGGCATGGACAGGAAGTGTAGTCCTTCCCAGCACTTCCTCATAGAGTTCTAGGGGGAAAGTTCTATGGGAAGAACTACACTTCCAAGCATTCTACGCATGCCTTCTAATACTCTAAGGGGCTCAACTAGGCTCAATTTCTCTTAAAGGGTCCCTCCCAGCACACTGCCTCCCAGCACTGTGCAGACAGTGTGGTAGGGAATGGCTCACATAGATGCTTTTTTTTTTTTCCAAAGTGGCCCTTGCTTGAGAAATATTGACGAACACTGGAGTGTGCAAGTGGCAGAAATGACATTAGGGATGTGCATGGTCCGGAGCAGTCCGGACCAGCACCGAAGGGGGGCCTGCATTTTAGGGCGGGGAGGGCTTGTTTACCCCTCCCGCCTCTTTGCCCCCGCCAGTGGCCGTAATCTATGGTAAAATTGGGGCGCTGGAAACCAGCCACCCCAGCCGCCGCCGCTTCCACCGCCCCCCCCCCGTGAGCAGATTAGAGAAGGAAAGGCTACTGCCGCCCTCCCGCCCCGCCACCCGCCACCCCCCCCCACGAGTGCTCACCAAGTTTAAAGAAATTAGAGAGGAGCTCGCGAACAGAGCTCCTCTCTTATCCAAGCCTCCGGCCCAACTGGGGCTTTGGGCGCGCGCGCACGCGCGCTAGAGCTCTTTATCCGCTAGAGCGATAAAGTGAGACCCCCCACCCGGACCCGGACCGGCCCAGTCCGAACCGGTCCGGCAGTTCGGAGGCCATTAGAATGGCCTCCAGACCGGTTCGGACACACCCCTAAATGACATTATGGGTTTGCTTTGTTTTTGAAGAACTGAACAGTTCTAACTTACATTTCATATTTTAAAAGTTAAAACTATTTAAAGGTTTAATAGCACAGACTAATATGCTCTGCTTTTTAGGAATGACCATGATGTTCATAAGTGCTATGCTGTAAAAGAATACAAGAAGAGAGACACACCTCTTTCTTCATCCTGTAGTATTCGTCTATGGCATACTGGTATTTTGGTGTGCTGATTCCCAAAACAGAGGCAATCTTTTCACCAAGGAAGTCACATACTGAATAAATAAATCAAAGGACATGTGTGTGGAATGCAGCAGACTTAGCAGGCACAACTCCTGGAAACAGTATGGGCTGGTTCAGATGCCATACAGAACTACGGTTAAAGCCTGGTCCCATGTAACATCCCTGAGCCTCAGGAGCAAGTGCTCCCCACTTCCTCTGCCTGTGTTGGCATCTACATCCAATTTAGATTAGAATAAGCCAATATCAGTTGTTTCAGATGTCATGACCAGTCTTGGTTTATTCTAGCCAACTTGACTGAAACAACAAAATGTGAACCCAAGTCTTGGAGTTCAGATCTCAAGCTATTTATTTAGCACATTTATATACCACCAAACACAAATATCTCCTGGCAGTTCAGAACTGGTTAGAACAACGACGAACAATAAAACAATTAAACACAGATGGATAAAATTAAAATCAAATTTAATTCCAAGCAAGCAAACCAATATTTGTCAGTTCAGATGTCATGACTGATTGTGATTTCTCTCTAACAGCCAGAAGTAAGATTCCTCCAATTAGCACATGGGGCAAGGAGAGGGGAATGTGCAGACTCGAGGCTCAGACACATCGTATGGAACCAAGGTTTAACCATGGTACCATGTGATGTCTGAACCAGGCCACACCCAGGGCAGGTTCACATGGAGCCATGGTTTATTTTCCCCAACTGTGGTTAGTTTATGCTTGAACTTGCACTAACCCAACCACAGTCTTGTGTGATGTCTGAACCTACAAGCATGGTTTAATCTTGGTTGCAGTACCTCCGCCCTTGCAGGATTCATGCATAGAGAAAAGTCAGCCTAGACCATAAGGTGTAAAGAAAAGGGGCAGTACAAATTAACCAAGAATTGATTATCGCTTGTGGTATGAGTTAAAATAAACCGAGGTTCTGCATAATTACTGAAACACACACACGTAATGGCAGCATTGATGACAAGGAATGGATGTCTAGTTTTGCATCCTACTGCTCTGTCTTATAACCAATTTGTAAAGCACAGCGGAAGTCAAGCATGCAGAAAATGATAGCTTGATTCAACTGTAATAATTGTTCAGAGTAAGCTATAACCCACTCATGCTAGACTGTGGTAAAGTGTAGGCACCAAGATATGCAAATTCTATGTCAGCACAGTGACTTAACATTCTGCACTCAACATACTTCTGTGAGGAGAAATATTTTATGCCGACTCTCAGCTTTTGAGTCAACGTGGGTAACCCACATAGTTTTGAAGACATGAGAGCATTCAGCTTTTCACTAAGAGATCCTTCTGTTTGCTATAGAATAACACTTCTGTAGTGTGCAAACAAACAAACCTTAAGGGACAGAAAAGTGAAATAAAGCTATTAATTAGTCTGTGTTCTGTCTCACTCCAGTTTATACAACAAAGATTTTGGCTGTCAGAGTTTATGTATATATCAATATAGATTGATAAAATATAAATAGATACAGATACACACACACACACACACACACACACACACACACTGAATAAATCAGTACCTGATAGTGTTGATGTGGCTACTCTTAGCATCTGAAACCACAAATAGGGTCCCCAAGTAAGTGTTGCCTGCAACAGAGTAAGTGTTCAATTAAGTTTATTTCTATTACAAAATGGGACATTATATGAAATACATTGTACTTGTATTCTTCTGTCATGGAACTCAAGGCAGCTTACACTGGATTCCCAGTCTCCCACCCAGGTACTGACCAAACACAGAACTGCACTTGTGCCTTCAAACCACGTCCATTCTCCACAGGAATGATGTTCTAGAATCTTCTTCACTAGATATTCCAGACTTATACTTCCATTCATATAGAGAACAGAAGAACACTTACGAATACGACAAATATTTATATACCGCTTTTCAACAAAAGTTCCCAAAGCAGTTTACACAGAGAGAGAGAGAGAGAGAGAGAGAGAGAACGAGAACGAGAACTAAATAAAATGGCTCCCAATCTAAAAAAGAAACGTAAGACAGACACCAGCAACAGCCTCTGGAGGGATGCTGTGCTGGGGATGGATAGGGCCAGTTGCTCTCCCCCAATAAATAAAAAGAATGACCACTTTTAAAAAGGTGTCTCTTTGCTCAGTTAGCAGGGGACAGTAACAAATGGAGAAACAATAGTCTGTACTAGCTGGCCCAGTACAGAGCATCTGCACACTAGCTCTCCATCTTCCCCACCGCCACTGCCGATCCGGCTCCTTGCGCCGCCTTCCCCCTGTCCCAACCACCCCCTGCCATCCGGGATGGCAGTGGAGGTGGCGAAACCGCCTTCCTGGCCTCCCACAGGCCGATTCGGCCCCCTGCCCTGCCTCCCCCCAGCCTTAAGCCGCCCCATGGAAGCAGAGAGGACGGGCAATGATGGGGCGCTGGTGGCGAAAGCTCCTTCTTTGAGCCCACCTGATGCCCAAATGACAGGTTGGGGCATTTACAGCCCATTGTGGCCCCCCAAAAATGGGCCCATGGTAGGAGCTTTAGCAGCCCCCTCCACCACCAGCGCCATGCCCTGTCGTCACAGTCTCCGTCACCATTCCCACCTCAGACAAAGGTTGTATGTGCAAACCCCGCCCCCTCATTTTCATTAGTTGTGGCTGTGGTGGGGGCGGGGCTTGCCACGACCTTAGTGTATCATATAAAGAGATGATTATTTATTTATTCATTTGATTTCTACACCGCCCTTCCAAAAATGGCTCAGGGCAGTTTAAACAAAGAAACAATAAATAAGATGTATCCCTGTCCCCAAAGGGCTCACAATCTAAAAGAAACATAAGATAGACACCAGCAACAGTCACTGGAGGGACTGTGCTGGGGCTGGATAGGGCCAGTTACTCTCTTCCTGCCAAATAAAGAGAATCACCACATTAAAAGGTGCCTCTTTGCCAAGTTACAGTACAGAGTGCTGTTCTTATAAGACTTTGGGAACTATTTCCCCACTTACCTTTTTCCAGAACTTGCATCAGCACAAAGCTGCCAAGGATGTAGGGTTGTTGCAGGGTGGGGGGCGGGGGAGCTTGCCCACACCTTCCCTGGCTTCCTGGGAAGAATTGGGTCTATCCAGCAACTGGAAGCTGCCAGCTTGGTGCACCCTTCCTCTTACCACGGCAGTGGAATTTCTTCATTTTCTTTGAGCTGGCAACAGCTCAATAATGTTTACAATTCATATAACACAAATCTGAGTACACAAGACATTACAGGTACTGTATATTGCCACAGTAAGGGGGAGAGAGGCCGCCCAGGGGTCACTTTACCCCTTGATCCCATCAAACCAGGAGCTGGCCCTGCATTATCTACAAGCTCTAGAGGCATAGTCTGTTTTAGCAGAGCCCTGTGTGCCCTCTTAAAAACAAAGAGTGCGCTGCATCAGAAGCTTTTGTGGGCCAGAGACAGCTTCTCATACACAGGAATGAGACACATACTATTAACCTTACTTGGCAAATTCACTACTGAGCAGTGAATTTGAGCAGGGATCACACACTCCCTCCAATTGGATCTTGTGACTGTACTAGGTAGGAACTGCAGCACATAGCAAGAAGTGCGTGTTTGTCCCAAGAGCACAGGGGACAAAGAAGTTACATATTAATTTAGAATACACCCCTATAATTCCAGAAAAAATTATGAATACAACCAAATTATTAAATATATTAAGAATTCTTAAACAAATTAAGAACAGACAGGAAATCATCCCATAGGTGCTTCCAAGCAGTACTTTTCCTGACCACAGCATCCATACCTTGTTTTTAGAAAGTCTTATAAGTAGGTATTGCCTGTTACTTGCCAAAGGCTACAGTGCACATTACTAATCTTTAACACAACATTTTGAATATAGTTTGCCAGATCTGTAGATTCTATCTTATTTAATATCTATTTTTTTAATAAATAATGATCACTACAACATATTTCACAGAACTGTGAAGACATCTTTTTAAAATCTATTTTAAAATCTATCTCTCCATGTCAAGTTTATCAAGCTATGGCTTAGCTTCCCTAAATACCTGCCTGGAATTGGTAGTGGGCTGGACGAGGGAGAACAAAACTGAAGCTGAATCCATGCAAGATGGAGGTACTTATTGTGAGAGGTCAGAACTTAGGAAGTGGTTTAGATCTGCCTGTTTTGGGCAGGCTCGGACTGGCCCACAGGGCATATTCCTGGTGCACCCCATCCATGGGATGCCCCTGCGCCCCGCCACACTCAGCAGCAGTGAATTCTCCCACCCTTAATTACCCATTCTGCTCAAAACCTGGAACCCTCCCAACATACATTCCACTGCCCTCTCAGTGCCCCCAGTCTGGCCGTGGTTCTTGGTGGAGTTATTCTCCCCCGGAAAGAGCAGATACATAGTCTGGGAGTACTTCCGGACCTAAACCTCTCCCCAATATTTATATTCCTTTTTTTGTTAAATTTTTATATTGCCTTTAATTAAAACAATCTCAAGGCAGTTTACAAAACATTTAAACACAACTATAAAAGTTACACAATACAAATATTGTGTAATTAATATATCACAGGTTGCAGCAGTAGCCAGGAGTGCTTTTTATCAGCTTTGACTGGTATGCCAGATACATCCATTTCTGTAGATAAACAACCTTAAAACAATGGTGCAGATGCTGGTAACATCGAGGCTACTGCAACTGGCTACTGCAATGTGCTCTACGTTGGGCTGCCTTTGTATATAGTCCAGAAACTGCAATTGGGAAGAATGCAGTAGCCAGGTTCAGGGGTCAAATAATGTTGGCTCTGTTGACCAGCCAGACAATTTTTTTTTTTAATTCATCAAGCTATGTTGGTACATTACTCATCCAGACTTTTTTCCCTTGTCAGGCATCATTTTTCACTTGTCACAGACAAGTAGACTAGTGGATTTCCTGAGCCCTGACCAGGTTGGTCTCCGGGACTACCGAAAGAGACCACATCACTCCCATTGTAAAAGAACTACATTGGCTACTAATTTCTGGGCAAAATACAAAGTGCAAGTTATTACCTATAAAGCTCTGAACAGCTTGGGTCCAAGGTCCAAGAGAATGCCTTCTTCTCCATGAACCCCACCGCCTTTTAAGAACATCAGGGGAGGTCTAATTGCGGTTGCCATTGGCTCACTTGGTGGAAAACCAAAACCGGGCCTTTTCTAGGGTTGCCCTAGGACTTTCGAAAGCATCCAAACAAAAATTAGAGTCTCCCCATCTCTGGATGCTTTAAAGAAAAATCTGAACACATACCTGTTTAATCAAGCTTTTAGTCCGTATGTTTTAAAGTTTAAAGTTGTTTGTATTAGTATTTTAAACTATTTTAATTGACTTAATGTTTTAATTGTAAACCACTCAGAGGTTTGTATATGGGGCGGTATAAAAATGTGCTAAATGAATAAAAAAATAAATCTAGTTATCATGAAATCAACCTAAAAAGCTTGACAGATTCCCCGATGTGATGTGAAATGCCATTGAAACATCATTCCTTATCTAAATAACTTGAACATGTAGATAAAACTTCAAGTATTTATGTGTGTTCTCATTCCATAACCTTCTCCAGTTTTAAAGCAGTGTCACATATTTGATCAGGAGACTGCAGTATTTAGATAAGAAGCCAGAACACTTATTTGGGTTGCACACAAATTATTTGTGCATCCTGCACCTTCATGTTTATGCTCAGGAAGTAAAAAGTCAGACCATGTATGCCTTGGCAGAAGAACATTTCCTGCCAACATCAAGCTAATGAAAAAAATGTGATTGCTCTTTTGCACAAAAGCACTCCATGCCCATTAATTACAGCAACTGCCCATTTTGTGCTTAATGGCCACCATTTTCACAGTATTTCAGCTGGGCAGAGTGTTGGAAAGGATGCTGCAGATGGAAGTAAGAGTCTTACAAAAACCAAGCAACACAAGGTTAAAAATACAGAACATTAACTATGTTCAGGGAAGACAACTTTCTCACACACTCACACTGCCAGGCAGCAAGCAAGCAGCTGGAATACTAGGGTACCATAATGTCCTCCAACTTACATTAAAGCAATATCCTTTATATACATGATTCTAAACACTGAGAAAGCCAGAAGGTTCCCAGTGGCCTCATTATCTCTGGGAAAGCCTTGAGTGCCCCCTCCACAGAACTAAAGGTCTGAGGCAGCTCTGCTGCATAGGGAGGGCCTGTTCTGTAGCAGGCCTGGTGCTCTGGAACTCTCTCCCCAGGAAATGTTTGTACAGCCTCCTCTCCGCTGGCTTTCCAAAGGTGGACAAAAAGCCCTTCTTGTTAGTACTGCTGTGTCCCACTCTAAGTAGTTGCTTCTCCCAGACACACACAATTTTTTTTGGGGGGGGGACACGACTAGGTTTTTCATTTGTATTGTTTTAATTTTGTAAAGCACTATGAAGTTTTCAAAACTAACAGTAGAGACTTTTCAAATAGAAATACTAAAAATACTAGTTGTGCCTTTGCAAATTTAAAAATATCCTTAACATCTTAGACTGAGAATCTGGAATTGTGTTTCTGAGAACCAGAAAAATCTCTCATATATTCCTATAAACTATTATAAAATGCTTTGTGCACCTTTTAGCTGGGGAAAATTCTTGGCTAAATGGTAGGGTCAAATAATAATTTTTTTAAGTTTCAGAAGTTGAGAAAATTAAACTTGCATTAATAGCCACATTATAAGCAACTCTAGTATAGCTATAATTTCCCTATTATAACTGTAATTTCATTCAGACATAAAATTGCTCTGTTTCACGTTCTGCACATCTTTGAGTAGAAGCCAATGCCAACTGAGCTACAAAATTTTAGGACACTGAATTTCCACTGGAAGTCCCAATATGCAAGTTTACCACAGCAAGTTTACCACAGCATCAGATGCTCATATTTTTTTCATACTCCAACTAGAATACGGCACTACCAACAACAACAAAAAGACTATATAATTGCCCTTATAGAAATCTCACTCTCTTTTTACCAAAAGATCAAAGCTTAGCTTGAGCCACCATTTCTTTCTCTCATTTATACTGCAAGGATATACAAAATACACCACAGGTACCAGCATTCTCTTTCAGACGCAGCACAAAATGATGTCATTATAACACTTCTCTTTTTCCTTTTCTCCTCTCAAAGAAGAGCACCACAAAAGCAAGTTATGCTGCAGTTAGTTCTTCAGTCATTTTCAATATATATTAAGAAATATCATAATGAAAACAAGTCTTAACTACACCAGGTTGTTAAAGTATGCTTATAAAGTGTATGACAGACATGAAAGGACAAATAGTTTTCTCAGATTCTGTTCCACTGTGGTTTGAAGAACACAGCTGCATTCTGCACTGCCAGTACACCTCTCCCACAGCCTTCCATGTTCCACAACAAGAGTGAACAGTAGTAATGTTTGGAGAGAGGAATGAAGAGGGATACCAAGCTCTGGCTTTGTACTTCAAAAAATATTTGATGCAAGATTGTTATCCCTTTCCAGTGGAAGTATAGTTACAAATGAAATGTGCCAAGACAGACACACACAAGCAAAACACACCTATTTTAAATGGCCACTTCCCAAGTATAGTTCGATATCTAAAACTCTGAGGGTTGAACACTACCAGACCCACAATATGTCACGCCAGTTCTTTGGCTAGAACATACAATAAAGTGGTGTTCATACCACACAGCCAGCCATGCACCCAAACAGGATTTGAGCAGAGTGGTGACGAGTAACATGCAGTCAGCAAACTCACACGTTAACCAGCAGCTGACATAGCATACTACACAAACTGTGTTACACGAGAGTAAATCCAATTGGCTTACTCTTACTTGACACAATTCGTGTAATGTTGCATTTGCACAATGGGTGCAACTTGCGCACAAATGCAACATTATTAGGCTGATGTTCTCTTGTGTGGGAATGTCCCTTCGGCTTTGACCAGCAGAGAAGACCAGATGCTGGAATTCCTTCTGCCAGTTTGAGCCGCAGTCCTGATTTCCCTGACGAGCTGCAGCTGCATGGGGGCCAGTTTCATCAGCCAGGCTCCCGAGTCCATGGGAGAGGTGGGGTCTGGGGAGTTTGGCTGAAAAGGACCAAGGTAGGTCAGCAGCACAGCCCCAGGCATAGCTGCTGGTATGGGCACCTGCAGGCAGCCACCAAAGCCGTCCATCAAAGGGGGCTGGCCTTTGGTGCCAGGCCTTCAGTGTGGGGCTAAGGTCGGAGGTGTAGTTATACTCAAAGTCCTCCAGTTTAAGTTTTTAGTTTTAGTGGAGGTGGACTTATACAGAAGAGCTACTGGAGGTAGCAAGGTAGGTAAAGCGGCTAGGTAGACGACTGGAGCACAAATGGAGAACTAATCTTGAATTTGTTAAGACACAGCATAAAGCCCATTTGAAGGCCTATGATGTGGTAATGCACACAGCAAGGAAGCAATTTTATTCTGGGTGTATTGCGTCTGCATGTTCTCATCCAGCAGAGCTGTTCTGGATGGTTTAACTGGTTTAACTCAAGCCCCTTCTGTTTCATATCTGTTTCTGGATACAATGTCTCATTGCAAAGCATTCAATGAGTTCTTTGCAAATAAAATCTCTAGCATTCAGGCTGACTCCAATATTTCTGCAGAGCCAGTTAGGGAGGTGTCCAGCAATCCCTCTTGAAATATTAGATGGGACTAGTTTCAGTTTGTGACTCCTGAGGTTATGGACAAGCCGCTTGGAGCAGTATGGCCTACAACCTGTTCTTTGGATCCTTGACTAACATGGCTGATTTCATCTTGCAGTGAGGTTGTTGGAACTGGCCTAGTTGATATCATTAATACCTCACTGAGGGAGGGCAGGATGCCACCCCTTCTTAAGAAGCCCACTGTGGATCCCCTGGTGATGGATAATTGTAGGCCACCACCAGTCTCCAACATCCCATGGTTGGGTAAGATGACTGAGAGTGTGGTGGCTGACCAGCTTCCAAGTCTTGGAAGAACTGATTATCTAGACCATTTCAAACTAGCTTTAGGGTGTGCTATGTGGGGCTGAGATGGCCTTGGTCGGCCTGATAAATTACCTTTACCATGACAAAGGGAGCGTGACTCTGCTGATTCTTTTGGATCTCTCTGCAGCTTTCAATACCATTGTCCATGGTATCCTTATGGATTGACTGCCTAAGAGATTTGGGGATAGCAGGCACTATTTTACAATGGTTCCGCTCCTATGTCTTGGGAAGAGTTCACATGGTGGCGCTTGATGACAGTTGCTCTTCTAAACAGAAGCTACTATATGGAGTCCTTCAGGTCTCTACTCTGTCACCAATGCTTTTTAACATATGCATGAAACCACGGGTGAGGTCATCAGGGGATTTGGTGCTGGGTGTTATCAATATGCTGCTGACATCCAAATCTATTTATCCTCGTCATCAATATCAGGCAATTATTAATTAATTATTATTATTATTATTACATTTATATCCTGCTCTTCCTCCATGGAGCCCAGAGCAGTGTACTACATACTTGAGTTTCTCTTTCACAACAACCCTGTGAAGTAGGCTAGGCTGAGAGAGAAGTGACTGGCCCAGAGTCACCCAGCTAGTTTCATGGCTGAATGGGGATTTGAACTCGGGTCTCCCCGGTCCTAGTCCAGCACTCTAACCACTACACCACACTGGCTCTCTTAAATGCTTGCCTATAGGCAGAAAGGGGCTGGATGAGGGATAATAAACATAAGCTGAATCCAAGCAAGACAGAGGTGCTCATTGTTGGGAGTTGTAATCTGCAAGATGAGATAGAACTTTTTGTTCTGGATGAGGTTACACTCCCCCAGAATGAACAGGTTCATAGTTTGGGAGTGCCCTTGGACCTGGTTCTCATCTTGGTGCCTCAGATTGAGGTTGTGAGCAGGAGTGCTTTTTACCAGCTGTGATTGATTTGTCAACTCCACCCATTCCTTGAGGAGAATGACCTGAAAACAGTGGTACACCAGCTGGTAACCTCCAGGTTGGACTACTGCAATGTGCTTTATGTAGGCTGCCTTTGTACACAGTTCAGAAACTTCAATTAGTCCAAAATGTGACAGCCAGATTGGTCTCTGGGGCATCCCAGAGAGACCACATTATGCCTGTCCTTAAAACAGTTGCACTGGCTGCTAATATGTTTGCAGGCAAAGTGCTGGTTATTACCTTTAAAGCACTGAATGGCTTAAGTCTGGGTAATCCGAGAGTGCACTTTTCTCTACAAGATCCCCACCAGTCATTAAGATGATCAGAAGGGGTCCGTCCTTGGGTGCCACCAGTTCATCTGGTGGCGATGTGGAATAGTGCCTTCTCAGTTGTCACCCGTAAGTTGTGAACACGCTCCCCTTGGAGGCCGTCAGGAGAGTCTTAAGGACACATCTTTTTAGCCTGGCTTTTAATGATATCTAGTTTTAATTTTAATCTGGTTTAAATGTTGTTTTTTTAAAAATTGTTTTATTATGTGTTTTTGATTTTAATGTAAACTGCCCTGAGCCATTTTAGGGAGGGCAGTATACAAATCGAATAAATAAATAAAAAGCAAACAGTAATTTCAGCCAGCACATTCAAACACAAAAGGACAAACAAGTATCCCTTTCTCTGCACATGTAATAGTTAAGTGTACACAAACATTTGTTTTGTTTTTCCTTCAGAGACTGCTTTATGGGTTTAAACAGTAACCACTAGAATCACTTTGTCATCTCAGCCATCACCAGCAATACTGCAGAAACATTATGAATTTTAAAAACATGGCTGGTTAGAACAAAAGCTAAATGCAACACAGACTTGTCACCATGCTAGCATTCTTCAAGTGTCATACCGGTAATTCACATTTGCTTGAGTACTACTACTTAGGATGTATATACCATATTTACTCAAATACAAGATGACTCTGAATTTAAGATGAGTCCCTTTAAAAACAGAATTTAAATACATATTATACCTATATTTACCCGAAACGAAATCTGAATTTAAGAAGACCCCGATTTCTAATATCAAAGAACCTGAAAAAACTAGTCTTGGATTCAGGTAAATATGGAAATATTTTAAGCATTCAAAGCACTTTTTATAAATTGTTTCAGTAACCCTTACAACCACCAGGTAAGTATTATCTCATGTTGCAGATGGGAGACAGGTTGCAGCTGAGAGAAAAGTAGCTTGAACCAGGCTCATGAACAAGGTAAGATCTGAAACCATCTCTTTTTTTAAAAAAAACCTCTTTATGACTTGATATAATCTGTTTCTGTGGGATACAACTCACCATAATGAAACAAAATCAGAATTAATGGGTTTCTGCAAACTGAGAGAAAGTCGCACATAGGTAATGTAACTTGTCAAATGAAGAAATTTTTCTCAAGAAACAAACCTACTGGATCAACACAAGGCAAAAGGTCTTTCTTCTCCTGCTGTTCATCTTCCTCTTCATCTGTGCTGTATTCTTCCATGGTTTCACCACTTGCAAAGTGGATAACCCTTCTTGGAATTTTCTTCTTTTTTCCAATGACTCCAAGTTCCACATTCTCAAAGCCTCTATCACCATTTGAATGCAGCTGTAATAAAGAGGGCAATTGTTAGATGCAACACGTATCTATTAAGAAAAACCAAAAAATGCAAGAAAAGGGTTTCCCAAAGATTCCAGCATCTTTTTAACCATCTACAAATAATCCTCAGTCATTTTTACAAACAGCACATCACAACACCCACAGTTTGAAGGCAGAAATAAGATGGTTTTTTAAAAGGTGCAATTTTATTTGTTAAAGCTGATTTGATAAATATATTAGTCTTCAATTCTACCACACTGAAAATTACCACTACTTATAAAGCATTTTTAATGTACTGAGGACTTTCATCTACAGCCACCTCCCTCTACACTTGGGCAGTAAAGCAGTATTTTGTTTGTACAGCTAGTAAATATAATAATGTATTAGCTTATTTGAGGCCATCCAAAAAGGAAGGCTGGTATTAAGAACAGGATATGTGTTTAAAAGCATTTTGTTGTTTGTCCAAGTACAGGTGGCCCTCAGTATTCATGCAGGTTCCATTTTGGCCTACAACCGTGGATAATAAAACCCATGGATAATGAAACCTTAAGTCAATGGAATGTGTGGGGTGGGTTTAGGTTCTGGAGTCCAGAAAAATGACCTAAAAATCACTAAAATGACAGGGTAAATGCAGAAATAAGAATGGCGCGCAGTACTGTATTTTGAACACCTCAGCTCTCCAGCTCCTCCAGTAATGTGTAATCATGATGTTTCCTCACCCCACTGTTGAAGTCCAGCACTTAACAGCACAAGCCCCTTGGTGTGATTTGCTAGATTGGTCAAACAGGCAGCACAAAATTAAATCCAATTCAAGTAAACACACACAGCAGAGTGTATGAGAATCAAGGAGAAGAATCAATTTTCAATGAATAACTAAAATCAACTGAAATTGAATTTTTAATTACAATTTCAAATACAGGACTAATTATTAAAATTAAAAAACATAATTTGAAATAAATTTTAATCAAAATTAAACTTATAAAAGTTATAATTAGCATCTCATGAGGGCAGCACAATGCTGCAAGAGGTTCCAGAAAATGGCTCCAAGAAGCTCCAGAAGAATGGCTCAAAAAAGGCTGCCAAAGGCCCCACAGAAATGGCTGCAAAAAGCCTCAAAAAGCTTAATAGCAATGACTCCTGAAGGCTCCCAATGGCTTCCTAAGAAAACAAAATGTTGCCAAATGCTACCCAAAATGACTTCGAGAAGCACAAAAAACTCTAAACATGCAGACCAAAGCACTCCACTGTCCTCCAAACTCCTCTCATAATCCATAGGCACGTGCAGCAAGTGCACGGCCATGTAAGGGCAGATCTACACTGACAAAACCGGATACGCAAAGCTGTATACAGCAGATAACAAGGTCAAGTATACCTTTGTCCGACTGCAGATATGCGAAACTGCAAATGCTGAAACCGTGGATAAAGAGAGCCACCTGTATACTAATAAATTAGTATACATTACTGACACATTTAATTTTAGATCCTACTTATTCATCTTATTTGTTGTTTCTCTTTGTAAACCGCCCTGAGCCATTTTTGGAAGGGCGGTATAGAAATCGAATTATTATTATTATTACTACTGAATTATAGCAAGCCACCTAATGGTGCAGTTGGGAAATGAATTGACTAGCAAGCCAGAGGCTGCTGGTTTAAATCCCAGCTGGTATGTTTGCCAGACTATGGGAAACACCTATATCGGGCAGCAGCCATATAGGAAGATGCTGAAAGGCATCATCTCATACTGCGCACAGGAGATGGCAATGGTAAGGGAAACCCCTCCTGTATTCTACCAAAGACAACCACAGGGCTCTGTGGTTGCCAGGAGCCAACACCGACTCGACAGCACACTCTGCTTGAGGGAATAATATCTTTGTTTCAGAACTACAAGCTGCCTCACTTGCAGCTATTGATTAAAAGGCTGCCTTTCTCCCATTACATTAACATTTTGATCATAAGATAATATGGGTTTGCCACAAATAGTGGATCATTTCAAAATAATTATGCTTTTGCCATTGTTTTAAGTTTCTCAGATGTCTAGGGGGATTAAAAGAACTCACTATTGAACTGAGGAGACCGTCACCCTCTTTGTCACCAATTTCTCTGGATAAAGCATCCTGCCAAAGGCAAGTCAGTGACTGATTGCAAAGATGAACACATGGTAAAGAATAATTCAGAGCTGGAACATTGCATGGGGGGGGAGGGGGGGGAGAGACAGAAAGGTCATTTACACTAGCCAGAGCAGTCACAAAACCTCCCAGCCAGGAATCAGGGGATCACATGGTATCTAGTTTGCAAGTCTGCCTGGGCTTGCTAAGGCTCAAGGTTGTGTCAGTGTAGCAGAGTTACACCCAAGTTCTCCAAGTCTCAAACTGGCAAGCCCAGTAGAACAGAAGAACCTGATCTAGAACTGGTACAGAAGCAACTATCACTAGTTGCTCCTTCTGCTGCACTGGCACCTGTAGGAAGGAGGTGGCAGCCAGGGCACTGGATAACACAACAAGGTAACATCCTCAAGGGCAAGTCCAATACCGCTTCCAACTTTCTAAGGAAAGGTCTTGGAGAAATTTCCTTAACAGGAACAAGCCACTGCATAATGCTAACTTACGCCAGCATTTCCAATCAACCCACACTGCGGCAGGTGTCTAAGGAAACACCAGCAGCCTTGCGCAAGAGCACTCTTCCACAAACACTAAAACCATTTTACTAAAGCAAGTCTTTAAATTCGTTAGTTCCAACAGAACAGTTTACATCATTTTTGAAGTGTGTAAAACTACCCTGTAGCAGGAAGCAAGGTTGATAAAAAGATTGTTTTTTAAAAATAAAAAAAAAATCAATTGTTTAATTTAAAGCAGATTTTAATTCTTTTTTTAAATTCATAAGAAATAACCTAGGTCAAAGATATAATCATGAATGTTAATCATAGCGTCTAATTATATGCTATGAACATATGAACAGCAGTATAGGAGGATGAGAGATCAGACCTGATCAATCCTATTCTGCAGGTTTGCAGCACTACGTGCATGCACACACACTCTTGCCCCCCCTTCTCTCAAACTGCAGACATTAGGCCCATTCACACATTATGTTCAACACTCATACAAGTGTAGTGTACACAAGTACAGATCTGTACACAGGTACAGTCATTCACATATTATGCTGAATGCAGGTACAGAAGTACACTTCTTATCTGTACAAAGCATTTGAAAGGCCTGTATTTAGGGATGTGCACGAACCAGTTTGGCAGTCCTTTTATGGACCACTGAACCATTTTGGACAAATCAGTATTCAGCTAGTTTGGCGCAGGGGGTTTACCTTTAAGGAGCAGGGAGGGCACATGCGCGCCGGCCACTTCCTGTCCGACGATGGCCGGGGCGGCAAGGAGGTATGCTGCCTCCCCACACCAGTGGATTTCATGACAGCACCAGCAGGAGAGTGTGGTGGGGGTTGGTGGGATGTGCCGGTTTGTTCACATCCCTACCCTGTATCCAGGTTCACTTTTAAAATGAACACAGGTACAGTCATTCACATAAACATGTGTACAAGTATACAGATATTTGAATGTCTGAATTGGGCTAAAGAAGGCCAATAAATAATAATAATTATTATTATTATTATTATTATTATTATTATTATTATTATTATTATTAATTCAGTTTCTATACCGCCCTTCCAAAAATGGCTCAGGGCGGTTTTAATTTAAATAAATGAATAGAGGACTTGAAGGGATGGAGTAGATCTGAGCAAGGAGAAGTCTGTCCCAATATAAATGCAAGGGATGGGGGGGAGGGGAATAGAAAGTGAAACCAAAAGTTAACGAAATGTATGCATGCAGTCCAAAGGGCTTTTTCCGAGTGTATCCTCCATTGTAGAACAGAAACACCTATCATGGAAGCAAGCTGTAAAAGAGACCCCCCATTTGGGAATATTTTAATGAAGTTCCTGTACCTGTGGTTAAGGCAGACATGCGCGCGAAATGCAAGCAGGGCAACAACGAAATGCAAAGCTTAGTTATGAAAAGGAAATGTGAATGTAATGAGATGTGTGTACCTACCTTCTAAAAATTCAGTCTAAGTCTATGACCAAGAATGTACATATATGTATGTATTTGTTTATTTCGGCCTAAGGCCAGCATACAAGAATGTACATAAAATAAATAGAATCTTCCGGACTTAAGTTAAATAATTAAAACTGAGTCCTTCTGTTAAGCGATTTAAATCATAATTTAAATCAACCAACCCTGGCAGGAAAACAAGATTCACATTCATCATGTTTTTCAGAGTTCTTCCCCAAACTTTGTTACCAACAATATTTTACACCCAATAATATTTTAAGAGAAAACTCCTTCACTACCAACCTATATGTTTGTATCACTTGCTCTAAAACCTGTATATAGGCAAGCCTTGTTATTTATGGGGGTTCTGTTCCTGTCTATTGCCATGGATAACAAAACTGCAGATAGAGACCTTAACCCTATGGGGAGGGGGGGGCGGCATTTAGGTTGCTAAGCACACTGAAGTGTCCTGAAAATCACCAAGAAAAGTGAGGGAGAGCAGAAACAAACACAGTACCTTGCTCTCCAGCAATGCCCCCAAACTTCCAAATCCTCAGTTCCTTGAGGATGTTTTTTGTTTTTTGCAGAAAAGGGTCACAAAATGGTGGCAGGAAATGTCATCAGAAGTCATTACCATCCACTCAAGAACCATAGTTGGCTGGAAAAAAACAACCCTGTTTTCGCCCCAAGAATCAAGAAACTGGGTTTCTATGACCCAGCCGTGGCTACGCGGAAATGCAGGTGCAGGGACCATGTGTTACAAAGGCCACCTGTACAAAACATTACTCAAGTAGTCAACAGTTGTTGCAGAATAAAGTAGATGATGCAAAATGATTAGGGTGAAAATGTCAAACAGCTTCACACTATAGGAAATAGGGTAACTATATTTTCAAGAGATATAATTTTCCTATTTTGGTTTTTGTCAATCAAAAGATTAAATTCAGTATCTCAACATTCATCTAGACAAAGCACAGTAGAGCCAGCAAATTTTGATTATGGATCTCTCACAAGAACAGCCTCATATATTACAAAGCATGGTAATAAAACTTTCAGTAAATATTATAATAATAAAATCATTGTATCTGCTTCTACAAGAGTTTAAATGAAATTACATAATATCAATTTAAACTTTCCTCCATACTTATATCTAATATTTAATCTCTCATTACAGTCATAACTCAGGCATTTACATTTTCCTGTAGTAGCCGAGTCTTAAGTACATCAAACACTGCCTGAACAGTTTAACAAGATGTGAAACATTAGCCAGTGTAAGTTTCTATCAGTTTTATAGGTTCTTTTAAAGAAGCATACCAGACATGAAAGGCAACTGTATTGCCAACACCCTTGCCAAGTGTTCACAGTTAGCTGAAAGTCGAAACCTGCCTTCATTTAATATTAAACTGAGCAATTTGTAACAGGTATTCGCTTACAGGAGCCTGGAGAAATCAAAACAGTACATAGTCATGTGAAGTGTAAATGCAACACCAAGGCAAAAGGAGCCAAGTGCACAAATAAGTAGGTGCGACAAAAAATAATTTATGAGTTTGTTTTAACTGATAACTCATAATTTATCCTTCCAAAAAGCTGACATGCAAAATATCATTTTAAGCACTAGAATTTCAAGATCTTGAAGCCTTGGAAGATAGGACTCCACCTTGAATTTGTGAGAACTCAAGCCTGAACTGTGCAGCTAGTCTCCATCAGGTGGAGAAAATACATGTATTAATCGCTATCTATGTCCCATTGGCTCTAACAAGAGTGGCCTAGCGCTGCAATTGGCCAGTCAGTAACTTGCCTCTACAGCACAAAATAAATACGTCCTACAGGTTAAAAGGTGAGAGAGTTATATTAGTTACAGTAGTGTTCAGAAATTGCACTGTTATGTTTCTAAGCATTACATCTGAGAAACGTTTCCTGCCTGCCATCAAGCTCCCTTCGAGAAGTGCTTGCTCGCCAACCACCTGATGTAAGCCAATGCAGAATTATCTGTAGTGTTGCAATAAAAACCTATGCCGAAAACTGTAAGGAAGCCGACTTGTCACACTGAAACAGCCACACAACCAAAACTATTATTTACAGCATACTTATAAGGTCTGTACGACTCAGGACCAAGTCCTAACTACATCCATTAGGAATCAAGAGTTGTGTGGTTAATATCGGCAGGGGTCAAGAACTGTTGGCTGTGTTCATCAGCTGGACAAAAATTGTTTACTCGTCAAGCTATATTGGTACATTACTCGTCAGGAGTTTTTTCCCCACTCGGCAGGTATCATTTTTCATTCATCACAGACAAGTAGATTAGTGGACTTCCTGCGCCCTGGATGACGGGAATGTGGAGTAAGAGACAGACGGTGGTAGTTGTTTTTATTATAGCGTGTGAACCAACCCTCAACATCCCACTTCAACCATATGCAACATTAAAGCACTATTCAGGCATTCTGCTGTGCAGGCATAAAGGTGCCTGTGAACGTGTAGGTGAGTGAATGACCTACACGTGCTCATCTTAAAAGTGAACTTGAGTACAGGCCCCCATAGAGAAAGAGTATTACTGTATGAACACTGAGCACCATGTGTGAATAAACTGTACATGCACACAGATCCAGACATGTGTACACTGTGCACAGATCATATCTAGGCTGAATATAGAGTATTTCCACAACCCAGCTTGCCAGTACAGAAGCACAGGCAAGCGCCTGTGGATATGTCAGGGATATGTCAGAGAGAGGAGGACCAAGCAGTCTACCTGAAGCTCTCTTGCCTAGATGCCCTTTGACGGCTACTAGTCGTCCCCGACGTACGACGGGACAGGCAGGCGGCTGCAATCCTAGCTACGCTTCCCTTGGGGTAAACCTCACGGAGATCAGTGGTGCTTTCTTCTGAGCAAGCCTGCCTAGGAGAACTGAGCGACACGTCGATTTAGCCAGAGAAGGAGAAAACCCCCACCCCTTTCAGCAGACAAGCGAGGGCCGGGATGTCTCCGCTGCACCTACACCATTGGGAACGGAGGCAAGGCTGGCTCGGAGGAGAAGGAGGAGACCAGCCACACTTCCCTCCCGAGAGGCTTGACTGAGCCGGGCCGGGTGGAGGAGCTCACCTGCTCTTGATCCATGGCGCAGGCGACGGCAGCGGCAGGGGCGCAATACAGGGTAATAGCAGAGAGCCCTTGCTCCATGCTCCTCCTGTCCAGCTAGGGGGGAACTGGCGGCGGCGGCGATCACACCAGGCCAAGCCGTACGAGATCCTTCTCCTCCTCCAGGGCGGAGGCCCTGGGAAATGAGCTCATAGAGGGGCCGGCCCTCCGGTCACACCCTACCTCCGCGGTTGCTAAGATGCCAGGCAGAGCTAACTCACTGGGGCCCTCTGGCGTCAGAGGGGAGGAAGGACCACGGGCCCTGCCCAAACCGCCTCTCCTTTCTCCCGTAGAGCAACCCACCCACCCCCGCTACGGGCAGGGGCGCCACCGCAAGCATCTTGCTTCTGGGCGCGGTCCATAAAGTGGCATTTCTTTCCCGCGCTTCAGTGTACGAGACTTGGTGGTGGAGAGGCGAGAAGCGATCGCCCCGCCGCCTCCCCACCCTGCGCAGTTGAGTTGACCGCCCGAGATTATTAGAGCCCGAGTCAAATTCCAATACTATTTATATAGCTATAACGCTGAACATATTTACGTGTCTTTGTTCTATATTCTATGCAGTCAAACAGAGATATTCAGACTTTTGTGGGTTACATATTCACGCCCATCTCCCCAACAGCGAAGTGCACTTGCCAACATTCTTTAAAGAGAACCAAAATGGTTTAAACTTGGTAGGTATCGCATATATCAGGCATGTTTTGTCAATTTCAACATGAGAAATAAAACGTGTGGGGAGCAAAGGCAAAGAATGGTGGATGTGGAGAAAGTTTCTTGTACCCCTGCTAATTTGGCAAAGAGGCACCTTTTAATTTGGTGATTCTCTTTATTTAGCAGAGGGAGAGTAACTGGCCCTATCCAGCCCCAGCACAGTACTGCCAGTGACTGTTGCTGGTGTCTATCTTATGTTTCTTTTAGATTGTGAGCCCTTTGGGGACAGGGATCCACCTTATTTATTTATTATTTATCTGTGTAAACCACCCTGAGCCATTTTTGGAAGGGCAGTATAGAAATCAAATTATTATTATTATTATTATTATTATTATTATTATTATTATTATTAATAATAATAATAACAACAACAACAACAAACAGCAAGTGTAACATTTACAAAGTGTTCTTTGTAAAGAAGCAGATGAAACAGTGGACCACCTAATCAGCTGTTGTAAAAAGATCGCACAGACTGACTACAAACAAAGGCATGACAAGGTAGCAGGGATGATACATTGGAACATCTGCAAAAAATACAAGCTACCTGTAGCCAAAAATTGGCGGGACCATCAAATTGAAAAAGTTGTAGAAAATGAAGATGCAAAAATATTATAGGACTTCCGACTACAAACAGACAAACATCTGCCACACAATACACCAGATATAACTGTAGTCGAGAAGAAAGAACAACAAGTCAAAATAATCGACATAGCAATACCAGGTGATAGCAGAATAGAAGAAAAAGAAATAGAAAAAATAACCAAATACAAAGATCTACAAATTGAAATTGAAAGGCTGTGGCAGAAAAAGACCAAAATAATCCCAGTGGTAATTGGCGCCCTGGGTGCAGTTCCAAAAGACCTTGAAGAGCACCTCAACACCATAGGGGCCACAGAAATCACCATCAGCCAATTACAAAAAGCAGCATTACTGGGAACAGCCTATATTCTGCAACAATATCTATAACAACAGCAACAACATTGAAAATAAAATTCAGTCATCCCAGGTCCTTGGGAAGGACTCGATGTCTGGATAAAACAAACCAGTCAATAACACCTGTCTGACTGTGTAAACAAGAAATAATAATTTACAGGAGAATAGGGCTTTGGGGGGTCAATTAATTCCCCCTTTTTAGTTGTGATTGATCCAAGACATTTTGCTGCCTAAGGTGATGGATATGAACCATGACCCCCATCTGAGGGTGTAGAAGTCTTTGTCAGATGATCACAGCTGATCTTTCTCAGCTGTGTCAAAGAAACACTTTGACTACACCAATGCCACCAACTCAGGTGAGGGGAGTAGGTGGCAGGGGTGGGAGAAGTGTGCCCCAATGGAGTGAGGAGGAGAAAATGCAGGACAGGAACAGACAGCAGGATAGTGTCCATGTGGCAGGAGACCTAGCTTTTGCCCCCTGCCCCGTGCTCCTTTTCACACGCATTCCCGAGACAGCTGCCTCACTCTGCCAATTGGAAGAACTGCCCATTTTTAGTTTAGGTGTGTTGTTGCATGTATGCTGCGGGCACCTTCCATCAGTAACCACACCTCAAGTTTTAGAAAAATGGAAAACATAGGAACAGCCCTGCTGAATCAGGCCCAAGGCCCATCTAGTCCAGCATCCTGTTTCACACAGTGGCCCACCAGATGCCTCTGGGGAACCCACAGGCAAGAGGTATGTGCATGCCCTCTCTCTTGCTGTTACTCTCCTGCAGTTGGTACTCAAAGGCATCCTGGCTCTGAGGCTGGAGATGGCTTATAACCCTCCAACTAGTAGCCGTTGATAGACCTCTCCTCCATGAAGTTATCCAAACCCCTCTTAAAGCCATCCAGGTTGTTGGGTGTCACCACATCTTGTGGCAGAGAATTCCACAAGTTGATTATGCATTGTGTGAAAAAGTACTTCTGTTTGTGGGTCCTAAATTTCCTGGCCATCAATTTCATGGGATGACCTCTACAGGTAGTTCTAGTGTTCTGTGAGAGGGAGAAGAATTTCTCTCTATCCACTTTCTCCACACCATGCATGATTTTATAGACCTCTATCATGTCTCCCCACAGTCGTCTTTTTTCTAAACTAAAAAGCCCCTGGTGTTGTAGCCTTGCCTCATAAGGAAGGTGCTCTAGGCCCCTGATCATCTTGTTTGTCCTCTTCTGCACCTTTTCCAGTTCTACAATGTCCTTCTTTAGATGTGGTGACCAGAATTGTACGCAGTACTCCAAGTGTGGTCACAGCACAGTTTTGTATAAGGGCATTATAATATTAGCTGTTTTATTTTCAATCCCCTTTCTAATTATCCCTAGCATGGAAATGGCCTTTTTCACAGCTGCCACACATTGATTCAACACTTTGAATGAGCTGTCCCCCTCAACCCCAAGATCGCTCTCCTGGTCAGTCACCGACAACTCAGATCCCATCAGCGTATATGTGAAGCTGGATTTTTTTGCCTCCATATGCATCACTTTATACTTGCCAACACTGAACTGCATTTGCCATTTTGTCACCAACTCCCCCAGTTTGGAGAGATCCTTTTGGAGTTCCTCACAATCTGTTTTGGATTTCACTACCCTAAATAGTTTGGAGCAAAGTGAGATTGGTTACAGATCTCCAACTAGCAAAATACTGCTCTCGAACCCTAAAGATTAACTAGAATGTTGGGGGCAATAAGCTACATCATTGTAAACCGCTTAGAGAGCTCCGGCTATAAAGCGGTATATAAATGTAAGTGCTATTGCTATTGCTAGTCTATAGTGGCATATATTTTCCATAACAGCTTCCTTCATTATGTGGATAAAATTGAATTTTTCATTCAGTAACTGGAAAGTTGTGGCACAGGATCCAAACTATAAACATTATAGAAGCTAAGGTTGAGCATTGTATAGTTATGTTACCTACAATTTATTGTGATACTTCAAAAATATACTTTTTCTCTACATTCAGATTTATGAGGCATGTCATTTCTCCATGTCAACATACACTAGATTACCTACACTTGCACTAGCCGCAAGTCTGGGTAGACAATACTGAGTGAGATGGGCCTTTGGTCTGACTCAGTATATGGCAGCTTCCTGTGTTTCTAATTAAGATCCTGATACAAAGTCATTATGCAAACAATAAATCTTGTTGCAGCCTAATGCTTACATTAATGCAAGATGTTGTACAATGATAACACTCTAGTCCCCTCCTGTTGCACCACACATAGCACCTATTGCACTCTTGTTGCATACAAAAGTGCCTATTTCTCCAACATGCAGATGGACTATGTTGTTAACATTTGTTTTTACAGTTTGGTTGTGCAATGTTAGAGTGGGCGATATATGTAATTATTTGGATTACTGCTTTTGCTCTGTAATTTGTGCCAGATTTAAGCATCTGGCTGTGGCTTTTTAGCAATAATCGAGGTTGCAGCCCTGTAGCAGTTCTCACCATGAAGTAAACCCATGTTGCTATTTAAAATACAAAGAATGAGTTGCTGGTTAGAGGTTGCAGTTGATATTAAATATATACAGCAGGCTAGAAGTTTGATGGCCAGAATAAGTTTTCAGTGGGAAACCCACCAGCTATTAGCTCCTAAACTTTGTTGTCCTGGTAGAAACTGCACTACTGGAATATAAACAAACTTTTGCTATAAGAAATGTTTTTATAACTGTTTTGTTTTAGGTCCTCTGGTCTTTTAACACCCCACAGTGGTGTGGTACAGCAGTATATTATTCTTTCCACTTTCATATGCCTGAAATTATGTTCTGCTTTTCCCTAAATCCAAGTTAGATTTGGGTGTGTGTGTCCCCCGGCAATTAGTTAGAAGCTCTTGCCTCAACCAGGTTTATCTACAACAAGCTTTCATCTTGTCCCCCAGGACTGCTTGCAGAGAGGCTTTGCAGGACTGGGGCTGTAAGGGTGCCTGGGCAGTTTTTCCTGGTTCCACCTGCTGAGCTTATTGCTCAGCCTATATAGGAAGACTGCCAGTGGCGGCGGGCCCGCCACCGGCGGGGTCGCCCCTTCGGGGGAGAAATGAGGGCGAGGGCTGGACACTTTGTCCAACCATTTGTACAGAGGGAGGCATTCAATAGTGGGGCTTCTGTTTAATCAGTTTTAAGTTCTGCTGAGGTTGGGTTGAAGTTGTAATGTGTGTGGGTTTGTCTGGAGATGGGGAGCTAGGGAGTGCCTTCGTTGAAGGTAGGGCAGCTATTCCGGTGGTGTTGGGTAATAGAAGAAGAAACGCTGGTAGGTCAGCAGGCTGTTCCAGGGGAAGGGTGGTCAGAAATCTAATAGCTGTCCCCCTTTCCGGCTGTCCTGCCAGCTCTTTGACCTTGGGGAGCACTGCCAACATCCCACATAACCTTTCTTTGCTCCTCTGCGATGCCAGGTCGGTCCAAAATAAACCAGAACTCATCCATGATTTGATCATGGATGAAGGGGCCGACCTGATGTGTATTACTGAGACTTGGTTGGGGGAGGCTAGTGGTCCAGTTTGGTCCCAGCTTCTCCCACCAGGATATTCTGTAGAGGAGCAGGTGAGAGGACGTGGGCGGGGAGGTGGAGTGGCTGTGGTCTATAAGGATAACATCTCCCTTACCAGGGTCCCTGTTAGGGTATCAGACCATATCGAATGTGTGTACTTGTGTTTGGGGACCAGGGATAGATTGGGACTTCTGTTGGTGACCGATCGCCCCGCTGCCCAACTGAGTCCCTTACTGAGCTCATGGACTTGGTCGCGGAACTTTCATTGGAGTCTCCCAGACTTTTGGTGCTGGAGGACTTCAATGTTCATTTTGGGACCAATTTATCCGGAGCAGCTCAGGAGTTCATAGCGGCCATGACGACTATGGGACTATCCCAAGAGGTCTCTGGATCAACACATATTGCAGGTCACACGCTTGATTTGGTCTTTTATTCTGATCAGGGTGGTGTTCCATGGGTGGGGACTCCTACAATCTCCCCATTGTCATGGACGGACCACCATCTGGTTAAGGTTGGACTTACAACCGCTTTCCACTTTCGCAGGGGCGAGGGGCCTATTAGAATGGTCCGCCCGAAGAGGTTACTGGATCCGATAGGATTCCAAGAAGACTTGGAGGGATTTAATGTTGGCTCTACTGGTGATCCTGTTGATGCCCTGGTTGAGAACTGGAACAACTTGCTCACCAGGACAGTAGACACGATTGCTCCTAAGCGTCCCCTCTGACCTGCTTCAAAATTGGCCCCTTGGTATACGGAAGATCTACGGGGGCTGAAGTGGCAAGGTAGGCGACAGGAGCGCAAGTGGAGAAAGACTCGACTCAAATCCGACAGATCACGACATGGAGCACATTTAAAGATCTATGCTCAGGTGATACGTGCGGCAAAGAAGCAGTTCTTTTCTGCCCGTATTGCCTCTGCGAGTTCACGTCCGGCGGAGTTGTTCAGGGTTGTGAGGGGACTAGTATCTGCTCCCTCTCCCTTGAACCAGAATTTGGAGGCATCAGTTACCTGCTGTGGTGTGTTTAATGAATTTTTCGCAGACAAAATCTCTCGGATTCGGGCCGACCTAGATGGAGACTCCACAATTAATTTGATGTCTGAACTGGAGGTGTCCAACAACTCCTCTTATACGATTCGACTGGATCAATTTCAGTTTGTGACTCCTGATTATGTGGACAAGCTGCTTGGAGCAGTGAGGCCTACCACTTGTCCTCTTGATCCTTGTCCAACATGGCTTGTTCTATTTAGCAGGGAGGCTATTGTAGGTGGCCTGGTAGAAATCATAAATGCTTCTCTGAGGGAGGACAGGATGCCTCCTTGTCTTAAGGAGACAATTATTAGACCTCTTCTAAAGAAGCCTGCGTTAGATCCCTCAGAGTTGAGCAATTATAGGCCAGTTTCCAATCTCCCATGGCTGGGCAAGGTAATTGAGAGGGTGGTGGCCTCTCAGCTCCAGGCGGTCTTGGAGGAAACGGATTATCTAGACCCATTTCAAACTGGTTTTCGAGTGGGCTATGGGGTGGAGACTGCCTTGGTCGGCCTGATGGATGAAGTCCAATTGGCAATTGAGAGAGGAAGTGTGACTCTGTTGGTCCTCTTGGATCTCTCATAGTGGTGTGCGTGGTTCGGTTCGGGGGCAATTGGGAAAGCCGCCGGACCAGTCTGGAATTCTGACAGTTGGGAAGGGTAGGGGGGTGTCTCTTTAAGGGGGGTGGTAGTACTTAACCCCCCCCCCCGCCGCTCTTCCCCCTCTGGCACTGGTGCTTTTAAAGATCTTCTTGGGGTGACAGAGTTACTCCCTGCCGCCCCTGCCCTCGTCGTTGTCCGTCAATGGCTTAAACAAAGAAGAGCTGGCGGAGTGCATGCGCCCTTCACGGGGCGCGCGCTTGTCTCTGATGCGGGCGCCCGCAGGGAGGAACTCTGCCGCCCCAAGAAGATCTTTAAAAGCACCAGCACCGGAGGAGAAAAGAGCGGGGGGTAAGTACTACCACCCCCCCTTAAAGAGACACCCCCGCAAGTGCCGGACCGGGCTTCTACCGGACCATGCACACCACTAATCTCTCGGCGGCTTTCGATACTATCAACCATAGTGTCCTTCTGGAACATCTGAGGGGGTTGGGGGTGGGAGGCACTGTTTTACAGTGGTTCCGCTCCTACCTCTTGGACAGATTCCAGATGGTGTCGATTGGAGATCATTGCTCTTTGAAATCTGAGCTTAAGTATGGTGTTCCTCAAGGCTCCATACTCTCTCCAATGCTTTTTAACATCTACATGAAACCGCGGGAGAGATCATCAGGGGATTTGGAGCTGGGTGTTACCAGTATGCTGATGACACCCAGATCTACTTCTCCATGTCAACTTCTTCAGGTGTTGGCATATCCTCCCTAAATGCCTGCCTGGAAGCAGTAATGGGCTGGATGAGGGAGAATAAACTGAAGCTGAATCCAGATAAGACGGAGGTACTTATTGTGCAGGGTCGGAACCCTAGAGACGATTTTGATCTACCTGTTCTAGCTGGGGTCACACTTCCCCAAAAGGAACAGGTTTGCAGTCTGGGAGTACTTCTGGATCAACGTCTCTCCTTGGTTTCTCAGGTTGAGGGGTGCTTTCTATCAACTCCGGCTGATACGCCAGCTGCGCCCGTTTCTCGAGATCAATGACCTCAAAACAGTGGTACATTTGTTGGTAATCTCCCGACTGGACTTCTGTAATGCGCTCTACGTGGGGCTGCCTTTGTACGTAGTCCAGAAACTTCAGTTGGTTCAGAATGCGGCAGCCAGGTTGGTCTCTGGGTCATCTCGGAGAGACCACATTACTCCTTTGTTGATGGAGTTACACTGGCTGCCAATAGGTTTCCAGAAGAAGAAGAAGAAGAAATCACAGAAAAACTTTTTGTGATTGACTATTTTAAAAAGGTGGTTGAGTGGCAGCAGCCATTCTTATGAAACCAGTAAGACACTGGGATCAAAATGAACCTAGTCCTGCCCTGTTTTGGCATCTCATAACCCTGCTTGCAGCTAATAGCACATACACACACACCCTTTTATATCTACTGGAGTATGGTAGAATCATTTTTGTACACTGTATGTTCAGGAAGGCCTGCCTAGCACTGATTTGGAGCTTGATGTGGATCTGCTTCCTAGGTGGACATAAGAACATAAAAACAGCCTTGCTGGATCAGGCCCAAGGCCCATCTAGACCAGCATCCTGTTTCACACAGGAGTCCACCAGATGCAGCTGGGAAGCCCACAGTCAGGAGCTGAGGGCATGCCCTCTCTCCTGCTGTTACTCCCCTGTAGCTGGTATTCAGAAGCATCCTGCCTCTGAGGCTTGAGGTGGGCAATAGCCCTCAGACTAGTAGCCATTGATAGACCTCTCCTCCATGAAGTTATCCAAACCCCTCTTAAAGCCATCCAGCTTGTTGGCTGTCACCAAATTTTGTGGCAAAGAATTCCACAAGTTGATTATGTGTTGTGTGAAAAAGTACTTCCCTTAGTTGGTCCTAAATTTCTTGGCAATCAATTTCATGGGATGTCCCCTGGTTCTAGTGTTGTGTGAGAGAGGAAAAATTTTTCAACATTGCACATGATTTTATAGACCACTATCATATCTCCCCACAGTCATCTTTTTTTCTAAACTAACAAGTCCAAGGTGTTGTAGCTTTGCCTCATAAAGAATGTGCTCTAGGCCCCGATCACTTTACTTGCCATCTTCTGCACATTTTCCAGTTCTACAATGTCCTTTAGGTATGGTGACCAGAATTGTACCATAATCCAAATGTAGCTACACCAAAGTTTTGTATAAGAGCATTAGAATAGTAGCAGTTTTATTTTCAATCCCCTTCCTAGTGATCCCTAGCATGGAATTGGCCTTTTTCACAACGTTGAGTCAACATTTTCAACGAGCTGTCCAAGTATAAGCATGCATATATATTCAGTACTTGGTTTGGGCCCCTTTTGCAGCAATTACTGCCTCAATGCGGCGTGGCATGGATGCTATCAGCCTGTGGCACTGATGAGGTATTATGGAAGACCAGGATGCTTCACTAGCGGCCTTCAGCAATTCTGCATTGTTTGGTCTCATGTCTCTCATCCTTCTCTTGGCAATGCCCCATAGATTCTCTATGGGGTCAGGTCAGGCGAGTTTGCTGGCCAATCAAGCACAGTACACTGTATACTTTTCAGAGGTCCGATATTGTTCTATTCTTCAATCCTTGTCTTCTTGGTTCCATGTAATATTCTAATTTTCTGGGATTGTGGATTTGGGGTTTTCATGAGCTGTACGCCATGATCATCACAATTATAACAAATTAAGGCTTGACTTATCTCGCTTTGCATGTAATGCGTCTGTCTCATATATCAGTTTCACCTTTTAATTTGCATTACTGAAATTAATGGACTTTTGCACAATAGTCTAATTTTCCGAGTTTCACCTGTATATGCTGAATCTCTCCCCAGATGTATGCTATTCTTTTGACTCTTTGACCTGCTGGCACAGGCTCTCGTCTGCTCTTTGTGTGGTTCTGCTCTGTCCCCTTCTGTTTTATCTGAATTCTTTGCAGCCTCACACTCCAGTCCTCAGGTACAGAGCCTGATTGTAGGGATACGTTATATATTTTTGAAAGGAGGTCAGCAATTTAACATTTAAGTTATTTAAGTACTCTTTGATGGATGCCATCTGGCCATAGTGATTTGCTAGTTTTTTTATTTTTCCAGTTTAGAACATCATCATCTCTTGTCACATCTATCCAACTCAGCTCTTTAGCCTCCGTCCCTGAGAAGCCCGGTTCAGGAACAAGTATATGCTCAGTATACTCCGTTGTGAAGACAGATGTGAATTACGTATTTAGTTTCTCTGCAACCTCCATATCCTCCTTACTTAATCCCTTTCACTCCTTCATTGTAAACTGAAACTAACAAAAAGGAAAGACAGGAAGATATATGTGACAATTCCTTAGGTCTATTAAACCATCGGGTCCACAATGCAACTTAATTCCTGATTAGCTTGTTACCCATATTGGACCTTGTTTAGAACTCCCTAAATATTAATGTTTAAAATATAAAGGACAGTTAACAAAGGGAATGCCTTGAGGGACCAAGTATTAAGGCTTGGTATTAAGTTATACTCTGGGTTACAGCTACAAATGAAACCCAAAATAATCACATAAAATTCAGTTTCAATCATGCTGATACATGTTAACTCCTTAGGTTAAGATTTTGAGTGCTGAGGTTATTTCAATATTAGACCCTGTATGAAGTTCCCTAAATAATGTTTGGTAGGAAAAGGAGAAAAAAAGAGGAGGAGAAGCAGTACAGAAATACACTGAAGAAAGTGCATTGAACAGAGGGAATACATTGAAAAGCCAATCAATCAGGTATAGTATATGCTTATACTCAAAGTTAAAACCTATAGATAGATAGATAAAACCTTGAATTAATCACATATCTTGAAAAGTCAAAGAGAAGGAGAGATGCATCAGAGAAAAAAAGTGGGAGTCAATATTTAGAATCTTTGAGGCTTTGAGAATCTACCTGCTCACCCAGCAAAGGGTTAATTTGAAATCTTAGAAACAGTGTCCAGAGACATTTTCTCATACAGGAGAGACCAAACAGTGCTGGGACTGTAACCTTGAAATACCTAAGAAAAAGTCTCTGCGCAAAGAAATCTCTCCAATTGAAATCCTTCCGCATAGACCTCACCGCAGCTGAAAGCCAAGTAGTTCTATTAATACACACTTGCAAAGTAAACAGCTGAAGCAAGTAAACTTTCAAATAAAATTACAACTTTCAGGTTTGTTCTATTATAAATCTTCATCACTCCAGCTCAGCCAAGTAGGAGGTATGGAATTCTTCAAAGTAAAGTCACAGTCTCAGCAAACTCCTTCCCAACACTTTCATTTCTCTAGTCAGAGCTTGGGTAGATAGTTAATGATGAAAGGGTGATTATTCAGCCATAAAACACTTTGTCAGCCATGCAAACAGAAGGAACTGTAAATGGAACTTTTCAGAGCAGTCAAAGTCAAATCTTCCCAGAGAGCAGGTAAACAGAATTTGTCCAAGTAGGGCTTTGTAAGACAAACATGAACTGGTTAGATATGTGGTTCTGCAAAAACAATAAAATGAAAAAAACAAATCAAAAGAAAAGAAACAAGCCATTTCTCTATCCAAGCCTGTCTTCTTCTCCATTGCAAATACTTGTCTGACAGAAAGTTCGAGGTGGGGGAGGGGGAGGTTCACGAAGAGATAGGGAGGAAAAAAACCCATAATAATCTCCAACAAATTCTGTGAGTAGTTTAAAGTTTGAGAATAAAATAAGGAATAGCTGGGATATCAGACCTTTCAACAACATTTTCAAGACAAAACTGAAAGCTGTTAGCATTGGAATGCTGAGATCTCCAGCAAAGTAAAAACAGCAAAAAGTAAGCAAGAGCTTTCAGTAAAGAGAAAACAAACAACAACAACAACACTGTAAATCTGCCAAACTCACGGCTGTGGACATCTCAGAGATTTATTAGTACAGATAAAAGGAAAAGAGCAGGTCGTCGGTGATTAGGCGGTGGAAAGCCTCTCTTCATTTGGTCCAATGATTGCAGGAAGGTCTCTCCAGATGTTCATCCAGGGTTTTCCAGACTTTTCAGGGTCTGAAGACCCCCTAGACTCCCACCTCTAGAAGGAGGACCAAGCCCCGCACACATACCGACCTCCATCTGACCAATGGAAGGTGATAAGACCAAACGATTGATGAATACCCTGACAGGTGGTTTAGTCAGGAATTTTTGTTCCCGACGCCATCTTGCTTCTCTCGACTCTCCTGGTTTTCCCTTTCAGCTTCCTTTTCACCATACTCATTTTGGAAAAGTTTCCTCTTCTTAAATTCAAAGGGTCTGTGTTTGACTTCCTTGGTGATTATCTCCCTGCATGTATGCTAAATTTGATCACGCTATGGTCACTGTTCCCTAAAGGGTCCATGACACTGACATCACACACCAGGTCCTGGGTACCACTCAGGATTAAGTCCAAGGTCACCTTCTCTCTCATTAATTCCATGACCAACTGTTCTCGGGCATAGTCATTCAGCGTCCCTAGAAATTTGACCTCTGTCATTACCTGACTGTGAATTTACCCAGTCTGTGTGTGGGTAACTGAAGTCACCCATTATGACTGCCCTGCCTCTCCTTGAAGCCTCCCTGATTTCCTTCTGCAACTCCCAGTCACCATCACCTTATTGATCCGGAGGACTATAGCACATCCCCAGTAGCACATTTCTTTTCAGGCCTTGTTTTGTCACCCACAGAGTTACTGTGGACTCCGGTCCTCCTAGGTTTTCTAGCTTGTTAGATTCTATCCCTTCTTTAACATACAGTGTTACTCCACCTCCAAAACACCACTCCCTGTCCCTTCTATCGAGTTTATATCCAGGGATAACAGTCCCCCACTGGTTCTCATTGTTCCACCATGTTTAATTTATGCCCACAATATCTATTTCTTTGTTAGCAACCAAGCACTCCAGCTTGCCCATCTTGGCTCAGAGGATTCTGGCAATGGCAAATAAACACCTATATACTGAATCTCTTACCTGGTGTGAGCTGTCTTTCTTTTGGCTCTTTGATTTCTTTGACCAGCTAGCACAGCCTTCTTTCTGCTCTCTGTGTGGTTCTACTCTGTCCCCTTCTGTATCATCTGAATCTTTTACACCCTCACACCTTAAGGGATGGCATTTGCTGAACCAGATACTGCCCAGCTCCTGACAGCTATTCCCCAGGTGTCATTTTAAAAGCTGTACTGTGACCTTTTTGATTTTAAGCGCCAGCAGTCTGGTTCCATCTTGGTTCAAGTACAGCCCGTCCCTTTTGTATAGGCTTTGCATGCCCCAAAATGTATCCTAGTGCCTAATAAATCTAAACCCCTCCTCCCTGCACCAACATTTTATCCACACATTGAGACCCCTCAGCTCTACCTGTCTTGATGACCCTGCGTATGAAACAGGTAACATTTCTGAAAATGCTACCTTGGGGGTTCTGGACTTCAATATGCTACCTATCAGCCTAAATTTGGCTTCCAGGGCTCCTGACTACATTTCCCAACATCGTTGGTGCCGACATGCACGACAGCTGGCTCCTCCCCAGCACTGCCTAACAGCTTATCTAGACACCACGTGATGTACACAACTTTTGCACCAGGCAGGCAAGTCACTATGCAGTCTACACATGCATCACAGACCCATCTCTCTATACCTCTAATGATTGAATCTCCCACTTCAAGGAGGCCCCCCACCCCAAGAAGTATCCTGTGTGAGAGGATATGGGCTCATCATCCACGGAAGGGGTCCCTTCCTAAGGAGGAGGAGTAGTAGTAAGTTTATTGTGGTCACAGACCAGATCTTAAGGAGCATTTTCCTCTTCCTCAGACTGCTGTCCTTCCCTGAAACCTTCATTCTCCGACAGCAGAGGAGCTATCAGCCTAGGAGTGGGATGCCTCTACCACCCCTGAAGGTCTCGTCTGCATGCCTCTCTATCTCTCTGAACTTCAACAGATCTGCTACCTTGGTCGAGGGAACGTTCGAGCACACACACAAAGACACTCTGTGCAATACACTACTGGCTTCTTATCTTTGCAACTGGTGTTGGCTTTTTCACTTATTTAGAGATTGTTGATTAGCAAGTTAGGTCGTAGCTGTATTTGTCAGCTGTTTAACTGTTCAAACTTCTTTTCTCAAGAATACGAAGGAGGGAGTAGTACTTTCAGACTCATTTCAGGCTCCTCCACACACTTCCCGCAAAACTCCAGTACCCCATTTGCTATCCCTGTTCGCTAATCTCTCAGGCCTTCACCTCTTAGAGAGTAGTTTTCAAACTGAAGTAGGAATGTTGCTCAGCCTCTCCCACCAGGTGTGACTCACTACAACCTTAGCTGACTCCTCCTGTCCCTCTCCAGGGACAGAGAAACAATTAAATGCCATAGCCCCCAAAGCAAGCCCTGGCAAATGCTATCCCTAGCAAGCACAAACCAACCAACCAACCACAGACACACATACACACACACACACACTGGGACTTCTCCCATAAGGAGAAACCAGCCCCTCAAAATCTCCTCTCCTCCTGTTTGTTTGAAGGGAAAAGGGTTGTTGTTTTGTATAGAAAATCTTGCTTACCTCCCCAAATCTGCTTCTGCTCTTTTCAGAGTAGGCTTCAAACAAACAGGAATGTGACTCCTATTACTTGTATGGCAACTGTGGCCCTTGTCAAACAACTTGAACCTGGCAAAGCGACGGGTAATGATTTTATCACATATTTTATCAAATAACAATTTGGAGTGGTGGGCTCCTGTTCTGGCTTATTTACCTTCACAAACCATACTGTGATTGTCGCAAGAGACTGGGGTATAGCTATAATTCCCATTTATAAAAAGGCAAGAGGGATCTTCTGCCAACTATTGTCCCATCAGCCTCTTGTAATTAGTGAGTGTAATTAGTAAACTATATGCCAAACATTAAAGTGAAAAACATTTGGATTGGCTCGAGTCAGGATCTGTTTTGATAAAAGAACAAGCCGGCTTTCTAGCTGGTTGTTCTCCATTAGGTCGAGCCTTTATTTTGCAGCATCTGGTTGAAAGTTATATCGACAAACCTAGTACTGCATTTTATGCTGCTTTTATTGATTTTAGGTTTGCCTTTGACCTAATTTCTAGAGGAAAATTGTAGTACAAACTTAAACACTCTTCCATAGACAGACATTTGTTACTTTTATTGTATAAACTTCATGAAAACTCCTGCTTGAAAGTTTGCTGCAATATATAAGGTCATCTCACGAAAGAAATTCCAACCATGAGAGGTATCAGACAAGGCTGTATATTAGTGCCATTATTATATTTTAAATTAATTCCTTGGTTTCTTATCATATATATATATATATATATATATATATATATATATATATATATATATAAAATTCTCTAAGGTGTACCCATAGCTAATCACGTGTGTAGCAGCTCTCACAAGAGTTCGCAAGCAGAAGCACCTGATTGGGCAGTGGGGATTCCATATGCAGATAGGGAGGAGGTACCTATGAAAGCAGCAGCACCATGGTGACTACACAGTGGGGGTTCCATATGCAGACAGGAAGGAGGAGCCTGTGATGGTTAAGGTCAGTTGGAATGCAACTGTTACTGGTCAGCAAAGGAGGCTGCTATTGTGTGAATCAGATGAGGAAACAAGATCTGTTAATTCAGGAAGGGGGGAGGGAGAGAGAGCGAGAGAAGAAGGGAGGGGAATAAAGAGGGGAAGAACGAGTGGAGGAAAGAGAAAAAAAGAAGAAGAGAGAAAGAGGGCGAGGGATGGGCCCGAGCCTGTCAGTGGCCTGAGGGGAACAGCCAGCCATGGCGGCGGTGGCAGCAAGGAAGGGCCCAGTCAACCGCTGCTGCTCCTGTGGGGAGGACCAGGATAGAGGCTTTGGTGAGGAGGTCTCTGGGGATAGGGGCTGCAGCTTGGCCAATAGGTGCCAGCAACACTGCAGCCATGACCAAGAGGGGTGAGGGGGATGGAAACAATAAGGAGGAGGAGGAGGAGTGTGGCTCAGGTGAGGGTGGAGAGATCTCTGAGCTGAGGGGGGCTGTGGCAGAGGCTGAAGGGAGCCATCAAGTACTAGCGCGCAGATGATCTGCATGGTTTAAGCTAGTTTGAATAATTCTGCCCACCATCCCGCAAAGCTAGTAAATAAACACATTGCAATATTATTCTATGCGGATGACCTTTTGTTCTCTCAGACCCCGATTGGCTTAAAACGTGCATTACACTCTCTTGCCTTATAACAAGGAAGCGTTAGAGAGTAATTCTTCTTAGACAAAGATCCTTACCTTTGCAAGTGTCCCAAAATGTGTACATGTCAATTGAATGGCCATGAAATTACACTGGTAAACATCTTTAAATACTTTGGTGTAGTTTTCCAAGGTTCTGATAGGCCGAATGATCATTTGGATTATGTATCACAAGAGAGTGCTTGTGATGGATAGCTAAGGTCAATCAGATCAGGCTTGCCTTCCAAGAGATGTATTCCTAAGCAACCAATTTTCCATTTTAAGACCAGTGAGCTATTTGAACTTGATAATGGTGTCAAAATTTAGAAGAGTTACGACCCTTGCTCATTTTAATATCCTTCCTACTACTGTATTAGAAAGAAAGCATAAGAAAATTCTGTATGTAGTTCGGCTATGCCCTTACAGCTCAGGTGCTATTGAATCAACCACTCATGTCCTGCTATACTGCCTCTTTTATAAGGATCTCTGAACTTGTTTTATCACCCCTTTTATAGTAAGTTTTCCAGGCCATATAGATTCATTTTATTTTCAGTATTTACTGTCTGACCAGAATGATTTAATTTCTTTAAACATTGCAAAAATTTGTTTTAAAGCTTGCAAAATTCATCAACACTTGGTTGATTTGCCTTCATTATTGTTTCCGTTTAATGGTTTGTAATCCAATCATTTTGTTTTGCTTAATGTTTGTTGTGTTCTGTTGGGTCAATGACCAAAAATACTGAACTGAAAAAGTTAACCTGGTCTTCCTTTAGTGTGTGTTCCTGTAACTTAGAACAGAGCACTTCTAAGTGTAATAGATTATACTAGACAGTTTCCAGCCCTTTGTCAGTTAATCCTTTTTTGTTTTATGAAACTATATCTGAAAGTGAGCTCACCTAAACAAAGGTAAAAATACCCATGGTCCTCCTATTGCTGTGGGCCTGAATGTATCCATTTTTCTAACTGCAGCCCCTGGGATATGAATACCAGAAGTTCGGGTAAGAACTAATCTGCCTACTTTCCTTTCACTATAATAATTGATAACTATCTTCACATGTTAGCCCAATTCTGCCTCAAATTTTCATGCATCCACCATTTTGAATTGGGGTGTATGATATCACAAACTACACCATTGAGGTGTCCCTACAACTGGACACATTTAGTCCAGTTGTGTGGTCAGTTTGCTCCAGATAAGCCAGACACTGCAAAATTAATAGGGGCACTCACAAGGTAGGGTGATCTCATAAGCTTACAGATTGTAATGCACACATTTATCTAATTCATTGAAAATTGAAATAAGACACATGTTAATGAACTTAAATCATTCTGGAGCATTGTGATTAAGATTACAGAGCTTGACTGTTTAGAAGCAATGTCTCCCTTCTTGTCAAGCCTGCCTGTATAAACTAGCACGACGACTTGCATTTGCTCTGCAAAGTTGCTGTCTCAAGTTGTACGATTAACTAAATTTCCATTGGGTACTAGCTCACAAGAGGTTACTCTTAACTCTGTAGAGATGGATAATCAGAAAGTATACAATTTTTCAGCACTTTTCCTTCTATACAACCATCATCCTTGTAGCTAAAGATGTGAGGGTTAAACTATTTGCACCATTTTGTAAAATCATTTTTTTTAAACACTTGCCTCTCTAGCAGCTCCCAACACTCCTCTAAACTACTAGTTGTTATGGCTCCAGAAATCAAAAGCTTCTTTTCTCTTCCTTTCCAGCACTTGGCATCAATGTAACTCTCTGTAAGGGGCTTAAGATACAATGCACTGACTCTCACTGTCCCTGTATAATGTTGCCACAGAGCTCTCTCACACCAAACACAAGTGATCAGGTTCTAATTTAATTGTATAATAAAAGCACTTAATAGAATTTAAGCTTTGCTCATACTATGAGTTAAGTTGAGAGTGATGACTGATGCAGAACCAAAACAAGCGGAAGGAAAGCAATAAAGGGAATTTAGGAATGTTGCCTTGCATGCTGAGGAATCAAACATGCCCATCAAGCAAATGTTGGTGAAAAGTCTTACAATTACTGGCTTTAAAAGGGTTGCTCAATCTCTAGCCAAATATTCAGGACAGGACCCAAAAGGGCACACATGAGCTTCTCAGCTTCCATTACCACCACTACCTCTTCATGTCATGACAACAGCTGCTCTAAAAAAAAACAACAAAATTCAGAGTAGGTGACAACAGCTGCAGAATGACAAGAAAATAGCAAAATAGAGCTGCAGAATAAGGAAATGGCAAAAGATTAAACAGACAGGATTTTTAAATTCGAGTCTACATCTGGAGCTGAGCCTCAAGCTGCAACATACCAGGAAGGCTCTGGGGGTGGGGGAGAGTAACATGGAAGAATATTTACTAGCAAAGTAATTTATCCAAAATAATGCCAAAATTAAAATAATGACACATCCATACATCAAAACAGAGTTGCCATTTTGAAAAGGTGCCAGTTCTGTTGGATAGAGCTGGGGAAATAGAACAGTTAAATAGTTAAAGCTTTGGGGAATAATCTCCTTACAAAGCACAAGATCGCAGGACTGACTCTTGACTCTTTACCCAAAGTAAGCACACTTGCACCAAGGAAGGAAGGAAGGAAAGAAAGAAAAAGCCAACTAAACACACTTCAATACATTCTGGAGACAGGTTGACAATGGGCAACTGCTCATTTCTCTGTCAGAAGCTTATTCTTAAAGTCCAAGTGAATGAAATAAAAATAAACTTAAAACGTACAACCACTTAAGTTTATTTTACAGTATATTTGTGACATATTGGCATTAACCAAAGATCTGAATTGTTTACAAATATAACGGCTGCCATTTGATGCAATTAAAAAGTTCCTCTAAATATTAAATTTGTACATGATTTAATTTTTTAACTTAACTCTCCATGTAACATCAAAATTAAAACAGAAAATAACTAATGTAAGCAAAAATATAACCACTTTCTAGAAATAAATCTAGAAACTCTCCAAATTGAAGTTTCAAAAGCGTCACTTGCTGCATTAACATTCTCCTCCATTGTAAAAAGGAGATCTCATTCTCTCTGTGATATTCCAGCAAATATGGTTAATCAAGTCAGTTTATTAAGGCTTATTTCACATGTTGTTGAATCCCATCATGCCTTTCATGTTTCCAGCAGCACCCTGTTGAAATTGTCGCATCATTGACTGCAGTCCTGCCATACCACCTAGAACAGAAGAGTAAGATAAAATATGGACTCTCCAAATTAGTGACCACACTACCATTTCTGAAGAAGCTCCATACTTTAGTGCACTTTCATATGGGCAGTCAATGGCAGTTGTGATCCTAGAACCAGCATCCCAAGTCATTTTGGTTTGTGTTTATCTAACAGCACACTCCATGCCACACTTCAAATCAATTTTGAAACTGAGAGGACTGTCCAAAGCAATTGTGATATGGAATAATGGTTTGTTGCTCAAAGTTTAAATAATAATTTTTAAAAGACAACATTCTACTGGGTATATCCAAGCCCTTGGGCATACCTAAACCAGCTCTCTGAATTCCAACCCAAGTTAACCCCTGCTAACTTGGCAAAGTGGCACCTTTTAACGTGGTGATTCTCTTTATTTAGCAGGGGGAGAGTAACTGGCCCTATCCACCCGCAGCACAGTACTTCCAGTGACTGTTGCTAGTGTCTATCTTGTGTTTCTTTTTAGATTGTGAGCCCTTTGGGGACGGGGATCCATCTTATTTATTTGTTGTTTCTCTGTATAAGCCGCCCTGAGCCATTTTTGGAAGGGTGGTATAGAAATCGAATCAATCAATCAATCAATAATATAAGCTCAAGTGGCAAAACACAAAAGAATAGGGGAGAGTGACAGGCACTATAAAGAGGCTGTTAAGACAATGTAAGAACAAAATAGATTGCAGTATTCTTGACACAAGATCTCAGAGAAGATTCAGTATAGTCCCATGAGATCTTGGATTAATTTATGTAAGGCAGCAGCTGCCAAGCCCATTCTAGGTATGTGTACGGAACCGGCGACTGTCAGTTCAAAGGTGGGCGGGGGATAACTTTAATGACTGCTCTTACACACACACACCATGTCGCGTCTTCCCCGCTGGCGCTGTTCTCAAAGGCAGTCCCCGCTGGGGAGGCAGCATACCTCCCTGGTAAACTGCAGTCCGGAACTGGCCGGAAGTGTCCACTGTGTGTGCACACGTCATGACATGCACACACACAGCAGCCACTTCCAGTCTGTGACATACCGGGGCGGCAAGGAGATAATGCTGCCGCCCCAGCGGGACCATTTTTTAGAACAGTGCCGGGGGGGGGGGGACAGCGGGGCATGGGGGGGCAAGAGCACCTGCCCAGTCCTTAAAATTATCTCCCCTACCCTCGAACTGGCCGAACTGCTGGTCTTTCGAATCGGTTCAGAGGCCCATAAAGGGCCTCTGGTTCCATGTACATCCCTAGTCCATTCTGGATCAGGCTGGTTTTGAGAGAAGCACTCAGTAACTCAGATTCACCATATTTTTTCACTGTTCCCTAAGTTTTGGGATCAGACACCAATATGCTACTCATAGAGATTTTCATTATTCAAGAAACTATCATCAACTGCATTGACCAAATTTTAGTTCCTCTTAAGAATCATGTCATTTCAGATTTGAAGTTGACCATATGCATCCGATGAAAAGATCACAACTATCTAAGTATTGTGGCAAAAGTTAGTGGTCGACATCCAGACTAACACTGCACAGGCTGAAAAATGTTCCACATGCACAACAGGAGAGGGATGATTTTTGCCAAGTTTCCCCTTCTCTCTGCAGCCTCCTGAAAATGTGTCACTGAGGGTCCCTGCACCCTCAGGAATATAATTTCAGGAGACGCAGTGGGCTGCAGAGGGAAAGAGACTGAACAAAGTCACCCCCTTCCCCATTGCACTCACAATGTCTTTTTGGTACATAGAACATTAATCTCTACGTCAGCCAGGATCTATTGATCCCAGGGCATTTACAGAATATAGTCCATGCTAACACTACAATTCTGTCTCAGCAAAACTGCCTACAGCAGGGTTGAACTAAGTCCATTTTCCAGAGTACTGAAAACCATCTCCAAGTACTTAAAAAAATTCTTAAAAGCCTATTACTTTCTAGGCAATTGAGATTTCAGCATCTCAACATGTTTAAGGAGCAATTACAAAATGCTCCTTAAAGACATGAACATAATTCCTTGTTAGCCTTCCAAAGTAAGCAGGGGGGGCTGGTGAGAATCATTACCCATGTGATGAAGAACTCTGGGATCCATCATCTTTGCCATCTGTTGGTTCAGTTTTGCCATCTGGGATGGGTTTACATTCTTTGACATATCACCTCCTTAAAAAGGGACACACACAAAAAGATCCATGGGGTAGGGAGGGGAGATAATGGAAAATAATCAATAACATGATAGGCCATTTTAAATTCTTAGTGTTCCCAGACTGTGTGCTGCATTTGTGTGCTGCCAAGACCATATTTAATGAAGCACACAAGATAAATTAATCCTTTCACGATAGTTGTTGGAGATTACATTTGCTTGCCATAGAGATCTAGTTTGGTTATCTGGCACTTTCCAAAAATGGTATAATAGTTGTTTAAAGCCACGAGGGCTATTTGAATATCTACAAGTTCTGTATTGTGACAAAACTGCAAAAGCACAAAAATATTACAGTGCAAGCAGTTCTGTTGCAATGGCGATTTTTAAATTAGCCCAGAAGAAAAGTTTATGGAATTAAGCAACTGATTCATATTTAGAAACCACCCAATTCATGCATTTGTAATATATACATTACACCCACCTTTGAAAAGTCCTTTGATACCTCCCATCTTTTTCACCATCTGTGCAAATTTTGTGTACTGTGTCAGGAGTTCTTGAACATCTCTAGTTGAAACACCAGAACCTCTTGCTACTCTTTGGATTCTTCCTGGCTGTTTACTGAAAACTTTGGCCCCATCTGTACTATCGAGTTCTATAATCAGATAAGCAAGGGGGTGGGGGGAGCAAATCATTCTGTACTGTAACCTGTTAAAAATGCTGACAAGTTCATTAGCGAATTTTTAATGGCTCAGATTTTTCTACAGAATCAGTGTGTCAATTTTATAGGCAATATTGATACTATACTTTTTAATTAAAGGTACATCGGTATAGCAGTAACTACAAAAATATCACTTTTTTAAAAAAAGGCCAAGCAGAGTTTCCTTAAGTAAACAGAGAGATGGTGTGAAGTAGTAGCTAAGCAACTCAGGTTCAAATCAGGGCTTTCCTCACTTTGAATCTCACCTCTGCCATCAACTCATTAGATGGCCTTAGGCAAGCCAATTCCTCTCACCATCAGTTTGCAATATGGGGATAATATTACTTACTTCACAGGGTTGCTATAAGAATTGCATCAAGGAATACATGTGGAGTGCTTTGTACACTCAAAAAGCACTATACAAATAATTAGGGATGTATACAAAAAGGATTTTGCATTCTGTTTCAAGCATGAAATGAATCTCAGAACAGCCGGAACATTTTGTCAAAACAGCGGTCAAGCCGACTGTTTCAACCAAACAAACTGTTCCCCAAAGGAAACAGAGGTTTTGCGTAAATGTTAAAAATCTATTTAAAATTGCCCACTTGCCCATTTCTTTTATGGGCTGGGTGCAGTGTTCCCTCTAATAGAGATTCCCAGATGCTGTTGACTACAATTCTCAGAATCCCTAGCTACAATGGCTTTGGCTTGTGCATTATGGGATTTGTAGTCAAAAGCATCTGGGGATCCCCGTTAGAGGGTTGGGTGGTAGGTAGCACCCATCATTTCCTACCACCTAACCCACTTTGATGTCCCTAGGAGCTACCCAATGGGGGTGTTTCAAGTTCCCCCATTGTTCCCAATGGCCGGAACAAGCTGTACTCACAGAGTGAAATGCATTTTGCAACCCTGCCTTGAAAAACTGTAAGAAGCAAACTTTAAAGGAGATCTGTCCCTCCCAACACAGAACACCACACATTTCAAACACAGTCCCAAAATGGCCCAAAATGAATCAGTGACCCAGAATCCACTGCCAGTCACAGTGCTTGTGCTGTAGTAACATCATTGGCACAAGTTGCTCTGTCACACACAATTATGACTCCTTACTTCTTAGCATTGCAACAGCTGTCAGAGCACCCTTAGCAGCAAGCATAGCCATATGCTCAACTAGAGCAACTTCAGCCACATTTTGACTGAGTACACCTTGAAATGCAGATTGCAGAGCAGCGAGAGAATCACAAGTTAGTCTCAAGGCCAGACATGGAACTCACCACAACAGTCACCAAGAACACACACACACACACACACACACACACACACACACACACACACAGAGCAGCAGCAATAGCACAGCATATTATACTCAGTGCTGAGAAAAGAAAACCTTCCTCCTTTCCTTATATATCTTCTTCTTCAAGAGAGGCACACTGTAAGGGCTCTCTCTGCCTCCCAGTCCCTTTGAATACATTTTGAAATTCCATCCTCATGTGTTCCACCCTCCCTCCTCCCAGCCAATGGGGGCATAGTTGCCCATTACAACACTTGATCTGTAGGATAACAAGCCAATCAAGCAGCAAGGAGATCGTAAAGGGTGTTCTGTTTCAAGCTCAAAATCACCCTTTTAGAGTCTAATGTTTCGCCGACAAAAGGTGCTGCTCATCCCTACAATTAATAATAATAATCCTTAGCATTATTAAACACATAAGTTAGTTCTTAATATTTTAGTTTGACAAAGCATGGAAACTTATTATTTTAAGGTTTTTAATTCTTCTCACAGTATAATCAATACAGCACCTTTGTAATTTTTCAGTTTTTAAACTGTGGGAAATTTTACCTTGATCATTCATACTGTCCATTATGGTCATCAATTTCTTTAGCCTTGCCATCGATTCCTGTTCATTGCCTTTACTCATAAAATCTGTCCCAAAACCAGGGATCATACCCTACAACCATAACAACAATGTTAGATGCTACTTCCAAGTGCATTGTAACATGCTTATCCAGCATGTGAATATAGACCAAACTTTATTATATTTTTTTAAAAAGACTGTTTCATCCTACTTAAATTACAAAGGATTAAAGCATCAGCTATAATTACCAAGATTTGACTGAATGGTCCCATTTTCATGATGTTTTGGAACTGTTCATACATGTCTCTCAAGGTAAACTGACCTGAAGTGAAAAATAAATGGGTGTATTGTGTTAATAATGGTTCAACTTTAAAGTTAGGTTGCTCATCATCCAAAATTCATTTCAGAAAGACTGTTAAGTTCCTAAACCACATATTAGCAAGATTTCTGGCATAGCTTACCATGTTTTAGTTTCTCTATGAGTGCCTCATTGTCATCTAATTTCAATTCATTTACTTTATCTATCAATCCTTCAATATCTCCCATGCCTGGAAAACAAAAAGTCACTTTCAATAACTAACACACCACCTTGGTTACAGAACACAAGATTTGAACAACAATTTGGGGGTGGGGGAAGAGATGTGTACAGTCAACACATACCCAGAAGTTTGCTGATGAATGGCTGCGTTTTAAAGGGCTCAAAGTCATCTATGTGCTCTCCAGTACCAATAAAAATGATTGGACTTTTAGTAGCAGCAACTCTACAATGAAGCACAAGATACACTATAAATAACTTAGGCTCAGAACATATGAGGTGATTTAGAGACCGAGTAGAAGATCTAATGTGCAAGAGGAACTTTGGACATAAAATTCCAAAAAGGTAGAATACACTGATATGCTAGGAGCTAGATCATAACCGATGCATTACAAACCTGCTTAGGCTCCTCTTTTGTATACAGATTGGTTGAAGTAATGGCCTCTTTTACTTCAGAACTTAATGGCACAGTGCAAATGAACTACTGTGTGCAGGATATAGACCTCAGTTGTGCTAGCTTAATGCTGATTCATTGGGATAAAAGTGTGGCTTAATGAAGTTGGTTGAGAAAAGTAACTTCTATTCTAGAGTAGTTCATGCGCTAGTGAAAGATGTTGCACAATGTCTAGTGGAACATGGGGCACTAGCTAATTGTTGCACAATAACTGTATGTGTCCTGGAAAAGATTTTCCACTAGCAGTTTTACAATACTCCACAATACTATTAACCCCTTAAGAGGTATTATTTTCTCACATTATGCAAGTGCAACACTAGTCTAGATCCTGCCCTCTGAATTTTGCTACTCATTCTAACTGGGACCTTACTAGATGCTGGCAGTTTAGAAAGAAGAGCCACACAAACCCAAAAGTGTAATAAGAACTGAAGCATTTGTCAACAGGAAAGCATGAGGCAAATTACACTAAATCCTTTTCTCCTGAAAGGCAAAGTAAAGAAGTGCCTCAAAGTTAAAGCTATTTCAAGCAACGGTTCTAGAGCTACTGAGTTCATGATTGAGTGAGAAGATACTTACGCACTGAGTGCCCCACCTCCCTTCGCATGGCCATCAAGTTTTGTCACAATCACAGAAGCGACATCAACTTTATCTTTGAAAGCCTTTGCTTGAGCTTCACAGGCTTGACCAATAGAGGCATCCATCACGTAAACAATATTATCTGGTTGCTAGAAGCATTTACATAAGCAAGAGAAGGGGGAAATATTTCTTCTTTCTTTACAAATACTTTTACATCAAAAGAATCAATAAGCTGAGCAATCATGGTTTACCAAATTTATTTTCCCAGGTAATTCGAGAGGTGACAATAATTTATTCCAGAAGGGTATTTGTTATGTATAATCAACTAACATTATTCCAGACCAGTGCTGTGGGTTTTCTGGGCAATTGTGAATTGTGATTTTCCACTACTTTTTTCTGGGAAAATTTCCAATTCACTAAACCGAGCATGAGCCAATTTGGCACTTGACTTACTTGGTCCTAACTACACCAGTGGAATCAAAGCATATTTACTGTTTACACTTTATATTGAAACACATTTAAAGCTTTATGCAAGAATTATTTTTACTTTAATATTAGTAAAAAGTTAGTCAACACACATTAGTGCTTTATACAAATACTTCCAACCTTTGCTCAACAAAAGAAATGAGACGCTGCTCTGTGCGTTTGCTGTAAGTGAAACCAAAAGCAAGCACAGTTTCAGTTTTGCTTCACTTGCACTCAGAGATGGAATTAGAAGTTGGCTTTGTTTTTATTTGACACACAGCGCCAGCAATCAGTTGACTTAGTTTTTGACTTGGATTATTATGTGTATTTTGGTTTTATTTTACTGCTCGTTTACAAGTCCATGGCAGGGTGTGTGTTAGACAGAAAGAGGAAGACACTAAATTCTAATGGATAATTACATGAAATAATTAGTTACAAATTTGAAACTACCCAGTGTTTATTGATATCTATTATGTTGCATTGTTTCATAAAATTAATTAGTATTTTTAGAAATAGGAAAATTTCTGGAGAAAAAAAATATACAGGGAAACCTTGCTATTCACGGACCTGACATCTGCAGTTCTGCATATCTGCAGTTGGGTAATTGACACCATACTTTGGTATCCATCGGGGGTGTGTGTGTGTGTGTGTGTTAAAGGGTTAATTTCACATACCTGCAATGCTGGGTTGGCCAGAAATGACCTCTGAGGTGATTTCTGGCCACCATTTTCTGAAAAGGAACAATTTTCAAAATGTGTGTTTAAAGTTTTTAAACACACATTTCCCCCCATGTTTTTTCATGGAAAAATAGGGGACTTGGGATGGGGGTGCATCCTAGACAGCTGGAGACCCGAAGCATGGTAGGGTACTTTTTCTCCTCTCTTTTTTTTTGCGCAGATTTTTGCTCATTTTTCTGGCTACCAGGAACCTAATCTCCCCCGCACACCATTCCCATTGCCTTAATGCCCGGTTCTGTTATCCGCAGAATACTTCTAACAGTAGCAGAGAATAGAACCCTCCAAGAGAACTGGGTTCACTTGTAACAGTGGAACGTTTTCCATCACACATCACTGCTCTGTACTTGAACTAATTCGTTTTTAATATTTAGGCCAAGGGTAATATTCATAGCACATTCAACATGACTAACACGGTTGGTCATTTGCCTTTAAAAATCAACATTTTCAATAGACACTACCCCTATAGGTTGAAGTCTGCATAAATTTAGCCTAATATCAGCAAACTGAGTACTGTATTAGAGTTAGCCAATAATGAGTGGGGAAACCAAGGCAGTCAGTTTTATTATTTCTTCAAGATAGTCCCCGACCCAAACAAGGAAGCAGAAGAGAGCTGGTCTTGTGGCAGCAAGCATGACTTGTCCCCTTAGCTAAGCAGGGTTTGCCCTGGTTGCATATTAATGGAAGACTACACATGTGAGCACTGTAAGATACTCCCCTTAGGGGATGGAGCCACTCTGGGAAGAGCATCTAGGTCCCAAGTTCCTCCCTGGCAGCATCTCCAATACAGGGCTGAGAGAGATTCCTGCCTGCAACCTTGGAGAAGCCACTGCCAGTCTGTGTAGACAATACAGCAGCCCCTCCCCACCACTTTCCCAGGAGTACAGAAAGACCAGTGTGCCCTGAGAAGAAAGCAAGAAAGGATGCACCCAGGCCAGAGAGCTCTTGTCCTCAGAAAAAGACCAACAGCCGGAGACAACGTTTTATTTATCTTCTGTAATTTGCTTCCTTTAATATTGTAAACCGCTTTGTCAAGGAGAAAAGCAGTATAAAAATGTAGTAAATAAATACATAATAATAAATACTGAGCTAGATGGACCGATGGTCTGACTCAGTATATGGCAGTTTCCTATGTTCATATTTGTTCATAGTTATTTGACCTGTATCAAGCACAGGGACTAAAGCTGCAATCTTATGTGCTTACTTGAGAGCAAGTCTCACTGAACCCAGAGGGCTTTACAGCCAAATAAGAATGATTATGATCACACTGAATACATCTACTTAAATCGTCTTTTTATGACCAGACTATGCCAAAATATTTATATCCTTTTGAAAATGGCAATGGTCACAATATTATCATGGCTAGTTTAATTAGGTTTTAGCACGAGTGTTTTCGCAAGTTAGAAGAACATGAACAACTTGAAATAGTTTATGTTTAGCTATCACACAGCATTTAACAACTGCCTATAAAACACTCCCCCATGTTTAACTAATTTGTTATTTTATTAACCACACAAAAAGACAATAAAGTGAATACTTCTAACAGTTACTTACTATGGCATTGGCAACTTGCAACATTTCTTCAAATAAGGAGTCTTCCTGCTTGTGACGACCACTTGTATCGACAATTATTATTTCAAAGTTTTCATTCTTAAATTTTTCAACACCTTCAGATGCAATAATCACAGGATCCATCTCTGTGTAACTGTTCCAAAGGGTAGACACATATTTAAGTTACATGCAATACAAAATTCCCCAGCAGCAACTGGTAAAACATATCTCTGGCAGGAACTACCCTATCACTACAGAGAAAAAAAGCAGGAAAATTAAGCACACACAGCAGGATGGAATTGTTACGCAGAACTCTAATGGAACCTCAACAGGTTTTCTTTCATCTTTGACATGTTGATGGACATCTAGGTAAGTATCACGCTAGTTCAATGTAGTATTGTGCTAGTTCAATGAGAGAAGTTGTGTGCACTTATGAAGTTTATGGAGGTACCACATTAGAGTGCTTCATGATATGCATGCCACTAGTAGACCACCTTCTCTGGGACACATACATGTGCCTACTATCTTCCACTAGTGCAAGAACTAGTCTAGAACAAACATTCCTTCCTTTGCACAATGACCTTGTGCTAGTGCAAGACTAGTCTGGGTATAGGCCACTGCTTCCAAAGTTACTTGGCTTCTCTGTAAATTTTCAAAGTCAAGATGATCAATGTAATAATTCAACTATACTTTATTAAGATGTATTAATTTAACTTAATTACTTTCTAAATATAACTTTTTCTAACAGAAGTTGGAAAGAATACATACCTCCCATAAAATGGAATCCTTGCTTTTGTTGCATTCTGTTTTAACTGGTCAAAAGCACCTGTATATTGCAAATATTGTTGATTAGCCATGTAGAACATGCACACCTTGCAAAAACAGAATAGCTAAAAATAAAGGTGCTTATTTCACCTGCTCGGTAAGTATCTGCACATATCAAACATGTCTTCCAGCCTTTCCTCTGGTAATAGTATGCCAACTGTTAATAAAAAGCCAAAACTGCAATTACAATCCAGTTTCACATTAACAGCCCTAACATTATCAGATCACGTTTTCATGAATTTGCAGTAGCCAAAATGAAGACTTAAATATATACCTTGAATCTATCATTAGAGTTACAATTTATTGTAGCTGGGGGGTGATGCAAGTTGCAGTTCAGCAACATCTGGAGTACCACAGGTTGGGAACTCCTGCATTAAAGCACCAAGAATATTAGCTCTAAAACCCTGAACTGCAGAAGATGGTCATTCAGCAATTCTGTCATCTATGGCATTTACATCAAGATTTTACTACCATGCATATGATGAGACGCCACCACATGAATTGATAGTCTGGGCTATAAGTCAAATGTAAATGTAGACCGGAAATACCAGCTGATCACATCATTTTAGGCAAAATATTATTTTGTATAAGATGTAGACTCTAGCAAGAAGAATGAATTTCTTCACTAGGTTTCTATTAGCATGCTACCACCCAAATAATAATGCATTCACAAAACCTTGCAAAATACAGTCAAAATATAGTAGCAATGGAGTTGGGACTAGACAAGTGTGCTGCATTAATAATGAACAGAGGAAAAATAACAAAAACAGAAGGAATAGAACTGCCCAATGGAAGCAACATCAAGAACCTGGAAGAGAAAGAACCTTACAAATACTTGGGCATTCTCCAGGCTGATAACATCACACACACTGAAGTTAAAAGAAAAATTGGAAGTGAATACATCAGGAGAGTTAGAAAAATCATCAAGTCCAAACTCAATGGCGGGAACACCATACAAGCCATAAATGCCTGGGCTATACCTATTATCAGATACAGTGCAGGAATAATAGACTGGAGCCAGGCAGAGCTAGAGAAGCTAGATCGTAAGACCAGGAAAATAATGACCATCAATCATGCTTGTCAACCATGCTCATCACCCCCACAGTGATGTTGAGAGGCTATACCTCCCTTGCAGCTCAGATGGAAGAGGAATGCTGCAAGTCCACTGAACAGTAGAGGAGGAGAAAAGAGGCCTTGAAGAATATATAAAGCACAGTGAAGAAGATGCACTTACAATGGTCAAGAACGAGAAACTATTCAACACCTATGAAAGAAAGCAGGCCTACAAGAACGAACAAGTCAAGAACCGAGCAGAAAAATGGAAAAATAAGCCACTACATGGTCAATATTTGCACAATATAAGTGGAAAATCAAACATCACCAAGACCTGGCAATGGCTTAAGAATGGCAACTTGGAGAAAGAAACTGAGGGTTTAATACTGGCTGCACAAGAACAAGCACTAAGAACAAATGCAATAAGAGCAAAAGTAGAAAAATCAACCACAAACAGCAAGTGCCACCTTTGTAAAGAAGCAGATGAAACCGTGGACCACCTAATCAGCTGTTGTAAAAAGATCGCACAGACTGACTACAAACAAAGGCATGACAAGGTAGCTGGGATGATACACTGGAACATCTGCAAAAAATACAAGCTACCTGTAGCCAAAGATTGGTGGGACCATAAAATTGAAAAAGTAGTAGAAAATGAAAATGCAAAAATATTATGGGACTTCCGACTACAAACAGACAAACATCTGCCACACAATACAGCAGATATAACTAGTCAAGAAGAAATAAAAACAAGTTAAAATAATCAACATAGCAATATCAGGTGACAGCAGAATAGAAGAAAAAGAAATATAAAAAATCACAAAATACAAAGATCTCCAAATTGAAATTGAAAGGCTATGGCAGAAGAAGACCAAAATAATTCCAGTGGTAACTGGCACCCTAGGTGCAATTCCAAAACACCTTGAAGAGCACCTCAACACCATAGGGGCCACAGAAATCACCATCAGCCAATTACAAAAAGCAGCATTACTGGGAACAGCCTATATTCTGCGATGATATGTATAATAGTAACAGCAACAATATTGATAATAAAATTCATCCATCCATGGTCCTTGGGAAGGACTCGCAGCAACAACAAGAAGTCACCAGATACATCTATTGCACAATCTCTACTGAAATGACAGTAGTTATGCAAGTGTTATGCAATTCCACTATATATCTTTTTTAAACTTTAGGATAAGATCCAAATTCCACGAACGTCTGTGTAAAAATTATTTATCTAATAAAGATTTCATCTTTCATGAAATATATACACATACACATACACACACACACACACACACTTAATCTGTTAATGTAAGCACATCCAAAAAGCAGTTCCATTTGTAGCATAAGTGTCTATTCGAAAGAAGACAGCCAACATTAAACATTGCTAAGACCATAAGTTACCTTTGAGCATGATGTTGTTTTGCCACTTCCCTGAAGTCCTACAAACATGATGATATTCTGTTTTCCTTTTGTTGGTGTCCAAGCTTTGACTCCAGGATCTACAAGCTGTAAAGCAAAAAGTATAAATGCATGCCAGAGAGAGTCGAGCTTCAGAACAACAGAGTGATTTCTGGAGTCCCAGAGGATGAGTAACATGTATGCAAGATTTGCAAAGTCTGCAGCTTACAAAAATGATATGGGAAAAACACAGAACCTGCAACACATTTGTTTTCTATTTTAGAAACAAAAAATTAAAATACAAGGCAATGGACAGCCCAATGCTATTGTCTGCTACAGTGGCTCCTGTGAGAGCCTAAGTAGTCCAGCTTCGTCCCAATTATCTCTTAAAACCTCCAATCCCTCTTATGACACCTATTTACCAGCACAAGTTTCCATCAATGATAAGTGAACAAGGCTACTCTCACAGCTCTTAAAATGCCATATTAGAGACTGTGGGTGGCCTGGCCCCACTCAGGGGTATGCTGGTGCCATGTGGAAATTAAAGTCTTTTGCAGCCTAGCAGGGAAGGGGGCGGGAGGACATCTCCCCGCCGCCCGCCTCTTAATGTTATCGGGGCATGATTTAAGGGCCCGGGGCGAGATTTAAGGGGGTGGGAGGGCGCTTCAAGGCAGCAGCAGGGGGCCAGGGCTTCAAGGGGGCAGCCATTTTTTAAAATAGGGACAGCCATCGGAGGAGCAATTTCTTCAATAATTACGGCGGCAGTGTGTGGAAAGCGCGGGAGGGGTAAGTAAAGGCCCCCCCCGCCATTAATGGAAGCCCCCAAACTCCCCACCCGAACCAAAACCACCCAGTGACTGGACCGGTCTGGAGGCCTTTAGAATGGCCTCCGAACCGGTCTGTGCACATTCCTAGCCTGTAGGAGAGATCTGGTGGCAGCAGTAACCTACCAGAATTTCTGGGTTTACCAGAATCTTTTTCTTAGCTTTCTGGGTTTTGAAAGTTAAGGATTTTTAATCGTTTGTAGGCAGCTTCTCTGAACACTCTGTGGAAATGACTCATCATTGATAACAGTCATTTTCTGAGCTAGTTGACTGAGAAGGCTGCTAAGAGCTGGTTAAAACCGGTTCAGCCAGTTTATTCATTGAATGACCTGAGTAAGGAAAGGAAATTTCCACACCCACAATTCGCCACACCAAGTTACAAATACTGAATACACTTTACCTTAACAAGTTCTTTAAAGACGGCATGCTGAATCATTTTCCTTTTGTTGAGGCCAGAAGCCATTTCTTCAAGATCAATAGCAGATCTATAATTTACATACAAGACCAAGTTGCTATGTATATGTACTTATTTATGTTGAATTCAATGGGATGTATATACCAGTAGTATATCTAGAATAATATAGGATATCAAACCAAGATCAAAAGATTTGATATCCCAGTTTGTTCTAACTCCAGTTAACAATCTGCAGTTTCTCAGGTTGTTATATAATAAACTGCAATTTGCCCTTAAAGTGAAGGCAGAACCTTTCACGCTCCTTCTCATGCATAACAGAAAAGGGAAAAGAAGCATGCAAGCCTGTGACACTCCAAGGCTCATTCTTCTAGCAGGAAACCACAGTGTCTCCTTATGTCTGAACTGGATCAGTATTTTTCACAGGGAGATGGCAGACACTATAAATCTGGACAGACCCAAGCCATTCTACTAAAATCAAAGTAGTCAAACGTAGCCTTTTCAAGGCAGTTATACAAGCATATAAAACAAATCTAAACAGTCTGCTTGCATCTTTAGCTATAAGCTTACATGAGTATATTATTCCCAGACTTTGGAATGCTCTCCCAGTGGGCATCCACTCCTCAGTCTCCAACACAGTTTTCAAAAAGTAAGTGAAATTTTGGCTTTTTACCCAGGCTTTTATATGAGTGTTTTTGTTGCTGCTGCTCTGTATCTTATGGTCTTGTGTATGTTTCTTAAACTTTTAATTAGATTTGTCGTCATGGATAAATGCAATTCTGGACTAATCTGGCCTTGCTGCCTTGATGTGAAAGGAGCCATTTTTTTGTTCATAACTACTTGGATGCTGGAAAGTATCACCTTTGTGTGTGAACTGTGCACCTGTTTTTCTGTGCAAGTACCAAGGCTACTGATAATGGACCAGCCTGACTTTCACCAGGAGAAAGAATGTGAATAAGCAAAATAATATTTGTCTCCACTCGGAGATAACATTTTGAACACTGAATAATATAAATTAAATAATTTTATTTATTTATTTATTTTACATTTTATATCCCGCTCTTCCTCCAAGGAGCTCAGCTACAGACTTAAGATTCTCCTCACTACAACCCTGTGAAGTAGGTTAGGCTGAGAGAGAAGTGACTGGCCCAGAGTCACCCAGCAAGTATCATGGCTGAATGGAGATTTGAAGTTGCGTCTTCCCGGTCCTAGTCCAGCACTCTAACCACTACACCATGCAAATAATAGTTCTGAATTACAAGGGACTGTTGAGTGCTAGCTTTCCATTATTAAGTGAGGTCCTCTGAGGGACACGCACAGAAATGAAACTTAGAATCATGAGTGGACCACATTATTCTAACAGCCAGCCTAAGGGCTGTGCTGTCTAAAGACTTTTGAAATGTTTAAAAAAGCAAAATAGAACTAGACTAGAAATGTTTCCAAGAAGCCAGGATACTTTAAGAGCAACTTTTCAATTTATACTAGAGCTAGCCTTCTGGGGCCGAGAAGAAGAGGGAGAGAGAGTTTTTCAAGCCTTGATTGATTATTATTGACTGTTTAATTTCAAGATCTGTTTTCATCTATGTATTTCTTATAATGCAATTTTTTGTAATGACAAGTTATTCTTTATATGCAAGCCTTTTTCAGTGTAAATTTGTTTTTCTCTTCCCCGAAGAGTCTATTTTTTAATCAAACCTCTGTAGCATAATGTCTATATTGGATTTTGTTAGACAATAAAAGCTATGTAGAAAAGGAGAAAAGAGTCCATGCTTATCTGTCTAAACTATACCCGAATACTGTTACAGAATTGACTGAGTGTTTATTCCAAGATAGGAGGCATTGATCATGATAAATCAATTTTCTGGAAGGTTTGGCCCTGTAGTGATCAGACTACCCTCCCTCTAAAGAGTTAACCAGAAGTGAACCCTTGACTGACAGGCTGGTGAACTCCAGGGTTCAGTCAATCAGCATACCAGGTGGGTGGGACCTAGAGAGCTGTTGCCAGGAAGAAGGGAATTCTTTGTTAGAAAGAAGCTAGGTGGTACACAGGAGGACATGCAGCCATGGAAGCTGGCTGCAGGAGAATGACTTTGCAGATCCTTGAAAGATAGGAGGGCAGGAAGCTTGAATTATCATATGGAGTTTGGCAGTTTCAAGAAAAGGAAACCTGGGCTTTGGCCTCGGGAAGATTAATTTAGGGGAAAGTTGTTTAGTCAGGCTTTGTGTTAGAAACTTATATTTCTTCGGTGTGTGCGCTTTTGCATATTCCTGATACTGTTCTATTATTGTTTACCTGTAATGTAACTGAAATAAGTAACACTAGCCTATGCCCATCCTACCTAAGGTGTTGCAAAAGACTCTATAAACATTTATGTGTGCATTAAGACCACCTATTTTATAACTTACTAAGTATTCTTAACTGTATTTAAAAGCTGAGAAAGCCTCAGACGGAAACAGCCTGTAGTAATTGAATAAGACTATTTTTTATGTTATTTTCTTTTTACAAGCCTCTCCAAGATGGTTTTTTAACTCAGGGGAAGCGGTGGGCAAAGGGGGAATTTTCTCTGGTGCAAACATGTCCTCATACGTTCAGCAGCTATCGGCTTTTCTCATCCTGTGTAAGCTTACACGTGGAAAGATTTTGTATTTACCCAGTACCCAGTTACAGAGGGACCTTGGAATTACAGCACCCAATCCTCTGGTCCAGTTCTCTGCAAGTTTTATAGGGTGCTTCATGGCAGCATTTTGAACCTACTGATAATATACAATAGTTTTAGGAGAAGCCTAGACAGGCAGCTTGGCAGGGATAATTCAGCATTTCTTTCCCTCACATGAGATTGCTCTGAGACCAAGGCTTTAATCTGCTACAGGCCCCTTTTCTTGAAAGAGTCGACTTGACATTGTATTTTTATATTCCAGTTTAATATTTGTATTGTACAACTGTTTTAATGTTTTATATAACTGTAAATGTTTTGTAAACCACCTTGAGATTGTTTTAAAGAAAGGTGTTATAAAAATCTAACTATCAATCAATCTTGCTTGGTTGACTTACTTGACATTTTCTCTCAGTTGCTTCACTAACTTAATGTTGACGTCAGCTTCCAATAATGCCGTGCATACTTCTTTTAACATAGCATTTAAAACCTTATAAGGGGAAAATAAAGACACATCAGAAAACATCAGCTTCCAGAATCTGTCACTCCAGTGGGTATTCAGAGTAGTGGGCTGTATCCTAAGTTTCCATGCTGTGACACTCCATGGCCCAAAAGTCTTTCCATGAACTGAAGGAGAATTGCACTCATGCAAGTTGCCCTTTCATTAGCAGAATGAGTCCTTGCATGAGTGCTTTTCTCCTTCTAGTCACAGAAGGAACACCAGATAACACAGAGTTACAAGTTAGGATACAACCCAATGATACTAACAAGGTATAAAATTAAATTTATAAATTAAATTTGTTCCATCATGTAGTTATGAAAAGTGGTCTAGGAAATATATGAAAAGAGGGCAACAATATAGTATGCAGATGGTTTAGACCGTATCAACCATATGAACTGCAAGCCAAATACCAACTGGAACTTGATCACTGTATAATACACATGGGGGGGGGCCTACATTTAATAGGAATGAACTAAAATGGGTACAATTAATGTTTTCCTACTTATTGCCTAAAGTAAGATTTTATACCCATAAATAAATATGTCAATAAGTACCCAGTAAAAGTATAAATGATTACGCATGACCTATGAGTATCTGGTAAATTGCATTATTAAAGTGCTTAAAAAACTATACACCTTGACATCAGTTAAATTGTTCTCTAAGTGCCTAAACGTTTTCACATAATGATGCATCTCCCTTGACAGGATCCACCAATGTATCTCAGGCTTACATTAATCGTTAGCTACTCTGTCTTTTTGATGTGGAGGTGCAATAGGGGCAAGGCAAGAGAATTACACAGTACAGTAGAAGGAACAGAAATGAAAGTCTCCTTGTGAGAAACAGTCTCCTCATGAAGAGACTGCCCAAGCAGACAGTGGAGAGGGTGGGCACAGCCTCCCTCTCCAGGCCTGCCTGCCAAATGGCAGGTCAGGCCGCACTTGGGCCCAATCAGACCTCTCTGCGCCTACAATAAGGTACTAGTGTGCAGATGCTCTGCGCGGGTTCAGCTAGTTGTTAACTATTTGTCAAAGTCCAATTTTACTTCTTTAATATGGGCCACATTCTATTGGAAATTACATGCAAGCGTGAACAGACCCTTATGTTACTTTTGCTTTCTAGTTAGTGATCATAACTGACTCATATATGTAAAGGTTACATACCTCTTCATTGATAATTGTAGCATTGCTCAGCGAGCGCAATGCTGAGGTTATTTTCCTCCCAAGATCTGCTAAAACCATTTTGGCGTCTTCAAAAGCAATTCAAATGTGATCTGTAAAGAAAAGTTACAAGTATGTAAGTAAGCAAGAAATTAAGTAATTACAGTGTCTCTCTCATGCGTGAGCTAATCTGTCAATATTATGAATAGAAGACTATTTTCAAAATAGCATATGAAGTTATTGTTTGTCTTTTAACAATCCAGGATAAAAGAAAAAGGCTAAACAAGAGACAGACCCTGTTTAGAAGTCACAAAGAGCTAAGACTGAATCCTGGTTCTGCACAACATCTCCTAGCCTTGGATATGCACACTCCTCTTCCACTTTGCACTTAGGGGAGAAATTATTCTATTCCCATCACGGGCTCAGAATACATATTCGTTTCAGATCCCAGTTTACTTGAAAGCTCCTGGTAGAATCAGCAGATCCTGCCTTATTCTAAACCATGATCGTAAGAAGAATAATTTCACCCCTTATGCATGAAGGAGAGAGGGGAGCATGCACATCCAAGGCTAGAAGATGCCACATGAAACATGCCCTGAAAGTTTTTACTTCAGATCTCTTTCAGTTTTTCATAATCAAATGAAGTTAACCTATTTTATAAATGGTTACAGCCATCCTATTTCATGAGTTAAGTTTTATAAATGCAACCCTGCAAACTTAAATTACAATTCTTATTTAAAAGGCTGCTTAACAATCGTTAAAGAGCAATTAAGTTCTTCACTTTCTGGGTTTCCTAAAGTTCTCTTTGCCTAAATATCTTATAGAATCTCTAAACTCCATAATCATTTATTAAAAAACCAATAAGAATATTTAATAAGAAATACTATAAATTAGTTATAATAAAACAGGAAATACTCATTATTAATAATATATATTTCAATTACAATGGCTCTTATCCCAAATGTAAATAGCAACAGTTATTTGTCCAAGTATATTCTACCTATTTTTAAAAATTGGTATCTAGATGTCCCATCCATTTCAAGTTCATTTGCTATACACATGGTAGGTGCTGTTCCAAAAACACAAGCCAAAGCGTTCTTGAGCACCCAACATTAACTGCACAGAAGTTGAATCTCAGTCTATGTTATAATTCAGTTAACAAAACTTATTCAATTCTAAATACAGCATGAAATAAATGAAAGCTCAAGAATGTTTATTGAAACCTAAAGAGAAAAACTGTTAACACAAAAAAAAACAGGTTGCTTACCTGTAACAGATGATCTGGAGGTGATCCGTTGTATTCATAAAGAATGGGTTCTGCGCCTGCGCAGGGACCTCGCGGACCGACTGACTAGCTCCTCGCGACGCCTCCAACCGCCCTGCACGTGATCGTGTCCATACTTTAATAGGCGGTTGGGGCGTGTCTTCCTCAGTTTCTGCAGACCGCCAGACACCGTCGTGCATACTGACGATCCTTCTTGAAACTTCAATTTCACCGCCTTGATGTTGCGGGGAGACTGGGTGGGTATTATGAATACAACGGATCACCTCCAGATCATCTGTTACAGGTAAGCAACCTGTTTATCTGGATCGTGATCCGTTGCATTCATAAAGAATGGGTGATTAGCCAGCTTCCCGCTTTGGCGGCGGGTCATCAAGGCAGCACCCTCTTCAGGATACTCCGACCAAACTCTGCATCTTTCGCTTGCCGTATGTCCAAAGCATAATGCTTCACAAAAGGATGACATGAGGCCCATGTGGCTGCCCTACAGATCTCCGGCAGTGGCACACCTGCCAAATTTGCTGCTGATGCTGCATAAGCCCTCGTCGAATGCGCTTTAATAGAACTTGGGGGTGTCACACCCTGAGCATTATATGCCAGCCGCACGGCACGTACAATCCACTGCGCGAGCCGCTGACGCGTCACTGATAAGCCCTTAGGCTTGCCACGGTAAAGTACAAACAACTTGTTCGTTCTCCTTATGGACCTAGTGGCGTGCAGATAATACAGCAAGGAACGCCTTACATCTAGCGTATGCATCTTGATTTCCAACTGCGTCTGTGGGCTTTGGAAGAACACGGGAAGCACGATATCCTCATTGATATGAAACTCCGACACTATTTTGGGCCTGAACCTAGGATCCAGGCGCATCACTACTTTCCCTGGGTAAATTTGGGTGTAGGGCCGATCAGCCCGTATCACAGCCAATTCGCCCACCCTACGTGCTGACGTCATTGCTATTAAGAATACAGTCTTTAAAGTCAGCATGCCCAAGGGCGCAGCCCCCAAAGGTTCAAACGGTGCTTCCGTCAATGCATTCAAAACTAAAGTTAAGTTCCATTGCTGAACGGGACGCCGAACAGGTGGGTACATGTTATTAACCCCTTTTAGGAATTTCTTAATCTTGGGGTGTGAAAACACAGTCTTTCCATCCCAGCCACCATGCCCGGCAGATATAGCCGCCAGGTGCACCCGAAGTGACGAGTTTGCCAAGCCGGACATTTTCAAGGTCGTCATATACAGCAACACCTGCATGATAGTCGCCCGTTTAGGGAAGAATCCTTTCCTTCCCGCATAGCTGCGAAATCTCTTCCATTTACTATTGTAATTACGCCGAGTTGAAAGCCTCCTACTATTAAGTAGGATCCTTTTCATTAACCTATCAGCCACGCTGTCAGCTTCAGCGTGTGTAGTTGTGGGTGTAAGATCATCCCCCTTTCTCAACTTAGCAAGTCCGGGTAAACGGGAAATTGGTGATACCGGCCCTTCGACAGCTTCAGCAGAAGAGCGAACCACGGTTGTCTGGGCCACCATGGAGCCACCAGAACCCCCTGCGTCTCGTCTCTGAGAATTTGCGCTAATACCCTGGGGACCAGCGGTTGTGGGGGGAACAGGTAATATAGGCCCTCCCTCCAGAGAAGCTGGAACGCATCTCCCAGTGAGTGTTTGCCATGTCCTGCACGAGAGCAATAACTCTGACATTTTTTGTTCGCAGCAGTGGCAAACAAATCTATTTGAGGCGTACCCCACTTCTTGAACAGCGGCCGAAGGTAACACTCGCTCAATTCCCATTCGTGCTGCTGGTTCAGCTGAAACGATCTGCTCAGCATGTCCGCCTGAACATTGTCCTCCCCTTTGATGTGCAACGCCATAGGGCGTATGGAGTTCGCAATACACCAGGTCCACAGACGCTGGCTCAAATGACACAGGGTTCGGGACACCGTTCCACCTTGTTTGTTGAGGTAAGCTATGGCGGTTGTGTTGTCGAGGTTCACTTGTACAACCCTTCCCTGCAACTGGGGGCGGAAAGCCTTCAACGCCAAAAACACCGCTAAAAGCTCCAGATAATTTATGTGCTTCAGTTTTTGCTGTGGAGTCCACCGACCCTGTACTTGACAATGACCACAATGTGCTCCCCAACCCCATAGGGAGGCGTCCGTTGTCACCCAAAAGGATGGTGTCCAGGGTCGGAACTCCCTTCCTGAGAGTAGATTGTCTCGTTGAATCCACCACCGTAGTGACCTCAGGACACTGACAGGGATGAGTAACATCTTTTTCTGGTTGTCCACATTCGGACGGAATTTGCGGAGGTACCACAACTGAAGGTCGCGCATATTTAGACGGGTGTAAGCTACAGTAGAGTTGCAGGATGCCATTAGCCCCAGAAGCCTCTGGACGGCCTCCGCTGGTTGACGTGGCAACTTCTCGAACAGAAGCACTAAATCCCTTATCTGTTCGTACCGTGACTCCGGCAGAAAAGCCCGCTTCTTCGCCAAATCCAGTATCGAGCCTATAAAGTTCACTTGCCTTTGGGGGTCTAATTTGGATTTCTTCCAATTCACATTGATTCCCAACTGTTGAAGCAGTTGCAAGACCAATCGTGTCTGAAAAAGTAACCCTTCTCTGTCTGCACTCACCATAAGCCAGTCGTCGAGGTAAGGGTACAGCCTTAGGCCCTCTGTTCTTAAGAACGCTACGACTGTTGCCATCACCTTTGTGAACACACGCGGGGCTGTTGAGAGCCCGAATGGCAAAACTGTGTACTGGTACGCTGTATCGCCTACTGTGAAACGAAGGAACCTTCTGTGATTCTCGCGAATCCCTATGTGAAAATAGGCATCCTTCAAATCCAAGGTGATTGCCCATTCTTCTTTTAGTAAGAGATGCAGAATGCCCTGTAAAGTGACCATTCTGAACTTCCTCGTCTCTATATAACAGTTCAGCTCTCTTAAATCCATTATTGCCCTTATTCCCCCATCCTTCTTGGGGATCTGAAAATATCTGGAGTAAAACCCCCTCAGTCTGTCCATCCACGGCACACGCATTATTGCTCGTTTCTCCAGCAGTACCTGCACTTCGTCCTGAAGTGCCAGTGTTGACCTGGTGTATTTCACACCCTGGAAAGGTGGCAAATTCTTGAACTCTATTGCATAGCCATAAGTTATAATTTTCAGCACCCACTGATCTGATGTTATGTTGTGCCACGCATTGGCGTGGCGTGCCAATTTGATGGATACATTGGCTAACGCGAGGCTGTTCTCGGGAGCCTCGGGTACTCTGGCTAATGCGAGGCTGATGTTGGAGGCCTTTGGTATTGTAGTTGGTGTCGATGTGCGGTGTTGCAGTGGATGGACCTTCACTTCAAAGAGACTGCTTTGATTGGTCTTTAGCAGCCCTCTGGCCTTTAGGTTTCTGATAATAGGGCCTATTCCTTTGATAAGGCTTGTTTTGTCTCCTGTAGTCTCTTCGATCCTGTTTATTAGAATACCTATTTTGCTGTCTTCCGTAGGGGCGACTACGAGACTGCTGACTAGCTGAAGAAGTGGATGTCATGAACGTTTTTGCCGTGACCTTCATCTTTTTCCAGGATTCCATGGTGTCATCCGTAGAGTCTGCAAATAGCCCTTTCCCATCAAAGGGCAAATACTCAATTTTATCTTTCATTTCTGGCTGTAAGTTAGTAGACCTCAGCCACGCGTGACGCCGCAAAGTAATAGCTGTTGCCATTGCCCGCGATTCCGTCTCCGCTAAATGCTTGTACGTGCTCAGCAACTGCCTGGTCACCACCGTAGACTTTTCATAGGTCTGTGCTAGAGCCTTTTGTAAATCATCTGCCGACAACGTGGACGAGTCCTGGAAAAAAGTGTCCCACAGATGGTGGGCATATCGTGTCATACATGCAGCATAATTAGCGATTTTCACTGCTAAACTGGATGTAGAATAAACTCTACGTCCCAGGACATCAAGCTTTCTCCCCTCTTTATCAGCAGGGGTAGTATGGCGTTGTGCACCCTTTGACGATGCACACTCCACCACTAAAGAGTTCGGGTCTGGGTGCCTCACCAGGTAAGTGTTATCAACTTCTTGCACCCTATACAAACTCTCCAACTTTCTCGAAGTGGGCGTTGAAGTCCTCAAAACAGTCCATGCCGACTGTGCCGCCTTCGTAATTGCCGGAATCATTGGTAGCGACACAGGGTGAGTGACCTTAGCTTTTGCCATCATATTATACACAGGATCTTTCAGATCTAAGACTGGTAGCTGAATTTCCAGGCCCAAAGCTTCCGCCATCTCACGTAGTTGCGCATGGTACGCTTTCAGTTCCTCTGAGGGAGAGATCGAGGTACCCGGCGCAACCTCCTCTGGAGGGTCAGGCTCTCTGGGCTCGTGCATGGTGCTTGCCTCAGTGTCTGACAAATATGATGTGTCTGAGTCGCTGTTCCTACTGCTTCCAGTCTCATGTGATGAAACACACTGCGTAGCAGGGACAAGGTTAGAAGGTGCCCCTTGCAACGACACCTGGGGACGTATGGATTCTGAGCGGTGTGGCAAGGACGGGTTATTTTGCAGCAACCTGGCCTCCAATGGGCGCTGCCGCTGTGGCAGTGGATCTTCACGAAGCGACTGCTGCGCCTTCCAAATTTTGTATTCCGCATAATCTGGTGGAAAAAACACTTCGGGGTTGTGGCGGAAACCACAAGCATGTGTGATGCGGCCCACAGGAAGAGACGTGGCCGTTGATGCATCTGCCGTTCGTGCCCAAATAGGTATCGGCTTCGGCAGATTATGATGTTCCACCAAAGGAGTCATGAGCTGTCGAATGGGACTCGTGGCTGCTGAAATGAGTCGAGTAGTCTCTGGAGTATGCACGGAGGGTTGCCCTGGAGACGCAGACGGAGTCTTAGGCACTGCTGTCCCACTCAGCTGGTCGTAGGTAAACCCGTGAAAGGTCGACCCGGAAGGCGTGCCTTCACTAGAATCCAATAAGGCCAACAATGGAGTCCGAGTTTTCTGCACAACAGTTTGTTCCTGCATGACTCCCTCACCAAAGTCCATATAGTCCTCCGAATGATAAGTCACCCTGGGGGACGCCGGAGAGTGAATTGGGGTTCTTGCAGGAGTTAAGTCCGCCACCAGCCGGTGTCGGTCTCCAGTCTGGAAAACACTCGGTGTTGAAGCAGTACATTGTTCTGGAACCTGAACTCCCGCAATCTGTGTAGACGAGGCTTGGAACTCCGACACCTTCGGTATCGAGTCGAACCCCGTCGACGCCGACAGCAGCGGGTCTATCGATGTCGATGGCGAAGTCGACGCCGGTAATGCCCGATCTCTAGATTCTCTTCGATGTCGAGCTTTCGATGCCGACGCGTGCTCGTGCCTCGACGTCGATCTCGACGCCGACCTCGAAGTCGATGGCGAACCTTCCGATAACGGGGAACTTTGTTGCACCCATGGAGACGGAGTCACCTTTAAAGTAGTATCCCAATCTTCCGCCTCGGTCTGTAAACCCGTCGGCGAAGGAGTCCTACTACGGACTCGTGTCTTTTTGGATCTCTTCCTCGGTGGCGAGGAAGCGCCCTCTTCGTCTGTGGAGGAATATCGCGCCTTTTTGTGTTTGCGCCTCTTCTTCTCCACACTCCCGGGCCTTTTAAACTCCTCTTCCATAGTGGCTTTAGACTGCGATGAGGCAGAGTCCACAACAGGAGGAATCGAAGTCGACGGTATCGTAACGCTCGTTACTGACATCGATGTCGAGGGCCCCGAGCCCGGCCTCGGCGTCGGGGGTCTAAGTGCGTCCTCGTACAGTGCCGCCCGCAAACGCAATGCCCGATTTTTCAAAGTTTGTTTAGAGAAAGAGCAACAAATCTTGCAGTTCATCGGGTTATGTTGCTCACCAAGACAAAGCAGGCAGGCATCATGTGTATCCGTTGATGGTAATTTTGCTCTGCAGTTAGTGCAGCGCTTGAAAGTTGTTTTAACCGCCGCTTTCGACGCCATAGCACTCAGCGTCTCACGGCCAATAATAATGTTCCAATTTACGAAATTCTTAAGGGATATCCAAAAAACGTAGTCCAAAACAGTCCAAAGGTCAAAGCCAAACGTAGTTCCGAATCCGTTCCAGTCGTTGTACCGTGAAAAACTATTAATATACCGAGGAGCAATCGATCTGAGGTTTAGACGCAATGGCGGTCTAAAAGAAACTGAGGAAGACACGCCCCAACCGCCTATTAAAGTATGGACACGATCACGTGCAGGGCGGTTGGAGGCGTCGCGAGGAGCTAGTCAGTCGGTCCGCGAGGTCCCTGCGCAGGCGCAGAACCCATTCTTTATGAATGCAACGGATCACGATCCAGATCTCTAAGTTACGCTATGACCAACTTTACTAGATGGCATGCATAAGATGTGGATACAAGTTCAGAGAAATCGGTAAATCTATTCTTTCATGGGAATGGACAGTATTTAACATAGAATCAATCTATTACAATTGAAGCATTGAGGTGTAAAATGCAGTATTATAATTACATCAGTTGGCAAAAGCAAATATATCAAGATGGAAACAGCCTTGAAATTAGTCTGAACAATTTGTTGATCACAGCCTCATTCTGTGCATGTTTACTAAAAAGTAAATACCACTCAGTTGAATGAGACTTACTCCTAAGTTCAAGAGTAATTCAAATCAAACTTCTCTGTGCTCTTTTGGGCAGCCTAATTATACTCTTAAGAGCATAATTCCAATCAAATCAATGAATTGATCAACAGATAGTGTAAACTTCTTTCCACCAGTATAATTTGAGATATGGCTCTACCAGTTCTACTTCACTGGTGCATCTGCATCACCGGTGCAACTTTGGCTACTGGAGCCACGAACAAGGCAGAGATATAAGTGGAATGGGGAGAAGTCACTTTACACCAAACACTAGATACACTCCTGACGTGCTGCCATGTCAGGCCAGCTCCTGAGGTGGCCTGAGTCAAAAGGCAGTCTCTGAAATCAACAAAAAACAAACAAGTTGTTCTGGTAATAACTAATCTGCCTTCTTTCCTTTCACTATAATCTTAATTGAGAATTACCATCCTCACAAGTTAGCCCACTTCAGCCTTAAACATTCACATGTCTGCAATCTTGAATTGGGGTGGATGACATCGTTATGAACTATGCCCTTGAGCTCAAGGTCCATGCAGCAAGCGGGGGGGGGGGGGTAGGGCAAAGCACTCACCAGCTGGAAGCATGAGGGACGGCCCTCTCCTCTCCAGGCAGCGTTTCACTGAAACATTGGCTGGGCTGGGGGGAAAACCCAGCCAGCATTTCAATGAATCGCTGACAGGGGAGGGATGGGAGAGGGTCCGAATGGACCCTGCCCCGGCATTTGGTGATGCCCCATGTCTGACATCAGATGCAAGGAGGCGAGGCCAACGCCGAGTGCACGGCCTGTCAGCCCTAGCAGAGATTCCCTTCCCCGATCAGCCATTTGTGGGATCGCCAACAGGGAGCTCATTTCCCTGCCTTCTCAGCGAAAGGAGTGCCTAGTTAATGATTCCACGAACCACTGACTGGGGAAGGGAAGCTCTGCCACAGCTGATGGGCCTCGTTCTTGGCATTGGCCACACCCCATTGCGTCTGACATCAGGCATATGGGGTGTGGCTTTGCACGCACGATGCTAAAACCTAGGGGGTGGGGGAGCCACTGGAGGATTTTTTCTTCCAGCCGTGGACAAGCTCCCTAAACCCCTGCTTGAGCCTTCCCTATATGTTCTTACATCTGTAGCAAATTTGGTTCAAATCAGTTAGGCGATTCATAAGTTAGCTCACTTGCGCCTCAAATGTCCATGCGTCTGCCATCTTGAGTTGTGGTGGAGGACATCATCACAAACTACGCCACTGAGATGCCCCTATGTTTCCCTATTGCTGTAGCAAATTCTGTCCAAATCGTTTAGGCAATTCAGAAGTTGGCCCTCTTGTGCCCTGCATGTTTTAATATGGTGTTGTAAGCCACCCAGATAACAATTTGTTATGCGGCGGCTAACAAATAAAGTTTATTATTATTATTGTGTCTCCAATGTTCACACATCCACCATCTTGAACTGGGGTGGATGACATCATTACAAACTTTCCCCTATGTGTTCCTACTACTGTACCCAATTTGGTTCATATTGGTCTAGGCACTGCGAGGTTGATGGGGGAAATGTGGGCACATGGATACACATGCAGAATGCTGTGTGATCTCATAAGCTTACTTTCCTTAAGGAAAGTAGGCTAACAAAAAATTCTGAATACCCCAGCCGAGTATAGCATTCAGAATAACTCTGCACCCAGTCACAGCACACTTACCTCAATATTTAAACCCCAATACAGAAACCATAACTAAAATGATTAGGTGTGCAGCATGCGTCTCCCTCTTTTCCATATTAGAGCACAAAAAGGTGAATCCTGCTCATGGAGAAAGGGGACTTTGCACAAACAACCTGCTGACTTTAGGACATAAACAAGAAGATGACTTTGCTAGTATTGGACTTGTCAGAATTCTTCTTACAGGTACTTTGTCTCTGGAGAACTCCACAACAGACACCCAACTGGAACTTCCACTCCACCACCTAACAGGGGATTAAAAAACAATGCACACCAGAGAGGTAAGCAAAGTGGGGAGGTGGAAATACTATGCTTCAAAGCAGTGTTCCTTGTAACTGGGATTCCTAGATGTTGACTTCAGCTTCCATAATCCTGAGCTGCAATGACCTTTGGCTAGGGATAATGTTAGCTGTAATCAACAAGCTTCTGAGAATCCCTGTTACAGGGATGCTGCCTCAAAGTATGAATGCAACAAATGTCTCATATTCTGCCCCACTTTACAGTTGCCAGTTATGCCTTGGCTAAACTCTGTTGGTTAACCAGTCCTTCCTTTTTCACTCAACAGCTAACAGTGACTCATATAAATAGCAACACCACAGAAAAAGCAAGTTTGCATAAGCAGCACTCCTGTAGCCCACTGAGCCTGCCAAAACGGTGCTTTCGAGGGTTCCGTTAAGGAACTCTTGGCAATAATATAGGCTACATCACAGGAGACAGCAGGGGGATTTGGGATGGGGGAAGAGCCCAAGAACTGAGTAGAGCTCCACTAGCTGGAGGTGTCCTCTGCCCAAATTCCAAGTTCTTCCCCCTCCCCCTGCAACCCACCTCTTTGTCAAGGGTTCTTTGATTTTCTTCAATGCCTTATCCACATGCTCAGAAGGCTGCAGCAGTGCCAAGAATTGCTTGTGCTCACTCTTATGTGGGCATCACTGTGCATGTGTGCCAGTGACTCCCACACAAACACATGGTAAGTATGCTCTGTTGGTGAGTAGGACAGAAGTATGATAGAAATTAAGAAACCGGTGCAACTGAGCAGGCTAGAGGACTCTTGCAATAAACATTAAAAAAAATGAAGAGTTTGCTTAGATGTTTCCAGGTACCAAGGGAAAATTTAGATAAAATTCCAAGACTGTTAATTCTAGGTCAACTACTAGCACTAATGAAATATAATTTAGAGTGTGCAAAGTTACAACAGCAAAATCAAGAACCGCTACTTGTGTAATACTCTTTAAATAACACATATAGACTCCTCAAAGCACAAATTAACTTGAAAATCCCCATTACTGGATTTATCTCAATATTTATATATTATAGATGATTATCTTACTATAATCAGCAACAGAAACTATGCAAGAAAAATTATATGCTCACTTACCTCAAAAGCAGATCATTTCAGCTTGCTCACTTGTGCTACCAAATCATGTGAATAGAGTAACAGTTAAAAGCAGGAATACATAATTCAGGAGGAAGTAAAGTTCCCACCTTACCTCAATGATCTCCAGGTAGCTGCTTGAGCACCTGCTTGCTTTACTTTCCAGTGAAAAGAGCCAGCAACACTCTCCATGAATCACAATAATTATTTGTGACTTACTTCCCTACTGCCTGGCACCTCTTAGTGCTCGGCTCCCCTACTCTCTTGCAAATATGAAGGCACTGAAAATTGGGGTTGCTCATTTACCTTAAGAACTAACTATTAGAATCCACCATATTGAAAACAAGTAGATGTACTCACAGAAAGAGCAATCAGGCAAACTATTTTGTTTTTGTTTTTCATACTTCTATCCTGAACAGACTTATTAGAAAATAAGTCCGACTAAAGGATTTTACTTCCAAGTAAATGTGGTGAAGATTACACTGCCAGTAACTCTCAGCAATTGGATTTGCTTTCTGTTTCTAATTTTTATTGTAACACAAGTTGTTATTATTTGTTATCTGCTGCTTTAGAGGTCCAGATTTGGTTGAAAAGTAGGACACAGGCTTTAAACTATTTTAACTTAATCAGGATTTATTAAAAACACATATTTGACAAGATACAATAGTCTCCAATGTAAAGACTTGAATAGCTGAAGTCAGGATCAACCACTTAAGATCACTCCACAAATGACATTTTCTTGTTTATTCCATTTATATCAGACCCTTCTTCCATCATGGAACTCAGGACAGCATATAAAGATTTCCCAAGCAGCCCCACCTCCCACACATACCAACCAGCCTTAAACCTGCCTAACTTCAGCAAGGGGGCTGTGCTATCATTTACTCACAGAAAGATGTATTTATTAACTTATATTCTGTTTTGGAAATACCTTCACATTTATGCCAAGCTGTGGGAAGTATAAATAAATAAATAAATAAAACCAGTTGCTCAGCTTATAAATCAGTAGAAGTGATGGAGAATGCTTCTTTAAGCAGGCACATTATATATAGGAGACATTACACACACATCTGGAGGTAGGAAAAAAGGCTTCCACATTACTCTAGGACAGGGCTATACAACTCTGGCCCTTCTGCAGATGTAGGACTACAACTCCCATAATCCCTATTGGCCACTCTGGGGATTATGGGAGCAGCAGTCCAAAAACAGCTGGAGGAGCAGAGTTGGGCAGCCCTGCTCTAGGACCTCAAAAGGCTTAAGCAACAACCCCCGCCAAAAAAACCCACCAAAAACTAACCCTCTCCCTGCCCCGGTTCATCCAGTGCAGTCTACAGTATCATCTGCACCTGAAGAATTCCGTCTCGGTCAAGGAGGCACACATCAAGCTGTTAGCAGCCCTAGAGTTTAGGGAGACAACTAGGCACACCCCGTGCGAGAATGAGAAAGAGATGCAATCCAGTTGTCGAGACGGGGACTAAGGAACAGCTGTCATCCACCATGGCGTGACTCACCGAGAACCGAAGACTTTTATCCGAAACGGCGGGCCAGCCTGGCCTGGGCCCGCCGTGTGGGCCCGCAACAGGTAGTTCGGCACAGTCTTCACAAAACCGTTGACGCAGGCCAGGCACCAGCTGTCACCACCGTCCCCACCAGCCCCCCTCAGTAGCCAAATAACTAGAAGGAATGTCACGTCACCACTACACGAAGCTACCGAGCTACCATTCTCAACCCCCAACCCCAGCTACCCAACTTCCGCTTCCGGGACACTTCTAGGAACCCGCCTTCTCCAGCACTTTCGGAGAGCTGTGAAATGCAGATATAAAATGCAAGAGTTGCACACAGTTATCACTTCAGGTTCCCAGAAGCATCTCCCACGTGCAGAACAGCAGAGTCAAAAGCAGGCATGCTATTCGAAAGTTACGAAGAAGGGTTTTATCAGCTCAGCAATTTTCAATCCAATATTAGGCAATATCTTAATCTATTTAAATCCCATGATTTATCAGAGAGATAGAAAAAGGAAGATTAAAACGCAGCAATTATTGAAAAGAAAAACCAGAAAGAAAAGGGCTAAAAAATAGTATTGCAAAAGGTGCTTTCGAACTCAGTCAACTTTAAAGATGAGACATGGGGTCTAATTAGAATTTCCGTGTTTCAAGACCATCTTGCTCTGAATCAATTGCAGAGACATCCAATAAAAGAGGGTTATCGCTTTCATGTCCTGCTTTGTGGCTTCCCGAAGCAGTTGACTGCTCTGTGTTGGAAATAGGATGCCGGACTTGATGGATTTGGTCTGAACCAAGTCTTAGGCTGCAGTCTTAATGTACGCTTATTTGTGAATAAACTCCATTGAACGCAGTGGAATTTATTTCTGAGTTAATATTCATAGGATTGCGCTGCGCGAGACTAAGGTACATGTTTGATACCGCCACTGAAGCGATCATCAATCACTTCATACAAAAGTGTAAGGCTCCACTGCGAATTTATCGGAATATGCTTCAGCATTTGAGCTACCGTGTTGGGCTGGGGATATCTCCCTGAGTGTTGAAAACGTAAATTAAACTCTACGTATTTTCATTACTGTATTAGCTGTAATTGCCGATCTTTTGCTTCCCACAATTTTTCAAGGCATAAATGCTCTTTAACACAAAAATATATATATACACTATAAACATATTATTTATTATATAAAATATATCTAAAGCTGCCGGCTTTACTTAAGGATTTTTTTAAAAATTACTGCTAATATCTTACTTATTTTGAGGCTCTTGCCCCGTGCACAGAAGACTCTACGGGCTGTATGTTAGAGTAAACGGTCGTAGTAGAGAACCGTTATGACTTTAGCCCTTTTAACCTTACCACTCCACACCCCCGCCAAAAAAAAACCCGCTTTCGCCGCCGCAAACACGCAACGTAAGATTGGGCACTATTTCTGAAGGCTGCCTTTCACTCTGCAACGAAATACTCTAGGTGCGCAACTTCCCGCATAGTATGAGAAGGAAACGTCGTTATATATGAGCCTGCGCATGCGTCCAAAATCGTCCTATAATGTATTATGACGTATTTGTTGACGTAACCCTACTTCGTCTTCTTATCGGTGTTGGAAGGAGGGGCCATGAAACCGGCGCATGCGTGTTGTACTCAATCCGGTTAGCATGGATTTTTGCTCGGCTCGTCTGGCTATTTTGAGTGTGCTGAAAGGTGTGCGGGCGGGGGATCTACCGCGCCTCTTGCATTGGATGAAAACGACCAGTAAGCAATGTTTCTCCTCTCTCTCATTGTTTCCATGTTTTCCCGTCTTAAGTTATCGGCGTGTTATGTGGGTTTGGAAGACTCGTGGGAGGGTGACAAGGACTGAAAGATCTTGCATTTGAACCTTTCATCTAAGCTGGTGAAATAAGATGTTCCCCATGAAAACTCACGTCAGACACCATATAAGGCTCATAGGGTGCTGTAACACAGTTCTTTGGAGATGTTGGTATTGTAGTCCGACTAGATTGTCAGTGACGATTGGCAATCGTGGCTAGAGAGAGCCTTCGTGTTGAAAGAAGCAGTGTACTTCTGTTGTTGGTTGATTACGAAAAAAGGAGGACTGCTGTTTTCATGCCCTGCTTTTGAACTCCATTGACAGAGAATGCATGATTAGAGGTCTGGTCCAGCTCTCCAGCACGACTCTTTATGTATTCTCTTTAGGAGCTACACTTCTGTGAGCATAGGTTAGAAATCTGTAACAGAATTTCCCGTGTTTGTTTAATGTCTGAGACCATATCCTCCTGCAGCTCGGTATTACCTACTGGACTAAGCCATGCATCTCTGGACACCAGCCTGCAATAGCAGCATCCAAGTCCAAGTAGTTGTAAGCAATTTTGCCTTAAAAATGCTTAGCAGACAAATTGCAGTGGGCCACTGAAGACTGATTAGAACCATCTGGAAGGCTAAGTTGAAGAAGGCCACTAACCAGTTAGTTATGCTAAAATACAATGGTGATACACCACCACAGACCAGCCTCTAAAATGATATTTTGTTCATGCTTCATCTTATCAGTGGAAGACTGAGATTAATAAGATGAAGCATGAGCAAAATATCATTTTAGAGGCTGGTCTGTGGTGGTGTATCACCATTGCATTTAAGCAATGCCATTCAGCATAACTAACTGGTTAGTGGCCTTCTTTAACATTGCTTTCAGGTTGGTTCTAATCAGTCTTCAGTGGCCTACTTCATTTTGCCTGCTAAGCAAATTGTCTGCTAAGTGGAACTGTGTTCTAACCATGATAGCAACAGGTTCATTGCACCAACTCACCCGAATACCAAGGCTAAGCAGGTCCTGTTCAGTGGTAGTATATATGGCCCAAGTCCTTTTTGCATCCCACAGAATAACTAGGGCTTTAACAGGCACACTAGATATCCCAACAGGAAATTACCCAGGAGCTATCGGGGAAACCATCCAGATCTGCTAGCCTCCAGGGCTAGACCATTCTGCTTGGTCTACTATGCAGCGGAAGGAAGAAGCTATTAGTTTAAACTTGACCAGGAATTGATATGACCATGCCAAATAGACATTTCCCCCATCCTAGGTCACCATTATATTGCCCAGACAAAGATCTAGAATGTGATCTGATATCCTGGAACAGCCACATGGTTGTCATGGTGGCCATTAAATCCTTAGTGGCCCCAGGAAACCAGTCTCTGTGTGAATGTTGAGACCACAAGGCTGCGGTTTCCCCCACCCATAATCTGAGATAATACCTGTCAACTCAGGCAGATACACTGTTGAACAGCAGGGTGGAGAGAATGTGAATAAATTATTTAATCTGTCCCGATTGCCCAACTCCAGGTACAGCATTCAAAAGTGTGAGTCAGCCAGACAGCAACCCTGGAGAGGGAGACATGAGACCATTATACAACAGAGTGCCCCCACAACTGTGAAACTTCCTCAGGGTCACTGTTTGGGGCTAAACAGGGCACTCATTTACTCTTGTTACCACTGATGCCAAATATCTCCTAATGCTCCACACACCACTATCTGAAACTTGGATTGGCTATGTATGTATAGCAGAACTCAGCCAAAATGAGAAGTAGGGGTGTACAGAACTTGGTTTGATTCAAAATGGCCCATCAAACTAGATGGGCGCCCCAAAAGACAGGTTGGTCCGAGTTCAAACCGAACTGGGCCCAGTTCAGATCAAACCACTTTTCCCCAGTTTGATCTGCTCGATTGTCCTGCTTGTAAAGGGCTAGGAACATAGGAAGCTGCCATATACTGAGTCAGACTATTGGTTTGTCTGGCTCAATATTGTCTTCACAGACTGGCAGAGGCTTCTCCAAGGTTGCAAGCAAGAATCTCTCTCAGCCCTATCTTGGAGAAGCCAGGGAGTGAACTTGGAATCTAGATGCTCTTCTGAGAGCAGCTCCATCATCCTCTAAGGTGAACATCTCACAGTGCTCACACTTCTAATCTCCCATTCATATGCAACCAGGGTGGACCCTGCTTAGCTAAGGGGACAAGTCATGCTTGCTACCACAAGACCAGATTCCCCTTTACAAGCAAAGGGGAATTGCCTATCTAAAAAGGGGTTTGGGAGGCGGGCGAGAGGGCACCTTGCTTGTTCTCCTGGCAGTGGCCCCTCTTGGACCTACTGGTTCTGGGTAGCCTGGTTCTGGCTTCTGTGTATGCACAGAGGCTATTTGCATGACCTCTGCACATGCACACAGGCCATTTACATTAGCATGTGGGGGTGATGTAAATGCAAATGGCCTCTGTGCATGCATGGAGGCTGGAACTGGGCCTCCCTCTGGTGGGGCCTGAGAGGGGCTTCTGCCACAGCTACCGCTGCGAGAGCCAATAAGGTTACCTCTCACCCACCCCGCAAACCCATTTTTAGATAGGCAATTTTGCTTGTAAAGGGGAATCCTTACTAGGTTCCCCTTTACAAGCAGGGCAATTGAACCAAACCACTGCCGGTTCTAATGAATTGGCTTGCGTACCGGGCGGCTCAGTTCGAGTTCAAACCCGAACCGCCTGTGCCAGTTCTGTGCATACCCCTAATGAGAACTGGACAATACCACTTAAGACTGTAGATCGGGGAGCATCCAAAGTGGTTTCCTCTATATTGACAGCTTTCTGAAAGCAAACAGCTGGGAGGGGACTGGGATAGAGCCTTTCAACCCTAATGTGCTTGTTTTCTCCATGCAAGGTGTTTGTCCATATGTGAGGACACTCAGAAATGGTAAATGTTGACTTGTAATATGAAGTGGTACAGTCCAGTGTTTTACTTTGAGTTGCTGTTGACATGGGTTTGTAAGCCTATTTTAAAGAAATGAATCTCTGCCCTATCTGTGATATTATCTAGATAAACACTACGGTTCTTTAAACCCCAATGCCCATTGCAGATTAGAATACAAGGAGAAAGCTTCCGTTCTGCACCATTATTTTACTCATGTGTCCCTTGAGAGCATGATGGTTTGACAGATATGGGCCATTGCATGGGCTCCTAGTGTCAGTCACACTTAAATAGCACACTATCTTTGTAGTTGCTTGGAAACTGGGTATGTCACTCCCCGCTCCGCCATTTCCATATGCTTTTGATGTGATTAAGTATGACTCTCTAATAGCGTAACATCAGGATGCTGTGATCTATTAACAGATATTCAGATCAGCAGCTCTTCTTCGTGGCTTAGTACAGACTGGTGTGTGTGTGTGTGTTTAAAAAAAGGGAAATGTATCCAAGCAAAGAAACTGTATTCATGCTTGTGTGCATAAATATTGACAAATCCTAAGTATTTAGCACATTCAGATATACGTTGAGCCATTATTTATCTTGTCACTAGACCTGTTTGACCTTACGCTTGATCAATACATGTAGCAGAATTCAGTTGCAATGAAAATTGTACTATACCCCTTAGGGCAGCAGATTACTGAAATTGTCATTTCTCCCATCACAGATGATGTTGGTACGTAAGGGGCATAATAGCCCATATCCAGACCGACTCTGGCAGAAAGTTTTCTATCATGTGGGGGAGTCATATGATTTCCCCTTTCCCCTGTAGCTTCCTACGGGTCCCAAAAATATGTCCCTGAGGGACCTTGTTGGGGCATACATTTGGAAGGCAGAGGAGGCTGCATGGGGAAAGCACGGGGGTGGTGGTGTTGTTGCCCTTCCCCCATACATGACAGAAGATGCTCTTCTCCCAGTATGTCATCAGTATGGATATTGGCCAATGTCTTCACCTTGCAGCTGGAAGCAAGGACTACATATACAACATTGAAAGACCATCCATATTAAACGGGTGGCAGCGGGTAATGACTTGCCTAGCAAGCATGAGGTTGCCAGTTCGAATCCCTGCTGGTACCTATTTTGGGCAGCAGCTATATAGGAAGATGCTGAAAGGCATCATCTCATACTGTGCGAGAGATGGCAGTGGTAAACCCCAAAGACAACCACAGGGCTCTTTGGTCACCAGGAATCGACACCGACTCAATGGCACACTTTACCTTTATGCAGACTAGCCTTCTGTCAGCAGAAGCCCCTTCCAATTGCATAAGGAGTGGACCCCACTACAAAAGATGTGGATGCCACTAAGCAACTATTAGTGGATTAAATTGTCTAAGGTTTGCAAACTGTAACCTTAAAAACTCACTTGTACCGATTCCACTCCCCCCCCCGCCCACTCGATATACCTTTCTTGGACTGTATACATTGGAAGTTGCCATATACTGAGTCAGACCATTGGTCCGTTTAGCTCAGTATTGTCTACAGAGACTAGCAGTGGCTTCTCCAAGGCTGCAGACAGGACTCTCTCTCAGTCCTATCTTGGAGGGAGGAAACTTGGAACCTTCTGCAAGCAAGCATGCAGATGCCCTTCCCAGAGCAGCCCCACCCTAAGTGGAATATCTTGTTGGAAACAGAATTCCAGTGCATCGACCTTTTCTACCAACTATCCTAATGGCCACTAGGGGCATTGGGAACATAGGAAGCTGCCATATACTGAGTCAGACCATAAGTCTATCTAGCTCAGTATTGTCTACTCTACACAGACTGGCAGTGGCTTCTCCAAGGTTGCAGGCAGGAATCTCTCTCAGCGATACAGGAAGATGCTGAAAGGCATCATTTCATACTGTGTGGGGGATGGCAATGGTAAATCCCTCCTGTATTCTACCAAAGACAACCACAGGACTCTGTGGTTGCGAGGAGTCGACACCAACTGGACGGGACACTTAACTTTACCTTTACCACAAGACCAGCTCTCCTCCCATAGACTTCTTTTTTGTTTAATTGCAGCCAGCTCATTGCATGCAATTCTGGATTTTCACATCACCAAATGCCAGAATTAGTTTTTACTTTGTCCATTATGCATCTGTTCAAAGCTGAAAAGCTGCCAGACTGAGCAAACTTCTGAACACGTCAGTGCTACTGTTAGGAATACTTGGATGACTTAAAGTGGGTTTTTTGTTTTTGTTTAAGTGCTTGTGTTCTTCCTTCTCCCATATGGAATAAAATTGGAGTACTATTACGTGTCTAACAAACTGCGGGATCTTCATGTTTTTAGATGATGATAGAAATAGCCTTTGCTATCTTTAGTTGTCTGCTTAGCAACACAGCTTTAATTGTTGTGCGACTGGTGTGTTCTTCCCACATTCTGCAAAAAGCATGTTTGCTAAATATAGTGATGGCTTCACAGATTTTTCCCTTATGGTGCAATAGTTTAAACATTGAATAAACAAAATTCAGAAATATCAACACTCTGAAATGATATCTCTTTGTCAATCAGTGACCTCGTGTGAAATTTAATAAAAGTATTATCCTGCTTTTGGCTTCTAGATGTGAAACCCATATCTAACCCACCATCTGTGAAGATCCTGGTTTCACAGTATATGAGGCCATCCACCTGATTTGCTTGGCTTTCACTGGTGTAGCCCTCCTTTGCTTAAGAGAGAAAAGTGAACATATCTTTGTCATTTAATCCCGCTGTTAGTAGAGTAGGTGCTCTGCATGCATTGGGCAGGCAAATGGGACCAGTGTTCCCTCTAACAGGGATTCGCAGATGTTGTTGACTACAACCCCTATAATCCCCAATCAAAAGCCATTGCAGCTGGGGATTCTGGGAGATATAGTCAACATATGGGAATCCCTGTTAGAGGGAACACTGGAGGGGAGGAGAGTGGGCACCAAGCAAGCTACACACAAAAACAGTGGTCTATACACACACACACACACACACACACACACACCCACCCACACACCCCTTCTCTCTCAAAATCTGCGAAAACCTAAGGCCTTCACATTAATATTGGCCCCATGCTGCCAGAGAACATTAGTAGCAGACAGCAGTGTGCAGCTGTAAGCCTGCACCCTTATGCAGTGTACCATAGCATTCACTGACTCTAAACTGTCTTTAAAAAGTACTTTGGTTTAACTATGTTTTTAACTTGTTAGGTTTTATTGTAATACAAGTATAGTTTGTGCACTACTTCCTCAAGAGCTGAGAAGTTGTGGGGATAGTACTATCTAAGTTTGGTTTTCCTTTGGATGAGAGACTTGTGACATTTTTGTCATGTATTCTTTATTTACAAATATTTAAGTTGTGCAAAAGTGGAGGGTGCAACGGCCACTCCTCCAAGGTAGCAGCTCTGCTTCCCCACAGATTGAGCCCTACACTTCTCAAGGTGCTTCAGTTTTCCAACAACTCTCAGCACACTCTCTGGCTATCATACAAATACACCTACCTACCTCTCTCACCTCACAAATGACTATTTGCTTTTAAAAAAAAAATCTCCACATATCTGAGACCATCTGACAGCCATAACAACATCTGTGGGTGGTGGTAGGACAGAGAGAAAAGGTAGTCTTTCTTTGTTGCTTCCCTTCTCTCTTCCTTCCTCTTCCAATATTGCGTGTTCATTGCTCCATGGGCAAGACGATCCTGGGGAGAGCAGCTTCCTCAGGGTTCCCTTGCCTGATCCTTCATACTGGATCAAAGCTAAAAGATGGGGATACAGTCTTACTCCCCTGGCCCCTGCCTTTGTTTGGGTCTGTCAGGGACTCGGAAGCTGAATTACTGAAAAAATATTTACATTCCACTTTTCAACAACAATAAAGAAGGGTGGAGAACTCCTTTATTTATTATTATTATTATTATTATTTTACATTTATATCCCGCTCTTCCTCCAAGGAGCCCAGAGCGGTGTACTACATACTTGAGTTTCTCTCTCACAACAACCCTGTGAACTAGGTTAGGCTGAGAGAGAAGTGACAGCCCCAGAGTCACCCAGCTAGTTTTATGGCTGAATGGGGATTTGAACTCAGGTCTCCCCGGTCCTAGTCCAGCACTTTAACCACTACACTACGCTGGCTCTCTCTATATAGCAAAAGTATATAGCAGTTTATATAGCAAAAGGTAAGAGAAGCCTTCAAAGGGCTCACAGTCTTCACACACCCATGCGCGCGCACACACACACACACACACACAGAGGTACCAAACTGCCACTGGGAGGGTTGCTATGCTGGGCTGGATAGAGACTGTTGTCCCCCCCCCCCCCCCCGCTAAATTTTAAAAACCCACCATCTTTAAAAATGTGCTTCTTGCCCAGATAGTAGGGAATGAATGTAGCAAGTTGTGTTTATTTGCCGAGTGTGAGACACTTTAATCCCTGCAATGGGTTTACAGCCAGGGGTGTACAAGTCAAATACCCTGGTGGGCCAGAACCAACCATGACTTGGTAGGCAGGGGCTGAGGTAAATTTTCAGCACATTAATGATTGCATTAAAATTATTTTTAAAAATATTAATGAAAGCAAGTATTAGCAACCCACAGCATGAGGAGGAAAGAGGAGGCTCCTACTAACCTTTCCACTTCCTTGTCCCCCGTTCACTTTCAATGCCTTCAGAGGTCAGTTTTGAAATGGGGCTGACCCCCACCAAGTCCATGGGGCAAGGCAGCATTTTGCACCTCACCTCAAGCACCACAATACTTTGGGCCAGCCCTGAGGCCAGCAAAGAAGTCCCCGTGGGCCAGATCCAGCCCCTGGTCCTTATGTGGTGCAGGCCTGGTTTACACTGAAGGGAGGGGAAGCAAGTTCCTTTTAGCCACCCCACAGACATAAGTTGTGGGCGGTATATAAATGTGCTAAATAAATAAATCCATTGCAGAAATAGGCTGAAGGGGAGTAAGCAGTGGGCCACTTGTTTCTATTCAGCTACCACACTGTTATCCCAGCTGGCACACACATACAACCTTCAATCTTGACTCGGTTGGCGGTGTGCCAGGGTGGTGGGGAAGCAGTCTTGTGGAGCAATGGAGGGTTCCTTTTCCTAGTTCCTCAACTGTTGCACCTGCACAGGTGCTGGTAGAGAATACTGAAGTACAGGGTTTTTAACAATAACCTAATATCTTATGGTTGGTGGAAATGCACATGGTTTTAGTTAATATAAGACTTCAGTTGTTGTGGTTTTGCTGTCTGATGTTGAGTAACCACAAGGTTTTAATTCTTCTTTTACCTCAAACTATACTAATTTTAAAAAATAGTAAACTCCGTATACTAAACTGGGCCTGTAGGAACTGTTTTGCAACAGAAAATTGATGCCACATTCCTTCCTGTAAATAATACAAAAATTGATACTTAAAACTACTTCTGGAGCTTCCTGCACTAACAGAAATTGATCTTAAATTGAGCCATTGCATTCTGAGGTTCTGCTGAAATAGCATGTCACATGCAGAAGGAAAGTTTTTTTATAAAGAATTTTAAGGGGGGAAACAAGTCTCTTCAGCTTAGTCCAGACTACGTAGTGTTGGGGCCCATGTACCCCAACTTTAGACTTAAAGGTACCAACCCAGAAGTATGTGGAATTCAGGCCTGTGTCTGATTTCATTTTATATTAAGAGTTCAGTTAAATGCCTGAACTTGAGGTGAACATGATGCCCAGATCTCATGACTGCCTGGTAAATGATTTGTAGAGGCAGGGGTAATCTAGCATTGTTTATCAATGTTTGTGGAACTCACAAGAGACACAATGGGTCAGGCTTAATTACCAGTCTCACACTGCTGAAATTATCCCTTTTCCTCACTGACAGGATGCTTCTGCCTCAGTCAAATGTATTGATTAACTCGTCTCACACATGTACCCCTTTTTATGTTACTTTAAATATTCTCTTGTTCTAATTACACACTAGATAGAGGCACACAAGAAATAATGTAATTGCTGTCTCACACAAATAGAACTAATTCTCTCACTAACTCCTGACTTTTAACACCTTTTGGGACCAGGCTAGCACATCTGGGACAAGAAAAGGGGCCCATTTATAACTCAGAGATGCAGATTTGCTTTGGGCAATGTCCCCTCCTCAAGATAGCAGCTAACAGAAGATGGGATTAAGATCTCTCTGGACTGACCAAATATCCTGAGCTAATTTTGGTAATTAAAAGACAATATTCAGAGGATAGCAAGAATAGATGCCTTTTGTGATCCAGAAGACTCAAATAAACGTAAAAGGATGGAACCACTATAAGAAGGAGTCTCTGGACATGGCAGATGCGTAGTCTTGTGCCTACAAGCAATCTTGTGCCTACATGCAAGATCTGCTCACGAGCAATCCCAGAGTTTGCTGCTAAGCCGCGGGGCAACAAGCAGGAACTCTGTCCATGGACAGGAGCTGTCTGTGACTTCTACTGCGCAGTGAGAAGTCAAGACTTCCCCAGCCATGGTGATCTGACTCTCAGCCATGCTCTGAGCAAACTACATGCTTGATCCAAAGCTCCTGTCTCCAGCCCAAAGCCTCGCTCCTTAAGCTGAAAGATCCACCGCTCTCAAAGCCTCTGATCTTGGTAACATGCTGCCCTTACAAGCCTTGAATCCCTTCATCCCTTCCCCTTCGTCCCCCTTCCCTTCGTCCCTCTACTAATTCCTGATCTCCCCAAACCATGCCAGTCCTCAGCCTTCCTTACCCCCCCCCCCTTTTTTTCTGTCTATATCTGAATTATATTAGGCTCTAGGAAGATTTAATACACACACATATGTTAGTTAGGAACACGGGTTGAACATTGGTGCTGGCTAGGATGTTCTGTTTAAATACTGTTAGTAATACTGATAGTGTTCTGCTTTCTGCTCTGCTAGAGTGATGTTGTTATTCTTTTATACTCAATAAAGCCCATTGAATCCTTTTAGGAGTGGTTTGATCTCCTTTCTTCCTTGCGCCCAGATCCTACATGGTCACTATATAAAAGAACTTGGTCACTTGGTGACACTATGGGACAGGCCTAACTTTGTATGCTAGCTAATGAGCATATTTGGTATATAAATCAGGCCTGGACCGTAACAGTAGCAGACTATAGACCTGCAAGGAATAAATAACATAATAACCTACAGTTCAATTTTCAAAATACCTTTTAGAGTCTTAATCATATTGATATTTTAGATGCCTGAGATTGCTACTGATTTGCTCTGTTACTGTTCCAACATTTTTCTTCATATTTTTCATTAAAATGTTGTCAAAAACATACAAGGCAAGCACTTGCAAGTTTTTTGTCTGTCTTCCAACATTTCAAAAGCAACTTTGATCTTTTAATATGTCATTGACTGAAATAGCAATCTTTGCCTCCCCCAAAATTCTGTGTTAGTAGCTTTATATGTTTTAAAATAACTTCAAGCATTCCTCTCCTCCTTTGAAAACTAAGGCCTTTCAAACGGTAAGGCCTTAGCATTTAAATCTGTCCTTTGCAGGAAAGATGAACAGCAAAATCTTTTAAAGTGTAGTTGTGTATAAATCACAGCTGCTGCCTGATAACCTACACTAAACTTTAAAACCATTTGTTTTGTAGGTGACTTTAATGAATTCTCATCCAATAATGACGATGTTGTACTCAGAAATATTGCTGAAGATCTTCGACATAGTTTGCCCACTGAAGCAATGTTTGTCTCTGAGCACTTTGCCATTCAAAAAGTAAGTTTAGCTGTTCTCACCTTCCTGTGCAGAAGTAAGATTAGCAGGTGAACTTGTGGTTTGAGTTGTCCACTAAGGCTTAGTTCTGATGCTGATGAGCTGAATGACTTGGATGAGACACTGTCAGGACTTGATCCCAGAGCAAGTATTGAACTAGATACCAGGGCCAGTGGGGAAACTAGTAGAAATTTAACCTGTGTATTGCTACTCAGCTCAGAAAAGACCTGCTCTTTCTCCTACTGGAAGAACTGTAGGCATAAGCTTCACCAGCGAATTAAGTCTCCTTGCACAGACAAGCCGGTGCAGGTCTGGTGATAATTCCTGGCCCCTCCAGATCGAGCCTGCTTATTGTTCCTGTGAGATATAAAGCTTTTTCTGATTTTTGAGGAGTTTGAAGAAGCAGTTTTTATTTAGATTCTCACAAGCCAGGCTACAGAGGCCTAGTTAGTCTTACCTGGATTCTCTGTAAAACCTGGCCTGGATTATCCTCATACGCTACCCAATTACAACTACAACAAAAGCATGAACTGGACTTCTAAACACTATAGGTCTGAGCAATGAAAAGACCTGCTCTTGTTTGCCTTCATCTTGCCCAGCGTTTTAGCTGCACAGAAGTTGTATCTAGTAATCATTTTCATTGCTTGTAGACCAGTACTGTCAGTACCTCTATATGAGAGCCATGATGAAAGAATGCTTTGCCACCCACATCACAAGATTCCATACTCGTTTCTTCTCCAACTTGGCCATGTGTGGACAAATTTGAAATAAGCAATGGAAAATAACTGATTACTAATAAGTACTTTAGGCTACATTTCTGTGGGAAAGCAGAATATAAGCTTAAATGTACAGCAGTAGTTTAAAAGGGCAAATACCAAACTTGCTGATAGGAGTTGCTCATCCATATTAGATAGCGCAGGCTGCTAAATGACAGACATGGTCAGTGGGCACCTAGATTTTATTTTCACAAAAGGCTGCCTCTTGTGATTCTCAAACATAGCTACAATAATCCAGAGTGTAATTCAAGCACAAAACATTCTATAATCATTTTCTTTGATATGGCAGTTTGTGTCTGGGGTTGGCGTATGCTGGTATTGCATCCTGACTCTATTTTGTGGGCTGTGTAGTTGATTTTGTTCTTGGACATTGTGTCCCTTCCCTTTTTCTTCCTCCCATGGGCTTCTATGCCTTTTTGTTATCTTCTGTTTACCCCCTTGTGTTTAGAAGTGGATTGACTACTGACATCCCATACTCTTGTGGTATCTGCACTTGTTTGCTCCATGAAGAAGAAACATTATTATTATTATTATTATTATTTCTTGTTTACACAGTCAGACAGGTGTTATTGACTGGTTTGTTTTATCCAGACATCGAGTCCTTCCCAAGGACCTGGGATGCCAGAATTTTATTGTCAATTGTTATAGATATCGTCGCAGAATATAGGCTGTTCCCAGTAAAGCTCCTTTTTGTATTTGGCTGATGGTGATTCCTGTGGTCCCTATGGTGTTGAGGTGCTCTTCAAGGTCTTTTGGAACTGCACCCAGGGCGTCAATGACCACTGGGATTATTTTGGTCTTTTTCTGCCACAGCCTTTCAATTTCAATTTGTAGATCTTTGTGTTTGGTGATTTTTTCTATTTCTTTTTCTTCTATTCTGCTATCCCCTGGTATTGCTATGTCGATTATTTTGACTTGTTTTTCTTTCTTCTCGACTACAGTGATATCTGGTGTATTGTGTGGCAGATGTTTGTCTGTTTGTAGTCGGAAGTCCCATAATATTTTTACATCTTCATTTTCTTCAACTTTTTCAATTTGACGGTCCCACCAATTTTTGGCTACAGGTAGCTTGTATTTTTTGCAGATGTTCCAGTGTATCATCCCTGCTACTTTGTCATGCCTTTGCTTGTAGTCAGTCTGTGCGATCTTTTTACAACAGCTGATTAGGTGGTCCACGGTTTCATCTGCTTCTTTACAAAGGCGGCACTTGCTGTTTGTGGTGGATTTTTCAACTTTTGCTCTTATTGCATTTGTTCTTAGTGCCTGTTCTTGTGCAGCCAGTATTAAACCCTTTCTTTCTTTCTTCAAGTTGCCATTCTTAAGCTATTGCCAGGTCTTGGTGATGTCTGATTTTCCACTTATATTGTGCAAATATTGACCATGCAGGAGCTTATTTTTCTATTTTTTTGCTCGGTTCTTGACTTGTTCTTTCTTGTAGGCCTGCTTTGTTTCATTGGTGTTGAATAGTTTTGCATTATTGACCATTTGAAGTGCATCTTCTTCACTGTCCTTGATATATTCTTCAAGGCCTCTTTTCTCCTCCTCTACTGTTTGATGGACTTGCAGCATTCCTCTTCCACCTGAGGTGCGAGGGAGGTAGAGCCTATCAACATCACTGCGGGGGTGCAGAGCATGATTGATGGTCATGATTTTCCTGGTCTTACGATCTAGCGTCTCTAGCTCTGCCTATTATTATTATTATTATTATTATTATTATTATTATTATTATTATTATTATTTCTTGTTTACACAGACAGGTGTTATTGACTGGTTTGTTTTATCCAGACATCGAGTCCTTCCCAAGGACCTGGGATGGCTGAATCTTATTATCAATGTTGTTGCTGTTATTATAGATATCGTCGCAGAATATAGGCTGTTCCCAGTAAAGTTGCTTTTTGTAATTGGCTGATGGTGTTTTCTGTGGACCCTATGGTGTTGAGGTGCTCTTCAAGTTGTTCTGGAATTGCACCTAGGGTGCCAATTACCACTGGGATTATTTTGGTCTTTTTCTGCCACAGCCTTTCAATTTCAATTTGTAGATCTTTGTATTTGTTGATTTATTATTATTATTATCATTATTATTATTATCATTAATAATATTAATATTAATAATTCTATTTCTATGCCGCTCTTCCAAAAATGGCTCAAGGTAGTTTACACTAAGAAATAACAAACAAATAAGATGGATCCCTGTCCCCAAAGGGCTCACATTCTAAAAAGAAACATAAGATAGACACCAGCAACAATCATTGGAAGTACTGTGCTAGGGGTGGATAGGGCCAGTTACTCTCCCCCTGGTTAATAAAGAGAATCACCACGTTAAAAGCTGCCTCTTTGCCCAGTTAGCAGGGGTTAATATGCAGTTCAGGAGGCTGTATCAGGTGCTGCTAGAGCTCAAACTGGAAACCCATGGTTCTGTGTACATGTAATGAGCCCCAGGGCTGCAGGTTAGAGCACCTCCCTTGACAGTGAAAGATAGCCAGGTACTGGGGTGGCTTCACCTGTCAGCTGGTCACTGGCTCTCCTCAACAGGAAAGGCTATACAGGCTTTTTTAAAAGCTGGGACTCTGCCTAAGTAACCATACTTTTCTCTTGTTTTAGCTCTTAACTTATTTCCTAGCTCAACCGCTACTACTCTGACTCCTGCTTCCCATTGCTTCTGTTTGATGCCTCCCTATCATGACAGAGAGGCATTGTACTGAATGCTACTTTCTACTTTATTTTATGGAAGTGTTCGCAAAAGTCACTGCCTGTGTCTAACAAATGAAATGAAAAGGGTTTTATTGTATGTTCTGCTTTTCTGCACCAGAAATGCATACATATTTTCATGCTGCATGGAATTAAAGATACAGAGATGGACAAGTTTTTTATTTGCTCCAGTATTGTTCATCTTATACACTGACTGGTGATAGCCCTATCTGGAGATGCTAGGAATCAAACCTAGGGTCTTGTCCACACATAGCATGTGCTCTGCTTCCTAGTTATAACCCCTTTTTTGAAGTGAAATACAACCTGTGGCTTCAGTCATGTGCAAATTATCTCTAGGAAATGTGTATATATATTGAACTGTATGTTTTTTCTTTAGCTAAATCAGCAAACAAAGCCCACAGTTCATATTGATGCATTCCTTTATGATGATGATTGTATTGATGCTTTGTGTGAAGAAGGGAAGATGAGCAGAAACTATTGTCTAGCTTGCGGCTCACATCGGACAGCACCATTAGGTAAGCATTTATGTGATGCCTGCCCAATTGCCAAATTGGCTGATGTGTGCCTATACAGTAGATCCAACGATTTTTTCTTAAATCCATCGTGCAGTAGGTTCAGAGTCTAGTCATATGGGGATTATGCTCTTTGGAGCTCCCTTCAGTCATTGGGTTCCTGAGTATGATAGGAAATAGCGCAAAGTTAGTGCTTTCACTATCAAAAGCAACTAGAAGACTGATGAATAGGAGAATTGCTCACTCAGTACACTATAGTGGATGGCAGCTGCCACATCTTCCTCCTCCTGCTGAACCAGAGCAGGCCAGCAGCTGTACACTGAATCTAAAGCTTTTGTTTGGTGCTGCCATTTGCCATTCTCTCTCTTACAAAGCTAGGTCATGGAGCCTTAAGAATGCACATTTACAGTATTAAGTACTATTGTGATAATTTTGGAGGTTTTAATTCTCTCTGTGTACAGTATAAGGTGATTTATTTTCAGCACCCCTTGCTGAAATGAGAAAATGCCTCCAATGCATGTGCAGTTTGAAGAATGGCTGAAGTAAACTTGGGAAAGACAACTTTCTAAGCCCCACTGAGTATGCAGATACTACAGTGGATTGCAGCCTTTCTATTGGGTGGATGTATGTTGTGGTTCTCTAAATAGATACCCTTATTTTTAAAACAAATGATGCATATTAAACATATGTCAGCCATAAATGATTGCAGTGTTCCTTACTGGTGGCCATCCAGGATAAATTCTCAGACTTGTTTAACTTCCCAGTCCTAAATGCATTAGTTGGCAATAGGTCTGTGAGCCCTTTTTAGACTGTGAGCCCTTTGTGGACAGGCAGCCATTTAATTAATTAATTAATTTCTGTATGTAAACCACTTTGGGAACTTTGGTTGAAAAGCAGTATATAAATATTCATATTTGTATTCCCATGCAACTCAGCTTGGAATTAATTTTCGTCTAATGGCAAGATCCAAAGTCCCACATTCCCAGGAGCTTAATGTTGATATTTTTTTAAAAAACCATACACACGCAAGCATTCTTTGTGTGTACATTGGAGAAGCTAGATCACTGTGTTGACCCCTTGCTAGACCAGGACTAACCTAAAGTACTCTTCAGGCATTCATTCAGAGGCAATGAACACATGTATGGGGAGGGAAGAAGTAGCAGACTCTGCCCACAAACCTACAATTGTTCACTTGTTTGTTAGAATGTTTGTTTATATTATTTGTAAAATACGTACTGCTTTATTGTAAATGTTTGCTGGTCAATGACCGAATAAACTTATAACTAACTGTTTGTAGGGAGCTCTCCTGTGTTCATGTAGCTCTCGAGTCCCTACACACACTTTAAAAACAAATTATTACAATTATTTAAAAATAATTTTATAGCATTAGCTGTACTGAATGTATTGATTAATCATCCATTTCTGAGTCCCATAATTTAATATACTGGCCTCTTACCTTGGAAGGCTTTCTCAACTTCCAGTATAAGGCATTTACAACTCTAACAGCAATGATCACGTGTACGAGGATTCTCTTCAGACACCTTCCCTTCCATAAGCGTTGGCAAGAACATTTTAGCTTTTAATAACAGATTTACATTTTGCATCCTAATAATTGCACATAAAATCTGTCACCAATAGCTTCTTTTTTGCCTCACCAGCAGTGTATAAAATTCCCCCATATCTTACCACACTTATGATATTGATCTGAATATTCCAGATTTTCACTTTTCAACAAGAAAGGCTCTACATTTAAAATAATAGAGAAAAATGGCTCCCTGTCCCAGAAGGAATCGCAATCTGAGAGGTAGCTTCCAGAGATGAATTGGGGAGCTTGATAGAGGCTTGGATGGCTTTGAGGGCCTGAAGGCAGAGGCTTGGATGGCTTTGCAGCTGGTGGATAAGGAGAGCTTGGCAGTGAGGAAAGGCTGAGGAAACAGAGCAATGTTCTATCTGGCCTTGCTTTGATATGCTGTCATGTGAGTGAAGCCAAGGGACTTATCTCCTTAGAAAGATCTGGTCCTGTCTGCCAAGGCAGTAAACAAGGAAAAAGCCAAGCCCACAGCTTTATTCTTCATTGTGGGCTGAGGGACATCAGGAAGTCACCTTAACTCTAAATCCAATCAATGCCTGGCCAGGGGATATTTGGAAGGGCAACTCGGGAGCCTGGATTCAACCATGTGAACTCGTTTGAGGGGACAGGTTCCCTGCTTGGGATACTAGGCAGGGCAACTTGGGATGCAGAGTCAACCATGTGAACTGACCTAAGGGGATGTTTTAGGTAGAGTTGAGTGGACTAATGGAGTGCTTGGCTGGGTGGAATCCAGGTCAGTAAGAGGGACAGAGTGAGTGCCACAATCTAGCATTTGAAGATCACATTCACTTGTCTAAAAGCGGAGCTGATTTCTAGATTTCCATTCTGGGGTCTCCTAGCAGGAGTTGTGAAGGCAAGAAGAACAGAGGAGATAATTAGAAATCCTTACTGTGGGGTCAGGGGGAAATTGCTATTTATCTGGAATGCCAAAACAAAAAGGCACTACTATGCGGAATCAAATAGACCAGGGATTCTCAATGTGTGAGTCCCCAGATGTAATTGAACTTCAACTCCCATAATTCCCAACCAAAAGCCACTGGGGCTGGGGATTATGGGAGCTGAAGTCCAATAACATCTGGGGACCCACACGTTGAGAAACCCTGAAACAGACTTTTTTAGAATGTGCCTTGATTGCATTTTAGGATATGGCTACTCAGTCTCCAAAGACCTGCTTTTTGTCCTAAGCCTCCTGTTTATGCCATGGAAACATAGCTTCATTTTTTAAAAATCAAGGATTCATGGTGGATTCTCTCACCTTTCCAGGCTGTTTAACCAATTCAGGTTGTACAGTATGACTACACTGTTTTAGTCCAAACGAAGACTTGATTTCCTCTGGCATCAACTGCTTATCTTGCAACAATCTCTCTTGCAGTGAAGGCTAAATTCCATAACGGAGAAAGGATAATCTTGTAACATTATATAACACATGTGAAGTGGCCTATATCGCTTACAACTGTTAACATCCCAAGAAAATAATATTCAAGGCACTTGGTCTCTTCAGCAGTTCCACTGAATTTATAATGTGCTACTTAAAAGTAAACAGGAACATGTTTAATGATGCAGTCTTTTCCTGTTTCATTGGCATTACTAAAAAAGAAATTGCTTTGACAATTTACCTAGAACTACAGTAGAAAACTTTGGGCTACTTTGGATGATATGCTCTGTCTGTGGCAGCCCTTGTGCAAAGAGGAGGGGGTCAGATGATACTCCTCTCCTTCATGCATTCATATGGCAGCAGAATTTGAACTAGCCCTTATTGTGCAGTTGATATCCTTCTATCCTAAAAAAAATAGAAAAAAATTCAAATTGCTAAATGTGTTAGTTTTTAATGTTTATGGATGTGAACTGCCTTGAAACATAGGTTGTAGGAGATATATAAATCTGCAAAATATTTACATTGAAGTTGAATATCATCTGTGCAATTGGGGTCAACTTGGTGTTCTGCCACCACATGTTTGTTATGGGGTGGGGAGTAGTGGTATGTATCCATTTTCTCTTTGTATAATGGGCCTCCATGTTTGGGCATATAGTCTTGAACTCCCCCTTGAAGGCACCTGTGTGTGGCTTGCCAGTGGATAAGTGGAAAAAGAATTTTCCACGGTATAGGGAGGTCATCCTCAACTCTGGGTTATCAGACACCTCATGCTCTAAGACAAGACCAATCAAATTTTAGCAGGCTGGTTCATGTAGTAGGTAGCTGTCAGTCAAGCCCCAGTTCCAGTCCTGTCTTGCTCCAGACTGGTACTACTTGGGAAGAGCTCTTGATTATATTTTAGATTCTCAGGCTAGTTCGTTCCTTGCTTTCACCTTTCCTCCTTTTCCTTACTCTCTGTGTGCAAGGATGGGAATGGAATCATCTTTAGTATTAGTTTTAGTTTAAAAATGAAAACAACTATATTTACCTTTATTTGTATCTTCCTATAGCTATACTTTGCCCTAATTTCTTTTGATCCATAGATATATTTCTGTTGGCAGGGGCTTTGCCCTGTCATGGTTTGCTCCTGTGGTTTCGGAACTAGGAGATCTGTGTACTTTCCAGTTATGGAGGCCTCTCATTTGGGCAATATGCTAGTGGGCTCCCTCTCCGAGGGTCCCACTTCTGAAGCCGGGGCATGGAGGTCATTTCTCAGCCCTTTTTTCCCATTCCAGCCCCACACCCTCGTTTTCCCCTGCCTTCCCATTCTCCCCTGAGCGATCAGGTGGAGCTTCTTGCTCAAGAGCTGGTTCCCGCCATTTCTGACAAGCCGTGGGGGGAAAAGGCAGCAAAAAAGACCAAGCACTTAAAGGAGGCTGCAAAACGACCTAAATAAAGATCCTCCAAAAAAGCAAAAATGGGGCAAACTTTCCCCTTCAGGGGTGAGACTGAGCGAACAGCTTCTCATACAAGTAGTTTGCAAACAGCACAAACCTCACTGTTTCCCACCAGATCCAGCCACCCTTTTGCAGGATGCTTTTGCAGCTCCGCAGCTGCCTGGGCTTAAGAGCATGGATCAGGAGTCTAGCTAGACCCTGACGTAGTGACTCCAATGGCACCTGCAGCTCCTAAGAAGGGCTCTATTTGGGCCAATGAGGAGGGCCCGATCCTGCCTCCTCCACCGGTGGTGCCAGGTGCAGTGGGTATCTTGTCTAAAATGGTTCCTGCAGATGTTTCACATTGGTTGCGGGACTTTGTTACTAGACAATATTTAGCAGTTGTTTCTCCTGGTCTTAATTCATCTCAGATTCCAAGCGCCTCAATTCCTTTAGCACCTCCTGTCATTTCTAGCGGTCGTCCTCCTCCTTCTCTACCCCCAAGCGTCCTGCAAGGCATTCCTTCTTCTCTTCCTCTCACTCTAGTCCTGCCTGGGAGGCCATTCCCATGGCAGAAAGGTGTAGATTTGTTCCAAGGCATGTCAGATATTCCTGTAAAAGGAGAATCTCATATCTAGCCTCTACATCTTCCTCAGATGAGGCCCCGGTTCCCAGCTGTCAATCCAGGGCTCACAAAACCCCTGTACCAGTACCAGTGTTACCAGCGCCTAGATTGCCCACACCTGTGCCAGTCCTGGTCCCATCAGCTCCGGGGACTAGTGTTGTTGCAGCTACTATTCCCACACCCGCCAAGCGGCCACATAGGCAGTTTCCCCATAACTCATCTGAGTCCCAGTCAGAAAAAGAGGAAGGAGAACTTTCTGGTGAGCAAGCGCCTCCTGAGCTACCAAGTTCTAACCACCTGTTCCTAACCTTTGAATTTGAAATCTTGTTAACCAAAGCTAAAGGAACGATAAAGCATGTGATCAAGGACTGTGGCACCCCAACCTGTATCGGGGTTGGACCAGGACATTTTTCATCAGCCATTTCAGCACCAGAGACCGTCCCTTTTCCAGAGCTGTTCAAGGAGATGATGTTGCCTGAATGGGAGGCTCCTGTGGCCAATAAACCAGCGTTGGCTTTCCCTACGAAATTGTATAACTTACCTGCCAAGATAATGTCTATGTTACCTATTCTTGCGTAGATGCTCCAGTGGCTCAGCTGGTATCTAGAGCCCTGATGAACAAGGATGGGGACAGGCAACTCTGATTGCCAGAAGATAATGAGTTTGACCACCTCCTCAGGAAAGGCCATGAGGCGTCAGCCACCATGATCAGGGCCGCTACAACAAACTTCATCTTTGCCAGGGCCACCATCCTCTGGGCCAAGTATTTGGCCAAGTACATTCCTCCCAAAGATACAAAGCTGAGGCAGGGAATAAACAAAATCATCAAAGCAACAGCTTTGATGGCAGACTCCAGTTTGGACTGTATACAGTTTGCATCTTGGGCCATGGCTTTGGGAGTGGCGGTACGCAGGAGGCTGTGGCTGGAAAATTGGCACGTTGACTCTAAATCCAAATTGATTGGCTGCCACCCCCTTCAGGGGCACTAAACTATTTGGGGACACCTTGGACCCTGTACTTGTCAAAACTAAGAACAAAAGGAAGGCTATTCCTTCGGGGGGGGGGGTGGAGGGAATTTTGCCGACCATTCTGGGGAACACCGTCTAATAGAGATACAAGTTCTATTAGTGACGCCGTCTAATAGAGACGCAAGTTTTGGGCGGTATAGAAATAAAAATAATAATTCTTCCTTTTGTTCCTTTAGGGGATTCAACCACTCTGCAGGCCTCTCTCTACAGAGACAACCAATTCAGAGAGGGGTCCTTCAGGCCACACTGGCGACAACAGTGGAACTGCTGTGGCAGAGGTGGTCCCAGACAACAAGGCCGAGGTTTCCACTCCATGGGACAGCAGAACCATAAGCAATGCCAGCTTCCTAGTGGGGGGCAGGCTTCTACATTTCTCAGAAATCTGGGAAGCCTGTACCACTGACCATTGGGTGAGGGAGGTGGTGCAGAGAGGTTATTTAATAGAATTCATTGTCCAGCCCCCAATTTGCCCAGTTGGACAAAGCAACATCTGAGGTCGCAGGCAATACAACATCTCCTGGAAATTCAAGCAATAGAGTCTGTCCCACTGATGTTCTTATGTCAGGGCATCTACTCTCTGTTATTCTTAGTTCCCAAGAAGGATGGATCTTGGAGGATGATCTTGGACCTAAAATGTGTCAATCGCCAAGTGAGGAAAAGGGCCTTCCATATGGAGTCCTTAAAATCCATCAAGGAAACAGTACAGGCAGGGGAGTTCCTGGCCTCTATAGACCTCTCAGAGGCTTATCTGCTTGTGCCCATCCATCTGTCATGCAGGCAGTACCTTAGGTTACGACCAGGCCCATTACCAGTATCTGGCTCTCCCCTTCAGCCTCTTGTTGGCACCCTGTATCTTCACCAAGGACAAGGTGGCTCTGATTGCCCACGTTCGCCTGCAGGGCATTCATACCACCTATATTTTGACTATCTATATTTTGACGATCTTTTGATCCTGTCACTTTCTCTACCTCGAGCCAGGCACAATGTCCAGAAGACTGTTCAGCTGCTCCAGCAATGCGGATTTGTGATAAATATTCAGGGAGGTTATCTGACACCTTCCCAAAGCCTTCTGCGTTTGGGGGCACACTTCAATACACTCAAAGCCGAGGTTTCGCTTCCGCTGGAATGCAGACAGAGGTTAGCTCAGTTCATCATGCCACTCATGAACATCAATCGGGTGGACCTAATGATCCTGGCACAGGTGATGGGGATGATGATAACTTGCATAGAATGTACTCTCTGGTCACGTTGGCATTCCAGAACCCTCCAGTGGCATACCCTCCCTTTTCAGCAGGCCATCATAGATCGAAAACACATATGGATCCCTCTGCAAGCATCTTTTCAGTGGTGGATGTTGCCAGCCATGGAGGAGGGGCTTCCCCTCAAGATACCGAACAAGATAGCAGTCACTTCCAACATGAGTCTCAGAGGCTGGCAGGGTGCACTGTCTCAGCCAATTCATTCAGGGGACCTGGAACCAGGCCGAAATAAAATGCAACATAAATTGGTTAGAGCTGAGAGCCTCCCGCCTGGCTCTTCTTCATTTCCAGCACTTGATTCAGAATGCCCACGTCTTGTTCTGAACTGGCAATGTTACCACAAAGGCCCACATCAGCAACCAGGGGGGCACCAGTCCAGATCATTCATGAAGGAATCTTATCTATTCGCCTGGATGGAGAAGCATTTTTGTTCTATTTCAGTGGAACATCTCAGTGGCTTGGCCAGTTTGGAAGCTGACTGGCTGAGCAGGCAGACCATTGACCTGGCAGAATGGTCCCATCATCCGAAGGCGTTCTCCCAGATTGCATGTATCCTGGGGAAACCAGTAGTAAACCTCTTTGCATCACCTCACAATGTGCAACTGCCCAGGTTCTACACTTGCTACCAATGCCACTGAGCAGAGCAAATGGATGCCCTCAGCTCTCCTTGGCCTCCTGGTCTTCTCCTTGCTTTTCCTCTGGTAACAATCCTGCGCTTGATCATCAAAAAGATCCTGCTGGAAAAGGCAACGGCTATTCTGGTGGCACCATACTGGCCTTGTCAGCCTTGGTTTTCCAACCTCCTAGTGCTCTCAGTTTGCCCACCTTGGGAAATCCCTCTGCACTCTGACTTGGTATCTCAGGCGCCCTTGCTCCATCCAGACCCAGAATGTCTGTACCTTCACACTTGGACCTTGAACACAGGGCACTAGCTGACAAGGGTTATTCCGCTCAAGTTCAGGACACCATACTTGCATCCAGAAAAGATTCCATTGCCAGAATTTACCAGGCAGTATGGTCTGCATTTTCTCACTGGGGGTGAGCACATCAAATTCAGCCATCTTCTGCCAGGATCCATGATGTGCTGTCCTTCCTGCAGTCAGGCCTTGATATGGGGTTACACCCCAGTCCCCTGAGATGTCAAATATCCACCCTGGCATCGGTTTTGAACTTGTCCTCGCCGGGTTCCCCCACTTCATCCCCATATAACTAATTTTCTGAGGGGGGCAGTTAACATAGTCCCACCTCCTCTTCACAGATTCCTCTCATGGGATCTGAACAAGGTCCTAAATGTGTTGACTCAGTCCCCATTGGAGCCACTCTGTTCCCCTTCTTTGCAGTTATTGTCCTTCAGAGTTCTTTTTCTGGTGGCTATCACCTCAGCCAGACCAAGCTAGCAGCTCTCTCTGTCTGAAAAGAACACTGAATCATTCAAAGTGGTCCTAAAACTGGACCCTACCTTTATTCCAAAAATCAATTTGATGTTCCACAGATCCCAGGAGATGGTTTTACCATCTTTCTATCTGTCTCCACTCACTCTAAAGCAGGCCTGCTCAATTTCACCCCTGCAGATGTTGGCCTACAACCCCCATAATCCTTGGCTATTGGATTATGTTAACATTTCCTGTTAACTTTCTTGGGTCTGGTGAGGCTGTGTCACCACAGTCCAGCACACCCACAGATGCAGGAGTTATATTTGGGAGGTGAGATTGACTCCCAGGGTTGGAGTTTACTCTATTCTCTGTATTCTGTAGTTTATAGTTCTCTGTTGCTAGTTTCTTTCTCTCCTTTCTAAGTTTATTATATTCAGGACAGTCCTGGAACTGGGTCTTGACTAACAAGTATCTACTATATAAGAACAGCCCTGCTAGATCAGGCCCAAGGCCCATCTAGTACAGCATCCTGTTTCACACAGTGGTCCACCAAATTCGCTGGAAGCCTACAGTAAGGAGCTGAGCTTTCTCCTGCTGTTACTCCCCTGCAACTGGTATTGAACCAGCCTGCTAAAATTTGATTGGTTTTGTGTTGGAGCATGAGGCGGCTGATAACCAGAGTTGAGTAAGACCTCCCTATACCTTGAAAAAGAACCCTTCATGGTAAGTACTAATGTTTCTTTCTCCAGGAAAAAGTTTTGTGTTCATCCTTGTTTCACTTGTGTTCATCTGATTGTTGCAGTCATGCTTTAATTTTGTTCTTAATCCACAGAGTTCATTTCCCATTCCTTTTCCCTCATGGAACTGAAGTTTCTCTATCAGCATGTACTGCCTGATCTGACAGGAAAGGTTGTGGTTGACGTTGGCTCCAGACTTGGTGCAGTGCTGTTTGGGGTAAAACCCAGTCCAGGAACTTGTTTACAGTGTCTGTGATGTATCTTTTTCCTGGTGGCTGTTCTCATTCTTCTTCACTGTATGTGAGACTTTAGATATACTGTTTTCTGTTTTGTATACTGCTTGACAACAACAATTTTTCTCAAAATGGTGTACGTAGCAAAATAAAAAGATGGTTTCCTGTCCTCAAGGGGCTCACAGTCTAAAATAAGACACAAGGGGAGCTATCAGCAACAGCCACTGAGAAGAACGCTCTTTTACCCTACTCCTGGTTACAGTAATACAAGAGCATTGCCACTTTGAAAGGTCACCCTTTGCCCAGTTAGCAGGGGATGGTTAATCTGTTTAGCTCAAAATCCTTCTCACATTTTGAGTTGCACACTAGTTCATCTCATTTTCCAAACCTAGAGAAGTGATCAGACATATAGGGTGGGCTCAAATGATGCTTTTAGTTACAAAATAGGGTTGCAGAGCTGGTAGAGCTAGGCCTCCCCGCTCAACTTCCTTAAATGCTACTGCACAGGCCAAAGCGAAGAACCCCATTCTAGACGGAAGACCTGGCTTTCAACTCTTTGAAGGAGATTGAGCGGAGGAGGATAGACTACCGCCAGGTTGTGCACTGGGGGTATCAGGTAAGTCCAGATGTAAACTGCTTTCTGGTACATGACAAGGCTCCATTTTTTCCACATGGTGATTTTAAGCATTACTTTTTCTTCCCAATCTGTCCAATTCCCCCCCCCCCGATTTTTTCCTTAATCCCATATTCAATCCCCAAAATGTTTACTGTATCTACCCACTTCAATTTGGAATCTGGGGCCCCTTTGCTTTTACATTCAGAGATGGGTAGGCACGAGAGTTGCTGGCATTCGGGGTACATTTTAACAAATACATTTTTGTTAGCATTTAATTCTGAGCCCAAGATCTTACCATATTCCCAAAAGAGGTCCAGTATAACAGAGATTTCATTTTCATCCGATAACTGTAATGTAACATCATTGGCATGAGCTACAAATTTTACCCTAAACTCAGAATGCGGTTCTGAGTGGACAGGTGGTTCGGCCATCCCATCACTCTCCATCCTCCTCCCTCCCGGGAAGATCTCGCAGGACAGAGGGATAGAGACCGAGAGTCCTTGCAGATGTGGTTCTCTCTGAATCCTGATCAGGATTGGATCCAGGGCAAAAACATAAAGTAATGGGCTCAGTGGGTATCCTTGGCAGACACCCAAATGCAAAGCGATCGGGTCGCCCCGCAAACCATTAATCTGCAGTGTCACCTTTGCATTCGTATAGAGCAGCTGTATCCAGGTAATGAAGAGGGGTGGTATACCTTTAGCTTTCAACAGTGTCCACAGGTAATTGTGGTTCACTTTGTCAAAGGCCTTAACTTGGTCTAATAAGAGGAGGTGACCTTTCCAGCTTTCATTCTGTATAGAGTAAAAAAGTTTTCTCAGCAGACACAATGAGTCTGTCATCTTTCTTCCCAAGATGGCGCTTGTCTGCAAGCTGTGGACCAATTTAGGGGCCACTTTCACCAGTCTATTATTTAGGATTTTGGCAAAGATTCTGTAATCGATATTTGTGAGGGTTATCGGCCTCCAGTTTTGTGGTAAAGTGGTGTCGACTTTCGGGAGGGGAATTAAGAGGCTGTCCCCAAATGACATATTTAAACGCCCATTGTCTAGGACAAAATTAAATAATTTTATTAAGACTGGTAGTAGCTGGTCTGCGTAACCCTTATAGAAAGGCCATGTCAGACCATCGGGCCCAGGGGCCGATATGTTCCTTCCTGTTGAGATAACTGCTCTGACCTCTTCTATTGTTACAGGATGGGTCAAAGAGCCCTTTTCCTCTTCAGTGAGGGAATAGCCGAGACCATATTCATTCAGACTGCAGAACCTATCTAGATAAGATTGAATGTCCTTTACAGAAATATCTTTCAATGCATAAAAATTTGTATAAAACCGGGCCATGATCTTTAACATATCATGGGGGTCAGCCTTTAGTGGGCTACTTCCATCCTTGCAGGCCTTGGAATGTCAAACTAGATACATGCATCTTGTCCTTTGCCCACTCCCCTTTTTCAGCTATAGACCCTTTGAAGCTTATTTTCCAAACTCCTGTGCTGCAGCTCATTTTGAAATGTCCTGATTGTCTCTTTGTAGCAGCGGTGTGATTAGATAGGGCTGAAAGAGATTCCTGCCTGCAACCTTGGAGAAACTGCTGCCAGTCTGTGAAGACAATACTGAGCTAGATAGACCAATGGTCTAACTCAGTATATGGCAGCTTCCTATGTTCCTAGTTCCCTCTTGGCTGTGGTGTTGAGACACAATCTGATGCTGCCATCCCCTGTTCTTGAAGTCTGAAAGTAATATAGGCTTAGCAAACCATCACCTCACAGGAGCTCTCTAGCCAGGGACCTTCTTCAGCAGGCCTCTGGATGCTCTGAGGAGGCTCATGCCTTTTTTTAACCATATATGGTAGTCCCTATTCAACTTGCTGCTCCCTACTGGACAAGCCTTGATATCACCAAATATTTTAACCCTTAAAGAGCAGGGTAAGCAGAAGGAGCTTCTGACTATGGAGCAGCACTCCGCAAAAGGCTAGGATACAGCCTTGTTAACAAGAAAAATAAAATGTTGCTAAGCTCTTCCTTATCTGAAACCACAAAGATCAAATGCATAGGGAATAAACCTGGTAACATGGTATTATTTTAAAAGGCCTTTAAGAAAAAGAAAAGAGGCACATTTTTAAAGTGGTGACTCTTATATTTAGCAGGAAATGGCAACTATTGCTATCTAGCCGCAGTAAAGCATTCCTCCAATGGCTGTTGCCAGTGTATAAATATCCACAGTACAGTAGTAGTAGTAGTTAAAGAGACCAATTGCTCATGGGGTGGAAATAACAGATTGCCCTCATTGGACTCTAATTGGACAAGGCAGGACCTATACCTTGACAAGGAAGGGCATACAACTTTCTAGGCTCTGCTAGGCTCTAACTTTGCTCCCTTGCAGTCTGTGATCCCCAGTGTAAAGCATCCAGTTATTCCTGGCAAAGTTATTTTATAAATGGTACACCAAGGAAAATGATTTGATTAGCAAGCCAGAAGTTGCCAGTTAGAATCCCCACTGGTGTGTTTCCTAGACTACACCAAGTCATCTCTCATACTGTGCAGGAGGAGGCAATGGCAAACCCCTCCTGTATTCTACCAAAAGACAGCCACAGGGTTTTGTGGTTGCCAGGGGTCAACACCGACTAGACGGCACACTTTACAGTATATTTTCAAAAAGTTTCCTAAAATAGGCATGCTTTCTTAATTATTGGTCTTATTCAAAATCTGAAAAATTATGGTGATTAAAATAGAAGATGGCCTCAAGCTTCCAAATATTTTTAAAAATAGTTCATGTTCTTGGCTTCCATTACAGAAGTGGCAATATGCCATATTTTATCTGCAGAGACTGCTTCTTTAGCCCAAGGGATAAAGGTTTCAGAAAGTTGTAATTCTGAAATCATAGTTTACAGATATATTCATAGTCCTTATGCTTTATTACACAGTTCTGGGAATTTACTTATTTGCTTTTCCCATCATGTACTAAATGTAATTTATATGTAATTTATAGCATTCATCATAGTTTTAACCTGTAGCCGTTTATCCTATTCTATCCTATACACTACTATTTGCTAAGCCCTGTTGTGAACACCAGCCTTGCTTCATGGTCCTAAAGGACCTAAAACTTCTTTAGGTTCTTGCATAGATGTCCACAGATCTACTCAGGAGCTACCCAGGGTTAATTTCATGGGCCCATTGACAAGAATGTCCAGCAGCATCCTATAGGCTCTTACTAGTACTATAACTTGGATTTAAAAAATGAATGTCTCCTGCTGTTTCTAAGCAAGAATATCTCATGCTGTTTCTAACACTCTTCAAACTGTGGCATAAATGAGAAAACATTATCTTGAGTCCTTTATGTGTTGGAAGGCTCCAGGGAGAGGCAGGGATCTCTTTTACCTATGTTGAAGTCTTGAGGAGTTAAAAAATGCTTGTGTATCCTCCTGTTTCTTCTCTGTGGTCCAGCTAAAATGAGAGAAATCTGCTTCTGCAGATGCCCAAAGAGTCAGGAACAAGAGGAGGAACTCCTGGTGAGAAATACAGACTGGCAAGTTAGCCAAGCTAATATTTGTGGGTCCCTGTTCTGTTCTAAGTACTGCCTCATCCTGCACTCACTGTTTTGGAAGCAAGGCTCCTTGATAATTGAAACTCTTGGAGGTTCAAATGTTGTGTGTCCACACTCCACAGGACATTTTGTCAAGTAGGGAGAAATATTCACACAACAGGTTGCATCCAATATTAATCCAATATAGTGTGGCAATATTGGCTCAGTCAGGAAGGGGAACTTTCACCCTTGCCCTGCCATAGTTACCCTGCTTGTGTTTTGCCTGTGTATCCCTGTGCACCCCAAATATAGAACTCTTGACTTTTTCTCAGGCCATGAGAAGGGAAGCCATGCTCACATTTTTAAGATTCTGGACGTGGAGACAGGCTGTTCTGACTAGATGTTCTTTGGTGTCCCCAAGTCATTAGGGTGACTGCAAGGGACTAGGAGTATTGTTGTACCACTCTGGCTCCCTCCGAGACATGTACAGAGAGCCAGAACAGACACACCTAAAGTTTAACAAAAGAGACAATAGGCTACAGAATTCCTTCTTTTAATGAGCTAGTCTGTAGATAAGCTAATCTTCAAGAACATTTCCTCTCTTTTGCAGTAGTATTGGGTGAGTCATGCTGGAGAGAGGTGTGCCCTCTCTTCCTTCTTAGTCTGCCTCTGGCAGGACACCTGTTGAAACCCCTTTTGTTTAAGGGGAATCTCTAAGTGGTCACTGATAAGATGTATGCAATCAGGTCACAACATCCAAACCCCCCATTCTTGGCATACCCTAACTTAGAAAGGAAATTCAGTGCAGGGGGAGCAGCACAGACATTCTAGGGGCTGAGGGAGGTTGCTCTGAGCTCAGATGCAACCCAAGTTCTGTGTGATTTCTGAAACAGCTATTTGTTTCCAGTTACATCTAACTTTACACTTCAATCCACATTTTAAACAAAAAATAATTGTCAAATTTTCTTTTTATTTTAGGGCTATTTTTATAGTTCAGCATCTCAGATCTATGGCATTGAAATGAATGCAGACTTTTGCCAGTTGCAGGAAGTTGTCATTAAAAAATACCATCTTGATGACAGAATAAAGGTAATAAAACACACTGGACAGTTTGTTTTATTTACAAGTAGACTCTTGGTTAGCAGGTCTGTGTTCAACCAAATACGCCTTCTCTGGAAATGCAGTACCATCTCAACCACATATACAACTGGTATAATGACTCTTAACAGCTTTGGATTTTTGTTGTTGTTTTAAGCGGGTATGACTGAATGTGGCTCAAAAGCACTCATAACAGCCCCAGTCCTGTACATGAAGTGCCAAATTTAAAAGGATGCCAGAGAAATTTGTATATTTTGAATATTAATTAGCTACTGTAGCAGCTAACCAGGTGGTCTTAAGGTATTATCTAGAGAACTAGCTTAACCCACGCAGACGATCTGTGCGCTGGTACTTAATTTCTCCCCTCACCCCCTGCCACAGCCCCCCTCACCTCAGAGATCTCTTCACCCTCACCTGAGCCACACTCTTAATCCTCCTCTTCCATCCCATTGCTTCCATCCCCCTCACCCCTCTTGGTAACTCCTCCATCCCCTCTTGGTCATGGCTGTAGTGTTGCTGGTGCCCATTGACCAAGCTGCTGCCCCCTATCTCCAGAAACCTCCTCACCTGAGCCCTGTTCCTGCTCCTCCCCAAAGGAGCAGCAGTGGTTAACTGGACCCTTCCTCGCTGCCGCCACCGCCATGGTTGCTTGTTCCCCTGCTTTGCAAGGGTTGACCAATTAGTACATCCAGATGTTTGAAGAAGTTGCAAGAAATCATTCATTGTGGGTAACTTCCTAATTCGTAGACTCTTAACTATGGGGTCTGTCTGTGGCAACAACAATCTTTTTCATGTTTTTTTAAAAAATTATCTTCCTTCAGGTGCTTAAAGCAGACATTTGTACTCAGGCTTCAGTTCTTCATAATGCTGACGTTATTGTAATGAATAATGTCTTTGAATATTTCCTTGACAGATCAGAACAGGCCAGGTAAGTTGTGTGTTCCAGAAATGCGTTTTTAAAGAATATAACTAGCTTTGCATATTTCTCCCACCACTTTTTTTTTAAGTTAGACCTGAAATGTACATAAAATATATATTTCTCTGAACATCATTTATATCCTGTCCTTTCCCCAAGGAGCTCAGGGTGACACATGTGGTTCTCCCTCCTATCCCCTCTTAATCATCACAACAACCCTGTGGGGTAGGTTACAATAAGCGAAAGTGACTGGCCAAAAATTGCCCAGTGAGCTTCATGGCTGAGTAGGGATTTGAGCCTGAGTCTCCTCTGTCCTGGTCTACCACTGCACTTTGGATTTTGATGCAAGGATCTTGTTGCTGAAAGTAATAGACAAACTTGATATTAAAAGACTTGTTCTATACCTCCTAGCAGCAACTATGATAATGACTCAAATTAGAAACAGTCAGTTTCCCCTCTCCATTATGCAATTGTTTTGGGAGATCTGGTTAGTTGTCCTAATGGAGACACCTGTTCTTGAATTTAATTCTTGCAAGGTTTGCAAAACTGTCTTCCTGGAATCCCGGCCCCCCACACACACATACTTTTTAAAAAAAATTTGATGTGCATAGAAATCATCCTTGCGCATGACAGGCCAGAGCAACATGAAACACGATATATTAGGCTGTCATAACTTGTGTCAAGTTGTTTACTAGCTCACTTTGCAACTTGAATTCAAGCTGTGCTTGGTATTAGTTGTTGAAGGGGTGGGTTGTTTAGGTGACTGTTACAAAGAAATCCGTTAAGATTGGTTTGGTATAGTGTTCTTATTAACAATTTCTCTATGCAGCACAGTTGAAACCGTAAGATGTTAAATTTTCTCATTAACATGGATTTTTAATCCTAACTTTAAGTAACATTTTTATAAGTTATCATTTGAAAGGGTTTATTTTAAAAGGGATTTTTTGTGGAACATTGTTTATAAGTGTACAGTTTGGGATTTTTAAATAAAAATAATTTTTGTAAAATAAAAATACATACCTCAAAAACCAACTTAAAAATGCTGTAGTCTAACTTAGCAGCTAAAAACTTCATAGAAAGGTCGGTTAAGTCTGCTATGTAGGAGGAAGGCAATTGGTACCATATTTTAAACTAGGCTGCACTGTAGGTTCCAGTTCTTCTAGAACTCTTCTGAGACTTAATGCAAATAATGTAAAATGGCATATCCTTCAGTTGAAGCAAGTATGAGAGAATATCTCTACCAAACAGAGGGATGCATTGCTACATGTCTGGTGCAAAGCAGCTTTATTATAATGTCATTTTATTTATGTATTAGTATTAATGTACCACCTGATATATGCATCTCTCTGTATACAAAGATATACATTTTTGTATTGTATACACAATACAAATTTCAAAATAAAAACAAACAAAACACATTCACACAATAAAGTGAAGTCACAGAGTGAAACCTTTAAGATTTTCATAGAATAAAGACAAACAGTTTAAAATTAATTTTAATTAAAAGCCTGAGAAAACAGGTATGTCTTAAGGGACTTTTTAAAAGATGGAGATGGAGAAGCTCTTATGTTGACAGGGAGTGCATTCCAAAGCCTTGGGACAGCCACAGAGAAGACCCAGCCCCAAGTTGCCTCCAGACGAGCAGGTGGCAACTGTAACGGGACCTCCACAGATGATCTTAATAGGTGGCAGGGTTCATGACAAAGAAGGCAGTCTCTTAAATACCCTAGACATAAGCCATTATTTTACAAAATAACTGTATAGATGTACTAATAAAAGGGCTTGCAGTTTGCAAGCATATTAAAGTATTACCTCTGTGTGACTAGTCTTTTTTGCTATCTCTATGAGGTATCATTCCCCATGCTTTCCAATGGGAGAGTTTTTTCAGATTTTCCAGGAAAGTAATGATATTTTGGTAGTCTGGACAAGGTCTGGAACCCATCTGCAAAAATGAAATGTTTGTGTCTTGTGGTTTTGTCTGGGAGTTTTCAGTCAGTGAAGCCCAAGCACCTTTATATTATAGATAAGGAAATAAGATATGCAATGGGAGATCCAGCTTCACACCATGTTCAAGAGGCTGTAATGTTCATGTAGGCCAAGTTAGGCTTCTGAATGTATATTCTTTTACTGGAATTTGTTCACTACATTTCCCCCCCATCCCACCCTTCTTCCAAAGAATTCATGGTGTGCCCCCCTCCACCAATTTTATTAAAAATATTTATGTATTACTTCTTCATTTTAAGAAAGTTCTCAAAGCCATTTACTTTGTAAAAGAAATAGGAGAATCCTCAGCACAACCATGTGAGGTAGGTTAGGCTGAGAGAAAGAGTGACTGGCCCAAGGTCTCACCCAGTGAGTTTCATGGCTGAGTAGGGATTTGAACCTGGGTCTCCCAAGTTGTTTAATGTATATTTGGACATGGTGTGTGTGTGTGTGTCCGTGTGCACATACATGCATATGTGTGCAGAGAGAGAGAACTGGAAAGGAGAAGGTTGATTCCTCTGTAGTCTCCCCAAGGCCACTCACAGCTACTGCAGCTCTGTGCTTTACCTTTTCATAATATCCAGCAATCTCTTGAGAAAACCCTTCAATAGATAAGAGATTCCTCTTGCAAATCAACAGGCATTGTCCCAGAGAGGCAAGATGATGAAATTAGCCTCTTTGTGTTGAAGTTCCTTGTATTGAAGTTCTCCCCCACCTCCTTCCATAGTGTAGTACCTTGGAAATTTCCATGCTCAAGACAACCAGAGATCTGTCCCTTTTTGACATGCAGCTTAAGCATGGCCTCATGAGATCAGTGTCCAAATAATAATAAACACTTATTGGAATGTTCTGGATTGTTCAGTACTTCTTAGTGAGTCATTTTCTGGAGCAGGAGTGTCATACAAAATCTAAACCTATTTTCCCCTAGATCCTGGGAATTCATCAGTCAAAATGTAAGGAAGAAGGGGTCCTTATTGGTGACAGTCCCAAGTCTTGAGAAATCTCTTTCATACCTTCAGGTGAGTAGCTTTTTCTTCAAACTTCCCAGCTGTCAGGTCTTCCTTTTTTTAAGAAGGTAAGAAAAATCCTCCAGGATCATGCCAATCTACTCCAGCATCCTGCTTCATGCAGTGTCCAACCAGGTGCATCTGGGAAGCCTGCAAGTGGGAGTGAGAGGGCAACCACCACTCCCACTGGTGTTCCCTAGCACCAGGTGATCAGGGGCATGCTATCTCTAATCCTGATGGAAATATACAGCTATCAATGCTAGTAGCCATTGATAGCCCTATCCTCCATGAATTTGTGTTTGCCCCTTTTTTTATTGCGGCAGAGGATTCTGTAGTTTAATACACTTTGTGTAAATAATACTTCCTTTATCTGTCCTGAACCTCCTAGCATTTAGCTTCAATGGATTACTCCAGGTTTTAATATTAGGAGAGAGGGAGAAAACTTTCTCTTGATCCACACCATGCATAATTTTAGACACCTCTAGCATGTCCCACCTTAATGGCCTTCTTTCTAAATTAAAAAGGCCCAAACAATATAGTCTTTCCTCATACAGGAGTCACTCCAACCTACTGATCATTTTAGTTGCCCTTTTCTGCACCTTTCCTAGCTCTACAATACAACCGGAACTATCTATATATTTAATTCTCCTGGGTGCGCCTTAGAATGTGCGTCCTGGCGCCCAGCTGATTGGCTGAGGCGCACCCAGGAGGATTGGTCTCCAGTGATGGCGGGCCCGGCTGCGGAGGCCGGCGATGGCGGGCCCGGCCGCTGAGGGGGAAAAGAAAGTGGGAGCAGAAGTGGTGGTGGGGAGGAGAGGCGGCTGGGCCTGGCACAGTCTGGCCATGGTCAGGAAGCGGAGACTGGGGCAGAAGGGGGGGGGGAGAGGTAACCGCCGGCCCCAGAGAGCGCACAGATGCTCTGTGCGGGGTTGGCTAGTACATAGAATTCCAACTGTGGATGCACCTTTTTATAGAGAGCTGTTTTATATAGGTCAAAATCTACATAAAACATCTCTCTCTAAAATCTGCTGATAAGTAATGCATTTTTACCACAGAGAAGGCACTGTGGTCTTGTTCTGATCTGCAACAAATGAGAATATGAAATCCTGATTCGAATCTCAACTTGGTCAGTGATTCTTAGGTGACAAAGATTCTTGTTGCGCCTTACAGATGAACAGATTTATTGTGGCATACGTGTTCAGGCCTTGGAGCCTACTTCAGCAGTTTAAGGAAATGGACTTGGTTGGCAGATGTATATAATTATTCATAAAGGGATATGTTGAGATATATTTGTGAATGGGGGACTGAAAGGCCATGCAGTTCAAGAGATTCAGTATATCTGTCAAGGATGCTGTAGTAGTTTCCTGCACTGAGCATGGGGTTGGACTAGAAGACTTCCAATGTCCCGTCTAACTCTAACCTTGAATGAATCAAATTGGCTGATAAAAGTTACTTTAGCAGTTTCACATGGGAGGCTCTTTGAACTCTGAAATACAAGGACTTTGAAGGAAGAAGCATAGTATCTTGATAGAGATAAATGTGTGTTCACTGGTTTCTGCATGCTGCCATATTTGAAATTGAATGATCTTGCCATATTTGATCCAAATCTATATTTGGATTTGTTTTTAGATGTAATCTTTGCCAGTTTGGGGCATGCCTGGGCTGGGGCAACCCTGCTTCATTGTGTTGTGGTTTCAGTTTCTGTTGATCCTTGGTTAGTTCCTCGCTCCTGTTCTCTTAACTTCTGTCCATGGTGTAAACACTCCTTGGTATGTGTTGACTGACACAATGACACTTTTTTTGCTGCTTTTCAATATAACCACACACAAAAAGATGTTGGTAGAAGGGCAGAATTGCTCTTGTCATGGTGAAACAGCATGCAACAAATCTCTGCAGCGGTATGCATGATTGCTCAAGGAATACCAACATAAGAACATTCCTGCTGGATTGTTATTTCTCTGTGTAAACTGCCCTGAGCCATTTTTGGAAGGGCAGTATAGAAATCGAATAAATGATAATAATAATCGGGCCCAAGGTCTGTCTAGTACAGCATCCTGTTTCACGTACTGGCCCACCAGATGCCTCTGGGAAGCCCATAGGCAACAGATAAGTGCATTCCTTCTCTTCTGCTCTTGCTCCCCTGCAACTCGTATTGAGAGGCATTGTGCCTCTGATGCTGGGGGTGGCCTATAGCCACCAGTCTAGTTGCCACTGATAGACCTGTCCGCCATGAATTTATATAAGCCTCTTTTTAAAGCCATCCAAACTAGTGACCATCACCACATCCCATGGCAAAGAAACCCACAGATTAATTATTTGTTGAGTGAAAAAGTACTTCCTAAATGTCCTTACCTTGGGATTCATGGGACAACCACTACTTCTAGTGTTGTGAGAGAGGAAGACAAATTTCTCTGTCCATTCTCTCTATTCCATGCATAAATGTATACAGCTCTATCATGTCTCCTCTTAGTCGCCTCTTTTCCAAACTAAAGAGCCCCAGGTCCTGTAGCCTTGCCTCAAAAGGATGCTTCAGGTCCCTGATCATCTTGGTTACCCTCTTCTGCACCTTTTCCAGTTATCCTTCTTAAGATACAGTGACCAGAACTGTATACAGTACTCAATATGTGGCCGCACCATAGATTTGTTTAAGGGCATTATTATATTAGCATTTTTATTTCCAATCGCCTTCCTAATGATCTCTAGCATGGAATTGGCCTTTCACAGCTGCCATGTACTAAGTAGACACTTTCAATTAACTGTCCACCACAACCCCAGGATCTCTCTCCTGGTCAGTCACTGACAGCTCAGATCCCATCAGCATATTTTTGCCCCAGTATGCATCACTTCACACTTGCTTACATTGAACTGCATTTGCCATTTTGTCGCCAACTCCCCCAGTTTGGAGAGATCTTTTTGGAGCTCCTCACAATCTGTTGTGGATTTCACTACCCTAAATAAGTGAGTGTCATCTGCAAATTGGCCACTTCGCTGCTTACCCCAACTTCTAGATCATTTATGAACAAGTTAAAGAGCACTGGTCCCAGTATAATAATTAAAATTGAGTAGATTAATTTAAACAAATTGAATACAGGCATACCCAAATATGTTCATTGCCTCTTGCAAAAGTTGGAATTGAGAGGCAGCAGGAGGACAAGATACAAGGACAAAACAGCTTCATCTGCACATATCAGCCATGATGTCATGGGAATTCTGACTGCTACATGTCCCACTTCAAAGCAATGCCACTTCAAAGCATGCAAAACAAAATTCCTACCATGTCTACCCAGATTCTCAGAAGAAAAATACATTCATTTACAAGACGTCTGGAAGTTTTCTATACATAATGGTTCCTTTTAAATATATATTATATACACATCTACAATTGCAGTTTTACCTATTGAGAAAGGCAGAATACATCACTTGGCAATAGCTCTGATCTCTACCAGCCATAAATGATGTTGATTATATTGGCAGAGCTAGTGGAAGAAGTTTTTCCTCTGGCTGTGCCAAAAGCATAACATTTGGCTTGCAATAGCAGGCAGGAGAGATCCAAGCATTCGTACAAGTAAGACACAATGGATAGCTAAATAAGACCTTGTCCTCCTCTTTCCAGCCAACCTTAGGCCTAATGTATAAAGATTTAATGTATAATGTATCTTTGTGCCTTGAAGGACATAAAGCTATTGAGTTTGATCAGAGAGCAATAAATAAGCCCTTCATACTGAAACTAAAAAGCAGAGAGAAGCACCCAGTTAAAATTATCAGGTATGATAGTCTACAGGGAGCGACTGTATCCCAAGTAGCCATGTTCACATTGTCTAATGGCATAAAAGCAAATTCCTTTAAGTTTTACCTAAAGTGTGGGGGAGGAAGCAGGGTAGTGAGAATCACATACGGCATTCATTATACAATAAATGTCTGTACTGCTGTTGAGCTTCTGTGTAAAGTTCATTAAGTGTGCAGTATTGTAATTTGCAGCTGTCCAAATAGATAAAGCAATGGTTGACCACCACCAATACCAGCAGTCCCAAATTAACACAAGCTATTTAAATTTACCTTCCATCACCCAGCAATATTTGATATCTATATCATTCTTAAAATCTAGCTTCACCAATACTAATATGATTTATGTGCACTGGAAGCAGGGCCCAAGTACTAAAACACTTAACTTTTATTTTTGCAGGTGGATATTCAGCTCAACCAGTGGGTAGAAGCAATACCTCTGGACTATGACATATTCTTGGAAGAAGATGCTGATAGAGAAGCACTTGAACAAATTTCCTTGTATAAGATTATCTAGCATAAATACTTACTGATATTCAGACTATGTAGAATGGTGGCTTGTATAACATTCTACAATTCTTCAGTGAATACTATGTAAAGGAAACGACGATTCTGTCAGAGATTTAAAAAAACACGTGACAAGCCATAGACATTATACATATTCTTGGCTATGTAAATGAAAGGAGTTAGAAAAGAATTATAGACTGTTCATGCTTTACGAACAAAAATTGCTGTATGGATGGCACAACTTTACCTTACCACATTCTAAAATGTTTTTCTCCTTTGGACTAGAATTCTTTTCATATTTCCTATTTAAATGGCTGCATATGACAAAAATAAAAAAAATATTCTTCCTGTGGAACATGAAAATTTCCCTGCACCATGAAGTACTGATGTCTCTTCTCAACACCATGCTTCCTTTGCTGTTTTTCCAGCAGCTAGAGCAGGTTTCAAGGTTACTGTTTAAATCAAATTTATCCTCTAGCTAGTGTCACATTGCAATAAAACTGCTGAACATAAGGTGGTTGAGGAGCCGGCACCGGTACCTGATTGCACAGGGTGTGCTTGCTGCACTTTTTAACAAGTGAAGACACTAATCTATATAATTAATTCCTATAGATGGACCAGGGGGATGCATGGGGATGTGGCAAGCCTCACCCCCGCTGCAGCCACGACCAATGGTGAGAGGAAGGGGGGTGCGTCAGGAGGTGGTTGGTGAGACTCCACAGGGGACATGCTTGAGGGAGGAAGGTGATGGTTGACCAGGTGAGGGAGGACAAGTCGAGGAGGAGGATGGAGGCCTGGGACGGAGGAGGATGGGTGGCTGGGCAAAGCCCCACTGCCCTTTGGAGGGCCAGGACGGGAGGTGGATGGAGCCCCGCTGCCCTTGGGAGGGCCGGGACAGAGGAGGACATAGGGCAGGACACACTGGGGCAGAAGGTGGGGGGGAAGGCAGGAGGCCGGGACAACCAGGACAGAGGAGGACATGGGGAAGGAGAGACTGGGGCAGATGGTGGGGGGGAGGGCAGGAGACTGGGATGGAGGAGGACATGGGGCAAGAGAGACTGGGGCAGAAGGTGGGGAAGGACAGGGGAGACTGGGGCAGAAGGTGGGGAGGGCAGCGGAGACTGCAGAAGGTGGGGGAATGGGTGGTGTGCAAAGTCCCACTGCCCCTTGGAGACAGGGCCTGAAGGTGCGGGGAGTGTATTGTCCCACAGATGCTCTGTGTGGGGTCAGCTAGTTCATATTAACAAGTGAATTAAGAATGGAATTGGGAATTTTTGGTAGGCAAACCCAAGCCATTTCCCATCAAACAGCATCACAATGACTTTTATTATCTGTTTCCTTCAAAATCATTTAGAAAGCAGATTGACGATGTATAGAGTGGGTAATCTAAAGCATACTGATTGTGATTAGTCCAAATATACCTTTTCTATCAAGCATTGCGATTTTGGGGGCGGGCAGGGTAGGATTGCATGTTGAGCCAACCCTGCTATGAGGCAAAGAAAGACTGAGGACTGTTGTCCCAACACCGAGGGTGCCACCCTGTCTACTGCCTTAACTCTGATCTCTCTGGCTGGTGTCCCCCCCCCCCCGCTGTGTAAACTGCCACTGTTCCACCTCAGAGTCTCTGTCAAAGGGTGAGTAGTGAACGCTGTCAAGAAGAGGACAGAGCTATGTCGTCTACTCATGACCAGAGTGGAGAAGAGCCATGAACTAGGGAACTGGGCTCGCCCTGTCTACAAGTCTGAAGCAGAAACAGCTGTGCACATTGCTCATAGGTTGCTCCCACCCTCCCTGATTTCACTAAGAAACATTCTGTCCACACTCTCTGGAGCAATTTTGTACATATAGCCAACTAATACATGCATAAAAATTCATGTAGTGTATTTGACTCTTCTTCTTCTTCTTTTTTTTTAAGACACCTTACTGAACCACGAGGGGGAAAGCAAAAGTGACAGCTGAGTTCAATGTTTTTGGCATTCACAGCTGTGCATTTCAGTGAGCAAAAGATGCTAACCTTGTTCCACAGTCTGAATATATGCTTATGAGCTTTGTTAGTATTACCTGTGTCCTTTTAAGCAGTTTAGTTTGGGAACATCTGAGCAGTGAGAGCTTGAAATGTCGATACCCACATCCATTGTTAATGTGCACTTATTGTTGAGTTTTTATTATTATTTTGGGTCTGGGGAATGAAGGGCAATTAGATTTGGGAGACTGGCTAAGAAACTGCAATTGATTCCCTACTGTGATGGTGAGGAATCGGCACTATTCTTACTTCCAGTCTCTGATGTCCAAGAGCTCTAATAATTGTTCCTACAGACTATGGCTTATCTAGTAGGCCATAACATCAACAAAAATATCATTTGTAATAGTGATGGTAAATTAGGGAGCTGCCCCTGAATTCTCTCGCCATGTATGCACTCAGCACTGCGTGGGCGAGGCTTGTCACATATGACCTTCAGGTATATATATAGAGAGAGAGAGCTTGTATAGTGTTTCATAGACATTATTTTAGTAAGGAATGGTTCAGACCTTGATAAATACATCAAAAAATCTACAGCACATTGTTTTTTCAATTTCCCACAAAGCACAGGTATCTAATCACTTGATTAGGATTCTATGGAGCCTAATAAGCAGGGGTGTGTGAGTATGTATATATTATATATACTAATTACCACTAGAGGGCATTCACATCACTATGGCCCAAGTTTTCCAAATAAGTTAAATTTTTGCTTGGTGTGCTTTGTGAAAATTGCCTCTTACCTTTTTTTTTTTTTTGGAAGCTCCAACACATAATTCATAATTGTGGCGCATCCATCAAGAGAGCAAATTTTGAGTCTTTGTTTTCTAATAAATTATAGTGGGAAAGTGGTCCTGCCCCCACTTTAAGAGCCTTAGGTATCTCTTCAGGCTGAAAGTATCTGAATATTATTAAATTGCCCAATAGAAGCGGAGAACAGACTGGAAAGAAATATAGCCCCCCTCAAGGATACAAGAAAAACCAACCTTGCCGGAAGATTCTCCCTCAGAAACTCAGTCACAGAAAAGAGAAATGTATGTACCTGGACCGCTGATCAAGTTTGTAGAGTTGTACTGGTGTGTGTCGAAGGCCTGGGTCTATACATCATGAAGAAGAAATGGTAGAATGGATTGCACCATGTATGATTTCTGGTAGGGTAGTTACATATTTGAAGGTTGCTTGCAATGGATTTTCCAATATGGCCCACATTTTCAAGTGTTCCTGAATAGCTATCTCCTGCATCCTGAAACATTTCTCAGGGAATCTAGGGTGGGGAGATGCTAGTGAACTATCATGAAGAGGAGTCATCATTTCTACTGAACAACCATGAGTGACTCAGTGAAACTGAGGAGAATGCTAAAATGTGTTTCTGGGGTCTCCACATTCCATATTTCCAAAGAAAAGCCATAAGGTACAGGCAACTGTTTCTATAACCAAGAGGTCCCCAACCAGTGGTACTCCAGATGTTGCTAACTTACAACTCCCATCATCCCCAGTCACAATAAATTGTAGCTGGGGATGGAAGTTGTAGTTTAGCAACACCTGGAGTACCACTGGTTGGGAACCCCTGTCTGATCTCAGGTGCCCATGCTTGTGAGAGCTATTGCAGGTGCTTCCCCTGGCCAATGGGCTTAGCATCATGGATAAATGGGCTTCAGGCTAGCCTTCCGGCTGCTAGGTCTGTCCAAAAAGAGCCGAATCCACTTCCATCTGGGTGTGAGGCTTTTGATGAATACGGGGAAGAGTGGACTTGTACTCTGTTGCTCCTAAGGGCAAGCCTTGAACCAGTGGGTTGAAACTGCAAGGAATCAGATTTTATCTAGACAGAAGGAATTTAATAACTCTAATTGCTGTGCAACAATGTAACAGTCTGCCTCAGGTCTTCTTTAGAGGCTTTAATACAGAGGCTACATGGCTATCTCTTAGAGATGCTATAGCCGTTTCCTGCACTAAGGAAGGTGTGGTTAATGTAGAAGCACCATCATTTCTCCAGGCCCAGTATAAACTTGTATCTCAAGCAGAGGCGTAACTAGGGAAAACGGCGCCCAGGGCAAGCACTGAAATAAATTTCGCCCCCCCCTCTGAAATTGCACCCCCCCAGCGGCGAGCCCTGAACACTCCAGCCACCGCCGCTGGCGGCGGCGGCCTCCCCCCACCCCGTCCCCCCTGCTGCCCTTCGCTGGTGGGGTGGGTGATCCGCGGGTGGGCTGAGTGAGCAGGGGCCAGGGGTCCTACCATCCTCTTTCCACCCCGCAGCGGCAGGCGGCGGCTACGACTGGAGTGTTCAGGGCTCGCTGTCTCCCTACGGGGGTTGCCCATGCCGCCGCAACCAGGGGCCAGGGGTCAAAGTTCCACCCCGGCAGGCGGCGGGGGCTACGACTGGAGCGACGCCGAGGCCTGCCGTCCGGCCTGGTGTCGCTTCTTAACGCCGCTTCTGCAACGCGGCGCAGTTGAGAAGTGACGCCGGGCCGGACGGCAGGCCTCAGCGTTGCTCCAGTCATAGCTGCCGCCCCCCGCCGCCTGCCAGGGTGGAAGGAGGACCCCTGGCCCCTGGTCGCGGCGGCATGGGCGACCCCCGTAGGGAGACGGCGAGCCCTGAACACTCCAGTTGTCTCCGTAGGGAGACGCGAGCGCGGCGGGAAAGGAAGGGGATCGGCGAGGGCACCTTTTGGCGCCCCCTACCAAGTGGCACCCAGGGCACGTGCCCTGCCTGCCCCCCTATCGTTACACCCCTGATCTCAAGCATTTCTTCCTACTTGACCCCACCCACTCAAAGCCCTTGCCTCTTTTGAAAAAAGGATTAAATGGTTTTGTTTAGCTATTTAAAGGTAAAGTGTGCCGTGGAGTCGGTTTCGACTCCTGGCGACCACAGAGCCCTGTGGTTGTCTTTGGTAGAATGCAGGAGGGGTTTCCTATTGCCATCTCCCATGCAATACGAGATGATGCCTTCCAGCATCTTCCTATATAGCTGCCATACGATATAGGTGTTTCCCATAGTCTGGGGCTTGCTAGTCAAGTCATTTCCTTGCTGCACCATTAGATGGCTTTCTTTAGGTCCCTTCAAATGTCCTTTAGATGTTGCACCCCATCCCTGGAATCTAGTGTCAGATCTTCAATGCGTGCCAGAGGTTTAATTAATTTGCATGCATTCTGGGGCTTTGATAGGGATGCAGGCAGAGGGAAAGTTTGAGGAGCAATTCCTAACTTTTTTGAGAGGGAGGAGACTTTTGGGGTCAGATATGAGTCATTATGTTTGGCAGGGGTCTCAGTAATATGAGGGGGACTGCTCAAGTGTTAGGGGGGATCCATGTTCCTGGACCTTTAAATTCTATCTGCAGTGCTGACTTTCACTGTTTCTGGCACCATACAGTTCTAGATTTTCTCTCCCTTCTGCTGTTAGTCAGAAGCCATACCCTGTTGGATCCTCCTTCCTGTACATAAGAAATGTCTGCAAAAACTAAGGAGCTCTGGGATTTGTCATTCTTTTGAGAAAGCATGCCACATAGATAAGAGAAGTGTGCCTTCCCAAGTCCTAGATTTTCCTGCAGAAGCACTCTCCCTTTTTTCTAGAGGAGGGCCTGGGCCAGCCACTAAATATTGCTTTTTCTGTTCAACACTGCTTCTGATTGGGTCCAGCAAATCTCACAATATTTTACAAGATCAGGACACCCCATATAGGTACAGGCAAATAAATCTGCATAAGCATAATAAGAACATAAGAACAGCCCTGCTGGATTAGGCCCAAGGCCCATCTAGTCCAGCATCCTGTTTCACACAGTGGCCCACCAGATGCCTCTGGGGAGCCCACAGGCAGGAGTTGAGGGTATGTCCTCTCTCCTGCTGTTACCCCCCTGCAGCTGGTATTCAGAGACATACTGCCACTGAGGCTGGAGGTGGCCTACAGCCCTCCAATTAGTAGCCGTTGATAGACCTCTGCTCCATGAAGTTATCCAAACCCTTCTTAAAGCCATCCAGGCTGTGGACTGTCACATCTTGTGGCATTGTTGGCTGTCACATCTTGTGGCAGAGAATTCCACAAGCCGATTATGTGTTGTGTGGGAAAGTACCTACATTGCTGGTCCTAAATTTTGTGGCAATCAATTTCATGAGATTTCTAGTGTTATGTGTGTGAGAGAGAAATTTATCTCTATCCACTTTATCCACACCATGCATGATTTTATAGACCTCTATCATGTCTCCCTGCAGTCATTTCCCCCCCCAAACTATAAAGCCCCAGTTGCTGTAGCCTTGCCTCATAAGAAAGGTGCTCTAGGCCCCTGATCATTTTGCTTGCCCTCTTCTGTACCTTTTCCAGTTCTACAATGGCCTTCTTTAGATGTGGTGACCAGAATTGTATGCAATACTCAAAGTGTGGCCGCACCATAGTTTTGTAAGAGGGCATTATAATATTAGCAGTTTTATTTTCAGTTCCCTTCCTAATGATCCCTAGCATGGAATTGGCCTTTTTTCACAGCTGCCACACATCCTAAAGCATAATCTACCATTTTGCCCATCCCCCACTTATAATTACTAACGGGCTTGCAGACTATGCTGGGGTCCCATGGACTGAGAAAGACCTCATTTCTTTTCTGCCTTCCTCCATGCTTGGGCCTGAGGAAAACAAACAATACTGTGCAATAACTTTGTTTTTGTGAGAGATGGTGAATGGAAGTATTCTTCAAGCAAGGACCATTAGTCATAAGTATTCTTTCTCACCTTCTCTATTTGGCATTGGAAGAAAGACCTTCTTCAACACCTGGAGAAAGAACTGGACAAACTGTGAACTAAAGTTGTGGGGTGGAGGTGGGGACTAGGGTAATATTTGCTAGTATTGCCTTGGTATGGATTTGTGAAAGTTTTTCCAAGTGTGTCTCCCCAGCCCCATGCCCAGATCCATTTCAGGAATTCAGCATACTCAGATCCTTTGTCAGTGATGGATGACACTTTCTTTTCAGCTCAAGGAAAAGTTACAGCAGATGGCTGGAGATGCTTCAGAATTCACTCTTTGCATTAGGACAATTGAACCTACCTATGGTATTTGGTTGCCTGGGCAAGCAGGTCCAGTGGCTAATCACACCCCCTGATAAGATTGATTTCCAAATTAACTAGGCCATTGTCCACTACTTTATGTAAATGCTATCTTCTATTTTATGTCCCAACTCTGAAATAATGTATTCTAAAAGAGAGCACAACCCACTCCCAAGCACATCTGCTTGGATTGGATTACTGCCGTATACAATGACGTATTTAACTACATTTCTGAAATTGCTTGCCTGAAGTTCCAGAACTCATGTCTGCTAAAAGTGAAGGGTGTTGCAACTCAATCATGATTCAAGATCATGATATTTCCCCCTTTTTGTATAAACAGGGCTTTATACAGTTTAATAGCCAGAACCTTTGCAGAGTTCAGCATACCTAAATCCACTGAAATGGATTGCCTTAAGTCTGTCTGTCTTTCAGTTGTAGGTGGTCATTTATACACCAGTATTAGAAGTAAATTGTCACAAGTATTAGATATGTGGCAAAAGGGTTTTAGAATTTGTGTTTTGCTGATCTAGAAGACTAGATGTGTTAGGCTGGTGCAGCAAAAATAAAAGTATCTCGTAGCACCTTAAAGACAAAAAGAAAAAGAAAAAGTGGCATCTGCTTGTAGAGCCCACTTTGTCATGTGCATGAAGTAATCAGATACATATATCATGAGAACACAGACAAAGAGTGTCTTTTATTTTTTTAACAAAGTGAGGCCAAAAGGCCAAGCAATGCAGGAGATAGCAGGAGGTAAAATGAATACAATATCCAATCAGTGTAGGTGTAATGAACAGACATAGCAAGATGAATAGTGTAAACAAACACCTACAAGTCTAGGATTGTGTCCTGACTGGGAGCCCACTTACTTTTATTCCCATTATTTAAATGGGACAGGCAGAGAGAGGACAGCGGTTCTGTGCTTTTTATGCATATGCACCACTGTTTGGAAGTTAACTGTTCACTTATTAAATACTACTGAAGGTAACACACTGCAAAGAGTTGTTCTAATGTGCCAGTGAAGAGACAGCCCTCTTCCTAGTTTTTTTGTATAGCTTTCTAATAGGTGCTTCTTTAAAGGCTCACCCGGTTAGTCTTTATTTAAAATGCCTTTGTGAAAGGTACATAAAGTTGTACCTCTCTGCAGCTTTGAATGTTGACAGAAAAAGAGAAAAACGTTCTTGAAGAAATCCTGAAGAGAGCTGGTCTTGTGGTAGCAAGCATGACTTGTCCCCTTAGCTAAACAGGGTCTGCCCTGGTTGCATATGAATGGGAGACTAGAAGTGTAAGCACTGTAAGATATTCCCCTCAGGGGATGGAGCTGCTCTGGGAAGAGCAGAAGGTTTCAAGTTCTCTCCCTGGCTTCTCCAAGATAGGACAATATTTTTTTATTGAACCAACAACCTACCAAAGCATAATTGTTGCCAAAGCACAATTATATACAAAGTGGTTGTTTGTACATGATATATCTACAAAGATTTACACACAAGGATTTGGAAACCCACAAAGTTATATATGCAGGCAGTATTGTAACTCGGGGGTGGGGGATTTCAAGGCACATCAGGTAATGGGGGGGGGGTTACGTCCAACGTCCATTTCCACAATTTGTCCCATTGCTGTTTAGAAGAGATACTCTTGTCTTTTTGCACATAACCATACAAACTTTTCCAGAAGAGATTTACTGTCTCATCTGTGTGAACCTCTTGGTCTCGCGTCTTCCCTCCCTATTCCTATGCAGGAGCATTGCACATATGACATACAGGTTTACTAACCTGATTATGAGAAGGGGAACGTTCCAGTTCTCTAGTATGAGGGCACCCGTTCCGTCCTGTTTCCTTGAAGGTTTCTTTCTGGGACCTCAAAAGGAGGTTCTATCGCTCAAACCCGAGGTTAGTTCTTCCCAAGTCTGTTTTTCCAAATCAGGCCACTCTAACAGCTTGCTTACTCCCTGCCACACTCTTTTGTCTACCACACACTCTTTTAAGAAATGTGAGTGGGTTTCCCTGAATGTTTTACCTAGCTCACTAGCTTTCTGTTTGCAGGTGATTTTAGGACACTCTTGCTGGTCCTCTGGGAGCCATGGCTTAGCCACATTAAGTGGTAGTACTTGATGGTATAAGTGCCACCTTGTTTCCCATAAATGGAAAGGGACTTTTTTCTCCTTAAAGAGAGCGATAGGGTGATCGGGTTGCAACAAGTATTGTGAAGTGCGGTGTTTGTAGCATTTACGTTCTAAATCAGGTTTTAAGAAACCCACTTCTAGAATCTCTCCATAAACTGTTTTCCTTAGCTGCTTAACTGAGGAGGATCCTTTAAATAGATCCGGCTCAACCTGCCATTTTTTAAGTGTGAATAACAAATCTCTCAAGTAGTCCTGAGAGAGATTCCTGCCTGTAACCTTGGAGAAGCTGCTGCCAGTCTGTGAAGACAATACTGAGCTAGATAGACCAATGGTCTGACTCAGTATATGGCAGCTTTCTATGTTCCTATGTTCTAAGTTCTGGAACTGACTATAGAAACAGTGGGAAGTATGCTATTTTTGTTTTGGTGGAACGCTACTTTAGGGCTAGTACAGTATTGCCTTATCTTTATACCTACATGGCTTATGGTGTATATAAATGGGGAAAAAAAACCCACGTTTTCTGGGATTCACTTTGGAAAGTGCATAGCTTGAAACAGTACTATTGCATATCATAACTGATCTGAGAGACGGCAAGTCTAATCCCATTGGTTCTGAAATATGTCAGTTTATTAATGTATACCCCATCTTTCTGCACAGAAGTACTGCCAAGGCAGCTTACATTCAAATAAAATGAGAGTACATTAATAAAAACATAACAAAACCCAGCAGAATAAAGACATGTTATCCTCCTGTTGGAATAGTAAAATGATAGTTATGTAATGGACCTTACTACCGGATACACATTCTTAGGACTACAGTCAGAATCTGTTTTGAAATCATCTGTAAAATGGGCTATGTTGGTGTTATCTAAGAGAACAGTGTCTCAATTGTTCACACTATGTAATTTAGGAAGAACTGTTCACTCAACTGTTCACACACACTTTATGTACAAGAGTTCACACACAGAACATAAGATTAGCTGTGCTAAGGTGAGCAAAGGAACCCTGAGATGAAGATGAGCAGACCATTTTTGGTTTGAATGAACAGTTTAAGATTGGGGGTACACACTTCTTTCCAATCAAGTATGTTTTATTGCTTACCCATTTTAACTCCTTTCAAGATGAAAATAATAAAAATGTTACGAATTTGTCAGAAATAATTCTGACAGTGTGTCCATGTACCATTCAAACTGATACAGTAATGCCCCTGAAAAATACTTGTGAATGACCTGAAGTAGTTAGTGTGTCTCTATAAAACAAAAATATTAAATAAAACCCATGTAAAATATTCTGGATATAGCCCCTCCATTAAATCCCTACGGCAGGATCCAAATTAAGTTGGCAGTGAAACTGAAGTTAATGGGACTTACTCATTAGGCGCTATTACCCCTAGACTTCTGGGCCAAGGTCCAGGGACTCCATAGCCCCTGCCCCCCCCAATCCTCTTTAGTCAGTCCCAGGTGGTGTAGTCACCTGGCAGAGCATGATGATGCTTAAAATTTGCAGTTGGGGGACCTCCAAAGGCCTTTAGGTCCAGGCTCCAAAATTACCTAGGTGCACCTCTGGACTTACTTACTCATAACAAACTTGGATAATTTATTTCAGTGCTGCTTAATATTGACTATCTTAGGCTTGATCCTTTCTTTAGTCTTGCTCAGAAGCTGTCCTTCCTAGTTTTCTTATAAGGACCCAATATCTTATAAAAAGATTTTTAAAAACCCGTTTGATCAAAACTTTTATTTTCTTTTTTGATGCACACATCACATATACCCTAACAGCCAAACATATTTTACTAGGAAACCAAAAAGGCAACCTGCTCCCTGGGTACTCGGCTCGACGATAAGGGGTCATGCCTTGGCTAGGCCTCTTAAGAGCTTCGACAGAGGCCACAGATCTTGGGCTGTTTGTTCAAAAATGGAGGATGAGCGCCTCATCCATTAATTAATAATGTAGCTCTGTCTTCCTGTGTGTCACAAGCTGGAAAGGCGGTGAGCGGCCAATAAAGATGTAGGGGAAAGAAGTCGAAAGCTCCTCCCAACAGCTCTTCCTCATTGAGAGCTGAACTAGAAGATCAAAAACTTCCGAGGAGCTGGGGGGAGAGAAAAGAAGGGTCCAAGGAAGAAAAAACACGAGGGGAGCCTCATTAAATACCAGTCAGGCGGAAGGGTCAACCGTGTCACAAATCAGGTAGGAGGCGGCGGCGGTGCAACCTTTACGTCTGTCTGAAAGAGGGTCAGACATCGGGGAAGACAGAAAAAGGCACTCCCGCCTGTATACCCTGACAGGAGGCTCATCAAACAGCCTTCCAGCTGGAGGGGATCCCTCATTAAACATCAAACCGGTGGGGGTGAAGGAGGGGAGGTGGGAGAGACAGTCCCGACAGAAGCTGCTGGACAAGAAAGCAGATAAGTGATCAAAGAGCCGCTTCCTCCCTCCCTCCACCCCCCGCTCCATGTTTACTTAGTATTTGGGTGGCTGGGAGGGAGAGGAGGTGTCGGGTCCAGCGTGCGCAGGTCAGAGAGTGACCCAGTGGGCGGGAGGCGGAGAGCCCCAGCGTGGCCTCAGCGCCGTGCGGGGGGAGGGGGGGAATCCCCGGGTCGGTCGAGCACGTTGTGGCGGAGCGGGGGGGGGGGGGAAGGAGGAGGAGAAGGGAGCAGTCGCCGCCGCCTGCTGTTCGGCGTCATGGCCCCATTGTGAGGCGGCCTAGGGGAGGGGGGAGGAGAAGCGGGGGAGGAAGAGAGAAGGATCCTCACTCACTCACTCACTCCCAGGCGAGAAAGCGGCGTGTCAGGCGCACACAAAAGGAGCCGTCTTCTGCTCTTGCTACCGCCGCGACCCGGGCTACTCGCCTTGACGCCCTCCCTCTCTCCTCCGCACCCCCAGAAGCGGGACCCAAGCGATGCCCCTGTTACACCGAAAGCCCTTCGTCAGGGAGAAGCCCCCCGCCGACCTGCGGCCCGACGAGCACGTCTTCTACTGCAGGGTCACCAACGAGATCTTCAGGGACTACGAGTAAGAGGCGCCACTTTCTCTCCCCCCCCCTCCACACTCTCCCCCGTTTTCCTTCTGACCTCTTCCTCCCCTCCTCCCTTTCTCTCCTTTCACCTCCTCGTGGTCTCTGGCGGGCTGGTTTGAAAGGGAGAGCGCGGCGGCAAACGGCTGACACCTGGCCAGGGAAGGGAATCCCCTCGGAGAGGTCCGGGGAAGCCCCTGACCGCCCCTCTCTCTCCCCGCAGGCGGGAGGGGGGGGGAAGGGGCATGGAGCGGGCTGCCCGCGCGCGCGCCCGGCGCGGGCTGGTGTCCTTCGGGGCTTCCTCTTTCTCGGCCCCTTTTCCTCTTCCAGCTCGGTGGCCGTTTCGGGGAGGGGGACGGAGAGAAGCGAAAGTTTGTAGCCAGCCGTGAGTGCACCGGGTCGGGCTGCCGCCCTCGCCCTGCGCGTGTCCCGAGACCCCGCCGTATGTCGGCGGGGCTGTGAACTAGGCCTTGTTGTTGTTGCTGCTGGTGTCTCTCTGTGCTTGTGCCGCCGTGCGGGGCGGGGGTGTCGGAGCCCGCGCGCACTCCGAGAACTCCCCGCCGAGCCAGGGCGCGGAAACCGCCACAGCAATAACGGCTGCCCGCGCCGCCACCTAGGCCAGGCTGGCGAGAGGAGTCGCTTCTCTGACGGCTGCCAACCGTCTCGCACTATTGTTTTGCCCGCAGCTGGAAAGACCCAGAGTAAACGCGCCGCCTCCTTAGCAGCCGGCGCGGCGGTTGTCCCCCTGCCTTTAGATCCGCCTCCGTTGGGCTTGGGGTGCAGCCTCTTGGCAGCGCCCTTTAAGGTCTCCCTTGGCCAGGGCAGGTGGTTCGGCCGCCCGGCGTGGTCCACTAAGTGAAGCACCCACCGCCCGCTTCCGAGTCTCTTCTTCTCCTGCCCCCTGCTTGCCCGCCTGATTTCCGCCACATTAGACATCCTGCGCGACGTTCCGTCGCCTGACTTCTACTCGTGCACCTGTCTGTCGAACCTTCCAGTTGTATTTCTTGAGCATCGTCCGGCCCCAAATAACTTTTATTTGCAGGTTCTTGTTGCACTTCCAGGGTTATTCTGAGGCTGGGATATAAAATAGTTGAGTTTATTGAAGAGAAGCGATGGCACAATTGAATATGAATGACTAAGATATAACTTAATTTCACCATTGCACTTATTAAGTACCAGAGTTACGATTGTGACTTGGCAGTCAATTATTCTGGGCTTTAAAAAATGTGTATTTCCCCACTTGCTGATCTAAGAGAGGAGAGTGGAGCAGCTAGTCTAGAAAATATTGCCTCTTAAGTACACTCTGTCAACTAATAATACTAATAATAAAACTTTTATTTGTTAGCTGCCCCATAACAAAGTTGTTCTCTGGGTGGCTCACCACAGAGGATTAAAACATAAAATAAAAACACATAACACATTAAATTGTAACAAAAAAAGAAAATACAAAATACAATACAAAACAGCTTAAAAACTCTAGCTAAAAATCAGAACAAATCTGAAAACCCGAATTTAAAAGGCCTGTGTGAACAAAAAGGTCTTTGCCTGGCATCTAAAAGACATTAATCTATTAAAAGCAAGACATTTTACTTAAAATTTAATGAATCAATCATCTGTATTTCAGTATAGGAAATATTTTGATGAAAATCAACAAAGATGCAAGTTAATTTAAAATTACACAGATTTTTTAGAAGTATATTTTAAAATTTTCCTCTGGGGATACCTTCTGTAAAAGCTTTATTGTAAATAGGACCATTTCCCACAGTGGACAATGTGAACTTTGACTGAAAATTCACAGCTTAAGCTACACTAAATTAATCCTAAATACTGGAGTAAGCATGAAGTAAACAAGATGAATGCTAACTGTACATGATAAACTTGAAGGGAGTGGGAGGGAGGTACAAGTCTTCAGGGCAAACACATTCTGATCCTGAATGCTTTGTAATGACTAAGAAATAGGAATACTTACTGTTGTTTTTTCTTCATTGCCTTTGCTCACAGTCACAGTTAAGCACTTTGAAGTCTCATTGCTTTCAGTGGAAGGAAGTTAAACATATGTATCATGTCCCCATTGGTATCAGTAGGGCATTAAAATGTTTAGCATTGGCTGAATTGTGCCCCTGCATATTGTTTAACATATATACCTTTTTAAGATTTAATCTGAATGCTTTCTTTTGCAACATGTGAAACTAGAGCATACCTTGCTTTTCTCATGCTTAGACTTATTTATTTATTTAACACATTTTTATACTGCCCCAAACACAAGTTCTCTGGGTAGTTTACAAGACAATAAAAACAACCAATAAAAAGATTGATACATTTCAACAATTAAAATTTAAAGCGTTAAAACTATTAAAACACAATTAAAACAATAATTAAAAGCCTGGGTGAACAAATGTATCTTGACTGCCTTTTAAAAAGTTGTAAGAGTAAGCGATGGGAGGCTCTGAAATAATCTTATTTCAGCAGGAAGTGTGTTCCAAAGCCTCCGGGCAGCAATGGAGATGATTTTAATGGGTGGTGTGGTTCATAGCAAAGAAGACGTTCTCTTAAATACCCAGGGCCCAAGCTGTTTAGGGCTCTATAGGTTAGAACCAAAACCTTGTACTTTGGCTGGAAATTATTGGCAGCCAGTGTAGATCTTTTAAGATAGGAGTGATATGGTCTCTCCGAGATGACCCAGAGACCAACCTGGCTGCCACATTATGGACTAACTGCAGCTTCTGGACTACATACAAAGGCAGCCCCACACAGAGCGCATTGCAGTAGTCAAGTCTGTTTTTGTTACTCAGATAGAATTCACTTAGTAAAACACTAAGAGTTGGACTGGAGAGTATTGATATTTTCTTTGCCTTTTTGATAAAGTACTGAAGTGCTGATGTTTAATTGGTTTGATTAGTTCTCTAAAAGCACTGTTTAAAGTGAATGAGGCCCCATGATTTGTTCCATGTTAAGGTTATAGAGAACACCTTGGAGTACGTGAGTATCTTTTCCTCACTACTGAGAAACATTGCCAGACTCCACCTATCGGAGTTGGAGAAAGGCTTTCAGAGAAGAGTTGTAGTTTCTAAGAAGACAAGTACTGGCTTCTCCTTTTCAGAAATGAAGCAGCAAGAGAATGAAACTTAGACATTCCTTTTAAAGATTGGTCTGAATTCAGAAATACAGGTGAAACTCGGAAAATTAGAATATCGTGCAAAAGTCCATTAATTTCAGTAATGCAAATTAAAAGGTGAAACTGATATATGAGACAGATGCATTACATGCAAAGCGAGATAAGTCAAGCCTTAATTTGTTATAATTGTGATGATCATGGCATACACCTCATGAAAACCCCAAACCCACAATCTCAGAAAATTAGAATATTACATGGAACCAAGAAGACAAGGATTGAAGAATAGAACAATATCGGACCTCTGAAAAGTATAAGCATGCATATGTATTCAGTACTTGGTTTGGGCCCCTTTTGCAGCAATTACTGCCTCAATGCGGCGTGGCATGGATGCTATCAGCCTGTGGCACCAATGAGGTATTATGGAAGACCAGGATGCTTCATTAGCGGCCTTCACCAATTCTGCATTGTTTGGTCTCATGTCTCTCATCCTTCTCTTGGCAATGCCCCATAGATTCTCTATGGGGTCAGGTCAGGCGAGTTTGCTTGCCAATCAAGCACAGTACACTGTATACTGTTCAGAGGTCCGATATTGTTCTATTCTTCAATCCTTGTCTTATTGGTTCCATGTAATATTCTAATTTTCAGAGATTGTGGATTTGGGGTTTTCATGAGCTGTACGCCATGATCATCACAATTATAACAAATTAAGGCTTGACTTATCTCGCTTTGCATGTAATGCGTCTGTCTCATATATCAGTTTCACCTTTTAATTTGCATTACTGAAATTAATGGACTTTTGCACGATATTCTAATTTTCCGAGTTTCACCTGTAGGGGTAGGTATAATGTTGGAGTGGGAAGTGCAGGAATCAGGTTCAAGTATCTGCACCTAACTCTTGTTTACTTGTATTTGTCAGTGTTTTAAAAAATATTTCATCTTGGCATATACTAGTTTTTAAAAGTACAGTTTAGTGGTGAAAAGCATATGCATTTTTTTCAGTTACTGTCTATGGAACACATTAGAATTACAGTCTGTTGATAGAGGCTGTGTCTCAGATGTCACTGAGAGACTTCCACAAGGATCAGTAGAACTGACACTTTGGTAGCTAGCCTAAAATGTGGACTGATCTAACCGTTTGTGATTTCAAACCAGTATTTTTTTTACATTTCATATCCCGCTCTTTCTCCAAGGAGCCTAGAGTGGTGTACTACATACTTAGGTTTCTCCTCACAACAACCCTGTGAAGTAGGTTAGGCTGAGAGAGAAGTGACTGGCCCAGACTCACCCAGCAAGTATCATGGCTGAATGGGGATTTGAACTCAGGTCTCCCCGGTCCTAGTCCAGCACTCTAACCACTACACCACACTGGCTTGGTGTACTCGGAAGAGATAAATGAAGCTCTCTGCTCATTTATTCATCACATTTTTATTCCACTCTTCTTCCAGGGAACTCAGAGTGGCATACAGATGGTAATTCCATTTTATATTTGCAACAGAGATTGACTGTCATCCAGCAAACTGAATGGTGGAGCAAGGATTTATCTTGAATTGGGTGATGCACCAAACATGGTCATGAGACTGAGGGTCAAAGTTACATGTGTAGTAACTTGTGGGCGCTTTGTGTGGTCTTTAAAAAAAAATTAAATAGCTGCTGAGATCAGGGTTAAGATCATGGGCCTCAGGGAAAAGGGTATTATTTCCCATCACATTGTATTCCTGATGAAAATTGCATCCCCAAAGATGGTGCTGTTCAATGGAAGCTTTCTTTCTACTGCTAATAGCTTTAGGAGTGTGACTTTAATCTGGACTGTGGTGCAGTGGGAAAAGCTTAAATAACACGTGCCACAGTCTTGATTCTGATCAGGTTGTGGCTGCTATTGAACTTCAAATGAACAAACATGGAGCCAACAATGTATTAATGTTGCTGAGTTTGGTCCTGAAATGTTTTCCAAATAACTTGTTCTGTTAATTGCAAACATTTCATAGGTAAACTACTGTTAAAAGGATGAAGTTAGCTCAGAGTGCTTTATCATAGTAAGTTCCAGCTCTCTGGAATATATTTATTTCATGCTACTGAATTCCATTGTTCCTTGACAAATACTGCTAGCTTCCTGAAAAAGCTAGGTTTTCTGGAGCAAGGGTTCCAAAATGATTCACCGGAAGTTAAATACACTTGTGTGTTATCAAATGTGTTTCTGACATTCCAATATCAAAGAGGCATAATGAAACAAGGGTTTTGTGACACAGCTGAGAGCTTGTAAGTCAAAGAGAGCTTGTGCTGCATACTGTTAATCTATACAGTGGCATAAGAGAATATAACAGTATCTTAAATATGAAATATTGATTTTTATTAAAGCATTTCTGTTACAAGATTATCTGACAGTGCGTGATTGAGTATTATTAATGGTCATTTATATCACTGAAGGTTTCCCCTCAGTGTATTCTGATTACCACATCCACATTTTACATAAATAAACTGCATATTTAATGTATTGCCTCTCAATGGTTCATAGTAATTACAAAATGTATTTTCTTTCATATTTAAAAGAATCTTTGGAGCTATGTTAGGCTTAGATAGTGAACCGTCCAAGGATACCTTACCCAGTTCACTTCTTGATTGAACTGGAATTGGTCCTCTATGTTTATAGCCACTGTACTGCACCTGTGGAACTTGAGGGTCTCTCTGAGGAAATGTTATAGTGAGGTTGAATAGCTTTGATTTAGGGACTACTGTGTTGGAGACTACCTAGTCACAGAAAGCAGTCAGAAATCTTGGGTCTCTGGGTATTGAGGTTTTACAGCTACCTTGTAGGGATGTGCACGGAACTGGTTTGGAGGCCCTTTATGGGCCTCTAAACAGTTTCAAACGGTGGCTCGTTCTGCCGGTTCGAAGGCAGGTGGGGTTACTGCTTTAAGGGCGGGGGAGGGTATACTTATCCCACCCGCTGCTCTTCCCCTGCTGGCGCTCCGGTTTTCTAAAGTCCCTCGGGGTGGCAGTGTACCTCCCTGCCTCTCCATTGCCCCTGTTTACTGGAAGTAGCCAATGCGCCTGCAGGTGCATGCACGTTGGGCATGCTTGTGTGTGATGTGTGAGCAACCGTGCTGGCACGTCGGCTACTTCCAGATAGTTCTGGTAAATGGGGGCAATGGGGTGGCAGGGAGGTACCCTGCTGCCCTGAGGGACTTTAGAAAACTGGAGTTCCGGCAGGGGAAGAGCGGAGGGAAAGGTAAGTGCACTCTCCCCCACCCTTTAAAGCAGCACCTCCCGCCTTCAAACCACCCCTGCCCGGTTCCGTGCACATCCCTACTACCTTATTAGCACCTTATATTGCCTTATTTTCAAGTGTGCCGATATGAACAAAAGAACATCTCATCTCGCCCATACTATCCTGCAACTTCCCCAAGAGCTAGTGAAAAAAGTTTAGCAAAGAAATGGCAAATTAGTACAAAGATGGAGTTGGAAGGGGGATGGGGGTGAAAGGTAGGACAATCCAGACGTAAAGGAAGTATATCGGCTTCAGTACAAATCAACAGAATCCTGCCAAATAAAAGTATGTTTCTGGAGTCTCCTATTATAAAGACACTTTCCCCCTGGCACATCAAACTCTAGTGCTCTCTCTGTCTACTGCTTCATTGAGGGTAAGTGGCAAGACTTATAGGGTAGAAATACCAATTTATTTGCTACGAAAGAAGCTAGTCAAAGCTAGTAGAAAGCAGCCATAAAGACAGAATATATCCCAGAATTAAATTATTAAAGAGATCTATGAGAACAAAGCAAAATTGGTAACCTGATGATGGGCACACACAGAGCACCCATTTGTGGTGTCCAACATCTGTCCTCCCAGACAAGGCTATGTTTAAGAAAGGGAGCAAGCAATATAAGAAAAGCATTTTCTGTTTGAATCAGAAGTATGAGGTCCATTGATGTTGTCATTCTGAATTCAAAGTTGCTTTCCATTGCAGGTCACAGTTGTAGTTTGAAATCAATGCCCCATGTATCAGTGCAGTCCCCCAGTAGTTTTAAGTTCATTTGGTTTTTATCTGTAATAAGGTAATATATAACACAAGCTGAACAATACATTCTATCAAAAAAACCCTGATAATACAAGAAGGAAAGTCCTTTCAAGTCCCTGTAGACTGCCAGGCCAAATTTTGAAACTAAATGCTTTCATTAAGTTTATTTATTTCTGCTATTTATATACAGCTTTTCAACAACAATTTCTTAAAACAGTTTACATATTAAAAAAAAAGAAAAGAAAATTATTTCCTGTCCCAAAGGGCTCACCGTCTAAAAAGAAGCACCAGGGAGAGAGGCAAGAACCACTAGAGGGATGCTGTGCTGGGGTTGAACAGGGGTAGTTGCCCTCCCCCTGCTTCATATGAAGAGCATCACAACTTTGAAAGATGTCACTTTGCCTGGTTAGTAGGGGCCTATTGCCATGCTGCAACAGAAGACAGTTAAAGTCCTGAAGTTAGAGAACACTTAAAATGTATCTTCCCCAGTAAGCAGATACAATAGGGTGCTCAGCATCCATACCCAGATAAATACTAGTCAATTTCCAAACTGGGTAGCCATCTTAATCTTGCAGTAAAAACTGCAGTCTTGGGGTCAAAGACTAACCTTGATTGTAGCATAAGTTTGTGCGTAGAGGAAAAGGAGGGGGAAATGTGAACTGTGAGGTCTAAAGACAATGAAATGCAAGAGTTAGTTTGTGATTATTCTCATAAATATGTAAGGTGTTAGAAGCCCAGCAGACAGGGAAAGAGAGAGTCATCTACTTCCCACCCAGTGCTCCCTGGAGTGAGAGACCAGGTGGGTGTTGGGGTTTCTTCTGCTGTTGCCTGCCTGCCTCTGCTTCCCCTGTGGGGCTGCAACCTCAGGTTAACATCTGTGGGAAGTGTGGGCAGGATTGGGACCAGCCCCTGCGTGACTCAGCTGTTCCTCAGGTCACCTGCTCAGTTTTGGACTTTATAGGAAGGCACCTTGTGACTTCAGGGTGTTAGAAGCCCAGCAGAGAAGGAAAGGGAGAGTCATCTACTTCCCACTCAGTGCTGCCTGGAGTGAGAGACCAGGTGGGTGCTGGGGTTCCTTCTGCTGTTGCCTGCCTGCCTCTGCTTCCCCTGTGGGGCTGCAGCCTCAGGTTAACATCTGTGGGAAGTGTGGGCAGGATTGGGACCAGCCCCTGAGTGACTCAGCTGTTCCTCAGGTCACCTGCTCAGTTTTGGGCTTTATAGGAAGGCTCCTTGTGGTGGCGGGGTCACCACCCCCTGTCACCAAAGGGGTGACACCAAAGGGGGTCGTCCCTTTGTGGGAGCCACTTTGGGGGAGAACAAGGGCTAGAGGGCTTCTGTTTAATTAGTTTTAAGCTGTTTTAGACTTGGGTTGAAGTTGCTGTAATGTGTTTGGATTCGTCTGGAGATGGGGGGACAGGGGACGCCTTTGTTGACTATGGGGCAGCTATCCCGGTGGTGGTGGGGAAAAGAAGAAGTAACGTTGGCAGGTCAGAAGACTGTTCCAGGGGAAGGGTAGTCAGAAGTTTAATAGCTGTCTCCCCTTCCGGCTGTCCTGCCAGCTCTCTGACCTCGGGGAACACTGCCAACAACCCACATAGCCTTTCACTGCTCCTCTGTAATGCCAGGTTGGTCCAAAATAAATCTGAACTCATCCATGATTTGATCATGGATGAAGGGGCTGACCTGGTATGTATCACCGAGACTTGGTTGGGGAGGCTAGTGGTCCAGTTTGGTCCCAGCTTCTTCCTCCAAGATATTCTATAGAGGAGCAGGTGAGGGGACGTGGAGTGGCTGTGGTCTATAAGGATATCTCCCTTACCAGGGTCCCTGTTAGGGTATCGGACCATATTGGAATGTGTGTACTTGAGTTTGGGGACCAGGGATAGGTTGGGACTTCTGTTGGTGAACTGATCGCCTCGCTGCCCAGTGGAATCCCTTACTGAGCTCACTGACTTGATCGCGGAACTCGCGTTGGAGTCTTCCAGACTCTTGGTGCTGGGGGACTTCATTTCGGGACCAATTTATCTGGGGTAGCTCAGGAGTTCATAGTGGCCATGACAATTATGGGCCTATCCCAAGTGGTGTCTGGACCGACGCATATTGCAGGTCACATGCTTGATTTTGTCTTTCACTCTGATCAGGGTGGTGTTCCGTGGGTGGAGACTCCTATGATTTCCCCATTGTCATGGACGGACCACCATCTGGTTAAGGTTGGATTTATGACCACTTCTCACCTCCGCAGGGGCAAGGGGCCCATTAGAATGGTCCACCTGAGGAGGTTATTGGATCCAGAAAGATTCCAAGAAGCCTTGGAGAGATTCAATGTTGGCTTTGCTGGTGATCCTGTTGATGCCCTGGTTGAGAATTGGAACAACTTGCTCACCAGGGCAGTAGACATTATTGCTCCCAAGCGTCCCTTCTGACCCACTTTATTATTATTATTATTATTATTATTATTTTACATTTATATCTCGCTCTTTCTCCAAGGAGCCCAGAGCGGTGTACTACATACTTGAGTTTCTCTTTCACAACAACCCTATGAAGTTGGGTTGAGGAGAGGAGAGCTGGTCTTGTGGTAGCAAGGATGACTTGTCCCCATAGCTAAGCAGGGTCTGCCTTGATTGCATCTGAATGGGAGACTTGATATGTAAGCACTGCAAGATATTCCCCTCAGGGGATGAAGCCGTTCTGGGAAGAGCATAAGGTTTAAAGTTCCCTCCCTTGCTTCTCCAAGATAGCGCTGAGAGAGATTCCTGCCTGCAACCTTGGAGAAGCTGCTGCCAGTCTGTGAAGACAATACTGAGCTAGATAGACCAATGGTCTGACTCAGTATATGGCAGTTTCCTATGTTCCTAAGTAGGTTAAGCTGAGAGAGAGAAGTGACTGGCGCAGAGTCACCCAGCTAGTTTCATGGCTGAATGGGGATTTGAACTCGGGTCTCCCCGGTCCTAGTCCAGCACTCTAACCACTACACCATGCTGGCCCCTTGGTATAAGGAAGAGCTGCGGGGGCTGAAGAGGAAAGGTAGGCGACTGGAGCGCAAGTGGAGAGAGACTCAACTCGAATCCAACAGATTACGACATAGAGAACACCTAAAGATCTATGCTCAGGCCATACGTGCAGCAAAGAGGCAGTTCTTTTCTGCCTGTATTGCCTCTGTGAGTTCACGTCCAGCGGAGTTGTTCAGGGTTGTGAGGGACTAGTATCTGCTCTCCCTCCCTTGAACCAGAATTTGGAGACATCAGTTACCCGCTATGATGTGTTTAAAGAGTTTTTCGCAGATTAAAAAATCTCTGATTTGGGCCAACCTAGATGGAGACTCAATTAATTTGATGTCTGATCTAGAGATGCCCAGTAACTCCTCTTATGTGATTCAACTGGATCGGTTTCAGCTTGTGACTCCTGAGGATGTGGACAAGATACTTGGAGCAGTGAGACCTACCACTTGTTCTCTTGACCCTTGTCCAACATGGCTTGTTCGATCTATCAGAGAGGCTGTTGTAGACTGCCTGGTAGAAATCATAAATGCTTCTCTGAGGGAGGGCAGGATGCCTCCTTGTCTCAAGGAAGCAATTGTTAAACCTCTTTTAAAGAAGCCTGCATTAGATCCATCCGAGTTGAGCAATTATAGGCCTGTTTCCAACCTCCCATGGCTGGGCAAGGTAATTGAGAGGGTCGTGGCCTCTCAGCTCCAGGTGGTCCTGGACGAAACTGATTATCTAGACCCATTTCAAACTGGTTTTCCGGCAGGCTATGGGCTGGAGACTGCCTTGGTCGGCCTGATGGATGTTTTCCGATTGGGAATTGACAGAGGAAGTGTGACGCTGTTGGTCTTTTTGGCTCTCTCAGTGGCTTTCGATACTATCGACCATAGTATCCTTCTGGAACGCCTGAGGGTGTTGGGGGGTGAGAAGCACTGTTTTGCAGTAGTTCTGCTCCTACCTCTCGGATAGATTCCAGATGGTGTCGATTGGAGATTGTTGCTCTTCGAAATCTGAGCTTAAGTTTGGTGTACCTCAAAGCTCTGTACTTACTCCAGTGCTTTTCAATATCTACATGAAACCGCTGGGAGAGATCATCAGGGGATTTGGAGCCGGGTGTTACCAGTATGCTGATGACACCCAGATCTACTTTTCCACGTCAACTTCTTCAAGAGCTGGCATATCCTCCCTAAATGCCTGCCTGGAAGCAGTAATGGGCTGGATGAGGGAGAATAAACTGAAGCTGAATCCAGATAAGACAAGAGGTACTTATTGTGTAGGGTCAGAACTCTGCAGACGATTTTGACCTACCTGTTCTAGATGGGGTCACACTTCCCCAAAAGGAACAGGTTTGCAGTCTGGGAGTACTTCTGGAGTCACACCTCTCCCTGGTTTCTCAGGTTGAGGCGGTGTCCAGGGTGCTTTCTATCAGCTCCAGCTGATACGCCAGCTGCACCCGTTTTTCGAGATCAATGACCTCAAAACAGTGGTACATCTGTTGGTAACCTCCAAACTTGTCTTCTATAATGAGCTCTACGTGGGGCTGCCTTTGTATGTAATCCGGAAACTTCAGTTGGTTCAGAATGCGGCAGGCAGCCAGGTTGGTCTCTGGGTCATCTCGGAGAGACCACATTACTCCTTTGCTGATGGAGCCACACTGGCTGCCAATAGGTTTCTGGGCAAAATACAAAGTGCTAGTTATAAAGCCCTAAATGGCTTAGGCCCTGGGTATTTAAGAGAGCGTCTTCTTCACTATGAGCCCTACCGCCCACTGAGGTCATCTGAGGAGGTCCGTCTCCAGTTACCGCTCCAGTTACCGCTCGTCTGGTGGCTACACAGGGACGGGCCTTCTCGGCTGCTGCCCTGAGATTGTGGAATGCGCTCCCTATTAAGATACGATCCTCCCCATCTCTGGCAATTTTTTAAAAAACATCTGAAAACCCATCTTTTCACCCAAGTTTTTTCAGCTTTTTAAATTTTGTAGGTTTTAACTATCTGGCTGATTTTAAATTGTTAAATTGTTTTACATTTTATATATGTTTTAATTGTTTTATCTAACTGAACTGCCCAGAGACAAATGTTTGGGTGGTATATAAATTTGACAGATAGCCAGCTAGCAAGGTGAAACAGAAGTTTTATTTAATACTCATTTTGTAACTATGCAATGTTAAGTGTTTTTTCTTTTTACTGCTACTTGTCAAGCAGTGAAATGCATGTCTGGTCCCTTATGTAGAAGTATTTATTTGTGTGTGTGTGTGTGTGTGAGAGAGAGAGAGAGAGAGAGAGAGAGAGAGATGGTGTCATTATAACTAATCAGAGTTTTGTCATCAGTGAGAGCTTAGCTCCTAAATAAATCTCATAACCCATTACTGACAATAGACAGTTACTGCAGTGCACCACTACCTGCTGTATCTCTCTCCTCTCATAATCATGGCATATCTGAGGCAATAATTATTCTAAAAATGACTTGATTATGAGGGGAGATATTGCTGGTATAGTGTGATAACTAACAAGTAACAATTTCAGTATCCAAGTATACTTGTGGAGTATTTGCTTGGTCTGCTTAAAAAACGAGCACATGACCACCCATGGGTATAATCCAGCCAAATATAAGCACTTAAAATCCCGTTCATGTTGGTGTGAGTTAAGCACTGAAATCAGCAGGACTTTAAATGCTTACCTTTCCTGAATCACACGCTTTGTGAACAATAGTTGGTGTGTAGAGTTCAGTTTAGTTACTTTTAACTTTCTTTATTGCAGTGACTTTTTTGAACGAACCATCCTGTGTAATAGCCTCGTGTGGAGTTGTGCTGTCACAGGAAAACCTGGACTCACATATCAGGAAGCACTAGAATTGGAAAAGAAAGCCAGACAAAATCTCCAAAACTTTCCAGAGCCACTTATTATTCCAGTTCTGTACTTGGCTACCCTCACTCAACGCACTCGACTTAATGAAGTTTGTGATGACATCTTTGCTTATATCAAGGACCGTTTTTTTGTTGGTGAAGTTGTGGAAGTACTTAGGAATAATGGTGAAAGGTAAATATTTTCTACATGTGCTATTTTTTTTGACAGATGTATGGTTCTTTAAAAAAGAGAACAAAAACCTTGGGTTAACTTCTAAACAATTAAATTTTAAGAGGCTATGCCTGGTCCCATTGGTAGCATTTTTGTACAGTGGTCCCTCGACTTACAAACTACTCGACATAAGTATTTTTCGAGTTACAAACAGCAGTTTTAGATCCGGTTTTAGATGCGGTTTTTTTGACTTACAAATTTTTAGATGGGGTTTCCTCGACTTACAAATTTTACATGCGGTTTCCTTGACTTGCCTGCCTGTTTACTGCCTGTTTATTCTTGAAAAGAAATGTTCCTGTGCAGTTTGCAAGCCTTACTGGGGGTCTGGGTCTTTTTTCTAGGCTCCGGAACGCATTAATCCGTTCCCAATGCATTTCTATGGGAAACCGCTTTTCGACTTACGAATTTTTCGACTTACAAATGTGCATTCGGAACGGATTAATTTCGTAAGTAGAGGGACCACTGTATTAGCATATAGTCTACTATTTGACCTAGCTTTTTGTTTACTCATCTGTGACACTGCCTGTCATACTGTGCAAGGTTATGTCAGCCCAGAAATGTATTGTAATGTGTGTGTAAACTGCGCCAATGACCACACACAAGGGAGCCCATTGAAAATAATGAACTAACACTTATGTAACATTTGTGCAGTTTATGTGCATGCTACGTTACTGGCTTGATATATTCTTGCACGGTATGTCAGCCACTGCCTGGCAGATTTACCTGTTAATTGAAGAATACACAACATCATTCTTTCTGTCTTAGAAAGGGTGAGTTATAAGTCCTGCATAATGCTTCCATATATGTGATGTGTTCTTAGTATTTAAAAAACAAAACTGCAGCACAGGTATGATTTTTTCCAGTCTCCTAACTGTGATTGGGAGTTGGAGTATGCAACAATCGCAGACTCAGTTCTTCCTCTTGCACACACATTTCCCCCATCTTTCCATTATTTTCTTGAATTATGCCTTATTGTGTTGGCACAAACTCTTCTAACTATGGTTTACAAACTCACTTCAAATCTTGGTTTCAAACTCTTGTTAAGAAAATTAATCAGTTTACTGTTTATCAGGTCAGTGCCATTGCAGATGTAATGCTTATATCATTGTTGAAGCAAACTGCAGAAGGGAAGAGAAATTTACATAGGATGGAGAATTATGGATGCTATTGCACATTCTTGATCTCCTAACCACAGTGAAGGAATTGGACACTTCAGATTACATTTATTCAGTGCAGACTTAGAATCAAAATATGAATTAATGATGGATCAAGCTAAAAATCCACATAGCGCGTTCTTTCTCCATTGGTGAACCGCTTGAAGTTCACAAGCAGGAGATGATGGAGAGAAAGATCCCGTGTGTGTGTGTGTGTCCGTCCAGCATTTGAAAACATGGAAGTTCCAGTTGTGTCTACACTGGCTAAAAGCACTCATAGATTTACCCATGGATTTGTCTAGTTTCCCTCCCCACCCCTAACCTTAAGCCATGTTCATGACCTTCACAAGATCTTGTAGCAATGCATTCCATAAGATGTGCTGCATGATGGAAAAACTTAGTTTTACTTTGTCATGAGCCTACTGCATGTCCATTTTATTGTATGGTCCAGTGTTCTAGTATGCTCAGAGAGAGAAATCTCTTCATACCCTTTACATCATTCATGATTTTAGAAACTTATATATAATTGCAAAAGCCTGAAGCTTTTTTTTTTTAAACATAGAAGATAACATTTAAAAAATCTATAGTAGAGAGCTTAATGTCCCCACCCCCGGGCAAAAAAAGAGAGAGAAGGCTATTGTAAGCTGACCTTCCCCTGCCCCAATTCCCTAATTTTTCTTATTGTTGGGTAAAGCATGGTGTGTAAGATAATTCTTTTGACACTCTTCTCGAGTGGTATAATATTCACTTAAAAATTGTTGAGCATGAATTGAAGAACTATAGGTCTAGAAATACATTTAGAAAGGTAAAGAATGTAAATAAATTGCTCCCTGCTTCTTAAAAGCAAACACTTCTGTTCAAAATTTTCCATTAACTTGTAGTTTTCATCAATTTCCTCTCCTGTCCCACGTTTGCAGCCTACCTCCCCCTCCCCATACCTGGGGCCAATAACTTCATTACTAGACTGTCACCCACCTATTCTTGACTACTTTCTGTTCAGTCTGTGCTCACTGGCTAACTCAGCACATGGGATTGATTTAAATGAACTCTGTAGCTGCTGTCCTTAGGTATTAGAGTGACTACAGGAGATGGGAGATAAGATGATCACAAGCAAAGCCATTACTGATCATGTGTTCTCTCTCCAATCTATTTAATGGATACAGCTGTTTCAATACAATGATCCCTAGTATTCCATACAAATTCTGTTGTGCTTTAGTTGCCAAGAACTGTTCTATAATTCAGCAGTGGCCATGTAAATGTAACTTTATTTTGAATGGAGTGGTTTTTATGCTTGTCCTTCACCATGTATCTTGTGTGTGAGTGACATCCATGCACTTATATACCAGATGGACCTTTAAAAAGTGTCAGGAAATAAATGGGCCATTGAGACTAGATTAGATAAACAGTCATGTCATCCTTGTTTTTTGGGTCATCAACTATAATAAAGGATGATCTTTTGCTAGTGTTGGATAACTCAAACAGCATAAAATCCTTTGTACTGTATATTTCCTCAGTCCTATGAAAACTAATGCAAAATGTTTTTAATGCCTAGTATTAAAATGTTTTTAATGCCTAAGTAACTAAATACTCTTTCATTTTAAGCTATTTATGTACCAGTTGGGGAAGAAAAGCAGTTGTATGGTTTAAAAGCAATAACTACAATGGATTCTCTAAAATAACCAGAGTGATTTTACAAATGTTTTGAAAGTCTGACTACTACAATAGACCACTTAATTGTCTAAACGTATTACTGTGTATATGTCATACTAGACTACCATTGCAAGTTCTATAGGCTAGATCCATTGTTAACCTTGGACTGTGCTTTCTCATTGCATAAGAAAAGTGAAACTAAATCCTATGTTATATAGCAAAATGAACAAGACAGTGGCTTTCTGTTCCAAAAAAGGATCACAATCTAAAAACAGACATAAAGGAGACACCAGCAACAGTCACTGGAAAGGATGCCATGCTGAGCGGAATAGAGCCAATTGCTCTTCCCTTGCTAAATATAAGACCCACCACTTTATAAAGGCACCTCTTTGCCCAGTTATCATTCAATATAGCATTCAATATGTATCATGCAGCAAGATTTTGTTAACATACATACCTTGCAATCCAATATAGTTTTATCTTAAAAAATTGCCAAGAGTGTATCAACAGTAGTATGCTCACCAGTTTTAATTCCAGGGCATTCGACAATCTCAAATTCAGCTTTAATTACCTTACTTTAATGTCACACGCATTAAAGTAAAGTAAAAACAGGATACTAAAATTTAGTGAAGGTTACTAACATTTAGTGAAGCTTTGCCATTAGAAGTTTCTACTGGAAATATGAGAGTTTTGCTCACATCAGATCATGATAGCAATTTGTATAGGCACTCAAGCAATTTGTATGCTTCTGAAAGCTTTTGAGGAGGTGGGAATGGAGGAAAATATTTGGTTTTGTAGTGTAAACTGCTTTGGGAACTTTTGTTGAAAGGCAGTATATAAATATTCTAAATAATTTTGTTTTCTTTCTTTCAGATTGCACTGTAAAATTTTGGAAGTTAAAGCACCATTACATCACAATGGAATGGCTAATGGCCATGTCAACAATAGAGATGGCGACACTATTGTCATTAGTGATAGTGATGATTCAGACTTAGATACCAGTCCTGCACAAAATGGGTAAAGACTAGTTGTACGCATTTGAAACTTCATGCTTCAAGGCTTCATGCTTGTGGCAAAAAATAACTTTTTACAGCCATTTTCTCTAGATAGCAAGATAATTGCAGTGTCCCAAAATGTCCTGAGTAACCAGCATCATGTAGTTTATCATGTTGGAACATATCAGCACATGTCCCTAGGTACGCTGTGTTTGTGTGGAAATAAACAGCATTATTTTTTTCTTGTAGTGATGTTCAGGATGACTGATTTTAAAACTACTCTGTAAAAAAATTTCTTGTGAGATTGCATTTTCAATTACCCTGTCCCCTTCAGAGTTTAACTTCACTTGCAACAAATGATGTTTTTGTTTTTAAGGAAGAAAATAATTGACTTTTGTTTTTAGGAAGGAAAAAGCCATAACTGATCCTTCTTTGTTCAAGTACAAAGTGAAGCCTATAAGGAAACAACTGTATGAATCTGTAACGGTGAAAGCATCTCAGATATGGTAAGCGCTATTGGTCATGGTTACCCAGCTTTTGTATGTACCAGAGGACTGGGGTAATCATGCCGTACTGGTCACCCATTTCACTAAAGTGGTTCTATAGAGCTTGAGTGCTGGAGATAGGATTTCAATAAAGTAAACTTGGATACAGACATCTTAAAATACAGGCATAGCTATTATAACAGTTCAAAAATAAAGATATGGACTTCTGGTAATGTGAGCAATTTAAAACACTGTTTTAGAAAATTCTGTAATCGTGACTCCCCTCCCACCCCCAACTATATTAATCAAAAACACAGAAATGTTTCCAAGGAAAGTGACACTCATGGAAGCTTGATTTTGAGTACACAGGATTACTTCACTTTAATATCGTGGCTGACATCCTGACTGACAATGCATGCATGCAAGGAAGCTCTGCGGGAACATGCTGGGAGCCTGCATGCAGCTCTTCCAGTCCTCCTGCACGTGCACTGTTGCGCCACTGGATTACAACTTCCAAGTACTGCTAGCACACCTTGGAAGCACTCTGCAGGATTGGAAACATGTCACTGATGGTCAGCAACATATTTCCGATCCTGCAGAGGGTTTTTGGAGTGTGAGCAGCACTTGGAAGTCTTAGTCCTGTGGCGCAACAGTGCATGTGCAGGAGGACTGGAAGAGTTGCATGTAGGTTCCCAGCATGTTCCCACAGAGCTTGCTTACACGCACATGTTGCCAGTCAGGATGTCGGCCAGTGTTAATTCAGTTTCTTGAACAGTTTCTATTCTGTGTTATAATAAGAGTTGCAGAATGGGTTTAGCTCTTGAATTGGGATCTAAATTTTATGAGTGACTTGGTCTTTGCATTATCTTAGACAAGAACAGTTCCAGGCAATTGTAAGTTAATGCTTCATCTTAACCTTAAATTGCTTTTAAAAGCTTAAAATTAGAAATTGAATAATTTCAGTACACTGATCTAGTTTACATTTATCAAAGATCTTATAATAACATGGTATTCCTTTTTCTTCTTTGTACTATAGCCGGAGAAAACATCTCTTTTCTCGTGACAGACTTAAGCTTTTTTTGAAGCAACACTGTGAATCCCATGATGGCATTGTTAGAATTAAGGTAATCAAAATGATAAAACAAGTTTGAATTTTGGGATGAAAAACTAAAATATGGTCTCATTTTATTACATTGATCTAAAACTTCAGAGCTGGCACCAGATAGTGAAGGGGCCTTTGGCCACAGCCCCCATCAACAGTAAACTGGGGCCCTGCCCCAAGATGCAGACATGCATGCTGCCCCCCCCCCAATAATGCCCAATTAGCACCAGGCCCTATTGGGCGGGGGGTAAGAGAGGACCAATGGGTGTTGGGTGTGCCTGCCAGGTCCTCCCACCCCCTGCTGCTATAGTCCCCAGCCCTGGGAAACTCAGCTGGCTAGTGGGTGCTTCTGCTTCAGCAATACTGAAAGAGGAGAGAATGTCCACTGTCTGGTTAACTTATTTGGTGCCAGATGCCATCAGACAAGGAGTGGGGGACTAGTGGGAGTGCATTTCTCCTGCTCCCTCCTGATGGCACATGGCATGGAGAATGTTATCCAGGTGATTGGCATCCTTTCTCCTTCAGTATCATTGCAAGTTCAACATCAGTGCTGAAGGAGGGGGCCATTTGTGGCTGCTTATCACATGGTAAACCTCCACATTGGGCCCTGTTCTCTGGCAGGTTTACTGGGTAATGTTAGGCAGCTGCAGCCAATGCCCCGATCTTTCAATACATGGGGCCATTTTGATGTGCCAAATGCCTCATCCTCGAACTTCAATCATGGGGCCAGAAAAATCAAAAGGAAATACAAGGTAGCCATCAGCAACAACCACTGAAAGGATGCTGTGCATAACTGTTTCCCAGCTGCCCCCACCCCCTCCCACCCCGGCATCATTTCAACACTGGACTTGCCTCTTGATTTAATGGCAGGTATGTAAGCTCTAGGTCCAACCATTCATGTTGATCCACAGCTTTCATCAAAATTGGCAGTAAAATTTGTGCAATATCGTATTTTATAGTTAAGCTGTTGCATAACATAACATATATATCATAGCCCAAGCATTTATTGAGCTTCGACAAGAAGACAAAGGACTGGTTTATCTGTAACACCAAATTATGGCATGGTCATTTTGGGACTCGTATGCTCTCTCTCCTCACTATCTTGCATCCTCTAATTCAGTCTGTGGTTGTAGGCAAATTATGCTTTTGTATTCAAATCAGCAAACTATGGATCTCTGAGTTTATCCATGTTCCCTCACAACTGGACCTTCTACGCCTGTGCAGTAGTCCTGCAGAGGAATATCTAGCTGCAAGAGACATGCTCTGGCATTCTGAGGCACACAAGAAACGTCTGTTAAAATAGGTGGGAGAGCGCCTTTTCTCTCAGTTCCTTCTCATCTGCCATTCTTGTTGCATTGCAACATTTCTGTTTCTCTTTCTCAATTAGTGGGGAAAGGTTATATTGATTGTTACTCTGTTTTTCTTGACTATGCCTTCGGATCACCCTTCAAGCATCAGTCCAGTAAATCAAATACACAGTCTATGACTTCCTTTCTACATCTTCAGCAACTCAGCCTGCTACACTACTAATGCTGCCTCTCCTAGTTGGGGCTTTTGAAGGTTTCTTGGACCACTCAGTTATGTCCACCACCACTACTAAGCGGCTGGAGAGTCTTTACAGGGTGCAAGAGGAGTCCTGCCCTTGGTTTAGGCTTACTGCTCTAAACTCCCTAGTTGTGGAATGTGCCTTACAGTTTGAAAACTGTACAAAAACACAAAACCTCAGTGCTTGTTGACAAGGAGGGTCGAAAGTTGGACACAGTGGGCAAGAAATTCTATTCCGCTTCATGCCGATCTCTGAAGAATGCCAATTATATAGTCTGCATGGCCAAACTCCACCATTCAATCTGGGAGGAAGTGAAGGCAATTTGACAGTCAAGGAGCACAGTGAAAAGTCAAGGAGCATAGTGAAAAACTGGGACTACAATTAAATGTAAAGAAGACTAAACTAATGACAACAGGTACAACAATCAGCCTCAGAATTGACAATGAAGACATTGAAGTGGTGGATAGCTTCTGCCTTTTAGGATTGACCATCAACAGTAAAGGATCCAGCAGTCAAGAAATACGCTGCAGACTAGCACTTGGTAGGGTTTCAATAAAGGTCTTGGAAGGGATATTTAGAAGCCGTGACGTGTCTACACCTACAAATAGTAGAATAATTCAGACAGTGGTTTTCCCCATGACACTCTATGGATGCGAAAGCTGAACTTTGAAGAAGCAAGATAGGAAAAGCATTGACGCTTTTGAACTTTGGTGCTGGAGAAGACTTTTGAGCAGGGGTTCTCAATGTTGGTTCCCCAGATGTTGTTGGACTTCATCTCGCATAATCCCCAACGAAAGGCCACTGGGCTGGGGATTATGGGAGTTGAAGTCCAATAACATCTGGGGACCCAACGTTGAGAACCCCTGCTTTTGAGGATACCATGGACAGCCAGGAAAACAAGCAAATGGATTATAAAACAAATCAATCCAGAATTTTCACCTGAGGCACAAATGACCAGGCTCAAACTGTTATACTTTGGACACATTATGCGAAGATTCAGCTCCCTTGAGAAGTCCTTAATGCTGGGGAAAGTTGAAGGAAAAAGAAGATGACGACCAGCAGCAATGTGCATGGACCCGATTACAACAGCAATGAATGTACCACTGAGAGACCTTAAAGGCCAAGTTGAAGACGGATCATCCTGGAGAGAATCTGTCTATGTGGTTGCTAAGAGTTGACATTGACTTGATAGCACTTAATCAATCAAATCAATCAAACAGTCTTGGGTGATAGTGGGCTCTGTGTCTAAAGTCATATATGAAGGACAAAATTTGAGAACTTACTGTTTGATGGTGACGGCTTCTGCTCTTCTGAAACTGACATCAGTATGGAGAAGCTGGAAAAAATCATGTTTCATAGCCAAGGACATTTGCTGCTTTCACCAGAGTTACTGTCCCTACAACAAGCAGAGGTTCCAGTAGAAGCCTCCTGAGACTTCAGATGTTCCTCCAAATTGTATTTAAAAAAACCTTTTCAACCGACATCTGCTCCATAGGGCGATGGGACCAAACAGCAGTTTTAATGCTAATGTCCTTGAAGTACCTCTTCAAGCCCCCCCGCCCCCCACGTCACCTAACTGCATCACCCCTAAGCTTTCCTCCATCAGTGCAAAACATCTGATACCTGGATATTGGGCATTGTCTTTTCGGGCTATGCTATCGAATTTAACACTCTACTTGTTTATACAGATATTAAAAACACCCACTAAACTCCTACCTTAGAGGAAGAAGGTCTTTGCCTACTTGAAAAGGGTGCAATAGAGCCTTTTCCACCTGAGGCTATGCACAGTGGTTTCTATTTTAGGTACTTTCAGGTTTCTAAAAGAGATGGGGAACTCCACCCTATTATGGACTTAAGAAAGCTTAATAGGTTTGTGCACCTTCAAAAGTTCCAGATGATCTCCTTACAGACCATCCTTCCTCTCCTATTAGAGGATGAGTGGTTTGTGGCATTAGATCTTAAGGATGCATATTTCCACATAATCGGCAGTACTTGCTTTTTTGCTTAGACTCCAGGGCTTATCAATATATGGTCTTGCCCTTTGGCTTGTCCACAACACTCCACGTGCATGTGCAATAATAGTCCACCTGTGTGCACAGGGTATTTCCATCTACCTTTAACTAGATGACTGGCTCATAACAGGGAGATGCAAATATTCCCTTTCCTCTGTTGTTCAATACACTCTGTCTCTCCTCACAGATCTGGGGTTATTGGTCAACTTGAAGAAATAGAACCTAACACTGCAGCGTTGTCTCCCATTTTATCAGTGGTGTCCTAGATGTGTTTTCCAAATGTACCTATCTCCCAGACAAATGGAAAGCATCTATTACCAAACTGATCACTGTCTTTTAGGCCAATCCAAAACGGAGCGCTCACACCATTCAGCTCCTCTTGGGGTTGATGGCCTCCTGCACAACGGCTGTCTTCCATGCTCATCTGAAGATGTGCAGGTTACAGAATAGGTTCCTCTCCATTTTCTTTGGCCATACCTGGACAAACTGATAAAATGTCTGACAGTACCATCCCATGTCCTGCACTTCCTTGACTGGTGGACTGTACCTCAATCCTCCTCTCTCAAGTTCCCTTCCATCTCCAATCCCTGCAGGTCACCCTCATCACAGATGCCTCTCTTTGGGGTTTGGGAGCCCACTGTTACGGTCTGCACATGCAAGACCACTGGAACGCTCAATAGCAGGCTCTCCACATAAACCTCCTCAAGCTCCTAACTGTGTTCCTAATCCTCAAGGCATTCCTACCTGTCCTGAAGGGATGTGTGATACAGATCCACTTGGATAATGAAATCTCAATAGCCTACATAAACCACCAAGGTGGTACCATCTCGAGGTCTCTGAACAACCTAGTGATTCAACTGTGGGAATGGTGTTGGAGCAATTGCATCCATCTGGTTGCTCTCCACATCAAAGGGTTCAACAACACTCTGGTAGACTCACTGAGCAGGGACCTGGCTTTTTCCACTCAGTACGAGTGGGAATTGAATGACTTAGTTTTCCAAAACCTTTTTCATCTTTGGGATACAGCTCTAGTGGACTAGATCACCACCAACACCAAATGCAAGTTTTTCTGTTTGAGAGCGGGGACAGGAACAAAGTTCATGGGGACGTGTTCCAGATTCTTTGGAAGGAACATCTCTTCTATCCATTTTCACCATTTCCACTACACTTGAGGGTCCTGAGCAAGATTCTGCAAGAAAGGGCCCATTGCATCCTTCTCTCTCCGTGGTGGCCCAGACAACCCTGGTTTCCCACCTTGCTACTGTTGTCTAAGGGTCAACATCTTCTTCCCCACAGGTGAGATTCGCTGTCTCAGGAATCTGGGCCATTCTCCACCATGCTCTAGGTACCCTCTAGATTCTCGACCATGCTCTAGGCACCCTTAATCTTATAGCTTGGAGGATAAACTGTTAGATCAGATCCTCCTAAATGAGCAAAAAGTGTCTACCAGGAGAAATTACATGTGTAAGTGGAAAAGCTTTATCTCACTTTATGCAAACATGAACCACTTCAACCTGTTTTCTGCCTCTATTTGGCGGATTTGCCAGTACCTGACATCTCTAAGGAGAGCAGTTCTTTCCAATACCCCACTCAAGGGTCACCTGGAAGTTGTCCCCACCCATCACCTGGGGTGGGATAGATGCTCAGTCTTCATCCACCCAGACTCTAAGAGGTTTCTAAAGGGGCTTAATATCCTCCTACACAGAACGTATTGAACCATGGAGCCTGTCTCTTGTTCTCTTCTCACTCACCGAGTCGCCCTTTGAGCCCCTTCTCTCCTTTTCCTTGAGATATCTCTCCTTCAAGATCTCCTTCCTTAAAGCCATCACCTTGGTTAGGTGGGTCAGTGAACTTTCTGCTTCAAGAGCTGACTTGTATACAAAATTCTACCCTGACAGTGTGATTCTTCATCCTGATCTCTCATTTCACCCCAAGGTGATCTCTGACTTTCACCTCAACTCGGGCACAATTTTGCCTACTTGCTTTGTAAACCCTTCTACAACCTTTGAACGGTTGATGCACTCCTTAGATGTCTGTAGGTGGTGCCAGCTCCTTCTGTCTGGGCTGCACGAAATCCTTTCGCAAGTCCAAGAAGTTGTTTATCTCCTATTCTGGATCCAACAAAGGGTGCCCTGTCTCCCGTCAGAGACTCTCTAACTGGCTTGTCGATCTCGTCTTCTCATGCTACAGGCAGCAAGGGGTCCAACTTCTGACTAGAGTCCAAGCCCATTCCACCAAGACCATGGCAACTTCTGCTGCCCATATGTCCGGTATTAGCATGGCTGATATCAGCAAAGCTGCCACCGGGTCTTTGGATTTACCTTTTGTAAGACACTATGCCATGGATCTCTACTCGGTGCTGAGGCCAACTTTGGTCAGGCATTTCTTTCTTTTCTTTTTAAAAAGGGTGCTGTGAACGCGCTAGCACGCACCTCCGTATCCACCTCCGTCTCAGTCTTCCATCTCCGGAGCTAGTCAATCCCCCAGTTGTGAGGGAACATGGATCACCTCAGAGATAAACGGGTTTCCTACCTGTAACAGGTGATCCCTCTGGTAATCCATGTTCACTCACCTGGACTCTACTGGTCTTCATTTCTTCTCGCATCGCAGCAGCTGCTTCAGGAACTGAGAGTGAAGGCGCTCTCCTGCCGATTTCAATGTACGCCTCCCACGCACCTCAGAATTCCAGAGAGCACTTCTTGGAGTTAGATATTTCTCCATGGGACTACTGCACAGTCACAGAAGATCCAGTTGTAAGTAAAAATGGATGACCAGAGAGATTACTTGTTACAGTAAGCAACCTGTTTTTCCCTTGAAACTGGAAGTTAGGGAGGGAAGCTAAACACACAAGAGGGAGAAAGCAGGATAGAGCACCCAAGGCTTGGACCTGATGAAGGCTGGTTTGTGCATGCCACATTAAGCAGGTGATGAAACAAATGTTTCAACATCTCTAGTGATGGTATATGTTGGTGCTTTTTCTTGATTAGCCAAAAATTGTGTTCCAGCTTGTGTACAGTACAATATTTAGTATCAGTTGGAATCTGGTTTGAGGTACCAGTGTTGTACTTTTTCATTGCAGTGTTGCATTATGTCCTTTTATAAGACAATGATCCAATGCTAAATGCATTTATAAGCCAATTATTTAAGCCATTTATCTCGGAGCTTCACCACTTGAAGGGTGACTTTATTCAGTATGGGTTCTTGATACTTGTGGTGTGGATTAGGGAACAATGACAACAGGAGTAGTTGCTCCTTCTAAAATATGGGATATATTAGCCAGTTTGCACATGAATGATCTGGCAAACTTTATAACAAACTGTGTTTTTATCTTTCTCTATTAAGGCAATATCAATTGCAAAATACAAGATAGCAGAACAGAATTTTTCCTACCTCTTTCCTGATGATCCACCCACTTTTATCGTCAGTCCTTCAAGTAGACGACGAAGGAGGCCTCCCAAGTTGGCATCGGATTATCATGTAAGTAACAGAGTACATATCTCCCTGCTTCCCAGTGAATAGTTAAGTGGATTGCATTCTGTACCATCAACCTCCTAATTTGTATAGCATTTCAGATGTGCAAAGTGTTGTGCTATCTTTTATATAATGACCATCCAAGGTTGGTCATGGTGGTTCCCCCTTTACAGAAGGAATATAATACTGAGAGATAGTAACTTGTTATGGTTTATGGGCAGAGGTAGGAAAGCAGGTCTCCCAGATTGAAACTGGTACACTGGGCTGAACTGGTTGCTCATATTGGAAGCAAAAGCTAATCAAAGCTTGCTGTTGCTACAGAAAACTTGGAAACATATTTTACAGTTCTCTACACTTGCTATATACTAGCTAACTTGATAAGCTTTACTGTGAATTAAATTAGAATGTGTCTTTCACTTGATAAATTAGTTGAAAGGTTCATTTTATCAATTATTTGCCTGTTTGTGATCTTGTACTCTTTTTCCCACCCAGGAGGACAGTGTTGCAGAAGAGCAGCTTAGTCCTAGAAATGTGACCAGTGCTGTGAAAGAAAGGGCAAGACTCCAAAAAGAAAAAGAAGAAATGGGTAAGTTCAGTCTGGTATGATGTATACATTTTACCTAAATGTAAAAGCATATATCTTGTCAGTTTACTTGGCAGATGCCAACCAAAGTGCCATAAGCAGTGTTTAGTGTGCTTTCCTTCAAAGAGAAAAACTGGTATAGTAACATGGAAACTGGAAATGCTTCCAAATACTTATAGTTGGGCTCTGCGTGGGAGGAAGAGGGGGAGAGAGCTGTTTATCTGGCAATAACAGCAGCAGTTACTGCTGGTCAGGTTACACTTGTCGTACTCTTGGTTAATTTTATATTGCTTGATAAGATTTCTGTACAGATATTTTACTTTGTTGCTATCGTGCAATCAGAGATTGAAACTTCCCAGGTGTTTTAGTGCCCATCTAATTTTGATTATTAAACTGCAGGCAGGGCCAATGTGCACCATGTTGAACCTAGAGTTTTGATTTATCCCAAAACATTGCAGCTTATTGAGTAAGTGATTAGTCTATTAAATTGAAGTTGATAGGTTGGTTCCCCACTTCAACTACTCATTCTTTTCCTCCCTGTTCTCCCAGAAAATAGAAATGGAGTCAGCTACCCGTAGTGCTGTATTCCTACAATGCAGTTCTTATGGCAGCCATTCTGTTTTGTATTCAGCCTCCCAAACAAAGCCCCTTTAAACACATGGCTGTATTCTGATGGCTGTATATGTGGGAGGCTGTGTCAAATTTTTAGAACGAAAGAACAGAACCCTATTGTAGCCTCTAGAATCCTGCCCTGTATTACACAGCAGAATGCAGACTTGTTTATGAGGCTGCTTTTTAACATAAACAGCTGGTTACTCTTTTAGGCTAAAAGCAAGAATGGGGATTTCTCTGGTCACCTGCAGGTAGTTCTTGTTCACTAGGCAAATGGCAAATTGTAAACTTTGTATTTCTGTTTGTTCTTGATAAAAATATTTTTGGTAACTGCTTACATCTTGGTTTTCTTAACTGCTTAAAAATTTATACCCATGTCTGAATTGGATTTAAAAAATGAAATCTTTGGTCTTGATGTGTGGTCTACATAAGATAATTGCTGTAACAATGATCTAACTCTAGTTCTCTTGTGTACACCTTCTGAAAAAGAAAAATTAAAAAGGGAGAAGGCAAATGCTGTAGAATCCAAGAAAAAAGAAAGAGAAGATAAGGAGAAAAAGAGGGAAGAATTAAAGAAGATTGTGGAAGAAGAGAGGCTGAAGAAGAAAGAAGAGAGGGAGCGACTCAAAATTGAAAAAGAGAAGGTCGGGTAGTCCCATCCTGGTTCCTATTTAACTTGGATCTGAAATGGCAGTGACAGTCCTGTTCTTTGGCTGCGTTTAGAGATTCCCAGTAGATAAGGATTTTATTCTGACACAAGGGGAAAGTAGGCAGCAGTGATATGTCTCTCTCTTCAGATGGGCATGTGTGGTAAAGCACAATGTTTTGATTGATTACAAGCAATTATTTCCACAAACCACTGCATAATATATATTACTGTAATTTTATTTTAACATGAACAGTGTTGTGATTTGAGAGTACAGATTGTTCTCAGACTGATTGAAATATAAAGGATAATATTTCTAACGGTAGCTTTCTGTAGATGAATAAGACTATCATATCAGTTAAACAGAACTATAGTTACTGTCCATTTGATTTTAGGAAAGAGAGAAACTACGTGAGGAGAAAAGGAAATATCTGGAACATCTAAAACAATGGAGTAAGCGTAGAGAAGACATGGAATGTGATGATCTCAAGGTAATATGATTTTATAGATGGGTGGTATATAATGCAGGTTGCCTGTGGAATACAGAGCCTATGGCTGCAATCCTGAATAGACTTAGTGCAAGGTAAGCACCATTGAAAATTGTGTGACTTGTGCGTAAAAATGCCTCTCTAGGAGAGGTAGGTGTGTTGTGTGTCTGACCTTTCAAGGCCCCGAAGCCCCGCTGAGTCACTTTGCTTGGGTTTGGCATGTTTGAGAAACACTTAGAAAAAGCAGTAGATTATGTAGGTTATCATGCATAATTTTGAAAGGTATGTCCACTTCCTTGCCATCATCCTATTTATTTATTTAATTTGTTAACTGCCCAGAGATGAAATTTTGGGGCAGTTTACAATAGCATAAAATAAGTTAATTTTTTTTACAAAAACTTAAAACAATTTAACAATTTAAAAATAAACCAGAGATTAAAACCTAAACAATTTAGGAAGCTGATTAAGCTTGGGTGAAAAGATGGGTTTTCAGGTGTTTTTTGAAAAATACCAGAGATGGGGAGGATTGTATCTCAGCAGGAAGCGCATTCCACAATCTCAGGGCAGCGACCGAGAAGGCTTACCTCTCTGTGTAGCTACCAAACGAGTTGGCGGTAACTGGAGACAGACCTCCTTGTAGTTGTTAGGAGAGGAGAGCTGGTCTTGTGGTAGTAAGCATGACTTGTCCCCATAGCTAAGCAGGGTCTGCCCTGGTTGCATATGAATGGGAGACTTGATGTGTGAGCACTGCAAGATATTCCCCTCGGGATGAAGCCGCTCTAGGAAGAGCAGAAGGTTTCAAGTTCCCTCCCGGGCTTCTCCAAGATAGGGCTGAGAGAGATTCCTGCCTGCAACCTTTGAGAAGCCACTGCCAGTCTGTGAAGACAATAGTGACCTAGATAGACCAATGGTCAGTATATGGCAGTTTCCTATGTTCCTACCTCCTCAGATGACCTCAGTGGGCGGTGGGGCTCGTAGTGAAGAAGACGGACTTTTAAATACCCAGGGCCTAAGCCATTTAGGGCTTTATAAGTTATAACTAGCACTTTTATTTTGCCCAGAAACCTATTGGCAGCCAGTGTGGCTCCATCAGCAAAGGAGTAATGTGGTCTCTCTGAGATGACCCAGAGACCAACCTGGCTGCCGCATTCTGAACCAACTGAAGTTTCTGGATTACATATAAAGGCAGCCCCACGTAGAGCTCATTACAGAAGTCAAGTTTGGAGGTTACCAACAGATGTACCACTGTTTTGAGGTCATTGATCTTGAAAAACGGGTGCAGCTGGTGTATCAGCCGGAACTGATAGAAAGCACCCTGGCCACCGCCTCAACCTGAGAAACCAGGGAGAGGTGTGACTCCAGAAGTACTCCCAGACTGCAAACCTGTTCCTTTTGGGGAAGTGTGACCCCATCTAGAACAGGTAGGTCAAAATCGTCTGCAGAGTTCTGACCCTACACAATAAGTACCTCTTGTCTTATCTGGATTCAGCTTCAGTTTATTCTCCCTCATCCAGCCCATTACTGCTTCCAGGCAGGCATTTAGGGAGGATATGCCAGCTCCTGAAGAAGTTGACATGGAAAAGTAGATCTGGGTGTCATCAGCGTACTGGTAACACCCGGCTCCAAATCCCCTGATGATCTCTCCCAGCGGTTTCATGTAGATATTGAATAGCACTGGAGAAAGTACAGAGCTTTGAGGTACACCATACTTAAGCTCAGATTTCGAAGAGCAACAATCTCCAATCGACACCATCTGGAATCTGTCCAAGAGGTAGGAGCAGAACTACTGCAAAACAGTGCCTCTCACCCCCAACACCCTCAGGCGTTCCAGAAGGATACTATGGTCGATAGTATTGAAAGCCGCTGAGAGAGCCAAAAGGACCAACAGAGGCAGACTTCCTCTGTCAATTCCCAATTGGAGATCATCCATCAGGCCGACCAAGGCAGTCTCCACCCCATAGCCTGCCGGAAAACCAGTTTGAAATGGGTCTAGATAATCAGTTTCCTCCAAGACCACCTGGAGCTGAGAGGTCACCACCCTCTCAATTATCTTGCCCAGCCATGAGAGGTTGGAAACAGGCCTATAATTGCTCAACTCGGATGGATCTAATGCAGGCTTCTTTAAAAGAGGTTTAACAATTGCTTCCTTGAGACAAGGAGGCATTCTGCCCTCCCTCAGAGAAGCATTTATGATTTCTACCAGGCAGTCTACAACAGCCTCCCTGCTAGATCGAACAAGCCATGTTGGACAAGGGTCAAGAGAACAAGTGGTAGGCCTCTCTTCTCCAAGCATCTTGTCCACATCCTCAGGAGTCACAAGCTGAAACCGATCCAGTTGAATCACATAAGGAGTTACTGGGCACCTCCAGCTCAGACATCAAATTAATTGTTGAGTTTCCTTCTAGGTCAGCCCAAATCAGAGATATTTTATCTGCGAAAAACTCTTTAAACACATCACAGCGGGTAACTGATGTCTCCAAATTCTGGTTCAAGGGAGCGGGGGCAGATACTAATACCCTCATAACCCTGAACAACTCCGCTGGACGTGAACTTGCAGCGGCAATACGGGCAGAAAAGAACTGCCTCTTTGCCGCACGTGTTGCCTGAGCATAGATCTTTAAATGTGCTCTATGTTGCAGTCTTTAGACAGTGGTCTTCTGTATAACAAAATGATCTGGATCATGATCCATTGCACTCATAAGAGAGTGCCAGAGACGTAAGTTTGGGCGGGGTATAAATTTAATAAATAAAATAAAAATAGGAGTGGGTTCTGCCCCTGTGCAGAACCATTTGGGCAGAATTGACTAGCATCTCGAAGCACTTAGCCCCGCCCATGGTCCACTTTCTTAGTTTGGGGTGGGCTAGCATTTTCACTTCAGTTCCTTTCAGACTGCTATTTTGTTGGCACCTTGGACATTGAGCTCTTTTGATTTGAACTGTTTTTGTGGAAACAAAATGGAAATTATGTCTATTATTGCTTTATTCACTGACTTGGATTGGACCTGACCATTCTTTCTCTCAACATTTACATTTTATTCAAATCAAATGGACTATTGGATGGCTTTACTCTGCTTAGACTCTCTGCTACACTATTGAGTATTCTTGTTGTTTCCTTTTAACTATGGATAAGAAAAAGACCCTTTAAACGTCTCTGTTGCAATCTGCTTTGTTTCGGGGGAGGAACATAACTCCTCCACTTGTAAGGTTTGTCTTTTATTCTTCCACCAACTAGAAAAATAGAGCCCATTGTATGATGGCTGCCCTTTATGACATTGCGCTGTGCCGCGGCACGCTGTTACCCAGGTCTTCGGTTGGCGCTCCCATACCTTTGACATCTGGTATGGTATCAAGTTCGTCACGAAGCTTGGTGTTGAAGTCGGTGTTGGGATCTGCCATTGCACAGCCTGAAACCTCGACATGAACTGCCAGAAGGTTTGCCTCTGACACGCTGAAGGTGCTGAAACCGCCCTCTGACTTGTCCCATCTTAAGTGGCAGAAGTGGGGGGTCTACGGCCAATCATAGACCTACGGTGGCTGAACCATCATGTGGACATGCGCAAGTTTCACATGGTGATGTTGCAGAGCATCCTTCCTCTCCTCCACAGAGAGCAGTGGTTCACAACATTAGATCTCCGAGACACCTCCATACAGGATCCAACACAACCACAGGCAATATTTCCTGTTCACTGAGGGGCACCAGATCTACCAGTACAATGTGCTCCCATTTGGTCTGGTGATGGCTCTCCGTGTTTTTACAAAATGCATGGCCATGATCATAGCGCACCTCTGGCCGCAAGGGTTGACAATTTCCTTCTTCCTTGACAACTGGCAGGAAGGATAAAAGATTAGCTTCACAGGTCTCAACAGTCCTAAGCTTGCTCGAGGACTTGGGCATCCAAGTGAATTGGTCAAAGTCCAAGCTCCAGCCAGTGAAACTACATAGATAGACTACATAGGCCTGGACAATACCACAGGGATTGCTTATCTAAACTGCCAGAGAGGGACAGTCTCTCACTCCCTTTGCATGCTAAGCTTGCAAATTTGGAATAGGGCCATAGCACAATGGATAACCCTCACTGCTATCTACATCAGTGGAGCGGAGAACACTTAAGTAGATCATCTCAGCAGATCACAACTTTTTCTACAACACAAATGGGAGATCAATTTCCGATACCTCCAGCCATTGTTCCGGACCTGGGGGTCCCCAGAAACCAACTCGTTCGCTACATCCCTTAACAGGAAGTTCCCCCAATATTGCTTGAGGGCCGGCATTGGTCGCAGCTTGAAGGGGGATGCCTTCCAATTCAGCTGGTGTCAAGAGTTGTTTTAAATCTTTTCTCCTTAACCCCTGTTGAACAGAGTTCTGGCGAAAATCCTGCAGAAGTCTGCAGATTATATATTGATTTATTCGTGATTGCCCCAACAGCCATGGTTGCAACAGGCACTCAGATTGTCGAAGGGTCGCCACAGATGTCTGCCTCAACACGAAGATCTTCTAATACAGGAGGGCAGAAGACTCCGCCATCACGACCTGAAAACTCTTTATCTTGACAGCAAGTGGAAATGATTTAGGCTGTATACTCCAAGGCACGGTTTTCTGCCTCATTCTGCTAAATCTTGCCAAGTCTTGCTATACCTCACGAACTTGAAGCAGCAGAGGCTGGCCGACGTTTCCATCAAAGTTCATCTGGCCACTCTTTCTGCTCGCCATCCCCAATGGGACAGAAAGACAGTTTTCTTGCATCCAGACTCGAAGAGATTCCTAAAAGGTCTGAACAACCTCTACTTGCCTATGCGATGGCCTACTGAACAATGGAGCTTGTCCTTCTAACAGAGCCACCTTTTGAGCCCTGGCCTATAAACATCCAAAGGTGGAGCCCCCAAAGTCCATACGGGATCACTCTACCTGGGCTGCTGCTGCTGATTCTTCTTCTTATTATTATTATTGTTGTTGTTATTATTATTAATATTATCATTATCATCATCATCATCATTTTACATTTTATATCCTGCTCTACCTCCAAGGAGCCCAGAGTGGTGTACTACATACTTAAGTTTCTCCTCACAACAACCCTGTGAAGTAGGTCAGGCTGAAAGAGAAATGACTGGCCCAGAGTCACCCAGCAAGTATCATGGCTGAATTGGGATTTGAACTCGGGTCTCCCCGGTCCTAGTCCAGCGCACTAACCACTACACCACACTGGCTCTCCATGCTGCCTCTACCGCCCATTTGCCTGGCATTAAGCTCAAGAGGCCATCTGTGCTGCAGCAGTTTGGTCTTCTGAGCATACCTTTGTTAAACACTATACCTTGGACTTTTGCTCTGCTGCTCAGGCCAACTTTGGGAGGGGTGTACTTTAAAAGGGTCCTACCTTAGCGTACTTCACCTTCCTCCAGACTGATAGCTCATTAGTCATCCACTTGTATGAGTGCAACAGATCACAATCCAGATAAACAGGTTGCTCACCTGTAACTATTGATCTGGAAGTGATCTGTTGCAGTCATAAGACCCTCCTGTTGGCCCTGCTGCAGTATGTGAAGTGACAAAACGTATGTTTCTAGAATGTGGAATGCTACTTACCTTGAACTGTGGACTGGTTCCATATGATGGTTAAATCCAAATGTTGGTCCTTCAGGAGCTGAGGAGATAGTGCTAGCCCGCCCCAAGTAAGGAAGTGCACTACATGCAGGGAGCAGGGCTAAGCGCTTTGAGGAGCTAGACAATTCTGCCCAAATAGCCCCGCGCAGGCGCAGAACCCACTCTTATGACTGCAATGGATCACTTTCAGATCAATAGTTACAGCGGAGCAACCTGTTTATATGGATATTCTATAGTCTGTATCTCTTATATCTTATGGACCTTTTGAGGTATTAAGATGAAGTTGTTTGAGGGAATATCTTTATATGCTGTCTCCACTTTAAAACAAAACCTGTTGAGGCAGATTAAAAAATTGTAGTTGTAAGTGCAATATATAAAGATTGCATGCATTCCCAGTGGCAGTCTTTGTAAAATACAGGTCAATGCACATATCATCTTGCTGTCAGAACTTTCATCAACCACACTAGAATTAAAAACTTAATTTAAAAATCATGAAAACAGATTTCAGGAATTTAGCAAGTATTTGGTTTGCTTGGTTTTGGCTGATGTGATAAGTAGTTTGGTACTGAAATGCCTATGCTTCATCAAGAAGAAAGAATTTGGAATATCCTGATTTTGTTCTTTTAAATGGAAACCTTTCAGGTTTTGTGCAATATTGAAGTTACATAAACAAATGCTTCCATTTGAAATTACATTAAAATCATGAACTGGCAGTTCTTGAGATAAATTCATCTTTAAGCTGTGTAAAGTAACGTGTGCCGTCGAGTTGGTATCGACTCCTGGCGACCACAGAGCCCTGTGGTTGTCTTTGGTAGAATACAGGAGGGGTTTACCATTGCCGCCTCCTGCGCATTATGAGATGATGCCTTTTAGCATTTTCCTGTATCACTGCTGCCCAATATAGGTGGTTCCCATAGTCTGGAAAACGTACCAGCGGGGATTCGAACTGGCAACTTCTGGCTTGCTAATCAGGTCATTTCCCCACTGCACCATTAGGTGGCTTCTTAAGCTGTGTACTCTGTAGCGATTCTTCTCACTCTCTGGACTTATTGGAATGCTCATTATTTACTGAATTGGGGGGGGGGGTGGAGATTATACATCTTCACAAGATAGATGCCTATGGTTTCGTTTTTATTTTTTAGCTTGACTAAAAAGGCTGAGTTTCAGATCTTTGTTCTCAAAACAGTTTTTCAAATACAATATTTGATTATCAAACATAATAATTAGATTTATTTATTGTGTTTATATACCACCTGATATGTGTATTTCTAGAATCTCTTCTGCAGCAGACCAAAAGCCATGCTACCACTTAGCTAGTTAGCCGACAGCTCTTTGAGATGTGTAAAAGTTGTGTGTCAAAAAACAATTTCACAATATTATTGTTCACACTTCAATGAAGCATGGCTTCCTCAACTAAAGGACTAAATTAAATTTAGGAAAACCATGTATTGCCTCCAGTTCACATTCTGTGTTAGTTATTTTCTATAGAGAACAGGGTGCAAAATCTCACTTGATTGATATATGTGAACTGATAAGCATCTGGGTTTCTCATCACTTCAAGGCTTCTCTTTGGTGTCTTACATCATCACTGACTTCTGTTTTTAGAATTCTTTGTTTTAAGATGTACAGCTATATCTATCTCAAGAATAGTTTTAGCTTATGTGTTGTCTATCTAGCTGATACTGTTAGTGATATGTGTGTATGAGACATACAATAAATATCCAGTTGCTTACCTTGTATCACAGGAACTTCCACTTCCAACTCCAGTGAAAACCAGACTACCTCCTGAGATCTTTGGTGATGCTGTCATGGTCTTAGAGTTCCTTCATGCCTTTGGGGAACTCTTTGATCTTCAAGACGAGTTTCCTGATGGAGTGACTTTAGGCAAGTTTTAATTCTTGCCCTTTTTGCTTTAAGCTATGAATTCCTGCATGCTTCTGATGTGAGTTTTGGATTCATTTTTTTTTTAAATATCAGGATTTCACTTAAATTTTGAGTTGGTTCACATGCATGAACTGGCTAAAAAAAACATTTGACTTGGGATTACCTGAAGAAGCCTCTCTGTGAACATGGCTGTATGTGGAAATAGCACAAACTCACAGCTGTAAAAAGTGTCAGCGTGATAATTGGTATGTCTTCAGGTTGTGTACAGCATATTTCATGTAAAGGCTTTTCTGTGTAGTCCTGTACATGCAACTGGTTCATATATGGCATCTGGCCATAACATTTATTTTTGATAATGTGAAGCCTCCTCCAGTCAAGTGTGTCTGAATGCGTAGTTAACAGTAGTTAGCATGTAGACTGCCCTCTTCTGTCTCTCTCATGTCCTGGAATATATTACTTCTACCAACATACAATTTGCTGTGGTCAAAAGCCTCTGATCTCTCTGTGGTTCCTGTTAAGCTGAAAAGTGATTCTGCAGTACATAGAGTGGTACATCTTGTGTGTCAATCATGGGTGTAGTGTTTGTACTCTTTCTCTCCCAGCCCTGAGAGGAGACTGGAAATGGGCCAGTTTGAAGGACGATTGTTACCTTATTTGGCTTCAGGACTTTCAATTGATTTAATTTTTAGGCTGCAGTCTTATGTACCCTTACTTGAGCATAAGTCCCATTGGACTTATGGTTCTTATTCCGAGTAAACATGCATACCTTGTTAGTGCATCATGCTCTTCCTGGTATGTACATGTTTGTCAACAGTTTAGTACCTGATCTTGAGATCTATATGTGCGTAGACACTGTAGATCTTTCATGTATCCATGGGTCCATATTCTTACCTGTTTTGGAGTAGACCTGCACATACAGGGGTGTGTGAGCCAGCTTGGTTCGAGCTTGGCTTGATGCCGAGCCAGCTCGGCTCAATGGATTCGGAGTTGGACCCCCCCAGTCAGAACCAGGCCTGATTTGAAGCAAGCCAGCTTGGAACTCTACTGGTAAAGGAGAATCTGGTGAGGATTCCTCTTTACCAGTAAAGGGATTTGTCCTAATTGTAGAGGGGGTGGGAGGGAACTCACAAGTGCCGCTGCCGTCCTCCACCAGGGTAGCCCAGGTCTTCCTTGGCCCGTTTTTGGGTCTCCACACGTGCCGAGACCCAAACCGGGCTGGTGGGATGGGGTGCAGGAGCCTCCGGCCACAGGCAGCAGCACTTGTGAGTACCCGCTGACTTCCCTCAACACCTGGGACAGCCCCCTTTACTGGTAAAGGGGGATTCTCTCCAGATTCCCCCTTTACCAGTAGAGACCTGAGTCAGTTGAACTGACTTGGTTCAAACTTGAACTGGATGCAGTTGACTGGGCAAAACTGGGCTGGGTCTGCTTGAATCTGGTGTGGATTCAAGCCGAACCAGCAAACCCGGTTTTGTGCACACCCCTACTATCATATTGGATTGCGTGTAATCATCTTTGAAAATAGAGGATCTCCATTCTTGGATTAAATAGTTTGAGTAGGGCAAGTGTGTCTCCTGTGTATCTGCTTGAAAATACTCTATACAATGACTTGGACAATTACATGGGAGGGGTGTCTACTAATTGGACAATTATATTGAAGGGGTGTCCACTAATTGGACAATTATATGGGAGGGGTGCTGCTTTCAGTATTTGTATCAATTATTAAATAGGCTTTCTTTTTTCATCATTATTTGCAGAAGTTTTGGAAGAAGCTCTTGTAGGAAATGACAGTGAAGGCCCACTATGTGAACTGCTGTTTTTCTTCCTGACGGCCATTTTTCAAGCCATGACTGAAGAAGAAGAAGAAGTGGCCAAAGACCAAATTACTGATGCTGAGACCAAAGGTCAGATTTGAGCTCTGCTACTCAAGGCAAAACTTTCACACTAACCAGCATGCATGGCAGTCTGTCTTCAGTTAACATTGCTTTGCTTCAGTGTGCACAACTGGTATAGAAGAAGAAAGGGCATTAGGTGCAAAATGCAGAGGTGATCCTGTGTCTTACAAAAGGCAAATCTTTCAATTATATTCACAGTGGCATGTCTTATTTATGCAATTTTAAATGGCTTCAGGTCTGCAAAGTGCTTCTATTGAACCATTTAGAAGGTGTACGCTTTTCATCGTTGGCTAAATAATCGGTTGTCAGAACAGCACTTGGTTTTGCTTTTGCTTTTCTTCAGTTGCAAGTATTACTGTTGTTCACATTCTGGCTCTTCAGTTAAAGGATGAACAGTGTATATTCATCTTAATCTCAGTACATATGGTTACGACGTGAATGATAAACTGTATCGTACAAGATATTGTATACATAGTCTTCAAAGTTAGAATTGTTCCTAAGGACTGCAAAATCTAGCCTCTAGGAAAATGTTAAATCCACTAAGAAGCAGCTTTAATATTTTGATAATTAGACTCTTGAGATGGTGCTGGCAATTGTGAGACAGCTTTTAGTTTGAAGGAGTTGATTTCACACTGTATCCCCTCATATTTGTGTTCTCACATGCAGCATAAGTTAAGACTAATAGATCTTGTGAAATGCACTGCTTCTAGCTCCCAGAATATATAGATCTTGGTAAATGAAATGTGAGTCGGAGATTAGTACAGATCATAGCATTTGCAGATTCCTTCCAAGGTGTGTGGTAGCTCAGTTTTCTTATTTTTTACTTGAGGAAAAGTTCACAGAACAAAATGTAATACCAGCTTGCCTGCTGTTTTTACCACTTTATTCTTATGTACAACAGCATATGGATATGCTAACTCTACATCACAGTAACAGTACTAAGTCAGGAAAAGTCATATTCTTTCATCCTTTCCCTCCAAAAATGTCTCAAGTTTGGAGGAGCAAGACATTACTATTTATTCATGATTTTCGGCTTCGGGGGCAGGGTAATTTGTTCTGAAAACTACACTGGAGACCTCTGTCTTCACAATCATGTTTCCCCTCAACAATGGCTTGAACGTCTCCCCTCTTCCCCCGAATGTATTTGAAGCATTTATTGTAACCTTAATGCTCACACACGCCTATTTTAAAAGAATTAATATCACTTTTCTGTAACCAGTTGTGGCTGTATGGTGCAATAAGGGCTTGTGGGAGCATCCTGCGCACACACAAATGTGGTTCAGGAATGCTTTGCAGATTTGTATATTTTGTTAGATCTGGTGTCCCACTCCTAGAAATATGAGGTTGGATTCAGAAGTGCAAGCCACCTGAAAATCTGTTCTTGAGGATTGGGAGTGTCTCTGGAATGGTGTGCAGTGGGGAGCATAAGGAAGGAATTGGAAATGGGGGAGGGGCTTGCATGAATGGGAGGGACCTTTTGGGTCTCACCTATGGCTTTCAGGATTTCTTAGCCAGAAGGAAAGAATCTTCGCATGTGACTTGTTCTTATTGTATAAGGAATGTGTAGTCATTGCTCAGTTGCGGGTAGGCCCTTGGCTTGCAAATGTGGAGGACATCACATTTTTCCAACACTCAGTCTGCAGTCAGTATTGGAAGTGTGATTTCTTGACCCCATAGCTAGTGTATTCATTGGAGTAGAATATAGGCTGTCATTGGCAACTCTTGATTAATGACCTGTAACATTCTTCTTAGCATATACTCCTCATGACTGCACCAGTTTGAGCTTATTCTTTTAAAAAAAAATTCTCTTAGAAGCAAGAATTCTCCAGTGTAAATGTTCAGGGATAGTACTCATGTAGTTAATCAGAAAATCAGTTTTATTTTAAATCTTCTGTTTAGGAATCCCAATATTTTGAACTAATTCATGGCTGCATCATAGGCATGCTCATAGTTTTAAACTCCTGCTGTTTGGTTATGCTGTACTCCACATGCATAGCACAAGGTATCATGGTACTTCTTAGAAGCCATTAAGGAAAAAATACATTAACTTTTGTGCAGGAGACTTTTACTCAATGAAGGTACAGAAGGATAGTTCAGCTCTGCTTTCTAGAGATGAAGTAGTTTTTCTCTAGGCTGAGCAAAAGTGGATCTTCCAATTTGGAAATGTCTTTTGAGAAAAGACTTCAGGAATAAGGGTATGAAGAGGAGACTTATTCTTGCTGCTCCCTCACTTTAATTCTTCTCCACATCCAGTAGTTAAAGTGCACTAAAGGTTTGTTTAGAGTTAAACAGCTGTGTGTGTATGTAGTGTTTGTAGTTGCTTGTTGATGCTCCAGAATGATTTGGAGGTTTGTAGGCTCTAGTTGTTGAGTATATATGCACCAAGTGTAATTAGTATTTGTCCCTGATGGTAAAGACAAGGAAACGTGTGTTGAGGAAACACTGTTTTCTGCTGCTGGATGATCTTGCTAGTGCTACATCTAAACTGCCTGAAGCTGCTTTGGAACTGGCTTATTGGTCTGTGTCTTTGATCACATTTGTAGAATATGGAAACTCTTGTGCAAGACAGTGGATCAGCATTGTCTGCTGGCATCTGTGTTTGCTTCTGTTGGTCTTGCACTACATAATAATCCATAATGAAGTAATTAGAAGAAATGTTGTTGAAAGATGCTGTTTTGACTGCTTGTGTTAACCTTTTTACAAGAGCATTTGTGGTTTTACCCTTCTTTGCATGTGTGTGTTCGTGTTCTTGCAACCGGCTTGTGTGCAAGAAGCTTATCGTGAGTGTTGCATGTTTTTCCCTGGCATTTAGGTAGTCTCAATTTTAAGTTGAGCTTATATGTTGTCTCTGCATTGCTTAAAGGCTTGCTTGCTTTGCCTCCCAAATGCAAGTGTTAATTTACACTAGAATAAAGTCTTTATTTCCTTAAAGATTTAACAGAGGCTTTGGATGAAGATGCAGACCCCACAAAATCTGCACTATCTGCAGTTGCAACTTTGGCAGCTGCATGGCCCCAGTTACATCAGGGTATGTGTGGGTTTCACTTTTTTGTTTTGTTCTATTTTACAAAAAGTACATTTCATATTGTTTGCTAGATACTACTGTTATCTAAATAATCTAACCTCATTTTATTGTTAACTGTAGGCTGCAATTTGAAAAACCTGGATCTTGATAGCTGCACTCTTTCTGAGATTCTTCGACTCCATATCCTGGCATCAGGTGCAGATGTAACATCAGCTAATGCCAAATACCGTTACCAGAAGAGAGGTGGATTTGATGCCACGGATGATGCTTGTATGGAGCTAAGATTAAGTAATCCTGGGTTGTTGAAGAAACTCTCCAGTACCTCAGTGTATGACTTATCATCAGGTAATAATCAAACTGGTAACTGGGTAATAAACTTCTTTCCATGAGGAATAAAAATGGCACCATTTCTTGTTTGCCTTCAGATGTGCTTGGGCATGCCCAGGGAGGTCTTTGACTCTCCCCCACCCCACCCACCTTTGAACAGTGCAACATCCAGACCATATCTCAAACTAGTTTTGTAAATCTCCTCCACTCTAGGAGTGGTGTGGCATTGGTTGCTATTTAAAGAACTGACGCCTCTTGGGGTGCAGAACATTCGCACAGTTCATTGAATCCCACCCTTATTGTAGATAGGAAAGTACCTTATCAGGCAGGGATGGGCAAACCTGGTCTTCCAACTGTTTTTGGACTACAACTCCCATGCAATTTGTAGTTGGAGGGCCAGGTTTGCCACCCCTATTATAGGAAGTTTGCTTGCACACAGTTAAACAGCATAGAGATTGTTTGTAATGTGAGATGGCTAAGCTCTGAAATGGCATCATAGTCCACATAAAAATGTTTCCTCTTAGCCTAAGCATGTAATGTCTGTCTAATCCAGTTATCAAAATGTTGCTTCCCTATCAAGGAAAGTGATGGTGGCTCAAAAATTAGATTGACTGGCAATGCAAATAATAGCTCTTTGACTTGCTTAAAGAAGCACCAACCTTTACATGACTCTTATTAGGGGAGAAGATGAAGATTCTTCATGCGCTCTGTGGCAAGCTTCTCACTCTTGTTTCTACTCGCGACTTTATTGAGGACTCTGTTGATGTATTGCGACAGGCAAAACAGGAATTCAGAGAGTTAAAAGCAGAACAGCATCGCAAAGAAAGAGAAGCTGCAGCAGCAAGGTGAATAGAAAACCAAATCTGATAGCTACATTGGAACTCTTGTCAGAAGCATAGCTTCTAATGTTGAAAAAGTAATCTATTAGAAATAGCATATTATGTCAAGACTCTTCTATCACAATCTACCTTTGAAAAACAAACATATATTTGATTAATTTGATCACTTTATTTCAAAAAACTTTTACAATGTTTCTTAAATCACTTCAATACGAAAATGCAGCCTTGAACTGATGGGTGGCCCTTGAAAATAAGCTACTTCTTTCTTTTTGTAGTGGTATAGGTTATGTACTATGGTCCTGATTCAGAGGTCTCTATGCACTCAGATGCACATCAGAATCCCCTGGGTCCTTCAAACCCCACCCCACCCCCATTAGAATGATGTAATCAGAGGAAATGACTGATGGTTATTGAATATACTGAAATCAGTAGAGTAATCATACTATTTAACTTCAGAATTCGCAAGAGAAAAGAAGAAAGGTTAAAGGGGCAAGAACAAAAGATGAAAGAGAAGCAGGAGAAACTGAAGGAAGAAGAGGAGCACAAAGTTGCTGAAGTTGAAGTCTCTGTTGGGTATGAGTTGTTACTTAAGGTTCACATCTGTAGTTGTGCTAGTGTTGTATTGGTTGCCTTTGCATGCTGGTGTAAATATACAAAGGGCCAGTGTAAACTGACTATATTGCTGGATCATTGACTCAAATTACTTAGATAAATTGTGTGCGATGTTTATTGAAAGGAAGGTAATGCACTAAGAGATACACACTGATGTGTATCTTATTATGTGCTGTAGATGGGATAATACATGGATGTATTTGTAGCATACAAATGAGAACACATTAGACAGCAACTGACCTAAAACCAGCCCAAACAGACTGATTACTTCCATAGTAAATATGCAAGCTTTAGCAGCATTACAAAACTCCCTTTCCCTTGAAGTTTTAGCATTGTGGAGTAGCACCATTTCTGTGTGAACAGATGAAGTGATGCATAGATGGGCACAATCCTAAAAACAAAGGACCCACCCCCAGTCAGGTTGTTGAAACCAAGGAAGCTGGGGGACAGGGGAGAACTGGGAATTGGTTGTTGTATGAAAGGACTAAGAGCTTCATTCTGATACTGAAAACAAATTCTTAAGCTGACCATGTGCTCAGGGGTGCCAGATCCTTAATTCTATGAGTATTTTCCATCCTTTTGAGCCACTGTTTTGCACCTGGTACTGGTTGATGGGCCTTTGGGGAAGAGAGGATTCTGTTTAAAAACCAAATAGATCTTCCAAGCCTGAAGTCTGCCCATCCCTGCTGTATAACATGTCACAATGTGGTGTTCCATATAACTCTTTCATCTGGATAGTGGTTCCAGACATTCATGATGACTGGGTTCTGCGCCTGCGCAGACCAGCTTCGGATAGTATTCTATAACTCCTTGCGACGCCTGCAACTACCGGCTGCACGTGACTGCAGTACCATCTAGTGGCGCTTAGGCATCCCTTTGCTCAGTTTCTTGCTGACTGCCAAAGCGATCAGACTTTCAGAAACAGTTTGCTCCTCCGATAACTTGATCTTTGCTTTATCGATTTATTCAAAATGACTACTGGCACGGACTTGGACTTCTTTTTGTATTTCCCTTTGGTTTTGGCAATATTTGAAACTCCTTTTGTCTTCTGACCTCAGAAATGACTACGACTCTACTTTCAGTTTCCCCCACAGACTGGGCAATTCGGCTCCTCAACCACCGTTGACAGTATTTCCAATGCCCCGCTGGCAAAAAAAAAAAAGGTCTCTCAGGACCAAGGGTGGATACTGCACCTGAACTTGTTGGTGCTGAATCTCTCCGCATAGAGGATAGACTTCTAAAGAAGATCCTCCTCAACACTCAGACGGTATCCACCAGGCACAACTATAAGGCTAAATGGCGCAGATGCTGTGCGTATGCTACCACCCGACAGTTCGAGCTCAAAGAGGCGAGCCTGAAGTATGTGCTCCTATACCTCACCTCCCTAAAGAGGGACGGCCTAGCTAATGTGTCCATAAAGGTACACATGGTGGCAATATCTTCACACCATACTGGGTGGGATGGCAAGATGGCTTTCACCTACCCGAGGTGTAAGGACTTCCTAAGAGGTATTAATAATCTTTATCCACCTGTGAAACCACTTATGGAAAAGTGGAATCTGTCTGTGGTGCTCGCGGCACTATTGAAAGGGCCATTTGAGCCCATGGCTACTTCAACATTAAAGCTGGTAACTCTGAAAAGGCTATTCCTGGTGGCTATAACCACAGAAAAACCGGTCAGTGAGCTCCGAGCACTCCGTATTGATGAACCCTACACTAAGTTCTGTCTGCATCGGATCATCATGCGCTTAGACTCAGACTTCAGACCAAAGGTTATTTCAGATTATATTCAGATTTGAATGCAGATAGTGTACTACCTACCACCTTCTGTAATCCATCGACGCCGCTGAACTGGGCAATGCATTCTCGGGATGTCTGAAGGGCGCTAGTCCACGTTCTCAAAGCAGCCCAACGCATTCAGAGAACGAAGCATCTGCTTGTATGTTAGAAGGGTAGACACAAGGGACAGTCATCAACATGGCAAAAGCTGTCCTACTGGTTAGTTGTACTCATAAAAATGGCGAATGACCGACAACAGGTCACTCCACCAGCCTTGATACGAGCTCACTCCACTAGGACATATGCCACTTCAGCCGCGCACCTGGCAGGCATTTAACTCCAAGATATCTGCACAGCTGCCATGTGGGCATCACATCAATATTTCATCAAACGTTACGCCTCAGACCTACGCACAGCGGTGGCTGCAGAATTTGGATGGGCGGTCCTTAAAAAGAGTGTTGCAGTAGCTTGCGGCACCCACCACCAACTAGGAAGCTCGTAATTTACCCACTCATTATGAATGTCTGGAACCACTATCCAGATAAACAGGTTGCTTACTCGTAACAGATGATCTGGTAGTGTTCCATGACATTCATAAAACCCGCCTGTCCATCCCTGCTGCATAAAGGGACAAGCTACTGAAACATCAACAGAATCAGCTAATAATTTGATATAGAAAATCACTTTTGCTATGCCAAGTGCCAGTCTGGCTCGTCGGCCATCAAGAAACTGAGCAAAGGGATGCCTAACCGCCGCTAGAGGGTACTGCAGTTACATGCAGCCAGCAGTTGCAGGCGTCGCGAAGAGCTATAGAATTCTATCCAAAGCTGGCCTGAGCAGGCGCAGAACCCACTCATTATGAATATCATGAAACAACTACCAGATCATCTGTTACAAGTAAGCAACCTGTTTATCATGGAGGGTTTGTGTCCTCATTTTCTGTTGTGTATTATTTTAGGGAAGAAGAGCGGGAAGAGCTTGATACGAGTACAGAGAGTAAAGACGCTGAAACTAAGGAGCAGGATCTAGATGCTGTGACAGATGATGAAGATGACATAGGACCAAACAAAAAGAGAAGAGGTAAATGCATTTAAATGTATGTTCATTGCTAAAGGTGACTGACATTGGTATAAATTCCTGTTTCTAGGGTCTTTACTCTTGCCTTATTTTAGAGATGAAGCTTCAACATTGCTTGCACTACAAGATTTTATCCTGTGAGAAAAAGCTTCAGATGGTTTAATTCAATTTGATCTAGTTTGACCCTGTTCTTAGGGTTGCTTCATTCATTATTTTTCCATCATGGAGATGAATTTTTGTTAGCTTTCTGGTGGCTGTATCTACAACAGAAAACATTGATTATGATCTTTCATATGTTTTTGTAAACACTTTTGATTACTTGGTGTGTCAAAAGAGCAGTTTGTGAAGTAATCTAGCTTTATGGTCCGTGCTTATTTGCCTGCAATATTAGTGTGTTTTTCTTTCCTCTTGATTGCCTGTGGGCAGACAATCTTGTTTCTCAGACCAAGCTGGAATACTGTGTGATTAGAAGAAGGTTTATCAAAGTTGCAGTGATAGGAGAAGTTATCCCTATCCTCAGAACTCACATTCGATTTCAAGAACCTCTAGGGCTTGGTTATCCTCAGTGTGTCAGTGACCAGCTGAACCTTGCCCTGCATTTTTCTTCTGGAAGGATACTTCTATTCTGACCAGCAGTGCCTGATAGTTAAAGTACAGGTGACTACAAACTAGGCTTACTTGGGATTTAAAATGGATGGTACCATCTAGTAAACTGGTATTGGTTCAAAAACATGCAGAAGAAAGAATCTACAGGTGAAACTTGGAAAATTAGAATATCGTGCAGAAGTCCATTAATTTCAGTAATGCAAATTAAAAGGTGAAACTGATATATGAGACAGACGCATTACATGCAAAGCGAGATAAGTCAAGCCTTAATTTGTTATAATTGTGATGATCATGGCGTACAGCTCATGAAAACCCCAAATCCACAATCCCAGAAAATTAGAATATTACATGGAACCAAGAAGACAAGGATTGAAGAACAGAACAATATCAGACCTCTGAAAAGTATAAGCATGCATATGTATTCAGTACTTGGTTTGAGCCCCTTTTGCAGCAATTACTGCCTCAATGCAGCGTGGCATGGATGCTATCAGCCTGTGGCACTGATGAGGTATTATGGAAGACCAGGATGCTTCATTAGCGGCCTTCACCAATTCTGCATTGTTTGGTCTCATGTCTCTCATCCTTCTCTTGGCAATGCCCCATAGATTCTCTATGGGGTCAGGTCAGGCGAGTTTGCTGGCCAATCAAGCACAGTACACTGTATACTTTTCAGAGGTCCGATATTGTTCTAATCTTCAATCCTTGTCTTCTTGGTTCCATGTAATATTCTAATTTTCTGAGATTGTGGATTTGGGGTTTTCATGAGCTGTACGCCATGATCATCACAATTATAACAAATTAAGGCTTGACTTATCTCGCTTTGCATGTAATGCGTCTGTCTCATATATCAGTTTCACCTTTTAATTTGCATTACTGAAATTAATGGACTTTTGCACGATATTCTAATTTTCTGAGTTTCACCTGTACATCTGATCATCTTAAATACAGTCACAGGTTGCAATGCAAAACAGTTAATTGCCTGTGCTAGATAAAGATCAATTTTGGATGGATGGATTGATTAATAGATATGTACTGTTATTTGCATGAAATTATATTGTGTATTCCTGACCAAATATTTACCTCTGTTTGGACAAAGGAAGTTCATTTTAATGAACTTCAAAACTATCTGCATAACATGGTACTATGAGGGTGTCTCTCTCTCTCCCCCTGCCTCTTGTAGGAAGAAGAGGACAATATGGCTTTAAAGACATTGCAAGGCAAGTAGAGACTGCTGATGAAAAGTGTGAGCCACTTACTCCAGAGGAGGAGGAAGCTTTAAAACAGGAGCAGCAAATTAAAGAAAGGGAGCTTACAGAGAAGATTCAGAAAGCCACAGCCTGTACCAATATTGCTCCTTTAGGCCGTGACCGCCTATACAGGCGCTACTGGCTTTTCCCCTCTGTTCCTGGATTATTTGTAGAAGAAGACTACTCTGGTCTTACAGAAGATATGTTATTGCCTTTACCATCATCCTTCCAAAATAATGGACAGTGCCATATTGCAGATAAATCTCAGACTGCTTCCAAAACTGGTGAACCTTTGAAGACAGAATCTACCTCGAACATTCACCAAGACTTGCATGCTGGTGCTACTGTACAGGTCTCACAGCCAATACATAAGCCCAACCGGTGGTGCTTTTACAGTTCTCAGGAACAACTGGAACAACTCATAGCGGCTCTCAATTCTCGAGGATACAGGGAGAGTGCCTTAAAGGACATTCTTTTGCAGGAAAAAAACAGAATATGTGAACAGCTGATAAGTTTTCCTGTAGAAACATTCCATATTTCAGGTAAATATGCTAGGTATTCCTAAGTGCCTTTAAGTTAACCTTGTCTGTCATGAGTTTTCTTCCTCAACTTTCTCTCCTGCACAGGCAGTAAACAATTGTGTTCTTATGCCATGCTAGATCTTTCCACCTTGAGCAATGGCAACAAAAATCAAGGAAGGGAGGAGCTCCTGTTAGAGACTGGATCTGTCCGGCCTAGTAACCACAGTACAGCCTAGCTCTCAGGCTCCACATGCCACAAACGGCTCCTACCTTCCTGCTCCCCCCAGTTCTTTTTGGAAGAATTTAGCTACAGTGTGTTGAGCAGTGTTCTGTGATATAGCTAGTCAGAGACCATAATAAAATTACTTGATCTGAGTTAGTGTGGATGGTGCCTTCCTAATAGCAATGCAGCAGCCCCAGCCTCTCCAGATTCGGCCTAAGACAGCATATGCTCCAGCACATCCCTCTATTCTCCTTGCCAGTGTTCTCTCTCTCTATTTTTCATCTCTGTGTGGAATAAGTTTGTTCTGGGCAGCAGTCTGTGCGCATGTTAATTCAGAGTAGGGCTTTCCTGATTCAACCTGAGCAGGATCTAAAATTGACTGAGAAGACCTCAAAAAAAGTTTGAGCCTTAGAGGCTCACACGCCTTAGAGGGAACACTGCGTCTTGCCCTCTACTGCTGTGCAGACTCAACAGAAAGCAAGTGCTGTTCCTCCACACCTCACTCCACCATTGTGGATGGGCAGTTCCTTCACCCAGACTTTGTGGAGTGGATGAAGAAGGTCATTAAGGAGGGCTGGTCTGGCTCAGGGGATTGGTATGGGGCTCGGGTGCTTGCCCCAACTCGCCACCCTCTAGGAGTATCGCTTGGGAACAAAAGCAAGAGAGTGCTCCAAACACTCTAAGCGTACAAGCTACAAACACTACCATTCAAGGCACCAGAATAACTAAATTTGACAAAATATTTAGCTCCATTCTACATCCAGATTGGACTACTGCAATGTGCTCAATGTGGGGCTGCCCTTGAAGACAGTTCAGAAGCTTCAGCTAGTCCAGAGTGCTGCTGCAAGGATGCCCATGGGTGCAAGTCATTTCTTGAGTGTTACACCCATCCTGCGGCTGCTCCGTTGGTTACTGGTCCACTTCTGGGCTAGATGCAAGGTACTGGTCTAGACCTTTAAAGGTCTACATTGCTTGGGGCCGGGGTACCTGTCGGACCACATTCACTCATATGAAACTGCCAAGGCCCTCCATTCATCGTCTCAGGTCCTTTTCATGGCCCTGCCACTAACAGAGATCCTGTTGGCGAGGACTAGGGACGGGACCTTTTTGGTTGCAGCCCCTCAAATTTAGAATGCCCTCCCTGAAGAGCTTTGCCATGCTCCCTCCCTCAGTGTTTTTAAAAACAACAACTAAAAACACACCTTTTAAAGGAGAGTTTTTAATGCTCCATCTTTGGTTATATCTGGTAGGTTCTTTAGTTTTTAGGGGTTTTTTTTAATTCTTAGTTTTTAGCTTTTTAAAAATAACTTTTAATTTGACCTGAATACTGATTGTGGTTTTCAACCTGACTTTTAACTTGTTTATTTAATTTGGTTAATCTTATTACTTTTATTGTATATTGTATCTATTTTATTGTGAGCTGCCCCGAGCAGTAGTGTGTAGGGATGTGCACGGAACCGGAGGGGCTGGTTCAGCAGGGTGTGTGTGCAGCTTTTAAGGGTGGGGGAGGATGCACTCCCCCCCACCCTCCCGTGTTTCCCCCACCAGCATTTGGTTTCTGAAACGTCCATCAGGGTGGCAGCATAGCTCCCTGCTGGTCCCTTTGCTACGTTTTCCGGTAGTGCCCGGAAGCCTGCGTGCACCCTGCATATTGTGTGATGTGTGCAGGCACATCTGTTACTTCCGGGTACTTCCGAAAAATGTAGCGAAGTGGGCGGCAGGGCGGCACGCTGCTGCCCCGATGGATGTTTCAGAAACTGAGCGCCGGCGAGGGAAACACAGCGGTTGTGGGGAGCGAGTGCATCCTCCTCGGCCCTTACAGCTGCACACACCCCGCCATCGAACGGGTTCGGAGGCCCATAAAAGGCCTCCGAACTGGTTCCATGCACATCCCTATTAGTGTACTGGAGGGGTGGGGTATAAATATTTTAAATAAATAAAATAGATTTTAAAAAGGGAGGCACTAGATCTTTCCCCATTGCATCAGGTAGGCATCTCCTTACAAATGTTCTGCCAGCAGGGGCTTCTGGGCCTGCCAGTACTCTCACTAGGACTCATCCTTCCTCCTCCTCTTTCAGGTCTGTAGTGGGATCTCTTGTTCTGCATTTAAAGGAGGAAGGTGAATGGTCAAGTGACACCTCCTCACCAAATTCCTTTTCCAAACTTTTCAGCTTGGGGCACTATCTCCCTCTGTTAAAGGGGTTGCATCTATACCATTTATCTCTAAGAACATATTAATTTCCCCCCATCCCCAAATCTTCCATCTTGTAGCTTTCCAGCAAATTGAAGCTCTTTGGGTTAGGGCTGAAACCCTGTGGGTCTGATGGAGGTGTTGTTTGTAGTAAGATGACTATTCCCATTTTTAAGAAACAGTATCCCCAGTCAGTTGGGGTATCTACTAGAGCTTACATTGCTTCCTGAGGAAGAGTATACAACTTATGGCAGTGTATGGTCAAGGCAAATGTGAGTTCCTGCCCTGGGGGACTGTCAGATTCAGTTCTTATTTCCTGAAAATAATATTCAGCTAAGTGAACCAGTGGTTTGACTAAGTAGAAGGCAGCTTCATAAGTTCATATGACTCATTTAAATCATAGGGCTGTTTAAGAAAACAAAACACCTTTTGTGAATTGTAGATTTTATCTGATATAGCAATTGAAATGGGCACTGCTGAATTTACTCCTCATTGCTACCTTCAAGTATTCACTTGCCATTAAATCCTAATCTAGCTTTATTTTTCTGTGCTGCTTCAACCATGGCATGAGTACCTCTGGTGGCAGGTAGTGTTTGTCCCCACTGGCATTGCTTTGCCTGGCATTGCTTTGCCTGGCCCACCTGGCATTGCTTTGCTGACCACCTGGCATTGCTTTGCCTGGCCCAGTCCTGGTAGAAATTGAAATGGCTGGAGCAGTGCTGCGTCAGTGACAAAGGTGTGGCTATGCAGTGATCCAGTCCTTCAAGAGAGGCATGGGCCAGAGAACAAGGATGTACAGTGAAGGATAGATCAGGAGGCGGTAGCAGCTGGAGAGACCTCTCCCTCATTGCAGGGACAACTGAGCACCAAATTGACCACTCTTGTGCATAGCAGCTACCTCTGACAATGCTACTTGCAAAAGTGATACGAAGCTAGTATTTGCTGATGTCATACTTGTGGGGGGAAATATATTGGAGAAACTCTGGTCTATATTACTAAATCAGAAAATAAAATAATGGTGTTTTATGGATGTTGTTTGCTACAATAGCAAGTAAACTGCTACCATATTCAAAGAAACCATTTCTAATTCACTTGCTTAATTTTTACACTTCTGTTCTCCATAGTCATACCATATTTCTGGTATTGGTCTATTTCTCTTTGAAGAGGAATGAGTATTAGGTCTTGTTGACAGGTCTGTGCTTGTGAACAAAGCCTGTGCTTGTGAACAAAGCCATTCAGTTAATGCTGAAATTGATATGCAGATTAGGAAATGTATTTAGAAAGTGTACTTCTTGTCTTAAGAACATAAGAACAGCCCTGCTGGATCAGGCCCAAGGCCCATCTAGTCCAGCATCCTGTGTCACATAGTGGCCCACCAGATGCCACTGAAAGCCTACAGGCAGGAGCTGAGGGCATGCCCTCTCTCCTGATACTCCCCTGCAACTGGTATTCAGAGGCATCTTGCCTCAGACTGTGGAGGTGGCCTGTAGCCCTCAGACTAGTAGCCGTTGATAGACCTCTCCTCCATGAAGTTATCCAAACTCCTCTTAAAGCCATCCAAACTAGTAGCCAATACCAGATCTTGTGGTAGAGAATTCTACAAGTTGATTATGCATTGTGTGAAAAAGAACTTCCCTTGATTGGACCTAAATTTCTTGGCAATCTTAATTTCTTGCCTTGATTTGAAAGAGATGCATCTTCTGTTCTCTCTGAATGTTCAAGTGTAAACTATTATAGTATTGGCTCCTGTTACAGAGAAACCTCAGAATGACAGCAAGCCACATTCAGGGCGAGGAAGGACACAAAATGCATATGATGCAGCTCTAATGTCTGCAGAAAAACAGCTTGAATTAAGACTCAGAGACTTCCTTTTGGACATTGAAGACAGAATCTACCAAGGCACTTTGGGTTCCATTAAGGTATTTTACTAATTGTATTTTTATGGGGAATGGTGCCTGCAAACTGCTGAATTTAAGCTTATTGGCTTAACAAAATCTCTGGACAAGATGTTTTTCTTTTGCCTGAAATGGCAAATGAAAAATTGCCTTCAAGTTTTTATGTGTATTGGACCTATCAATAAATGTATTTTGCTTTCAGGTAACAGACAGGCAAACTTGGAGAACGGCCTTAGAAAATGGGCAATATGAGCTGCTAAATGAAGAAAACAAAGAAAATGGTATAATCAAAACAGTGACTGAAGATGTTGAAGAGATGGAAACAGATGATCAAACCAGAGTTATTGTAAAAGACAAGTAATATCTTCAACTTCTAAGACATATTATTTTCCTGCTAATATTGTAGCACCTAGTTTCTTTTTTATTAACAAACATTTTCTCCGTATGTTAGTAATTGTTAGATATATTTTTACAGAAACACAAATAAGTTTTATTAAGAGTGGAAGTCATGACTACATATAGAAAGTGTTAATAGAGGAAAGTTAATTGGTGGTTTCCTTTTCACATTGTACCAAGTGAACAATAGCTGAGATCCAGACTCAGCTAGTGCATGCACGCGCGCACACACACACACACGTAATTTTCTGCCAGCCTCCTTTGTTCTGCAGCCTTCTGTACTTTCTACAAATGTGTGTCTCTGAGAGTCTTGTAATCCTTGGTCATATTTTTAAGAGGCACAATGGACTGTAGAGGGTAGGGGAGATTGACAAAAATTGCTCCTCTTGCGCATGTGAAATGTTTTCTGGTGCACACATCAGTCTGGATGTTGGCCACCATACACAATTATTCATCATTGTATAGATTAGCAGAATAGCATTCTTATCAGCAGTTGAAGTAATATGTATAATTTATAGGAAGGCGTGGCAAAAGGGCCCTTGTTTTTAAATGGATTTAATCTAATGAAAATATGCCCAGAACCTGATATTGCAAATGAATATCAAGCTTCCTTAGAAAGGATCTCATATTTTACATGAGATCAGTTCTGAGGAAGCTTGATATTCATTTGCAACATGATAGTCACTCAGAACTGTTACATTATTTGTTGCTCTAAATAGCTGGAAAAGCTTTTGACTTGTTTAATTGAAGGTTTGGTTTGTGGTTTTGTCACTCGTTTTAAGACTGCTCACTGTAATGCACATACTGTACTGGCTTATATGCTGCACAGTCACCGCTGATGGAAGCAGGTGGTGTGTGTGCCACCATCTGTCTAGAAACCACGACGGCATCGGAAGCTCCATCCAAATGGTGCCCTGCAACAAAGTGGCTCTGCCCAAATCCCAGCATTCCCAGTGTGAGTCGGGCAGAGCTGCTCTGTTGCAACACACCGTTGTGATGGAGCCTCCCATGCTGTCATGAGGCATGCCAACGCAACTTCAGGAAGGATGGAGGAGCACACACGCCACTCACGTCAGCAGGTGGCTCTGCAGTATGTAAGCCACTGATTATTGCTGAAGCTTAAACAGGAGTGGGTTTTTTTGCAGACATTAGTGTGCCCCTCCAAGAAAGGCACAGATGCACTTTTGCTATTGATTTTGGAGCAGGTGATGCTCAAAGGGGCATCAACTGCTCACGATTTATTGCCAAGGTAACCAGGCAGGTGTGGTTTGTTTTGCTTGAAATTGCCTCCACTCAGCAAAATGGGGAATGTCAACCCAGTTAACTCAACACACTGAGGGGAGATCAGCGCAATTGGCTTTCTTGAGCCTCACTTGACATCCACACCTAAATCTCATTGACTGTGTGGCTCCTTAATGTTGTCATGTTCATTACATGATGGTTTGTTTACTAGAATCCCTCTAGAAAGGATAAAATCAAGGGGTGGGGGGAATAGTGCCAAAGCAATGCCAAAACGGAGAGTTCTGGCTGTGAACAGCCTTGTCGGGGGCAGGGGAGAGTCCCCCAAACACACTGCTTTTGCCTTGAAGATGCTTGAGAAGTGCAGCCCTAATAGTGAAGTTGGAGTTGTACTTTATGATAAGTTTGATGTTGGACTGTGCATATTGCTAAGCAAATGATGCCTTGTTGAGAATAAGAGTTCCTAATTATGCTATCAAAGGACAATACTTGTTTGTTTATCTATCAAATTTATAGACCACCCAAACTTTAGTCTCTGGGCAGTTAACAATGAGATAAAAACAATTAAAATACATATATACTTAGTTCTCCATTTCAAGTTTTCAGTTCTTCAGGGCAATAAAATAATAAATATGTTTTTGCCTGCAGTAATGACTGCAGCTTACAAGTACCAAGTGTGTGCAACATCTGCACTTTTAATTTGCTGCACTCAAATAGACCACAGATACATCTGGATTTTTGATTTCCTAAATGAATTTGTTAAATTCCTAGTGCAGAGTTCTTTTATCTCTGAAAATTATACTCTGCAATAGAAGTGTGTTAAGCTACTATATTAGTGCATTGAGGAAATAAAGGAAAAAAATTCAAAATTAGTGGTTGATATCCAGATCAAACTAGTAACAATGTAGCCCCCTATGCCTCCCAAAATTAACTCCCTGAGGGTCCTCCAACCCTCAGAGATATAGTTTTAGGAGGCACCTTCAGATGCAGAGGGAAGGGGATTGCTGAAAATCACCCCTTACACAATGGAAAACCTTAGCAAATGAGCAGAAAATGAGTCTGGATATCAGCCAGTCTCTTAAGAAATACAGGTATGATTTTGGCATGTTTTGAAAGCCTGGAGCATGGGGCTATTGTACTGTGTATCTTGGAGGTTTTCACCATAAACCAAACTACATAGTAGACTCCAAGCTCAGTTTTCTGGACTGTAGACTAAGTTTGTGAAAATTCCAGAGTCAATCTGTGGATGGGGCGGGGGTGGGAAGTATTCAAGTATTCTAGCTGAAGCAGTTTGTGGGTGGCAGCTAAAGCTGCTTTTTTAGGACTAATTTAGCCAAAAGATTGTTCTTAGGTGTTAATAGCTTGCTTGACTGACTTTTACGTATAGCAGTAGGTGAGGCCCATTGTTGACCAATTTTGCATAGATTACACTGCTAGGAAAACTCAAGAAATGAAATCCAGGAGGCCCGCTAGAATTGTGGAGTAACAGCACAAACAGCAATACAACACAAAATGCTTGACCTAACCCCCAAAATGAGGTTAGATGCTTTAGCTAAACAATCCCCTTGCACCATTTATTTATCATATTTTTTATACTGCCTGAATGCAATGAAAGCCTTGGAAAGGATATTTGGATGCCGTGACGTGTCTATACCTACAAAGATTAGAATAGTTCGGACAGTGTTTTTCCCCGTGACACTCTATGGATGAAAAAGCTGAAGAAGCAAGATGGAAAAAGTATTGACGCTTCTGAACTTTGGTGCTGGAGAAGTCTTTTGAGGATACCATGGACAGCCAGGAAAACAAACAAATGGATCATAGAACAAATCAATTCAGAATTTTCACTTGAGGCACAAATGACCAGGCTCAAACTATCATACTTTGGACACATTATGTGAAGACCCAGCTCCCTTGAGAAGCCCATAATGCTGAGAAAAGTTGAAGGAAAGAGAAGAGGACAACCAGCGGTAAGGTGGATGGACTTGAAATAATGAAAGCACCACTGAGAGACCTTAAAGGCCAAGTTGAAGACAGATCATCCTGGAGAGAATCTATCTGATCACTAAGAGTTGACACCAACTTGACGTCACTTAATCAATCAGTCAGGTGGTGTACAAAATTTAAAACATTTAAAAATCAGCTCCGATTAAATAATAACAAGCAATTAAAACAGTAGCATAAAACTATTAAAACAAATTAAAATTCTAATTAAAAGCCTGTGAGAACAGGTGAGTTTTGAGGGTCTTCCTGAAAACAAATAGAGAAGGAAATGCAAACAACTGAAACTATCCCTCCCACTTGTGACTAAATTGGTATACTGAGGAGAGTGACTACTTAAACTGGCTGCCGAATTAGTTGGGTGCAGGGTAGAAAACAGCAAACAACTGAAACTATCCCTCCCACTTGTGACTAAATTGGTATACAGGAAGGTGCCCTGCGAATGGACAAAACTGCTATTTGAGGGCCACCTGTGTATGTCACAGAATTTCTTATTAATGTGCTTGTAAAAGGGACGTAAAAGAACAGTTTTTGAAATTTGTATGATTTCAACCTCAGACTTTCAATTTTATTGAATAATTACCATAGATGGTAACTTTGAATAATAGTAAATTTGCATCTGAGAAAGCTCTTCTGCTTCTCTTGGCGATGATGTCATTTTGGAATTCTTGATCTGATTGTTAATCTGTTGAACAGTAGCAGTTAGGATTTATTAAGAATTTCTTCTAAAACATTAAAAAAAAAAATTTAAACTCCCCCCCAGAATATCTGGTGTAAAAAAAATAGTGCATTCAGCTAATTTAAGTGGTAAGATTGCTCTTGAAAGATTTGCTATCAGTAAGTAACAGGGAAGTATGATGATCAGAATTTCATCTTTTAAAAACACACACCAAATTCTTTACATTTTCACCAAGCATATTCTGGAGTAAAACATATTGCATTCACCTAATTTCAGTGGCAGGGTTGTATATGCAAAATTTGGTATCTGTAGGTCATCGGGGAAGTATGACCTTATTTCTCTCCAAACAGTTCTTCAAAATGTATAATATAATCTCTGGATGCCATTAAAAGCCCTATGCAGACATTCTGGTATGCTCTGTAAGTTGGATAAATATACATTGAGGGCCATTTTCAGTCCAGTACAGCATTCCTCCAGTGGCTGTTGCTGGTTTCTGCCTTGTCTCTTTTTAGATTGAAGACCCTTTTGGGTCAGTGAACTAACTTCTTATTCATTTTGTTGTTCACTTTTAACTTTTTGTTCTTCTTTGTGTTCTCCGTGCATCACACTTGGGTTTGTACCTGTGCAGAGCCACCCCCTGGACTATTCTAAAGCTTTGCCATGTAAGGAAAAAGCTCCCCCTATCTGACAGCTTACCTCACTCCCTCAGTCTTTTGCTGACCGCCGCAGTAGCTGCACCTCAGTGATTTTCTCTGCTTTGCTGTCTGCCTGTCGACAAAATTATCATTATTAATTAGCGAGTACTTTCTTCTAGCCCCTCTCATATTATTTCTTTCTTTCTTCAGCTTCTCTATCTTCTCATGTTTTCCTTCTGACAGTTTTTTTTGTGTGTATTGATTTTGTTTCGTGTCCTCCTCACCCCACCCTCCCACTTCCCCCTTTAGCTTCTTATGGCCACGAGTGCTTTTTAAACAGTGTGAACAGTGCCTGGTGAAAATACCTTCCTCAGATGGTCATCCCCTTTGCCTGTCCTGCTTAGGGGAATCACTCCGCACCGACTCCTGCAGTGGATTCACCGAACAAACCTGTCATAATCTGGCAGTGTGCCTACGCACTCTCTTGTGGGAGAGGGCTCTGTTAGCGAGCTCCTCTGTGGCCGGCACGCCTGTTCTGAACGCCTCTCATACTGGGTCTGAAATGCAGTCAATGGGCAACACACCATCGGGCTTGGCAGCACTACCAGCACAGGCTTCAGCATGTCATCCCAGTGACACGTGACACGCCCTCCACTTCGACACAGCAGCCCCGCTAGAGCCGTCGGGCCTTAATGCTCCACCAGTGCTACAGATATACCCAGCATGGTTTTGCTCGCTCAGCCCGTCACTAGTCGGAGGATGGAGCCATCTTCTCTCAGGGATCTCTCAAAGCGACTGGGCCATCCACAGTGCCTGTGACTTTGGTATCTAAGCAGAAGAAGAAGCCTAAGGCACCCAAGCAGTGTCTTCCAGCTGACTCAAGCATAAGAAAAAGAAACATGGTGCCAGCAATCCTTGAGGTACCTCTTCTTCAACCACCAGCACCAACCTTGCCCCGGCATTCAGAAGGGAACCTGTATGAGGGTTCATACATGCCTTCAGACTCATTTGCTTTAGGTGCTGACCCACTGGACTCCTCAGGGAGCATGTGCTCCAGGAAATCATGCAGCAGAAGCCACAGCCACTTACCCAGAACAGACAAATCGGGGCACAAGAAATGCAGGCACTGTTCACGGGACAGATCTTATTCCCCAAAGGAAGGGCACACTTTCCTTGGTTTCTCAACAATTTCAAGCCCCAAAAGTACTCCCAGCACAGGATCCTACTAATACCTCACAGAATCCAGGCTGCTGTATGTTAGTGAACAAGAATCCCAAACCTCTCCCAGGGTACACCCTTTCACAGATGCTCACCAAGCCTATCTATCCCCACCAATGTCTCCAACAAAGGTTGTGTGGGGTGTGCACACTTCAGAGACCTGCTGGTCATAAGAACAGCCCTGCTGGATCAGGCCCAAGGCCCATCTAGTCCAGCATCCTGTTTTGCACAGTGGCCCACCAGATGCCGCTGGAAGCCACAGACAGGAGATGAGGGCGTGCCCTCTCTCCTGCCATTACTCCCCCCGCAACTGGTACTCAGAGGCACCCTGCCTTTGAGGCTGGAGGTGGCCCACAGCCCTCCGACTAGTAGCCATTGATAGACCTCTCCTCCATGAAGTCATCCAAACCCCTCTTAAAGCCATCCAGGTTGTTGGCTGTCACCACATCCTGTGGCAGAGAGTTCCACAAGTGGATCACGCGTTGTGTGAAAAAGTACTTCCATCTGTTGGTCCTAGAGCTCCTGGCAATCAATTTCATGGAGTGAACCCTGGTTCTAGTGTTGTGTGAGAGGGAAAATAATCTCTCTCTCTCCACTTTCTCCACGCCATGCATGATTTTATAGACCTCTATCATGTCTCCCCACAGTCGTCTTTTTTCTAAACTAAAAAGCCCCAGGTGTTGTAGTCTTGCCTCATAAGAAAGGTGCTCTAGGCCCCTGATCATCTTGGTTGCCGTCTTCTGTACCTTTTCCAGTTCAACAATGTCCTTTTTAAGATGTGGTGACCAGAATTGTATGCAGTACTCCAAGTGTGGTTGCACCATAGTTTTGTATAAGGGCATTATAATGTTAGCCGTTTTATTTTCAATCCCCTTTCTAATGATCACTAGCATGGAATTTGCCTTTTTCACAGCTGCCGCACATTGAGTCGACACTTTCAACGAGCTGTCCACCACAACCCCAAGATCCCTCTCCTGGTCCGTCACCGACAGCTCGGATCCCATCAGCATATACGTGAAGTTGGGGGTTTTCGTCCCAATGTGCATCACTTTACACTTGCTAACATTGAACCGCATTTGCCATTTTGTCGCCCACTCCCCCAGTTTGGAGAGATCCTTTTGGAGCTGCTCACAATCCGTTTTGGATTTCACTACCCGGAAGAGTTTGGTATCATCTGCAAATTTGGCCACATCGCTGCTTACCCCTGCTTCTAGATCATTAATGAATAAATTAAAAAGCACCGGTCCCAGTACAGATCCCTGGGGGACCCCACTTCTTACTTCCCTCCATTGTGAAAACTCTCCATTTATACCTACCCTCTGTTTCCTGTCTTTCAACCAGTTAGCAATCCACACATGTACTTGTCCCCTTATCCCATGACAGCTAAGTTTCCTCAGGAGTCTTTGATGAGGAACTTTGTCAAAAGCTTTTTGGAAGTCCAGGTAGACTATGTCAACTGGATCACCTTTATCCACATACTTGTTGACACTTTCAAAGAAGTCCAAAAGGTTGGTGAGGCAAGATTTACCTTTGCGGAAGCCATGCTGGCTCACTCCCAGCAGGGCCTGTTCTTCTAGGTGCTTTACAATTTTATCCTTGAGGATGCTTTCCATCAATTTGCCTGGAACGGACGTTAGGCTGACCGGCCTGTAATTTCCCGGATCGCCCCTGGATCCCTTTTTGAAAATCGGTGTTACTTGGTCCCTGAAGGAACAGAGGCGGCATATCAATTACCTAGAATTACTGGCAATGCTCAAGGCCCTCAAAGCCTTTCACCATTGGATAGCCAGAACATCTGTTCTCCTTATGGACAATAATAGTATGGCTCGAACCTATGTAAACCACCAAAGGGGCACAGCCTTATGATCACTGCTTCATCTTACACTACACCTATAGTCCTGGTGCCTACAGTGGAGAATCTGGCTGTTAACAACACACATCCAAAGGGAAACTGACTCTGGCGGATAACTTGAGTCACCAGAACTCATTCACCTATGAATGGAAGTTGGACCCCAGGGATCTGCAAATGGTCTTCCAGAAGTGGGAAACACCTCACCTGGACCTCTTCTCAACATCCAAGAACACTCAATATGTTGGGTTCTACAGCAGAGCAGGGACAGATCCAAAGTCTGAGGGTGGTGCCTTCCTCCGGAGCTGGGGTCTGGAGCTGCTATACATCTTTCTGCCAATTCTTCTTATCCTGCATTCTCTACAGAAAAGAATCATGGACAGGGCCAACTGCATCCTGGTTGTGCCATGGTGGCCAAGGCGGCCCCGGTTCGCAACTCTCCTGCAACTGTCCCAGTGCACTTCACTTACCACCGGTCCCACACTTGCTGACCGGGGGACCAGGGTAGTCGCCTCCACTCAAAAGTCACATCGCTGCATCTCACTGCTTGGATAAGAATGTGAGTGACCTTGCCTTCATGCTCAAGTGCAAGCAGTCTTTGAGTGCTGCCAAGAAATTATCCACGTAAAAGAGGTACAATCCTAAGTGGAAACGCTTCAGCCGTAATATGGAAATGAGGGGATTTCCCCCAACTTCCTTATCATTAGTTTTGGAAAATATCCTGTGACTTTGAAGGAAAGTGGCCTGACCCTTTCTTTCCTCCATGTTCACTTGGCAGCGATAGTGGACAAGCATTCAACACCCAATCTGTTTCCCCATAAAATAATTTAAAAGTTCCTTAAGGGAATAGTTCACATGTTTCCTTCAGTTCCTAAGTGTGTTCTGCTTTGGCATCTATTGTTAGTCCTGAAACGGTTAATGAAAGCACCATTTGAACCCCTGGTAACTTGTGATCTGAAACTTTTGTCTTTGAAAACTGTTTTTCAGCTTGTAATTACTTCTGCCAGGAGAGTAAGTGAATTGAGAGCCTTGTGTTCTGACACCTGTTATGTAGTTTTTCATAAAGGGTGGTATTATTACCTTTCCTACTGAAAGTTGTCAGTTTATCATTTGGCACAGGCCTTGCCCACCTTCTCCCCCCCCCCCACCATGCCAACCATGGATTCTGAACATACTTGCCACTCCCTGGATGTGAGGAGGGCATTGGCATTTTATCTGGAGAGAACAAAGACTTTCCACAAATTGCAGTCTTTGTTCATTTTCTTATGCTGAATCTTCGAACGGCTTGCTGATCTTGGCACAGAGGATTGTCACTTTGGTCAAGGAAATTATATCCCTCTCCTACCAACTTACCTTGGAACCTCTGCCTACACCTATCTGAGTACACTCTGCAAGGGCTATGGCACCTCTACAGCTTTCTACAGAGGTGTTTCTCTGACAGACATTTGCAAGGCTTCCACATGTTCCTGTCAGGCCATGTTTATTCGCCACTATGCTTTGGACTTGCATTTGAAATCTCAGACTTCCTTTTGGTGTTTCTCTCATGTGTTCTACTCTCCACTAAGCCTGCACCTGCTGTCCAGGTAAGGACACTAACTATTATCGCAAGTGTGATGCACAGGGACCACAAAGAAGAGAGGCAGGTTTCTTGCCTGTAACAGTAGTTCTTTGAGTGGTCTCCTGTGCATTCACACGACCCACCCAGCCTCCCTGCTGCAGCATGATAATGATATCCTTTGGTGCTTCGGGTAGGTGGCGGTTGCTCAGACTGAGGGAGTGAGGTAAGCTGTTAGATGGGGGAGATCTGGGGCGTGATCCATTGAGCTCTATTAGAATGGGTTCGGGGCCTGCGCAGAAGCCTTTTGGTGTGGAGTACCACAGCTCCTCATAGTGTTTCTGCCCCACCCCACGAGACTGTGTGGTCACTATTTAAGGTGGGAAGAATGCCAGCATTCCAGTTCCTTTTCAACTTCCATAATGATTGGTCGCTCGATAGCTACGGCTCGTCAATCTGGTTCCTTTTCCTGTGAGTTCTGCGTAGAAAACAAAAGAATATTTACTGCTTGGTTATCCAGTATTTCGACTTTTCGGATTGACTTCACAACAGCTATGGATTCTCCTTAAAAGACCAAAAAATCTTCACTGTAAGAAATGTAAGGTGAAATTGCCCTCTCAGGATGGGCACGATCTCTACTTAATTTGCCATGGGTAGGGCCATAATATTTCAAGATTCTCCAACCCTGAGATCGCTGGCACAAATTTTTCTCTTGGTGCAATAATGCATGTAGTTGTTGAGACTTCTTTCGACATTGACGGAACTCCATTGGTCACTGACAAGATCGCCATCAAGACTGACATTGACCGGTTCAGCTTTGGCATTGGACCTGGAGTGCATGAAGCCCCTGACACAGAGTGCTCAGACACTGGTGCTGTCAGCTAAGACATCAACAGTGAATATGTCTGCGGTGTTGCCTACACAAGCCTCTGCATCGAGGGTTGCTTCCATTTCCCCGGCCACTACACCAATTCAATCTCCTTCAACTGCAATAGCTCCAGGTATGCCTTGGCATGGAATACCCCGGTCTTATCGAAGTTGAGACGAGTTACTCCTCAACGCCAAGAGCCAATTACTTTTGAGGTGGATGATAATGATGCAGAGGAAGGTGAAAGAGCTCTGGATCTCTCTACTGAGCAATCATAGCTAGCCATATTGGTCTCCCAATTCTAGCACCTTCTCGGCTGCTATCTTTCAGGGATTTTCAGATACAGGCGGCCTGTGAATTCGGATAATCACTCAAGTCACTACTCTACAGAAGAGGACATCGGCTTGCTATGCCTTCACGACTGCACACTTGGCTACATCAACCAGCTTGCACACCTGTGGCTTCTCTCACCATGCAGTGACTTCTATTCAGCTAAGTGGGTTAGGCCAAGATTCCCCAGGTTTCTCCTACAATTATCAGGAGGAAAAGCCATGGAGGCCTGCTTTTCATGAAAGGCAAAATTAGTTAGCTATCACTTACACCAGGGATAAGTCTGTTTCTACTTTGGCCGATGGTGATGCCACTTCTGCCACGCAGAAACACAAACTCCGCCATTACCACAGCCACAAGTAAATAAACCTGCAATGGGCTCAAAGCAAACTCAAACCAGTCTTCTGTTGACTCTATGGAGACACAAACACTTCTTTTATTACTGGCCTCTCCTCATCCTTAGTCACCTTCTCTCTATGATCCTATTCCTGATTCATCCCCTGCAAGATCTGATAGCCACCACAGGTCATCCCATTTTGAGTCTGATCCTGAGACAGAGCACGACCCGTCACCAGATGTGGCTACTCCTGCACACGTGTCACCAATGGGGAGGAGATGTAGGCATACCACATTTAGATAAAAGAAATGGCCGAAGCCCTAGGCTTGGATTTAAAATCTCAAATGAGCACAACTGACAATCCAGTCTACAACTTCATAGCAAAGTCGCTCTTGTCCCAACCAGTGGCCCTTCCAATGTTGCCCGTCATCATGAGGGCTTCACAGAGTGCCTGGGAGGTGGTGTACACTTCAACCCTGACCTCCAAAAGACTGGAAGGGTCTGTACAGGGTCCGGGAAATGGAGAACACTTACCTGTTAAAGCATCTTGTTCCCAACTCACTAGTTATAGACTGCATGACCACCTCCAAGTTGGGAAGACGTCATGACCCCTGCAAGCAAGGAAGGCAGAAAATTAGACATGTTAGGATGGAAAATATACTCCATATCATGACTTTCAGTTAAAATCACTAACTAATGCACATGCATGGTGAAGTTCAACCATTCTTTATGGGACAGTTAGATCAGGATTGGGACAACATGTCCCCAGCAGATCTCAAGGCACGTTTTTAAAAGACCTTAGCAAAATCTACAGTGTTGACACGTCATCTGTTAAGCACAGCCAAACATCTGGCTGAATCAGAATTCAGGGCCAGTGACACTTGGATGACATGCTTGGCTTAGATCAGCTTCCCTACAATGGGACATGGAAGACAAAGTCAAAGGCCTTCCATTCGATGGAAAGGGTCTCTTCTCTGAGCAAACTGATTCCACTATGGAAAAACTAAAGAAGTCCAAATTTACAGCCAAAACTTTCACCACAGCTTCCTCTACATCATATAGTCAAAGTTACCAACCTTTCAATAAACCTAAAACCAGATACAAGTCTCAAGATCCAGAGACTACAGAAGGCCTTACCAGCCTTATAACAAATGTAACTACGCTGCCAAAAATAAGAACAACCAAGGACAACGTCAGAAGCCGATGGATGGCCAAAAACAGCATATTAGAAGCTTATGCCCGCCTACCTTACTTACCAATGTAGTGGAGCCCCTTGAACACCTGGGCTCTGAGTTCTTAACCCTGCACAACACGGCAGCTGTCAGCTGATCCCATCTTATCAGCTTCAACGGTAACACAATCAACTGCCAACAACATCAAACTGGCAGGTCATGCCTCAGCATGGCATCAGATAACATGAGATCGTTGGATTCTAAAGATAATTTCTGTAGGATATGCCATAGAATTCAGGACCTGACCTATGTTGAAAGCTATACGCTACATGAAAGCGATGCCTGCTCTTCTAGAGGAGGTGAAGAACTTGCTGGAAAAAGGGGCCATAGTCCCTATAAGGTGGGCACAAAGATGGGAGGGCTTCTACTCACACTACTTCCAGATCCCCGAGGGATGGCAGAATAAGGCCAGTAATGGATCTAAGACACATAAACAAGTTTGTCTTAAGTGGAAAAAGTATCATCTGACAGCGTTGCAAGACATCCTGCCTCTCTTGCATCAAGAGCAGTGGCTGGCAACGCTGTTGTCTTATTTTCACATTAGCGTTCGAGAGACCCACAGAAAGTTCCTCAGATTCATGGTGGGGGGCTTGATTTACCAATACAAAGTACTACCCTTTGGTCTGTGCATGCCCCCCCCCCGTGTTTTCACCAAATGCACGGCAGTGATATTGGTGCACCTCAGTACCAGAGGGATGGCAGTTTACCCATATCTAGATTATTGGCTGCTGGCTTCAAAAAAGAAGAGAATTATTTTATCAGAGTATCTGTTGCAACTGCTTCAAGACCTTGGAATAGAGGTGAACTGGAAGAAATCTCACTTAGAGCCGGTGAGAGCGATTCCCTACATGTGGTGATCCTGGACACCGAGACGGGCAGAGCTTACTTGCCACAAGAGAGATTCCAGGCTGTCTCCAACAGCCCATCTATTTGTGTCTCAGCTGTTATAGCCTGCAAGGCAAATCCAACATCTCCTTGGTCTCATGACATCTTGCAATGCAGCAGTACATTACACCCGTTTTAAAGATGAGGAAACTCCAATTATGGTTGCTCTCAGTCTTCCGTTTTGAACTTGGACAAACCTATGCAAAGGCATCTCATCCTGCCCCCCATTCATTTGCTCTCTGAATTGGACATGTCCAGAAAACCACCTGCAAGGGGTTCCATTTCATTCTCCTCTCACTGCAGTATGAGTGATGACAGATGCTTCCATATCTGGTTGCCGGGGGGCGGGAAGGAGCATTGCAACAGGAAGAAGGTCCAGGACCAGTGGAATGCTCACCATAGGACCCTACACATCAAATTCCTAGAACTCCTAGCATTTTTACAAGCAATGAAAGCTTTCCTACCTATGCTCCAGGGCACCACAGTGCAGCTCCAACTAGAAAACACCACTGTGGTTGCTTATCTGAACCAGCAAGGGTGGGAATGTGTCCAGATCTCTCTGTGCCTTAAGCATCCAAATTTGGCACTGGTGCATTCAAAATCACATCCACCCCCAAGCCATACACCTCAAAGGGGTGGACAATATACTAGCGGACGATCTGAGTCAGTCATTCACCCAGGTGAGTCAACACGAGTAGGAATTAAAGAGTACCTAATCCCGATCTTCCAGGCCTGGGGCCGACCCAAGATAGATTTTTTTTTTTTTTTGCTGCTTTGCTGAACACAGAGTGCAAGAAGTTCTGCTCAAGGCCGGGTCACAACCACCTGTCCCTGGAAGATGCATTTCAGATAGACTGGACTCGAGCTTCTATACATGTACCCTTCTCTACCTCTCATAGGGAGGGTGGTGGCAAAGCTTCTGCTCTGTCAAACATGATGCATCCTGATAACCCCGTGGTGGCCAAGGCTGTCTTGGCTTCCACTGCTTCTTAGACTGTCAAGACACACTTGCAGAAGATTTCCTCAGTTCCCAGATCTCCTAACCCAAGAAGACAGCCAAGTGCTACACCCAGACTTAGCCACTCTGAAGTTGACAGCCTAGAGGATAGGCTACTAGATGACATCTTATTAAACCAGATAAAGCCTTCCACTAGAAAAAACTACGCTAGCAATTGGAAGCATTTTAGATGTTACACTTCTTCGAAGGGGTTCCACCCTCTGAAAGCATCAGTCAGACAAGTCATGTTATACCTAACTTGTCTAAAATCGGCAGGCTTGTCCAATATTTCAATCAAAGCACACTTGTCGGCTATCTCAGCTAGACATCCAGGTTGGGTCTTTATGTTAAACCTTGTCACTTTGATGTATTGTGAAAATTTTGCGTTAATGTAAGTGCTGAAGGCATATCAGACTAGATTTCAGATGATTATCACTGGGAACTGAGTTGCCCTGCTGAGTGCTATTTCACTCAAAACTAATTTCCCACACAGATATGCTTCAGTATTGCATGAAACAAGTGCACAGATATTAGTCTTGCAATATATACCTCTGTGGCACATTCTTGAAAAGCCTTTCTCAGAGCACTGTGCAGTGAGAATAGCCCTTGCAGAACTATCACTACCTGAAGCAGACATTGTAGTTTGTTTTGGTGAAATGTATGCAGGAGAATGCATTGCTCTGTGCTCAGTGCAGAAGTCGATGAAAGGTCATAAATTGTATTATTTATCAGCTTTATATTGGTTGGTGTTTGTGTGTGGTTTTGTTCTCATGAAGTGCTTATTTAGCAAGTAGATTGTAACTTAGTGAATGGAATGAGTATGTGAATTCTTGTCCTGCCCTCCCCCAATACATTTCTAGATGAAATTACTCATAAGTAGCCCCATTGAAATTGGACAAGTTAATAATGACTTGTCCAATTAAGATGTCATCTACTACATTTGATTTTAGGTCTCTAAAAATGTGTTGTGTGTGTGTTTTCAGATTGCTTGGGTTAAAATCTGAACCTGCAAGTACTGCTTCAACTAATACCAGCACTCCTCAGCCTGTGAATAATGTGGTCCGTTACTTGGCATCAGCGCTGTTTCAAATACAGCAAGGCATTGAGCGCAAATTCCTCAAAGCCCCACTTGGTAAGTATTACTGCTAGAACTGTACATTCACTTCACTGAATCGGATGTAGGAAGGGGAAATTACGGCAGGTCCAAAGGATATGCTGCAAATTATCTCGTTACTGTACTAAACAATTTGTCACGGCTAGAGATCTGTAGAAATGACAATACTCATGTTTGAGCTGCCCTCTAGAATTGCTGCTCTAGGGTCAGGTGACCTGGAGCATTGGAGCAATCTGTCTGCCCCCCCAAAAGATGAATGGAAATTTAGATGCAGCTGGAGTGAAGCCAAGGGCACTGTTCTTCCCCCACCCTGTTTTATCTTCCCTCTCTCATCAAATATTATAATCTGCTTAGTTTTGGGGAAATAGTGTCACCATGCTAGTGGCAATTCCCCAGCATTTCAGAATCATGTTTGGAATAACTATACACATTCAATACTAGGTGATGCAGAAGAAAATAAAAGAGACCAAAAAGGGAATAAAAGGAGGACAAGAGAAGATCAGTCTAGTCAGAAAGATGGTAAATAATTATTTATTATCATCAACATTTTTATCCTTTCAAGGAGTTCAGAGCAGTGCACATGTCCCCTCTCCCTTTATTTATTTCTAAAATTTTATTCTTGCAGCAACCCTGTGAGGGTAGGTGAGAAAGAGAGACAGACTGAGTGAGTGATTGATCGGCCCAAGGTCACCCAGTCAGTTTCATGGCTGAGCAGGGATTGAAGCAAAGATCATAGCCCCAGTATCTTAAGTACTACATCACATTGGCTGTATATATCAAGTCGGAGTAAAGGAGTATAGTATAAACTTATTAAATCAATCCGTATGTGGTCACAAAATACATAAAATCTACTAACAGGTCATGGGATTTGTTGTTCCAAACAGTTTGGTTGCTCATAACAAAACCAAAATTGTACCCTAAAATATTCAAATGGAATACTAAAATTACAACTGGGCCAACATATTCCAACCACAAGAGTTCACTTCGGCAGCAAATTTGGTGAACATTTTTGCTGTTCCTGTTTTCCAGAAATTCATTCAGTTCAGGTCCCATCAGCCTCTATGTGAAAGTAGGGTTTTATAACCCAGTGTGAATCACTTTACTATTAACTACATTGAGCCTCATTTGCCGTTTTGTTGCCATAAGAATCTAAGAGCAGCCCTACTGGATCAAATCAGGGCCAATAGTCCAGCATCCTGTTTCCCACAGTGGCCAACCAGATACCTCTGAGAAGCCCGCAAACATGAGATTCATATCTCTTTCCCTGATGTTGCACCTTTGCAACTGATATTCATATGTTTACTGCTGATAGAATCCCTGATCTAAAGCCACAAAAAGCTATCTAAATTAGTGGCCGGATCACCACGTTTTGTGGCAGTGAATTCACCCAGTTTGGCATGGTTCTTTTAAAACTCTTCTGGCTGCAATCCTATGCACACTTATATGGAGTAAATACCATTGGTCACAGTGACATTTACTCAGGAGTAAACATGCGTAGGATTGCACTGTCAGTCCCCTTGCTTTTACCATCCTGGACAATTTGTCATTCACAAACTTGTCTCCTCACTGCTCATATGGCTCCAGAACATATGTGAAGAAGAGAGTGCCAATCCTTAGAAGTATACCATGTCTCCTAGAGCACCCCATTTATGTGTGTGTGAGACATTTTCAAAGAATTTTAAAAGGCTGAGGGAGGAATTACCATTGTAGAAGCCAATTTGATACCTTTCCACAAGATGGTTTTTCTGTATAATTTTCTGTATAATTTCCACATAATGCTAGATGTTTCACTGTATAATGGAATTTGATATCTGTGTTGTATTTAGTGTAACCATTCTTTTGTTTCTTTCCTTTGTTGCAAGATGCCAGTGATGGTGGTCGTTTGCATAAAACGGTCTTGGACCGCTGGAGAGAATCACTTATTTCTTCAGGTAGCCTGTCCCAAATCTTCCTTCACCTCTCAACGTTGGAGCGAAGTGTAATCTGGTCTAAATCCATCTTAAATGCTCGCTGTAAAATGTGCAGAAAAAAGGGAGATGCTGAAAGCATGGTGCTGTGTGATAGCTGTGACCGAGGCTATCATATCTACTGTATTAGACCAAAGCTCAAGGTAATTAGGATGTGGTATGCTATGTGTCAATTAAATTTTGACCTTAAATGGAGACTTTTTTCTAATTCATGCTTATCATTTGTTAGGCTGTTCCTGATGGAGACTGGTTCTGTCCAGAATGTCGACCAAAGCAGCGTTCTAGGCATCTCTCATCCCGACAGAGACCTTCTGTGGAAAGTGATGAAGAAGCTGAAGAACAGATTGAAGAGGAAGAAGATGAAACAATTTATGAGGAAGTGGGACAAAGTGAGGAGGAAGATTATGAAGAGGAAGAAGAGGATGATGATGACTCTGATTCTCAATATGATGATGAAAAAAGGTAAATTACAAACCAAGTCCATGCTATCCAGAGACTAAGTATAGATTACACACCCTAAAGGGCTTCCCCATTGACCTCAGTATTGGGTGCAGTTCTCTCTGTGCATCTTATCACATGCATAGAGCTTCTTCAGACTTCAGCTTCGGCCTACATGCATACTTACTCCATTTAGTTTGGTATACAACCTTACATTAAAAAAATCTTGAGCACACTTAATTTAAAGTGTATTCTGTGTTTGATGCCCTAACCTACTTGTGATCTGATATTTCTCCAAATGTTGACTTCATTTCTATTATAGGAATGTGAAACAGGCAAAAAGCCTGCTTCTGTGCATACTGTCTCATAAACAAGTCTTACTGAGTTGCATAGGAGCATCTTATCCTATGGAGAGTTTTTCATTCTCATCTTGTAGGGACACATTTGTGTGGTAGAATTGGTGACCTGGTCACCTATACTCACTTAGCTTTTTTGCATGTATACGTATCTTTAACTAGCAAGTAGTAATACTACATATACACCAAATAAACTGAACAAGATTGTTGCAGAAACTCCTGTTGCAATTGTCTGATGGTAGCTGATGTTTAGGAGGGCTAGCTGAATTTATTCAGATATGTTCATATTGTATTAAATTGAGTGCTGAATTGGTAGCTTTGAAGAAGAAAGGGGTCGGGGTGAAGGTGTTAGTTGTATCACATCCATTGATCCTTGCATAACTCCTTTCAGCTCATCCAAATCGGGGAAACCTCAGGTAAAACTTTCCTTAAGAACCAGAGGAGCAAAACTTACCACTACCATCTCAGGTCAGTACAACCAGCGGCAGGCCACTGGAAGATACTGTTCACGTAGTCAGCAGAATACCCCAAAGCAAACTGGATCTTCATGTAAAGCTACTGGGAAAAGTATAAGAAAGACAAAGTCTGCACCTCCATCAGTAACAAAATCAAGACTGAACAGCCGCACTACTCGTCAGAATCGAGGCTTGTTGCACGCGGATGCCTTTATAGAGTTGACCAGTCCCCGAAGACGGCGTAGAGGAAGGAAGACAGCAGATAATAGTCCAGAGAGCAGCTCTTCCAGTTTTCTTGGCTTCAGAATTGTTAATGCAACAGACTCAAATGAATCAAAAAGCACTTCAATTTCTATAGGAAAAAATTCACAAGATACTGAGCTTAAAAAGAGGGGTAGGAAACGACAATCTGCAGGTAAATTGAATCCTTCAGTTAAAATAAGTAACTATAGAAATGAATTCAGCTTATTTTGGGATGCCAGAGGTGTTGGAGAAAAGGTCAGATAGTGTCTGCTGTTGCATTTAAGTTAAAGTGGGTTGGCTCTAATGCATGGCATGATGAATATTAAGGAGTGTTAGTATTTGTTAATATAATGTGTTACTGACTTTTCAGATATTTACAATTGGGAATATCCAGCATAGTAAAAACCCATTGGATGACAAGCCTGTAATGTGATGAGTCAGGAGAACCTTTCTTCTCATTTTTCTTCATGCCCATCTCCAGTGATTAAGGGGTCTCTAGAGAAGGGAGCTAGCTGGAGAACAAAAGCTGAATGGCCCATGCCAGTATACTAGATGACTGACTTAGTCTTTGTGGAAAACCAGAGTAGATGGGTGCAGTTGGATTGCAGTTTGAGATTACTTTGCAGCTCTACTCTCCCTGACTCTTAGTGGATAACCAGGATAGAAGCTTACTTTGAAACTAGGATCTATACATGATTTGAATAGCCATAAATAGTGGTAATGCCTAAAGAAGCTGTGGTACACTGATAAGTACATTTTCTCTGGATGAAAGAGCTGTATTTGCTATCTGCTTTGGTGAACTGTTTGGTAGGAATTAGTTGCTTATGCCACAATAGCATAATATTAATACTATCAATACCGCATTCTGTTTTCTGATCAGGAAGTAGTTCTTTGTCCTGAAAATGAAAAAAATCATTTGTAGAAAGCCTTTCTTCTCTCTTCCTCCACCTTCCCCCCGCCCCCACCATTGTCGTTGCACAAAGTGTCTAGTTCTATAATCAATTGTGTCTGAATGAATGGCTTATGAGGTGATGCCTTCCTCTCGGGGACACTGAATGAGAAAGCAAGCCTCTTCTCACCTTTCTGATCCTTGACTGCAGTACCGGGGAGAGAGTGAGATCATGGAATAAAATAGTTTCTTTGCCACTTCAGCTATTAACTGTCTTTAGTATGTTCCTGTATCCTGTTTAACATCAGGATCATGTATTAAGTAGTTCTGTAATCCTGTTTTTTCTTTTTCTTTCCAGAGTCCCCTCAAATGCCACTGAATAGGAGGAGTTCAGGTCGTCAGGGTGGAGTCCATGAACTGTCTGCTTTTGAGCAGCTTGTTGTGGAACTAGTGCGTCATGATGACAGCTGGCCTTTCATGAAGCTAGTGTCCAAAATCCAGGTAACCAGCTGGGTGCAGTGTGGCAAAAAGTGGACTTACTGAACCCAAGAATAGTCACAAATGGGTAGAATAGCTGAATGCAGCTGACATTCATTCTCTACAATGGAGTCATTAGCTTGTTGATTTGACCCATTACTATAATAGGATATGCCTTGTACACAGCAGTGGTGTAAAGTATGTCTGCTCAGAAAAGATGCTAGGAAACAGAAGTTGTAGAACACCTGTAACTAATGCTAATACAAAGGTGCTGATCTTTTTCATAGGGATAATGGAGGAATGACACACAAATTGTAATATTTTTATTTAATGAAGTAGAAATTTTATTTCAAAATTAATTGGATTGGTTCAGTAAATTGGATAGAATTTTTAGGTTGGGGGAGGGGACCTTGGAGGGACGGCTACAACATCCTTAGCAGTTGGCTGCTGAGCCAGTTTGAAAACCTCCAATTAATTAAGATAATTTCTCTTGATTTGTATAAAATGGTCTTTTGTGCTCCTTTTTACAATAGTTGTGTGGAATGATTAACTATATTTTGTACTTTTAAAAACCAAAATTCAGGTACCAGACTACTATGATATCATTAAAAAACCTATCGCCTTAAACATAATCCGTGAAAAAGTGAACAAATGTGAATACAAGCTAGCATGTAAGTAAGATTTACTAAAATAATCATATACTCATTCTTTTATGGATAGTTTAATTCACATGGCATCTTACTGTCTATAGAGTAGTAGACCTTACTCCCACACAATAGAGGAGAAATCTCCAGTGCATTGCAAGAACATTGGAGCTAGGCTATCAGCAATGGGTGCTCAGAATGCTGCACAACATGCAACTGAACATAGTTTCCTTTTAGGTGAACACACAACTGGGTTCCAAACACAGACAGAAATTCACTGGTAGCTTCTTTAGCAAAAGATTTAGGAACCAATGGGCTGAATCTCAGCTAGTGTTTGTGTGAATAGAAAGCTTGTGAAAGGGAAGGATGGGATTTTTCCTTACTCCCCAATTCACTGTTAGCCCCCCATGCCACACCTGGGGACCCCCTGAACCTCAAGATAGGCCTTCTGTGAATAGGGATGTGCCCGGATCGGTTTGGAGGCCATGCTGGAGGCCTCCGAACCGGTCCGGATCCGAGCCGGTCTGGCATGGAGGGGGGTTGTAGCTTTAAGGGCGGGGGGGTGGTACTTACCCCCCCGCCGCCGCTCTTCCCCCTCCGGCGCTGTGATTTTAGATGAAGATTGTGACGTCAGCGGAGCACACGCGTGGCAGAACGGGCGCATGCGTGATCCTTACTTTGGCACTTGCAGGCTAACGACGGGGGCAGGGGCGGCAGGGAGGAACGCTGCCGCCCCAGAATCTTAATCTAAAATCACAGTGCCAGAGGGGGAAGAGTGGCGGGGGGGGGGGGGGTAAGTACCACCCCCATGCCCGTCCGAACAGGTTCGGAGCCATGCACATCCCTATCTGTGAAGGGGAGGAGAGGGTGGGAAAGCTTCATTTCATAAACAGCGCACTACTTGCAGTTGGATCTAGAGATCTAAGCATTCGTTTTGGACTGTAGCTATATATTTTTAACATCATGCACTTAACATTTTATTTACATTTTTCCTTCTAGCGGAATTCATTGCAGACATTGAGCTGATGTTTTCAAACTGCTTTGAGTACAATCCACGCAATACAAGTGAAGCAAAGGCTGGAACAAGACTTCAAGCATTTTTCCATGTTCAGGCTCAAAAGCTTGGACTTCCTATTGTATTTGGTAACATGGACCACACTGCACCAGCAGCCAAGAAATCCCGAATCTAACTTTTTTCTTCTAAAGGACTTGAGAGTAGTTCTCTCTATTTTCATGGAAAATGAATACTTAAATCATGCAGCCATAGAAAGCAATAACATCTGCCACATCTTGGAAGTGTGGCCTGCACTATGTTCTCAATTTATTAAGCACTCAGGAGAATGTAGGAAAGATTACCTTTGCTACAGTTTTGTTCAGCATCTAGTAACTTTGAGAGATGTCTATTGAATACAGTACTGGTTTACAGTAGCTTTTGTACTTTTGAAGACCATTTTTGTGTCCAAATACCTTCCAGAAATATTTTTCTTCAGCACCAGATGATATTGTCATATTCTTTAGATTTTGTAGGAACTGTGGCATTGCATTGTGAGGGCTAAACTAGGATAAAATCAACTGCAACACCGTGGCCAAATGAAATGTTTGAAGTCACTTGAGCACAACGTTTTGACACTACACGTGAATAAGAACAATTTTTATATCCTTTAAATTACTGTGCCAGTTCTGGTTGGAGAGATTCAGTCTGACTTTATTAAGTAGATATTTATTTAGCATTCAAATAATTTGTGAATTTGTTTTTGTATTTATAAAATTTTTACTTTGAGGATAAGAAGTTGCTTCTCTTCCTGTTTTCTGTGTGTTTTGTTTGTTCCTCTGATCAATTAATTGCCCCTTCTCAACAGGGCAGTTCTTCCAGGAAAAATGTAACTTACAGAACTGTATAAGTTTATTTGTAAAATTTGAGTGTAAAAATAAACTGAAATGTTTTTCAACATATGATTTGGCTTCCCTGTTTTGATAGATATCCCATTCTTGAGTACAGTTGTAGGTAAGCCCCTTGGGGTACAAAGGCTCTTTCTGGCAACCCTTTGCTGCCTGCTCCTAGGAGTTTGCTTACACTGCTCTGCTTATCTATTTGTAAATAATAAAAGACACAATAAATCTCCAGTACTCTTTCCATCCAGAGGCAGTAAAACTCTGAAGTGCTGCCCCATACTACTTGGGGAAATAGAGAGGGTATAATAGTAGCTACCTATAAAAGTAACACTTCAGTAATCATCAGTGACCATTTTCCAATTCTCTATTTAATAATAAAAATCCCCACAATTACCTCAGTAGATCTCTTACTCATTGAGAGTGATTTATATACTCATTTTGGCTCACAGAATGGCTGGACTGATCATAACTTGTCAGGTTAAAGAGAGATTTCTATGAAAGAGTCACACTGCAGTATTTATCAATTCTCATCTCTTTATTACTGTAGTCATTATAGGCACGGTCAAAACAGTTTCTTCGACGTGGTCTCTGTCTTTTAAGCCAATGCGCTATGTGCCTGCGCAGAGACCTTGTCGGAACCTAACAAACTTAATTCTCCTGATTTAGGCGGGAACCCCACCCCCAGCCGCTATACAAGGCTGTGCCACTCCACATCCCCTTAGTCTTTGTCATTCGCGCTTTAGACGTAGTGGAATCTTTGGCTCAGCAACGAGTAGGACTGTTCTTGACTTCACTTGATCTGGATCAAGATCCGTCAACAGCCATAAGAATGGGTTCTGCGCCTGCGCAGGAAACCCACGGTAGCCATGCCTTAGCTTGCCGAGGTGTCCAAGCCCCGCCCCAGAGCTTGCTATTTAAGACATGACATCCCTCAGTTCTTTTCCGACCACCTTAGCATTTGGACCTCAGTCTGCCGCCTGCTTGTTGGAAAAAGTCCCTTGTGAGTTCTTCTTTAGTGTTTCTAAAAAAGAGGACGGACTGATTACATCGTTCTGACCCATTTCTGGCTGACAACCTACTCTCCTTATCTCGGATCAGCTGACGGATTGCAACTGGCCCCAGAACGGACTTAACTAATTTCTGTGATAATGTCTGGTGAGAATAAGTTGTTTAAGAGGTGTGAGGGCTGTAAAGCCAAGCTCCCCTCAAAAGATCTTCACAACTTGTGCCTGATTTGTTTGGGAGAGGAACACAACATTACCTCGTGCAAGATATGCCAGTCATTTTCCAAGCAAACTCGAAAAAATTGGGTGCTTCGCCTCAGAGCGGCAATTTATGATGAGGTGTTAAGCCCGTCGATGCCAGGCACATCCCGCCCTTTGGCTTCGACACTGAGGATACCTCCAACATCATCTTTGGCACTGCCGCCAAAGCCGTCTGAAAGTTTTCTATGCCAGGCACCAAGAAATGTGTTAGCTGTGGATCTAAGGTCCCTTCCCTCGATACTCATACTGAGTGTCTTCACTGCCTGGGGGAATCCTACATTGTTGAGACCTGTATTCATTACCAGAGGTTTACAAAGCAGGATCAAAAGAATAGGGCATTTCACTTGTGTGCTGCCCTGTGGGACTTGGCCCTCAGTTCTTCAGAGGCTTTGTCGTTGAAGCAATAGTTTAAAATGGCTTCTTCGATGCAATCAGAGCGCTCGGACTCCACTCCTCCGGCGCCAGAACTCCTGGCCTTGGTACCTGTGTCGTCGACACCTGCCTCTGACTTATCTGTGGTTTCGGCCCTTCTTTGCCACTAGAGGACTTGCCCAAGTGAACTTTACCTCCAGTACCAGACCTCCCTTCGGTACCGCAAAAGAAGAAGCTGATGCTGGTTCTGCATCTGCTGGCAAGGCAACACCTTCCGCCTATCCCCCAAAAGAAGAAGCCCCCGCTATTCTCTTCTCTGGATGCTCCACTGGTTAAGAAGCCGAAATTGGCGTCTTTGGGGCACTGGCTCCTCCAGTACAGGGTTCTACTGAGACTCGCCTTCCTACTAGTTCTCCGGTGGCCTCGATGTCTCCCAGTAAGATGCCTGACCATGCCTTTGCGGGTCAGAAACTCTGGGTAGCGGCAGATGAACAGGACTATGCTACGTTGGACTATGAACCCTATTCACTGGACAAACCCACTGTGAATGCGTTGTGGCTGCCTTGACATTGTTCGCCTCCCATTCACCACGTGGAGTAGCCCCCACCTGGGGATAGGAGAGCGCTCTTCTAAGTACAGATACGGGAGAGACTGGGAATTTATTTATTTATTTATTTGATTTATATACCACCCTTCCAAAATGGCTCAGGGCGGTTTACAATTAAAACAGAAAACATTAAAAACAATTAAAACAGAGATACAAATATAAATACCAATTTAAAACAACTTAAAAAACAAACTATCAAAACAATTAAAACCCTGAAAACCAGGTATTAAAACTGATTAAAAACCCTGAAAGGCCAGGCCAAACAGATAGGTTTTAAGGGCTCTCCTGAAGGAAAGTAAAGAATCAAGATTACGAATTTCCGCCGGGAGTGCATTCCACAGTCCAGGAGCAGCTACAGAGAACGCCCGCCTCTGAGTTGTCACCAAACGAACCGGTGACAACTGGAGACGGACCTCCCCAGATGACCTTAACGTGCGGTGGGGATCATGTAAAAGAAGGCGCTCTCTAAGATATCTTGGACCCAAGCCATTCAGGGCTTTAAAGATAATAACCAGCACTTTGTATTTTGCCTGGAAACATATTGGCAGCCAGTGTAACTGTTTTAAAACAGGCATCATATGGTCTCTCTGGGTTGCCCCAGAGAATAATCTGGCTGCCGCTGTCATGTCCCCTAGCTCTGACAGCGAGGAAGAAAGGGAAGCTGTCGGCATTCCAGCCGAGTCTGGAATGTCTGAAGGGCAGAGCCCGACTGCAGTGGAATTAGCTGACGGTTCAGAACAGACTCAACAGCCTGAACCAGCAGAAAATGTCAGCGACCAATCGGGGGATGATTTAGGCATTGGAGCTCCACCAACGCCACGGCAACGCAGGTGTTTCAAACGCAGGTCACAATTGGAGGCGGTGCGGAGGAGCAAGCGCCTGTTATCGAAGGCTGACAAGCCGTAAATCCTGACACCTGGGAGCTTTCGACTGGCTCCATAAATTGGAGCCTCTGACTCCCACTCATTGCTGAGTTTCAACAATTGTCATTCACCCACAGCAAGCAGCCGAGCCGTGTACTTCGCTGGCCTTGGGCCAGACCTTGACAGTCGCATTCTGAACTAACAAGTTTCCGGACTACGTACAAAGGCAGCCCCACGTAGAGCGCATTGCAATAGTCAAGCCGGGAGGTTACCAGCTGATGCACCACTGTTTTGAGGTCATCCTCTTCGAGGAATGGGCGCAGCTGTCGAATCAGCCGGAGCTGATAGAAAGCACTCCTGGCCATGGCCTCCACCTGAGATACCAGGGTGAGGCCTGGGTCCAGGAGTACTCCCAAGCTACGCACCTGCTCCTTCTGGGGGAGAGTAACCCCATCCAGCACAAAGAAGATCTAACTCACCCCTCAGATTCTGAGCCCCCCCAATGAGCACCTCCGTCTTGCTTGGATTCAGCTTCAATTTGTTCTCCCTCATCCAGCCCATTACTGCCTGTAGGCAGGCATTTAGAGAATGAGTGCCATTTCCTGGGGATGAAAAGGAGAAGTAGATTTGAGTGTCATCAGCATACTGATAACACCCAGCACCAAACCTCCTGATGACCTCACCCAGCGGTTTTATGTAGATGTTAAAAAGCATTGGTGACAGAATGGAGCCCTGAGGGACTCCATATAACAGCTCCCGTTTTGAGGAGCAACTGTCACCAAGCTCCACCATCTGGAATCTACCCGAGAGATAGGAACGGAACCACTGCAAAGCAGTGCCCCCTATCCCCAACTCCCCCAGGCGATCCAGAAGGATACCATGGTCGATGGTATCGAATGCCGCCGAGAGATCCAGAAAAACCAGCAGAGTCACACTCCCTCTGTCGATTCCCCGGTAAAGGTCATCCATCAGGCCGACCAAGGCTGTCTCAACTCCATAGCCCATTCTAAAGCCAGTTTGAAATGGGTCTAGATAGTATGCTAGGCTGGGCTTTAGTATGCTGATCGATACCGTGTCTCTGCTTGAGGTTCCACGTATGTAGAGTACGAACCCTCCTTCTACGGAGATTGTTGCCGGGACACTGTTGTTTATAGACAGTATCCCTCTATCGTTTGGACTGTTCCAACTATGGGAAGCCCCAGTATGGATCTCGGTACCGAGAGGGTTCTGTTTATGGAGAAGCCAGAACTATTTGTGATTGCCATAAGGCCCCTTCGCATTCAGAAGGGAGGCCTCGCTCTTCTCGATGAGACCTTTGGGATAGCACTAGGGGGCACGGATCGCCTTCAGAAGTTCCAGTTGGGTCTTTGATGCCGCAACCTTTCTCAGTACTGTCTGTGGCGGCAGATGGGTGGGTACCGGAACCATTGGGAAACCAGAGAATGCTTCCCGCTGTCTCTCTGGTCTTGGCCCCAGATTCGGTGGTGCCTCCTGAGACAGAAAGTGCAAGTGAACCTGGCTCTCCAGACTCGGACGTATTCTCCGTGGGGTCATCCCCTTTGGACAATCAATCAGACTCTAAGCCCGTATCTCCAGCGGTAGGTCTGAAGCAATACTGGGCCTATGTGTCCCACATGGCCTTGGCCCTTGGTGTGAGGCTTAATACGCAACAGAATTGGACTCTTTATTCGGTCTCGTTGATGTTGAGGCTAAGGTACCAGCCTCTCTGCCACTTAAAACTGCCTTATTGGGAGTCATGCGTGGACACTGGGAAAGGCCAGCAACTCTTTCGCAACCCAGTAGGCATTTGGAGAACTTCTATAGGGTGCAGATGCAGGAGGATATGACCTTCTTGAAGAATCATCCTACCCCTAATTCCATTGTGGTGGAGGCATCTGTGCAGAAGTCTAAAGTTCACAGTCATTCTGCACCGGGTGATGAGGGCAGAAAGTTGGACTCCCTTGGGAGGAGATTCTACTCAGCATCAGCTCTAAATTTGCGGGTTGCCAATAACCAGGCCTATAACACCAGGTATAACCATTTTTTGTGAGAAAAGGTAGCCCCTTTTTTGGACCTCCTGTCCCAGGATAAGCGCGATCTGGCGAAAGCCTTCCTGAGCAAGGCTCTCCAGGTGGCAAAGCAAGAACTTTACTCAGCCAGACACTCTGTGGAGTGCACAGCGAAGGTGATGGCCACGTCCATGGCTCCCAGGAGACATGCTTGGCTGTGTTCCTCTGGGCTGACCTACGAGGCCTGCGCTAGGATTGAGGATCTCCCCTTCAAGGGTTCTAGCCTCTTTGCGGAACAGACTGGTAACACCTTACAGAAGGTGCAGAAGCTGAGGATTACGACAAAATCTGTGTCTTACTCTTCCTTTGCTCCTAAGCCGCAAAGGCAACCCAGGTGTTCCCCTTACAAACAGCCTAAAGCCCCTTCACAGCAACAATCCTCATCAGAGTGTTCCTTTTGGGTTAACAAGTTCCAACCCAGATACAGGTCCGGGTTCCAGTCCAATGAACTTTCCTTTCAGAAGCTGCGTCCGCATACCTTTCAGAAAAAGCAATGGCTATTGGGCCTTTTGGACCCACCTAGCTCCATTTTCAGTGAATTGGGACAAGGTGACTGTGGATTAGTGGGTCCTCCCAGTCATGCGCATGGGTTATGCTCTCGGATTTCACCAGACATCACCATTGTCTGGGGTTGTGACTACTCCGTTGACCCCAGCATTGGATCAGGAGGTCTCTGCTCGCCTCTTGAAGGATGCGATCGAGAGGGTCGCCAACGTGACGAGCCCTGGGTTTTATTCCTGTTATTTTGTTGTTCCAAAACCAGATGCAGGTCATTGCCCTATATTGGACCTCAGAGACCTAAACAAACACATTGTTTACAAGTGCTTTTGGATGTTGTTGGTACTGACTATTTTGGTCCTGTTGGAGAGGGACATGTGGATGATCTCCTTGGACCTGAGAGATGCATACTATCATATCTCCATACGCCCTCAAGATCACTGTCTCCTGTGTTTCCAGATAAGGGGAATCACCTATCAGTTCAAGGTCTTACCATTCAGCCTGACAATGGCCCTGAGGGTCTCTACAAAATGTCTGGCCCCTGTGGTGGAGTTCTACAAGAGCAAGGGATAAAAATCCTGCCATAACTGGACGATTGGCTCATCCCGGTGGGTTCGAAGCAGGCTGCTTTGAGCTCTCTCACTGCAGTCATAGATACTCTGCAGAGCCTGGGCTTGCAAATCAACTTTGAGAAGTCCCAGCTGGATCCTGTCGATAGGATACAATTTATAGGGCTGATCTTTGACACCAGCTTGAAGAAAATCTTCCTCTCGGAGACCCGCATAGAGACACTCGTACAGCTGGCATCTGCTTTCTTAGCCGGAGGGCCACAGACCATGCATTCGGTGCAGTGCCTGTTAGGCCATATGGCTGCCACCATGTATGTGCTTCCACATGCGTGCCTTCAGATGTGCATCATTCAGAGGTGTTTCTTGGATATATTTGACCACCTTCGGGACTCTGCTCAGTTGGAGCGCATGCCTCCTTGACTGGTGTGGGAAGCCTCGTGATTTGGACCTCGGCTCTCCCTTCCAGGTCTCTCCTCCATGCTGGGTGATTACGACCGATTTGTTGGAGCTAGGTTGGAGCACTCATTTGGGCGATTATCGCCTGAGCAGCCATTGGACGTCAACAGAGAACGGTCAGCACATTAACTACTTGGAGTTGTTGGCCATATTCCATGCCCTAAAGGGCTTCTTACCTGTAATTGTGGGTTGTTCGGTGACAATTCAGACGGACAATACGACAGCAAAAGCCTACATAAATCGGCAGGGAGGCACGATCTCCAGGAGCCTCCTGTTTCTTTCAGTCGACCTGTGGCTTTGATGTGTAGCACATGCGGTGATGCCTCATGTCATCCCGGGGAACCTGAATGTCCAGGTGGAGATGCTGAGCAGACTAAAAACTGTTTCCCACGAGTGGACCTTGGACCGGAGTGTACTTCAGGACATATTCGCAACATGGGGTGCTCCGAATATGGATGTCTTTGCATCTCAGGACAATGCGCAGTGTGGCCTATGTTATTCCAGGGCAGGGGAAGGGGAGGGCTCTCGGGCCATGCTTTCGTCCTGTCCTGGAAAGGCTCCTTTCTTTACCTGTTTCCACCACTTCCCTTCAAACGAAAGGTTCTTTGCAAGCTTAGGGGGGATGGCTCCAGGGCCATCCTGACAGGCCCTTGGTGGCCCAGGAGGCCTTGGTTTGTAGCTCTGAGGCAGCTAGCAGTGACTTGTGTGTGCTTTCCCACTCTACCTTACCTGCTGTCACAGGAGAAGGGTCAGGTGCTCCATCCTGACATCCGGTCCCTGCACCTGACTGCCTGGAAGATCCTACCAACTTCCCGATGAGACTCAGGGACATTTTGCTGGTGGCTAGAAAGCCCTCAATGAGGAAGTTGACTCATTGACTCATTTCTGTACATTTTCTACTCAGAATGGGTTTGATGTTCTTAATCCATCTGTTCAAAATGTTTGTACCTGTCTTTTATATTTCAAAGAGTCTGGTTTGAAGCTCTCCTCTCTGAGTACATTTGGTGGCCATTGTGGCGCATTTGCCCACCTCTCAGGTTTCCTGATTCAAGGACCTGCTGATAAAGAATTTTCTGAAGGGTTTATCACATTTTGCCGGATGACCCTGTCATGTCACTGGCTTGGGATTTGTCTGTGGTTCTGGCTGGTTTGCTGCAACCGCCTTTTGAGCCTTCAGCTTCCATTGATTCTTGTCTCCTTATGTGGAAGTTTGCCTTCTCAGTGGCGATCACCTCTGCTAGGAGGGTGAATGAACTGTAGACCCTGAGGGTTGATCTACCATACCTGCAGTTTCATAAAGATAAGGTTGTGCTCTGGCCTGATGTTCAATTCTTTGCAAAGGTAGTTTCTGCCTTTGATTCCTCCCTAGCACTCACCTTGCCTGTATTTTTTCAAAACCCTTCATCTGATGCAGAATGCAGGTTGCACTGTTTGGATGTTCAAAGGACATTGCCCTTCTATGTTCAGAGTTTGGCAGGTTGGAGGAACACTCATCTGTTTGTTCTGTATGATGGGCCACGCAAAGGCTTGCAAGTTTCTTCTCAGTCCCTGTCTAGGTGGATTGTTTATTGAACTTTGTTACAATTTAGCACATAAACAATTGTCTGAGACCATTAAGGTGCACTCAGTTGGGCCCTCTGTTGCCTTTAATCATGCGGTCCCTTTGGACACTATCTGTCAAGCAGCTACTTGGGCTTTGCCCCCTTCCTTTATTCATCATTATGCCATTGATGCTAGGGCATGGAATGATGCTAGGTTTGGCAGGACTGTCCTGCAGTCTATTTTCAATTGATGATCCTCGTTTATATGAAATAAATTCTTCTTGCAGAGTGCTTCCTTGTTTCTGTTTGTTCCCTTCTCCTAGGGTGCTAACTTGTTATGCACCCATTGGTGTAAAAGACAAGAGACCATGTCAAAGAACTACAAGTTGCTTACCTGTAACTTTGGTTCTTCTAGTAGTCATCTTTCCTTTTACACACCCTACCATCTTCCCCGCTGGGTCTACTGAAGGCAGACTCCATGACTGAGGGAATGTGGAGTGGCGCAGCTGGGTGGTGGTGTTCCTGCCTAAATCAGGAGAATTGAGCTTGTAAGGTTCCGACGAGATCTTTGCGCAGGTGCATAGCCCATTCATGTAAAAGGACAGATGACCACTAGAAGAACCAAAGTTACAGGTAAGCAACCTGTAGTTACTCAACCAGCTAATGATTTAACAGCAACCATTTAAGAATTCCTAATTTTTTTATCTAATAGGACTGTTTGCCAATGCATCTATTTATTCTGAATTCCTAATTAGTTTGCCTCATACCCTTTATTTTAAAGGTATATAAGAAAATAAGAACAGCCCTGCTGGATCAGGCCCAAGGCCCACCTATTCCAGCATCCTGTTTCGCACAGTGGCCCACCAGATGCCGCTGGAAGCCACAGACAGGAGTTGAGGGCGTGCCCTCTCTCCTGCAACTGGTACTCAGAGGCACCCTGCCCTCGAGGCTGGAGGTGGCCCACAGCCCTCTGACTAGTAGCCATTGATAGACCTCTTCTCCATGAAGTCATCCAAACCTCTCTTAAAGCCATCCAGGTTGTTGGCTGTCACCACATCCTGTGGCAGAGAGTTCCACAAGTGGATCACACATTGTGTGAAAAAGTACTTCCGTCTGTTGGTCCTAGACCTCCTGGCAATCCATTTCATGGAGTGACCCCTGGTTCTAGTGTTGTGTGAGAGGGAAAAGAATCTCTCTCTCTCCACTTTCTCCACACCATGCATGACCTTATAGACCTCTATCATGTCTCCCCGCAGTCGTCTTTTTTTCTAAACTAAAAAGCCCCAGGTGTTGTAGTCTTGCCTCATAAGCAAGGTGCTCTAGGCCCTTGATCATCTTGGTTGCCCTCTTCTGTACCTTCTCCAGTTCAACAATGTCCTTTTTAAGATGTGGTGATCAGAATTGTACGCAGTACTCCAAGTGTGGTTGCACCATAGTTTTGTATAAGGGCATTATAATGTTAGCCATTTTATTTTCAATCCCCTTTCTAATGATCACTAGCATGGAATTTGCCTTTTTCACAGCTGCCGCACATTGAGTCGACACTTTCAACGAGCTGTCCACCACAACCCCAAGATCCCTCTCCTGGTCTGTCACCGACAGCTCGGATCCATCAGCATATACTTGAAGTTGGGGTTTTTCGGCCCAATGTGCATCACTTTACACTTGCTAACATTGAACCGCATTTGCCATTTTGTCGCCCACTCCCCCAGTTTGGAGAGATCCTTTTGGAGCTGCTCACAATCCGTTTTGGATTTCACTACCCGGAAGAGTTTGGTATCATCTGCAAATCTGGCCACCTCGCTGCTTACCCCTGCTTCTAGATAATTAATGAATAAATTAAAAAGCACCGGTCTCAGTACAGATCCTTGGGGGACCCCATTTCTTACTTCCCTCCATTGTGAAAACTCTCCATTTATACCTACCCCCTGTTTCCTGTCTTTCAGCCAGTTAGCAATCCACACATGTACCTGTCCCCTTATCCCATGACTGCTAAGTTTCCTCAGGAGTCTTTGATGAGGAACTTTGTCAAAAGCTTTTTGGAAGTCCAGGTAGACTATGTCAACTGGATCACCTTGATCCACACACTCGACACTCTCAAAGAAGTCCAAAAGGTTGGTGAGGCAAGTCACTTCTCTTAGTCTAGCCTACTTCACAGGGTTGTTGTGAAAGAGAAACTTAAGTATGTAGTACACCGCTGTGGGCTGCTTGGAGGAAGAGCAGGATATAAATGTAGTAATAATAATAATAATAATAAATTATCACAGGTTAGCAGGAATCTGTGTACTGATTTTGAAGTGGATTGGCAGTCCTTTTTTTTTTTTTTTTAAATGACTTTTTGATTTTTAGGACTTTTTTTTTAGTGGCTTGTTTCATGGCAGAAAATTACAAAAACTCCTGAAACTGAAGCCTCCTCGCCACCCGCCCAGACCATAATTTCACCCTCATGTGAAGGAACCTGCCCTTTGTCTTTTTAAGCAACCTGCCCCTCCCCCCTGCTCCACACATACTTTGCCCAACCCTTTACATTTCCACACTGGCTGGGCTTAGAGTTCTGAAACTGGGCCCAAGATGGCAGGACTGCATATTTTTATTTCAAGGAAATTTGGCAATCCTGTGATTATTAATGAATGTTTTCCCCACTGCAGTAAAGCTGCTATAAAGTTCTCCATCCATAAAGTAATTTACATCTAGTGAAAGTTGAACTGTTACATCTGAATAAACATTTTTTTAAAAAAAACAAATCCACTATTCTCAAGTTCGGTTTTGATCCAAAAGGTCTGCGTATGAGAGAGGATGCTTATTTTTTATTGATGGGGGGGGGGGCAGAGACTAAGCTAATTAGATCCAGGGCCCAAAATTACCTAGCTGCACCTCTAAGCATGCCTGTTGGAACTTCCAGCTGCCAGAGTCTGCTGAGTAGGAGTACTCTGGGGGTAGCCAGAGGAACAGGAGAAACGCAAAATGAACTCTACCCATGCAAGAGAAGGAGAGGCTCTCTATGTGCATGTGTAGCAAAAGCAAGGGATACCCTCAAAAGGGAAAGCAAGGGATTTTTGGGAACAGCATGCCCAAGGAATGGGAGGGAAAGCACAGATGGTGTTGGCAACCAAGTTCTTCTCATAGCCAAAAACTGGGGTAACAGTCCTTGATTGCTCTAAACAAAAAGGTTTGGTGGGTCTTGGAACTGCTAAAGTTTCAACCCTTTTCAGTTGTCCCAAAAGTCAAAGGGCCAATGCAGGTTTCTGTCTTGCAAGGGTGCTTTGAGAAATAGGTGCAGTAGTTCTCAGGATGATTCATCAGAGCTGTGTCAGGGGCTCTTATCAAAAGAGCACACACTTTGAACAATTCTTGGCAAATCAGAGTGTGCTCTCTTTAAAACTACTCCAGATCTAATGTAGGGGAAATGGGTCTATCCTAAGAAACGACGTCTTACCAGCCAGCTTTGCAGGAAGCTGTAAAATTGCAAATGGTTAGTTCCTGATCCACTGAGAGGCTATTGTTCTGAGGCATCAGGAATGTACCCATGTCAGAAAAACTAATTGTCTTCTCCATGGACTGGGAGTCCAGCTCAGGGTGGAGCCCTAGCCCCGCCTCTTGCGTCAGAGATGTCTGATATCAGATGCAGGGGGTGTAGCTTAGCTCGGAAATGGGGCTGCCTGGCCCCACTGACGAGCAAATTCCGACTAGCGCCGTGTTCGCAGCACAGCTGGAACGGCTCTCCCTGCCATGCTGTGAACGTGGCGCTGATTTCACTCGCACACAGGGCCATGCTGCCCCATTTGTGAGTGCAATACATGTGACATCAGATGCAGTGAAATACGTCTGACATCAGATGCAGAGGCGTGGCTGGGGCATGACCCCGGGTTCTTTGAACTTGTCCGCACAATGGTGGCTCCACCCAAGTCCAGGACTGGTTGGATGTTAAAATAGAGGTGTTATGAAAGGTGCCAAAAGTCAGAATTATGGGAGTGTAACCGTGTCATTGGGCACTGTAACAGAGAGCCATACACTCTTTGCTTTCACAAAATAACCTACTGGCAGTTGATAGATGTAAGTACCGCAGAAGTAGAGGTGTGTATGATACTGAAGAGTAGATGGGATCTAATATTAAAAATATTTACATAATGCTTTTCAACAAAATATTAGTGATTTACACAGAAAAAAAGGAATAAGATGGTTTCTTAGTCCAAAGGGCACCCCAGTCTAAAAAGAAACAAGGGAGGCAACAGCCACTGGGAAGGATGCTGTGCTGGGGTTGGAGCAGGATAGTTGCTGTCCTTCTGCTAACCATGAGAGTTGCAGTGCCTCTTTGTTCAGTTAGCAGGGATTAATACAACTTTGTGGTAAATGTGTGGATTTGGCTCTCCTCACATAAATCAGTGATACAGAAAAAGACAGTTTCAATTTTTGCAGCCAATAGGTTACCCATTAGTAAAGTTGATTAAAAGGTGTGGTCAGTGATTGGGGACTTCTTGGAATGCACGTGCCTGTGCATTTGTTACTCTGAGCAGGGTTTCCAGTTATGAACGGGATACTTGGTTTGAAGTTTGGCTATTCATGCAGGCTTCCACTTCCATCTGTCCCTCTAACAGAAAGGGGTCCAGAGGAAAGGTAGCTCTGGACCCCCTTATGTGGCAGGATCCCCTTTCTTGGTGCCACACCATTACTGGTGGTGGTGGTGGTGGCGGCGGCGGCGGCAGCAGCAACACTTCCTCCTCCTCCTCCTAACCAAAGCAAGTGAATGACACTTTACTGCTACTCATTCACCTGCCCCTTTCTTGTGTCAGTAGAGGCTGAGCCCAGCACTGCCACTTAGAGAAAGCAGGCAGGTGAGCAGAGGTAGCTGGTCCTTGGGCAGGTAGGTGAGCAGTTATGGTCAGTTGCCATTCCTCCACTTGTTTGCTATTTGTCTCCAGGTGCTACAGAGAATTAGGTCCTGCGCCATGCAGCCACCTTTGGCACTTGGCTACCTGCTCAACCAAGCAAGTGGCCGATGTGACCTCAAGAGGCAGCTGTTTCCTCCCTTCACTCTTCCTCTGGATAGAACTCCTGCAGGATTCAACCCAGGGCCGTAGCGAGGGGAGAGGGGGCTCATCGTCACCACTCTCCCTGGCGGCCCCTTGAAGTGAGGGAGATAATGAAGAAAATAGGGAGAGGTGGAACTGGGACCCCCGGCTTCTTAGAAGCCATCCACTCAATTATAGCTACACCCCTGATTCAACCTGTTGAGCCCAATCCTAACCACTACACCACCCAGGGAGGAAGCAGCTGCTTCTTATAGCCACTGTACTGTTCAATTGTCTGTTCAGGTGAACTAGTAGTGGAGGCAATTACTTGGGGCTGCCTAGTGTTGCCAACTGTTCCAAATTGGTCGGGATGCCTGGCAATTCCAGGGGAAAGTGGGCATCCCATCTGGGACACGCTTTCCCCTGTATTTGCGGGTGGCAGCAGCTGCCAGTGTGAGCTTCGAGCAGCTCCACAATGCCTCTGACTGCAATAGCTCTTTCCCTGCTCACTCGCTCTCTTTGGAGGTGACAGTACTGCTGCTGAGCTGCTCCTCCACCCACCCAACAATTAGCTGTTCAGTGGGTGAGTGGGGCTTGCATGGAAGCCTGCAGCTCCTGTGGCAAGGGATGTTGCCAGGCGTGAATCACATTTCCTCTAGTAGTTCCTTCAAAGAAGTGTAGGTGGCTGGGTGGCTCTCCCCCCACCCCCCCGCACCATCCTCTCAGTGTTTCTAATGAGCCTGATGCCTGCAGAAAGGTGAAGGTTAGTGTGTCTTTCCTTTCCTTCCTTGGCCCCTTCGCTCGCCAGCAGCGAGGAAAGGGATGTAAAGAGGCAGTTGCTGCACATTTTACAAGGATATTCAAATCAATTTTATTTCCTCGTTTTTAATAGAATTTCCTGGCCACACTGATGAGTTCTATTTAAACTACTTTAAAGACACAGTGTCTTGGAATGTGGCCAAGTTTGGCTATGTAGTCTGTAAAACCCATAAGGAACTCCACTATCGGATTATTGTTGGCTGTTGTTTGTTTATTATTGCTGGTCAATGACCAAAATAAAGCTATCTATCTAGGAGGCAGTTGCTGCCTGGAATCTCTGCTAAAGCTTCTTTTGCATATGCTTTGGGATTTTTCTCTTTCATGCTTAACCATAGTATTTGTATATTGCAAGTGACCAGAATGCTTTTGAACTGACCTTGGCGGACAGGGCTGTAGCTCAGTGCCTCTGCCCTGCCTGGAGAAGGGCCCAGGTTCAATCTCTGACATCTCTAGGTAGGGCTGGAAAAGTCTTCTGCCCTAAACCTTGGAGAGTTGCTGAGCTCGATGGACCATTGGCCTGACTCAGTAAAAGGCTAAGGTGAATGATCACAAAGGTGTGTGGATCCATTGGGGGTTGTGCAGTTATTTCCCTGGAAATGCTCTGTGCTGCACTTCACGTGTGAATGGTCGAGAAGGTGTGTGGTGTAAACCCCTCTTCCCCCCCCCAAAAAAATGCTCTCTGCTGCACTTGGTTTGTATGGATGCCTACCCACCCCACCCCACCTGGTGTCCTTTATTCAGCCAATGGAATGTTAGCAACCCACAGTCTGTCCTCACTCTGTCTCTCTGGATGGCACAGCAGGCCCAGTTCTAACTTCTGGGTTGCCCAGAGAAAGATCAGAAACTCAGGCAGCTGCTCCTTATACCACTTGAGTGCACAAGACCCTTTCCCTCCAAGCTGTATAAGCCCAATCCCCACCAATGCACCATAAAGCAATACCGAGGAAAAAGCAGCAACCAGAACGGATAGCAACAAGATTTAAAAAATTCAAATAAAGCACAATTTCTAACGTAAAAAATAAAACTTATCACAAACATGCTACATCTACACTTAATGAATCAGTGGCTCTCTTACACATATTGCATTAACTACCAATCAAACTTGGGCATTCATTTTAGTTTCCTCTCATTAAAATGGTTCTAGTCTGCTCAGTGCTGCCCGATAAAGATCAGTTCATGCTTTTGGAAATTTCCTGGCTTCTACTTTATGCCTTTAAGCAGACTAAAGTTACATACACAAAGATCCAGGATGGACAGTAGAATTGTTGTTTGTGGTAGGGCTGGGCCAAGTCAGAGGAGTTTAATCAAGACAGAGACACAATATAGGAAAGGAGGCAAAGTACAAAGGAACACTAAAACAAATTAGGAGTTTTAAGGACAACCTAGGGAACTCAGCAGACTTCTGCAATTGCAAATACAAGACATATATGTAACATTTAAGATTTAGTGAAATAAAATACAATAAAATACAAAAACCAAGCAGATGCCAGAATTTAAGATGACCCCTTTAAAAAAAAAAACAGGTTAAACCAGTTTTCACCCAAAAAGGATTCAATTTAAGATGACCCTTCAATTTCAATTAAATAAGGAAAAAACCTAGTCTTGGATTCAGGTAAATATGGTATCTACAATTTTTGTCTGATTGAGTGTATTATTTTTTACTATTCTCAGTGCACTGCATCTGCAGCTTGACATGGGTAAAAGTATCCATTGCATAATAAGGTATTTTATACTATTTCCTAAATAAACAAAGACCAAGTGCTCAAAACTTACACAAAATATGCTCTCCTCAGTGTAGTAAATGGCTGCTCTATTGAGTTTCAAATTAACATGTTTTTGTGGTCAGATCTGCACCATTGTTTAATAAATGTGGGTCAGTAGGCAATTTAGTTTAAATCAGGATTTACTCTTGACTTATACTTGTTGTCACCAGTGGTCCCTCTAATTTTTTTCATCTCCGTGTGGAATGAGTTTTATTCTGGGCGGCAGTATCAAGGCACTGTGTGCACACATGCATTCAGAGTGGGGCCTTCCTAATTCAACCTGAGCGGGATCTAAAATTAACTGAGAGAATATCAGAAAACTTGTGAGCGCTTGCACGTGTGCACGCCTTAAAGCAACAGTGGTTGTCACCATCTCATCTCTGCTGCTCAGTTGCAGGGGGTGGCAGCTTCATGCAGGGGTCACTGCCTCTGCTCACCTTCTACCCCTGGGTGGCATAATGGGGAAGCTTGGGCTACACTGACTAACGAAAGAGTGTGCAAAACCAGCCCAAAGCATTTTTCTGCTCAAAGAAGAGCAGCAAGAATGGAGGTGATCTCCATTTTAATTTATAATCCCCACTTCCTCCTTTCAAATATCTCCCCTCTTTATTATATTTGTACACCACCACAAACTTCCATCTCTGGGCAGCTTACGTCAATACAAAACAAAAATTAAAACAAGAATTAAAACCTTAAAACAATTTAAAACCACAAGTCTAGTTAAAACCTTGGGTGAATAAATGTGTTTTAAAAGACTTTTAATTTATTTAAAATATTTTTATACTGCCCAGAACTTATGTCTCTGGGCAGTTTACAACAAAATAAAAACAGAAAGTAAAACAGTTAAAACAGAAACAAAAAGTTTAAAACACCACAATTTAAAATTTTTAAAACAATATTTTAAAACAGCATTAAAACCATATTAAATAAAAGCCTGGGTGAACAGATGCATCTTTAAAGACTTTTAAAAAGCTGTCAGAGATGGGGAGGTTCTTATTTCACTAGGGAGCTCATTCCAAAGCCTTGAGGCAGCAGCGGAGAAGGCCCGTCCCTGAATAGCCACCAGATGAGCCGGTGGCAAAAGTAGATGGACCTCTCCAGATGATCTCAGTGGGCAGTGGGGTTCATGACGAAGAAGATGTTTGCGGTCGTTCATCTCAAGAAACGGACGCAGTTGGTGTATCAGCCAAAGCTGATAGAAGGCACTTCTGGCTACTGCCTCAACCTAGGACACCAGTGAGAGCCTTGGATCCAGAAGCACCCGTAGACTGCATACCTGTTCCTTCTGGGGAAGTGTGACCCCATCCAGGACAGGCAGATCAAAATGGTCTCTCGAGTTCTGACCCTGCACAATGAGTACCTCCATCTTATCTGGATTCAGTCTGTTTGTTATCCCTCATCCAGTCCATCACTGACTCCAGGCAGGCATTTAGAGAGGTTATGCTCTCTCCTGATTTATTTATATTTATTTGTTCAATTTTTAGACTGCCCTTACAAAATAGCTCAGGGCGGTTCACAAACATCAAAGACCCTTTAAAACAATTTAAGAGCACTGGAAGGCCAGGCCGAACAGGTAGGTCTTTAGGGATCTCCTAAATTCCAATAAAGAATTCAAATTACAGATGTCTGCAGGGAGCGCATTCTACAGTCCAGGAGCGGCTACAGAGAAGGCCCGCCTCTGGGTCGCCACCAGACGAGCTGGTGGCAACTTGAGCCGGACCTCCTCAGATGATCTTAGCGTGCGGTGGGGATCAGACCAAAGAAGGCACTCTCTAAGGTAACCTAGACCTAAGCCATTTAGGGCTTTAAAGCTAATAACTAGCACTTTGTATTTTGCTCGGAAACATATTGGCAGCCAGTGCAGCTGTTTCAAAACAGGCATAATATGGTCTCTCCGGGTTGCCCTGGAGACCAGCCTTGCTGCCGCATTTTGAACTAACTGAAGTTTCCGAACTACGTACAAAGGCAGCCCCACAGAGAGTACATTACAGAAGTCAAGCCTGGAGGTTACCAGCTGGTGCACCACTGTTCTGAGGTTATCCTCCTCTAGGAATGGATGCAGCTGATGATGCTGACATGGAGAAATAGATTTCAGTGTCATCAGCATACTGATAGCACTCTGCACCAAATTTCCTGATGATCTTTCCCAGCAGTTTTTCAGAGACAATATGGAGCCCTGAGGCACACCATACAAAAGTTCAGATTTTGAAGAAAAGCAGTCTCCGAGGGACACCATCTTGAACCTGCCTGAGAGGTAGGAGCGGAACCACTGCAAAGCAAAGTTGTCAGAGATGGGGAGGCTCTTATTTCAGTAGGAAGCTCATTCCAGAGTCTTGGGCAACAGAGAAGCCCTGTCTTTGTGTAGCCACCAGATGAGCTGGTGGCAACTGCAGATGAACCTCTCCAGATGATCTCATTCTCAATGGGCAATGGGGATCATAGTGAAGATGACATTATCTTAAATACCCTGAACCTAAGCTGCCTAGGGCTTTATAGGTTATAACCAGCACCTTGTATTTTGCCTGGAAACTTACTGATAGCCAGTGCAGTTCTTTTAATATAGTAGTAATAGGATCTCTTCAAGATGATCACATTCTGCTGCATTCTTTACCAACTGCAGTTTCTGGACTATGTACAAAGGCAGCCCCACATAGAATGCATTGCAGTCATCAACACTGGAGGTTACCAGCATATGTACTACTGTTCTGAGGATGTGTATCTTAAAAAATGGACACAACTGGTATATCAGCTGAAGCTGATAGAAAGCATCTCCGGCCACTGCTTCAACTTGAGAAACGAGGAAGATTACTTTGGTACAATCCCAAGGGCAGCAAGGGGTTACTTTAAAAGGAAAGGAATTGTGAGGAGCTCCAAAAGGCTCTCTCCAAACTGGGGGAGTGAACGACAAAGTGGCAAATGCGGTTCAATGTTGGCAAGTGTAAAGTGGTGCACATTGGGATGAAAACCCCCAACTTCACGTATATGCTGATGGGATCTGAGCACTCGGTGACTTACCAGGAGAGGGATCTTGGCGTTGTTGTGGACAGCTCATTGAAAGTGTCAACTCCATGTGCAGCAGCTGTGAAAAAGGCCAATTCCATGCTAGGGATCATTAGGAAGGGGATTGAAAATAAAACTGCCAATATTATCATGTCGTTATAGAAAACTATGGTGCGACAACACCTTGAGTACTGTGTACAATTCTGGTCACCACATCTAAAATAGGACATTGTAGAACTGGAAAAGGTGCAGAAGGGGGCAACCAAGATTATCAGGGACCTAGAGCACCTTTTTTATGAGGCAAGGCTACAACACCTGGGGCTTTTTAGTTTAGAAAAATAATGACTGTGGGGAGACATGATAGAGGTCTATAAAATCATGCATGGTGTGGATAAAGTGGATAAAGAAAAATTCTTCTCCCTCTCCCAGAACACTAGAACCAAGGGTCATCCCATGAAATTGATGGCCAGGAAATTTAGGACCAGCAAATGGAAGTATTTTTCACACAACACATAATCAACTTGTGTAATTCTCTGCCACAAGATGTGGTGACAGCCAACAACCTGGATGGCTTTAAGAGGGGTTTGGGTAACTTCATGGAGGAGAGGTCTATCATCGGCTACTAGTTGGAGTGCTATAGGCCATCTCCAGCCTCAAAGTCGGGATGTCTCTGAGTACCAGTTGCAGGGGAGAGTAACAGCAGGAGAGAGGGCATGTCCTCAACTCCTGCCTGTTAGCTTCCAGCGGCATCTGGTGGGCCACTGTATGAAACAGGATGCTGGACTAGATGGGCCTTGGGCCGGATCCAGCAGGGCTGTTCTTATGTGGCAGGTCAGCCCTACCTGCCCCTCCTCGAAGCTTCTGCCATCCTGCGCCGCCCCATCGCAGCACTGTTCTCCAAAAACCAACCCCATGAAAGCAGCAGCCCGTGCCACTGTTTCCTTTGAACTGCCCGCCATGGTGACAGGATGCTTGCCCCAGCATCCCTCGTGTAGCGTTGGCATGCAAATGGTGCCAGCGCCACACAAGGAATGCATCCTGTCGCCGCAGTGGGCGGTTTAAAGGAGACAGCAGCATAGGCTCCCACTTACACAGGGCTGGTTTTCAGCACTACAATGGGGCATCGCAGGCTTCCATGAGGGGCAGGTAGGTCTTGCCTGCCTCCTTTTAAAGGCACCCTGTGCCAAAACGTTTCGGGTAGAGCATGCCAAAATATTTTGGTGCCGCCTCAAAGAGGTGCCAAATGATTTGGGCACATCCCTCATGCTTTGATCCAGAAGCACCTCCAGAATGCATACCTGTTCCTTCTGGGGAAGTATGATCTCTCCATCCAGAACCAGCAGCTCAAAATTTTCTCTTCAACCTTGCACCAGAGGCGGAGTCACTGTTGAGCGGACGGGTTCAAAGAACCTAGGCTGCTGTCAATTAGTGGCCGTGCCTGGCACCCCAGCCTCACCTCCTGCATCTGATGTGGCTGCATGGCCCTGTTTGAGAGCAAATACTGGGAGCCAAGCCCCCCCCCGCATCTGACTTCAGACGCAGGGGATGTGGTGGGGGGCTGCCCGCAGGAGGAACACAGGCCGCCGGCTGGCTTCGTCCACCAACCTGTGCCTTGCACAATAAGTACCTCCTTGTTTGGATTCAGTCTCATTTTGTTATCCCTCATCAGAATACTAAACAAGTCCACATACTAGTAAGTAGGCAATCCCCTGCCCCAAATCTGCTGCCTGAGAAGCCGGCTTCACTACTACTATGAATATTGATAAAGTGCTTTTCAACAAAAGCCCCCAAAGTGGTTTACACAAGAAGTAATAAATAAGATGGATCCCTGTCGAAAAAGGGCTCACAATCTTGAAAAAACCCACCAACCCCAGAACAACCAGCACCACCAGAGGAAAGCTGTGTTGCTGTGGATGGCTAGGGTCAGTTGCTCTTCGCCTGCTAAATTAAAACAGTCAACAATTTAAAAGGTGCCTCTCTGCTCAGCAGGGGTCAAGGGACAGAGGCAGAGCTGCGCTGCTGCGCCTTAGGACCCACCACCACCAGCGGGGTAGGGCTCAAAGGAACCTGGCCCGCCAGCTCCCTCCACCCCTCCCTATTTTCTGCCTTATCTCCTTCATTCACGCTTAGAGGCCGCGGGGAGAGGGGCGAACACGGCCCCCTCTCCCCTAGCTGGCTACGCCCCTGCAATCCACCTTCCACTCTGGAGAGCAAACTGTAGGGGCAGCTGCAAGGAGCCCAGCCGCGCCTCCGCGCTTGCTCTCTGCCTCGGGAAGGCGCAGGGTGGGCAGCCTTCGGCACACCCAGAGAGAAAGAGAGAGACCGAGAGAGGAAGTGTCGGCGGGGTTCTCAGAGCTGCCGCGGCGCCGCCGCTGCCCCGTCCTCTGCTGGGCTGGGCAAGTGACCGGAGGCAACTCCATGGAGCACCTGCCGTCGCCGCCTCCACCACTGGCTTAGCCTCGCTCCGCGCAGAGAAGGATTCAGCCCGCTAGGTTCGAGCCCGACCTTTCCCGCCCAGAGAGAGAGGGAGAACAGAGGGAGCTGCCTCTTGTCCCTCTCTCCACTCACTTGCCTTCTCCGCCGGCAGCAGGGGAACTGGGTCCGCCGGGGAACACCGAGGCAGGGCACGCCGCTGATATCCCCACCTACCGCCAAAGAGCGAGCCGGGCCAAGAGCGGGCGGGCGGGCGAGCGTCAAAGCCTTTGTTTAGTGGGCTGGTTTCGCCCGTGAAGCGCCGCCAGCAGTGATGCGGTTGCAGATGCAGAAGGGCAGGCGCTCTCCACGCAGCCCCCGTGGCCATGCCCGCCCCAGCAGGCAGAGCAGCCGAGAAGTACCGGCGCTTCCTCCTCCGCTATAACCCTGCCCGCCAGCGAGGCTTCCAGCCTAGGCGCGAGAAGCGCTCCATCGCCAGACTCAGACTCAGTCACCCCTTTTTCCCTCTGCAGGGCTGGGCGGGGCCGCAGCACGTGGTGAGGGGAGGCAGGAGGCGGCGCCAACGTGAGCGGTCCTCCCTCCTCCTCCTCCTCCTCCTCCTCCACCCCCCCCCGCCCCAGCAGCACTTGCCCATCTCCTCTGCTCAGTCCAGCCTGCCTGTGCCTCATCGTGCGTGTAGTAGCACCGTTAGGCAGATTCAGCTCTGCAGGCAATAGCGGCCGCTGCTGCCGCCGCCGCCCCCTCCTCCTTCTCCTTCTCACTGCCACCGCCGCTGCAGCGACAGGGACCCAGCACTATGGTAAGGGTGGGACGGCCTCGCTTGGCTTAACGGGGTTGGATCGGCTTCCCTTCTGCCGGACCATGCGAGGGCGGTGAGACCCGGCCAGGCAGTCCTCCTCCGCCCCAGGGAGAGAGGGGCTCGGTGGGCCCTGCGGCCTCTGGCGGCCATTTTAGTCTAATTTTAGCTTCCCTTTGGGGAGGGGTAGTGGGAGTGCCCCCCCCCAACTTGGGGAAGCGAAGAGACTGGGCGCAGGTGACTGTCCGCCTAGGAAGGGCTGAAGACGGTGGAAATGTCCCTAGAAGTGTTGACGCCCAGGGCTGAGACGGAGGGGGTCTTCCTCCTCCCCTTCGCTTATTGTTATTTCCATGGTTTACATCCCCAGGACTGGGGGGGGGGGCGCGAAGGGGTGCTGCCTGTCGTGGGGAAGGACCCGTGTCTTTATAAGAGGATGTGGCGGGGTTTGATTTCCCCCAGTATGTGGCACTTGGCAAGCAGGGGCCAGATAGCGGACTTCTGGATCGCCCTCTTCCCTCCCTCGCCTGCTGTTCTGACTGTAGAGAAGACTTGGGGTCAGGGGAGGGATGTAACAGAATCTCCTCCTTTGTATGGAAATGGCTTAATGTGTGTGTGTGAGAGAGAGCGAGCGAGCGAGCGCAGTTGACCCTCGTTTTTCATGACATGTATGCGGGGAAGAGGGGTTGCAGTTTTATGTCGCTTTTCTTGGAGGAGGCGGGCAAGTTATTGCTAACCGAGGAATAGCAATATTCCTCAGCTATGGGTAAATGACGGCGCTCAGATTATAGAGCAAGGTTTGGGCTCTCTCTTGCCCCCCCCCCCCCGCTTCTGTGCTTAGAAATGGAGAGGGGCGCGCAGCAGGCTTTGCCTCCTTCATGCTCTCCCTTTGTGAAGGAGGGAGGGTCGCTCCTCGGTTGTATGTGCATGATCTGAAGTGGCGGGGGCCTCCCTTTAATTTCGGGGCGAAGCATAGCGCTGTCTCATTGTATGCTGAAAGCTATAGTGGCCTTATGCTTTTCTTGAGATTATGATGGAAGCGGGGAAGGGGATGACGCATAGTTTGATTTGCTCCCTTCCATTGTGGCTTGTATCCCTTCGGTGTCAAGACGACTGGGGAAAGCGCCGAGCAGAGATGGCTGTTTCCCTTTGTTGGAGCGCGTTAATCATAAGGAGTAGGCTGAGCACTGTTCAGCTGGAAAGGGTGAAGCGGCGAGACATTTGCGATTCATTGTGTATGGATAGTGTCCGGCTTATGGCCGGAATTTAATGTGTGTTACACAAACGTTTGAGGGGACATCTTTGCTCGTGCCTATAGAGAAGGTTGTTCCTTTGGCTGCAGTAGACAGGAGTCTGCCCAGTATCCTAGGAATAGGTTGCTGGAAATCCAGCAGAAGGGCAGGAATGTCCAGGCTGTATTTGGGCAACAGTCATCGCTATGTCATTGGTACAAAAAAGCCATTGGTACAAAAAAGGGTGCCTTTTTATGGGGGGAAGGGTAAATGAGCGATAGCATTTCCCCTACCCTTGTAAATAAACAGTATAAATGTGCCAGTTCTACTTGGTTTATATAGAAGAGAACAACTTCTGAGCCTTTTGAATAAAAATCTGATTTACAAAATGAATTTGTATGAGAATTAGTTAGTAGTGCAAAAGGTATTTTATACAAAATGAAATTTCTGTGTTGTGTTTAAAGAACAAATCAGAAATGTACAACCATTGCCTTCAGCTTCTGCCTGTTGGTTCCTTCAACAGTAGTTCATGCATGTGAAATCCCTGATGGTGCAATAAAAGCTTTAAAATGATCTCTCTCTCTCTCTCTCTCACACACACACACACACACACACACACACACACACACACACACACCCCCCACCCTCAAAGAGTTTGCTTAACTGAAAGCAAGACCATGTACAAGTATAGTTATTTACAGTTTTGAATTAAAACCAACCTTTGGTGTTCTTTTACACATTACAGCAGTGCCAAGGAGCTGCTTTTCCATGGTTTCACCTCATGACACTGCTTTAATGCTTAAAGACCCACAAATATGGGTAGGCTGATTGCATGGGTCTTTCCCACAGAATTGGCATCTTTGGTTTGGGGCTTATAAATATTATAGCGGTGTTGTGTTATTAGTCAAAGTAGATCCCATGGCACAGTTTTAATATGTAAAGAGCACCCTTGTCCAGTTGGGATGTAGGCTCAGCTTCTGTTAGGCTGCTGGGAGGAATTGTACATTCTGTCCTTGATTCTTTCCTCATGTAGTAACTTCACTAGAGTATTTATAGGGCAGTATTAAATAAAATCTAGGACTTTTAAATAATATTAAACCTGACACAATGCAGAAAGCATTTCTTCTGCTCCTAGAGGCTTACATCACTGAACAAAACTAGAATAATGACAGAGCTGGACTTGAGCTACTGCTGCTGCATTTTCAGAGGGAAATTCCTTAAATGAGTCACATTACTCATGTTAAAATAGAAATACTTTCTATAACTGTAATAAGAGAGTAATAGTTGGGTGGGGACCAAATCTTTATCTCCTAAATTTGATATACAGATAATATTCAGTCCTCAATAGACCTCCTATTACATGTGGAATAAGCTTATTATAGTGAATGCTGTTTCATTTTGTTTTTTTAGGCTTCTGGAGTAACAGTGAATGATGAAGTTATCAAGGTTTTTAATGACATGAAAGTACGGAAATCTTCAACGCCAGAAGAGATTAAAAAAAGAAAGAAAGCAGTTCTCTTCTGCTTAAGTGATGACAAAAGACAAATAATTGTAGAAGCAGCAAAGCAGATATTAGTTGGTGACATTGGTGACACAGTGGAGGACCCCTATACATCCTTTGTGAAGCTGTTACCTCTGAATGATTGCAGATATGCTTTGTATGATGCAACATATGAAACAAAGGAATCTAAAAAAGAAGATCTGGTATTTATATTCTGGTGTGTAAAAAAGGATTATTGTTGAAACAGAATTTAGCTTCCAAACTTCCATGGATCAAATAACAACTTTCCCCCCTTATCTGTAGGGCTCCAGAAAGTGCCCCTTTAAAAAGCAAGATGATCTACGCAAGCTCTAAAGATGCCATTAAAAAGAAATTCACAGGTATGTGAAGAAAATACTGTACAGGACAACTTTAGTTGTCCTCAAGCCTGAATTCATTTAGTCACTTGCTCAGTGTGTATAGCAATTCTTTTTGGACAAGTAGCTTGTTTAAATTGTTGAAGTGGGCAAGTGGGTTGGGTGTATATTTGGTAAATCTTAGAGTACACAATGTTTTCTTCTAGGTACTCACATTGAACAAGTGTATGTTCATTTGTATTTTTCAGGTATTAAACATGAGTGGCAAGTAAACGGTTTGGATGATATTAAAGATCGTTCAACATTGGGAGATAAACTAGGAGGCAACGTGGTAGTTTCACTTGAAGGAAAACCCTTATAAAAAGGACAGACAAGTGCCATCTGGAGCTTCCATTTCTGCAGCTCATTCAATTGGAATAGCATTAGCCCCTTTTGCCCCACCTTCCTGGACCCCACAAACCTGAAGGAGATGTCATTAAATTAAGCAGCCTACAAATGACCACCATTAGACTGTTTTTAAACCCAATAGTTTTATGTAGAACCCAAGGAATGTCTTCATATCATAGTCTTAGCCAAAACTAATGATGTGGGCATTTCTTGCAAATGTGTACAATGAATGTGATAGTTGATGTGGATAGTCTAGCCAAGCAACAAAAGGTTTAAGCTAATTGACTGCCTTTAAGGTATTGTCCAATGGTCAGATGATAGACTTTATTCAGTATTACTTACAGTTGCACTTGGTTGCAGTTCCATGAGGCTCTTCTGCATTTCATAAACCTCACCTGCCTTGACAAGCCTATTTTTTGTGACATGGCAACACACAACACTATGCATTTAAAGCACTTTTTTTTTTTGGTAATATGTCTGATTCTCCCTTCTATCCCCCAGGAATGCCAATTAAGTTTCTGTAATGGTCATCCAACTGTTGTAGTATCTTACGTCTTCATTCCTGTTACCTGCATATCTTTATAAATGAAGTAGCTGTTAATGCCTTTTTGTTTTTCCATTGAATGTACACTACTGAACAGGAGAAGGAACTATCTGTTTACCATGCAAGTCTTGCAACACTAAAGATGTTTTGTAAAACATCAGTCATAATGGCAATTTCTGTATAAAAAGAGCCTTAAATGGAATGCTGTTTTTGAGATCAAATATATTGGCCACGTTGCAATAAAACTTGTGGCTTATTATGGAATGTTGCCTTGTTTTCATTGAAAAGTATAGATTGAAGTATGTTTAAACAACTTGCACTGCTTTTTTCAACAATACCTTTCAGAGATATTCAACATTTGCTGCTGCTGCTGATGATTCCTCATCCTGTTTGATTGGATTGAACCCAAACCACTACTCTTCTCAGTATATTGCCATTAGCCCTATTCAGGTGTTCCATAAAATGATGCTCTACACCAGGGATTCTCTACGTTGGGTCCCCAGATGTTTTTGGACTTCAGCTCCCATAATCCCCAACCAAAGGCCACTGGGACTGAGGATTATGGGAGTTGAAGTCCAAAAACATCTGGGGACCCAACGTTGAGAATCCCTGCTCTACACAAGTAAAGCGTCGAGAGTGGGTCAAAGTCCAGCATGTCACTTACCCCCTCACCACTCACGGTTACAGCAGCATTTGTCTGAAGTGGCAAATGCTGTAACGGTGTCCGCTGGCACCTCTGTGATTGGCAGGCTGGGGCAATCCAGGCTGCCAATCACAGAAACACCTGCCATCACAGTTATGGCGTTTGCTTCAGACAAACACTGTTGTAACCGTGAGTGGTGCAGTGGGGAATGGTGAGTGACAGTGCTGGGGTGGGACTTCCAGTGCGCTTTGGATGCTTGTACTGATGTACAGTATTGTCTTAAATAACGCCTGAAGAGGGCTCTTGTTAGAGGGCAAGCAGGGCAGTAATCTAGAACTGATTAAGGGAAATTATTAGCCACATAGTACATTGTTACTGAATACTCTTCAGTTCTAATTGTTAGAGTAATATTGTACATACCATTTTCTTTTGTCTAGTCACAGGGCAACTGTTCTCCGGTTAAAATTTGTGCTAATAGGACTGGAAAGCTTTTGCAGCTACTAGGTCTTGCATCAGGGACATGATTTGGCTAAAAGCCAAACACTGCTCTCCTTATAGAGAATTTGATCTGCTCTGTGCGAGCAGTCCTCCGTTAGCCAGAGCTATTTATGGCAAACACATGCTTTTGTATCTTGTCATCAGTTCTCCACAAATGGCAAAACTGGACATGATTCTACTGGTATGCATAAAGGAACTCTGTTAGGCAGCCAATAGCTGCTGAACTGTACATACCACTAGGAGGAATGCTTTCATCAAAGGACAGAAATTGAAAACTATTATGGTTTCTTAAAAGAAGGTGGCAGTGAAGTAAAGTTTGTTGTCCATTTGCTGGTGTTTTACTCATGTGTGGGGGAAGAAAGACAACAATAGTAAATGTTTGTCAACTGGATGAGTACGAATTTTCATGTTGTTGCCCCATAGAACTTTAACTATTTCAGGCTTTCAGCTGTCTCTGTCTTACCAGAAGTGAAATGTATATCTTTTAGAATCTGACTAAACTCTAACAGAATTCAAGTCATGCAGACTATTGACTTGCTAGATGTTGTGAGCTTGTAGGAGGAAAAAAAGAGAAGCTTAAGATGATTTACAGGAGATAAAAACAATTAATTGGGTAGTGGTTATATTGTCCCTTGTCTTGAACATATTCTGCCATGCATACCTATGAATCCCTACTTCTTGCTCAGTGACTTTATCTAGGACTGCAGTGTACCTTTTCTAAAATTATAATGTGCTGACTGCTTTATTGGAGAAAACTCAAATGCTTTAAAACAAATGTTAAATCTGTACAGAATCATTTTTAGCCCCTCTGCCGTGTAAGGCACTGTTTTCAGTTCCTGTAATCCTGTTAGTAGTGACATCGGTGTTTGCAAATTGTATTGAACAGATGTCTGAGGCTTTAGAACAGAATACTGGACAATACATTTTTGTCTAGTTATGGTAGTCAGTCAAAACCCTACATGGATTTCCGTAAAATGTTGATAAAGTAGAGAATACTACATAATAGCTTTGATCCAGAAGTTTTAAAACCTGTTTACTGCTGAAAAGAGTATTGACTGAGATCCAGTCCAGTACACTGTAACTTGCTTTTGGAAATGCTGCTACAAAACCCTTACTGGTCGGACAATAAAACAAATGAGAGACAGCTGGCATGTGTTCTAAATGGGCTGTCAGCTGTTGTTTTCTGTCATGAAAAATGATGAAGGCCTCATTGTGACTTACAAGATTGAAGGAGAATTTCACAAACGGAGCATCTTGTGTATCTCCCATCGCAGATGTGACATTGGGTGTCTGCTTCAGTTACCTTATTGATAAAGAAATGTTAAATAAATGTTTTCATGACAGTACTGGAAAGTCTTTGCAGATACTGCACTTTTTAAAATTCATTGTGATAAAGCTTATCAAAATACTGAAAACATGCAACATGAGTTGATTCTAGTGAAGTAAGTACTATTGAGACGAGAAGTAACTAACCTTGAATAGTGTTGTTTTCAGATGCAGTTTGTCTAAAAAGCCTGCTGCCTTAATTTAAGTCTCATGTCAGGTTTCATCAGATGTAGTTCCCTTACCAGTTACCCACCAAAGCAAACAAGTTTTAATAATCTAGCAACTGGATTAAAGTAGCTAGTGGTATGATTCTGGTTATAGAAGATCACAATAAAATTGTAGTGACATTCACTGGTGAATCTATTTTGCAAACATAAGAACAGTCCTACAGGATCAGTCCAAGGCCCATCCAGTCCAGTATCCCGTTTCCCACAGCGGACCTCCAGATGCTTCTGGAAAGTCCACAAGCAAGTTATGAAGCAAATAATGCTCCCTTTCCTGATGTTGCTCCCCTGAAACTGGTATTCAGAAGCATCTTGCCAGGAGGTAGCCAATAGCCATCAAGTATAGGGGCCACTGATTGTCCTTTCCTCCATACATTTGTCTATAAGAACTTAAGAATAACCAAGCTTTAGCTATTGAGACCTGAAATGTTGGACTATGGTGATGTATATAATGTAGATGTTAGCATAAAAGTGCTTGGAATGCAATTTCTCAGCATACCAGTTCTTAAGGTAACTTGTTAATACTTAATCTTGAATTTTTCATATGTGAAGTTTCTAAGACAGCAGAGAGGAGAGCTGGTCTTGTTGTAGCAAGCATGACTTTGTCCCCTTAGCTAAGCAGGGTTCTCCCTGGTTGTGTTTGAATGGGAGACTTGATGTGTGAGCACTGTAAGATATTCCCCTTCGGGGATGGAGCCGCTCTGGGAAGAGCAGAAGATTCTAAGTTCCTTCCCTGGCATTCCCAAGACAGGGCTGAGAGAGATTTCTTCCAGCAACTGTGGAGAAGCCACTGCCAGTCTGTGTTGTAGACAATACTGAGCGAGATGGACCAATGGTCTGACTAAGTATATGGCAGCTTCCTGTGTTACATAGTGACAGGATTATAAGTTACTGTTATGTTCATACATCTGGCTTTTTCTTCAATATATAGGGTGGCTTTGGATGTTGCACGGAACATCTGCTAACACAGAGCTCTGTGTGACATCACTCAGCCTTGGAAGCATGCATTCCCTCCCCACACAACCATGCAGAGGTGCTGTTACCCCTGGACTTTGGGGCTGAAGTCCAGGGTATCCACACCCCCTGGGGCCCCCCAAATCCTTTTTAGTCTGTCCAGGGTGGTGTGGTCACATTAAAACTGTTTTAAATACTGGGAGTGGCACTTCCAAAAGCCTTTAGGTCCAGATCCAAAATTACCTAGGTGCACCTCTGTAAAATATCTACCTCCTAGGTTAGGAAAAGATTGGTGAGTTCAGATGTTGTGACCAATCTTGGCTAATTCTAACCTATTGGTTTCAGAAAACCTGAGCTCTGAAACTCACTTCAACTTGCAGGTTGAAGTGAGTGAATAGGTTGGAATAAGCTCAGATTGATCATGACATCGGAACCCATCAGTCTCAGCTTTTCCTAACCTAGAAAGGAGGTAGATGCTTGTGTGGAGATGGGATGGGGGAAGCACATGCTGCCAAGACAGGGATGTCATGCAGAGCTGAGCATTAACAGAGGCTCCACACGACATCTGAAGCTGCCATAGAATTCTGGCTCTGAATCAGTTTAACTTAGGTTTTTAGTGACTAGTGTGGTTTTATTTACCCATTTATTATTACTAGTGTCATCGATCTTCATGGTGCTTTACAGAGGAATATAAAAAATACAGGTTCCTGTCCCAAGGAGTTTAGAATTAAATTTCAGCAGTGATAGAATATGATAGAGGGGAGGAATGGGAAGGCAAGGCAATGATAACTAAGGAGGCCTGTGAGTAAATTCAGCTGTGGGTACTTTAAACTGTGGGTGTTGGGGAATAACAACAAAGAAATTATTCAAAAGGCTTTGGAAAAGTGGAAGTTTGAAGGCCAAATTACACCTACTAGCCTATCCACATTGGGAATGTGGGACTCAGGGAGTCTATCTACATTGGGACTGCAGTACATTTTTTAAAAAGGTGTGTGTGTATGTTTGTGTGTCCATGGCTTTCTAAAACCATTTGCCCCCCACAAGCTATTAGTCCAGGAGGGAAGCTTCCTTGCTGAGGCTAATGGTTTTTGGGGTACAATTTTCATCAGGACCATGGCAAAGCAGAAAGTTAAATATGGTGTGTGTGCTGTGGCTCTGATTCCTACCTGCACCTATGACTATTTAGGTAATATCCGAAATGCAGGGCCAAACTGCTTCGTGTACTGTGTAGTTCTTCCCTAAGAGGGTTTTGGGGGGAAAGGTGGCACCACATAGGAGTTCTGAAAGGGAGTTTGTGCTTAATAGGCAATATGGGAGAAGAGACAACAACAATAAATATTTATATACCACTTTTCAAACAGAAGTTTCCAAAGCAGTTTACACAGATAAATAATATATATATTTTAAAAATTATTTATTTATATTTTATATCCCACTCCTCCTCCAAGGAGCCCAGAACAGTGTACTACATACTTAAGTTTCTCCGCATAAAACCCCTGTGAATTCGGTTAGGCTGAGAGAGAAGTGACTGGCCCAGAGTCACCCAGCTAGTATCATGGCTGAATGGGGATTTGAACTCAGGTCTCCCCGGTCCTAGTCCAGCACTCTAACCACTACACCACTCTGGGTCCCTGTCCCCAAAGGGCTCATAATCTAAAAAGAAACATAGACACCAGCAACAGTCACTGGAAGTACTGTGCTGGGGGTGGACAGGGCCAGTTACTCTCCCACTGCTAAATAAAGAGAATCACCATATTAAAAAGATGCATCTTTGCCCAGTTTGTTTATTTATTTATTTGTCATATTTGTATACCACCCAAAAGGCAAGTCTCTGGGCGACTGCAGTGTTTTTAGAGTGAAGGAGTCTGTGGGTGAGAGAAACTTGCAGGCAGAAAGGCAAAGATGCACCTTGAAATAAGAGCAGAAAGATGAGGGGGAGGCAAGACCATGGAGAACTTTAAAGGTATGGAGTCAAAAAGGTTGACTTCTGACTAGCAAAGTGCATATGTAAGTAGGGGGTGTGGGCAAACAGTAGCACCCCTCACACAACTCCCTCTGGCTGACATCCCGATGAAGCATGCATGTAAGTAGGGCATGCAGACATGCAGCAGTACCCCCCCCCACACACACACAACCCCCCTGTCTTCATGCTGTTGTGCAAGAGGGCTAAGAGTCCGGAACATTCCCCATGGTCTGAAAACATCTAGTAAGATTAGAAACACAATGCTGACCCTCTGCAATGTCTTTCTGTCGAAGTGCTTCGGACGCTTGGCTCTCTTTCCCAACAGCGGGAGCATGGAGAGTTGAACACAGGATGGTGCTGCTGCGTGCCTGCACACCCTACTTAAACATACTTCAGCAGGATGTCAGCCAGTGTTTGTACTTGACGTGGATGTGAAACCAAGAACGACTTTGGCAGCACCGTTCTGAACAGCAGCAAGAGAAGTGAAGCATGCCAAGGGAAATCCCAAGATAAGCTTTATTTCTTAAAGCTTGCTATAGAAGAATTGCTGTGTTAATTTTTGTTTTTGTGCCTAAATATTGAGAATATCATCTCAATATCAATAAAATGCCAGAACAAAAGTGTGCAGGAAACACTGGGGGGGGGGGCAGTGATGCTGTTCTCATGAGCAGCCAAGTCCGGGCTTGGCTGCCCATGAGAACGCCTGGGATCCACATGGATTCCGGTGGCCCCAAACCCAGCAGCAAAGCCCGACTCTTAGCAAATGTGCCCGTAACCTGGCTGCCAGGATTGTGTGTCAAGCAGCTCATGCTGACTCAGACACAGGAACCTAGTGCCTGTCTCCTTGGGGAATTCCCCCACTGCACTGCGCTTGGTGCGCGGCACACTGTGGGATGCTCAGAGGCCGGGATGAGTCCCAGCCCCTGTTGCTCCACACTGCCATTGCTCCGGGCAGCGCGGGTGTTGTGGGTGTGTGGCTTGCACGCAGCAGGGGCTGAGAGCGGTCATCTGGGGGAAGGTAGGTTGAATCCTCCCCCCACCTGCCTGTGCAGTTGTGTGAATAGCCCCAGTTTTTTTCAGAGTGGTTCTACTTCATCCGCTTTGCTGGATGACCAATATGCTAATACGATTAATACCAACCTCTGTTCTAAAGTGCTAAGTACAATTGTGAACATGTTCTTAGTTTCCCACTCTTGAAGATGAAGGGACTTCAAACTTAAATCTCTTAATATGCCTCAGAGTAGGAAGAAAGTGAATGTCTTTCCTCTGTTAGTATAGTTAAACTTTAGAAATGCATGAAACTAGCTGGGTGACTCTGGGCCAGTCACTTCTCTTTCAGCCTAACCTACTTCACAGGGTTGTTGTGAGGAGAAACTAAAGTATGTAGTACACCGCTCTGGGCTCCTTGGAGGAAGAGCAGGATATAAATGTAATAATAATAATAATAATAATAATAATAATAATAATAATAATAATAATATAAATAAATAAATAATCCAACTCTAGTTCTGTGTGCTTGCAGAGCTCATTGATAGGCAGCAATCCATCTACTATCTTAACCAGGCAAGTTTTTACACAGTAACAAAGTATTTCCTAAGCTACTGTCTGCACTAATTTATATAAAAGAACAAAAACCATGGCTGTACACCATTTCAGTCTAGGTGAAGTTTGAGATTTAAATACTAGCTCTAGGTGAAGTATACCAACTGCTACACTCATGTCATGTTAGTGTGTTCCATAATTTTACAAGCATATATTGGTGAAAATCATTCTGGATTGGGGAAAGAGATAGTAGTAGGAGCAAATGTTTAGCCTGAAAAAAGTGGTGGGAAAAAATACAGTGATGGATCAAGGAGGTAGCTGCTAGCTCACTGTGTGTGTACAACCTATTCACACAGTCTATATCCAGGTGTTTATGTGCATAGTGTGGAGATATTTAGCAATGTGAATTGACATTAAAGTTTACTCTCCCCCCCCCCAATTTTTTAATAATTTATTTTGCTCCCTTGAAGCCAAAAACATGAATCTTGGGAGAAATCACTGAATTAACTCAAATGGCCATTGATGGTATTGTTGTATGGAGACAACACTTTAATGCTGGTTTATTCCTCAGGCAACTTCATATCCTTATATGATTCTGTGAGTACCAACCTGCTTTAGAGAATGTTTGAAGACTGAATAAAGAACCTAAGTGTGCTTTAGCGAAAAAAGTTAAACAAAGCAGTGAATATGACAATTTCTTGTAATGCACTAATCCATGTTTTCTAAAAGGATTAAGAACATAAGAACAGTCCTGCTGGATCAGGCCCAAGGCCCATCTAGTCCAGCATCCCGTTTCGCACAGTGGCCCACCAGATGCTGCTGGAAGCCACAGGCAGGAGTTGAGGGCATGCCCTCTCTCCTGCTGTTAGTCCTCCACAACTGGTACCCAGAGGCACCCCACCTCTGAGGCTGGAGGTGGCCTACAGCCCTCCAACTAGTAGCTGTCAATAGACCTCTCCTCCATGAAGTTATCCAAACCCCTCTTAAAGCCATCCAGGTTGTTGGCTGTCACCACATCTCATGGCAGAGAATTCCACAAGTTGATTATGCATTGTGTGAAAAACTACTTCCGTTTGCTTGTCCTAGATTTCCTGGCAATCAATTTCATGGGATGACCCCTGGTTCTAGTGTTATGGGAGAGGGAGAAGAATTTCTCTCTATCCATTTTCTCCACACCATGCATGATTTTATAGACCTCTATCATGTCTCCCCACAGTCATCGTTTTTCTAAACTAAATAGCCCCAGGTGTTGTAGCCTAGCCTCAAAAGAAAGGTGCTCTAGGCCCTTGATCATCTTGGTTGCCCTCTTCTGCACCTTTTCCAGTTCTACAATGTCCTGGATTTGGTGACCAGAATTTCCAAGTGTGGCTGCACCATAGTTTTGTATAAGGGCATTATAATATTAGCAGTTTTATTTTCAATCCCCTTCCTAATGATCCCTATAATGGAATTGGCCTTTTTAACAGCTGCCGTACATTGAGTCGACACTTTCAATGAGCTGTCCACCACGAACCCAAGATCTCTCTCCTGGTCAGTCACCGACAGCTCAGATCCCATCAGCATATACTTGAAGTTGGGGTTCTTCGTCCCAATGTGCATCACTTTACACTTTACACCTACCCTCTGTTTCCTGTCTTTCAACCAGTTAGCAATCCACACATGTACTTGTCCCCTTATCCCATGACCGTTAAGTTTCCTCAGGAGTCTTTGATGAGGAACTTTGTCAAAAGCTTTTTGGAAGTCCAGGTATACTATGTCAACTGGATCACCTTGATCCACACACTTGTTGACACTCTTAAAGAACTCCAAAAGGTTGGTGAGGCAAGATTTACCTTTGCGGAACCCATGCTGGTTCATTCCCAGCAGGGCCTGTTCTTCTAGTGCTTTACAATTTTATCCTTGAGGATGCTTTCCATCAATTTGCCTGGAACTGATGTTAAGCTAACCAGCCTGTAATTTCCTGGATCACCCCTGGATCCCTTCTTGAAAATCGGTGTTACATTTGCTACTCTCCAGTCCTCTGGTACAGAACCTGATTGCAGGGATGTTATATATTTTAGCAAGGGTGTCGGCAATTTCACATTTGAGTTCTTTGAGGACTCTTGGATGGATGCCATCAGGCCCTGGTGATTTGCTAGTTTTCAGTTTTTCCAGACAGTTAGAACATCATCTCTCGTTCTAAACTGTCTGGAAAAACTGAAAACTAACAAATCACCAGGGCCGGATGGCATCTCGTCACTTCTATCTGGCTCAGTTCTTTAGCCATCATCCCCGAAAAGCCTGGTTCAGGAACAGGTATATGCTCAGTATCCTCTGCCGTGAAGACCGACGCAAAGAACTCATTTAGCTTCTCTGCAACTTCCATATCCTCCTTAATAATCCCTTTCACTCCCTCATTGTCTAATGGTCCAACTGCCTCCCTGGCAGGTTTCCTGCTTCTGATATATTTAAAGAAGTTTTTGTTATTCCCCTTGATGCTGTTAGCTAAATGTTCCTCAAACTCTCTTTTCGCCTCCCTTATTGTTGCCTTGCATTTCTTTTGCCAGAGTTTGTGTTCCTTTCTGTTCTCTTCATTTGGACAGGCCTTCCAGTTTCGGAAGGAAGTCTTCTTCCCTTTTATGGCTTCCTTGACAGTACCCATTAGCCATGCTGGCATCTTCCTGGACTTAGTGGTATCTTTCCTCTTTCTGGGTATACAATCTAACTGGGCTTCTAGTACTGTGGTTTTGAGTAAACTCCATGCACTCTGGAGCAAAGTGACTCTCCTGATTTTCCCTTTCAGCTTCCTTTTCACCATACTCCTCATTTTAGAGAAGTTTCCTCTTCTGAAATTCAAAATGTCTGTGTTAGACTTCCTTGGTGATTCTCTCCCCACATGTATGCTGAATTTGATGGCACTATGGTCACTGTTCCCTAAAGGGTCGATGACACTGACATCCCACAACAGATCCTGGGTGCCACTCAGAATTAAGTCCAAGGTCGCCTTCTCTCTGGTTGCTTCCAAGACCAACTGTTCTAGGGCACAGTCATTTAGCGTATCTAGAAATTTGACCTCTTTGTCACAACCTGACTGTGAATTTACCCAGTCTATGTGTGGGTAATTGAAGTCACCCATGATTACAGCCCTGCCTCTCCTTGACGCCTCCCTGATTTCCTGCTGCAACTCCCAGTCACAGTCAGTGTTTTGATCAGGAGGGCGATAGCACGTCCCCAGCAGCACATTCCCTTTCAGGCCTTGTATTGTCACCCACAGGGTTTCTATGGAGGACTCCAGTCCACCCAGGTTTTCTAGCTTGTTAGATTCTATGCCTTCTTTAACACACAGTGCTACTGCACCTCCAAGGCGCCCCTCCCTGTCTTTTCTATAGAGATTATATCCAGGGATTACAGTGTCCCACTGGTTCTCACTGTTCCACCATGTTTCTTTTATGCCCACTATATCTATTTCTGTGTTAGCCACCAAGCACTCCAGCTCACCCATTTTGGCTCGGAGGCTTCTGGCACTGGTATATAAGCACCTATACGCTGAATCTCTCACCTGATGTTTGCTATCTTTCTTTTGACTCTTTGACCAGTTGGCACAGTCTCCCATCTGCTCTTTATGCGGTACTGCTCTGTCCCCTTCTGTTTTACCTGAATCCTTTGCACCCTCGCACTTTAAAGGATGGCTCTTGCCGAACGGGATACTGCCCAGCTCCCATTGGCTATTCCCCAGGTGTCATTTTAAAAGCTGCTCTGCAACCTTTTTGATTTTAAGCGCCAGCAGTCTGGTTCCATCTTGGTTCAAGTGCAGCCCGTCCCTTTTGTACAGGCCTTGCTTACCCCAAAATGTATCCCAGTGCCTAACAAATCTAAACCCCTCCTCCCGGCACCAATGTCTCATCCACGCATTGAAACCCCTCAGCTCTGCCTGTCTTACTGTACTGCGTGGAACAGGTAGCATTTCTGAGAATGCTATCTTGTGGGTCCTAGACTTCAATATGCTACCTATCAGCCTAAATTTGGCTTCCAGGACCTCCCGACTACATTTCCCCACATTGTTGGTGCCGACAGGCACCACGACAGCTGTCTCCTCTCCAGCACTGCCTAAGAGCCTATCTAGACGCCGTGTGATGTCCGCAACCTTTGCACCAGGCAGGCAAGTCACCGTGCGGTCAACACACGGGTCACAAACCCATCTATACCTCTAATGATCGAATCACCCACTACATTGGTCCAAGAATGCTGTTTATTTATTTGCCTTGACAGATAACACATCTGCCTGGACTTCCCATTCTGACAGCCTTTTGAAACACACTCTGATTACAATGTTATAAATTGTAAGTGCAAATATTCACAGTGCATTAAAAAATACTAGCTTAACCCGTGCAGAGCATCAGTACGCTAGTACCCTTCACCCCCTGGCCACAGCCCCCATCACCTCAGAGATGTCTTCATTCTTACTTGAGGCACACTCCTGCTCCTCCTCCTCCATCTTGTTGCTTCCATACCCCTCACTCCTCTTGGTCACTCCTCCATCCCTTTTACTCCATGCCCCTCACCCGGCTGCAGTGTTGCTGGTGTTTATTGGCCAAGCTACAGCCTCCGAGCCCCGCTCCTGCTCCTCCCCACAGGAGCAGCAGTGGATGACTGGTCCCTTCCTCGCTGCCTCCACCACCATGGCCACTCGTTCCCCTCAGGCTGCTGACAGGCCCAAGTCTGTCCCTTGCCCGCCTGCCTCCGTGAATAGCCTTGGTAGCCCTAAATAGCAGCAGTGGATGACTGGGTCCTTCCTTGCTGCCAACAGGCACCGCCATGGCTGCTCATAGCCTGTCATGGCCGCCAGGCCGCTGACAGGCTCAGGCCCATCCCTCATTCTCCCTTCTCTCTTCCCCTCCCTTCTTTCTCTCTCCTCCACTCACTCTTTCCCTCTGTCTTTCTTCTCCTTCCTTCTAATTTTCTTTTCCAACTGACCCTAACCATCACAGGCTCCTCCTCCCTATCTGCATATGGAATCTCCACTGCCCAGTCACCACGGTGCTTCTGCTTGCAAACTATCGTGAGAGGTGCCACGCACAGGATTAGCCATGGGTATGCCTTAGAGAATTATATAGATATAGATAGATAAGTTGCCTACTGGTAGTTACAATAAAATCTAAGGCCTCCTGGTTTTTAAAATCACCCTTTCAAAGCCTCTTGCACAGCTTTGTCACATGGTAATGAGGATAATATACAACTGCTTTTTACATTGAGGGTAGTTGGTACAGGGCTTTGTTTTTTATTGCCTCATATTTATAACGCTCTTGTTACATCTTGTTTGGATTACATGGAAGACCCTTCAGAAGCTTCAACTGGTACAAAATTTGGCCATGAGAATCCTAATTGGTATAGGATTCTGGGAGCATATACTACTTGCTATGGCATCTCTGTGTTGATTGTAGTGTACTTGTGAGTATGGTGTGTGCAAAGTGCTGCTTATGACCTTTAAAAGTCCTAAATTATTGGGCCAAGGTACTTGAAGAAGTAGCAGCCTGTCCAGGTGGGATGGGTGGGGACAGTAGATGAGCTGCAAGTGCAGCTTTCTCCTGCTTTCCTCTCCCCATCCCAGCTGCTTCACTGTGTTTTACCTTGCCTGCTACCATGTTAACCCCAGGCACATGGACTGGTTATTTGCTGTGTATGCTATCTTTTAGACTAGATTTTAATTTGCTCCTTTGATTTTTCCTCTGTGCATGGTTTAACTGTTTTGGCACAGAAATAAGAACATAAGATCAGCCCTGCTGGATGAGGCCCAAGGCCTATCTAGTCCAGCATGCTGTTTCGCACAGGGCCCACCAGATGCCTCTGGGAAGACCACAGGGAAGAGCTGGGGCATAGTCTCCCTCCTGCTGTAGCGCCCCTGCAACAGGTATTTAGAGGCATCTTGAGCTGGAGGTGACCTATTGACTAGTATCCATTGATAGACTTGTTCTCCATGAATTTATCTAAGCCTTTAAAAATTTACCTTTTTATTAGAATACAATTACAACAGTGCATATAACATAATCAAGGATAGCAATAATATGTGAGTATAACTGAAAAAAAAGAAAAAAGGAGCCTTTAAACATAACTTTAGATATTTGTTTAACAAACCTGGTGGAATGGTGAAAACCAGTGGGACACAATTATTCCTGTATATAAACTCTATAGAAGGGGCAGGGAGGGGAGGACTGGGGGAAGAGTGGCACTGTATATCAAAGAAGGGACAGATTCCAATAAGCTAGAAAACCTAGGTGGACCAGAATCCTCCACAGAATTATTGTGGGTAACATTATGAGGACTGAAAGGAAATGTGTTACTAGGGATGTGCTATCGCCCTCCAGATAAAAGCGCTGAGAGTGACCTACACTGGGTAAATTCACATTCAGATAATGAAAGAGGCCAAATTTCTAGATCTGCTAAATGACTGTGCTTTGGAACAGTTAGTTGCTAAACCAACCAGAGGGATGGTGACCTTAGACTTAATCCTGAGTGGTGCCCAGGACCTGGTGTGAGATGTCAGAGTTGCCGAACCATTGGGTAGCAGTGACCATAGTGTGATCCAATTCAGTATATACTGTATGTGTGGAGAATTATCAAGGAAGTCCAACACAGATGCAAAAATGAGGGGACTGGTAAGAAGGAAGTTGAAAGGGAAAGTCAGGAGGGTCAAATCACTCCAGAAAGCATGGAACTTATTGAAAACCACAGTACTAGAAGCACAGTACTAGAAGCACAGAACATATACCAAGAAGGAGGACGCCAGTGTAGCTAACAAGTAGAGTCAGGGAAGCTATAAAAGGGAAGACTTCCTTCAGAAAATGGAAGTCCTGTCCAAACGAGAACAGGAAGGAACATAAACTCTGGCAAAAGAAATACAAGGACACAATAAGGGATGCAAAGAGAGAGTTTGAGGGGTATATAGCTAGAAGTGTCAAGGGGAATAACAAAAACTTCTTTAAATATATCAGAAGTAGAAAACCTGCCAGGGAGGCGGTTGGACCATTAGATGATGAGGGTGTGAAAGGGATTGTTAAGAGAGATAAGGAGATTGCAGAGAAGCTGAATGAGTTCTTTGCATCTGTCTTCACAGCGGAGGATACTGATCATATACCCTCTCTAGAATTGAGCTTTTCAGGTTTAGTGGCTGAGGAATTGGGCCAATTTGAGGTGACAAGGGAAGATGTTCTAAATTGTCTTGAAAAACTAAAAATTAACAAATCGCCAGGGCCAGATGGCATCCACCCAAGAGTTCTGTAGGAACTCAAATGTGAAATTGCCGAGCTCCTAGCAAAAATATATAACTTGTCCCTACAATCAGGTTCTGTACCAGAGGACTGGTAACTAGCCAATGTGACTCTGATTTTCAAAAGGCGATCCAGGGGGGATATGGAAAATGACAGGCCAGTCAGCTTAACTTCGGTGCCGGGTAAATTGATGGAAATCATACTTAAGGACAAAATTGTTAAGCATATAGAAGAAAAGGCCTTGTTTGAAGGAGAACCAGCATGGCTTCTGCAAGGGTAAGTCTTGCCTCACTAACCTTTTAGAGTTCTTTGAGAGTGTCAACAGGCATGTGGCTCAAGGTGATCCTGTTGACATAGTATACTTGGACTTCCAAAAAGCTTTTGATAAAGTTCCCCACCAAAGGCTCTTCAGTAAACTTAGCAGTTATGGAATAAGGGGACAGGTTCATGTGTGGATTGGTAACTGGAAACAGGAAACAAATAGTAGGAATAAACTGACAGTTTCCACAATGGAGGTAGGTAGGAACTACAGGTTACTTATCTGTAACTTTGGATCTTCTAGTGGTCATCTGTCCTTTTACACCAATGGGCTATGCGCCTGTGCACAGATCTCATTGGAACCTAACAAGCTCAGTTCTCCTGATTTAGGCGGGAACCCAGCCCCCAGCCACTCTATATTGAAGCCCTTTTTCAACATGGTCTCTGTCTTTTACACCAATGGGCACAAAACAAGCTAGCACCCAAGGTGGAGGGAACAAACAGAAACAAGGATGCACTCTGCAAGAAGTATTTATTTCAAACAAACGAAGTACATCATCTGAAAATAGACTGAAGGACAGTCCTGCCAAACCTAGCATAATTCCGTGCCTTGGCATCAATGGCATAATAACGGATAAAGGAATGGAGCGAAGCCCAAGTAGCTGCTTGACAGACAGTGTCCAAAGGAACCAGACGATCAAAGGCAACAGAGGCCACAATGGACCCAACTGAGTGTTCCTTAATTGTCGCAGGCAATTGTTTATTTGCCAAGCTGTAGCAAAGTTCAATAGTAGAAACAATCCATCTAGACAGAGACTGAGAAGAAACTTGCAAGCCTTTGCAAGGCCCATCACACAGAAGGAGAAGGAGGAGTTTTCCACCACTGACCTTTGAACACAGAAGGACAATGCCCTCTGTATATCCAAACGACGCGTAGCCGCATATAGCAGCTGGGGGTGGGGTTCCCGTCTAAATCAGAAGAATTGAGCTTGTTAGGTTCTGATGAGGTCTTTGCACAGGCGCATAGCCCATTGGTGTAAAAGACAGAAACCACGTAGAAGGAGTGGGGTCCTCCAGGGATCGGTACTAGAACCAGTGCTCTTTAAACTTGTTCATAAACGATTTAGAAGTTGGGGTGACCAGAGAAGTGGCCAAATTTGCAGATGACACTAAACTATTTAGGGTAGTGAAATCCACAAGGGAGCTCCAAAATGATCTCTCCAAACTGGGAGAGTGGGCAACAAAATGGCAAATGTGGTTCAATTTAAGCAAGTGTAAAGTGATGCACATGGGGGGGGGGCACCAGTTTCACATATACGCTGATGGGATCTGAGCTGTCGGTGACTGACTAGGAGAGAGATCTTCAGGTCGTGGTGGAGACTGGAGAGTTCACTGAAAGTGTCGTCTCAGTGTGCAGCAGCTGTGAAAAAGGCTAATTCCATGCTAGGAATCATTACGAAAGGGGTTGGAAATAAAAAATGCTAATATTATAATGCCCTTATACAAATCTATGGTGCGTCCACATCTGGAGTGCTGCGTACAGCTTTGGTCACCGTATCTTAAGAAGGATATTGTAGAACTGGAAAAGGTGCAGAAGAGGGCAACCAAAATGATCAGGGGCCTGGAGCACCTTCCTTAGGCTACAGCATCTGGGGCTTTTTACTTTGGAAAAAAGGCAACTAAGGGGACACATGATCGAGGTGTATAAAATCATGCATGGAGTGGAGAGGGTGGACAGAGAGAGATTTCCCCCCCTCTCTCACAACACTAGAATTAGGGGTCACCCCATGAAACTGAAGGTTGGGAAATTTAGAACCAATAAGAGGAGTACTTTTTCACACAGTGCATAATCAATCTGTGGAATTCTTTGCCATGGGATGTGGTGATGGCCACCAGCTTGGATGGCTTTAAAAGGGGCTTAGACAGATTCATGGTGCACAGATCTATCAATGGCTATTAGTCTGGTAGTTGTAGGCCATCTCCAGCCTCAGAGGCACGATGCCTCTCAATACCTGTTGCAGGGGAGCAACAGCAGGAGAGAGGGCATGCACATACCTCTTCCCTGTGGGCTCTCCAGAGTCATCTAGTGTGCCACTGTGTGAAACAGGATACTGGACTAGATGGGCCTTGTGCCTGATCCAGCAGGGCTGTTCTTATATTATGTTCTTATTTAGAATAAATTAGTCAAATATTTATATTGAAGCCCTTCTTAAAGCCATTCAGGCTGATGGCTGTCACCACTAATGGCAGAAAATTCCATAGCTTAATTATGTGCTATGTGAAAAAGTGCTTCCTTTTGTTGGCCCTAGATTTCTTGGCAATCACTTTCATGGGATGACACCTTGTTCTAGTGTTATGAGAGAGGGATAAAAATTTCCCTCTCTCCACACCATGCATAATTTTTCAGACCTCTATCATGTGTCCTCTCAGTTGTCTTTTAACTAAAAAGTCCCAGATGCTGTAGCCTTGCCTCAAAGGAAGGTGCCCTTGATCATCTTGGTTGCCCTCTTCTGCACTTTCTCCAGTTCTATAATGTCCTTCTTAAGATAGTCTCCTTCCTAATGATTCCAAGCATGCGGTTGGCCTTTTTCACAGCTGCAGCACACTGGGTTGACGCTTTCAATGAGTTGTCCTCCATGACCCCAAGATCTCTCTTCTGGTCAGTCATCGACAGCTCAGACCCTATCAGCGTATATGTGAGGGGTGGGGTTTTTTTTTGCTCCATTATGCACTACTTTACACTTGCTAACATTGAACCGCATTTGCCATTTTATCAGCCATCCCCAGTTTGGAAAGGTTCTTTTGGAGCTCCTCACATTTTGTTGTGGATTTAACTACCCTAAATAGTTTGGTGTCTTCTGCAAATTTTGCCACCTCACTGCTTACCCCAACTTATAGATAATTTATTAATAAACTAAAAAGCACTGGTCCAAGTACAGATCCCTGGGGGACCCCACTTCTTACTTCCCTCTATTTAGAAAACTGTCCATTTATATCCACTCTGTTTTCTGTGCTTCAACCAGTTACCAGTCCACACATTAACCTGTCCCCTTTCCCCATGATTGCTAAAATCTCTCAAGAGTCTTTGGTGAGGAACTTTGTTGAAAGTTTTTTGAAAGTCCAAGTATACTATGTCAACTGGATCACCTTCATCTACAAGCCTGTTGACACTCCAACAGTCCACATGCCTGTTGACACTCTCAACTATAATTGTATATAGTATACTAGCCAACCCCGCACAGAGCATCTGTGTGGCGCTTTGGGGCCGGCTGTTTCCCCCTCCCTCTTACTCATGCTCCGGTTTCTCCTCTCTTCCCCTTCCCTCCGTCCCCGCGCTCTCCAGCCCTTCTCCCCTCCTGCTCCTCCCCCCACAGAGCCACAGTGGGCAGCCAAGACGGGCCCCACCACTGCTGTTTTTCCTCTCTCCTGTCCGCCTGCCGTGGCGGCTTTTCTTTCCCCGCGGCTGACTTTCTCTCCCGCGGCTGCCTTTCTCTCCCCCCACCCGCCGCTGCCTTTCTCCCCCCCCCCAGCCTGCAGCCTGCCTCCGCCTTTCTCCCCCCCCTGCCCGTGGTCTGCCTCTGCCTTTCTTTCCCCCTCACCCGCGGCCTGCCGCCTTCTTCTTTCTCTCCTCCTGTCCATGGCCCGCGGCCCACCTTTCTCTCACCCCACCCACGGCCCGCCGCCTGCCTTTCTCTCACCCCTCCTCCGCCGGCCGGCCACCGCTGGCACTCCCCCGCCCCTCAGTCCTCACTTTGGAACTCTCGCAGCATGTCGCGAGAGTTCCGCTGCCAAATTGTGGGCATGCATGTCCCAAGAGAATTAAATATATAGATTTGTATATTTATAAGTTTTTGCTGTCAGACTTAAGTGATTTGTAAGCTGATCTGAGTCAATTGTGAGAATGTCCGGGTTAAAATTTTATAAATATTTAATATAGCTAACAGTAGCGGGGGGTGGAGGGGGGGGGAAGAATCCAGACTAAATTATATTGAAATTAATGGATTTAAGTTAGGCATGACTATCTTCTCACCTCTCCCAAGTCATGGTGCTCAGTCATGACTTAGTAAGGATTCTGCCCATTAAAAATAATGCACCAAATGTTAGAATTTTTTTAAAAAAAGAATTAAACTACTTGATTACATCAAATCCAACTAACTACTCAGAGTGCCAGGATTTAAACTGTAGTTTCAGTATAACTAGAACATTTTTGGCATGTTCTAGGTCATGTGCTGAATTTTTAAAATCATTTGGGGCTGTTGGTTTTTGTGTGATAGTTGGAGCATGTGCTGCCCACCAGCAGGCAGCAAAGATGGAGTCAGACAGAAGATTGTTCTACAACACTTAAGGAAAATGGTGGAGGCATCTTAACTCTAGGAAGTCTTGGATGAAACTGATTACTTGGATCCTTTCCAGTCTGGCTTCTGGTCTGGATATGAGATGGAAACCACCTTGGATGATCTATGTTGGGAGATAGGCAGGGGCAGTGTGACCCTGTTAATTCTCCTATATCCTTCAGCAGCTTTCAGTACCATTGACCATGGTATCCTTTTGGGCAGCCTCTCCAGGTTGGGACTTGGGGGCACTGTAATACAGTGGCTCCAGTCTTATCTTGAGGGTTGCACCCAGAAGGTGGTGCTGGGGGATGCCTACTCTACCCCTTGGCCATTGGCCTATGGGGTGCCGCAGGGTTCTATTTATATTTTGTCCCCCATGATGTTTAACATCTACAGTACATGAAACCACTGAGAGAGATCATTTGTAGGTATGGGCAATGGTGTTATCAATATGCTGATGATACCCAGCTCTACCTAGCATTTAAGTCAGCTAACACCAGGGAGGCAGTGGATGTCCTGGAATGGATGGGGGCAAACAAACTGAAACTTAATCCAGATAAAACTGAAGTGTTCTGAGTTGGTAAAACCAATTATCTGAGTAGTGAGGTAGATCTGGTCCTGGATAGGGTCATACTTCCCCTGAAAGACCAAGTTCATAGCTTGGGAGCACTTCTGGAGCTGACGCTGGCCTTGGAGGCACAGGTGGGGCAGTGTGCCGGTGTGCCTTTTACCAGCTACTGCCAATACGCCAGCTACGACCCTATTTGAGGAAGTCGGACCTGACCTCAATCACTCATGCACTGGTAACATCCAGATTGGATTACTGCAATGCACTCTATATGAGGCTGCCCTTCAAGATGGTTCGAAAGCTTCAGCTGGTCCAGAACGCTGCTGCAAGGATGCTCGTGGTGCTAGTTGCTCCTTGAGCATCACACCTATCCTGTGGCAGCTTCACTGGTTGCAAGTTTGCTTCTGGGCCCGATTCAAAGTGCTAGTCTTGATCTTTAAAGCCCTATACTGCTTGGGCGCAGGTATCTGTTGGACCGCATTAACCCATACAAATCTGCCAGGGCTCTTCATTCATTATCTTGAACCTTATTTGCGGCCTCACCATTGACTGAGATTCAGTTGGCAGGAGACAGATCTTTCTCAGTTGTGGACCCTTGGCTATGGAATGTCCTCCCAGAACTTCACCACTCTCCCTCCCTTAAAGTTTTTTAGATAGGCTTAAAAAATCTTTTAATGATAAATTGATGGACTTCTTATTTTTTGTTTGTTTTAAATTGAGTTTGTTTTAATTGATTTTATTCTGATAAATAAAGTGCTTTATTGTTGTTTTAAACTTTATATTACTTTTACTGTTTTGAGCTGCCCCAAGCAGTATTTTACTGGAGGGATGGGATATAAATATTATTATTTATTACATTTAAATATGTTTTATGATAAAAACAACAATGGATATCAATGTTAATAGTGGGAGGAGGGGCACATGGAGTAAAGTTTCCAATATTTATCTAAGTGGTGGGCTAAGTTCACAGAATACCTTAACCCAGATCACCAAATCCCTGTCAACAAACAGCAATTCCAGTTTGACTATAAAGTTTCAGCTTGTTCATCTAATACAACACTGGTGCTAAACATCAGTTCAGGACCTCTGCAGGTTGAGAAATGGACTGCAGTAAATCAAAACATTAGGATGACTCGACTATATTTAGTATCCTTTATTTATGTGGCTTAATCTAGCACCTGGCTGAAATTGTATAGCCAGTATAAAGAATGCTATATGTAACTTCTCGTATGTTATCCAAATGATCACTTGTATAACACAGGAATATAACCATTTCCTCAATCGTGTGTTCTTCTATTCAGTAAGAGCTCCTTGTAAACTTTGGAATAGTAGCATTCTGTATTCTTAAGAAAGGATAACTATTCAAATAATTAAATGCATTGATATGTCCCAGGCAGCTGGTTCTGTGGTAGTACCCCATTACTATTATAACCTCTGCCATTTCAAGTAGAAATGAATGGAGTAGTGAACTTGATGTGACCAGATTGTAAAAGGAGCTTCTTGTTTCATCAATTTCACTTCTAAAGAAAACTTTAAAAACCAAACCAGACTAAGGTCCATCTTGTCCAGCATTATTTTCCCGAAAGCAATTGGATAATTCTCTCTGTGCACTTGCAAGCAGAACATGAAGGTGATAAACATGTCCTGTTTGTTCCTAGCACAGGGTATTGAGGCATACTGCTTCTGTAGATGGAGAATCCATTTAGTTATCTTGGCTAAAAGATCTACCCTATACAAATCTCCGTAATTCTTTTTTTCAAAATAATCAGAACTCATGGCCATTGCCACTTCCTTTGTGAGTAAATTCCATAAGCTTCATCACACACTGTGTAAAGTATTTCCTTCTTCCCTCCCCATTCCTTTTTTTTTTAAGTATATCATGTCTATTAGACTGTTTTGTTTTAAATCTATGTATGGTGCCTAGACAATGCTAGGCACTTTATAAAGAAATACAACTAGTTTATTTTATCAGCCCTGAATCTACTAACAGTCAGGTTCACTGCCCGAGCTTTTAGTATTTGAGGGCTTTTGTTGTTTTGGTATTACCATCTAAATTAAGAAAATAGAAGATCATTTGTAACTTAATAAATCACTAGTACTCTCCCCTCCCCTGCTTTGTTCTAAGCTAGAACTACCAAAACACTTTATGCCTCTTCTGGTGCGGAAGGTGCTCCAGCCTCTTGGTCACTGCAGCTGGCCTATTCTGAACAATATCTAGCTCCATTAGCCTTTCGAAGGGGCAACTAGAGTAATATTTAAATATCACAGTGACACTGGTTGTTTTAGTTTCATTTTCAGTCTTTTCTGTAATAATTCCAAGTGCTGAATTTGCCCATGAACTTTCTATCACTCCTGCCAGTTCAGAGGCCATCAGTGTATACTGTGTATGGCATTATGATTAGTTTGCCCCACTGTATATCATTTTGTACTTATACTGATGCTTGAGAAAAACCTACTGCTTGCTTCCCTTCAAAAGGAAAAGAGTTTTTCTTTTGCAAAGAGCTAGATGTGGATATTAGCCTCATTGTGAAAGTTACAGTTTCCCTCTGCTTATCTGAAAATCTGATGAAAATGAAACATTTTCACAAGAAAGTATAACAATATTTTGAATATATCTGGTTGTCCAGAAAATAAGTATCCTACCTATCTACTTCTGTAAAACAAGTTTGTATGCAACTAGATTTCTATAACAAGAACCACTGCATTATTCATGCCATTTGTATACACTCACAAATATATTGATTTATTGCGGTATTTCCCAACATTTCCTCAACATGTGCGCATGTGCACACACAAATTGGGGCACATTGTCTCCCAACACAAAAACCTCCCTTCCAACTGTTGTGGTAGCAAACTCACTGCACAATTTTTATTTATTTACTATGCACCAGAAGGCACGGGTCCTTCTGGGCACATTATGGAGTGAGTCATCTCCAAAGGTGCGAAGTTTAAACTCTCTAGCTTTTGGAGGTGAGTGGTTCTCTTACGCACCAAGAAACATGCATTATGGGGCGAGTCACCTCCAAAAGCAGAGAGTTTAAACTCTTCGCCTCTGGAGTTGACTCGTCCCATAATGCACTGGAAAGGAGCTGCCCCTCTGTGCATACGGGGTGCAAGTTGCTTCCAAAAGTGGGGAGTTTAAGCTCCCCACTTTTAGAGCTGACTTTGAGCTAGTTAGCATGGCATCTTGGCCAGTGTCCTGCAGCATACTAATCTGCTGTGACACACTGGCTGGGAAACACTGGTCTATGCTATACAGTGTGAACCCAAGAAAGCAAAACTCGTAGATGTCTGTATTGATCTATCTACACCAGGACTTCCCTCCCACAAGCCAAACATGCCTTAAATTGCACAGTTGCCTTGGTTTCAACAGTTGGACTGGTTGGAAATTTAAGGTTTACAATATCACACATGCAAAAAAACAAAAACAAAAAACATCTTGTAATCCGAGACTATTCACAAATGTTGCTTGAAGTAGCAGCAGTTAACTATATCCTTAGCACCATCTACTGACAATGGAGAGGTTTGCAGCTTAATATCTGTACCTAGGAACATAGGAAACTGCCATATACTGAGTCCGACCATTGGTCTATCTAGCTCAGTATTGTCTTCACAGACTGGCAGTGGCTTCTCCAAGGTTGCAGGCAGGAATCTCTCTCAGCCCTATCTTGGAGATGCTTCCAGGGAGGGAACTTGAAATGTTCTGCTCTTCCCAGAGCGGCTTCATCCCGAGGGGAATATCTTGCAGTGCTCACACATTACAGAAGCTACTGCAGGTAAAGAACATCTACAAGTTTTTACTCATTTTCTAAACATGCAGAGAGTGACCCAGAATATGAATATGCATTCTTCCATATGGAGTCTTGTTTTGATGAACTCAATAAAATGCATTGCATAAAAATCAGCTGCCTAGGCAAGTGGTTCTAGAGTGCTGCAGCAATGGGAATGGTGGCTAGTGGCTTCTGGGACTGGGCACGTGCGAGTTACCCCTGCTAACTGAGCAAAGTGACACTTTTAAAGTGGCGATTCTCTAATATTTAGCAGAGGGAGAGCAACTGGCCCTCTCCAACCCCAGCACAGCATCCCTCCAGTGGCTGTTCCTAGTATCTGTCTTATATTTCATTTTAGATTGTGAGGCCTTTGGGGACAGAGGGCCATCCTATTTATGTATTTTTTATTTTTCTATGTAAACTGCTTTGCAAACTTTGGTTGAAGTGCAGTATGTAAATATTTGTAGTAGTAGTAGTAGTAGTAGTAGTAGTAGACAGAGCAGGTGATAGGTGAAGCCAGGTATGGGCGATGCTGGAGGCAGAGCATAATAAATAACTAGAAAAACTAGCGAATTTTTCTTCCTTCCTGCCTTACCAATTTTAATTCGCAATTAATTTCCTTAATTTTAGAAACTAAGCAAGGAAGGAGAAAATCAAAGTGCCAATCTAAACATGGATTTAAAATAAACTTGTTTTAAATATCAAACTCTGAAAAATACATAATCCAGATATCACATTTAACACACATACACACACACACACCTCCCGCAAGTTTCTGATGTTAAAAAAGCACACTCTTTGATTGTCACACACAACATTGTATGGCCAAAATACTAACATTTTCAGAATGTCAAAAAATGTGGGTTTGGGGTACATGGTACCAAAACTGTTAGAGCCAGCCTGTTCCCAAATAAGTTAAGCCTCCTATTATTTCAACCCAAAGGTAAATATGGGAAGTAAATTCCAGGATTGACCAAATCATTGGATGATAGAAATCTGCACTCACAACTATGTAGTTACTGTACAGTATGGCACTTAAAATATATTCAAAATATACAATGAAAAATGCATTTGCAGTTAGGATGTGTTTTATTTTGCTGCTGGTACCAAGAAAAATAACTGAATTTCAATCTGTTTCCTGGAATTTCACAAATCTCTGTTTTTGGCAGGGATAATAATAATAATAACTTAACCGGGCGCAGAGCATCTGCGCCTCTAGTTCACCGCCGCCGCCGCCATCCACCGCTGTTACTGTTTTCTTCGCTTCCTCTGCCTCGCGCGCCAGCCAGCCTCTGCTGCTGTTTCCCCCGCTCGCCCGCCAGTCACTACTTCCCCCACCCGCTTGCTGCTGCCGTTTTCTTCCCAGCTGGCCACCTGCCCGCTTCCCCACCTGGCAGTAAATTGGCCCACTAAATATTGAATGAAATATTGTTAAAATAGAATCATTGTACATCAGCCATAGGGGATCAGGAACTCCCACCATGATTGTGGGGGGTGCAGGGCAGGTGTAGTTTAACCCTTTCCTTTTCTGTATTTCCCCGATAAAAATGTCCTGCAAATTGTTTGTCAGGACAAACCCACAGGTTCCATGATTTGGTCCCACACAAGAGATATTTTTTGGGGTGTGTGTGGTGGGGTTTGTTTTTGAAAACTCATAGCAAGTGCTGGTAGAAAGGGCGCTGCTTCCCCAGACACAGCGGGCACCTTGCTTCTTCCCCCCACTGGCCAGCCAGCCAAGCTCTCCAAAATAGGTGCATGTCTCTTTCCCTGACAATGGTGCACGTCTCTTTCCCTGACAATGCAGTATGCAGAAGAGTACTGGCCAGCACTTCCCCTAGTGGCAGCCATCCCCACTTCCTCGCCTGGTGAGCCCAGCTGAGCAGGATGCTTTTCCAGGTGGCATGCACACACCACTACCGCTTACTTCCCTGCCAGGCCTGGCTGAGTGCTCCAATGTTCAGAGTGCTCGGCTGGGCCTGGAGGAGGTGGAAGCAGCAGCGGCGCGTGCGCACCGCCTGGACAAGAATTCTGCTTCCACCTCCTCCAGGTCTGGCCAAGCGCTTTGAACTTTGGAGCATTTGGCTGGGCCTGGTGGGGGAGGAAGCAGGGCCAGCGCACCTGCTCCGCCTGGACAAGTGTACTGCTTGGCTGGGCTCACTGAGTGAGGAAGTGGGGTGTGGATGCTGCCAGGAAAAATGCCCCTCCCCCTTCTGAGTGCTGACCAGTGGTTGGAAAGAAGCAAGGTGCCGCATTGCCAGGGAAGGAGGTGTGCAACTATTTTGGAGTGCTTGGTCGGCTGGCCGGAGGTGGCGATGGTGGAGAAGAAGCAGGGCACCAGCTGTGTCTCAGCAAGTGGTGCTATTTCTTCCGGCACTTGATGCTAGCCCCCCCGCTTCTTAAATAAATCATTTTCTCTTACTTTTCAAAGCCAACAACATGTGCAACGAGACAGTTACACACACACATGGCCCAGTGACAGTTGCACTATTACTCGCTTGTGCTAACCAAAACGGCAATTTCCTTTTTGGTCATATTCCAGAAAAGATGACGGTGTCCCCTCTCTGGCTTCTCTGATTGGGCTGCCTAAACAGTCAATCAGCCTATTTCCTATCTGATTGGTTGCAAGGCAGTCAAAAGCAAGCTCTCCAGTTGGCTCCTGCCTCAATACTAAATCAAATTTTAAATGTTCTGTCTCTTTTGATTAGTACTTTTAGGGCACTGGTAGGCACCCACCTTACAAAGTTATGGGCTGCAGCCTGGACCCAGGGAACACAGAGGGACCGGGAGGCAGTACTGAGACCTAAAATGGTGGTGAGAGCCAGCCAAGATAAAATGGCTGACAGATTTTTCAGGTGGGTACCTCCCACTTTGCCCACAGGTAAAAGCTGCCCCTGAGCAATGGGTCATGATAACCCAGGCTGCAACCTATTTTAGGAGAGATTCAATCAGAGATCAGCAATGGCTGTTAGAAGCAATGCACTGACAATCTGTGGACGGTCGGTCCAGACAGCTGCCAAGTGGTCAGTGTAATATCTTGCAGGTTGGATTGACTTGATGTAGATTTATTTATTTATTTGACACATTAGTATACTGCTAAAAAACGTGCATCTCATGGTGGTTTATACAAAAGTTAAAGCAATAAAACCACAATTAAAACTAAATAAATAATAACAGCAAGATCAATTTACAGCTAGCCAAAGCCTTGATTAAATAAATGTGTCTTAAGAGTGCTTCTAAAGGCTGCTAGAGTTGGTTAAGCTATAGAGAAGGCCTGATTCTGAGTCACCACTAGATGAGCTAGGTGCAACCGCAGGAGGACCTCTCTAGAAGATTTTAATAAGCAGTGGGGTTCATGAAGAAGGAAGCATTCTCTTAAATATCCTGGGCCCAAGCTGTTTAAGGCTCTAGTGGTGATTACCAGTACTTTATTTTTTGCCTGGAAGCAGGGGCATAGCAAGGTTGGAGTGGGCCCAGAGACAAGATTTTAAAATGCCCCCCCGCCCCCCAAAGCATTTTGTAAATTGTGGACGATGCAAGTCATTTAATGGTACTAGAGAAAGACATGGTGTTCTGGTAGCTCCAGGTCTTAACACTCACATCAATTTCGGAGGATGAATACAACTGAAGGAAGCCCGGGCGGGTGCACGGCTGGGGGAGTCAGTCATGTGACTTGCCTCTGGGAGCCCCCAGACAACTGTCGCCTCTTGCCCTATTATAGTTACGCCCCTGCCTGGAAGCATATTGGCAGCCAGTACAACATATTAGAATAGGAATAATATGGTCTTTTTGGGTTGTCCCGGAGACCAGCCTGGCTGCTGCATTTTGCCCTAAGTGAAGCTTTCAGACTACTTACAAAGGCACCCACACATAGAATGCATTTAGCAGTCACGTTTGGAGGTACCGTGTTTCCCCGAAAATAAGACAGTGTCTTATATTAATTTTAGCCCAAAAAAATGCACTAGGGCAATTAGCGGTACATCAGAAATTACTGCTAGGTCTTACTTTCGGGGTAGGTCTTACTTTCGGGGAAACAGGGTAACTAGCATTTGTACCACTGTTTTTATATCTTTCTCCTTCAGAAACAGCTGTAGCTGGCGTTATCAGCCAACTCTGATAAAACCTGAAAAACCAAAGAGATCCGTGGCTGTGTGTGGCGTGTGGCTCAAGGAGTACTCCCAGACTATGTAACATAGGAGGAAGTATGGAGCCTTATGAGACTCCAAACAAAAGCTTTCGTTTTGAAGAGCAGTAGTCTCCAAGTGACACCATCTGGAATCTCCCTGAGAGATAGGAACAGAGCCACTGTAAAACAGTGCCTCCCACTCCCAACTCTTGATCCAGAAGAATAACATGGTCTGAAAGCCACAGAGAGATCCAAAAGGACCAGCAGTCAGACACCTTCTGTTGATTCCTAATTGGACCTCATCCATCAGGCTGATCAAGGCAGTCTCAAGCCCACAGCCTGCCTGAGAGCTGATTTGAAATGGGTCCAGATAATCCGTTCCCCTCAAGATTGTCACCATGCTGTCTTTATAGTACAAGATAGGTGTAATTCCTTTTGGTAATACGGAAGAGCACAACTTTATTTGGAGCAATGCCTATAGAATTAGCCTCTTTCATTTTTTTAAATATGAGAACTATCTGTGTCTTCCTTGTTTCCAGCATCCTTCACATTGAAAATGGTGGATTGGTCACAATTTCTGAGAGAAGATACCTAAGAAAGAAGAAAGAAATGTCTAAATATTTCTTGCACAAGCTTTCTATTTCCATCTATATGGTTGAGGAGGAGTCATTTTGTTTGGGGAGAAACTCATACTCCCTTTCTATAGATGTAAGCAAAATTAGAGTAACTGAACAAAATTATGTTCCAGAATTTTTTTTTTCTAAACTATGTCCAAAAAATCAACTGTACTGCTAACTACATTATATCTTTTGGTTGAGCCTTTTAGTAAATAAGTGGGTAAGCCAGTAATGAAGGCAATAACATTGTGTAATAGAGCTCTGAATTATTATTTTGAAGGATCAGACTGTAGCTGGTTTAGGGTCAAACTAGGCACAATGTTAACTAGAAGCACTATGCAGTGTGTGCTTGTTCCTTCTGCATAAAATACCATATACGTAGGGCCCTGATACATACTGGGACCATGATGGAAAGATGTGAGATATACTAAACCCTTTGACTTGCTGTGGTCTCAGTCCAGATCAGGCCCCGATGAACTGTTTTACACAAACCTGCAACTACAAACTATGAGCTTAAAACAACATCTAGTTTTGTTGTGAAAGAGAAACTCAAGAATGTAGTACACCGCTCTGGGCTCCTTGGAGGAAGAGCGGGATATAAATGTAATAATAATAATGATAATAATAATAATATCCAAAAGACCTTGAAGAGCACCTCAATACCATAGGGGCCACAGAAATAACCATCAGCCAATTACAAAAAGCAGCTTTACTGGGAACAGCCTATATTCTGCAACGATATCTATAACAACAGCAACAACATTGACAATAAAATTCAGCCATCCTAGGTCCTTGGGAAGGACTCGATGTCTGGATAAAACAAACCAGTCAATAACACCTGTCTGACTCTGTAAATAAATAAATAAATAAATAAATAAATAAATAAATAAATAATAGTTTGACCCTCAGAGGTTGAGCTAAACATTACTGTAGTTTGTAAAATCAGGACTGTGCGTGGTCTGTGCTACAAAAATTAAAAATTCTTCACTAAGGAGTCCCATTTCCAGCAGCCTATAAATGACATAGTAAGGCTATTCACAAGATCGTCCCTAGGGCAGGAAGGCAGGGAGAAACCTACCATCCCCCCAGACAATAAATGGTTTTCTGCGCAGCTCAAACTCCTGCATGAGCGACACTGCTTCGAGCAGGGCAAATCTCTGCAGGCCTTTGAGAAAGTTAGTCCTGGCCTCTGGATATCCCACAATGCACTACATGATGAGTGTGGTGCATTGGTGGAATCCCCCTTGAGTCGGGAGCTCTAGGCACCCAACTCTTTATGCGCTCAGGCTGCAAGCAGCCTGAGCACACTAGAGGTGTGCATGGAACCGCGGAACTGCGGTCCGGCACTGGGGTGGGGGGTTCCTTTAAGAGCGGGGGGAGGGTTTACTTACCCCTCCTGCCGCTTTCCCCCTCCGGCGCCCGTAGTTGTTAATAATTGGGGCGGCAGGATACCTCCCTGCCGCCCCTTCTCCCTTTGGCTGCTGCTGTGCTACGCTGCAAAAGGCTTCAATAAGCCTTTTGTGCACGCGCACTTTGCACGCGCTCTTCATGTCTCCGCGATGTGCGTGTGTGCAAAAGCTTTTTGTGCACACGCACGTTGCACATGCTCTTCACGTCTCCGCGACGTGCGCGTGCGCAAAAGGCTTATTGAAGCCTTTTGCAGCGTAGCGCAGCAGCCAAACGGGAGAAGGGGCGGCAGGGAGGTATCCTGCCGCCCCAATTATTAACAGAACTACGGGCGCCGGAGGGGGAAAGCGGCGGGAGGGGTGAGTAAACCCTCCCCCGCTCTTAAAGGAACCCCCACCCCGAATCACCCAAACCCTGAACCACCCATGTCCAGACCGGTCCGGAGGCCTGTAGAATAGCCTCCGGAACGGTCCGGGCTCATCACTAGAGCACACACACAATCCAAGCCCCGAGGTGGAGGGCATGCTCATGCCCTCTAACCCTGGTAAAAAGGCCAGATAAAAACTTCAGGCTGCCCAAGCCTAGTAGTCAAGCCTAAGCTGGGCTGCCTTTGCATGTAGTTGCCAAGGAGCCCTTGTCCCTTGAGAACAGATTATCCAATGACTCTGGAGGCTGCAGTGAGTACGCAGGGAAAGCAGCTTCTGTTCCTACACCTGTGTGAGCTCTGGATGATAGCCTATGCGTTGAGTAGTTTGACACTGTCTTCCTTATCCCATCTCAACTGTGAGAAAGGCATGGAGATATCCTGCCATTTTTATGTTGCCTTGGGCTCTTTTCTAGAAAGGTGACTAAGAAATTTTATTAATAAGTAATGTCACAGGCTGTGCCTGCCTACACAACCTTATGTTTATCTTCTGGTTCCTATCTGATGTTACCTCAGGAACATGGAAGCAGCTGTAGTATGTCTTCTTCCATACATCTCCATTCCATCTCTAGTGGCTGCAGTATTGCCCCAACTCCTGAGAGAGAGCTCTGGCATGAAAAACAGCTGTCTTACTGGACCTTTCAAATTACTCAGATTTGCAAAGTCACTCCAGTGGCACTCGAAAGTGAGATATTGCAGCACCTTGCAAACAAGAATTGTATGAGTTAAAGAGACATAGCTCCCTGTTGCTATTAGGACTTTTCAGAAAAGTACATCCTCACAAGATACTGCAAAGGGGGAGGGGGCATAACTAGGGATGTGCACGAATGGTCTTCGGCACCGGCGGGGGTAGTACTTTAAGGGTGGGGGAGGGTGTACTCACAGCGCCGGCGCTCTGTAAATTTCAAGCCCATCGGGGTGGCAGCGGTCCTCCCTGCTGCTCCGTTCCCCCTGTCGGCCAGAAGTGGCCGGAAGTTGCAAGCACGCGTGCGCCCATCGTGTGTGCGTGCGCCTGTCTGCTGTGCATGCGCACACACGACGGGCGCACGCGCACTCGCAACTTCCGGCCACTTCTGGCCGACGGGGGGAACGGGGCGGCAGGGAGGAACGCTGCTGCCCCGAGGGGCTTGAAATTTACAGAGCGCCCGTGGGGGAAACACGGTGGGGGGGTGAGTACACCCTCCCCCGCCCTTAAAGTACTACCCCCGTTGGTGCCGAAACACCAAATACCGCCCCAGCGCCGAAACGTTTTGGAGGCCTTTACAATGGCCTCCAAAACGTTTCGGGCACATGCCTAGGCTTAACTCCCTCCCCCCCCCGCTCCAATGAAAGGTGCTCCAGGCCCCTGATAATCAGCCAAGATTATCAGGGGCCTGGAGCACCTTTTTTATGAGGCAAGGCTACAGCATCTAGGGCAGAGGCGTAACTAGGGAAAACGGCGCCCGGGGCAAGCACTGAAATGGCGCCCCCCCCCACCGTCCCCCAACATACTACATTATACTTAGGTTTTTCCTCACAAGCGCCCGCCGACGCCGCCAAGCCAGGCCACTGACTGGCCACCAGGCGCCAGCAAAGCAATGGGGGGGCGCGGGCAGTGCAGAAGGGACCGCTCATGGGGGAAGGGGCGCCGACACGCTCCCTTGACTGCTGCAGCGCTGCTGCACTGAGCAGGAAACATTTGTATTAACAAAAAATAAAAAATAATAATAAAATATTTTTTGTCATGGCGGCGCCCCCCACGTGACCAGAAAAGATGGCGCCCGGGGCACGTGCCCCCCCTGCCCCCCCTATAGTTACGCCTCTGATCTAGGGTTCTTTAGTTTGGAAAAGAGGCAACTATGGAGAGACATGCTCGAGGTATATAAAATTATGCATGGAGTAGATAAAAACACAGAGAGCTCTGTGGGCACCAGGAGTTGAAATCAACTTGACAGCACACTTTACCTTTATAGAAAATGGTCAGAGATAACACTCCCCTTCCGCAACACTAGAACCAGGGGCTATCCCATGAAACTGAAAGTCAGAAAATTTAGGACTGACAAAAGGAAGTACTTTTTCATACAGCACATAATTAATCTATGGAATTCTCTGCCACGGGTTGTAGTGATGGCCACTAGCTAAAAAGGGACTTAGATAAATTCATGGAGGACAGGTCTATCAGGACAGGCCAACTCCAGCCTCAGAGACAAGCCTTTAAGTACCAGCTGCAGGGGAGCAACAGCAGGAGAGAGGGCATGCCCTCACCTCTTGCTTGTAGGCTTCCCAGAGGCTTCTGGTGGGCCACTGTGTGAAACAGGATGCTGGACTAGATGGGCCTTGGGTCTGATCCAGCAGAACTGTCCTTATATTCTTATGCTCTTATGCTTTTTTTGCTTAACCAGTGAGGTAATGTTGGAAGGAAAGACAATCTAGATGGAAAAATACCCAGGAGAGGGTCATATATGCAAAGTAAGTTTGCATACTTTAACATTAACAAATTCATAAACTACATTTTGCTAGTGCTAAAATATGCAAACTTTTATTTTGCTTTAAACATGCAATACAGCCACATTCCATTACCAGACTTGGTCATTTTAGAACCATGGATGTAGAATGTAACTCTTTTGCTAGGGCAGAGTTAACAGTATGCAAACAAGCTGTGTGCATTCTTGCATGCATGTTTTTGTACAAAAGAGAAACCGAATCAAGAGAATCTGAAATAATGATTCTAAGTCCCTGGCTGGCTTCTGATGTAACGAACACTGATTGCTTTCAAGATTTTATCGAGTGTCTACAGAACAACAGCATTTCATCTGTGATTTGTGCTATCCCATAAAACACCATTTTTGTTGTCCAGATAGTCAGACTTGAAAGCACTAGCGGAATAGCTTGTGTAATGAGCAAAGGTGTAGACAGATCATAGCACAACTTGTCTGGGTCTGAAGAGGAGAGGATTTCTGTATAGGTAGTGATGTGTTGGAAGCTTGGTTCCCCAGGGCACATCCTGCCTTTCACACCTGAGTGCACCTTTGCCACTTTACTTCCAGTCATTGCCCTTTGCAGGTTTGTTGTTGTTGTTGTTGTTGTAATGAGGTCAATTTTATTGCCACTACAATCTTCTACCCTGCCTTTTATTTTTCAGTGTGCAGCCAAAGTGGCAAATCTACAACACTTCAATCCACCTCCTCCTCCTCTCTCCCCACTGTGTTCCCTCCAGGCATATATTGCTTATTTTCCCTCCAGTGATCATGCTATATCACTTGTTCTCCCCCACCACAACTCAACTAATCACAAGAGGGCAAGAACACCAATTACACACAACATTTTAAAAAGCAGGGGACGGAAATGGTGGTTTCAACAACACAATCTAAACATGTTTGCTTGGGAATAAGCCCCACTTTATTCACTGGGGCTTACTCCTAGGAAAGTGTGCTTAGGACGGTTTCAGCTGGAGGAAACTAAAGGAAGAGTTTAGCAAGCAGCAACATCATCCAAAGAAGCAAAACCAAATCAAATACACCTTTCTTTTTAAACAAACAAAACTGGCATACTTCTAATCAGCACAGTTGTAATTAAACAACACCCCTGCCCCACTCTGAGCTCCATGGGGAGGATGCTGCTCAGAAGTGCATGACAACAGAATTTAAATTTTAGAACAATCAGACTTATTGCAATCATCATTCTTTCTGCACACGTCCCTGTGTAGTGATAGTCAGGATTGAGGGAGGACTAGGCCTCAATTAGAGTAACTGCTTGGAAGGCGGGCCTCTCCAAATAGGGAAGAAAGCCCTGGAGAATCAAATCCCTGTCACCAATCCAGACAGAGGGGCAGAGTTTACTGGACAACAGCCTATAGAGAGGGTAGGGAGAGGATTCTGCCCTGGAGGCCTCCAAGTGAAGTCTGACCAGGGACTACTGTAAAGAAAGGGAGACTAACAGCCTTGGGCTGGGAATCAACTAGGAGATCCTTACCTGGAAGTAAGTAGCAATAGCAATAGCACTTACATTTATATACCGCTCTATAGCTGGAAGCTCTCTAAGCGGTTTACAATGATTTAGCAGTTTTTAGGCAGGATAGGGACCAGTCTAGCTAGACGCATCAGGGAATTCTTTTTTAACAGCTTGGATCTGACTGACTGCATGGTTCTTGTAGTTCCTAGGGAAGGATTTTACTTGAATAGAAGCAGCAATTGTTGATGCTGCTATAGTTTTCCTTATCACCAAATTATTAACAGATTCTTGTTTTTGTTGTTATAGAGTGCCACTCCTTATTGGGTCCTGCCCCAGTCACATGCTCCTGAAGGCCTAAGACTGCTCAAGACTTTCTTGTAGGGAGAATAGAATATTCTCCAGAATATTCTCTTGGAAGGGTGAATCTGCTCATATTAAAAAGTGGATGGTGGCAGCCTACCTGGGATTCCTCACAGCTAGAGGAGGTATTTTTTATTCCCCCAGTTTTGATCATTACACCATGATAAGCACTTTGGGGTGATGGGGACAATGGGAGGGACCAACAACCAACTAGGAATGTTCTGCCCCTCATGTGAGTGGGAAAGAGTGGCATGAGTGCAAAAAAGAAACCTGCAAGAACTCTTGCATGTGGAAGCTTCATTTCTCTTCAACATGCAGTTCAATGGAGACCCATGGAACTAAAAAGAAACAGAAACGGAGCTCTTTGACTGTAAGCACTCCTTGTAACAAACCAGTATTTATTGTTGTGTAGAACCACAGCATATTCCAGTATATTCCAACCATAGTTTGTAAACAATCCAGGATATCAAACTGGGAACTGATCCTGGCTCAACAGCTTGGTTTATTCAGAAAGTCTGCTCAGAACAAACGAGGATTTGTCATTTCATACAAACCCGGCAAATCTTGGTTTGCCAGGTTTGTACACAATGACAAATCTCAGTACTTTTTAACAAAAAATGGAAGCGGCAAATTTCTTTTCTTCACATGCAAAGGGGAGGGGGCAGCAGCACATGAACCTGAGGTTTGTACTAGTAATGTTAAACATAGTTTATTTGTAATGGCTTATATGGGTAAAAAGTTTACTTGGGTCTGAATCCAGCCAATGTTTGGCCTCCCTTGCTTAGTGGAAGGTTCTTTGTGCTGAGTCTGTACCGCCAAAGCAAAAATAAAAAAATAAAAAGAGGGTTCTACAATTGATAATACTTTGCCTGTACTTGAACTCTCAAAAGATGCAAGATCTTTCCGCTATTATTTAGGTCAGTTTTTGGTTGCTGAGATTACGCCAATAAGCTTCTTATTATAGCATGGCATTTTACACTAGCAGTTTTTATTACTAAGTACTGTTCATTCTCTGTGGACCACTGATGGGGGTGTTCTTTGTTACCCAAAATACATACACCGGTATGGCAGACACAATGATTTGTGAGTGGGCAAATGTGTACAGGAATGTGTCTGGAAAAATTATTATACAAATAAAAGGGTGGCATTAGGCAGCTCTGGCTTGTTCATAGCAGTGCCAGGCACTCTCTATCTTCTTCCTTTCCCCCTCCTCCTGTGTCAACTGTTCTTTGGAGTTGCTCAGGGCTGCCGAGGTTTGTAAAGCAGTGCAGTTGGCACTTTTCTGCAGCACAGGGTTGCGAGAAAGGCAATAAAGCTGAGCCAGGTCATCCTTTTAAAAAGAGGTTTTTAACTATCACATTCACAGTCCAGCAAATCTTGTTACTGCTTGAGATTTTCCTCACACTCAAAGTCACACATTTATTTATTAAAAGCTTGTTTAATATATAAGCCCGCTCACTCCCTGACATATTAACTTTGAACACCTGGGGTTTGTAAACAAGAACTGTGTGATTTAAAGAGTAGCCTCTCATTGCTATTAGACCTTTTTTTAAAAGGGAAAAAAGCACTTTCCCTCCAAAGGTGCTTCAAAGGGGGAAGATAACAAAAACCACCTCATTTCCTGCTATGTGGTAGCTTGTGAAAACAGGAAGCCAGTTGTGCACCATGCACTATCCACACTCATCAGACACTAAGAAAGGCAGAGCACTAAGATGGACTGAAGGGGCAGAGAAAGGCAGAGCACTAAGATGGACTGAAGGGGTGAAAAAGTGCTGCTCCTAACTGTTGCCATAAATAAGACCTGGATGTTCCTTTTCTGTACCTTCAGATTCATTTGCAGCAGAAAACAAGAGAAAGACTGTAAAGAAGTTTATACCACTCAGTTCAGGTCTACTGAGGGACAATCCAGCAACAAGTCCATTCCTGGGCCATGTAGAGGTTAGTCTAGCAATTCTACAGTGACATCACCATTTTCCTGTCCAGCTTTCCTGCTTGGTTGTGGATTAGAGAGCAATGTGCAACTGAACCAAGATACAGATCTGCACCAAGATATGGATCTTGAGAGTTGACCAAATATTGACATATGACCGATTATCATCTCACCAACTGTTTTTGCAGACATAACCAAAGCCCAAGGATTCCTATATGCAGTGCATTCCATGCAAAAGAGGGTTTTGCCAACTTTCTCATATGTCAATGAAAGCTCTTCAGGATACAGTCAGAAGGAGTCTTTGAAATAGTAAGATAAAGCACAATAAGTTGTAGTAATCACTTTTAAGTGGCAGGGATGCCTGGAGTAAGAGGACATCAATCATATTCTTGGAGCTTATACACAGAATAACATTGCTGAGAAAGTTGGTTTTGGAGAGCCCTTTTGGGGGGGGGGTATGAACTTCTGGAAGATGAAACCAACTGAAGGACCTGGAGCCAAGAATGGTGGTGCCAGTTCATTCCAATACAATTTTGTTCCCTCTATTTATCTGCTCTTCAGAAAATGTTAGGTCTTCCAGTTCTCCAGACCAGAGGCTTCTTACCCTAGAAAGGAAAGGGAAAGAATGCAGCAATTCATGCAAGGTTTCTTTCTGTTCATCTCCAAAACTAGTCCTAAAACTGTGAGGCAGGCTTCCTCAAAGAGGCTCAAGCAATTGCCAGGAGTGGCACAACTTGCTTCTTAAATTTTCCCCTCTGCCTGATTTTGTGTATTTCTCACTTGGGCTTAGAAGTAAAGGCTCTGTCAGATATTTGTGATCCTATGGGAGTTTGGGGAAAAGATGAAAAATGTGTTTAAAATCACCCGCTTACCCATTTCTTTTGTGGGTTGGGTGGTATGTAGCAACCATCATGCCCTACCACCCAACCCACTTTGGTATCCTTAGGAGCTACCCATGGGGAACAATGGGGTGTTTTGAATTTCCCCATTGTCCGTTATGGCTGGAACAAGCTGCACTCATAGAGTACACCACACACAAGTTTTGCATTGTAGTTTGCAATGTATTTTGCAATCCTGCCTCGAAAAACACTGCAGAAGCACACAGTAAAAATCTGTTCCTTCCAACACAGAAAAAAACCACACATTTCAAACACAGTCCAAAAATGATCCCCCCCCCAAAAAAACCCCAAAATTTCACCGACCCAGAATCCGCCGCCAGTCAAAGTGCCTACGCTGCAGTAACATCATTGGCACATAAATAAACAACGGGCTTTTAATTAGATTTATGGTTTTAATTGTTAATGTTGGTTTTAAATTACTTTAATGTTAATGATTTTAATGTTTAAATGATTTTGTTTAAGTGATTTAATGTTTTTAATGATTTTAATTGTAAACTGCCCAGAGACACAAGTTTTGGGCGGTATAAAAATATGTTGAATAAATAAAGTAAGTTGCTTTCTCACAAACAATTATGACTCCTTAAATTACTTGCTAGCATTGCAACAGCTGCCACAGCAGCACCCTTTCTTAGCAGCAAGCATAGCCATAAGCTCAACTAGAGCAACTTCAGCCACATTTTGACTGAGTACATCCTGTAATGCAGAGCAGACGCAAGTGTCTCAAGGTCAGACATGGAGCTCATCATAGCAATCACCAAGAAATATTACACAAACACAGAGAGCTGTCTATTTCTCACCACAAAACTATCTCACAAACAAACCAAACTACAACTCAAACGTTCAAGGCAGGCACCAAAGTTTTGCCTTTGTCAATCTGAGATCTAGCAAAACCAGACAGTTATAGCAACAACAGCACAGCATATCATGGCCACGCCACTAACAGAGATCCAGTTGGCGGGGACTATGAATGCCCTCCCTGAAGAGCTTCGCCATGCTCTCTCCCTCAGTGTTTTTAAAAAACATCTTAAAATACACCCTTTTAAGGAGGCTTTTTAATGCTCCATTTTTTGTTATACCTGGTAGGTTCTTTAGCTTTTTATAATTTTTGGGTTTTAGCTTTTAAAATAACCCTTAATTTGAACCTAATAATGATTGTGGTTTTTAATCTGACAACTTTTGTGTTTAATTTAATTAATTTTATTACTTTTATTGTATCTTATTATCTTATTGTTGTGAGCTGCCCCGTGCTTGGGGTGGGATATAAATATTTCAAATAATAATAAATAAATAAATAAATATCAATGCTGAGAAAATAAAACTTCAAAAATCAGACCTTCCTTCTCCTGTCCTGATATATCATCTTCTTCAAGAGAGGCACAGTATAAAGGCGCTCACACACATGCGTGCGTGCGTGCATGTGCGCACGCGCGCTCTCTCTCTCTCTGTGTGCCTCCTAGTCCCTTTGAATAATTTTGAATTCAAAATTCCCTCCTTTTGTGTTCCCTCCTCCTTCCCTCCAGCGAATGGAGGTACAGTTGCCCATGACAACACCTGAGTTGTATGATAAGCCAACCAAAAAGCAAGGAGATTGCAAGCCAAGCACAAGCCAGTGCCAGAAGACCATTCAGCAAGGGAAAAACACCTCCAAAATGGTGCTCAGAACATCAAAACATTTTGATTGAAACAGGGGTTGTTGTGCTCTGAGCTCAAAAGAGGTCCTTTATTTAAAGGGTGTTCTGTTTTGAGCTTGAAACACTGAAACGGCCTGTTTTGAGTTGAAATGTTTTGCCGGTGAAACCTTCTCCACACCCCTACTTTGAACCTGGAAGTTCCATAAATACATCCTGATTTATAGCATTGAGAGATCTTGCAGAGAAAGCCTGAAGAATAATTCTATTTTACACAGGCTTCCCTCACTGACCTTCAAATATATTGCTAGCACCACAGTAGGATCCCCTCTCCCAAAGGTTATTTGTATCCTCTTGGTACAGAGTGACCAATATCTTGCCATGTAGGATAGAAGGATCTCAGCCACCACCACTTCAATGATCCTTCATTGCATCTGACCTGTTTGCAACCCTCACAGATGTAAAGTCAGGCAAGCATTCAGTTAACATAACGGCTGTGTGTCAGGCTGAAAAATTTGCTATGTGGGCACATCCTTACAGCCTGAGTTTATGCATGTTTATTCAGAAGTACATCCCACTTAATTAAATGAAATCTCAAGAGAGTAAGTGTGCACAGCATTATAGCAATCCAAACACTTTGCAATTAAAGAAGTCCAATGGCTACTGTATGCTTGTCCCTAATGCACCCAATGAGCTAAGTCATTATTTGAGCCATTTTACCATAGGGAAGTAAGACTGAGAGAGAGAGAGAGAGAGAGAGAGAGCACACCTTACTTTAAGACATCACAATGAATTCATTCTGTGGGTTAGATGATACTGTATACCTATTGTGTGACTAGTGCCTGTGTGTGCTAGATTTTTCTAGAGTAAATAGCAGATGTGTGATATCCTAATCCAGATTGGGACCATAAGGAGGCAAGGGCTAAAGTTCTGTCTGTGTTGCAGTCCTCATCTGGATTGAGGCACCACTTGAAAAATCAAACCCTCAAACATAAAGTAAGGTTTGGTTAGACACATTTTTACAACCATCATATAACAGCTGTGATGAGAATGCTAGGCTAAAACTCTTCATATGTCAGCTTTTCATATGTGCAGGGACTCTCTACATGGAGGGATATTCAAACATGTAGGCTCCCTAACTGCAGTCCAAAATAGTCCAATGGAAGGCCTGTACCATGTGCTCTTTTAAAATAATAAAATAGGCCCATAATTGACCATCTGCACCAGCATCAGCAACCCATCATGGATCTGCTGGCATGGAAACAATGGGAGATTCATGGATATCTATTATGACTGCTCTCACTTATTACAGCTACTACCATACAGAAGCATTTTAAGATGTGGTGGCCCATTGGTGTCAATACCCACAATCAATCAATCAATCAATCAATCTATTTCAGTCATTGACCAAAAACATTACATTACCCAATAGCCAATCACAATTTACATAAAATGTGACAAAACTTGGCCACTACAATTGTATACTTATAATTAAAATTTGCTAAAAAAAAAAAGACTAAATAAAATTCATCTCAATGTCCTGGAAGCCTCTCAAGCAGAGGAGCAGTAAGATTTAAATGATCATCCTTGTAAAGTGCACAATGTAGGATATCATGCTCAATAGATTCAGTAACACTCAGTTCACAAGGGCAAAAGCGAGATTTATTATTTATTTATTAAATTTATACCCAGCCCAAACTTACATCTCTGAGATGTATATGGAACACCTCTAAACCTCCCAAAAAGTACCGCTGAGGGTAGCACATCTAAACACGCTAAAGACAAGGCCCGCCTAAACTTAGGAAGAGTGATGTTAATTAAATAAGTAGCCATTTTACTGCTGAAAATCTGATCTCCTAAGTACAAGCCTTTCAGAATTTTAGCAACTTCAGACTGTAAATCAGTGTCAGAAATATATTGCTTGATAACCTTCCCCGCAGTATCATGCCCTAAACTGATAAGGGTGTCAAGTGAAAGCCTGTAAAATTGAGATTTTGTTTTGACAAAGCGTCTCCAAGAGGAATAAAAAAGGTCGGTTAATACCAGATGGGCAAGTCGGGGTTGAAGAAAGACCAGTTTTAACCAGAATGCAAAAATGCACTTCCAATACTGCTTCCATTGAGCCAAGTCCTACCTCCCGCCTGATAACAACATTAGGGACACATCTAGGAAGCTGTAAAATAGCCCTAAGGAATTTTGCTTGTACAGCTTCCAGAGATACAAAATTATTATAAAGTCCAAGCTGAGCCCCATATAATAAAAGAGGATAAACCCTGGCAGTAAACAATTTAATAGCGGCCAAAATATATCATGCTCCCTTTGTAAAGTAGAATGATCTGATAGCATATGCTGAGGCTTGGGTGTTCTGCACTATGTACTTTAAGTGAGCCTGCTGATTGCCCGTATGATGAAAGACCACACCAAGATACTTAAAGGTTTTCACCTATTCCAAATAATGGCCATTCATTCTCCATTTGTGGTGTTTTGGGCACTTAGCGAAGACTAGAACTTTCAATTTTTGATAGTTTGTTTCAAGTCAGTGCCCACAGACCAGCTAAGAAGGGCCATACAAGGAGCAAGATGGAGGTGCTGGGTCGGTGACGAGGCAATTGCTGAGCGTAGAATAGGGGTTGGCAAGGCCAGTGACAGTGTTCCCTCTAACAAGGATTCCAAGATGTTGTTGAATACAACTCCCAGAATCCCCAGCTGCAATGGCTTTTGCTTGAGGGTTCTGGGAGTTGTAGTCAACAACATCTGGGAATCCTTGTTAGAGGGAATACTGGCCAGCGAGGCAGCAAACAGGGCTACTGGAGAGTAATGCTGGAGTCAGGAACGTTAGGCAAGCTGGAGCAGCAGACTCTCGAAGGAGCTTTCCAGATCAAGCTGTTATACCGGCAAAGGTTGGGCTGCAACTGAAAGGTTTATATAGGGCCAAAAAGCTTCTTCATTCCCTGGCTTCCTCCTCCCCACAAGCAGGCTTATCTGAAGAGGATGGATGGCTTTAAGTTGGGCTTAGATCAGGGCTGCTCAACTTCGGGTCTCCTGTAGATGTTGGCCTACAACTCCCATAATCCCTGGCTATTGGCCACTGTTGCAGATTATGGGAGTTGTAGTCCAAAAACAGCTGGGAGGGGCCCTAAGTTGAACAGGACTAGTCTAGAGGCAAGGTGCCTCTAAATACCAGCTGCAGGGGAGCAACAGCATGAGAGCAATTGCCTGTGGGCTTCCTCAGCAATTGTCTGTGGGCTTCCCAGAGGCATCTGGTGGGCCACTGTGTGAAATAGGAAGCTGGACTAGATGAACCTTGGGACTCATCTAGGTGAGCTGTTCTTATGTTCTTTGAGGCCCTGTGCAGTCAGGTGGATACTCCTTGCAGTAGTTCTGGATGTCGGCTTGACCAGGCACTACCACTGCTCTTAGCATTCTAGGAGTTTTTGGAGAGGATGTGAACTGGGGCTCAGAGTACAGACAGGTGTCGGATCCCCCAAGATCTCAGGTTCCTCCTGCAGGTCAGATCTGGCTGTTTTCAAGGAATGTGTCCACTGCTGAATTGTGGTCAGTCATGCCAGAGGCTTCTAAACAGGTCAGCTTCTCTTCTTCCTCAGAGAAAGTTTAATTCTGACCCTGGGTCCTGACATCATAGGAACATAGGAAGCTGCCATATACACAGTCAGAGACCATTGGTCTATCTAGCTTAGTATTGTCTTCACAGACTGGCAGCAGCATCTCCAAGGTTGCAGGCGGGAATCTCTCTCAGCCCTATCTTGGAGATGCCAGGTAGAGAACTTGAAACCTTCTGCTCTTCCCAGAGCGGCTCCATCCCCTGAGGAGAATATCTTACAGTGCTCACACTTTTAGTCTCCCATTCATATAAAGCCAGGATGGACCCTGCTTAGCTAAGAGGACAAGTCATGCTTGCTAACACAAGACCAGCTCTCCTCTCGTAGACCAGCTGGCTAGACCTGGTAGACCTGGCCTTCTAACAGAATATGGTTAGAATAAGAGTTCTGAGGTGGAAAAATACACTGTGCTTCGTCAGACTGCAGAGGGTGGACCACATTTTTGAATGCTTATCTACTTGAATGAATCCAGAATGAATATTGAAAATAGAAAATGAGCACAACAGGAATGAAATAAGACTTCTGCCTAGTGTTAAAATTTTACTTGCACAGATTTGTTTTTACACAGGGGAGCATTCAAAACTGGCCCCTCTACCTGCAGTTTGCAGTGTTATAGTCCACTCTACCTGGCCACTGCCAGAATTCCTACTACTATCCCATTCTGTTACATGTGTAGGCTGATCTACACATGCAGCAGAATGAAGGAGTAGAATGCATCATCACTTCAGATTGCAGCTGAGGAAAAAAAAATCACACTTAAAAAAAAAAAACTTCTGTAAGAATAAGTCCGTACAAATAGAAAACTTGCAAAGCAGAGAAAGGACTGAGCAAGTACCATTCTTCCTGGTGCTTCAACCTTCTTCAGACACTTCTTCAGATTTTGGGGGTTGTTTTTCATTCTAATGGGGCACAACAAAAAACTGTATTTGCTACTTGCAGAGTGAAGTGGTGCATTAGTTCCACCTCAGAATTCGGATTCAGATGCAGATTCGGGATCAGAGTCTATTGAATCCCATCAGCTGCATTCATCACACCAAGAGTTTACGTATAGCGGGATTCACGAGGCGGCAGCAGCCCAATCACCACCATCAATAAAAAAATTTATTTCCCCAATCATCACCTACGCTGTCCGCTGCTTGCTGCAACTGTCGCCACTCCGTGATCTTCCAAGGGCCTCCAGAGAGCAGCAGCCTCGTGTCCAGGCCCACCTCGTTACCTACTCCCCATGCTGCTGATGCCGCCAGCTCGCCCACCCGCCTCCATCCATCCATCTACCCACCTACCTACCGCTCCTCACGGTGTGCTGCTGCTGCTGCTGCCGCCTATGCGCCCAGCCCTTCGCTCACGGAGGACACCGTTGAGGACTAGCGCAAGCTCAGCAGCAGCAGCTGTTTGCTCCCGCCGCAGCAGCCACCGCCCCCTGTCCCCGCCTTAATCCCGCCTCTTCGGTCTGGGCTGCCTGGCGGGCTGGGCCTGCGCTTGCTGAGGGAGCGGAGCAGAGCCCAGTCAGGGGCTGGGAGCAGCCATGATGGTAGGTGCTTGGGGAGTTGCAGCAGCGGCGGCCGCCGCGGGGAGGAGGAGGAGGTGTCCGGCCGAGGGGGCGGCGGCGGCGGCGGCCCTTGGGGCTGGGTCACTAACCTGCGTGCTTTGTTCTTTCTCTCCCTCTTTCCCGGTGTGGACGCCTCTGTGTCTCCTGCCTCGCTCTCCCTCCCGCCCCCGCCCTTCCTCGGAGCAGGAAGGCTCGGACGACGGCCCAGATTTCCTTTCCGAAGAAGACCGAGGAGTAAGTGCTTTCGCCCCTGGCTGAGAAGGGCTTTCTTCCTTCTCCCGATCCGGGGCGGGGGGGGCCGCAGGGTTAAAGATGGGCGCGCGAACTAGTGGGCGTGGGGGGGGGGTTCATATGTGTGGGGCTCACTCCCCGCCCCCCAGCTGGTGGCGAGCGTGGGGGAAAGGAAGGTGGGTGGGGAAGGCGGGCTGGCTGGCGGCGTCCCCCAGGAGACTCCGCTCCTACCAACTCCCGAGGGGTCAGGTTCATGGCGATCTTCGTGCTGCCTTGGCTCGCGGAAAAAAACCTCCGGCTGTCAAGGGTGGGCTGCATGCAGAATCGCCCCGCGGTTCTGTTAGTGGCTACTTGGGCTTTCTTTCCTGTTGGGTTGGTTGGTTAAATTATCCTTTCTATTGCCCTGGCTTGTTTTCTTCTTCTTCTTCTTTTTCTAAGTGCATTTAGTATTGACTTAACTAAACCCACAGCAGGAATAATTAAGATATCATTCCCTGAGGTGAACCGAATGTGTGGCTGTAAACGCTTCAGTGTTGATGTAGCTCCTGTCGCAAAAGTGACATTGGCTTGGGAGGTTGGCTCGTTTTGTGTAGTAAGAGTGTGAACCCTTTGGGGACATGGAGCCATCTTATATTTATTATTTCTCCATGTTAACCGCTTTGGATACTTTTGTTGGAAAATGGTATATAAATGTCTGTTGCTGTTGTAATGTTTTTTGTTTTTTTAAATTCTCTTTTGGGTGGTTAGACTACACGTGGTTTCTTAATCTCTTGCATCCCCTTTTGTTTACAGGAAAGGCAAAAACAGCTTTAGTTTCTTGGGATATCTCTAAAGTACCTTGAATGCAGTCCCAAAATGCCCCTTGGGTGGAAAAATGTGTCTGAAACTCCATAAATAAACAATAATGTGGTGGTGAATGCTTTAGAAAGTCAAGCTGTGCAGGATTTTAAAAAATGTACACTTTAAGACACTTTAAATGTACTGCCTTTAAGACCCGTGGATTCACAACATGGTTTACAATCGGATAAAATACAATAGTAAAACATAGCACAAAAAGACAATAAAGACAGAGCCCAGGGGCGGGGGGGGGGGACAGCAACAGATATGAGGCCAGCTAAAATCAAATCAATTAAAAGCCTCACAGAACAACTTTACTGCTTTCTTAAAAGTTGCTAAAGAATAGGCTACTCTAAGGAGTGAGTTCCATTGTGCCACTGCAGTATGTCTGTCATCAAAAATTGATGAGAAGGCAATCCTGAACATCAAACTATATTACTTAGCAATCCTTAGTAGCACTTTTGAGTGGGCAAAACATCTTGCATATATTATTTTACAGAGTAGCTGTAATGTAACTCCTATTATTCCCATATTGCAGCTGAGGCTGAAAGGGAGTGGCTTGCCTATAGCCACTAGCAAGTTCATGCAAACTGGGGAAACAATCCTAAACTAGCTAGCATAGCTCAGCCTTTTAGCCTCTGTGCTACACCTGCTCAGTGCAACCATAGAAACTAGACTATTAATGAACACAACAGAGTTACAGATCGCTTAAGCTGAAGTAAACTGTTGTATCCCATTGAAATCAGCTTTAACTGGAGTGCTTAAGTTGAGTGAGTGCTGTTTCTGTCCCTTTTCCTGTCAGGAGCTGTATGGAGTGTCCCATCTTTCTTTCTTTGTCCAATACTTGTTGTTCTAGTAGTGTGTTGAGTGTAGTTGATGTGATTGTTTGAGTAGTGTAGGACTGTCAGGAACTCTTCACAGACACTGACTTTTTTCTCGTACTGTTTGGCATAATTTAAAGCTTCTGTCTGATTTGAAGAGAACAATAATTTTTTTGTTCTCGGCTGTACTTTGGATCATGATTTAAGATATGATCCTATATAAATCCAGGGGTACCTAAGCCCATTGACATGAATGGCTTGGAACCAGAGAACTACAAGCAGCTTGCCACTTGTGGAATGGGACTTTTTCACCTCTCTCTTCACCTTGTAGTTTCTAGGCCTGAAGATTGGGAATCCCCAGTTATATTGTGGGGTATGGTGTGGGGGTTGCCATTGGATGAGGGAGCTGGCCCCCTTGTGAACTGAAAAACCATTCCGGTCATGCAAATGTTAATGGGATCTAACCCAACGGGTACAGCTGTACCTGATTTTGCAGAAGTTTGGGCTATATGGTTCCCCTCGCTCATGGCTGAGATCGTCCTTTTTCTCAGAGGCTGAGTTGATGCGCAGGAGTTAGCAGGGTAAAGAATGGAGTGTTTTGTTTTTCAAAAGAATCCAAAACTTAACGCAGAGCATCATCTTCATACAATACATATAGTGTTAAAATTGTTTCAGAAGCATCTGGTATGCCAATCCTGAAGATGTATTTAGCATTGCCCACAATTCTAAGAGTACCTTCTCTGTGATGTTGACCCAGAGCCCTCATTTGTAGAATTGTTTGGTGGAGTAAGCTCCACATAAATTAAAAAACTGTGCTATTGTTTAGGACTTGTTCAGTTCTGCAAAGCAGGGTGGATTGATTTAAATTGCCTAGAGAGAAGATTTTAAATTGTTTTAATCAGGTTTCCCACTGACTTCTTTATATATTTCTTAAAACTCTGCAAATATCACTAAAATATGTTAACTTTACACATCAATAGAGCAGTGTTCTCCATTGTAAGGGTTGGGGGCCAGTGGCAGCTCCCATTGACCCTAAGCAATTCTAATTGCTTAGGGTTAATGAGACCTTAAGCCCTAAACAGCTTAGGTCCTGGGTATTTAAGACAGTGTCTCTTTCACCGTGAGCCCCATCGCCTATTGAGATCATCTGAAGAGGTTCCTCTGCAGTTGCCACTAGCTCCTCTGGTGGCTACACAGGGACAGGCCTTCTTGGTTGTCGACCCCAGGCTCTGGAATGCGATCCCTGCTGAAATAAGATCCTTCCCATCTTATAGGAAGAATGTTAAAGAAGTCTTTAAAGAAACATTTTTTCTCCCAAATTTTTAAAACTAGACTGTGGTTTTAAATTGTCTTAAGGCTTTTATGTCTGTTTTAATTTGTCGTGGTGTTGTAAACCACCCAGAGATGGAAGTTTGGGGCTGTATACAAATATAATTAAATAACTGTGTGTTAGTGTCCCCTCTATAACTCTCTAATTGTTTGTTGGGCCTGTTTATTGTTTGGGCCTGTGTTAAACTATGCCCAGAGCCCCCTGACACCATTTATAGATGACCATTCTCAGTGCAGTGTTTTTCCCATGGAGAAAGCACTTAGGAAGGACTACATTTGACTTCTCAGCGCTCTGTGCACACCTTCCTACATAGTGTTGGGGCTTGACAGCACTTTCTCTTAAAGTGCTCCTGCCCCCCAGCACTGGAAAAAGCATAGAACATAGCATGGGGATCAGCACAGTGGGAAATTACTCATATTGAAGGATTTTTGCCAAAGTGGCCTCCACTTGCAAAAATAGTGGACCATTTCAGTAGAGCATTTACACCAATTAGGAGGGCATATTTTGTATAATTTTTTAATTTTGTATGTTTTGTATAATTTTAATAACTGCATAATTACTAATTTATGATGTAGTACAAAATACCTGTGTTTTTACTGTAATGGATCTGCTTTCGCTCAGCACCACCACAAACAACTTGCTGTCTGTGACTTTGCACGTTTGACTTTAGTATGCATAAAAACAAGCTAAAAGCTCATACATTTCCAGAAGCAAGAGCTGGTAGTTGCTGGGCAGATCAGAGCCATTTTCATGAGCTGAAACTGAAATGAATGCGGGTGCTTGATTGGCAAGTAACTCAATGTGTGTGAGAGACTACAGTTGTAGGTGGTGTAGTTTGTTTGATGAGATTTAATTTTAACCATGTTAATTTTTAAATGAGAAATCTAATATTTCCTTTTAATAAATCATAATGGATGTGGAACTTCTTGCATGTGAGTGTAAGTAAGTGATTGAAATTATGAGTGTCGTATGAACCTGCCAGATACTGAACTGGATCATTGATCCATCTAGGTCAGTATTTTTAATACAGTACTGACTGACAGCAGCTCTTTGGGGTTTGGGACAGGGGTCTTTTCCTATTTAGAGATGCCTTGAACCCAAGACCTTCTGCTTGCAAAGCAGGTGCTCTGCCACTAAGCTATGGCCCCATCCCAAATGTCCCATTGAAAGCTTCTAAGTTATTCTGAAATAATATTTGCCCCAGGATGGAAAATGTTCTATAAGTAGTCAGATATAGGGTTGGCCATATTAGTCTTACATGGACTTGTTAATGAAACTCAATGATACAATAAATTGGCCTTTGTGGCACCACAAAATCCGTTCTTGTTCTAGGCAAATGTACCAATTTACTTACATGTTTTAATATCTCTTGGGAAGAAATGTAGAGAGCTTGATCCCCTCAAACATTGTTATCCTATGGTAATTGGCTGAGAGGTACTGTTTATCTCCTCGCATGTTGGTGTAGGGGTGTGTATTGTGTGGTGGTCATTTAAAAAAAACACCAAAACTTTGTGTAACGTGTCTAGCCCAGTCCGTAAGATGTTCTGAGTCCTTTGTATGAAGCTCCCTAGAGACGAAAGCCCCATTCAAACACTTTTTGACTAGGTACAACAGTGATATTCACTATTTTTCAAGTGGAGCCACTTTGGCACAAAAAACCTTTATTATGAGAGCCATTATCCACCATGCTGACCTCCACATAGTACTGTACTTAACTCAGTACTGAGGTTTCTTTAAGAGAGATGCAGCCCTCTCAAGAGCTTGATGGGGAAAGTTCTGGGAACGGCTCCACTTTCCAGCACTTCATGCACACCTTGCAAGAGGGCTTGATTTGCCTTAAGCCCCATTGGCACTTGGCACGACACTGCACAGAAGAAATGGTCGCCTTCTCATGGTGCCAGGGAGAGAGTATTCTGCATCAACTGAAGCTTTGCTTAGGCCCAATAAACAATTGGTCAGGGAGCCACACTTAGGGTTGATGGGAGCCACCACTGTCTCCCAGGCCTTACAGTGAAGGACATCGAAGACGGAAGTTTCTTTTGGGGAGAAGGGAATGTACCGGCTAGTTGTGCCCGGTACCTGTGTATCCTTCCGCTCTCCCTGGGTTCAGTGTCATCTTCAGAGGCAAGTGCAGAATCCAAGGAGAGCGGAAGCGTGGTTTTAAGGGCACGTTGATGCAGGGATGAGACGAGCTGATGTGCTCGAATTCCTTGCCCCATTGTGTCTTAAAACTGGTTTACATTATGAGCTTTAGTCTTATTCAAGCATTCATCTTGAAGTGAACTTTGTGCAATGCTGTTGGCATTTCCTGTAGTAGTTAGTATTGCACCACTGGTTTTTTGTTTTTCGCGGAACATCTGTTCTAGGGTTTACAGTACTGGACAAATTTCTACATTCAGAATTCTTAAGAATAGCCAAAGAAGTCCCTCTGTTTCTCTTTCCCTCTCTCCTACTAAACCTATAGGCCTGACTAAGAAAACTCTGATTTGTCAAGTTCCAATCACTGTGTATTTAGTTCCTTCAACTAAAAGTAGCAGATGTAAATCATTCATTGACTTGCTTTTATTAAATATGTACCTCCTTTCCTTTCTTTCTTTTGAGTCAGCTGTTTTGTCAGCAGTATGGCCAGGACCTATTGCTCTTATCTTCCTTCAGCTCACCATTTTCAGTCTCTTATTTTTAAACAAGTGTACCCTTTGTCAAAGCTTCAGCTAAGTTATCTCATACAAGCAGCCAAAAATTGCTGAAGTTAGGAAATAAAATATAAGTTAAGTGAATCTGTCCTGGAACAGGCAAAAAGAACCCTTCAAAAACAAAAACTCCTCCTCCTAACTCTTGCCAATTAACTACTGGCAAATTGCATACATTCTGTTGGCAAATTGCATAAGTTGAAGTGCTTGGGGACCAATATTTTGCAATCCAGTTCTATGCATACTTGTTCAGAAGGCCTACTGTATATTCAATGGAGTTTACTCCGAGGTGTTCTTTCTTGCTCAGGGATGCCAAATCAAGACCAAAATACTCCCTTAATTCCTCCCATTGACTATTCTGTAAGGTAAAGGACCACATGTTTGTAGGCAAAACCTAAAAGTTGCTTTATAGAAATAATCTGAACTAGTTCAGGGCTGACTAAAGTTACTGTGTGCAGTGGTGTAGACAGGCAAAGTTAGAGGAGCAACACCTCACTTAAAATTCAGGGGAGTTCAGTAAAATGAGAGGGGAATTCCTCAAATGCTTAGCAGTGATCTGCACTCCTATTTGTGTGGTGTCACCCTATGCATATTTACAAGCAAGCAAATCATACTGGTCTCCGTGGGAACTACACCCAAATGTGTATACCAGGGATTCTCAAACTTGGGTCCTGAGATGTTGAACTACAATTCCCATCACTTCCAGCTACGGTGATCCAACAACATTTAGGCACCCTATTTTGAGAACCCCTGATGCAGGATTGCAGCCTTAACTGTTTTGGCATTTAACCAGCTGACTAGATGTATAGACATCTGCTTAACTGCAATACCTCAACGTGCTTTGGGAGGAGAGCTAGTCTTGTGGTAGTAAGCATGAATTGTCCCCTTTGCTAAGCAAGCTGTGCTATGCAGCTTAAAAGTACCCCTGGATGAAAACCCCTGTTTAACTTTCTCTCTCTGTATGTGCACTAAAGGTACAAGATCTGTCTTATCCTCAACTTCAAACTTGGCAACCTTTGACTATTGCTTCTAATCTGGTTACTCTAGCCCATCCCCCTGTTTTTATTTCTAGGCTCTTATGCCAGCATAACATTTAGTTCCATTGTGAAGACATGTTCATGCAGAATACTAGTGTGTTACAGCCTCAAATCACCATTGTTTAAAAGTTAAGTGTATTGATAGTCTAACATTTTTGATAAGCGCAATTGTTCAGTCATTCTTCAAAAAGACCAGTTAATCTTACCGATTACATTCCTTCCTGCTTTCCCTCTTTATTATCCAGAGTAGGCTTTCCCCAGTCTCAGGCTAGAAATACAAGCTATCTTTTAAAGTCTTTGTGCAGCATTTTGGCTCTTCCATCTGTTGAGTCACTCTCTTTCTTCTGAAAGGGTTTTCCAGCGCCATACTGTGGACTGACTGCATTGTTCTTAAGTCAGTACTTGGTAGAACAATGAGTTACTGCCTAATGGTTCACTGAATTCCTTCAACTTTCTGCTTGCTTTCCAGGCTGATTAGAAGGGAATTCTCTTAAATACTATTAATAATAATAGTCTTTATTATAATAATAATAGTCTTATAAAGAAATACTTGAAAATCTAGTGTTTCAGAAGATTACCATCTTAGTTTGTGGCCCCACTACTTATGTGCATGCACACACACAGTAATCTGCCAATTGAGAATGCATGCATTTCATCCATGCAAGCTAATGCAACAACATGCTAACTAGCGCTTTAGGTGTTGCAAGACACCTTTTAACTAAATGCATGTACGCAATGTGTTCAGGATATCCAGCCTTGCAGTAAATTATACTTGCTTGATTATAGATTTGGTGTTTGAATTAGAAATGTTATACACTTGAAACAGTAAAAACTCTAGTTTTCGGTGCTAGTATACAGTAGTCTGTAATTAGAGCATACCTTTTACTGGGTTTACGTGTGTGCAGTGCTGGGGATTTCTCAGCTTGCTGACAGTAGTGTGGCCAGCCAACCTGAAAAATATTATCTAATCTGCTGCTGTACCCTTAACAGCTTGATGTGCAGAAATAATCAGACAAAGCTTTTTACTGGCATGAAAGGTGATAGTGTCTGTGTTAAAAGCACAGGAGCTGGTAAAAAACAAAAGTTGACATCCGTACCTGGCAGGTGCTGGTCTAGGTGTTATCCCACTCATTGCTTTTCTGCACTTGTAGAAGGCTGTATCAGATCTGTACCATGTTGTGTGCTCAGCGACAGTGTTGTCCAACTTGGACCACATGGGCAGGTCTCATGCGAAAAACTTAACTGGGGCTATATACATCTGGGATAAATTGGCATGTCTCATGTACTGTGGTTGGAACTACAGGGGACCCTCATTATCTGCAGTTTCATGTATCCGCAGATGGGTCTTAGACCCAGTTCCTTCATCCGCTGCATGAAATGTAGGCAATTTTCACCTATCTGTGGTTCCTGAATGGCTGGAAATGACTTCTAATGCCATTTCTAGCCACCATTTTGAAGCACAGAGCATTTTGTGGCTTTTTTGCTTATTTTTAAAAAAAATGATTTGGGGGCATTCCTGGAAAATAAGGTTCTATGCTTTTCTGCCCCTTCCCTGTTTTTTAAGCGGTTTTTTCAGAGTAATGAACCTAACCCCCCAATTCCCATTGACTCAAGGCTTAATTATTCAGTTTCCATATTCACACTAATTGGGGGGAATGGAATTCCCAAGAATGAGGGCCACCTGTTTAGCCGTGCAGGCGCCAAAAAGCTTTCTACCTCACTTCCAGAATTCTCTGCTGTTGTAAATGCAAAACAGGTGCAATAGAAAATAGTTGCACCTCTCCCCTGAGGCACACTTTCAGAATTATTGTATTTATAGCTTGTTCTAGCAACACTAGAATTTATTAACTGGTGCAACTAAGACTACTGTAGTATTAATGCTGCTTAAGATCTGACCAAACCATCGTGATGCATTGGGTAGCATTATGACTAATGTTGGGCACTTCTGGGCAGAGATTGCCACTTGCTAGTGTGGTGCTTCCTGTTACTTGCAGCCTGATATTGCCAAGTAAACATTTAGGAAGTCAGCTGAGTTCATTGGGCTTCCAGTAATTGTGCTAGGACTGCAGTCTTAAGGTCCATTGTGCTCACTTCTTGATCTGGGGAGGTTCTCGGTGACAGTCCTTGGAATTCTTATTTTGTAAATTCAGTTATAGTTTGTAGAAACAAGCTTTATACAGGATACTGATCCTTGCAAATAATATTGTAGAAATAATTTAAATGTGCTTTTATTGAGATGCTATAAAAATCTGTTTGTGTTATTATCTGCTACTCTGTGGTAAAAAATAAAAGGCTTGGGACTGAAACTCAGCTGCTTCTGGCCACAAGCAAAGCCCACATAATGTAAAATGTCAAGTTGGTTCATTATGCATTAGTTTAGAAGTGGGGGTGGGAGGAAGAAACTGGGTGCTTGTATGAAAGTTCTGGACTAGAGATGCAATCCTGCATATGCACACGTTTTGGGTGAAAATCTAAAAGCTAGTACACAAATCTGGAACTTTCACTTGTGTATAAATTTGACTGTGTCATTAGTTGAAGAGGAAGTGAGGCCCCACTTCTGGGGATAGTTAATGCATCTTGCACTCTTGCTGAGAGATTCTGGTAAATTAAAATGCAAGAAAGCATGTGCACATAGTTGTCAGGAGGAGGACTTGACTCTGAGGGAAAAGCCATCGCTGAGTGGTTTATACGTACCTAGAATACCTATAGCAATTCACTTTCTACAATCAAAACATATCTATTTTCAGAACTACAACTGTGACCTTCTACCTCTCTGGTTTTTCAGGGGCAGAGGGTTGTATTCGTATGAAAGATTAGCAGGACAAATTAGAATTATTATGTGTTTGACTTGTCTAAACACCTTATTATTATTTTATTCGATTTCTATCGAATAAAACCCTTCCAAAAATGGCTCAGGGTGGTTTACACAGAGAAATAACAAATAAGATGGCTCCCTGTCCCCAAAGGGCTCACATTCTAAAAAGAAACATAAGACACACACCAGCAACAGTCACTGGAAGTATTGTGCTGGGGGTGGATAGGGCCAGTTGCTCTCCCCCTGCTAAATAAAGAGAATCACCACATTAAACAGTGCCTCTTTTGCCAAGTTAGCAGGGCAAACAGGACAATGAAAACATTCAGTTTTCAATGTCCAATTTAGATTACCTTTTGGGCCATTCCACACCCTAGGTGACAGCAAATCGGCTTGTGACAGAGTAAGCACAGGACAGACAAGCTGCAGCCAATCCTGGCTTCCTGAATGTACTGGTATTTACATGTGTATCCAAATAAGTGTTTCTCATTCATGCTATGCTTTTTAAGAGATAGTAGTCCCAAGGGCTATGATATTAACATCTGGGAGTTTGTAGAATTCTTGGTTTGTAGCCAGAACGGCTGTTCTTGACACTCATGTTAGAGTAAAGGTAAAGTGTGCTGTCGAGTCAGTGTAGACTCCTGGCAACCACAGAGCCCTGTGGTTGTCTTTTGTAGAATGCAGGAGGGGTTTACCATCGCCATCTCCCGTGTAGTATGAGATGATGCCTTTCAGTATCTTCCTATATTGCTGCTGCCCTCTGGGAAACATACCACCAGGGATGCGAACCAGCAACCTCTGGCATGCTAGTCAAATCATTTCCCTGCTTCGTCATTAGGTGGCTACCATGCTAAAGTATTCTACTTGAAATAAACAGTCTGCAATTTGCTTCAAATCTTGGTTACAGATTACTGTTGGTTTCAAGTAAGTAGGTTAGAATAAACCAAAATTAATTGGTCATGATGTTAGAACCAATCAGTCTTGGTTTATTCTGACCGGATGTATATGCTTGCCACAGGTGGGGGAAAGGGGAGCATGTGCTTCCAAGGCTCAGGGGCAATGTATATAACCAGATTTTTAACTGGGTCCCTCCCCATGACCAAGACTGCTGACATTCAAAATACTGGTCACATAGGGTTGGTAGGTGTCTTATGGGTGTCTAAACTAAATACAATGGACCTTTCAACAGCAATCTGAACAGGGCTGAATTTTATGCTAGCTTCCTAATGCTAAAAAGAAATAGCTGAAGCAAACTTTTATTTTAAAGGTGCCTATTTCATGGCAGTATCCTAAACTTAAACACACTTTCAAAACTGTTAACTGGGTTTCTATTAATCTTTATGGCTTCTTTTAAAAATGGAGTTAACATTTTCTCTCTTTAGCTTAGAGCTGTCACTGTGGATCTGCAAACTGATGCTGCCTTGCAAGTGGATATTTCAGATGCTCTTAGTGAAAGGGATAAAGTCAAATTTACCGTCCATACAAAGGTAAAACACAGATATCTGCTGCTGCCTGCTTGACTTTGTGCAATATTTATTTATTTGATTTGATATCTCTTCATATAGACTATGAAGAGAGAGATATTTGTGATTTTTAATCCAGGGCTGCATACTAACATACTTCATGGAAGTAAATTTCATAGCTCTTAATAGGACTTTAATTACATGTGAAATGTGATGGAAGCAAGAGGATAGACAGACACTCTGGTAGTCAAATGCAAAATCTGGGGGAAATGCTTCTCATTTTTTTTACAAATGACCAAGAGTTGACATGAAGTTCTCAATATTGCTATTTTTGTTTGTCTTTTTTAAAAATAGTGTTTCAAATATATTGGTAGACTTACCTCCCCACCCCCGGTCATACGTGGTTGGGTTTTTTATAAGATTCTTTTGGTTGTAACCGCTACCTGTTTTGCTTGATGTTTAGATCTTAATAGTTAAGATCTAATTTTAGTTCAGATTGCTTAATAGTTTTCCTCTTTTGGAAAATAATTGCATTACTTCTAAAATTATTGGTATTTAGGTATTGTATTCTGCTACAGAAAAGTTGACTTTCAATCTGATTCCTTCACTTCTTTGTTTTGCAGAGTTCTTTACCAAACTTCAAACAAAATGAGTTTTCAGTTGTCAGACAACATGAAGAGTTTATCTGGCTTCATGATTCCTTTGTTGAGAATGAAGATTATGCAGGCTATATTGTAAGTGCTTATTTTTCAAAGAGCTGGGACTATGGGAAAGGCTGCACACCCATGCTTTCTGTTGGATCTGGGTACTTCACTGTATTTGAAATCGTTTGTGAAGCTTCTGAGTTGTGCAATTTTAAGAAACTAGATGTCTGAAAAGATTCCAGTGAAATCCTTACTACAGCTTTCCAGATATTGCATCATCCAGGAATTTTGCATGACTCTGTGTTTCACTTCAGTTTTCAGATGGCTAACAAACTTAACCAAAACATGTTGCTGAATGTGATTGACTTGCTTTTAGCAGTTAATGCTTAAATTGCTGAAGTCGGGATGCCAGTCAGTGGCCTCACTACAGTGCTTTCAGAAAGCTGCTAATATGCTGTTTTACTAAGCTTAAAGTATGATTTTTAAAAAAACTCTACAAGAAAATAGCAAATATTATAGCTTGCGGGGGAAACAGTGGCTTGTTTTGAGGTCTCATGGAAATTTTGTGAAGTAGTTCAGAGGTTACAAACAAGATCATTAAACTGATATGTCAGAATGGAAGTGCTAACTCCAATTTTTAGTGTCAAACTTGCATTTTCTTTCATAAGAAGGCATCTCTCGACCTTGCCATTTGCACCTGGGCAGAGGGTTGTGCCACAATTACAAAAGCAGTTCAGTTTGGCAAGTGGGACAAACTGCTATTTCCTTTAGACACATACTGTAAATGTTTTGCCACTTTTCAGGCAAAACTTACTTAGTTGATGAAACAAGCACTAGAAGAGCCACCTATTCCCACATAACTCTGCTCAACCAATAATATCAAGCAGAGAGGCTGTCCTGTGTGTTCCACCACTGTCCAAAGTGTGGCTGATAGTACTGCTTTGGCTTTTCCTCTTGTGCTCCCTGGTCTCTGGCTTGCCTCTTCCCTGCGCAGTTTCAGATTAAAGCTGAAGACCTTTTTTATTTCAGTTGGCATTTCTCTTTGTTTGGGTTCTTGTTTGACTGTTGCTGTTTTACTGTGTGTGGTTTTGGTTAGTCTGTCTTTATGTTGTGTATTATAGAATTTGGAAGCTCTTCTGAATCCACTCAGTGGAGAGTTAGCAGGATATAAATCTTTTTAAAGTAGTGGTCCTTGTACCTCCGTCCTAAGAGGATATTGGTGGCTTCACCTCCCCTAGAAACCTCTTGCATGACACATTTATTCTTCACAGTGGCTTCTGCACAACACTACTAATGGCTGCTGTCCTGCTTCACTCTCACTGTTGGTGCAAGTTGCTGAACATTGGTTTAGGTCCAAAGTGCCTAAACACTAGATCCTAGTGTTTGGCCCACATTCTGCTGTGAAATAGTGGAACATTGGAATAATTTTCTTGGTAATGTGTTTCTCAATGAACTTCACTTTGTAGGAAAGATGGTTGATGACAAATTGTTAGCTAGATAAAGGTTATGTTTGGTTAGTGCTTTTGGGGGCTTTAAGGCTAATGTTTGAGTGAGTAGTTGAAGCGACTATAGCATGGTTTAATCTTCTCAAAAATTCGTCTGGTTGTTCTTACTCAGAACTGCCCAGTATAATTAATTTATATCTTAATATTCTATATTAAATGTTATATAGAATGTGTCTCATAGTAGTTCTAAAACTTAATGATCTGTACTTGTGTGAATCTTTCTTGGGAGCATTAAACAGTAACCTTATTTAAAACCACAATCATAGAAGCTCAGTTGGAATGTATAACGAGGAAAGATACCACCAAGTTTAGGACAACACCAGCATGGCTAAGGAAGGAAGTGAAAAAGGAAAGAAGAATTCCTTAGGAAAATGGAAGTCCTGCTCAAATGAAGAGAACAGAAACCTGGCAAAATATATGCAAAAGAAGGGATGCAAAAAGAGTTTGAGGCACATATAACTAGAAGTGTTGAGGGGAACAACAAAAACTTCTTTAAATATATCAGAAGCAGAAAGCCTGCCAGGAAGGAGGAGGTTGGACCTTTAGATTATGAGGGTGTGAAAGAGATTATTCAGGAAGATAAAGAGACTGCAGATAAGGTGAATGTCTGTAGTTTCCCAGATCCCCCCTGGATCCCTTTTTGAAAATCTGAGTTGCATTAGCTACTTTCCAGTGCAGAGCCTAATCATAAGGACAAGTTACATATTGTTGCTAGGAGATCAGCAGTGTCACATTTGAGATCCTTGGAGACTGAAGTACCGGGCCAATTTGAGGTGACAAGAGAGGATGCTCTAAACTGGCTTGGAAACCTAAAAATTAACAAATCACCAGAGCCAGATGGCATGTACCCAAGAGTTCTGAAGGATCCAGGGGGGATCTGGGAAACTACAAGCCGGTTAGCTTAACTTTGGTGCTCAGTAAATTGATGGAAAGCATACTTAAGGACAAATGGTTAAACATATAGAAGAACAGGCCTTGTGGAAGGAGGACCAGCATGGCTTCTGCAAGGGCAAGTCTTGCCTCACTAATGTTTTGGAGTCATTGGAGAGTGTCAACAGACATGTGGATAAAGGTGGTCCGGTTGACAGAGTATACTTTTGACAAAATTCCCCACTAAAGGCTCTTGAGTAAACTTAGTAATCGTGGGATAAGGGGACAGATTCATGTGTGGATCAGTAAATGACTGAAGAACAGGAAATAGGGTAGGAATAAATGGACAATTTTTCACAATGGAGAAGTAAGAAGTGGGGTCTCGCAGGGATCTATACTGGGACCAGTGCCCTTTAACTTGTTCATAAATGATCTAGAAGTTGGGGTAAGCAGCAAAGTGGCCAAATTTGCAGATGATACAAAACTATTTAGGGTAGTGAAATCTAAAACAGATTGTGAGGAGCTCCAATGATTTCTCCAAACTGGGGGAGTAGGTGACAAAATGGCAAATGTGGTTCAATATGAGCAAGTGTAAAGTGATGTATATTGGGGCAGAAAAACCCTAACTTCAAATATACACTGATGGGGTCTGAGCTGTTGACTGACCACAAGAGAGATCTTGGAGTCATGGTGGACAGCTCATTGAAAGTGTCTACTTGGTACATGGCAGCTGTGAAAGGCCACTTCTGTGCTAGGGATCATTAGGAAGGGGGTTGAAAATATAAATGCTAATATTATAATGCCCTTATACAAATCTATGGTGTGGCCACATTTGGAGTACTGCATACAGTTCTGGTCACCATATCTCAGAGGACACTGCAGAACTGGGAAAGGTGCAGAAGAGGGCAACCAAAATGATCAGGGGCGTGGAGCACTTTCCTTGTGAGGCAAGGCTACAGCATCTGGGGCTTTTTAGTTTGGAAAAGAAGCAACCATGGGGAGACATGATAGAGGTGTATAAAATTATGCATGGAGTAGAGAGAATGGCAGAGAGAAACCCCCGCCTGCACACTAGAACCAGGTGTTGTCCCATGAAATGAAGGCTGGGAAATTTAGCAACAAATATATACTGCTTTTCAACAAAAGTTTCCAAAGCTGTTTACATAGAGGAATAATAAATAAGATGTATCAGATGCTTATGAGGCAATGTTTTCCCCCAAATAATTGGATAATTGGAGAAGAGTAGAGTTGAAATGCTTTTAAGCATCTTGCTGTATCCTCTCAATTTTGGCAAGAATGCAACAATTCAAAAGTACATCCTGATTGACTCATTTGACAGATTCCACCAGCACCACCCAGGCCTGACTTTGATGCCTCAAGAGAGAAATTGCAGAAGCTTGGTGAAGGAGAAGGATCGATGACTAAGGAAGAATTCACCAAAATGAAACAAGAACTAGAAGCGTATGTACTCATTTTAGTACTCCTTGTGTTCCCTCGTATGCCTTGGTCCTGTCAGTCATTTCCACAGTGAGAGGTAGACATGAGCATTCAATTGCTATCACATAACTAGTGTCTTAATAATCCTGAGAACACTGTACAGGTTAATGACAAGATAATGGGAAGTGTGAAGTATGGGGGTGAGGGAGGGGGAGGCACTGAAAGCAAGAAACAATGGCAACTCTTCAAACTTTTATCCCTGCTCTCAAGAATCCCAAACAGTGTTTCCTCTAAGGTGTGTGCATGTACACAAGTTTTTTTAAATGTCCGCTCAGTTGATTTGATATTCTACTCAGCCGTTCCTTTAGCCGAAATATGCAAGGCGGCCACTTGGACATCAGTGTCTCCTTTTATTAAGATTTATAAAATTCCATCATTTTATTTCACTTGTGCAGTGCAGCCATGGTGTGTATAGTTTTACAGCAGGTGATCTAGGCCATTTTCTCCCACCCACGATCTCTTTTCTGCTTGGACAAATCCCAGTGTTGAGGATGACCTCCCTATGTCCTGAGAAAAAGAAACGTTGGTACTTAACATGAAGGGTTCTTTTTGCAGGACATAGGGAGGTCATCCAGCCCACCCGCGGATGGGGACCAGTTGCAGTGGTGGACTAGACTCCCAGGTGGCATTAGTTCCTTGGAAAGTTTCTGTTTGTGTTTTCCTCTTGTTCTCCCTAATTTTCCTATGGCATTAACAGTCCCAGAACTGGGGATTGAGTGACAGCCACTGTCTAATAGGAACTAGCCTACTGAAAGATTTGATTGGTTCCTGTCGCTCAGAGCATGTGGTGGACACTGCTCTGAGCGACAGTTGAGGATGTGTTAAGGATGACCTCCCTATGTCCTGAAAAAAGAACTCTTCATGGTAAATACCAATGTTCCTCTACATAAACTGCTTTGAAAACTTTTTGTTGAAAAGTGGTGTATAAATATTTTTAGTATTCTTTCATATGAAGTCAGCCATGTCAGTTCTTGATGTCTTGACTGTCTTCCTCTAGCCATGTATCCTGTGTCTTAGGCTTGGGTGTCTGTCTGCTCTCCAGCTCATCGGGGCAAGTGCCCTTGGCCCCCTGGAGAGCAGGAGACCCATCAGTACCCATCCCCAAAGCTTTAACTGATTGCAGCTTGGCAAAGGGCAGGGAAGGGTTTTCCTCTGAAGGAAAACATTCAGAGCACAGTGGAAGAAGCCCCTATTCTATCTTCCAGTGCAAGTGAGAGAAGGCCCTTCCCATCTCTCATGAGACCTCTTTATGTCTCAGAGGACGGGAAAGAGATGGTTGGAGACAATGGCTGACTTGCCAGGGCCAGGCAAGAAGAGTAGGCATTGGGCTGAGAAAGAAACCTGAAGGATGGTGTAGGAGATGGATGAAGCTTGATGGTGAGAAACAGGGTGGAAGAGACATAGAGTACTAGGGATTATATGTCTGGGATCTAGGGCTACTACATCTAGGGTTGAAAATTTATATACTGTTTTTTAGCAAAAGTTCCCAAAATGGCTTACATGGAGAAACAAAAATGAATCCCTGTCCCCAAAGGGCTCACTATCTAAAAGGAAACAAGATAAACACCAGCAACAGCCACTGGAGGGATGCTGTGAGGGCCAGCTGCTTTTCCCCTGCTCAGTAAAGAGAATTGCCACTTGTAAAAAGTGCCTCTTTGCTCAGTTAGCAGGGAGTTCTAACTGGATTCTGGAACCTGAAAAGGGAAGCTTGCCAGTTGTGGCTTCTGCTGCAGCTGAAGCATTGTGACTTGCCTGCACACAAAATCCCAGGCCCCCACCCAGCAGTTTCAAGCAGCCGTGCAGCCCTCACTCTTGCCATGCTACAATGGGCTGCTTGTGCCTTTTTTCTGCCCCTTTTCCCCTGCTGCCCATGTTTCTGCTGTCCCCAGCAAGCCGGGAGGCAGACACACTGCCACTGTCTCCCCCCCCCCCCGCTGGACTTCATCCAACTCCCCCTCCCCCTTCTGACTTTGCCTGCAGATCCCATTGAAAGTCTCATGAGACTCCAAAGTACCCTCTCACGATGTTGCCTAATAAGGATTGGGCTGTGGCTGGGAAATGCCACCAATGTGATGCAGGGGGCAGAGTGCAGGATGGTGTTGGCGGGCCCTGGCAAAAGCAGAAGCAGCACCTGCAGGGGGCTCGCTGGCCATGATAGAAGGGAGCTGTCAGAGGAGCGGGCTGTGAAGTGGTGAAAACAGACGGGTGGAGAGAAGGGCTGATCTGGCTTGCGTTCTTCAGGCAGCCTGAAATGGAACATCAGTACAGGGAAAGGAAGCCACCGGGGGCGCCAACCCTCTCTGAGGGGGGGATGTAGGGATTGGGGTGCTGGCAGGCAACTCCCCCTCCACCCCCAATGGAGTCAGTTGATGGAAAGGCAGACCCTCCTGCTGAATGAGGGATGCTGCTTTGCAGTGACCGGACCAACGGCGTGCCTCTTCTTCCCTCTCTCTGCCTGCCTGCCTGCTCTGGAGGTGGGCTTCTGGGACTGACACCTATATCTGCCTGGGGGTAAAGTAACTCTGTGGTAGAAAATGTACTTCAAGCCCCCAACTCTGATATAGCTCTGATTCAATTAAAAACAAAACAAAAACCCTTTCTTCTGCAAAATGCCACGTAATTCACATGTAACAAGGACAGCTTGAACAGGAACCATGGCATCTGAATTGGAGAACCCAAATCCAGGTGCCAGAATAATGGCATTCCACCCGACTATGGATGGGTTCAAAAACTTCAGCCATTGCATCACATACATAGAATCCCAGGGAGCTCATAGAGCTGGAATGGCAAAGGTAAAAGAGAGAACACACAATGGTTGTAACACTCATCACTGGTGGGGAGGTGAGGCAGCGGCAAACAACTGGGAAGCCTGCCGCCTGCATCACTGAGAAAATTAGAATGTGGGTGGAGCTGCTGTTGTGGGTGTGGCTATGAGGCGGAGCTGCGGGGGGTGCTATGTGGGCTGGCACTTCTGAATTTGCGACTACACCACTGATAGTGGCACATAATAATGCATACTAGCTGACCTGGTGCAGAGCATTTGCGCCCCTAGTTCTCCCTCTCTTCCTCGCCTTCAGCCCCATTTCATTTTCCCCCACCGGGCACTCCTGTCTTTTGGCTGGCAGGTGGGTCGGAGAAGGAGGCTGCTGCCATCATCTCCCCCCACCCCCCCATGTCACTCCTGCCTTTTGGGTCACCCACTGTCATCACTCTGCCGTTGAGGCCTTGTTCCACCTGCCCATCACCCTTCCATCCTGCTGCCTAGCCCACCATTTTCTTCTCTCCCGCCCGTACCCATGGCTATCTGGCAGTTCTCTGAACTCTTGCGAGAGCTGTCACACATGGGATTAGCCACGGGTACGTCTTAGAGAATTAAATATATAGAATATAGATAGAAGATAGATGTGCACACACTGCCTTGATACTGGCACCCAGAGCCAACCTCATTCTGCTTACTGGTGTGAAAAATTAGAGGGAACACTGCTGGCAACCTCAAGGAGAGCCAAAAGGCAATAGAGTTGAAACCGAGTGCTGCATTTCACATACCTTGATTAAAACTAATGAGTGGGTTCTTTGCTGAAGTGTATTTATTTTCATAATCAATGTAGAAGTGCAGTTCACAAAAATCATAATAGCTCTGCTCTTTCCCCCCTTCTAGTGAGTATTTGGCAATATTCAAGAAGACAGTGGCTATGCATGAAGTCTTCTTGTGTCGTGTAGCAGCACACCCTATCTTGAGGAAAGATTTAAATTTCCATGTCTTCTTGGAATATAATCAAGATGTGAGTAATGAAATACGTATTAGTAATCTCTAACCTCAAAACAAGATACATTCAATTTTTCATATTACAAGTGCTAGTAAATTCATTGAAGCAGTTTATATTTAAACACAATCTTGTTTCTGGATTTTTATATCCAAATTTCTGGGTATGACGGATCTCCAGTTCTAGTGTTAACCTCTCTTTTTCGTGCTTGTACCAATTTGATTCAGGTTTTCTGAGCAGCAGTGGTTATTCAAGACTAATATGGCTGTGTTCTACAGTGGTTTGGGAAATGCCTTATGGCCATCAGGCTCTTTTGGTTATTAGAAGCAGAAAGTAGACAAGACAAAATATTAAATATCTTTTTATATTCAACATAAACCTGAAACTTATTTATTGGCTTTCTGAACCGTTAAAATGATTTAATCAGATTTCTTTCCTATTGATTTGTTTGAAGAATGGGCTGTACTTCTACTTTTATAATTTTATTTATTATTTATTTATTTATTTTTAATATTTATACCCCTCCCCTCCAGTACACTACTGTTGGGGGCAGCTCACAACAATAAAATAGATACAATATAAAATAAAAGTAATAACCAAATTAAGTAAACAAGTTAAAAGTCAGGTTAAAAACCACAATCAGTACTAAGTTTTAAATTAAGTTATTTTAAAAGCTAAAAATTGGAAAATTATAAAAACTAAAGAACCTACCAGATATAGCCAAAGATGGAGCGTTTAAAAAGCCTCTTTAAAAAGACGTGTCTAGTTGATTTAACACTGTGGTTTTCTAAAACCACTTAAAGCAATTTATCAATATTCTTTAAACTGTATTTAAAATTGTAAAAAAATCAAGGATCATACAAAAGTAGAAAAGATGCAGAAAATGAGACACTAAGTAATTACTGGAAGAAAATTCTGTGCTAAGCATCAAAACACGATATGCATAAGTTTCTCAATAGTTTGTTCTTGCTATGTATGTGGTGGGATAAATCTTCTTACAGTTAACAAGTAGGCACATGAAAGTGGTATTGGAGTTGGTTCCTAGTTATGGTTTCTGACACTTTGCACTGGGAAAGTGAAATCTCATCTTTCTGACTTTAAAGAAACCAATACTGTGTGTTTCTGTATTTCAGTTGAGTGTTCGTGGAAAAAATAAAAAAGAGAAACTTGAAGACTTCTTTAAAAACATGGTTAAGTCTGCAGATGGTGTCATTGTTTCAGGAGTAAAGGTGATTCTAATAAGTCATTTTTAATTTCTCTGAAGATATGCTTTATTTATGAGTGTTCTCCTGACTTCTTGTCATTAGAAGTGGCTGGGGTAGCAGGATAACAGCAAACCAGTTCAAGTAGGGTTTCTCTCCCCCCCCCCCCGCACAGTTCTTAATTAGTGAGAGCCATGTATTGACTATCCCTATAGGCAAGGGTGACTCTGGTTAATGGGCTTGCAACATCTCCACGTATAAATGCTGGTGTGGGAGTTCAGTGGGGTAGTGTGGAAAACAGCTAGATATTACCTCATATATTTCCTTACCTCCAGCTCTCTGGGCATAGAACTCAAACATACTGGCTCCCTCATTGGTTTTGTACTTACCGCTGCAACTCTCTAGATCTCAAAGTGTTTGTCTCCACTTTCCAACTTTCTTTCCCATGAGACCAAGGAATCTAATACTTGCATACTTGCCAGGGAAATTCAGTGATAGAATTTTCCTTTATCTGAAAAAATTTCCAGAACTTTACATACTGAAATACTGTGTGTCACATAGGTCTGTCTATACAATATAGTATTTCTGCTTTGCTCTTTTTTGTAACTCCCATGCACTTAAGCAAGTTTGGATCCCAGCCATTAAAAATATTACTTTTGCATCTTTGTTCTGAAATAATTACCCTAGCAAGCAGGAAAGTACATTCCCTATTCTCTGTACATACTGGCAAGCTTCTGGGGTGGGGTGGGGGGATGATCTAACAACTGGTTTCCAAATGTAGGGAGAATTCCACAAGTGGATTTTCATTTATTATACCATTTACACTTTCAGAAGTGAAGAGATTGCCTTTGCAACTGTTGGCTGTCTTTTCTGCCTAGTGCCTAAGTACAAAGTTCAATCGCATAATTTGCACAAATTGACATCTATCAGTGAAATGGGTATCCCTAGCTTGCAGTATGAAATAAACTTAGGAAGCACATCTGGAATCTTGCACATGGATAACTTTCACACTGTACCACTAGCAAACATGGTGTTTTACATAATTAATGGCAAAGCAGACAGGTCCCTATCCCCACGGAGTTTGCCATAGTGGGATGTGGTGGGGAGAGCTTCTAATATGCTTCCCTTTTGTGTAAACCAATTTTGTGGTAGCTTAGCAAAACCTATGACATGGTACAGGTTCTCTTGATATGGAGTTTGGAAGTTGTTAAATTGACCATTGGTCTTTCACAATGCTGTTGCTGCAGAATAGACTGCATCTCTCATTTTTAAGGCCTGGAGAGCAGTGCATGTAGCAGCACTAAAATCACACTTCTGTTCTTTCTGCCCTGGGCCTTGCTTATTACTCTATTGGAAGCAATTGTACTTTGTCCAGGATGAGCTGGTCAGTGGGCTAATTGCATCCCTGGGCAAAAAATACTTTCTTCTAAATTTTATTTTGCTTTGCAGGATGTAGATGACTTCTTTGAGCATGAAAGAACATTCCTCTTGGAGTATCACAACCGTGTCAAGGATTCGTCTATCAAGTCTGACAAAATGACAAGATCCCACAAAAGTAAGTGTTGTGTTCTGAGTGGAAACCCCGTTGGATGAGGTATAGATGCAGAGGCGATTGAGCCACAGACTTTGGGGATTAGGGCCGTGGCTTCCTGTTTCGGGGGGCCCTCCAAATGTTCGTGGGGGGGTCTCCTCAGCTGCCCTGTGCCTGCCGCACCAGGTAAATCTATTTTAAATCTTTGAACCATCCACGGTTAAGAGGTGCCTTGACTGGTGCCAGGGCAGCCAGTTGAGGGGAGACCAAGGTGGAGGTGGCGGCAAGGAGCTCCTTCCCTCAGCCCGCCTGCCTTCCAAATGACAGATTGGGGTGTTTTCGGCCCATTTAGGGGCTCTCTGCACGCACCTGCGCAGAGGCCTGAAATTGGCCGAAAACTGCCTGATCTGTCATTTGGGAGGCAGGAGGGCTCAGGGGTGCTCTTGCCACCACCACCCCTGCCTTGGTCTCCCCTCGAGCGGCTGCCTCCATCCCCACTGACAGTTAAAAGGGTTTTTCTTTTAAAAAGAAAGAAAGAAAAGATTTAACTCCCTGCCCCCTAGCCCTCAAGTTGGGGGTGAGTTAAGAAGCCTTCAGTTCCGGGCTTCAAAATTACCTAGGTGTGCCCTTGTTTTGAAGAGAAACCACTAGCATAAATGATGGAAAATTGCACAGCTGTTTGCGAAAATCTGATTAGTCAGATTTTATTTTGAATGTATTAGTCTGAGAAGTTTGAGATTTTTTGGCAAGGATAAGAGTGTTATGGAATAAGGGCAGAATGGAAATATTGGCTTGGTAAGGAGGTAAGTATATCATAAATTGAAAGATAAGGCAGAAGAATTCCTTCCTCAATTTTCTGCACCCCTACTCCAAGCTTTTTAGTGTGAAATGGATACTACCTTCACTCTCAAATCTTACTAATAGCCTTGATAGTGTTAGAAACATGTTGACCCTAAAAAGTAATACAGGATTGCTAGCCACCTAAATGGTGTGCTTCCATCCAAATCCCATGCTGTCTTCACTACACAACTCTGCAATTGCCAATATTGAAAATCTAAATGATATATGATATTAAAATATAAATGATATAAATCTAGTTCCATATCTCCTATACTACTGACTTGTATTCTCATGTCCTGAAGTTACTATCAATGGAGATATAATACTTTTGTGCAGTATTTGAAATTCATGTTTAGAATCGCCTTCTGACAAACTGGAACAAATGGAATCTTAAGTGTATTTTCTCTTCAAGATGTTGCAGATGACTGCAATAGAATTGGTTCTTCATTGTATACATTGGGAACACAGGACTCCACAGATATATGCAAGTAAGATTCTTTTAAATTTTTAAAAAAGTATTTTGTAAATTATACCTGCCCTAATGCCAGTGGTACTTGATCTTTTCCTTTTCAAAACTGAATGCATCTATATAAATATTTTTGTTAAACTTACCATGCACAGTATAGTTCTGTGTTCCTTTGTACAGCTTATTCCTTTCCCAGTGTGGGAAATGGGAATTTATACAGGAAATTGTGTTCACTATTTTCTTCGGTACCAATTTGTCCAGGGCAGCTCAGGAGTTCATAGTGGCCATGGCAACTATGGGCCTATCCCAATTGGTCTCTGGACCGACGCATATTGCAGTTCACACGCTTGCTTTGGTCTTCTATGCTGATCAGGGTGGTGTTCCATGGGTGGGGACTCCTGTGATCTCCCCATTGTCATGGACAGACCACCATCTGGTTAAGGTTGGACTTACAACCACTTCCCACCTCTACAGGGGCGAGGGGCCTATTAGAATGGTCCACCCGAAGAAGTTATGGATCCAGTAGGATTCCAAGAAGCCTTGGAGGGATTCAATGTTGGCTTTGCTGGTGATCCCAGCCCAAGCCTAACTTTCGAAGGGGCCATACGGCCTGACTCCCAACTCCCACGCCGGCCTGACTCCCAAATGGAGCCGCAGGGCTCCATTTGGGAGCCAGACCACGCCCCCCGTGTCTGACAGATGCGGGGGGCAGGGCAAGCGGGAGGGGGCAGGGCGAGCGGGGCTGTGACTGCGGCCGCACACGGGCCCCTGGCGGTCAGGCTCCGTGCCTGCGTCTGATGGCTACACAGAGATGGGACTTCTCAGTTACTGCCCCAAGACTGTGGAATACGCTCCCAGTTGAGATATGATCCTCCGCATCTCTGGCAATTCTTAAAAAATATCTAAAAACCCATTTTTTCACCCAAGCTTTCCCCACTTTTAAAAACAGTCTTAATTTTATGGTCGATTTTAAATTGTTGAATTGTTTTAATTGTTTTATGTTAACTGCCCAGAGACAAAAGTTTGGGCAGTATAGAAGTTTGATAAATAAATAAAGTACTATTATATCAATAATGAAGCTATAGAATGGAGGGCTTTCTGAATATTGAAAGCTGATAAAGAACATACAGCTTGTTTTTCAGAAGTGTACCCTAGCAGGCTCTTAAACTAGTCATGGCAAGTTAAGAGACTTTTGTGAGTGTGCTCATGCTCAGTATATATGTATAATGAGTCTACATGTATATGTTGAGTCTGCTTTACACAGTGGTCCCATAGAGCTGGAAACTGGAGCAATGCAAATTGGACTAAATTATACTATGCTGTATGTACAGTATGGTGAAAAGATGTTGCTACATGTCCTCCTGGGAAGTGCTTTCTTTATTACTGTATTGCATACTATATCACAGATGTTGTCTTGGTTTATCTTTTCCAATTCGTGGCAGACTTAATACTTCAGATCAGTCAAGTTGATGCATTGTTTAAGTCTCTTTCTAAATGACTGAAGTTACTTTTCCACTGGATAACAAAAGTCCAGTAATCATGCACACTCTGTATTTCTTCCAGTTGGTTCCTTGTTCAAGCCGGCACCTTAAACCATTGCAAATTGTTTCTAGCTTATGGAAGTGCTGCCTCTAGGAGCACATGTTGCTGCTCCTAGTTTTAAAAACATTGTAACTTGGTTCTGTCCCAAGAGCCACCTTTTCATGTCAAGAGTGTGACTTTTCTAGTTTTCTCCTGTACTTTGTTCAGGCCTGTATCAGAGGTTGGACACTTTGCCCAAAGGCAAGTAGTAGGCATGCTAAACTTGGCTGCTTTAAGCCAGAGTTAAATTCCCTTTTCTCTCCCTCTCCTACCCTGCCAAAACTTGGGCTAATAAGCTGAGAATGATGTATGAACTTGACTGCTGGCAACATAGGGGAGTCCATTCATCATTTGTGCCCCGCCCCCTCCAGAAAGCAGAATACTGTCACTTTCAGCCAAACTGCTATTTCTCTACTAACTCATCAGTACCCTGCATGATGCAAATAGCTGAACTATGCAGCTCTAGCATGTGATATGTGCAAAGAGGACTTGTTTGGCCTCACTGAAGTTCAGGATTCAAAGCCTTTTGAATTTGGTTTACTTTTCCATATGTAGCAAATCACAGGGGCAAAACACCTGATGGTATAAAACTGCAGAGACATGAAGATAGTGGAAGTCTAGCTTAAAACCTTCAAACATTGCTAACCCTTGTAACACAGCTCCCATATCTTTTCTGGAGTACATATTAACCCTGATTCACTCATTAAATTTGTCTGTAACAAATCTGAAAAGGAGCAAAAGGCAGAGAGGGCAGAAGCTGCAACCTAACTTGCTGATTAACATTCTTTCATGGCTAATTGTATTATATGCAGTTTAAAATCTTCTATTTTTCCTGGAATCATTTTCATGCAGCCCCACGTGAGCAGCAATATATGGGACTGGACTAATTATATGCTATGCATCCGAAGTGCTTTGATGGGTAGCATTTTAGGAAATAAACCACTGTTGTACTTAGGCAATAATTAGCAGCTTGCTTTCAGGTTCATGTATTCTCCATTCTGTTGGCGCACTCCTACTCATCAAACTTAAGATTTCTTGCTCTGTCCCTGACTCTGCTTTTACACTCTGTATTGTGTTCCCTTGGAATGCCCGGCCTCCTAGCAAATGGATATGTCCATCTGTTCTTGTGTTTTAAAAGTGTCTAAAGACCTACCTTCCTTCTTCCTTCAAGCCTTTTCCCTTCTCCTACATTTTCCCATTCAGTTTCCCCATTCCTACAAAAAGATAGGGGGAATGGAGGAGAAGATGAAATAATCTCCTTCCTTGCCCTCTCTCTTTGTATTGTACTGCCCTTGCCTAACTTGTCTGTCTAAATGTGTGTGGGAAGGGTCTGCTCTTTGTTTTATGTAAAACACTTTGGGTTTTAAGTGGTGTTAATGCCTTTACTGGAGTGCCCTTAAACCCTACAGTAAAAACTAATACTGAAACAAGTAATATCTTTCATTTGGCAGGCCTTGAGCTTATCTAGACATTACACTGATTTCTACATTGGCCTGAGCTACTCTTAAGTAGACAGCTTTACTTCAGTCAAGGATAATAATAGTATGTGCACGAACCCATTTCTATGTACCTATATGCTGTCCAGGTCTATAATATTTAGACAGCAGCGGTGTTTAAAACTATTTTGAAATGTTTATCAGTGGAGACAATTGCAGCATGCAGAAAGCTTTTCATATTGAAGCCAACAAATCTGCATCTTTGTCAGTTTTTCAAAATTGAAACTGAACTGCAGGTTTGTAATGAAAAGTTTTCTGCCTGCTGCAATTGTCTCCATTGAAAAATATTTCAAAATAGTTTCCTAAATTAGTACTTTTCTAAATGTAGTTGATGAACTTCTAGCCATATTTCCCCCCCTCATCAATACAGCTTCCTAAAAACCCATTTCCTTGTCCTTAGAATATCTTAGGGATAGTGACTGGGGTTTACACTTCTCCCTTTTTTTTAAAAAAAGCATGGATCTGAATAGTGATCTCACAACAGTCATAAACAACGGGTTCTGCGTCTGCACAGACCAACTTCCAAGTAAAATTTGTTAGCTCCTCGAGACGCCCCCAACCGCCTCCTGTGCGTGTCATGCAGTATCTTATACTGGTAGTTAGGCATCCCTCTCTGTTTCTTTCTGACTGCCTTAGCAATCACGTCTTTGGATTACTAAAGCTCCTCAGAAATAAGCAATTAAAATTAAAAAACCCAGTTACAATCGCTATTAGATTGTGAGCCCTTTGGGGACAGGGATCCATCTTATTTATTTATTTTTTCTCTGTGTAAACCACCCTGAGCCATTTTTGGAAGGGCAGTATAGAAATCAAAATCAATCAATCAATCAAGGCTTGAGAACGGAACAACTATTCTAAGGATTACCCACAGATTTTGGAAAAGTATTAGAGAATTAAATGGTACATTGACTACGGAATGCTAAACGGTATATGAGAACGCTTAATGATTTAATCTGTGTTTATGGCGGGATTTATTGGCTTCACCTGGGATTGGGAATTGATTACTCTATTGGACATATCCCCTATTGTGCCTCCCATGAGTGCAAAAGCTCCTAGGGAGAAGACCACCTCTGAAAGGTGCGAAAATTGCAAGGGGAAACTCCCCTAAGCTGATGGCCACCTTGCTGTGGTTGCAGGAGGGCCACAGTGCCATGGCCAACTCAATCTGCTCTTCATTCTCTAAGCAGACTTTAAAAAACCGAGCGGCCTGACTTAAAGTGGCATTAATGGAGAACGCGCTTTGCCCCAGAAAAACTATGCCCCAGTCACCTGCGGCTTCGAGTTCGACCTCAAAATCGGCACCAAGGACTGCAACCCATACGCAGTTGAAATCTTCAGTGTCTGGGGTGGCAGCCTCAATGTCTGGGGATGAAACACCCTTCAAGAGACTGCCATACAAGCCAGTCCAAAGAGAAAGGGCAAGCCATTAGCAGGCGCACTGTTGTCGAAGAAACACAGACAAAAGACACAACAAAAAACAGCATAGCAAGACATCTGAAACACCACCTCTCCGACAGGGTTGCAGAAGATGAAAAGTCCATTGACATCAGACAGACATCGGCCAGAATCACAACATCGAGCAGCACTGCTTTCACCAGCACCAACCGTCTACTTAAACGCCGAGGCAGCCATGTTCGGAGTCTGCATCGAGGCCAAGTAAGCAGACACCTGTCACCTTCGACATCATACACGATCTTGAGTCCAAGGCGGAGACTGGGTTATTTATTTATTTATTTATTTATTTGATTTCTATACCGCCCTTCCAAAAATGGCTCAGGGCGATTTACACAGAGAAATAATAAATAAATAAGTTGGATCCCTGTCCCCAAAGGGCTCACAATCTAAAAAGAAACACAAGATAGACCCCAGCAACAGTCACTGGAGGTACTGTGCTGGGGGTGGATAGGGCCAGTTACTCTCCCCCACTAAATAAAGAGAATCACCACGTTAAAAGGTGCCTCTTTGCCAAGTTAGCAGGGATTAAACCCTACGTCGGTGACGGACATCATTAAGCTGATGGAGTCTGGAGAGAGCACTCCATCAACCACTACATTCAAAGGCTTCCTTAGTCATGGACTGGATGTCAAGGTGGAGGAGGAGGAATCGGATCGACATCTTTTGCCACCGAGGACACCTTTGGTGTCATAAACAAGCCCATATAAGGCCACCCCAGTGTTGGAGTTACTACCATATAGAGGTTGGGGGATACCTCCATAATCCTATCACCAGAAGAATATTCTCTATTTAAACAATGTCAAATGCAACGAATGCACTTAACACAGACCGCAACACAAGTAACGCCAAACAGGCAAGATTACCGGGACACGTCAGTGCAGATAATCACACTACAAGAACCAAGATCCAAAATAAGAAAGGTTTTCATTCAAATGAACTTCCCTCCCCTACTAGTAGTGGCTACACAGACTACACTGATGCCACAGGGCGCAGCTACACAAACAATCCAAACACGAGACACTGAAAGGAGGGACAATAGGAATGCATCTGCAGAGAAAGGTATGAGAAGGGATATGGCCACATCTTCAGCAGACGGTGTCGCGGACACACGTGGGGCTTTGAGCCACCAAACAGATGAGCGGCTGGACTCTTTGGATGAGGCGGAAAGTTATGCTTCAGAATCCTAGGTAGAAGAGTCTGAGGAACACATCCCTGAACTTAGCCAGAATGTATCAACAACTCCATCTGTGTCACCAACAGAGGAAAGGAAATCCTTTCGCCAACAGATAGCAGAGATGGCTGAGGTACTTGGCTTGGACCTTAAACAAAAAACAGATCTGGATGACCCGGTATACAATTTCATGAAAAGGACAACAGGTCTACAGCCAGTATACTTACGATGCTACTTTTCATTACCAAGGCTGCAAAGTCAGCTTGGGAAGTTGTCCAGACGTCCACGCCAACATCGAAGTGACTGGAAATAATGTATAGGATACAGAAAGAGGACAATGAGTACCTTATGAAACATCCTGTACCTAACTCACTGGTAATAGATTGTGCATCATCTTCCAGAGGAGGAAGGCACCTCACAACTCCAGCAGATAAGGGTGGGGACCTAGATTTTCTTGGCAGGAGGACTTACTCAACAGCATGCCTTACTATTAAGATTGCCAATTACATCGCTTGTTTATCGAAATATACATACTCCTTGTGGGAGAGTTTGTTAAAGAATGTGCTAATCTGAATCCAGATGAGTTTTAAAAAAGATTTGAAAGCACCTTTGTCAAAACAACGGCAACGCACCAGCAATAAAGTAATGCAAAGCATCTAGAAGAATCAGAATCGCACACCCTAACATCTGCAGTAATGTTGAGGAGGCACACATGGTTGCATGCAACCATGCTACAATAGGATATGCGGGATCGCATAGAGGCACTCCACTTCGATGGTAAGTGGTGGTTTTCTGACGAAACAGACACCACAATGGAAAAAACCAAAGAACACAGCGAAGTCATTCACAACCCAAAGATATACTAATACAAAATATCAACCTTACCAAAGGAGGCAAAACATGTTTCGGCAGAATGAACCAAAGGACTATAGAAAACTGTATCAAGGATAGAACTGGAAACTGTATGCTGCTAGAAATAGAACTCACCAGCAGAACCGTAACAAAACTGCACAGCCGGCCAAACTCCTTTGATTTCAGTCAGAGCCCATCTGCACTTACAAAAGCCAAGACGATGATACCCACCATCTGTGCAAGAAACAACATCCCCTTGATGCTTGCCAGGGTCAACAGCAAACTGACAAGTCATGCTCGAGCATGGCACCACATAGCATCAGACCAGTGGGTGTTGTGGATAATAACAGTGTATGCAATAGAGTTTGTGACTCTGCCAGAGTTTACAGGGATAAAATATACTCCTGAGACAACCCTGAAAGGAGTGGTCAAAGAATTGTTGGAGAAACAGGCAATTGAGCCAGTGCAATGGACTCATAGTCAAATAGGTTTTTACTCCCGGTACTTTCAGATCCCAAAGCAGGATCGGGGCATACGCCCGGTAATGGACTTACGCTGGTTGAACCTGTATGTTGAGGTACAGAAGATTCGTATGATAATGCTGCAAGCAGTCCTTCCACTTCTGCATGAAGAAAGGTGGATTGCGACATTGGATTTGAAGGACACATACTTCCACAGGCAGTACCTGCGCTTCACGGTGGGCATAGAAATTTACCAATACAATGTGTTACCCTTCGGCCTAGCGACGGCCCCAAGGGTGTTCATGACGTGTATGGCAGCAGTCATAGCCTTTCTTCGAATGCAAGGCCTCTCCATTTTTCCATATTTGGACAACTGGCTCCTCACTTCAAGAACAAGGGCACAGTTAACCTCCCACGTGAAGGTGGTGACATCACTGTTACACAACTTGGGGGTACAGATCAATTGGAAAAAGACACATCTACAACCTGCCAAGCGACTCCAGTACATTGGTGTGGTACTACTCATGGAAGAACAGAGGGCGTATTTACCAGAAGACAGGTACGAACGCATTCAAAAAAGAGTGAAAGCATTCCAAACGACACCACTACAGACAGCAAGGGCGATCCAGATACTTATGGGCCTGATGGCTTCATGCACGTCTATAGTACGTTATGCAAAACTGAGACTGAGGAAGCTGCAAACGTGATACTTGTTGGAATTTTGCCCCAGTGTCGATCCACAGATCAAGCTCCTGCTCATACCTAAAAAGGTGTTGGCCTCTCTATACTGGTGGACCAACAGCACAAACCTCCAGAGGGGAATTCCATTCAAATCATCAGTTCCCACGCTGACAGTGACGACAGATGCCTCCATGTTGGGCTGGAGAGCTCATCTGTCAGAGCTAAGGGTGCAGGGCCTTGAGACTGCATGAGAAAGGCAGTTGCATATAAACTTCCTGGAGTTACTGGCTGCCTTCAAGGCTCTAGAGCAGTGGTTCTCAACGTGTGGGTCCCCAGATGTTGCTGAACTACAACTCCCATAATTCCCAACCAAAGGCCAAAGGGGCTAGGGATGCTGGGAGTTGTAGTTCAGCAACATCTGGGGACCCACACGTTGAGAACCACTGCTCTAGAGTCTTTCCGAAACACTATCATAGACCACGTGATCCAGATACAAATGGACAATACCGCTGTGATTGCATGCATAAACAACCAAGGGGGCGCCATATCAAAGCCACTGTGTCAGTTCAGACTACAAATGTGGAACTGGTGCATTGCACGAAAGATTCATATGACTGCCATCCACATAAAGTGGGGAGCGGGGGGAGGACAACATATTAGTAGATGCATTGAGCAGGAGTCATGTGTTCCAACAACATGAATGGGAGATGAATCCTTTACTCCAGGAAGAGCTGGTCACATGTTGGGGGACAGCAACAGTTGACTATTTGCAACCGACCAGAACAAGAACTGTGGGCAGTACTGCTCCAGAATGGGACTAGGTAGCCACTCCAAGGGTGATGCATTCCAGTTTCAATGGACTCGGAGTACACTTGTATCTGCCGTATCTCTTGCTGAGCAGGGTGGTAGCCAAGGTGCTACAGGACAAGACCAGAGGAATTTTAATAACCCCCTGGTGGCCAAGACAGCCATGGTTCCTGTAGCTACTCAGACTGGCCAGAACCACAGGTGACTACCACAGCAACCAGACCAGATAAGTCAAGAGAAAGGTCAGCCGCTGCACCCAGACCTAGCCACATTAAATCTTACAGCATGGAGGATGGGTTATTGAGGAAAATCTTACTGAACAACAAAGACTTCACCCAGGAGAAATTATCGGGCCAAGTGGAATACATTTTGCAACTATGCAAAGTCAAAGCACTTTACACCCAAGAGCAACACTAAGGGAGGTGTTGCTATATCTCACATCCTTGAAGACACAGGGACTCGTAAATGTCTCCTAGGGTGCATATGGTAGCAATTTTGGCACGCCACAGTGGATGGGATGGGAAAACAGTGTTCTCCCACCATAGGTGCAAGGAATTAATGAAAAGCATAAATAATATGTACCCACCAGTGCGACAGCCCATGAACAAATGGAGTTTGTCACTTGTGCTTTCCATGTTAACAGAAAAACTTTTTGAGCCTATGGCAACTGCTGCTATGAAATTGGTGGCACTGAAGTCAGTATTCCTGGTGGCAGTAATGAGTGCGAAGCACGTAAGCGAGCTTCTGGTACTTCGTATAAATGAACCATATACAAAATTTTATCCAGATAAGGTAGTGTTGCGCTTAGATCCAGAGTTCAGACCAAAGATAGTCTCAGACTTTCATTTGAACCAAGATATAGTTCTGCTGACCTTTTTCAGAAATCCGTCCTCACCTTTGGAACACGCAATGCATTCTCTGGATGGGCGCAGGATGGTGCTGTTCTATTTTAAAAGAACACAGAGGATTAGGAAAACAAAACATATATTTGTCTGCGTGAGCAGCCAAAGAGGCCAAACACAATCATGCCAACAATGATCACGTTGGCTAGTGGAGGCCATAATGATAGCTTATGAACTGCAAAAAGTGACCCCACCAAAATCAGTGAAGGCCCATTCAACAAGGGTGTGTGCAACATCGGCAGCACATTTGCCTGGTGTGAGGTTCAAGGACATCTGCATTGCTGCTTCCTGGGCATCAAACCAAACATTTGTCAAGCATTATGCTTTTTATGACCTTCGCTCTGCAGCGGTGGCTGAGTTCGGAAAGCCAGTACCAAAAAGGGTGTTGCAATAGCTTGTGGCTCCCACCTCCTCAGGGGAAGCTTGTAATTCACCCATTGTTTATGACTGTCGTGAGATCGCTATCCAGATAAGCAGGTTGCTTACCTGTAACAAATGATCTGGTAGTGATCTCATGACATTCATAAAACCCGCCCAGCCATCCCCACTGCAGAGTGCAAGCAATACGATCTACAAATTCAGAGATGCTTACAGGAAAATAACATCACTCAGCCAACAAGAAACTGAAAGAGGGACATCTAACCGCCGGTATAAGATACTGCAGGGCACGCGCAGGAGGCGGTTGGGGGCATCTTGAGGAGCCAACGAATTGTATTCGAAGTTGTTTTGCACAGGCACAGAACCCATGGTTTATGAATGTCGTGAGATCACTAGCAGATCATCAGTTACAGGTAAGCAACCTGTTTATATTGGTGTTTGAGTCTAGGAGGAGCTGCATAGAGAAGGATCTGGGTGGGTTTGCAGGTTGGAGAGAAGAAGGAGGACTTAGTTTTGAGTAGAGTGACAGTAGGTATATTTGGAAGGAAGTCTGCAGAGCTATATCTTACTGTGCAGGAATGCAAGTACAGATGGAGAGCTTATTCTGGGTGGGAGCCATGATCTGGATGTATTATACAGAGGGAAATAGAAGCAATTTTGAAAATGCAGCTGCAACGTCTATAAACGGTGGGTAATCATTTGTGTCTGTGTTTAAATATGTTTTGTGTCTGTGTTTAAATAGAACGAAGTGGGAATATATTGTTACTTAAAAGAATAAAGTTTAATCTAGATGCCAAGACAGGTTGTGTATGAATGTTTTTCTTTCTGACTGAGTCTCATCAGACACAGCCATGTCCATAGAACAGTTTGCACTAAAGTATTTTTATGTAAACGGTGTCTTTGAAGACATGGGAATGTTGCTACAGCACATATATTAATGAAAACCCGTTTAACTGTATCTGTTCTTCCTTCACAGATTTTTTCTGAAAGTTTCAGAATTGTTTGACAAAACAAGGGTATGTATTATAAAATACTATGATTTAAATTGGTAGCTTGCAGTTTCTCTCTTTAAATACATATATAAATTGAGGAACCAGGCACACTATTGGAGTGGAATTTTGGCATGGTAATGGAAGGGAGATAAGACCACTTCAAGTTATCTTTCTCCCAAAGTTCCCCTCTTACCATATAGGTAGCCTATTAGACTAAATGTGGTGCCTCTGAATGACTGGTCAGTAAATGTTAAATCTTCTGCTGTGCAGGGTCTTGGATGAATGTTGCTGACCTGGCATGTATTGCAGAGATTTGAATGGGCAAGGGTAGAGGTAGGGAGTAACCTCATTTAGTTGGTAGGGCAGCAGCATCTTAGGCTTGATGGGCAGGGAGAAGGTCAGTGTGGTCTCTTTCCCTTTCCAGGTACCCTCTCCAGCAGTTTTCCAATTCTGAATGTTTTGGTCTCTTAAGGCAATATAGAAATTATTATATTGGTGTACCATCCACCTTGCTTCTCAAGTCTCCCTGCCTGAACTGTTGGTGTTGATATTGAGGTGGTGTTGGAAATCCCTATGGTAATTGACTTGAGATTTCAACATTTATCCCAAAGCTTGCTTCCTCTGGTGTGGTTCAGGAGTTCATGGCCTAGTTTTCTGTGAAAAACACGGGACTACCTTGGATAATATCTGGCCTTGCACATTTGATGGGTCATAACCACAGTCTGGTGTGCTGTACTAGATAAGAATAAAGTGACTTGTAGGTTGGAAATATTGCTATTCCTGCTGTCTGGTGGTTGGTTGCCTTTTTGGTGGGTTTAAAGTTACATACTGCTTTGGAGCTCCATTTGGAAAAGGTAGAATAAAATCTGTACAAAGATGGTTATAATGCTAGTAATGACTAAGTAGGCATGTGCCCGAAACGTTTCGGAGGCCATTATGAAGGCCTCCAAAACGTTTAGGCGCTGGGGGTGGTTTTGATGTTTCGGCGCCGGTGGGGGTAGCGCTTTAAGGGCGGGGGAGGGTGTACTCACCCCTCCCGCTGCATTTCCCACGCCCGCGCGTTGTTGTTTTTTTAAGCCCCTTGGGGCGGCAGCGTTCCTCCCTGATGCCCCGTTTTCCTTGTCGGCCAGAAGTGGCAAGCGCATGCGCGCCCCTCTGCCGTGTGTGCACGCGCGCACGACGGGTGCACACACACTCGCGACTTCCGGCTGACAGGGAAAATGGGGCGTCAGGGAGGAACGCTGCCGCCCCAAGGGGCTTAAAAAAACCAACGCGCCGGCGGGGGAAATGCGGCGGTAGGGGTGAGTACACTCTCCCCCACCCTTAAAGCGCTACCCCCGCCGGCGCCGAAGATTTCCGTGCACATCCCTATGACTAAGTGCCTCTAATTTGCTGTTGGAGACTCGAGCAATAAAAGTGTGCATAAAATGGCTTTCTCAACTGCATGTGAGTCCTCCGAAGAGCCTCATAAAGCTCTGATACAGAAGCCTATGTCACTTATTTCATTAAATTAAATACATACGTTAAAAGTGGCTTTTGGTTTTAGACCTTCTGTAGCTTTACTGGTTTATACCTCTTGCAAGAATGAAACTCTGTGGCAAGAGAGCTCCATTTTATGCAGACTAGTCTGTTACTGATTGCCATATTGCTGAACTACTTACTTTAGTAGCTTATAGAGCTCTGAGCATCTCTTCAGTTATGAAGAGAATGTGGACAAATTATTTGTCTGTTGTACTATGCACACTAGTCTAAAATAACAGTAACAAATGTTTATTTGAGCTAACATGAGTGCCTGAGTTCTTCCTGTCAGATTTTTTGAACCAAGCCGGAATTTTGATATTTGCTGTTCCTGTGTACAATGGATACTTTTACATGGAGACACTAGCTCTTTTTAGAAACAGACTTTTAGAAAAACATAATTGAACTTGAAATAGATGCATGTAATTATTTAAGTATAGCATGCTAAATTATGACTGTCTGTTTTACCTGAGAAGTAGCTTCTCAAATGATTTCTTTTGTCTAGAAAATAGAAGCACGAGTGTCTGCTGATGAGGACCTTAAACTATCAGACCTTCTAAAATACTACCTAAGAGAATCGCAAGCTGCAAAGGTGAATTTGGTTTTTCTGCTCTTTAAAGGGCATTCTGTCAAAAAGAATCTTGAAAGACTAAAAAAAGAATGATCTAACTGGATAAGTTGGTGTTTCTTCAGGTTTTTATATTATCAGTTAATTACCAGGCAGTAACAGAAATATTGCTTGATATAGTAACAGATGAGTGGCTTTTAAAAAACATTTTATGTCCCACTCTTCCTCCAAGGAGCCCAGAGCGGTGTACTACATAAGTTTCTCCTCACAACAACCCTGTGAATTAGGTTAGGCTGAGAGAGAAGTGACTGGCCCAGAGTCACCCAGCAAGTATCATGGCTGAATGGGGATTTGAAGTTTGAACTCAGGTCTCCCAAGTCCTAGTCCAGCACTCTAACTGCTACACCACGCTATCAAAGTGTATGAATGAGCCCACAATTTCAGATAATGCATGTTCTTGTTACTGGCTAATCTCAATAGGTTTTACTTATAGCAGTTATGTATTCGGTACAAAAATACTTCCTTTAAATGCTGGTTAGATCTCTTGTGCATGGATGGTTTATAGGGGGAAGGTTCACTGTCACACCCTTGGCTACAGCCCCTTGCACTCACTTCACAAGATTCCCGATCTTCAGGAGGAGTTTAAGGTAGGGGGCTACCACTGGAAGGGAGAAGGGAAAAGCAGCCTTCTCCCTTCCTACTTAGGATCCAAGCCACTGGTTTTTAAAAAGCACTAGGATTAGTTATATTTGACAGTAGTTTGGGTCTGTTCCAGTCCACCCTATACAAATGGATCTATCAATCTTCTGACCTCTCTCTAAAAAAAAAAAAAAGCACAACGAAAGCTTGTTTGGCTTCATAAAACTATACTTTAAACTAATTTTATTAAAACAAGAAATAAAAATCTAATTCTGAGTAAAATTAAGCCATCTTGTTTGGATGAAGATGAGCACTCCAGAGTAAATGTACATATCCTGGTTATCCCACCCCACCTCACAGGATCTCCTGTATAGAAGATCTAGGTCATTAGTGGATTATGAAAATGCTAACAAGGCACTGGACAAAGCAAGAGCAAAGAACAAAGATGTGCTTCAAGCTGAAACTACTCAGCAGATCTGCTGTCAGAAATTTGAAAAAATATCTGAATCTGCAAAACAAGGTATCTGAAACATTTTGGAAATGGATAGATTTTAAAAGTTAGAAATACATTATTTGCCAACTAGATTGTTTCACCTTTTTGCATTAAAATTTTAAAATCTTTTGCTGAAATTAATTCTTATAGGTATACATACAACGGGGCAGGAACTGTTTGATTTCCTCCTAATTTCTATATGAAAATGTATCTACATAGAATTTCATAAATATATGTAGATGGTCTTAAGTGTTAGAGCTTCTCTTTGAAGCTTAGAAACTGTAGTGTTGGTAGAGTCAGTAAGATTTTAGACTTGTGCCACTGATGCAGTCGAATACTGTATGCGTTTGGCTTTTTTAAAAGGCTAATTTTCAGCTTCCTGTCCCAAAACTAATGGTAAGCCAGTTAGTCTCTTTGTTCCCAGAAGGATTGACATCTGATGGTCAATCTTGACAGGAAAAGTTAATTAAAACTAAGCTGGTTGAGCTGTTTAAAAGGTTCTGTGTGTTTTTAATGTGTCCCAAACTTCTGAATCTGATAAATACCGTGTGATTGTAAGAACTAGAGAAGCCTATTCCTATCTAAAAAACCCACAGGCTGATCTAATTAAGCCAAATTATATGGCTTGAAGACTATTGAGAACTGTGTTCTTATAATGCTTTAGACCTGTAGATAAAGTGGTTTGTAGATTGCACCCTTAAATTGGGCAACAGCTCGGAGTTTTCTGCTCTGGTGAGGGTTGCAGGTACATGTGCCTAAGCTGAAAGAACTTTACCAACTTGTATATTTCATAAACTTAAATTTTTTATTAAGAATCCCTTAAGGGAATTAATAAAGAAAAATCTTTTTTTTTGTAGAACTTATAGACTTTAAAACTAGAAGAGTTGCTGCATTCCGGAAGAATCTAGTAGAGCTGGCAGAATTGGAACTGAAACATGCTAAGGTGGTGATATTTTTCTTTATGTTACATTATCTACTTTTGCATTATATACTTCTAGCCAGAACTGGCAAATTTTTGCTCAGTAGAACAGATGCTTCATGAACAAAAATGAGTGCGAAATAAAGCATAAACAATTACACACAGATTTTCCAGAGTAACAGATTACAGAAAAAAAGTTCAACCTGAAAGAACATAACTACTCTGCCTTAACATGGAATGTAATCCTAAATGCTCATGAGCTGAGTCCCATTGAAACTAAGAGCACTGGTGCTGCATCCACAACTTGCTTTGGATGGGCAGACTTGGGTATTCTTTCCTGGAAGTTCTATGCTGTTCACTTTCAAGATTGTGCCAACTAGTACCTGTGTGGGTTTTGTGTTTAGCTAGTGATAACCACTAGAAATGTGTCTCGTAAAAAAAACACACCACCAAACCATGCAGAAAACAACATTCTGAGAACATTAGCTTCTTAGAAAAGTTACAAGCAACCAAGGACTCTGCTCAGAAAGCCAGATATAAATCTTAATTTTCTGTTATTGCATAGTAATATAATGCAGAGGCAGAATACAACCACTTCTGGCTGAACCATACTTTTATAACTAGCACTGGTTAGTGTGGATTTCTTTGGATAGGTATGGGTTCCAAAGTCAGCCACCACAAGATAAAGGGAAAGACAAGCCTCAAGTTGGTTCAAGGTAGTAATTTATTGCATCAGGTTCGGACAAACGGTGGTCTTGTGTCTTATTCCAGAACACCAGAGGCCTTAAAAAACACAAACAAAAACCTATTCATATCCATTTTTTGTAAATTATATCCCAGTGCACATGAAGTATTCCAGTCGGATAGTAGATAGTGTTATCTGTGGGGTGATCTGCTATGGCAGTTTTTTATGTGCTCTGATGAAAATGCAAAGTGTATGAAGTAATTGTACAGTGAAATTTTGCCTCAGCTTTCAGTATCAATGATAGAAAAATGTGATAGTGCATCATGAAAGTCTAGAACATGCTATAATAATAAACTTGTTAGCTGCCCATAACAAATTGTTCTCTGGGTGGCACACAGCACAGGATTAAAACATATAGCACCTTAAATCATAACAGACAAAAATGGAAAAAAGAAAATACAAAATACAATACAAAGCAGTTTAAAAATGCATTTAAAATTAGTTAAACCAAATCTAAAAATCAGAATTTAAAAGGCCTGGGTGAACAAAAAGGTCTTTTACCTGGAATCTAAAAGAACAAAGTGATGAAGCCAGGCAAATCTCACTAGGGAGGCTATTCCATAAATGGGGTGCAACCACCAAAAAGGCCCACTCCCTAGTAGCCATCCGCCTCACCTTATTTGACGGGGCACCCAGAGAACATCTTAACATATAGATTGGGACATATGGGGCAAAGCACTTACATAGAAATACTGTCATGCCAGTTAACTTACAGTGGTGTTCTGCAGTTCTTCATTTACTAGATTATATTTTCTACTATAGAAGTCTAGACAATGCAGAGATAGTAACTCTTGTTCTCATTTATCGTTCCCACAGGGTAACTTACAGCTGTTGCAGAGCTGTCTGGCAGTGTTAAATGGTGATACATAAACCAGAATCCGTCCTTCCATTTATAAGGGCTGCCTTCTTCTGGAGTTTTTTCATGACTTTAAATTGGTGTTTACAATTCACTGGAGAAATTGGTTGATACAGGACACATAAACAAGCTCCTTTTTTCTGGAAAAAAAATATAAGCCCATCTAATTCCAGACTATATGAAACAGCATACTTGTTATACATACACATATTTCCACATTAATTTAATCATTGTATGCTCTTATTCAGAAAACCAAACATTCTGGGTCTTTTTCTTTTTTGTGAAAGTAGCCAATATTATGTTCTTGTTAAGGCTAGTATTAAGTATTGCTGCCACTCTTATTTTACTACCTTTGTAACTTCTGAAGTTGATAATTTGAAACTAATTGATTAAATATTGCCACTAGGTGTTTGAATATTGTTGCTATAAAGCATTGTCTTGGTTATTCCACATGTTATCAAGCATCTTAATTTTTTTTCTTCAAATAACATTTCCTAGAAATTTTGGAGCAAACTTTATGTAATCTTTATAATAGGACTTCAAAAGAAAAGCAAATGCATTAGTATGCTTGCCTTAACTTGTAGACTAATCCTAATTATTGTAAAATAAACTGTGAAATCAGTGACTTTTTCTAAAATTCTGCATTCGTGTCACTCCTTGGTAACTTCAAGTGAAATCTAGTGAATGCACCACTTTTCATCTCATACTCAGTGGAACTTATAACGTTTCATAAGTAAAGTGTGCCATCAAGTCAATTTCAATTCCTGGCACCCACAGAGCCCTATGGTTTTCTTTTGGTAGAATACAGGAGGGGTTTACCATTGCCTCCTCCCACACAGTATGAGATTATACCTTTCAGCATCTTCCTGTATCGCTGCTGTCCGATATAGTACCAGCGGGGATTCAAACCGGCAACTACCTGTTTGCTTTATTTTATTTTATTTTTTACATTTATATCCTGCTCTTCCTCCAAGTGTACTACATACTTAAGTTTCTCTTAAGTTTCTAATGCTTGTTTGTCAAGCATTTCTCAGCTGTGCTACTTTTTTCATAAGTACTCTGATTCATAATCGATGTGTGCTTCTGTAAACATATAGAACTCTCGTAACCATCCATCTCAATGGAAGGAATAGCTCTATTTGCACAAATGAAGGGATGTTGGCCATTTCCCCTTCCACTGAAATTAGTCTTGCAGAACTCCACTGATATACTTTGTTTTGTTCCATACAATGTTCTGTAGAACTAAAACTCTAAAAGGACTTGGATGTCAGCTTTTAAAAGGGAGGGAGGAGACACTGTGTGGTGAAAAGCATACAAAAACACAGCTTAAGCTTTGACTGGGGCTGCCAGACTCGGAAATGCCACCAAGTATACCTTTGTTTACCATTAGCAGTGATTTGGAAAAGCTGTGCATTCTGCACACATTTTAAAGGTCCCAGAATCCTCAGTCTGGGCCCAGTAGCCTATAGGCATAAGTTAGAAGAAAGCTGCATGAAGTCCCATGGTACAGTCAAGGAAAGCAGCAACACTACAGCCACAACCTCTAGGCTACTAGACGTGAGTTTTGGGCGGTATAAAAATATGTTAAATAAATACAGGAGTTTGAATCTTCTGGAACACCCCCCCCCAATAGCAACCTGCTTAGAAATTACCCTTTGAGTGTCCATGCCTCAGCTGGCAGTATGTGCTATACAGGCAGAAGGCCTCAGATTCATATTGATGCTGTATCTGCCTTTCTGGGTGTGTCTTTCAAGATGCCAGAAACATCTTGCATGCAGAGCTGGGAAAATCTCTCTAGTACAGACATTTGTATGTTGGGTTTTGCATCTGTACAAAACATTAATGTATATACTTGCCCTCCTCCAACATTAGAAATTTAGCCCTTCAGCAGTAGTCACTAACATGAAGTAGAACACACTCTTTTGAATCATACAAGTTCAGATTCCATGAGTGGGGTCTCCTGTAGTTTCTCCATTGTCATGGACAGACCACTTCCTAATTAAGATTTGTCTCGGTCATATCAGACCCCCTGCAAGGGTGATGGATGGTCTGCCCAAGAAGGCTGTTAGATCCAGTAGGATTCCAAAGGGCTCTGGAGTTGGTTCTACAAGTGATTCTGTTGATGTCCTGGTGGATACCTGGAACTTACCAGGGCAGTAGACGTGATCACTCCTAAGCGTCCTCTCCAACCCGCTTCAAAATTAGCTCCATGGTATACGGAAAAGTTACAGGAACTGAAGCAGCAAGGTAGACAAGTGCAAATAGAGAACTCATCTTGCATTTGATAAGACACAGCATAGAACCCATTTGAAGGCCTATGCTGTGGCATTACATGCAGTAAGGAAGCAATTTTATTCTGCGTGTACTGCATCTTCAAGTTCTCATCCAGCAGAGCTGTTCTGGATTGTTAGGGATTTAACTCAAACCCCTTCTGTTTCTGGAAACAATGTCTCATTGTGACTCATTCAATGAGTTATTTGCAGATAAAATATCTAGCATTTGGGCTGATCTGCACTCCCATATTTCTGCAGGGCCAGTTAGGGAGGTATCCCTCAATCCCTCTTGTAAGATTATATTGGATCAGTTTTGATTCCGGAGGATGTGGACAAGCCACTTGGAGCAGTACAGCCTACTACCTGTTCTTTGGATCCTTGCCCAACATGGCTGATTTCATCTTGCAGGGAAGTTATTGGAGCTGGCTTACTTGATAACATTAATATCACATTGAGAGAGGACAGGATGCCACCTTGTTTGAAGGAAGCGCTGGTTAGACCCCTTCTTGTGGGTTCTAGATGCCCTCGGGTGATGGATAATTATAGGTCAGTCTCCAAATGCCCATGGCTGGGTAAGATGATTGAGGTGGTGGTGGCTGACCAGCTCCAAGTGGTCTTGGAGGAAACTGACTCTACCCATTTCACACTGGCTTTAGAGTCGGCTATGGGTTTGAGACAGCCTTGGTCAGCCTGAAAGCTGACCTTTACCAGGGAATCAACAGTGTGACACAGCTGGTTCTTTTGGCTTTCGATACGATTGACCATGGTATCCTTCTGGATCACCTGAGGGATTTGAGGAAAGGAGGCACAGTTTTACAGTGATTCCTCTCCTACATCTTGGGTAGATTTCAGGTAGTGATGGTTGCTCTTCTAAATGGGAGCTACTTCAAGGCTCCATTCTATCACCAATACTTTATAACATCTATATGAATCTGCTGGGTGAGGTAATTGGGGGATTTGGTTCGGGGTGTTATCAATATACTGATGACACCCAAATCTATTTCTCCTTGTCTTCAATATCAGGAAATAGCATTAGCCCCTCAAATGCCTGCCTACAGGCAGTAATGGGCTAGATGAGGGATAATAAACTGAAGCTGAATCGAAGCAAGATGGAGGTGCTCATTGTTGGGGTTCATAATCTGGAATATGGGATATAACTTCTGGTTCTTTCTGGAGAAGAGTACCCTCATCCAGAACAGGTTCGTAGCTTGGGAGTGCTCTTGGACCCAGGTCTCACCCTGGTGCCTCAGGTTGATGCTGTGGCCTCTGGGGTGGTAAAGAAGGTATATAGCTCCCCCATGCCAGTGGTTTTTGAAGCAGCGCCATAGGGGGAAGTGTGGTGGGGGAAGGTAAGGGCACCCTCCCTACACCTTAAAGCAATTCCTCCACCTCCCAGGTTCCGTGCACATGCCAACCAACCATTCCAGTGGCCTTCCAGTTTCTTCCACATAACATTCACCACAGTCTACACAATCCTATGCACGTTACTTCGGATAACTCCCGTGGAATATAATGGAACTTACTAAATATGCACAGGATCGGACTGCTCAACAGACTTCCTTTCACAAGCTGTGGGTAGCAGCAGGCCACTGTTGTAGATACAAAACAAAGGACAAGTCTTTATTTTTATAGCAAGAGCCTGTGACCAGTAAGAGAAGGAGCAGAGATGCCTGTTTCCTGGTATGGATGTTTGAAAGCCATCTGGAGAGTTTTGTACAGATGCCCCTCCCCAGATTATGCATTTATTCAGATGTCAGGAGGACTAACCATAAAGAAGCAGAACAAGTCATATATCCCAACACACCAACAGAAATGCCGGCATATATGGTTTCAGTCCCATTGAATTTCACTGATTTCCGTCTGATGAATCTGCTTGTGACCCCACGACTCTAAAAATGACAGTGTGCCATTATGTTGAATACTACTGCCCTAACCCTATTATTTATTTATCATATTTCTATACCTCCTGATGTGTACATCTCTAGGTGATGTACAAAATTTAAAATATTTAAAAGTTACAAATTAAAATACAGAATAAAAACAATAGAATAAAATAAAATATTAAAACAAGTTTTAAAATCATTAAAGCTCTAATGAAAAGCCTGTGAAAACAGGAGAGTCTTGAGGCTCTTCCTGAAAACAAACAGAGGAGAAGATGCTCTTATTCCAAAGCCTTGGGGCAGCCACACAGAAAACCTCTTTGAGGATATGGTCGGAGGAGGGAGGGATGGATGGGAAGAAAGGTGCCCAAATTAAGGTTGGCAACCCTCCAGGACCGACCTGGAGAATCGGCGTCTCCAGGAGAAAGCAATCCTGGACATTTTCACGGCTTGATGTGGTGAAAAATACTAGGGGGTGGGAGATCTAAATAGTTTCAGTCATCAGAGTTGGCAATCCTAGCCCAAGTCAAGTGCCCTAGAAGTCAGGGGGTTCCATAGGTTTTGAAACGTATGAGGATTTTTGGCAAATGCAGCTTCGCCTGCACCGTGCTGTAGGGTGATACTTGCTATACTTGCTGCCATCCGTCACCACATGAAGGACGGGAATAGCGCGGTGAGTCTGGGTTAAGGGCTAGAAGGGCCAACCGCACAGTGGTTATTCTGGATCAATTAACCTGGAGCATCCTTTTAAGAGAACTGCCGCAGTTTTGCTAGAGCTGCTTATTACACGGAACCTCCGAAGCCGGAACAAAAAAATGCCTCCGACGGTTTCTTCGGATTACTCACTGGAAAACGCTGTGGGCGGGGCTCTCGCCTAGACAACTTCCGGGCTTGGCGGAACCGGAAGAGGTGGGAAGCGTTTCTGAACAGGCCGAGGAGAAAGGAGGTTGTGATTGTTTGTCAGGAGACCATCACCATGAGCCGCTTGCAGGAGGAGGATGACCCCTACCTGATCGAGGAGCCCAGTGATGAGGAGCCGGCACAGAGCAGGTTGCGTGGGGGGTGATAGTAGTAGCGGCGGCGGCGGCGGCTGGGGTGGGCGGTGGCAATGGCGATCCTTCTTTCGCTCTGTTTGTGGAGTTGGGGTGAGGATGCGTGTGAACCTAAATTGAGAGTGAGTGGAGCCTATCACTGCCATTTTCTTAAACTAATATTGAAAATAGCTCGCGCGGGGAGGAGGAGTGGCATTCTCCCCCCCCCCTCGTTTCCTTTCTTGTTCTTGCAAAACGTATTTGAGATCTTCAGATACTACAACTGCAAATATTTATGTACCGCCTTTCAGCCAAAGTTCTCAAAGCGGTTTATATAGAAAAATAAATAAGAAGGTTCCCTGTCCCCAAAGGGTCCATAATCTAGAAAAAAGCATAAGGTAGACACCAGCAACAGCCACTGGAGGAATGCTGTGCTGCGATTGGACAGGGCTAGTTGCTCTTTGCAAATCTCTCCTGATAGGCTCTGAAACAGAGGCTTGGATCTCCAGAATTCCTCACTGTTCTCACTTTGGGTAGCCAGAGAACTAGCAAACTGCCCTTGTCTTGTTCTGCAGGGTCGTGTATTGTTTTGTAGTTGCTGTTAATGAGACTGTTCTAAGGCAGAGTAGGTGTCTTGTGCCACAAATTACATAGTGACTCTGGTGTTCTGTTCTCCCTATTGAAATACCCAGACATGCATCTTGACAAAGTCATACATCCACAGCTGTATGATTGTGCAATTTAGTTGTATCTTCTGTACTCAAGGAGTGAATTAATGCATGTACAAGTGCATGGGACTCTGCTTTTTTAATAAGAAGAAAGTGCTTGTCACCATTTTGTGGTGTGCTTTATCTCTGTAGTTCTCCCAGCTGTTGTCCAGGTGAATTAATCAGTTCAAAGTAGAGCCTGAACTTGTTCCTACAAATCAAGTGGCTGCCTGACAGCTTACTTTCAGGATATCTATCAGACCAGTGATACGCATCTGAGGACATAGCTATCGTAGGCAGGCTGAGGTGTAAGACAACAGATTTCACACTGCACCTAAAGAGTCTCTAGATAGGTGTGAAAGCATAAAGGAAAATATCTCTGTACATTTTGGGGCACTTTGCAATTATGTCTTATTTTTAAGAAAGTCTGTGTGAAAGAGATTCTGCACAGGCTCAGAGGCACTCAGTGGCTGACATACAGACTAGTGTTGCATGCCCCCAAACCAGACTATGTACACAATGGAGGAAGAGCCATTTTTGCCAGTCTCTTTCCCTCTGCAGTCCACTGTGCCTCCTGAAAATATTTCTCCGAGGATTGTCAGGCAGTCCTCAGTGCCAGGATTTTTGTAAACAAAAAGAGGCATCCTTCCTTTCATTTGACAACTGTGGAAATATCTGTGTCTCAGCTGCCTTTTGGATATCAGATCTGGTAACTGAAATCAGTAAGCTTAAGAGGCTTGTGCAAAGATTCAGCTTTGAAGGGCTGAAGCAGAAACATGTACACATCATCCCTTGCGGCTGCTCCTGATACTTATCTCCCCATAGAGCAAAGCAGTGCAACTTCAGCCTTCCAGCTGATTTTGGACTTCAACTCCCATCATCCTCAGCCACAGTGGCTAACAGGAATTATGGGAGTTGTAGTCCAACATCTGCGGGAGGACCGAAGTTGTGCAGCACTGCTGTAGAGCATCCTGTGCACAACATTGGGGAGGGCTCTTAAAGAAAAGCAGAGCTATAGGATGTCTCAGTGAGTCTTGAAAAGTGTGCAGACACTACTGGGAAACAGACCTTCCTAGCACTTTCCCCAGCTGCCTTTGTTGGAGTGAAGAGGCATAAGGTGGGGTTGGGAGCAATAGGCTATTCAAAGGTGTTCATTATGTTCAGCTATCATTCTTTCATCTTTCCTTTCTTCCCCTATCTCTCTTCCCCGGTTGCTGTCTTCTAAACAACTCTGTTTCTGACTTCCTTTTTCTACTGTACTCTTCATTGCCTTTGTCTCACAGTTTGAGACATTACACAAACAGAATAGTCAGATTTTTTGTTGTTGCTACAGCACTATTGTTCTGCAACTAAGTTTTCCTCAAAATAAAGTGTGTGTGTGTGTGTGTTTGTGTACACACAAAAAATCTTTCAGTGTATTTGTTGTGCTGCTGATAGGGTTGCTGTATTCATTCTGGAATAATGATCACTAATATTTCATCATTTTGTTCTTTTAGCTCTGAAGATGAAGTGGATGTGCTCTTGCATGGCACTCCTGAACAAAAGCGAAAACTGATTAGGGAATGTCTGACTGGTGAAAGTGAATCTTCTAGCGATGATGAATTCCAAAAGGAAATGGAAGCTGAACTAGACTGTACCATGAAAAATATGGAGGGCAAGTGGAAGTCACAACTTTCAAGTAAATATAGTTATAAAACTGTAAAATATGAATTGATCCTGATGGCTGTCTCCCCACTGTTATGCTTGACCAGAGATGTACAACTTTGGCCCTCCTGCAGATGTTGGACTACAACTCCCATCATGCCTGACTGTTGGCCACTATCACTAGAGATGATGGGAGTTGTAGTCCAAAAAAACCTCTGGTGGGCCAAAGGTGTGCTGCCCTGTGCTAGACTATGCCAGCTGTGTGCTGGGCCAAATCTACCTCCTTAAGGGGTGATGCCTGCTTGAAATATTATTTATTTATTATTTATTTAAAATATTTATACCCCACTCCTCCAGTGCAATACTGCTCGGGGCAGCTTACAACTATAAGATAGACACAGATACAAGTAATAATTATTTTTTTTTAAAGTCAGATTAAAAACAATTATTAGGTTCAAATTAAAACTGAAAATTATAAGAAGCTAAAGAAGAATATAAAGGTGAAAGAACAGTTGGAGAGCATAGATAGCTTCCTTGTACTCAGTAAGATCATTGGTCCACCCTAGTTCAATATTATCTACAGTGATTGGCAGCAGTTCGACAGGGGTTTCCAAACCCCTACCTAAAGCCCTACCTGCCAAGGTCTGAATCTGAAACCTTCTGCACGCAAACCACATTTTCTTTCTCTGAGCTGTAACCTCATTCCCCCATGGGAATGCTATAGCACTGAGAGTTTGTGGCAGGCCACTTTGGGAGTAGGTGCTGGATCTGTCATCCATCCCTCCTGCAATCCAATTCAGAGTGGTCCTCTAGCAGAAACTAGTTCCTGAGCAGGGCACTGGTCCACAACACCTTTCATTCCCATTGACATGGCAGTCTACAACAAAAATGAACACTGCTATCTTAAGCCACCTTTGGTTTATCTTAGTTACCTGGGAGTTTTCAAGCAATTTTCCTCCTTGACATAGAAGTTTCCATAAAATAAGTTTAGAGGATGTATAATTGATATAAATACCTCTTCAAGACAAAGTGATCTTTTAGCAACATTGCCAAGTTTAACCTATCGCTTTTTAAATCTGATATAAAGCTCATGAACTCAGCTTTGATTTGAAGGAATGTCACTTGTGAGCCCTCAGTGTTTCAGCCCAGACTGGTCCATGTAGCTGATATGGCTGCCTGCCTCCAGTTTGCTCATAGCTATAGTAGGCACAAACTGCCTATGATTCCTTGGGACACTTCTCACACTTTGGATTGTGTACTATCTTGCCCAGCTAGGGTCTACTGTCTGAACATGAACTTACCATGCTCAACTGGGCTACTGTCTGGACACGAACAGTCTTGCTTAATTTGCTTGTGGCAGTGTGCTTGTAACATGTGCTTTTGGTACTGAGAAACAATGCTGAATAGAAAACGTGGAAATGATTTGATGCTCAAAAGATTATTTGTGTCATCAGAGAGGTTCATGTGATGCACTGCTAGAATGTTGAGTTTGAATATGCGAAGGCCAGGAACAAATCTCTGCTCATCTATTAAACTTTTGGGTAATCTTTGGCAAATAACTGTCAGAATTCAGACAATCATCTAAGCTATATTTTTTCTTTGCAATCTCTGTGCATTCACACTGATGGGAACTGCACCTGTGCAGAATATCTTTTGGAACCTTCTGGAGCTCAGCCTCAAGAGTTTTGACACAAGTCATGCCCCATGAAGCAATACGACAGGTTCAGTTGGGTGTGACCTGTGTCACTTCTTTCAGTTTTTCTTCAACTACTGCAGAAGTGGCATCTAGAAGAACCTCTCTTTCTGTTTGGCATACCAGCCAAGCGAGTTTATCCTCGATTGACTTTAAGCTGCCTTTCCTTCTGTCCTTTTTACTACTTCTTACCATCCAATTCTCAAAAGACTTCAACAGCTTCTCCCTTCTACCCTGGCAGAACAAGATGAGCCTCTATCCAACATCCAGTACATTGACTCCAGTTCCAAGGGTGTCCATCTTCCTTCTGGGCCATTGGATTGTGACCACCCATCCTCACGGTCCAGAGACCTCACAACTGAACTTTCTCAGCCTGTGGCCCCTCGGGCTACCCCTCGATACCACCACCAAGGTCAGCAATTTCCTCAACATGCGCCCTTTCTTCCAACTTCATGTAACACCTACCACGACCCTTATTATTCAGCTCATTTTCAACATGAGGATTGTGACAGCTGGGATTACTCCTATTCTCATTTTCGTTCTCCACCCCAACGTCGTTTTGTCCGCTCTCGATCCCGTCACAGAGACCGCTCTCCTTCCCGTTTGCCACCTCCACAATACTGGGACCAACCTTGCCATTCACGTCACCGTCGCTATCATCCAGACTACTGCAGTTATCGTAGGCCGCCTCCTTCTCCCACTGTTTCACAGCCTCCTTGGGGTTATGACTTGCAGCCTGCTTCCTCATCGAATGTCAGATTGGTGCCTCGGGTCACTGCCCCAGAATCTACCATGATGGACCCTGTACCAGCCCTGGTGGAAGAACCCATACCTTTTCCAACACCCACTTTGACACCAACCGTCATACCTGCAGCTACTACCGAACCTCCACCTGATCTACATCTCGAGACAGTTGTTGACTTTGAGCCCTTTGCTTCCTCTGACTCAGAGTCTGATGTCTCTTTCTCTTTGGATGCTTTCTCGAGCTCATCCCCTTCTGAGCTGGTGGGTGGCAATAGACCGGACTCCCCTCCAGACTACCTCTATACTGAACAAGTTACCCGAATGGCCACATCTCTCGGAATCGAAGTCGAACAACAACATCCCTGGGTTAAGGACCCAGTCTTCGATATGATGAACACTGCAGTTGCACTTCCCATGCCCCCCAGACTCATTGAAACTGTGAAAAGCTTCTGGGATAAACCATCATCCCGCTCTCCTACATCTCATTACCTCGAGACCATGTACCGTGTCCAAGAACAGGACTGCTCTTTCCTCTTCCGCCATCCGGTCACCAATTCTGTAGTTGTCAAAGCGGCACAATCCAGCAACAGACAGAAAGCACTCGCCACCCCCACTGATCATGAAGGTCACAAGCTTGATATTATGGGACGTAAATTCTATTCCACAGCTGCCCTTCAACTCCGCATCGCTGACTACCAGGCCTGTATGTCACGCTATCAGTACTTCCTGTGGGAAAAACTGACACCATTCTTTGAATATCTGCCTGAAGACAAGCGGAAGCTTGCCACAGGTTTTCAGAATGAAGCTTTCGACCTGGCTAGACAACAGATCTGCAGCACCCTCCACCTAGGTGACTGTGCATCCAGAGTCATGGCCAGTGCTATTTCACTCCGCCGCCATGCTTGGCTTCGTTCATCGGGTTTAGACCCTGAAACATGCTCCCGTATAGAAGATCTGCCCTTCAATGGAGATGTACTTTTTGGATCCCGCACTAATGATATTGTGAAGCGTGCCCAAAAGCGAAGGTCAACTGTCCGTTCTAGGGGCCTAGCCCAACACCAATCACGGTCCCGCCGTCGTAAGACTTAGTCTTGATGCTCTTTCTTCTTGCCTACTGATAGTTCTTTTTGTCCTCTTTTATGCCTGCCTCCTAAAAGCATTTTTCCTTTGCCTATGTCAAAGCCCATTACTTCCAGACCCAAGCCCCCCATGCACACCAAACTAACATGAGCACACACCCTCCCTTTGGCTCTAGACACCTCCATTTCTTCCCAACTTGGCACCATGTTACATCTGGGTACTTACCATCATCTGCCTCAGATTCCAGTGTGGATTGATTTAAATCAAAACAATTTAAACTTTACGTATTTCTTAATCAGAAAATTGCATCACTAAAACATGTTAATTTCACACTCAATAAAGCATTTGAAAGGTGTACTCTTTGTCATTTTTTTGGATCACATGCTTTTTACTAATATAGGAAATCGTACATAATACCTGGGGTTGTGTGTGTTTCCAATGTAATAGTTACTTGTACTCATTATCTATGTCAAGCTACTAATGCAGTGGCATTAGAAATGGTAAGAAGTCACACACAGAAACAAAATGGCAATTATAAACTAAATATCTTAAATGTCTCACATGCAGTTGCAGCAGCCTCCTGCATTCCCTGGGCTGTTCTTAAATGTGAAGTCCTACATTTGGGTAAGAAAAATCTAATTCATGAGTACAGGATGGGAGAGACCTGGCTTGGCAGCAGTAAGTGTGAAAAGGACCTCGGTGTCTTAGGGGATAATGAGCCGGCAGAGTGGTGCAGTTCCGAAAAGAAAAGCTAATGCAATCTTAGGCTTCATTAATCAAGGCAGAGTGTCCAGATCAAGAGAAGTTATTTTTCTACTTTGTTCTGATCCGGTCACACCTGACTTGCTATATTGACCTTTCAAGCTGTGCAACAGCCCTGACAGATTCCAGACATCAGTGAAATCGTGCTCATTGTTTTGGCCATTGTGCCCAGTAGTGGGCACTAGATTTTAGAGGACATTGATAAACTGGAACAGAGTCAGAGAAGGGCAAGAAAGATGGTGAGCGGCCTGGAAAGCAAGTTCTACGACAAACAGTTGAAGGTGCTGGATATGTTTATCCTGAAGAAGAGAAGACAAAGGGGAGATAGGAGCAGTCATAAGAACAGCCTTCAAATACCCGAAGGGTTGTCACATAGAAGAAGGAGTAGGCTTGCTCTCTCTTGCTCCTGAGGGAACCATTGGTTGAAATTATAAGAAAGCAGATTTAGGGTAGACACTAGGAAGACTCCCAACTGAAAGAGCTGTTCTCTCTACTAGAGGTTTTAAAACAGAGGCCAGACTGGTATCTGCCAGGGAAGCTTTAGTAGCTTCCTGCAATGAGCACAAGGTTGGACTAGAAAACCCCTGGGGGCCTTTCCAATTCTGAATTCTGTAATTCTCCAACCTCTGCAAATGTTGCATCACCTTCCCTTACATCAGGCCTGCTCAACTTTGGCTCTCCTGCGGATGTTGGCCTACAACTCCTATAATCCCTGGCTATTGGCCACTGTAGCTGGGGATTGTGGGAGTTGTAGTCCAAAAACAGGTGGAGGGGACAAAGTTGGGCAGGCCTGCCTTACATAGATGACTGGCTTCTCATCATGCACTCTGACTGACCCCTCATCCACCATCTTGGCACAACCCTCCCATCTTATTCCCAAGCCTTTTTGTAAATTGGAAAAAGTCATCTCTCTGCCTCTCCAAACACACCAAGGAGCAGTCCTAGACTCTTCTGAGGCCAATGTCCTCTTGTTCTCTGATCATGCTGACATTTACATGTCTCATTACAGGTGAGAGGCACTCTGCCCTCACCATCCTGTGCCGCCTCCAGGGTCATGTCTGCCACAATAGCACTAGTCTCTTTCAACAGCCTCTTGGTACATTTTCTTCAGTGCTTCTTCCAGGATATCTTTTGATTGGCTCCAGGATATCTTTTGATTGTGTTCCTAAAGAAATAAGATATTCCCTCCTCTGGTGGCAGTCCCATTAAAAACTCCTCACCAGATTCTGCTTTGTCTGGTCTAGTGATAGCAAGCATGAATTGTCCCCTTGGCGCTGCAGGATCCACCCTGGCTTGCATTTGAATGTGAGCACTGTAAGATACTCTCCTTAGGGATTTGGCTTTTTAAAAGCCAAATTCTGGGTTATGGCTCCTGTTTCACACGTGTATACCCCTCAGGTTCTGGCAGCAGTGGAATGGGGCTGCTCTGGGAAGAACACCTGCCCTGGGAAGAACACCTGCCTGCTTGCATGCAGAAGGTTCTAAGTTCCCTCCCTGGCATCTCCAAGACAGGGCTGAGAGAGACTCCTGCCTGCAGCTTTGGAGAAGCCACTGCCAGTCTGGGTAGACAATACTGAGCTAGATGGGCCAAAGGTCTGAATTGGTAAAAGGCAGCTTCCTATGTTCACACTGACTCCATCTCATGGTCGTCACTGGCACATGTCTATTGCAGGATGCTTATGATTAGCCACTTCTGATTCCAGGCCAAATCCACAAGACACATTAATTACTTCAAACTCCTTGCATTTTTTTAAAGCTCTCAAGCCTTTCCAGAGTCTCCTTGCTGGGAAATCAATACAGATCATAATGTGACCACAAAGTCCTTCATAAACAAACAGGGAGGATCAGGTTCAAGGCCCCTTCTTCCCCTCACGCATCTTCTGTGTAATTGATGCTTTACCCATAATATTCTCCTCTCAGTAGTGCATGTTGAGGGCCACAACACCATCCTTGTGGGCTTTATCTGTGGGCAACTTTCTTGGAAGAATGGACCCTAATGCTTTGTATCCTTCAGTCTACTTTCTGCTCCCGAGAAACTATTATAATCCTGTGCCACTTATCTCAATGTCCAAAGTAACTTCTTCTGCGGCAAGGTATATCATAACCCCTTCTCCCTTGGAGATACTTTCCTACTTGACTGGAATCAATGGCTGCCTTACTTTTTTCCTCCAGTCCCTCTGCTTCCTCAAGTTTTCCTAAACCTCCAGATCAACAAGTCAAATTGTTTCTTCATGGGAGCGCTGTCAGCCATAGTTCACCACTCTCCTCCACCTCTCCCGAGAATGTTACATCCACCTCCCTTCAGCCCTTATTACCTGCCTTGGATAAGAGACAGGTTCTCCTGGACATCTGTACTCCATCTTATTGCCTGGAGGATCCTGCCCTGACCAAACTTCCTTCTGACTTTAGATGAGTCCTGTTCAAATCCAGGAAGCCTTCCCCCGCCACTCCTATACCCAAGTGGACCCATTTCACTATCTTACTTGGAATTCCCTGATTGAGCCCAGATTGTCACTATGCTGTTCCATCTTCTCTTCTTAAAAGATTCTAGTCTTAATACCTGCTCTTCTCAGGTCTACATCGTGGCTGTCATGGCCTTGCATCTCTTCATCAACTCTCTTCTATCTTGTGTGTGTCTATCATATTTATATACCACCTGATATATGTCATGTCATTAGGCACTTCTTCAAGAATTTGTTCCGTATCTACTTTCTCACACTATGATCTTTGTTGACTAGGCATTTACCCATTAGCTTCTCATAGCTCATGTCTAAGCTATTCAAAACCTAGCTTCATGCAGAGTATGCCTCCTTTCCCTCAAAGTCACCTTCCTTCTCACTGTTACCTCTGTTCAATGTGCGGGTGAACTGGGACCCCTTTGGGCCAGTCTTTCTTTCCTCACTTTTTATCAAGACAGGGTCATCCTCTGAACTGGCATATCCTTTTAACCTAAAGGAGTTTCCACCTTCCACATGGCACAGGATATCACTTTCCCTGTGTTCTTGTTGGCTCTGTCCTCTGAGAGCAAATGGGCGCTATGCTCTCTGTCTCCCTCATATCCTGAGATTGTTCTTCTGTGACAATCTAAACCCTTTAGATAGATTCAGCAACTCCTTGTCTCTAACTCTAGACCTTACAAGGGCTTATGGGTCTCCTCCCAGTGCCTTTCTAACTGGATAGACTTCCACCATCACTCATTTTTACCTGGGGCCAACTTGGATCTAAATACATTCCACATGTTCTAGCAGCTTCCACTGCTTTTGATCATACCTATCTTTGAACACTGCCTGACTGCCACAAAGGCTTAACCATCCACCTTCATCAAGCATTGAATCTAGGATATTCAGTCTTACCCTGATGCTGTCTTTGGCAGAGCAGTTCTCTCCTTATTCAACTGGCCTTATTGTACTTTTCTTGCTGGTAAGGTGACTTGCTAGTCTCCCATTAGTATGAATGCACAGAGACTACGAAGAGAGAGAACAGGCTGCTGCTTTCCTGTAACATGATCCTTGAGCAACCTGTTTTTTAAAAGTGGATGTTCTTGTGAAGTCATAGAATTCTCTCCACTGTAGTGATTCCTTTTTTTCACTGCCTTCTTGGCACTCTGCTGCAGTGGTCTATTTGAACTGAGGGAGGCTGCACCCAATGCAACATGCTGTCACTCTATAGGGGCATGGCTTGTGCCAAAACTTTGAGGCTGAACTCCAGAAGATTCTGATCTGTGCAGGTGTAGATGCTATCATTGTGGGTCACCACACAAATGAGCCATGGCACAGATCACCACAAATGAGCCACATCAAGCCTCAGGCTTACACATGTTCATTCCCCTCTGCAAGAGGAGGGTTGTATCCTGGTTTCTTTAACTAGGTTAGAATACACCACAGATGCCCCAAATTCAGTCATAATGAGAAACTGTGGTTTAGTCAAAAGTGAAAGTGGAAGCTTTCACTCCCCTCCTCTTGGATGTGAGCCTGAGGTTTGCTCTGGCTGTAGTAGTTCAGATGTAGATCTGTACATGGGTATGCAGGTTGTGCTGCTTATCCCATTTGGGTAGAGTAAGTAATTGCCTCTGCCTCCTCAGCTACTATCTTGCATCTGACCCCACTTGGTGGACTTCAAGGTTCTAATAGAAAACAAAATGGTTCCCACAAACCTGACACCTCTGGTTTAGCTCATCTTAACTAGGCCTCTCTCTTTCACCCCAACCTCTCTTGCAGAGTTCTGGGAAGTTGAACAGTTGTTCTGAGCTCCGAGGCTAGAATACAAATTAACTAATGTTTGCTAAGCAACCTTAATTCCACCTTTTGATTCTATTTTTAATTCTACAGTTCATTACAGGGAATTTAAAATTTACATATCTCTGAGATGATGTTTAGAGATCTGTTCCTTTGTAGTGACCCCATGATGAATACATATTTTATGTTTATTTTTGTTACTAGGTGGTACTTCTAGTGCTGAGCAATCTGGAACAGCTACAACCTCAAAGTACTATGATGACATTTATTTTGATTCTGATTCAGAGGATGAAGACAGAGTAGGTAAATAACTAATAATGACTCTACTGTTGCTGCCTTCTACAGAAACATTGTTGTTTGCCTTTATCCACAAAGGCTGAAATATGACTATACTCCCAGAAGAGGATAATAGGCTAAAATGTTCTTTGCTTAACAATCAAAGACACACATAGGAATAACCTGAATAATGTTTTCTTTTTCTTTCTTTCTTTCATATATACAGAGAGAGAGAGAGTGTGTGCCTCTTCATCATAAAGAGATCTGTACTGCATCTCTTTCTGTTGTGTTAAATTAATTGAGTTAAATGTGTAATTGCTTGCATTGTGGGTGGCATTTAGGGGTGGAGGCAGTTCTTGTGATTGTTATTATGCGCCTTCGTTCTTCATTTAGCAAGATGCCCTCCCAGACCCACTGGGTAGACTCCTCCCTGGTTAAATGGTGACTGAAGGATTGACTCCCACTAAAGGGACTGGTCCTTGAGGCTTATAATGTTTGCTGCTACCACCTCCTCTTGACGACGACAATGAATATTTATATACTGCTTTCCAACAAAAGTTCCCAAAGCAGTTTACATAGATAGATAAAATGGCTCCCTGTCCCCAAAGGGCTCACAATCTAAAAAAGAAACATAAGATAGGCACTAGCAACAGCCACTGGAGGGATGCTGTGCTGGAGGTGGATAGGGCCAGTTGCTCTTCCCCTGTTAAATAGAGAACCACCACTTTTAAAAGGTGCCTCTTTGCTCTGTTAGCAGGGGAGTATACTTGATTTGTATGATTACAAGCCAACCAAGAAGCAAGGAGATTTGCAATCCAATTGGAAACCAGTGCCAGAAAACTTTGCCCCTTTAGGCCAGAGTCTTTACTCCCCTTCCCCTTGGGTAACCAGGACTGGGCAGAGTTAGGAGACCCAGACCACCCACCATCTAACTGGAATCAATAAAGAACCCTCACAGGACAGCTGCCATTGGTGACCCCTGGGCTTCAAGGCTTGTTAACGTAGTGCTAGGGAACTTCCCTCCCCTTTCCCACAGAGCATTCTAGTCTTATATAGAAGAAGGAGGGTTTCCCTCCCTCTGAAACACTTGGTTGTTGAGAAAATATAAGGGTTAGTAATAGGAAAAACAAATCATTTTGTAGAATTCACAGGGACACTAAAACAAAAGCAAAAAACAACCTAACACAATTTCTATCTAAGAACTTTTCCTGCCACTCTGCTTTCTCAGATAGCAGTTTTCCCCCAAAATAGAGGGAAACCCCCTCTTTGAATTTGGTTGGTTTCAGGCTGGGCCTGGCTACCAATCATAGGACTCCTGTGGATTTCCAGGCCCTGTTAACTCCTAGCTGCCCGCTATACTTCCAATGAGGTTTTCACCTTTGGCTGACATGCTAGGTCTGCATGCTAGTTGAATGTGTCATCTGTATCACCTCCAGCTACTGAAAATGGCACTCTTGATTTGTATTAGTCATTAGCCTTTAGAAACCAATTACACAAATAAAATTAGTATGTACAGGACATAGAATTGGTGAAATAAAATACTACGAATATTTATATACAGTACTGCTTTTCACCAAAAGTTCCCAGAGTGATTTACATAGAGAAACAAATATAAAAAAATAAAATGGCTCCCTGTCCCCAAAGGGCTCCCAATCTAAAAAAAAGAAACAATGTAGACACCAGCCACTGGAGGGATGCTGTGCTGGGGTTAGATAGGGCCAATTGCTTCCCCCCAGCTTAATAACGAGAATCACCACTTTTAAAAGATGCCTCTTTGCTCACCCTCAGCCCACCTAATTAGATCTTTTTATTTTACAAAGGGGGCTCTTTGTATTCCAGCCGCTCTTAAACTATTTCTCGCCAAGGTCTACCCTTTATTATTATATGGTGCTCAGTTGGGCCCTTTTGGCAATTTCGTCACACTGGAAGCTATTCAAACAAAGTTTATTAGATCTATATTGCAGCTTCCCAGATGTGTTCCTAATGTCGTCATTAGGCGCGAGGTGGGCCTTGGCTCTTTGGAAGCGGAGTATTGGAAATGCATTTTTGCATTTTGGTTAAAATTAGTCTTTTCTCAGTCTGGACTTGCCCCCTTGGTATTAACTGACAATTTCGATTCTATCTGGAAGCGTCTTGTTAAAACAAAATCCCAATTTTACGGGTTTTCACTGGATATGCTTATTAGTTTGGGTTACGATTGTGCTAGGAAGTCTATTAAACAACATATTTCTGACATTGAGCTACAGTTAGAAGTTGCCAATATCCCAAAAGGTGTTTACCTTGGAGATCAGCTTTTTAACACAAAACCCGCTGCATACTTAAATAATATTTCTTTTTCCAAGTTCAGGCAGGCGCTATCTTTATTTTGATTAAATGCGCTCCCTACAGCGGTGCTCCAAGGGAGGTTTAGGGGCGTTCCTTATGCATCCCGACTTTGCCCTTGCGGGTCAGGCGATATTGAGACTACTGAACATGCTATTTTACATTGTGACCTCTACAAGAATGATCGATCAACACTTATCTTGCCGTATCTTGTGATGTTTCCTGGTTATCCAGATGAGTCTCTCTTAAAAATTTTACTGTCAAAATTTTAATCATAAATATACCAATACAGTGGCTAAGTTTTGTTATATCTTATGCAAATTACGTTCTGTTGTGTGTGATAATGTTTCTGGTCAATGACCGAAATAAAGTATGTTCTGTTCTGGTTCCTCTTTGCTCAGTCAGCAAGGGACAAAATGTGCATATACAATGGACCTAGACAAAGTTAGGTACTTCGTCTGGGTCCTTCGGTACTTCGAAGGTACTTAATTATGTCTAACTTCGTCTGGGTCTATTGTATATGCATATTTTGTCCCCTGCCAACTGAGCAAAGAGGCATATTTTAGAAGTGGTGATTCTTTGTCCCGTGACTGTGTCCCATTAATTTCAATTAGCCTTGGTAATGACTAACCAAGTTTGGATCCTGCTGAAAATGACTTAGTGGTGCAGCACTGTTATTTGAGATCGTATACAAATTACTCTAGCAAACAATTCCCTTTACATTTTACATAAATGTAATTTCAGAAATATTCACTGTTAATTTGGGGATGGAATTAATTCCACACCCAGTCCATTAGTTTTGTTGGCTGTACAGGCAGAGACATCTTTAGGACCTAGACTACAATGGCAAGGGAATGGCATATCACAGGACTAACATGATAAAGAAAGGAGGGAGGAGAGGATACATGGAGAAGAGAAAATGAGTGTTTAGTGTGTAGAAGTGAGAAGAACTTCCATGATTGGTACCTTTAAAAAGTGGTGATTCTCTTTATTGAGCAGGGAGAGAGCAACTGGCCCTATCCATCCCCAGCACAGCATCCCTCCAGTGGCTGTTGCTGGTGTCTATCATGTTTCTTTTTTAGATTGTGAGCCATATGTGTGTATGTTTGTATGTAAACTGCTTTATATACAAAGCAGGAAAAGGAAAGCCCTGCTGGATCAGGCCCAAGGCCCTCTGGTCCAGCATTCTGTTTCACAGTGGCCCACCAGATGCCTCTGGGAAGCCCACAGTCAAGAGCTGAGGACATGCCCTCTCTCCTACTGCTACTCCCCGTAACTGGTATTTATTTATATACTGTTTTTCAACAAAATAACTTTTGTTGAAAAGTGGTATATAAATATTTGCCATATTCGTCGTCATATATGATTGGAGAGAAGAAAATGAGAATTGGTGTGAGAACACTTTTTAAAGTTCCCTACAGTTAGGCTAGGCCATGACTCCTCCAAGTGTCTGTTAATGCTTTATTGCAGTCTTTCCAGAGTTAAGGGTGTTTACACTCACTGTGCCTCTTAATAATTAGGGAGTAATTTGAACAGTCAGTATTGCAATTTTAATAAATCCAGGCTGTGACTGACTGCCATTATAGTGAACAGTTGACTCTATTTATCCAGTTACATTCTTTGTTAGGAATGTAAGAAAATGTTGTTCTGAATTAGGAATGAGCATTCATAACATGCTGAGCCTGCTCAGTTCCATAGGAAATCTATACTATGGATTGTATCATGCTGTGCTCCATATGCAGAGGCTGAACATTTGCATAATGCAGAACATAGCTTCTGCATTAATTCTTCTAAAAATCACTTGCAGGAAAAGTTTTGTTTTAATCATTTTTTCAATTGATACATACTGGAAAAGTGGAAAGAAACATGGATTTAATGAGAGTTGGAATAGTGCTACATTCTTGGGAAGTATATGTTCTTACTGTGTACATGTAAACCTGACAGTTGAACCAGAAGCCAGGAAAAAAAGGAAGCATCAACAGCGCCGCATTCCAACAAATGATGAGTTATTCTATGACCCAGAAGAAGATGATCGAGACCAGGAGTGGGTAGATAGAAAGAGAAGAGGGTAAGATGCTGAAAATGTATTTTCAATCATGGGGCTACTCAGAATTGATATTTCATTATACAAAGTTACTTAAATTTAGCACTGTGACTCAGATATGCTTACATTATTGATCTGAAGTAGGAACCTGAATAAGCACAACCAGAGAGGATATTTGTGTTAATTTTTGAGAACTTGGAACTGCATTGTTATGAATCTAACCTACAGTGGTCATGAGGATAGTGAAAAACTAGAAACATAATCATTTGTTATTTGGAACTTTCTTGGTATGCTATGTGGACTCTTAAAAGCTCTGAGGTATACGTTCTTCACCCTCTTTTCAAAGCCAAATTTAAACAAGGAAGGCCCTGTAGACACTACTCTGTTCAAGTATGGGAGAGGTTGTGATTTCATGTTACGAAACAAGTATGAATAGAGAAATGGTATCCTCTTCTGTGAGTGAGTTCTCTGGATTGCAAACATCAACATGCAGGGTCAAAGTGGCTATGGAGACAGTTGGGGAGTGGGGTAGAAACTTACAGAAGGTCTCAATTGACAACATATTCCAGTGTAAGGTAATGTTTGTTTTAACAAAATTTGTAAACCTAAAAAGTGGGCTTCTGGGACTGTGTATTAGAACTCTAATTCCTTTCACTGCTTCATGTCACATAACTTGTAGTTCACTAAGGACAGGAATGAATGAATAGCTTCATTACGATCATAGATCAGACAAAAACACAACAAATTATAAAACATTCAGATAAGAAATCTATCATACAATACACCAACAAAGTAAATGTTTATGATAAGATCTATAGGGTATAAATTAATTGTTGGCAGATCTTAACAGTGGTTACACAAAATTTAGCAACCTTGTGTGTAATAGAAGATGTGTGATGTAAAATTCATCAGTTCGGCTGGGGTAATGTGATAACAAGGGAGTAATAAGACTACGTCGACCGTTATAAAAAGGAACAATATAGCAACGCGTGGTGAACAGATTCAACCTCATCCGAACCACAAGAGCAGATCCGACTGGCCAGGGGAATTTTCAGAAATTTCTCATTTAAAAACTGCCGATGGTAAGGCATCATATCTTGCTCTAAGGAACACTCTCTGATGGTTGAGCAAAGAGAGTGATGATAAACAGCTGGCAGGTTCCTGGCTGAGATCGCCAAGGAGCCCTCTTATGGTCTGCAAGTTGACACCTAGGTCATTTTCATTGATGCTTAGTGTCCAAGATCCTTTGTTTGAGGATCTCCTTAGCTTGATTATATCCTAATAGTGTCAAATATTCTAAAGAGAAGCCTAAAACTCTGAGAGTTTTGCCAGCAGTGCTTGTGCCCAGGAAGATTGAAATCTGTGGGCCAGTACAAGGGAATCAGCCCCAGAGGGGAAAAAATGATCTTAAGCCAGTAGTTGAACATTGAAATCCATGCTTTGGATTCCACGCTCTGAAAGCCCATTTCTAACCTTAGTGCAGCATTAGAAATACATCTGGAGGCCCTGAGTACAGCTCTTATAAACTTAGACTGGACAATCTCCAGTGATTTGTAGTAGGAATAGGGGCCCAGTTGTGCACCGTACAGAAGTTGGACTAGTGGTTTGGCAATGAACAGCGTTAGTGCTGCGGGAATAACTTCTCCTTTGGAGCAGAAAAATCTCGGAATTCCTGATGTGCTCCTTTGAGCCTGTTGGACAGCGTAGTCCACATGGGCCTTCCATGACCCTGTGGCATGAAAGATCACACCCAAGTATTTATAACTGTTAACCTGTTTAATCCGATGACACTCTATAGACAGATTAAATTTCTTAGGCTTCTTGGCAAAGACAGTCACCTTTAGATTTCTAAAAATTAATAACCAGGTGGTTATCCTTAATAGTAACTGGCCAGGAGCTTAAGAGCCCTCCTAAGACCTACTGGGATTTGAGAGAATCACAGCAGCATCCAGATACAGCAAAATTGAGATTTTTACCCCCGCAATATTTGGCAATGTAATCCTGGGTCTGAGAGCTTTTTGGCTAAGTTTATATACAGGTTAAGCAGAGAGGGTGCCAAAATGCACCCTCCTTTGACTCCTTTGCTGGAAGTTATTGGGTGTGAAAGTGAGCCTTAGGGGTTACATCTCACCCTTACACTGGTGTTCTCAAAGTTTTTGAATCGGGAGACATAGTTGCCTATCAATGTTGGTATCCCTGAGTTTTCCCCACAACCTTGGCCTCGAAATTTGATCAAACGCTGATTTGAAATCTACAAAGGACAAGTACAAGGAGCACTTTGGCTTACTGCTATACTTCTCAATAAGATGGCATAGTACTAAGGCATGATCCATAGTTGAGCACCCCATTCTAAAACCAGCTTGTTCATCCTCCAAGAAGTTTTCTTTCTCCATCCAGTCTTGGAGCGTCCAATCTAAGTGTCTTGAGTAAAGCTTGCTCACAATACTCAACAGGCTGATCGGGCAATATTTCCCCCTTTTAAAATATGGGGACTATTATAGTCTTTCGGTATGTGCCCAGTATGTGCCTGGTGTGGTCTGTGCATGTAAAGAGAGCTGCCAGCACAAGAGCCCACCAATCTGTGTTGAGTTTAACCATTTTAGGAGAGATACAGTCACTGCCTGAGGCTTTGCCTACTTCTAAATAATAAGTTTCTTAACTTCAGCTACCGAGATGGGAGGCCATTCTGGGAGTAAATTATTATTAAAATCTGATGGTACTTGTCCTCCCTCCTGGGCCACATAGATAACTCTGAAGTGTGATTCCCATATCTCTACAGGGACCTGGCAGGTCAGACGGGAGGGGAAGGACAAGGATAATTTGTACTTCCTGCATGAGCCCCTGGTGGCGCAGTGGTAAAACTGTCGCCCTGTAACCAGAAGGTTACAAGTTCAATCCTGACCAGGGGCTCAAGGTTGACTCAGCCTTCCATCCTTCCGAGGTCGGTAAAATGAGTACCAAGAATGTTGGGGGCAATATGCTAAAATCATTGTAAACCGCTTAGAGAGCTCCGGCTATAGAGCGGTATATAAATGTAAGTGCTATTGCTATTGCTATGTTGACGTTTGCTGCCCGAACCATCTGCTATAAGTCCAGACTTGACTGCAGATTATTTTCATAAATGTAAAATAGCTATGATAGAGTTCTACCTGATTTTTCTGCTATCACTTACAGTCTGGCTTTTAATTATATTGTAAGTCACTAAGACACTCCATACATTACTGGATGTCTCTAAAATTAATAGAAATATCACATACTGACATTATTGCAGAAAAAGAACTTCTTGACTGTTGTAGGACTACCTGTCAATTGAACAAATAGTACTCCTGCAAGCTGCTCGGAGATGTAAGGTGGAGAATTTTCCCATGGAAAATTTTCCATTTCTAAAATTTCTACTTGGCTACTTGAAAAAGTTGATACATAGGGACTGAGTTCTGCACTGTCTTGAGGTTTGCAATGAAAGGCAGCCTAGAAATCAAATAAATACATAAATAACCTTACTGGACAACATCCAGATAAAGTTGGTCATGACTAAATCCTGTTGAAATTAAGTAGTAATGACTTAAGTTGTCTCATTGATCTTTAGTGCTCAGTTGTGACTAACTGGTCTGCTTGTTGTCCACTGGGTGGCATTCAGACATGTGGCAGAGTGGCAGCATGCGATCAGTGGAAGCTTCTGGAGGGAGAGTTGTACTCAAGAAAGGACCCCTCCTGCTTGTACATGAGGCCTTTGCATGAGCACAATTTTCTTTCCATTTGTGGTAGGACTGTGTCTCAGCACTGTCAAAACCAAATGATTTGAACCATGGCAAAAGCACTTGGAAGAACTACCTCTTCCAGTGCTCTCCATGCACACCTTTTGCCATGTGCCATCCCAAATGTGCAGTACCATCATGATGATGCAAATTATTCTACTTTGGCAGTGCTGAAGTACAGGCCTAATTCATGGAAGGAGCTTCCCTCGATGGCATGCCATTCTGTTGAAGGGTTAGATGCCACACGCTGTCTTAGGATTGATTCCCATTTATGTTCAGCAGTTCGGGATCTGGTTCCCTTGAATTCCTTCATGTGCAAGCAGTGGTCTGCCTCTTGGCCAGATGTTTGAATGGGAAGGAACAATGTCCTTGGCATCAGTATTAGCACCTTCTTGATAATAGCCTCCACACATTCCTGGAATAGTGTGGGATTGTGCTGTGGGGAAGCACAGTTGTGGTTATCTTACTAGCTTGTATATTTGTGCATGAAATAGGTTGAAATGTAAGTAACATGGTTACAAGGGAGAGAAGAGAAACAAGGGAGAGGGGTGTGTGTGTGTGTGTGTGAGAGAGAGAGAGAGAGAGAGAGAGAGAAACTCCTGAACACAAGTGTGTGTGTGTATGCGCTTAAAGTGAGCATTTAACTTTGATATTGTGTTGAGGAAGTTTTTTAATTACACTCATAGGATGAGAATGTGCAGTGTTCATAACTGCCATTCTCTCAGTATGGGGTTTTGATATGCATCAGAGTTTCAGAAACCAGCAAGGATGTTTTTCCTGTTCTGTATACTATTTTCTTGCAGATATCACAGTATAAGAAATGTTCAGTCACAGTCACAACAGCAGCAAGTCAACCTTCCTGCCATTCCTAACAGTGATGCTGTTCTGAACTGTCCTGCTTGCATGACCACATTGTGTCTTGACTGTCAGAGGTAATTACTGAACCGTAAGCAATTTGTGGTGTGTGTTCAAGCCACTGATTATGTTTAGAGCTTCTTCACACAATCCTATCAAGTGTATCCTAAGGTGTTTTCCAGTAAATGGAAGAATTTCCATATGAGCAAGGGAGAATGGATAATTTTTGCCGATCTCTTTCTCCCTCCTTCCCTCTTCAGTGTCCTGTGGCTCCTCCCCTCCCGAAACTCTGCTCCTGAGACCTTCCAGAACAGGATTGTACATGACACTGATTACTGTAGTGGAAAGAACACCTTAGCTGAAATTACAATGGATTGTATCCTACTGTGCAGTTTTTATAAACTGAGGCAGTGCTTACAAACTACCACAATTGTGGCACTGTCACCAACTAGGATTATTAAAAGCTTCCACTCTACGGCACATAACAGCCCCTTCAGATAGTACGCAAAAACTGTGTGTACAGAGTCAGTATTTCCCACTATGTAAGCAAAGTATGAATGGCAAACTCTCTGGAGGTTGACAGCCAAACAAAAACCACCTTCCTGGTGCATGCCCATGGTATGTTGTCTTCCAGCTGTATCCCTTCTTCTTCCCTATCCTTGACCAGTTGGTCATAAGCTTGTAGGTCATTAACTTTTACTTAGTGTGCAGTGCTATGTTTGGAAACTGAGCAAAGAGGCACCTTTTAAAGTGATGGTTCTTACATTTAGCTGGAGGAGAGCAACTGTCCCTAACCAACCCCAGAACAGCACCCTTCCAGTGGCTATTGCTGGTGTCAGTTTCTTTTTAGATTATGAACCTCTTTTGGGACAGTGAACCATAACTTATTTTTCCTGTGTAAACCACTTCGAGAACTTTTGTTGAAAGAGCCAGCATTGTGTAGTGGTTAGAGTGCTGGACTAGGACCGGGGAGACCCGAGTTCAAATCCCCATTCAGCCATAAAACTAGCTGGGTGACTCTGGACCTGTCACTTCTCTCTCAGCCTAACCTACTTCACAGGGTTGTTGTGAAAGAGAAACTCAAGTATGTAGTACACTGCTCTGGGCTCCTTGGAGGAAGAGCGGGATATAAATGTAGTAGTAGTAGTAATATAATCCTGTCTGACTGTGTAAATAAAATAATAATAATATATGAATATTCATATTAAAACCACCTTGAGATTGTTTTTAATGAAAGGCGGTATATAAGTTCAACAATCAATCAATAAATACTAGTAGCCATAGATGTACCTGCCCTTCAGGTTTTTGGGTCTTATTGGAAAGAGTATTGTAACCATGATGTGGAGAGGACTGGAGACATTTATGGAAGACAGGTCTAAAAATAGCCATGATTGAATCAAAAAGAAAACTTCCATGCACAGAGACAATCTTTGTATGCCAGTTGCTGGGGACAAACAATATGAAGGGCTGTTTTAATGTGCCGCACTCTTTCTAATAATAATAATAATAATAATAATAATAATAAATTCAGTTTCTATACCGCCCTTCCAAAAATGGCTCAGGGCGGTTTACATAGAAAAATAATAAATAAATAAGATGGATCCCTGTCCCCAAAGGGCTCACAATCTAAAAGAAACATAAGATAGACACCAGCAACAGTCACTGGAAGTACTGTGCTGGGGGTCGATAGAGCCAGTTACTTTCCCCTTCTAAATAAAGAGAATCACCATGGTAAAAAGGTGCCTCTTTGCCAAGTTAGCAGAAAGTAGCATATGACTACTTTCCTGAAATTCAGACAAATCTCTTTCATCTCTACTTTTTCTTTACCTGCAAATCTGCTCAATTCAGGAATTGCATTATATTATCAGTCAATAAAAGGTGATTGCATTCCTTTTTTATTTTTAGGCACGAAACATACAAAACTCAGTATAGAGCAATGTTTGTGATGAATTGCACCGTTATCAAAGAAGAGATTTTAAAATACAAAGGCCCATTGAACAAGAAGACAAAAAGAGGGCACAAGAAAACTAAACAAAGCAGTGAATCCTTTGTTGGCCTGGAAAAACAGGAAGAGGAGGAAATATATCATCCTGTAAAATGTACAGAATGTTCAACAGAAGTAGCTGTCTTAGATAAGGATGAAGTTTTTCACTTTTTCAATGTTCTAGCAAGCCACTGCTAAAACACAGAATGTACATAGTTTAAAACTGTACTAAACTTCCAATGCAGAGAATGTCTTTGTGTTATTGTATCTTTTATTCAGAGGTCTTCTTTACTAATCCAGTGTGGAAATCATATTCTTGCTGCACTCTCTCTACTAGTAAAACAAGTTAACTTTGTGTACATAATTCATGTTTTTAGAAGTTTTTGTATATAGTTTTTATTCTGTTAATTAGAATAAACACGTTACAAGAAAGAGAGTGGGTCAGAATTCTGCAGGCTGCATAGTGACTAGCTGACCATTTTGGTGGGTGGTGGCTATTTGCATTACAGAAAACATGATTTATCTTGTGTAAACTAGACACTGAGTAATTAAACTATGCTGGATTTGATTTTGTTGTGTTCTTCATTCACCCCAAGCACTGGAAGCCTTGTCTACTTGGTTCTTGCTCAGTTTCAGATGGTCTATGAGATGCATCTTTCACACACTTTCTCCCACCCTTGAGACAACCGACTCAATGGCAATCCCAGGATTTTCAAGATGGACACACCCACTTTGACCTTGCCTACTATCTTATTGTCAATAAAAGGTCTCCAAGGGAATAGCTACACCTCCTGTATTAACTCTCTTGTTTGTGACCAATAATTCTTCCCTTTGCTAAAGTTTGTAGTTGTAGTAGGAGAACCATATAGTTCTTGCCTGGCTAGGGATAATCTCTGGAAAATACTTTGTTGTGTGCTAATGATATTCCATTTAACCTCCTTGGTCCCACATTTGTACTTCTAATATTATCTTGCTCTTGTTGAAGGCCAGATACTGAATCTAGAAAAGATTGATAAATTTAGCTGGTCCTGTGGGCTGGTGGTAACTAACAATGAGATTCAGCCACCCCTGGTTATGAAGGATTGCAGATTTATGCTGCTCTAGTGTATATTTTCTGGTTGTGCTTCCATGCTTCCCCTGCCCCCAACCCCCATCTGATAAAAAGGCTTCATCTCTGTTTGGTGCTGACTTAAATTGTGTGTGTGACTGCTCCAATATGCTAACTACAGTATGTAGGAGTACCTTCCCGATACTTTATATGTCTTATAGCACACAGAGGATCACAGAGGTATTTGTTATCTATCTTGAGGCTTAAGCCCTTTCTAAAGGTGACATAAGTACAATGTAAATCAAATACAATTTTGGTACATGGGAAGAATATAAAATGTAAACTAGTGGGTATAATCACTATTTTATATATAATCACTACTACTATGGGAGGCGGGGAAGGGAAGGAAAGATTGTAATCTGGTCAGTTGGCTCTCGTGTGTATTTGTTTTAGTCTCCTGTTTATCCGTGTGTGTGTTCTTTGTGAACACCTTTCTTAAATAACCAAAATTTTAAAACTTTCAAGTTATTGTGTTCATTTTATAGAGTTACATTTTATGCAGCATAGTATCAAATTATTTTGCTCACTATTTATCAAAACCCATTCAAATTGTCTGAATGAGTTATCAAAACAGTTCTTAAAATTAGTGTTTGAATCAGAACTGAATGCAGAGTTAAAACAAACTGATGGAACATGAACTCTGAGAAGGTGGCTTGCCAGAAGCAAGCCAGGCCGAAAGAGCTTCAAGGCTGGAATCTGGTCTTCGGTTCTCGCACCTGCCCGGAAAAGGTCGAGAGGCATATTCATCGAGAGGCAGGCTGAAGCGCAACAGGCGGCTCGTGCCTGCCGTCTTCGTCTTCCGAGCCCGGCTGACTCGCCCTCCTTTCAGCAACCACCTAGCACGAGAAGAAACCTCCCGCAGGCACGGCGACGAAACTTTACGTCGGCTGGCCATGCCCCAGCGGGGAAAGGCGCAGCCTGCCGAGAAGGGGCGGGGAGCAGCCGAGCCAATCCGCGGAGAAGCTGCGGCACCACCAAGCTCCCTCCCGCTTCGCCCGCCGCCGCATCTGGTTTTTCGGCCTCCGCTTGGCTGCCTGAACTGCCTGTCTGGCGCGCAGTTACGCAGAGAGGCGCTGCCGGGGAGATGGCGTTGAACTCGGCCTGGAAGCAAATGTCGTGGCTCTATTACCAGTATCTGCTGGTCACCGCCCTCTACATGCTGGAGCCCTGGGAGCGGACGGTCTTCAGTATCCTTTCGCGTGCTCGCTTGAGAGCGGCGTGGGGGCGAGGAGGGAAGGTCGCCGGCGTCGTTGCTGGGAAAGTTCCGGCTAAACTGGGCGCGGCGGGTGGGGTAGTCGTGGCACTGGGGGGGGGGGGGGAGGGCGAGGTCGCCGAGCAAGAGGAGGATCTGCTGGGCGGGAAGTAGAAGAGATCTGTGTGGGGAAGCGCAAGCCGAGAGAGAGGCAGTGTGTGGGGCCGGGCGGGGGGCGCCCTGTGCCAAAGTCCGGTTTGGCAGTAACCCTGTTCGGGGCTAGGACACCCAGGGGCCTACCTGTTCCTGGAGTGGGGAAGGTCATGGCTGGGCTTGAATTCTTCTCTGTTCCGGCATGTACTTCTGTGGCCCCATCATGCTTCCTTCTTTCTTTTCTCCCGGCCGAAAGCTCAGAGCCGCGGAAAGGCGGCTCCCAGTGGCCCGGCATCCAGGCACTGCTCCGGTTTATAGCTCTTCTTGGCATTGCCAATTTGCTATGGGATTAGATGCTCCAAACCTAATCGTTTGATTGAGCGGTGGGAGGGGAGGCATGGTTGAGGCGCTGGCTGGGACAACAAGTGTCAGCTGCCTTCTTCCTTCGCTTAGTAGCTTCGGGTAAGTTCCATGTCAAGAGGATCCATTTGAATCACTATATGTCTCTTCTTGAATTACGTGTATTTCGCTTTTGCCACGGAATTCTGATGATCTTGCTGTTGAGAACACATGGAACTCCATGTGAGTTCCACCAGAGCTCTGCCTCCTCCATTATGGTGTTGTGAAAGCACAGTTTTGGTAGCCAAGGGTGCCCTGAGGTGCTATGTTGCTTCCTTTCTATAGAAGGCACCAGGGGCTTAGGAAGGTTGGAGTTGGCCCAGAGATGAGATTTTAAAATGCCCCCCCTTCACTGAAGCTCAGCTCATAAAGTAAAGAAATCTTAAATGAGGCTGAATAGTGGTAATAAAAAACAGTTGTGTGTGTGTGTGTGTCACAATAGAACATCATCCTAAATTATTTTTTCAAAGGTTTTGTAAATTGTGGATGATGCAAGTCATTTAATGGTACTAGAGAAAGACATGCTGTTCTGGTAGCTCACTCACACCAATTTCAGAGGATAAATACAATTGAAAGAAGCCTGGGCGGGTGCGCTGCTGGGGGAGTCAGTCATGTTGCTTGCCTTGGGGGCGGGGGCCCAAGGCAGTGGGCCCCCAGAGAACTGTCTCCCCTTGCCCTATTATAGTGTTACCTGAGCAAATGACCATTGACACGGATAGTGAAAGAGACAAAGGTTTATTTCTCAGCGCTGAGGACGACCCCTGGTGCCTTTTGGCAAAAGTCCAAGGAGCGTACCTCTTACAGACTAACAAGAGTTTATAAAGATTTTCCTCCACCCCTAGGCATCAACATTCAGCCCCAAAGAACCAATCAGTTCATTACATTCGTACATATGCTTGCATAGAGGCTGGACTTTGCGCTCTAAGTTTCTGAGTTTCTATTTCACAGCAGAGAGATAATTAATTAATAGGAGAAGCCTTCACATTCCTAGAACAATGCAGTTACTATTCAGGGGAGCCTATCTCTCCCCGCTGCTGCAAACCCCCACTTATTCTGCTCTGGGCAGATAGCTGACTTAACACTTTCGTTTGGTCTGTACTTTTCCATCCCACAGAGGCACTGACTTGCAAACACACTTTCTACAAAGCAATTACAAAGCAGCTTTCTATTAATGCTACACATGTCACATCTCCCCCCTTAAGAACCTTCTAATTATAAAATTCAAGGTTCTTCCTCAAGCCTCCTTAATTCTTCAGTGGCAATTTTCATATACATCACACACACATATCCTTAACCACCCATATCTGGCATGATTTGATATATATATAAAAATTTTACACATAACAGCAAAGTGTACATATAAAGATCATACAACTTATAGCAAGCAACATGATTTTAACCCATCTTTATCCCAAATAAAGTATAAATAACAGTCTTGCATTGTGGAACCAGATGCTTCTGGTGATTAATGGGTTATCAGCTTGTGGAAAGCGATAGCAATGACAAGTCATGTATAATCACACTGATTAATACAAGTGTCTATAAAATTTTAGGTAAGGCTTGGGCCAGCTTAATGTCTTAGAGCATAAAGGGATCAGTAACTTGGGGATAGGTGCAGACTTGCAGGTAAATGCTCTGGTTGAAACAATGAGATGATTGGCACAATATATAAGTGAAACAATAAGGAAATGACTGGAGAGCAAGCATGTGAGGTCCATGACCTTACAGCACAGGAGATAGCAAGGTTTTCAACATAATGATAGCACATAGTCACTACAAGAAAGTAATATAAGAAAGTGGTGCAAATCATCAACTCCCACCCCCCTTAGTGTCCTCTAAAGTCTGTCATGGCCAAAAAGGAAGCCATGGAGAGCTTTAGAATTCAAAATCTAAAAGTCCTTGGTAAGGAAAAATATATTTTAGTCCTTCAGTTGAGAACCAAATGCTCTTGTAAAATGTTGCAGGATTTTGGCTATCCTGATCCGTGTTGTTTTGGCTTGTTTGGCTAGTGTCCACAGACAAGCTTAAATGTTCATGTGTTTGGGAGCCTTGACTCCCTCCCCTTGTGGGCAATCGGATGGTTCCAGGGCTTTACAGCTTGGGGAAATGGCTGTTACGTGTATGACTCCACAGAAAAGTGAACAAATTGGCTTGCTTGTTTGTTATCAGGCAGTCTTCAGGCGTTTGTTGTCTATCCTTCTCCTATAACACTTGGAAGCAGGAAGATGAACTGTGCATTAGGCCTTCTTCCTCGAACACAGGACAGGGTAGTAGATAGACGTTCTGTCACCCTTGGGTTGGACTGGAAATGCAGATAGGGACTGCCCCCAGGTAGCTGCTGCTGCTGATTGTTAGTTTTCCTGGGTCACTGTTGATGGAGACTCCCTTGGGATCACATTCTGGCGATGGATCCAGGTATTCCTTCGATCTGGGGAGGAACAATCCTTCTTGGAAAGACAATTCAAGGCACTGTTGGTTGCAAACCTGTTTACTTGAGAGAAAGACAGGCAAGTGAGTTGCCAATTCCCTCCCCCCCATGTAGGGACAGCATCCTGAGACTAAGTCTCTGGGTGCCAACCGTTAGCACAAAAGGAAAAGTCAAGTTTTCAAGGCAAATAATACAAAGGATGGATAAAACCTGAGGCTATTTTCAATTTGGTCTTTTGGCATTTTTTTTTCTTTTTCCAATTTATATTTTTGTTTTCCTGCTTGCCCTGGGCCCCCCCCCTTTCCCTGAAGACCAGAACAGGGGATGATGTCTTCATTTGAGGCTTGGTGGCCAGGCGTGAGGCTGTGTGTGGGGGCTGGTGCTTCTTGGAGGCTGGCTGGCTTGTGTTGTAGGCTGGTTTTTGATCACGAGAACAAAACAGCAATCCTGGGCAATAGCAAAGCAATAAAGTCAAAAAGAAAAAAGGCATTCACATTTTTCACCCCCCTTGTGAGTTTGGGGTTTTGAGGAGGCATTAAAGCCTTTCAGGTCAATCACAGTCACTGCTAACAAAGTCCAGTTTCCATGTGGCATCTCACATTCTCTTCTGCATCCTGTTTTTCCTCTTTACAACAACCCTGTGAGGCAGGCCAAATCATTTGAGTTGTAGGCTCTGTGTCGCCCAGCAAGTGTCTTGGCTGAATGAGGATTTGGACTCGGGTTTTCCCGGTCTTAATCCAGCACTCTAACCACTGCACTACGTTGGCTGACAATCATACTTACAGTCCTTCGTCAGGGCAATCAATCTCCATCCAGTATAACTGACTTCATCGTCAGTAACGTGTAGATAGTTGTGGTGTCCCAGTTCTCCATCTTTAGCCTCATAATTAACCAGTCACTGATGGATTCAAGTTTGGGTTTGACATTTCTGTAAAGTGAAAACAACCTCTCGAGACAAGGAAAAAGATAGCCCACAGTCAATCCCTGCCCTCTGTTTACCCACAGCTTGGGCATTACCTGACTTGGCATGTCCAGTGAGATACTATACCTTGGTAAAGTAGGATTGTTTACTACACAAATTACACAGGCTGTTGCCACATGTTCTGCAAAAGGGTACATCCAAGAGGCACAAAAGTGTCTTTGTATTGACTAGGGAAAAAAACCAAAGGATTGGTTCTGCAATAATTCCACATCCATCTGCTGTTCTTTACCAGCCATCCTCTTGTAAGTGCGCCCCCCTGCTGTGGTGCAAAGTCGATGTCCTTTTTTTTTTTTTTTTTTTGAATATGTGGGGGGGGTTGTGCCAAGATAGTTAGCACAGGAATCAAAGATGCTTGGAAACAGGAATAGAAGGAGCAGCAGTTTTAACTGCAGCATCTGCCATCCAATTACCCTTTGTCACTGGGTCATTTTCCTCTGGTGACCTCTGCTATGGATGACTGCAACCTCTTCTAGTAGTGTAACAGCAGTCTAGAGTTCTGATATCTGTGTCCCATATTTTACTTCCTTGTTTCCCACTGTTAAAATCTTCTTTCTTTCCAAGTGGCCCCATGAGTTGTGTAAAAATTACCTTGAAGGTGATGAGCTCTGCAAGCTGTGCTGACTGAGATACCTGGAGAAAGAGCATGGTCAGTCACTTCTCCATAGCCAGCTTACGTTGTCCATCTTACATGAAGCTGCCTCCATCTGTGTACAGTTCATCTTTAAGATCAGGATGGCTTGACATAGATGCAGTCCACAGCTTGCAAGCAATCATGTTCTTGGTCTTCTGTAGACTCAAAAGGAAGTAAGTTAGCTGGATTAAGAACAAAGTAGTAGCCATGGAAACCCCAGGATCCTCACCAAAGTCACATGATATTCAGTCACGTGTGAGGGAGTCAGCCATCTACTGCCCCAGACTAATCCCTTTTAGCTGGGAAATTTCCAAGGTGAATTGCAAACCGATGCTTTGGAACTCCTTGCCACTTGCAGGATTGGCAAAACAAAATTCCTTTCATTAAATCTCATGTCTGGGATTTTAAGATTCAGCTGCTGTGAAGGCAAAGCAGGGCTGGTGGATGAGTCAAATTAAAAAAAATTTTTTTGAATCTTAGACCATTTGATTAGTAGCTTTCAGTTTACATCAAATTCAACTAGCAGAAATATTGCATAGATTTTGCAAAACATGACAGTAATACAATTAGACTCATTTATCTTAAAATCCATTTTTCCTTCTCACCCACAATTAATCTGGCTGGAACACAAACTGCTTTTCGGAGAACCTCTTGAGTTCACAGAAATAGGTAAGATAAGATAGATCATTGTCAAGGAATTCAGTAAACATAACATATAAAGGCTTATGATACTCAGTAGTGGCAGAAATATCACAATTAACTTGATATAAGAATGAATGAATTAGAGCTTGCTCTCATGCCTAATGCATTTAGCCATAAGCAGCACTTCTGCAGAGGTGGGAAGATTCAGCCCTCAGTTGGCCAGCCGACCGCTGAAAGTTCCCTGTGTTGCTCAGGCCATGACCAATTTTATGTTCAATTAATATAATAATTGTGAATTTTGGAATTCAGTGTCAGAGCAAGTTTGGTCTGGAACAGTTTACAGAAAGGAAAAACAAAACAAAACATGTCACTGGTATAAATACATTCACAAATACAACAGAATAAACAGAATAAATACAACAGAAACCTCATCTTCACAGGGATGAGCTATAAAATTGATGTGGGTTGAATTCCTATACAGAACCAGAGCTTTGGGCTCCCTCTCAGAAACATGCGCGCACACACACACACACAGAGGCTCGTCTTGTGTATTTCACAGAACAAAGGACTAAACAAAGAAAACTTCATATGAATCCCAAAGAATTTTATAGCATTTTAAATATGTCAGCCATAAACTCAGTTAAGAAAGTAGTTTAAACAGAACAACCTTATCACAGTTATCTATGAAAACAACCTGTAATTCTATATTACCTTTCCACATCACAATCTTATAACTTACTGGTGCTTTTCAAGCATTTTTCTTTTTGTTGTTGTTAACAACCTCCAACAAAAATCCTTTTACGTATTTCCTTCTAGTTTTTTCCTTCTTCTTTTGTCTGCAATTCCCATATGCATTCCTTCAAAACTCCATTTTCTTTCCTCTTTTCCAACTCAAATAGTTGAAGAGAGATGGAAAAAGAAAAAGAACAAAAGCAGCCTTTTGTTCAGAGAAACTTTTGCAGCTAGGACAGTTATCTTTTGGCTTCGTGACAACAGGACAGTAGCAGCAAGATTTTTATTTATTTATTTATTTATTTATTTGCAACACAAGGGCAAAGCCTGGAAGCAACTTGGAAACAGAACACAGAGAGAGAAATGATTTTTGCAAAAGACAAATCATTCTTCCTTCTTTAACACTTATAAAACAGAGGCAAGTGCAAAAGGATGTTATTTTCGGAGTCAGGAGGCCTCTAACTCGAGTTCATAGTGGCCAAACTTTCATACAAAGGCATTTCAAAACATGTTTTCTAAGAGCACTCTTTGCTCCCATGATAATCACCCAATTTTTCAACACACACTCCAAAGGTGTACATGAAATCCGTTCAGATTTTGTGTACTTGCTATTTCTGCTACCCATAGCCCCCCCTTTGAGTTGGTCGGGCTTAGACTGTTTATTTCTGACTCAAAGCCGCCCCTCCTTGGGCTCTTGGCTTAAGTCACTCCTTCCCAGGCAGCCCTACTTCGGCTGTGGGGTTTTTTTTTGTTTTTGTTTTCTCTCTCTCTTTCCCCCTCCTCGAGCTGAAAGATTAAACCGCCCCTGCTTGGACTTTTTCTCCCCCTTTGCCCCTCTTGGGCTGAGGAGAACCAAAAGACGTCTTTGGATTTCACTCTCTCACTCACTCACTCTCTCTGTTCACACTTTCATTCACTCTTGCCTCGATTCCCAGATACGCCCTTCTCCCAGGGCGAGCCGTTGCCGTTAGCGAGCCTGTGTCCGCTGCCCCTCACGGTGGCTCGTGTAGACTGGACGACGTTCTACCCCAAGGGGGACTTTAACCAGAGGGACTTCAGATGGTTAAACCCTCTCCTCTCGGACTCAGCCGGGACTTTAACCCCTGTGTCCGAAAAGCCCTTACCTGTCCGGACACTCCTGCGTTGTGTTGTGTCTCGTTCCGCACCCAGTCAGGAAGTCGAGTCTGGCTGAGGCCCCGCGAGTTTCAAGCCTCTCCTTCCAGATAGAGGAAGTGGCGCCGAGGGGTCGCTCCTCGCGGGGCGGGAAGACAGACTTCGAGTCCACTTCGGGTAGGCCAACTGACCAGCTTGACCATCCGAGTCGGTCACGGCACCAGAATGTTACCTGAGCAAATGACCATTGACACGGATAGTGAAAGAGACAAAGGTTTATTTCTCAGCGCTGAGGACGACCCCTGGTGCCTTTTGGCAAAAGTCCAAGGAGCGTACCTCTTACAGACTAACAAGAGTTTATAAAGATTTTCCTCCACCCCTAGGCATCAACATTCAGCCCCAAAGAACCAATCAGTTCATTACATTCGTACATATGCTTGCATAGAGGCTGGACTTTGCGCTCTAAGTTTCTGAGTTTCTATTTCACAGCAGAGAGATAATTAATTAATAGGAGAAGCCTTCACATTCCTAGAACAATGCAGTTACTATTCAGGGGAGCCTATCTCTCCCCGCTGCTGCAAACCCCCACTTATTCTGCTCTGGGCAGATAGCTGACTTAACACTTTCGTTTGGTCTGTACTTTTCCATCCCACAGAGGCACTGACTTGCAAACACACTTTCTACAAAGCAATTACAAAGCAGCTTTCTATTAATGCTACACATGTCACATAGTTACACCCCTGGAAGGCACAATGGGAAACAAAGTACTGTATATTGAAGCAGGTGTCTTTAGAGGATATCTTTTTCTCCCAGATGCGATAACTCATATTGCTCCCCTGAAAGTTTCTTAGTGGTTGACTTGGGGATGAAGTGGGGTCAATACCGGTACTAGCTTTTGAGCAGTTTCCTCCCTTCTGAAAAGGAAGGAGGACTTTAAAATACCATGTTGGAGCATTATGAGACTTGGGTGAAGGCTCTGGGTGTGGGGTGGTGTTTAGTTGATGTGCTGTGATTTGGGTCTGCTGAACATACTGGAGTGAGGATTGTGCAGAGAAAAGGGGGGCACAACAGTGCTGTGTGTCATAGCTGAACTTGAGGGGATTTGAGGGTAGCCCTTCAGATTGGTATGATGAGCAGTTTTGGGCCATGGGGCTGTGATTGTCATGACTTCCTGCGGAAGCATGTTTTCAAAACAAGATTGAGACATTGTGTTAGGAAGAAAAGTGGTGTTTAAACATAATCTTTCTGTGCAGATTCATTGGAAACTCTGGAAGTTAAAACAAGTTATTTAAGGCTATATAATATGTTATATCCTTCAATGATATATTCAGTATCATTTTTAATGTTGCAACTTGCATGTCAGTAGTAAAAGCTTTTGGCCACTGATTAGAAATCCTGTCCTGGCTAATTTTTTTTTATTTATTTATTTATTTATTTATTTATTTATTTATTTATTTATATATATTCGATTTCTATACCGCCCTTCCAAAAATGGCTCAGGGTGGTTTACACAGAGAAATAATAAATAAATAAGATGGATCCCTGTCCCCAAAGAGCTCACAATCTAAAAAGAAACCATAAGATAGACACCAGCAACAGTCACTGGAGGTACTGTGCTGGGGGTGGATAGGGCCAGTTACTCTCCCTCTGCTAAATAAAGAGAATCACCACATTAAAAGGTGCCTCTTTGCCAAGTTATCAGGGTGCCAAGTTATCAGGGCAATATTATAGGAATATTAATCAAAGGGGTTCTTAAATAACTGTCTTTAAACTGTGACAATATGCAATGGTTTGTGCTTGCCATTTTATAATGCAAGTTATTTAGTATTCTATTCACTTAATATGAATTACAGAACCTCAACTATTTCTGTGACTCTTCCATCCATTTGCCTCCATCCATTAAATGTGTTCCTCATTTAGTGGCTCATCTGTTCTTATTTTTCTCTACCTTCCTTTGTCTGAGTAAGATATTTTCTGTTAAGGCTTCCTAGTAAAATTTTAATTGTTCTTAGGTCATCAGAAGTACAGTATCTCTTCTGCATTTCTCTGTATTAGCTCCTCAGTATAGATGATATTGCTCCTTCAAGAGCAAATCAAACAGAATTATTTGCTCCATAGACTTTATGGTTCACATAGAAGTTAAACAGTGCTGGGACATTCAGCAGATTGACATAAGTGCTGAGATGTTTAGTAGGGTTATCTGGGAGAGCACCACCTTCAGTATGATCCTTTCAGTATGAACATTAAAGTCATTGGGAAAGGTCTGTCTCTGGCTGCTGCCAGCTTGTCTGGTGGTGACTTGTGGTCAGGCCTTCTCTGTAGCTGCTCCTGGGCTCTGGAATGCACTCCCTACAGCTATTAGAGGCTTAAGAGTTTAGCAGCCTTTTAAAGAGCCCCCCAAAACATATCTTTTTAGCCTGGCTTTTACTGACATGATTTTAAATAGGTTTTAATTTTTAATGAGTTTATTTTTATTTGTGTTTATATTTGTGAACTACCTAGAGCCATCTGGGTGAGGCAGTATAAAAATCTAATAAATAAATTTAATTATAAGATTCCAAGCTTGGGTGTTAACACCATTTCCCTTTCCTTTGATTGTTGCCAAAAGTGAGGAGTCTTAAGATGTGTTCCTCTTGACCAGGTTGCCTAAAACTGACCATTAGTTGAAAATGAAACTAAGTAGTAACTCTGGTAACAAGAAACCTGAATGTCCCCCTCCCCCGCCAAAAAAAAGAAAGAAGAAAAAGGCACAGAGGATTGTGTTCCTGCTGCTCTATCCATGCTTCTACAAGCATGGGATGTTGCATGGGTTAATGTGTGCAGTTCTGTATCCATTACTCCAGTGCTAGATATAGCCTTGATTTCCCAGTACAGCTGACCCTTATGTGAAAATCTGTATCCACACACAGACTGCTCTTCTTAGACTGGGATGAAAGTCTGTACCCAAAGCTCAATTGCAGCAGCATATCTAGTTCCAGGTAGCTGTCTGATGCTCTCTACAGAGCTAGCATCTGAAGCAAATCTCCCTTCTATGTGTTGGATAAGCCCATCCTGAAACAAAACACTAGCTGTGGTGTGGTGGTCACATGCTGTCTTAAGTGTACCAAAAGCATACCTTTCTCTTGCATTTATTTTGGGATCCAATGTTTAAAGTCTTTTCCTGTCTGACCCTTTGAGGGCAATTTATTCTCTAGTGACGTACCATTTGTGGTCTGCCCAGTGGAAGGAACAAGAGAGAATCTTGCAGAAAGCAGATAAGCTGAAAGCCAGCGAAGATGAGGCTTGAACAATGGGCTTTGTTCAGCTAAATTACATTTTTGTTTCTGGGATTACTATTTGACTCAGCGAAGGATTTGTGTTGATCTTCTAACAATTTTTCAGTTCTCTAAATTAAAAAAAACGGGATTGTAGCCTACTGCTGATTCTGTTACCTTGTACTAAACTAGTGCAACCTAGTTCTGTAGAGGCAGCCAACAAGGTCAAAAGGTCAATTTATTTTTATTTTACACATTTTTATACCGCCGCATATGCAAGATCCTGGGCAGTTCACAATCTAAAAACACAACAATTAAAACATAAACACAATTAAAACAGTTTAAAATACATATAAAAACTCTAAAACTTTAAACTTTAAAAATATATACAAAAAGCCTGACTAAACATGTATGTTTTCAGGCCTTTTTAAAAACATCCAGAGAAGGGGAGGCTCTAATTTCATTAGCAATGCGTTCCAAAGGCCCAGGGCAACCCTAGAAAAGGCCCGGTTTCGAGTTGCCACCAACTCAGCTGGTGGCAACTTCTGCAGGACCTCCCCAGATTATCTTAATAGCTGGCAGGGTTCATGAAAAAGGAGGCGTTTTCTTAAATACCCTGGACCCAAGCTGTTCAGGGCTTTAAAGGTAATAACCAGAACTTTGTATTTTGCCCACAAACCTATTGGCAGCCAGTGTCATTCTTTTAAAATGGTGATAATATGATCTCTTCAGGTAACCCCAGAGACCAACCTGGTGGCTGTATTCTGTACCAGCTGTAGTTTCTGGGCTGTGTACAAAGGCAGCCCAATGTAGAGCACATTGCAGTAGTCATGTCTGGATGTTACCAGCATATGCACCACTGTTCTAACGTCACTTATATCCAGAAATGGATGTAGGTGGCATATCAGCTGAAGCTGATAGTCCTCCTGGCCACTGCCTCAACCTGAGACACCAGGGAGAGCTTTGGGTCCAGAAGTACTCCCAGACTATGTACTTGCATTTTCTGGGGGAGTATAACCCATCCAGAACAGGCAGATCTAAGCCACTTCCTAAGTTCTGGTCTCCTATAATGAGTACCTCAGTTTGTTCTCCCTCATCCAGTCCATTACCACCTCCAGGCAGACATTTAGGGAAGTTAGGCCATTTCCTGATGAAGTTGACATGGAGAAATAGATTTGGTGTCATCAGTGTATTGATAACACCCTGCAACCAAATCCCCTGATTATCTCTCCTAGCAGTTTCATGTAGATGTTAAAAACATTGGAGACAGTATGGAATCCTGGGGGATGCCATATAAAAGTTCACGTTCTGAAGAACAACAATCTCCAAGCAATACCATCTGGAACCTTACCCAAGAGGTAGGAGCAGAACCACTGCAAAGCAGTGCCTCCCACTCCTAATCACTTCAGGCACTGCAGGAGGATACCATGGTCAATAAAATCAAAAGCCGCCGAGAGATCCAAAAATATCAAGAGTTGTAATCCCCTGTCGATTTCTTATTGGATATCATCCAGCCGGCCAGGGCCATCTCAACCCCATAGCCCACCTGAAAACCAGTTTGAAATGGGTCCAGATAATCTGCTTCTTCCAAGACTGCCTGGAGCTGAAATGCCACCACCCTCTCAGTGACCTTGCCCAGCTATGGGAGGTTGGAGGCAGGCCTATAATTGCCTAATCTGAGGGATCCAATGCAGGTTTCTTCAACAATGGTCTAATTGCCTCCTTGAGACACAGAGTAATTCTGACCTCCGTCAGAGAAGCAACCTCCCTGCTAGACTGTATAAGTCATGTAGGGCAAAGATCAAGAGAACAGGTAGTAAGGCAACGTGTCCCAAGCAGCTTGTCCACATACCCGGGAGTCACAAACTGAAATTGATCCAATTTAAACCACACAAGAGGAGCTGCTTGACACCTCCACAGCAGGCTCTGCAGTGACTGTAGAGTCTAGTTCAGCTCGAATATGAAAGGTTTGATCTGCAAAAAACTCATTAAAAAACAGCACAATGGATAATTGATGGATCCAAATTCTCATTCAAGGGGGGAGGGGTATACAGAACCCTAGACAACTCTGCTGGACATGAGGTTGCAGAAGTAATAATAACCTGCTAATATTAGTATTACTTGTGTAATACTAGCTTATTTTGTCAATGATGTAGATTTTCTGGAAACTTTGAATTTTTCCAGAGTTCTAGATCAACTGTGATCTGGTTTAGCATGCTTGACTTATTTTCAGTAAACAAAACTTTAAAAGTATGACATGTGTGTATACAGCATGTAAATTAACACCTTGAATGTCTTTCCAATAGCCAAAAGTACTTGAGTTGAAATGTTTGATAAGGAAAAAAAAAATTCAACATGCCCTTCATATGGTTATGTTTCAAAGAAGTTCAAAACTATTTGGAGATTTTATTGGAATACTTGTAATTTAAAACATAACTCAATAGCATGCATTTCATTAATTTAATTTCAAAACAGAATTGAAGGCACTAAAAACTGTCAACCTATTAATTTTTGCATTCCCAACTTTCATTTATCCCTAGGAAGCATACATATATAACAACTGCGCAGCTCTTCAGGCATGCTAAAACATAGACGCCAACTTGACCACTATTGTAGCTTGTTACATTATAGATTTTATAAAACAATTTCATCTCACACCACCTTGTCAAACTGGCTCAAAAATCATGATGCAGTGTATGCACTATGCTGCAACTGGTACATTTAAGTGATTAGGCTGTCTAGGCAAAAGGGTGTTGGTCATGTGTGCATGTATAGGCAGTCCTTGACTTAAGACCCAATTAGTGCCTGAAAGTGGTGTCTTGCATCAGAACATCTTAACTTGAAACCAGTTTCCTGTAGGGAAAAATAATATGAATGGGGGCTTAGTTCCTGAACCGAGGCCAGATACCCCCTTCTTACCAAAATGTCCCATGCAGCTGTATCCCATTCAGTTCCACTGCCTGGAAGAGGAGTTGCCAGACGCCATACCTCTTCACCATGCCTCCTGCCCTTCACGACTCAGCCAAGGTGCTCAGAAGAAAACTCCACAGCTGCCTATGACTTAAAACTTCCCCCACCACATGGCCAGCTTCTCTTTTCAAAAATTGGCCATGTCAGCTTGGAAGTGTAGTACCTGGCTTGCACTGCAGGAATGAGAGAGTGGGAAAGGGTAGCTTTGACCTCATGCTTGTGTGCTCTCACCTCAGCGTCCATTGCAAAGGAACTGGAGAACAACTTGGCAGCAGCCACTGCCTCCTCACCACACTCCAGCCCACCTCACCACCTGCTCTACCACCAAGGTCTCGTGCCAGAAACGCACAGGGAGGAAAGCATTTTCCTCATCCTTGCTCTCTTTCCCTTTGGCGCACACAGCAGAACAACAACACGGCAACAGCCGCTGCTTCCTTGTCTCACCCCACCCCACCCCACCTTCTCCCCTTCCACCAAAGCTTCATACCACATACACAGTGCATGTGCACGGGGTGAATTGCTTTCCTTGCACTCTCTTTCTCCCCTCTGTGCATGCAGCAAGAGAACCAAGCTGATGGGTAGGGTCCAGTGTTCCTTGTAACAGGGATTCTCAGAAGTTATTGACTACAACTCCCATTATCTGCAACTGCAATGGCCTCGGCTGGGGATGATGGGAGTTGCCAGCTTATGGGAATCCCAGAACACCGGTAGGGTTCTAGAGAGTTGTAAACTATTTTTTAAAAATGGTATGGGTGGTGGGGTGGGAGAGTGGCATTTTGAAAATATCGTGAGTGGAATTTGTTACAAGTAGAACATGCTTAAACCCTTTGGTGCAGGGCCTTCAGTGTGTGACCCAAGGTTAGGGCAGCGTATATTCTTTTATTGTATGATGACAACTAATATTTATATACCGCTTTTCAACAAAAGTTCCCAAAGCAGTTAGCATAGATATAAATAAAGATGGGTCCCTGTCCCCAAAGGGCTCACAATCTTAAAAAAAAGAAAGAAAAGCTGAAGGTGTTGAGAGAGCTTCTGTTGTTGATTCTCTGTGTGCAGAGGCATGAAATCAACCCGATCTGCCTCATTTGGGAGAAAGGCAAGTCAGGGGAAGTGACTCTTTCGCCACCTTCTCTCCATGTCCCACCTGCAGTGCCTTCAGTGCGCCTGACCCGAGCCCCTGGCTTCGCGTAGTTTGGGAGGTGGGAGGAGCTCTCACTGCCATCCGCGTTCTGCCACTGCCACACAGCAGTGGCTTTTAAAGAAAAAAAAGAAGATTGAAAACAAAGGTCAAAAAGTGGGAGAAATTGAGCCCTGGAAGTCGGGACATCCCACGCAGTGCGGGACAGTTGGCAACCCTAGGGAAGGCTTCCCCACTCTTCCAGAGATAGCTCTGGGATCCAATGGAAAGAGTCAGCACACCTCTGATGTAACACTGGTCTTAGGCCAATCTAGGGTAGAGGTTTTCCCTCCCAACTGGAGGCTCCTCCTCCTTAATGGGCCTGAACTTGCATGTCTAAAGGTGAGTCAGGTTTGAACTGGTTACCTATTGTGAAAAAGGGCGTAAGCCTGTAGCTTGATGGCCCTGTGCCTTCAATAACAAAAGTAAAAAACTGTCCCTATTTAGTAACAATAGGGAGGAATGTCCCCCATTCAGAGCACTCAGAGTGGAGTGTATGTGTAAGACATTATTGAGCTAAGATGGATATCTGCGTTTCCTCACAATAGTAGTGGTGTTTACCTTATTTTTCATAGTCATGCTAAGTTATTGCCTATTAGTACTTTACTAATTGTGTTTACAACTGGGTGCTAGCATTTTTATTTTACTGCTTGAGATAAGAGAGCCAGCGTGGTGTAGTGGTTAGAGTGCTGGACTAGGACTGGGGAGACCCGAGTTCAAATCCCCATTCAGCCATGAAACTAGCTGGGTGACTCTGGGCCAGTCATGGATCTCTCAGCCTAACCTAGTTCACAGGGTTGTTGTGAGGAGAAACTTAAGTATGTAGTACACCGCTCTGGGCTCCTTGGAGGAAGAGCGGGATATAAATGTAAAAATAATAATAATACTATTAATAATAAATAGCAGCTTTCTAGCATATTGTCAACATGTGGTTTTCCTTTACTGCCATTCAGATTCTATGCTAGTGTCCATCCTTGGAATGGCACTTTACACTGGTTATGTTTTCATGCCTCAGCATATTATGGCAATATTGCACTATTTTGAAATTGTGCAGTGATGAAGAATATTTCAAATAGTGTTCAGTAAGAAGCTGAGGACCAGTAGACTGCTGAGAAGAGCTGACCATCTACAGTTTCTACAAATGACAAAATAAGCAACACAAGATAGTGGTGACTTTGAAGATGATGTGGTCAGTTGTATCCACAAAGGGATGTAATATTACCTGAATGGCATTTCCTTTCAATTTTTCAAGATTCCCTTGGATAGTAACTTTTGTCTATTAACATTGTGATTGTACCTTTGATATCAGTATTTTCTTAACTTTGTGACAGTCTCAGTATTACACTCTGAAAGCTTTTTCTTAATGTAACTTTGAGTACATTTTAATTGCCTTCTATTTTTAATCAAAAACCATCTTATTAAATGGGGCTAAAGCTTTTGCTATTGTATGGTTATGTCCATCTGGGTATATTTCTAGTAACACATTTTGTAAGAAAAAAGTGTTTAGATTCATATGGAGATGTGGATATATTCATTGAATCTTTCTTACAAAACCTTGTTTGTAAGACCTAACTCAGGTGCTTCAATTGTTATCTGGACTGTTTGACAGAATATTTGTGTACATCACTCTGTTTTGCTTTAGCAAGAAATGAAAGCCTTTTGTGTTCAATTTGGAGAAGAATGAAACCACTTAGTATTGTAAGGGGAAAGTACTATTCATCAAGATTAAGTTTATGCATGCCATTTAGTGTTTCATGGAATTTTGTGACAGCACTATTGCTGGTCTTAATAGCTTGGAACTGAAACTAAATTGTAATTGTATGCTTCCCAAGGATCATATTTTAGTATAGATGGAGTGAAAAGACCTTGACTTTGGCTGTCTATTGTATAATCATGTCTGTATTGTGAGTCCTTTATTTGTGAGTCTGTTGTTGTAACTAGTGTTCAAACTCTTTTGAATACTTACACCAAATGACCAAAATATAAGGGTTGAAGTGGACTTGAGTTAAAACCACAGCAATAAGGAGCTGTCTACTAGGCGGAAGTTTTGTCTTAAGTTTTTATAGCTTTTTCCAGGTTTGTATTCTGAAATGTTAAGATGGCAGTTTTTAAGGTGGGGGTTATTTTTTGTTTTTCAAAATAAAAGCTCAAAACAGAGTTGATGCCAAATGTGGCGTGTCCTTAATTTTCGAAAGATGTATTGGTTAATGTTCCCTTGGGAACGGCTCTTGAAAGGCACTAAATACTTGTTAATACTTGCTCATATTTAAGACCAACAAGCTATGAATGAGAAAGCCCTTGGCTCAAATGGCATTCCAGATATGACCACAACAATTAAGGCAACCTACTGAGATTTCTGCTTTGGACCTGTTTGCGATAATATGATCTCCCTACCTTGCAGGGTATTGGAGGGATTCAGTGGCATAACAAGCTCTGAAGGAGAAAATGGCGGCAGCAGCCAGTGGGAAAAGATAAGGGCAGCGGGTGGCCAGCCGGCCAAAGAAAAAGGCAGCGGGCGGGAAGAAGATGACGCTGTGGGGGGCGAGAGGGAAGAAGACAGTGGGCAGGCGGGGAGCCAGGGAAGAAGAAAGCCGGCGGGGAGGGGGGCAGGCAAAAAAGCGGCGGCGGTGGACTAGAGGCTGAGATGCTCTTCACCCGGCCCAGCTAATGAACTTTATTAGTGACCTGCAGGGGAAAAGATATTGCCTGGAGAACAGACCAACTTGAATTGCCTGGAGAACAGACCAACTTGAATAAGAAATGACAGACAAACTGAGCACAATAAGACAACTTGCATATCTTGGGAATCATCTGGAAAAGCTAAAACAAATCATAGATTCTGGCTAATTTAACAAAATAAATTTTAAAAAATTGTGATACAAGGTAAGGAACATAACTTGCTGCACTTTTTCAGGAAAAGGGAAGTGAAAAACTTCAGATATTAACATCACCAACACAGAGCAAGTGCTTTATTGCTAAAGAAAGAAGCCATTTAGTTTCTTTCCTAGAGAATGAAAGGTAACACCATGCTTTATTAGCAGGAAATGACTTGGGTTGAAATGCATGGTTTTCAATCAGTTTAAGAAAGCAACAAGCTAATAGAAGAATTCTGATATACATCATTGGTTCACTCATTATTTTTAATGAATTTAAAAACTCTCTAAAACAGCTTTAAAGTGCCATAACAGCGCTCTTTCATAGCAGAAAGTTACAAAAGGTTCTGGTGTTCAACCCCCACTCTGTCTATCATTCAGGCCTCATTTGGAGGAAACTGTTCTGTGCCTTGATATAAAAGGAGTAATACTCATTCTTTTGCACCCCGTGTTATAAATCCAGAATGGTTGAACAGAAAGTTCTCAATTCATATGGGAGTAGCAAATGAGGGTAACATTAGATGTGTGGAAGTTCAATGATAGCTGTCAATTTTTAATGAATTCTTTTAAAAAAATTTAATTGGATTGATCTCTCTGAACATCCACACATCTTAATGTTATAATCATGTAGGGATACCATGTGAAATTTCAGGGCTTTCTGCCCAGCCATTCGGGAGTTTTTAATGTTTTCAAATTTCCCATTGATTCTTAATGGGAAATTATGATTGAAGTCTAATTTGGGTGCAGCTCCTTATAGTGGTGGCTTGTGTTCATTGCACATATTTGCTAAATTATAGATCTGCCTCAGGGAAGATTGATGTATGTGAAGTGCACTAAGCATTTAAGAAAAATGCTATATGAATATTATGACCCCAATCCAATTAAAGTTAATAATCAAAGTACACTAATATAAATGGTACAAGTGGAACTTTACAGATTCAAATGCCATTGTTTTTTGGAAGTCGGTCATAAGTAACTCTAGCTAGACTGGACCCATAGTTACTAAACCACCATTCCTTCAGCCCACTAAATCTGTGGTTTAAATTGGTTTACACATGTGTGTACATATTGCATACTTCGGCAAGGCCAAAGTAGGTGCAATGCCATACTTGTGTTTCAAGATCAACTTGCCATTAAATTCTACAAATTAGGAAGTGGGGAAAGGAAGGAAGCTTTAAAGAGAAAACATAGGTGGGCAGAACTGGGTGAGCTGAACTTCTTGCCTTGCCATGCTTTACTCTCTCTTTTTGAAAATGCCATCTCTCCTGTTGGGGCCCCATGGCCAGAAACATGCCTGCATGCAAGAAAATTAGCTCTAAAAAAAGCTGTTTCAGAGGAAGAACCTGGGAAGGGTTCATCTTTACCGGCTGATCCTCTTAAAATGATTTGGCATGCCTTCTTTGAGTTTAGTTGTATCCTCTCCAACATGCTTGTGCACAGACTTGACAAGAAAACATGTTGGACACAGGATAGCTTGATGTCTTAAGTGTTAAGTTAGGATACGAGAAACCTAGATTCAGATTTCCCCCCACACCATGAAGCTGGCTTTTGGATTGTAATATTAAATTAGTGAATTCCCCTCCCTCTTTTTAGACTATTTTCGTATTTGTATATTTTATAGAATTTCATCTATCCAAGTAGGGCCTCACCAAGTGGTTAACAATATTAAAATAAGACAATAGCACTAAAACTGCACCTAAACTGCTGATTGCTGCTGCCTTTATGTTCTATGGGCAGTGGGAAGGATCCTAGCTCTTGGCAGATGATGGTTTTACAAGTTGTCTTTTGCCTAGTTTTAACAAGGAAAGGAAAGGCAGGATATACATAAAGCTAATCCCCTTTACCATCACATCTTCCCTCATAGGATGACTTTTGGGGGTGGATACAATGTCATAAACACATTTAAATTGTATCAAGCACCTTAATGATCCAAAAAAACATGAATATAATGATGGCTCGGATGCCACCTGCTCCACAGCTGAATTTGAAAGGCCCAGTTTATCTGTAATGCCAAACTGAAGGTACAGGTGAAACTCGGAAAATTAGAATATCGTGCAAAAGTCCATTAATTTCAGTAATGCAGATTAAAAGGTGAAACTGATATATGAGACAGACGCATTACATGCAAAGCGAGATAAGTCAAGCCTTAATTTGTTATAATTGTGATGATCATGGCGTACAGCTCATGAAAACCCCAAATCCACAATCTCAGAAAATTAGAATACTACATGGAACCAAGAAGACAAGGCCCACCACTGCCTCTGGCCTCTGCGGCCAGGCCTGCCACTGCCACAGTGACCAGTCCTCCTGAGTGCGCCTTAGCCAATCAGGCGCGTCCGCCGCCCAGCCAATCAGCTGGGCGCTGGAACGCACATTCCAAGGCACACCCAGGAGAATTATATATATAGATGTGTAACTCCTAAAAGTTTATGCTGAATTGAAAGCAGAAGAATGCATCATAAAAGTAGAGTTTTCACTTGATTTTTAGACATGGGGAATGTAAACATCATTACCTCCTTATTCCAACACACTTGTTTGTTTCAGCCTCAACTATCACAGTCTAAGATTTGTTTTGTGCTACTTTTTTATGCAGAAAACAGCAGATCTTTCTTATTCCCAAAGTTTACCTTAGAGTATGATCATAATTTAACTTAACTTCTACTGGAAATAATAACAACTTCTACAAGAAATAATTATTCAAGTTAAAAAGTTGAGGGACACTTAAACTTCAGATTCAAATTAGTATGTTTCGTACTACAAACTTGTAGACAACTATTAATTTCTGTTTGAGCTCTTTCAATTGCTGTCATTGAGGAACCCATACTATATATATAAAAACAAGCCAGGATAGTTTTAATAAATTAAAAAATTCAGAGCCCTTCCGGGAGCAGAAGGGGCCATTCTGAGTCAACATATGCCTCCATCTCCTGACTCCTTCATACATAGCATGGTAAGGAGGGAGTCAGTCCAGTCCAGCGGATTTAGGAAGCAGGACTATGACAGCCTGCTCCCTTCTTCTTTCTTTCTCTGGAGTGGAAGTGCTCTAGCAATTTACTGTATGTGTGTGAGAGAGAGTCTGATCCAAGTTCCTCTCCCTTTTCTTTCTTTCGTCACTTTTCTAACATAAATGAATTGACATGGCATGCAGAAATAAAACCACATTCAAAGTTCCACAAGAAAAGACACTAAAAATAAAAAGCAAAACAAAGATGTTCAAAGCCCAAATAAAACTGCAATACTACTGTAGCTTCTAGTGCTATATAAGATAAAATAGGTTTTATTATGTTTAATATATATAGGTAATATAGGTAATCTACTACCAGCAGATAACTGAACTGAAAAACAAGTGGCAGCAGGTGGGGTGATGGAGAAATGAAATCCAGAAGCTATTATTAAGCAAGGGAGCTTTTAAAAAGTTTAGTCAAGAAAATTCTCTTCCTTCTACACTGCACTGCATACTGCTTTCTAATAATTCCATACAGTGAGCAGAGAATGCAAAGCTTCACATAAAGGGTAACTTCAAAGGGCTTCATGTCTCCTACAAGCCCCTATCACCCTTCAACGCAATCTCCAATTTCTCATATAATGAAGCTTCAAAGTTCCCTCTGAATGTTAGCTATTCTAATCAAAACTGGTTTTATAGCCCAACTTCTCCCTGCTGTACTAGTCATGTTTTAAACATCTTGATTAAGTTGAGACATCAAACGGATAATTTCCAAATCCCCCTCCTAGCCTCAGAATGAGGAAATGGTGTCCTTTGTGAAATATAAAAATAGGAAAAAATTCTGGTCTTCACTTCAATGTCTATAGGTATGAAGTCTAGAGTTGTTTATTAAATGATGACTTTTATTGTTTTTAATATTTTATTTCATGAAGCTTATCTTATTTGAAGGTACATCATTATACAAAATGTAATTCTCAGATTTAGCAAACTCCTTGCTTTTCCAGTCAAGATATTCCCAGTACAACCTATTTTCTATTAGATAATTATCTACAGTGATAATTATCTCATTTCAACTGGCTTTCGGGTGGGCTATGGGGTGGAGACTGGCTTGGCTTGATGGATGATCTCCAACTGGGAATTGACAGAGGGAGTGTGACTCTGTTGGTCCTTTTGGATCTCTTGGCAGCATTCAGTACTATTGACCATAGTATCCTTCTGGAATGTCTGAGGGGATTGGGGGTGGGAGGCACTGGATTGCGGTCGTTGCACTCCTACTTCACGAGCAGATTCCAGGTGGTATCTCTTGGAGACTCTTGTTCTTCAAAATCTGAACTTTCATATGCTGTCCCTCAAGGCTCCATATTGTTACCAATGTTGTTTAACATTTATGTAAAACTGCTGGGAGACCATCAGGAGATTTGGTGCAGGGTGTAATCAATAAGCTGATGGCACCCAAATCTATATCTCCATGTCAACATCATCAGGAGAAGGCATAACCTCCCTAAATGCCTGCCTGGAGGCGGTGATGGGCTGGATGAGGGATAAGCTGAGGCTGAACCAGATAAGAAAGAGGTACTTATTATGCAGGGTCGGATCTCAGGAAATGATGTTGATCTGCTGGTTATGGATGGGGTCACGCTCCCCCAGAAGGAACAGGTATGTAGTCTGAGGGTGCTTCTGGATCTGAACCTCTCCCTGGTGTCCAGATTGAGGCAGTGGCCACAGGTGCTTTCTATCAGCTTATGCTGATACTCCGGCTGTGTCTGTTTCTTGAGATGAATGGCCTCAGAACAGTGGTACATATGCTGGTAACCTCTAGCCTGGATTAATGCAATGCGCTCTATGTGGGACTGCCTTTGTACATAGTCCGGAAACAGCAGTTGGTCCAGAATGCGGCAGCCAGGTTGGTCTCTGGGTCATCTAGGAGAGACCATATTACTCTTGTGTTGAAAGAGCTACACTGGCTGCCGATAAGTGGGAAAATACAAGGTTCTGGTATTTACCTATAAAGCTCTAAGCTGCTTAAGCCCTGGGTTTTTAAGAGAAGGTCTTCTTCGTTATGAACCCCACCGCCCATTGAGATCTTCTATACCTGCTACCACCCCATGGATTACTGCTGCTGGCTGTGCATGCAGGTCATGACCCACATGCCCGCGACCATTTCAGACATAGCCCCAGTCAACACACAATCCCAGAGCCTGGGTTAAGGGCTTACTTGAGTTCTTGACCCTGGCTATGAGTCAGGTTTAAAAATGGCACTAAGTGGTGCTGCCCCACCCAGATTGGGCTCGATATCAGTGGTTCTCACATGCAGCCTAACCCAGGCTGGGCTTCCCTAGCCTGGATTAGGCTGCACATGAGAACACCCTCATTAAATCACAGAATCGGGAGTTACTGTATAATGGTGTGAACTGGCCTGAAGTATATATCATGTACACCTTCCAGGAATGTGCTGGTGCTTGCTGTGGTTTAGTTTCTTTTAAGGGAGCCGCACTGGCATTGGATAAAGGGCAGCACTGCACAGTGAGAAGGGTGTCTTCTGTGAAGTGCCAGAATGTGTGTGTGGAGTAATCAGGTTCAATTGAAACTTCTCATAGGTTTAATAAACAATTGGTCAGGAGCGGCATTTAGGGTTGATGGGAACCAACATTAGCTCTCAGCCTTACAATGAAGAACACTGATTTAGAAATACCCAGATATGGAGATCTAGTGTCATAATACCTGCTTTTAACCATGTACCACCTGCAGAGCAGTTGAAATGATGTGGATAGTTGTTCCTGGCCGATAGGAAAATTGCTAATAGGAAATGACATGGCAAATAATATAGCTGGCATGGAGGATAACTTGAGGCATGAGAATGAAGCCATGAGCCCATTTTCAAGATTTTATTATTTATTATTATTTATTTATTATTTAACATATTTTTATACTGCCCAAAACTTACGACTCTGGGTGGTTTACAATGATTAAAAAGTAAAACATTAATTAAAAACAAAAACAAAAAAAAATTAAAAGCAAGAAATTTAAAACACAATTTACAATTTTAAAACAATATTTTAAAAACAACATTAAAACAATCAAAACAATATCAGTTAAAAGCCTGGGTGAACAGATGTGCCTTTAAAGACTTTTTAAAAGTTGTCAGAGATGGGGAGGCTCTTATTTCACTAGGGAGCACATTCCAAAGCCTCGAGGCAGCAACGGAGAAGGCTCGTCCCTGAGTAGCTACCAGACGAGCCGGTGGCAAATGCAGATGGACCTCTCCTGATGATCTCAATGGGTAGTGGGGTTCATAACGAAGACGTTCTCTTAAATACCCAGGGCCCAAGCTGTTTAGGGCTTTATAAGTTATGACCAACACCTTGTATTTTGCCCAGAAACATATAGGCAGCCAGCGTAACTCCTTCAATACGGGAGTAATATGGTCTCTCCTAGATGATCCAGAGACCAGCCTGGCTGCCACATTCTGGACCAACTGTAGTTTCCAGACTACGTACAAGGGCAGCCCCACATAGAGCGCATTGCAGTGATCCAGTCTGGAGGTTACCAGCAGATGTACCACTGTTTTGAGGTCGTCTATATCAAGAAACGGACGCAGCTGGCGTATCAGCCAAAGCTGATAGAAGGCACTTCTGGCCACTACCTCAACCTGGGACACCAAGGAGAGACTTGGATCCAGAAGTACCCCTAGATTGCGTACCTTTTCCTTCTGGGGAAGTGTGACCCCATCCAGAACAGGCAGATCAAAATCGTCTCTCGAGTTCTGACTCAGCACAATGAGTACCTCCGTCTTATCTGGATTCAGTCTCAGTTTGTTATCCCTCATCCAGCCCATTACCACCTCCAGGCAGGCATTTAGGGAGGTTATGCCCTCTCCCAATGATGCTGACATGGAGAAATAGATTTGGGCGTCATCAGCATACTGATAGCACCCTGCACCAAATCTCCTGATGATCTCTCCCAGCGGTTTCATGTAGATGTTAAACGACATCAGAGACAATATGGAGCCCTGAGGGACACCAGACAAAAGTTCAGATTTTGAAGAACAGTCTTCAAGGGACACCATCTCGAACCTGCTCAAGAGGTAGGAGTGGAACCACTGCAAAGCAGTGCGTCTCACCCCCAACCTCCTCAGACGCTCCAGAAGGATACTATGGTTGATAGTATCGAAAGCCGCTGAGCGGTCTAAAAGGACCAACAGTTACATTTCCTCTCTCAATTCCCAATTGGAGATCATCCATCAAGCCGACCAAGGCAGTCTCCACCCCATAGCCAGCCCGGAAGCCAGTTTGAAATGGGTCTAGATAATCTGTTTCCTCCAAGACTGTCTAGAGCTGGGAGGCCACCACCCTCTCAATTACCTTGCCCAGCCACAGAAGGTTGGAGACAGGCCTGTAGTTACTCAGCTCTGAGGGATCCAAGGTAGGCTTCTTTAGAAGCGGTCTAATAATTGCCTCCTTAAGACTAGGAGGCATCCTACTTTCCCCCAGAGACACATTTATGATCTCTACCAGGCCTTCTATAACAACCCCCGTGCCAGATAGTATAAGCCATGTCGGGCAAGAGTCAAGAGGATAGGTGGCGGGCCGCACTGTTCCAATCAGCTTGTCTACATCCTCAGGAGTCACAAATTGGAACTGATCCAACCTAACCACATAAGAGGAGTCGCTGGATACCTCCACATCAGATACTGAAGTAAGTGTGGAGACGAAATCCAAGTTGGCCCGAATAAGAGAGATTTATTCCACAAAGAATTCATTAAACACATCACAGCGGGAAATCGATGGTTCCAAATTCTGATTCAAGGGAGGAGGCGCACATACTAGCCCTCTCACAACACTGAACAACTCTGCCGGACATGAACTTGCGGATGCAATAGGGGCAGAAAAGAATCGCTTCTTTGCTGCACGTATCGCCTGAGCATAGGTCTTCAAACGAGCTCTTATGTTGCAATCTGCTGTATTCAAGCTGAGTCTTTCTCCACCTGCGCTCCAGTCGTCTACCTCGCTGCTTCAGCCCCCGTAGTTCTTCTGTATACCAAGGGACCAGTTTTGAAGCGGGTCAGAAAGGACACTTAGGAGCGATCATGTCTACCACCCCGGTGAGTTTGCTGTTCCAATTCTCCACCAGGACATCAACAGGATTGCCGGCAGAGCCAACACTGAATCCCTCCAAGGCTTCTTCTTTTTAACAGAGTATTATTATTATTATTTTACATTTTATATCCTTCTCTTCCTCCAAGGAGCCCAGAGCGGTGTACTACATACTTAGGTTTCTCCTCACAACAACAACCCTGTGAAGTAGGTTAGGCTGAGAGAGAGTGACTGGCCCAGAGTCACCCAGCTAGTTTCATGGCTGAATGGGGATTTGAACTCGGGTCTCCCCGGTCCTAGTCTGGCACTCTAGCCACTACACCATGCTGACTCCATGCTTGAAATCCTATGGGATCCAATAACCTTCTCGAGTCGACCATCCTAATAGGTCCCTTGCCCCTGCGAAGGTGGGGTGTGACTGTGAGTCCAACCTTAACCAGATGGTGGTCCGTCCATGACAATGGGGAAATCACAGGAGTCCCCACCCACAGAACACCACCCTGATCAGAGTGAAAGACCAAATCAAGCATGTGACCTGCAATGTGTGTCAGTCCCAATATGACCTGAGATAGGCCCATAGTCGTCATGGCCACTACGAACTCCTGAGCCGCCCTGGACAAATTCGTCCCAAAATGAACATTTAAGTTGCCCAGCACCACAAGCCTGGGCGACTCCAACACCAAGTCTGAGACCAAGTCCGTCAGCTCAGTTAGGGACTCTGTTCAGCAGCGGGGCGATTGCTACACCAACAGAAGTCCCAGTCTATCCTTGGTCCCCAAACTTAAGTACACACATAGGCAGTTTTGCTGCTGTGGTGCTGCCAGAATCAAGTATGATCCCAGAGGTTCAAACGTGTGTGCAAAACTGGGTTTTGCACAGTCGTGTGAATAGTCTCCATGTCTTTTTGCCTGTGGCTGAAAAGAAGTCTCTGTCAGTGAAGCTGTTTTAGGCAGAACTTTACACAGAGTCCTGCCATCTTGGGCTGCATGTGTGCTCAATTTCAGAACTCTAAGTCCAGCCATTCTGGAAATGTAAAGGGTTGGGCAAAGGGGTGGGGGGAAATGCTGCACTTTTTTATGAAGGCAAAGGGCAGAATCCGTCACATGAGGTGGAATGATGGTCCAAGGGGAGGTTTCTGTTCCAGAAGTTTTTGTAATTTTCTGCCCTGTAACAAGTCATTTATAGAACTTTTTGGAAGTTATTTTAAAAGGAAAAAAATATTAAAAATGAATGCATTGACCAATCCACTTCAAAACCAATACACAGAGTCCTAGTAACCTGGTCTACATCTGTGTCAAATTTCAGAATTCTAGGAGGCCAAGATAGTCTAGAAATATAAAAGAGGTCCTCTTTTCCTTTGTGTATCATGGGGCCTTGAACAACAACTTCTTCTTCTTCTTCTTCTAGAAGGTAATGGTGTACCAGGACCATAAGGGCCCACAAACGCCACCTACTGGAAATCCAAAAAAGTTCACAGGAGTTCAAAAAGGTGAGATGACATCATAAACATTCAAAAAGACGAGATGACTTGAGAAATCTCCACAAAAGAGACGTAGCAATCCTCCAACTTTGACGGTCCGAAAAAAGTTCTTGAAGCGATCTACCATGGAGATTAACAGAGTGAAGAGACAGAAAGAAACACTCACGTTCATCACAAAAACAAACACAGTCCCACAAAAGGTGATCAATTGTCTCAGGCACTCCACACGAAAGACATAAATCGTTCTCAGATTTTCCAAGGAGATACAGCTTGTCTCTAGTTGAACAATGTCCCGTCAATGTTCTAAACAGGGAAACTTGTCGGGTCCTTCCCGAAATACTGAAGAGTTGAAAGTCACTCAGTATCCGTCAAAAAGCATAAACCCTCTGACCCGTAAGATCATCATCCCATTCCCTCTGCCAGTTTTCCTCATCTCTAACCCAACCCAATTTCTGACTTGCATAATATTGAAAGGGATCTCGCAGTCTACAAACAAATGGTCCAAAGATCGTTTTGCAATCGAGTCCATGAGTTCATAACCAAAGATCCCGATATGAGAACGAACCCAATGGAACCTAACGTGAAAACCCCTTGAAAGAAGAAGATTATTCAGATTCCAGATTTCTGCAACCACAGGGGACTTATTCAAAAAACTACCCCCTTGGATAGCCTGTAAACCTGACAAAGAGTCCAACAAGATCACAATGCCCCCAGGACGCATATCCTGAATCCATTCTAGGGCCAGGGCCATCGCAGTCAATTCAGCAGTCATTATACTAACACCACCAGACAATCTATAACCCTTTTCTATTCCCAAACTGGGAATAACGAACGCAGTGGAGACTCTACCACCCTGAGCAGATTTACAGCCATCCGTAAAAATCCTACAAAAATCCAAATCAGGAGATAACCTTTCAAAAGTCAGAGATTTTATTACAACATCAGACCTATAAGAGAGTCCGCAGTCCAATTCATCTAGCAAAACCTCAGGGGGATGGTAAAGCCAAATCAGATATAAGAGTGGCACTATCCCCACATGCCGTGACCCTTCAAGAAATTTAGGTTCAGGCCATGAAGATAGTCTAACCACATGAGGATAGCGATCCCCAGAGAATTTCCCAGGATTACTAAATTCCCAGCACAAGCCATACACATTACCCCAGTTCCCAAATGATAAATTACGTAAATGGTTCCAAAGCATGATATCCAAGTACTTCTGACGTAAGCTCCCTGGCAATTCGCCAGTTACACCCCGAAGCACACTACAAGGTGTGGTCACAAAAGCTGCACAGATGGTTCGAAGAGCTTTAGACTGGATCACGTCCAATCTATGTAAAACTGATTTGGAAGTGGAAGAAAAAACCTGACAGCCATAATCCAGTACTGACCGAACCATAGCACGATAAACCAACAAAAGAGATCTTCGGTCTGCTCCCCAATGGTTTCCAGAAATGCTCCTCAATAAATTGAGACGATGTCTACACCGATCCTCAAAATAACAGACATGAGGAATCCAAGACAATTTAGAGTAAAAAAAACAAACACCCAGCAACTTAAATTCGGGAACAATCTCAACTTGGGAGCCATACAGAAACAGCCTAGGAGCCACTGGAACCTTCCTTTGCGTAAAGATCATGCCCATCAACTTAGAAGAGGAAAACTTAAAGCCCCACTCATTCCCCCAATTTTCCAAAGCAGAAAGGGCCTTATTCAATTTGTCAACAGCCCCACCCAGATTCCTACTCCTACTCCAAATTGCACAATCATCTGCATACATGCTGCAAACCACACCTTAAGGCAAAACTGAAGGCAGATCATTCACCATTACATTAAATAATGTTGGGCTCAAAACGCTACCCTGAGGAATGCTGCTCTCTACATCTCGAGGCCCAGAAATAGCATCTCGGACCCGAACCTTAATTCGCCTTCCCGCAAAAAAGGATACCAGCCATCGAAAGAAACTTCCCCGAACACCACAACAATATATTTTATATAACAAACCCTCCCTCCACACCATATCATAAGCCGTTTCCAAGTCCAAAAAAGACCACTACTAAGAAACCTTTAGAACAGAAGGACTTCCAAATGTCAGTCTCCAATCTGACCACTTGGTCCAATGCACTACGACCTCTCCGAAATCCGCTCTGAAAATCAGTAAGCAAATGGTGTTTCTCAAGATAAGACATCAAACGTTCGTTTAACATTCGTTCCATGAGCTTGCATAAGCAAGAAAGTAAAGCAATAGGTCGATACGACGTCGGATCAGACAAGTTCTTGCCCGGCTTACCCACAGGAATAACAACAGCATCCTTCCAAGGCAAATGCCGAAGGATTTCATTACTAATTCCATCCTGCCCAGAAGCAGACCTTTTCCCTGAACGTAAAGCTCTCTGAAGCTCCAAGGAGAGAAAAAAACGTTGAGTTTGCCCTCCAAACAGGGAGCATGCACAACAAAAACCTCCCTATGACAGTCCATAGCAATAGCAATAGCACTTACATTTATATACCGCTCTATAGCCGGAGCTCTCTAAGTGGTTTACAATGATTTAGCATATTGCCCCTAACATTTTGGGTACTCATTTTACTGACCTCGGAAGGCTGAGTCAACCTTGAGCCCCTGGTCAGGATCGAACTTGTAACCTTCTGGTTACAGGGAGGCAGTTTTACCACTGCGCACTTTTTGGCGCTCCCTGCCAAGTGGCGCCCGGGGCATGTGCCCCCCCTGCCCCCCTATAGTTACGCCTATGGGTATGAGCACCTCCGCAATTACAACACTTCGCAGGTTGAGAATTCTCACATTGTTTCATGGAATGCGCACCTCCACATTTCCCACAGTGAGTCTGGCCATGGCAAATCGCAGCCACATGCCCAAAACGCTGACAATTATAACATCGCAAAGGAGGAGGAAAAAATGGGCGAACCCTAAAGACTTGATATCCTATGACCACTTGTTTGGGTATTTCTTGACCCCCAAACAGAGCAAAAACCGTAAGGGATGGAGAAACTTTACCCTCCCTCTTAGAGGATAGATGCTTTACATCGGAGACAGTATTCTCCCCTAAATGCTTTTGAATTTCATCATCAGAAATGCTGAGAGGGACACCCAATATAACTCCCTTTCTCAAAGCTTGAAAGCGGGGAACCTGACTAGAGATCTTAATCTTACCCGGGGAGGTTAAACGGAGGAGTTTGTCCAATTGTTCTTTATGAGCACACTCCACCAATAAATCACCAGACTGAAGGCGTTTAGCCCTGACAATGTCCCCCAAGGCTTTCTGCAGCCATTCTGCTAATTTTATAGGGCTGGTATCTCCAATTTTCACATCCTTATTGATTGCTTTACCACAGCTGAAAAGGATGATTCACTGCCTTCTCGCCTTCCTGAAATCCCAGCCTGGTAATCCACAGAATTGCTACGTTTCTTTTTAGCATGGACATCTTCAATAGGAATACCACCCTCAATTTCCCCAACCAAACGGTGTCCCTTCCCCACCCCCGCCCCCTCAGTCTCCATTCCCTCTTCCATCGTCTTATTGCAGCAAACACCGCCTCTACCTTCACGTCTTCAAAGTGCAGCCCTCCCTCAAAACGGAGGCGGTAATCCAACTCAGATGGAAGAAAAACTCCCCTGCTTAGAACACACAAACCTCCACACCAAAAAAAATCAGAATAACCAAGCCTCCTCCATCCACCAAACACCCACACCCCGGCACCCACGAACCTCCACGTCGGATTATTCTCAGTCCTTAAAACCCTGCTCACCTTGAACATCATTGTGCCCTCCAGGAGAGTGGGCACATAGACCTGGGCCCCCAGGTCCATGCCTAATGGTGCCCCTGACTTCAAGACATTTTTACAATTCCCTTGCACAACATTCTGACCATTCCAGCTTTGGGAGTGAGTGCATATACATCCCAGCTGGGGTGTGGGGAATCTTTCACACTGTTTTGTGGGAACTTTTCTTTTTATGCTGTGCTTGGATCATCACCAGCAAAAAAAAAAAAAAAAAAAAAAAGGAAAGGAAGAAAGAGAGCAAGAGAAAGAAAAAAAGGATGGTCTGGGAGGCAATGGCAAAGACGTCAAATGGCTACATCTCCACCTGCCAATGCATGCATACTTGAACAATGTATCGGCATGCACTCACAATGGTATGAGTTGGCCTGAAGTATCAATTGTCCCTGAGCAACACTGTTCACTCCTCAGCTAGGATTCTTTGATGGATCTATGGCTGCAGAGTAACGACTGATTTAGGTGTTTTACCCTGATAGAGTGAGTACCAATGTTAATTAGCTCCCTTCTGACTGTTTGGCATCCCAAGGTCTCTTTCGCTTGGGCTGTCCTTAGAGTCAGGGAATGCTGAAGGGGTATAAAGTACATTGCCACTACCCATCTGACCACTGAGTGGCAACTGAAAGTCCCTGTACCCATTGCATGGCATTCAGCCCCACAACCTCTGGCTAGCCCAGGAGCACAGCTTGCTTGCATCTAGAGCAGGACTGTACAGTTTGGGCCCTCCTGCAGAAGTTGGACTAAAGATCCCATCATACCTGACTCAGTCACTGGCTGGGGGATAATGGGAGCTGTAGTCCAAAAACAGTTGCAGGGCTGAAGGTGTGCAGCCCTGATCTAGATCATGTTGGAGGGAATAACCCTTCTCTGCCTACCTTTACTTACCAAGCCAGGGCTGGGAGGAAAGAGCCAGCTGGAGCAATGGTTCTAGGTTCTATGAGTCCTGGTGCTGAAATGGTTTCATCTAACCCTGGTTTATGCACTGCAGCTAATGCGGACCCTTAAGATCAGACCACCTGCAGGTAGAAACAGGTTTTACTGAAATCAGTGGGGCATACTTCCAAATAATATGGTAAGGATTAATTTTTAAACATTATGTGTGCTCTTTTATAGAACTGACAAGAGGCTAGAAGGACCCGTGGCTAAAGGAAGATGAAGGAATCAATTCCAGCAAGGCAGAGATGTGATAGCATTTTCCTGCAGCCTAAATGATCTGCTTAACTATGCTTTGCTCCCATTGAGTGCTGGAACCCCAGTGAACTATTCTGTAATTCACATCAATTGGAACATCTTTGAAAGGTTATATCAACAGCAGGACATTGCATAAAATTGGCAGGATCTGCTTAAAAACAGCAGGAGTAGTTTGTACTGGGAGTGGGTGGAAGGAGATTTGGAGAGCTCTGTTGAGAAAGCTATAAAGGGCCCTGGATAGAGCAGCTATTTCAGTGCAATAGGTTTCATCTGTTCAGAAGGAAAAATAGAAGGAGAAGATGAAACTCCTGTTTATCCTTGTATATCCATGTTAGTTATTCTGCATTGTAGAAGACAAATGGTTTCTTCATGGCAAGGTGAATTTGGCTGAAGAAGATAGATATGCTATTTAGAGTCATTAATATATGTGGAATTGTCCAGGAGGGTGGTTGGGTTGACAAGCCCTGTTGTCAAGGTGGGTGGTCCTTGTCGCCCTCCCACCCACCCACTTGCTGTCCTCACCACTCTGCTGCCTTTGCCCACTGCTCCTACCACTGCCAGATGCTTCTGGACAGCTGGCCTGCTGCGGCACATTATAATGATGTCACCGTGTGACGTGGCAATGTGACTGTAGTCTGTTGCAGCAGGCCGGCTGCCCAGAAGCTGCTGGCAGCAGCAGGAGCAGTTGGCGAAGGCAGTGAGGAGAGCAAGGGAATGGTCAGGCAGGCAACAGGGATGGGGTGTGCCCACTTGGTCACCCACTTGCTTGGATGACTTGAGATGTGTGCATTTGGGCAAAGGGGTGAGGGGTGCAACAGTGCACCCCACAGGTTGCTGCTGCCCCAGGTGGGCGGCCCTGGCTTGCCAGGTGGTATGTGACCCAGGCTTGTGTGACCCAGGCCCTCCCTGCTTGGCACCCTAGGCGACCACCTAGTTTACCCAGTCTGGTCCTGGATCAGGTTTAGACCAATGTCCATCACCATGGTTACAGGCAGCATTTGCCTATTCAGACAAATGCTGCTGTAACCATGACCAGTGTAGTTGGGGTGGTGGTGAGTGACACATTGGGGCAGGAGTTCTGACCCATTTTGTAATGCTGTGGGGTCTTTTAAGCTTGAGATAGTTGAGGGTTTCAGCATGTCATAATCTGGTCCTGTACTCAGCCCACTGTCATCTCTGGTAAACAAGTTTGGTAGACTGTAATGGTTCACAAAACCTGCAGGATGATTCACAAGAGACAACAGTGAATGTGTTCATCATGGGAACAGATGCTTTTAAAAACTACTGCCTGTGTCCAGTAATGTGTTTAATAAAGGACATGTCATGTCATGCTTCTGTGATCACAAATTGCCTCATTTCCTTGTTCTAATTTCCTGTGTATTTATTTAGTACCTCTATATATTGCCAATTATTAAATCACAAGGCAGTTTACAAAGAGATAAAAGCAATCACAACCAATTCAAAATCAATTAATAACAAAACCACTTCACCTGAAAGCCTGATGGGGGGGGGGATGTGTTTTTGAGGCCTGCTTAAAGGCCACCAAGCATTCAACCCTTGTGTCTGGATAAATAACAGTAACCTGATTCCCCACCCACCCACCTCAGCTGTGGCCTTTTATTTATTTATTTATTTTACATTTTATATCCCGCTCTTCCTCCAAGGAGCCCAGAGAGGTGTACTACATACTTAGGTTTCTCCTCACAACAACCCTGTGGTTAGGCTGAGAGAGAAGTAACTGGCCCAGAGTCACCCAGCTAGTATCATGGCTGAATGGGGATTTGAACTCGGGTCTCCCCGGTCCTAGTCCAGCACTCTAGCCACTACACCATGCTGGCTTTTCTAATTAGACCTTGCACTTTGTAGCTCTTCTTAATCTCAAGTTACAATTGTCTGCGCCCCAATACACAGACAAGTTTCTTAAGAATCTATCAAGGGATATTTATACATTCTAGTGATGTGGGGATTGACTTTGCTGGTTGCCTCTCCACTGATCTCTTTTCTCATAGATTTCTATTGCCCTGTTCAGGAAAGCCACAGCTGCAGCTCAAGTGCTAGGATCTTGAGAACAGCACAAAGCTGCAGCAGGTTATCCCATGTTGGCTCCAGTACCCTCAGCAGCAGCAGCAGCAGCAGCAGCTGGTATTGGCATTGCTGTGCCAGACCAGTTCCTGCCACTTGGCATAAAAACACAGCCGATGGCCACTTCTGTGGTACTGATATCAGGAAGAGACAAGCTTTTCTTTCACCCACATGTGTGTATCCAATAGGCCTTTTGGCTCCGTCAGTGCAACAGAAACTAAAGCAACACTGCTGTATACTAATGCAATCAAAGGGGGTGAAAGACTGGAGGAAATATTTTCCTGCATGAAGCATAAGCTGGTTAGCGTTGTCTCCTGTCCTTAGCCAACAATTTAGCTCAGGGTGGTGGTACAGCTTAAGCTCTCCAACTGTTGTTGGAACAAACCTCATATCACCCCCAGCCTCGGTGGCCAATAGTCAAGGATGATGGACAGAGGTGCATCTAGGTAATTTTGGAGCCTGGACCTTTTAGGCCTTTGGAGGGCCCCCCCTTTCTGGACCCCCCCTCCCGCTGCAAGTTAAGCATCATCCATCATTCCTTCACTCACACACACACACACACACAATTTTTAACACATGGGTTCTTGAGGGCACAAACAGCAACTGAACTCACAAGAATGTAAGAATATAAAACAGGTATATTTATGCAAATATGCAATTAGCAGAAACATTTCAACACATAACTCAACATATTCCCATCCCATGTATTTCTTTCCCCACTCCCCCCTCGGTCTCTAAAGCACCTGGCATAGGTCGCAATCTTTCTTGGCCGCCCAGCACAGTGCGGGCCAGTGGTGACTACACCACCAAGGACAGACTAAAGAGGATTTGGGGGCCCCCAAGGGTGTGTGGAGGCCCTGGAGTTTGGCCCCGAAGTCCAGAGGTAAGAGCACCACTGATGGTGGGAGTTGCAGTGCAACAGCTGCAGGCTGCAAAGTTGTGGAGCCTTGATCTAGCCCAGCAAGGTCTCCTATGACTGACAACAACATTCCAGGATCTCCTTTTCAGTCCTGCTATGTGTGATTATGTAATGTGGAGATACCAGGGACTTTATTTTCATAGAGCCTGTGTTCTATCACTGAGCTATTGCTTCTTTCGCTGCCACAGCGATTGTGTGTGAACAGGATAGGGCAGCCATGAAAACATTTTCCCTACATCTAGTTCTTTGTCTCACTGCTTTCTCACCACCCACTAGTGCTGGGTGATCTGCTTTCTTCATCTCCTCCTCTTGCCTCATCCAGCTTTGACTTCCCTGCAACTTCTTAGGCACCTTTCTGACCTTTAAAAATCATATCTTCTCTGACACTCAGACACAATTGTTGACTTCCTTTGGTTTAATCAAACACTTCAGCCAAATCCCCTGCAGATCAGAAGCTCCAAAATAAGAGTCTTCAGACAGGAGGTATTTGTTGGGATTAAATGATCCAATTTGTCAGGCTGCCTGCTGGTAGCCTATCACCACATTCCCTCAAGCACATCTTTCACCCACATGTCAGATGAGTTCTGGAAGCACGGCTGCCATATCCTTCTAATCATCCAAGAAGGGGCAATTCTGTCATTTTCTCATTGCTGGAATCCGCTTCATCAAAGATGGGGAAAAACTCCAGCCATTTAGCCCTTCTGGGTAGTCTGCCGCCATACCAGGCAACTAAAATTGTTCCCATAATGGGTTGCCCAGTCCAATCAAGAGGTAAATTATCAGGCATGTTAAGGTTCTCCACAAGATATGTCATTTATGGTGGCTCCTGTTTCAAAACTTCCAGTGTGGGCTATGTGGCACAAGCAACCAATCAATTTACAAGCTCTCTGTCAATATAAAATCTATGAAAAAAATTACCTGAGGTTTTATTAGGTCTGGATTGCAAGTTTCGTTTCACCTTTGTGAAAACATCAGCATGCCTGTTATGTGTTTTCCTTTTGGAATTGTCTGAGTCTTATTATAAATAAAGATGTGTGAACATTTGTGGATTTCCCCCATAGTCCATCCCATGAGCCAGCTGTGTACAGATATGTGCATGCAGCACACATTTTTTTTAGGGATTTGTATCTGCTCTCAGTGATCTCTCTTTGTCTGTATGTGTATGTACACCATGCCACCCCCCGCCCCACACTTGTGTGTACCCTGCTTGCTGGATGTGACTTAAATGTTCAGCAAAGGGGCTTTATAATAACAACTCACTTCGAGAGTGATATAGGGCTTAATTTACCAACCAGCATCCAGATAGCTAGGATCCTTATACCTGATGCCAATAACTTGATTCAGAGGTGAGACTCCTCCAAATACTAGTCACAGGGGAGCAATGGCAGGAGAGGGGGCATGCCTTCATCTTCTGGTTGCATTGCTACAGAGGCATCTGGTGGGCCACTGTGGGCGAAGGATTGCTGGACTAGAGAGGCCTTGGGCAGTGGTGTAGGGAGGCCGGAGGTGGCCCCGGTTCAGCCTGCCACAAGTGCTCTCCCGCCATGACCCCTGCGCCTGATGCTGCATGCCCCGTTTGCAAGCAAATTCCGGCCAGTGCCACATTCACAGCACGGCTGGGAATGGCTCTCCTTGCTTTAAAAGGCAGAGAGCCGTGTTCCTGGCCAGGCTGGGATGCCAACACTGGCTAAGCTTCTGAAAAACAGAGCTGTGTGACTTCCCAGCCTGGCTTCCCAACCAGCCTGGCTTCCCAGCCTGGCCACAAACGCATCTCCCTGCCTTTTAAAGCAGGAAGAGCTTCTCCAGGCCACGCTGTGAACATGGTGTGGGCTGGAATGTGCAAATGGGGCACATGGGCCTGTTTGCGAGTGAAACCACACACCCTGTGTCTGACGTCAACATCAGACACAGTGTCTGATGTCAGACACAGGGGGTATGGCTGGGGCACCAGGCATGGCCCCTGAGCCCAAAGGCCCGGGTTCTTTGAAGGCCCGCATCCAATGGTGGTTCCGCCCCTGGCCTTGGGCCTGAGCCAGCAAGACTCTTTTTATGTTCCTGCTAACTGAGCAAAGAGGCGCTTTAAAAATTGGTGGCTCTCTTATATTTGGTAAGGGGAGAGCCACTGTCCCTATCCATCTTGAGCAGAGTGTGAATCAGTGGTTGTTGCTGTTGTCTACCTTGTGTTTCCTTATAGATTGTGAGCCCTTAAGGAACAGGGAACCATCTTATTTATTCTTCTGTGTAAACCACTTTGTGAACCTTTTGAAAATTGAAAAGTGGTCAAACAAACAAACAAACAAACAAAATAAATGTTTGATATACCACACAGAGCCCCTGCTGGAAACCTGGTGTGCATGCACTCACTCTGTCCTTCTCCAAATTACATCTGTGCTTTGCTACAGAGCTGAGAGGGGCTCTGTGGCTGCTAAAATTAGCACCAGCACTGAAGTGATTCTTTCTCATTATTCCTGGAGCTTTTTCATACCGCAACTTTTCCACGACTTTACTTTGGGTTGGGAGGGTGCATATATACACTTCGCCCCCATATATGATATATGAACGATATATGTGTTCATATATCGGCCAGATTTACCCTGAAGTCAGTGTGATACTTCAGAGAACACTTCACACACAATTCAGGTTTTTCCTTCCATAATAATGGAACCTAGTCCACTTTATGTACGGGGTAAAAAAAAAAAATCCTCTTTTTGTGTCGGAGTATCCATTATGCCGTGAACTTGCAGTATAGCCTTGTGGTGAATGCCTTTTTCCTATTCTTATTCTATTAGTGTCTGCTGTGTGAAAAAGCTCTTAGTGGGTGAAAGTCGCTTCAGCACTGACACTATTCATAGGAGCTGCAGAGGCTCTCTGAGCTCCATAGTACAGCATGGATGCAGTTTGGAGGAGGAAGGAGTCAGTGCAAGCACTCTGTGCCTCCATCAGCGGGGCTCAACGCAGTATGTCGGCCAATCATAAGAATAGACGGCTGTCATTCTCTGCAGTGCTCTGACAATGGTAGAGCTGCAAAGAAAACCCTAGTGAAATAAGAGCCTCCCCATCTCTGACAGTTTTTTTAAAAAGTCTCAGACGTATCTGTTCACCCAGGCTTTTAATTAATATTGTTTTAATGTTTTTAATGCTGTTTTAAAATATTGTTTAAATTTTTAAAAATTGTTTTAATGTTTTAAACTTTTTGTTTTGTTTTTAACGAATGTTTTACTTTCTGTTTTTATTTTGTTGTAAACCGCCCAGAGACATAAGTTTGGGGCAGTATAAAAATATGTTAAATAAATAAATAAATAATCGTGGGTGGCAAAAGCACATAGTGTGTGTTGAAGTTTTCTGAGTATTTTTTTAGAGCTTCAGAGTACACATGGGCCATGCATTTCAATCAATATCTATCTCAGTGGAGTGCACAGATAATTTTGCTCCATTATAAAGGACCTCTCTAGACTTGGGTACATTCTGTCTTGCTCCTCAGCATTGCACAGATGTCCCTTAAAGCAGCCCCCTCCTCACTTGGTTTTTCCTACTCCTCTAAATAAAAACATTCATTCCTAGATCAAAGGCTGGATTTTGCCCTTGTGCTGCAGTCTCCTCAGGCATTTCCAGACAGCACCCTCCGCAGCATGCTGCTATAACGGCTGGTAGACAGAAAATATCTGAGGAAGGCTTCAGAACAAGACTGTTAGGACCAGAGGCATTGTTCAGCCATCTTCTCCATGTGGGTGGGCTTGCTGTAGTGAAACCTTTTATCACAAAAACCCCCCTCCACACTTGCACCATGGAACCAAGCTGTTCTTCCAGCTTTATTTATGTAGAGGTGACCGTGTCATAAAATTTTAATGTATGTCCTTGAGTACATACCACAGAATAATAGATACCTATCGGTTGAATAATACAAACTTCCAAAACACCCAACTGCGCCAAATTTACGGGTTCATTAATCAAGGTACTTGGGTGAACATTACTAGTCTGGTCTTGGAAGTATTACTGTGGGTTTTTTTGCTAAGGGCTAGGCTGGGAGAGCTAATATCACCACCTGCTGAGGCTCAGAGCCCATTCAGACATCACCAGAGCAGCTGGTAATCATTATTCCCTATAGTCTTTCCAAGCAATCTTTTATTCTTTGCTGCTGCTGGCTATATTCCACCCCCCTCCACCTTTTAACATTTTATTTTATCATATACACCTTTTTTGTCTCCTGTTGACACAAAGCCAGACTACAAAAGATAGGAGTGATGAAACACTTTCTACAATTGGAAGATATTCAGATAACCATGCTATTTTCATAATGATTGCAATTATCTCATGGTAACTTCGTCATTTGAAGCATTCATCATTGCAAGCTAGCCTTTTCATCTGCAAGAGTAGTATCAGGTAATAAGAAAAAAGCTCAAGCAGGATAAAATTATCACCATGTGTACAGGTTGTTAACCGATTAATCCATCTCCAGAGAAGGCATTAACTGGCTCCAGCCAGATGCTAGGAAGTCAGGGAATAAGAAAAAAGTCACATAAGCTGCAATTCTATTTATATTTACTTGTAAGCTAGCTCCATTGAACAGTGGTATTCTTTCTCCTCCCCTCAAGTAAACAAGCTTAGAATGAGGCTGCAGTCCTCCTGGGCACTCTAATTTGAAGCAAAGTCCATTTGCTCAATGGGACTTATTAGTCAGGCTGTGCATCCCAATCCTAATGTCCTCTGCCTGTACTTAATTGGGGTGGAAGATACTTCTGCATTCCTTTAGGGCAGAAGTTCTCAAACTTCAAACCCCTTTGGCCATTGTGGTTGGAGATTATGGGAGTTGTAGTCCAAACAACGTCTGTCGACCTAAGCTTGAGAACCCCTACTTTAGGTTTTACTAAAACTATACTGCTTTCCCTCACATATTTTACAAACATTCTGCCCACTCATAGCCCGTCAAAACACTGGGAAACCAAATGAGACTCTTTTAAATATAGATTTTCCTTCACAGTGAAAGGTACACAAGGAACAGTGCACCTGTGATGTCTGTCTAAAAGCAAGAAATGCAATTACCTGACAAATGAAACAAATCCAAATAACAGCTTAAAGTTTCGATAAATATGCTACCTGAGTAATAAAAGAAGCTGATAAGGAAAACACTAAGGCCTCACACTTATCCTATATAAAAAAATGTCTTAGCTACTTAGTATAGCAACTGAGGGGTGGCCTTCACATTATGGGCATCACATGAAGACTACAAATTGTCCCTGTATGGTTACTGTATTAGTTAAAACCCGAGCATTAGTTACTGGAGATTCAGTGGTCAAAAGATTATTTGAATGTTTTCAATTATGTTAACAGCTTGTTTTATTTTGTTTTTGTTGTGTTTCTTTTTGTGAATTGCCTAGTCTTTGAAGTCAGGTGGTATATAAAATAAATAATTAATTAATAAAAAGAATCGGTCATGTTGGAAGCAAATGCCCATAGTTGGTTTTACCACTGCTTTTCCTAATTTTTTTTAAATTGAATACTAGCACGTTCAATAGCAACAGGTTGTGAGTTTTGTCTGTATTCATAAGTCAGGTCAGAGGTGACCATGTGTACGATAGATATCTCATAGTGAAAAATGGCAGAAAACACATGTGAACACTTTTGAAACCTCCCTGATGATCAAATAGTCCTCTCTCAACTCTTGCAATCCTGTGTGCAATCTTCCCTCAGCTTCCCTCTCTTGATGCCATTGGCTTATCTGATCTAATGTTGCAAAAGGGTTTTGCAGACAGATGTGTCACAGTCTCTCTGGCTGCATTGGCTTAGCAGCTCTGATGTCCTGCAAGGGTTGGACAACTTTTCTTAGGATAGGAGGACTTAGGAGAGCTTAGAATTCCAATGTCCATGAATAACAGTTAATTACACCATATAACTTTTGCTGCCCAGAGAACACTTTGTGATAGGGCGGCTAACAAATACAACAACAACAACAACATCAACAACAACTCTTCTTCTTCTTCTTCTTCTTCTTCTTCTTCTTCTTCTTCTTCTTCTTCTTCTTCTTCTTCTTCTTCTTCTTCTTCACAATTATTAGACATCATAGGTTATCAGATGACATCTTGAGGGTGCATATAATTTTTCCACAGTTGTCTGATTTCATCCCAAATAGTGGGTTGTATTCCAAATCATGCCTCAGGAGACAGGAAGAAGATTTCAAAGCTGTTGTCCATATCCGGTAGTTAGGTAGGTGGAGCCCAAGACCCCAGTTCCGTTCCTGTCTCGTCTCAGGCAACACGTTTTTCTGAGAGCTCAGAACTTAGTGTTTATCAGGCTTGTCTTTCTTATTGGTTTTTTACTTTTATCCCCTATCCTTCTTCCCCTTTTCATTGAGCAAGGGTGGGAAGGGAGTCTTTTAGTTGTTTTACTAAAATTTCTAACTATTTTTTAAGTTTATTCAATTTGGTCCATTGGTTTCCTTTACTTTCATTTTTGTTATTCTTGTTTTTCTTAAACCCACCCCCCCATACGACTCCTTATGGAGCCAGCACATACAGGGATTCTCTTGGGGGGCCTCCCTCTCGGAGGGAAACCCTCCCAAACCAAAATCAGCCCCAACAAAGAACAAAGCCCGTGATGTTGCTTCCCGCGGTAGCAAGTGTACCCATTAACTACCTGCTGACTCGGGCAGCATTTCTCACCCCGCTTCCTCAACTTTCCTTCCCAGCTTGCCAGGGAATGCTCGTTTGGTTCTTGATGCCAAGACTTCCCCGAGAAAGGCACACAAAAAAGCCAAACATCTAAAGGGAGAGGGAATTAAGCCCTCCAGAAAATAGAAGGCTACGCAGGAGAGGCAAAAATGGCACAAGAAAAAGACCAAGCCTCCTGTAGTGCGCCTGAGCGAATGCCTGCTTTTACAGGCGGTATGCCAGCAACGCCTCCCTCGGCATCTCCCTTCCGCCCTGCAGCAAGTCCAGAAAGAAGCAACATCTGCAGTAGCAGAGACAGGCAACCTGTGTGCACCTGCGACAGAGACTGGCGATCAACAGGGGGAGGGAGAACCCGGTCCACCGGTCATTCCCCCCGCAACCCAGTCAGAAACTCCAAGCACCACGAGCCCTAGTTTGGTGCCTACTGGGACCAGTCAGGATAGACCTCAGCTTCCACCAGAGGGCGTGAGTAATTTCCCCTCCCCCACAAGGCTACAAAACAGGCAGCCTGTGCCTGAATTTCAATTGTGGCTAAAGGACTTCATCGGGACAGAATTTGCCACCATTCCTAACTTGCCACAAAAGGGTACTTCTTATCCTACAAAGCCTATCTTTCTCTCCTATTCTCTGGGGTCTAGCCCAATTAGAGGAGTCATTCCTCCCAACAAACAGGGCCAATTCCTTCCTAGACCCCCTAGGATTTGCAAATCAAAGAGGCCTGTTTACCCTTCTCTCTCCTCCTCCCCCTCCTCCCCCTCAGAGGACCCCCCCTCCACTCCAAGAAACATGCTCCCCCACCAGTGGTCCCTCTCCCTCTTCTTTCAGCTCCCATACCCCACTGTTCTGTCCCTGCTCCTACTCAGCCTAACCAACTTCCTCTCCCGCCTGCCCATAACACCTCACCCTCCTCCACTATGGAGGAAGGTGAGCTATTGCAGGAAGAATCTCCTTCTCAACAAGCCAGCTCATTTAGGCTCTTCCAGCAGCCTGATTTTGATGTTTTATTGGCAAAAGCACAGCGGGTCATTAAGGATCTCTCCCCTGAATCCGTTGCTCAGCCGCAACCAGGTTTTGACCAGTTGGTCCTTCCTTCCACCTCGGCCTCTTCTACCTCGATACCTTTCCGCCCGCTCTTCAGGGACACCATGCTGTCTGAGTGCAAGGTACCCTTTGCTCCAAAACCAACTACTCCATATCCTAAAAAGCTGTATGCTCTGCCTGATGATATTATGACCTTGTTAGTCTCTCCTATTGTAGATGCTCCTGTGGCACAACTGATCTCCGGAACACTCATGAATAAGGACAGAGACGAACAGCTAAGAATCCCTGAGGATAAGAAGGGCAATTTCCTCCTTCGCAAGGTTCATGACAGTGCAGCAACGGTCATCAAAGCAGCCACCACCAATTCAATTTCCATGCGGGCATCAGTTTTATGGGCAAAGGAATTGATTCAACTCATTTCCCCGGAGAATCAGCAGCTTAGACAAGGGTTCAACAAAATTGCCAAAGCCATGGCCTTCATGGCTGATTCTAGTTTAGATTGCATCCCGCACGCCCCTAGGTCCATGGCCTCCAGAATGGCAGTGAGGAGATGCCTTTGGTTGAAAAACTGGCAAGTAAACCACAAATCCAAACTTGGCATCATCCCCTTTTTCTGGGGCTAAGCTTTTTGGTGACTCTTTGGAACTTGTCTTGGTCAAGACTAGGGTTAAGAAAAAGGCCATGCCTGTATCCCGAAGGGAATATACCTGGCTGAGTAGGTTCCCTCAGAATACTTTTCATCCCTATAGGTCCTTCCAGAGAACCTCCTTCTACCACTCCAGAGACTACAGCCCATTCACCAACAATTCCAGTTCCTCCTGGTGACAACAGGGTCAACAGCAGCAATTCAGAGGCAACAACAGGGCCCAAGGCCGTAGACAACCTTTCAGACTGGGATTCCAACAGGGAAGAAAACAATGACTCCTTACCTGTTGGAGGCTGGCTCCATCTTTTTGTAACATCTTGGAGCCATTGTACATCAGATGCATGGGTGCTAGATACCGTTGCCCAGGGCCTCTGTTTGGAATTCACCTCACACCCTCATGATTCCTACACACGCACCCCCTCATCCAAGAATCCGATGAAAATGTGGTAGATGTCTCAGGCAATACAACATCTGATCACGATGCATGCCATTGAACCGGTCCCCTCAATGGAGCACGCTCAAGGAATTTATTCCATACTATTCCTGGTTCCAAGAAGGACAGATCATGGAAAGTGGTGCAAGATCTCAAGCACCTAAACCATTTCATTCAGAAGAGAACCTTCAGGATGGAATCCCTCTGCACCATCAAGGAAGCTGTATGCAACAATTCCTGGCATCTATAGACCTTTCAGAGGCATATCTCCACATTCCCATTCACCCGTCCTACCGCAGATACTTTTGGTTCCAGATCTGCAACCAACACTATCAGTACAAGGCGATGCCCTTCAGCCTTTCTTCAGTGCCAAAAGTGTTCACCAAAATCATGGTAGCCTTGATAGCCTGGGTGCGTGGTGAAGCGCTACACATACACCCTTATCTGTACGATCTGCTCATCCACTCTTCAACTCTCCTCCAGGCTCACCGGGACATGCAACAAACCCTACAGCTTCTGGGATCACATGGCTTCATGGTCAACAGGCAAAGAAGCCACCTGCTGCCCTCCTAATCCCTGCAACACCTGGGAGCCCTCTTCGACACTGTCCAGGGCATGATCTCCTTGACAACTGACCGCAGAAGCAAGATTGCAGCATTAATCCTTCCCCTACTCACAAGGCAGAGGGCAGACATCACCTTGCTGGCACAACTACTGGGATCAATGATATCCTGCATGGAATGCACCCCCTGGGCATGCTGGCACTCTCATCCCTTCCAGTGGCTGCTTCTCCCCTTCCAAGATCTCATCACAACCAGAACTCACAAAACGGTAGCAATCACCTTGGAGGTCCTTCACTCCCTTCGCTGGTGGATGTCACTGGCTATCCTATGGTCTTACCTGTGAAGGGTTCTTTTTCGCAGTGTCTGATTTAATCTGCTCCTTCCACGGATGTTCCTTCCTACAACTGGGGATGAGGGCGCAGTTGTGGAAGGTGGTGACTCCTGGGGTTAACAGTATTCTCTACCTCTAACTCATGTTTTCCCCTCTTTTCTCCATGTAACCTCTACTATCTGCCTACTATCTCACTCTCTCTCTTGTACCTTAGACTTTTCCATTATAGCTTCTATGATTACCTGGTTCAACAGTCCGGAACTGGGGTCTTGGGCTCCACCTACCTAACTACCGGATATGGGCTACAGCTTTGAATCTTCCTGTCTCCTGAGGCATGGTTTGGAATACAACCCACTATTTGAGCTGAAATCAGACACTGCAAAAAAGAACCCTTCACAGGTAAGACCAATGTTTCTTTTTGTGATATTTTGTTGTTTTTGAACTTTTTGATGGAATGGTCAAAAGGGATTTGCTGTTTAGTCTCTAATGCTGTTCTTGCAGTCAACACTAGATGACACTATATTATCAATTATATCAGCAAAGTACTGCCTATGGTGATTCCTTCCCTTTTGGATACCTTAAGGCTTATGCATTTCTCTGTAATTCAGCTCATAAATATCCATATTAATATTAAGACATAGTCACTGCTTTGACCCACAGGTGTGCAAGTTAATAAGTGCTCTGCTCCGATATAGTTCTTCCTCACCTCAACAGGGGAAAAAAAAGATTGATAGACAAGAGGGAGGAAAGGATGAAAGGGGTGTGTGTGTGTGTTGTCAGACAGCAGTGGGTATGCCATCTGCTGGCAAGCTTGCAAATATTCAGACTGGGACCAGAATAGCCTGCTAGGGTTGTACTTCTTTTCCACATCAGTCTCTTGTAAAGGCATAAGAACTGCAATCAAGGGTATAGACAAAGCTTGAGGATCAACACATTTTTTGAGGGGAGAGGAAATACTCCCGGGCGGGGGGTGGATATGAGCTATCGAGTTCAGTAAAATGAGGGGGGAACTCCCCACAAATCAAGCACTGCAACATCTCTTGGGGGTCAAACCACACATGCTGCTAAAAGTATCACTGTGCTTCTCTCTTTTGCTTAAAAAAAAAAAAAGCTTCAGCGGTAGGAGGAATGTGGATCAGGACAACAGTGTATGTGGAGGCCGAGGTTTAACTCATGGTCTTGGCAAAAATGAAAAATCATGCCCCCCAAGCTGGTATTTGCCCCAGGAGTGAAATTGTTTGGTGGCAATAGCATCTTCCCTTCTGGGCCAAATAGCTTTGGGGAGTGGGTGGATTTTATCAGGATTGTGGTGTGGGGTGTGTGTGAAAGGGTTAACCTTTTCATTGCAATCCCAGTCCAGATAATCCTGTTGGTAGCTGCTCCTTTATTTAAATGAAAAGAAAGGAAGAAGCTCAGTGATACTTTTAGTACCATGAGTCATGTGGTCCTCAAACAGCCAATCTTACAAGTACCTTAGACAGACAATTTCACAAATAAGCTGAAATGTTTAATATTGAGCCACCATCAGTGTTCCCTCTAACAGGGATTCCCAGATGTTGTTGACTACAACTCCCAGAATCCCCAGCAGCAATGGCTTTTGCTTGGGGATTATGGGTATTGTAGTCAACAACATCTGGGAATCCCTGTTAGAGGGAACACGGGCCACCATTATGTTCTGCTAGCATTTTCTGATGGTCAGATATTCCTTCTTTGCAGCTTTTGGTGGGTTTTTCTTTCAGTGTGTGGCCAGGCTCTCTGTATGTTAAGGAAATAAAAATTCTGTACCATTGGACCATAATGCTAACTGAGCAAAGAGACACCTTTCAAAGTGGTGAATCTCTTATATTTAGCAGGGGGAGAGCAATTGGTCCTCTCCAACCCCAGCATAGCTTCCCTCCAGTGGTTGTTGTTGGTGTCTACCTTATGTTTCTTTTTAGATGGTGGGCCTTTTGGGATAGGGAATCATCTTATAATTTATTTATTTACTTTAATGTAAACCGCTTTGCAAACTTTTGCTGAAAAGTAGTATATAACTATTAGTAGTATATAGTATAGTACAGTAAAAGAAAGCCCTGCTGGATCAGACCAAAGGTTCATCCAGTTTAACTGCCTGTTTTCTAGAGTGGCCAGCCAGGAAGCCCACAAGCAGGGCATGGATGCATTAGCCCTTTCTCACTGTTGCTCCCCTGCAAAAGTGGCAAATTGCCTCGGAATCTGCAGGTTTTATATCAGCCAGGGCGTTTTCCAGATTAGCTGCTCAACAGCAGCAAAATGCTTCTGTTCAGGCAAATCGCATTCAAAACATAAACAGCAAAGTACCCAGCAGGGGGAGCAGTCTCACAAAAACTAACAACCCGAAAAAACAGCAACATTTTTATGCTGGATATATGACCATAGCACTATACCGTAGAGATTAAATTCGAAACGAGGCATTGGAAATATGAATGGCACACTGCTGTCAGCGTAGGGACTGCAGTGTCACAACACAGGAAGTGCAGAAGCACACTTCAGTGTGACCCCATTGTAGGGTCTAATCTGGAAAGCACTCAGTAGGACTAGAAGCTATTGATAGACCTTTCCTCTATGAAACTGTCTATTTCCCCCTTTAAAGCAATCTAAGCTACTGGCCACCTTGCAACAGGAGATTCCAAAAACTGAAAATATGCGGTGTGAAATATGATACTTCCTTTTGTCTGATCTGGATCTTCAGCCGGACAATTTCATTGGGTGATCCTGGGCTGTACTATTATGGGAAAGGGAGAAAAGCTTCTCTCTGTTCACTTTCTCCACACCATGCATTAGTTTATGAACCTCAGTCATGTTCCCCCTTAGTTGCCTTTTCCCTAAAAAATAAAAATAAAAAAGCTTCCCCCACACACATTTTTCATTCCCTGTAGGGAAGGTGTTCCAGCCCACACATACAATACAAAGCTATCATATTGTAAGAACATCTGTTCAATATATATAAAATGACCATTTGTGATATGACAAATGTCTTGATGACCCTGATCATTTTGATTGACCTTTTCTGCATCTTTTCCTGCTCTGCAATACCTTTTGTAAAAAAAAAGTTGGAGGAACCAGAACTCTGCACAATATTCCCAGTATGCTCACACCATAGAATTGTACAAGGGCATAATGATATTGGCAGTTTTACTTTTAATCCTTTTCCTAATCCATAGCATAGAATGTGCCTTTTCACAGTTGCCACACGCTGGGTCAACCTGTTCACTGAGTTCTCCAGCACGACCCCAACTTCTTTTTTTGTGACTAGTTACCACCTTTTCAGACACTATTAGTGTCTATATGAAGCCAAGATTTTTTGTCCAGTGTGCATTACTTCACACTTAAGTACATTGAATATAATTTGCCATATTGTTACCCAGCCCCAGTTAGTTAGTAATCTTACAGCCCTGTTTTGGACCAACTGCAGTTTTTGAACCGTCTTTAAAGGCGGCCTCATGTACGACACATTGCAGTAATATAAAGGTGAGGTTACCAGAGCATGAGGATATGCTGAGACTGGTCACAGAGTCTGAACCCACTATTCTTGGATATCCTAACCTATTTGCTTCAGAAAATTTGAGCTTCAAAACTCACTTGAACCCAAGACTTTCCTTTGAGGAAACATGCATAGGATTGCTCTGCACTTTGAATGGCATCCTTGAATGTTCCCTATACACCTTTGTCATCCAACACCCCTATAGTCTCTAGTTATTTGCCTGGATCCAATATGTACAAATAAATGTTTAATATTAGCTTCCATGCTGCCCCCTCGCCTCATAACTAACTTTCTCCTCAAATTCCTTCTTAATTTGCCTTATTATAAACTTAGCTTCAGTGTATCTGAGTTTGTGCTCTCAAAATTCTGCTTATTTGGGCAAAACATTTTTGCAGGAAGCCTTTTACAGTTTTGTTGGCAGTGTTATAATCATACTGGCACTCTTTTGGATGTATATGTGTCCTTTCTAAACTGTGGTATGCATCTGATTATTCTCTATACTGTGGTTTTAAGTAGCCTCCAGGCTTCCTGAAGGAAAGAATCCTTCCTTTTGAAAATAAATATGACTGCATTGAACATATTGGACAATCTTCTGTATTGCTGAGGCCATTTCAACAAATTAATTTGCATCATATTTTATGTGCTATGGTATGGATTATTTGTTTAGTTGTTAACAAAATCATCCAAATACTCATTATAGATATATTTGTTGTTAATTATTAACCCCAGTTAACTGGTTTTTTTAAAAAACAGCTATTTCATATGGTATTTTACTTTTTTGGGGGAAATTTTTTTTAATAGTGGAGTTCCTGTGTTTAAGTTTCTTTCATTTTAATTGTTCGCTGCTTTCTGCAAATATTTTTTAAAGAGTTTATCACTCTATTAAACAAGTAGAGTGATAAACTACTTTAAAAAATATTTGCAGAAAGCAGCAAACAATTAAAATGAAAGAAATTTAAACACAGGAACTCCACTATAAAATATTTTTTTCTCTCCAAAGAAGTAAAATAGCATATGAAATAGCTGTAAAAAAAAACCCAGTAAAGCAAATCAGGCAATCAGCTAAAATCTTATGGGTTCTTATTATGATTATATATTTAGGGTGAAAATGAGTGAAGATGAGAGGCATGTTGGAGTTCAAGGTGTTCTCTGAAGGATCCAGACAAAACTGAACTGAAAAATAACAGGAGACTGTGGGAGGCTTCTGTTAGGTTTGTGAAAATAGTTTGCAAAATTAAAATAACAACAAAGAGAACTGAATCCACATTTCGATTTCTGCACCTTCCTTTGAATCGTATTTGGTATTTTGGAGGCCAAATTGCATTTGAAATTGAATCTTTTTCTTGTGACTTATTCTCCAGGTAGTTATGGTACACACCTACTTAATGCATTTTTATATGTTTGGAGAAGAGCAGGTTGGGGTTGGGAGCAAAAAGAGATGAATTATGAAGAAATAAAGAGGAAAATAATTTCAGGAGGTAATGGATGAGCTCTGTCCGGAAGATTAATCAAGGCAGTTGCAAGAGAGTGCCAAAAGCATAACTGAAGTAGAACTAAATATCTGATTGTAATTAAAACTTTAGCCTTCTAATGGCTCCATGAAAGATATTTTAATAAACGTGAAATGCACTTTCTAAATGGCACGCTAACTTTTAATGACTTGGGTGTTTTGTTTGATTAGTAACCTGGACTGTTAAATTAAAGCCAACTGCAAGTGCATGATAAAATATTGATGGTTTCAGGCAAATGAATTGGGGGAGTTATGCTTGACGGATTTTTTTGGTATCATTAAGGATTTTAACTGGTGGAAAATATATATTGCTGGTGCTTAAAGATAGTTAAAGAGGATCTAGCCATTTATATGCTCTAGTTTTAATTTTACAGTAATAATGGGGGGAAAATCTGAATTATTCACAGATGGCTGATCAAGAGGGGTCACTTAATTTAAAAAGTGTTAGTTTAATTACACCTGTTTCTCATTTCCAGCATAGATAATTAAATATTCAGAGGTATTTGGTTATTTCTTTTTCTTCAGAATGCCTGTAGCTTTTGTCTGGGGGTATGTGTCTTTTTATAAAAGAAGAAGAATTTAGGTAGCAGAAAAAGTTCTTCTTCTTCTTCTTTTTTTGAGGTAAATCTACTTATGGGAAGTTAATTGAATTTAAAAGATGTTTGCAGTGCTGACACATGAGGCCATCACAGAAAAAGTGGACCTTTAGAAGGAACCCCATTTCTTTTTCATCAAAATCTAGTAAACATTACAGCTCTCATTTGATCAGACATGGCCTAATTGGTTCATACCAGCTAATACTTCAGAGCACTGCTGGTGGAAAATGCTTTCTGTGCAAGTCCACACTGAAACGCCATGGAAGAATCCTATGCATTTCAGTGGGAAATACCAATTCACTTTGCACAACTTTCTACAATCTCAATGAAGTGTGTTTCCATAGGATTGTGGTTTTTACTTGCCTAGTAGTGTTGCAGTGTTTTAATTGTTATTTTTTAAAAGTTGACTAAAAGGGTGCCTTGATTAATTGATCAAAGATATTTAAAGATATGTATATGTTTGTTTATTTATTGTTGATTAATGAACTGTTAACGCAGCTACTGTACCTTTCATATAACATTAGAGCAACTGAAGAAGGCAGAAGCCAAAATGTCTTGCACATTATATTTTTGTTCGTTAATCAACAATAAATTTAAAATATTCTTTTTTATTAACTGCATTCTCCTGGGATCCAGAAAATACCCATATGGAGTTCTGTTTCCAAAACTCAATTTCTCTCTTTCTTTCTCTCATTTGTAATGTAGGTATTTGTACAAAATTGCAGATAGCAAGCACTGTGTTCCCTTGTCTCCCTTGCTTAGGAGGGGATTCCTCTTCTAAGATGATCCCTGCTATATCATCTAAAAAATAATGAAAATATCTTTTTTGCTTCAATAATATAGTTTTATTAACACAAACTATACATATTTAATTGGTTTGATCAACCAACCAACTAAGAATTCTTTAACCTGTTCACCCATCTGTTCACCCAGGGTTTTAACTGATATTGTTTTGATTGTTTTAATGTTGTTTTTAGAATTCTAACCCTAACCCTAACACTCGTCCTTCCTTTAGTGGCGACTGGACCCTCATGGCTCAGATGCAACCAAAGGACTTATTTCCTCAGGGATGGAACCAGGTGATAAAGAACTGAAAGCAGCGTGGGGGTTAGGCAGCAGGAGTAAATTCAAAAGGTGTCTATTTTTGTGCAGCCAACTTCTCTTAGCAGCGAGATGGGCTGGGTGGATCAGGTCAGCGAGGAAGGCCAATCTTGAGGCTCGAAGCGTGAATGGCACGATGAGCAAGACACAGCCTGGTGTAATGGCGAGTGTCAAATTGATTGCCCAAACAACGGGTGACTCCACGGTGTGTAGACCAAATGAAACACACTGGTTAAAGAGAACAGGGCCAGTTATAGCCCCAAACGGGTCCTAAGGCAAAATACCGGCTGCTCCTTCTTCCTGAGGAGGGAAATTCTGGTGAATCTCAAAAGGATCAATTGTCTGTATTTGATGTGCTGTAGTACAACATAATGATTTGAATGGGTCAAAAACAACCTGTATGTAAATGGACTGAATGAACGTGCAAGCACGGTATCTCTCAGGTTGGAAGGACCTGGTAAACCAATCAGTAATTTTAATGAGCGCACCTCTGAGTTCCTATTGCCCAATCAGTTCTTTTGTGATGGGAAAGGAGTTGCTTTTGCAGTGCCTTATCTGACTTTCCTGCTGAGGTGATTAGTGTTTGAGGCAACTGCAGAGAAGGGGAAGTAAAGGGTCAATCTTTGGACAGAAAGACCTTGAGCGTGGATCTAACTTGAAAGTTAACTCGAGTCTACTTAGACATTCCCTAATATAGGGAAAGGTGCAAGGCTAATCCCCTTTCAATTCACTTGGAAGCTGGTGAATCTGGGGGTGACTGTCCCACTGCCTGCTAAGTGACCTGTCCCCAATATGCCAACAAATGCCAGCGTGGTGTAGTGGTTAGAGTACTGGACTGGGACCGGGGAGACCCGAGTTCAAATCCCCATTCAGTCATAAAACTAGCTGGGTGACTCTGGGTCAGTCACTTCACTCTCAGCCTAGCCTACTTCACAGGGTTGTTGTGAAAGAGAAACTCAAGTATGTAGTACATCGCTCTGGGCTCCTTGGAGGAAGAGCAGGATATAAATGTAAAATAAAAAACAACCACCAAAAAAACAAAAACAAATGGGGAGCTCATGATCCTGTGAGACTCCTGAACATGTTTAGAGTGAAAAACATAGGCCTGCAATCTCAGACATAAGCAGAGAGGCTTCTGGGAGAATAGCAGTGCTGGCAGCACTTTATATTTGTTACATTGAACCACATTTGCCATTTGGTTGCCCACTCACCCAGCCTGGAGTGATCCTTTGAAGTGTTGTATTTTATCCAGTATCTTTCATATTTTGTTGTTTAGAAGTTTGTCCCAGTGAGGATGCTGTAGAGAGTGTCGTGAGTGGAGACAGAAAGGAAAAGGGAAGGGAAAGAGAAAAGGAGAAATGGAGATGTTTCTGAATAAACTCATAGTTAAATCTATATAAGATTACTTTGTGAATGTGAGTGAAGCAGCTATAAAACAGGAAACTGGAAAAACCTTGAACTAGGGCTTCTTGGTTGTTTGGAACTGTATGGATGAGCAGGGCCATCCATGGGGCGTGATCACCCCGAGCCCCATGCTGGCACAGGCCCTGCTCTGGGCACACTGCAGCTTGCCCTACTCTTTCTCCCAGTTCCAACAACTTATCTCCCCACTGCTCAGCTGAAAGCTGACTTTTTTTTTAGCACTGCGCAGACTTGCCCGCTATTGAAAGGCTCCCTGCATGGTTCATGTTGGGAATTCTCTCTGGTAGAGAAACCCTTTTTTCATTACAGCAGAGTGCACAGAGGTACAGCACAGCGGATTTAGTTAGGCATGCGTGTATGCTGAGAGTAAAGTAACTTGGAGCCAGTTCATGGTTTCAAATCAATATATATGGCATTTATTAGAGAACTCCATTCTAGATAGGAAAGTGAGGAGTTAGGATTTCTAATCTAGCTAGCTAGCTGGATGCAGATGGATTCTGCATCTTCTCTGCACACGTGGTGCAGGGAGAGAAGCTTGCTTGCATTTTGCAAGGTAGAAGGGACAGGAAGAGAAGAGAGGAAGGAAGTTAGTCCCTAAGAATAGCAATCTACATTCCAAAGGGATAGTGTCAGAGCAGTAGAGAAGGGATGACCAATGTCTTGACTCTCTAGCCCTCTGACTTACTAGTCTGTCCTCCACTGTCACTGAGACAAGAGACAGAGCAAAGTCCTTAACTTCCAACAGTTCACACATGCTGCTACAGCTCCTTCCCTCTCCACTGATGCTTCAGCGGGTCAGCAGGTGGGCGGGGCTTCCAGAGAGGCTGCCAGCCTCCCTGAAGCCTGAAGCTCTTCAGTGCTGGCTAGCAGGCTGCCTGCTCCAGGTTATTTCACCCTCCCCTTGAATATTTATGGAACGGCTTGCCATAGAGTTTTGATATCAGGCACAGATGTTGAGCAGATTGGGAAGGTTCTATATATTGATTTTTAATAATTTCTTAAATTAAAAAAACTTCAAAATAAAGTCCTAAAAGTGGTTTGTTTCATAGCAGAAAACTACAACAAATGTCTGGAACTGAAGCCCCCTCCCCTTGCTTAGACCATCATTCCACCCCCATAGGGTGGAATCTGCCCTTTGACTTCATAAAAATGGTTAAAGGATCCCCCTTTCTGCCCTAGCCTTTAGATAATCTAGAATGACTTGGCATAGGGTTTTGGGACTGAGCTCAGCTATAGGGCAGGGTGGCATTGTATATTTAATTGTTGGTTTTTAATATATTTTTTGATATATTTCTTTAAACACACATCAGAAAGTCCTGTAAGTGGCTTGTTTCATGGCAGAAAGTTTAAAAAACATCTGGAATAAACTATATATATATATATATATATATATATATATATATATATATATATGCACGATACTCAAGTTGGTTTGAAATCCAGAAGGTCTGAGTGAGACCTGTGAGGCAAGGGGCATGTGTTGTGCTTTTATTTTTATTTTCCCTCTTACAAATACAGTATATGTCCAAGCTGGTTGGACATGTCCAAAAACTTCACCCAGTTACTCACACTATTTACACTCTGTGTCATCAGTCAGTATGATTCTGTAATCATATGAAATGTTAAGGAAGCCCTGCACATATTGATTCACTCCCACCCTGCACCCCACCCTAGGGATGGCCCTGAGGATCAGAAGAAACTGAGGCTTAATCTAAACAAGATGGAGGTACTGTATTTGCAGAGATGGGGATTTCCCAGATGGCAAATTTACTTCCAAGTTCCCCAGGAGTGGTGGGTGTGCGTTCACACATTGTGGGGAGTACTACATACACAATTCGGGTTTTCCCATGTGCATTGGAGCTTCATTTCATCATTTCATTCATTCATTCATTCATTCATTCATTCATTCATTTAACATATTTCTATACCGTCCAAAACTTGTCTCTGGGCAGTTTACAATTAAAATAATTTAAACACTAAAACCATTAACACGCCGACATTAGAATTTAAACTATAAATCTAATTAAAAGCCTGGGTGAACAAATATGCCTTCAGTCTTCGCCTGAATCATCCCCATGCTAAAATGTTCCGCTTTCTATAGCAGCTTACTAGGATACTTTGAAGGACCCTGGCATTTCTTCTGAGATGTATGGAGGGGCCATAGTGATAGAGCGACTTTATTTGTATTAAACATTTTTTTTTTTTGCTGGGTGATCTTGTGGAACACCCCCAAGACCACTGACGTTGCTGAGTTGGTGGTCCTTCCACAATACCACCAACCACCGGGGGAGGAGGAAGAGAAAGAAAAAAGGACCCATGTGCCAGCCTTATGCCTCTTTGCCTGCCTGCCTGCCTGCCTGCCTGGTTTTGCTTGCTTTCCCTGCTTCCTCTGTAGCTGCTTTCCCACCAGGAGGGTGGGTGGGGTAGGGAGGGATGGAGGGAGGCCACCAGCTAGGTGAGCTTGCGGAATCTTCCCTAAAAATAAGTTTAAAATAATATGTTTTTTAAAATAAAATGCATGCTTTTAATTCATTGAAATGAACGTTTTTAGAAGTGCACACCACGCATGTGCAGTAGGGAAAAAAAGGAGGCATGGTATCCCTCGTACTCTAGAAAGCCATTGGCCAGAGCAAGTGGTACAAACAGTCCACAGTAAACATTCGAAAGGAACAGAAGGGACACCGCATCAAAACAGCCCTATGTGAATGCCCTCAGAATTGTTATTATTTTGGCTTCAGGCTGCGGCTTCTATGTGACTAACGATTAGTTATGTAATCCTGCAATCAGGCACGGGTGGAGGCCAGCAGCGGCCTGGGGTCAGCCCGCCACTGTGGCCCCCCTAACCCCGCACCCTTCATCAATGTCTGATGCAGGAAGCAGTTAGCCACACCCCCTATGTCTGACATCAGACATGGGGGCATGGTTTAGGTCCCAAATGGGGTTGCGTGGCCCCGTTTGGGAGCTAAATTGGCCGGAGTGGCTCTCTCCCTGCCTTTTAAAGGCAGGGAGAGCCGCTCCTGACTGCACTGTGAATGCAGTGCTGGCTGGATTAGCTCCCCACATCTGACGTCAGATGGAGGGGGTAGGAACATAGGAACATAGGAAACTGCCATATACTGAGTCAGACCATTGGTCTATCTAGCTCAGTATTGTCTTCACAGACTGGCAGTGGCTTCTCCAAGAGTGCAGGCAGGAATCTCTCTCAGCCCTATCTTGGAGAAGCCAGGGAGGGAACTTGAAACCTTCTGTTCTTCCCAGAGCGGCTTCATCCCCTGAGGGGAATATCTTGGAGTGCTCACACATCAAGTCTCCCATTCATATGCAACCAGGGCAGCCCCTGCTTAGCTATGGGTATGTCAGGGGCACAAGGCGTGGCCCTTGAGGGGTGGCAGCCCTGGTTCTTTGAACCTGTCCGCTCAACGGTGGCTCCACCCCTGCCTGCAATTAAACCTGCCATCTGGCAAAGGCCCTGCTAAGCATTTTATGTCTTTCATTTTGGGATATTTTATAAGAGAATAACTACTGCTTTTAGTCAGTTTTGTGGAACTATGTTTTAGCAACCAAGTTAGTAAGTAGGTGGGCTAATGTTAACAAAAGCATAGAGCCTCTCATGATGTTGGGCATATTGTTGATATATAACAATTACATACTGTAATAAGAATCCCTGAGGACTTTCTCTCTCTCTCTCTTTCTCTCTCACTCTCACTCTCTCTCTAAATTTCAAGAAAATATAAAGCACTCAGCAAAGAACCCCTTTTAATATAGTCATCTTCCTATGAGGTTTCAGTAAGGGGAGGAGGTGAGGGTTCTTTCAATTTCTATATCACTACAACTGTTATTAAAGGTCTTCTGTTGCTTTTATTGAAGACAAAATATCTCTTCATAAGTAATATCAGACACTGTTCCCAGTGTGGTAGATAATGTGGTGTTTGTGAACTGGGCTGGAGGGCAGAGTGTGAGACATTTTATTGAGAGTATAATAAGCTTTGTACCTTGCTTGTAAAACAGCGGCACAACATTTATCCTGATTTGTCCTCATATGACAAAACTCCTGTAGCAGTATTTGCATTGCATTGTAGACGGAAGTGAAACTGTGTGTACATTATGTATCATCAGAAGAGAATCTTGATTCACAGAGAAGTTATCTCCCTGGAGATTCATTTGAAGTCCTAAGAATATCCCTTACCCAAATGAGTAGAAAATAATATTTTAGTAATTCCTTGTAGATAAACTACACGGACAGACATAGAAACACATGTGCACGCGCTCTCTCTCTCTCTCTCTCTCTCTCTCTCTCTCTCTCTCTCACGCACACACACACACACACACACACACACACACAAATGTGCACAAGCATCTGTTTTGAGTTACTTCAAAATACAACTTCTTCATTTGGACCAGCTAGTAGGGGCATCAAGGGCGTAACTACCATTAGGCAAGGGGAGGCAGTCATCTTGGAGCCCCACTGCCTCGAGGGGCTCCCCAGAGGCACATCACATGACTCCCCACCCGCCCATGTTGCACCCCCTATGAATTATGTTGAGTCTCTTGGAGATCGGCAGGAGCAGAGAGTAAAAAAACTAGATTTAATGTGTACTAGATTTTCACCATATTCATAATGGGGATGTGAGTGTGAGTGCACTATATATTGTGAAGTGTGTTTGTGTGTGTATATCAGCGAGGGGCCCATTTTAAAATCTTGTCTCTGGGCCCCCTCCAACCTTGCTACGCCCCTGAGGGGCATATCTCACATCTTCACTGGTTACCAGTCTATTCCAAGCACAATTCAAGGTGCTGATACTCACCTTTAAAGCCCTCTGTGACGAAGCCTGGGTACCTGAAGGACTGCCTACCTCTACATGAACTTGTCAGTGCACAGAGTGCATAATCTGTTATTTAGTGTGGTGTAGGATACACTGGATAGGCCACAAGAGGATCACAAAGACTATGAATACAGATAGGAGTGGCCCAAGCTGTGCCAGAGGAAAGGCACCATAAGCTGCCTGGCCCACCATAAGCTGCCTGCCTCCCCCCCCCAGTGGGGGACCATTTTCCTTTCAAAACCGACCTTTGTAAGCTTTGAAAGTGGTGCAGGATCAGCAGTCAGCTCTTCTGAGGGCCTTGGGTCCTTGGCACCTGCCCAACCATGCTGACCTCTATTCGTGGCCCAGGACAGGCTCCCAGGACAGGCTTCTAAAATCTGACCAATACAGAGGATTCATGTGCCCTGCTGACTCGTTAATGTTGCACAGTCATATTCTGTTCTGTGCCTCTGAGACCTGAACACGTGCAGTCCCATGGAGTTCCCTCAGTTTGTCCCACCTTCAAAACCTGAGTTTCTGGTTCAATAGACATGCAACTATTTTGCATTAGGAGGAACAGAGACTATTTTGAGACCCAACAACTTCTTTTGCATTTGTTGTGGCGTCCAAAGTTCTGGGGAGCAGCTGGAACATTGTGTTCACTCAGAACACTTTGCTCTCATGAGCAGCTTCTCTTCCTCTGTCTTCTTCCCCTTCCGACTGACCTTCCGTCCCCTGGGGAAGCCAGAGTGGAGGTTCAGTGGCAGGTTGCAGAGCTACATGAACCACAGGAGGAGCACAGAGAGGTGAGCCCGACAGATGCAGCTTGCTTCCTTCATGTGGTGGTGGCAGTGAGAAGTCAGCAATTTAGCTAACTAGCTTTACTCAATTATTAGCTACTCCTGCTGAGTAAAAAAAACACTTTTTAAACTGGTGAATCTCTTCTGTTTATCATGGAGATAGCAAGTGGCCCTATCCAACCCCAGCAGAGCATTCTTTCAGTGGCTGATGATGGTGTTAGCTTGCATTTCTTTTTTAGAGTGTGAGCCCTTTGGGGACAAGGGAGCATCTTAATTTCTATTTCTCTGTGAAAACTACTGTGAAAGCTTCTGTTGAAAAGCTGTCTGTAAATGTTTGTAGTCGTAGAGAACAGCAAGCAAGTGGGAGACCGTGCATGCACCACTGCTCCAGCACGCAAAGAGGCTGCCTTGGCAACTAGCTGGTTGCCTTGCCTTGAGCCAAGAGGTGAAGTTGCTGGCCTGGCTGGAGAGAACAGGTGGATGGATGACCCGTGAGGGAGGAGGACAGAGGACTGTGTGAGGCTCTTCTCACGTGCTGTGGAATCCGGGCTAAGGGAGCCCAGCCCAGTTTCCACCAGGTGTCTGAACCACCGGGAGCTACACGGCTCCCAGCGGCAAGCCCTCTTAATTCCACCCCCGCCCAACGAGGTTAGTGGAGTGAACGCTCCGCAAACCCATTTACCTGGTCATGTGTCGCCGCAGCGCAGCTCTGTGCCATGGCGACTCATGAGGAGACCCCCAAATATGAGGCCACAACAAGCCTTCCAGTGTTCTGGGACTTCTGGGGGCCAGGAGGCCCCCGATCCCCATCGCCCAAACTGGCTCCGTGACAGAGCCGGTAATCGTGTGGGAGGCCGCTCCACCTGCAAACCCCCAGCAGGCTCTCCACACTGCTTGTGTGGAGAGCCTTAGTGTGTGCTAAACCTAACCAGGAGATGAATTGATGGTTTAGAAGCTGGGACCGGGAGAACTCTGCACCTAGACAGCAGACTGAGCAGGCATACCACTCACCTGGTCATCAGCTTCACAGTGATGAACTGTGTAACTCAAACTATCAGTTTAAAAAAATCGAAGTATGTATTCCAATACCAATACAATACCAATAAACATATGCACATTTTATGCAAAGTGGAGACTTTTTGGAGAATTTTTTTTTTTTAGCAATAGCACTTACATTTATATACCGCTCTATAGCTGGAAGCTCTCTAAGCGGTTTACATTTTACCGACCTCGGGAGAATGGAAGGCTGAGTCAACCATGAGCCCTTGGTCAGGATTGAACTTGCAACCTTCTGGTTACAGGGCGGCAGTTTTACCACTGCGCCACCAGGGGCTCTTTAGGTGAAAAGCATCCTCTATTTCCACTTTTTTGGTGATGGATATTGACCTTTTTCACCATTTAGACCTGGCAACCCTATGCATTGCAGGGACAATACTAAGGTCCCTGGGGTACCTCCTCCCGCAACATGCTTTTCATTTTCAATTCAGCTGTACCATCCACACAGCCTTATAAAGATTCAGTTTGAAGATGCATGAACATCCCATTCCCCCCCCTTCCCTTCTATCGAGAATACAGAAATTGTTGTTTGTTCCTTGTAACTGTATTTGCTACATCTTCATTCTTCAAATGAGGTTTCTAGCATTGCTCTGATCATTTAGAAACTTGCCATCATTACTGCCTACTGTTGGTTAGACTGTCGACTACTAAACAAGATGGCAGCTGTGTTTGTTCTATCAAATGTGTGCGGAGCCTGTTTTCTCTGCCTTTTTGTATGGCCTTTGGCACTGCATGTGTTATCTTACTGGACAGCAGCATCTTTGAAGTGAGTGAGGAAACTGCTGTTCTTTGACAGCTACTTTGTAATGCTGTTTCCCTTTGCTTGGTAGGCTAGCAAATATTTCATGGCCTATTTTGCCCCAAGTTTGTGTCTCATGAAGAGAGGGAGGGTCTCTGGAGAAGGATGTTTGGCAACTGACAAAAATGAACAAAAACACGTTTGTACCTACCGTTATTTTAAATGTATAGACAATCTTCCCTCCATTTTGATAGATTAATACAGACTTTGGATTTAGAGACAAGCAAGCTGATTTCCCTTAATTAAATTCCTGGAAAGAGAAACACCATTAAATGATCACAACATCCTTTGTTCGAATCAGTGATCAACATAGTGCTTTGATACCTGAAAAAAGCAATAAAGATGCAATGAAAAAATTCTAGTTTTCAACTCAAGAGGGCAGTACCACACAATGGAATTTTACCTTGGCTATAACCAGCCATCTCTCACAACAAAGGCCAGAATTCTACCTTGTCTTGCTTAGGAAATTATCATGGCAGATTTTAGTGTAGGGAGCAGTTCTTCTGTGTGGCATAAATAGTTGTTGCACTAAAATCCTGTTCTTGTCATCAAACTTTATGTGCCACAAAACCTTTCAGTGAGTTGGTTTATTGGGAATCTGTACTGCCACCAGCCTACATCTCCCCAGTAATATATAGTAAAAGAAACATCCTTGTTTTTCCTGCCCCCCTCCACCAAATGGCAGCTTAATGAATTGGAGTAGGGGTGGGGGAGATACTAACTATAGTGAAGTCACAGCATGCATTTATTTTTCTAGATGTTACTGGGTAGATGCAGGTCAGTGGTAACTATGCTAATCCATAATGGAATGGTTCAGACATCAGGCAGAACTACAGTTAATTTCTCATTCTCCACTATGTCCCCATGCCTCAGGAGCACTCATGACTCAGGAGCACTCCATGCATGAGTCAGAAGAACTCTACTTATGACTGTGGTTAGAAATAAATCAAGGTTTGTCATGATGTCCAAACTGACAGATCTTGGTTTATTCTAACCAACTTCCCTAAAAAAAACCCTGAGATATGAAACCTACTTCAATCCTTATATTTATATTGTGGTTTATTTTAGGTAAGTCAGTTATAATGCATCAAGATCAGTCAGTTTGGATGTCATAACTAAACTTGGTTTGTTTCTAACCTAAATCAGAAGCTGACTTCTTTGGGGAATCATGCAGGCAGGAGAGGGGAAAAGTGCATGCTCCTGAGATTTGGGGATGTTACATGGACCCAGGTTTTAACTGTGGTTCCCCGTGACATCTGAACTGGTCCAGTGTCTAGATAAGCCCTGATCTGCAGTTCCATTGGTGCTATCAATGGAACTTCTGGTACTAGAAGTTGAACAGTACTATTAGGGTTTAACATTGGTTTTTGACAAAACAAACACATGGTCTAATTGGGCAGGATGATTAAGTTAGTCATGACTAAGTCACATTCATTTTAATGAGAATTAAATGAGTCACGACTAACTTGTCTCAATTATTTCAGTGCTACTTCGTTATGACTAATGTAGACTGGATTCTGCCCATTGCTAATATCATCTTAGCAAGGCAGGAAGAGATACCAATATTAGATTCAAAAGTGGGTGAACGAGAAGGGACGGGCCTTCTCGGTTGCTGCCCTGAGACTGTGGAATGCGTTCCCTACTGAGATACAACCCTCCCCATCTCTGGCATTTTTTAAAAAGCACTTGAAAACCCACCTCTCCAGCCAAGCTTTTTCAGCTTTTTAAATTTTTAAGTTTTAACCTTTTTTAAATTTTTGGATTGCCTCAATTGCTTCCAGATTTTTGTGTCTGTTTTAACTTGTTTTATGTTGCTGTTAACCGCCCAGAGACGAAAGTTTGGGGTGGTGTACAAATTTGTCAAACAAATAAATAATAAACTGACACCGCTAGCACTTGACTTAAATAGTGAGTGGGTGAAGTATTACACAACTCACCACCCCACCAAATGTAGCACTTATTGGATGTCCTTAGCATATATTAATGTTCCTTGTATGTCTTAGCATCAGGGGCTATTGAAGACATTTTGCTGTCTGAGGCAAATATGATGCTCTGCCAGTCTATGGGCAGGTGTGCCTTAGCTGGTGCTTGCTACCCCCTGCACCACATCAGTCGCCTGAGGTGACTGCCTCACTTTGCCTCATGGAAAGACTACGCCTATTTAGAATAAAAGATAAATGGAGATATCACTAGGGGTGAAACGTATTAGGCCCTCTTGATCTGAGAACCTGATCTGAAGATTAATGTTCATTAAGAGATCTTGGGATTCTGTTTCACTCTGCTTGAATATTTCCATGACTTGCTAACAATCCTGTCTAGTTATATTAAAATATGCATTGATTATCATGTGTGCTATCACTTCAGTCTGCTTGTGATGTGCTGTGGCTTGCACTTGATGCTCCTGCATGTGTAGGTCAGCTGAGGGGCTAGCTCTGCATTTGCAAGGGATGGATGCACATAAATGACTCCTTCATTGCACTAATAGGGAAGCCCTTTGTAAGATGATAGGGAGTGCCCCCCTGCAATAAATATCTGAATTTGGGCACTAGTGGTTAGTAGTACCAGATAAACTTCAGTAAACAATTTTCACATAATACCAATACTACATATGCATTATTTAAATTACACTTATAAAAACAATTCAAAATTATTTAACAACTTTAACAAGCTCCCGATGGGATGGAAATATGTAAAATATATGTACGCTAATGGAAATGTGTAAATCTAGATGTTGGGTTGGATCCCCATGAATGGAAGCTTCTGCTGCTCATGGAAGGAGAATCATGCTCACGGAAAGGGCCTTCCATGACTGTGAAAGAAGGAGCTTCTACTCATGGACGCTGTTAGGATCCAACTCAGGGCTGCACAACTTCGGCCCTCCAGCTGTACTTGGACTACAACTCCGTTCATCTCCAGCCACAGTAGCCAATAGTCTGAGATGATGGGAGTTGTAGTCCAGCATCTGCAGGAGGGCCGATGCTGTGCAGCCCTGACCCAACCCAATTATTTGATTTGCCATGAATGTTAATTTCCAGTCTTGGGTTCAGAGTAGAATTGTATAGCATTGGTACAATTTCAGTTTAGCTCTCTTTAGGGAAATGCTGCTTATGTGAAAGGAATTGAAATGCAATCCAATCTGGTTAAGGCTTTGTTGGTTAATTGTTAATAGAATATTGGCACTTTTAAAAGGAAAGCCTAGTGGAAGTCGGGGGAAAGGGAGGGGAAAACCCCCAGAATGGTTTTAGAGTTGGCCTAGACAGAGAGCAACCAGGTTGTAAAAGTATCTGCTGAGTTGCGAAGCAATAAAGCGTTGATATTTTTCACAATCTCCTTGGATTGTGGTGTGACGCTTACCCAGATGTTGAAAATTGGAAATGACCTTAAAATGTACTTACCAATGTCTCCCTGTAAGATTTAAGGCTTTTTGCAATGGGCAGAATGCCTGGAAGTTGACAGGGACAGGATGTGAGGCACAGAATCAAGCAGACAAGACATCTATTTATTAGCAGCACTGAGTATGCATTGAGAGTTTAAAAACCCAATCGCCGTTTGAGATATAAAACACAAATAGCCATTGGGAAATCTTGATTTATATTGAATAAATGTGGCTTCTTTGACCACGATGAGGTAGCTTAATGCTTTGGTAGAGGTCCTTCATGAGTAGTTACAATGTCAAAGTCCCCATATGCATGACGGGAAATGGTGCAGTTGAACTTCTGGCCATCTCTCACCTTCTAGTACCTGAAAGGAAAAGTCTGTATTCTAAAGCTGTGTGAAAATCTTTTTGGAGATATATGCACCTTGTATTTCTGATGAGCTGAATTGTAATACACTCTATTGTTTGTTATTCTGTTTTGGTTTTAGCATCAAAGAAATGGAGGTTCCCCCTCCCCCTGCCCAATAATATTTTTAGGTATGTTATTTTCACATCTTCTGCTGCCTTTCAAATTTAATACTACCATCCTCTGTGCTAAAAGAAAATGATGCGTAAAGAACAAGGGAGGCAGGAAGGTGGTAGAAATGGAAAATCTTTTCAATGCAGACTTTCCCCTCTGCCGAAGTTTGTAATAAGGTGTCTGGTGATCACTCCCTGCTGAAATCTGTAACAAATAACGTCGCTATTCATGGAAAGTGAGTTGGAACTGAACAGTAGCAGCTCTGGCAATAGCAAACACCACGTGAGATCATGGACTCTTAACAATCACTCTCTTGTCTGGTGCTGTGGAATTTCTTCAAGCATTTCCATAGAATCACTGGGCTTCAAAGGCACCTGAAGGTTGTACAATCCTACTGCTGCACTGAGAAATGAGGCTACATATCCAAACACCCCTAGTGGATTCATCTATAGCATCAAGATGACTGTGGCCCACAAGCAGAGAGCAGGATTTGACAAAATGTGGAGGGTGAGCCCTGCCCTTGTAAAACCAGGATGCTGTACAAGGTGGCTGGTCTTTTGGTGTGAAAACTTTGCGGTGGTGTCATGCAAAGTTCACAGTGCTGGAATAAACCCACTGCTCCATGGGTTAGCTAATACAGTGAAAATTTCAAATACTGGAGAAGAGACGTTAGGCTTGACATTTTTCTAGGTGCCATTCTTCTAGTTCTGTACTGACACCATTGTACACAAACCCCATCCGTTAAGTGGGCAAAGAAGTACCTTCTAAATTGGTGGCTCTTTTATATTTAGCAGGGGGACACTAACTATCCCTATTCATCCCAGCAGAGCATCCTTCTGTCACTGCTGTCTGTAACTTGCCTACTGTGCATTTCTTTTTAAACTGTGAGCCCCTTTGGAATAGAGAATCATCTTTGCATTTCTTTTGCTTTGTAAACTGCTTTGACAACTTTCATTTTTGTTCTCAAAGCAGTGGTATATAAATATTCTAAATCATAATGGTGGCTCACCTTTTTACATACGTAGTCCTGTTGACATTAAAAGGACAAGTCAGGCAATGCCTAATTTGTCATTTCAATGGGAGTACTCTGAGTAATTTTCCTCATCAGGTCAGCCAATAATCATAATAATGATTAATTGTTTCTTCTGAGCACTGTATTATTATTAACACAGAGGATGAGGAAACCTGACTTGGAACCAGAGTCCATTTATTTTGCTTTTATATTTATATGAACAAGTAAATATTTACATTTATTTTTACATTTATATCCTGAGTTTACCCCTGAACTGAGGGTGACAGTAGTTATTCCCATGAGATTAAGAGAGACATTAAATATTATGGAGCCACCTAATGGCGCAGCAGAGGAGTAACTTGCCTGGGGAGCAAGAGGTTCAATTAAATAAGAATTGCTGTTATGAACACACGTGTAAATATGGATTACACTGTAAGGCCATTCACACAATCAAAAACTGTGTTCTACTTGGCTTTGAGAGCTGTGTGTGCTCACAATTTTTGGTTGTGTGGAAGCAAGGTAGGAGGAAAAGCTACTCAGGTTTTCCTCCTACCTTGTTTCCACACAACTAAAAATTTGGAGCACATACAGCTCCCAAGCCTAGGTTGAGCACGGTTTTTGATTGTGCGAATGACTTCAATTGCTGTCCTCTATCAAGCAATACTTATACATCTGACCTTGACTGAAGGGTACTTAGCGATGATGAGAGTGTGTGGTCCTACCCAGCAGGCATCTACTGTGGATAAGGTCATCCTGTTGCAAATACTCCATTTTGTGTTGGTGCTCTTGACCATGTTTTGTGATTCTTGGCCATTTTGACTAGGTCACTAGGGTATTGAGAGGGTGAATGAAAAAGCTTCTTGAATACTATTTTTACAACAGTTTGTGCTCCACAAGCCTGATTTTCATGGCCCTAAAGTGTCATGGACACATCCTTGATATGATCATTACTGTAGTACATGAAACTCTTCTCATGACTGGTAAGAAGAGCTTCTCGGCAGTCTGTGGGGAGAGTGCCCAGCCCTCCCTGCAGATGATCCCTTACCCTGCGCTGGGCATGCGGGTCGGCTGCCCAGACAAGCGGCGGCTCTCCCACGGACCACTCGCACCTCACCATGCCTTGCTTGTGCTCTCCGTGGGTTGGGTACAGGGAAGTGCTGCCCCCCGGAGCCCCAATAATGCACCTCATGCGTGTGCAGTGCATAACTGGGAGCCCCCTTCCCCCCCGAGTGCAAGTAGCCATGGCAGACACACAGTCACGAAGCCCAGTTTCTGGGCACGCTCATGCCCAAAACCTTGATTCAGCAACAGGCTACTTAAGAGGGCCTGCTGTGCCACCATCAGGAGCCACGCAGCTCCCGGCGGTTCTCATGCACAACAGAAACCAGGCTGAGGTCCTCTTAGCCCTGTTTCTGCTGCGTGTGTGAATAGCCTCCATCTGTAGTATCCATAGTACCAGCTTTAAAGTGGATCATTCTTAGGTCTGCAGCAAGCTTCAGATTGGAACTAGTAAAGCTATGTGTAAACACTGGCATAAATCAACAAAAAAGATAAACCTTTCTAATGTTCAGGATAAAACGGTGCAAAGGTGGTTTCCTCCCTCCATTGCTGAATGTGCATTACAGATGCCCATTGTCCCTGTGAATGTCATCTTGATGAGGTAAACTGGTAAGTTTACTAATCTTCTATGGAAGGCTTTGGCTACAAGAGTAAGTGCATGGAGGGCTGGCTTGAAGCATATTTTACAAAGCTCCTACAAGTGATAAAGGTGAAATGTGCGGCTTATTTGATACATCACAGATGCCTTTATTCTGAGTTATTTGCAAGACTACAGTAAGCACACACTTTAGTACAGGAAACTGCCAGGAAATATGCTGACATTTACTGGCTGACTTTCTGTCAAAAGTCACAAACTGTGGCCTGCATGGGCAAAATGTATATGGCTTGAATGATGGCATAAAGAGAGGATGCTGGGTCTACAATACAGAAATACAATACAGTGATTACAGATTATAAGATCCTGTGACAGGTAGGATAATTGCACCGGTCAATAATTGGGTAGGTTGAATAAGAATTTGGACCAGCAAAGGTAATGGCATTCCACATTGGCTCATTGTCCTGATGACCTGGATGATTCCGCCCCCCTCCCGCCACCAATCAAGTTAGGAAGAGCTGCTGCTTTGCTCCAGTTATAATTCCTTGTGTGTTGTTTTAGCAGGGATGGTGAACAGAGACATCCTGCTCTATCCCTCTTGTAATGCTCATATGGGATGAATGTCCCGATTTAGCAGTCTTCATATGCAGCAGCACTTCCTGTTTGCCACTGTAATGTACATGGAAATATTCATACATTCACCCAAGGAAAATATTATTGGTGTTGTGTTAGAAGGACCACAAGGTACAGTCGCTGACATCCAAAGTAAGGCAGCTCATGTGCAGTTAATGCTGCATGTGTGCTGCAGGGATGGGGTGATTTTCGTTGATCTCCCCTTCCCTCTGAAAGCGATTGAGACTCCCCAAAACATGTAAACTTGTGAGAAATTTGCAAAATGAAAGAGCAAGTTGAAGCTAGATATAATCATTAGGATAATTAATAGCTAGTCCTATCTGTTCATGGCCACCATCATGAGGGACAAGGACGGAGGTATTAACTCTGGCACCTGAATTAACTGGAATTTTTTTAGCAGCTGAAGTGGGCAAAATAATGATGGTCTACACTCAGACTGGTGGTGCACTGGTATAAATGTACTGTCCTAGTATATTAAGGACATAGCGCAAGAGGTTGCACACAAAAAAGGAACTTCTATTCCAGACTTTTTGTGTGTGCTAGTGAAAGATGTCCACACGTTGCATAACATTGCGTATGTCCTGGGAAAGGTCTTCTATTAGCAATTGTGCAACATTATGGAGCACTGCAACCAACTCAAGACGCATGTCTTCTGGATATTAGTCTGGATGTAGGCCAGTAATGATAATGATAGGAATAACCGATAATAATATCTGTTGAAAACTGTTCTTGTGAGTGATATGACCAAGACACCTTTTGTTTTGTTTTGTTTTGTTTTTTGCCTTCCATATTAGCATCCCATCCTTCCTCCAATGAGTTCAGGGAGGCAAATATGCAGATTGTCAAAGTTTATCCTTACAACACCCTCTGCAGTAGCTTAAGAAGAGAGTGACTGGTTCAAGGTCACCCAGTGCACCTCATTTCTGGACAAGAATTTTAATCTGAAAAGGGCTGCAGATTCATCCACATAAAACCTGGTTGTGTTAGGCTGAGGAGCAATAATGGAAGAAAACATGTTGACTGTTCTGACCTTATAGATCTTAATGCTTGCTTGGACTAAAACACTATCTATGCTGGTTGTAAACATTCTGGAAACAAAGTAGGGCCATTGGTATGCTGTTTTGCATTTTAATACACCCAGAAAGCCATTATTTCCCCACCGGCTTCCACAGCTGTGTCTGTACTAGATCTGAATTCTAAGGACTAGCTAAAAGGTTTGTTTGCATAGCCACGGAAAGCGGAAGCTTTGCAAGCAAAGCTCGGGATCTTTCTAGTAGTCTCCAGTTGTTGTGGGCTTTTTTCTTCTTCTTTCAGACCCAACAGAACCTGTTATGCTTACAATGAGACAAATTATGGATCAGTTGTGCTTTAGAGCTGTCTGTTCCCTGAATTTAGGGAATTGGTGGGGCCTTGGGCTGAGTTTGAAGGCCTTCCCCCTGCTTTCCCTGTCTTGCAGTTTCCCATAGATTTTCTTTGAAAAAGAAAACCTGTTTCATCTTTCTATCTTTGCTGTGTATAAAGGATAAAAATCTATCACTATGCTTTCTAGTGGAGCCTGCTCTATTTTCCGTAAAACACTCTTGCAAATAAGCCTGCAGATCTTTCGACACAATGCCCGAAGCCACTGCACATGATAAATCCTTTCCCAGCCTCAGCTTTCTGTAACCTTCCCCATTCCTCACAATGACACAGACTTTCTGTCATTCATCTTTTATTACAATTCAATATTGTGCTTGAATATAATTAGTTTATATGCAGTGTACCCCCCTCCCTCTGCTTTTTAAGGACAAACTAATGTTCCTGGGAAGATTTCATCTGGAAATTGACTTCACTATTGTAGACTCCTATATATATTTACACAACAGGCACAGAAAGGTATTGGAAAAAGAAGAAACATTTTTAACATCATAAACCTCTAGCAAAAATATGTATGTAATAGAATCTGGTACTGTGGTTCTACACACATTACAGCTGTCACAGTGACTTACAGCCTTAGTTTAGCTGAAAGAAAATCTATAACCTTAGAAATGCAACAATGTCTGAGTCACAGTTCAGAGTAATAAATGTTTTTCACAGAATACTGTAATCCATATTTCCAATAGTATCCCAATACAACAAAGGCATTACTACTAGAAATCTTTCAATTTCATGGGTGGGGGGAGGCTCCAAAAAGGAGCCAAAGAGAAAAAGAAGTGGGAGAGGGGGAAGTGGGGGAGAGAGAGAGGAGGGGGAAAAGGCTTAGGAGAAATGATGAGTGATAAAGTGTCTCTGTATTCCGAAATATTAGCCAGGAAATGCCTCCGGCGTATGATTTCTACCTCTGAATTACATCTTAATCAAGGTGACATCATTTTGGATGGTGAGATATTTATTAAATTCACTTGCTAATAAGGAATTTTCCACCCTTGAAGAGGGCTTTGTGAATGGAAATACAGTCATTTGCATGTTTTAATTCATTGAGATATAGGTAGTTTTTCAAGTGGCATGTTGACTAATGCCTAGCATTAAAGCCTACTTGAACACATGTGCCCACACATCCCCATCAAGATAATTTAGAACTGACCAGATGGGGTCTCTGCTTGCAAGGGTGCACCATGAGTACAGGTCTTCTTCTGGAGGAGGAGCCAGATAGACAGAAAAGCCTGGTGGACAATTCAACTTTGCCTTTGTAGACATCTGCTCCCAAGTTATAATCTCTCCTTTCTCCACAGGTGAGCTGTGCCACTCAATGGACCTGAGGTGGGTATTTTACGGCCACACACAATATATTTTTAGATGCACAATGAAGGGCAGTATGATGTGTTCTCTGCCTCACCAATAATCCCTTGCAAATGTCCCTGGAGGCTTTTTTAACCTACCCTGTCTAGGGTTCAAAACTAGAAGTACTGTAGGCCCAAATGGAGCAGTGGTGGGAGCCTAGAGGAGCAGGGAAAAATAGGTAAGAAGGGTCAAGTACCACCCTGCCAATTCTCCCCCACTTCGGGAATGTCTACTGGGGGCCTCTATATTGATGTTCCTTTGGCATTATGGGTTTGGAAACTCATGTTTTTCAAGGAATTGGTGTCAAATCTCCAGAAGATTATTGAAAACATATGTTAATGGCTTGCTATTGTAATAAATATTGGGCGGAAAGGATCTCCAAGAACAGCTTCAGTTGGAGTTGGCAACTTTAGGGGTGCCCCATTCACTTGTAAAATGGGGTGAGAGATTATGTGCTTTAAATAGGCACAGGGGCAGTGGGTGCTGAACCATCTCCCCCAACTCTTAGTTTCTAGTCTTCCTATGTGCAAAATGCTCCCCCCCCCCAATATGGAGGATGATCCAATGATGCAATTTCTCCTGCCTGCAACCTGAAGTGGCAACCTGCTCTAAATATTACCACTGGGCTGAGGACCAGTTGCAGCATGGAACCAGCCCCTGTATGAAGCAGGGAATGTGTCCAGCAGCCTTTATTTAACACTCTTGCCTTATTTGGCAGCATGCTAAATAGTTTACTTCCATGATGGAGTGGATTTTGCTTTGCCAATTCCACTCAGCTCCTCTGCCTGGCACTCTGAGTTGCATAGGTTTCTTCTTAATTGATATTTATGATTTGTCAAAACAATGTCCTTGTCCATAACAGTGGTCAAGCCAATGACAGCGTGAAGCTGGCTTGATCCATGTGCTTGGCTTGGTTTGATTTTGTGCGTGGTGAAAAACTTGAGCTGAAGCCAAACTCCCAGGACTGCTCTGGCAGAGCTTCCTGCTGGTCACAGTGAACAAATCTATCACACGATATATTTCCTTTCTCAGAAGCACATAATCAGCTTGGTAGCTCGGTAGCATGTGTTCTGGCTTCGAGGCTCTTAATTTGTCTTTGCTTTCAAACTTCCTGGCAAGCCTGTTTGTGTCTATTAATTTTCTGAATCCCTGAAAGGAAAAGAAGAGAGCAAATGGCATTAAAGTGATTTGTAATCATTTGAGTAACAGTGTGAGTGATATGATATTGCAGCTGAGCTACTAAAATGAGAAACATGCTGGTGAAGAACTGTATGGGACCCAGATTATTGCTCACTGTCCATATTCTAAGCAGCTCAATATAGTGCATGTTTACTTGGAAGTAACTCCCACTGAATTCAATGGAACTTAAACTCAGTTTTCAACTTCTTCTTCAATATGCACAGCATGTCAACACCTGCCATTTTGGAAAAAGACAGCAATGTGCAGGGCCAGTTTCCATGACTGAGAATTGGGTAACTCGCTGCTTATCCAGGATAACTCACCTGGCGCACTTCCCAATTTTGCTCATCTGGGAGGCTCTACTTTAACTAGTGCTGAACTGATCCTAGATTTAAAAATCCCAGCTAGGCCACGTGAACCACAATGGCAAATGATAGTTTCTGGGTGAATTAACTGTTAATTCTGTTTGTGTGGATGAGCATGGTTTTAAAGTTGGAGGAAGAAACATCAATAACATGCGCTACGCTGATGACACCACTCTGATAGCTGAGAATGCGGATGATCTGCAAGCTCTAGTAATGAAGGTCAAAGAGCACAGTAAAAAAAAAAAGGGACTACAACTAAATGTAAAGAAGACTAAACTAATGACAATGGGTACAGCAACCAACCTCAGAACTGACAATGAAGACACTGAAGTGGTGGATTGCTTCTGCCTTTTAGGATCACCATCAAAGGTAAAGGATCCAGCAGTCAAGAAATATGCTTCAGACTAGCACTTGGTACGGTTGCAATAAAGGCCTTGGAAAGGATATCTAGATGCTGTGACGTACACCTACAAAGATTAGAATCATTTGGACAATGGTTTTTCATGTGACACTCTATGGATGTGAAAGCAGGATAGAAAAAGTATTGACGCTTCTGAACTTTGGTGCTGGAGAAGACTTTTGAGGATACCATGGACAGCCAGGGAAACAAACAAAGGGATCATAGAACAAATCAATCCAGAATTTTCACTTGCCGCACAAATGAACAGGCTCAAACTATCATACTTCGGACACATTATGCGAAGATCCGGCTCCCTTGAGAAGTCCATAATGCTGGGGAAAGTTGAAGAAAAGACAAGAAGAAGATGACCAGCAGCAACGTGGATGGACTCGATTATGACAGCAATGAATGCAACACTGAGAGACCTTAAAGGCCAAGTTGAAGACAGATCATCCTGGAGACAATCTATCTATGTGGTCGCTAAGAGTCGACACCAACTTGACGGCACTTAATCAATCAATCAATCAATCTGCTTGCAGATGAGCGGAAATTGGAAGCGCTTGGGTGAATTATCCTGGATAAGCAGTTGAGAACTGGCCCAAAATGTGTTAAAGAGTTTTTTGAGAGTTGAAAGGTACCCTATAAACCAGGGGTGCAGATTCCCCCTAAGCATTTGAGGAGCAGTCCTCCTCATTTTACTGAAGTCCCCCCGTAAGCTAATAACCCACATCTCCCCATTTAAAAAGTACCTTTCTTCCTCTTCCAAAAGTTGAGGAGCTGCTCCTCAAGTTTTCCTTCTGTCTGCACCCCTGCTATAAACTAGCATTGAGACATCTGCACTGTGGCATGGTGGAAGGTGTTGGAGATCCAGCTCCAGATGGCTTTGACCTTTTGCACCAATAACCCTAATGACCACTCGGGGCATTGGGAGTAGAGATAGATAGATAGATAGATCTCTTTCCTGTTTATCTCTGCCTCTATGACCCCTCTATGGATAGAATGTCCTCAGGAATTTCCTGGGAATGACTTCCTTCTACCCAGAATGCTTCTAGCTCTCTCTCTGAGTACCATGCTTCTATAGGTCTCTCTCTGACCACCAGGTGATGTCCACCTATCATCATGGACTTCTGAATAAAGTAGATTAGTTTAACCTTACATGAATCTCCATGCTTATCATTTACAAGTTGTTGCCCCTGAGACTCTGTTAACTTCTGCTGTAATGGGAGTGGGTTAGCTCCTGAAATACTCTGCTGTATAAGTAATTACCCCCAACAGAGGAAGGGCAAGTGGTAGAGGTAGGCTAGCTACTGGTGTACTGGTAGGGGGCTGCCCATTTTTAATTTTTTGCACTATGCTTCTGCCTAGAGAGGGAGCAAGAAGAACAGAGGTACCAGGACTAAGATGTGCATGCAGGAGAAAATGAAATAATTTAACTTGGCCACTAATACTGAGGGTCAAGTTACAGTACATGTGATATGGTCAACCAGTGATGGGATCTTCCAGTGACATAAGTGAGAGCTGATGTGCTATAGTGGCGAAGAGTGTAAGATAAAGTCACTGTGTTCAGATCCTGCCTCAGCCACCAACTCATTAGGTGGTCTTAGGCAAGCTAAGGGAAGGAGAGCGAGACTTGTAGTAGCAAGTATGCATTGTCACCTTTGCTAGGCAGGGTCTGCCTTGGCTTGCATTTGGATAGATTGCTACATGTGAGTGCTCTCTGCTGTAACAGATTCCCCTTAAAGGATGGGGATGCAGCTCAGAGGTAGAGCATCTGCTTGCATGCAGAAGGTCCCAGGTTCAGTCAGTCCCTGGCATCTCCAGGTAGTGTTGAGAATGACTCCTGCCTGAAACCGTGGAGAGCTGCTGCCACAGACAGTGCTGAGCTAGATGGACCAATGGTCTAACTCGCTATAAGGCAACGTCATATATCCCTAAGCTGCTGCCTCTTGGCCTCACTCTTTCATCTGCAATACTGAGAAAATCATGCTGACCTACCTTGCAAGGGTGTTACAAGGAAAATGACTGTGAAAATCTGAAGTGCTTAAACTCCTTACGTGTTTTAATCGCATGCCTAACATTATTTTATTTATTTTTATACCACCAATTAGGCCAAGGCTTCTCAAAGTGGTTAACATACAATTGAAAAACAAACAGAATATGCAGGTTTCATGCTGCAGTCTTGGTGGTGTTTTTTTTAAGCTGAAGCAGGCCTGAAGTAAATAGTCCTCAGGAAAATGGTCCCTATACAGAACTGGCAGCAGATTATAGTTGGAGGGGGAGGAGCTTTTCCTGCTTGAGGATGTAAGAGAAGCCTCTTGCTGTCATCACTTTTTCCTTTCAGTAGCTTCAAGTAGCAGCAAGGGCTGTAGGGGGCAATCAAGTAGCAACATTCCTCACCCCAGCCCACGTGTGTTAGCTGCTGTAGGAGGCCCAGTATAAACAGTCCCCCCGCTGAAAATAGTCCCTTGGAAAAAAACTGGCAGCAATACATAATCACCATTATCATATGTAAGATTAGGCTGCTTGCTTATAGGGCTGGTTCACACAATCGTTTGAATCTATGTTTAATGTGGGTTACTGACATTCGTGTGATTATGTGTGAATCCATACCAGGGTGGGAATCTCAGATTCATCTTGGGCCATAAAGCACCTTGGCATGGGTTCACACAATCATGCTGATTTATTTTATTGTTATTTATTTATTTATCACATTTATATACTGCCCAAACTTTCATCTTTGGTCTCTGGGTTACTGATGACAGTAACTGATGACAGTAACCCAGATTGAACTTAGATCCAAAGAGTGGTGTGAACCAGGCAGTAGTGTTCATCATCATGGAGCCTTTTATCTGAGATCAAGGAACTCAGCACATCCACCTCCACTCTCATTTTTAAATGCTGGAAGCACTTGTTTTACACTGCTACTGTCATCATCTCCACTGTACTGTGCTATCATGCTTGCTTTAATGCACAGTGTTAAAAAATTCAGCTCCACATAAATCAGCTTTATTCGCTGCTTTACTTAGTTATCATTCCTATTATTGCTTCATTACATACCTGATTCACAATCATTGACTTATGAAGAACAGATTGGAAAAGAGCTCTCCTTGCCTCCCTCCCTCTCCCCATATCTTCATTGTAATTTCAGAGTTAAATGCATTCATTAGTTGATGCCACTAATGGTGGGCACAGCCAGCCAGGTTCTACCCATATGGAAGCATGCAATGAAATGTGCTTTTGTACTGTTCTTGTGCATTTCAGTGCAGCATGAACAAGGGAAGATGGAACGTGCTGAATCTTGATACTAGGGCTGCAGCAGTAGTTAATTGATTGGTCAGTTTATTAATCAGTAAAAAATGTTTAATCAAGAAGGTGTCCCATTAAACGGGCAGCAGCTTTTATATAGCTATATACCTATAGATCTGTACTGATATAGGCCAACATCCTAACTAATCTGTGGGTGATTTTTAAATTGTTAAATTGTTTTAAGTCTTTGTATATGTTTTAACTTGTTTTATGCTATTGTTAACTGCCCAGAGATGAAAGTTTGGAGCGGTATACAAATTTGATGAATAAATAAATAAATAATAGTGCACACATGTTTCTAACAGAATCATGTGTGCAACACTAGCTTCCACACTTCTGAAGTGAGGGTGCTCTTGTGCAAGAGTGTAATTATTTTTGCCTCTCTTTCCTTGCTCCAGAGGCATTCTTTGAAAATGGAAGCTGATGAAGGAAAATTCCACTATCCCCTTTCACTTAGTTTTGTCACCTACATAAGCTCTAAAGGACACAAGTTTCTGCACCCTGCTGTTACAGGGCCCCCTTTCCTGGAAACATTACTCTGCCCCACCTGACTAGAGATAAGCACCTGTTGACCATATCATGCCCTGCTTGATTAGGGATAAACACAGCTAAAGCTGATTGATGCATTATTGCTGGTTTCTGCCTTGTAACTGGTTTGCCTTGTCTATCAATGGCTAAGTATTATTCTGCTTGTACTAGTATGATTGGTGTATACCATGAAACCTTGGCCTCTGATAGGCTCTGTACTCAATCCTATAGTCTGTATGTAAACAGTATAAAAGCATGAGTATAGGAAGAGAGACACCTGGCATGTCATGATCAGTAAAAGCTTGAACCTAATGGATGGCTTGGCCTCTGCTCATTAAACAAACCCAGAATTCCCGGAATTTCTCCATCAAAGCACATCCCTGAGAGCACTGCTTCCAGAACCAGGAGAGACAAAAATGTCATGCTTTTGTGCATAAGCATCCTCACTTTGGAAGCACAGAGACTAGTGCTGCACACAAGCTTTTGTTATAAGCGTACGCACACTGTTAGGATGTTGTCCATTATTTTTAATACCTGCAGGTGCCAAGCACCATTTTACAAGAGATATTCCCCTTTTTTTTGCTGATTTTGGATTGCTTGCCTCCTTTTAAGATGAGCCCTGCTAGGACAGATGTGTGCTTCATCAAAAAATAAAGGATTGCTTCTTGCTTCAGAACTATCATTTTCACCCATATGCATATGTAATCAATTGATTGATTGCCTAAAACTCATACAATTAATCACTTAGGACTGCTTTAATTAGGTAGCAGCCCTAGTTGATTGATACCTTATCTTCTGAACCTTCAAGGTAGGATCCTGGAAAGTTTTGACTAGGACTGAGGCACAATGGCCCTCACACTTTTTTTTTTTGCCACTTCATTTGTGGGTAGTGAAAATGAGGAATCATTTTGTTGATTTTTCAAGGTGGAGCAAGGGGGGAACATTCTGAAACGTTTTTGGTGGAGACTTACCTCTCATAGTTAGACATGGCAACTGTTCTTTTAATTTCATGCTTTCCCAGTGCCTCTGAATCAGTGTGGGCTGCCATCCCACCTCCTAAAACACCCTTGGAATAATGCTACACCATGGCATAGAGCTATTTCCAGGGCATTCTGGGGATGAATTCAGTGCCATTGCTATGGCCAAAAAAGCCACAGAATACTTTTTCTTACTGTAAAGCACAACCACCCCTGCTGCCAACAGGAATGAAGCCTTTCCAGCTTTCTCAGAATTTCTCAAGGCCTCCTGGAAACTGCCCCCTAGTTTCTGCCTTCAAAATATTTGCCTGGTTTTGAAGCCCAAAGTTCTACCTGAGGACTTTTGCCCAGTTCTAAGCACTACATTTTAAGAAGGACATTGATAAACTGGAATGTATTCAGAAGAGGGCAGCAAAGGTGCTGAGGGGTCTGGAAATCAAATCCTATAAAAAACAGTTAAAGCAGTGGCTCCCAACATGTGTTACTCCAGATGTTGTCTAACTACAAATCCCATCATTCTCAGCTACAGGTTGGGAACCAACCACAGGTGCCACAGGTTGGGTATCACAGGTTGGGAACCCCTGAGTTAAAGGAACTGAGTATGTTTAGCCTGGTGAACTAGGCCATGAGGAGATATGATGACTATCTTCAAAGATCTGAAGGACTGTCACACAGAAGAAAGAGTGGATTTGTTCTCTGCTGTTCCTGAGGGCAAAGTTTAGGTTGAAATCACAAAGAAGCATATTATTAGGAGGAATTTCCTAACTGTAAGATAATAACTGCTAGTTATTAGGAGGAATTTCCTAACTGTAAGAGCTGTTTGACAGTGAAACAGTTTGTCTTGAGCAGTGGGGAGCTTTCTTTTGCTAGAAGTTTTCAAATAGATGATGGATGGCCATCTGACAGGGATACTGTAGCAGAATCCTAAGCAAGGGCTTAGATTCCTGAGATGGGGCTTTATTAGCACATCATCTTGTACTGAGCAGCACACTGAACTAGAAGGCCTCCCTTCCCGCTCTAACTTTCTGTGATTCTATGAAGGAAGGACTGCTGTTTGTGAAACAAGTTCAACACACCCTTGGGTCACATGGAACTGGTCATGCACTTCTTTAGATCGCAACCTTAGTCTGGTTTAGCTATGCAATGCATGTGGTCCTAATAATGGCACTCAGCAAAATTACAGAAATATAATTGAAATTGAATTTGCAAAACCTTTGTGCTAAAGTGTGAAACATCACAGGAAAAGCAAAGCTGTATGGAAAGACCTTGGGAGGCTTCCGAGTATCATCGTGCAATGGTGTGTAAAAAAGAAAACTTCTAAATCCTGCTGGATTTATTCAAAATAGATTTCACAGCAGATCTGTTATGGCTGGTCCCAGCAGCAGTAATTTAGGGTTTTAATTTCCTCAGTTGTCCTACAGGCTTGCTATATTCAGCTAAAGGATTCTTAGAAAAGTTGGCAGTGCAGAGCCTTTTTATGGCTTATCCCACAGGTATCTCTTGGCAGGAGCCAGGGAGGGAAAGAAGCAGGAGGGTAGAATGAGTGGATCAGATTCTGTGCCGTTTGCAGGCAGGTTTAACTCATTCCGTTCATAATCTATCAGCAGTATTTTAGTGCAATATTTTTCTGGAATGTATGAGAGCAATTCAGGGTAAGAGACAGTTCACACATCACACAACATCCAACGGGAGTCTGGCATGACATTGGCGCTATTATTTCAGCTCTTACATGAGTGTATCTGTATGATGTTGTCAGGCTCTCAGTATAGCCATTCGCCTTCCACTGCCAAAGGAGACTGAGGTGGCCTCAGAGTTTTCAGCTGGGGGAGCTTTATTTATTTATTTATTTTATTTATTTGATTTATATACCGCCCTTCCAAAATGGCTCAGGGCGGTTTACAATTAAAACAAACTTATAAAACAATGAAAAGCTAAAACAAATTAAAAACAATAACACAACAACTAACAATTTAAAAACATTTTAAAACAAAAATTAAACATTGTCCCCAGACCCCAGCTCAAGAAGACACATAGACTTAGTATAGAAGAAAAGGGCCACAACTTTGTTAACTATTACACAAGGCATGGCAGACTGGAACACCAGGTGATTAATCACCCTTAGAGAACAGTGCGGGCCAATAGAAGCAGGTCAGAACTCTGAAGTCCTACCCAGCACCCTACTGGGCGACACACCCTGGCTCGGGAATGGGCAGGTACACCCCACCCAATTCCTTCAAAGCCAAACCCCCCTTCTGTAAGAGAGGATCTGGATACTTCTAGGCATTTGTCCACCCCGGACCGCACAGCCCAAAGGTTGGAGAAGTCCTGAAGCAGGGTTCATGGCAATCATTCTCCCCGTGCCGCACAGGCTACAAAGGAGCGATTAACCAATCACCCCTTTTACATATCCAAGGGTGCTCACCGATGTTCTAACCCTCAAATTACCACCCCGCCCGCACTGTTCCTGCCATTGTGGCTGACCTAACTCTAACTACGCACCCAGGACACAGAAGTAGGCGAAAAAACCCCCAACAGTAGCCAATGCGTTGGGAGCAAAAAATTCCTACTCGGCCCCTTCAGGCGGCCAGTCGCTAGACCCGCTCTGTACCGGGGAGGGAGGGAGGGGAGAGCTCCTTCTCCTGTGACTGCCTGGCCCCAACTGAAGAGAGAATGGAGAATGGGGCGGGGATCGGTCGATCCTGGCCGAAACCCCGCCCCTTTACCAAAGGGTCAAACGGAACCCTTCTTGGGCTTCGTGCAGGACAGGCTGGGACAAACTCCCTCCCACCTGCACAAGGTGGCGGGGGGGGGGTGTTAAGTAATTAAAAACCCTAAATCAAATTAAAAATTAAAAATTAATTTTTTTTTTAAGCCCTGAAAGGCCAGGCCAAACAAATATGTTTTAAGGCTTATATGCTACACCCGGCCCAGCTAGTTATTAATATTAGCAGTCCCAGGCAGTCAGTGGTGGCTCAAGACTTCTGTACACCAGATGCTTGCCCCTTGCATGTACCCTCCTCCCCTTCTTTCTCCCTTTTTTTTTAAAGAAGAGGGCAGGAGAGCATCTTGCTGCTTTGCTGGTGCCTCAGTTATCTGCTGCCTGAAGTGATTGCCTCACCTCACCTCATGGAAGAGCCGCCCCTTCATGCCATTGCTTTGAAAATGGAGGAAGAAGAACCAAGGATTGAGTATTTAATCCTTTCCTCCAGCTCCATTTCACTTATGTAAATCCCACCCTGCCCTCTAAAGGTGTTGTAAACTCACTGGGCAAAAATATATGTAGGCACACCTACAAAATATAATGTACGAGCTAACCCTTTCACATGTGCCCCTTACATTTTCAGGAGCATATGAAAAATCTTAGGTATATACCTAAGATGTGTAACATATGAAAGAGTCAGCGTTTGGTAGCAGAGCACATGCTTTGCATGCAGGATATCCAAGTTTCGACCCCTAGGATCTTCAAGTAAAGCATCGCAGTTAGCAGGTGCTGGGAAAGACTGCTGTGTCTGAGACTGGGGAGAACTGCTGCCAACCAGTAAATGATACAAGACTAAATAGTCTGTATCTATTTAGACCTAAAGGTAGACCTAGTATAAGGCAGCCTCATGTCTCATAGGATCTGGAGAAGCCCATAGAGAAACCCATTTGACACAGAGAGCTCCGTACCAAAAACCATAGGAACACAGGAAGCTGCCTTGTACTGAGTCAGACCATTGGTCCATCTTGTTCAGTATCATCTATACTGACTAGCAGCTGCTCTCCAGGGATTCTGGGAAGAGTCTTTCCCAGCCCTGCCTGGAGATACCAGAGTTTGAACCTTAACCTTCAGCATGCAAAGCAGATGCTCTTACACTGAGCTATGACTCCATGCCCTAAAGTAGCGTTCTTCATTGAATGGCCCAGGGGCCACCAGCAGCTCTCATCAACCCTACGTGCGACTCCCTCCCTACTTGTTTATTGGGCCTGGGCAAAGCTCTTTCCCAGCCCTACCTGGAGATGCCAGACTTTGAACCTGGGGTCTTCTGTATGCAGGCAGATGATCTACCACTGAGCTATGGGCCCATTCCCTAAGGGGGATATCTTACAGCCGTTATCATATGTAATCACCCATCCAAATGCAAACCAAGAAGGATCCTGCTTAACAAATGGGACAATTTATGCTGCTGCTGTAAGACCAGCTCTCCTCCCAAATACAAGCGCATTTATTCTGAACAGCTTTCCTGAAAGTCATACTTCATGTTGTATTTAGTTTCTGGCTTGCATTTCCCAGTAAATATCCATCTGTTTGTAAAAGTTTGGTACCTGCTGTGAAACTGGTGGGACCCCTTGGCAAAGACTATGAAGACCCTACATGCCAGCTAGGAATCGATATAGGCTAAAACATACATCCCCTGCTTAATGGCACAGTCGGTTCAGCATTAGCCATGCTGGGTGCCGTTCAGATGATCCAGGGCCATCTGGTACAGCAGTGCTGAGAAACAGAGCAGTGATAATGTGTGCCTTTAAGGCTCAGCTAGGAGGAGGCTGGTAGCCAGATTTCGACACTCTGGTTCCAAGTATACATTCTGTCATGAAGGGGGTGGTGGCTAATAATAGCTTCCTAACGTAATTAATATGTCTCAGGGTGGAGTCAGGGCTGAATTAAAGGACTTGGTGACCTTGTGCCAAACCCAACCACATGTGTGTGTCCCTGAAGCACTCAGTCAGTAAACTACATGTTGTTCCCTTTTCAATATGCAAAGGTAGATCAGTTTTAATATAGCCCATAACACCGGCTTAGCTAAAAATACTGAACATTTTCCTATAGCTAGGAAGAAGGCGACTTGTCTTATCTGCCTTGTAAGTAAGGCTACAGAGTAACTGTTGTATTCTATCTAGTAGTCTTTTATCTTTTGTGATTTTAGAAGTTTGTCCCAGTGGGGATCCTGTAGAGAGTGTGGCGGGGGGTGGGGGGGTAGAGTCAGAAAGAAGAAGAAGGATGGAAAGAAAGAGAAATAAATGGAGTTGTTTCTGAATAAAGTCTTCGTTAAATGAAGTTAAGACTACTTTGTGTTTATGAGGGAAGCAGCTATAAAACATTTGGCAACTAGATTTCTGAACCAGCTGTGCTTGTGAAAGTTCTGGAATCGTTTTTTCATGGGCCTACATTCCTGAACTGCTGCATTCTGCTATTGCTGCTGCTGATTGTTTCTCCAGCTTCCTGAGCTGCACAACCCCGGGAGGTCTTTTCCCCCTGACCAGTCCTGAACTCTTTTGTTCACAGGATGCCTACTTCATTGCGTACCTTAAGTGTCACTTGTGAGTTTGCCAACTTTACTGATGAAATGATCAGAGATCAGATTGTTATGAAAACAAACTTCTCCAAATTGCAACTGGAATGGAAACTCAGCTTGGACAAAGTTACAGAGATGACTAGGAGGGTGGAAAATGCTTTTCACTGTGCCAAATCACTCTCTTTGGTACCCCCAAATCAACCTCCTGAAATCCAGGTTGTTCAGTCAAAATCCTTCAAATCCCAATCTTCTCATATGGCAGGCACTGCCCCAGAAAGTGGCAGCACAAGAAAGGTAGGGCTACCACTGTTACCGATGTGGAGACTCTGTGCACAAAGCTGATTTTGCTCACTGCCCTGCATGGAAGGTCACTTGCAACAGGAGCAAAAAAAGGGGGACACTTTGGTGAGGTTTGCACTCCTGTCCACTCCATTTCTGATTCACTGTTTATATGATAAAGATGAGGCAGATGAACCACTTCCTGATCCTGACAGTGTTTTAAGTGTGACAGAATAACTTCTCCACATTGTCAAGTAAAATTTAATGGCCTTGAAGTGCTGATTTTGGTTCTCCATACACTATCATTCCCCATCTACTTTACAAGGAACTCCTTACTGCAGCCTTCATTCATGTACCCATGGGGATATGGAGGTTCTCCTATTGCCATATATGGATACTTCACTGCTGTCCTGGAATACAAAGGATATACTGAAGAGGGGGACGTGTATGTGTCATAAAAAGGAGACGCAATATTGGGCTGGAAATTTCAGAAAGATCTCTGGATAGTGTTAGACCCAAATAGCACAGAACCCATATTACAGATGATGGAGTATCCATATGCTGATATGATTGCTGATTTCTTGGACGTTTTTGCTGATACTCCTGGCACTGCCATACATCAAACATACAATTTAGATGAAGGCAAATGCAATACCATTCAACATAAAGTGAGGAACATACCCATAGCAGTGCATCAACCACTTAAAGAGGAGCATTTAAGACTACATCATGCTGACATCATAAAACCTGTTGATTAATCAGAATGGGTCTCTCCCATTGTTCTTCTATGGAAATAAAATAGTACACTTCGAATGTGCATAGATTTAAGAGATGTGAACTCCCACATGGTAGTGGATTGTCATCCATTATCCAATATCAATGAAATGCTGCTTACTCTGAAAGAGGCCATCACGCTCACAACTTTGGACTTATCTTTGGCCTATCATCACATTCCTCTGCTCAAAGGTTCTTGCTCATACACAGCCTTCATTACCCCAGAGGGTCTTTTTCAATTCAAAAGAGTGCCCTTTGGATTAGCCTCTGCACCTTCAGTATTTCAAAGAATGATGCATACATTTTTGGGGACTAGGATGGCATCACTTACTTTCAGGATAACATTTTAGTGTACAGCAGAACCATTGAAGAGCATGATGCTTAACTGCAGAAGTCTTAAGAAAACTCCAACAACATGGGCTTGCTTTCTCTGCAGAGAACAGGGGTGTAGCTATAAGAGGGCAAGGGGAGACAGTTGTCTGCCCCCCCCTTGGCCCCCCCCCAGAGGCAAGTCACATGACTGACTCCCCCAGCCACGCACCTGCCTGGGCTTCCTTCAGTTATATCCATCTTCTAAAACTGATGTGAGTGTTAAGACCCGGAGCTACCAGAACAGCATGTCTTTCTCTAGTACCATTAAATGACTTGCATCGTCCACAATTTACAAAACCTTTAAAAAAAATTAGGATGATGCTGTATTGTGGCACATAGGGGTGTGTGTGTGTGTGTGTGCGTGTATATACACACACACACACTTACACACTTTTTGTTACCACTATTCAGCCTCATTTAAGATTTCTTTACTTCATGAGCTGAGCTTCACGGGGGGGGGGGCATTTTAAAATCTTGTCTCTGGGCCAACTCCAACCTTGCTACGCCCGTCAGAGAAATGACCGTTTTTCACACACTCGATGACATACTTGGGACACACAATATCTTGGAGTGGAATACATCCCAAAACAGACTGGGTGAAAGTTATTTGGGAAGCACCAGAGCCACACAACTAGGATGCATTTTGCTCATTTTTAGGATTCTGTGAGTATTACTCTACATTTGTTAGACAATTTGCCTTACATGTTGTCCCTTGCATTTTTTTAAAAAAGAATGTAGCATTCAGCTGGGATGCATCCTGCAAGGCTAGTTTTCATACTATCAAATCGGCCATTGTTGAAAGCCCAGATCTCACTTCTTTTGACACCAACAGACACGCTATTGTAACCACTGATGCTTCTGAATATGGTTTGGATGCTGTCTTGATCAAGCAAAAGGGGGTCAGGGAAGTTACAGTTGCCTTTGCTTCCAGAGTGCTTAGTGCATCAGACAAGATGCATTCTGCCATTGAAAAAGAAGTTCTAGCATGTTTCTGGGAGGTGAGGCACTTCAGGACTTACTTGTCGGGAAGAAAATTCAAGTTACAATCCATAAACCCCATCTGCTTTATTTACTACTCAGGAATCAAGTTGAGTGATCACAAGGATAGCCAAATGGATCACCAGATGTTGATTTCCAGGTGGAACATCTTTCAGGTCTTCAGAATACAACTGCAGATTGTTTATCTTGACTTCCACTTCCAGGCCAAGAGGAGATCCCAGAAGAGGAGTAGTAATTGTGCAAGTAGCTTCATCCACTTGGAGTGAAGGAGTAGTAATTGTGCAAGTAGCTTCATCCACTTGGAGTGACAGGTCTAACCTTAGGGAGGGGCCCCGCTGTGCCAGTGAGCAGCGGGCAGCCTCGCAGACTGCACACATGCTCAGCTCCTTGCGGTGGCATGCAGGACGTCCACTGTGGCTGCCGGCCGCCACCATGTGTGCTTGCCTAGGGGAGGGGGGGAAAGCAAGCCCCGCACCCCCTCTGCATGATACAGGGGTGTGCCTTCGCTCTGAAACAGGCCATGCGCTCCATTTCAGAGCAAATACTGGTAGTGCTGCACTTGCAGCGTGGCTGGGAGCTGCTCTCCTGGCAGGGACACCAGCTCCCGGCCATGCTGCATATGGAGCGCTGGCTGGCATTTGTTCTGAAACCGGGCGTGTGGCCCCGTTTCAGAGTGAGGCCACGCCCCCTGCTGTGTGTGACGTCAGGATCCAGGAGCCTTCCAGACTATGAACATGAACTTTTAGGGGGAGTGTAATCCCATCCAGATCTAAACCATCTCTCGGATCCCAACCACCTACAGACAGTACTTCCGTCTTGTTTGGATTCAACTTCAGTCTGTTATCCTTCATCCAGCCCAATAATGCCTCCAGGCAGGCATTGCGGGCAGCGGGGGGAGGGGGGACGGGGTCATGCCATTTCCTGATGAAGTTATGGAGGGCTACAACATGAGGCAGGGTCAGGAGCAGATCAGAACAGATGGTCTGTCAGATCAAAAAGTCAAAGAAGAGCCAGTAGTCAGAGTCACACCAAGGTGGAGAGTCAGGAAATCAAAAGTCAAAAGACAGGCCAGGAGACACAATGGGAGGAAGGAGCTCGGGTAAAGATGCACATACCTGTTCAGGGAACCTTGACACTGAGACAGCGAGTACTCCTGAAAGGAAGTCTCTTTTACTCTTCCTGCCTGTAGTGGATCCAATGGCACACCTCCATGGGGGGCATCAGCAAAGAGCCTGGAACCTGGGAGAAGTTGCAATATACTGAATTCCTACTGGAGGCAGTAGTAAGCATGGAGTCTGATGCCAGGGTTTCTGACAGCAACCATCACTTGTCAATGGCTAGCTATCTCATTCAGCTTCTCCTTTCTTCTCCAATATGTCTAAGGCTTCAAGGGATAATGATGCAGAAACTGAGGGCTCCTTCTAATATTATCTTATTAATATTATTAATTTATCATTTCATTATAAAATTATAATAAATTATTATAATAATTTTTTATAATTATTTAATATTATTAATATTAGCTGCCCCAGGGCTTTGGAAATAAGAGCATCTCCTTCTCTGTTTGCTTTTAGGAGGACCCTGAAGTCATACCTGTTTCCCAGGCTTTTAACTGAAATTTCAAAGTTTAATGTGTATTTTTATCTACTGTGGTTTTTATCTGTTTTTATGAATTTTAAATGTTTTTATATTATTTTTTAATTTGTACACTGCCTAGAGATTTCTGTACTAGGCGGTATAGAAATGCAATAGATAAATAATAAATACATATTTCCTGCAAGGCTCCTTCCTGCACCACTCAGGTCATGCCAGAAGTCCTACCTTGACTGTGTGACAGGAATCTCCAATTTGGCTCCTTCAGGTTCCCACACCAGGACTGCCCCAGCTTCCAGGAAGGATTCCTGATATTACCTGAATGGCTTAAGAAGGACATATATGATTAGATGAAGCTGCTTTATACGGAGTCAGATCACTGGTTCATCTAAATCAGTAGTGTCTGTCTGCACTGGCCAGCAGCAGTTCATAAGGGTTTCTGATAAGGGTCTTCCCCAGCCCTACCTAGGGACAAAAACTGGGACCTTCTGGATGCAAAGCATGTGCTCGACCACCAAGCTATGGCCCTTCCCCCCGCAGGGGCTGCCACACTAGGAATGGAACATCAGAAGGGGCCTTCATTCCCTTCTGAAAGCTGTATGCACAGATACTGAGGCTATTCACATGCACATGCAAAACCAGGCTAAGGGAGCCCTGTCCAGTTTTGCACATGCGTGTTTACCACCGGGGTCAGGCCCAATCCCTGTGGCACCATGGCAGCAAAGTGCTCCCTTAACCTCACTTTTACGATCGTCTGTCAGTTGCAGCCATGGTTAGCAGCCTCAGAGAGGGGGGATCCCTACAATGTGCATAATGCATGGGCTGATGCATCCCTGAACCCTGACCCTTGGAGCTGCTGGTAGCAGCCGGAGCTCATCTAGGTGGGTGATCCGCCCGCCCAGGAAAGGCGGAATGATTGTCTGCGGGAAGGTAAGCTCTTAAAGGCTTCTTCCCCGCAAACCCTGTAGCCCTTTCTCACTGTTCGTGAGAAAGGGCTCACTGAATCCAGGGTGCTTTCCAGATTAGCTGCTCAACAGCAGCAAAATGCTCCCTTTCAGGCTAATCACCTTCGAAATGTAAACAGCAGGGGGAGCAGTCTCGCGGAAACTAACCACCTGAAAGAACAGCAACATTCGTACGCTGGATATATGATGTCATACCACTATATCGTAGCAATTAAATTCAAAACAAGGTAGTGGAAATCTGAACGGCACCCTTCTGTCAGCGTAGGGAATGTGGTGTCACAATGCAGGAAGTGTGGAAGCACACTTCAGAGATATGACGTGACCCTGTTGCAGGGTCTAATCTGGAAAGTGTCCAGGAGTAGCAAAACTGTAGTCAAGTTGCTGTAATGAGTCATTCTGCTGTAAAGCACTACTCCTGAAAAATGCAGAATAATCTGTACAGTACTAACCTTGAGGCCTCTTCTGGTATTCAGCCTGAACACATGGGGAGGGCAAACAGGTGTGTGGTGGTTAGCTCTGTCACCGTGGGACACCCACCACATCTCCCATGGTTCAGTGCTTACATAAGATGCATTCACTAAGCTTGGGGATAGTTTCTCCCCATGATTTTGAACCTTGGCCACCTCGTGAGAGTAGCTCCCTCCCATCCCTCGTCTCCCTGGGTTCAAGCAAACAGCTCAAGTAATCTGGACAACTTTTGTATTTTGAGAAGAGGGACAAAGGAGGCTTCTTCTTCAGAGTATTCATGCTTTTTGCTTCGGTGCTATGCTGAGTCTAAAATGTGAAATGGTTAAGGAAATTGCTGCACAGCATTGCCCTCATCCTTTGTATCCCTATAAACCTAACCCTGGGTTGAATCATGATATGGAGGTCTCAAAGGGCCACTTGCTTGCTTCTGGTGCTTCTTAAACCAGGAAATTTCCCACGAGAAACTCAGAGCTGACTTCAGTAGGTGCTGAAACTGCTACAGCACTTTTTGAGCTAGACCCTCAAATGCAAAAAATAAAAAATAATAAATAATTGAGGGGGGAGAATCTGATAAGACAAGCAACTGCACGATTATCTATATTTTTTCAGTTATTATTTTTATGAATATATTCAATGACAAGTACCAGCTTGTTTCCAAGACAACAAAATTCAAACACTAACAGTTGATTGCTTGAAAAGAGGCCTCCCATCTTTCATTTCTTTGAAGAAACTCACAATTTGATGGGCAAAATGCCAAAAATAATTAGATGGAATAGTGTTGTAAACCCCATCAGAAGCAAATGGATCTGCTGTAAGGATTTTCTCACCAGAAATCATGAAAATCAGATCAAAGCCTGGATAAGATCCTCTCTGTTGAGTAAAGTCTGTCTGTCTGTCTGTCTGTCTCTCTCTCTCTCTCTCTCTCTCACACACACACACACACACACAACACACACAGAGAGAAACATAGAGTGTTTCTAGCTTGTGTAAGAGAATACTAAAGAAAAAAAGAGGCTTTATGACTTGATGGGGTCTTCTAGTGAAATAATAAGTGGGCTGGGCAATCAAATTTAAAGCAGTATTCCCCAAAGCAAGGTCAAAACTGCTAGAAATGTTCATTTCATTTTTATTTGCTTTTCCTGTGAGGTATCCTTTCTGGCTATAATTTCCCATTCTTTATGTTGAGATCAAGAGATTTGTGCTGTGCAGTCTAGGAATCAATTCAGCCATCCTGGCAGCATGCCAATCTTTATTACATTATTTGTTACCCCAACTTATTGCAGAATAAAATATCTGCTCGACACAGGACAAATTAGTTAGTGTTTCTTCTTTCCTTGACCTTGAGTTCCAAGCGCCCACCTTGTCCCCCTCTGCACCCGCATGCAGATAATGATTGTCTGTGTTAGAGAAAATGAGACATAACTGCAGAGTCTGTGCCAAAGGAAATCATTGATCCTGTGGCGTGCAAGCTAACCAGCAGGCTAATTCTCTTTTGCAATAACAGTGCTGCTCTCCCCCCGTCCCCTGCTTTGTAAAGCAAACTGAGACCTAGAAATTTTCTGGAGTCTGCGAAGACAAGTTGTTAGCAGACATCTGGGAGCAAGTGTACCAAATCTTTGCAGAACTGAAAGTGGGCAGCAGCTGGCTAGGCGGAATTATGTCAAGGCTGGGCAACAGGCAGCCCAGTTGATGTCTATATGAATGCGAGGACCCTCAGTTAATGAACTCAAGCCCTTCTCTCGGCTTCTCCATTGACACAGATCTGGTTGGTGGGGACCAGGAACAGGGCTTTTTCAGTAGTGGCCACCTGCCTTTGGAATGGCCTCCCAGAGGGGCTTTGTCAGGCTCTCTCTTTAGTTAGTTTTAAAAGGAACTTGAAAACCCTCCTTTTTAAAGAAGCTTAAAAAAAACACCAGGCAATAACTAGGTCACCAGTGTTAATTAATTTTCATTCTGACTGCTATTTTATCCTGTCTATTTGCTGTTTTGATTCTTAATGTCGTTTATGGTGTTTTAGCATGTTGTATGGTGTTCCAGCGGGGTGGATTGTGGTTTATTTATATTATTTTATTGAGTTTTATTGTAAGCTGCCCTGAGCAGAAGTGCACTGAAGGGGCAGGACAAAAATAATTTAAATAAATAAATAAATGTGGGCAGGGCCGTCCGAATCAAGCCAAAACAGGCAAGGAGTTGGGAGAGTACTCGCCAAGTTGGTATAAAAGATCACAGAGACAACAGAAGGATCCTGTTCTTGCTTTGAAGCAGTCAGCCTCCCCACAAAAGAACTGATGACTGACAGGCTGTCAGTGTCAGCAGTGTCAGCCCATGGGCTGCTAACTGAGCAAAGAGGCACTTTTTAAAAAGTGGCGATTTTCTTCATTGAGCAGGGGGAGAGCCACTGGCCTTCCCCAACCCCAGCACAGCATCCCTCCTGTGGCTGTGGCTGGTGTCTATCTTATGCTTCTTTTTAGATTGTGATTGTGGGGACAGGGATCCATCTTGATTAATTTATTTTTATTTCTCCATATAAACTGCTTTGGGGACTTTTGTTGAACAGCGGCATAGAAATATTTGTAGTATATTTATGTAGTATATACTATATGCCACTATTGTGAAGTAGCTGCTAGGAGGCTGAAATCAATGGGAGCGCAGGATGTCGCTGGGAACATTTTTGCTAGCTGAAGTTCATTCCAAGTGCAACACACAGGGTTGGGACTGCAGCAGGACAGATATATCCAGCTGTCCACAGAAATCCTGTTTTCTACAGCCCTTTGGAAGTTCATTTAACGGTGGCCTCATGCACACACTCCTACAGTCAAGGAAGGTAAAACTTCTCATGCAGGGGCGTAGCAAGGTTGGAGTGGGCCCAGAGACGAGATTTTAAAATGGGCCCCCCCACTCAAAGTCCAGGGCCTCCGCACACCCCAGGCCCCCAAGGATTTAAGTCTGATATTCCAAAATAAGTATGCTGCCTGGAAATACATTTCACTGAATACACACACGCACACATCACAATATATAGTGATATACATTGAGTACTATACATTTGTTTTACTTTTAATGCCTAGAACACACTAGAAAGATGAATGATTAAAATGGCCCCCTCGCTGCAGATTAGCAAAGGAGACTTTCAACCATGCAGGGTGAGCCTATGTTTGTTTTCTCAGAATTCTGAACAAATTCAGTCAAGTTCGATTCCAGGAGGTTTTTCACAGGAGGCTTTTAAAGCCCTTTAAGACACATCTCCTCTGGAATAGAGGTGCTGCATTCACATGTTGGCGAGATTTACCCTGAAGTCCCTGCAAGTTATTGGGGAGCAGTTCACACATAAGAAAAATAAAATAAAATAAAAGCACAAGACATGCTTCACAGTTCTCACTCAGACCTTCTGGGTTGCAAAACAACTTGAACATAAGTGCATTTATGAATGAATGAATGAATGAATGAATAAAATAAATATAATACTGTTTCTTCCAGAAGTTTTTGTAATTTTTTGCCATGAAACAAGCCACTTATAGGACTTTTTAGATAGTTTTTTTAAAGCCAACAAATTTTCCAAGCTGTTTAAAAATAAATATTCAGAGACTTCTCAGTCCCTCCCCCCCCCCATATCCAAGCCCTATGGCAAGCAGATGCCTATATATGGGGGGGGGGAGGAAGGTAACCACAAAAAGGAGTTCACACTCTACCTGGCAGCAAGGGGTCTTCTGCTGCAGAGAACAGTGGTGGCCTCTCTGGCTGCCTCCTCCTTCCTGGCTGGCTCGGGCCCTACTGCAGTTCAGGCTTCACAGAGGCCTACACCAGGCCTCCGTGGAAGCCCCGCCCACCCGCCGATCAGCTGAGAGGCGGGAGAAAAGCAGCTCTTTGCAGCTTGTCTGCTGCTCGATTGCCGGCCAGGAGAACAAGCTGGAGAGACAGCGAACAGGGCAAGTGGCTGAGGGGCCTTGGGGCTGGGCAGGGGGCAATGGGGAGTCATGTGAGGTGCCTCTGCGGGGCCCCCCAAGGCAGTGGGGCCCCCAGACAACTGTCTCCCCCTGCCCTATCGTTGTTACGCGCCTGTTCTCATGGATGAGGAAGAACCATATGTGCTTTCTAAGGAACTATGGGATGTTTACAGGCAGGAAAAAGCCTCCTTGACCTTCAGGCTCCCTTTCCCATACAAATAAATCATTAATGCTGAGAAAAGTTTAAATTGGTGTCACTCCACTTCCTATTGTGGCTATAAAGGGACCAAGAGGCAAAAATGCCAGCCTGGGGAATGCAGTATATAGCATAAGCTATGATACAACAGACACTCCACAGTCTGATAGATCTGATACCGTTTCCATTACAGTCAAGGGCAAAACTTCCATTGACTCTCGTGTGTGTGTGTGAGAGAGAGAGAGAGAAAGAGAGAGAGAGAGAGAGAGGAGAAGCTATGCGTTTCTGAAACTATGTTTTCCACTTGCTCACTTTGTGCCTCTGCACTTTAAGATGCTTCATGGTGGTTTACATCCTTCTAAGGTCCACCTGATGAGAAGATCCAGTCTGGATTTGTTCTTAAAGGCATCTGCCCTGATGCCTTCCAAGTCATACATTTCTGCAATTGAAGGGATTCGTATAAAAAAGACTCTGAGTATATTAGAGGATTGTTGGCTTCTTTCTTTTCTTTTCTTTTCTTTTCTTTTCTTTTCTTTTCTTTTCTTTTCTTTTCCTTTCTTTCTTTCTCCTAAATCCTGATGGGAGTCTGGGCATAGACAACAGAAACCTACTTGGTTTTCCAGACTACTTGGGGAAATCACTCCCATTTTCTTTAGCGCCCCTACATTTAGAGACTTTATTGCATGACCATGTTGCATTGCAACAGATAACCTATGGCCGATCATGACAGATGAATGTCTCATGTTTGGTATTGTATCCTGATAAAGATGTCTGAAATGTTATTTGTCAGTGTATTGTTTCTCATCCTGCAGCTGTATATTTAACTGCAATTATTTTTAAATAATCCTCCTCAAAAATTATTTATATTTATGCCCTGTCTTTCAGCTCTTCAGTAGGTTTTACAGACAGGGCTTTTATTTCGAATCCACTCCGAATTGGAGTGTGCCAGTCCACATATTAGCTGGATTTACTCCGAAGTTTCTGAGGGCTATCAGGGACCAGGATAGACAGGACTTTCTTTTCCTCCTAATGGAGGCTGTGCATTCTGGCTTAGCCCGAACTATGTCTGGCATTAAAAAAATCCTCTAGTTTCAGAGGCTTTGGGGGGCAGGACCGGGGCTTCTGTTATGCCCTGTAGTTTCTCTGTGATGTGTGGGGTAGTCATACCAATAAATTGGCGTTTTTCAAAACTCAATGAAGGGGAGTTTGACAGCTGTTTTGGTATGGTTTGCTCTAAGTGATTTGCCATTGCAAGCGCTGGGTGCGGGAAGGTATTGTTGCAGATTGGTGATTCTCTGTGGAAGGAGTCCAGAAGGGGAGGGGGAGGGAGAAATTCCTGAGTTAAACACAAGCACAAACTGCAAAATATGTGTCTTCCTATGTTTTACATAGGCTTTAGATATGCAGAATGTATGTAACCTGAGCTCTCTTTTGTCTGAGCTGATTCCATTAGGTGTGTGTGGGGGGCAAAGCATGAGGTGATGAAGGCAGTCACTCACAAGGGCAAGGGTTAAGTGTCCTGCTGTTTGATCAAGCTTGGCAACTCGTCATGCCATCCTTCTGCTTTTAGCTGTGAAACTAAAAACAACACCAACACTCTCTTGCCTCTTCCTCTGTGGTGTGATTTGTGAGTGGCTGGAGGAAAAACCCGGAGCAAGTAGGTGGGAACGCACAGGAAAAACATCTACTAGGGACTGCGGAGAGGAGCCGACAGCTATGTGAACTGTCAATTTAATCCCCCAAATTAAACATCTTGCAAATCTGCTGCGAAGCAGATTTGCTCTTCAGATGAAAGCATGTGTGAATAACTCCCAGGAATCTTCATGGCTAGGCTGAGACTAAAGTCCTATATTAGTTATACATGTGTACAGATTGAGACTAAAACCCTAACATACATGGATATAGGTCTCTGTTCACATATACATAATTTTGTGTGAATGACTGTACATTCATTTATTTAATAAGTGCGCTTTTTAAAAAAAGGAATGTGTGCATATACAAGGAGCCTGTTCACACGACTGAGACTTGGAGGGTAGGAGGCAGCAAACTCAACTAGTAATACCTGTGTGAACCCACAGGAAGCCCTCCAACTCAGCCCACTCAAATGTGGGTAGCCCAGATCCTGTACCCAAGTTTTTACCAAGGCAGAACAAGAAAAGGAGCCATTCTACCTTAGTGTTTGCTCATGTGGCAGTGCTTCCCATTCTGTGCAGCTCCCGACAGCTAGCCACTATGTTTGTGAGAGAGAGCTGTGGCTACAGGGGCTGCTATCTGTGAATGTGCCATTCTGCACAGCGCACTCTATGGTCCCATGCTGGCAATAACCCACGTCCTGCCCCCTCATGGCCAATCAGAGAGTGTGGCTGCTGATGTAATGGGTTGCCTGCCTCCTGGCCATGCAGTTCATGCTGGGAAGATTCTCCCAGGATCAAGAGGAGCTGCTGTGTTTCATACTTGCTGCTGCCATGATCATCTGCAGGGTGTTTTTGCAGAGCCAAATAGAGGCTCTGATCGCCTGTGAGAATCAAGGTGGGTGTTCTTCCCTCTCCCAAAACATCCCCAGATGATTGTGTAAAATACCTGAAGTAGTGCTGGTGGAATGCGAGTTGCAAAGACTGAGCTGATGGGCTGGAGAATATCTTGACAGTCACCTGTGGGCCAGCTGTTTAGCAAAGGTGAAATAGAGGAGAGGAGAAGATGGCTGGTTTTGTGGTAGCAAGCATGACTTGTCCCCTTAGCTAAGCAGAGCCCATCCTGGTTGCATATGAATGGGAGACTAACACGTGTGAGCACTGTAAGATATTCTCCTCAGGGGATGGAGCCGCTTTGGGAAGAGCAGAAGGTTCCAAGTTCCCTCCCTGGCTTCTCCAAGATAGGGCGGAGAGGGATTTCTGCCTGCAACCTTGGAGAAGCCGCTGCCAGTCTGTGTAGACTATACTAAGCTAGATAGACCAATGGTCTGACTCAGTATATGGCAGCTTCCTATGTTCCTATGTTCCTAGTTGGGTGGAATCAGGTGATTTAGACTTTTAAATAAAGACAAATAACCCTGCCCCCAAGCAACATGTGAACACATTGGCAAGTACAATTGATAATGGCTATTGAGTGATGATGCAGCTATGCATGCTAAACAGATCCCTTCTATGCATATATATTTAATTAGCATCTGGAAATTTTCAAGGCTGCAATGCAACTTTAAGGGAAGGTGTTGAACTTATGCACAGAGAAAAATGAAGAAGCTGTTCTCATGCTCAGCCTAACCTCAGCTAGGGATGCCCAGCATAGCTTAGGCCGCATGCGAGAACTGCCAGGATTGGGTCCGATCCCAACAGGGCAGCACCACATAGCTCCACTGTTTACCCCAGCTGTTCACTGAGTTTAAGGGAGCGAGTGCTCCTTTGCGCCCGGCTTCTCGCTTATGTACAAGTATGGGCTGCTTCAAGCCCAGCCGCACACAGAGACGGGCGTCTAGAGCACCCATCTCTTGGGGGAACCCCCCCCAACACGACACATGTGTCGCATACTGCATTGTGGGCTTCACAGAGGCCAGGACAGCGAGTCTCGGCCTCAGATCAACCTGCCCTGCTCCACCCTTCACAGAGCAGGGCTGATAATGTGCAAGTGCGGAGCTTGCTCCTACCAACAAAACAATGATTGTCTGGTGGGCGGCGGGGGGGGGGGGGAGGCAAGGTTTGGGAAGCCTTCCCCCTGCCTTATGGCAAAATTACCTAGCTGTATACAAAATGTTTTATTTGTGACTGAATATCATGGGACCAAATAATATTTTAACCGTCTACGATCAGCTCGTTTCTACTTGGTTATCATGTTGCGAGAGAAACCATTTTGGGGAAAAACTGCCATGTTTGTTTTGCAAAATGTTTGTACAAACCAACTAATGCCAAATTCATTGCCATAATAATTATATATATTTTCGATAAAAGGCTCTCTGCCAATGAGTATCTATTCAAAATACACACAAAATGCAATTTTTCCATATTGCACACAGCCCAACCACATCTCTGCATATTTATGTGCACTGCAGTCAATGGGATCTAAGAACCTATGACTGTGGGATGAATTAGTGATTGTCCTTAAAAGAGATGCTGTGCAGGCTATAAGACAAGGTGAAAAATGTTGGAAAATGCTAGCTGTCTTAGTTCACCCACACTTGTTAAAGGCCCACTGATATTTATTAGATCCACTTATTAAAGGTCTAGTGAAGCTCAATTGATAACATTTGAATTAAGATGAGGAAATTGCATCAAGTATATATTTGAAATAGTGAGCAGAAAGCAGCTGAATGGGTCATAAAACCATAGAAGTCAGAAGAGGCCAGAAGACTGTTGGGTGCTAGGGATGTGTACGAACAGGTTTGGAGGCCCTTTTATGGGCCTCCGAACTGGTTCGAACCTTGCCTGGCTAAAGGGTTCGGCAGTCTGGGGTGGGGTAGTGACTTTAAGGACGGGGGAGGATGCACCTACCCCCCCACCCCGCCGCATTTTCCCCACCAGCACATGTCTACCTAAAAGCCCGTTTGAGTGGCAGCGTACCTCCCTGGTGCCCCGCTCCAACATTATCCAGAAGTCACCAGAAGTAGTAGCTGCGACTGCGTGCGTCAGGCGTGCACACATGTTGCGCGCATGCACCCAACGTGTGTAGTTGCAACTATTACTTCTGGTGCCTTCTGGATAACATCAGAGTGGGGTGGCAGGGAGGTATGCTGCTGCCCCAACGCATTTTTAGGAAGACGTGTGCCAGTGGGGAAAACGTGGTGGTGGGTGTAAGTGCACTTAAAGCCAGCCCCCTGCCGTCGAACAGGCCCCCACCTGTTTCGTGCACATCTCTATTAGGTGCTAAGATAGGATTCTCCATAAATCAGCAAGTCACAGATCAGTCCACACTGGTGAAACCAAACTGGGTTCATCCAAACTTGTGTTGGCAGAACAAAGCTCACACAAGGGATATTTTCTTTCCCCTCCTCTCCACAGTTGACCCCGTAGAGTTTCACCTTAGGGTCAAGGGACAATCAGCAAGAGTGTGTGATCTGGTGCAGGGGGCTGAAGGGGGAGAGCAGAATCCCTGGAAAGGGGTGAAGACACTTTCTGCAACTGTGGGTCCAGATGATGAAGATCTCATCAATGGGTTGCATCAAGAAGATTAATTTTATGCTAGCATAAATGCAATTGTGCTGGCGTAGGGACATAGCACACTGTCAATGTTCCAGACCAGCTCTTGCTCAAATGGGGAAATCTTTGCACAATCCCTTGTGTAACCAGTTGCACAGTATCTTGCACAAGCCAGTATATGTATAAACGAGGAACTCCTTGTGCAATATGTAAATGGTGAGTCCTCTTCCAGTAGTGGTAGCAGAACTTTGCAGAGCATCTCAGCCAGTCTTTTTGTCAGTGCCACCGTGGATGCCACCCAATGTATCTTAGAGGAGAGGCCTTTGGGGACAGGAGCTGAGGATGCAGTGTTCTAAGTCAGCCATGATTATGTTGACATACTGAGCCCTTTCTCACAATTAATGAGAAAGGGCTCCGAGCTGTAGGAGAGGAAGCCTTAAAATGCTTACTGTATATCACCAGCAGATGATTGAGGTCTCCTTTCTGGGCGGGTGGATTGTCCGCACAGACAATTTCTGGCTACTGCCAGCATTGTGGAAGGATGGAAGCTGGGGCTAGGAAAACACTGCACGAGAGAGCGCAGTGTGTTATAGGAATCCTTCTGGCACTGGCCAGAAAGCTACTTGTGTGTAGGTGCTGCGCAGAGCTGTGCAGCACAACACATGAGCACTAAGCCTGGTTTAAGGGTTCTGTTGCACCCCAAACCTGGGCTAAGTGGCAGGCTTCCTAAGTGGGTTTGCCACTGTGCGGCTGCCAGGAGCCACACAGTTCCCAGTGGTTCACATAGGCCAACAAAACCGGGCTGGGCTTCCTTATATATTGCAGTGTGAATAGCCCCACTGTTTGTGAAGCCATGGAACCCATAGTCAGGAAACCCTTGAGAAATTTCATCAGGACTTCAATAATTTTCACACCACCATTAACCTGAGCCTGGACTACTCAACGCAGGAGGTTCACTTTTTGGATACGATCATGCAATTTATGGAAGCAAACCTCATATCAGAAACTCACTAGCTACTACACATAGCTACACCCCTCCAGATTTCCACCCAGAACCCACCACATGACCCATTGTCTGCAGTCAGCTTATGATACAACCATATTTGTCCCAACTCGTCAGACGGGGTTTACCCGAAAGATTTACATCAGGCATTCCTGAAGCCCATCCAGCTGTAGTAAAGTGTATATAACAGAACTGTGGGAACTGAAAGGTTAATTGTTGTAGAAGGGGCTTCTAGCACCAGAAGTGTCCAGGAAGAAGAACATCCTTATTGTTATAGTATGTGTGTGTGTAACCACAAGATGGCTCATGGGTTCTGAAGCCGCTGATGTGTTAAGTATGTATTCTTTAGCATGCTAAAGTAAATACTGTTATCTGTCTCGGAAGAAGTATGTTTTTGTTTAACTGTGAAGAGTAGAAGAACCGAGAGTTCAACACCAACTAACTGAAAAAAGTGGGGGGGGACCCAGATTGACAAAGCCAGACAGGCATCCAGGAATAACTAAAAACAGGGCAGACCCAGAAGAGAAAATGGCACAACCACACTGATAGTAATCTACAGTTCCCAGTTAAAATAACTTCAGCATACATAAGCAATCTTCAGTTCATCCTGGATAATGACGCCTGTCATATTATAGATGTTAGTTAGTGAAAACTAGATTTTTTTTAAAAAAAGAACACCAATTTCTGTTGTGAATTGTCACTGTTCTTATATTATGCATTTAAGCTTCACAGACACTTCATGTGTCTGTGTCTGCATGAAGGATTCGAATTTACAAAAGCTTATGTTACAATAAAATTGTTAGGCTGACATACAGTGCAAGGATGTAACAGTGCAGCAAGAGACTAGCCTAACAGAGTGTCCTAACTAACTGCACCAGTTCAGCAGGGAAGCCACAATTTTCAGTGCCCTCGCCTTCCCTTCTGTGCCACCTGAAAATATGTCCCTGGGCTGCGCAACCTTCAGAGACATATTTTGGGGTGGCACAGAGGGGTTCCTAGGGAAGGGGAGGGTGCCAAAACTTGCCGCTTCTCTGTTGCAACAGTGCAGTTAATGGAGAAGTTGTGTTAGGCTGCTGTTGATGCACTGGTGCATCCTCACTCTGTATGTCAATCTTAGTCTTTAAGGTGTCACAAGACTCTTTGTTGTTTTTCATGCAACAGACTAACTTGGCTACCCCTCTGGAAAGTATGCATTTAAAAGACAGGAGAGAAGCTACACTTAGTTCCGCATCTGCAATCGATTTTGACTGCTTCAAGAATCTTCCACAAAGAACGCCATGGGATTCAGAGGAACATAGCAGTGAAGATGATTATGGTAGGTTTTTGTTGTGCATGAATATATAGTTTTTAACTTACTCTTCAACAGTTAATATCTTCCTGTTTAAAATGAGTGGTGAAGAACATGAGGGTATATACTGAGGGGGAGGAAGTTAGAAGAGCAATTAGTTCTTTGTTTTGTGATAAATTTAACGTGGCTGTATGAAAGCGTTTGTACAAATGCCTTTTCTGAACAACGGTTTCCATCCATTTAATAATGACCTCGCTTTTCTCATGAGAATAGCACAATTACCAATCTGTCACTACATTTTGTCGTAGGGCAAGATAGCACTTCCTGTTAAGCTTAATCGTTTCTCCCATCTGTGGAACACCAGTCTCTCCGGAAGACACCTGCTTTCTCAAATGTTATTTTTAAGGATCAGATCCATTGCAGCTGATTATGAAAGGCTTTATGGAACTGGCTATGTTTAGGAAAAAGAAGGGTGAAAGGAAGGCTTTCTACCAGGCACTCAAATTAGTAAAAACAACCACCACTAATTAAAAATCAAAAGAAATGTGGTCACGCACACACCAAACTCATGCAGACAACTGCATTAAGCATTTATAAGAAACATAATTGATTTAATATCTTTTCATTAAATTGTAGATGGCCTCTCCATATTTAGAGTGCGGTTATCGCTGGATTCCACCCCCGCCCCCAAATCCCCACTGGAACTTAATTTGGTTCTGAGCAACAACATAAAATCCATAATATCCTTAACATTATTTGGCAAAATTCATCACTAGAGAAGATTGAGTCTTGAGCAAGTTTTGGGGAGAGTTGATGCAATCAGTTAAAGTACCATCAAACATGCAATAGGCTGGCTGACCCTGAGCTTGTGTTTAAGGGCAAATCAAAGCTCAAACTTTCAAAAACAGGATGCAGGGTATTCCTTCCCAGTCTGTATTGCTTCAAAGAGTAGGTGCAGGGCCGTAGGTTTGAATATTCCCTTAGGTTAAGCAAATACCTCAAATGATTGGGCTCCCTTTTTGTTTTGGAGACTTTTCATTAAGCTTACTTATTGTGTGAGAGTTCAAATTAAAATATGAATAGTGACTGACAGCTGGACTAACGTGCAACCAAGAAGCATTCCATGTGCAGAATTGGCAAAGGGCTGATTTTTGCAGATCTCCCCTTCGCCTTGCAGGGCCCTCAGGGACACATTTTCAGTAGGCAGAGTGGCCTGCAGAGGGAAGGAGAGATCAGAAAAAACTGCCCCGCCCCCCAATTTTACACACAAAACACTTTTCCATGTTTGCAACATTAGTCTGGATGTCAGCCAGTGTTTTTAGGACACACAGCACAACACTGGATGAGGAAAATTGAAAGCTTGAACAATAACTTTGCAAATTAAAATATACTTCATGTGTCAGACTACTTGGTTCATAATAAAACCATGGGTTTCAGTGGGCTTTATTTACTATTTAATACATAATATACTTTTCCCCCAAATAGTTTCTAATATTGTCTTGACTCTTATGACTAGAATCCTAATCTAAAAATCGGCACTAATATTTTTTCTGACATGGCCTTATCTTATTGTTAACATACGACCATGCTCTGTAATGTTGCACTGATATAATGGTTGATATGCCCCATCCTAAGCACTTATGTTCTGATACAGGAAATCTTAGGATAGGTTTTTAAGTAGTTAAGTGAACCTGATTAACATGATAGTTTAATCAGTTACTGTTCTCATACAGACAGTCTTTAACCCTCATCATAGACAAAGCAATCAAAAAGTGTTTCTTTTTGGTTTAATCACAGTAATTACTACCTTCTCTCACTTAGAACTTTCTGCTCTGTGACATCATGGGAAGCTGTTTCAATATTTTTCTTATTGAGACAATCAGTTCAAAGCATGCTTCTACACATTTTAGCTTTTAAAGGAGAGCCCTGAAAGTCACCCTTCAAAAGCACAATACCCTCCTTCAGGCATTATTAAAAAGTCCTCCTGTAGCCATGTACAGTGAGGTAAAAGGGGAGGAAGTCCCGCCTCCGCTGCATCACCCACCCATGCACCCCACCACTCATGGTTATGATGGGGTTTGTTATAAGAAGGAAGAGCCCTCCTCATGATGGCAGGCACATCTGTGATTGCAAGGGTGGATCAATCCACCCTCGCAATCAGGAATGTGCCCGCCAACATGGGGAGACCTTTTTCCTCATCAGACAAGCTCTGTCAAAACCATGAGCAGCAGGGCACATGGGTGCTTGATACAGTGCGGTTGAAACTTTATCCCCCTTCAGCCTGCTGTACATGGCTTTCCATGCTTTTTATAATTGTTGTAAATAGCACTTATAGGAGTCCCTAATTCATATTGGGAACATGGCATGGGGAGGTGGCGGTCTGAACCCTTCCTCCCTGCCACAGTCCTGAAGTGGGTTCCCAACCTCAATTCTGTTGTTGCTATTTGTCCTGAGAAGGAAGCTGCTATTGGTCCTTGAACGTTACAGGTTGAGTGTTGTTGTGAGGATGACAAACATAGTTAGGGCATGGGCTGGAAAACTGTGTTGCTTATCATCACTGAACTCCTGAGACTCCACTCAGTAGGAAAATACTGAGGCTATTCCCACGATCGATGGAAAGCGGGCTAAGGGAGCCCACTTTCCATCGATTGTGGGAACCACCAGGCTTGCGGGCAAAGTCTGGAATCTCTCTCTGGATCCCAAGGTGGCTAGCCCACCTAGAACACCTTCCCCTTTAATGAAGTTAACAGAGCGAGCGCTCTGTTAACTTCATTTCTTTGCTCGTGTGTTGCTGCAGCATGTGGCAACACACAAGTAGACCCCTGACTGGGAGGCTGCAGCCAGCCTCCCGGGCTCAGGGGTCTCTCCAGGATGACTCGTATGGGGCATCCTGGGACTTCTGGGGGGCCAGGCAGCCCCCAATCCCTGAAGACCCCACCGGCTCCATGATGGAGCTGGCAGTCATGTGGGTGGCCGATTTGGTTGCCCCAGGGCTGCCCTTTGATCGTCTGTGGCTAAACCCGCTCTTCTCACAGATTGTATTTTTTCTCAACACTATATGTGGTCTGAGTGACAGGAATATGGGATATCCCTGAAACAGAAACACTTCCTTGAGAAAACCCATCTGGATCTCATGCAACAAATGAGCCATGATAGCACAGGTGTTGCAATATATTTTATTTCACACATTATTGTCTCAAAAGGCCCTTACAGTAACCTTTACATTAAGCATTTCTTTCTGGGGTTGCGAGTACATGGAGGATATATGCCCAAATACTTAGTGGAAGAGGATTTGGCTTCAGCTTCTCTCTATGCTACATCAGGCGGGGTCCAAGCTTATAATGTTTGTCATTAATACTTTCCCCCACACTGTCCTGCATAGATGTTGCAATTCCTTAGAATATTTTAATTCTTTGAGGTGGGTCTCATGATCTGTGAGACCCACTTTTGTTAAAACTGCGGGGAGAGCGGGCAGGGAGCCCTGGGCAGCCGGATCGGCCGCCCACACAATGGCCAGCTCTGTGACGGAGCCGGCGGGAGGTGGGGGGAGCGGGGGCCGTGCAGCCCCCGCAAGCCCCAGTATGCCCTGCGCAAGCACGCAGGGCATACTGGGGAGACCCCCGAGCTGGGAGGCAGCTTTTTGCCTCCCGGCCGGGGGTCTACTCATGAGTAGGCACGGTGCAAAGCTGCACCGCGGCTACTCACGAGCCTAAAAAGCAGGTTTGCTGGAGCGCTCGCTCCGCAAACCTGCTGTTTAGTAGAGGTTCTCGAGCGGGTTACCCGCTCAAGAACTACCGGGCTCGGCTGCAAGCCCGGTGGTTCTTACGACCAACAAAAATCGGGCTAGGCTCTCCTAGCCCGATTTTTGTTGGTCGTGAGAATTGCCCCTTTGTTTATTGATCATGCATTTTAGGGCTTATCTACACTACAGACTTGCATCAGTTTTATACCGGTTTAACTGTCATGGTTTTACCCAGAGAATGCTGGGACATGTAGTTTGGAAAGGTACCATCTCTAGCCCTGCCCCCTGAACTATAGCTCCTAGAATTCCCTGGGGAAGATTAACCATTAATCTGACTCTGTAGTGGAGGTATGCCCTTACTCTATCCCACTCTCAATAAGAAATAGATTTAAGGCTTTATTTTCTGATGACTAATATTTAAAATAATTTCCAGGACAGCAGTTGTGGTAGTCTGAGGTTATTCACACGAGTGTGCAAAACCGGGCTTAGGAATCCCAGCCTGGTTTTGCACGTCCTTGTGAACCACTGGGATTATGCCCGATCTAGGTGGCCACACAGCAGCAAACCTGCCAATGTAGCGTCCTGCTAAAATGAGGTTAAGGGAGCAAGTGCTCCCTTAACTCAATTTTTTGGATCATGTTTCAAAACATGGGGGGGGGAGGGATCCCAGTACCTCTGGGGGCGGGGTGACTCCTGGGGGCAGAGTGATGCATGGTGGTGCGTCCCAGCACCCTGACCCCCAGAGCTACTGGGCGAGCCTCACGCGAGTTGCCAGTCATCTGGGTGAGTGATCTGCCTGCCCAGAGAAAAACAGGAGATTGTCTGTGGGGATGGTAGGCTAAACCCGCCTGCCCCGCAGACTTTCCCGGAGCTCTTATCACTGATTGTGAGAAGAGCTCTTTAGGATGCAATAGTAGGCATTACTTACCTGGAAGTGTGCTGCATCGAATACAGTGGGACCTTCTTCTAAGTAAACAAGCATATTGATTGTTGCATAGACTTTTGAGACAGGGAACAATTTTCTTATTTCTTTTTCTAAACTGCTTTAAGAACTTTTGTTAAAAAGCAGCATAAACATAATAGTAATAATTTTTCCTGCTGATGAAGTAGGCTGTAATCCACAAAAGCTTATCCTACATACATTACATTTGTTAGTTTTTAAGTGACAAGGCTCTTTGTGGTTTTAAAATGATGAGACGGAATACATTTTATGTGTTTTCAAGTACTTCTTAAGTGTTGGGACACCGAAGGGATCATTGGTAGATATTAAGGCTATGCACAAGAGCAGCCCTACCCAGGATAGGGAAGCCATACCTGGGTAGGGCTGTTTGTGTGCAGCACCGGGATTGAGCCCGATCCTGGCATTGCCTTCCCTGCAGTGTTGGATTAAATGGTGTGAGTGTGCCCTTTACCCCAGGTACAGGGTTGTGTGTATGCACGTAGCCCGAGTATACAGAGAGTTGGGTACCTAGAACTCCCGGGGGAGTCCTCCAATCATGCAAGTGCTCATCATGCAGTACATTGTGGGTTCTTGGAGGCCCAGACAATGAGGCCCAGCCTCCAGACATCTGCACTGCTCTGTGTGGGTGGAAGGTAGATTCCACCCTGCCTTCCCCTCACCCCCCCAGTCAGGAGAATAGCCTCATTCTGTCTAATAGCTATGTTTTCTTGCAGTAGCAACATCACTGTGTATTGTGCCTGTAATAATTGTTTTAGTTTCGGTCTTCTTGCCACCAAACCCCATGTTGTGATTTTTGAATTATCACAGAATTTATTTTAGAAATCACATTTGGAGCCTTGGATTTGATGACAGCACATAAATGCTTTGCTGTAAACAGAGATTTATTACATCAGCTTTCATTACCAGCCATCAGCTTCCACTCCAATATCCTCTCTTCTTTGAGGATTAGGGCTAGCCTTACAGTAACAACACTGTTAGGAAGAGCAATGTGAGATTAAGAATGGGGGACTCCATTGATCTAAGTGTGTCTGTGTAAGGGGTCCTAAATATTCCTTAACTCAACGTAGCTCAACTTGGCTTTGTACATAATGACTCTGTGCAGAAGCATTTGAATTATGTTCCCTTGAGCAAGATTTTTAAAAAAGGCAGAGTGAGATTGATATTAGATTCTCCACCATTTATTTATTCCTGTTGTACGTGAATAAGTTACTAATCTTGTCTGTCTCCCTGTGCTATATATGCTACCTATAAATGAGACATGACTGTTCAAGCCAGTTTTTAAAGCTTTGTACCTATGATTTGACCCATATGTCAAATGCAAGCATGTTATTAACTAGGCTTGTTCATCTTTTTCAAGGTTCACACTCTATGTGGCCAAGCAGTTTAATCTCACTCCTCCTAGAAAGTCTTCTCTCTCTTCATTTGGAGCTAGACTTTGGGGGAAATCTTGGATGGCTTACCTTTTGCCTCCATGTAATGTTCTGAACAACGAGCCACCGAAGTGACGGGTGAACTCATTGCTTCTGAACCATGTAAAAACCTTGTCAGTGGGGCTGACAAAGTCAGGGAGGCTCCATGGCTGCTAAGCAGAATAAAAGTTAGGAATAATGGGAATAATAATGGAAGTGCAAGGATGCACTCTCAGTAGCCACAGAGCTTTCTTTCCCTTTGCAAGCCACACCAGCAGGGCTTTCAGGGGGCTCAGAAACAGCGAGCTCATCTGTCACTTAGACAGACAACTCATTGTGCAGTACTTGAGCCCCTGTCTTTGTTGCCTGTTTTATCTAATCATAGCAGAAGTGAAGAGAACTAAGAGCTGCAGATACTGGGATTGCCCATGCTGAGTAGGAAGCATCTCCAATTAATGTGGCAGGAAAGATCTTGTATACTGAAAGAAAGGGGTAGCATTTTTCTCCTTTGGGCTGTGGATATACATGAATTATACCAGGGCTGCTCAACTTTGGCCCTCCTGCAGATCTTGGCCTACAACTCCTATAATCCCTGGCTATTGGCCACTGTGGCTAGGGATTGTGGGAGTTGTAGTCCAAAATCAGTTGGTGGGGTGGGGGGGCTAAGTTGAGCAGGCCTGATTTATACCTATATGTGGGTAAGCTCATAACCTAAAGTGGGAAGAGAGCTGGACTTGTGGTACTAGCAAGCATGGATTATCCCGTTTGCTACTATGGTCCACCCTTGTTTACATTTGAATTGGAGACTACATGTGAGCACTGTAGGATATTCCCCATAGGAGATGAGGCCTCCCTGGGAAGAACATCTGCATTCTTGTGTGCAGAAGGTTCCAAGTTCCCTCCCTGGCATCTCCAAGATAGGGCTGAGACTCCTGCCTGTAACCTTGGAGCAGCCACTGTCAGTCTGTGTAGACAATACTGAGCTGGATGGACCAATGGTCTGGTTCAGTATATGGCAGCTTCCTATGTTCCTAACTATTGTGGGTTTGTTGCAAAGTGGCACATAGTGCATCAGTAAAGGTCTTCCCTCACCTTTTCTCAAGACATATATACTCCAGTTAGCTGCTAGATGTTGCACCTGTACAGTTTTATTTAGTGAAATGCTTCTGTACATGCCAGTGCGCACAACTTCCTCCTCTTCAATAGTTGCTTCTGATATGGATTTTAAAAAACTGATTTGAATCTTAACTTCTTCATTATATGATACAAGTGAATATCACTTGGATTGTTAGATACATGTCAATTCCCCTAAAAAGCTTTTATTAGTATATGTATTTTAGACCTTACCATGCTACATATTTCTTATATTTTATCATTTATCTCCACTGAAATAGCTTAATTTTGCTATTAAAAATGATGTGAGGAAATAGGTAATTAAAGCCTCCTGCACACCTGGGACAGTAACTGAGACTGGGGCATTTCCAAGAGGCTGCTCAAGAATAATTAACATGCTATTCATCACTAATCCAGCTGCGACTTTAACAGGAAACAATAAAGTGGCCTGAATCTACAAACAGGAAGTGTTTACTTAAAGGCATAGGATCTCTGAAGAACCTCAATTGCGCTTTGCCTGACCTAAAGGATCCTTAGGATAATCAGTAAAGTAATTGTAGCCTCATGGTTGCAGGAAAATCCTCCAGACCAAGCTTTCAAAACACATCACTGGGTCCATCCTCAGTAAAACAGCTGGATGCCACCATGTTCCATGGAACGATGCCTTCTGCATGAGATGAAACTGTGCTCTACATGACATGGGATTGTGCTTTGCCTGTTCACACTGACTGGATTGGTGTTGCAATTGTGTTTAATTACAAAATCGGTTGTCACCAATCAGGTCTGGAAAACAACTGGAGGCCAGCACAGAAAACAGAAAACTAGAATGCAATGGATTAACAAAGTTAAGCTCTGCAAAAAGTGAGTGAACAAAAGATGGCAATCCCAGAGAAAAGGGCTAGTTGGAGGCAACTGGGACTGAGGCCCAATATGAGGTTCAGTGTGGTGTGTTCTGGGGATGCCTTTTGCATAAAATGCCCTGAATACTGTAGGGGAAGAATGACAGTTCAGTCCCCATATAGCAAAGCAAAACCAGTTTGGTGAGAAAGCAAGAGGTCTTGAGACAGTTCTTTAGTATTGAAGAACTACAAGGATTTATTTAAAGAAAAGGTTACAAACAAATGTGAAAAAGCCTGCAGCTTAATTTCAGCTGTAGCTCATGGCTGAAGAGAGAGACCAAAACAAACAGCCATCTCTGGAGAGACAAAATGGAGATAAACACAGGAAGAACAAAGAGGTAAGTAGTCCAGCACTTTTATCCATGACCCTAACCCCTTCCTCCCCAGTGGTCACTATGAGACATTGCCATTGAGAGCTGTTGCTGCCAGGGTCTTAGCTCCAACAAAAACATCTATAATAATGGTTGATGAGGGCCAGTTCCATGTCACGCAGAAGGCAACATTCCACAGAACATGCTGACAACTAGATGTTTTACCTAGAACGGGTTCAGTGGTGTGTTTTAGAGCTCTGCCTGGATGACTTTTGACTAGCTATAAGGCTATAGCTGTTTTACTGATGATCCTACGGGTCCTTAGAACAGCTCTCCACAACAGTTTTAAATTAAGTGACTTGATTTGGTTTTTCTAGTAAGCCCTTGGAGAACATTAGTTCTGTGTGGTAGTGTGCAAAGAATATAAACAAAATGCTCAGCAACTTCCATTTCCAGGAGTTCGCGAGCAGAAGCACCTGGCTGGGCAGTGGGGATTCCATATGCAGACAGGGAGGGTGAGCCTGTGAGAGCAGAAGCACCACAGTGATTGGGCAGTGGGGATTCCATATGCAGATAGGGAGGAGGAGCCTGTGGCACCGTGGTGAGTGGGCAGTGGGGATTCCATATGCAGATAGGGAGGAGGAGCCTGTGATGGTTAAGATCAGTTGGAATGCAGCAGTTACTGGTTGGAATATGTTTTTGATTGTAGAGGAGAGGAATATATCTATATCTGTTACCCGTGAATCTAAGCATTTCATATTGATCTATATGTATTGATCCTAGGGTATATAGTTAATGGAGAACTGAGCTCTTGCTACACCATTTGGATGGTAGCTGAAGAGAGCAAGAGTCCCCTCCATCTTGTATTCCTGAATGTATGTCAGTGGGAAAGAATCTGCTTAGTATGCTTTGGTTCTCGTACTCTGTGCCTTGCAGACCTTGTAACTTGCAACATAGTATGTATTCTCTATGCCTTGCTTTGTTCTGGCCTACTGGTCAGGAGAGGTGATGATGCTGGTATCTGAACTGCCTCCTAGAGGCTGCACAAGCACTCCTTTAACAATGGTAGTATTGTAAGCCTGTTGGCCTAATATGGAGTTGTACTGCTGGACTACCTGGCTGGCTTGTTGTGAATGATGATGTATTCAGATGTATCAATCCTCTCTAATAAAAGCCTTGGTGTCCGTGCGTGCGTGCGTTCGTGCCTCCCTGGGCTGTTCTGGGCATGCGCAAAGTGCATGCCCAGAACAGAGCAAGGGAGACACAACTGCCAGCACCCGGTGGCCATCTTGGATTAAGGGCCTCAGCGGCTGCTGCCACAACCGAAAACTGCCCTCCCACCCTCCCAGCTGCCCAAGCCCTCCTTACCCGAGCCAGCCCGCAAGAGCCGGCCGAAGTGAAAGCATGTTTTGCAAAGGTCAAGAGAGGAGCTCGCGAACAGAGCTCCTCTCTGTGCTAAGCCTCTTCCCGAACTGGTGCTTGGGCCGCGAAGGACGCCTATTGCGTTCTTTACGTCCATAGCGGCAGTTCGGGCAGTGGCTTAGCACAGAGAGGAGCTCTATTCGCGAGCTCCTCTCTTCACCTTTGCAAAACATGCTTACACTTCGCCCGACTGCTGCGGGCTGACTCGGGTAAGGAGGGCTCGGGCAGCTGGGAGGGTGGGAGGGCGGTTCTCTGCTGTGGCGGCAGCAGCGGAGGCCCTTAATCCTTTGGGGGGGGGTGCGGGGAAGGGGAAGTCGGGCAGCTGGGAGGGCGGGAGAGCGATTGCTGGGGGACATGTTGGGCCAGGGTAGTGGCAATTTTGGGGCCGAGCAAGGGGGCCAAGGTCTCCCAGGTGCCCGTCCGTGTTGGCGCCCCCAGGCCAAACAAACGCTTAAAGGGGAAAAAACCAGCTAGTGCCCGTTATTATAACGGGCTTAAAAATACTAGTTGTTGTATAAAAGCTTTGGACGGACACCATCTTAGGTTCGTCTTGTCTTTGGGAACTATCCCCTAGACGGCTACTTTGTTATTCTGCAGAATTCAATAAAGTTTCTTTGAACTATAAAGTTTTCTCCTCCTTTGTATGTACAAAATTGGCTATCGTCTACCAAGTAGATAGTAACCCATTGGTTAACTTATCTATATCTATATCTATATCTATATCTATATCTATATCTATATCTATATCTATATCTATATCTATATCTATATCTATATCTATAAAAGGATAGTGAACAGGGGTCTGCAAAGAGAGGGGTTCTGAGGGAGGAAAGAGCCCCTTCAGGAGAAGGAGGCTAGGGATGTGCACTGAAGTGGTTCGGAGGCCCTTTATGGGCCTCCAAACTGGTTCGAACAGTGGGTGGTTCCGCTGGTTCGAGGGGTAAGTGCATCCTCCCCCGCCCTTAAAGCAGCAGCCTCTGCCTTCGAGCCTCCCTCGCCCATGTCCATGCACATCCTATGGAGGCTGCCATTGTGTGAATTAGATGAGGAAACAAGATGAAAAAGATCCGTTAACTCAGGAAGGGGGGGGAGAGGAAGAAAGGCAGAGGGGAAGAGAGTGGAGGAGAGAGAAAGAGAGAAAAAGAAGGGAGGGGATGAGAGAAAAGGAAGGGTGAGGGACGGGCCCAAGCCTGTTGGCGGCCTGAGGGAAATGAGTGGCCATGGCGGTGGCAGCAGCAGCAAGGAAGGGCCCAGTGGACTACTGCTGCTGTTTGGGGCTAGCGAGGCCGTTGGCGGAGGGAGGCAGGCAGGCAAGGGATGGGCCCGGGCCTTTCAGTGGACTGAGGGGAACGAGCGGCCATGGCAGTGGCAGCAGCGAGGAAGGGTAAACCGCTGCTGCTGTTGTGGGGAGGTCTCTGGGGATAGGGGGCTGCAGCTTGGCCAATAGGCACCAGCAATGCTGCAGCCACGACCAAGAGGGGTGAGGGAGATGGTGTAAAGGGAAGGAGGAGGAGGAGTGCGGCTCAGGTGAGAGTGGAGAAATCTTTGAGATGAGGGGGCTGTGGCAGGGGGTGAGGGGAGCAATCAAGTACTAGCATGCAGATGCTCTGCGCGGGTTAAGTTCGTTGTTGTTGTTGTTATTGTTATTAACAGATATTTATATACTGATCTTCCACCAAAATTCCCAAAGTGGTTTGCATAGAAAAATAAATAAGACATAAATAACATGGTCCACTGTCCCCAAAGGGCTCACAATCTAAAAAGAAACATAATGCAGATACCAGCATCAGCCACTGGAGGGATGCTGTGCTGGGGTTGGATAGGGTCAGTTGCTCTCCCCCTGCTAAATATAAGATAATCACCACTTGAAAAGGTGTCTCTTTGCTCAGTTAGCAGGGGATTGGATTGCTCCAGTGGATTGCTCCAGTGCAAGAGGATAGGGTCCATCAGCACTGCCAGTAGTGAATCCTTTCTAGATTCTAAGGGGTTCAAAAGTTCCATGGCAGCCTCATGAGAATCTGTATCCTTACTTTACCTGGAAGTTACTTGCACTTCCGCTTATGCTGTAGCAGCCTTACATGAACAATTGCCTTGTATAGCTGAGGAAGGATTTGTTCATATTGTGTGCAGCACCATTTCCGCTGCCTCTGTCACAGCTTTCATCTTAAATATGTATACATTGTGGTTTTTTTTCTTCCTCTCTGTGAATAAGGCAAAGACATGCAAATAAAATGAAAAATAAAATTGAGCATGACCTTCAAGGGAGATTTCCTATCCCAGCAAGGTCCGCTTAAGATGACTGCGGCTGCTGCTTTTCCTGGCTACAGACACAGAGAGAGGTAGAAACGAGCAATCAGCTTGTTTATGGCAAGTTTTAGTGCTTCAATGCTATAATAAAAGGGGTTTTGGCAGAGGAAGCTTGGTTCTCATTGCGTCAGTGTGCTCTGCTTGGTTTTGCTCCATAAAACTCAGGCTCTTGTTGACAAGAATGAGCGGCTTCCCAAGGTTGCTGCTGATTTTGAGGAATCAGCCCCTTGCCGCTCGCTCTGTGGCACTTGGCATGTGGCTCCTCCTTTGCCGGCTCTTTGCAAAATGACTGCTCCCTACGTGCGCTTGAGCACTTGGATTAAACACCTGCACGAAACAATTGGCAGAACCCAAAGAGCTTGTTAGAGGCTCCGTATCCTGTGTGGGAATCACTTCAAGTGAAATTAATGATTCTTCTCTGCACGCAAGACTTTTCTCAAAGAAATCTGCTTTTCTAGGTGCAATTAATCTGAAGCGGTCTGTGTATGGTGCATTATGCTCCCGCACATCTGCATCCCAGCAACTTTATTATGACTTTCAACCCTTTGACACCCTGGTTATTATTTAACCTTTTGTTATTATTTCGGTCCATAAGAGCCTGGGACTACACAGTAATTATTATACAATGCAGCAGACTTATTTGCTAGTTCAGGATCTCTTGCTTTGTAAAAGAACAGTGGGCAGCTGGTCTTGCAGCAGCAAACATGAATTGTCCCCTTTGCTAAGCAGGGATTGCCTTGGTTTCCATTTAGATGGGTAACTACACATGAACACACTGTGCTGTAAGATATACCACTTTGGGCCGTGATCTTCTCTATTTTTCAAGAACTTTGACAAAAAACCTTCAACACAGGGGATACCCAGGTTGGAGTGGGCCCAGAGACAAGATTTTAAAATGGGACCCTTGCTGCCTTCCTCTCCTTCACCTTCTTCTAGGTGCAGAACAGATCTCAGTACATGGGGGGCGGAGGGCGGCACTGGGACAAAGAAAAAAGTGGCTGCCGGGGGATTGGCGCTGGCTACAGGAGGGGTGGAGCTGGCTGCTGGGCTAATTTGAGCCGAGCTGTGAGCCAGGTGACACTCTGGCCATGCGGGGGTTGTTTCTGGAGAAGCTGCAGGTGGGGCCGGACTTTAAAAGGTTAAAAGTGGGTGGGGGGGAGAGAAATGGGGAAAGAGAAATGGGAGCAAGGACTGGCCTTGGGGGCCCCTCAGAGGCTGTGGGCCAGGAGACATTATTTTATTTATTATTTATTAATTAAAATATTTAATATACCACCCAATCCATAGACTCCGGGCTGTGTACAAACGAGAACAGCATCCAAGATTTTTTTTTTCCTTTTTCAAAAATTAAAGGGCAAACACCTAGTGGAAAAGAAATGTCTTCAGTAAGTTTTTGAAGGCTGAAAGCGAGGAGGCAGACTGAACCTGGGGGGCGGGGGGGGAGATAATTCCCAAGTGAAGGGGCAGCAACAGAGAAAGCCCTTCCATGGGCCCTAGTACTATGGACTAGGGACCGAAAGAAGGGCAACCTGAGAAGATCTCACAGGATGGGACAGGACAGGCTGGGAGAAGCAGTCCTGAAGGTAAGCAGGTGCTAAGCCCTGAAGCATTGTCTCCCTTTATCTTATTAACGGTACGCCCATGCTTCAACATGAAAGATATTTCTCATTGTGCTGACCTTTGCGCAGTCCTGTGCTTTCCTCAGTGCTGGGAGGGCCCTTTCAGAGAGACAAATCCCTCTCTTAAGATCAGTTCAATTCAGTTTTATTTCGGTCTCTGACCAGCAATATAAAGTAGACAGATTACAGAACTTTAAGCATTAATAACTATTCACCCTAAAGTATAACAACTGGATTAAGTATTAGAGTCTGTTTGATTCTATTAGCCACCATACAAAATCTGGCTACATTATATGTAACTTCAGAATCATGGTCAGCAAGCAAGCAAGCAAGCAAGCAAGCAAGCAAGCAAACAAACAAACAAAAAGCTCTCATCTGATTGGCCTGGAGAATTTCTTAGTAAAGGAGCTATAAGAGAAGTACAAGAATCTCTATAAAACGTACAGTATAATAAAACATGAGCTATAAACTCAACTGCTCCATCTCCACACAGGCATTCCCGTTCCTCATATGGAATCTGCTTAAACCTACCCTCCAGAATTGCTTATCGGAGAACATGAAAACATGCAGAGAACATCCTTCTATACTTTTATACCGTTAACGTGCTAAGGAACCCAGCTGGTTTGAGTTATATATTTGGTTTCCAAGGTAAATCCTCTCTTAAGATCTCTATGAGGAAAACATGGGGAAGGGCTATCCTTCCCAGCATTTCGTGCAAGCCTTCCAAGATAGTGCAGGGGCTCAAGAGGATTCCTCCGGCACTGGGCAGGGCACAGCCCTGCACAGTGAAAATGCCACTGGGCTTGATTTTATTATAGTATACAAAGAATGGTCATCACTTTTCTCAAAGCAGCTGTAGAGTAATAAGGTGCAGACAGTTCCTGATGTAGCAGCCTGATATTAGTAGTGTGCCAATTCATAACATTCCAATTGTTGCTTCCCTACAACACAGGAAATTCAATTCCTTCCTTCCAATTAACTGTGGCCAATTCATGTTCACCTTGTCCTTATAGCTCCTGTGGGCCGGAAAGGCCCATAGGATGCAGTAAAAAATAGGGCTGCATCTCAGAGGCAGGGTGCTCGCTTTGCATGCAGAAGGTCCTGGGTTCTATCCCTGGCATCTCCAGATAGGCCCAGGGAAGATTCCTGCCTGAAATTCTGGACAGCTGCTGCCAGTCAAGACTACTGATCTGGATGGACAATGACCTATCCCAGGAGTTCCCAATCTTAGGTTCCCAGATGTTGTTGGACTACAGCTCTAGTCAATCAAAGGCCATTGTGGCTAGAGAGGATGGAAGCTGTAGTCTAACAACATCTGGGAACCCACAGTTGGGAACTTATAGGAACATAGGAAGCTGCCATATACTGAGTTAAACCATAGGTCCATCTAGCTAAGTATTGTCCACAAAAACTGGCAATGGCTTCTCCAAGGTTGCAGGCAGGAATCTCTCTCAGCCCTGTCTTGGAGATGCCAGGGAGGGAACTTGGAACCTTTGGCATGCAGATGCTCTTTCCAGAGTAGTTCCATTCTATCTTATAGTGTTCACACATGTAGTCTCCCATTCATATGCAACAAGGGCAGACCCTGCTTAGCAAAGGGGACAAGTCATGCTTGCTACCCCAGGACCAGCTCTCCTCCTGATCTATCCTATGTAACCAGAGGCACTCTTACTCCTGGACTTCCGGGTCGAAGTTCAGGGACTATTACATACAGCAGGCTTTACCGTGAGTTTACGGGGAAGCTTTAGTGCAAACTTGAAGTTCCCCCCCAAAACTGACGTAAATAGTAGATTTTTAAGAATCTCGGATATAAATCGGGCTACACTCTTAACACGCAGTGAAAAACCAGAATTGTGTGTGAACTGCTCCCCAATAACTCGCAGGGACTTCAGGGTAAATCTGGCCGATATGTGAATGCAACCCCTCCATTCTAGAGGAGATGCGAGTTAAAGGGCTTTAAAAGCCCCGTGTGAAAAACTTGCTGGGACCCCCAAATCCTTTTTAGTCTATCCTGGGTGGTGTGGTCACATTAAAAATGTGTTAAAAATACGGTGTGGGTAGGTCGGCCTCCAAAGGCCTTTAGGTTCAGGCTCCAAAATTACCTAGGTGGACCTCCCTATGTAACTCCCTCTCTGCCCCTTCAAACCAGTGCAACAACCTTTGTATGACTGAGCTGTGCTGCTCATCAGCTGAGAACCACCATTGTTCAGAGGGGAGGCTCAATGCCTAGCACTATAAAAGTGGCAGCGGGACTTGTGACTTAAATTATTTATTTATTTATTTATTTATTTATTAGATTTGTATACCGCCCTTCCAAAAATGACTCAGGGCAGTTTCCACTTACCCTTCCTCCAAGGCTCTCAGGGCAGTTGGCATGATTTCCACCCCTCTCCCACCTTACCCTCACAACAACCCTGTGAGGTAGATTCAGCTGAGAGATTTGGGATGGGGCCATAGCTCAGTGATAGAATGAGGCTATTCCCACGACCAGGAGAAATTGGGCTAAGGGAGCCTAGCTCAGTTTCTCCTGGTCATGCGCTGCAGCGGGAGCAGTGCAGCTCCTGGCAGCAAACCTCCAAAAATATCCCTCCCCTTAAATGAGGTCAGCAGAGCACGTGCTCCACTAACCCTGTTTACCTGATTGTGAGATGCTGTGGTGTGGCTCCACGGTGCAGCGACTCATGAGAAGACTCCTGCCGGGAGGCTACAACAAGCCTTCCCACCTCGGGGATCTCCCCAGGATGCATCCACACGGGGCATCCTGGGACTCCCCGGAAGCCAGGTCCCCGATCCCCACTGCCCCTACCGGCTCCATGATTTTATTATTATTATTATCTATGATGGAGCCAGTAGTCATGTGGGCAGCCAATCTGGCCACCCAGGGACAGCTCACTGCGAAGAGAGTGGGCTCATGTGGAGAGCCTCAACATCTGCTTTGCATGTAGATAGCCACAAGTTCAATCCCTGGGATCTCCAGGTAGGGCTGGGAAATCTGAGATCCTGGAGAGCTGCTGTCAGTCAGAGTAGACAATACTCTGGTCTAGATGGACCAATGGTCTGACTCAGACCGAAAAGCAGCTTCCGATTGTAATTGGCCAAAGCCAGCTAGTGCGTTTCATGACTGAGTGATGATTTAAACAATATAGCAATAGCACTTACATTTATATACTGCTCTATAGCCGGAGCTCTCTAAGCGGTTTACAATGATTTAGCATATTGCCCCCAACATTCTGGGACTCATTTTACCGACCTCGGAAGGATGGAAGGCTGAGTCAACCTTGAGCCCCTGGTCAGGATTGAACTTGTAACCTTCTGGTTACAGGGTGGCAGTTTTACCACTGCGCCACCAGGGGCTCAAGCTTTCCCTAGTCCTAGTTTAGCACTCTAACACTACAACACCATCTTAATTAGGAGCACTCACAATACCACAATGGAAAGCAAGTTGACCCAATGTGCCATTTCCTAGACTATGCTACATGGATTAGAGCAAACAACACTTGAAGCTTTCACCACTTAGTGAGAACCTGTTTTTCATGTTTTCAGAATGTAGTGAAGTATTGCCCCATAAAAATTGTACATACTTTTCTGAACAGTTTCTCTTACAGGGTTCATCTGCCACTGTATTGTGATTTATACAACTAACAAGATTAACTTTCCTTAGAGTCTTCCCCTCCCAAATAATTATTAGTTTAAATTCTTTGTCTTTCATCAAATAATTTCAGAACACTATCACTTGAATTCAAGTACATTTTCAGTAAAAAGTGCAACTAGTTGTGTTCTAAATATAGATATTAAATATTTCTATGATGAGCAATATTTTGTACTAATTATACTCTGCAGACCTAAAGGTATCTTGTCAGACTACATATTTGACACAATTAATATGAATGCCTGTTTATAAGGGACCACACTAAGGCATGAGCTGAAGGAGGCTGCTTGGCAAACGGAAAGGCCTGTAGATGGTGCTGTAAACTAGCAGGAAAAACTAGGTCTACAATGAAGTTATTCATAGTTGTCTTATTGAATCTTCTGGAACTTAAATCATGGATCATATTTATTTTCTATTATGCAGATATTTATGTTATAAAGAAATACCATGGAAAGCAACAACTTCAGCAGAGATGGGTCTGTTTTATTTGAATGCTCAGGGTTTGGACACAGTCTCTCCTCCCCACCAGTGTATTGCTGCTAGGACTCTGATTTCAACAAATGAGTCAAAATTCTGAATGTGCCTTTTCTATTTCTTTCTATTTCTCTTCCATTTCTTTGAGGCTGTGTGTTCTAAACATCTGGCAACTTTCTCCTGAAACATGGAAGTCGTTCACACGGCCAGGTAGGTGGGGTGGCGGGCAGGCAGAAAGGCTGGGTAAACTCATATTTCCCCCAGATGAGCGAGTCCTTGTTTGGGGAGCACGAACAGCGTTACCAGACAAGCAGTGCAGCATGCAGCTCCAGAGGCCGGGATGACGCATCCTGGCTTCCAGGAATCGCACAATGCACCATGTGATGTGCGCAATGCATTGGGGGATTCCCTCAAGAGACGGACACTCTAGGCACCTCTCTCTGTGTGCAGCCGGGCTGGAAGCAAGCCCACTCGCTCCCTTAACCTTGGTCAGCAGCTGGGCTAAAAAGCTGGGCTAGTCAGCGCTGACCCGCCAGGATCAGGCCTGAACCTGGCAGTTCTCATGCTCAGCACGTGAGAACAGCCTCATGGACTTCTGCACGTGAGAACAGTCTCGTGGACTTCTTGTCTTCCCTTAAGCAAGTCATTTGCTCTCTTTGCAATGTGAAACTACTACTGGCTGTGTTCTCATAATCATGATGATCCTAGTTAAAGAGTTAACCAGGACTGCTGAACCCTGTAGAACTGGTTGTGAGAAAGCAGATTTCCCAAGCAATCTCGATCAAACTGTTGTGGTTAAACCACATTTAACCAGGATAAATAGCCAGGATCTGTATTCTCACAACCAGCTATGTGTGGCACAACAATCCTAGTTAACTCTTTAACCTGGGCTGTTATGATTGTGAAAATGCAGCCATCATATGTTTTGTGATTCCTTCCTTCTGCCACTCATCTCAAACCAATGTGATTAGGTGTTGATAAAGCACATTCCCACTTAATGTTACCCCAATCACACATAGCACTGGAAGTGAGGGAGTCAATTCTTCATCATGAAATTTCTCAGCCAGTTAGGAAGAGCGCTCTGATCTGGTGAGAGGAACCCACTCTACAGTGGCATGGGATAGGAAAAGGCCCTCATGCCAGGGTGGCATGAATCACTGGGATCTCAGAGCCCTCTGACGCAACTAGCAGAATAAAATGGGCATTTATTTCCTCGATTATACTTCTTTGACTTGTAAATTTGTTTGTATGTGCCCGGGGAAGGGCATTAAATTAAATATTTTTCTGTCCATAGAAAATTTGCATGTCAAGAGCCTGTAGCTACTCATCTCCTGCCCCTGCTCAGTCTCAGCATAATTTATAGACATTGCTTCAGGTTTTCTGTCCAGTGATAACTTAACTAGTTTGGGGCTCAGTCATGAACTCTTCAGGTTCAAATTTGAATACTGAAGTCTTTATGCAATTCATATTATCATATTTTTCTGACACAAAAGAGACACATGATCTTGATTATATAAACGTGTTGTAGTGTTTGGGTGGTGTGAGTCATATAACCTATTACTGTTATTCCATGGTTAAGTTTCAGCAGTTTCGACAGCTTACAAGGAAGTCCCTTGGGCCACATCCTACTTCCTTTAGCTTCTCCTGCCTGGTGTATCACGTACACATTTGCTCAAAGTTGCTCTGAAGCCAGCTAGCTAGTATGAGAACGCGCAAGAGTGAACCTCACAGGTTTCTGCCACGTAATTACTTGAGTAACATGGTCAGTCATGATTTGCGATTCATTTGGTGGTGACTCAGAGGCGGGCTTTCTCTGTAGTTGCTCCTGGGTTGTGGAATGCACTCCCAACAGAAATTCGTAATTTGAGCTCATTATTGTCTTTCAGGAGAGCCCTTAAAATATATCCTTTTGGCCTGGCCTCCCAGGGTTTTTAAACTACTGTAAACTGTTAGAACTTGTTTTAAATGGTTGCCCTGGTTTTCCAGGGTTGTTTTTTTTAAAAAGCTGTTTGCACGTTTAATTTGTTTTATTCTGTTTTTATAGTTTTGATTTTAATTGTTAACTGGTTTTGTTTTTATTCTGTTGTAAACCGCCCTGAGCCATTTTGGAAGGGTGGTATATAAACTGAATAAAAAAATAAATAAATTTGCTATAATAATGAAAAGAATCCAAGTGGACAATGACCTATCTTTGAAAGTATGAAAAGTATCAAGATAACATAGAAATAGGGGCAGTTTCTTTGCCAACTTCAGCATCCTGGGCAGACAATATCTCCAAACAGTTTTGCACAAATCAGGCAAAGCATGACCCAAAATATTATGTGTATCACAGTTGATGCTCAAGTGGCGTTGCAATAAATTGGCAGTATCCTGTCTTCAAGTAAGCGGTGTAAATGTAACAGATAGGCTGGAGAGGAGTAATCTGGTGCTGTTCCCCACCCTCTCTTAAAAAAACAAATCCACTTGAAATGTGGACTCTATTGCACAAATTGGGTAGAGAAGATGAAAGAGGGAGCACAACCTCCAAATAATGAAACCCTTAAGGCACCGCAATGGCATTTACACAAACACAGTGCAAATCACGTTTACAAACATGCTATTTGAGAAACATACCACATTTTACCAGGTACAAAGTGCTGCATTCTGACTCCTCAGAAAATGCAATCATCTCATAACAAAAGCACAACCCAGGCAAAACTGTACAACCTGTAGAGTACAAGCAGAAAACAGAGCTGTACTTGCTTCCCCAAAATAATTGAGCGAAGACCTCCAAACAGAGCATAAGTTTCTCTGTGTAAAAAGTATATGTGCGTTTTTGCTATACAGAGTTAGGCTATTGATCCATTTAGTTCAGTATAGTCTATGCTGATTGGCAGCAGTTCTCCAGTTTATTCCCAGGACCTATACCTTGGATCTTTGTAACTAGAGATGCCAGAGACAGAATATGGGATATTGTTGATACAAATAATGGGCCCTTTCTCACGATCAGAGAGAAGGGCTACACAAGGCTGCTGAAACTTACCTCGCCCTGCAGATGAGTGTTGGATCCATGCTGGGTGCGTGGATCACGCACCCAGACAGACACTGGCTGCCCCCAGTAGTGTGGATGGTTGGGGGCCAGGATGTGTTGTTCTGGCTCCCGGAAATCCCATAATGCACTGAGTGAGTGCACAGTGCATTTTGGGGATCTCCCTGGTGTTGGCTGGGAGTCCAGCAGTGTCAGCCCCGGCTTCAAGCAGCCGGTGCTGACACACGAGCAGTTAGATGGCGGTTAAGGGCATGAGAGCACCTTTAACCTTGGCTAACTGGTGGGCTTGCCACCAAGCACTGCTGGGATTGGGGCCTATCCTGGCAGTTATTACTCACAGCCTCACCTGGGCTGGGTGACCCTGGCCCAGGTTAGGCTGTGCGTGAGAACAGCCTCAGTATGTCCTACCACTGAGCTATGGTTCTTTCCTTTAAAAAAAAACCAAACACCCCATCACAATGAATGAGAACTGCATAAGAGTTCATAACCCAAAGCCAACTTTCCTAGCTACAACAGGCTTTTTATTAGACTGCAGTACAAAGTACAGAGATTCATTTCACACCAGTCATCATGTGATAGCTTCAACCATACGGCCCAGTTGGTAAACTACACACATACTACACCAGCTTTTGAACCCTAGTTCAGCAGCTCACTATGGGTGATACATGATGGATAATAAATGTGGAGCCAGAAGATGACTACATTGCTATATAGAGTCCTTCGTGCACACACATGAAGCTGCTGGGTGTGTGTGTGTGTGTGTGTGTGTGTGTTTGAAGGGCTTCATTAGTGCTGGAACCAGCATCATGGGGTCCTTGGCCAAATGCCTTTGTGAGTCTCCTTAGTGATGGCAAGTGGATGGGGCAGCTGCACTGGTGGGTACTTGTAGTGATCAGCCATCCCTCCCCTAAAGAGTTAACCAGAAGTGAACCCTGTCCAGACTGACAGGCTGGTGAACTCCACGGCTCAGCCATTCAGCACACCAGGTGGGTGGGACCTAGAGAGCCATTGGGAGGAAGGAGAGTTTCTTTGTTAGAGAAGAAGCTAGCTGGGAGACAAAGGAGGACATGTGGCCATAAAGGCTGGCTGCAGGAGACTGTCCCTTCAGCAGGTCCCAGAGAAGCTAGGAGGGAAGGAAGCTTGAATCCTCTACCACAATTTGGTGAGTTCAAGAGAAAAGGAAGCCAGGGAGTTTGGCTTTGGGGAATTAGTCTAGGGAAAAGTTTGTTTAGTCAGATTTGGTGTTAGTCTTTCAGTTTCTTTTGTGTGTATTTGGTATATCTCTGATATTATTCAATGTCCTTTTGCTTTTTCACACATACATGTTCTTTGCAACTGGGTAACCACGATTTTTAAAGTTTGCTGCTCCAACATCATCTGGGGTGTTTTTTGAAGTATTCTTGGGACCTACTATTTTTACCTGTATCTAAAAGCTGAGAAAGCCTCAGACAGAAGCAGTCTGTTGCAATAATAAAACTGTTTTTCTTTTTGCTCTTTGCATTTTACAAACCTCTCCAAGTGCATTTTAACTCAGGAAGGCGGGCGGGGGGGTTGAAAGGGGTTTTACTCTGGTGCAAACACACCTCAATTCAGTCCACAGTGATCATTTTTCTCACCATGTGTAGGCTTGCATGTGGAAGGTTTTTGTATACTCTTCCAATAGCAAAAGAAAGGGAGTTTTCCTTGGGATTTCCACCCAACCCTGGGGTGGGTGGGGGTCAAGCTCTGTCAATGAACGGGAGGTGGTGGCAGCATTTAGTACCTACCAAAGATTACAGGAAAGTTTAAGGAGAGGCCTTGCTCGGAAAGCATAGAGGGGATGATTCAGCATTTTCCTTCCCCTCACGTGGACTTGCTCTGAGACAAAGGCTTGTAATCCGCTACAGTACCATTTTTTTAAACCTATAATGCAATGACCAATCCAATAAAACATTGGATGCAGAAGTAGGAGCCTTGCATTGCAGATAATGGTAGATGACAGCTGCCAGTGTGACAATGCTGGCATGTAGAGACTGTACAGATACGGATAGGCACATTTAAATTGTCTCCGCATGACAGTGTCATAAGGTTTAAAATAGCTCCATATATTCCATCTTTATTTCCATGAAGGTAGGAAATAACACAAATATGTGATGACAGATTCATAGCCCCCAACTCTCCCTATGTACCAGCAGCAGTCCCTATTTTCTGGAATCTGTTCTTGGTAAATAACTACCCCTATTTTGTCCCTATTTTATAGGAACATAAGAACATTGGAAGCTGTCATATACTGAGTCTGACCATTGGTCCATCTAGCTCAGTATTGTCTACACAGACTGGCAGCAGCTTCTCCAAAGTTGCAGGCAGGATTCTCTCCCATCTCTATCTTGGAGATGCCAGGGAGGAACATGGAACCTTAGATGCTCTTTCTAGAGCAGCCCCATCCACATCTCACAGTGCTCACACATTTAGTCTCCCACTCACAGGCAACCAGGGCAGACCCTGCTTAGCAAAGGGGACAAGACCAGCTCCTCCTTTCTCTCTTGAGTATGTCTTGTTCATTTTTTGCCACTTGAATTTCTGCAGTTGCCATTCTTCAGGATTCAGCTCTCTCTCCAGTTTCTAGACATTAAATTTCCATGTGGTGGTGGTGGTGGATGAATTCTGTCTCTAGTGTACCTGCATGCAAATGGGTGCATAGCAAAGGCATAGCACATAGTAGATATAATCCAGCAATGTGTAATAGTGGGAGGAGGGGCTCAGACAGTTATCCTTAGTATGAAAATTGTGTGTCCCACATGTATCTCAAGAGTGTTATCTGTGAAATGTTGGAGGGTATAGGCATGGCTCGGCTCATTTGCGTTGTAATCTGGAACAGTGTGCTCTGCATGCACTTTATGACTTGATTTCCATTTGTGGTATGTTCAAGGGTGCAGCCAGGGTTTTCAGTGTTTAGCTTTTTATTAGTAACTTTTTAATATGAAACTTTTTTTAAAAAATGTTACTTTTAATGTTGTTTTAGCCTGGTCTTTTAACTTTATTAATCTTTTATTTCACATTGTATCTATTTTATTAATGTTGTGAGCTGCCCCGAGCAGTAGTGTACTGGGGGCGGGGTGAGGTATAAACATTTTAATTAAATAACTATCTATATCTGGGCTGTTTACAATGAAAACCCAACAACAATTAAAACCTTAAATCATATTATTAAAAAATAAAATACCCACCAACAAAACTTTAAAACATGCAATATACTTCAAAATATGCAGTCTGCTTGGCGTGCCACTGGACTGTGGTAGTGGCAGCACACCCTGCTTCCTCGGATGGAACATAGGAACATAGGAAACTGCCATATACTGAGTCAGACCATTGGTCTATCCAGCTCAGTATTGTCTTCACAGACTGGCAGTAGCTTCTCCAAGTTTGCAGGCAGGAATCTCTCTCAGCCCTATCTTGGAGAAGCCAGGGAGGGAACTTGAAACCTTCTGTTCTTCCCAGAGCGGCTTCATCCCCTGAGGGGAATATCTTGCAGTGCTCACACATCGAGTCTCCCATTCATATGCAACCAGGGCAGACCCTGCTTAGCTATGGGGACGTGTCATGCTTGCTACTACAAGACCAGCTCTCCTCTGATCGGAGCTTGGGCCAGGCCTGACTAAATGCATTTTGTCTCTTGTGCTGCAGAGGTGCATCAATGCAGTGGTAAAGGGGGAAGGAGATGGGGATCTGACATAGATCAGGAATATAACAATTGGTCACTTTTATAAACCGATTGTAAAGATGAGAAACCCAAATAAATGCCATATAGAGCCTTGCTATCTCAACAAGGTATGTTTTATTTGCGGCACCTCCTATAAAACCTGATTGGCCTCCTGGGCATATCTGGTTAGTAAAAAAATAAACCAAACCACAAATCTTAGGCCAGCGCAGGTTTTTACTGTTGACTTAAATCAAGATTAAAGTTGCTGATGTCTAAATTGCCCTATTCTCACCTGAAGCAAAGCACAGCACAGCTAGGGCTGACAGGATGCTTGGTTGTCGTTGTTTTTAAATAAATAGATCTAATGTGAACCATCTCGACTCTTAATTCTGCAGAGCAAGAAGAGGGCTTGGGGGAAAACATCCAAATCCTGCCTCCCTCCCCCCCCCCACCGCCTCTCTCTCTCACACACAAAAATCCCAGAACTGACACTTCTTCTAAATCCCTCATTATATGGAGTATGTGTGCTTCACAAGTGAAAGTATTCATCAAGAAAATGCAGGCGCTGGTCTGTAAGGTGGGGGGACATTATATAACAGTCCCTGCCGCTCCTTTAAGAAGGAACTTGGAGGCACGCAAGTGTGGTGCCTCCAGCTTGACTTGTAGTTGCATTTTCAGCCAGAAGGAAAGTCTGTAGTTTATTTGTAGGCTTGGAAAAGATCCTTCCTCCTTTGGGAGCTGGCAGGAAATTCCCTTTTCTCTGCTGGAATCTGTCAGATACTGACACTTTCAAGGTTACAGCCAGGTCCTCTTGATCTTTACTTAAAATAGCATTCATCTTATAGCCATCCAAGGAGTTAACTTTTACATTAACACCAGGGCTTCTCATTTAAATAATTTGGCTTATCATCCACCAAAGTTAGCTAACAAACTTTTAGCAATTTTGCTTTATGTGGAAGAGACAGTTCTGCTCTCTCAGACTCGGATTGGGTTAAAACATGCTCTTAGTTCTCTTGGTCTTTTAAGTTCTTTTGTAAGGACTCCAAGACAAAAATCCTCATATTTGCCCAAGGCCCTAGGGATGGGTCCGGACTGGTCCGGAGGCCATTCTAAAGGCCTCCGGTCCGTCTGGACCGGTCCGGACCTGGCCGGTTCGGTCCGGCACTGTGGGGTGGGTTCCTTTAAGGGCGGGGGAGGGTTTACTTACCCCTCCCGCTGCTTTTCCCCCTCCAGCGCTCGTATTTCTTGTAATAATTGGGGTGGCAGGATACCTCCCTGCCGCCCCTTCTCCCTCTTCAATGCAAAAGGGAGGTATCCTGCTGCCCCAATTATTACAAGAAATACGAGCGCTTGAGGGGGGAAAGGTGGTGGGAGGGGTAAGTAAACCCTCCCCCGCCCTTAAAGGAACCCACCCCACATTGCCAGACTGCAGCTCTGCGGTTCCGTGCACACCCCTACAAGGCCCTAAGATTTGTTCATGGCATTTGAATGGCTACAAAATCGAGCAAGTCAAAATGTTCAAATATCTGGGAGTAGTCTTTCAATCTTCTGGTAGCTGGAATGTCCATTTGGACTATGTATCTCAAAATGCCCAGAAATCAGCACCTGCTATAACATTTTTTCATTATTCCAAAAGAGCGTTATTTGTTCCAGCTGCAGTAAAGCTATTTCTGACAAAATCTCGGGCACAACTACTATATGGAGCTCAGCTTGGCCGTTATAACAACTGCACCCTATTGGAATCAGTTCAATCTAAATTCCTAAGATCCTTATTTCAGGTTCCGCATTGTGTCCCCAACGTGGTCCTCCATTGAGAAGCTGGGGTAATTAGAGCAGAGACGGAGCTTTGGCTGTGTATTGGCTATTATTCTCTCCAGAAGGGTTAGTTTCCCTGACCTTACTTAATAACTTTGATTCAAAGTGGAAAAGGTCTTTAGAGCAGAAATTATACTTGTATCGTTTTCCACATGAAAAACTTACTAAGCTGGGCCCTGATCAGGCCAAAATAACACTTAAGCAGAGAGTATTGGATGTTGATTTAGCAAGTCTTTCAAAAGGCATATTTCTGTCCAATCTACTCATCCCCCTGAGACCTGCAAACTATTTAAGCCATTTAATGACATCAACATTCAAGAGAGCAATGACACACTCCCTACTGCGGTACTAGATGGGAAATTTAAGAAAACTAGCTGGCCCGGCACAGAGCATCTGTGCGCAACTTCTCCCTGTCTCTCGCCCCTCCCACCAATCTGGCCCCTTGCTCCACCTCCCCACCACCACCCCAGACATCCCCTGCCATCCGGGATGGCAGCGGAGGCAGAGAAACCTTCTTCCTGCCCACCAGTGGCAGAGAGGACGGGTGACGATGGGGCGCTGGTGGCGGAGATGGCAGTGAAAGCCCATTCCGTGGGCCCACCTGCCACTCAAATGACAGGTTGGGCTGTTTATGGCCCATTTTGGGGCTCTCTCAGAGAGCCCTGAAATGTGGGCCTACGAAAGGAGCTTTTGCCAGCATCTCTGCCACGAGCTCTGCACCCTGTCGTCGCCATCTCTACCACCATTCTCGCCTCAATCCAAGGTTGTATATTCAAGCCCCACCCCCATATTTTCATTGGTTGCGGCTGTGGCAGGGGTGGGGCTTGCCAAAACACTTCCTTAGCCATATTTACACACACACACACACACACACCTTATATCACTCGGCTATGCCCTTGTGCTACAGGTGCTATTGAAACAACTACACATGTTTTGTTCTATTGCTCATTTTATAAGGATATTCAAAATAGTTTTATTTTGCCTTTTAAAGTAAATTAACCTGGCCATACTGATATGTTTTATCTTCAGCACCTTTTATCTGATTTTGATTATTTTATTTCTCTAAATGCAGCAAACCTTTGCTCTCTAGCTTGCAAAATATGCAAGGAGATGATTACCTTGATGTAGGTTCTTATTGTCTGCCACAAACTCTGTGATGATTGTTTATCTGGTCAATGACCATAATAAAATATCTATCTATCTATCTATCTATCTATCTATCTATCCCTAGCCATCCAAGGTGACCAAGGAAGTCATAGCTGGTATTTGGTCACATGCTCTTTAATTTGGGGGATTTGAATTTAGCATTTAATTAAACTGGCTTCAATGCAAGCATTTGTTTGTTCATTCTTTCATTCATTCATTCAATCCACATGAAACCTCTGGGAAAGGTCATCCGTGGGTGTGGCCTGCGGTGCGATCAATATGCTGATGACACCCAGCTCTATCTTAGCAGACACCAGGGAGGCAGTGGATGCTCTGAACCGGAGCTTGGAGGTTGTTCTGGATTGGATGGAGGCAAACAAGCTGAAATTTTTATTTATTTATTAACATTTATTTATTGAATTTATATACCATCCAATATCAAAATCTCTAAGCGGTATACAAAATTAAAACATAATATAAAATATAAAACATTTAAAATTCATAAAAAGATAAAAATCATAATAGATAAACACATTAAAATTTAAAAAATTGGTATCAGTTTAAGGTCTGGGAAAATAGGTAGGTCTTCAGGGTCCTCCTAAAAACAAACAGAGAAAGAGATGCTCTTATTTCAGTAGGGAGCAAGTTCTAGGGTTGCATGTTTTGTATTTTTTCTGTTTCGATTTCTACCAAATCCGAATCAACCCCATTTTGTATTTTGTCTGAAATTAAGCCTTCCGAAACACCCCAGTTTTGTTTTGTATCAGAATTAATCCGAATCCGAATTAATTCAGATTAAAAAATGGTCACATGGTCAAAAGAATGGTGGGGGTTATAGTGCCCAATGAGTGGAAGCTATCACAAAAATGTCAAACTGCTGATTTTTGGTGAATTTTTGAAGTTTGTGCATCTTTCAGATTTTCCCCATAGGGTATGATGGAGGTTTCAGGAAAAGTATAGTTTCATGCAGGGTGGTGGTGGCCCAGAGTGGAATGTGGTTGGTGGTAATGCCCAGTTGGTACAAGGAAGCTACCACAATTTTTTCAGAGGAATTTGGCAAAGGGCTGATTTTTAAAGAATTAATGAAGTTATGTGTCTTTCAGATTTTCCTCGTAGGTTATAATGGTTTCTGCAGTCCCATAACTCGACTTGAGGGGCACTGGGGTGGTCCAGAGCAAGTGGCGGTGTAGTGTACATAGGGTGCCAACCACCCACATGGGTTGCCAACCCGTGAAGTACAGGGTTTTGTTGTTCTAGAGGTGTTCTGAGAGTAGAGTCTCTAGTAGCATATAAGAGTGGATTAATGGTTTTTCATTAAAAACCTCATTTGCTACCAGAGAATCTAAACTCAACACCTCAGAAACAACAAAGCCCAGTACCCCAATGGGTTAGCAATCCAGGGGGGTGGTTGGCACCCTCTGTGCACTACATCACCACTCGCTTTGGGCCATCTCAGTGCCCCCCAGGTGGAATTATGGGGCTGCTGAAACCTCCATTATTCCCTATGGGAAAAAATCTTAAAGATGCATAAACCTCAAAAATTCCTAAGATATCAGCCCTTTGCCCTATTTTGAATCTGGGTGCACCACCCTTGGGGCACTGCTACCCAACCCACTGTTTTGCCCCTGAAGCCCCACATAAACAAGTTGAAAGATTGAAGAGAATGATGAACAACAACGACACTTAATTTTTTTGCACAGTTATTTGAGAATTTTGCAGCGGGTGGGAGCCTGTCCCTGTGGCACTAGCACAGCAGCACAACCCATTTGTGGATTCAAGCAATCTTTCAATAAAAATATTCCCTTTCCATGGAACAGTGACCACAGGTCATTTGAGATAGCAAGATAGACCAATGAACTGCCTTGGTACTATGGAACAGCTTCAAGTGTTCATTTAACTGAAGTGGAGTGAGCCGTAGCCCAAACAAATCAGCCTACTGTTCAGAATTGATGAGATTTATCATCACTGCATTTAAGAAAGTGCAAAACCATGGATCATGGTTACAAGAAAGAGAGAAGCAACTAAGATTGCTGGGGATGTCAATAGATTGGCAGGGGTATTACCCCCCCCCTTTTGTCTCCTGTGGTCCCGTGTGGATGACCAGTCCCTGCAATGGCAAAAGTTGTGAACCACTGGCTTAGACATCATGTCTCACCAAATTGCATTGTGGCCTAAATTACATTAGACTGCTCAACTTGAGCAACAAAACTTAGACACCACTATAACTCATAAAAATCAGAAGAAAAACAAAATAGCTCTTCAAAAGACTCCTGAACAAGTCAAGAGATTCTTTCTAAACCTTTGGAAAGAAAAACCTGTGTAATTTCAGAACTTTCCTAACCAGCTTCTCGAAAAGCTTCTCCACACAATTTATACCATGGCTTTTAGCAAGAACTTTAGAATTGCATTGAGCTCCCAAAGATATTTGGGTATTTCTGGCTCAAAATGCTGTCTTCCAAATTCCTTTGCAAGGGCAGTTTGCATTTCAATCACACTGAATACAACACATACTTAACTAACCCATTCATGCTAAACAGCTTTTTGCATATCTTATCTTCTGCTAATGACTCAGTGCCTCAGCTGGAGTGGAGAGAGTCAGAGAAGTCAATTTCAATTGCAATGCTTTTCCGAAGAACAAAGCATTCTGTCTGAAACACAGTCATTTTGATTTGGAAACAAAAATATCTGTTTTTTAATTCTTGATTTTGTTTTGGTTACAAAACCTCTGAAATTTCCATTTTGGGGCACAAAGTTTTGTACCCGAATTGAAATGCACAAGCCTAGTGAGTTCCAAAGCCCTGGGACAGCCACAGAGAAGGCTCGGTCCTGAGTTGCCACCAAACGAGTTGGTGACAACCGTAACTGGACCTCACCAGCTGATCTTAATAGGTGACAGGGTTCACAACAGAGAAGGCGCTCTCTGTCCAGATAAGATGGAAGTGCTCTGGATTGACAGAACTGATCATCTGAGTAATGAGGTAAATCTGGTCTTGGACAGGGTCACACTCCCTCTGAAAGACAAAGTCCACAGCTTGGGGGTGCTTCTGGACCCGACACTGTCCTTGGAGGTGCAGGTGGTGGTGGTGTGCAGAAGTGCCTTTTACCAGCTATGGAGGGCACACCAGCTGCTACCCTACTTGGAGAAGTCAGACCTGACCTCAGTCACTCGTGCTTTGGCAACTGCAATGTGCTCTACGTGGGGCTGCCCTTGAATATGGTTTGGAAGCTTTAGCTGGTCCAGAATGCTGCTGCAAGGATGCTCGTGGGTGCAAGTTGCCTCATGAGTGTTTCAGTTGTCTCCAGCCCAAGCCTCTGGATGACATCATTCAATGGTTTAATGTAGCAGTTGAAAAGCATGAGGGACAAAATGGATCCCTGTGGTACCCCATATGCCAATGGCTATGGGGAGGAGCAGTAGTCCCCCAGTAAGAGCTTCTGGGGCTGGTTCTTCAAGTAGGACTGGCATCACCACAGAATAGTGTGTCCTTAGCCCCAGCCACAACCCCAACTTTGAGAGTGTCTTTAGGAGACTCCCGGTATGGACCATCTCTATAGGTCCTCTACCCCTCTAGAGGGTATTAGCAGCCACAAGCCCAAACCTGATCAGGCAATGATCTGTCCATGATAAGGAAATTATATTTTAGGTTCTTTACCCACAGATTATCCTCATCTCAACCAGAACAAAACTACATCAAACGTATAACTGGTTATTTAGTCAGTTATAATTTGAAACAGACCCATGGCTGTCATGGAGACCATGAAATCCTGAGCTGCCCCATTAAGGCAGCATTGGCATGAATGTTGTGGTCCCTCAAGACCAAAAGTCTTGGATCCTGAACACCATAGCTGAGACCACCTCTACCTGCCTAGGAAGGGAGATTATTAGGCAGTGGGGTGGATATTACAATAAAAGGGTCCCACTTCTATCCCTAGAGCCCAACACCAGGTACAAACTAACAGCAATCAAACAGCCAAAGAAGGCACCTCCAGGGGCATAGCAAGGTTGGAGGGGGCCCAGAGACAAGATTTTAAAATGGGCCCCTCGCTGATATACACACACAAACACACTTCACAATCTAGTTTTTTTTACTCTCTGCTCCTGTTGATCTCCAAGAGACTCAACATAATTCATAGGGGGTGCAACATGGGTGGGTGGGGAGTCATGTGATGTGCCTCTGGGGGGCCCCTTGAGGCAGTAGGGCCCCAAGACGACTGCCTCCCCTTGCCTAATGGTAGTTACGCCCCTGGGCACCTCACTTTACAATTCTAAAAAAACAAGGTCAGCATAACAATACATTCCACCCAATCTTCCTTTTGAAGTGCTTTGTGAGTCCCATTCAGAGAAACATCAAAATGCATTAAACACACACACACACACACACACACACCCCTCTTTCTCTTAGGATTATTATTTTCTTTTCTTTTATTGTTAGAAAGAGTATTGCTCTGTTGTACATGTGAACTGAATGCCACCTTCTCAGTACTCTCTTCATTGCATGGCTCCAGCCAGTTCAACACACTGTCACACACTGCTGTCCTATCTCAGACAGATAGCAGTAATTGAGATCAATCTACTCTGGACTTCTTCAATAAAAATACAAGTTAATTAAATGTCTCTTCAATATGAATTCAGCACACACATCACCTATGGCTTCTGTACTGATGGCACAGAGCCAGGAAACTGTCCCAGATTTACAATCCATTTATAGTGCTATAATGTGCAGTTGTTTCTAAATTGTTGCTCATTTGTTGTGCAGGATCCAGACATCTCCCCACATGGTAGCATTTTAATGAATGTCACATGTTCCCAGCCTGCAGTTTTTGTTTGCTGGAAAACAAACACTGGTTGCCAATAGGTTTCCGGGCAAAATACAAAGTGCTGGTTCTAACCTATAAAGCCCTAAATGGCTTGGGCCCTAGGTATTTAAGAGAACGTCTTCTTCATTATGAGCCCCACTGCCCTTTGAGGTCATCTGGAGAGGTCCATCTCCAGTTGCCGTCAGCTTGGCTGGCAGCAACACAGGAACAACCCTTCTCGGTTGCTGCCCCAAGATTGTGGAATGGGCTCCCTACTGAAATACGATCCTCCTAATCTCTGGCAATTTTTAAAAAGTAAGAGCTGAAAACCCAGCTCTTCACCCAAGCTTTTTTGGCTTTTTAAATGTTTAGGTTTTAATCTGTTTTGATTTTTTAAATTGTTTAAATTGTTTTTAAGTTTTATATATGTTTTAACTTGTTGTATGTTATTGTTAACTGCCCAGAGATGAAAATTTGGGGCGGTGTACAAATTAGATAGATAGATAGATAGATAGAATGCATCACATGCCCATTGCTACCCTGAATGCTGTATTGACAGTAATTACATAATGTAATTACACCCCCAGCCTCAGAAACACGATGCCTCTCAATACCATTTGCAGGGGAGTAGCAGCAGGAGAGAGGGCATGCCCTCACCTCTTGCCTGTGGGCTCCCCAGAAGCATCTAGGACCAGGGAGAACCGAGTTCAAATCCCCATTCAGCCATTATACTTGCTGGGTGACTTTGGGCCAATCACTTCTCTTTCAGCCTAACCTTCTTCACAGGGTTGTTGTGAGGAGAAACTTAAGTAAGTAGTACACCGCTCTGGGATCCTTGGAGGAAAAGCAGGATATTAAAAATGTGGGTAAAAAAATAAAATGAAAAAAAACTGGTGGGCCACTGTGTGAAACAGGATGCTGGACTAGATAGGCCTTGAGCCTGATCCAGCACTGCAGGGCTATTCTTATGTCTTTATGCAATGTGTTGTAAGCCCCTGTTGCAAGGCTGTCCAACTTCAGCTGTTGTTGGACTACAACTCCCATCATCCTCAGTCACAGTGACCAGTAGTCAAGGATATTGGGAGTTGTAGTCCAGCAATAGCTGGAGGGTCAAAGTTGTGGTTCTCGGTTTCCTGAAACTGATATGAGATCAAAACATTTCCATGATAGGATAGCCATCTTCCAATATGGGAAGAGCTGCCACCTAAAACAAGGAGTGGACTTGTTCTCTGTTGCTCTTGAGGGCAGGGCAAGAACAAATGAGTCAAGGAAACAGATCTGGGCTAGATAGGAAGAATTTCCTAACTGTGAGAGCTGCTTGACAGTCTGCCTTGCAAAATGCTGGGCTCTCCTTCTCTAGATATTTTCAAACAGAGGCTGGAGAGTTGTCTCTCTCATTGATGCTGTAGCAGTTTCTTGCACTGAGCAGAGGGTTGAATGAGAAGATCTCCAACGTCCTTCCCAACTCTAAAATGCTACAGTTCTCTCATCCATGAGTGTGATATGCTGTGAGTTGCATTCCCTTAAGGAGAGTTCAGGGATAGGGAATTGTGGCAATATTAAAAGAATCACTGGGGGCAGCCTAGATCTTTTTGCAGCAAGCTCTCTCCACTGTGCTGTAGCATTCCTCCCTCAGCTACAGGAAGCCTCAAGTAACGAGTCTTTAAAAAGAGATGGTATCACCATAAACTATCTTGGGCTGGCTTATTAGTGGCTAGGGCTGGGCACAAAACCAGTTTGCCCAGTTCGGTTTCGAGTCTGGACTCAAACCGAATCAGGCATGTTCAGTTTTGGCACCCCAAACCAAACCCCTGGCTTGACTTGGATTCAAGCTGGTTCGGGGGTTCTAAAGTTTTTTTTAAAAAAATTTGAAACTCACTGCTGGGTCCAGCAGCCTTGTGGGGTGTTGCCATTGCCATGGGGGGGTGGGGTGTCATCTGCTGCTTCCTTCTTTTCCCAGCTGGCCTCCCCTGGTCTTCTCAGGGCTGTTTTGGCCCATTTTGGAGCCATTTTGGCCCTTTCTCTGGTGGCAACAGCCATTCTGGAGGCCGCCGTGCATGCGTCCTAGCCATTTGCATGGCTTGGGTCATGACCTGGCCACAAAAATGGCCAGGGCACATGCGCAGTGGCCTCCAAGATTGCAGAAAATGGGCTGAAATGGCCCTGAGAAGACGTGGGGGAGGCTGGTGGGGGGAGAGGGAAATGACGGACTCCCTCTCTCCCAGCTGCGACAGCACCCCAGAGGCTGCCAGATCTGGCAGTGAGTGTTAAAAACATATTTTATTTTATTTTACTTTAGAACCCCCAAACCACCCCCGAGCCGGTCCGGGGGGGGGTTCACTTGACTTTGAGCCAGACTGGTTTGATGGTGAACTGGCTCGACCTTGAGCCGGTTTGCACATCCCTGTTAGTGGCTAACTGTAAATAATTTATAAAGTTATTTATAAAGTAAATAACACTTTATGACTGCTATTTTGATTTCATCTGTTTTATGTTTTGTTAGACTGATGCTTTCGTGGAATTTCGCTATGCTGTCTGAAATGCCAAGTATGGAAGAGTTTACTAATTAAAAACAAACAAACAAAAATATAGTCCTTACAAAAATTCTGAAGTCATGTGATTCCCTGAACATATTTTTTCTGTTGCAAAGCTAGTGCCTGATTGTTCATCCATCCTCACTTACCGTTTCTCCCAAATCATACATAGTAAGGTTTCATACACCTGTCCACTAGCAAGGTTAGCATCATCATTTAATAATGATAGGTTGGGCAAGGTGATTCAGTGGGTGGTTGCCTCTCAGCTCCAGGCAGTTTTGGATGAAACAGATCATCTAGACCCATCCCAAATTATTTTTCAGGTGGGCTATGGGGTTGAGACTGCCTCTAGTCTAGACTACTGTAATGCACTCTACATAGGGCTGCCTTTGTTCGTAGTCCGGAAACTACAATTGATACAGAATGCAGAAGCAAGATTGGTCCCTGGGTCAACCCCAAAAGACCATTTAACACCAATTTTGAAAGAACTGCACTAGCTGCCGATATGTTTCTGCACGAAATACAAAGTGCTGGTTATTACCTATAAAGCCCTCAATGGCTTGGGTCCAGGGTACTTAACAGAGCGCCTTCTCTGTCATGAACCCTGTCACCTATTAAGATCATCTGGAGAGATCCGGCTACAGTTACCACCGGCTTCTTTGGTGGCGACTCAGGACCGGGCCTTTTCTGTGGCTGCTCCGGGGTTCTGGAATACATTTCCCATTGAAATAAGAGCATCTCCTTCTCAACTTGCTTTTAAGAAGACCCTCAGGACACACCTATTTTCTAAGGCCTTTAACTGAAAATTTAATTTTAATGTTTATTTACTGAGATTGCTTTTATCTGTTTTATTAATTTTAACTGTTTTATTTTGTTTTTACATTTGTTATGTTTTATCTTTGTACACCTCCTAGAGATGTCCATGTCAAGTGGTATAGAAATATGATAGACAGATAGACAGATAGACAGATAGACAGATAGATAGATAGATAGATAGATAGATAATAAGGGCTGAGGCTGGATGGAGGCTATAGGACTAAAGATGAAGAGGCAATTCACACAACCAAAGCGGGCTGGGTTTGGGAGAAGGCAGGATCCTAACTGCCTTCCCCCAGACAACTGGAGCCACCTGTGGACTTCACTGCTTGCACATCCACTCCACTATCATGGCAGAAGACTCCCAAGGTAGGTTTGGGAGGAGGAAGTCCTCTTGTATCCCACAATGTACTGTGGGGTCAGTGGAGAGACAGTCCATGGCAGTGCAGCAACACTCCTCTCCCTGGCCTAACTTTTCCCAGCATTCTATTGCTGCCACTCCTGGCAGCTGTTACCGTCGTGGTGCTCCAGACAATCAGAACGTGAGATAGGATGGACTCCATTTCCCTCCTATTTCACCTTTTACCTTGGTTGCCAATCTGGGCTGCCCAAATCTGGAGCAGCAGGATTGGAAGTCCTCTCAGTGGTCCAGTCGGCATGAGCTGCCTGGGTTAACTCTCTCCTACCCAGATAGCTTGTGTTGTGGGAATGGGCTTAACATGTCTCTTTTTCAATCACTTGGAAAACCCTTAAAAGGAAGCCAGACGAAGGTGACTTGATGATACTCACTCGCCATAGAGATTTCCCAACTAAGGGCAGAACATAAGAACAGCCCTGCTGGTTCAGGCACAAGGCCCATTTAGTTCAACATCCTGTTTCACACAGTGGCCCACCAGATGCCTCTGGGGAGCCCACAGGCAAGAGGTATGTGCATGCCCTCTCTCCTGCTGTCGATCCCCTGCAACTGGTATTGAGAGGCATCGTGCCTCTGAGGCTGGAGGTGGCCCACAGACTAGTAGCCTTTGACTAGTAGCCTTTGATAGACCTGTCCTCCATGAATTTGTCTAAGCCCCTTTTAAAGCCGTCCAAGCTGGTGGCCATCACCACATCCCATGGCAGGGAATTCCACAGATTATGTGCTGTGTGAAAAAGTACTTCCTCTTGTCAGTCCTAAATTTCCCGACCTTCAGTTTCATGGGGTGACTCCTGGTTCTAGTATTGTGAGAGAGGGAGAAAATTTTTTCTCTGTCCACCTTCTCCACTCCATGCATAATTTTATACACCTCGATCATGTCTCCCCTTAGTTGCCTCTTTTCCAAAATAAAGAGCCCCAGATGCTGGAGCCTTGCCTCACAAGGAAGGTGCTCCAGCCCCTGATCATCTTGGTTGCCCTCTTCTACAGCTTTTCTAGTTCTATAATATCCTTCTTAAGATACGGTGACCAAAACTGTATACGGTACTCCAGATGTGGCAGCAACATAGATTTGTACAAAGGCATAATAGCATTTTTATTTTCACTCCTCTTCCTTTTTCATAATTTGCCTTTTTCACAGCTGCCATGTACTGAGTCAACACTCTCAATGAGCTGTCCACCACGACCCCAAGTTATCTCTCCTGGTCAGTCTCTGACAGCTCAAGTCCCATCAGCATATATGTGAAGTTTGGGGGGGGGGGTTTGCCCCAATGTGCATCACTTTACACTTGCTTACATTGAACCGCATTTTCCATTCTGTCACCCACTCCGCCACTTTGGAGAGATCTTTTTGGAACTCCTCACAATCTTTTGTGGATTTCACTACACTAAATAGTTTAGTATCATTTGAAAATTTGGCCACTTCGCTGCTTACTCCAACTTACCCCAACAGAAGGAAGGTACCCCTGCTAACTGAGCAAAGAGGCATCTTTTAAAAGTGGTGATTCTCTTTATCGAGCAGGGGGAGAGCAGCTGGCCCTATCCAGCCCCAGCACAGCTTCCTTCCAGTGGCTGTTGCTGGTGTCTCTCTTATGTTTATGTTTTAGATTGTAAGCCCTTTGGGGACAGGGAGCCATTTTATTTATTTATATCTATATAAATCACTTTGGGAACTTCCACTGAAATTTGGTGTATATATATATATATATTCATAGCAGAATCTTGTCTTTCTCTTACCTGCTTTCTGATGACTGGCTAAATTCATTGCCCAAATTGCACTGAGAACTGTTATAGCATAGTAGCTCAGGGGTAAAGTTTGTAGCTCAGGATTTCGGGCCAAATTACACATTTCTTTGTGTCATTGGCCCTGTTGTATTGGCTCATTGTTTGGTAAACAGCAGCCGTAGGGGTGGGGATCAGAATCAGGACCATGGCCCTGTGGAAGAGGGCTTTAACTCTTTGTCCCTGCTGTGGCTCCAGTTTTGGATCTGTACTGTATAGCTACTATAGTGAATGGCAGATTAAAGCCCAGCCTTTGTCTCAAAGCAAGCCCACATGAGGGAAAGAAAAGTGCTGATTCATTCCCTCCATGTTTGCTCAACAAAGGCTGTTCCTTTAAAACTTAACCATCTCTTGGTAATTGCTGCCACCACACCCTAATTACAGAATTTAACTCCTCCCCAGATTTGGGTGAGTGTGCAGGGACTCTCTTCTCCTTTTACCAAATGAAAAAAATAAAAAATCTCCTGCGTGCAGCCTACACGCAGTGAGAAACCTTGGTCGGTGGCTAAACAATTAACCTTGAGTCATGTCTGCACCAGAGTAAAAACCCCTTTTCCCGAGTTAAAAATCCACTCAGAGGCAGGTAAAATTACAAAGAATAAAAAGAGAAAACTTTATTCAAAAGACTACAGACTGCTTCAGTCTGAGGCTCTAGCAGCTTCAGTTACAGGTAACAGAAACACTCAGTACGTGCAAGAATACTTCCAGAAAACACTCCGGCTGTTTATTTGTTTTTGGACTGGCCCACCTTAAAAATTGTGGTTACTCAGTTGCATAGAACATAAATGCAAGAAAATACAAAAGCCTCCTTGTTGGAAAGAATGGGCTCAGGCGAGCGTGGCTCTTAGCTTATTACATTACAGATAAAAAGACAATAAACCAGTAGTAAAGGCTTGCAATGCACAGAATCAAAATGAAACCTAACGTGAGTAAGCTAACAAAATGTTCCCTCAGAAGCCCAGAAGCCCTGGCTTCCTTCCCCCTTGAAACTCACCCCAAACTCCAGGAGAGAATTCAAGCTTCCTGCAATCCTTTCTCCCAAGGATCTGCAGATGTCCTTCCATGAGAGAGTTCTTCAGGCTAGTTTTTGCCATGAGGCACAAACTCCCTTGCTCCCCACTAAGCCTTCCACCCATTCTCCCTCATCTCCTGCCTGGCTCCAGCTGAGACAACAAAGACCCCCTTCACTTCTTGCCACCAAGCCCTCTATGTCCCAGTCACTGTGTGCTGAGTGGCTGATCCCTAGAGGTCACTGCCTGACTGACAGGACAGGAGTCACTTCCGGTCCACTATTTAGGGGGGAAAGAAAAGCTGTTCCTGACTGCTCACAACAGGATCCCTCCCTGCAGAAGTCTCAGAGTTAACACACCCATTGGTGCTAATGGGATCTTTGTTGCCAATGCAAATAGCAGTCATGGGGTGGTGGTAGAGAAGAAGAAACACAACCTGGATCAGAACTATGGTGCAGGCAAAGTGTTAATGCTCCACTTTTCCATATCATGGTCCTGATCACGCCCCTCGCCTCTTGCAGCTGCTCTTTGCTAAATAATAAACAAGATCTGTGTTGGGGCCAGTGATGCAATTAACAAAATGTATTGTTTGGTCCTAAGATGCTGTTGTGCCATCAAGTCGGTGTCAACTCCTGGTGACCACAGAGCCATGTGGTTTTCTTTGGTAGAATACAAGAGGAGTTTACCATTGCCACCTCCCACGCAGTATGAGATGATGCCTTTCAGCATCTTCCTATATAACTCCTGCCCAACATAGGTTTGGTCCTGAGTACTGAGCCATAAATCAGGAAGCCCCCAGTTTCAATCTACCTGCACTATAAACTCAGTAAATGGCCTTAAACAGGGCTGCACTGTTTTGGTTGTCCAGCTGTTGTTGGACTACAACTCCCATCATCCCCAGGGATGTGGCCAACAGCCAGGGATGATGGGAGTTGTAGGCCAACAGCTGCAGGAGGGCCAAAGTTGTGCTACTTACAACAAAGTTGTGTCTTAGGCAAGCCTCTTCAGCTCAGTTCCACCCCTCCCATTTACTATTTGGATGTATTTATTTATTTTAATTTATATACTATCCATCCAAAAATGGCTTAGGATGATTTGCAATACTGAACCTTACAGTATTCCTTATAGGGAGGGGCCATAGCTCAGGGCAGAGCACATCCTTTGCATGCAGCTGAAAATCTCAGGTTCATTCCCCAGCATCTCCTGTTAAAAGGATCAGGTAGCAGGTGCTGGGGAAAACCGCTGCCTGAAACCCTGGAGAATTACTGTCAGAGCAGACAAAATGGACCAATGGCTTGACTCCATGTAAGGTAGCTTTGTAATAAATATAGTTAGGATTATATAACAATACAGGAGAACCTTGTTATCCGCGGATTTATGTATGCGCCATTGGATAAAAGACCCCCGACATCAGCATATGCAGGGAAAAAGAGAGGAAAAAACACATTGGCCTTGTGTATCTGCGGGTTGAGGTGGCTGGAAATGACTGCATTTCCAGCCACCATTTTGTTCGTTGGAGCCACACAGTGGCTTTGTTTAAGTAAAAAGAAAGAAAAAAATGGCAATTTTCAGCCAATTTGGGGGCATTCCAGGACACAGCACAACTCAAAGGGAGCAGTAAAGGGGGCCCACGTCCCCCCGCAGCCAATTTTTGGCCATTTCCAGCTGACCAGGAACCTAAGCCCCACGCTCCCATAGCCCCAGTGCCTCAATATTCGCAGTTTCCATATCCATGGCTGCAGCCGGGAATGGAACACCCGTGAATATCGAAGTCCACCTGTATAACATAGCTGAAGTGCTTTGAATACTCTAAAGTGCTATCAGGTACATGCTAAGGATGGCCATCAGTAGAATTATTAAGTAATATCCATAGCCATTTCCCCTGCCCCTTCTCCTTTCTGCAACCCTTGAAAAGACATTCCTGAGAGTTGAGGGATCCTTGGCAATGCATGGGTTGCTGCATGGGTGGCTGAATCCCCAGAAACTGGGTGGAGACACCTTCCTTGGGGGCGGGAAATCTAATGTGCTTTTCACATTACCACCATGACTCTATAAGTGTAAGGAGGACTGAACAGATGACCCAAGGAGGCCATATTCCATTAGAAATGTATTTGAATGGCAGGATTCATTGGAGAATCTTGAAATGCCTGCTATTCAATTTCTTCAACTGAGGCCCCTATATAGTGAGAAGCTTCACTATTAATAAGAAAAGAGATGACTCACTACTACTAAAGGTGAGTTATGTGGAGTAATTATATTTTACTGGACCTATTTATGAGTTACTTTCTCAGACACAGTGCTCATTCCCACAATCCTCCCTCCCCCCCCTCCCCACCGCCTTCCTTTCCCCCTTCCAATTCTGCCTCTTCCTCACCTTTGCTCTCTTCTATAATACCATACAATGTTATGTGTTCTTAGAATTGCCATTGCGATTTAGCATGTTAGCACCACACAGTCATGTGAACACACACACACACACACACACACACACACACACACACACCCCTACCTGAGCCACAAAGGTGAAGAATCTTCTTTATGGCATTATTTTTATGATAATCTATTTCAATGGTTAATTTAGTTTAGAGCACTGATTTATAACAAGTTTATAGATCTTTTTTTTACTACTCTTTGTTGAATTATGGAGGTGGCCATGTGTGGGATGGAAGCGCTTGGCCTATTGTTCTGCTTCTCACGCAACCAGTATAGCTCAGACAATAAAAAGATCTATAAAATTAATATATACAGAACGAAAGGAACAAAGACGGAAAGAATATGTAATACTTTCGTGTCTGATACCCACATTTATCTCCTCTGGTAAGGTTAAGATGCCACAGATACATAATGAAATGCTACAGAGATGTTACTGTGGTAAGATGGGAAGTGAATTCTTTGTACCTTGCCTATCCCTTGTTTTATTTATGCATAATTGATCTTTTAAAATATAATCTATCATAGGGTTCAGTAGTTCATTTGTAATTTCCCAAACAATTCCATCATGTTTATACTACAGTCCAACCAACCTCACTGGGGTGTTGTGAGGTTAACTTAAAACAACAACAACAACAACAACACAACTCCAATTGGAGAAAGGGTGAGATACAAAGGGGGCAGCTATTTGTTTTACTTTATTTCTAACTCACCCCGCCCCCCATCCCGAAGGCCAAGGATGGGTAATAGCACAGAACAAGTCAGATTAAAGCAACGTCTACAAAAGAATGTGAAATGTGCTAATGTGTACAATCCTCATAAATGTCAAGCATTTGGAATGGGTATTTATTTTGGAGCTTTTAAAGGAATATAGTGCTGGACTAGGACCGGGGAGACCCGAGTTCAAATCCCCATTCAGCCATAATACTTGTTTGGTGACTCTGGGCCAGTCACTTCTCTCTCAGCCTAACCTACTTCACAGGGTTGTTGTGAGGATAAACTTAAGTATGTAGTACACCGCTCTGGGCTCCTTGGAAGAAGAGCAGGATATAAAATGTAAATAATAAAAATATTCTATCTTAGAGGCCAATCCTATGCACATTTACTCAGAAGTTGTCCCATTGAGTTGTATAGGACTTAGTCCCAGTAAGTGTGCATAGGATTGTAACCTCAGTAAAATTTTCATTTTCCACAGCTTTTGACCTAACATAGGCCTAATACATTTTGCTGTTAGCTCTATTATAACTGCTTGTTTTTTCTATGGTAATTACAGAACAGGTGTACAGATAAATAAGTATATATAGATATCTATAAGTGGGATGATATATTTAATTTCCCATAATCTTGGGTAACATAGGTGCAATAATTCAAGTAAATACAAAAGGAGGACATGAAAAACACATGTTGAAAAGAAGTAATGAAGATTGCTACATATGAAGGAACTGTAAAATGGTATTTATCCGTATGAGAGCCAGAATATATCAGAAGATGATGTTTTATTTATTTATTTTATTTATTCAATTTCTATACCACCTTTCTCAAAAATGGCTCAGGGTGGTTTACACAGAGAAATAACAAATAAATAAGATGGATCCCTGTCCCCAAAGGGCTCACAATCATTGATGTTCTCAATGCTGTAGAATCACTTACTGTTGGGCAGTGATACCAGACCTTCTGGGTCTAGGTGGAGACGGAAGGACAGGTTGAACTTTTCTCTAGGTTGTTGTTGTTGTTGTTGACATGAATGCCAAATGACTATAAAAGTTGTTATAGGCATAAAGATATAGTGAGGGCATATGAATTGATTTAATTATTGTTAGTGCAGGTCTGGTTGACAACCTTGACTGAATCTTCTGTACCAGTATTTGGAAAGTAAATTGCTAATAAGGGGTACAGCAGAGAGCCAAAGGTCAAGTCCTTTCCTTATTCCCCCTTATCTACAGTGCTACATTTGGTATATTTATTGGCCCTCATTTCCATCTACCTGCAGCTCTGTAGCCGTGACTTCTAAGGAGGCTATTCCACTGTAAGAATATAATTCTGTTCTGCTGAAGTATATGTGTGAATATTTACTAACAGCATAGGTGGAGCCAACTTCTTGAGTCTTTCCAATTCAATTGACTTGACTATTGCAATGTGCTCTATGTGGGGCTGCCTTTGTACGTAGTTCAGAAACTTCAGTTAGTTCAAAATGTGGCAGCTAGACTGGTCTCTGGGGTAACCTGGAGAGACCATATTATGCCTGTCTTAAAACAGTTGCACTGGCTGCCGATATGTTTCTGGGCAAAATACAAAGTGCTGGTTATTACCTTTAAAGCCAAGAACAGCTTGGGCCCAGGCTATCTTAGAGAGCGCCTTCTTCTGTATGATTCCCATCGCTCATTGAGGTCATCTGGAGAGGTCCGTCTCCAGTTACCACCAGGACGTCTGGTGGTGACTTGGAACCGGGCCTTCTCTGTTTCTGCTCCTGGCCTATGGAATGGACTCCCGGCAGATATCCGCAGTTTAGGCTTGCTGTTGGCCTTTAAGAGAGCTATAAAAACTTACTTGTTTGGCCTGGCCTTTCAAGGTTTTTAAATTGTTTTAAAGTATTTTGATTGGATTTAAATGGTTTTGAATTGTTTTTAAATTGTTTTTATATTGTTTTTAAGCAGTGTGTTTTAAATTGTTTTTATGTCTTTTAAAATTTGCTGTACACTGCCCAGAGCCTTTGGATGGGGCGGTCTATAAATGTAAATGAATAAATGAATGAATGAATGAATAATTGAGTCTTTCATAACCCAATGACAGTTATGAGAGAGGATGATGATCAGGTAGGAAAAAGTATCATTATTGACCCTGCCAATGTGGTTCCTATACTTAAATACATACCTCAGTCGTGTGGAACTACACAACAGAGAACATAAGAAGAATTCCAATGGATCACACCATCAAGTGCAACATTTTGTTTCCCAGAGTGGTCAGCTAGATGTGGTCAACCCGGAAGCCCTCAGACAGGGCATGACTACATAGTAATCCCCAGCTGTTGCTCACCAAGGTAACTGGTATTCAAAGGTATACTGCCTCTAAATTAGGCTTGAGCCTGAAACATTTTGGAGGCCATTATAAAGGCCTCCAAAATGTTTCGGCTTTGGGTTTTTTTTTTTAATGTTTCGGTCCCGGCAGGGGTGGTACTTTAAGGGCGAGGAAGGGTACACTCACCCTTCCCACTGCATTTCCCCCGCCGGCGCTCTGTTATTTTTAAGCCCCTCGGGGCGGCAGCGTTCCTCCCTGCCACCCCATTGCCCTCATCGGCCGGAAGTGGCCGGAAGTAGCCATCGTGCGTGTGCCTGTTGCGTGTGTGTGTGCACCCATCTGCCGTGTGCGCAAGACAGGTGCACATGCAATCACTACTTCTGGCCACTTCCAGCCGTTGAGGGCAATGGGGCGGCAGGGAGGAACGCTGCCGCCCCGAGGGGCTTGAAAATAATGGAGCGCCGGCGGGGGAAATGCGGCGGGAGAGGTGAGCGCACCCTCCCCGCCCTTAAAGTACCACCCCTGCCGGCGGCGAAGCACTTTCGGGCTCATCCCTACTCTAAATATGGAAGTATCACATACACATCATGAATAACAGGCAGTGAAAGACCTCACCTCCAAAATTTATCTAATCCCCTTTAAGGTAGGAGCCATCACTGTATCCTGTAGCACCACATTCCCACAATGAATTATGCATTATGTGAAGAAGTACTTTGCCCTGTCTGTCCTGAATCTCCTGGCAATTAGTTTCAGTGGATGACCCCAGGTTCTAGTATTATATGGGAGAGGGAAAATAATCTATTTTCTCCACACCATGCATAATTTTATAAACTTCTTTCATGTTCCCCTTAGTTGCCTTTTCCTTAACCAATAAAGCCCAAATGTTTTACCTTTTCTTGATAGGGAAAGTGCTCTAGTCCATGATCTTTTTCTGTTACCCCTTTTTGTACTTTTAAAAAACAACTTTATAACGTCTTTTTGAGATGGGATGATCAGAACTTTATATACTATTCAAAGTGCAAACACACCATAGATTTGTATATGGGGATTATGATATTGGCAATTTTATTTTCAATAGGGAATTAGCACTCTCAGTACTGCTGCAGGTACACATTAGAACGCAGTTGTAACTGACTTGACACTGAATGTGCAATATTTGTCATGGGAGGGGAAAGGATGCTACTGGGAATGTGGGTGTGTGGTACAGTGCATGTGTCTCTGGTGGTCTTGCCATGAATAATGCTGGCAGGCATTCTATAAATTTTATTCATATCTCAATAATAATGCTGCAGTTTTCACAGATGGCTTTAAGTCATCTATATGTACTCTGGGACTGAGGTAAAGGATTGGAATTCTGTTTTGAATGAGCTTTATCTTATTTGAATGTCTCCCAGCAGTTTGCCGATTCACCACTAGATGAATGACAGTAGACAAGCAGCATGCATACCGAAAAGCATCCTGTCATGATCCACTTCCTTTAAAATTGCCTTGTCTAGGATTTTTTTACTTCTACAGTTGGCAGCCCTCTCGAAAGCATAATTTTACAAACTGATGCTTTTTGAAATTCATTCATTGTCCTTGATCTCTCAACTCTGTTCGTTTTTGTTTTGCATGAATTTATTTGAATAAACAAATAGGCAGAGAGTAGATAATTGTGCAAGTTTATGATGCCTTTTCCTTTCATCTGTCTTACAAGCTGCAAACCACCTTCATGCACTACGCTTTCTTCTGCAAAGTATATGTATGAAGCCTTCTGTTTGCTATAACAAGTCACCTTTTCTATTTGTACGAAACATAAAAATACTAAATATAATCTCGCAGTCAATTGGAAAGAAAAACCCTGGCTTTCATTGCCAAGGAAGAAAGGCCCAACAATGACCTGAACGGAATCTCAGTTTATCTTGTTAGTTGTTAAAGGAAGCCAACTTCTTTCATAAGCTGGAAGACTTTTAAAGGATTCAGCAGTTTAAACTGTTTTTTAAAAAATCCTTGGGAAAAGAAGATTGTTCTTTCATTTTTGTATATGGTTGTGAATAGGAGCTGTCCAGACAATCAAATATTCTAGGGAAAGAGAGCGGTTATGGTGAACAATGAAAGGCATCTTTTAACAAATGAATAATAAACGATATACCAATTTCTCTCCACTAAGGCAAGTAAAGGATATGAAAGTTCAAAGGAAGTGAGCAAATTAAAATGAATGAATTGGGCTTAGTAGTATATAAACAATTACTACTGGCTTCATAATTACTACTAAGCCATTAGTATATGGCTTAGTACTATAAGTAGTATTTATTTAACTTTATGTAATAGAAATAAATGTACATAAATAGTATATTCCTATGTAACTGCCAAGCTGGAACAATTTTCTTGGCTCAGCGTTAATGAGAGATACAAAATAAAAGCCTGACACAGCCATGGGTGATAAATTGGGATCTGCCTATTTGGTAAATATTTATTTATATATCCCAGCCTTCCCTTGGACCCGAATCCATCCTTATTGGCTGTCGCAGCTGTCCATCAATCAAAGGAGAAAGCCCTGCAGCCAGCTCCTCCTTTCTCAGCCTGCGGAGAGGAAGCCAGCGCTTATGTCTGAATTCAGACAGGTAAGTGCATGGTGGTGGGGGCAGCAGAACCGGGCTCGCAGTTCTGTGTTATGTCTGAATTTGGCCTGAGTCATACTATTGGTCCATCTAGCTCAGTACTGTCTACACTGACTGGCAGCGGCTTTCTTAGGTTTCTGGCAGGAGTCTTTTCCTGCCCTGCCTGGACAAGCCAAAGACTGAACCTGGGACCTTCTGCAGATGCTTTCCCACTGAGCTGTGCCTCAATCCCCAAACCCAATAACTCCAAACTCCTACTGCCATGTCTAATAACCCATAGCTTCAATCCCCCAAACATATTTTTCTTCACACAAGTGTCTTTCCTCTCCCCTGAAAAAAATGAAATGAGTTGCTCCTCAAGCTTTTCCTCTGCTTACACCCCTGCCTCCTTCAACAATTTTGACCTCAAAATGAGCTTGTGAGGTAAGTTAGAGTGAGAGATGGTAACTGAGTGTGGCTTTGAAGCCAGGTCTCCCCGTCCATAGTCTGGCACTCTAACCACTATACTCTCAAATGTACATGTATAGATATGCTTATGTGCAGTTCTATACTAACTCTTCCGAAAATACGTTGTGAAGGAATGAGGCCCGAACCTCCTCTTTTTGTGTTACAGATTTCTATACTGCATCTGTAACTGCTTAATCCCTATGTTCTATGTTAAAAACTGTGCAGGGATCAAAGGTTCACAGCTCCTGTTCTACAGTTTGGTTTGGGAGCGGAAATACTTTTACTGGTTAACCTTTGAAGGGAAGAGAGGGTTTGATTTGATTGGGTATGTTTTCAAATAATGGAGGGGACTTGAGTTGTCCTGATTGGTTTGTTTAGATAAATTTGGAGTGGGGTGGGAGAGAATAAAAGGAGGCTTGCCATCAGCAGAGTTTTAGTTTGAGTTAGTTCCAGTTGGAGTTGGAATCTTGGAGAGCCAGGAGAGAGGAACTGAGAAGAGCTGCTGAAATTAAAAGCTGAGAAATCACCAGGGACTTTTACACACAGCAGGTTTACTGGGAGGCTTTACTGAAAATGCAAAGTTGTCCCCAAACCCCGACAAAAATAGTGGATTTGTTTTTACCTTGGATATAAATCAGGCTACACTCTAATGCACAATAAAGAAACCTGAGCTGTGTGTGAACTGCTCCCCAATTACTCACAGGGACTTGGGGGTAAATCTGGCCAATATGTGAATGCACCCCCTCCAAAGGAGATGAGAGTTAAAAGGCTTTAAAAGCCTGGTGTCTTCAGGAGAACTCAAATCAGCTGAAGGAACAGCCTGGAATTGAACCTCCCGTATTGGAATGGAAGAACCAGACCTGAAGCTGAGCAAGGGAAAAAGCCAGGATCATGGCAGAAGCTGATTAGACGTGTTTATAAGAAAACTCCTGATAAGGACTCTGGGTTAAGGCACAGTATTAGGTGCAGGTTAGATTGGATGCATTTTTCTCATATTTTATTTGTTCCTTTATGCTCATATGCCTGCTGTTTCTTTCTTTTTTTAAACCAAATTTTCCAAAGAACTCCTGTTTTGAATGGAATTGTTTTGAGACTAAAATTTCTCTTTTTGAATTTAACTATCTGTAGCTTCTGTCTGTTTTCCTCAACCCATGCTTAGAAGCCTTTCCACATTACCTAACTTTGAATGAAACAGAAGTTTGGAAGGCTGTTCCAGTAGACTCAGTCAGAGAAAATATAAAAGTCTACTTGGTGGCAGTGGTGAAGCCTAAAACTATGGCTGGTTGAGACAGGATCGTGACACATGTGCACTAAATATGTTGGTGAGGAAAAGCCCACATTCTCAAGCCGTGGTAATATTATAGCAAACCAGATAAGAATGCAGATGCTGATATTAACATTTTAAATGGTTTTATTTCTGACTGTGCTATTTGTAGATGGGCGGTATATAAATGAAATAAATAAATTTGTCTTTTAAAATTACTTTTAATCTTTGTATAATATTTATATGTGTTCTTATGCCTATTCCACATTGCTGAGAACCAGAGCCTCAGTTCATACTGTGATGGCTGTTTACTAGCATGTGGATAGAGAGAAAGTGGATAGAGAGAAATTCTTCTCCCTCTCACATAACCAGGGGTTATTACATGAAATTTAGTGCCGGGGAATCTAGGACCAACAAACGGAAGTACTTTTTCACACAACGCCTAATAGCTTGTGGAATTCTCTGCCACAAGATGTGGTGACAGCCAGCAACCTGGATGGCTTTAAGAGGGGCTTGGATAACTTCATGGAGGAGAGGTCTATCAACGGCTACTAGTCGGAGGGCCACCTCCAGCCTCAAAGGCAGGATGCCTCTGAATACCAGTTGCAGGGGAGTAACAGCAGGATAGAGGGCATGGGCTTCCAGCGGCATCTGGTGGGCCACTGTGTGAAACAGGATGCTGGACTAGATGGGGATTGGGCCTGATCCAGCAGAACTGTTCTTATATTCTTATGAAAAAGCCCTTTCTTATGTTCTTATGTACCTCTATCTCCATAGTGCCAGAATTAGGGCTGTCAATTCTGACAGATGCTATTCCTGGATATTTTTATTCAGTATTTTTTCTAATATTCTTCATGGCATCAATCCATTAAAATGTCCAGAATTGCTTTTAAGAGCCACCTGAGGACAGATGCTGATTCCTGGAGGTTCCAGGCCATTCATGGAAGGCTGGCAACCCTATCCTGGATTCTGGTGATCTGGGCCGGAAAACATATATTAGTTTGTTCAGAGAGATGAAGATCACAGCTTGTCTTGTGGACACCTTTCACCTCTGGTAAACAACATATACAGGAGGTTGTTTTTTTAATGCTTTTAAAAACCTGAATGTTTGTTTTAATATAAGTAAGTGGGATAAAAGACATATGTGTATACATATGGGAAGCAAAGCCTACCTTAAATCATTTTCAAAAGTCTCTTAATAGTTATTGCTTTTTTTCCTGCCTGGACACACTAGTATTATGTGTTGCTTTCTCTCTCTAGTATTTGGGCCACATGTAGTGGAGTAATTCAGATGACTGCCCTCTAGGGGTGTGCATGAACCATGGTTCCTGCTTCCAAAAGTTGCCTGAACCATGCTTCGAACCATGCTTCGTGCACACCTATACTGCCCTCCTCCCATGAGCCATAGGCAAGGTCCTGACATCTTGAATGCTGCCTCAAGCATTTTGGTACGTTTTGAGGGAAAGGAACGGGTAGAGTAGAGGAACTGTAGGCCCTGTTGCCCTTTCACTTACATTATCTGAAGTATAATGTATTTTTAGACTTATAATGGGCTCATAAGCAGAATGGTTTCATTTGAAGCTTTCAGTTAACAATCAGATTAAATTGTTTTGCCTGAGACCACCAAATCAGGCTGATGTGGGTGGCTTTTTTTGGGGGGGACATTGCTAATTCAGAGGTATACAGCCTTTGAACATGAAAGGCCTATCTAGTGAAAACTCAGCTAAAGAGAGACGGAGAGAGTCATTTTTTTGGTGAGGATCTCAGAGAGGACTTTCTCTGTGGTTGCACCAAGCTGTGGAAGTTCCTTTGCTAGGAGACATGCTTCTTTGTTGGCCTTCTGTCACCAGGTAAAAACTATATTGTTTCAGTAGGTATTTGACGTCACATGAGAATAAAAGAATAGCTCTGTAGGTATGTGCATGAACTGGTTTGGTGGTCTATTCGCAGACCACTGAACCGGTTCGAAAGACTGGCATTTGATCCAGTTCAAAGGTATGTGGTTTGTGTATGTGTGTGTGTGGGAAGCTTTAAGGCATGGGAAGGGTGTCCATGTGCTTCCAAAACCACTATTGTGGGGTGACTGTATACCCTCTTGCCACCCCAGTCAGGGCAATACAAATACACGTGCACGCTGGCTACTTCCAGTATTACGCCAACAAGAATTACAACACCAGAATTAATAAGTGAAAGAGCAAAGAAAATTAAAAATTGTACTGCACCAGGCGACGATGAACTCCATGGCTTTTGGCTTAAACACCTAACAAGCCTTCATAATCAGCTATCAAAACAGTTCAATCACATTTTGCAAGGAGGTGATATTGAACAATGGTTAACAACTGGGAAAACTCAACTCATAACGAAAGACCCAGCAAATGGAGGAGTTCCAATTAATTATAGACCAATAACCTGCCTGCCAACCATGTTCAAATTATTAACTGAAATAATAGCAGATGAAGTAATGCAACACTTATTAACTAATAAGCAGCTTCCAGTTGAACAGAAAGGAAATTGCCCGAACACCAGAGGCACAAAAGACCAGCTGCTGATTGACAAAATGATTTTAGAAAATTGAAAGAGAGAAAAAAAAAATCTAAATGTTTCATGGATTGACTACAAGAAGGCCTTCAACTCATTGCCTCATACATGGATACTAAAATGTTTAGAAACAACTGGTGTCAGCAAAAACATTCAGATATTTATAAAAAAAGCAATGAGCATGTGGAGTACACAGTTAACTATCAATGGCGAGGCACTTGGACAGGTTAGCATTAGAAGAGGCATTTTCCAAGGAGACTCACTATTCCCTCTGTTGTTTGTAATCGCCATGACTCAACTTTCACAAATACTAAACAAAACAGGCCTCGGATACCAAACATCTAAAACATCAAGTAAAATAAACCATCTGCTGTATATAGACGATTTGAAGTTGTGTGGAAAGTCTCAATCAGAAATCCAATCACTGCTAAACACTGTCCGTATATTCAGTAGCGATGTAGCAATGGAGTTTGGACTAGACAGGTGTGCTGCATTAATAATGAACAGAGGGAAAATAACAAAAACAGAAGGAATAGAACTGCCCAATGGAAGCAAGATCAAGAACCTGGAAGAGAAAGAACATTACAAATACTTGGGCATTCTCCAGGCTGATAACATTGCACACACTGAAGTTAAAAGAAAAATTGGAAGTGAATACATCAGGAGAGTTAGAAAAATCCTAAAGTCCAAACTCAATGGCAGGAACACCATACAAGCCATAAATGCCTGGGCTATACCTGTTATCAGATACACTGCAGGAATAATAGACTGGATCCAGGCAGAGCTAGAGACGTTAGATCGTAAGACCGGGAAAATCATGAAAATCATGCTCTGCACCCCTGCAGTGATGTAGATAGGCTATACCTCCCTTGCAGCTCAAGTGGAAGAGGAATGCTGCAAGTCCATCAAACAGTAGAGGAGGAGAAAAGAGGCCTTGAAGAATATATCAAGGACAGTGAAGAAGATGCACTTACAATGGTCAATAACGAGAAACTATTCAACACCAATGAAACAAATCAGGCCTACAAGAAAGAACAAGCCAAGAACCGAGCAGAAAAATGGAAAAATAAGCACCTGCATGGTCAATATTTGCACAATATAAGTGGAATATCAAACATCACCAAGACCTGGCAATGGCTTAAGAATGGCAACTTGAAGAAAGAAACAGAGGGTTTAATATTGGCTGCACAAGGACAGGCACTAAGAACAAATGCAATAAGAGCAAAAGTTGAAAAATCCACAACAAACAGCAAGTGCCGCCTTTGAAAAGAAGCAGATGAAACAGTGGACCACCTAATCAGCTGTTGTAAAAAGATCGCACAGACTGACTACAAATAAAGGCATGACAAGGTAGCAGGGATGATACACTGGAACACCTGCATAAAATACAAGCTACCTGTAGCCAAACATTGGTGGGACCATAGAACTGCAAAAGTGGTAGAAAATGAAGATGCAAAAATATTACGGGACTTCCGACTACAAACAGACAAACATCTGCCACACAATACACCAGATATAACTGTAGTGGAGAAGAAAGAAAAATAAGTCAAAATAATTGACATAGCAATACCAGGTGACAGCAGAATAGAAGAAAAAGAAATGGAAAAAATCACCAAATACAAAGATCTACAAATTGAAATTGAAAGGCTGTGGCAGAAGAAGACCAAAATAATCCCAGTAGAAATTGGTGCCCTAGGTGCAATTCCAAAAGACCTTGAAGAGCACCTCAACACCATAGGGGCCACAGAAATCACCAACAGCCAATTACAAAAAGCAACTTTACTCGGAACAGCCTATATTCTGCGACGATATCTATATAATAATAACAGCAACAATATTGATAATAAAATTCAGCCATCCCAGGTCCTTGGGAAGGACTCGATGTCTGGATTAAACAAACCAGTCAATAACTACTGTCTGGCTGTGTAAACAACAACAACAACAACATATTAATGAACAAACAACTTTATTTGTTAGCTGCCTCATAACAAATTATTCTCTGGGCGGCTCACAACATAGGATTAAAACATACAATAAAAACACATAAATCATAACAGACAAAAAGGGGAAAATACAATACAAAGCAGTTTAAAAACTAATTTTTTAATTAGTTAAAATCAGATCTGAAAACCAGAATTTAAAAGCCTGGGTGAACAAAAATGTCTTTATCTGACATCTAAAAGAACAAAGTAATGAAGCCAGGTGAACCTCACTGGGAAGGCTATTCCATAAATGGGGTGCAAGCACAGAAAGGGCCTTCTTCCTAGGCAGAGTATAAATACTTTAAATAAATAATACATTTAAAACTATCTGTCAGAGATTTGAAAGTCAATTCTTCTCTTGGTGTGTGTTTATTAAGAAATATTTCCTTTCCTCGGCTTCTAAAAATACACAGTCTGTAGGTTGGACTAGATGGTGTCTGTCTTTAAAAATCTATTATTCTTGAGTGTCAGATCACCAAATTAGAAATTTTATTGTGCACTTGAAAGAAGCAAGAAAAGGATTCATATTCTTTCTGATGGTCAAACATTATTTCTGTGTGTGAATGTGAGTTTTGCCAGGTTACGTGCCACTTGGCTAATTCCCACTGAATAATAAATAAAGCATTTCCTGCCTGTTGAAGGTGAGGTATTACTATACAGCGCAAGTAAATTTAGAAAACTTAGGACAATAAAACATAATCTGCCACCTAGTTAAGAGAATTGCAAGGCAGCAAACATACAAGATATCACTATGTAGTTAAACTGCCAGGCTATGTTTATTTTATCTATCTATCTATCTATCTATCTATCTATCTATCTATCTATCTATCTATCTATCTAACATATTTATATACCGCCCAAAACTCAAGTCTCTGGGTGGTTTACAACAAAACAATAAAAACAAGTAAAAAGGTTAAAACATTAAAACAATTTAAAATTTAAAATGTTAAAAATACTAAAAACCATCAAATTATTAAATAGGGATGTGCAAATCGATTTGGGTACAAAATGCTTTGTACCCAAATCTGTTTTGGGCAATTTGGGGACAAAACAAATTGCCCTGTGCTAGCTGGCCAGATTTGGGTCCAAAATAAATCGCCCAGATTTCAGATCTGAAAAATTTGTACCCAGATTCAGACCTCCATTTTGAGGCAATCTCTCTTGCTGTCTCCATTTTGTGTCAGGACTTTTTAAAAAAAACCCTGCCCTCTCAAATTTCAGATTGGTGACGTACAGTGTGCAACGATCGGCTGGTAATTCCCCCCTGGTTCCAGATTTGCTTGTTTCCATTCAGTTTTTGTGTTGCCAGGGTTGACTGACCCCGCATTGGTTAGGGGAAGGGTCAAAGAAGAGACAAGCATGGGGGGAGTTCGAAGGAGGGATTTTCAAATGTACTTATGGAGGTAGACAGCCATCATTCTGCCTTTCTGCCTTGTGGGAGGAGAGAGCGAGCGCCAGAGGCGCTTTGCTTTGCCTTGTCTACCTGCTCCCTGGAGTGGATTCTCTGCTTTTTGTTCCTGCTTTCCTGATTGAGGAAAAGAGAAGAGAATTTTTGTTCATCCCCTTCCTGTGGCTGCTCTCATTAGAAGAGCTGCTGCACTTGGAACAGCCGCTCCTTACCCCTGACTTGCTGCCAGAAATTTCATTCATTCATTCATTCATTCATTTATCAAATTTGTACACCGCCCCAAACTTTCATCTCTGGGCGGTTAACAACAGCATAAAACAAGTTTAAAACATATACAAAAAACTTAAAAATAATTTAACAATTTAAAAAATAAAACAGATATTAAAACCCAATATTTTTTTAGGAAGCTGGGAAAGCATGGGTGAAAAGATGGGTTTTAAGGTGTTTTTTGAAAATTGCCAGAGATGGGGAGGATCGTATCTCAGCAGGGAGCACATTCCACAATCTCGGGGCAGCAACCGAGAAGGCTCATCTCTGTGTAGCCACCAAACGAGTTGATGATAACTGGAGACGGACCTCCTCTGATGACCTCAATGGGAGGTGGGGCTTGTAATGAAAAGGACGCTCTCTTAAATACCCAGGGCCTAAGCCATTTAGGGCTTTATAAGTTATAACTAGCACTTTGTATTTTGTCCGGAAACCTATTGGCAGCCAGTGTAGCTCCATCAGCAAAGGAGTAATGTGGTCTCTTCGAGATGGCCCAGAGACCAACCTGGCTGCCTGCCGCATTCTGAACCAACTGAAGTTTCTGGACTACGTACAAAGGCAGCCCCATGTAGAGCGCATTACAGAAGTCAAGTCTGGAGGTTACCAACAGATGTACCACTGTTTTGAGGTCATTGATCTCGAGAAATGGGCGCAACCGGTGTATCAGCCAGAGCTGATAGAAAGCACCCCTGGCCACCACCTCAGCCTGAGAAACCAGGGAGAGGTATGGATCCAGAAGTACTCCCAGACTCCCAGAAATGGCAGTGGGCCAGGGGAGAAGCCATTTTACTGCAGCAGTGATCGCCCAGACGATTGCCAGCTGAGGTTAAGCAAACCACAGCAGCTTAAGCTCAGCTAAACACTGGATTAAAAAGTGGGGCTAGGTCCAGGGACCGCGCCAGGAGCGACCTCGCTCCTAGTGCTTCACACATGTAGCCTAACCTAGGCTGGGCTGCTGTAGCCTGGGTTAGGCTGTGTGTGTGAATACCCTTCAAGTTTGGCAGAATCAGAAGGGCCTTCATCTTGCACAATCACATTAGAGATTCTGGCCCATCAGTTGCAGTCCAGTTCCAGAGGGCCAGGCTGGGCAGCTGGTCTCTACCTCATAGGAAAGAAATGGGAACAAGTGCTTTCTTGTGAATCCTTTGGGGGAAATCCATATGGGATTTCCCATATGGAAATCTGATGCCACATTTCTTTGTGATTTAAAATGTTATGCCAGAATTTGATGAAGGAAGTAATCTTGGTATTTGTGTTTGTTTGGATCAATGGTCTGACTCAGTATATAGAAGCTTCTTATGTAGATGAAAAATAGACATCATATGTTCTTCAGCTACTCCTGCTTTGCTTTTTTGTTTCAGTTGATATTTGACTATTGGCCTTTGGCTGTCTAATCTCTAGACTTACTACTTCTAATTATTGTATTCAAACTGGCCTTGGTTCAAGGCCAGCTCAAGGCCTTGAACCAAGGCCTCCTCCTTAAAGAAGAGCTCAAGGCCTCCTCCTTAAGGAAGTTGATGCCGGTCTTGTGGTAGCAAGCATGATTTGTCCCCTTAGCTAAGCAAGATCTATCCTGGTTGCATATGAATGGGAGACTTGATGTGTGAGCCTTGTAAGATATTCCCCTTAGGAAATGGAGCCACTCTGGGAAGAGAATCTGGTTCCAAGTTCCCTCCCGGGCATCTCCAAGATAGGGCTGAGAGAGATTCCTGCCTGCAACCTTGGTGAAGCCGCTGCCAGTCCATGTAGACAATACTGAGCTAGTTGGACCAATGGTCTGACTCAGTATATGGAAGCTTCCTGTGGATCTGAAATGGATGTTTTATGCAATTCTTACATTGTTTTCTGTTGGCATTCCATATTAAGACTGATATTAAATAACAAACAGGATGCTGGTAAATTCATGGATGCGATTATTGTAAGTGAAAGGCTTCCTTCCTTGCTGTTCAAAGTTTCTCTTCTTTGTTGCTTATTCATATTGTGTTGGGAATCATGAGCCAAAACAAAATGGAAAATTATCTAGTATTTATTTATTTGCTTAAAAAACTGTATAGTTTGAATCATTGTAGGAAACATTCCACTCTTGGGGACATTGCAGTGTTATTTTCCATGTGGTTTCCTGTCAAAGACATGCCATTACTATTAGCCTACAGGTAAACAGTTCTGTTGACCCCTCTAGAGGTTTTATAGCCCACGTTTAACCTTTTTTGGAGATACAATCAATATTCCTACAAATGTCACACAAAGCTTCCCATCAGCGTGTTCTCAGAGCAGTCTGATCTTGTATTTATTGCAGAGAATAAAAAAACCATAAACATAAGATTGTTGACTGACAGGGTTGGTTTAGATTTTTCTGCTTTTAATTCAGTAACCAACTATGAATGCTTTATATTTTGAAAGCTCAAAGGTGTTGCTTTGCTCATGGTTTCTGTTTGATTAATTGCTCTCTGGTTTTCCCTTTGAGAACAAATTTGGGTCTGTAAGGGGCAAATAACATGTAACACATTTCTAATGTGTAATAATTGCAGGTTTAAATAGTTGGCACAATCAGTGTTCAGTGATTTCATTACTAGATGGCACTGTAATTTATGCTAATCCTGATAAGAGTTCCAGATGAGAAGGGTCCAGACACAGGAGACTGTATTGCAATTATTTACACCCTGTATTTCTGAAACAATAGATGTAGTAATTTGAAAAATCAGATGCCTGGGATCTCATTTATTCTGGTAGGAAACATATGTAACAAGTTTTGTCAACAATGATACAATTAAATTTGACTCTTTCTGTAAGCATTTGTCTTCTTCTTTTTATACTTTCTCTGCCCTAACTACTTGGCTGGAAATGATCTCTCACCATGTTTCAGTGGAAAACAAAACATATCTGTGTACCCTCCTGCTTCTCCCCTGTGAAGGATGGTTGGAGAGAAAGCAGGGATGAATTAGGTCTTTTGTTCCTCTATTTTTGTGTGGTAAAAGGGATTCATGAGTGGGGAGCTGTTGAATGATGTTACATGCACCTCAGTTGGTAGACCACTCCTGAAATTAATGACTGTTGTCAGAAGAACATGCCTTCAGGCACATGATACAATCACTTGCTTAAGTGTGAGGAGCTGGATGGGAGACTGACTAGGAAGTGTCAAGTGTACCCGCTTGAATTCCATGATGGAAGAAAGGCAGGATATAAATGAAAAACAATAGATAATAAAGGGGGGAAAGTACAGAAAAGGACCTGGGTGGTAGCAGCACCAACTCCTAGCCTACGTAATTCATTCCAAGTAATGGGGGTGCTTATCAGTTCATATATAAAAACAACAACAACAGCAGCAGCAACAACAACAACAACAGAATCTCAGATTGTCAAACAGATAGAAGAACAAGCTTTGCTGAAGGAGAACCAGCATGGCTTCTGCAGGGTAAGTCTTGCCTCACTAACCTTTTGGAGTTCTTTGAGAATGTCAACAGGCATGTGGATAAATGTGAACCAGTTGACATAGTATACTTGGACTTCTAAAACGTTTTTGACAAGGTTTCCCACAAAGGCTCTTGAGTAAACTTAGCTGTCATGGGATAAGGGGACAGGTTCATGTGTGGATCAGTAACTGGTTGAAGAACAGGAAACAGTGTGTAGGAATGAATGGACAGTTTTCACAATGGAGGGAAGTAAGAAGTGGGATACCCCAGGAATCTGTACTGGGATCAGTGCTCTTTAACTTATTCATAAGTGATCCAGAAGCTGGGGTAAGCAGCGAAATGGCCAAATTTTCTGATGACAGTAAACTATTTAGGGTAGTTAAATCTACAATAGATTGTGAGGAGCTCCAAAAGGATCTCTCCAAACTGGGTGAGTGACCGTCAAAATGGCACATGTAGTTCAATGTAACCAAGTGGAAAGTGATGCATATTGGGGGGGGGAACCCAATTTCACATATACACTAATGGGGTCTGAGTTGTTGGTGACTGACCAGGAGAGAGATATTGAGGTTGTGGTGGACAGCTTGTTGAAAGTGTTGACTCAGTGTGCGGCAGCTGTGAAAAAGGCAAATTCCATGCTAGGGTTCATTAAGAAGGGGATTGAAAATAAAAATGTGAATGCACTTATACAAATCTATGGTGCAGCCACATTTAGAGTACTGTGTACAGTTCTTGTCACTATCTTAAGAAGAACATTGTAGTACTGGAAAAGCTGCAGAAGAGGGAAACCAAGATGATAGGGGGCCTGGAGCGCCATCCTTATGAGGGACGGCTACAGCATTTGGGGCTTTTTAGTTTGATAGCACTTAGTAGGACTAGGTAGGGTTGTAATGTAGGTCTTGGAAAAGATATTTAGATGCTGTAACGTGTCTATACCTACAAAGATTAGAATCGTTTGGACAATGGTTTTTTCCGTGACACTCTATGGATGCTAAAGCTGGACTTTGAAGAAGCAAGACAGAAAGAGTATTGACGCTTTTGAACTTTGGTGCTGGAGAAGACTTTTGAGGATACCATGGACAGCCAGGGAAACAAACAAATGGATCATAGAACAAATCAATCCAGAATTTTCACTCGAGGCACAAATGACCAGGCTCAAACTATCATACTTCGGACACATTATGCAAAAACCCAGCTTCCTTGAAAAGTCCATAATGCTGGGAAAGTTGAAGGAAAGAGAAGGGCACGACCAGCAGCAAGGTGGATGGACTTGATTATGACAACAATGAATGCACCTGAGAGACCTTAAAGGCCAAGTTGGATAGATCATCCTGGAGAGAATCTATCTATGTGGTCGCTAAGAGTTGACACCGACTTGATGACACTTAATCAATCAATCAACCAATCAATCAATCAGTCAGTTTGGAAAGGAGGCAACTACAGGGAGACATGATAGAGGTATAAAATTATGCAAGGAGTAGAGAGAGTGGAGAGGAATTCTCCAAGCGCTATCTTGGAGAAGCCAAGGAAGGAACTTGAAAGCTTCTGCTCTTCCCAGATTGTCTCCATCCCCTGAGGGGAATATTTTACAGTTCTCACATGTGGTCTCCCATTCAAATGCAACCAGGGCAGACCCTGCTTAACTAAGGGGACAAGTCATGCTTGCCACATTTCTTGCCAAGAAGTACGCCCCACTAAACATGGTGGACTTCATGTCTGAATAAATGTGTTTCTTCTATCATGTTGATTAAAAAAGAAATGTGTGGAGATAACTATGTGTTCATAATGGAGACATGAAAGTGTATGAGAAACGACTAGATTGTAAAATGGGGAACCGATAGGAAATCTCTTATTTCCTGTGTGAAGTTTCATCTATTCCCAGCATTGTTTCTTGGACATTTTGGTCTACCAAGTTGCATGAGTAAACATAAGCACTCCATTGATGTGAATAGGGATTATTACCTGTTTCTATCTCTTCTGCTAGTAACATGATAAAAGCAAGTCTATGAAAGGAAGGAAAAGATCAGTCCATTTTCTTCTAGTTTGAGAATCTATATTATTCCTACCTTGAATGCCCTTGATGGATAGAAAGGTGTTGTTAAATAAAATAGATGTTGCTCCTAGGGCAAACTTAACTGTGTTCAGCTATACTGAAAGGTATAGTGAAGGAAAAGTGTGCTGTCGAGTTGGTATCAACTCCTGGCAACCACAGAGCCCTGTGGTTGTCTTTGGTAGAATACAGGAGTGATTTACCATTGCATCTCCTGTGCAGTATGAGATGATATCTTTCAGCATTTTCCTATATCACTGCTGCCTGATATAGGTGTTTCCCATATTCTTGGAAACATACCAGCAGGGATTTGAACTGGCAACCTTTGGCTTGCTAGTCAAAGTCATTTCCCTGCTGTGCCATACTGAAAGGGCATATAGAATATGTAGGGGGCATGTTCAGGAGCATGCTCTTGGGCTTGCTCTTTGTTCTGCCCCCACTCCTTGCAACCAGATGAGCCTTAGTGTAGGGGAGGGGCCATAGTTGAGTGGTCAACCATCTGCTTTGCATGCAAAAAGTCCCCGGTTGAGTTCCTGGCAAAGACTGAAAGTTTGAAAGCCCCAGTGTAGACTAGTGGTTCCAAGTTGATGATGCAAAAAGAACCCAAAATATAACTCTTAATATACAATCTCAGATGACTGAATATCTTGTTTAATCAAACGTATACAATAAGTTAGAAAACACCAGTTCTTATATACATCAGTCCCAGTAATAAAATCATTTAACCTCTGCACTATTAAAATATTTCCAAATCATACGTACATTAAAAATCTGCTATAATCAAAAGTTTGTGTAGATTCAGTCTTGCAGTTATAATGTAAGGGGGAAAGTCCCAATAGATGTTTCTTATGAGGCTCCAAATTGGTGCAATAAAAATGGAAAAGGTGTCTTTAATACAACTCTAAATATTTATCATGATTCTGTAGAGTGATGCAATCTGCTCCAAGAAGATGTCCTGTAATTCTTCACAGTATGTCAGATGCGTTTCAGCTGTTATTCAGCCTTCTTCAGTGGCACCAATAGGAAAGTTCCAAGTTCTTTGTAATTCAGTATAGCCATTGTGTATATTCAATCTTTGAATTCAATGTTCTAAATTGTAGCTGGGGATGATGGGAGTTGTAGGTCATCAACATCTGGTGTACCACAGGTTGGGAACCCCTGGTGCAGACAATACTGAGCTGAATGAATCAATGGGGCTATTCTAACAATCGGGGGAAATTGGGCTAGGACAGCCTAGCCTGATTTTTCCCGATTGTGAGAACCACCGGGCTCAGCTGTGAGCCCAGTGGTTCTCAAGAGGTTAACCTGCTCAAGTACCCCTGCCCTTAGCCCGGATTTGCGGAGCGAGTGCTCAGCAAAACCAGGCTCTCTGGTTGTGAGTAGCTGCGGCGTGGCTCTGCGCCGCGGCTACTCGCGAGTAGACCCCCGGAGGGGAGGTGCAAAGCCGCCTCCTGGCTCCGGGGGTCTCTCCAGTATGCCCTGCGCACTCGTGCAGGGCATACTGGGGCTTCAGGGGGCCGCGTGGCCCCCAAGCTCCCTAGCCCCTGCCGACTCCATCACGGAGCTGGCAATCATGTAGGCGGCCGATCTGGCTGCCCAGGGCTCCCTGCCAAATCATCTGTGGGGAGAGCGGGCTTAGCCCGCTCTCCCCGCAGTTTGGGGAAAAGCGGGTCTCATGGATCGTGAGACCCGCCTCAATGGCTGACTCTAAGGCAGCTTTGTGTGTGTACAATGAAATTATTTTGCAGTAATTAATGTTAGCTGGCCAACTCTTTTGTTAGATAGATCTTTTAGATGGTAAGAATTTGTATATTCTCCACCTAATGGAAGGGGCTGGTGGGAGGGGGACAATCATGATTCACCTCATACAGTGTATGAAGTGAATCATCCTCCTCCTCCTACCACGGGTCTCTGACTGGTCAGTGTAAAGTAGAGATGTGTATGCATCAGATTTTGTGATTTGATTTGAGCACAAATCAAATCACAAAATACCCAAATCAATGCGTTGAAAGAGCGGCCATTACCAGCTCTTTCGATTAATTAACTCTGATCAACTCAAGTGATTCGACCATAGAGAACAATGCAGAACTCAAATCATCTTCCCCATGGGTAGATCCTAGGGACATCAAAGTGAGCTGGGTGGTAGGGTATGATGGGTGCTACATACCACCCAACCCACAAAAGAAATGGGCAAGCAGGTGATTTTAATTTCTTTAAAACCTTTCCCGAACCCCCCCTCCGGATCCTAAAGGAAAGGATAATTAGAACAACAACAACAACCTGTTTGCCCATTTCTTTTGTGGTTGGGTGGTAAGTAGCACCCATCATGCCATGCACTCTTCCCACTTTGGTGTCACTAGGACCTACCCATGGGGAACAATGGAGTGTTCCGAGTTCCCCATTGTTCCCTATGGCCAAAACAAGCAGAATGCACAAATTTTGCAACCCTGCCTTGAAAACACTGCAGAACAGAAGCACACAGCACCCCCAGCAATAGAGAACACCACACACAGTCCAAAAATGGCCAAAAAAGAATCACTTTCCCAGAACTCAGTGCCAGCTACAGTGCTTGTGCTGCAGAAACATCATTGGCTGAAGTTGCTCTGTCTCACACAATTATGACTTCTTACTTCAGCATTATGACAGCTGCCACATTAGCACCCTTAGCAGCCAGCAAGCATAGCCATAAGCTCAGTTAGAACAATGTCTTCAGTCACATATTGACTGAGTACACCTTGCAATGCAGAATGCAGACTGCAAAGCAGACCAGAGCAGTGAGTGAAGCACAAGTTAGTCTCAAGGCCAGATACGGAGCTCATCACAGAAATCACCAATAAATATTACACACAGAGAGACATAGCTGAGCTGCCACCGACCATTTCTTGCCACAACACCATCTCACAAACAGAACAAACCACAACTCAAAGAAGTCAGATAGGTACCCAGGTTCTGTCTTTGTCATCCCTGTGTCACACATTAGGGATGTGTGAATTGATTCAGGTACGAATTGATATGTACCTGAATCTAGCTGATTCAGAGACAGAACAAATCACCCCTGTGGTCCATTGGCTAGATTTGGGTCCAAATGGAATCATACCAGGTTCGAATTGAATTGCTTCAAGATTTGGATTCCTCCTTTCATTTCCCCCAGATTCCCAGATTCCTTAAAAAAAAAAAAAAAAAAAAAAAAAAGCTAAGCTCTAGCCCTTGTAGAAGTGGAGTTACAGAGCAAAATGGATGGTCACTATTTTTCAAGTGTTTGGATTCTTTGGTGTATAATAACGTTTCCTCAGTGAGTTCCTATGAGGATTCATTACACACCTTCATTTCTTCTACTCATTTTGATTGTCTTTGGACAGTGCCAACTGTCAACTGCCATGTGCCAACTACACCCTGCTCCCACCCGCAAGGCCTATGTTCTAGGAATTTTTTCAAGTCTATAGACTCTTTGGTGTCTAATACCGTTTCCTCATAATGAATCCCAATGAGGATTCATTACACACCAAAGAATCTAAACACCTCAAATATAAACTGAATACCCAGTGGCTTGCGGGTTGGGGGTGATGCCACTAATTTCCCATCACCACCCACAAAGCAGTGGGGTCAAAATCAACAGAAGAAATGAAGGGGTGTAATGAAGACACCAAAGAATTGAAACACTTCAAAAATTCCTAAAAAATAATCTGAGTACCCCAGTACTCAGTACTGGGTACTCAGTACCCAGTACTCAGTACAGTGTGTGTGTGTGTGTGTGTGTGTGTGTGTGTGTGTGTGTGTGTGTAGTTGACACATGGCTGTTGACAGTTGGCACTGTCCAATGGCAGTCAAAACGAACAGAAGAAATGAAGGCATATAATGAATCTTCATAGGATTCATTGGTGAGGGCGTGGCTTACCTCCAGCGTCTGATGTCAGACGTAGGGGCGGGGTGGGGGGGCCACTGTGGCGGCCAGACATGGGCTGCCGCTGGCCTCGCTCTGCTAGTGGTGTTAGAAACTAAACTTAGGTGACCTTGAATAAGGAGGTCATGAACTCTACTGCTGAAATCCAATTTTGTACCAGGTGGATTCTCACTAAAGAAATATTCACTGAAAAGCCATTATGAGATATCATCTAGATTAATCTTTGTGGCCAAGCATTTGTGAGATGAGAAGCTGTTTATTGTTCCAAGCCAAGATTTTTTGAAGTCTTGCTTCAGGCAACTGTAAGAGTTTGATCTAGTAATTAAACAGGTGAATGTATACTTTCTCTTTGAGAGGCAGAACTCCTGCCTTTGATCTCAGGAAGGTGGTTGTATTTGATGGGGTTTCAAGAATTGATCAACAAAGCCTTTTTTGAAGATATTCCAAATCTAATGAAAAACTGAACCCACAGATCTTAAATCAGAATAACTGCAGCCTTAGTTTAGAATTTAGCAGTTTTCAGAATTGCCTCCGTATGTATATATGTTTCAAGGAACTATTTATCTTTTGTTCAGCTGTTTAATTTTACAGAATGCACAGAAGTCCACTAACCACTATAGATGGAGAATAACAACCTAGTGTAATGATATGTTCACTATTAACAGAGGCCAGGTCTATGTATGAGAATGTATATGAAAACAGCTCCTTCCCAGATAATATACTACTGAATGAGTCTGACTGTTCTCTCTCATTTCCTCTCCTTTCTGGCCATTTTCTATGCATACAGGTGTCTCTGAATTTTATTCAGGCTATCTCATATTTTTGTTTTCTTGATAAAAGAAATGTTGACTCCATGAAGAATACCTGAATTTATCTTCCAAAAATTTCAATCTGTATTTTTTCCTTTGCCAAACAATATTTGTGGGTTTTATTCTCAATATGTCTTGTGAGAACAATGAGAAGGCATAACAATCATGTGATATCTTACAATCACATTATTGATTATTATAGAGGGTTACCTTTTTAAATGAAATTTTTATTTGTAGTGGTGGTAGTAGTAAGTAGCATAGGTTTCCTCATCACTGCTAATGGCAAACACCCTTGCTGAAAAATTATCTGCCCAATGAATCATCCATAGCTATGTGCCTATGAGAAAGGAAGGCAGGGATTTCATTAAAGCAAAGAATTCAGGGAAAAAACCTTTTATGGGGCAATCTTTTCCATGATATGTCTGCCAAGAACAACAGCACTTGACCTTTTGTATCTTATTTCTTTTATTCTGAACTATAGGGATTCATATTTGAAAAAGCTAGCCACCTTTTCAATTCAATAAGTATATCTCTAATCATCTGAATATCAAGTATGTTTAGGAAATTTTCTGCATGAATGTTCTCAACTTATATATGAATAAAATCCAGTTACTTTATAGAAACATGCTAAACTTTAGTGATGCAAAATAGAAAACTGAAAATGAATTTTTGTTGAGTTGAGTAAGGGAAGTGCACAGAACAGGATTTGCATTCAGTTCCAAGCTTGGAACAGATAATAAATGCCTGGAATTATTATTTATTTATTTACACAGATAGGTGTTATTGACTGGTTTGTTTTATCCAGACATCAAGTCCTTTCCAAGGACCTGGGATGGCTGAATTTTATTGTCAATTGTTATAGATATCGTCGCAGAATATAGGCTATTCCCAGTAAAGCTGCTTTTTGTAATTGGCTGATGGTGATTTCTGTGGCCCCTATGGTGTTGAGGTGCTCTTCAAGGTCTTTTGGAACTGCACCCAGGGCGCCAATTACCACTGGGATTATTTTGGTCTTTTTCTGCCACAGCCTTTCAATTTCAATTTGGAGATCTTTGTGTTTTGTGATTTTTTCTATTTCTTTTTCTTCTATTCTGCTATCCCCTGGTATTGCTATGTCGATTATTTTGACTTGTTTTTCTTTCTTCTCGACTACAGTTATATCTGGTGTATTGTGTGGCAGATGTTTGTCTGTTTGTAGTCGGAAGTCCCATAATATTTTTACATCTTCATTTTCTACCACTTTTTCAATTTTATGGTCCCACCAATTTTTGGCTACAGGTAGCTTGTATTTTTTGCAGATGTTCCAGTGTATCATCCTGCTACCTTGTCATGCCTTTGTTTGTAGTCAATCTGTGCGATCTTTTTACAACAGCTGATTAGTAGATCCATGGTTTCATCTGCTTCTTTACAAAGGCGGCACTTGCTGTTTGTGGTGGATTTTTCTACTTTTGCTCTTATTGCATTTGTTCTTAGTGCCTGTTCTTGTGCAGCCAGTATTAAACCCTCTGTTTCTTTCTTCAGGTTGCCATTCTTAAGCCATTGCCAGGTCTTGCTGATGTTTGATATTCCACTTATATTGTGCAAATATTGACCATACAGTGGCTTATTTTTCCATTTTTCTGCTCGGTTCTTGGCTTGTTCTTTCTTGTAGGCCTGATTTGTTTCATTGGTGTTGAATAGCTTCTCGTTATTGACCATTGTAAGTGCATCTTCTTCACTGTCCTTGATATATTCTTCAAGGCCTCTTTTCTCCTCCTCTACTGTTTGATGGACTTGCAGCATTCCTCTTCCACTTGAGCTGCAAGGGAGGTATAGCTTATCTACATCACTGCGGGGGTGCAGAGCATGATTGATGGTCATGATTTTCCTAGTCTTATGATCTAACGTCTCTAGCTCTGCCTGGGTCCAGTCTATTATTCCTGCAGTGTATCTGATAACAGGTATAGCCCAGGTGTTTATGGTGTGTATGGTGTTCCCGCCATTGATTTTGGACTTTAGGATTTTTCTAACTCTCCTGATGTATTCACTTCCAATTTTTCTTTTAACTTCAGTGTGTGCAATGTTCTCAGCCTGGAGAATGCCCGAGTATTTGTAATGTTCTTCCTTTTCCAGGTTCTTGATGTTGCTTCCATTGGGCAGTTCTGTTCCTTCTGTTTTTGTTATTTTTCCTCTGTTCATTATTAATGCAGCACACTTGTCTAGTCCAAACTCCATTGCTATATCGCTACTGAATATACGGACAGTGTTTAGCAGTGATTCAATTTCTGACTGGGACGTTCCATACAACTTCCACACAACAATTATTATTATTATTTCTTATTTCTTCTTATTATTATTATTATTAATATTATTATTACATTTTATGTCCCGCTCTTCCTCCAAGGAACCCAGAGCGGTGTACTACATACTTGAGTTTCTCCTCACAACAACCCTGTGAAGTAGGTTAGGCTGAGGGAGAAGTGACTGGCCCAGAGTCACCCAGCAAGTATAATGGCTGAATGGGGATTTGAACTTGGGTCTCCCCTGTCCTAGTCCAGCACTCTAGAGCTCAGATGTTTTGAGTGTTCCAAGTGCCATTTTGGATGCCTGTTTTCCCCTTGCTGACTGGTTTTGGCACTGGCTTCCAATTGGCTTGCAATCTCCTTGCTTCTTGGTTGGCTTCTTATCATACAAAACAACTTTTGTATGATAAGAAGCCAACCAGGAAGCAAGGAGATTGCAACGCAATCAGAATCCAATGCCAAAACCAGTCAGCAAGGGGAAAACAGGCATCCAAAATGGTGCTTGAAATAGTCAAAACATTCTGACTTGGAATGGGCTCATTCTGTTCCAAGCTTGAAACAGGACCTTCATTTGAAGGGTGTTCTGTTCTGAGCTCAAAACATTCAAAACGGCCTTTTTCAAGTTGGAACGTTTCAAGTTCAGAACATTCTGCACATCGCTAGTTAGAGTGACTTGAAAACTATAGACTAATGTTGAAACACAACAAAGATTACATGACTAACAAGTGACTAACCAATACGTTTATTATTATATCTTGAGCAAGAATGTAGGTCAGGGCTGCTCAACTTCAGCCCTCCTGAAGATGTTGGCCTACAACTCCCATAATCCCTGGCTATTGACCACTGTGGCTGGGGATTATGTGCACTGTAGTCCAAAAACTGCTGGGGGGCCTAAATTGAGCAGGCCTGATATAGATTCTCCAAACTCCTTGGGGAATACTTGTCTTATATATATATTACCATAAAGCATTTATCCTATAGACATTAATGTTCCCAGAATTTATTTATTTTAATAGAAAAACATTATTTTTGGGTATCATAGTGCCCCCTTATTGTTTCATGTACAAAATAAATGTGATTAGATGCAATTATTGTTTCTGATGGGCAATCTTTCCCACTTTGGAATGGGACAGATTAAAATGAATGATTTAAAAATAACTATACAATAATTTGGCCCAGTTTTGTATTGAGGCCTGATCACATTTCCATTGATGTTATCAAGGGCATGGCAGGGTCTTGAGGCATTCTTCCTCAGACACTGCCCCTTCCCTTCCCGATGCATACCCAGTGGTGATGAGGGCTCATGGTAGAACTTACATTCGACTTTGCTAGATCTGTGCATGCTTCTGCAAGCATGCACAGCAGTGTCCAGAACCACCAGAAACAGTGAGAACTACAGGGGCGTACCTATAATTGAGTGAAAGGGTTCAAAGAACATGGGCCCCCAGCTCCTGAGGGCCCTCCAGCTCCACCCCTCCCTATTTTCTTCATTATCTCCCTCACTCTGGGGGGCCGCCAGGGAGAGGGATGAACACGGTCCCCTCTCCCCTAGCTACGCCCCTGGAGAACTACTAATGGAGCATAGGCATAGGGACAATAGCGACAGGGGGAGTACTTGCACCAAAGCGTCTGCTGCCCTGCTGCATCTCCTCCACACTGGATGCTCTGCTTCTCACAAACCCAGCAGCCTTTGCTACTGCCACTGTCCACGCAACCACCTTTGCTGCAGCTGCACCCACATGCCAGTGCAGCTTGGTAATGTTATTGTGCCTACGCGTCAGCTTTGTGACATCATCAGGCCATGCAGGCATGTAGTTGTGGTGATGGCAGCAGAGAAGGTTGTTGAAGCTGCCAATGGTGATGAAGAAAGCAGGCAGGTAGAGGGGAAAGCTGGTGGGTAGGTAGGGTGACCCATCCTTAAATCTTGCACCAGGGCCACTTCCAACCTTGCGATGCCCCTGTAATGGAAGTCTTTGCTACTGCTAGGTCAGTTTGGGGCAGGAAAAGGGAAGGGGTCAGATAGAAGTCATGAGAGATGATGTTCTAAACTGTCTGGAAAAACTGAAAACCAGCAAATCGCCAGGGCCAGATGGCATCCATCCAAGAGTCCACAAAGAACTCAAATGTGAAATTGCTGACCTCCTTGCTAAAATATATAAGTTATCTCTGAAATCAGACTCTGTACTGGAGGACTGGAAAGTAGCAAATGTAACACCGATTTTCAAAAAGGGATCCAGGGACAATCTGGGAAATTACAGGCCGGTTAGTTTAACGTCCGTTCCAGGAAAATTAATGGAAAGCATCCTCACGGATAAAATTGTAAAGCACATAGAACTGCAGGATCTGCTGGGAGAAACCCAGTATGGCTTCAACAAAGGTAAATCTTGCCTCACAAACCTTTTGGAGTTCTTTGAGAGTGTAAACAAGTGTGTTAAAAGGTGATCCAGTTGACATAGTATACCGGGACTTCCAAAAAGCTTTTGACAAAGTTCCTCATCAAAGACTCTTGAGAAAACTTAGCAGTCATGGGATAAGTGGACAAGTACATGTGTGGATTATTAACTGGTTGAGGGACAGGAAACAGAGGATAGGTATAAATGGAGAGTTTTCACAATGGAGGGAAGTAAGAAGTGGGGTCCCCCAGGGATCTGTACTAGGACCGGCGCTTTTTAATTTATTCATAAATGATCTAGAAGTAGGGGTTAGCAGTGAGGCGGCCAAATTTGCAGATGATACCAAACTCTTTTGGGTAGAGAAATCCAAAACAGATTGTGAGGAGCTCCAAAAGGATCTCTCCAAACTGGGGGAGTGGACGACAAAGTGGTAAATGCGGTTCAATGTTAGCAAGTGTAAAGTGATGCACATTGGGATGAAAAACTCCAACTTCAAGTATATGTTGATGGGATCTGAGCTGTCGGTGACTGAACAGGAGAGGGATCTTGGGGTCGTGGTGGACAGCTCATTGAAAGTGTCGATTCAGTGTGCGGCAGCTGTGAAAAAGGCCAATTCCATGCTAGGGATCATTAGGAAGGGGACTGAAAATAAAACGGCTAATATTATAATGCCCTTATACAAAACTATGGTGCAGCCATGCCTGGAGTGCTGTATACAGTTTTGGAAACCACATCTAAAGAAGGCCATTGCAGAACTGCAAAAGGTGCAGAAGAGGACAAACAAGATGATCAGGAGCTTAGAGCACCTTCCTTATGAGGCAAGGCTACAACACCTGTGGCTATTTAGTTTAGAAAAAAGATGGCTGCGGGGAGACATGATAGAGGTCTATAAAATCATGCATGGTGTGGAGAAAGTGGATAGAGAGAAATATTTCTCCCTCTCACATAACACTAGAACCAGGAGTCATCCCATGAAACTGATTCCCAAGAAATTTAGGACCAACATACTGAAGTACTTTTTCATACAATGCATAATCAACTTGTGGAATTCTCTGCCACAAGATGTGGTGACAGCCAACAACCTGGATGGCTTTAAGAGGGGTTTGGATAACTTCATGGAGGAGAGGTCTATCAATGGCTACTAGTCAGAGGGCTATAGGCCACCTCCTGCCTCAAAGGCAGGATGCCTCTGAGTACCAGTTGCAGGGGACTAACAGCAGGAGGGAGGGCATGCCCTCAACTCCTGCCTGTAGGTTCCAGCGGCATCTAGTGGGCCACTGTGTGAAACAGGATGCTGGACTAGATGGGCCCTGGGCCTGATCCCACAGGGCTGTTCTTATGTTCTTATGGGGAGTAGTAGTAGCCAGCATGGTGTAGTGGTTAGAGTGCTGGACTAGGACCGGGGAGACCCGAGTTCAAATCCCCATTCAGCCATAAAACTAGCTGGGTGACTCTGGGCCAGTCACTTCTCTCTCAGCCTAACCTACTTCACAGGGTTGTTGTGAAAGAGAAACTCAAGTATGTAGTACACTGCTCTGGGCTCCTTGGAGGAAGAGCAGGATATAAATGTAATAATAATAATAATAATAATAATAATAATAATAATGATAATAATAAATAATACAGGCTTGTGCAGAGGGACCAAAATGTTGAGCCAGACCCAAGCTTTGAAGGGATTTGGGCCCTTACTCAGTGTGAAGTAAAGGCCCAGAGAACTTGGACAAGGGCAAATTCTGACACTTGTATTCTGAAATAGACTCGACCATTAGAACACCATCACTATTTTCAGTTACTTCGTTGACACAATATGTAAGGTGACTGAGGAAAGTATGGTTTGCACCCAGACCCAAGGAGACACGGACGCAGTTACATTTGGTGAAACTGGCCTCTTTATTAACATTCCAATTGCAGTGGACTTGTTAAGGCATTCAGCTGGGATTGGCATTCCACCCCCTCAGTGCAGGCACTCACAGGTTGGCCACGTGTGTGGCCGCGTTATACTAAGGCCTAGGGCGCTGGCACCTTGGCTCGATGCAGTTTGACCGCTGACAAGCGGGAACGCCCTTTTCAGCCGACCTAATGTCAGGTCCCTGCTGTCGGCACTATCCTTCCGACGCTGCACAGCCATACGGAAGGAAGCCGCCTGGAGCGGGGTAGGAATTGAACTGCATCCCCGATCTGTCAAGCCTCAGGGGATCAGTGCCTCCTAGTTGAAGCCCAAAAGCTTACCTAAGGTGCTGCACCAGTTATTTCCCAGTTTTTACCCGCACTGTACCTGCCACAGCGAGCGTTAGCCTAGCTTAACATCCCGCACCCCACAGGCCCTTCAGGACCATTGCCAATCCCAGCCTCAGTCATCAATGAGTAGCCGCATCCCCTCAGGTGAAAGGTGTACCCCGTCATCCCTGTAGAGTGCGGGCTGCGACAAGAGTGTGTCATTGTGCGGTGTGCAACTGCCCCTTGTGTCATTGCTGCATTAACTCTCCGTCTAGCCCTATCGATCTTGTTCTGCTTACATGTCCCCCTCCATACTCTACACTGCGTGATGTCAGACGAGAGTATAACCCTCTCCGGGCACCATGCCAGCACCTCCTCCAGGTCCGGTATGGTCTGCTGAGACAGCGATAATCCCGGCTGGCTGCTAGGTCGTTGCCCCCGCAATGCAGCGGCAGGAATTCACGCAGCATTGGCAGAAATTGGGCCCTCTGCATGCCCATTCCTCCAAGCCGTTCCGCTGAGGCCCACTGCCCCAGGCCCACCTGTGTTCCGGGTTCGGTGCCCTGCGCCCATTTGAACACCCTGAACAAAAGCGTGGCCCCGGACGAGGACTCTGGCCCACTCCGTTGGAGACAGCACGTGACTGAGACCCGTATCCCAGACCACCGTGTGCTCTCCACCATATTGCTGAGACCCAGCCATTGGTATTCCATTGTACGTTCCAAGCCACGCGGCTGAGACCCGCGTCCAGACCACTGTGCGCTCTCCACCATATTGCTGAGACACGCGTCCCAGGCCATTTGGTGTTCCATTCCACGCTCCAAGCCACATGGCTGAGACCCGCGTCCAGACCACTGTGCGCTCCCCACCATATTGCTGAGACACGCGTCTCAGGCCATTTGGTGTTCCATTCCATGCTCCAAGACACATGGCTGAGATCCGCACCTCAGACCACTGTGCGCTCACCACCAATATTGCTGAGACCCGCGTCCCAGCCATTGGTGTTCCATTCCACGCTCCAAGCCACATGGCTGAGACCCGCGTCCAGACCACTGTGCGCTCCCCACCATATTGCTGAGACACGCGTCCCAGGCCATTTGGTGTTCCATTCCACGCTCCAAGCCACATGGCTGAGACCCGCGTCCAGACCACTGTGTGCTCCCCACCATATTGCTGAGACACGCGTCTCAGGCCATTTGGTGTTCCATTCCATGCTCCAAGACACATGGCTGAGATCCGCACCTCAGACCACTGTGCGCTCACCACCGATATTGCTGAGACCCGCGTCCCAGCCATTGGTGTTCCATTCTACGTTCCAAGCCACGTGGCTGAGACCCACGTCCAGACCACTGTGCACTCCCCACAATATTGCTGAGACACGCGTCCCAGGCCATTTGGTGTTCCATTCCACGTTCCGAGCCACCTGGCTGAGATCCGCACCCCAGACCGCTGTGCGCTCCCCACCACATGCTGAGACCCGCGTCCCAGGCCTTTTGGTGTTCCACTCCATGTTCAAAGCCACATGGCTGAGACCCACATCCCAGACCACTGTGCATTCTCCAGCATGTTGCAGAGACCCGCGCCCCGGGCCATTCAGTGTTACATGCCACGTCGCTGAGATGCCTGGCAATGGAGGGTCAAGCCCGTAGAGTGGGGATCTGAAAAATATTAACCTGTGCAACTGCATCATGTTGAATTATTATTATCCTCAATCCTTGTTTATGTATTATTATTATTGTCTTAACATGTTATATCCTGTTTTTCCTCCCGGGAGCTCCGAAGGGTGCACTACACTACTCGGTTCCTCCTCCCAGCTGCCCTGTGGGGCAGGTTTAGGCTGCGAGAGGAGTGACCCAGCAAGAATTGCAGCTGTTACTCCCCAATATTTATTTATTTATTATTGGCTTAACCTGTTGTATTCTGCCCTTCCCCCCAGGTGCCCAAAGGGTTCACTACACAACTTAGTTCTTCCTCCCAACAACCCCGTGGGGCAGGTTAGGCTGCGAGAGGGGTGACTGGACAGGCGTCACCAAGCCAGAATCGTGGCTGAATGAGGAGTCCAACTCAGTCCTCGTCCATCAGGTCTCCCCACTGCATGCAACCTGGGGAGACCCTGCCCACCAAGGGGCAAGCCACCCAGCAGCCCTGAGGAGCCGGTAAGAAAAATGACTGGCCCTCAGTCATCCAGTAAGAACCATGGCTAAGTGGGGATTTGAACTCAGGTCTCAGTCCTGGTGCATTTAACAGATGCTAAGACTAAATCACAAGAAAGGTGTTGCAGGAAGAACAGTGTTGCAGCCCAGCCTCCTTGGGCCAGCACACAACAGCCCTGCGGAGCGGGTTGCACCCAGAGAAAGACTGGCCCGCAGTCACCCCAGTAAGAATACATGGCTGAATGGGGATCTTAACCCGGGTCTCAGTCTATGTACATTTAACTGATGCCAGGTCTGCGTGCATTTAACTGATGCCAAGACTAAATTGCAAAAAACAGCGTTGCAGCCCTGCAACCCAGGGCCAGCCACACAACAACCCTGCGGGAGAGTTGCACCCAGAGAAGAGACTGGCCCGCATTCACCCAATAAGAATCATGGCCGAATGGGGATTTGAACTGTGAAGAGACTGGCCCGCATTCACCCAATAAGCACTATGGCTGAGTGGGGATTTGAACTCAGGTCCCACTCTGGGCACCTACAACTCCCGAAAAGATTAAATTTGCAGGAAAGACGTTGCAGATCAGCATCCCTCAGTGAAAGGGCCGAGTACTCGTCCCAAGGCTACCTCCTTGCTAATTTCCCTAGCTACTACCTGCTCCATCCCTTGCACTGATTTCAAAATGTGTGCAAAACTATGCTTACGTGGAAATTGGCATGGAATCCTAAAGCCCTCAGAAAAACCAGCCTCCAGGTAGTGTGTGCGCTCCCTGTCTGGATAGTCGCGCAGGAGCTGCCGAAGTGCCGGCATCTTAATTGGGGTGGGGCCCTTTTCCCGCACTGCCTCCATGGGTGGCTGCAGGCCCCTTTCCCCCACCTGAGCGGCGGCACCCACCTCCCCCTCTAAAACCCTTCGTCCGGGGGCAGTGGAGGCCTGCGTGCTGGCCTCCACAAAAGCCACATTCATGTCTGTACTTGCACGGGGAGCGGGAGCACTTCCCGCTCCTGTTAAACTCCCAGCAAACCAGGGGACTTTGAACCCCCTGGGCGCCCGCGGACGAGGCCGCTGACGCCGCTGGAGTTTTGGAAATTAAGTGGCCGCTTTCCGCGCGCTCCCCAGTCAAGGGCCTGGATAGTGTCCTGATACAGAGCCACAGCTCAGAATGCTGCTTTTCCCATGACAGCCCTGGGTTGTTCGACACCCGTTCTGCAAAGTCCATGAATGCTCTATGAAAGGTGTCAAAATACTTAATGAGAGCAGGGCCCTTGTCGGGGTACTTCTGAGTGACCACTCCCCTGGGTTTCTGGTGAACCCAGAAACCCAGTTATTCCAATTACGTTCTACAGGCTTCCGCCTGGTCTGCTCCTTGTCCTTTTCTCGCTCCCCCTCCTTGCCCACGGGTTCTGGTTTCTTAAAAAGCAATTGGAAGACATCTACGTACTCGCTCTTCCAAATGCGCTCCTTGGCGTGGGGCAATAGGTGGTCCCCTAAAGGGACTGGCCCATCATCAGCACTGCTGCTTGTGTTTGCCGTGGCAGCCTGCGTAGCAGCAGAGCTCACCCCAGCCTGCTCAGGGGTGGAACTCGCTCCCCCTGCCCAGCCCCCCCTTGCCAGACCTGATTACAGGTTGCATGAGGTGATGCCCAATTCATCGGGCCTGGGTACCACCCCCAATGCCTAGCAGGGGGGCTGCAAGGCAAACCCCATGGCCAGACCCCTTGGGGTGACTCACCTGATCCAGACCCTCGCCCGTCAGGTTCCTCTGTGCCGCCTCCTGGTGTGGGTGATGTCCTCTCGGACTGGGTGATGGCAATGTGTTAGCCTCGAGCGCTGCTAGGCGATCAGCAAAGCCCTGCATTAATTTAGCTCTCTTCGCAGCCCTGGACACCCTCTGTATTTGCGTGGGCACCCCAGATGGGCCACCTCCCCCATCGTCCCCTCTTGGCGCTGCCCGTTCCTTCTCCAACGCTTCCAGGTGAGTGATAAGTGCCCTGATGGCCCCCAGCTCCTTATCTTGCTCATCCTCTGAAGAGGAGTCTGGGAAAGCTGGGGGCCTCCTATGGGGGATGGGATGGCTTCTTCCCTTTTCCGCGTTTTACACACTTTTTACACACGCACACACAGTACCTTGACAGAGTAAAAAACACACAGGGAGGGAGTGTGTGTGGAATCCAAACCCCAGCGCCTTGAATTCGAAGGGGTGTGTGCTAAACCCCAGCTTCCATGCCCTACGCACAGAGCACAGAGGGTCCACCGATTAAAGCCCAGGGAGTGAGTGAGCGTGAAACCAAACCTCCGTGCCTTATGCGTGCGCGCGCACACCGTGCCTTAAGCCCACTGAATAAAACACAGGAAGGGAGTGTGTGTTAAACCTAAGCTTCCATGCTTACGCGCGTGCACGCAGTGCCTTAAATTCACTGAGTAACACCAAGGAGTGTGAACCCAGATTTCCCTGCCTCACACACACACGCAGCACCCAACAGCTACTACTTAGCCCACCTCTCTCCCCCAGCTACAGGCAGTTGCTAGCAATCGGGCCTGGGGACCTGGCGCCAAAGGATGCTTCGCTCACCTCCCTCTGCCAAGCTGCCCTCCACCCAGCCTTATCCCGGCCCATGGCAGTCCACCCCACAGACAAGCCTCCAAACCTGAGGCCGGGATAAAACCCGGCCTAGTCGATGCTGCCGCCGCTGCTCTGCTGCCCTGAGGGGGAGCAGGCCAAGCTGTGCCCTCTGCTCTGCTGTGTGCGGGGAGAGGCGAGCTCCGGCCTCAGAATCCAGGCCATGTGCTCACCCAAGATGGCGGCCGCGTCCCACCGGCAGCTGCCGGCCTGGCTTCCCGGGCGCGTGCGCGGCAGTCCCACCGCTAAAAAGCAGCAGGCTTAAGAGCCCAGGACTTGCTGCTACAGCCAAAGTGCAGCGGCCTAGGCTGCCTACCGGTGGGGTGGGAGGGCTTAAAAGCCCAAATCTCCCCCTCTGCCGCCTAACTGTGGGGCAGGAGGGCTTAAAAGCCCAATCCCCCCTCTACAGCCCTCCCCCCGTGCAGCTGGATTCTCCACAGGCCTGGCCGTGCTTGTAGCCAGCCTAGTTCTTGTGAAATTATACAACTCACTATTTTAATTTAATGGAAGAAGTCCTGGATGATGTCAATGCCTTTGGCTGCCATTCTGTTTTTCAGGCTTACAGCCAAGTTTGCAGAGCATCATATCCAGGACCCCAAGGCTTCCTGACAATCTGGGAGTCTCCATGAACTTCGGTGCCCTTCTTTTGTCCAGTGTTTGGGGATCTCCTTGAAACAAAAACAATATATTAGTAGTTCAGGAAAAACATCTGACTACGGAAAAAGAAACATGATCGTGGAACACGTTTTGAACTGTTGAAATGAGAACTATGTGAAGGGGGGGGCACAAAAAGGTGAATTTATGGAAAGTCCAGTCTTGGAAAAGAATCCTCCCAAATATTTAGGGCATCCATTGATTATGGCAACATTCACAGTATGGCTATAAAAATATACAGTCCACAATTATGTGAAATTTCACGTCTTCTGAGCTGCACTCATTTACAGTAGTCTGCCGTAAAACAGTTATTGTAGACTGATGTTTTTATAATCACACTGCTTTGTAAATTTAGAAGTATATATTAGTTTACTTTCATATAGAATTGGTGCCTTTAAATATTTGGACTCTCTCTCACTCTTAAAAAAAAAAAAAGTATGCCAAGAACACGTTTGTTCACAAATATAACACACTAGGGGAGGGCGTGTCCCTCATATCTTGCTCAGATCTTCCCGAGACAAACTCCTGGAAGGAAATGATAATATTGTTGGCTACTACAGCTACTGGGAATGCTCCTGTTGGGAATTTTTTTTAATCTACTCATTTTAAACTACAGTTAACGATCAGCTGTGCCTGTAAGCCAGCAGTCATTTTCTACCTTTTCTGACTAATTAAGTCAATTCTATTCAGACTCCATGTTAGATAACGAAAGGCACAAACTGTCAAGCAGGCTTAATACCTCCTGTTAAAACCTGCTAACTTGTAACTGCTTTTTCTCTAATTCCAGAAAAGGTACCCTTGGCAAAGTTAATCACTTTGACCTCAAAAGAGCAACCTTGCACCTAGACATGCTCCCTGAAGGGAAAGGAAAGAATGAAATTCAGGTGAAACTCTATGTCTATGGTTAAACTGGTGCTGCAGAAGGAAAAACTGAATGTTAATTTTTGTCTTGAATGTTACAGACTGAAGTTGAAACACAATAAAGGCCACAGCACTCACCTACTAACGAATGAATTTATTATTCCACCAGCCCAATTTATATTTAAGCTGCAAACAATTATAGGCCACAAATGCTTCAAGTACTGTTTGTTAAAAGGATAATACAGTAGACTGACTGCAATTCCTTTAAAAATGATGTATATTTATAGTCCAGTAGATTAAGTTCTATATTTGGCCCAACCATTAAAAAATTTTGGAAGAGAATATATTTCATTTTGCTTGGGGAAGTCTTTTATATGAAATATTCAAAATCTTGAAATAAGAGAAGGGAAAATAAAAAGTGGATTTTTGGTGTTATTATGCTTTATTGGAAACCAAACAACAACAACAACAACAATTTATATACCGCTTTTCAACAAAAGTTTCCAAAGCAGTTTACAGTGGTCCCTCGACTTACGTAAATAATCCATTCCGAACGCACGTTCGGAGGTCGAAATTTTCGTAAGTCGAGGAGCGCACCACAGAAGTCTCAAAACATTAGTAATTCGAGGAAGCCGCATCTAAACATTCGTAGGTTGAGTAAGCTGAATCTAAACTGGCAACTACTTCCGGTCTTTTTTGTCGCTCGTAACTCGAAAACAACATAAGTCGAGTAGTTCGTAGGTCGAGGGATTACTGTACATAGAGAAATAATAAATAAATAAATCTGTCCCCAAAGGACTCACAATCTAAAAAGAAACATAGATAGACACCAGCAAGAGTACATTGCTGGGGGTGGATAGGGCCAGTTACTCTCCCCCTACTAAATAAAGAGAATCACCACGTTAAAAAGGTGCATCTTTGCCAAGTTAGCAGAGGTGATTTAGTAAAGACCCTGATCTCTCTCTCTCTCTCTCTCTCTCTCTCTCTCTCTCACCAGCCACCCTAAGCAACTACCAGCCAGTATTGAGCAAAGTGATGGAGTGCATAGTGGTGACACAATTCCAGGTGCTCATGGATGATTTCTTTTGGATTCTTTCTAATCTGGTTTTGTATCTGGATTTGGGATGGAAACTGCATTTGTCACCCTGGTGGATGACCTATGCTGTGAGACAGATGAAGGGAGTGCACCCCTATTGATTCTTCCCTCTCAGTGGCATTTGATATAGCCAGAATATCATGCGATCATTACTGAAATGTTACTTGCAGGAGTGCTGCATTAAAAACTGTACTTGTGGCATGCTTTCAGTTATCACAAGGAAGAGCCTCAAGGCACAGAAAAAAGTGCAAGACTTATTGTGCAGAAGACAGTTCCGTGAAGTCGCAATCCATTGCCACTTTTTTAGGAGTAGACCCATTGATCTCAATGGACTTGGGTTTGAATAAGCATGCATAGGATTGAACAGTAAGCTTTCAAGGCTATGCATATTTACTTGGAAGTAAACCCTATTGAAAACAGGGGATTTACTTCTAAGTAAACACACAGGATTGTTCTGTGACAATTGCTTTTCAGACTTTAAGGCAAAACTATAGAGTAGGCACCCCCAAACTGCGGCCCTCCAGATGTTGCTGAACTACAACTCCCAGCATCCCTAGACACAATTTTTTGTGGCTGGGTATGCTGGAAGTTTTAGTTCAGCAACATCTGGAGGGCCGCAGTTTGGGGATGCCTGCTATAGAGCATTGTTTTGTCCCTCTGTGTTCTCTGTTCTAACAGGTTTTGCAAGGTATTTATAGTGCTTCAAAAACCTGTCAATCCTGTTTCACCAGAGACCCTAGTGTGACACTAAAAATGAGTATGTGTATCATGTGCAATTATGTACCCTATGCTCTTTCCTATTTTGTTATCTGCTTGTGTCTGCAGATGTATTGATGAATGGCAGCATTTTGAAAGCCAGGTGTTTCCAAGGTGATATCTCAGTTTTGTCTTTGCTTCTTTCTCTCGGAGATATTATCCGTGCTTCCTGTTACTTTAACTGCAGTTTGTGTGACTTTTTGAAATGTTAGAAGCACACATGAATATATCTATTCCTAAGACATTCTCAACTGCTTTCTTTATTAAAAGCATCATACAAGGAGGAGTGTTCTATTGTATACTTTATTACAGCCATAAGGACCAGCACAGAACCCTGATGAGACTAGTCTAATAGAACTTGAGGGTGAAAATATTTAATGTATAGGAGCAAGATGATATTGACTGCAGCTTAGATTGCAGTTATGATACATTTTGTATCATTTATCCTTACCCATAAAAGCCTTGGGCGTGCGTCCGTGCCGCCCGTGTCTTTTTCGCCCGTTCTGGGCATGCGCGGAGATGGGCGGCCATGTTGGACCCGGCCGCCGGTGGGTGATTGGCCCCGATGGCGGCGGCCGCCGCCACGGGAGACCAGAAGGAGCAGAAGCGGCGGGCGGAGAGTGCGGCCGAGGCGGCGGCGGAGCCGCGGCCTCGGCCAAAGGAGTGCGGGCCAAGGAGGCGGTGGCCGTGGCGGGGCGACTGGCTCCGATGGCGGCGGCCGCCGCCACAAGAAACGGCGGGCGGAGAGAGCGCCCGAGGCGGCGGCGGAGGTGTCGGCCCAAGGAGTGCGCCCGAGGCGGGTGAGGCGACAGCGGGAACCCCCCCCACTAGAGCCCGTTATTACAACGGGCTTACACATACTAGTTATTAATAATTATTTAGAATAGCTGACATGATGATGAGAATTGCTGAAAATAGTCCCATTGAAATTAAAAGAACAGGTTAGACATTGGAGCTCTTCTCATGATGAGTGAAAAGAGCTCCAGCGAGGTCTGTGGGGAGAGTTGGTTACACTCACAGACAAGCAGCTGTCTATCCTTGGGAGGGCGGATCAAGCAATGGCTCCTGCTGGTAGCTCCAGGGGCTGGTGTCCAGGGAAGCACCACTGCATTATTGCCCCTCCCCCTGGAGCTCCAATAACGCACCACACAATTGCACGGTGCAGTAATGGGACTCCCCCCACCCCAAGTGTGCCAGCCACACACAAGCACAAAAATGGGGCTAAGGGAAAGCTCGATCCCTTAACCTCATTTAGAAAGGAGGCTACTTAGGTGGGTTTGCCGCTGTGTAGCCGCCAGGATTGGCTACACAGTGGGCTCCCTTTGCCCAGTTTTGCACATGTGTGTGAATAGCCTCATTGCCTAACTTGTTCTTTTAATATCAATGGGACTAATTTGAGTAACTTACTCATCATGTCAGCCACTATGTATTTGTTGAGGGGTGTGAGGAGAAACATCAAAACCTTCACAGAACAGAGTATGCTCTGGTGCTATACAGCCCAAGAGATTATCTGTAGACATTAGGTTGAGTTTAAAACCCCCAAATAAAGATAGATTAAGAAACTAAACATCACATACTAGGAGAGAGCCATTGAACAACATACCCAGACAGGCACTAGCCTTCAACAACAACTGAACAATTCTGACTGACTAACTGACCAGGACAGACCTATTAACAGCTCAACATGCCTCTACTGGCCAGAAGAGATTATTGTGGTGCTAAGAGCAATGCTTTAGAATTCTCACTTATAAATACTGAAATGTATTTACCACTTTTCGACAAAAAAGTTATCCAAGTGGTTTACAAAGCAAAAGAACAAAGAAGAAAAAAATGCTCCCCTGTCCTCACAATTTGAAAAAAGACATAAGGCAGACACCAGCAACAGCCACTGCATAGGGACGGTTGTACTTATCCTGTTAAATACAAGAAAGCCATCATTTCCCAAAGTGAAATGATTCTTTTTGCCCAGGTAGAAAGAATCATTTACATGTTTCCTTATATGCAACCACAGAAGAGACTGATGGATGCATTTTTACGGAGCATTGTCATTTCTGGAATGCTTTTAAGCAGGGGTGTAGAGGAGGGGGGACATACAGGGACGGAATGCCAGTACTTCTCAGCTTCTCTGGCTGTCGGGGTGGACATGGCCATGGGGGCAGTCATGGAGAGTGCCTGCACTTCTGAATTTGCAACTACATTACTGCTTTTAAGGAATTGTGTCCATTGATAGAATTACATTTTAGATACTGTATAAAATAGGAAGCTCAATACATTTTGGGGGAAGAGGGAATAATTTTCAATAAAAATCCTCAAATACTGTTGTTCCCTTTGTGGAAAAGGGTGTGTTTTCCCTTAGAATTGTTTCCCTTAGAAGAGTGAACTGAGAACTTGTCATATTTTTGTAACATCTCTTTAGTAACAAGTATAGCACTTTAGAAGCAACCTTCTAAGGGAAACAACACAACCTCTAAACTTTCAGCATGTTCCCAAATGAGCTTTTGACCCAGTTCATGGCTCTCTCCCATGTTTTCTGTTTCTCCCCAAATTCAAACTCCAGAAACAAAACAACTCTCTTTCCCCCAAACTCTGATAGTCATTACGATTTGAATAGTTCGAGCTACAGAGTACAAAAGGGAGGACTGTGAATGAATTCCTGATCAAGTTTCTTGGGCAATTTCACAGAGACAGCCCCATGTGTTCCTAATTATTATTACATTTACTTTTTAAAAATGTTCTCAAAAGTGGTTTATCTAGCAAAAGGAATAATTTAAAAATGGTTCCGTGTCCCAAAGGTGCTCACAATATAAAAAGAAACACAAGGGAGACTGTGAGAAAATGATGAGGTAATGGACTGTAGAATGTTATTTGGTCAGGAAAGGTTAACATATTTTCTAAGCAACTCTGCTGGTGTGGCTTGCGGCACCTTTGCTGGGAAATGTGACAGTTAAAAACTGTTGGAGAGGGGTGAACAGAGTTTAGTTGGAGTGTGAACTTTGTAGTGAGTTGACACCCTAGACAGAGGCTGGTTGTACAGAAGAACCTGGATAGGTTATAAGTCAGAGGCGTAACTATAGGGGGGCAGGGGGGGCACGTGCCCCGGGCGCCATCTTTTCTGGTCACGTGGGGGGCGCCGCCATGACCAATTTTTTAAATTTTTTTTGTTAATACAAATGTTTCCTGCTCAGTGCAGCAGTGCTGCAGCAGTCAAGGAAGCGCGTCGGTGACCCCTTCCCCACGAGCGGTCCCTTCCACGCTGCCTGCGCCCCCCCCATTGCTTTGCTGGCACCTGGCGGCCAGTCAGTGGCCTGGCTTGGCGGCGGGCGCTTGTGAGGAAAAACCTAAGTATAATGTAGTATGTTGGGGGGGAGTGGGGGGCGCGGTGGGGGGGCGCCATTTCAGTGCTTGCCCCGGGCGCCGTTTTCCCTAGTTACGCCTCTGTTATAAGTAAAGATAATAAGTTAATAAGTTCTGGTGATAACTAATCTGCCTACTTTCCTTTCACTATCCCTACAACTGGAATAAATTTGGTCCAAATTGGTTAGATAGTTCATAAGTTGTGAAACTGATAGGGACACACACACACAGAGAGACAGACACAACCCATTCTCATGGTAGGTTTAAAGGGATACCTTTTTCCTCCCAGCTGTGTCCATGTGGCTCTGGGGTTATAGAAACTACTTCACATGTTATTTATGTGCTTTTTATAGGGATATACACTTAATATTAATTTTTCCTCTGCTGGAAAACCTCCCTGGACGCTCTGACGACTTCTATCTAAATTTCTAATTGGCAAATACCAATAAGAAGATTATTTGCAGAATAGCTAAGTTTTGTTACATCGTCATCCAGTCTGAGCTCTTGTAACTGTTTTTTGTACTGCTTTCTGTACTGTTTTGAAACTGTTTTTATTTACTGGTCAATGATCGAAATAAAATTTACCTACCTACCTACCTACCTACCACAACCCATTCTTACAACTGAGTAAGAGGACTTGAGGGCAGGTGGTGTGGAAGACAGCAGAAGTTTGCTTTCCCCTCAGATGAGCAACGTGGAGTCCACGGGCAGCATGGAGGGGTGGAGGTCAGGACACCTCATCCCAGCCCCTGGAAATCCCACAATGCATTGCACAAGAGCAGGCGCCCATCAGTGTTTCAGCACCGACTGGTTTCAGTCTGTCCCTGATCAATTCAATGGGGTTAAGGGAGCGCACACTTCCTTGACCTTGTTTAAGGGGTTCCTTGACCTTCTTAGTCGGGTTGGCCTCTGAGGTGCTGCTGGAGCCGCTTGGCTCCTGGTGGTCCCCATGGGCAGCCAAGCCAGGGCTTAGCTGTCCTAGCCTGGTCTTGGTTGCTCATGACAACAGCCTCACAGAGACACACAAACAGAATGTTGGGTGGTTTCACTAGCTTACTTTCCTTCAAGACAGTAGGCTGAAAAAGGAAGTTCTGTGGAGCAACAGGTTAAAAACGTGTCTTTTAAAAGAATTTCTGAAGTTTACATGTCTTCGGGGAAGACAGGGAGCCTGAGGGGCAAAACAGTGGTTTGGGTGGCAGTGCCCCAAGGGATGCCTGCCACCCAGATTCTACAACCCAGATTCCAAAAGAATAGGGCAAAGGGCTGATTTCTTGGGAATTGTTGAAGTTTACGTGTCTTTAAGGTTTTCCCCCATAGGGAATAATGGAGGTTTCAGCAGACCCATAACTCCACCTGGGGAGCACTGGGGTGGCCAGGAGCGAGTGGTGGTGCACATAGGGTGCCAACCATCCCCATGAGTTGCTAACCCATGTGGTGCTGGGCTCTGTTGTTTCTGAGGTGTTCTGAGTGTAGATTCTCCGGTAGCATATGAGATTTTCAATGACAAACCATGAATCCACTCTCATATGCTACCAGAGAATCTACACTCAAAACATCTCAGGAACAACAGAACCCAGTACCCCATGGGTTAGCAACCCATGGGAGTGGTGGGCACCCTATGTGCTCTACACCACCACTCGCTCTGGGCCACCCTGGTGCCCCCCAAGTGCAGTTATAGGGCTGCTGAAACCTCCATAATTCCCTATGGGGAAGAACTTTAAAGACGCGTAAACTCCATTAAATCTTTAAAAATCAGCCCTCTGCCCAATTCCTTTGAAATAATTCTGGCAGCTTCCTTGCCCCCACTCAGCACTACCACCCACCCTACTCTGCTCTACCACCCTTTCCCCCCAATGTGAAGCTATAAATTTGCTGAAATCTCCATTATTCCCTATGGGAAAAATCTTAAACATTTTCCTTAAACTTAAAATCTTAAACTTAAACCAAAAATCAGCCCTTTGCCCAATTCCTCTGAAATTTGGGTGGTAGCTTGCACCCATTGGGCACTACCACCCCACCCACTAGTTTTGCCCCAGGGCAGTTTTTTTTAAATCCAAAACATTTCAGATTCGGCTTTTGCAATTTCAAACAAAGAACAAAATTGAGCTGTTTCAGATTGGCTGATTTCAAACAAAGAACAAAATGGGGGTGTTTTGGATTTGGGCCAAAAAAACCCAGGAAAAAAAACACTCAACCCTAATTAAAACAAATTTTAAAACAGTTTAAAACCAGTTTTTTTAAAAAAAAACATTTAAAAAAAATTTAAAACCTTGGAAGGTCAGGCAAAACAAATACTTTTTCAGGGGTCTCTTAAAGACCAATAAGGAGCCCAAACTACGAATTTCTGCCAGGAGTGCATTCCGCAGCTCAGGAGCAGCTGAAGAGAAGGCCTAGCTCCAAGTTGCTACCAGATGTACTAGTGGTAACTTGAGACGGACCTCTCCAGATGACATCAATGTTTGAATAGCTTCAGAGTCTTCTAGAGTTTCTGCTTTCATATGGATGATGCAGGAAGTAAGCCACAAATACTGTACTTTTAGGAGTGCAAAGACTAGATACCATTCCTTTCATCTTGTTTTGCATAACACACAACAATGCCAATCAACACATTTCTGCAGGCACAACCATTAAATGGCAATGTCTTGTTACACCTGACAGCTCTGTTTGAATTAGCTTGCCATGAAACTAAACAGATGGAAATGTAACACCCATAAATATGAAATATTCTAAGAAACCATGTGGTTTAGATGGTATTCAGGCAAGTAGAAATCCCCTGTAAAATAAACACTCGTGCTTTTTATTTGCAAAATGTAACTGCAATTGTAATAATTATACTGACAAAATGAAGAAGAAAAACTTATTTCCCTTACCAATAATCTGAGCCAGTGAGAGAGTAATTTACTTTAAAACACCACCCGCCAAAAACCCCCAACCTATTATTCACCGTGAACATGAAACCCACTTTCATGCATTTAAAAAATGGGGTTAAACTTCTCTTGACAAATGGATACAAGTGTTAGGAAACAAGCCAGTGTAAGGTTTGCTTTGCATTAATCTCTCTGGATTTTGGCTACTCATAAATTTACACCACAGGATTTCAGGCATTCACAACCAAAGGTTTTCTTGACGGCAGCTACTATGTTTATTATATTGTACTACCAACAACACAAACCAAAGGCTAAGTTTGTACACTCTGAACAAAATCCAGTTCTACAAACAAATGACATTTGTCTAGGGAATTCTGTAGAAGGTGAGGGGGACAGATTTCTTCGCAATTGACACAGCACCTTGGAAAAAACTAGTCTACATCCTAGGAACACATAATGGTTCTATTAGGCATTAATGTTCCTCTGTCCGTGTGGCAGAAGTAACCCCTGCTAACTGAGCAAAGAGACATCTTTTAAAGTTTTGATTCTCTTATATTTAGCAGAAGGAGAGCAACTGGCCCTGTCCAACCCCAGCACAGCATCCCTCCAGTGACTGTTGCTGGTGTCTACCTTATGTTTCTTTTTAGATTGTGAGCCCTTTGGGGACAGGGGACCATCTTATTTATGTATTATTTATTCCTCTATGTAAACCACTTTGAGAATTTTGTTGAAGAGTGGTATATAAATATTCTTAGTAGTAGAAGCAGTCCAGGACTTGTCAAACTCTCCACTACTTTCTCATACCTGCCAACATGTCCCTGTTTCCCCATTCATTTGAATGGGAAAATAGGGCCATGTTGGCAGGTATGTTTCCTTGAGAGACAGAGCAGAAAGAGAGAGCAATTGTGGCATCTCAGCTGTTCCTGATAGCTGAAGCACTTATAGCGATGATGGATAGGAGCTGTTGTAATGGAAGGCCAGCCTGCTCTTGCTTCAGCTCCCAGTTCCCACCAAATCCCACTCCACATCAAATATAGTCCCATCTCGATGCTTCTGACCCAGTGTTCCCTCTTCCTACCAGCACTTACACCCGAGCGGCTATGCCCCACTTAGATTTAATGGGAATGGGAAATATTTCAGAGAAGCAGGACTTAAGCAAGGACGTGTCAAACTCTATAAGTTTCATACAGGAATTGAAGACACCTAATACGAAAACTGAAGCCACCTAGTGGAGCAGTGGGGAAGTCACTTGCCTAGGAAGCAAGAGATTGCTGGTTCGAATCCCCACTGGTATGTTTCCAAGACTATGGGAAACACCATCATCTCATACTGTGCAGGAGATGGCAATGGTAAACCCCTCCTGTATTCTACAAAAGAAAACCACATGGCTCTGGGGTCGCCAGGAGTCAACACTGACTCAATGGCACAACTTTACCTTTTATATGAAAGCTGACAAAAAGCTGGGCAGACTATGCTTAAATGAACATTTACAGATGGATTAACAGATATTTGCATCTGCTCTTTGGTCAAAACATAGGGTTGAGCAGTGGCGCTCTTACCCCTGGACTTTGGGACTGAAGTCCAGGGTCTCCACACCCCCTGGGGGCCCCAAAATCCTCCTGTTCCGGGTGGTGTGGTCACTGCTGGCCTGCACTGTGCCGGGTGGCCAAGTGTGATTATTACCAGTGGTGGGTGCTTTAGAGACAGAATGGGGAGTGAGGAAAGAAATATGTGAGATGAGAATATGTTATGTGTTGAAAAGTTTCCCCTAATTCATATTTGCATGAATATACCTGTTTTATATTGTTACATTCTTGTGAGTTCATTTGTTGTTTGTGCCCTCAAGAACCCACATGTTAAAAATCATGTGTTTATCTCTCTCTCTCTCTCTCTCTCTCTCTCTCTGGGGGTGATGCAGAGGCGGGGGGGGGGCGCTCCAAAGGCCTTTAGATCCAGGCTCCAAAATTACCTAAGTGCACCTCTGGGGTTGAGAGCTGGTCTTGCAGTACCAATCATGAATTGACCCCTCTGCTAAACAGGGTTTGCCTTGGTTTGCATTCAGATGGGTGACTACATGTGAGCACTGTCTGCTGTAAGCAATTCCCCTCAGGGGATGGGGCTGTAGCTCTCAGTGCTAACTGGGCAAAGAGGCACCTTTTACCATGGTGATTCTCTTTTATTTAGCGGGGGGGGAGTAACTGGCCCTATCCACCCCCAGCACAGTACTTCCAGTGACTGTTGCTGGTGTCTATCTTGTGTTTCTTTTTAGATTGTGAGCCCTTTGGGGACAGGTTTCCATCTTATTTGTTTGTTATTTTTCTATGTAAACCGCCTTGAGCCATTTTTGGAGGGGCGGTATAGAAATTGAATTATTATTATTATTATTATTATTATTATTATTATTATTAGTGGTAGACCATCAGCTTGCATGCAGAAGGCCCCAAGTTCCATCCCTGGCATCTCCAGGTAGGGCTGGGAGAGACTCCTGTCTGAAACCTTGTAGAAGCTGCTGCCAGTCAGTGAGCTAGATGGAATACTGAGCTAGATGGAATAAAAGGGAGGAGAGCTGGTCTTATGGTAGCAAGCATGACTTGTCCCCATAGCTAAGCAGAGTCTGCCCTGGTTGCATATGAATGGGAGACTTGATGTGTGAGCACTGCAAGATATTCCCCTCAGGGGATGGAGCCGCTCTAGGAAGCACAGAAGGTTTCAAGTTCCCTCCCTGGCTTCTCCAAGATAGGGCTGAGAGAGATTCCTGCCTGAAACCTTGGAGAAGCCACTACCTGTCTGTGAGGACAATACTGAGCTAGATAGACCAATGGTCTGACTCAGTATATGGCAATTTCCTATGTTCCTATGACCAAGAGTCTGACTTGGTATAAGGCAGCTTCCTATGTTCCTAAGGTGAAGCATCTTACTGGGCTTCTTTTAAATATTTGCTTAGATGCATGTTCTGAAACAACTGCAGATTCAACCATTCTAAACCTCCCTCCCTTGAATTTTCAAAACTGACAACAATGGGCCAATTGGAATATGGCTCTTTCCATGTGCAGCACCATCAAGTCTTTACAGCTGCCACTTGTCTATGCAGCTGCTGCAATGCATAAAGCAGGCCTGCAACTTAGCACCCACAGCTGTTTTTGGACTACAACTCCCATATTCCCCAGCTACAGCAGCCAATAGCCAGGGATTATGGGAGTTGTAGGCCAACATCTGCAGGAGGGCCGAAGTTGAGCAGCTCTGGCCTAAAGGGTTCTTACTGTATATATTAGCCCATACATCTTGAGTGATTGCATGACAGCCCACTATTCACCCAGACAATCTATGGCTGGGGTACGGGAACTGGTATGTACCTAGCACATAGGCAAAGATCCTGTACCATAAGATGTGTGGAGCATTATTATTATTATGTATTATTATTTATTCGATTTCTATACCGCCCTTCCAAAAATAGCTCAGGGCGGTTTATACAGAGAAATAATAAATAAATAAGATGGATCCCTGACCCCAAAGGGCTCATAATCTAAAAAGAAGAAGAAAAACACCAGCAACAGTCAGTGGAGGTACTGTGCTGGGGGTGGATAGGGCCAGTTACTCTCCCTCTGCTAAATAAAGAGAATCACCACGTTAAAAGGTGCCTCTTTGCCAAGTTAGCAGGGGATATTGCATTGCTGTTGGTCAAGGCTTTTGAGTAGGATGCATGCACCATGTTTTAATTGGTCCTGTGCATTCTTCAGGGAAGTGAAAGAGCAAAGAAAACTGCCCAGGCTCATCGCAATAAACCAGGCCCTTTCTGGAAGGACCTGCTTTGAACACAGTATTATTTTTCACTTTTTGCGAAGCTACCCCCCCCCCGCCCCCAGACCCAGCCTTCTAGCCGATCATAAACCACCACAACAAAAATTTTCCCTTGCTGTGTTTGCACAGCCTGTCCTCTTTTTCCAAGTAAACACACTGGCATTCTGCATGAAAAGCCTCTGTCATGGAGCCTGAGAAACCACTTCCCATCGCACCCCGTTACTGGAAGTCATCCAATCCAGCTGGCAGGTATGCTGCTCAAAACAGAGAGCACTGTGTTGTTTGATAAGGCTACACATCCTGGAGATAAATACTTGTGGAGCTGACCACATTTCAGTTATCATGTGTATATCACAGTAGCGAATTACCTAATCCTGTTCCTTGCAGCAGAGTGATCTCTGTAACTCCTACTGTGTAAAGATATGTTTATTTGAAAGGCAACAATATAGTGAAGCATTATATCTATCTATGCCTAAACCAACCCATGGTATTCTGTAGGTTTATTTGTCAAATTTCAGCATCCAGGGATTCACTGGGATATATTACAGAGCAACATTCCTAATTATGGTCATGTTTGATGAAAATTGATTTGGGATTTTTTTAGAGCCCAACCCACTGGGAATGTCTCCTGTGCAAGCAACAGTTAAATGAACAGACTTTGCATGGTTGGGCTTTCAGTGTGACAATGTATTCTTTTACCATGAACTATTACATCAAAAGCTTCCTTGCCCTTTGTTGTTGCTATTGTGATGTTCCATGTTTGGCCCTGCAGAGCTCAAATGTTATCATGGAATAAAGAAGAGAAAATATCTTTGATTTTAATTGGTGACAGGATCTGGTGAAAAAACAAAGCCATTTGGAAACTGTAAACTCTTTACTATCAAATAATGTGAAGTTGCCTAAAAAGTTTAGCACAATCACATTTCACTTTTAAAAAACTAAGTAATTAAAAAGTAGATGATTAATTAAAAGTACTCTGAAAGTTACAGTTAGGAGGGTTGACACCCCTTCAGAAAAGGAAAAGGTCAAATAAAATCTTTCCCACAGATTGTGAACAAGTGCAAGCCAGTTTAAAAGATGCCAGCAGGGTTAAATGCCAGAGTCAAGGAAACTATAGAACTCAAAAAGACTTCCCATAAGAAGTGGCAAACTTGCTGAACAGAGAAAACTAAAGAGGGAACCTTTTCTCACGAGCAATGAGAAGGGCTCCAGAGTGGGCTGCGAGGAAGGCGGGTTAGACGAACCTTCCCTGCAGACGAGCAGCTCTTCCTCCTTGAAGAAGGAAGATCCTAGACAAGTCCTGGATCCTGCCAATGGCTCCTGCCCCACATCACCCCACCCCCCAGAGTGCCAATAATGCACCACGCAAGTGTGTGGTACATTAATGAGACACCACCCCCAGTCTGCTAGTTGTGCCGGCCTGACACACAATCAGAAAAATGGGGTTAGGAGAGCACTCATCCTCTGAATCCCATTTTGAAGGGAAGCTCGACAAGTGGGTTTGCCACCACAGTGCCACTGGGATTGGATGTGATCCCAACGTTTCACACACACACATGCAAAACTGGGCTGGGCTCCTTTAGCCCGGTTTTGCATGCACGTGTGAATAGCCTCAGGCGGTTGCTGAGATTCCCACCCCACCCTGCCAACAGGCATACTAGTGCTGCATTAGTCAAACTCTTCAACAGCACTGGCATAGTATCCATGCTTTATTAGTCAGAAAGTTGTCCATAATCTATATTTTAAAATTATATCGCAACAGGAAACTAGCTAGAGATACAGCAGAACAATCAGAAGATGTATCTTGCTGCATCTTGTTTGTTTCTTTTGTTCTTTTTACTTTACCTTCAGTGGTAATGTAAACTGCCTTGGGTGCCACTTCTTTAAAGTAGGATGGCAATCCACTTATAGCATAGCACACTGCCCATGGAAGTAGGGTTGCCAGGTCCAGATGGTGAAAAAAAGTTTATATCCATCACCAGAAAAGTGGAAATAAAATAACATTTTCACACAAAAAAAGTCTCCACTTTGCATAATATTTGAATATGTTTATTGGTATTATGTATGTATTTTGTATGTATGTATTTTGAGAAAATTTGGAAAATCTGAGAATAAATACAGCTTACCACTGTGAAGATGATGACCAGGTGAGCTATAAGTCTGCTCAGTCTGTTCTCTAGGTGCAGAGTTCTCAAGGCCCCTATCTTATTCATCTCCTGGTTAGGTTTTGTTGGAGCTAGGATCTTAGCAGCATCAGCTCTCAGCTGCAGTGTCTCATGGTGACCACTGGGGGGGTGGGTTAGGGTCATGGATAAAAGTGCTGGACTCCTCCCCTTTTTGTTCTTCCATTTTATCTCTCCAGAGATGGTTGTTTATTTTGGTCTTTCTCTTCAGTCATGAGCTACAGCTGAAATTAAGCTGCAGGCTTTTTCACACGTGTTTGTAACTTTTTCTTTATATAAATCCTTGTAGTTCTTCAATACTAAAGAACTGTCTCAAGACCTCTTGCCTTGCTGCTTTATCACCAAACTGGTTTTTGTTTTGCTATCTGGGGACTGAACTGCTATTCTCCCCTTCCAGGTTTAGCACACACACAGTCCTCTGTCTTCCTCTCTCATGGGTCACCCAGCCTGCTCTCCCCAGCCAGGCCAGAAACCTCACCTCTTGGCTTGAGACAGGGTAGCCAGCTAGCTACTGAGCCAACCTCTTTGTATGCTGGTGCAGTGGTGCATGCATGGTCAGAGGGCACCCTTACTCCTGGACTTCTGGGCCAAAGTCCAGGGCCTCCACACCCCCTGGAGACCTCCATATCCTCTTTAGTCTGTCTTGGGCCACCAATCTGCACTGTGCCAGGCGGCTGAGCATGACCTCTGCTTTAGAGACTGAGTGGGGAAAGAAATATGTAAGATGGATGGGAATATGTTAAGTTGCATGTTGAAATGTTTCTGCTAATGCATATTTGTATAAATATAACTGTTTTATATTCTTACATTCTTGTGAGTTCAGTTGCTGTTTGTTTCCTTAAGAACCCATGTGGTGAAAATACTGCATGTGTGTGTGTAGGGGAATGATGCTTAATTTGCAGCCTTTAGGTCCAGGCTCCAAAATAACCAGGTGCACCTCTGTGCATGGTCTCCCACTTGCTTGCTACAACTACAAACATACAGTACATATACAACTGTTCAGAAGAAGGTTTCACAGTGGTTTTCAAAGAAAAATAAATAATAAGATGGTCTCCTGTCCCCAAAGGGCTCACACTCTAAAACGAAATGCTAGGTAACACCAGCATCAGCAACTGAAGGAATGCTGTGCTGGTGTTGAATAGGGCCAGTGTCTCTCGCCATGATAAACAGAAGAGATTCACCACTTTAAAAGGTGCATTCTTACTCAGTTAGCAGGGGTAGCTGCTAATTGAGTAAAGTTAGTTATAGGGATGTGCACGAAACACGATTCAGAAATGGAAGCGTGGCACATCCCTTTAAAATAGAAGGATTACACATCTCATTTAACACGGATGGAGGATAGGTCCATACCTGCTTCTCCTCTGCTCACCACCACTTCCATAACCATGGTGCTTCCTCCAGCTATGCTCATGCATTGGCGGGGCATCTCCCAACTGCCCCCACACAACACCGGCATACACATGGCCACTGCACATGTGTGGAGGCCATGTGCAGGCGAAGTAGTGGCGAGCGGAGGAGGAGGTATGGACCTGCTCTCCTCTCCTCTGTGTTAAAGTGGATGTGTAATTCCTCCATTTTAAAGGGATGTGCCGTGATTCCATTTCTGAATTGTGTTTCATGCACATTCCTAGTTAGTTAGCTATACTGCTGACTTCTCACTGCCACCACCACATGAAGGAAGCAAGCTGCATCTGTCGGGCTCACCTATCCGTGCTCCTGCATCACGTGGCTCTGCAACCTGCCACTGAACCTCCACTCTGGCTTCCCCAGCGGATGGAAGGTCAGTCAGAAGGGGAAGGAGACAGAGGAAGAGAAACTGCTCATGAGAGCAAAGTGTTCTGAGTGAACACAATGTTCCAGCTGCTCCCCAGAACTGCAGACACCACAAGGTCAAAAAACTTGCTTGTTCCCCCAAAATAGTCTCTATTCCTCCCAGAGGCGCTCTTACCCCTGGACTTCGGGGCTGAAGTTCAGGGCCTCCACAGCCCCCGGGGCCCCCCAAATCCTCTTTAGTCTGTCCTGAATGGTGTGGTTGTCTGGCTGAGCATGATGATGCTTAATTTGCAGGGGAGGGTGGCCTCCAAAGACCTTTAGATCTAGGCTCCAAAATTACCTAGGTGCAACTCTGATTCCTCCTAATGCCCTCCCCAAAAGTCATTTGGTCCCCAAAATAGTCCCTAGTTGGAAAGCTGGTCTTGTGGAAGCAAGCATGAATTGTCCCCTTTGCTATGCAGGGTCTGCCCCGATTGCATATGAATGGGAGACTACATGTAAGAGCACTATAAGATATTGCCCTTAGGTGATGGAGCCACTCTGTGAAGAGCATCTTCATGCTTGCATGTGGAAGGTTCCAAGTTCTCTCCCTGGCATCTCCAAGATAGGGCTGAGAGAGATTCCTGCCTGCAACCTTGGTGAAGCCGCTGCCAGTCTGTGTAGACACTACTGAGCTAGACGGACCAATGGTCTGACTCAGTATATGGCAGCTTCCTATGTTCCTAACCTACATGGAGGGCCTGGGCACTTGCTGTCTCAATTACTCCCCAAATTGAGCACATCTAGTAAACTCACAAGGCCTCTGTGGCTCCTAAGAATTGTGCAATCACTGCAGCAAGGACTGTCCCATTATTCCCAATGAGAGGCTCATTGCTGCAGCAATTGCACAATTCTTAGGAGCTTTTGCTAGATGAGAAGATGTAATTTGGGGATGGATGAAGAAGCATGTGCCCAGCCTTTCCATGGGCAGCATGCTGCACTGTACGTGAGTCATTATTTAATATAATTTATATTCAGAATTAAACTGGGTGGTGGTGGTGGTGGTTGTGGGAAACATGATTATGACAGAAGGGTAATACTGAAGGTTTGAAGGTTAGCTTTATTATTATTGTTGTTTCAGAAATAATGAACAATAGCTATTTTCAATAAATCTGTCAGCTTGTTTCCTAAAATAACTTCTGGAGAAATATGCTAACAACCTTAACAAAGTAATTTTTGAAATAAGCCATTCAGGGACTTGTGGCGCCGAAAGTTTTCCCCAGTTCATAGTGATACACATCTTGGCTGCCAAAAATGAGATTTGATATCAAGTCTAAATTATCTACCTCAACATTTAATCTTAAATAAAACAATGCAACTTTTTAAGGATCAGGAGGAGTAGGGTAACTTCCCTTGTAATCTCATTAGTAAGCCATGGGCATCTCTTAAATGAGATGGAAAGGCAGGGCAGAAGTGTTCCAATAATAAATAAAAGATGTAAAGGGATGAAAGACGCAGAAACCTTGGGGAAGCTACATCCATTATTTCAATCTGCACTACAGAATATTCTGGATAATTAGCAATACAGGAACTACTGTATGAGCATTTGTAGGGATGTCCTCTGAAGAATTATGGCAAACCCAAGAGACGAAACAAGTCTTGCTGAGGCAAAACCCCATCTGCAAAGGTAAAACTTGCCTCACACATTTTGAATTTAAGCAGGGGTGTACCAAGGTTGGAATAGGCTCTGGGATAAAAAGTGAAAATGGGCTCCTGCCACCCCACCTGCTTATCTTCTTTGGAGAGGTGGGAGGGGGAAGCAGAGAGCAGGCTGTTGCTCAGCCGGCAGGCCCCCTTTCTCTTAAGAGTCCAGGGACATCCCCATCCCCCACAGATGCACTTAGGTAATTTTGGAGCCTTTGGAGCCCCCCCCGGAGGCCCCCCTCCCACTGCAAATTAAGCATCACCCCCTTACAAACACACTGTGACAAACACAGTATTTTTAATATTTGTAGAATATTTGTAAAATATTTCTCCAAACTTGGGGTATATTTATGCAAATATGCAGTAGCAGAAACATTTTAACATGCAGTTTAACATATCCCCATCCCACATATTTCTTTCCCCACTCCCCGCTCTGTTGCTGAAGCACCCAGCACAGATCAGAATCACACTTGGCCGCCTGGCACAGTACAGGCCAGCAGTGACCATGCCACGCAGGACAGTCTAAAGATTTAGGGGCCCAAGGGTGTGTGGAGGCCCTAGACTTTGTCCCCGAAGTCCAGGGGTAAGAGTGCCACTGTCCCCCCTTCAATTACAGCTATGCCCCTGAATTTAAGAGTGAAAACAAAGCACCTTTCCTCACATTATCTTTTAAACCACGAGAGTCTCTGTATGCTCCTTCCCTACCACTCCAAAAAATTGAAAATCCAGTTCCAGGAAGTGTAGTGCTGGCATGGGAAGGAGCGGTGTCATTTTATTTTATTTTATTTTATTTTATTTATTTATTTGTTTATTCATTCATTCATTCATTCATTTATGTATTCATTTATTCATTTATTTATTTATTTCAGCAATAATTTCAACAATAATTTATTTATTGTTGAATCCGATCGAACACGGGCTAGAGCCCATTTTAGGGACTACTCCGTGGCGGTGGGGGCAGCGAAGAAACATTTTTTCTCCACCTCCATTGCATCTGCTCAGTGCAGACAAACAGAGCTGTTTCGTGTGGTAAAAACACTGCTCCACACATCCCCCCAGGTAATGGGGGAGGAATCATCTACAGCCCATTGTGACCAGTTTGCTTGCCACTTTGCAGATAAAGTCGCTCGCATCCGTGCCCATTTGGACTCTAGAGTTTTGGCAGATGTGCCTCTGGTAACATCTGGTCCCATTGTGTTGGATTCTTTTCAGTTAGTGCAGCCTGAGGATGTGGACAAGATCTTGGGCAGTGTGTGGGTGACTATTAATGCTTCATTAAGGGAGGGCAGGATGCCAACGTGCCTCAAGGAGGCGGTGGTAAGACCATTATTAAAAAAGCCCTCCCTTGATCCCTCCAACGTGGACAACTATAGACCAGTCTCTAACCTGCCCTTTTTGGGCAAGGTGATGTTGCGTGTGGTGGCATCCCAGCTGCAGAGGGTCTTGGATGATACGGATTATCTGGACCCTTTTCAATCTGGCTTCCACCCTGGGTATGGGACTGAGACTGCCTTGGTTGCTCTAGTACCTGTAGATGACCTACGCTGGGAACTAGACAGGGGGAGTGCATCCCTGTTGGTTCTGCTGGACCTCTCGGCGGCGTTCGATACCATCAACCATGGTATCCTTCTTGGCCACCTCTCGAGTATGGGAGTTGGAGGTACTGCGTTGCAGTGGTTCTGGTCCTTTCTTGAGGGGAGGTTCCAGAAGGTGGTGCTGGAGGACTACTGCTCGGCTCTGTGGCCACTGGCCTGTGGGGTCCCGCAGGGTTCGGTCTTGTCCCCCATGCTGTTTAACATCACCGCTGGGAAGGGTCATCTGGGGACTTGGACTGAGTTGTCAGCAATATGCGGATGACACTCAGCTCCATCTCTCCTTGTCATCTGATATTAGGGAGGCGGTGGATGTCCTGAATCGGGGGCTGGAGGCCGTGATGGGTTGGATGTGGGCTAATAAACTGAAATTGAATCTGGACAAAACAGAGATACTGTTGGTCAGTAGGAGAGCCAATTGGGATGAGGAGATTTTATCGATTCTGGATGGGGTTGCACTCCCCTTGAAGGACCAAGTACGCAGCTTGGGGGTACTACTGGACCCGGCTCTGCTTTTGGAAGCTCAGGTGGAGGCGGTGGCCAGGGGTGCCTTTGCACGGCTTTGGCTAGTGCGCCAGCTGCGTCCCTTTCTCGAGAAGGCAGATCTGGCCACAGTTACCCATGCCTTAGTCACGTCACGGCTGGATTACTGTAACGCGCTCTACGTGGGGTTGCCCTTGAAGAATATCTGGAAACTGCAGCTAGTGCAAAATGCGGCAGCTAGGGTTTTATCTGGAGCTGCACGATGGGAGCACATCACACCCATTTTGAAAGAGCTGCACTGGCTACCAGTTTGTTTCCGGGTCCAATTCAAGGTGCTGTTTTTGACCTTTAAAGCCCTTAACGGTTTGGGCCCGGGGTATCTGAGGGACCGCCTGCTCCCAAGGGTTGCTGCCTGCTCAACGAGGTCATCTGAGGGGGCTCTGCTCCGGGTACCGACAATGAGGGAGCCTCGGCTGTCGTGCACTCGGGACAGGGCCTTCTCTGTTGCTGCCCCCAGACTCTGAAATGCTTTCCCAGGGGCTATTCGCTCCTCAGACTCCATCACAGTTTTTAGAAAGCTTCTTAAATCTTGGCTCTTTATCCAGGCTTTTACATCATTATTTTTATTGCTGCTTCTATGTGTTTTTACCTGTGTATAGTTTTTTATGCTTGTATTTTATAGGTTTTAAATTTGGTTTGTTTTTATATTTTTAGCTTAATATTCTTATTGTCTTTTTATTGTATGTTTTTTAACTTTTGTAAACTGCCTTGAGATTGTTTTTAATGAAAGGCGGTATATAAATTCAACAATCAATCAATCAAACAAACAAACAATGTATTTGCTCTATATTGCAGTGATTAGATTTGCAACAAGGCATTGGAAATGTGAATGGCACCCTGCTGTCCACACAGGGACTGCACCGTGCAGTATCACGACACAGGAAGTGTGGAAACACACTTCCGAGATTCATCCTGACCCCGTTGTAGGGTCTACTTTGGAAAGTGCCCTGATGCTACTGAGGTGGTGCAGGAGGAACATACCCTGTAGCAGCTCCCACTCTGCTAAAAGTAATCACAGAAGGGGCCCAGAGCACACATGTTGATTCTGGTGATCCCGTAAACATTAGAGTAGGCTTACATTTTAAAAACAAACAAACAAAACACCCTTTGATAAATGCCATCATCAAGGGCTTCTAAGAAAACTGAAGTGGAATAAGAGGGCAGGTCCTCTTATAGGTTGGTGACTGGTTAAAAAAAAGGAATTGTCAGTGTAGGAAAAAGTGGACTGTTCCCACAATGGAGGAAGGAAAGAGCAGGGCCTCCTAAGGATCTGTATTTGGACTGGTTCTCTATTTAACTTTAATATATGAATTCAGTACTAAGTTATAAAGTGAAAAGTGAACAGTGGTTTAGCATTGGGTCGTGAAATCCCAAGCAGTTGTAAAGAGATGTAAAATATTTCTCCAAACTGGATGACTGGGCATCAAGATGTCAGATAAGATTCAGAGTAAGTAGATGCAAAGCATTGCACAGGGACTGGGGGGAAACACCCAGATTTCACAAATGCAAAGATGAGATCCATACAGAGGTGCTAACTGTGACTGAAGCTCTTCCTGGAGATGCCCCCCCCCAACATATTTTTTGCATTATAAAGTCATTGAAATTCCAGGATTCTTTTCAATAGCCATCTGAGACTGATACCAATCCCTCTAGCCTCCAGGTCAGTTATGGATTCAGTGTTGCAACCAGGAGACCCTATAAGCCAACCACACAGAAGGGGATCTCACTTCCTGGAGATCACAACTTAAAGAGCCATATGTCAAGCATAAAACTGCATAAATATGCATGTGTCCTACACACACACACACACGAGAGGTAGTCATCTTAATCTGTTGCAGCAAAAGCAAAAAGTCTTCCAGCATTTAGGATTAACACATTTATTTCTGTTTAGGGGTGCTTCTTGTAGAATGCGTCCATTCTCAGTGCAGCCACTCAGCAGCCCCTTTCTCTCCTCATTGGTTGTTCCCCTGCCCATTTCCAGATGTTCAGCCATTTGCCATCATTTGTGCATTCAACCTCTCAGGTTTAGAGCACTCTAATGTACCCTAAAATTATTATTATTATTATTTAATATTTTATATCCTGCCTTTCCTCCAAGGAGCCCAGAACATACTTAAGTTCCTCCTCACAACAACCCTGTGAAGTAGGTTAAGCTGAGAGAGAAGTGACTGGCCCAGAGTCACCCAGCTAGTTTCATGGCTGAATTTGAACTCAGGTCTCCCCAGTCCTAGTCCAGCACTCTAACCACTACACCATGCTGCCTTACCATCTTTCTCCTCCCACCCAGCCCTACTCCTATTCCAAGCCACCTAGGCTAGGCTCCCATGCCCCCAATCCTATCCTTGCAGACTTGGAAGAGCATGCATGGGGAGAAAAGAGAGCTTCTGGTACCTCTTCTTTTAAAACATTCAGATTGGAAGCTTAGAGTCCTGGCTCTAGAGTCTCCTGTTTCTAGCCTAGCCTAGTCATCTTTTAAGAGAGGCACACAATCAGAGAGGTGCAGGGCCGTCCTTAGGGCGGGGTGACCGGGGCAATTGCCCCGAGCCCCGCGATGCCACAGGCCCCGCTCTGGGCACACTGCAGTGAAGCCTGCCCTCCTCTCTCCCTCAGTCCCAGCCATTTCTCTTTTCCCACAGCCCAGCTGGAGCCAATCTTTTGTGCTTGAAAGGCTCCCGGGCAAACTGCAAGAGCTCCGCCTCTCCTTCCAATCAGCTGTTTGGTGGGTGGGCGGAGCTTCCAGAGAGGCCCCCATGCAGGCCTCCCTGAAGCCTGAAGCTCAGGAAAGAAGCAAGCAGGCAGGCAGGCAGTGTCCACACCAGAGCTCTCTGTAGACCCTCTGCCCAGGCCAGCCTTAGTAATGGAGATATATTGTGTATTGGCTTTGGTACTGAGCAGAGATGTAGGGCAGGGTGGGAGGAATTTGTATATTTAAACTGAAGTGGATTGGACAAATTGTTGGTTTTTATTCCCCCCCCCTTTAATTTAAAAAACCCCATCCCAAAAGTCTTATAAGTGGCTTGCTTCATGGCAGAAAGTTTCAAAAATATCTGGAACTGAAGCCCCCTCTTAGACCATAATTCCACCCTCATATGGAAGAATCTGCCCATTGCCTTCATAAAAAAGGGTAAAACGACCCCTCTTTCTGCCCCAGCCTTTAGATCACCTGTCCTGGAATGACTTGGCATAGGGTTTTGGCACTGAGCACAGATGTAGGGCAGGGTGGGAGGGATATGTATATTTAAATTGAAGTGGATTGGACAAATTGTTGGTTTAAAAAAAACAAAACAAAACCACCCAAAAAGTCCTATAAGTGGCTTGTTTCATGGCAGAAAATTAAAAAAACTTCTGGAACAAACAATATATAATTTGTTTGTTTGTTTATTTATTTGTGAATACACTATGCTCAAGTTGATTAGCAACCCAGAAGCACTGTGAAGCATGTGTTGTGCTTTTTATTTTTATTTCTTTAGAAATGCATTATATGTCCAAGCTGGTTGGACATGTCCCCAAACCTCACTCACACTATTTACACTGTATGTCATCAATCAGTATGATTCTGTACTGATCTGAAATGTTAAGGAGGCCCTGCACATGCTGATTCGCCCCCAGCCCTGAACCCTGCTAGGGACGGCCCTGGAGAGGTGACTAGTAGCTGCCTCCTTCTTAAGCAAGCTCTTCCAAGCTTGTAAGGCTAGAATAGGAGTTTCCCCCTGGACTTGAAGACTTGAAAGAGAGGCATGTGATAAGAGGACAAGGTTGCCACCTCTAACCATGCACCCCTTTTAAAAGGCTGAAAGGCTAGAATCAAAAGCTGAGGAACCCTCCAGCAGTCAGGAGGATGGGACAGAAACTGAAGCTCAGTGAACCTCAACAGTCCAAGGTTCAGGAGCGACCTCAGATTCTTTTCTCCCCTCCTCCAGTAATTACAAAACAATTGTACCATGAGATGTGTGTGCCCGTGCGGGCGCGTGATGCCACAGAATTTCAGGAAGCCATAACTGTGCTAACCCAAATTGCACAACAAAAAATGTAAATAAAAAAGCCCTGTTGCTTTCTGCACATGTGCACATCAAGGACCTTCGAGGCAGTGACAGTGGGAAGTATGACTCCAATCATAACCCACAATGTCTGCCTCTGATGCAGAAAGAATAGTGTTGTGAACTTGCATTAGGAAGTGCTAAGTGCAGATGCCCAGCAAGGACTCCACATGCAAGAAAACTCCCACCAGAGGTGCCCTTACTCCTGGACTTTCGGGCTGAAGTCCAGGGCCTCCACAGCCCCTGGGCCCCCCCAAATCCTCTTTAGTTTGTCCCAGGTGGTGTGGTCACCCAGCAGAGTATGATGATGCTTAATTTGCAGGGCAGGGGGACCTCCAAAGGCCTTTAGGTCCAGGCTCCAAAATTACCTAGGTGCACCTCTGACTCCTGCCCTAAATCTGAAATGTCTGTAGCCCTGGTCTGCATCCCCCCTCCCTTCTTCTGCAGCTACTTTTTATGGAAAAGGAACACTTCCAGTTTTAAGCCCATCTCCTAATTGTGTTCTTAGAGTGCTGGGCCCTTAATATATGATAGGAAAATCCTGGAAGATTCTAGTCAAAACTCTATAAAAACCGACAGACGAGCAATAAGTTACAAAGCATGCATAATCATGAGATGAATGACCTCGACAGCCAGATGAGGAGGAAGCAAGGAAAAACCAAGGTCAATTATCAGAACTGCTAATTTTAATGCCGTAATTAATAACGAACATTTCAAGAAAGAATGCTTAAAGTATAATTGTATCCAAGTATCAAAACCTGTTAAATGCTAAAGTTATGCAATTTATGCAAATTAAAGTGATAAGAAGAGACAATTATGGTTTATAATTAACAGATAAATACAAATGATCCCATGATGAAGGTCTTGGCTTCTCCTCTGTCTTATGAGACAATGTAATTGATTTTTATAAATGCTAATTTATATGCTCTGCTAACCATTCACACACTAATATCGTTTATTAAATTAAAGATGAATAGTCATCTGGGCCAAGATAATACCTGATTTTAAATGTCTTATGGATAAAAATCAAGCAGGGATGTTAAAAGAAAGATATAATTTGTATGACGCAAACGGTTCATATTTATTTTATGTCTGAATCCTTTACCTTTCCTTTTCTATTAAGAATTACTTCTTAAGGTTTCTTTGTTTAATAAAGTAACAACATTGTATAGAATAGGCTGGAGCCCATCTAGTTCTTCTGCAAACAGAAGAAGTTCAGTTCATGCAAAGGGAAGGGGGCAATTTTTGTTGATCCATCTTCCCTTTTTCAGCCCGTGCACTCTGCCAAACATGTCTCTTGAGAGTTTGGGGACCCACAAGAATAGATTTTCAGGGGACACAGGGGCAAGCAGAAGTAAAGGAGTCAACAAAAACTACCCCTTCCTGCTTGTGTGAACAGGACTTCCATTTGTGGAAGCACTCATTAGAATCCAACCAAATTATTTTATACATTTGATTAATCCTTCAGATTAATTAACATTTTTCTAGAATCAAGTCTGAAATGACCATGCCACAACCACCAGATCAGTGTGTAGTATACTGTATTCTCCTCTAGAGCATGATGCAGACTATCTTTGTATTTACAGTAGGGAATGGGATTGCTGTGGCAGGCCATGCACCCAGCTGACATGCATTCATTAGATTGTTCGTACAGTGACCTTAAGTGGGAATTCTGAGCAAAAATGCATATGACCAAGCTGCTGTCATACTTTTCATAAAGACAATGAGAGTATTGAATGTACTGTCTTCTTCCAAAATCACACCCTGCAGGTTTGGAATTTGGTTGTGGGCACTGAATTCGGTATCCTGAGAATATTTTCATATTTTGAAACAAACAAAACTGTAGCTTTTGTGCTGCATAATAGCTACACATACTTGGAAGTATGTGTAGGCAAGGAATTGCTAGAATTGGACTTTCAGGAGCCAGAGGAAGGGCAGAACAGGATTTACAGAGATCAGGAGAGGGATTTCGATACCTGTATAGCATCTTGATTCTCCTGTAACTAGCACAAGCAGAATAAAGTATAGAAATAAGCAACTGTGCAGCTTTGTATAATTAGCATAGCCTATGTAATCGCATGGTGCTCTTTCTAGCTAGGAAAACAGAGGATTTTGTCTTTTCTAGTTTTTTGGGCTTAGCTCACCGAACCTGTAAGGGGAGCTGCCTGAGGCAGAGAATTCCAGGCTAATTGGGAAAATAGTCTGGGGGGAACACAAAAATAAAATATCTCTCTCTTGCACACACACACGCGCACACACACATGTGTGGCACCAAAACCTTGAGATGAAATGATCCAAGATGTGTAGGCAATTCCCGCGCTTCTTTCCATTTTCTTGATTACACTCTTTTCCATCCAAAGGAATGGAGTGAAAGTACTTTTTCTTCAGACAGGAGTTGCAACAAATAACATTTTAGGAGGAAACAGTTCTCCTTCACCAAAATGCATGACCATGGGGGCAGTGGCAGACAGACTATTCAGTGTTCTGTGTGGCTTTTAACGAAATGTTTGTGCACCATTGGAAAGAATGTAAGTCCACTGTGCAACTGCATTTGTGCAATTCTGGTGTTTGCAAGAGCACTCTTGTGCAACTGCATGCATGCTTTGTTAAAAGGCATACATATGTCAGAAAGTAAAATCCACTTTAACCTGGGCCAGCAAACTAGCTTAAGCCAGTCATGGCTGCCATACATCTTAAAACCTGCTTCTCTGGTCCGGCCTCCCAGACTGTTCTAAAACTGTTCTTAATTCTTTTAAACTGTTTTTGAATTGCTTGAAACTGCTTTATATTGTTTTGGATTCCGGTTGGTTTTAATTGACATGAAGGTCGTTATCACAATTGCTGCTGGTGGGCCGGGGAGGCCAGTGGGGAAGGAAGGATCACACCTACCTTCCCCCCAGACAATCCTTGTGCTGCTTTTGGCCATGCCGCCTGCATGCCCACATGAGCTATGCTGCTGGGGGAAGCACAGCCATTTGGAGGCCAGAGAAATGAAGCTCAGCCACCAGAAACCACATAATGCACCACACGAGGTGTGTGGTGCATTGGGGTATTTCCTCACTGCCGTGTACTCTAGCTGCCTGACTCTGTGAACGACTCTATGCCTGCAGCCAGAGCATTCATACAACCAGGGACTGGTGCAGAAGTAGGCGCTCATGCCCTTCTACCTCAGTATAAGCCCAGTAAAAAGCTTGTGCTACCCTGGCAAAGAGCACCGGAATTGGGCCTGATCCTGACACTCCGCATGAGCAGTTCTACCCAGGTAGGGCTGTGCTAGCCCAGGTGGAACTGCTCGTGTGCATGCAGAGACGCTCATACCCCTGGACTTCTGGGCCAAAGTCCAGCGCCCCCCCCCCCAATACTCTTTAGTCTGTCCCGGATGGTGTGGCATGGTGATGCTTAATTTGCAGGAGGCCTCCATAGGCCTCTAGGTCCAGGCTCCAGAATTACCTAGGTGTACCTTTGATGCCCTCTATGTCTTTGTTTTGTTGTTATGAACCTCCCAGAGCTGAGAGATGGAGCCGTATAGAAATATAATAAACCAACAAGCAATAAGTCAGCAAATAAAGAATACACTTCTACAGTTATTCCAGCTACCTAATGGTGCAGCGGGAAATGACTTGCCTAGCAAGCATGAGGTTGCCGGTTTGGATCCATTCTGGTACCTTTATCAGGCCGCAGCGATATAGGAAGATGCTGAAAGGTATCATCTCATACTGCATGGGAGGAGGCAATGGTAAACCTCTCCTGTATTCTACCAAAGACAACCACAGGGCTCTGGTCTCCAGGATTCGACACCGGCTTAACGGCACACTTTACCTTACAGTTATTTCCCTTGGCTGGAGGGTTTTACAGACAGGGCTTTATACAATGGGGTATCCGAGGAGCGAATCTACTTCGCAGCTGATTCGAGACAGTTTAATCCAGGGATTAGGTGGAGCATTCACATAGCCCTCGGCTGCTCCCCTATGCACATCAAAGACAAGCATTGGAGCTTAGCAGAAACATCGAGGTTTTTTCCAAAAGCCGCTGGAAATAGAGGATTATTTTAAGTCGGACATACCTTGGGCTAAGCCAGGATTCGCAGCCTCCCTTCAGGGGAAAACAAAGCCCTGTCTGTCCTGGTCCCTGATAGCCTGCAGGGAGGTTGGGTTAAATCCAGCGACTATGTGGACTGGCACACTCCAGTCAGGAGTGGATTCAAGGGGGAAGCCCTGTCTGTAAAACCTCCTGGCTGGAAAAAGCATTGCAGTGATGTGTGAAGTGGATAAGCACTGCGGGGTATGAGGAGGAAAAAAGGCAGCCAGAAGCTATAGCAGGAGGAATGAAATGCAGGCAGTGTAGAATTAATGGTGAGTGGCTGCCAAATGACCTTTCAGTTACTGTTTGCAAGGCCAGTTTAATTGCTGGAGACATTTTCAAATCTGAGAACCAAACACAGAGTTATATTACACATTCTTCCCACTTCCCTGAGTGGTAAGATGTTTCAGGCATGAAGCGCTACTTAGATTCTAATTTCTTATAAGGGAGAGATTGTTGGAGGCTTATGGTGTTTTCATAGTATTTGGATTATTCACAAATATATAAGCTGAGCAGCGAATGAAGTTGAAAAGTTGAAAGAGCAGAGCACCCCTACAAGCAGCATAGGTTACATTAGATCCCAGAAAGCAAATCTTGCACCCTAAGGTGCTCAAGCTCTCTGCCCAGCTTTTCAACCACAGTTTCTGTCTGTCTCACTCAAAAACTGTCTGTTACAAGATGCTTCTTTTATTCTTTTCATTCTTTCACTTCAGCCCCTCCTACAAGGAAGAGAGGAGAGCTGGTCTTGTGGTAGCAAGCATGATTTGTCCCCTTAGCTAAGCAGGGTCCACCCTGGTTGCTTATGAATGGGAGACTTGATGTGTGAGCACTGCAAGATATTCCCCTCAGGGGATGGAGCCACTCTGGGAAGAGCAGAAGGTTCCAAGTTCCCTCCCTGACTTCTCCAAGATAGGGCTGAGAGAGATTCCTGCCTGCAACCTTGGAGAAGCCGCTGCCAGTCTGTGAAGACAATATTGAGCTAGATAGACCAATGGTCTGACTCAGTATATGGCAGTTTCCTATGTTCCTATGCCATCTTACAAGACCTTGATGGCTTCTCCCACCTTGTAGGGAAATCTCCCATTCAGGATACTCTGGGGCAATCTCTCAACCATTAGCTCACCTTAAAACACACACACAAAACAGCTGTTCTCCTGAACTATTTGCCAGAGAGCATTCATCTGAATGCTCTCTGTGATAGCATGTTGCTTTCTCTGAGAGCAACAGCCAGAGAGCATTCATGACCACAGACTTGTTGGAGAGGTGTCAACTGATGAAATAATTTTTAACTAGTATCTACTTTTAATCAATTAAGAAATTAAGGCTGTTGACATGACCAAAATCCCTGGTGGCTACAGAGGCCTGGGGGGAAGGCAGGAGTATATTTACTTCCCCCCACATGATCGTCTTGCTCTCGCCACTGCACACATGATCGCCACTGCGGCTAGCAGTGTGGTGTTCTGGAGGCTGGAGAAATGCTGCCCGTCTTCTAGAAATCCCACAATACACTGTGCTCCTCACACAGTGAACTGGGGGATTTCCCAGTGATTTGGACGCTCTAGGCACTCGGCTCTGTGTCTGCTCGGGTAGAAGGTAGAAGATTTTACCTGGGTAGAAGGACATGATCGCACCCTTATACCCAGGTAAATGGTCAGGTAAGGAAACCAGGCTACCCAGGAGGGCAGCACCAGGATCAAGGCTAATCCCAATGCTTCACATGAGCAGTCCTACCCAGCTAAGGCTGCCCAAACCTGGTAGGGCTGCTTGTGGGAACAGCCTTATTAAGTTGCTTTTTCATTCTATGAAATAAAGCTGTTTTAGCAACACCTCACTGATTAAAATTTGTGGTCACTGATTAAAAGTTGTCCCTCCCATTTAATCAACTCAGCAAGAACATTACAGTGGTCCCTCTACTTACGAAATTAATCCGTTCCGAATGCACATTTGTAAGTCGAAAAATTCGTAAGTCGAAAAGCGGTTTCCCATAGGAATGCATTGGGAACGGATTAATGCGTTCCGGAGCCTAGAAAAAAGACCCAGACCCCCAGTAAGGCTTGCAAACTGCACAGGAACATTTCTTTTCAAGAATAAACAGGCAGTAAACAGGCAGGCAAGTCAAGGAAACCGCATGTAAAATTTGTAAGTCGAGGAAACCCCATCTAAAAATTTGTAAGTCGAGGAAACCCCATCTAAAAATTTGTAAGTTGAAAAAACCGCATCTAAAACCGGATCTAAAACTGCCGTTTGTAACTCGAAAAATACTTATGTCGAGTAGTTTGTAAGTCGAGGGACCACTGTATTTGTAAACTTATGTATATTACAGAAAATGTGGATGGAGAGAAGCTTTTTCTCCTTCTCTCATAATAACTAGGATTTGGGTTACCAATAGATTACTAATAGAACAGGAAAAAGGAAGTATTTCTTCAAACAATGCATACTGATTAGTCGTGCCTGTCTGGAACCTTCAGGCTCAGAGGTATGCAATAGCACTTGCTGAGGAACAACAGTAGAAGAAGACTACAGCCTTCAAGTGCTGCTTGTGTGTTTTCTGGAGGCATCTAGTTGGCCTTTGTGGGAAGCAGGATGTGGGTCTAGATGGATTTTGGGGGGTCTAGAAGAAGACCCAAAAAGAGTCTTCTGCTGAAGCAGTTAAGGTTTTCACCCCTCATGATGTCAACTCTGAAAAGGGTGGATTTGATTTAAATCACGATTTAAATCACTAGCAGGGTGGATAAAAATCAATGATTTTTTTTTAAAAATCAAAAAAATCGGATTTTTTTGATTTAAATCGGATTTTTTTGATTTTTTGAAAAAAATCATTGATTTTTATCCACCCTGCTAGTGATTTAAATCGTGATTTAAATCGTGATTTAAATCAGTTTGATTTAAATCAAATCCACCCTGACTCTGAATACTTCTATCCTTTTGCAATCTTTTGTCAAAGCAACCCAGCCCTTAAATGTTAGATTTTCAACATCTATACAGCTCACAGTAAACTTGTCACCCTGTTCTTAATATTATGAACCTCTCGTTCAAACTTCTGTATTATAGTGCCTCTTTCTTCTCCCTAGCCATTTACTAAACTTATGATCCTAGCCAAATTAAAAAACAAAACAAAACACCAATTTGAAATTAAGCACCTGCAGACTGCAACTTGGCCCAAATTCTCTATTAAGAGGATACCAGCCAACAATCATCACAATCATCATAATCTTAATGTTGTTTGTGTGTGCAGCCTTAGCAACTAATAATAATAATAATAATAATAATAATAATAATAATAATAATAATTCAATTTCTATACCGCCCTTCCAAAAATGGCTCAGGGCGGTTTACAAAGAGAAATAACAAACAAATAAGATGGCTCCCTGTCCCCAAAGGGCTCACATTCTAAAAAGAAACATAAGACACACACCAGCAAGAGTCACTGGAAGTACTGTGCTGGGGGTGAATAGGGCCAGTTACTCTCCCCCTGCTAAATAAAGAGAATCACCACGGTAAAAGGTGCCTCTTTGCCCAGTTAGCAAATTGGGCATTCAGTAGCAAGTGCTTATTTCCATGTACTAATAACTGCAGTTACCTAACACAATATAAATTACAGGTGGGGATGTCATTCAGTTTTGATGGAATTGGGGCACATATTTACTAGGCTGCCTCAGGAAGGGCAAGTCCCCTTGTTTCCCCTGTTTAAGACTATGGGATTTGGGCTTGGGTGTGGAAGAACAGACATGATAAACGTCTCCTGCTTCAAGCAACTAAGTAGGTGGGGTGTTATAGGAGAAGAGGATAAGTAAGGTCATGGCTCTGCCTCTCTCATGCTCCAACTTGTGAGTCTGGTTGCACGTGAGAGAGGGTGTTTCCTTTATCTTTCAGTAGGACTGTGTGTCAAATTCTCCAAGAGTTTTGCTAAGGACTCTTGGGGTCCTTAGCAAAGAGTTTTGCCCAAGCTGCCCAAGAGCTTAGGCAAGGAGAAGAAATAGGGAAAGATGAGAATGGGGTCTCAGAATACTTTTTGGAATGATTTCTATTTTCTACAGATTTGCCACTAGCACTGATTTTGTGAAGTGGTGCATCCCCAAAGGGATTGCCATCTACCGGAGCTGTGCAAACGAGGGAAGTCTGGGGTTGACAATGGAGATGTTTAGAGGCACTAAGAGGTCACCAAGGAAACTGAGAGGGTGGTTCAGGTGAAATGGCATCTTACAAGACTTTTATGGCCTCCCCCATTGACACTTCGGAGCCCTTAATGCCTCATTCAGACAGCTGATAATCAGCCAGCATTCTGCCGAAGAGCTGGCCAAGTAACCCTCACCTAATATTTATTTATTTATTATATTTTTATACCACGCCAAAACTTGCATCTCTGGGCAGTTTACAATTAAAATAATTGAAAACATTAAATCAATTAAACAATTACAACCATGTAAATAATTAAAATAATTAACATTAAAATCATTTAAAACCAACATTAAAAATTAAAACCATAAATCTGATTAAAAGCCTGGGTGAATAAATGTTTCTTCAGTGCCTTTTTAAAAGTTGCCAGAGATGGGGAGGCTCTTATTTCAACAAGGAGTGCATTCCGAAGTCCAGGGCCAGCAAGGGAGAAGGCCTGTCCCCAAGTAGCTGCCAAACAAGTTTAATATGCAATAATATAAAGGACTGATTATTTCTAAAATTTAAGAAGCAACAGATCCTGGAATTCTGTTATTGGACTGGGGAAATCTGACAAATAGAAACAAAACACTCTTCTTATTGTACAAAGTCTCCTGTAAATCCATTTATGGTTGTTTCTTGGTAAGACAAAATAAGGCAGGTCAAAGAATATTTGTGTCATAAGCAGACTTAGCTCAGAGTTCTCAAGTGCAGTTGTTAATTGCAGGAGAACTGACCAGATTCATGGTAATTGTAGGGTGGTTTGTTTGCTTGCTCTGGTTAGCACTCATCCTCAAATGAGGACAAGAGGGCAATCCTGGAGCAACTACTTTTCAAATGTGTTGTCCTAGGAAAGTACAGATGTCCATGTACAATGACCTTGCATATGTGCAGCTGGTCTTATACTATTAGAAACAGACTGGAAAGCTGTATCTGTTCCCTGGATACATTTAGACATAGATCTTATGAAATACAGGGGACATATTAGTGATATGCTGTAAAAGAGTTTCCAAACTGAGACACGTGAAGTTTGTGTATGAGAGACTGTAAAGAAATTAACAATACATATTTTCTTACAATAGTTCCTTTGGGAGGAGGAGGAGTTAATGTATTTTGTTATTACATTTATACCTGACTTTTCTTCTATGATGGATCTGAAGATAGTTAAATAAGGTTCCCAGACATTCTCCCGTTGAACAGGTTCAGCCCTACTTAGTTTCAGCAAAGTTGCAGCATCTTGTGTCTGGGCTTGATGGTAGCATTATTAAGCATTACTGAAGCTAAGCACGTTGAGACCTTGGTTGGAAGGCCACCAGAACACTGGAGCCTCTAAAGCAGGGTTTCTCAACGTGTGGGTCCCCAGATGTTATTGGACTTCAACTCCCATAATCCCCAGCCCCAGTGGCCTTTGGTTTGGAATTATAGGAGTTGAAGTCCAATTACATCTGGGGACCCACACGTTGAGAAACTCTGCTCTAAAGAGTTCTGCCCTAGAAAAGACTTTGGATTGTCTCTATAGGATAATAGTAATTGTATCCTCTGCCTTTTGTCAGGTTTTTGGGATTGCTTAGATGTTAAAAAAAAACCCAGCTCTCATGGAGTTAGCATAAAGCTAGCCAACAAATGAAGACTCTATTGTGGCAGAGGCCTTTTGAGTATTCTAATAGGATGTAAAAGGCTGTGCAACTGTCTTTGGGCCAGTTCAAATGATACTTTGTCCTTTGGCCTGACCACATGCAATAAGGCTATCAGCACATAACTCCTACCTGCCCAACATGCCACAGGAGCCTTTCTTTAATTGCTTAGGGGGCGGTTGATCCAAAGTGCTCCTCTACATGTGGCTCAAACACTACTTGAAACAAGAGTTTGGGCTATTTGTAGAGGAGTGGTTCAGATTAACTGCCCTACTGTGTGATTAGGGAAAGGTGTGCTGGAAGGGGGGAAGAATGTATGTGCTCATGGTGTGCACATGTCCTTATTGTTTAATAGGGCTTGTTCAGTTTTTTAGACAGTTCAACAGAGATGATTTAAAGAACACTTTGGCTACCGTACTATGGCCAGTGACGAAAGTATCATTTGAACCAGCCCTGTGTGCCTATTCAATTTTTTTTTTTAAATTCTCAATGCAAAGGGGACAATAAATTCACAAACAACATTATCGAGACATTGAGGGATAAATCAATGTTAAATATTATCTAGATCAATTTCAAACTGGTTTTAGAGCAGGCTATGGGGTGGAGACAGCCTTGGTCAGCCTGATGAATGATCTCTACCAAGGAATGGACAGAGGGAGTGTGACTCTGTTGGTTCTTTTGGACCTCTCTGCGGCTTTCAATACTAGCAATCATGGTATCCTTCTGGATCACTTGGGGGATTTGGAAATAAGTGGTACTGCTCTGCAGTGGTTCAATTCCTATCACTCCAGTAGATTCCAGATGGTGTCTCTAGGAGATAATTGCTCTCTGAAATGAGAGCTATTTTATGCTGCCCGTCAGGGCTCCATCCTAACTCAGATGCTTTTTGACATCTACATGAAACTGCTGGCTGAGATAATCAGGGGATTTGGAGCAGGGTGTTATCAATACACTGATGACACCCCAATCTATTTCTCCATGACATCATCATCAGGAAATGGCATAACTCCCCTAAATGCCGGCTTACAGGCAGTAATTGACTGAATGAGGGAAAATAAATTGAAACTGAATCCAAACAAGACAGAAGTACTCATGGTAAGGGATAATACTTCAAGGGATGTGATAGATCTTCCTGTTCTGGATGGGGTTGCATTCCCCCTGAAGGAAGAGATACGTAGCTTGGGAGGACTTCTGGACCCAGGCTTCACTCTGGTTTCTCAGGTTGAGGCTATGGCCAGGAGTGCTTTCTGTCAACTCTAGTTGATAACGACAGCTGTGTCCGTTCCTTGAAGACAATGATTTCAGAACTGTGGTGCACTCTCTGGTAACCTCTAGGCTTGACTTCTGCAATAAACTGTAGTGGGGCTGCCTTTGTATGTGGTTTGGAAACTTCAGTTGGTCCAAAATGCAGCGGCTAGATTGGTTTCCAGGGTTTCTCAGAGAGACCATATTATTTATTGATTTATTGATTTATATTTCCATACTGCCCTTCCAGAAATGGCTCAGGGCAGTTTACACAGAGAAACAAACAAACAAGATTGAACCCTGTCCCCAAAGGGCTCACAATCTAAAAAGAAACTTAAGATAGATACCAGCAACAGTCACTGGAGGTACTGTGCTGGGGGTGGATAGGGCCTGTTTTATTATGCCTGTTTTAAAGCAATTACATTGGTTACCAATAGGTTTCCAGCAAAATACGAAATGCTGGTAATTACCTTTAAAGCCCTAAATGGCTTAGGACTAAGTTACCTGGGAGAGCACCATCTCCTGCATGATCCCCGCCGCACATTAAGGCCATCAAGAGAGCTTTGTCTCCAGATGCTGTCAGCTCGTCTGGCAGCGACTCGGGAACAGGCCTTCTCTGTAGTCACTCCTGGGCTCTGGAATGCGTACACTATAGCCATTTGTGATTTAACATATTTACCTGCCTTTGAGAGAACCCTTGATGGACTGATTGATTGATTGCCGTCAAGTCAGTGTTGATTCTTAGCAACCACATAGATAGATTCTCTCTAGATTGATCGGTCTTCAACTTGGCCTTTAAGGTCTCTCAGTGGTGCATTCATTGTTGTCATAATCGAGTCCATCCACCTTGCTGCTGGTCGTCCTCTTCTTCTCTTTCCTTCAACTTTCCCCAGCATTATGGACTGCTTAAGGGAGCTGGGTTTTCGCATAATGTGTCCCAAGTATGATAGTATGAGCCTGGTCATTTGTGCCTTGAGTGAAAATTCTGGATTGATTTGATCCATTTGTTTGTTTTTCTGGCTGTTCATGGTATCCTCAAAAGTCTTCTCCAGCACCAAAGTTCAAAAGCGTCAATATTTTTTCTGTCCTGCTTCTTCAATGTCCAGCTTTCGCATCCATAGGGTGTTGCGGAAAAAACCATTGTCCGAACAATTCTAATCTTTGTAGGTATAGACATGTCACAGCATCTAAATATCCTTTCTAAGGCCTTAATTGTAACCCTACCAAGTGCTAGTCTGGGGCGTATTTCTTGACTGCTGGATCCTTTACTGTTGATGGTCAGTCCTAAAAAGCAGAAGCTATTCATCACTTCAGTGTCTTCATTATCATTTCTGAGGTTGGTTGCTGTATATTTAGTCTTCTTTACATTTAGTTGTCGTCCCATTTTTTCACTTTGCTCCTTGACTTTCATTACTAGAGCATGCAGTTCATCTGCATTCTCAGCTATCAGAGTGGTCATCATTGTAGCGCAGGATATTGATGTTTCTTCCTCCAATTTTAAAACCACGCTCATCTTCTTCCAATCCATCTTCTCTCAGTATATGTTCAGCATATCAGTTGAATAAATAAGTAGAAAGTTTACAGCCTTGTCTTACTCATTTGCTGATCTGGAACCAGTCTGTTTCACCATGTTCCGTCTGAACTGTGGCTTCCTGTCCTGTGTATAGGTTTCTCATGAGAACAATGAGATGTTCTGGAATGCCCACATCTTTTTAGCTTCTCTTTTAGTTATCTGTGAATATTTTAAATTGCTTTACATTGTTATTTTAATGGTTGTTTTACTTTGCTTTTATTGTATTGACTTTTGTGAACCTCCTAGAGCCTCAGAGTCAGGCGGTATATAAATTAAATTGATGATAATGATGATGATGATGAAGAAGATGATGGAGGACATATTGAGTATTGCAAGAGAAGGATACTGATGCAGATGTACCCTTTAACAATGGCCCTTTCAAGCAATGTGCCTTTTCAAGCAATGAAGCAATGAAGAGTGGGTTAGCCAGGCCAATAGGCATCAACTGATTGCTTTCCCACTGCAAAGAACTGTTCTTCCCACGTTGAAGAACTGTGTTGCCTGCAGTGTCCCCTGAAGTGTTCCAGGAAGTGCTCCATAGGAATTTCACTGCACAGTCATATGGTGAAAGGTAATGAGTTGTCAGAATCCATCCAAAGATCAGCTGATATGTATTTCTTGGTTCAGCTCTTCATCTAACTAGGTTGATGATGGATCCTTTTCTTTAAAGCATATAATTATGTTCTTAAACCATTTCACAGCTTAGCATTGCAGTTCCCGTGTGAATGGATTTTGGTATCTCTCTTTGATGTGAGTACACCACCTTTGTCTGTTCAAGCCAGTTTTTCTTGTCCTGAGCAGCACCGCAGGTTTGTCTGAATCTTTATTCAAGCAATATGGCTATAAATCATGGTGTGCTAATATTGAAGTTATGTCAGCAATACGGAGTACAAATTCTGAACACCAGCTATGAAGTATTGTTACCTTTTATTAGATGAAGCCTCTAAACTTGAACTTATACTGGATAATACATCTTCAGTGTAGAGGCTATTTGTCAATACAAAGCTAGGACAAAGGAAGTAAAGTTATGAGGAGCTGTCTTATATTAAGTCAGGTTCTTGGGCTATCTTGACCAGTGCCTCTGCTCTAACTGATATCTCTGGTAAGATCCTTTTATTGGAGATACCAGGGATGGAATCTGGGACCTAGATGGAAAGTATACTTTCTGCTTCTGCCCCATGGTCTTTCCCAAGGTGTTCAGCTTCTCTGTATTAGACAGTGTAGCTCCTTAATCGACCCCCAAGCCATATCATTGCAAAGTGGCATTCAGAGATCATAGACAGAGCCTGTTTTGTGATGTTTACTTTAGATCCCTAATGTTCAACTAATTTCTGCAAAAGGCAGTTCATAAATGCTTTGAAACTGTGAGCTCTTAAGCAGACATGCCACTTAGAAAGAAAAGAAAAGAAAGGTCCTCTTCACACATCTCTTTGAATGAGAGTCAATGGATGTCTCCTACAGTTGGATGTGTCATGAAGCAATTGTCTGATAATTTCATTAGCTGCTCAGATCACTATTTAGCACACAATGACATGTGGGGGAAATGTGCTGAGCATTTTATGTGCTAAACAGTAACCTGGATGAGTGGTGAAGGCACAACTAAAACATCATCACATGCCTGACTCTCTTGTGTATTTCATATTGATGTGCGCAGATGGCCAAATGTTGAGATCTTTCTCTGTACTATCTCTGTATACATATACATATACATATACATATACATATACAGATACAGATACAGATACAGATACATGATGAGGCTGTTCTCACACAGAGACAAAACCGAGCTAGGGAAGTCCAGTTTGGTTTTGTCTTCATGTGAGAACCACCAGAAGCCACATGGCTCCCAGCAGTGTCATGGAGGCAAACCTGCAAGGGAGCCCTGGCTGTTAGCCCAGGTTAAGGGTGCAAACGCACCATTAAGCATGGGCTAACTGATCGTTTGTCAGTGCCGTTCGGCTCCATGTGGTACCCATGCACCAGCAGCCTCCTGGCCAATGCCAAATACTCCCATAATGCACCACATACTCACACAGTGCATTATGGGAGTTCTGGGGGCCTCCTGGCCCCCAAACCTCCCTGCTGCTGGCAGAAGCCAGAAATCATCTGGGCAGGAGATCTGCCCGCCCAGCAATGGGGACAGGATCATCTGCCGGGGAGCTAAGCTTTTCAAGGCTTCCTCCCCTCACCAAGCCCTTCTCACGGTTCGTGAGAAAGGGCTCAATATCTATCTGTCTATCTAACTGTCTGTCTATCTATCTATCTATCTATCTATCTATCTATCTATCTATCTATCTATCTATCACTTTTATACATTTGTATTCCCCCTTTGAAGAGGTAAGATGTAAGACAGCAGCTACCAACATTTGAAACTGCAGTAAAAATAACAATTATAGGAATAACAACTTAAAAATCAAATAAACCAAATTAAAGCAGCAGAGCACAAGAAGAAAACCCCAGAGCACAGCAAGAAAAGCCAGCAAGATTAAAGGCCTTCCATGTAGCAGAAATGTTCAAACTGGATTGACTTTTTTCCTGCAAACATTGTTGTTTTCTGGGGACATTTTTGTATTGTGAGCTGGTTCCTGAATGGCTTTCCGTGAGCCTGGGTGTCTGGCATACCAAGGATGTGCTCTGTGTTATTTTTCCACATTGAGCTGATTCAGATGATACTCTGTGTTCCTTTTAAAACATGTTGGGAAGAAGCATGGACATGCATGTTTCCTAACCTAACTGTTGTGTTATTGCCTAATCACACAGCATAACAGTATTAAAGCCTACTATGTTGAAGTGAAGTTGAAGGTGGTTCAGATGAACTATCCTCCCATGCAATTAGGTGATGGCTTGAGGGATAGAAGAGGCCTGTGTGCCCATGCTCTTTCCCCACTTGGACTGGTTTTAGAGTATGTATGGCCCTCCTCCCCTTCTCCCCACTCACTGCTATGTAAGAGTAGGTGGCTGAAGGGCATCGTGCCACCTTGCTGGTGCCTCAGTAATCTGCTGCCTGGGGCGATCATTTCACCTTGTCGCATGGAAGGGTCGCCTCTAATCAAAAGTGATACTGACTTTTGTCATATCAATCAGATGGCTAGTACATCATTTCCAAAATCAAACCAGGTTGACAGGAAAAAAATCAACGAGGTGGGTCTCACGATCCGTGAGACCCGCTTTTGTAGATACTGTGGGGAGAGCGGGCTAAGCCTGCTCTCCCTGCGGACGATCTCTGCAGGAGCCCTGGGCAGCTGCCGCCCACGCAATTGCCGGCCTGGCTCCGTGATGGAGCCGGCGGGGGCTGGGGGGAGTGGGAGCCGATTGGCCCCCGCAAGCTCCAGCATGCCCTGTGCGAGTGTGCAGGGCAGGCTGGCGAGAACCCCGGAGCCGGGAGGCGGCTTTTCGCCTCCCCTCCGGGGATGTCCTAAGGAGTAGCCAGGGTGCAGAGCCGTGCCGTGGCTACTCACGATCCAATAGCCCGGGTTTGTGGAGTGCTCGCTCAGCAAACCCTGGCTAAGGGGTGGGCTACTTGAGCTGGTTAGCCGCTCTGGAACCACTGGGCTCGCAGCCAAGCCAGTGGTTCTTACGATTAGCAAAAATTGGGCTAGGCTCTCCTAGCCCGATTTTTGCTAATCGTGTGAATAGGCCCGACCTGTTTCAAAAAGAAGCCCCAGAGTGGTTTGTTTGAATTCTCTGTTATTAAACAGCCATATGGGAAAGGAAAAGTACAGGATTAGCTAGCCTAACAGATGCTATTGGATCATTAATCACAGAGTCAATACTGCTTAAAGACATCACCAGTTACAATCTACCCAGCTGTAAATTGTTATCTGTTTTAGATGCAAAAAGCATGTTGACCACATCAGTTCTGTGTAGGGTATAGGTCATAGAGACTGATGTTCCGCTGCCAAACCAGCCCTGATATGGTTGCTAAGGCTCTCCCATATGCCTGTGCTTCCTTTGACATTTATGCCATATACCGCAGTGCCTACAGTGCCTATGAGAAGAGATTCAGATACAGGGATGTAACTTTCATGTGGGAATCACTGCTCAAACTGCACACTTAAACCAGTAAATGTAATGGCTTGCACACAGCTGTGAGAATGAGACTCAAAGCCTGCTTCTTAATGTTTTTGCTTATTAATATTCAGAGACTCACTTCCCAGAAAGAAGGTAGCTGAGACTTGGCAAGTCCATGGTAGAATTTAAAACAGTCTGTGGAAAGCTGCAGGAAAGGCAGAGTTGCCCATGCATCAGCACTCTGTGAATGGGCTGCAACCAATCATCAACATAGGAAGCTGCCTCATACTGAGTCACACCATTTGTCCACCTAGCTTGGTATTGTCTACACTGGCTGGTAGCAACTCATGGGGTGTCTTTCCCAGCCCTACCTGGAAATGCCAAAGATTTAACCTGGGATTTTCTTCATGCAAAGCCTGTGCTTTTCCACTGAGCAGCAGCCCCATTCCCAATATTACTATGTACAAAAATGCAGATTTTTCTCTAAAGCTGTCATCCTTAAACTTTAGAGTGCTCATTCTGCTATGAACTGCTCCAATCATCACAAATTACACATTCCATTGTGATGTGTTTCCCTTTGAAATACAATCTATTGACTTTGTTCCAGCTGGGTTTTAATTAGCTTCTTGAATAGCCAAAGGTATTAAGCTTCAAGAGTTTGAGCAAATGATTGCATTCTTTAACCTTTAAGGATCCTATTTGTCCCTTTCAGCTACAGATTTAAAGCTCCACTCCCTTTGTATAACCAAATGATACCTTTCTGAAACAATGTGGAGAGCATTATTAATAACCATCAATCATGAAGTGCATGTTCAAGGTTTCGTTACTTTAGCAGCACCTAGACACCCTGATGATTAATATCCAATTATAAGCAATTGGTACTGGCCTTAAATTCTTCAACGTCATCCTGTATTACTTGAAAGGAGGCACATGGTAAGTTCTGAAGGTTTGTATTATGTTTAGCTAGCTCTACACTTGCTTTTGCCCAAATGGTGAAATCAAATGGCGGGCTATAGTCATGTTATTTCTCCAATCTTCAACAAATAAATGCCAGAACTTTTACAGAGGTTGGCATGAGTGTGTATTGTATTCATCTAGTTCCTCCAGCAAAGTGCTGTTGTGCCTTTGACAATGACATTGTTAGTTTTGTGTCTGATTTTTAAAATATGACAAGATGGAAGTTCATTTCTGGAACCCTAATTAGTTTTTGGACTAATAAAAGGATGCATTTCTTAATGCAACATCCAACTGACTTATAGAACTGCCTAAGGTGTAGTGATGGTGAGTAGCATAAGCCCTGTTCAGATGATAGGCCAGCAAACTATGATCTTAAACCAGTACCAGATTAAGGCCAGTACCAATCATACAGTGTACAAATATGCAGCATAATAGTTAATATAGATAGAATCGTGATGTCTACAGTTTTTATGACAGTAATATCTGTTCAGAAGTCCTGGTCAACATATGGAGATCAGGGGAGCAGGGCCAGCCCTGCGCCCTGCCACCCATTAATTACATACTGAATTGTTTAAATAAAGTTTTTGATGGCTTTACTATGATGTCAAATTCACGAAAGATAGGCTTATCAATTGCTATGTGCCATGATGCCTTGGCAAAGAGGCACCTGTTAATGTGGTGATTCTCTTTATTTAGCAGGGGGAGAGTAACTGGCCCTACCCACCCCCAGCACAGTACCTCCAGTGACTGTTCCTGGTGTCTATCTTATGTTTCTTTTTAGATTGTGGGACAGGGATTGTGGGACAGGGAGCCATCTTATTTATTTATCATCATCATCATCATCATAGCTAAATCAAATTAATAATAATAATAATGATGATGATGATAGCTAAATAGTAGGGCTGTGCATTGCACCAACCTGATAATTGGGTCTGAGCCAATGTGGTAGCAAGCATGAATTGTCCCCTTTGCTAAGCAGAGTCTGCTCTGGTTTGCATTTGAATGGGAGATTTGTGAGCACTGTAAGATATTCCCCTCGGGGGATGGGGATCTGGGAAGAGCAGACGGTTCCAAGTTCCCTCCCTGGAAGCATCTCCAAGATAGGGCTGAAAGAGATTCCTGCCTGCAACCTTGGAGAAGCCGCTGCCAGGCTGTGTAGACAATACTGAGCTAGATGGACTGATGGTCTGACTCGGTATAAGGCAGCTTCCTATGCTCCTACGGCCTATCGGAGGATTATTCACCAGAAATGATTCCAGGGGGAAATTCCTCTGATATCAACAAACCATTTGATACAATACTGCATTGTATCACTTGTACTGAATCCCTCCCCCCTTTAATTGCAATAAGGTTACAGTATATAGAAATAATCAAGGACAATAATAATACATGTAAATAGGGAAAAAAGGGGAGGGAGGAGTCCCTTAACACAGCTTAACATGATAGGATGCAACCAATGCAGGAGAAGAGTGGGAACCATCCTCTTCAAGGATATTGACTTATGTTTCGAAGCACAAACAGTTCATTGAAGTTCGAACAAATTGCTAAGAATTCTTCTTTTCTTTGGTGCTGGAAAAAACAACAATAGTTCAAATGCAGACAAAGAACACATATGAACAATCCAAAGTTGTAATTCAGCAGTAAATTTGTCCTTCCAGTGTTGTATTATAATCCTTTTGGCAACACCCCAAGCACGGAAAATCCACATGTAGTGCTAAATTCCAGATGCTGGGGCTATACCGCCCCCCCCCGAACGTCCTTAACTGTTGTACTGAAAGGTAATGAATGGTATAGGGTGTGTGTGTCTTACCTTTAGTGCATATCTGGTAGGGATGTGCATGGAGCCAGTTTTCCAGGTTCAGCTCGGATCCGGTTTGGATGCGAGCCACCCTGGGCAGTTTGGGCTCAGGCTCGATTGAGTTTCGTTTGGTCTGGCCGTTGAGCTGGCTTGAGGGGTATACTTGTAAAGGGGGATCCAGCAAGGATTTTCCTTTACAAGTAAAGGGTTTTTCTGAACTTAATGCTCATTAATCCTTTAAGTTTGGCAATAGAATTTTGAAACCAATGGTGGAATTACACTGTCATAAAAATGACCCCCCGCCTTGCTTTCTTGAATAAGAGCGGTTACAATATGAAACGGCACTGAGGCATTCTAAGGGTCTCTTTTGGATTCTCTTTTCAATGCTGATTTCACAGCTGATTTGTTCTAGTGGAAACACACATAATTGGGCTGATTTCTTTTCTAAACAATAAATTACATTTTATGGTACTATGCAGCAACTTGTTATATTTCACATTGCAAAGGGGTTTTCCCCTGAACGGTCCATAGTAAATTATCATTATTTATCATCTCTATGACACAGCTGGTGTATTTTACAATCCTTATCTTGTATCTTGACACCCCAGTGCTGTGAGTTACAGTAAGTCAGTAATTGTTCAGTTGTACCGATGGGAAACTGTGATAGGGGCATGTCTGAGGCTTTCCTGTGAGTTCATGGCTGTGTAAGGAGTTGATCCCAGGCCTCCACAGTATCAGTCCAACCCTGGCAGCCATTTCTTCTCATAACCATGGGGGCTGATTGTTCCTGGCATAAGAGTGTGTTTTGGCTGCAGTCACCCCTGTCTCCGCGTACACAGCTACAGCTTAAGCCAAACTATAGTCCTTTTCAAAAGTCAGTATTCAATATTCTTCCTTTCTCTATGTCCTAAGCAACAGAAAAGAGAAAAGCAAACTGATACAGTATGTACTCTTCCATACCAGATTGCCAAAAGCCCTGATTTTGTCAGTCCTGGAAATCAACAACATGTACTGGGAAATGTCCTGACGTTTTAAGGAAAGCCACAGGGTTTCAGCTCTTCAGAACATTACACTGTGTACTTTGAAAAGTGGCAAACACTTCCTGCTCAGGACCGGTGGCCTGGTACTGTTGTGACATCCCTTGCTTTGAAATAGTCACGTGACTTAACCTGTAGAGTTGGCAGCTGGAGACGGATTTAAGGTATCAAGCTTCTGCCTCCTTCCTCAAACCAAGCATAATATTCAAAACTGGTGCTTGAGATTGGTGCCAGAACTGTGCTGCTGGCACCACTTCTGTATAGTGGCCCAGCTTCTTCTCTTTAAGGAGCTTTAAGGAGAATTTAAAGAGATTCTCTTTGTCAGAAAATGCAGTGAAATGTGGGTGGCTGGGCACCACCTATGCTCTGCATGTGTCTAAACCCCACCCATGCTGTAGTGGAATAGTCCTGTTCTGACATAGTATACCTGGACTTCCAAAAAGCTTTTGACAAAGTTCCTCATAAAAGACTCCTGAGAAAACTTAGCAGTCATGGGATAAGGGGACAAGTACATGTGTAGATTGCTAACTGGTTGAAGGACAGGAAACAGAGGGTAGGTATAAGTGGAGAGTTTTCACAATGGAGGGAGGTAAGAAGTGGGGTGCCCCAGGGATCTGTACTGGGACCGGTGCTTTTTAATTTATTCATGAATTATCTAGAAGTAGGGGGTAAGCAGCGAGGTGACCAAATTTGCAGATGATACCAAACTCTTTCGGGTAGTGAAATCCAAAACTGATTGTGAGGAGCTCCAAAAGGATCTCTCCAAACTGGGGGAGTGGGCAACTAAATGGCAAATCTTGGTCAATGTTGGCAAGTGTAAAGTGATGTACATTGGGACGAAAAACCCCAACATCAAGTATACGTTGATGGAATCTGAGCTGTTGGTGACTGACAAAGAGAGGGATCGTGGGGTTGTGGTGGACAGCTCATTGAAAGTGTCGTCTCAATGTGCAGCAGCTGTGAAAAAGGCCAATTTCATGTTAGGGATCATTAGCAATAGCAATAGCAATAGCACTTACATTTAAATACCGCTCTATAGCCGAAGCTCTCTAAGCGGTTTACAATGATTTAGCATATTGCCCCCAACATTCTGGGTACTCATTTTACTGACCTCGGAAGGATGGAAGGCTGAGTCAACCTTGAACCCCTGGTCAGGATCGAACTTGTAACCTTCTGGTTACAGGGTGGCAGTTTTACCACTGCGCACCAGGGGCTCTATTAGGAAGTGACTTGAAAATAAGATGGCTAATATTATAATGCCCTTATACAAAACTATGGTGTGGCCACACCTGGAGTACTCTGTACAATTCTGGTCACCATATCTAAAAAAGGACATTGTAGAACTAGAAAAGGTGCAGAAGAGGGCAGCCAAGACGATCAGGGACCTAGAGCACCTTTCTTATGAGGCAAGGCTACAACACCTGGGGCTATTTAGTGTGTGTGGGGGGGAAGACTACTGCAGGGAGACATGATAGAGGTCTATAAAATCATGCATGGTGTGGAGAAAGTGGATAGAGAGAAATTCTTCTCCCTCTCACATAACACTAGAACCAGGGGTCATCCCATGAAATTGATTGCTGGGAAATTTAGGACCAGCAAATGAAAGTACTTTTTCACACAACGCGTGATCCACTTGTGGAACTCTCTGCCACAGGATGTGGTGACAGCCAACAACCTGGATGGCTTTAGAGGGGTTTGGATAACTTCATGGAGGAGTGGACTATCAACGGCTACTAGTCGGAGGGCTATAGGCCACCTCCAGCCTCAAAGGCAGGATGCCTCTGAGTACCAGTTGCAGGAGAGTAACAGTAGGGGAGAGGGCATGCCCTCAACTCCTGCCTATAGGCACCCAGTGGCATCTGGTGGGCCACTGTGTGAAACAGGATGCTGGACTAGATGGGCCTTGGGCCTGATCCCGCAGGCCTGTTCTTACATTCTTATGAGTGCTCCGCTAACCCCATTTTTCTGATTGTGAAAATCTGAGCTGTGCCTCTGTACCACAGTGACTCATGAGTAGACTCCTGACCTGGAGGCTGCAGCAAACCTCCCGGTGTTGGGGGTCCCACCAGAATGCCCTGCGCACTCTCACAGGTGCATTTACACATCGAGAGCCAGTGTGGTGTAGTGGTCAGAGTGCTGGACTAGGACCTGGGAGACCCGAGTTCAAATCCCCATTCAGCCGTGAAGCTAGCTGGGTGACTCTGGGCCAGTCACTTCTCTCTCAGCCTAACCTACTTCACAGGGTTGTTGTGAAAGAAACTCAAGCATGTAGTACACCGCTCTGGGCTCCTTGAAGGAAGAGCGGGATATAAATGTGATGATGATGATGATGATGATGATGATGGGAGTTCTGGGGGCTGGGTTGGCCCCCGATTCCTGCCACCCTTACCAGCTCCTTGACAGAGTTGGTAGTTATGTCGGTGGCCGATCCGGCTGCTCAAGGCTCGAGGGCAGATCGAGGGCTTGACCCTCTCTCCCCACCTAACTCCATCCGGCTCGACACACTGATCATGTGCAGATCCTCTCATTAGCTGCCTAACCTTTTTCAGAGGACTGTTTTGAAGATAAGAGGAGGAGGAAAGTATCTCAGGTAGGCTTAACAATTAATAAATAATAGTTAAGATTGTTTCCAAATCACAAGAGTAGCAAACCAGTCATATTGTTATTGTTGTTGTTATTATTATTATTATGCTTGTTTACACAGTCAGACAGGTGTTATTGACTGGTTTGTTTTATCCAGACATCGAGTCCTTCCCAAGGACCTGGGATGGCTGAATTTTATTGTCAGTTGTTATAGATATCGTCGCAGAATATAGGCTATTCCCAGTAAAGCTGCTTTTTGTAATTGGCTGATGGTGATTTCTGTGGCCCCTATGGTGTTGAGGTGTTCTTCAAGGTCTTTTGGGACTGCACCCAGGGCACCAATTACCACTGGGATTATTTGGGTCTTTTTCTGCCACAGTCTTTCAATTTCAATTTGTAGATCTTTGTATTTGGTGATTTTTTCTATTTCTTTTTCTTCTATTCTGCTATCCCCTGGTATTGCTATGTTGATTATTTTGACTTGTTTTTCTTCTCGACTACAGTTATATCTGGTGTATTGTGTGGCAGATGTTTGTCTGTTTGGAGTTGGAAGTCCCATAATATTTTTACATCTTCATTTTCAACAACATTTTCAATTTTATGGTCCCACCAATGTTTGGCTACAGGTAGCTTGTATTTTTTGCAGATGTTCCACTGTATCATCCCTGCTACTTTGTCATGCCTTTGTTTGTAGTCAGTCTGTGCGATCTTTTTACAACAGCTGATGAGGTGGTCCACGGTTTCATCTGCTTCTTTACAAAGGCGGCACTTGCTGTTTTTGGTGGATTTTTCTACTTTTGCTCTTATTGCATTTGTTCTTAGTGCCTGTTCTTGTGCAGTCAGTATTAAACCCTCTGTTTCTTTCTTCAAGTTGCCATTCTTAAGCCATTGCCAGGTCTTGGTGATGTCTGATTTTCCACTTATATTGTGCAAATATTGACCATGCAGGGGCTTATTTTTCCATTTTTCTGCTCGGTTCTTGACTTGTTCTTTCTTGTAGGCCTGCTTTGTTTCATAGGTGTTGAATAGTTTCTCGTTCTTGATCATTTTAAGTGCATCTTCTTCACTGTCCTTTATATATTCTTCAAGGCCTCTTTTTTCATCATCATCATCATCATCATTATTATTATTATTATTATTATTATTTTCCTTCCTGATTTGTTAGGTATTATGGAAATTGCTTTGCTTGCTTGACCAAACCAAAGCCATTTTGTTAGCTTGATGCTAGAGCTGTTTGAGCAGAAATGCTTTGCAAGGAGAAAACAGGAAAACTAGCTTAGTATTGTAGGCAGGAAATAGCAAGCTTGGGGTTTGGCTTGAAACAGATTTTGGGGAAAGGTCCCTAGAGATTTGAATAATGCTTTAGCAGACTGTGATGACAGCTGCACGTGCTGGAGCATTCTATCATACAGAGTTGTGATGATCTGTTGATGTAACTTCGTTGTTTTAATATACATGTGTAACCATCCAGCTAACTCATTGAAATGTTTGAGCAAAATAAGACAAATGATGTAATTTTCTCTTTTGATAAGATAAGACTGTGTTCTGTACTTTGCAAATGGTCTTTGGGGGTCTGATCAGGTTTGTGACCTGTACAGGCTTTCTCTGACCCATTCTCAGCTGGAACTGTCTTTTTATTTATTTTTATTTATTCATTCATTCATTCATTCAATTTCTATATCGCCCTTCCAAAAATGGCTCAGGGCGGTTTACACAGAGAAATAACAAATAAATAAGATAAATAAAATGAATCCCTGTCCCCAAAGGGCTCACAATCTAATTTTTTTTAAAATCAATAAAGCAATACTTGGAGTATAATAAACACAGAGTGAAGATCACATTTACTTCCACAGTATACTGCCCCTGTATATGAAGGATCCAGTTAGGTTTCATTGATGGATTTGCCTAATCATGTTTTGATGCCATCTAAGCTAGAGATCACCTAGAGGTTTCCATAAATGAGCAATGGTATGACATCTGGTGCTCCCATCCTCACCTACTAGCAATTAGAAATTACATCTAATTTCATGTGTGGCAGTTCTTGTGAGAGTTTGCAAGCAGCTGCCAGACAGCCACGGGTATGGGCAAGAAAATGGCAGCAGTGGCAGCTGGCTGGCCGCCTGCCAGCCAAAAGGAAAAATGGCCCGGCCCGTTGGGCAGAAGAAGGCAGCCAACTGGTGGGCGGGCAGGTGAAACTGGCGAGCAGGCGGCGGAGAGGGTGGCACACTCCTTCTCTGGCCCACCTGCCAGCCAAAATGAAGGATCGCCTGGACGCCAGGAAAGGTGGCGGGGATGAGAAGCGGAGGCCAGGCTGGCTGGCCACTGGGAGAAGCGATGGGGAGAAATGGGGCAGGAGGGAGAACGAAATGGGGCAGGGGGAGGACATAATGAGGCTGAAGGGGGGAGAATGAAATGAGGCTGAAGGGGCAACAGGGAAAACTGGGGTCACAGATGCTCTGCGTCAGGTCAGCTAGTTCTAAATAATTCTCCATGGAACTGGATCTGAAGAACATACATGTCTAATTTCTCTTACATAAGTAGTAACTTTGGAGCATACTTCTGTAACCCAGTTGAGCAGTTCTTCTTGGTAACAGTATTGATTGACACCACTTATTTCACCCCTCACCCATCCTCCCTTCTGACTCTGTTCTCCCCCTCTCCCTGAGAGATTAATCCAAGCTGTTCAGAGAGAGTCAAAGCTAATGAGTGTCACACTTTGTTTCTACCCCATATGCTGAAGCAAGGGGGAAAGATTATGTTTAGCCATCCTTATAAATGCTAATGGGTTCTGGCAGATGATACTTCCATTTTAATCCAGGTATATCATTAAATACTGGTTCTCTGAGCCCCACCTGCACAATTCAGGACAAGGAAGGTGAACACAGTGATCCAAGTGAGACATACCACGTGAGTACTAGAACAGAGGCCCCACTGCAGACCTGTGTTCCCTCTAATCTTTTTCATCTGTGTGTGGAATGAGTTTTGATCTGAGTGGAAGTTTCAAGGCAGTCCGCTTGCATGTACATTCAGAGTGGGGCCCAGTGTCCCCTCTAACAGGGATTCCCAGATGTTGTTGACTACAACTCCCAGAATCCCCAGCTGCAATGGCTTTTGTTGAGGATTATTGGAGTTGTAGTCAACAACATCTGGGAATCCCTGTTAGAGGGAACACTGGTGGGGCATGCCCCTCTCATCTCAATGAAATGCTGGCTAGAGAGGGAGGGACTTTTGTTACAGACCAGGCCTGATCTATATACTAAATATGCTCATTAGCTAGTATACAAAATAGGTCTGGACCAAGTTCTTTTATATTAGTGACCATGTAGGATCTGGACGCATGGAAGAAGGAGATCAAACCAATCCTCAAAGAGTTCAATGGGCTTTATTGAGTATAAAAGACTAATCTAGCAAAGCAGAAGAACCCTCTATCAATATTAGCAACAGTATTTAAACAGAACATCCTAACCAGTACCAATATTCACCCGTGTGCCTAACTAACATATGTGTGTGCAATTAAATCTTCCTAGAGCCTAATACAATTCAGATACAGGCGGAAAAGGGGGGGTTGAGAGAGGCTGAGGGCTGGCATGGTTTGGAATTAGTAGGGGAAAGGGGGGGGAGGAGAAAGAGGGGGAAAGGATGGAGGGACCCAAGGCTTGCAGCATATTTACCAGGATCAGAGACTTGAGCTGAGATCTTTTCAGCTGAGGTCTTTGGTGGAGACAGGAGTTGTTGCAGTGCTCAGATCAGGCAGCTTGGGCAGCAAAACTCAGGCATTGCTGTAGTTTCTGTTCATGGACAGAATTCCTGCTTTGCCCAGTGGCTTAGCAGCAAACTCTGGGATCCTCGTGAGCAGCTTTTGCTGTAGGCAAAAGATTGCTAAACTGCCATGTCCAGAGACTCCTTCTTATAGTGGTTCCATCCTTTGATGTCCATTTGAGTCTTCTGGATCACAAAAGGCATTTATTTCTGCTATCCTCTGAATGTTGTCTTTTAATTACCAAAAATCTCTCAGGATATTTGGCCAGTTCAGAGAGATCTCAATCTTATCTGTAAACTGCTATCTTGAGGAGGGGACATAGTCCAAAGCAAATCTGCATTCTCAGAGCTGCAAATTACATCTTGCCAGTCTGACCCCAAAAAGGTGTTAAATTTTCAAGAGTTAGTGAGAAAATTAGTTGTGAGACAGCAATTACATTATTTCTTGTGTACCTCTATCTAGTGTGCATTTAAAGTAACATCAAAAGGTGTACACGTGTGAGGCAGGTTAATCAACACATTTGACTTAAGGCAGAAGCATCCTGTTACTGGACAACAGGTTAATTTCAGCAGTGTGAGACTGGTAATTAAGCCTGACCCATTGTCTCAGTGAGTTTCCACAGATGCTGATAACCAATGCTAGATTACTCCTGCCTCTACAAATCATTTACCAGGCAGTACCCAGGCAGATCTAATTGAACTCTTAATATAAAATGAAATCAGACACAGGCCTCTATTTCTGAGCTGGTACCTCTGGTTCTGATAGGTAATAGACCGTTCATAACACTTTCCCCCAGGCATTGGCCCCTCCCCTGTTGACTGTGAGGAGACATGATAGCGGTCTATAAAATCAGGCATGGTGTGGAGAAAGTGGAGAGAGATAAATTCTTCTCCCTCTCACATAACACTAGAACCAGGGGTCATCCCATGAAATTGATTGCCAGGAAATCTAGAACCAACGAACGGAAGTACTTTTTCACACAATGTATAATGAACTTGTGGAATTCTCTGCCACAAGATGTGGTGACAGCCAACAACCTGGATGGCTTTAAGAGGGGTTTGGATAACTTCATGGAAGAGAGGTCTATCAATGGTTGCTAATCTGAGGGCTAAAGACCACCTCCAGCCTCAAAGGCAGGATGCCTCTGAATACCAGTTGCAGAGGAGTAATAGCAGGAGAGAGGGCATGCCCTCAACTCCTGCCTGTGGCTTCCAGCAGCATCTGGTGGGCCATTGTGTGAAACAGGATGCTGGACTAGATGGGCCTTGGGCCTGATCCAGTAGGGCTGTTCTTGTATTCTAACCCTGGAACACATTGTGTGGAGCTAGTCACCACATTGTGTGAGGCATACAGCTAGTCATTATGCTTCCACTCCCCCTCTTCCCGAGTTCACTGAACAAGAGAAGACAACTGATCAGACACTCTGATCAGGGTGGTGTTCCGTGGGTGGGGTCTCCTTTGATCTCCCCATTGTCATGGATGGACCACCATCTGATTAAGGTGGGACTTACAACCACTTCCCACCTCCGCAGAGGTGAGGGGCCTATTAGAATGGTCCCCCCCCCCGAGGAGGTTATTGGATCCAGTAAGATTCCAAGAAGCCTTGGAGGGATTCAATGTTGGCTTTGCTGGTGATCCTGTTGATGCTCTGGCTGAGAATTGGAACAACTTGCTCACCAGGGCGGTAGACACGATTGCCCCCAAGCGTCCCCTCCAACCTGCTTCAAAATTGGCCCATTGGTATACTGAAGATCTACGGGGGCTGAAGCGGCAAAATAGGTGACTGGAGCGCAAGTGGAGAAAGACTCGACTTGAATCCGGCAGACTACGACATAGAGCACATTTAAAGATCTATGCTCAGGCAATACGTGCAGCAAAGAGGCGGTTCTTTTCTGCCCGTATTGATTCTGCGAGTTCACTCCCAGCAGAGTTGTTCAGGATTGTGAGGGGACTTGTATCTGCCCCCACTCACTTGAACCAGAATTTGGAGTCATCAGTTACCTGCTGTGGCATGTTTAAAGAGTTTTTCACAGATAAAATCTCTCAGATTCGGGCCGATCTAGATGGAGACTCCGCAGCTAATTTTATGTCTGAACTGGAGGTGTCCAGCAACTCCTCTTATGAGATATGACTGGATCGGTTTCAGTTTGTGACTCCTGAGGATGTGGACAAGCTGCTTGGAGCGGTGAGGCCTACCACTTGTTCTCTTGACCCTTGTCCAACATGGCTTGTTCTGTCTAGCAGGGAGGCTGCTGTAGACAGCCTTGTGGAAATCATAAATGCTTCTCTAAGGGAGAGCAGGATGCCTCCTTGTCTTAAGGAGGCAATCATTAGACCTCTTCTAATGAAGGCTGCATTAGATCCTTCCGAGTTGAGCAATTATAGGCCTGTCTCCAACCTTCTATGGCTGGGCAAGGTGGTGGTTGCCTCTCAGCTCCAGGCAGTCTTGGATGAAACTGATTATCTAGACCCATTTCAAACTGGTCTTTGGGCAGGATACAGGGTGGAGACTGCCTTGGTCGGCCTGATGGATGATCTCCAATTGGGAATTGACAGAGGAAGTGTGACTCTGTTGGTCCTTTTGGATCTCTCAGCGGCTTCCAATACTATCGACCATATTATCCTTCTGGAACGTCTGAGGGTGTTGGGGGTGAGAGGCACTGTTTTACAGTGGTTCTGCTCCTACCTCTCGGACAGATTCCAGATGGTGTCGATTGGAGACTGTTGCTCTTCGAGATCTGAGCTTAAGTATGGCATCCCTCAAGGCTCTGTACTTTCTCCAATGCTTTTTAACATCTACATGAAACTTCTGGGAGAGATCATCAGGGGATTTGGAGCTGGGTGTTAACAGTATGCTTATGACACCCAGATCTACTTCTCCATGTCAACCTCTTCATGAGCTGGCATATCCTCTCCAAATGCCTGCCTGGAAGCAGTAATGGGCTGGATGAGGGAGAATAAACTGAAGCTGAATCCAGATAAGACGGAGGTACTTATTGTGCAGGGTCAGAACTCCAGAGACGATTTTGATCTACCTGTTCTAGATGGGGTCACTCTTCCCCAAAAGGAACAGGTTTGCAGTCTGGGAGTACTTCTGGATTAACACCTCTCCTTGATTTCTCAGGTTGAGGCGGTGGCCAGAGGTGTTTTCTATTAGCTTCGGTTGATACGCCAGCTGCGCCCATTCCTCGAGATCAATGACCTTAAAACAGTGGTACATTTGTTGGTAACCTCCAGACTTGACTTTTGTAATGCGCTCTACATGGGGCTGCCTTTGTACGTAGTCCAGAAACTTCAGATGGTTCAGAATGCGGCAGCCAGGCTGGTCTCTGGGTCATCTTGGAGAGACCACATTACTCCTCTGCTGATGGAGCTTCACTGGCTGCCAATAGGTTTCTGGGCAAAATACAAAGTGCTAGTTATAACTTATAAAGCCCTAAACGGCTTAGGCCCTGGGTATTTAAGAGAGCGTCTTCTTCACTATGAGCCACACTGCTTATTGAGGTCATCAGAGGAGGTCCGTCTCCAGCTACCGCCAACTCGTTTGGTGGCTACACAGAGACGGGCCTTCTCGGTTGCTGCCCCGAGATTGTGGAATGCGCTGCCTGCTGAGATACGATCCTCCTCATCTCTGGCAATTTTTTAAAAACACCTGGAAACCCATCTTTTCACCTAAGCTTCCCAAGCTTTTTAAAATTGTCTGTTTTTAATTTTATGGCTGTTTTTAAATTGTTGCATTGTTTTAACTTTTATATGTGTTTTAATTGTTTTTATGTTAACCGCCCAGAGACAAAAGTTTGGGCAGTATAGATGTTTATTTTAAAAACAACAACTTCTGAAGAGATTTTCTCCATGTGGTTTAGAATTCTAGCACTTCAGCCAAATTAAATACCATTTCATGGGACCTAAGAGGTTTTCTAGACATCCTGTGAATAAATTTAAGGCAAGTTCTTACAGAGAACCCAAACGCTTCCTCAGATTGCCGCTGTCTTTTCTTCTGGCATTTTCTGGGGTGGTTACAAGGGAAGAAGGCTCCTGGCATGATTTATGTGGTGCTCCCTGCTGGCCAGCTCTTGCTTTTTGCGATTAACCCATGATTTAACCACGGGTGGTTAAACTGGATGGAGGACCAGCAGAATTAGGATAAAGGGCTTGCAGCAGTGTTGCCTCTAAGGCATGCACATGTGTGTGCTCACAAGTTTTTTGATGTCTGCTCAGTTAATTTTAGTTTCCACTCAAGTTGAATCAGGAAGGCCTCGTGCTCCCAGCTGGTGAGCGCTCCCAGCTGGGAGGGGGCAAGGGGCACCCTGGCTGAGGGTGAGGGGGAACCCTGGAGACCCTCCCAGAACCTTGGGGCCTGGGGACAATTGTCCCCTCTTGCTCAATAGTTGCTACGGCCCTGCTTGGGTAGAAAGCCTGCTTCCCTGGCTTTTCTATGTCTTCATAAGGCAAGACAGAACAAGGAAGGAGAAAGGTAAAATGCAACAAGCTGGCAGGAAGAGGAGGGGGAGACCTGAGAGTATCAGTCTACCAATCAGAAACCAGAACAGAGAGAGATACAACAAGAGAAGAAACAAAGAGGAAGACCCTTGCTTACTATCTCAATTTCTAATTCACCTATTGGTCAATAGGATAGAAGGTGTAAAGAGTTGATGCGGCTGGAGCTGTATCTCCAACAGTGGGAGGGGAATGACTGAAGAAGGCTAGTTCAAACTCATATAACAGGGCTGCACAACTTCAGCCCTCCTGCAGATGCTGGACTACAACTCTCACTTCCCTGACTCTTAGCCTGACTCTGTGGCTGTGGATGATGGGAGTTGTAGTCCAACAATAGGTGGAAGGCCGAAATTGTGCAACCTTGTCATACAATGATGTAAAATGGCTGCAGCTGAGGGATTTTGTTCCTTGCTTCTTATCTTGTTTCCCAGAGCTTCCCGTGCAACCACTTGTGGAATATTTTGGTTTCTACTTTTGAGCCGCTATCATTACATAAGGGTGCCATTAAGCATAGGAACACAGAGCTGCATGTAACTCATGTTGCTTACCTTCTCTTCACCATTAAGAGCTAGGTGTGTGGGGTGTGTGTGTGCTTTCCCTCAGTGGAGGTCTTCAAGCAGAGATTGGACAGTTAGCAGTGTTCCCTGTAATAGGGAATCCCAGATGTTGTTGACTACAGCTCCCGGAAACCCTAGCTGCAGTGGGCTTTGGCTGAGGATGTTGGGAGTTGTAGTCAAAAACATCTGGGATTTTCTTTTGGAGCAGGCATCCCCAAACTGTGGCCCTCCAGATGTTGCTGAACTACAACTTCCAGCATACCCAGCCGCAAAAAATTGTTTCTAGGGATGCTAGGAGTTGTAGTTCAGCAACATCTGGAGGGCCGCAGTTTGGGGATGCCTGTTTTAGAGGGAATACTGGCTATCAATTTGGGATGTTCTAGCTCTGGATCTCCTGCATCAAACAGATGGTCAGACTAGATGATCTCAAAGACCCACCCCAACTCTATGATTATATGAAATTATATTACTGCAGGTTAAACAGCAACAGCCATATAATTTTTCTTTAATTGGTTCAGTTGCATTGGATCAGAACTGATCACTGCACCCCCACTCCCCAGATAATAGAAACAGAAGTTTTCTGTAAAGTTAAATAGGAAATGAACAGGTTTTTATCAGCAGACCTGTGAGATCAACAAATACTTCTGGTGGATCCAGGAAGTGTAAGCAAGAGCCATTTCCTGTACATCTCTTAAAGGGATGCAGCAGCAGCTGTAAAATACAGCCTTTATTATTTGCTTTTCCTAAGAGGCTTGACAGACATTTAGAATATTAAGCTGTCCGGAAGAATATACTGTATGGGAAATGCTTTTTTCAAATGCATTTTGAAAATGATAAAAGCACATAAACATATGGAATATTTTCTAGTAACTTGGGGAAGCACTTACTGCATAGATAGAAGCATTTTAATTATCTCTCGCCTCCCATTACTAGCTGATTGACCCCAGGGACTATGTCTTAAATCGTTATAGAAGAGATTATCAAGTCAATGTATCTAATTATGGTTAGCATGGGTTTTAAAATACATAACCCACAGGACGCTAAGGCTATCTAGCCCTTTCTTCATTTCTGAAAACAGATGCACATATTCTCCATTCATCCCCACTCATGACTGCTGATTTCCAAGCAACAGAAGTAAATAAAGAGTTGTTCTCCAAACCTACAGCTAGAATCTGACAGAAAGTGTGTACTATACACATTTTTTCAAGTTTCAGCACAGCCCATCCACTGACCTTGATCATTCTCATAGGGAAAGCATAGGGCCAACACACTCTATTGCAAGCACAGAGGCCAACACACACAGCTTGCATGGGCTGCCGATCACAGAAGCACCTGCCACCATGCTTACAGCATTTGCCTCTTCAGACGAAGCAAATGGAAAAGAAAATAGGTGACTATGGGGAGACATGATAGAGGTTTATAAAATTACGCATGGAGAAGAGAAAGTGGACAGAGAGACATTTTTCTCCCTCTCTCATAACACTAGAACCAAGGGTCATCCCATGAAACTGAAGGCTAGAAACTAAGGACCAAAAAAAGGAAGCACTTTTTTACACAGCTCAAAATTATTCTATGGAATACTTTGCCACGGAGTGTAGTGATGGGCCCCTGTAAGAATTTAAGCCTTTGACTCAGAACCAGCTCATGTGAGGGGGGGAAGTGCTGAGTCACCCCTGCTGAGCTGCTTGAGTGGGCTTCTCTTTTAAAACTATTTACTTTAGACCTTCGGTAGATTAAAATGGTGCCACCAGACACTCTTTTTTCATTGACTGGACAGCCTGGGCTGGAGTGCCACAACCTCTGATTTCTCTCTTTATCTTGCTGTTGGGCAGATATAAAAGACTTCTATGTGTATGCCTACATGTGGTGAGCAAGCAAAGGTAGCTGAGCTGCACTCTCAAGATACTGTGCTCTAGTGGGCTCCCCACCTTCTTCTGAGTTAATAACCAGCTCAGAGAGGCTTGAAAAATAAAAGAACAAAACAAATCAGCTTATTCAGTTGTTACAGACTGGTCCATCTGAGGCTTTAGCTTTCTAGATGCACTTAAAATGCTTAGATTGGTTACAAGAATGTTTCAAAGCACCCAGATCTTTCTTGGGCATTACATAATGTAACTTAGTTACTCAGTTACAAAGAACAGATATTTAGGACTATGCAAAACACACACAGAAAGCAAAATTATTCCTAACGCAAAGTCTGGCTAAACATACTTCCCCCTACACTAGATTCCGAAGCCATAAAGCCCTGGCTTCATTTCCCTTGAAAACTAATCAAACTTCCTGGCAAGATCAAGCCTCCTGCAAATCTCTTACCCTGAGATATTGTTCTGCAGCATTTGCCATGTGGGAGCAGAATCCATGCTGCTCCGCAAACTCCTTCCACTTCCTTCTTCATCCCAGAAACCCCAGCAGCAGGCCTCATGACCCTCCCACCTGATTGACTGATTGGTCGAGAGCTGGGAGTCACCAGCCTGTCAGTCAAGATAGGGTTTCACTTTCCATTAACTCTTGGGTCTGGTGAGGCTGGGTCAACACAGCCACTAGCTTGGATAGCTTTAAAGGGGGCTTAGACAAATTCATGGAGGACAGGTTTATCAATGGCCACTAGTCTGGTGGCTATAGGCCACCTCCAGCCTCAGAGGCAAGATGCCTGTAAATACCAGTTGCAGGGGAGCAACAGCAAGAGAGAGGGTATGCTTTCACTTCTTGCCTGTGAGCTTCCCATCTGGTGGGCCATTGTGTGAAACAGGGTGCTAGACTGGATGGGCCTTGGGCCTGATCCAGCAGGGTTGTTCTTATGTACAATAGAAAAGGTATTGGAGGATACTGAGGTAACATGTGTGAAGGGCTAAGATATGGATGTGTTAGAGATTTTAGCCCTCTTCAGATTAAATAAATAAATAAATAAATAAGATCAGTTGTCCCATCCATCCAATGGGTCACTCGCTCTTCTGCACTCCCCTTCCTGTGCTGCTCATGGTTATCATGTTTGTCTGAAGAGGCGAATGCTGTAATTGCGATGGCAGGTGCTTCTGAGATCGGCAGCCTGTGCAAGCTGTGTGTGTTGTCTCTATGCTTTAACTGTGTGAACTACCGCAGTCAATGGATGGGCTGTGCTGCACCTTGACATATGCATGGAGAGCTCTGGAATGTTGTACGGGTTGATGATACCATGTCCCTAATCATCATGTAACATACCAGAGGTATGTGTGCCTGCTTGGCAAGACCTCCTGTGGCTCTTGTTCCATGCATGGGCTGTGAGGCCTAGCATGAACCAGGAACATTCTGGAATCTGCTGGATTCACTGTTAGACCATAGTGGCCTGGTATGACCTGGTGCCCATTCAATTGAGATTCAGCCAGACAGGTGGAATTCCCAATCTAAAAGTTGCATGCTTGAAGGCAGCATCCTTGGCACTGCATACACACTGAGGCGAACACACTGCTTGGACTCCAGCAGGATAAAACTCTTCTATTTTAGTGGAATCTACCCACTAAAGTCTCTTATTTCAAAGTGCATCTCTTCTGGTCTGAGGATTAGTATGATTTACCTTCAGCTCCAAAGGAGTTGGCAGCCCAAACAAATACATTATGTGAAATGCTTCACGATGAGGATTTATGGAAGACCTGGTAATGCTGCAAGTGTGAAGCCACTAGAAAATCATGTGCAAAAAGGATTAAAACGTGTTTGGCCTCGGATGTCATTTTTATTGAGTCCTCCTAATACGATGAATAGGCATGGGAGAAGCCTCTTGTGCCAACTCATATACAAAGCTTTTGGCAGCCTGACAGGCTGGAAATAGTAGGTGCTTGCATTTGTAATGGCAGAATGAGCAAAGACTCACGTACACACATGCTGACATGTAAAAGTGGCCTAGGAAGTGTGTTTCTGACAGCAGGGACACTTTCAGCAGTGTCTGTCTGATGAAACAAAAGTAGGCTTCAGCATGGCAAACAAGTTGCACTCTGGGTTTCTGATCCATCAGCAGCTTTGCCAAAATGCCAGAGAGTTGAAAAGGAGAGTTCATTGTTTCTGATGAAACATGCTGTGCTCACTTGTCCAGTGCGTGCTCTGGGAGGCGGATGCAAAAAGATCCCTTTCATTTGCATTATTCCCTCTGTGCTCTGGACTCCTTAGCCCCAAATGTTCAGCAGAACATCAGAGGCGTTCCTGAGAACACAATGTCTGGTTTGATTATGAAGGACAGGCAGCCTGCTGAACTTTGGAAACAAATTGATTAATTAATTAGTATACTACACTTAGATACCTTTCTGTAAAAGGTGACAAATCAGCAGTTTAAAAATATAAAGCACCAATTATTTTTAAAAAAAAAATCAGGAGAAAACAAAGATTTAAGGGGAAAGCAGCAAACAAAATACTCAGATTGGGGGGGAAAACACCAGTTGGTTTCTGGGCCCAATTCAAAAGTGCTGTTTTTGTCCTCTAAAGTCATACAGACCTGAGCTCCAATGGTCTGCAAGAGAGGGAGAAACCCTTCCTGAAGAGGATAGGGTTTAAAAAAAACCACAAATATCTTAAAAGGGGGGAATGACATGGCCAGATAGGTTTTCCTAGGCAGGGGTTTCCAGCAGAGGGACACCAATACAGAGAAGGCTCTAGCTTTCGTCTACCACATAATCACTTCTGGGCAGTCGCTTAATGCTCCTTCTACTGGAAACAATGGAAGGGGTGATGCATGACTGCCCAGAAGTGGTTTCAGGTCGTTCCACAGCAGCCAGTCTTGCTACACTATTGAGGCTGCCTTTCAAGTTATGCAGAAGCCCCAGTGGGTCCCTAACATTGCCATAAGACTGCCTATTATGTTGGCTGCTATACCTGGGTACAGTATCCATGATTTAACCAATGCCTGAACAGAACTAATGACTTTAGCCTTCCTAGTAGTGTTGGCCCACTTGAACTCTGCCTAGGAAGGTCAGCTGGGTGGGGGGATGACCCGAGGTTTAGTGTTTGCAAAGAAAGGCCAGCAGCCATTTTAGAAGAAATAATACTGAAGAAGATACCTCCCAGGGGAGTCAGCCCTTTATTTATTTAACTCCACATGTTAAATCTTTAAATAATAGTGTAATAGCCATACACTATTATGCCACATCTCCCGTTCTTTACATCTTTATAAATCTTAAACTGTTTTCGACTTAAACCTGAAATTACTCCTTTAATTTAATATTGTTATTTTCTCAAAGCAAATGCTCTCAAACCATTTATCTGGCATTTGTCACAATTTAAGTCTCTGGGGAGGTCTAACACATCTCCCTGACTGGGTTTGTACTCCCACTCTGTTTTCCACACCAGCTTCTCTCTTCTGAACTACAGGCTGAACTGGTGACAGCTGTTGTGTCAATCTAGCTCCATCTGAATGCAAAAGATTCTGAAGGTGAACTTGATTCCAACAAACATTGCCTTGGGGAGTGTTTACATTATAAGATCTAGGTGTTTTAGCGTCTCCCTGCACAATTCCAAATTCCTGGGAACTTTGCATCCAAACCTTGTCCCCAGGAAGCAGCTGTGATAATGGTTTAACCCTGTGCCAAACATTGAAATTATGCTGCTATTCTACTCCTCATCACAATGTTGAAAGTCTTTCATATCTGGCCACTAGGGTTGAATTTGGGAATGTGCCTTTGGTTCGGGAGTCTGCAGCTGATGCCCCATGAGATGTTCTGCTGGAGAAGATCCCAAAGCAAGGGGAATGGATCTATATGGCAACAGTGCTAAATATGGATCACCCCCACACACCGTCAACAAACCTTTCAGAGTTTGTACTGCACATTCAGCTTCCTCGTTGATCTAAGGATAATGAGGGCTACTGGTATGATGTTCAAAGTTGTACATTCTGCAAATGTTTTGAAACAATCTGATGTACTGAGTCCCACTGACAGAAATAAGAATCTCAGGAATTCCATGTCTAGCAAAAATCGCTTTCAGTTTTTATATGACCTTATAGGATGAAAGATGAGTAAGTGAGGCAAAGTAAATATAACCTGGAAAATAGTCAACAACAATAACATGTATTTCCTTGCCAAACAAATCTGTAGCTATTTGCTGCCACATTCTCTCAGGTAACTTTGTAGAAATTAAAAATTGAGGTCTCTGTTTTCTTGTTTTATTTATTTTTTATTATTATTATTTATTTATTGAATTTATATACCGCCTAGTATAAAAATCTCTAGGTGGTTTACAGAATTAAAGCATACAATATAACACATTTAAAATTCATAAAAAGATAAAAATTATAGATAAAAACACATTAAAAACACATTAAAATTTTAAAATACAATTTCAGTTGAAGGCCTAGGAAAACAGGTCCTAGGTCTTCAGGGTCCTCCTAAAAGCAAACAGAAAAGGAGATGCTCTTATTTCAGCAGGGAGCGCATTCCAAAGCCCTGGGGCAGCCACAGAAAAGGCTTTTAAGAAGTGACTTTCCATACTCAGTGTTAAATACATTGGTACATACTCAATGTTAAAGAAAAATCTCAGAAGGCAAAGGTGACGTCTTAGAATCCTTGGAGGAAAGTCATCCAGGAGTCTTGATCCAGTAAGGCCATCAAAGGCTTGTGATCAATGTGTATAGTGAATTTTAACCTCACTAAATAAGAACTAAGTTGTTCACAGGCCCAGGTAACAGCCAATGCTTCCTTTTCTGCCTGAGAAAACTGTTCTGTTCTTTTCTACCTGAGAAAACTGTTTCTACACTGTTCTGTATCAGTAAGACATCGGGAAACAAATGTTGACTGGACATTTCTCACCCCCTTGTTGGATGTGAATAAGCACAACCCCTAAGCCATACCAGGAAGCATCTGCAGCCATGATTGTTGGGTACTTTTCAGAATAGTGTACCAAAACCAAAGAAGAAAGCAACCATTGCTTTTTTCCTGCAATGCATCTCTTTGTGCATAATCCCAGATTCACAATGCATCTTTATAGAGCAGATCCTGTAAGGGCTTTATGATTTGTTCTAGATTCGGTTTTAAAAATCCAAAATAATTTGTCATGCCTAAAAACCGATGCATTGCTGATTCATCCAGAGGTTCAGGTAGATTTATGAGTGCAGAAACTTTATCTGTATCAGGCTGGATTATCATATCACTGAATATATGTCCTACAAATTTGATGCTTGTTTTTCCAAATTCACATTTTTCCTTCAGTGTGAGGCCCACTTTTTCAAAATGCCCCAGTATTGCCTGCAGCCTCTTGTCATGTTCCTGTTTGTCAATGCCGTAAACCAGAACACCAAGTTCATGGCAAAGAACTCCTGGAAATCCAGATACCAATTGTGAGATTCTCTTTTGAAAGTGCTCAGAGGCAGATGAGAGGCCAAATAGGAGAAACAATACCTGCCAAAGGGGGTAATGAAGGTAGTGAGTAGTCGAGATTCTTCTTCCAGGCGAATTTGCCAAAACCCTGCCATAGCATCAAGTTTGGAGAAAACGTTTGCACGTGCTAATTCAACCAATGTCTGAACCAACTTTTTGTTGGTTCAACAAACTTTTTGAAGCATGTGCCCTTCCCTGCAAACATTTGTTAAGTTCTGTGAGAGCTTTCAAATGTGGATCTTTCCATTGGGTTTTGGCATGACTACTAGTCCTACACACCAGTCCGTAGGTTCATCCACTGGGGAAATTACACCCATCATTTCCATCCTGGCTAATTCATCTTTGACCTTAGCTTGTAAAGATATGGGGACCTGTCCAGTGTTCCCTTTAAGGAGTGCGCATGCACACACAATGATGTCCACTAAGTTAATTTTTTATCCTGCTCAGGCTGAATCAGAAAGGCCCCACTCTGAATGCATGTGCACACACATTGCCTTGAGCCTGCCTCCCAGAACACAACTCATTCTGCACATAGGTGAAAAAAAATCAGAAGGAACACTGGACCAAGCATGGTGCAATCAAGGCAAAGGGCATGACTGATGGCATCAACTTAATTTTATATTGTCCTGCAAGTTTGCCCAATCCTGAAAAACATGGAGATACACTTCTGGAATCAGTGCCATGTCTTATGTAATGTTATCAAGTCTTGCACTAGTCATAACCCCTGCTAACTTGGCAAAGAGGCAGCTTTTAACGTGGTGATTCTCTTTATTGAGCAGGGGGAGAGTAACTGGCCCTACCCACCCCCAGCACAGTACCTCCAGCGACTGTTGCTGGTGTCTATCTTATGTTTCTTTTTAGATTGTGAGCCCTTTGGGGACAGAGGTCCATCTTGTTTATTTATTATTTCTCTGTGTAAACCGCGCTGAGCCATTTTTGGAAGGGCAGTATAGAAAATAAATGAATGAATGAATGAATGAATGAATGAATAAAGTGATATATTGCAGATAATCCAAACACGGATGTGTTGAGGTCCTGTATCACTTACACAGGATGATGCAGAACCCCCCCCCCTCCTTTTCCAGTGTGGCTTGAAACTGCCAAGATGCAAAAACAGACAAAACTCCCCCCAAAACCCAGGAAGCACCAAAACTGAAAAGCAAGCCAGTTGTTCTAGTAAGAACTAATCTGCCAACTTTCCTTTCACTATCTCTACAACTGGATTACATTTGGTTCAGACTGAGCTCCACAAGTTAGATCTCTTGCACTTCAAATGTTCATGTGTCCACTATCTTGGATCTGGGTAGGTGACAGCATTACAAACTATACCATTGATGTGTCCCTGTTTGTCACTCACTACAATTGTACCAAATTTGGTTCAAATTGGTTAGACAGTCCACAGGTTAGCCCACTTGTGCCTCAAAAGTTCATGCATCTGCCATCTTGAATTGAGGTGGATGGCACCATCACAAACTATGCCATTAAGGTGTTCCTGTGTGTCACTCACGACAACTGTTCCTAATTTGGTTCAAATCTGTTAGCCCACAAATTAGCCCACTTGTGGCTCAAATGTTCACAGGTCTGCCATCTTGAATCAGGGTGCATGACATAACAAACTACACCATTGGGTCATCCCTATGTGTCTCTACAGCTGTAGCAAATTTGTTTCAAATTGGTTAGGTGGTTCACAAGTCAGTCCAGTTGCATCTCCAAAGTTTATGCACCCGCTAGCTTGAATCGGGGTGGATTACATCATCATAAACTACACTGTTGAGGTGTCCCTATGTGTTCCTACAACTGTACCTGATTTGGTTCATATTGGTCCAGGTGTAGTGAAGTTGATGGGGGCTGGGCGAGGGAGACACGCGGACACAGGGAATGCTGGGTGATCTCATAAACCTACTGGAAAGTAGGCTAAAAAGGAGATAAAGTCTCATAGTGTTGTGAAAACTTTTATTAGCTCAGTGCATTTAATCTGAGGCCTTCTTCAGGGGCAAAATTAGTAGTATTTCCAAGAGACCTTTTTACAAGTGAACCTTTGCCTTCTTACACCTAGCTTAGCAAATATAAGATAAGGCAAAAGTTCACTTGTAAAAAGGTCTCTTGGAAATGCTACAAATTTTGCCCCTGAAGAAGGCCTTGGGCTATTAAACATTTTCATAGCACGCTGAGACTTGGTCTCCTTTTTTGCTTTTCTGGCTTGACACTGCCCCAAGCTGTTTAAAGGATTGTTACTGGCACCTGCAACACCTTAGTTGAGGGAAGTAAACATCCATCTCAGGATGGGTCATAGACCATTGTAGGAATGGCAGTAGCAGCTGCTCCTGTATCAATTGCCATTTAAGTTGATTCTAGTATTCCATGATAACATTTGGTCAATAAAATATATAGATCCTAGCGCTTCTTCATCACTAGCTTGTAGAATGTCTTCTTTGAATCATTTGCAGATTGAGGGGTGTCCTACAGAAAGCTGGAAAAGCGCCCTATTTTGTGGCAGCATCTACATTCAACATATTTTGCAGGGCATTGTTGCCAATTATGGGTAGAATTCCTATCCCGGTTCCCACACATGATTTCTACAGGGGTTCCGGCTGTTTGTTTTACTTTCCTAGTCTCCAATAATGGTGGTGGTTTAAGTTGCTCCTTCCATCTAACCATCTGTTTCCCCTTTTTATTCTTAACCTTTACAGTGTCCACATTATCAGATCCCATAGTGTTTGGGGTAGTTGCCTGCAAGTTCAACCGTTGTTTTGCTAAGATCAGAGGCCAAACTGAGCTCAGAATCCAACCGAAGTGAGCTGACAGTTTTGTATTTTATATGTCCACAACAATCCTGTCTCATATAAGCTTCTCCTTGAGAGCTCCATAGTTACATTGTTCAGCTAAGGCATCCACAGCAGTGATAAAAGCTTCGGCATTTCCCCCTTATTCCTGGCACATTCTGTTAAACTTACCCCTTTCATATATATCATTTTGTCTCCCGATGAAATGATTATCAAACGCTTCTTTCTTGTAATCTTTTTGGTCTTCTGCAGTGTGGGGCAAACCACACAGGAGATCCTCTGCAGTATCTCCCATAGCAAAAATGAAAGCATTCACTTAGTGTTCCTGTGGTTTCTGTATCAAGCCAGAAACCATCCTATATTTCTCACATCTCCTAATCCAGATGGATCAGCTGCTTGAGTCAAATTTCTGAAGATGGGCCATTTGTTTTAAAGGGTCCATAGCTTTGCAAACTTGTCCTTAAATTGTCATTTGGCTCTATCCTCAGCAAGCAATCTCACTTTCTCCCTTCTTTCCTTTCCCACCCTTTCTGCAGCCCCAAAATTCTTCTTCTTGTGGGCTGTTTTATTATTATTATTCTGTTGAATTAAAGAAAGGATCCCATTATGACACCAGGTAATGTTTGCAAATAAGGAGAACTAGCAGGCATTTTAGAAGAAACAACACTGAAGCAGCAGTTTCCCAAGGACTTTTACACACAGCAGGCTTTACTGTGAATTTACTGGGAGGCTTAACTGCAAACTTGAAGTTGTCCCAAAAAACCGATGCAAATAGTGGATTTTTTTTAACTTGGATATAAATCAGGCTACACTCACAGTGAAAAACACACAGTGAAAACCCCAAATTGTGTTTGAACTGCTCCCCAGTAAGTCGCAGGGACTTCGGGGTAAATCTGGCCAATATGTGAATGCATCCCCTCCATTCTGGAGGATATGTGAGTTTAAAAGTCCCATGTGAAAAACTTTAAAAGCCCCATGTGAAAAACTTCCTGGGAAGGCAGCCCTTCCTTTATTTAATGCCACCTCTTAACATGTTACATCTTTGACCTTTTAAGTGCTATACAGTATTATGCCACAAAAGGGTGGGCAAAAAACATGGGGGGGGGACATTATCAACTACTTGGAAGACCAAAATAGATGGCCTGGAGTCAGCATTTGGTTTGGTGGATCACAAGTTGCACAGGTCTGCTTTAGTGTTTTGAAGGCTATGCACTCCTTTGAAGACAGGTGTGCACATAAAACAGTACTTGTAGTGGGAATGAGAAAATAGTTGGTGATACCACAATATCTTAACAAAGTGTGGTATTCTACTTTGGGTATGGCATATAACTCATCTTCTTTAGGTCTCCCTATATCCATGCATATAGAAGGGTTCTAGGGATAAGAGACCATGAATCCATAGAGGTGCTCTTATTCCTGGACTTTGGGGTTGAAGTCCAGGGCCTTCACAGTCCCTGGGTGCCCTCAAACCCTCCTTAGTCTGTCCCGGGTCGTGTGGTCTCCCGGCGGAGCATGATGATGCTTAATTGAGGGTGGTGGTGGCTCCAAAGGCCTTTAGGTCCAGGCTCCAAAATTACCTAGGTGCATCTCTGCATAGCTATTGGTTGTCCATAAAGTATGCCACATATCAAGAGTAGGGAGAGGATGGCAAAGTTGTGACAGAAGAGAAAATGGGTATAGATTAAAATAGGGGCAAAGTGTGGCAGAGGTTTTAAAATGTGACATATAGGATGGTTCCTATCATGTATTATGGGACTAATCTAATCCTACAATGTTTTTGTTTTTTCCATGACTGAAAAAAGAACAAAATAAACCAAGGGGGCAATTCCCAGCTGGAGTCACATTTTCCACCAGACACAAAGGTTGTTCACATGACCTTTTTAGCTGGGTGGAGAGGGCTCGGAGGAAGGCAGGACCACCGCTGCTAACTGAGCAAAGAGGCACCTTTTTACACCAAAACATGCTCCGGGAAAGCTGGTAACTCTTTTAAAATTTTTTTAGAAGATATTCTGAACAAGATACTTCCTGCTAACTTGCAGAGAAATACCACATGTTGCATGGACAATCCTGCTACTTAAATTAGTGGACTGCTCAGCATTTGGGGGTCCCCATGGCCAGCATTTGGAGGCCCTCTGGGCCTGCAGGGGACTGGACCTCCACCCAGAAGTCCAGTCCAAAGAGCGCCACTGCTCCAACCCCAGCACAGCATCCCTCCAGTGGCTGTTGCTGGTGTCTACCTTATGTTTCTTTTTCGATTGTGAACCCTTTGGGGACAGGGATCCATCTTATTTATTATTTATTTTTCTATGTAAACCGCTTTGCAAACTTTTGTTGAAAAGCGGTATATAAATAGTAATAGTACTAAATAACTGGTGATTTCTTCTAGTAGTAGATAACTGGTGAGTTCTTTTTTAAACAAATACTGCCATGCAATGGGAATGGTCCAGCCCAAACGATGAGTTTTAGGTCCCATGGGAATTAAAAATGAACTATGACTGGACCACACCCTGTTTCATTTAATTAATATTTTAACAGCATTAACAGCCTATTCCTATACAAGTTTATTTATAATATATGTTAATTCAAAAGGACTTACTCTCAAATAAGTGAGCAGCTTGAGGTTTACTCAGAAGTAGGCCCCACTGAAGTCAACAAGGCTTACTAAGGGAGTGTAGATAGGACTGCAGTGTTAGATTTCTATCCCACTTACTATTCCAAAGGTTTATGGCAGTTTATACTGAATACCAAAACCAAAGAAATCTCCATAAAGCTTGTGTAGTGTCATGATTAACAAGCGAGAGGTTGCTGGTTCAAATCCCTGCTGATATGTTTCCCAGACTACGGGAAACATCTATATCGGGCAGCAGTGATATAGGAAGATGCTGAAAGGCATCATCTCATACTGCGCAGGAGGAAGCAATGGTAAACACTTCCTGTATTCTACCAAAGATAACCACAGGGCTCTGTGGTTGCCAGGAGTTGACACCAACTCGACAGCACATTTTACCTTTTAGGAGAGGAGAGCTGGTCTTGTGGTAGCAAGCATGACTTGTTCCCTTAGCTAAGCAGGGTCCACCCTGGTTTGCATTTAAATAGGAGACTACATGTGTGAGCACTGTAAGATATTCCCCGTAGGGGATGGAGCCACTCTGGGAAGAGCATCTAGGTTCCAGGTTCCCTCCCTGGAAGCATCTCCAAGGTAGGGCTAAGAGAGGTTCCTGCCTGCAACCTTGGAGAAGCTGCTGCCAGTCTGCGAAGACAATACTGAGCCAGATGGACCTATGGCCTGACTCAGTATATGGCAGCTTCCTATGTTCCTATTTCAGACTAGGACCAGGGAGGCCAGGTTCAAATCTCTGCTGAACCACAAAACTCACTGGATGACTTCCGTCAGTCATTCTTTCTCAGTTTAAACCCTGCTCTACACTTACTTTAGTTGAGATCCAGGGTTAGAAAGGGTTACCCAGATTCAGACTTCCAGGGCTTGGGGGATTTGCCCTGGTCCATACAAGCATGCAAGCCTGGGTTAGAGGTCGGTAACCCAGGTTCAGATGCTCATGTGAAGAAGCTTATTATATCTCATGTTGCTGCTGAGATTATTGCATCCATTCTCATATCCCTTAACACTTCTGTCAGTTCTGAAAGCAATGAGGTTAAGAAAATAGGCACAACGGCCTATGAATTAAAATAGCTGATCACTGTGATCCTCAAGCCTTTTTTATACATGTGAAAGAAACAAGTTCCCTGATGTTCAATGGTCACCCACTAGATGGCAGCACCATGATTGCTTCTCCATAGAAGTGCAGGATGCTCCTCAGCATTCTCAGTACTCAGCAGCTGGCAAGTGGCCATGGCATACATGACTGAAAGGTGTTGGATCTTTATTACACTTTCTCATGCTGGAGAGCAGCCTCCGGTGCTCCACTGATACCTCATTCTGGGAATCAGGTTTTAATACTGTGCCCAGATATCCTGGCGTGTGCAGGGTTGCTGACAGGCCAGGAAAAACCAGTTTGATCTCTCTCTGTCCCTTTAGCAGAGGTTGGATATGAAGAAATCAGGAGGCTCCCAACCTTGAGTCTCCAGATGTTGTTGGACTACAACTCCCATCATCCCTAGTCAGTAGCCAGGCCACTGTGGCTGGGAATTATGGAAATTGTAGACCAACAACATCTGGGGACTCAAGATTGAGAACCCTTGCTCTATGCTATGAAATACTTCAAGGTGTGGTTTCTGCCTTTGGCCATTGTGACTGGAGATTATGGGTATTGTAGTCCAACAACATTTGGGGACCCAAGATTGGGAACCCCTGCTCTCTCGCATGCGTGCTCTCTCGTTCTCCTTCTGAATGCTTACATCATAATCTTAAGCATACAGCTATTTATTACAGGAGATCAGAGCCGCTTATATAGGGTTCCCAGGCCACTTACAGGACTAGATTTGTTTTAGCAAATGTTTCATGTGCCTTAAGACCATTATCTGGACCCAATGCAATAGCAGAATTAGAACCCACCCTTTTGCTCACCAGGTAATCTCCTGTATTGTTCTAGAAGTAAATTTCTTTGAACTCAGTGAGCTTTCCTTCTGAGCACAGATGATTAGTCTCAGACTTTGGTTTCAGACCACTGTGCACATTGAAATGTTTCAAATGCACAAGTTCCCAAAAGAGATGACCAACCTTCTTTCCCCTGCTCCCTTCATTTTGGGACTCAATTCCCAAACCTTATTTCCCAGTCCCTCAAGAAAAGACACTGGAATACAACATTCCCACCAGTCCAAAACTATACATTGTGCAAAGCATAAACATTAAGTGGTCGCCTTCAGATGTAACGCGGATCTGCGGGTCCATTGGACCCGTGGTTTCGTTCCCCCCTCCCCCTGCTCTCCCGTCCAAATTCAGGGCGCTTTCCAGACTAGACCCTACAACAGGGTCAGGACGTATCGCGGAAGTGTGCTTCCACACTTCCTGCGTCGTGACACCGCAGTCCCTACATGGACAGCAGGGTACCGTTCACATTTCTAATGCCTTTATGCTAATTTTGTTGCTGCGATATAGAACAAGGACGTCATACATCTGGCATGAAAAAGTTGTTTTTTCAGGTTATTAGTTGGTGCAAGACTGCTCCCCTTGCTGTTTACGGCTTGAATGTGACTTGCCTGAACGGAGGCATTTTGCTGCTAATGAGCAGCTAGTCTGGAAAGCACCCAGGAGAGCTCCCTCTCTGCAGTCTTGCTGACTGCAGAGAGGAGGGGAATTGGCTGCCTGGGCTTCCTCCTTTACTGAAGGACAGCCCTGGCAGCCAATAGCAGCCAGAATGAGGGAGTAGCTTCCTCCCCCCCACCCAACGCCTTGCTACCAGAAAGATGCCTAACTGGAAGCTATAACCTCAGCTAAACACCGGGTTCAAAACTCGGGCTTGGTGCGGGGACAGCGCAGGATTGGACCTGATCCCAGCACTTCACATGCATAGTTTAGCTTAGGCTGGGCTGCACATGTGAACAGCCTGGGGGGTGGGGAGGGTACTTGCAGCCTCAAGGGAGACAATCTAGAATGATATTTTACCATTTGATTCTTCTGATTGTATAAAATAGCCTAAAGTCCTTGAAATAGTCCTTTTCAGGGGAAGAACAGATGTGGCAATTCACCCATACTTTCCCCCAGCTATGGGAAAGCTTAAAGGCAAGCTCTCACGGTGGACTCTGAGTTGGTTCTGCCCCTTCAAAGGACAAAGCAATAAGCCACTCTTTCCTTCATACAGTTTTGACTTGTGGGAACAATCCCAAAGTGTCTTGTAGGTCTTGGCTCTGCCTCTGAGATTGCAGAGCAATCAAAACTAATGGAATACAAAGACAGGGCAAGTCATTACGTGTAGAATGCTGGTTTTTTTCAGGAACAGAGATGTTGTGAATAAACGATAAAGGTGGAATACGTTAGATATAAACAAGCATCACATGTACATGTGTGTGTGGTGTGTGTGTGTGTGAGAGAGAGAGAGAAACAAGTCAAGTATAATCTTTCTGACTCATGCTTTAATTGCAGCCTGCTATAAACCTCTCAGGTGCTAATGGCTGAGTGATGCTTCTAAACCAAAGGTGCAGAGGAAGTAGGATTATTTATTAAAATTTTATCCCACCCTTGCTTTAAGGATCTCCCCATTGTACCAGCACAACAACCTTATGAAACAGACTCACCAAAGGCAGCGGGAGAGAGTGACTGGTCCAGGGTCACCAAGTGGGCTTCATGGATATTAAGTGGATATTTAGGTGGATTCACAGCTGGTTGACCAACTGTACCCAGTGAGTACTCATTAATGGCTCCATGTCATTCTAGAGGAAGGAGTCAAATGAAGTGCCACATAGAGCTCTGTCCTGGGCCCTGTGCAGTTCAACCTTTTCATAAATGCCGTGGAGGAGGACGTAGAAGGGATGATTATCAAATCTGCAGATGACAAAAAGTTGGGGGGAAGAACAGAATCAGAAGATTCAGAAGACAGACTCAAGATTCAGTCTGATCAGGATATGCTCAAATATTGGGCCAAAATCAAGAAGATGAAGTCAACAGAACCATATGTATCGTCCTACATTTGAATAAGAAAAATCTAATGCACAAGTCCAGTTTGGAGGAGACCTGGCTTGGCAGCATTACACATGAAAGGGACCTAGGCAGGGGTGTAACTATGATCGGGCAAGGGGAGGCAGCTGTCTAGGGGCCCTGGCCTCTGGGGGGCCCCTCCAGAGACATGTCACGTGCCTCCCTCCCACCCAGCGCCTGCCGTAGCTCCTTCAATTTGAATTATTTTATTTTAAAAAAATTTCCTCCACGTTCGTGCGAGCACACCGTATTTCCTTGCCCTCCCTCTCCACCCTTTCCCCTTGTCGGCTCCTCCTCCTTCTCCATCCATTGGCTGGTGGCACCCTATGTGATAAAGAAAGGGAAGGCAGGCATGACTGGGTGGTTTAGCTTGGCTTCCTGGACGCCGACGCCAAGAGCAAGGAAGAGGAGGTCAATTGTAGTCTCTCCAGCCACCAGGCTAGCCACTTCTAAAACATTCAGTTCTTCTGTTATGGAGATGGAGGAGCTTCTGCAGGACTCAGGCCCCTCAGGTTAGCTTGAGAGTGCTGCTCGCGCCGTTGCTCGTGTTGGGCATTGATTCATTTGGGGGCATTATGGCCCGCTCCCCCCCCGCCTGCCCACAGTGGGAGTGGGCATATTGATTCATTATTTGGGGCATTATGGCTGCCCTCCTGCTTCCCCCCTGGCTTGCCCAGGCTTCGCTTCTGTTTTCCTAACAGGGGCGTGGGGGGAGGAAGGGGAAGCAGAGTGTCACGAAGGGTCTTTATTCATTTTTAATTGCAACGCTCCGCTTCCCCTTCCCCTGTTAGGAAAACAGAAGTGGGGAGGCACACACAGGGGAAGAGTGACAAGTGTGTGCTTTTCACAGTTCCTAGGCTCCGTTTATCAACCGCTTTTTAACATCCAAGGCTGTTCTTTGACTCTTAATCACTGAACATGCAAAGGTAGGCAAGAGAGTGGAGAAATCACTCAAACATTACAGACCTGTCCTTGGCACATGAGATCTTATGGGTCTTTTAAAAGGATACATGATGAAGGAGAAGCAGCCTCTCTTTCTAGCTCTCCCAAATTGGAGAGAGGTCAGTAGTTGCAAGGTTCCATTCATGGCCATTTCGTTTCCTGCATGATTATAATCTGCTTTCTGCCCATTCTGTATCCCATCCCATCCAGCCTCACATTTATTTGAGACACCTTGCCTCCTGAGATTCCTAATGCCCCTCCCTTCTGTCCTTTAAGAAACTTCCGAAAACTTATCTATTCTGCCAGGCTTTTTTTGGTGTGTGTGTGTGTGTGTGTGTGTGTGTGTTTTCCCCCACCCCACCCCGCTGTTGTTGTTTTAATTATGTAAACCACCTCAAGTCTAATGGAGTCAGGCAGTCAATACATTTGGTTCTGTTGTGCTATTATTTATACCTTTTAACTAGTTGGGATAGTTAGCAGAGTCTACATTGGGCCAGGAGAAGGAGAGGAAGGCGGTGACAGTTGGTGGGGGGGGCGGATTTTAAAATCTTGTCTCTGGGCCCAAGCCAACCTTGTTACGCCCCTGGACCTAGGTGTCTTAGTGGGCAACACATTGAACATGAGCCAGCAGTGTACTGCAGCTGCTTTAAAAGCTAATGCAATCTCAGGCTGCATTAACAGAAGCATACTGTCCAGATCACAAGAAGTAAGTGTTTCACACTATTTTGTGCTACACAGTCCTCACTTGGAATACTGTGTCCAATTCTGGACACTGCATTCTAAGAGAGATAGTGATGAACTAGAAGGAGTTCAACTTTTGAACAACAAAGTTGCTAAGGAATCTGGAAAGCAAGTTCTGTGAGAAGCCATTGAAGGAGCTGGGTGTATTTAGCCTGAAGAAGACTAAGGGAAGATAGGATCGCTGTTTTCAAATATAGGAAGAATTCTCACAGAGTCCTGCTTCTGAGGGCAGGACTCGAACCAGCTGAAAACCAGTTGAAATGACAAGGAAACAGGTTTGGGAAGACTCTCCTAACTATAAGAGTTGCTTGGCAGTGGGATATACTGCCTAGTGCAGTGATGTGCTCTCCTTCACTGAAAGATTTGAAACAGAGGCTGAGTGGCCATCTCTTAGGGATGAGGTAGCAGATTCCTGCATTGAGCAGGGAGTTGGACTACAAGACTGCTAAGTTTCCTTCCAACCAAAGGTGGTGTTGTTTTTTAACCTGGGATAAAAGTGAGGTAGGAGGGTGTGCATGAGCCCTCCTCCCTCACTGCCTGGTCGAGGGGGCAGCAGGGCTGCCAGTAGCAGCTTTGGGGCTGCTGGTAGCCATTTTAACAATAGAGGCAGGGGAAGGAGTGACTTGGCCTCTAAAGTGTGCCACACTGCTTGCACAGTGCATTGAGGGATTCCTGGATGCTGGGCTTTGCTTCCTCAGCCTCCAGATTGTTGGCGACGGAGTTCCAGTGCATCCACCTTTTGCACCAACTAATGACCACTAGGGGCATTGGGAGCACAGGTAGCTAGTGAGGGTCTCCTTACTTGTCCCTGCTTTCCTCTGCTTTCTGACTCTGCTTTAACTCCTCAGGTACTTCCTGTAATGAGTCAGTCCTTTTCCTTTCCTCCTAAAGAGAAGATGGAAACATCTCTCTCTCTTACTCCCCCTACCTATTCATTATGTAGCTGATAGATAGGGTAGGTCTTTCCTATCTCAAATGTACTTCACCAATAAACTAGTTAAGTCACTTAGACTCTACAGTGATCTCCATGCGTGTTACTTAAATAGCTGCAACACCTAAACTCTGCACTCTGTAACTGGAGTGGTAGCTTCCTTGGTGCTTTGCTAAATAATCACAAATCCCAACACAGACCATCACAACATGTGGGCTCTCCTTGCAAACCCTCTTCAGGCTCTTCTCACTGATCGTGAGAAGAGCCTCATTATGTTTTAAGACTGTTGCAAACGTCAGGTGCAGCTTCCATGATGCCCTGTATCAAAAAAATCTCCTCCTCCCCTCCTTTGCTTTGTTGAAAGTCCAGCTTGGAGAATATTTCTGCAGGACTCAAAAGCTTGATGTAGATGAGACATGCTTTCTTGGTGGCTGTCCCTTATAGACACATATTGCCTTCCAAACCTCTGCACTTGTTGCAAAATAATCAGAGAATGAAAGTTCAAGAACACAAGAGAAGAGCTAACTGTTTTTTGGTCATTCAGTTTTACATCATCACCAATTGAATGCTTGAAAATAACAAAGCCATATGGATTTTAGAAACAATTATACTTTTGCAGTTCTATTGTCCAACAGCTCATTTGGATTTCTTGCATTCGCTGACATTCAGTAAGCATCAGTGGTTAATTTTTACAATGACAAGTCCCAGAGTTCAAAACTGGGTAGCAAAGGTGGAGAAGTGACGATGTCCCCTCAGTGTGTCTTTGTGAGGACACAGTGAAAAACAAAACATTCTCTCACTCCTGTGCAAATAATATGACACACTCCCCTCCCACTCAGACACTTTCACACTCACTTATATGTGTCCATTCCACTGGCTCAGAATTTGTTTAATATCTATCTACCTCCTTCCCTCCCTCCCTCTTGGACAAGGCTCAACTTTTTTGAAGCTAAAATGAGTCCTCCAATCAGGAGCAAAATGGATATCAGAACAGATGGTGGAAATTGCCAAGAAGAGGAGAGAAGCCAAAGTCAAGAAAGATAAAGACCTCAGGAAGGAACTTAATAGGGAATTTCAGAAAGCTGTTAGAAGAGACAAGGAGTAGTACTACAATGACATCTGTAAAGACGTTGAGGATGGAAATAGACACAGAAAAACAAGGAAAATTTTCAAAAAGATCCCTGAACTCAGAAGGAGGTTCCAACCTCGAATTGGTATGTTAAAGGATGCCTTAATATACAAAGGAAAGAGAGTAACTAATTCAGAGCAGATCAAACAGAGATGGAAGGAGTATAATGAAAATCTGTATAGCAAGGACATCAACATCCAAGATAGTCTACTACAAGTTATTCCCTACTTGCAAGAACCTCCAGTACAGGAAGTTGAAGTTAGATCAGCATTCCAGTCATTACCAAGTTAGAAGGCTACAGGAATTGATGAAATAGCTATAGAAATATAGCAGGCAACAGAAGAATCAGTCAAGGCTCTAACCAAGGGGTGTGCAATTCGGATTTTCGGTGTTTTGATTCGGATCCAAACTGAAACACCCCTGTTCTGTTCTGTATCCAAATATGGCCCATCCGAATCACCCCTGATTCGAATCGGATCCGAATTAATCTGAATCCGAATAGATTCAGATTACAAAACTGGTCCCAGGGGCAAAATAGTGGGGTGGGGTGGTAGTGCCCAATGGGTGGAGGCTACCACCCAAATTTCAGGGGGATTGGGCAAAGGGCTGATTTTTGGTGAATTTTTGAAGTTTTAGTGTCTTTGGGGCAGATTGGGGCATAACGTGGGATCTGGGCCAAAAGAGTGGGGTGGGGTGGTAGTGCCTAATGGGTGGAGGCTACCACCCCAATTGCAGAGTGATTGGGCAGACGGCTGATTTTTGGTGAATTTCTGAAGTTTATGTGTTTTTAAGGTTTTCCCCAATTAGGTATAATCGAGGGTGTATCGCTTCACATCTGGGGGAAAGGGGTGGCCTAGAGAGGTGTGGGGTTGGTGGTAGTGCCGGGTAGGGGCAAGGAAGCTACCTGAATTTTTTCAAAGGATTTGGGCAGAGGGCTGATTTTTGGTGAATTGTTGAAGTTTACGCGTCTTTAAGGTTTTTCCTCATAAGTTATAATAGAATGGAGCTTTCAGCAGCTCCATAAGTGCACTTGGGGGGTGCTTTGGTGGCCCAGAACGAGTGGTGGTGTAGTGCACATAGGGTGCCAACCACCCCCATGGGTTTCTAACCCATGGCGTACAGATTTTCAATGAGACACCATGAATCCACTCTTATTTGCTATCATAGAATCCACACTCAGAACACCTCAGAAACAACAGAACCAAGTACAAAAAATGGGACTACGACTAAATATAAAGACTAAACTAATGACAACCAGCCTCAGAATTGATAATGAAGACAATGAAGTGGTGGATAGCTTCTGCCTTTTAGGATCAACCATCAACAGCAAAGGATCCAGCAGTCAAGAAATACGCTGCAGACTAGCACTTGGCAGGGTTGCAATGAAGGCCTTGGCAAGGATATTTAGATGCCATGATGTGTCTATACCTACAAAGATTAGAATCATTCAGACAATGGTTTTTCCCATGACACTCTATGGATGCAAAAGCTGGATTTTGAAGAAGCGAGATAGAAAAAGCATTGACGCTTCTGAACTTCATTCGAAGCACAAATGGCGAGGCTCAAGCTATCATACTTTGGACACATTATGCGAAAACCCAGCTCCCTTGAGAAGTCCACAATGCTGAGATAAGTTGAAGGAAAGAGAAGAAGAGGACGACCAGCAGCAAGGTGGATGGACTCGATTACAACAGCAATGAATGCACCACTGAGAGACCTGAAAGGCCAAGTTGAAGACAGATCATCCAATCTATCTATGTGGTTACTAAGAGTCAACACTGACTTGACTCTTGATTGATTGATCAATCAATCAAATCAGGAGCCAACAGCATGCCAGTGAATCAGGAAGGTGGGGTGGGGCAGGGAAGAGTGAGATGTAGCCAGTCAGTATCCCTTAGAATGTCCCTTTTCCAGTCCCAGAAAGGTATGTGAGCTGTATTTTTTCAGTTGTTTGGGGAAATGCTTGAGGCACTCTTTTCTCTATTATGACAGGGATTCGCTGTGGAGTAAAACTGATTTGTGGTGGGTGAAGTTCTGAAAACTTTGACTCAGTTAAACCATGATGAGCATGGATTTCTCCAACTGAGTTTTTAAAATGCAATTTCTTAATTAAGAGCGCTTTATCAAATGGGTTGCATTATTCTGATATTTTAAAAAATCTAGAAGCAAAAACCTAAGTTTCCTATAGTTAGGAGATGGGGATAGTTAATCTTGGAAGTACCTACATAATATAAGTGGATTGATATATATGCAGATATGTAAAGGACAGAAGCCTTATTCACATATTATGTCCAACACATGTACAATCTGTGTACTGTATATACATGGGCAGATCTGTATGCATGTACAGTTATTCACACATCATATTGAATGCATGGACAGCATTACAAAACCACTCATTTGGGAGGAAGGAGGGGAGCTGGAAGGAACTCTCCCTCATTGTTTCTTGGCATGCTTGCAGCATCTGCCCACTGCTTTAAGGTAAGGGGACTTCCTTCCCCCAACCTCGCCACTGCCTGGTAATTCCGCTGCAGCACAGCACATTTTAATGTAAAAGGACCAGGGGATTTTCTGTTCGTCCCCCGTCCCACTGGCACTGCTCCCCCTGCCCCCATCCATCCTGCTGCTGCAGCGGCATTTAAAGAAAAATGGGGGGACTGCCTTCCTCCTCACCACCCCTATTATCTTCTAGGGGCGGCAAAAGAAGACAATCTCTTGCTGCCGGCGCCACCATGCAGTGGCGGGTGGCAGTTTTAAATTTTTTTTTAAAAAAAAGGTTTGGTTTTTAAAAAGATAAAAACTTTCCCCTGCCCCAAGATTTGTGCTGCTCCTCCCAGATTTGCCACTGTAAGCAATTGCCTCTCTAGCCTCTGCGGTAGTCCACTTTTGCCTGTCCCCAAGTAGCCGCCAGACAAGCCAGTGGCAACTGTGGACATATCTCTCCAAAAGATCTTAATGGGAGACAGGCTCATGGCAAAGACATTCTCTTAAAAACCCAGGCCTAAGCTGTTTAGGGCTTTATAGGTAATTACCAGCACCTTGTATTTTGCCCAGAAACTTATTGGCAGCCAGTGTAGCTCTTTCAACACAGAAGTAATATGGTCTCTCCAAGATGACCCAGAGACCAACCTCTCATTCTGTACCAACTGTAGTTTCCAGACTATGTACAAAGCCTTAGAGCATATTGCAGAAGTTTACTGGAGGTTACTAGTATATGTGCCCCCATTCTGAGGTTGTTCATCTCAAGAAACCAATGCAGAGGGCATATCTGTCAAAGATGATAGAAAGCACCTCTGGCCACTGCCTCAACCTGGGACTTTTACACATAGTAGGCTTTACTGTTAGCTTATTGGGAAGCTTTACTGTTACTTTATTTGGAGGCTTTACTGTGAATTTGAAGTTGTCCCCAAAAAATCAAGACAAATAGTGGACTCTTTTTACCCTGGATTTAAATCGGGCTACACTCTTAACGCGCAGTGAAAAACCCAAAACATGTGTGAACTGCTGCCTGATAACTTGCAGGGACTTTGGGGTAAATCTGGCCAATATGTGAATGCACCCCCTCCATTCTGGTGGAGATGCGAGTTAAAGGGCTTTAAATCCTAATGAAGCATGCGTGCAGCAAATATCTAGTGATATTCCAGTAGATGGGTGGTTTTTATTGATCTCTTATTCATTCTGGTTGACTGTGACTCCTGAAAATATGTCCTTGAGGGCTGTTTGACCTTCAGGGACATATTTTCAGGAAACACAGTTGATTTCAGAGTGAAGGGGAGATTGATGAAAATTGCCCCTCTCCTGAAGCACACATACAGCATCATAGCATGCATGCGTCATTAGTCTGGATGTTGGCCATTGAATCATTCTTTTTAGGTTCATGGTTTCCTCCCCAAGTAGAAACTTCTGCTGCATTAAACAGCAAACAAGGAGCAGCAGCTTTGTTAAAACCACCCCAGTCTGCTGCTTCAGACAAAACAACAACAACACCCCACACTACATATAGGACAGAATTATGAATGCCAACTCTGACTGAAAGGGCAATTTTTGGCCAATATTTTTCACAATATCAAGCCACTAAAATCTCCAGAATTGCTTTTAATAGCCACCTGACGATTGATGCTGATTTCTTAAGATTCCAGGCCAGCCCTGGAGGCTTTGCAAAACTAGACAGAATATTGGCAGGGGCAGCATTAGGGGCTGCTTTTGTTGCCCTCAGAAGGACCCTCTGCTGATCCCTAAGTTCTCATGTGGTGGTGGCAGAACAATTCTCTCAGGGACCACCACATTGGAAGGGGCCCACAGAAAGGTCCTCTGAAAGCTGGAGTCAGCCCTGGTCACAGGAGCTCAGGCTCAGATTTTGGGAAGGAGGGGTTAAGATATTTATTTATTATTATTTATTTATTTATTCAATTTTTATACCGCCCTTCCAAAATTGGTTCAGAACGATTAACAAATAAAACAAAGATAGTTAAAATCAATCAACAATTAAAATATAAAATACCATTAAAAAATTAAACAATAAAACAGTTTAAAACCCTGAAAAACAGGTACATTAAAAACGCTTTATAACAGTTTAAAAACCCTAAAAAGGCCAGGCCAAACAGATAGGTCTTAAGGGCTCTCTTAAAAACCAATAAAGTGTTCGAATTATGGATTTCTGCAGGGAGTACATTCCACAGTCCAGGAGTGGCTACAGAGAAGGCCCGCCTCTGAGTCACCACCAGACGTACCAGTGGTAACTGGAGACAGACTTCCTCAGATGACCTTAACATGCGGTGGGGATTATGCAGAAGAAGGCGCTCTCTAAGGTAACCTGGATATGTGTTTTATAGTTATCTTATGTTTGTTTAATGAAGCTTTATTCAGAAACAACTCCTTCGCCATTCCCTCCCTTTTCCATTCTGGCTCTATCCCCCCCCCCCCAATTTATTTAGAACATAAGAACAGCCCTGCTGGATCAGGCACAAAGCCCATTTAGTCCAGCATCCTGTTTCACACGGTGGCCCACCAGATGCCCCTGGGGAGCCCACAGGCAAGAGGTATGTGCATGCCCTCTCTCGGGCTGTTGCTCCCCTGCAACTGGTATCATGCCTCTGAGGCTGAAGATGGCCCACAGCCATCAGACTAGTAGCCATTGATAAACCAGTCCTCCATAAATCTATCTAAACCCATTTTAAAGCCATCCAAGCTGGTGGCCATCACCACATCCCATGGCAAGGAATTTCATAGATTAATTATGCGTTGTGTGAAAAAGTACTTCCGATTGTCGGTCCTAAATTTCCCAACCTTCAATTTCATGCGGTGACCCCTGGTTCTAGAGTTGTGAGAGGGGGAAAAAAAATTTCTCTCTGTCTACCTTCTCCACTCCATGCATAATTTTATACACTTCGATCATGTCTCCCCTTAGTCGTCTCTTTTCCAAGGTAAAGAGCCCCAGATGCTGTAGCCTAGCCTCATAAGGAAGGTGCTCCAGGCCCCTGATCATTTTGGTTGCCCTCTTTTCCACCTTTACACATTCTATAATATCCTTCTTAATAGATTCTTTCAATCTCGTTGTTCTGTACAGGACAATGACAATAAAGATTTATCGTATCGTATCGTAATATACAGTGGCCAAAGTTGTACACAGTACTCCAGATGTGGCCGCACCATAGATTTGTATAAGGGCATTATAATATTAGCATTTTTATTTTCAAACCCCCTAATGATTCCTAGCATGGAATTAGCTTTTTTCACAGCTGCCACGCACTGAGACAACACTTTCAATGAGCTGTCCACCACAATCCCAAGATCTCTCTCCTGGTCAGTCACTGACAGCTCAGATCCCATCAGCGTATATGTGAACTTGGGGCTTTTTGTCCCAATGTGCATCACTTTACACTTGCTTACATGGAACTGCATTTGCCATTTTGTCACCCAGTCCTCCAGTTTGGAGAGATCTTTTTGGAGTTCCTCATAATCCGTTGTGGATTTCACTACCTGAAATAGTTTAGAGTCATCTACAAATTTGAGCACTTTGCTGATCACCCCAACTTTTAGATTGTTTATGAACAAGTTAAAGAGCACTGGTCCCAGTACCGAATCTGATTCTTGGGGGACACCACTTCCTACCTATCTCCATTGTGAAAATTGTCCATTTATTCCTACTCTCTGTTTCCTGTCCTTCAACCAGTTACTGATCCACACATGAACATGTCCCCTTATTCCATGACTGCTAAGTTTACTCAAGAGCCTTTGGTGGGGAACTTTATCAAAAGCTTTTTGGAAGTCCAAGTATACTATGTCAACTGGATCACCTTGATCCACATGCCTGTCGACACTCTCAAAGAACTCCAAAAGGTTAGTGAGACCAGGCTTTCCCTTGCAGAAGCCATGCTGGTTCTCCTTCAACAAGGCCTGTTCTTCCATATGCTTAACAATTTTGTCCTTAAGTAGGCTATCCATCAATTTACCTGGCACCAGACTTAAGCTGACTAGCCTGTAATTTCCTCGATCCCTCCTGGATCCCTTCTTGAAAATTGGAGTCACACTGGCTACTTTCCAGTCCTCTGATACAGAGCCTGATTGTAGGGACAAGTTATATATCTTTGCTACGAGATCAGCAATTTCACATTTGAGTTCCTTCAGAACTCTTGGGTGGATGCCATCTGGCCCTGGCAATTTGTTGATTTTTAGCTTTTCAAGACAGTTTAGAACATCTTTCCTTCTCACCTCAAATTCACCCAGATCCTCAGCTGCTAAACCCAAAAAACTCAATTCTGAAGAGGGTATATGGTCAGTATCCTCTGCTGTGAAGACAGATGCCAAGAACTCATTCAGCTTCTCTGCAATCTCCTTATCCTCCTTAATAATCCCTTTCACACCCTCATCATCTAAGGGTCCAACCACCTCCCTGGCAGGTTTTCTATTTCTGATATATTTAAAGAAGTTTTGGTTACTTCCCTTGGCACTTCTAGGTATATGCTCCTCAAACTCTCTCTTTGCATCCCTTATTGTCTCCTTGCATTTCTTTTGCCAGAGTTTATGTTCCTTCCTGTTCTCTTCATTTGGGCAGGACTTCCATTCTCTTTAGGAAGTCTTCTTCCCTTTTATAGCTTCCCTGACTCTACTTGTTAGCCACTCTGGCATCCTCCCGAAGTTGGTAGTCCCTTTCCTCCTTCTTGGTATACATTCCAACTGTGCTTCCAGTACTGTGGTTTTAAATAAGTTCCATGCTTTCTGGACTGATTTGACCCTCCTGACTTTCCCTTTCAACTTCTTTCTTACCAGTCCCCTCATTTTTGAGAAGTTTTCTCTTCTGAAGTCCAGGACATCTGTGTTGGACTTCCTTGACAATTCTCCACTCACATATAAGCTGAATTGGATCACACTATGGTCATTGCTACCCAAGGGTTCTGCAACTCTGATATCTCGCACCAGATCCTGGGTACCACACAGGATTAAATCCAAAGTTGCCATCTCTTTGGTTGGTTCCATGACTAACTGTAATAAGGCACAGCCATTTAGCACATCTAGAAATTTGGCCTCTCTGTCATTACCTGAATGTGAATTCACCCAGTCTATGTGTGGGTAGTTGAAGTCACCCATTATTATTGCCTGGTCTCTCTTTGATGCCTCTCTTATTTGTTTCTCCAACTCCAGGTCCCTCTCAGCTCTTTGATCCAGAGGGCGATAACACGTCCCTAGTAACATATTTTTTCTCAGTCCTCGTAATGTTACCCTTAATGATTCTGTGGAGGACTCTGGTCCACCTAGGTTTTCTAGCTTATTGGAATCTATCCCTTCTTTGATATATAGGGCCACTCCTCCCCCAACCCTCCCCTCTCTGTCCCTTCTATAGAGTTCATATCCAGGAATAATCATGTCCCACTGGTTCTCACCATTCCACCAGGTTTCTGTTTCCCCCACTATATCTATGTTTTCATTAGTAGCCAAGTACTCCAGCTCACCCATCGTGGCTCGGAGGCTTCTGGCATTGGTATACAGAAACCTATATGCCAGGTCCCTCACCTGGTGTTCGTGTATGCTGTCCCCCATACCGTCATTTGACCTATTTGGGAAGCTGTCCTGTGTATGTATGTATGCATGCATGTATTTATCTATCAATCATATTTTTATACCACCTGATATGTACAGCTCCAGGTGGTATACAAAATGTAAACACTGTCTACAGGATACCCCAGGGACAAACTTTGAGTTAAACATAAAAGATTGCTAGATGAAATACAACTAGGGATGTGCAGAAATGGTTCTGTTTGAACCAGGTTCAAATAGAACCGGGGCAGTTTGATCGGTTTGAACCTTGCCTTTAAAATACTTCTTCTAATGGTGCCTGGGGTGGGGGGCTGGTGGCAAGAGGCACCTGTGGTGTTTTTAGTTAATCCATTCCTTGATCCAGGCCAGCTTTTCAATGGGGCTTTAGTTACTTGTATTCCAGTCCTGGAGTAGAGGCAGGACTAACAGCCAGAAGCAAGAGGTCTGCACGTGCCTCTCTGTACATGCGATCAATTTCATTAAACTATTGATCTTCCTGATTCCACTCCATTGCCTTGTCCTTACATACAACAACTCTTTCCTCTGGATTCTACAGCACCTTACCAGCAGCGCCAGTGGCTTCTCTAAAGTCTGGACAGGGTTTAGTGCTCCAGTGTGGCCCGGTTCCAGGAGCAGACTTCAACAGTGGGCCTTTTGCTCCTGTGGGCCTTCTGCCTTGAGCTACTGTATCTTGGTGGCAAACCTTGGCCTCCTTTACTATCTTGTTGCTTTTTCCCAGTGCTCCCCACTGGTTGGTCACTGCCATTTCTGGTCCCTTATATACACTTTCCCATTGGAAGGTTTTAGCAAACAAATACTTATAGTGTTTGACTCACAATCCCTGCCACACTTCCTGACTATGCAAGCTCTTCTATGTTTCCTCAGCCACACAACAAATTGTTTCCATTACATTACAAAAATAGGCTGCAGTCCTCTGGCATAAGGGTCAGGAGTCTTCAGCCTCCCAAGTCTGTAATTTATCTTTTCAGGATTTCTGCCTCTTCCTAGAAATCTGTAACAGGCAAAATCCAATATAGGCTTCTGAAAGGACCCCTGAGCACTGTTGTTAGAATGGTATTGTGTTCTGTGATTGCTTTGGAGATGTCATAAAAGAAAGAGCAGAGGTAATATTTGAAGAACTGCTAGAAGAAGTCAAAAGGTGGGGATTTAAAAGAAGGGAGCCCTTGACTCTTTTCCTTGGTGATCTCAGTGCTTCTTTCCTCTTGGTATGCCCACAGTACTCTGCAGTAGATGTCCCCCCACTCTTTTTACTTCAAGAGAATCACCTCCATTCAATTTTCTCCCTTCCCCACCCTTTAAAGAAAGTGAGGAGAATGGTCTCCATTTGATTTTGCTTAGAAATTCTAATACATTTCAGGTACAGTGTAATCTCATTTTCATTCATTTTCTTGCCAAGGATATGTAGGATTTGCTGCTGAAAAAACTACTGTAGAATAACAGGAAGCCATTTTTGGAAGCATTAGGTAAAATGATAAAAACAGTATTAACATAAACAAAACTATTAATATTAAGAAGAATTTCCATCCTTTGCTTGTCATCATAGGTATTGGTTGTTTTAAAACACCTTTAGTTCTTCCTCTTGCTCTTTTGCACTCAGACAGAAGAACCCCCAAGGATTAAGAGAACACAAATAACACTTAATCTTGTATTTACATAAGGAAGACACAGTAGCTTATTGGGCATCTCCTCCTCTGGGTGAGTCTCTCCAAGTTCCAGGAACTAGTTTTGTTAGAGCTCTTTTATAGCACAATACAGTTACAAATGATTCAGTCAACCAACAGCAGAGTCCACTCAATTTAGTTAATCAGTTACTCCCTTAGATTATTTTATCTCATCAATGATTAATTACAATCAGTTTCTTAATTACATAGGGCTTGTTTACAGCTAACGCTTTGTTCTTTCAGGATGCTGCTAGTTCTTCACCTACTAAAATCATAGCAACTTCATGTTGTCCTTTCGATAAGACTTGTGACTTGGACTGAAATTAAGTGGGAGGAATGAAAGTCTCTCTCATTTGTTAAAACTTGCTCATTTGTTTGATTAAATTTCCCTTTGTGAGTTACTGTGCATGTTTACTCAGAAAGAAGTCCCACTAAGTTCAACAGTGGACATGCATAGTATGACTGAATAAGATTATAGCCCAGTCGGGCTGTGTTGAATTATGTTTCTGCAGGGGAGGGTAGAGTAATGAATGTAAATGGCAGAAGAGTGTTGTTTAAAGGGGAAGGAATGTGTGGTTCTTATAATCTGCACAATATCTAATCATTGTCCTGTCTGGAAAATAATTGTCACCAGTGTCTCTAACTGGGAACTAGGGAAATAGCTTTTTTTTTTGCTCTCTTGTATTAGAGGGAGGTGAAGTGTATGAGCCGGGTCTCGCGATCAGTGAGACCCGGTTCTTGAGAGTGTGCGGGGAGGGAGCCCTGAGCGGCCGGATTGGCCGCCCACACAATTGCCAGCTCCGTGATCAGTGAGACCTGGTTTGTGGTGGTGAGCAGGGAGGGAGATCTCCAGCTCCGTGACGGAGCCAGCTGGGGCTGGGGGCAGCGGGGGCTGATTGGCCCCCACAAGCTCCAGCGCGCCCTGCGCGAGTGCGCAGGGCATGCTGGTGAGACCCCTGGAGCCGGGAGGCGGCTTTTCGCCTCCCCTCTGGGGGTCTCCCTGTGAGTGGGCGCGGTGCAGAGCCGTGCCGCAGCTACTCACAATCTTGAAAACCAGGTTTGCCGAGTGCTCGCTCCGCAAACCTGGTTTTAGGGCAGGGGTTCTTGAGTGGGTTTCCCGCTCTAGAACCACCAGGCTCGCAGTCGAGCCTGGTGGTTCTCACGATCTGCAAAAATCGGGCTTGGCTCTCCTAGCCTGGTTTTTGCAGATCGTGAGAATAGCCCCACTGTCTCTGGTGAGGAGCTGAGCTCGCATTTCCTCCTTCAAGAAGTCTATGTTAATCCTTGTCAGTTATTGCTCTGCTCTGCCCAAAGGGGATACCCAATTGCTGTCCATAGAAATTCCACTCTAGGTAGATGTGCACAAAGAAAACATCTATAGATTTAATTCTTCTTTTATTAACACCTTTTAACACTTTCTGGGACCAGGTGCCAGAAATCTGGGGACAAGAAAAGATGCCCATTTGCAGCTCAGAGATGTAGATTTGCTTTGGGCAAAATAGAACAGTCTCCTCCCCAGAACAGCAGCTAACAGAAGATGGGATTGAGATCTCCCTGGACTGAGCTAATATTCTGAACTAATATCAATAACTAAAAGACAATATCCAGACGGTAACAGCAAATTGTCACCTTTTTGGAATCCAGGAAGGATGAAGATATTTTGAAAATAGACTCTATAGAGATCAAAGGAAGGAACAACTATAAAGTAGAAGGCTTACTGAACAGAGAGTGAGCAATCTTTGCCTAACAAGCAATACTTGCTCAAAAGTCATCCCAGAGTTTGCTGCTAAAGCAGGAACTCTGGGCTAAAAGCAGAAACTCTTTCCATGGGCAGGAACTGTCTGTGACTTCTGCTGCGCAGTGAGTAGTCAAGACTTCCCCGGCCATGGTGCTCTCACTCTCCACCTCACTCTGAGCAAACTACCACCAGCCTGCTTGACTGCTAGAAGCCTGCATCACTCCCAAGCTCCTATTCTGAAGCTCCAGCATCACTTCTTCAGCTGAAGCCTCACTGCTCTCAAGCCTCTGACCCTGGTAATATGCTGCTTCCACAAGCCTTGGATCTGTCCATCCTTCCCCCTTCTTCTCCTCCCTCTTCCCTCTACTAATTCCTGATCTCCCCAAACAATGCCCTTCCTCAACTTTCCTTACCCCACCCCCCTTTCAGTCTATATATGAATTATATTAGGCTCTAGGAAGATTTAACACACACACATATGATAGTTAGGAACACTGGGTTAATGTTGTTGCTAGCTATGATTGAAATAATGTTAGTATTACTGATTATTCTGTTTTCTGCTCAGTTAGATTGATGCTGTTAATCCTTTATACTCAATAAAGCCCATTGAATCATTTAGATGCATTTGATCTTCTTTCTACCTTTGCGCCCAGACTATACATGGTCACCTTACAAAAGAACTGGTCACTTTGTGACACTGGTGAAGCCAGCCTAATTTCATATGCTAGTTCCGGAGCATATCTAGTATACAAATTAGGCTTGGTTCACAACAGTCCCAATGTTGAGTAGGAGTCATGAATAGCAAATTCAGGAAAAGCAGGAAGCATGTTAATAACAACAAAGGCAAAAGCTCACAAAACTGGAAGAGGAACCAATAATTGTTGGGAAAGTAAGCTGTACCATTGAATAAAAGAAGCATTCAAAATGGCTGCCACTCCACTCCTTCAGACACAGCTAAGCGACTATATAGTAGATAAGATGGCTGCTGCAATCAAAAACAGACTACTAGAAAAGTCTTGTGTTACACCATATGTTATCTCTATGAAGAAAAATTCTGAATTCCAAGTGAGGGAGAGACAGAAATACCTGGTAAGAAGAATGGTGTGTCTTTGTTCCTGTTCCTTCTCTTCCTTTTGTCCTCTCTGTGTCTTATAGGCCTTTTCCTCTCTCTGTTGCTTTGTGTTATTGAGAAGGAAGTTTCGTTGGTTGGTTGTTTTATGGAGGGGTCCTTAGCAAAGCACTCTCGTTGCCTGTGCAGAAGCCAAGGGAAAGAGTTGTGGTATATACAAAGACAAGACTGTGGAGTAGAAAAGGACAAGGCTGTGGAGTAGAATCAGGAATAATAATAGTTTAATGACATAGATATTATGTACAGAGAGGCAAGTGCAGACTGCTTTTCCATGCTGTTGCTGCTCACTGTTTGTTAACCCTGCCTCTCATCCAGGACTGGAATACAAATAACGAAAGCCCCATTCAAAAGCTGGCCTGAATCAAGGAATGGATTAACCAAAACACCACAGGGTCCATTAATTCTATTTAGAACTACTAGCTGTTTAAAAAGATGCTTTCCACCTTAATCATTGTTTCATTTGCTTATCCTGGCAAAAGCAGTCTAATGTAGTGTGTAATGGAGTCCATGATGTGATGAGGGCATAGATAATCATGGTTGACAAGACTGATCCAGGGATGGACACAGCTACCACACTGGTGAAGCGGAGCAAAAGGCCCCCAGACAACAGCAGCCATTGATGAATCAAGGAGCAAAGAGGAGTCCAGGAGCACCCCTAAGCTGCACACCTGGTCCTTCAAGCAAATTGAATGCAGCCCTATCTGGAACAGATTGAAATACCAACCTCACATCAGATCTCCTGACTCCTTTGTAGTCCAGATTTAATTTCAGTTTGTTTGCCCACATCCAGTCCTTCACCACTTTCAGACTCCAGAATGTTCAAAGTTCCTCAGCTGGGGATGATAAATAAAAACTGAGTGTCATCAACATTTATAAATATACTAGCTGACCTGGCACAGAGCATCAGCGCCTCTAGTTCTCCCCATCCCCCATCCGCAGCAACCAGTCCGGCTCCCTACCCCGTCTTCATTTCGTCTCCATCCCTTCAGCCACTTTGTTCTCTCCCCCCAAATCCCTTCAGCCAATTCATTCTCCCCCATACCCCTTCAGCCATGTTGTTCTCCGCACCACATCTTCCCCACATCCCTTCAGCCAATTCATTCTCCCCCCACCCTCGCAAACCTTCAGCCTCTTCGTTCTCTCCCCACATCCCTTCAGCCACTTTGTTCTCTCCCCCAAATCCTTTTAGCCATTTCGTTCACACACACACACATCCCTTCAGCCACTTTGTTCTCTCCCCCACCCCACATCCCTTCAGCCAGTTCTGCTGCCACCCCCTCTTTCTCTCGGCCAGCCGTCCACCACTTTCTGGCATTCCTCTCCCTCTCCTGGCAACTGCTCAGAAACTCTCACAAGAGCTACCACACACGGGATTAGCCATGGGTACGCCTTAGAGAATTATATAGAGAGATAAATATACAAAGTTGGGCATGATCAACATTTTGATGGTATCCAATCCCCACATAACTTTCCCCAGTGGTTTCACACAGCTGTTGAAAAGCACAGGAGATAAATGGATCCCTGCAGGATACCAGGCCATGGTGTCAGGCAATGTCCCCCAGCATCACCTTCTGGAATATATCCTGCAGGAGTGAGCAGAACCATTGAAAAATAGTGTCTCCCAATCCCAATGAGATCAGTGGACAGCCCTGGCATTTGCCCCTTCTTATATTGATAGATGTCGATAAAATCCCATTAATTTGAATTGTAGATTGGCACTGGATAGAGAAGCTTAACCATCATCCTTTATTGTGATTGGCTAGCACCATCTCTAAGCAATTTGGGTTACCCATTCAATAAAGAAACATAATTCCTCCTCCTGTTTCACTTCCAGTTCCTTGGACTGGACTCCTTGTCTTCGTACTAATGTTATTATAACAGAATGCTTTAGACTCTAAAAATCCTGGTTTTTATTTAACTACCTACAACAATAACTTCAGTCATGCTTTGCCTCTGATGCAGAGCTTTACTTGTTGTATAGTGCAGTTCTTGAATAAACCATAGAGAGTACCTGTGGCTCTTTTATTTCTGTTGATATTGCTTACTGCTTCAAGGATCATCCTTCTCAGGATTTTCTGCTAAAATCATGGCCTTGCTATGGATTTGCAAATATATTTTTAGAAGGTTTCTTTTTCTTTTCTTTCTTTGTTTTTGTTTTTGCTAGCATAAATTCACATTGCAATAAATTCAGTAGTGGAAAGTTCAGCTGTGCTCTGTAGAAGATAAATGCATTTCTCCTAATAATTAATGCAGAGATCACCCATGATAAGTCCAGCATCCTGAGGCACACCATTGTAGGTGTTAGCAAAAATGGTTCTGGGATATGTGCCTGCTCTCTCTTTCACAAATACAAGCCCCACAGCAGTTTATGAAGCGTACCTAAATTATTAAAATGTGAAGTTCAATAAACGTACAGTCTGTGTTCAGTGTACACATGTACTGATCTATACAAATATCCACTCATTGGGCCAGTTTGGATGATACTTTGCTGGGCTGATGGACACACACAATAAAGACGTCTGTGCACTATGAATGTGCATGTCCTTTCTCCTTGTCCCCTCATGCCTTTTAAGAAAAGGCTTCCCAGCACACCAGGAGGCATTACACACAGGGCTTCTACCCCGAATCTCCTTCGGGAGAGAGTGTATGTATTCACACACCAGCCAAACTTACCCTGAAGTACCTTTGAGATCCTTGGATCGACTCCACACACTAGTTGGACTTTGTCTTGTGGATTCTAGCTTATCTTGAGGTATTCCTGGGGTTTTAAAATGCTGTTTTTAAACTACTTTTTCTGAAAACGCCAGAGTAAATAGGGAGAGGCACTGACATAGAATCATTTGCATGATAAAGGGGATACTCTCTTTTACAAATGAAGATGGAGCTCTTTAGTAATCTCTCCCCCCCACCACCACATTGGCTAGAAGGAAAACATGGACGCCTGCCATGTGAACTTGCATCAAAAGCAAACCCGAGAGCAGAGGGGAGGGGCTGGTTCCCTCAATGCCACGAGTATACTTTGAAGTGGCTTCGCTCAACATTTACCCCACAGCATGAAGCCATGTGTGAATAATTCCCAGGGTGTTTTTCACACAGGGCTTTTAGCTCTCATCCCCCCACCCCAGGATGGAGAGTGTACATTCATATACAAGTCAGATTTTTAGCCATGCCTCTGCATCTGACGTTAGATGTAGGGGGTATAATTTAGCTCGCAAACAGGGCCGCCTGGCCCCATTTGTGAGAAAAATCAACCAGCACCATGTTCACGGTACGGCTGGAGCAGCTCTCCCTGTGGCGCTGGACCCGTTTGCAAGCTAAATCATGGCCCCCGTGTCTGATGTCAGACACAGGGGGCATGGCTGGGGCACGAGGCATATCCTCTGAAAGGTGGCATCCCGGGTTCTTTGAACCCGTTTGCGCAATGGTGGCTCCGCCCCTGGTGGATGTAGCAAATCATGCCTCCACAGAAAGACAGAACAGCTGTGCTCTTACTAATCAATACCTGAGAGATTGTGCAGCTTTTCAAGAAGTGGGATTTTCTGAGCTTCCGAAACCAATGGAAGGAGCAGAGGGAACATGCAGGAGATCAATGCATGTTCATAATGTTGTGCAGATGCCTGATAAAAAGGGAGGCGGGAAGCTTTGTGGACAGTGTCCACAAAGAAGTTCTTTCTCATAAACAGCATGTTTGGAGCAATTTTGAAAGTACTATAAACATATATTTAAGTTAGAATTGTTACTCAGTTGATCAATTAATTATATCATTTTCAATTAATTATGTTACTAAATTTGCAGGTGTATAAAAATAACTCATTATTTTACTTTTTATTATAAAAACAATAAAAATAACGGAGGGCATTCATTGCTGATTTTTAGATGAGGCATGCATATTTCACACTAGGCACTAGCTTAGAGACATTCTTTGCTGGATGTGACAGAAGGACAAATGAAGGAATGTGTGCCACATAGGTTTTTTCAAAATGACTATTTGGATTAGAAAATAGAAAATAAACTATTTTAAAAATTACCTGCTGCCCAATTAACAATGAACATATTTTAAATCAATCCACTGTTTTAATTGATTAATCTAATTGATTGATTAATTAACTAAACATTACAGCCCTATTTTAAATGGTTTATTACTATGTGAAAGGCTGCATGCTTATCTACATATGCAAATATCTTTAAAAGGGGGGGAGTGCTGTGGTAACAAGGGGGGATAAGTGCAAGCTACCTGTGGTGTTTTTGGTTAATCTGTTTATTGATCCAGGCTAGCTTTTGAATGGTGCTTTAGATGCTTTTATTCCAGTCCTGGAGTAGAGCGAGGCTAACAAACAACCAGCAGCAAGAGCACTGAAAGGAGACCGCACTTGCCTCTCTGTAAATAATGCCCATTTTATTAAACCGTTAATATTCCTGATTCAACTCCACTGTCTTGTCCTTGCATACCACAACTCTCTCCTCTGGATTCTATACTACCCTTCTCTCGTAGGAAAATCCTTCATCCAAGAACATGGGGTAGAATCCAAAGAACTGTGCAGCTCGTTCAACACGTCCAGGGAGGCTTTGGGATTGTGTTTTGGAAGAGTGACGCCTTAAGCAACAGGACAGAGAACTTTTGAACCTTTGTTATATAATATGTAGGTCTGCTGTTAAAAGGGGGAAATAAATAAAAACTCTACCTGGCATGCCTCTTCCTTCCCTCCCTCTCTTAAATTTCCCTTCAGTGAAACTTACTCAGAAACCCAGTCTAGTCAAGACATTTTGCCACTCTGTTGACTTTTGAGATGCAGCCACAATGAAGACAATTCTGACGATCACTAGAAACTGGGTTAAGGGAGCCCAGTCCGGTTTCTAGTGAGCATTAGAACCACCGGGCTCGCCCGGTGGCTCCATAGTGACTAGCTCGCCTAGGAACCCCTCCTCTTAAATGAGGTTAACAGAGCACTCACTCTGTTAACTGCATTTTTGTGGTCATGAGATGCCGTGGCATGGCTTCATGCCATGATGACTCTTGAGGAGACCCCCGCCGGGAGGCTCCAACAAGCCTCCTGGCCTCGGGGTCTCTCCAGGGTGCCCGGTGCACTTGTGCGGGGCATCCTGGGGCTTCCGGGGGCCAGGCAGCCCCCGATCCCCACCACCCCTGCCAGCTCCTTGATGGAGCTGGCAATTGTGTGAGTGTCCGATCTGGCCACCCAAGGACAGCTCCCCGCACAAACCCTAATGGCACTTCACACTAATTGTGTGAGGTGCCTCTGAGTCTGCTAATGCATTTGTAAAGTTTTCAAGCTATCAGTGACGGATTGTGCTTTATCCCACAGGAGAGGAGCATTAAGGGGGAGGGGCCACCCCCTCCCCCAAATAACTGTCCAAAGTCTGAGAAAGCATCTGGGCAGTGTAGGCTTTATTTTCAGGATCCCAACCTACTGTAGCTTTGCCTTTAGGCAAAAAAGCTCACTTTGGAAATGGCTGCCTGTGTTCTTGTTTCAAGTTCATGATTTAGCTCTTTAGTAATGTTATAAACTCTTGAAAGAAGCACAGCAAGGCAGGGAAATGTATTTGGAGGATTTGACTGATATCTCCACCTGATCGCACTAGGTGTCAATTCCTTTTAATTGCTCCAAAGTGGCTTGTTCATGAACCCATGATGCAATGACCTAAACAACACTGTGCAATATTCAACATGGCATTTCCATTCTCATTTGTTCTTTTTTAGTCCATGGAAGTAGTTTTCTCCTTTTTGGCTCTCAAGCACAGATTAATGGTCTGTAACCAAGCACACTCTCAAAAATGTCAACCTTAATTGAAAAAGGAAAATCACAAAAGAAAAAGTTATGCACCATAACTCCTTGGGGTCTCCTTTCTAGAAGCTCTACAAATTCTTCTGGTTCATTAATCAAACCTGTGTGAGGAAGGTGAGATCAGGTTTTTCCCATGCCTGCTACTACTCTGTCCAGAGTCGCTGGGTACCATCTGCAAATTAACACTCAAGCAACCATCCTAGATTTAGGTCTGTGTGCCAAACTGGAAAAAAGATAATATAACAATGAACAATAAGAATGGTCTTCTTTAACACTGTTGAAGACAAGAGCAGGAAATGCTATACAACTTAGGAGGTAAACAGTTTCACATACAACCCATATCTTGCTATTCCACCTGCAAATTTTCCTGTTCATGAAAAAAGAAATTCTGGCTTTATGTATGCCATAAATTATATTGGTTTTATACCAAATAATGTCACTCCCTCCATAGATTTCTGGGAACTATCATTTGGTAATTCTTCTAAGTTTCCTACAAAAGCCCCACTATAGCCGTGTACAGTGGGGCGAAGGTGGAGGAAGTCCTGCCTCTGCGCCATCACTCACCCACATGCCCCACTGCTCTCTGTTATGATGGGACTTATCTGAAGAGGGAAGAGCCCTCCCTGTGATGGCAGGCAGAACCATGATTACAAAGGTGTATTGATCCACCCTTGCCATCATGGAAGTATCTGCCACCATGGGGAAGGCTTTTCCCTCTTCAGACAAGCCCCGTCAAAACCATGAGTGGTGAGTCAAGCAGGTGATTTCTTCTTGTTCTTTCTTCCCTTTTGCCCCAGTGTACACAGCTACAGCAGGGCTTTTGGATAATGTCTGAATCAGTCTCTAGAAATCCCTAACCCCATTTATTGTCCTCAGAATTCCCTGGAAAATGTGATATGCTCTCAGATCAGCTGAAGTCTGATGTGCTGTCAGACAGGAACTGGCACCAACACAATTGCTTCTATGAGGGAAGGCTGCACAAGTCTCTTTGGAAGATCAGGGCTCCTGCTTACACATGGCTGCAAATGCAACAGCTGCACAAATGCCTTGTTTAACATTATGAGGCTATTCTCACGACTGCTCAAAAGTGGCCCCACTTTTGAGCAGTCATGAGAACCACCAGGCTCACGGGCCAGCCCGGTGGTTCAGTGCCAGCTAGCTCACCTAAATACCCCTCCTCTAAAAAGAGATGACTCTGTTTCTGTGATCATGAGTTGCTATGGTGTGGCTCTGCGCCATGGTGACTCTTGAAGAGACCCCCAACTGGGAGGCTAAAACAAGCCTCCTGGTGTCGAGGGCCTCCCCAAAATGCCCCATGCACTTGCGTGAGACATTCTGGGACTTCCGGGGGCTGGGCAGCCCCTGATCCCCGCAGCCCCAAACAACTCCATGCCAGCCGCCCAGGGCAGGCTCTCTGCTCGTCTGTGGGGAGAGTGGGCCAAGCTCACTCTCCCTGCAGAACCCTTTAAGTTTGGCTCTTTGACCCTCTAAGTCTAGTTTGGCTCTTTGCTGTTAAATTGAATCTGTTTCCCGGTTACAACTATTTTATTAATAATAGCAAAGTAACTGTATTCCCCTGGGACTTTTATGCACTTTTACGTGACGGAGTCGGCAGTTGTGTGGGTGGCCGATCCGGCCGCCCAGGGCTGCTGCCTTGATCATCTGTGGGCCCCTCACTAACCCCCTTACAACGAGTCTCACTGATCCTGAGACTTGCCTCCATGTGTTTATTTTTTACAAACCATTGTCATTAAATTCTCTCCAGCTGGAGCAGGGTTGTGCATGTGGGGCAGTTACAGGACTGGGTTGGGAACTGGCTTTTCCCAACCCAGTTTCACTAGATGAAAACCACAAACTTACTAAAGGAATCACTTCCACAATTCCACTTCCACTTTCTCTAGAAAATGTGATCCCATTCATCAATGTATTGATGATCTGATAGAAGCTTTCATCATATAGATGGATACAAGCATCTGTATCAAACGTTCCTCAAAGTGTGTATTATTGTAAAATTTAGGCAGGAGTCACCTCTAGCAGAATGCTTTCAGGATTGTTTTCTCCAAAAAATAGAAACAAAGCAAGAAAGCATGAACAGGTAACTGAACATTCATTTGGGAACTGCAAGTACATCTGATCAATAGTATACCTTCTTCTTCTGCTGCTATTTTAATCAAAAAGGGTTTCTTATTAATGCCAAATGGTTCCTTGTAATATATCTCATAAAAGCCACTGTATCTATGAGAACATTTCTGTATGAAATATAGTTTCTGAGACTCAAGGCAGAAGTGTGCAGAATTCATGTAAGTTGCAGTTTAACTATAAGAACATTAGAACAGCCCTGCTGGATCAGGCCCAAGGCCCATCCAGTTCAGCTTCCTATTTCACACAGTGGCCCACCAGATGCCCCTAAGAGGTCCACAGTCAAGAGGTGAGGGCATGTGCTCTCTCCCGCTGTTGCTCCCCTGCAACTGATATTTAGAGGTATCTTGTTTCTGAGGCTGGAGGTGGCCTATAGCCACCAGACTAGTAGCCATTGATAGACTGACCTCGATAAATTTGTCTAAGCCCCTTTTAAAGCCATCCAAGCTAGTAGCCATCATCACACCTCGTGGCAGAAAATTCATAGATTAATTATGTACTGTGTGAAAAAGTACTCCCTTTTGTTGGTCTTAAATTTCCTGGCCTTCAGTTTCATGAGATTACCCCTGGTTCTCGTGTTGTGAGAGAGGGAGAAAGATTCCTCTCTGTCCACTCTCTCTACTCCATGCATAATTTTATACACCTCTATCATGTCTCCCTGTAGTTGCCTCTTTTCCAAATTAAAAAGCCCCAGATGCTGTAGCCTTGCCTTATAAGGAAGGTCCTCCAGGCCCCTGTGGGTTGCCCTCTACTGCACCTTTTCCAGTTCTACAATGTCCTTCTTAAGATACGGTGACCAGAATTGTACAAAGTACTCCAAATGTGGCCGCACCATAGATTTGTATAAAAGCATTATAATATTAGCATTTATTTTTTCAGTTCCCTTCCTAATTATCCCTAGCATGGAATTGGCCTTTTTCACAGCTGCCGTACATTGAGTCGATGCTTTTAATGAGATGTTCACCACAACCTCAAGATCTCTCTCCTGGTCAGTCACTGACAGCAAATACCCCATCAGTGAATATGTGAAGTTGAGTTTTTTTGCCCCAATATGCATCACTCTACACTTGCTTACATTGAACTGCATTTGCCATTTTGTCGCCCACTCTCCCAGTTTGGAGAGATCTTTTTGGAGCTCCTCACAATCTGTTTTGGATTTTGCTACCCGAAATAATTTAGTGTCATCAGCAAATTTGGCCACTTTGCTTGTTATCCCAACTTCTAGATCATTTATGAACAAGTTAAAGAGCTAGACAGCTCAACTATGCTTTTGGTTTGACTTGAAGAATTAGCTTGGCTTGGGGAGCAGTTCAGTTCCAGTATCAATTTGAGCAAGTTTGGGGCATATTGCGAAAATGAGGAAACAGGAATATAGTTTATTAAAGGTAAAATGGAGGTACAGAAGGCAAACGTTTGCTTAGGCAATACAATCAATTCTGGCCGATATTATGAGTGTTATTGGAAATAGTTTAGCTAAAGTCCTAATTAAGAATAAATCAGGTTGCCTATGGCTCTTAGACCAGAGCCTGGCTTAAGGCTTGCCATGTAAAGTGCTTGGGAAGCAGGGAGAAAGGCAGAGAAGGGAGAGCAGCAGTGGGGAAACTTAGAAGGGTGAGAGGTTAGTTGACCTATCCTTCCCAATTGGTGCATTTGTTGCATGTTGTCAAGGAGGCTTCCTCTCAGGGAACAGGCAGGAAAGTGAAGAAGAGGGGCGAGGAGCAAAGGGCTACAACCCGTGTGTATGCGAGTCCATAGGATAGTGATCCAAACAGTTTCTGAGGCCATGTGCTTTGGCTAGAGGTAGTGCCCTGAGGCAGCTTTTCAAGCCATTCTGCTTACCCAGAGGGTGGCCGATTTCATGAAAGAGAAAGCAATATATAGTCCCTCAAACTTAACCACTCTAAGGGTAGCTTGCCCCCAAAAGGCAGGAGGAAGTTATGTAAATATGATGTGCATGGTGAATAGGACTGCGCTTGGTAGACTATTTAAGACCAGGTGAGGAAAGATTACACATCTATAGCCTTTGGGAGCCTCTCCACTGAGTCCTTGCTAGCCAGTTTGTTAATTCATGATGGGGAAATTTGGGAAATGTGCTGCTTTATCTGTGTTACTTCCAAGAGTGTTTCATTGTTATCTCTTTTAGATGAGGAGATCACTCCCATCAGTGAGTTGCCTTGAAGTAGGGTCTGAATAGCCTGGTGTCCCTCGTTAGCGAGGGACAGATACATCCTGGTTTCATTCTGTCTTGATAGTTTAGACCCGGAGGCACGCTACACATAACCTGTGCTATTGACCTGCTTTGAACCAAGAGTCAAGTTCTTTTGACTAAGAAGAGTAAAGTGGATATTAAGATCATGAGCCCAAAATCCAGTGCAAATGAGACATTTGAGTAGAGGGGTGCTCTCTGTGCTACCCTGAAATATGGCCTGCTGGGAACAGGTCCCAGAACAGATACCTGGGGTACCCACTTCGTACTTCCCTCCATTGTGAAAACTCTCCATGTATTCCTACCCTCTGTTTCCTGTCCTTCAACCAGTTACTGATCCACACATGAACATGTTCCCTTATCCCATGACTGCCAAGTTTACTCAATAGCCTTTGGTGTCAAAAGCTTTTTGGAAGTCCAAGTATACTATGTCAACTGGATCACCTTTAGCCATATGCCTGTTGACACTCTCAAAGAACTCCAAACCATTAGTGAGGCAAGACTTTCCCTTGCAGAAGCCATGCTGTTTCTCCTTCAGCAAGGCCTGTTCTTCTATATGTTTAACAATTTTGTCCTTAAGTATGCTTTCCATCAGTTTACCTGGCACAGAAGTTAAGTTATCTGGCCTGTAATTTCCCAGATCCCCCCTGGATCCCTTTTTGAAAATTAGAGAGGAGATTCTCACGATCAGAAGAACATAAGAACATAAGAACAGCCCTGCTGGATCAGGCCCAAGGCCCATCTAGTCCAGCATCCTGTTTCTCACAGTGGCCAACCAGATGCTGCTGGAAGCCACAAGCAGGAGTTGAGGGCATGCCCTCTCTCCTGCCATTTCTCCCCTGCAACTGGTTCTCAGAGCCATCCTGCTTTTTGAGACTGGAGGTAGCCCACAGCACTCCGACTAGTAGCCATTGATGGACCTCTCCTCCATGAAGTTATCCAAACCCCTCTTAAAGCCATCCAGGTTGTTGGCTGTCACTACGTCCTGTGGCAGAGAGTTCCACAAGTGGATCAGGCGTTGTGTGAAAAAGTACTTCCGTTTGTTGGTCCTAGACCTCCTGGCAATCAATTTCATGGAGTGACCCCTGGTTCTAGTGTTATGTGAGAGGGGAAAGTGTTATGTGAGCGGGAACATAAGAACGGCCCTGCTGGATTAGGCCCAAGGCCCATCTAGTCCAGCATCCTGTTTCGCACAGTGGCCCACCAGATGCCACTGGGAGCCCTCAGGCAGGAGTTGAGGGCGTGCCCTCTCTCCTGCCATTTCTCCCCTGCAACTGGTTCTCAGAGCCATCCTGCCTTTTGAGACTGCCAAAAGAGGGCTAAGGGAGCCTAGGCCGATTTTGGGCGAGCATGAGAACCACTAGGCTCGCAAGCGAGCCCGGTTTCCTCAAAACGGGCTACTTAGGTAGCCCTCCCCTTAGACAAGGTTAGCGGAGTGAGCGCTCCACTAACCCTGTCTATTTGATTGTGTGTTGCCGCGGCACAGCTCTGCACCATGGCAACACATGAGGAGACCCATTTGCACGGGGCATCCTGGAACTTCCGGAGGTTGCGCGGCCCCCCATCCCCACAGCCCCCGCCAGCTCCGTGATGGATCCGGCAGTTGTGTGGGTGGCCAATCCAGCTGCCCAGGGCTACCAGTGTGCTCGTCTGCGGGGAGAGCGGGCTCAGCCCACTCTCCCTGCTAATCCCATTCAGTCAAATCTCACTGATCGTGAGACTCGCCTCAGAGTTACATTAGCTACTTTCCAGTAGCTACACTCTGTGCCAGAGTGTTTTACAACTATGTTGTAAAAGAATCTGGTGTGGTGTCCAATCTAGCTTCAAGAAAGTAGGTCAGAACTGAGATGCTGTTTAAAGAAGGACAGGAGAATTATAGGAAACCTCTCTGAGGTTTTATCAAGTAGATAAATCAGTTCACACACCTTTCTCCCGTCACCCCAAATAACTAAGAAAATTATCTTTATCAGTATTTTTGGTGATGTGTTAAACCCTGAAATACCATCAAAATTTCATATAAATGTGATGGCTCTTATAATGTCTTAACAATTATTTGTGTGTGTGTGTGGGGGGGGGCGGGCGGGGAATTAAGCTACATCAATCAAAGCTTTTGAATCAGATAAAAGCGTATGTAGTCTTTAAGGAAAGTCCCCGTACTTTAATGCCCAAATAATATTCTTCATTGTTATTCTAGTTCTACATGCATCCATCTTCAGGGCCTTAAGCTCTGCTGTTTATCAAGCAAATCAGCAAATAAGTCAAAGCACAAGTCTGAGCTGAATCAGTCTTATCAGTAATAGTGGGAAATAGAATTCTGCTATTTTATGGCATACAGTACCATCCAGGCAAAGTCTTTATCCAAATCAGATTAAGCATTAAGAATGAGTCACATGGATGTAAATGATGAGGAAAGCTAAAAACTAGATGTGGGTGAAGGCTGGGGGAAGAAACCAATTCTACCACGCCTCATGTCTGTGGAATTTCACAGTATCTGGGAAGGATCATGTTACCGGAAATTTACTAACAGCAATCTGCAACCTTTCTAAGCTTCCTCTATAATAAAAAGAAACAATGTTTATGCATTCACATGAAGACAAAGATGCTTGGGGAAAATAATGAAAGAAGATAAGAAAACTTGTTCTAGTGTTCCAAAGTATGATGAATAGAGCTGAAAATAGTGAAAAGTATAATGAGCTGAAGAAACAGTAGTGGTGGATCTCTACAATTGTAACACCATTAGCAGAAGTCCAATATGACCTACCATTTTGATAGAGCCTAGACAGGAGTTGGATTATTTGTGCATCAAATAAATAAAGTCTGCACCACTTGCATGTTTACAACTGTGTTTATTGGTAATGGACCTTCACATATTAATATGCAGTCAAAAATATATATACATGCCAACCTCCTAAGACTTAATCTAAAGTTAAATGCTCTATTTTGTCATTATGGAAAGACAATCAGCGTATCTAAGACGCCCCAGCCAACCAATGTCAGAATTTGATATGGTATTAAAAACAACTCTGAATACTGCTAACGCACAAGTCTTTATTTTTCACAGCAAAGCGCTCATGCTTATTAGTGTATTAAAGGAATGCTACTGGTTAAATCAAGCAGTGAATATAAATAGCTGTATTACTGCCATAGGGCATTAGTGTTTATTTAGTAGATGTGAGTCATGCAAGTGCCTTTGATGTGGTTGTGAATAGGTTTTTGGGTTTTTTTGTATGAAAAGGTGATTTGCAAAGGATACAAGAATACAAAGGTATCTGATACCTTTGACATGGAATTAATACACTTTGGAACGTTACCAGCCTTTTCTATAGTTCAGCATTCTGACTCCCAGCATTTTTGAAAAAGGTTTATATGGCTATATGAATACTTGGATTCAAAGATAAGTGTGGTGTTATTTGGAAGAAGTTGCAGCCTTTTTTGGGGGGGGCACATTTAACATCTTGGAAGGTACTGGATTTTTCTTCTTCCAAATAATGAATGTGAGCTAATGCAGTGTTAATATTACTTCTACTCACAGCGAGGACAAAGACAATCAAGGGCAATGCTGATTTATTTGTATTAAGTTTAGTCCAGGGCATGAAATCTGAGAGTGAAATTATTTTTGCATAATTGGATATGCAACTGAAAATAATGAGAAATCAGTGGCGTGCTTTGATTTACTACAATGAACCTAAAATGTCTGTAAAGTTGTGAAGTATTTTTCCTTTAAAATAATGTTGTGTTATACATCTTTAAAAAGACAATCTTGCCTCTTTTTAAAACCACATCCCCCCACCCCCCACTCCTTTTGTTGTGGAAATGGTTGAACTGAAAAAACAGAGACTGGGGCTGATAGATATGTGCATGATGAACATCACTTAATTATTTCAAGTGATGATTCCATTTGCAGTTGAATGTGTGAATTGACTCCATTGTGGTTGAGATGATGTCAGAGAACTTGCGTTTTGGGCGGTATAGAAATGTATAAAATAAATAATGTCCAGTAATATGAAAATGTTGGCAGTTCCCTACCAATCCAAGAGGCTCTTTCCATGCCTTTCCAACCCACATCCTTACTTCTACCAAGCTTGTAGAGTCTTTGTTGCTATTAATGATTGCGTGATCACTGAGGCAAGGAGCCTACCATTATTCTCAAAGAAGGCTTATCACTATAGCAATAAGGCCATTACCAGCAGCAGCAGAATCTCACCAAGTTCAGTAGAAGCGAGGACATAGGTTGGAGAGGCACGGAATGAGCACACATTCCCCACTCTTGGATCCGTGGGGCACTGGATGTAAGCCAATGTCTGTAGAATTGGATTGGATGACTCATTCATATATACTTCTTCAAATGATGAATCAACTGTAGTCAAGTGATTAAGCAGATGCTAGTCAAGTGACCAATAATCTCTAGAACATAATGAGATCCCAAACTTGATAAGCAATTTTATATAAAATGCACTGGGCAGCATCCAGAACTTTGGCACAGCACGGCACAATTGGAACAAGCTCCTTCCATTAACAGGAGAACTCTACTCACACAATGACCCCTTCCGTTCATGGAAGGGGCTTCCACTAACTGCACCACTGCATCAAAGGTTTGGATGCTCTGAGTTGGACCCAGAGAAACACGAGTAGAAGAAGATGCTTCTTCTTCTTCTTCTTCTTCTTCTTCTTCTTCTTCTTCTTCTTCTTCTTCTTCTTCTTCTTCTTCTTCTTCTTCTTCTTCCCCCCCTACAGTCAGACAGGTGTTATTGACTGGTTTGTTTTATCCAGACATAGAGTCCTTCCCAAGGACCTGGGATGGCTGGATTTTATTGTCAATTGTTATAGATATCGTCGCAGAATATAGGCTGTTCCCAGTAAAGCTGCTTTTTGTAATTGGCTGATGGTGATTTCTGTGACCCCTATGGTGTTGAGGTGCTCTTCAAGTTGTTTTGGAATTGCACCCAGGGCGCCAATTACCATTGGGATTATTTGGGTCTTTTTCTGCCACAGCCTTTCAATTTCAATTTGTAGATCTTTGTATTTGGTGATTTTTTCTGTTTCTTTTTCTTCTGTTCTGCTATCCCCTGGTATTGCTATGTCGATTATTTTAACTTGTTTTTTTTTCTTCTCGACTACAGTTATATCTGGTGTATTGTGTGGCAGATGTTTGTCTGTTTGGAGTCGGAAGTCCCATAATATTTTTACATCTTCATTTTCATCGACTTTTTCAATTTTATGGTCCCACCAATTTTTGGCTACAGGTAGCTTGTATTTTTTGCAGATGTTCCAGTGTATCATCCCTGCCACTTTGACATGCCTTTGTTTGTAGTCAGTCTGTGTGATCTTTTTACAGCAGCTGATTAGGTGGTCCACGGTTTCATCTGCTTCTTTTCAAAGGCGGCACTTGCTGTGGATTTTTCAACTTTTGCTCTCATTGCATTTGTTCTTAGTGCCTGTTCTTGCGCAGCCAGTATTAAACCCTCTGTTTCTTTCTTCAAGTTGCCATTCTTAAGCCATTGCCAAGTCATGGTGATGTCTGATTTTCCACTTATATTGTGCAAATATTGACCATGCAGGGGCTTATTTTTTCATTTTTCTGCTCGGTTCTTGACTTGTTCTTTCTTGTAGGCCTGCTTTCTTTCATTGGTGTTGAATAGTTTCTCCTTATTGACTATTTTAAATGCATCTTCTTCACTGTCCTTGATATATTCTTCAAGGGCTCTTTTCTCCTCCTCTACTGTTTGATGGACTTGCAGCATTCCTCTTCCACCTGAGCTGCGAGGGAGGTATAGCCTATCAAAATCACTGTGGGGGTGCAGAGCATGATTGATGGTCATTATTTTCCTGGTCTTACGATCCAGAGTCTCTAGCTCAGCCTGGCTCCAGTCTATTATTCCTGCAGTGTACCCGATAACAGGTATAGCCCAGGTGTTTATGGCTTGTATGGTGTTCCCGCCGTTGAGTTTGGACTTGAGGATTTTTCTAACTCTCCTAATGTATTCACTTCCACTTTTTCTTTTAACTTCAGTGTGTGCGATGTTATCAGCCTGGAGAATGCCCAAGTATTTGTTATGTTCTTTCTCTTCCAGGTTCTTGATCTTGCTTCCATTGGGCAGTTCTATTCCTTCTGTTTTTCTTATTTTTCCTCTGTTCATTATTAATGCAGCACACTTGTCTAGTCCAAACTCCATTGCTATATCGCTACTGAATATACGGACAGTGCTTAGCAGTGATTCGATTTATGACTGGGACTTTCCATACAACTTCAGATCGTCCATGTACAGCAGATGGTTGATTTTTCTTGATGTTTTAGATTTTTGGTATCCAAGGCCTGTTTTGTTTAGTATTTGTGAAAGTGGGGTCACGGCGATTACAAACAACAGAGGGGATAGTGAGTCCCCTTGGAAAATGCCTCTTCTAATGCTAACCTGTCCAAGTGGCTCGCCATTGATCGTTAACTGTGTACTCCACATGCTCATTGCTTTTTAAAATAAATAAATATCTGAATGTTTTTGCTGACACCAGTTGTTTCTAAACATTTTAGTATCCATGTGTGAGGCAATAAATCGAAGGCTTTCTTGTAGTCAATCCATGCAACACTTAGATTTGTTTTTCTTCTCTTGCAGTTTTCTAAAATCATTTTGTCAATCAGCAGCTGGTCTTTTGTGCCTGTGGTGTTCGGGCAATTTCCTTTCTGTTCAACTGGAAGCTGTTTGTTAGTTAACAAGTATTGCATCACTTCATCTGCTATTATTCTCGTTAATAATTTGAACATGGTTGGCAGGGAGGTTATCGGTCTATAATTACTTGGAACTATACCTTTTGCTGGGTCTTTCATGATGAGATGAGTTTTCCCAGTTGTTAGCCATTGTTCAATATCACCGCCTTGCATAATGTGATTGAACTGTTTTGATAGTTGTTTATGAAGGCTTGTTAGGTGTTTAAGCCAAAAGCCATGCAGTTCATCGTCACCTGGCGCAGTCCAATTTTTAATTTTCTTTGCTCTTTCACTTATTAATTCTGGTGTTATTATTAGATCTTGCATTTGTTGGTTACATTTTTTGACCTCTTTCATCCAGCCTGCTTTTTTATTATAATCTATTGGATTGTCCCATAATTTTCCCCAGAATTGCACTGTTTCTTCTTTATTTGGTGTTTCTACGTTTCTTACAGTTTCTCCTTCTGTGCTTTGGTAGAAACGTCTCTGATTCGACTGGAATTGGAGATTCTGCCTCTGTTGTGTAGTTCTGGCTTCATGTCTGCTAATCTTCTTTGACTCTGCTGTTATTTGCTGCTTTATTATTTCCAGGACTTCTCTAATTTTCCTTGAATCTAGGTGGTATTTTTGGATCAGGTACTGTTTGGTGTTTTCATTCTTCAGCTTCTTGTCTTTCATATCTTTCAGTTTACTAGCATCTGATCTTTCAGTTTACTAGCATCTTTACCTCTGCAGTAAGGTAAAGATCCTTTTTTTCATATCATTCAATTTACTAGCATCTGATCTAAGCTTGGAGATTTTATTTTCTAATCTAATCTTCCATTTAGGTGATGTACTGCTTTCTTTTTTTACAGGTCCACTGATCTTATATCCGAGCTCTTGTGTTGTTATTGTTGCTGCACTGTACATTAGTTGGTTTGTTTCTTGCAAATTATTGGTTGTTATTTCTGCAAGTGCAGCATTGACAACATTTAATGCCTGAGCAAGTTGTTTTTTGGCAATTGTTTTTACAGCTGGAAGTCGAACCCTGGTGGTTGTTTGGTTCATGTGGTCAGTTATTTTTTGCTTTACTTCTTGTTGCTTTTCTGTTAAATGGCATTTGGGTTTTTGAGGTGAAGGCAAAGGGGCAGTTGCCTTGTTTTGATTTTGAAACAGTTCAGCAACAGTGGCATCCTCTATTTCCAACACCTCCTCCACATGTGCCTGAGCAACTTCTTCAATTGGTAGGAATTCTTCTTCCATATCTTTAGCCTGTGTTGCTCTTTGCAGTTCTTCCAGCTCAACTTCTGTGAATACTTTATTTCTTATTATGAATCTTCTCTGGTCTGCTAGCCTTTGTTCTGTTATTTCTGTATCTGAATGCTTCTCTTTCCAAATTTGGTACATACTTTTAAAATAACCTCTTCTAGTTGGACTAGACTTGTAATAGCAGATCATTATTTCCTTGTTGGCATTTTTCATATATATTTTTTTGTTCAGCGACGTTTCTTCCAGTAACCTTGCAGTCTCCAGCCCTGGTTGCTCAACTGAAGATCCTGAGTCCGGTTGCCCACTTGCCACCAGATGTCCAGGGATTATAGCACCTGGCACGGTTCTTGTTGACCCGGGCGACGACCCTGGACCCAGGCAGAGCTAGAGACGCTAGACCGTAAGACCGGGAAAATCATGACCATCAATCATGCTCTGCACCCCCACAGTGATGTCGATAGGCTATACCTCCCTTGCAGCTCAGGTGGAAGAGGAATGCTGCAAGTCCATCAAACAGTAGAGAGGAGAAAAGAGGCCTTGAAGAATATATCAAGGACAGTGAAGAAGATGCACTTCAAATGGTCAATAAGGAGAAACTATTCAACACCAATGAAAGAAAGCAGGCCTACAAGAAAGAACAAGTCAAGAACCGAGCAGAAAAATGGAAAAATAAGCCCCTGCATGGTCAATATTTGCACAATATAAGTGGAAAATCAGACATCACCATGACCTGGCAATGGCTTAAGAATGGCAACTTGAAGAAAGAAACAGAGGGTTTAATACTGGCTGCACAAGAACAGGCACTAAGAACAAATGCAATAAGAGCCAAAGTAAAAGAAATCCACCACAAACAGCAAGTGCCGCCTTTGTAAAGAAGCAGATGAAACCGTGGACCACCTAATCAGCTGTTGTAAAAAGATCGCACAGACTGACTACAAACAAAGGCATGACAAAGTGGCAGGGATGATATACTAGAACATCTGCAAAAAATACAAGCTACCTGTAGCCAAAAATTGGTGGGACCATAAAATTGAAAAAGTTGATGAAAATGAAGATGTAAAAATATTATGGGATTTCCGACTCCAAACAGACAAACATCTGCCACACAATACACCAGATATAACTGTAGTCGAGAAGAAAGAAAAACAAGTTAAAATAATCGACATAGCAATACCAGAGGATAGCAGAATAGAAGAAAAAGAAATAGAAAAAATCACCAAATACAAAGATCTACAAATTGAAATTGAAAGGCTGTGGCAGAAAAAGACCCAAATAATCCCAGTGGTAATTGGCGCCCTTGGTGCAGTTCCAAAAGACCATGAAGAGCACCTCAACACCATAGGGGCCACAGAAATCACCACCAGCCAATTACAAAAAGCAGCTTTACTGGGAACAGCCTATATTCTGCAACGATATCTATAACAATTGACAATAAAATTCAGCCATCCCAGGTCCTTGGGAAGGACTCTATGTCTGGATAAAACAAACCAGTCAATAACACCTGTCTGACTGTGTAAACAAGAAATAATAATTGCATCTCCACCTAAGCTACAATATAAGGAGACTTTCTTGAAAAATTATTTTTACAAGGAATCTTTTCCTTTTCCTTTCATAGATGCTGATGAACACAGACATTCAAGTGCTGGTTGTGGTGTATTGTGCAAAATGTTAAATGCAATATTGCTTTAAGACAGGGCTTCAGGCTACTTAGTTGTTGTTACTGGGGGGTAGGGTTAAGGTTTGTTGCTAGACTGCAGAGGGTCCTGTTTCTAGATTCAGGCTGATGATTTCTTCAAGGACCTGCCTCATGTAAGCTCAGTTATTCTACATGCTTGTCCAAGGATTGTTACTAATAAATATTTGTTCAGTCATCTTGCAGCCCCCTGCTATCTTGTGTGCTGAGAACACTATACTTAATGTTGATTATTGGGTGTTGATTATTTGAGGTTGATTATTCTATCAACCTCAAATCTCTATATTGCTGCATGGCCACTTTGGAATCTTTCTGTGGTATTGTATCATTTCTATGGCAAAAGTGCACCGATAGAAGGAGCTGAAGGGCAGATGATGCAAGGAGAGCATGTTGCAGAGTTCAAGTTGGGAGGTTATTTATCGGTAAGTGATGTGCTGGCCAAGCATTTCCAAACAACTTCAGATAAACAGAAATTGCTGGTAAGAGTGGTATGAAAGGTCAGTCGGTATTTGCCAAAATGCAAAACATGACATGAAAGGAGAATGAACTCCAGCACTTTCTTACAGAAATGTATTCCACAGCTAGTTGGGGACATAATATTCAACCAGAATTAAGCACTTTTAAAAATATATTGATCACAAAGGGAGAGATTTAAGCACACTTCTCTGGTTAAATCCACAAGAGGTTCTTGAGATCCAGCATTTTAAGACCCTTGAATTTGAATAGGAGTGTTAAGCATGTGCTTAAGTCTATCCCTTTTGAAATCAGTGGGATCAATAGTGTTTAAATCAGGAAAATTTGCCTTGCCGTTTGTCTTTCCTCCAATGAGTTGAGGGCAGTCTTTATCTTCACAACAGCCTTGTGAAGATGCTTAGGTAGGCTAGGCTAGAAATCTTGTCATAATTCTTGCTCTCCATCACCCTTCAAATCTCCTTGTCCCTTCCCTGCAGTGTTACCTCTGGCTTAACTTTGGCTTGATAATGGCTTTATTACCTCACGTTTCCCTAAAAAAAAAAAAAGTTTCATTCTAAAAAACTCTGCAGCTGAGATTGTCATTATTATGTCTAGTGTTGTAAAGACTGAAAGCTTATACTATCAGAACTGAGGATAATAAAAGAGGCAAGGCATTAAGGCTGTTCACATGACTGGTCAGGTGGAGGGAAGCCTGTGCTGAATTTACCTTCTCTCCAGATGATCCTGTCTTGTTCTTGGGGCGTGTGGATCACGCTCCCATGGATGCTGGGACAATGCATCCCTGCCTCCCGGAATCCCACAGTGCAGTGTGTGATGAGCGTGGTGCATTGGGGAATTCCCCTGGGAATCAGGTGCTCTGGACGCCTGACTCTGTGCATGCTCGAGCTGTGTGCACGGTCCAAACATACACACGACACCATACCTGAGGTAAAGGGTATTCTCGCGCCCTTTAACCCAGGTAAAAGCCCAGATACAAAACCTGGGCTTGTGAGGAAGGCAGTGCCGGGATCAGACTTGATCCTGGTGCTATGCATGAACAGCCCTACTCAGATAGGGCTTCCCTATCCTGGGCAGGGCTGCTCGTGTGCATAGACTTATTGTCTGAGGGCACATGATGTAGCCATCTTGCTGAAGCTAAAAATGTCTGGACAGTACCAGGATGGGAGACCACTGGAGAACTCCATGTATGTGTCTATGAGCTCCACTGTGGAAGAAAGATGAACATAATGTAATATAGAATATATATAAACATTCCATATTCTCATTCATTTCTCCGATTATCAGGAAATAACATGTCAACAACTTTCTGTTTCTCTGTGTATAACTCTTTCTGTAGCTCTATTAAAACTTGAGTTAAAGCTTTATTAATCTGGATAAACGATGTATAGTATAGTATAGTATAGTATAGTATAGTATAGATCAGATAAAATAATATGCCTGAGCCATTATTGGGGTCCAGTTCTTACGATGCATGCTTAAAATGTTTTCTCTGTGTGCCTAAAAATATTTCATTCACTCTGCATTTATCCCAGTAAGCCCTGAGGAATTCAGACTGCACGAAGTTGGAAGAAGGGCTGTAGTTCAGTGGCAGAGCACATGGTTCAATCCCTGGTTCAATCCCTGGCACCATCAAGTAGATGGGCAAGGAAGTATCTTTCTCTTTCTGAAACTTTGAAGAGCTGCTGCCAGTCATAGCAGATGAGGATCAGCTTTGTATTTCCAATCTTGCAGAGCCCTTCTGGATTGTGGCAAGTGCTTTGGAACTCTAATGGCTTTTGCACAAGAGTGTACACATGGTTCATTTCATGTATGTATGTATGTATGTATGTTATTTATTCGATTTCTATACCGTCCTTTCATAAATGGCTAAGAGCGGTTTACGCAGAGAGATAATAAATAAGTAAGATGGATCCTTGTCCCCAAAGGGCTCACAATCTAAAAAGAAACATAAGATAGACACCAGCAACAGTCACTGGAGGTACTGAGCTGGAGGTGGATAGGGCCAGTTACTCTCTCCCTGCTAAATAAAGAGAATCATCACATCAAAAGGTGCCTCTTTGCCAAGTTAGCAGACGTAAAATATAAAAATATTTTGAAGTGTTTTCAAGCTTGAAACAGCCCAATTCAAGTTGGAACATTAAACCACTGGAATGTCTGCACATCCCTAGTGCTGGGGTGAATTTTTTTTTTTTAAATGGCCACCCAAAAATGGCCGCCACGCATGCGCAAATGGCCACCACGTCAAGTAATGGGCCAGAAAAAGCAGCTGGACGGGCTGCAGCAGTGATGATGGAGGCCGGTGGGGGGAGGGGAACCTTTGCGGGCCCCCCACAGCCTAGACGAAGCCCACTGAAGGGGCTAAAAAGTTTTTACAAATTAATTTGTGTGTGTGTGTGTGTGCGTGTTTTAAAAATTACGAATGTGTGAGGGGGTTCGGTTCCAGTCTGGACAGAACCTCAGGGGGGGTCGGTTTGACCCTGAACCATCAAACCGAACCCCCAAACTGCCGGACCTGTGGCTGCCCCAGGGCTTTGGAATATACTCCCTGCTGAAATAAGAGCATCTCCTTCTCTGTTTGTTTTCAGGAAGACCTTCAAGACTCACCTGTTCTCGTGGTCTTTTAATCAGAATTAATTTTAATAATTTGTTTAAATAGCTGTTTTATGCTATTGTTTTAATTGTGTTTTGTGGACTTTAATCTGTGACTTTTTATATTGTTTTAAATTTTGTACACCACTTAGAGATGTATATATCAGGCGGTATAAAAATATGATAAATAATTATCATTCTGGTCCCCTTTTAAGGCAGCAGGGTTGTTGGAATCAGGCATATGCACATTCAGATATACTACAATCTTCTGCATCACACATTACATTGTATGTGGCTTGGATGCACATTTTTGCTTTAATATCCACCTTGTTGATTTAAAGGCTTTGAGGAATTGTTATGTTTCATTTTGGTTGTAAGGATTGTCAGCTGCCCTGAGAACCCCTTTTGGAATTGATGAGTGGGGTGAAACTGTTCAAGGCTGTGATCACACAATCACAGGGATCCTGGTTAACTCTTAACCAGGATCACTGAGCCCTGTAGAGCTGATTGTGAGAGCCCAGAATTTCCAGGCAATTCTGGTCAGACTGCTGTGGTTAACCCACATATAATCAATGCACTCATAATTTAAGAGAGCTCTTCCTTTGTCATAATCCCCGCCACCTGTTAATGTTCCTCTGGAGAGTTCCGATTATGGTTGCCACCAGCCCATTTGGTGGTGACCCGGGACCCGGCTTTCTCTGTGGGTGCCCCAGGGCTTTGGAATATGCTTCCTGCTGAAATGGGAGCATCTCCTTTTCTGTTTGTATTCAGGAAGACCCTCAAGACTCACCTGTACTTGCAGGCTTTTAATTAGAATTAATTTTAATAATTTGTTTTTTAAAAATTGTGTTATGCTACTGTTTTCTTGTGTTTCTGTTTTTATGATACTGTTTTTATTATTTCATGTATTTTAATCTGTGATTTTAAAATATTTTAAATTTTGTACACTGCCTAGAGATGTACATGTCAGGTGGTATAAAAATATAAGTAAACCAGGATAGTTAACCTGGTTCTCTATCTTAGCTGCATGCAGGTTAACCAAGGCAGTTTGACTAGGATTGCCTGGTATTAACTCTTTAACCATGCTTGCCAAGATTGTGTGAATGCAGCCCAAATAAATAAAATGTGTATCTGTTGCCCAGTTATGCATACAGTAAGGTTGTTCACATGACCAAAAATGCTGGCGGGGCAGAGGGCTGTTGCAGAGCCTGCCTGCTCATGTGGAGTACATAACTCCTGTGAGTGAAGGGTATAGCTAGAAATGCACCTGAAGGCCAATAATGATGCCTTCCAGTAATAGACTGTTCACATGAGCAGCCTCAGAGGGCTGGTGGGGAGCCTGCCTTTCCTCATGGAGGAGAGGTCTATCAAAGGCTACTAGTCAGAGGGCTATAGGCCACCTCTAGCCTCAAATGCAGGATGCCTCTGAGTACCAGTTGCAGGGGAGTAACAGCAGGAAGGAGGGCATACCTTCAACTCCTGCCTGTAGACTTCCAGTGGCATCTGGTGGGCCACTGTGTGAAACAGGATGCTGGACTAGATGGGCCTTGGGCCGGATCCAGCAGGGCTGTTCTTATGTTCTTATGCCTCCCCCCACACAATCCATTTTTGTTTACAGTTGTGGCTTGTGAGTTGCACTGCACCAAGCAGTAGAACAGGGAGCCAACATCCTCTGGTATCCGTCAATGCACCATGCCAGAAGTGCAGTGCATTGAGGGATCCTACCTCAGCTGGGCACTCTTGCTGCCCAGCTCTATGTCCGTGCGTCGGGTGCTTCCTGCAGCCTGCACATACTTACAACCCCGAACCTGGGGTTAAGGGTGCATCTGTGCCCTTAAACCCAGGTTAAAGCCTGGGATTGGGCTCAATCCCGGCACTTCACACAGGGCTGTGCATGTGACCAGCCTCAGTATTACTGGAATGCATCATTATTGGCCTTCAGGTGCATTTTTAGCTACTCCCTTCACTCACAGGAGTTATGTACTCCACATGAGCAGAGAAACATGTGAGTTAGAAGCACATAGTGTTTAGTCACAACTTCTGTAATCTCAAAAGTAAGACTGAGAGATTCAGAAACTGCTGCATTTCAGATCTATGACCTGTGACTCACACAATCAGACAACTCCCTAAGGGTGAAGAAAGCATCTAAAAATAACATTTGGACCATGGACTTCAAGATAGCATTGAAATAACCTCCTTTCTGAAGCAAGGAGGTATTTTGTTTTTGGTGTTGGCTAGACTATAATCCACATCATATTTTAAATATTTACTTGACCTCGTGCCCAGTGACCCAAGACCACATCGGATCTCCTCAAAATGTGAATATTTGGCATGACCTGTTCCTAAGAAAATAAAGGAATAGACATATCTATTAAAGAAAAAGGTGCTAGCAATACTGAGCTTTCAGAATGATATTGAAAGGAGGAGGATAAAAGTCTCTCTGGGCTGGAAAAGGCTCCCTGTGGTTTAGTTCGATGAGTAATATAGCTATCTGAGGGCAATTAACATGGTTCTATCACTCAGTGGATGAAACCTGAAGTGATTCCTTGCATATGTCAAACTGACACCCCTGACAGAGCTTTTATATTACTTGATATCACTTCAAACATTATTTTTCAATGGACTTGTATACTTCCAATACATTGAGTGAAGAGTTAACTTGTGATGATAGGGTATACGCATGCATATGGATTAGCGCTGTGAAATTTTCTCTGTGGAAATAAACCAGCCCCACACAGAAGAAAGTTCCCAGTAGTAATAAACCTGTCATTGGGGAAGTTGTGCCATTAAGTGATGAAGAGCAGAGTGGTCCCACAACAGCCTCTAATCAAAGGGAGGGACAAAAGTAGTTAAAGACAATTGGATCACCTTGTACTTATTTTGGTTAACCAAACTGATTGCAAACTCAAAGGCATGGGGAAGGAGGAGTCTGTAGAGTGATTCACATGATAAGTAGTAGCCTCATATCTCTTTGGAGTGCATATAGACACATCCCTACCACTTCGGGAGTCTATTTTTCCCAGCCAAAGCTTTACAACTTATAGCCTATCAGTTCTGCTTAACTTTGGCCCTCCTGCAGATATTGGCTTACAATTCCCACAATCCCCCTCACTATTGGCCATTGTGGCTAGGGATTATGGGAGTTGTCCAAAAACAGCTGGAGGGCTGAAGTTGAGCAGTTGTGGCAGTTATTGACTGCCTGTTAGCACCCCTTTCTCCTTTCTGGGACACCCCAGTCTGGGTTAGGCTATTCATGTGGAATACCAGAATTGCTCCTGATTAGTGTTCCCTCTAAGGAGTGCACATGCGCAAATGCACATACGTTTTTTGTCTGCTCAGTTAATTTTAGATCCCACTCAGGTTGAATCAGGAAGGCCCTACTCTGAATACACACACTCCCTTGATACCGCTGAACAAAACTAATTCCACACACAGATGAAAGAAATTAGAATGAACACTGCTCCTGATCCCAGCACTTCTGCCCTGCCTAACCTGACTTCTTACCCTGGTGTTTAGCCAGGGTTAAGTGTGTGAGTGTGCCCTTAACCCTGGCACCAGGGTTGTGCATGTGCATGGGCTGCAGGCAGCCTGCACACACACAGAGCTGGGCAGCAAGAGTGTCCGGCTGAGGGTGGATCCCTCTGCACTCTTGGCGCACTGCATTGAGGGATGCTGGAGGACTTCCTCCTCTAGCTCCCTGCTCTGCCACTCGCTGCGGTGCAGCTCATGTGCCGTGTGAGCAGCAGAGCCTGATAACACAAATCAATTGTGTGCAGGGAAGCAAGCAGCCCTCCTCCCTACCAGCCCCCCCAGCCCGGCTTGCCAGCATTTTTGGTTATGTGCACAACCTCAATAGCTGCCACCTTGGGCTGAAATAAATCAGACCCACTGAGAGCCTATTGCTTGTTTATTGGAGCTGATTATATGGAAAGGGCTTGTTGCTAATTGCAATTCAAAGAGAAAAGAGGAGGTCTGTCTTCTTATTTCACTTCCCTTTATCCCGCCTGATTTTAAAATGTGTTTTAGGCCTTGCCTCATTGTAGGGCTTTTTCATGTGGTTGGGCCCCTTGATCAGTCAGGTTTGCTTATTGTATGGAGAAGATCTAAGTGCATGCAGCTGTGTATACATAGGGATCCTATCACACTACTCTTGGGGGCCGGGGCAAGGCAGGCACAATCACTTTCCCTCAAGCATTCCCTCAAGTTGTCAAGTAGATGGTCTTGTATCAGTGATCATTACTATATTTCAAGTGGGGGACCCTTAGGCCAAAACAACAACAACTTTCATGTGAGAGTCATTTCCCACTGTGCTGACCTCCTCACAGTACTGTGCTTTTCTCAGTTCTGGGGAAACCATTTATGAGAGAAACCATTTAAGAGCTCTCTTAAGAGCTCCATGCGGAAAGCGCTGGGAAGGGAAACACTTGCCAGTACTCCGTGTATGCCTTCCAATGTGCAGAGACTCAAGAAGGCTCAATTTCCCTTGAAGTTACCTCCTGGAGCATTTCCAGACAGCAGGCATTACCACGGGTTTACGGCAAGTTGGACCCTAACCCAAAAAAACCAACGCAAAGAGTGGATTTTATTTACCCCAGATATAAATTGGGCTACACTCTAATGTGCAATGAAAAACCCGAATCATGTGTGAAGTGCTCCCTGATAGCTCTCAAGGACTTTGGGGTAAATCTGGCCGATATGTGAATGCACATTCTCCATTCTGGAGGAGAAGCAAGCTAAAAGCTTTGTCTGGAAATGCTCCTGGCATTGGGCAAAGTGCAACACTGCATGGCAGGAACAGTTGCTTTTGATGATGTCAGGGGAACTGTGTGAAGTATTCAGTTTCAGCCGAAGCTTTGCACAGGCTCAATAATCAGTCCGGGGCTACCACTGGCTACTGGGCCTTACACTGAAGAACAACTATGTGTTCTTCTACATATGTATGAGTTCAAGAACTTATGCTATGGTGTAATGAAAAAGAAGTGCTGGATAGGGATGTGCACGGAAGGAATTTAAAATGTTCCATCAAAGCAACCAGTCCGAAAAAACATTTTGAGTGTTTCTGCCATAGGGAGCAATGGGGAAACTCAAAACACCCCACTGTTCCCCATTGGTAGTTCCAAGGGACACCAAACTTAGTTGGGTGGTAGGGCATGATGGGTGCTACCTAATACTCAACCCACAAAAGAAATGGGCAAGGTGGCGATTTTAAACAAATTTTAACCTTTTCCCCAAACTCCCATAGGATGTGGTTTTGGGGGGCTTGTGGGTCCAATGGGGATTTGGGGAAAATGTTAAAATTTTGTTATTTAAAATGTATATAAAATATTTTAAAGTGTTTTCGAGCTTGAAACACTTGAAATGGCCCAATTTGAGTTGGAACATTTAACAATTGGAACGTTCGGCACATCCCTAGTGCTGGGGCTGATGTTTTTCTGTAATCTGTGCTTGTGCCTTCTCATCTCAGCCATTTTGTTTGTCTATGGGTATACAAAAAATAGTTCATGTTTATCAGTGGGGAGACTATGACACTCTGTACAAATCTGAAGGTGCAAATCTTGGTGTGGGGAAGGGAGGGAGTGCAAACGTTTTAACCCGTCTGACTTGACAAGTCACCAGTTGCTGCAGCTTCTGTCTTTCCTGACAGTGTACCTGAACTATCATGCAAATAATTTTGTAACTATCATGCAAATAATTCTAGTTGGTTTAGTTCTAAAGGGATAAGCATGCCACAGAGAGGAGAGATTTACAGTCTCACTTCTCACAAACGCACTGAAGGGAAATTATTATCTCATGATAACCACACCCCTTGTTACCCTTCATTAGTCACATCATATGCTTCCTGAACACAACACTTCTCTATATGCCCCTGACATTCTGCACGTATCATAAATGCACTGCTTACCATTATCAGGGTGGAGACCAATCAAGATACATTTCAACAGGCTTTTAGTAACTCTCCAGAAAAGTGTTCAAACTAGAATTGCCTATATGTGGTATAGAAAAATCTTTGGAAGCTTTATTCACATAGTTGGACAGGGAATGGTCGTTGATACATTTGGTTCTCATTATTTTTGTCAGTGAAAAGGAAACTGAAATAATATATAGAAAAATATTAATTAGCAACCAGATGTTAGATGCATTTATGTGTAACAAAGCTTCAACAATTGTTTCAAAATGAAAAGCAGCCTCAGGAGACTGAAATTTTGAACCAAAAAAAAAAAAAAGAAGAAGAAGAAAGAAATTTTGAACCAAGGAGTGCTTTCCCCCCTTGTGAACATGCATCTGGAACATCCTAAGGAGGAAAGCAAATTGAGGGTGATTTTCCGTGGAAAAATAGCTGGTGAGAAAAGTCATCCACCCTTCCTCCTGTTGCTCCACTAAAAATAGTAGCCATTTGATGTAGGGACGGTTCAGATGAGGTCTGAACTGGTTCAGCACTGCAGGGAGGGGAGAGGGGAGAGGGATCTGTTTTTTAAAAAGGGAGCAGGCCTGTACCTGCTCTCCACCACTGCATGGAGCTTCCTGCTGCAGCGGCACTGGTCCCATGAACCCCTGTGCGGCACCAGCACACACATGGCACCAGCACATGCACCAAACCAGTGCATGAACCTCAGCACTGAACCAGTACACGAACCTTGGTTCATACACATCTCTGTTTCGAGGCTGCTTTTCATTTAAAACATAAAACAAAAACTCTCAGAACTTTGTTACCTGCATTTCTCTGTAACTTCTAATTGAGGGTGGCTCCTTTCCATGTTTTATACCTAAGCTAGTGGGTATGTTAAAGATGATTTCTACCCAATTCATTCCTATTTTATGGCTCAATATCTGGAAGAGCATGTAGAATAGTTTATGGAATAGGTGGACTCAGGAGTGTTCCGGGCAGAGAGAGAGAAGGGACCACACACATTAATAATCATTCTGTACCTTATTGTCAGAATACCTCTCAATTGTCACTGTAAGAGACATTCCACAATTTATTTTTCTTTTGTACATCTGCCTCATTTTCTAGCACCTGCTTTCTGTAAATTGGATTTGTTCATATCTATGGATTCCAAGAACTGTTCAATCAAAGATCATGTAGCTTCCTCATCAAAGTCATAGTTATAGTACATTTGAAGACATAACAGCACCATTGCTGCACAAGACTCTCTATAGATCATGGAACATTATTGTTACCTACAATATTTGGGAAAGTGGCTAGGGATGGATAGAATTACTGGGATGTAAACCAAATTAGCTTAATGCATAGAATCCCAGAACCTCATGGTGACTACGATCACATATCTGTATTTGGTCAAAGATTTGATGTCATATTTAATACATGCAGAATAAATCCTAGAGAGATTTCCATGAAAATACTGTGTTTAAATTGGTCATCCAGCTATTCATACAATTCCACCAACCATATTTAATCATGTATCTAATCACTTTGTCTCTAAGCAAGATCTTTGGATGGCCTAATACAGTGGGGCACCATATGCCCTGGTGGGCTGGAACCAACCATAATTCCGTGCATGGGGGGCAAGGTCAATTTTCAGTATATTAATCGTTATATTAAATGTATGTTTAAAACAAATGAAAGTGAGGAGGAAGAGGGTTGGAATCAGGGGGGAAGGTAGGGGGAAAGAGGGATGAGGGATCTGGCAGTGAGAACAGGCCAAGAGTTCTTCATGGCTCTTGTTATTGCTGCAGGATATTCCTTCCTGCAGGCCAGATCTGACCCCCCGCCCAGCTTATATTGTACAGTCGTGGACTAATAGAATGAAATAGTTTTGGTTCTAGATACGCACAGGAATCACTCCAGAAGTCATCTTCTGTATATGAAATATGATATTGGAACTAGCCCTTCAAGAGGAACCCAAAAACATGGTTCAGTTTGAATTTGAATCAATCTCAACTGAACCATATTGCACCAAACTGGTTTGGTCAAACTGACCAGCCGGACCAGTCCATTCAATTGAATTGGTTCAGCGGTTCGGGCGGCAATTCTTGTAAAGAGGAATCCAGTGAGGATTCCCTTTTACGAGTAAAGGGGTGGGGGAATAGCAAGAAAGGTTGTTAAAAACTCTTACCCAGCTCACTGCTTGCCACTGCTCGCTGCTGCCATACCCAGCCGAATCGCTGGCCATTTTGCTCTTAAAACCCAAGCTTCCCGCATGGTGGCGGTGTGGTTCCAGCCTCTGCAGACATGCGGAGGCCATTTGTGTGGTCTCCGTGCATGCACAGAGACCAGAACTGTGCTGCTGCCACATGGGTAACCGGAATTTTATGAGCAATCCAGGTGGGGATGGGGGTGGTGTTCACCTGAACATTTTGTTCATTCAGAACACTTTGCTCTCATGAGCAGCTTCTCTTCCTCTGTCTCCTTCCCCTTCCGACTGACCTTCCGTCCCCTGGGGAAGCCAGAGTGGAGGTTCAGTGGCAGGTTGCAGGGCCACAAGAACCACAGGAGGAGCACAGAGAGGTGAGCCCAACAGATGCAGCTTGCTTCCTTCATGTGGTGGTGGCAGTGAGAAGTCAGCAGTTTAGCTAACTAACTTTACTCAATTATTAGCTACTACTGCTGAGTAAAAAAAAGCACCTTTTAAACTGGCGAATCTCTTCTATTTATCATGGGGGGAGCAACTGGCCCTATCTAACCCCAACACAGCATTCCTTCAGTGGCTGATGCAGGTGCTACCTTGCATTTCCTTTTAGAGTGTGAGTCCTTGGGGATAGGGGAGCATCTTTTTATTTATTTTTCTTTGAAAACCACTGTGAAACCTTATGTTGAAAAGCTGTATTGTAGTCATACAATACATGTTTGTAGTCATAGAGAACAGCAAACGAGTGTGAGACTGTACGTGTACCACGGCGCCAGCATACAAAGAGGCTGGCTTGGTAGCTAGCTGGCTGCCCTGCCTCGAGCCAATAGGAGAAGTTTCTGGCCTGGCTGGGGAGAGGAGGCTGGGTGACTCATGGGGGAAGAGGACAGAGGACTGTGTATGTGTAAACCTAACCAGGAGATGAATTTACGGTTAAGAAGCAGGGACCTTGAGAACTATGCACCTAGAAAAGAGGCACTTTTTAAAAGTGAGGATTCTCTTTATTGAGCAGTGGGAGAGCAACTGGCCCTATCCATCCCCAGCACAGCATCCCTCCAGTGGCTGTTGCTGGTGTATCTTATGGTTTGTTTGTTTTTTTAGATTGTGAGCCCTTTGGAGACAGGGAGACATTTTATTTATTATTTATATCTATGTAAACTGCTTTGGGATCTTTTGTTGAAAAGCAGTATATAAATATCAGACATATTCTCATATATGTAAGACTGGGCAGACCTGTTCATCAGCTTCACAGTGGTGAGCTGTATTTATCCAATGTTTATCAAAATACGCATATATACAAAAACGTATGCAAATGTTATGCGAAGTGGAGACTTTTTGTGTGTGAAGAGCATCCTCTATTTCCATTTTTTGGTGATGGACTTGGCAACCCTATTTACTATCTGGACTTGGCAACTCTATTTGGATGCTCACCCCACTTAATTTTTGAGTATAGTATCCTTGTGTAGCAACAGGTTGAGTCAGAGGAAGTGATGGCAGTGAATGGAGTCTGATAAGGCCTAGCAATTGACCCCCCGCATACCCCAACAGCCTTTGAACACAGCTGTCACATATATTTGAAAAATGCGAAACTTTGGCTCCTAGAATTGCTTATTGTCAAATATCCCTTCAAGTCTAGTTCACATTAGGGGTGTGCTCAAAACCAGCTGGCTTGGTTTGGTTCGAGTCTGAACTGGACTCCAACAGGACCAGGCCAGTTTGGTTTTGCTTCCCTAGAACCCCCTCAGTTTAGTTCAGATTGGGGGGTTCGCGAATGTTTTTTAAATTATTATTATTTTTAAAATGTACTTACCTCCTCCAGGGTGCTTCTCCGAGGCCACGGGGGTGGGATCCACAGAGGTTCCCCTCCCCACACTGACCTCCGTTTTGCCAAAAAGCAAAATGGAGGGGATAAGTATAAAATAAAATAACAAAAATAAAATATTTGTGAACCTCCCTTGATGGCTAGGGGTGGGACGGGGTTCAGCTCGACTTTGAACCGGTTCGGATTTGAACCTGTTTGCACATCCCTAGTTCACATTGATAGTTTCTACTTTCTTGTGGATTTCAGGCTCCAGCCATTTAGATAGTTGTGTTCTTTCTCATAGCACAGATCTTGTTGTGTTTCAGCTTCTTCTCATGATCCACATATAATTCAGCTTCCTTATTTTCAAATATCCCCACAATTCCACCTTGGTGTACGCAATGGCTCTGCACTGATCTTCTCCTACATGTGTTCTCTCTGTGCTTTATTTCCTTCCCCACAGTTTGGACAGTACACAAAGGCTAATTTGTGGTGTGATGATGAATAGGCAAATAAAGGCAACATACACTCTGTTCTCTTCCTCTTATTTCATGTTACTGATTAAAATCTCTAACATGGTTGGAATTTACCCCCAGTCACATAAAGGATGATAAAGTTGCTCTCCAACCCTTCAACAAATGAATCACAGAAGGAAATCTATAAAGAACAGCCAGTGACTATCTTGGTGCAAAAGAAGATATCTAAAGGTATGCATGCAATTTCACAATGGTGAAATTCTTAACATATGGATGAATTTTCACAGAAGGAAGTTTACAAAGGCATTCTGCATCTTCCAGAAGTCAGTTCGATAATTAAATTGATCCTCAAATCAAGATTTTAGATTTTAAACCAGTTCTGTTCAATTTGTGACCACACCAAGTCAAATGCAGTCCATCAGTCAGTCATGTGTAGTGGTCCACCATGGATCAGTCAGTTGTGTAGTGGTCCACCATGGATTCAATAAACATCCTGGTTTTGCCATCACTAGAAGGGAAGCAGGTGGTTTATTGATTTCCTGAGGGGTCTGCCATACCTTTGGATTGGTGCATACACCTGCTTTAGATATGGACAGCTTTTATGCTAGATCTCTTAAAGATAAGTAGCTTGTATATACGTGCTCTGTATTAAGATCCCAATGTAGCCTTTTATTCATTCATCCATTCACTATCTATACTGCTCTTCCAAAATGGCTCAGGGCAGTTTACATTAAAACAAAACAATTAAAATCAAATTAACAGTTAAAAACAGAGATTATAAAACCCCATAAAACAATAACAATTAAAACATTCAAAACAGTTTAAAAAACAGGTTACAACATTAAAACTATTTACAACAGTTTAGAAACCCTGGAAGGCCAATAAATAATTCAAATAATGGATTTCTGCAGGGAGTGCATTCCACAGCCCAGGAGCAGCCTCAGAGAAGGCCTGCTTCTGAGTAGCCACCAGATGCACCGGTGGTAGCTGGGGACAGACCTCTTTGGATGACCTTAACATGCGGTGAGGATCATGCAGAAGAAGGCACTCTCTAAGTAACCTTTAAAGCTATTCAGGGTTGAATTTGTGACCACACTGCACTAATCAAGCCTGGAGGTTACCAGCTGGTGCTCTACTGTTTTGAGGTCGGCCTCTTCAAGCAATGGACCCAGCTGTTGAATCAGTTGAAGATAGCACTCCTGGCCATAGCCTCCACCTGAGATACCAGGGTGAGGCCTGGGTCCAGGAGTACTCTCAAGCTCCATACCTGTTCCTTCCAGGGGAGTTGTTTGTGAGAACAGCCTCAATGTGTTCCCTCCAAAGTAAAGAACCTTTTAGCAGCAGACAACAAAACAAGATTGAGTTTCTTCAAAGAGAGTGGTTCCCCCTCACCTTCAGCTTTGGAACAGTATGGTGATCCAATTGTGACTGTACTTCTGTTGCTTTTAATCTGGAATGCAGTCTAGACCATTTTACTTTACCGTAAAACAGCAGTGATATTGAACTGGTTTGCCTGAATGAGTCCAGTGTGCAATGGACTCTTCTGCCAATTTCAGATGAATTATTCAATCATGTGCACTGGCCTTACCTTCCTTCCTGCTTCACATACAAAGGCAGAAGGCATAAAGCTTCCCCTTCTGAACAAAGCACAGTTTCCAATTTCATCTAAATATGGTGCTTTTTGGAAGACCCTGGGGGTGTCAAAGAGGGGACTCTGGAAGCAGTGCTCAGGACCTGACTCCTTGCACCACCAGAGCAGTTACCAGGCATTGAGAGTTATCAAGCTGCTCTATGCTAGGTTGTAATGCCTGCCATGGAACTGGAACTGGTATGCAGCTCTTCAGCCCAGATAAACTGAGGAACAGGTAGTGACCCAGCTGGCCCATTATAGTGGTTATTCCAGTCTGAGCACGTCACTTGACTGAGCAGCTTTGCTTGCATCCACTTGCACTTGACTTGATTCCTCCTGCCTGCCTTTGACCACATCATCTGCCTTTCACCCTTCTGATCTTTATCTACCCAGTCTGGCACTTGACCCTAGCCTATCTTGATCATTGATCCTTCTCTGCCTGCTTCACTATCATCTCTAGACCATCTCCAGCTGCAGCCTATCTTGGAGTCAGATTTCTTTAAAGTACAGCTCGTTAAAAAGCCAAACAGGATTCAGACTAGGATCAGATGACATTTCAATGAAACAGGAACCTGTGGTTATTTCTGAACTGGCCCGGCATCATGCTTTCAGCAAGTCTCATGAATCTAGGCCTACGTTGGACTCAGGTTTCCTTCAGAGATTCACATCCGCAGAGTTTCCATCATGTGTTGATTGCAAATGTCTGTCATTACCTGACGAAGAAGAAAGGTCTGCTGGACTCCCAGCCATTGCCAACTTATTACTGAGATAATATAAATTTGGATGAATTTGACCTTTTACAGACTATCATGTACACACAAGTGATCAGTTGCTTTTGTACATGACTTTGATTATTGTTTTTAATTTAAAAAGCAGCTTATAAAGCTATTCACACGCACACCAAAAACCAGGCTAAGGAAGCCCAGCCTGGTTTTCAGTGCACATGTGTACTGCTGGGAGACACACAGCTCCTGGCGGCAGCGGTGCAGCAACAAGCCAACTTAGGGAGCCTGCCGCTTAGCCCGGGTTTGGCGCCCAAAAAGTGGGCTAAATGCTCACGTGTCAGTCCCACATGGCTTTGTGTGGCACCTACACACAAGTAGCCTACTGACTGGCATCAGAAGGCTCTCCATAATGCTCTCTACACTTGTGCAGTACATTATGGAAGCTCCAGGGGCTTTCTTCTCCCCAAACGTCCCTGCCCCCTCTTTGCTACTGGCAGCGGGCAGCAATTGTTTGGGCAGCCGATCTGGCCGCCCCACAACATGGATGGGATCATCTGCAGGGGAGGTAATCTTTTCATACCTTTCTCCCTCACCCTTTCTGAGCCCATTCTCCCAGGGGTGTAGCAAGGCTGGAGTGGGCCCAGAGACCAGATTTTAAAATGGGCCCTCACTGAAGCTCAGCTCATGAACTAAAGAAATCTTAAATGAAGCTGAATAGTGGTAACAAAAAGTGCGTGTATGTGTATGTGTATAGATAGATAGATAGATAGATAGATAGTATGTGCCACAACAGAACATCATCCTAAATTATATTTTAAAAGGTTTTGTAAATTGTGGATGATGCAAGGCATTTCATGGTACTAGAGAAAGACATGCTGTTCTGGTAGCTCCAGGTCTTAACACATCAATTTCGGAGAATGAATACACCTGAAGGAAGCTTGGGCGGGTGCGTGGCTGGGGGAGTCAGTCATGTGACTTGCCTCTGGGGGCCCCCCCCAAGGCAGTGGGCCCCCAGACAACTGTCTCCCCTTGCCCTATTATAGTTATGCCCCTGCATTCTCCAGTTGTGAGCATGGGCTCTCTATGAACTAACTTAACAAAATAACTAAATAAAGGAACTGCTGTGCAAGAATAACCTGTCTGTCTGATAAGTTTCCCCTTTAGTCTGTTTCCTAGAAATCTGGACAGAAGCTCTTGACCTGAAAATTAATATATCAGTTATATAGCTAGAGCAACATTCTGTTGGTCAACATGGTGTTGCCATCTTGCTGAAAGCAAAGAGGTCTGGGTCTGGTCAGTGTCTGGATGGGAGACTGCGTGGGAATCCTATGTATGCCATCTTGAGTTCCACCATGGAAGGAAGCAGGATATAAGTGTAATAAATTAAACATCTGGAGGCATGTTTCTGAGGGATAAGCCCTTTGTATCCTGCTTTAAAAGTCCGGCATCCAAACATTATGCTAGACATTGGCAGGTAGTAGGAAGTAATGTTTCTTGAGACTGGCAGTTCTTTGTGACACAGTCACAAAGAACTTGGTTAAAAGTCTTTTAAAAACTTTTAAATCAGGGTTAGTGAGCACAGCAGAACTTATTAGGCCTGCTTGCACAATCATTTGAATCTAGGTTTAGTGTGGGTTACCAACATTAGTGTGATTGTGTGAACCCATACCAATGTGGGAATCTTGGGCCATAACCCATCTTGGAATGGGTTCACACAATCACTTCAATGTTGGTAGCTCACATTAAACCTAGATTCAAATGACTGTGAGAACAAGCCTACTGGGTGAATGCAGAGTTTCAGGGTAATCTTGGTAAAACTGCTTTGGTTAACCAGCATTTAACGAGGATAGGTAACTGGGATTCAATTGATCAGGATTTGACCAGGATTGCCCTGAAATCCTAGAGGCTATTCACACGATGGGGCAAAATTGGGCTAGTGGAGGCTAGCCTGGTTTTGCCCCATCGTGTGAACCACCAGGCTCGGCTGCGAGCCCAGTGGTTCCTAGGCGGGTAACCCGCCTAAGTACCCCTGCCCTTAAACCAGGTTTGCAGAGCGAGCACTCCACAAACCTGGTTTTAATAATCATGAGTAGCTGTGGTGTGGCTTTGCGCCATGGTTACTCATGAGGAGACCCCCGGAGGGGAGGCAAAAATCCACCTCCTAGCTCCAAGGGTCTCACCAACATGCCCTGCATGCTCGCACAGGGCATGCTGGACCTTCCAGGGGCCGATTCACCCCCACTCCCCCCGCTCCCGCCAGCTCCGTCACGGCTGCCCAGGGCTCCCTCCCCACTCACCCTGCTAAACCGGGTCTCACTAATTGCGAGACCCGGCTCCTGGTCAATTCTTGGTTTGACCAGGATTTCCGTGAATTTCTGCATTCATACAATCAGCTCTGCTGGGCTCACTAATCCTGATTAACTTTTTAACCAAGACCTTTGTGATTGTGTGAAAACAGGGTTATTGTTTTGTTGAAACCATAGCATTAATGTGGACAGGGAACATAAGGATGACTTGGTAAATATTAAATTCCATGAAAGTTATAGGAGTAGTTAAAGTAATGCCTTCAAACTCTGACATTTACAGAAAGAGAGGCTTTGAAAACTGAATAAATATGTTGAAGGTTTTTCAGAGGGAAAGCAAAAGTGATCTAAATGATGGCATTTCAGACTCCTGAGGGAGTTTTGTTTGACCAATAAGCACCCTGAGTCAGGAGATGAATACGTGCATAAACATATCAATAGTTTAAGGAAATCCTATCCCAGTTTACAATTGTGGTAGAACAAGGTGACTCAACATTTGCTACGTGAGCTACTGCGAAGCAAACAAGATGTAGCTGGTAGTATCACAAGGTCTTCTTGGAAATTAGCCGACAGAAATGGTCCTCACCTGAACTGCACGTTATAACAAGGAATGATAACGTGTAGATTAGTTTACTATCTTTGAATAGTTGTTGGAGGCTAAAACAAATTATGACTGTTTAAAATCAAGTGTTATGTTATAGCAGAAACACTGCAAGCACTAAGTCATATTTATATTCTTAGCATATAAACAAGCAGGGGAACTTGGCACATCCTATTAAAACACATATGAAAATTTGACATACATGGAGGCTGACCTCCATAGGAATCTGTCTGGATTAAGAATATGACTGAATTTAAACCTGCTTTTTAAAATTCATTTTATGTGGTTAGTTAGTTTAGCTGTGGATTGAATAATGTTGTTTCTTTTAAGAATTACATTTGCTCCATATGGGATTTTAGACTACTTTGTCTATTTTCTCATGTAGATAACACTGTAAAAATACACCTTTATTTGTCTTTTAATTAAACTGGAGTTATCAGAGATCTTAATGCTGCTTTTTGTATTCCGGGAGAGAAAGGGGCTGGGACAACCTAACACAGATATCATCAACTAATTACAGGACACTTTTTTGCTTTACTTACTGAACTTCTGTTACCAAACATATTCTGACCTGTGGGGAATTGTTTTCCATTTCTCTTTCATGCTCCTAATTATCTGTAAAGGTGAGGGGGAAGGGAGGGGAATTAATTAAAACAATTAAAAGTACTTTTAATTATAGCACAGAAGAGAAGTAATAACCATTTGAATAATTTCCTTCCCACCTGTCAAGCACCAGAGATAGATGAAATGAATGTGGAATCATGAGTTGAAAAACACAGTATTCACAAAAAGCATTTTCCCACTGTTAAGGGGATACACATAAGAACAGCCCTGCTGGATAAGGCCCAAGGTCTATCTAGTCCACCATCCTGTTTCACACAGTGGCCCACCAGATGCCTCTGGCGAGCCCATGGGCAATAGCTGAGGGCATGTCCTCTCTCCTACTGTTGCTCCCCTACAACTGGTATTTAAAGGCATCTTGCCTCTTGAGGCTGGAGGTGGCCTATAGCCACCAGACCAGTAGCCATTGATGGACTTGTCCTCAGAAAATAGTTGTGTGAAAACCATTCACACACTGACTGTATGAAGTTGCCAACCATAGGTTTTGCTGTTATAGAGTCACAAATACATCATATGGAATCTCTACCTGGAGCTTTGAGGGGTGTGTATTTTATTCATTCATCCAACCATCCAACCAACCAACCAACCAACCATATTTGTACACTGCCCCAAACCTACATTTCTGGGGGTGGAGGGGTTTCACAAAAACATGACACATTAAAAAAAGAATTAAAACATTAAAACAATTTAAACCACAATTCTAGTTAAACGCTTGGGTAAATAAATGCGTATTTAAAGACTTTTAAAAAGCTGTCAGAGATGGGAAGCCTCTTATTTCAACAGGGAGTGCGTTCCAAAGCCTCGAGGCAGCAGCAGAAAAGGCCCATCCCTGAGTGGCCACCAGACAAGCAGGTGGCAATCCCAGACAGACCTCTCCAGATGATCTCAAGAGGCAATGGGGCTCATAGCGAAGAGTAGTGTATGTGCAACATACTAGATCACATTCCACAAAAGGGTTCTGCAAAGTTCCACAGAATGGTAGCATTTTAAAATAAAGACTAGGTGGTCTCAGCCACATAACCATTTGTTGTCCAAAGTGTTACTGTTATTGCAGATGCGGAAAACAATGACGCTATTCCCAAGATCAGTAGAAAATGGGCTATGGGAACATAGCACACTTTGTACTGATTGTCGGAACCTCCGGGCTCACGGGCAAGCCCAGTGGTTCCAAGGCGGCTAGCCTGCCTAATTCCCCCTCCCATTAAATGCGGTTAACAGAGCGAGCGCAGATGTGTATGTGGAATCTGCTTGTGCTCCCATTGTTCTTCAAAGACTCTCATGCAGATGAACCACACAACATAATAAGCACTTCCTGGCCAAGTCTATCCTTTCTTTTGCCAATATGACTGAGTTCCATATGCCTCTTGGCTGCACCTCTGCAGTAGGAGTGGGGAAACCCACTAGACATTTGAGAGGAAGTCGAATGGTTAGCAAAACAGTTTGCAAGCATGCAGACAGATCTCATTAGGATTTGTAAAAATTAGGTTGTGGAGAAAGGTATCTTCTTTGCATTAGTAACAGTTTGTTTTCATGAAACATGCAGAAGGAGAGAGACAAGATATAGCATGAAATGAAGACATATTGAGGTCATTCACACAATCAAAAACTGTGTTGCCCAGGTTTGGGAGCTGTGTGTGCTCCCAATTTTTGCTTGTGAGGAAACAAGGTAGGAGGAAAACCTGGGTAGCTTCCCCCCTACCTTGCTTCCACACAGTCACTTCTACCAAGGCTTTTTTTCTTACCTTGCTTCCACACAACCAGAAATTGGGAGCACACACAGCCCCCAAAGCTGGGTAGAACACAGTTTTTGATTGTGTGAATTACCTCAAAGTATACATATTTAACAGAGAGAATGCTACTGCAGTTGTGATGTTCCAGCATGAGATGGGGAAAGGATTGTTTGATTGATTGATTGATTAAGTGCCGTCAAGTTGGTGTCGACTCTTAGAATCCACATAGATTCTCTCCAGGATGATCTGTCTTCAACTTGGCCTTTAAGGTTCCCTCAGTGGTGCATTCATTGCTGCTGTAATCAAGTCCATCCACCTTGCTGCTGGTTATCCTCTTCTTTCCTTTCCTTCAACTTCCACGAAGTATGATAGCTTGAGCCTGGTCATTTGTGCCTCAAGTGAAAATTCTGGATTGATTTGTTCTATGATCCATTTGTTTGTTTTCCTGACTGTCCATGGTATCCTCAAAAGTCTTCTCCAGCACCAAAGTTCAGAAGCGTCAATGCTTTTTCTATCTTGCTTCTTCAAAGTCCAGCTTTCGCATCCATAGAGTGTCATGGGAAAAACTTGTTCGGTCGTTTCTACTCTTTGTAGATATAGACACATCACGGCATCTAAATATCCTTTCCAAGGCCTTCATTGCAACACTACCAAGTGCTAGTTTGAGGCATATTTCTTGACTGCTGGATCCTTTACTGCTGGTCGATCCTAAAAGGCAGAAGCTATCCACCACTTCAATGTCTTCATTGTCAATTCTGAGGCTGGTTGCTGTACACATTGTCATTAGTTCGTTATATTTAGCCATAGTCCCATTTTTTCACTGTGCTCCTTGACTTCTATTACTAGAGCTTGCAGATCATCCACATTCTTGGCTATCAGAGTGGTGTCATCAGCATAGCACATGTTATTGAGTAAGTGAGTAAGTAAATTTATTACGGTTCTTAGACCAGCTTAACATTTAAAATAATACAATTATAATTTACAAAATATTCAAATTGCTAATACAAGCTCTATGAAGTTTGGATGCAACAAAACAGAACTTGGCCACATTTATAGAAGTAACAGATTTAAAATTTGGCAGTAAAAAATCCAAGTAAAATTGATCTGTATGGCGAGGATGGTTCTTTAAGAGAGGAACAATAAATGTAATACGAGCAGCCCTATAAAATTGACAGTACAGAATAACATGAAGAACTGACTCTATGTCCCCTGAGCCACAAGGGCAACGACGCAATGCTTATGGAACTCATTTATATTTCCCGTCTAGGAGTGCAGAGGGAAGGGCGTTCAAATGAGCAAGGGTCAGTGCTCTCCTAAACTTAGGTAAAAACATATGGTCTAAGTATTCAGCCATTTTGTGGTTGAAGTTTTGAGGGCCTATATAGATTCTCCTTGGTAGTCGAGCACACTCCTCCTGCAGATCTATATCCAATAGTTGTTGCCTAACAAAACATATCATCTGGTCTAAACCCCTCCCTATAAGGTTTTCTTGGGATGTGCCCAGTTGATGCAATTTCGTTTTTAAAGCTATTTCCCATTTATATGTAAAACTGTCAATTAATACTAAAGGTGCTAAACCGACTGGGAAGAAAACCAAATGCAGCCAGAATTTGATTAAACAAAACCAGAGTTCACTTTCAAGGTGGAAACCCCAACCTCTCTACAGAAAGCCACATTAGCTGTGCCTCTGGGGGCTTGAAGGATGGCCCTTAAGAATTTAGTTTGGATTGCTTCTAAGATTGTAAAATTATCAAAAGGCCCAATTTGTGCGCCATAAAGAATTTGAGGGTATATTTTAGCCTTCAATAGTTTGACAGCCGCTGGGACAAAAAGAGCACCTCTCGAGAAGTAAAAAGATTTTATCACATTTGCCATCTGTTGGGCACTGTGAGAAACAAAGCTAAGATAAGCTTTCCAGGATCCACTGGAATGAAATACAACCCCTAAATACTTGAAAACCTTGACCTGCTCAATGTTTTGTCCATTTATGGACCATTTATGGGTTTGGGGGCGTTTTGCAAAAACCATCACCTTAGTCTTGGTATAGTTTACCTCCAAGGCCTCCTTCACAGTATAGACACTCAGAGAAGTTAAAGCACGGCTTAACCCCATCTTGGTTTGAGATAATAGGACAATATTGTCAGCATAAAGCAGTAACGAAACATGCCTATTCACAAGTTTAGGGGGATGAAGAGCAAGGTCATTCAGATGAGAAACTATTGAATATATATAAAAATTAAATAAAACAGGGGCAAGAATACAACCTTGTTGTACTCCTCTATAAGTAGGTATCTCAGCTGAGAGATGCCCTTTTCTACTACACCGCACTTTGAGGCGGGTGTTCTGATGAAGATTGTAGATTAATAAAAGTAAATGTGGATCTATTGATGCTTTCTTTAACATCCGCATTCTCAGCTATCAGAGTGGTGTCATCAGCATAATGCAGGTTATTGATGTTTCTTCCTCCAACATTAAAACTATGCTCATCTTCTTCCAGTCCAGCTTCTCTCACTATATCTTCAGCATATAAATTGAATAAATAAGTAGAAAGTATACAGCCTTGTCTTACTCCTTTGCCAATCTGGAACCAGTCTGTTTCACCATGTTCCATCTGGACTGTGGATTCCTGTCCTATGTATAGGTTTCTCATGAGAACAATGGGATATTCTGGGATGCCCATTTTCCTAAGGACATACCACAACTGGACATGGTTGACACAATTGAAGGCTTTTCTGTAGTCAATAAAGCACATATTGACTTCTTTTTGGTATTCTTTGGCTTTCTCAATTATCAAGCATGCATCAGCAATGATGTCTCTTGTTCCTCGGCCTGTTCTGAAACCAGCTTGAACATCCGGCATTTCCCTTTCCACGTAGGGCTCTAATCTGCATTGGATGATCCTGAGCATTATTGTGCTAGCTTATGAAATTAAGTCTATTGTGTGATGGTTTGTGCAATCTGTTAAGTCTCCTTTTTTTGGTAGGGAAAAGGATATGTAGATCTAAAATAGACTTAGGGTTACGGTGGTATAAAAATGCACTAAATCAATCAATCAATCAATCAATCAATAAGATGTGTTCTGATTTACCTTAATTTTAAGCATCAAATATTTTGTGCCTTGCCTTCTGTAAGATCCTAGAGCATTCTTTTACCATCTCTTTCTGCCATGTTTTAGGGAAGAAATGATGGAACATGTTTTACTGTGCATTGGAAATTTCTGCTGAGACTCCAATTTTCATACTCTTCGGATTAGTATCAAGGTGAAATCTTCTCTCAACATGGGCTGTCATCTCAGTACTAATGTGACTTTTAGAAATTGTCTCTTGCTCTGTAGGAATTGTCAGTAACCATGTAATTATCCTTGTTTACAGGACAGAACTATTTTTGCATGTCCCATTTAGCATTTGCTAACTGCTGTTTGTGCTTGCCCCTCCCTACTAACAATGGACTTCAGATCTCATTTTTTAAAAAATAATTAGAACTTTGTTTTTAAACTCTTGCACAGCAGAAGGCTTTTGCTTCAGTAACATTCAATTTAGCATTTTCCATAGTTTTTTGAGGTCACCTCTATGAAAATGCCCCAAGAATGCATTAGTCAAAGTCTGACCATGAGATTCCAGGCTTGGTGTTGATGTTATCCTAATTTCACACCTGCATGCAACTCATCTTTGCAGAGTCTGGTAAACAGTTAGAGCCAATTCACACATTTCCTCCCTGTGCATTCCTGAAGTATTTCCCCAGCAATAAATATTTATATACCACTGTTCTGCAAAAGTTCTCATAGTTGTTTTCATAGAAAAATAAATAATGAATAAATAAGGTGGATCCTTGTCCCAAAAGGGCTCACAATCTAAAAAGAAACATAAGTAGACATAAGCAACATGTAGACAACGAGAAACATAAGGTAGATACTAAGCTTGTTGTGTTTGGGTTGGATAAAGACAGATGTAGGGATGTGCAAACAGGTTCAATGTTGAACAAGTTCAGTTTGGCGCACCGATGTCAACCCCCCTGGTTCAGTTCAACATCGGACCAAAACACCCCTTCCTGGCCATTCAACGAGGTTCACAAGTTTTTCCTTTAAAAAGGGTTTTTGACTTATGTTTTGGTACTTACTCCCATCACAGTGACCATGACCCAGGCCATGCAGATGCCCATTGGACATGCTCAGCGGCCTCCAAAATGGGAAAGGGTTGCATGGGGAAGTTCATCATGGAATACTGTCTTCCCTGCTGAGCCTCTCATAGGCAAAGATATTGCTTGTTGAATCCTTTTTAATGTTTAGGTACAATCTACAAATCCCACAATAGATCCTACTTAGGACCTTTATCTCTAGGAGGAGGAACTATAAGATACAAGTATGAAATATGTGATAAGAAACAACAAGCATAAAATTCATCGAATAATTATAATGAGGTCATTCACCCAATCAAAAACCTTTCTACCCAGGTTTGGGAGCAGTGTGTGCTCCCAATTTTTAGTTGTGTGGAAGCATGACAGGAGCAGAAGTTATTGTGGAAGCAAGTTAGGGTAGAAGTGATTGGGGCTATTCTAACGATGGTAGAAAACCGGGCGAAGGGACCCCAGCCTGTTTTTCCCCCATTGTGAGAATCACCGGGCTTGCAGGCGAGCCTGGTGCTTCAGTGGTGACTAGCCTGCCAAAGTACCCCTCCTCTAAAACGAGGTTAGCAGAGTGAGCACTCAAACTAACCCCATTTTTTCGATCACGAGATGCCGTGGCTCAGCTCCACAGCGCGGCAACTCACAAATAGACACCCAACCGAGAGGCTGCAGCAAACCTCCTGGCATCAGGAGTCCCCCCAGAATGCTCCACCCACTTGCACAGGACATGCTGTGACTGCCGGGGGGCAGACAGTCTCTGATCTCCACTATCTCCACAGACTCCGTCATGGAGCATCCGATCCGTGTGGGCATCCGATCCGGCCACCCAGAGAGGGGCAGAATGCTCATGTGTGTGGAGAGCGGGTCAAGCACGCTCTCCCCACACAAGCCCTGCAGGCTCTCCAGACTGCTCATGTGGAGACCCTCATTGTGTGGAAGCAAGGTAGGAGGAAACCTTGCTTCCACACAACTGAAAATTGGGAGCACACACAGCTCCCAAACTTGGGTAGAACACAGTTTTTGATTGTGTGAATGACCTCAGTATCAAGGAAATGTAATTATCAGCATTTTGGCCAGGTAAAAATATGATTATTAAAGGGAAACAATACAAATTATTGGTTGTGTGTTTTTATAAGATATTCATGTACTGTACATGGAGGCTCAGAATTGGGATTTAGCCAAAGTTAAGCATATTTATTTATTTCAGAATGAGAGTTTTAAACATGTGTTGTACACCCTCATGGAAATCCATATAACTTAAACAAGAAAGCTAAAGCTCACTTCATCAGATGCATTAAAGCATCTTGCCCATGAAAGGATATACATATCACATTTGTAGGTCTTTAAAGTTGCCATAAGACTATATTGTTTTTGCTGCAACAAACTATAATGGCTAGCCTTCTGGAATATGAAACTTTGAAGTTTTAATTCATTGGACTAAAGCATGCTCTGGAGTCTCCTCAAGGACTAAAAATCACTTTATACATCTAGAATGGTCAATAAATAATTAACAATAAAAAGTATTTGTACTAGTAATTTATTAGGGCTTTCAACAATTACACCTATTTAATTATTAACAAATATTGTTTCCCCACACTTTAAAACACTTTATTGATGTATCTTTTAAAGTTAATGTCCAGAGTGCAATTATAAAATAATTACACCAATCACTAAAAACAGCCAGTTTTTAAACTTGTGTGTCTGTCTGTGTGTGTGTGTGTACGTGCGTCCTGTTTGTTCCCTTTTACTCTTTAGCTTACTTAGATTTTTTTTAAAAAAGCTTTAATTGATAACAGGAAGGGAGAGTGAACAGGAGAGGGGGTTGAAGAGAAAGAGAAAGGAAGATCTCTCCCTTAGTTCTGACTCAGAGGTTTATTACTTTTAGAAATAATGGAAAATTCACCCTAAACTGCCTTTCAGGTGGGAGTGGGGATTTTTTTTCTTCAGAAATTCCTGCTTATTCTAACTTTTTTGTGTCTACTTTTGTTGATATTGATTGTATATTTAGGGTATGATCAAGAGCTGTGAATGTGCCCCCCTGCCCCTTCCAGCCCTCAGCTCTGCCCGTGTTGTAGTAGTGCATGAACATGCTCAGCTGTCACTCTGCATGTATGAGTTTGTGCACCTCACATATAGCTACCTAGTGGCTCCACTCTCCTCTGGGCATACTTCCTAGAGTACACACACAGGAAGAGTTGGATGGATCATGCAATACTTCATGGTAGTTGTCCACAAAGACCTGTAAATGTTTATTGCATGTCTTGTGTCTACTTTTGCATTTTATACTCTTTCTGAAAGAAAAGCACTTCTGGGTATAACAAACAGCATGAAAAAATGTTGCCCTTTAAACATTTTTCATGTATTTCATACACATGCTTGTGGTGGTTTTGGTTAATCGATTCCTTGATCCAGGCCAGCTTTTGATGGGGCTTTAGTTACTTGTATTCCAGTCCTGGAGTAGAGGCGGGGCTAACAAACAGCCAGCAACAAGAGCACTGAAAAAGTACTCTGCACTTGCCTCTCTGTACACAATATCTATTTCATTAAACTATTAATATTCCTGATTCTACTCCACTGCCTTATCCTTGCATACCACAACTCTTTCTCTTGGATTCTAGAAAGCTCATATACAGTATACATTTATTCTATAAGTATACAGAAATATGAACATTTTAGAAACCATTATGTTGGTTGCTAGTATCTGCTTTGCAGAGAAGAATATTATCCACTATTACTGAGAGAAGTCAAAAATAAATATGTTTATTTATTTAACATATTTTATACCACCTGATATGTACATCTTTAGGCAGTGTACAAAATTCAAAACAATATCTAAAAGTCAACACAGATTAAAATGCATGAGACACAATAAAAACAATAGCATAAAACAGTTATTAAAACAAATTATTAAAATTAATTCTGATTAAAAAGCCTGCGAGAACAGGTGAGTCTTGAGGGTCTTCCTGTGAACAAACAGAGAAGGAGATGCTCTTATTTTCAGCAGGGAGTATATTCCAAAGCCCTTGGGCAGCCACAGATAAAGTTTATTGCATATGTTCACATGAGTTTATTGCATACACTCCCATGAAACTTTTCTCATGGGACTAGTAACTTGTGAGTGATGTTACACATGTGGCAACACTCGAAAAAAATATTGGGGGCACAGAAGGGGCAAGAGGCATTTCTTTGGGGGTGAATGTTGCCCCACATGTCAGATATCTGAAAGGAAAATAATGGTGTATTTCACATCAATGCTCTCGTCCAAAACATAAAAGGTAGTGAGCCCATGCGGGAACTACTCTCTCTCTATTGATGCTTTTAATATATATGCTCCTCCTTCAAGTAAGTAAGTAAGTAAAACTTTATTTCAGTCGTAGACCAGCAATACAACAATATAAAACAAATAAGAAAATAATAATATAAAATCAGATTTATATGTATTTGGCATATTGTATAACAATATTTGGCCACAATATGAATAACATCCGAATTAGGATTTGTGAGCAAATAATTTAAATAAAAATCATCTCCACGACCCAGAAAATTAATCAAAAGTGTGGCAATTAGTTGGCATCTTATGTCTCTGTAATAATCACAATACTTCAAGTTATCAAAGTGGTCTGGCAATGAGAGTAGCAAACTGCATCATTGGCAAAGCGGGTGCCTGTGTACATTTGTACTTATTAGTGACTAGTTTCCAAAAAGAAATGTGCCAGGGCTCATGGTTGCCCGGATGCCAAGCCCTCTGAGCTGGAAGCCTTGCGCCCTAATTCCAAAAGTGATGAGGCAGGCTGTGGCTGTGGCATGAGAAAAATGCATTGGGGGGGCCTGCAGAAAGGGTCTCCCTTCTTATAGCACTGGATGGACTCACTGGGGGAAGGAGTCCATGTCCAGAATATTTCTTTTGAGCAGGCAAATGACTTTGCACTGGGCTGATCCCAAGCCTGGGTTGGAAGTATTATATGTGAGAGTATTTACTGTCTCTAAGACAAGGCAGCCCAAGAGTTACAATCAGCCATTAGGGCGTTCTCCTGCAGATCTCAGGGCTGTAGCTCTCCGTCTTAATCAGTCCATGTTGATATAACCTTTATTACCAATAATATCAGGAAATTCTGATCTGGACTCTGAAAAGAGGAGCATCTATTATATATTTTGAAGCATTTGTTTGTTTGTGTGACCTTCCCAATGACCTACAGATAGCAAATTTTGCATACACAATCCTGCCATTGAAATCAGCTGAACACACTACTTAACACTGGGATATGCATGGTGAAAATTTAAATATGTTGTAGTGGAGATTTATGAAGAAATTGTGACTATCATACTTCCTGTTTATCTACAGATACAAAATTTTGTATGAACATTCTTGCCTCTTAAAGTAACTAAATGGACTACCTTTTATACCAGAATATGCTTGGGGACATGTTTAAATAATCCTTTGGGTCTTTTTAGCAGGAATTCTGAATTCATCATCATATTTTAACTGTTATTGTTCTCAACAGATTTTTAGCATTCAATTTTATTTGTTTGTTTGTTTGTTTGTTTAATTTAACATATTTTTATACCACCCAAAACGTACGTCTCTGGGTGGTTTACAACAAAAAAAGACAACTACATCAGTAATTCCAAAACAACATAATGCCCAGGAAAAGCAGAAGATCTTTCTGATTACTATGGCTCAAGTTTACCCAATATGGTTGTTATCCAATACTGTAGAGATTTGTCTACAGTTGCCACTCAATGGGTGGCTACTCAGGGACCATCCTTCTCCATTGCTGCCCCTGGGCTTTGGAATGTGCTTTCTGTTGAAATAAGAGCCTCCCCATCTCTGGCAACTTTTTAAAAGGCACTGGAGACACATTTGTTCACCCAGGCTATTAATTAGAAGTATAGTTTTAATCGTTTTTAATGTTGGGTTTTAAACGAAATAAATGTTTTAATCATCATTTTTAATTTTGTTTAATTTGTATTGTTTTTGTTGTACACCACCCAGAGAAGCAGGTTTTGCATGTTATTCATATAAATGTGTTAAATAAATAAATATAAATATAGTGTTTGAAGTTGAAATCCAACATATTTCAAACTGTTGTTTTAGTTCCCTTTTGCAAGCACATTACTAAACATTCTATCACACACACACACACACACACACACACACACACAATTCTCCTGGGTGTGCCTTGGAATGTGCGTCCCAGTGCCTACCTGATTGGCTGGGCTGCAGACGGGCCTGATTGGCTGAGGCGCACCCAGGAGGATTGGTGCGCCTCAGCTGCAGCTGCAGGCCTGGCCACAGAGGCCAGAGGCAGAGGCAGGCCCAGCCCAGCCACGGAGGCAAGGCCCAGGAGCGGGGGGGGGGAGAAAGGGGTGGCAGAAGTGGAGGTGGGGAGGAGAGCCGGCTGGGCCTGGGAGTGGAGACTGAGGCAGAAGGTGTGGGGGGGCAGGTAACTGCCAACCCCAAAGAGCGCACTGATGCTTTGAGCAGGGTCGGCTAGCATGTTTAATTTCTTGAGTTAGAAATTTCTAGAAGTGTGATGTATGCAGAATGGCATTGCTTGCTCAATGACAAGCCTCACCTACTAGTATCTGTTTTGTAGAATTTGTGTGAAATAAAGTCATAAAGTCAAGACCTAGAGGTACCAAATTTTACATGAACAATCCTGCCACTGAAATTTGCTGAATGCACTACTTTTTACACAGGAATATGCTCAGGGGGAGCTTCAATTGTGTGTATGTTTTTTTAATTTAAAACATTCTACATATAATAACATTTTAACTATTATTATTCTCAACAGATTTTTAACACTCAACAATCAGATCAATAATTCCAAAATGACATCATGCCCGAGAAAAGCAGAATATCATTCTCAGATTCAAACTTAACACATATATGGTCATTATTCAGTCATTAGTCAGTTAAATGAATTATGTTTGAAGTTGAAATCCTACAAATGTCAAACTTTTTATTTTACTTCCCTTTTGCAAGCACATTAATAAAAAAATTCTATTACATATATTTAATTCTTGAACTTCCCTTTCAGGGCAATCTACACAAAATGACTTTGCCAGTCAATACGGAGCCTCACCAACTAGCTGACCTAAAAAAACATAATTGCTGGGCGTCTCTCCCACCTTCAGAAAGCAGGTGATGATGAATGGCAGACTCTGGGAGGAGAAATTTGCTTAGCAGTTTATATTCTACTCACAACTACCCTGTGAAGTAGGTTAGGCTGAGAGAGAAGTGACTGGCCCAGAGTCACCCAGCTAGTATCATGGCTGAATGGGGATTTGAACTCGAGTCTCCCCGGTCCTAGTCCAGCACTCTAACCACTACACCACATTAGAGCTGGGTGGTATACTGGAAATCTTCTAGTCCAACCTGCTGCTCAGTACAGGAATCTACTGCAACATTCCTGAAAGATGACTATACTTGAAAACCTCTAGAGAAGGTTTTCTCTAGAACAACACTGTACAACACAGACTGTTCCACTGTCAAACAGCTCTTACAGCTAAGAAATTCTTCCTACTGTCAACCATAAAACTGTTTCCTTGTAATTTTAACCCACTGGTTCTAGTTCTGCCCTCAAGAGCAACAGGGAATAAGTCTGCTCCATCTTATGTGTATAACAGCCCATCAGATATTTGAAGAGACAATGTGGAATATCCAGACTAGTTAATGACTAAGAGCTACTGGAATCAATTACCTAAGTTAGTCATGATTAACTGGAGTCTTACTCATTTCAATGGGACTTAGTCATGACTAACTTAGTCTGGATGGTGCCTATTAATTTTCTTTGTTTTTTCTTCTTCATTTTTTAAAATGCACTGGTTTACATCAGGCCAAACCACATGTGATATGTAAACACATGATACTGTAGCCCAATTGCTCTTTCTTAACCTGAAAAGCTACTTTAGAAATGGGGGGGGGCTGAATTACAATGTCCCCTCTAACAGGGATTCCCAGATGTTGTAGACTACAACTCCCATAATCCCAAAGCAAAAGGCATTGCAGCTGGGAATTCTGGGAGTTGTAGTCAACAACATCTGGGAATCCCTGTTAGAGGGAACACTGCTGGATTACAGTGCCCCACTGATCCAAGAGCAGGGCACATGCTACACACCCTGCACACGCTGCTGGAGGTGTGGAGAAGATCACTAGATACAAAGACTGCATCATCACTGTAGAGATGATTTCTCGTTCATTCCCAATGTGAAGATTGTCACTACAGCGATGACACAATTTTTAGTGGCCATTATAGAGCAACTCTGGCTTTCTAGCAGCATGGACAGACTTTAAAGTGGCATGGAGCCAATGTATGCACTCTGCTCTTGGATCAGTGAGGTATTGTGCAGAATGTAAGCCACTGAGAGTAACAGAGTAATGGTGAGGGGGTTTCTAATTTTCCTCTGCCTTTATTTGTCATATTTTTTATGCCGCCTGACATATACGTCTCTAGGCGGTATACAAAATTTAAAACACAATATAAAACCGAATTTTAAAAAACAGTTTTAATCCCACAAAATACAATAAAAACAAACTCATAAAATAAAAGCAAATTAAGACGTTTAAAATTAATTTCAGTTGAAAGTCTGAGAAAACAGGTCCACTTTGAGGGTCTTCCTAAAAACAAACAGAGAAGGAGATGCTCTTATTTCAACAGGGAGCACATTCAAAAGCCCCAGGGCAGCCTAAGAGAAGGCCCAGTCCTGAGTCACTACTACCAAACAAGATGGTGGCAACTGTAACCAGAAGATTACAGAAGATCGTAATAAGTATCACTTCTTGGCCTTTTGGCTAAGATCAAGTGTAGTAGATCGTAATAGGTGACAGAGTTCATGACAAATAAGGCACTCTCTTAAATATCCTGGACCCAAGCTGTTAAAGGCTTTATAGGTAATAACCAGCACTTTGTATTTCGCCCGGAATGTGGTCCCTTCAGATTGTCCCAGAGACAAGTCTGGCTGCCACATTCTGTACCAATTGTAGTTTCCGGACTACATACAAAGGCAGCCCCATGTAGAGTGCATTACAGTAGTCAAGCCTGGAGGTTACTAGCATATGTACCACTGTTTTGATTCCAGTTGCCTCCAGAAATGGACGCAGTTGTCGTATCAGCTGAAGATGATAAAAGGCACCCCTGGCCACTGCCTTAACCTGAGAAACCAGAGAGTTTTGGATCCAGGACCACTCCCAAGCTACGTACCTGATCTTTCAGGAGTAATGTAACCCCCTCCAGAAAAGGCAGATCTAAACTATCTCTCAGGTCCTGACCCACCACATCTTATTTGGATACAACTTCAGATTGTTATTCCTCCATCAAATAATACCTCCATCTTATTTAGATTCAACTTCAGATTGTTATCCCTCATCCAGCCCATTACTATCTCCAGGCAGGCATTTAGGGAAGTTATGCCATTTCCTGATGAGGATGATATGGAGAAATAGATCTGGGTATCATCATCATACTGATAATACCCTGCACCACACCTCCTGATGATTTCTCCCAGCAGATTCATGTAGATGTTAAAGAGCATTGGGGACAGTATAGAGTCTTGTGGAACTCCATACTTTAGTTCTCACTTTGCAGAGCAGCAGTCTCCATTAGCGACACTATCTGAATTCTACTAGAGAGGTTCAAACGGAACCACTGTAAAGAGTGCCACCCAATCCCACCCTACTCAGGCAATCCAGAAGGATACCATCATTGATGGTATTGAAAGCTGCCAAGAAATCCAAAAACAGACTCACTCCCTCTGTTGATTATCCCTCTGATAATTGGAGATCATCCATCAGGCTGACCAAGGCAGTCTCAACCCCATATGCCACTCAAAAGCTGGTTTGAAATGGATCTACATAATCTGTATCATCCAAAACTGCCTGGAGCTGAGAGACCACCACCCACTCAATCAACTTGCCCAACCATGGAAGATTGGAAATAGGTCTGTTATTAGCTAACTCCAAGGTATCCAATGTAGGTTTCTTCAGATAAGGTCTAATAATAGCCTCCTTAAGACAAGGAGGCATTCTGCCCTCCCTCAGAGAAGCATTTATAATATTTACCAGACCCTCTCTGATAATGGGATTACCAGATGAGGTAAGCCAAGTTGAGCAAGAGTCAAGAGAGCAGGTTGTAGGATGGCCCATCAGGAGCAGAGGAGACGGGGGATGAAGAGCCAAATTCTGAGCCGGACGATGATCAACCATTTTAACCCCCCAAGAGCAGAGATGTGCAAAACGCCGACGGCAGGTGCAGACACTCAGAAGGAGTCAGTGCCTCCTTAACAGGCAAGATAAACACTGAATCTCTAACAGCTGGATGTGGGAGGAGAGCAATTAGTCAAGGTTTATAAGTCAGCCGTCAGGCAAGGAACAAGTTGCTGGAAGCAACGCGTCATTTGAGCTTGCTGCATCTCCAGCCTTCAGTTATGTGTAACCCCCCGGCTTCATGATTGGACTCTTGAGTTCCTGGCCTCTCCTGCTTATAACCTGATTCCTGAACTAGGCTTCGGATAGATTCTCCCCAGATGGGCTGCTGAAGGAGACTTATCAACAGCCTTTACCTCTCCCTCTGTGTCGCCGTGGACTCTGGGCTCAGAACGTTTGGAATCTGGTAAGTGGCCTCGGTCTCAGGGGGACGGTGTAGACTGGGTACTCGGTACTGATTAGTTCTCTTGTGCTACTTTGCAGACGCAGAACGACTCCAGAGCTACTGGCTTCTCCAATAGAGAGACTTTGGACCAGCCAGCGGACAGACAAGCTCGTGACAATATTCCCTACTTGCAAGAACCTCTAGTATGGGAAGATGCAGTTAGATCAGCACTCCGGTCATTACCAAATCAAAAGGCTACAGGAATCGATGGAATAGCTATAGAAAATATGGCAGGCAAGAATCAGTCAAGGCTCTAACCAAACTATACCAGCAAATCTGGAGAATGACACAGTGGCCAACAGATTGGAAGAAGTCAGTCTACATACCCAAACCAAAGAAAGGAGACTTAACGGATTGCACAAACCATCACACAATATCCTTAATTTCACAGGCTAGCAAAATAATGCTCAGGATCATCCACCGTAGATTAGAGCCCTACGTGGAAAGGGAAATGCTGGATGTTCAAGCTGGTTTCAAAAAAGGCAGAGGAACAAGAGACATCATTGCATGCTGAATAACTGAGAAAGCAAAAGAATACCAGAAAGAAGTCAATATGTGATTTATTGACTGCAGAAAAGCCTTCGATTGTGTCAACCATGTCCAGTTGTGGAATATCCTTAGGAAAATGGGCATCCCAGAACATCTCATTGTTCTCATGAGAAATCTATACACAGGACAGGAATCAACAGTCCAGATGGAACATAGTGAAACAGACTGTTTCCAGATTGGCAAAGGAGTAAGACAAGGCTGCATACTTTCTATTTATTTATTCAACTTATATGCTGAACATATACAGAGAAAAGCTGGATTGGAAGAAGATGAGCATGGTTTTAAAGTTGGAGGAAGAAACATCAGTAACCTGCACTACGCTGATGACACCACTCTGATAGCTGAGAATGCAGATGATCTGCAAGCTCTAGTAATGAAAGTCAAGAAGCACAGTGAAAAAATGGGACTACAGCAAAATGTAAAGAAGACTAAACTAATGACAACAGGTACAGCAACCAGCCTCAGAACTGAAAATGGAGACATTGAAGTGGTGGATAGCTTCTGCCTTTTAGGATCGACTGTCAACAGTAAAGGTTCCAGCAGTCAAGAAATACGCCACAGACTAGCACTTGGTAGGGTTGCAATAAAGGCCTTGGAAAAGATATTTAGATGCCATGACGTGTCTATACCTACAAAGAATAGACTTGTTCGGACAATGGTTTCCCCCGTGACACTCTATGGATGTGAAAGCTGGACTTTGAAGAAGCAAGATAGAAAAAGCATTGACACGTTTGAACTTTTGTGCTGGAGAAGACTTTTGAGGATACCATGGACAGCCAGGAAAACAAACAAATGGATCATAGAACAAATCAATCCAGAATTTTCACTAGAGGCACAAATGACTAGGCTCAAGCTATCATACTTCAGGCGCATAATGCGAAGATCCAGCTCCCTTGAGAAGTCCATAATGCTGGGAAAGAGAAGAAGAGGATGACCAGCAGCAAGGTGGATGGACTCAACAGCAATGAATGTACCACTGAGAGAGCTTAAAGGCCAAGTTGAAGACAGATCATCCTGGAGAGAATCTATCTATGTGGTTACTAAGATTCGACACCGACTTGATGGCACTTAATCAATCTCTCTCTCTCTCTCTCTCTCTCTCTCTCTCTCTCTCTCTCTCTCTCTCTCTATATATATATATATATATATATACACAAACACACACACACACACACACATAGATATACATATAAACACACACACACATATACATACACACAGACTAAAAAAGATCAGTGTAACTATAATATACTAGCTGAACCTGCACAGAGCATCCTTGTGCTAAGACTTTGTTGCTCTCCTTGCCCCCGCCACAGCCCCTGCTTCATTGCTCAGTGTCAGCCGCCCCCTCCCTGCTGCTCACCACTTCCCTGCTCTCTTGCTCATTTGCCTCTCCCCACCGATAGCTCACTCGCCCCCTCCCTGCTGCTTGCTCGCTCACTCCCTTCTCACTCACACACTCCCCACTGCTCGCATACTCACTCGCCTGCTCACCCACTCACTTGCCCCTGCCCACTGCTCGTTCACTGGCTCACCCTCTCCCCGCCACTCACTCACTCGCTCACCCTCTCCCCGCTGCTCACTCACTCGCTTGCCTCTCCCCACAATATTATTTGTGTATATTTATCTATATATTTACATATTCCCTTTTCCCAATTGTATCTTTCTATGTTATGAGATGTTTTGTTTATGTTATGTTATGCTGACCTTGGGTCGCAAATAAAGAACGTTGACTTTGCCCCTCCCTGCCACTTGCTCGCCACCCACCCACTTGCTCACTCACTCACCACTACCCACTGCACGCTTACTCGCTCACCCCCTACCTGCTCCTCTTCCATATCTGCATATGGAGCCCCCACTGCCCAATTACCATGGTGCTTCTGCTCTGTTACCTCCAATTGATAAAACACTGTGTGGGCGGGGCTTGCCACGTACATCCTTAGCATATGATAGATATCTATCTATCCTTTCTTCCTGCTCCATGTAAGATTAGCATAGAGAGACCTATGTTAGAACAGAGGTGTGGACTATATTAATCTTGGGCATTCAGCCACATCTGGTGAGTTCCATCCAGTTCTCATACGTGTCCCTACAAAAACAAATATTTTCCTTCTTAACAATTGTAGCTAAAGTGAGAAACCTGTTGCATTATTATTTTTTTCCTCTACTAAAGGGCAGATAATGTTTCAGGCTGACAGTAGGCAGAACCAGAATCAACTGGTGGACAACATTGTGAAATAAATAGCAAGCGATGGAAGGCAGTAGCTGTACTTAACATGCATGGCTTCTTGCCCTGTCAGCACTGCCTCAACTCCAAAGTTCAAATGCAGTTTGAACGACAGTGGCCTTTCCACTGGATCCATAGATCTTTAGACCAATGTGAATTCATGAACTGTCCTGCTGGATAGAAGCTTAAATTAACCCTTGCCACCCAACATCTGGCCTCTCCTCAGCATAAATGTCTTCTGGTGACTTTTGCCATGTGAAAGTTAGTATAACTCTTCAAAGAGGCATAAACCTTATCATTTATCCCTTTTCTGGAAAATATTTCAGCTGACTTTGTGCAAATACATTGATTCATCACAGATACCTCACTAATGTATTATTTTAACTAGAATGATGGCCAGGGCCATCCTTAGGGTGGGGCACCCAGGGCAATTGTCCCCAGCCCCACACTACCACAGACCCCCGTGCTCGCTCTCTCCTCTGTCTCCCAACCACTAGTGTAGTGGACCCAGAAGGCACCAGAACATAGTTCCAGTGCTTTTCCTGGTTCTAGTTCCAAGGCGGAGCACAGGGAAAAGAGGGCAGCAGCTGCCGGAGAGGCCAGGACTGGCTCCATCTGGGGGTGGCGAGGGCAGAACGCGATTCCTTTTAAGAATGCCTCCCACTCTTCAGACACCCAGAAGCAGCCTCTGGGAACCTGCAATGGGTCCCAGAGAGGGCAGGCTGCCACCAGGTGTTCGAAGTCAGACAATGAATAGGTGGGAATTCTGCCCCCCTCCCCCCCCCCCCCGTTTTGGGGAAGAGTTTTCTAACAACCACCAAACATTCTTGCCCCTGCTGCGGTATCCAGTTCACGCAGCAGTGTGTGTGGCAGCGGCGGGGGGGGGGGGGGCGCATGACTTCTCTCCTAGTTCAAATGAAGAGAGAAGCCATAGAACCTCATACAGTTGCACAATTAGCAACAAAATGAAGTGTGCACATGTGCATGGATTAACATCAGGGCACATTTGTGCTTTCAATTTTTTAGCTGGCTTAGGAACATAGGGGCATAGGAAGCTGCCATATACTGAATCAGAACATAGGTTATCCAAGGTTGCAGGCAGGAGTCTTTCTCAGCCCTATCTTGGAGATGCCAGGGAGGGAACTTGGAAGCTTCTGCTCTTCCCAGAGGGGCTCCATCCCCTAAGGGGAATATCTTACAGTGCTCACACATCAAGTCTCCCATTCAGATGCAACCAGGGCAGACCCTGCTTAACTAAGGGGACAAGTGATGCTTGCTACCACAAGACCAGCTCTCCTCATTCAAGCAAGGAGAAAAGCCATGAAACACCCCCCTGCACCACTGTGTGGACCAGCTACCGAGCAGCAGGGGTGAAGAGCAGTGGGGGGTGAGGAGCAGCAAGGCCAGAGATAAATGGTGGGGATGAGGGTTGGTAGGGGAGAAGGCAAACTGTAGCAGCAAGCTGCAGTGGCAACAGCAAGCAACAAGTTTTGGGGGGTGTGAGTGTGTAGGGCAGATGGAAGATGGCAGGGCCCCTGAGGGTGTGGTGGCCTGTGTTCATTGAACGCCTTTGAACACTGCTAATTACACCTCTGCACACTTGTAAAGGACATTTCAACAGATGCACCTTTACAAATTCAGGGGTGGCTGAGCTCTTCCATGAGGTGAAGTGATTGCTTGAGGCAGCAGATTATTGAGGCACCAGGGACAGGGGTGTAGCTATAATTGAATGGATGGGTTCAAAACCCCTGGGGAGGAGCAGCTCCTGAGGGCCCCCAGCTCCACCCCTCCCTATTTTCTGCACTATTGCCTTCACTCTGAGGGGCTGCCGGGGAGGGGGGTCAACATGGGCCTCCTCTCAGCTACCTACACCTCTGACCAGGGAGGTGGCAAGATGTCTTCTGCCCCTATTTTTAAAGGGGGGGAGGCGAAGAGGGTCTCACAAGAAGGGCGGCACTTGGCAACTTGCCTCTAGGTACACAAAAGCCACCCCTGCATGCATTTTATCCACTCCCTCAACCCTCACAACTTTGCTGCCCCCCCTCCCTTTCCTTGATGTATGACATAGTTCACACTACAGGCTGTACCAAAGCTGAAATTTCTGCAAGAACAGCTGTTTTATTTCCTCTCCCACAAAATCTGAGTTAGTTCCTTATAGGTAACTCATAGAATTGTTGCTGGCAGTTTCATTTGTACAAGCAGGATGACGTGTACTTTGCTACCTCCACTTTTTCAAAAGGGCAGGACTCGCTAGCTTTTTCAGGCAAGTAACTATTACCTAGAAGGTGTGGTAACAGGTTATTATTAAATGAGCATCTTTTCATTTTAGCTTCAGGAGTATCGCAGTAGGTTAAACATCACGATAGATGAGACTAGCATACTTGAATAGATACGTACTACTAGTTCTACTTTTACAAGACAGATGGGGTCCAGTATTCATAGGGCAGGGATGAGGAGGTCTGCCAGGACTTGCTGCAGAAATTTAGGAAGAAGGAGGTGCAGATATGGAGAAGTGAGCAGCCCACTGAAACAAAGCTTATTCCAGGAAGAAGTAGATTAGCAAAGAAATATGAGTGTGGAAAAGGGTGGGGAGATGTGTTCTGGTGTGGTTTGGCAACTTTTATTTCCAAAAATTCTGGTATCTAGGCAGGGCTAGGGGGCAGACACTGGAGTAGGACATACGAGAAAGCTGTTATGAGAACAATTCCCACCAGGGTGTAGCTGTTTTTCCATGGGGGGGAGGGGGGCACAACAAATGTCCCCAGCAATGTGCTCTCCCCTCCTCAAACAAGAAGGCATGAAGAAGGGCAGGGGCCTCTCTTTCCTTTTTGTCCCAGGGCCAATTTCAACCTTGCTATGTCCCTGATTCCCACAGCTGCTGCTGCTTACCATTTTGTTCAACAAACAAAATGGTGCCCCTTTCCACTCAACAAAGCCTGTGAGGGGCTGCTATGGAGGAACCACATACATGCACTCTGCTCTTCACATCAAGTAGCATGTGAAATGAGTGCTGAGGCTGAGTTCAACTTGATACACAGGTGTCCATGTGTGAGCCACACAGTTTAAGCAAGTGTCTCACTGGAAAATACTGGTGCTACATTTTTTTTTTTTAAGTTTGGAATCAACCTAAATGTTATGCTTTAACACAACAAAAGTTGGCAACTGGACAAGAGGCAATAGACTTATGAGATCACCCAGCTTTCTCTGTGTGTGTGTGCGTGTGCGCACGCATACCTATGTCTGTGTTCATGTGTCCCCCTAACAACTTTGTAATACCTGGTCCGATTTGGACCAAATTTGGTGCAGTTGTAGGGACACATATGGACACCTCAACAGTGTCATTTGTGGTGCCATCCACACCAATTCAAGATGGTTGATGCGTGAACGTTTAAGGCTCAAGTAGGCTAACATGTGAACCACCTGATTTGGACCAAATTATGTACACTTGTAGGAACACATAGGAACACCTACGTAGTTTGTGATGCTGTCATCCACCCCAATTCAAGATGAACTTTTGAGGTCAAGTGAACCACCTGATTTGGACCAAATTATGTACACTTGTAGGGACACATGGGGTCACCTTGATGGCATAGTTTGTGGTGATGTCATCCACCCCAATTCAAAATGGCAGGCGCATGGATGTTTGAGGCAGAAGTGGGGACCGATTTGAGCCACATTTGTAGGGATACATAGCGACACCTCAACAGTGTCGTTCGTGATTATGTCATTCACCCCTATTCAAGATGGTGGATGTGTGAACATTTGAGGCAGAAGTGGACTAATTTCTGAAGATGGTAATTATCAATTAAGATTATAGTGAAAGGAAAGTAGGCAGATTAGTTCTTACCAGAACGTCTTGTGTTCTCATTGACAGGCAACTTTAGGATCGCCACAGGAAGCCTAGGGGAGTGAGAGCGCAAGGATGCAATAATAGAGGGATGTCTACCATAGAAGTTCTTTCTTCTTAGTTTACATGCTTTTCTCTGCCTTACTTATATTTCCCATACTTTGTTTCTACAGTGATATAATAGAGTTCCTCTGTATCCTCCTAGTTGCATTAGCAAAACTGGAATAATAAAACCAGCATTGCTCAATGACCTTTTAGTCATTTTTTAAAAAAAGATATGTTCCCTCTCCATTGTTATATTGAGCAATCAGGGTGTAAACCCAGTGAAGCAGATGAGAGCTAAGTAATACTTTGCTTTGAATATTTTCACACCCTTTTGAATGCAGCAATTATGCTGCATTCAGAATGGTTTCCTAACATAAAAACTCATATGAAAGTGTGTATCTGAGCTGCAAAAAGTGTGGATTTGACTGGGTTTGTAGCTGCCACAGAGGAGTACTGCTTTCCATCAATTCTTTCTTGAATTTATTATTTACGTGTTGATTAAAACAATCTATATCCCATCTTTCCATTTAAAATGTTCAAGGAGGCTCACATTATTAAAAGGCCACAAAATAACAACAAAACTAATGACAATGAAAAAGATTACAAAACAAGAGATAGAAGAAGCACTTTTAAAAGCAAATTAATTTAAAAACCCTCCTAGAGCAATAAGAAAAAAGGTTACAGGCCAAAGCCTTTCTAAAGAGATTTCTATCAATATGATGATGGAAGGCTCATAGGGAGAAAAGATGGGCTTCCTTAGGGAGAAAGATGCAGCCACCTAAAATGTTTTTCCCCTGTGTTGCAAATGCAACCAAATGCTGCAGAGAACCAATGACGATGGGCACACACTTAGCACACGGATATCCCAAAGATTGTCTCAATGTTCCTTTGAGGATGTCCTGATGCCTTTCTGGTGCATCTTCATCACCACCACCATAAAGGGACATGCCAGGAGGCTAATGGGATGTCCACAGAATATGTTGGCATATTCCTTTTTAGGTGTGCATGCCAGGGACTATATTGTCAGAAGTGGCCCAAGGTTACATTGTGTCATTCCAGTGGATGTGATTATGTTTTTTCCCAATGTAGGGGCTGGGGCAGGGGAGCAATCGAGATTGGATGTGGCATGGGGGAGAGGTGCTTTTGCACCTGCCACAATCTGATCTGAATTCCACCCCACCGCCCCAACTGTCAGTTGATCTGGTAGGAAAGTGCCCATTGGCAGCAGGTTGGCATGCTAATCCAAGATGTTTTAGGAAGAAAGGAAGCTGCCATATACTGAGTCAGACCATTGGTCCATCTAGTTCTGTACTGTCTGCACAAACTGGCAGCAGCTTCTCCAAGGTTGCAGGCAGGAATCTCTCTCAGCCCTATCTTGGAGATACCAAGGAGGAAACTTGGAAACTTCTGCTCTTCTCAGAGCGGTTCCCTCCCCTAAGGGGAATATTTTATAGTCCTCACACATCAAGTCTCCCATTCATATGCAACTAGGGTGGACTCTGCTTGGCTAAGGGGACAAGTCATGCTTACTTCCACAAGACCAGTTCTCCTCCCATACTCGCTTTTCCCTTTAACCAACCTGGCATTCCCATCAGGACCTTTAGATCTTGCTGTTTAGACCTTTGAACTGGTGGGAGCCATAGTTCAGAGCATATATTTTGCATGCCCCCCTCCTCTTAAGGGAACCCCTTGCCACCCTTGAGATGGTGCCAAAGCAAATTGGTGCACATCCCTAGTTGTTACCTCCAAGGCTCAGTCAGAATCCCAGGGCTCCTTCCACACCAATCCGTCTACCTGGACTGGCTCCTCATCACTGGCCAGTCCTCCCTTATATAGCTCCTGACAGCTGGGGCAAGTCTCACGAGATTTCACCTTGAGATCTCACAAGAGCCACTCCTGATCCTACGAAGCTACGCTGTCTGTTGATGGCCAGGCAACATCTTCCTACCGGGGCCAATGTGAATGCTTTCAGGTGGGCGTATTGATGTCTACTCCCTCCCCCACCCCGATAGGGTGCTCACTTCAAGACCTGGGCAGGGGAAGCCCCAACATGAAGCTCGCCACGCTTACCTGCTGCAATTGGCTCCACCTTGGAGCTTCCCCTACAGTAGTGCAGAATATAATCAGGCCTGCTCAACTTTGGCCCTTCTGCAGATGTTGGCCTACAACTCCCATAATCCCTGGCTATTGGCCACTGTGGCTGGGGATTATGGGAGTTGTAGTTCAAAAACAGCTGGGGGGCCTAAGTTGAGCAGGCCTAGATTAAAAGTGGAAGAGCTGGGAGGAACAGGATGAGAGAAGTGGAAGGAGCCTCTAGGCAAAGGTGCATGTTGAGCACTAGGCTTGTGCCCGAAACATTTCGGAGGCCATTATGAAGGCCTCTGAAACGTTTCGGCACTGGGGGCAGTGTCGGCACCGAAACGCCGACGGGGGTAGCACTTTAAGGGCGGGGGAGGGTGTACTCACCCCTCCCGCCGCGTTTCCCCTGCTGGCGCGCTGTTGATTTTAAGCCCCTCAGGGCAGCAGCGTTCCTCCCTGCCGCCCTGTTTCCCCCGACAGCCGGAAGTGGCTGGATGTCATGAGCGCGCGTGCGCCCGTCATGCGTGCACGTGCACACGGCAGAAGGGTGTGTGCACGCACGACGGGCACACGTGCGCTTGCGACTTCCGGCCACTTCCGGCCGACGGGGGAAACGGGGCGGCAGGGAGGAACACTGCTGCCCCGAGCGGCTTAAAATCAACAGCGCGCCGGTGGGGGAAATGTGGCGGGAGAGGTGAGTACACCCTCCCCCGCCCTTAAATTGCTACTCCCGTCGGCGGCGAAGATTTTCATGCACATCCCTATTGAGCACACCTTTTGTGGGGTGCACCTTTTGTGGGGCGCACCTTTTGTGGGGCACACCTTTTGCTTCAAGTTGTATTTCTGCAGATTGGTCACAGACCCTCAGTTCTCTATGCTTCCTGACAAGAAAATCAACAATAGAAAGGTCTCTAAAAGTGTCACTGCTCTAGAGAAAGGGAATGACATATAGTGAACAAAACCACAGACCTACTGTAACAAGAAGCAGAGTGCTACATACAACAAATAATGCAATGGTAGATGACATATCGCGTGAATGCAGGAAGCAATGACTTTGAAGTATGTGCAAGACCTCAGTCTTAGTTTCCTGCCAGTGTCTGCAGAATTGCTCACCTGAGGAGGGTGACTGAAGGGTATTTAAAAATTGTGCCTATCCGGTTTGATTGATCCTGTATCCTGTTTGTGACACAGTCAGCTGTGTCAGGCAAATGGGATAGAGCTACTAAATATAAGGGGAAACGGCAAAGACCCACTGGCACCTTAAAAATGTATTGGCCAACATTCTACACAGCAAGATACCAGTAGTAGGAACTCACCAGGGCTATTGTGCAACCAGAAAAGTAGCTCCAGTAGTGTTGTGCAACTGGGCAATTGTACAATGACTTAAAACAGGGTTTCTTAACCTTGGGCCCCCAGATGTTGTTAGACGACAACTCCCAGAATCCCCAGACATAGTCTTTGTGGCTGAGGATGATGGGAGTTGTACTCCAACAACATCTGGGGGCAACATTTCCAGTGCTGCACAACTGCACAGATGCTGTTTAAGTCATTGCACAATTGTTTTGCTGTGCAACACTATTGGAGCTTCCTTTTTTATTGCACAGCAGCCCAGTGGGTCTCTAATGCCAGCGTACAGCTGTGTTTATTGTCTTTATAATGCCACAAGACTCTTTGCTATTTTTGCCACAACAGACTAAAACAGCTACCCTTTGGAAGCTGTTATATAAGCGGGAAACCCTTTATCATACCTCCTGCCTTCCTGTACAAGAGTAGCCCAGGGATTATTCTGCCAACCATTCGGATGAAGTGCAAAGGATTATGAATATGATGAGGACAAACATTTATATATCACTTTTCAACAAAAGTTCCCAAAGCGGTTTACATAGACATAAATACATAAAATGGCTTGCTGTCCCATGGGTTAGCAGTGACTATGACTGCTCTCCCTTCCCTTTCCATATCTTCACTTCCTATCTGGGGGGAAAAAAAAAACCCTTCTAATGTATGGAGGTTTTGCAGTTGCATAAACATCAAAGACCACTATTGCTTCAACATAGAGGTGACAAGAGAGTAAATGACGTAGTGTCCCTTTGCACTAAATCTGGGAGCAGCTTAATCTTTGTGCAAGAATACCTAGATCAGGCATTAAATCAGGGATATCTAATGAAGGGAACTTATGTCCCAATGAAAAGTAAGACTTTATTTTGCTGCACATTGGGGCTCTTCACATGAGCAGCCCTACCTGGGCTTGCACAGCCCTACCTAAGTAGGGCTGCTTGTGTGGAGCACTGGGATCAGGCACGATCCCATCAGTGTCCCACCAGGTAGCCTGAGTATTTTATCTGGGCTCTTAACAAGATAGAGGATGCGAGCATGCCCTTCTATCCCAGTCCCTAGTCCCCTGAAGCCTGAGCGTGCACAAAGCTGGGTGGCAAGAGCACCTGGCAGCGGGAAATCCCCCAGTGCACTGTGCTCCTGGCGTGGTGCATTGTGGGATGTCGGAAGACTTCCTCCTCCAGCTCCTGACTCCCGAATCTGCCACACCCCGCTGCACCGATCGTATGTTGGGCGAGTAGCAGAGCCTAGAAGGGTAGGTAGATGGTGTGTGGGGAGGTAGGAAGCACCCTGCCTCTCCACCTGCCCTCCCAACCACATTCGTGAGAATGACCTCAGCATCTGATCATCATGTCTGCAATAGGATGTAACTATCACACATGCACTGTGAAAGTTTAGCAAATTTGGGGTTGGACTCAGAAAAAGGTGATGTTTGTTTCAAAAAGTTATGCTCTTTGTCAGGAGGGTGGTATACCAATGTTTCTTTCATCATGGAGCAAGGTGATGATGATAAGAATATAGGAACATAGGAAGCTGCCATATTCTGAGGCTATTCACACGATTGTAGAAAATCAGGCTAGCCTCTGCTAGCCCGATTTTCTACAATCGTGAGAATCACCGGGCTCAGCTGTGAGCCCGGTGGTTCTTGAGCAGGTAACCCGCTCAAGTAGCCCGCCCCTAAAACCAGGTTTGCGGAGCAAGTAGCTGTGGCACGGCTCCATGCTGCTGTTTCTCATGAGCAGACCCCAGTCGGAGGTTGAAAAGCAGCCTCCTGGCTCGGTGGTCTCCCCAGTATGGCCTGCACACTTGCACAGGGCATACTGGAGCTTCTGGGGGCCACGCGGCCCCCAAACTCCCCAGCCCCCACCGGCTCCATCACGGAGCTGGCAATTGTGTGGGCGGCCGATCCGGCCACCCAGGGCTCCCACCCTGCTCGTGTGTGGGGAGAGCGGGCTTAGCCCACTCTCCCTGCTGAGCTTCCCGAACCGGGTCTCACGGATCGTGAGACCCGGCTCACTGAGTCAGACCATTGGTCCATCTAGCTCAGTATTGTCTACACAGATTGACAGTGGCTTCTCCAAGGTTACAGGCAGGAATCTCAATCAACCCTATCTTGGAGATGCTAGGGAGGGAACTTTGAACCTTCTGCTCTTTCCACAGCGGATCCATCCCCTAAGGGAAATATCTTACAGTTCTCATACATCATCTCCGAATCATATGCAATGAGGGTGGACCGTGCTTAACTAAGGGGACAAGTCATGCTTGCTAGTAAAAGACCAGCTCTCCTCTCCTGATACACTGAAATAATTGACAAATAAGATTTATAACTGAAGTTCTGTTTGGCTCCCCTGACAATATTTCAGTGATTTTGTTCAGAAATGCATTGATTGTTTTTGGAACCACATTTCTAGCTTTTAGATGAAAGGATCAGAGAACAAGAGTGAAAGGCAGGATGGACTATTAAGGGTAAGAGGAATGGGATATGAGAGAGAAAGCAAAAGGTGAAACATCTGAGTGAAAGACAACTAGAGCATCTTCAATATTATTTATTTATGTAATAAATGTATATTCTGCCCTTCAATGCATAAGTGTTCTCAGGGTGCTCACAAAGTTAAAAACACAGAACTATAAAACCCATGTAAAATCAAAATAAAACACAGCAAGAGAGAACAGCAAATAAAAACACAGCAGATAAAATGATCAACAGACATTTAAAAGGCCTAGGAAAATAAAAATAGTCCTCACCTGGCACCAGAAAATCAGAGTAGGTGCCAATTAAGCTTCCTTTGGCAGAGCTTTCTATAGATGAGATGCTGCCACTGAAAAAGCCTTTTCCAGGCACCATCAGCCTCACCGAAAAAGACAGGGCTACCCAGAGAGCCTCCAGCTATATCCAGGCAGGCTGATAGAAGGGAAGGCAGCCCGGGAAGTACCCAAGCGTTAAACAATGCAGGATTTTTATAGTAACCAGGCGCACTTGAATCATGCTTAGAAACTGACCAGGCGCCATTGGAACTGTTTCAGCACTGGCAAGGTATCATTATGCATTCTCCACTTCCTCAAGCAGTGAGGCATTCCCAGGGGCATTGCTACCCATGTTTTGGCTTCCATTGGAGTAGGATTCCTTTGGATCTCTGGAGGCTTATGGTGTAATTTTTGTAATCTTTTGTTGGTTTTTAAAAACTTATGTACCAGTTGAGCATCAGATGGAGGTGAACTACCTGCATTCCTGTCAGAGATGAAGTCTAACAAACCCCCTGCCCCCACCAAGTATTCCTGGATTCAGTGCTTGTCTGCAGAGGCAAGCACTGAACGTAGGGATGCTCAGGGAACATGGCCAGGGGTCATATCAAGACACACTCCCATCCCCATTTAGGCTGCTTTTTATAAGTATGTGTATTAAATATAATAAAATGTATTGCTCAACTTGTATATAAGGGAGGTGGTGGGGTTTTTTTGCTGACCAAAGGTTTTTAATTGATGAATGCAAAATTACTGTTTTGTTGATTAGTTTAACAACCATACCATGTCTTCGTGTTGCACTGCACAGCATGTTACATCCTGCTCTTTCAAGTATAAACATGCCTACATCTTATCTGGCCAGCATTTTAGCTCAAGCTGGATAAGCTGCACTCCTGTGCTCATTTATTTGGGACTAGGTCTGATTGAACTCACTTGCTTCTGAGTAAGTATGCCAGCGTCTAAGCTATAGGTCAAATTTTTTAAAAATGCACCTTTCCCTAGAATACAAGAACTGGGGTACAATACACAGTGAGTGTATTGGAAAACAAAAGGCAATATCCTTGGAATTGTGGGTTTCTAAAGATTATGGAGTTTGACAGATGACCATCTGATGACTCCAACTGCCCCTCCCCCACCAAGTTAATTAAGTTCTACAGTCTCTAATTTGAGTTTGTAGCTTTTATAATTCAAGAACTAATATTACGATGAAATAATGTACTTTGTTGACTCAGTGTACCTCGTAGGAGATGTGTAAATCCATCCATTCTGTTTCCATCAAGCATGACTAGGTGAACAACCTCTATAAATAAGCAAAGAAGTGTCATGAATAATTCTGCCTTGAATTAAGGCCAATGCTATCCTCATGTGACTTGAGCTGTGTGCAAGAAACAAAGACCTACATAAACCTGGTGCCACCACAGTGCCCTAGTACAGGCACAGTTGCTATCAGAAGTCCTAGCTGATAATTAAAGGTGTATTAAATTTATTTCCAGTTGTACCAGCATCACTCTGTTCTTGGTGAAAATTCAGTTCTGCAGTGAATTCTCTTTGGGGCCTGAAGAACTTAGGGGCCTGAAGAATGAGGAGGACAGCCTTCATTTTACTGCCTATATGAGGGTATATTGAAAAACTATCAAACTACTTAGATTTTTTCAGATTATTGTCATTTCATAGAGCTGGCTTGTTTCCTTCTTCTCTAGATATACTAAAGTATAAGGTATATATGTGTTGTTATTTTGCTTACAGACATTTTAACATATGGCACTCTATAGGGCTCTTCTTACTATTCTAATTAGATTAAGAGACGCATTCTACCCAAATCTAGGAGCTGTGTGTGCTCCCATTTTCTGATCATCTGTGAGTAAAAAGCAAGGTAGGAGAGGGACAGACCCGTAGGCAGATGGTGGCATGAAGTGCACCTGCCTCCCCCAAAAATTCTTCTTCCTCCCCAGCGGCCACCACAAGCTCAGCTGAGGAGGGAGGAGAATAGCTTACAGTCTGCTGCAGCGGCGCTCCAACTGCTCCTCCTCCTCCTCTTAAGAACATAAGAAGAGCCCTGCTGGATCAGGCCCAAGGCCCATCTAGTCCAGCATCCTGTTTTGCACAGTGGCCCACCAGATGCCGCTGGAAGCCTACAGGCAGAGGGCATGCCCTCTCTCCCGCTGTTACTCCCCTGCAACTGGTACTCAGAGGCATCCTGCCCCTGAGGCTGGAGGTGGTCAGTATCCTCTGCCATGAAGATGGACGCAAAGACCTCATTTAGTTTCTCTGCAACCTCCATATCCTCCTTAATAATCCCTTTCACTCCCTCATTGTCTAATGGTCCAACTGCTTCACTGGCAGGTTTCCTGCTTCTGATGTATTTAAAGAAGTTTTTGTTACTCCCCTTGATACTTTTAGCTAAATGTTCCTCAAACTCTCTTTTTGCCTCCCTTATTGTCACCTTGCATTTCTTTTGCCAGAGTTTGTGTTCCTTTCTGTTCTCTTCATTTGGACAGGCCTTCCAATTTCGGAAGGAAGTCTTCTTCCATTTTATGGCTTCCTTGACTGTACCTGTTAGCCATGCTGGCATCCTCCTGGGCTTAGTGGTACCTTTCCTCCTTTTGGGTATACAATCTAACTGGGCTTCTAGTATTGTGGTTTTGAGTAAACTCCATGCACTCTGGAGTGAAGTGACTCTCCTGATTTTCCCTTTCAGTTTTCTTTTTACCATATTCCTCATTTTGGAGAAGTTTCCTCTTCTGAAATTCAAAATGTCTGTGTTAGACTTCCTTGGTGATTCTCTCCCCGCATGTATGCTGAATTTGATGACACTATGGTCACTGTTCCCTAAAGGGTTGATGACACTGACATCACTCACCAGGTCCTGGGTGCCATTCAGGATTAAGTCCAAGGTCGCCGTCTCTCTGATTTTAAATGATTATAATTGTTAATTGATTTGATGTTTTAAATGATTTTAATTGTAAACCCCCCCAGAGACGCAAGTTTTGGGGGGTATAGAAATATTTTAATAAAATAGAATAAATGAATAAAGGTGTGACTTATTTGATAAGGTTGTTTACATCCATCAGTTTCAATGTGAGATTCAAACACACATTTCTATCTCTCTCAACTATCTTACTGACACCTAAACAGTGTTTAAGTTTGGCTGGATTGTGCTTGAAGTGAAAATGAAGTTCATCATGAGTCATCATGAGTCATTGATCTGAGCAGACTTGAAATTATTATTTTTGATATAGACATAGGTTTTGAAAACTACTGACCTGCAGAAACGTGCTATTTTATTTATTTGTTATTTGTTTTTTGTTATTTGTTTATTGTTATTGTTATTTTATCATTCATTCATTCATTCCATTCATTCCATTTCAATACTGCCCTACCTGAAGGCTCTGGGCAGTGCTACTGGTAATTCATGAGTATAGGAAGATGTTTTGCTCACATGAACAAGATGCAACCAAGATGTTTCCTTTTTTGGTATCTGAAAGGTATATTTATCTGGATCAGATGAATCACAACCCAGTGATTTGGCCTCCTTTTGGAGCTTGTTACATGAGAAACAGATGGCATTCTCCTGGATCATCCAACCAGTTTTAGTCTTCTTGCACTTTAAATTTTTATTGGCTTTTACAATAGCTTTACATTCAAATTACATTCATTTCTACACATAAGTAAATATTGACTTCCCGCTTACCTATCTGCATGGTTCACGATAACTATACATATAAACCACTGCTATAATAATTCAAAACATACATACTCCACACTACTACTCAATTTTACCCAACCCAACCTGCTGTTATTACTATATTTCAAACCCTACTGAAAAGTCCATATTAGAAAAATAGTTTGCTTTAAGTAAAGCAAAAATGGTTCCCAATCTTTTTAAAAACATTTAAAACATTTTAGTGTCTTTCCATTTCAGTTATAGTCTTCTAGTCAACTTCTCCATATATCTTAAGAGAATGTGGTGCACACCTCTGTCTTCAAAAAGTTACCATGGGGAAAAATGGCATAAATTAGGATAAGATGAATTAGGATGAGAGTATAAAAATCACCTATAAGTGCGTATGAGCGTAAATATGGATAAGCCAAAGTAAATCAAGGTCGTTACATTACTGCCTTCAGTCCTTCACCTCCTCTTCAACCACCACTTCCTTGCTTCTGCCACTTCTCACGATCATGCTGAGAAAAAACAATCAATCTGCCTGCTTGCCAGCCCTTGCTGCTTTCACTTTCCCCAGACATCGCCTCCTCTTGCCTTCACTGCCTGCCTTGCACCAGATGGTGAGTAGGTGGATCAGGTGTTTTTTCATGTGCGTGAGCATCCATTGCCACCATTCCCAGTTGGCTCTTGCTGGTGAGCAGAGGCAGGAGGAAGGGGTGGAGGAGAAGGAGGCAGACACCAAGGAAGGTGAAGTCAGTGGAAGCTGGTCAGTGGGGTGGACCAGTTGTTTACGCTTGGCACAAGCGAGAGAAGAGGCAGGAGGAGGGGGTGGGACAGGAGTGCTCTTGACAGGGCAGCGGGTGGTGCAGAGGGGCGAGGTCTCTCCAAAATGGCAGCGTATCGCACACAATTGTTTTTGACACTTCCCCAAAGTGCAGCTTTTTAAGGATGCATATACTGTGTGTTAAGTGCGAGTTGTCAAGAAAAAGTTGAACAGCACTGTATTGATGTTGCTATAAATCCCTCCCTTGTCTGACGTTACCCTTATTCTAAGGGTAGCAAAGCAGGAGGAAATCGCCATCTGGAAAACCTCCAGGTCCTCAAGGCAAAGTGCACTCTGTTATAAAAAGACAGTAAAATACACTTTGATCTTCCATGCAAGTTAGAACAGCTGCAGAAGAGATGCACCCTTTTCTTGGTTCTCCAAATTCTCCATCTTGCATCCAGGAAGCTAGAAACTGCAAATGTGAATGTCAAATACGCTGTGCTAAATATGTCCTAGGCCAGAACATCTTATCAAAAGCATATTGGAAATACTGCTCTCAAATTTTTGTTTATTTTTATGTAAAGCACAAGTCAACTGGGCAAGCTATAATAATCAGGAATGATAGGAAGAAGAACACCTTCTCTGTTTGGGATTAATTTTTGGACCTATGATTAATGTGAGCAGTTCAAGTAAATTAAGGGTTTGTTTGTTAGTTTGTTTTTACCATGCTTGCTTGAATCCATGTACAGGAAAACCTCATTATTCGCGATTCCATGTATTTATGAGTGTCTAATTGACACCCAGTTTCATTATTCATGGATACCAAAGGTTTAAAACCCGTATATCCATGGTTCCTAGAGGGCCGGAAGTGACTGTGGAGGTCACTTCTAGTCACCATTTTGTAAGCAGGAGCCATTTTAAAAAGGAATTTTTCTGTGATTTTCCGCAGGGGACATTTTCTGCAGGGGGCATTTTCTGCAGGGGGGCATTTTGCTGTTTGTGGGACGTTGCTGGGCACAAGATACCTCACGGAGCACAATACAGTAGTCCTCCTCTGGTTTTTGCCGCCCCCCCCCTTTTTCTTCTTCAAAGTTTTGGGTGGCATTTTGTGGTTTCTTGGGCACAAGGAGACCCTGCAGAGCACAGTACAGTAGTTTCCCCCCATCTTTTTTTGGACTTGTTTGCCCTTTCCCCCCCACCCCTGTTTTCCATAAGCACAATACCTCACTACAGCGGTTACTCGCAGTAGTGGGTGAGGAATGTACGGAACCCCCGCAAGTAACAAGGTTTGCCTGTATCTTACACATGTGTGCATCTATACTTTGAAGCACAATGGTGGTGGTGGGAGTTAATTCTGAATGAAATTTGCAAGCATAAGGGATTCCATTCCAGATGGTGCCAAGTCATGAATACCCCAGAAGAGCAAACAGACTGAGACAAGGCCTTGTGAAAAATAAAGTTTATTTTTACAAAGCAGAGCCACAATGCAAAAACTGAGTATTTGACAATATTTGAAATGGGAGAGAAGGCCACTTCCAAGGAAAGAGTGAGGGGCGCTTTCCAGATTAAACCCTGCAACGGCGTCACGTTGTATCTCTGAAGTGTGCTTCCACACTTCCTGAGGCTATTCCCACAATCAGCCAAAATTGGGCTAGGGGAGACTAGCCCGATTTTGGATGATCGCGGGAGCCACCAAGCTCGCAGTCGAGCCAAGTTGCCTCTTGGAGGTTAACCCGCCTAAGTACCCCTCCCCTTAAACCGGTTTTGCGGAGCGAGTGCTCTGCAAACATGTTTTTTCTGATCATAAGTAGCTGCAGCGCGACTCTGCGCCACGGCTACTCATGAGTAGACCCCCGGAGGGGAGGCGAAAAGCCGCCTTCTGGCTCTGGGAGTCTCTCCAGTATGCCCTGAGTGCTTGTGCAGGGCATACTGGAGCTTCCGGGGGCTGCGCGGCCCCCAAACTCCCTAGCCCCCACCGGCTCCATCACAGAGCCGGCAATTGTGTGGGTGGCCGATCCGGCTACCCAGGACTCCCACCCTGCTTGTGTGCGGGGAGAGCGGGCTTAGCCCGCTCTGCCCGCTTTCCTTCCCAGACCGGGTCTCACTGATCGTGAGACCTGGCTCCCTGTGTTGTGACACTGCAGTCCCTACATGGACAGCAGGGCGCTGTTCACATTTCCAATGCCTTGTTTAGAATGTAATTGCTGCAATATAGAGCTAGGACGTCGTATATCCGGTGTAAGAAAGTTGCTGTTTTTTCGGGTGTTAGTTTCCACGAGACTGCTCCCCCTACTGTTTACATTCTGAATGCGACTTGCCTGAACAGAGGCATTTTGCTGCTAGTCTGGAAATTGCCAGGGAGAGAATGAAGATAGAGGCTCGTATGACCTTGCAGCCAACAGGTTAGAAGGATGATGATGATGATGATGATGATGATGATGATGATGATGATCATTATTATTATTACATTTATATCCTGCTCGTCCTCCAAGGAGCCCAGAGTGGTGTACTACATACTTGAGTTTCTCTTTCACAACAACCCTGTGAAGTAGGTTAGGCTGAGAAAGAAGTGACTAGCCCAGAGTCACCCACCTAGTTTCATGGCTGAATAGGGATTTGAACTCGGGTCTCCCCGGTCCTAGTCCAGCACTCTAACCAAAGAGGGGGAAGGAGGGAGGAATCAAACAGTGTTATACTTTTCCTTTATTCTGCTATCTCATGAGCAAAGCCAAAGGGTGGATCTCATCAGGAAGAACCAAGGGTTATCTCTGCAATCTATACTTATGTGCTTCACAGAGGAGGGCACTTTAATTTCAGGTTCCACAAGGCTCCATATTGTCTCCAATGCTCTTTAACATCTACATGAAACTGCTGGAAACCTTCTCTGTTGCTGCCCCGGGGCTTTGGGATATTCTCCTGTCAAAATAAGAGCATCTCCATCTCTGTTTGCTTTTAGGAAGACCCTCAAAACACACCTGTTATCTTCTTTCAGGCTTTTAACAGAAATTAATTTTTATCTGTTTAATTGTTTTTATCCCATGAAAAATTTTTAACTTTTCTATTCTGTGAAATTGGTTTAATTGTTTTTACTCTGTTTTGTATTTGTTGTTTTGAATTGTGTATACTGCCTAGAACTACACATATAAGGCGGTATATATGTAAACAAACTAACAAACAAACAAACATGCTCTGCTTTTAGGTGTGTGTGTGTTCTTCAGATACTGAACTGTAGTTGCCACTCTGTCCCTCTTACTACCCTGGATTTCACCCAGGCAAGCACTCTTCAGGTGTACTTGGCCTCAACCTAAAACGTCTCCTCAGGTGACTTCACATGCACCTTGAGTTGCCCTCCCTAACATCCCAAACAATCCCTACAAAGAAGGAGTGAGCATGTGAGCACAAGTCTCTTTCCTGTAGATCTAAATTATGGTTTGTTGTTAGGACTTATCTGAACCATTGGGCCAATTCAGACATAAGGCCAAACTGCAGTTAAACATACTCAAGGCTGGTGTTTCTGACTGTCCAAATGTGAGATTTCTTCCCAACTGAACTTCCTTGAGTGCCTTAGTTTTGACAATGAGGGAGGCTTGGCTGTCGTGCACATGGGGAAAGGCCTTCCCAGTTATTGCCCCCAGACTTTGGAATGTGCTCCTCTGTCTCTATCACAGTTTTTAGAAAGCAAGTGAAACCTTGGCTTTTTACCCAATCTTTTATATGAGTGTTGTTTTTGTTGCTGCTGCTTTGTATTTTATGGTGTATGTTTTTAAAACTTATAATTAGATTTGTATTTTTATATTCCAATTTAATATTTTTATTGTTTAACTGGTTTATAGTTTTATATTGTTTTAAATATTTTGTAAACTGTCTTTACAAACAATCTGTCTAGAGATTGTTTTAATGAAAAGTGGCATTAAAAAAATCAATCAATCAATCAATCAATCAAACCCCTCAGTTTGAAGTTAGTATGCCGAAACTGCAGGTCCATTTGCTCCATCGTGTTGTTCAGATTTGGCAACTGCCGTAACCTGGAGTTTGTGTTGAAGCTCCTCCTTCATCCATTGACAGGGAGGCTCAGAGAAGCTCAGAATAGCATCAGTTGCATCTTTCACTGGCTGTTTCTGGGAGCAAATGCCTAGCAACTCATCATCTAACCCGTCCTTTCAGGGGCATGCTGCATTCCTAGATTTCCCTTTAACACAGAACCAGAAATCACCCGTACCCTATATATTGCAATTAGTTTTTTTAAAAAAACAAAAACAAAAACAAAACCTTATTCAATTTAGTACACATTGTATAGTTCTTAAACTGTAAGTGAGGGATGGGCAATGGGGCTTGTGTACTGGCAGGTTGTGGGAGACGAGGGATGTGGATTGTGTAATAGCGTGGTGGTGGTCCTTGGTGGGCATAGACAAACCCTGGGTATATTGGGAAACAGTGGGCAAGGCCTGTCTGGATTCTGAGGAAATGAGGGGTGGTGAAACTGAGGGAGGGCTGGTTGGAAGTGAAGTAATGCAGTGTAGGAAACTGGATTCCCCCCAACTCAGGGTCACTTTCCCCCTTGCACTTTGTGCTCCATTTTTAATTTCCAGCTTCATACACGAAGGATACAGTTTCAACCGTGGAGCTCAGTCATGCGATGCTTGGTAGGAAAGGGTTAATTTGCTGAAGACAGCCGCCCAACGATGATAAGACACAAGCACAATGAGCACGCCCCCATTCACATAGTAGCCAATGGTTGATGGGTGAGTGACATGCTGATGCCATGCCCACAGTCTGGCAATACAAAGCAGCACCACAAATAGTGGGACTGAGCCTGGGAGGATCAGGAAGACGGAGGGAAGACTCTAGTCAGTGGGCAGAAGTAACGAAACTGCAGTTACTGGATCGTCTGTGGCACAATTCTCAGCTTCAGCACTTAACCCCAGGAACCTCCTACCAGTGATTTGGTATTATGTCCGAATTAGCCCATTGTATATGAGCAGCCAAACCAGACTGTAAAATGTCTTTGTTTTAGTTAAGGTACTTAAGACAGGTACTTAGAGATCTCTTGCTTCCCCAAAGCTTCACTTTTGAACGTCCCATTTATTCTATGATTACCCCACTCTTTTGTCTATAGCATGCATATTTCACTTTAGAGTTCTTTTAAGTTATTAAAGAGCAAAATATATAACAAATTTCAACATGTACCAAAAAATTGTGTTTGATAGTGACAAATTAAGGAATATACATATTCCTGTGTGTGTGTGTGTGTGTGTGTGTGTGTGTGTGTGTGTGTATTCCACATCAATAGAAGTGGGTTTTCTTTTTGAAAGGCTCTCTTGAGAGTGGCATTTCTTAGTACATATGAACCATGGAATTTATTTTAGAAAAGCCAGATTGTGATTAACATCAATATATGTTCTGAATATACTATATCCTACACATGCTGAAAGGTGACATCATCTGGAAAGCCAACAGCCTGTGAACCAAATGTCAGAGACTAATGCTGTTTCCAAACTGTTTAAGCATTAGGATAAGAACTTTGAGATCCTTTTAAAAAGTGTAATATTTGCCCAGCATGAGCTGAAAGCTGTGTAAGCATGATAGCTCCTGTGCGTGCCAGTTGCTAACTTTTTGCTTGTGGTAATTACCTAATAACCAATTGATTTCTATTGCTAATAGGGCAATTTGTTAAAGCTCTTGAGAAAAGAAAAGATTAAAAGGAAGGGAACTAGCCTATGGCTATCAGAAGATCACATTTATGAGCCGTGGGGTAGCCATCAGCACAATTTTCTGAAGTGCAGAAATGAAGACATTTTTTTTTCAGGCCAGGAATTTGGGGCACACCACAGAGTGCTAACTACTGTGTGAGGGCACAGGGCTTTTCATTAAGCAGAATCAATGCGGCTTAATTTTAAAACCAACACTGCTGCCATTCGTGCACAGTGAGCTCCATTTAGACTGTACATCATTATTAAGGACAGCTACTGATACTTGGTATCTTTAAATTGGTACCCATTTGCAACAGATAAAAATAACTAATGGCCTGATTCTATGAAGTGCTGTCTGAGGACTGTGCTATACGTGCGGAAGAGTGAACAGGTTGCATGCTGAGGTGCTAGAATGGACTGCCCTCCTTCAGGCTGATGGAGGGGGGTTGCGTTGGGTTTTTTTTAATGCTCCCCTAAAAACTCCATACAAATAGACAACCAGCACAGCAGCCAAAGGCATGGGTTAGAATCTTTCTTCCTGTTGTTCTAGTCTTGTCTTTGTGGGGAGTATTTTGCACAGGGAAAACATTCAGAAGTAGCATCCCTCTCCTATAGTTTGAAATATTTTCGTCTGTGCTCCTACCTCTTACCACTTTGTTCTGTGGCATGACTAGAACCAGTATTACCAGGATTGCTATGAAGTGTGATAATAATTGCCCTTTGTGACTAGTGGGGGAAACTAGCTCAATTGGGGCAAACCTGCATACAGCCATGTTCTTAGGTTTACAGGTTGATCATAGTAGGCTACACTGGAACTTAGGATAGGCTAAAGGCAGACAGGTGTCTTGAAAACAAAGAGTTGTTTAATTCTTAAGTAAGAGCTAGAAAGGGGGTCAGAATGAGAAGCATTGTGATTAAGCAAATATTAAGATTATGCAAAGATTTCAGCAACCCAGCAGGTTGCTGAAAATGGTCTTCCCATAAGGGGGTTGCAGACTCTCTGGAGATGGCTTAGGGTTGCCCCGATACACATTTACCATGTTTTTGTGCTAAGGAAGGGGGATAGAGGTTTGGGGTGAAGGTTTAGAGAAAGGGGTAGAACAAAGATGTATCCATAGCTACCTGCTGTCTAGGTGGGGATCATCTATCCACTTGGGTGTTTCTCAATGGGTGTGCACACAAGCAAGGCAGCAAGTTTAGATGTGTGTACTGAGCCAATGCACAACAATAACAACACAGATGTCATGGGGGAAGGATCTTATAGTCCAAGATGTGACCTGAGGACCTGAATACGTGGGCACCAACAAAAGTATTTTGAGTACTTGTTCCATATAAGGTGTGTGTGTGGTCAACATTGCATGCATCCTATGGGCAATCACATAGGCGTTCCCCTTAAAATGAAGAGTTTCTTGAGAAGTGTCCTGCCAAAGAAGCAGACTAGAAAGAAAGATGAAATGGGGCATACTTCTCTAGGGGTGTGCAAGCTGGCTCGGTTCAAACAGGGCTCGACATTGAGCTGGCTAAGTTTGATGGGTCTCCACTGGTCCGAGTTTGAATCAAACTAGACAGGCAGGGACAGGGGGGCTTTCCTAAGTATAGAGGGGGAGGGAGGGGTAAATATGTACTTATAAGTACGAGCTGTGACTACGGCAGTGGCCACAAGGGCAGCTCTCCCCCTACAGCCTCTCCCTGAGTAGCCTGGGCTGGTAGCATCCTGGTTTGAGCTTTCTTTGGTCCAGTTTAGGCCTCTGCACACATACGGGAGCCATTTTACTGACTTCCGTGCATGCACAGAGGTCATTTGTGTGACCACGCAGAGGCAAATGGCCTCTGCACATGCGTAGAGGTCAGTAAAATGGTCCCTGCACATGCGCAGTGATCCAAACTGGGCCAGAGAAGCCCAAAACTGGGTGGGGGGCAGTGGGGGGGGCCACAACCACAGCATGTTCTTGTAAGTACATGTATACTGACTGCCCCCTCTCACCCTCTCTATACTTAGGAAAGCCCCCTGCACTGTACTGGTAAAGGGGAATCCTCACCAGATTCCTCTTTACCAGTATAGCTCTGAGCTGGTTGAGCCAGCTCGGTTCAAACTCGAAATGGGTCCTGCTCAACTTGGCCAAAACCAATCTGGGCTGGGTTGGCTCGAATCGGTTTGGATTTGGCAAATCTGGTGTTGTGCACACCCCTACACCTCTCTCTATTATGACTCAGCTGATACTACTAGAAAAGGGAGAAAATATCTTTGACACTTCAATTATCTACAGACCAGCTCCTTAAAAGAAGAAAGCTGCATTCCCTCGTCTATTGTCTCTTTTGTAAAACTTTAGGCTTGTCTGTTCTGGCTCTCTGCACATGCCTCGGAGGCAGCCAGAGTGGTACTCCTATAGTCCTTGTCCCTTGCAGTCATCCTAATGACCTGTGGGCACCAAAGAACACCTAGTCAGAACAGTCTGTCTCCCTGTCTGGAATCTTAGGCAGGCAAGCAGGCTGTGGCTTACCTTCTCATGGTCTGAGCAAAAGTCAGATTCCTATATTTGGGGTGTGCAGGTGTGTATAAGCAGGTGTGTGCAGGAAAAATACAAGCAGAGTAACACCAGCAGCCTGATCCTTTAGCTCAAAGAATCTGATATAAGGGTCTAGAACCTAGCACAATCCAAAAATATATACTCAGTCTGTTATATTATTTCATTGCAGCCGCAGCAACCATATGTAGGAACATAAGAAGCTGCCTTTTGCCAACTCAGACCATTGGTCCATCTAGTTCAGTGCTGTCTACACTGACTCTGAATACCAGTTTCAGGGGACCATGCCTCCATCATCTCCTGCTTGTGGGCTTCCTGGAGGCAGCTGGTGTTCTGTACACATAAATGAATGTACAGATATCTGGAATCTCATACAGCATAATGTCTGGACCAGGCTGAAGGCATGAATATCATATCCTATATTCCTCTCAGTTTCTCTCTGTGACAGACAGCAATGGTAAAGGCTCTACAGCTAGGCTAAGAGGAAAGGAAATAACACAGACTGCCATATTGACCCTCTCTGCTATTAATTATTTTACTACTACTACTACTACAGAACAGAGGAACATAGGAAGCTGCCATATACTGAGTCAGACCATTGGTCTATCTAGCTTAGTATTGTCTTCACAGACTGGCTGCAGCTTCTCCAAGGTTGCAGGCAAGAATCTCTCTCAGCCCAATCTTATCTAGATAGGTTCTGCAGTCTGAATGAATATGGTCTCGGCTATTCCCTCACTGAAGAGGGAAAGGGCTCTTTGACCCATCCTGTAACGATAGATGAGGTCAAAGCGGTTATCTCAGCGGGAAAGAACACATCGGCCCCTGGGCCTGATGGTCAGACATCCTTTCTATAAGGTTTACGCAGACCAGCTACTACCAGTCTTAGTAAAATTATTTAATTTTGTCCTAGACAATGGGCGTTTAAATAGGTCATTTGGGGACGGCCTCATAATATTTTTCCCCAAGAAAGGCAACACCACTTTACCACAAAACTGGAGGCCGATAACGCTCACAAATATCAAGTACAGAAACTTTGCCAAAATCCTAAATAATAGACTGGTGAAAGTGGCCCCTAAATTGGTCCACAGCTTGCAGACAAGCACCATCTCGGGAAGAAAGATGACAGACTCATTGTGTCTGCTGAGACAACTTTTGTACTCTATACAGAATGAAAGTTGGAAAGGTCACCTCCTCTTATTAGACCAAGTTAAGGCCTTTGACAAAGTGAACCACAATTACCTGTGGACACTGTTGAAAGCTAAAGGTATACCACCCCTCTTCATTACCTGGATACAGCTGCTCTATACGAATGCAAAGGTGACACTGCAGATTAATGGTTTGCGGGGCGACCCGATCGCTTTGCATTTGGGTGTCTGCCAAGGATACCCACTGAGCCCATTACTTTATGTTTTTGCCCTGGATCAAATCCTGATCAGGATTCAGAGAGAACCACATCTGCAAGGACTCTCGGTCTCTATCCCTCTGTCCTGCAAGATCTTCCTGGGAGGGAGGAGGATGGAGAGTGATGGGATGGCCGAACCACCTGTCCACTCAGAACCGCATTCTGAGTTTAGGGTAAAATTTGTAACTCATGCCGATGATGTTACATTACTGTTATTGGATGAAAATGAAATCTCTGTTATACTGGACCTCTTCGGGGAATATGACAAGATCTCAGGCTCAGAATTAAATGCTGACAAAAGTGTATTTGTTAAAATGGACCCCAAATGCCAGCAACTCTCATGCCTACCCATCTCTGAATGTAAAAGCAAAGTGGTCCCAGAGTCCAAACTGAAGTGGGTAGATACAGTAAATATTTTGGGGATTGAATACGGGATTAAGGAAAAAATCTGGGGGTGGGGAATTGGACAGATTGGGAAGAAGAAGTAATGCTTAAAATCACCATGTGGAAAAATTGGAGCCTTGCCATGTACCAGAAAGTGGTTTGCATCCAGACTTACCTGATACCTCCGGTGCACAACCTGGCGGTAGTCTACCCTCCTCCGCTCAATCTCCTTCGGAGAATTGAAAGCCAGGTCTTCCGTCTAGTATGGCACACAGCGTCCTTCCCTTTGGCCCGTGCGGTAGCATTTAAGGAGGTTGAGCGGGAAGGCCTAGCTCTACCTGCCCTGCAACCCTATTTTGTAACTGAATTCATGTCCTACAATTTTGGAAACTGGATTTTTGTGAATGTCCATAGCATGTCCAACTTCCTGCAAAAAACCCGGGTTTTGCTTTTTGTTCTACGTTGATGAAAGTCAGCATGGGGTATAGCATGGTGGGAGAAAGGTTCTTTCAATGGTAATATCACACAAGTATTGAAAAGAGACCACCCAGACTACTTGAGAGATTTGTTATTCACACTAAAGAAATGGAAGGTTGAACCGGATCTATTTAAAGGATCCTCCTCAGTTAAGCAGCTAAGGAAAACAATTTATGGAGAGATTCTAGAAGTGGGTTTTTTAAAAGCTGATTTATAACGTAAACGCTACAAACACCACACTTCCAGTACTTGTTGCAAACCGATCACCCTATCGCTCTCTTTAAGGAGAAAAAGGTCCCTTTTCATTTATGGGAAATGAGTTGGCGTTTATACCACCAAGTACTGCCATTAAGCCATGGCTCCCAGAGGACAAGCAAGAGTGTCCTAAAATCACCTGCAAACAGAAAGCTAGTGAGCTAGGCAAGACATTCAGGGAAACCCACTCACGTTTCTTAAAAGAGTGTGTGGTAGCTAAAAGAGTGTGGCAGGGAGCAAGCAAGTTGTTAGAGTGGCCTGATTTGGAAAAACTCACTTGGGAAGAACTTACCTCGGATTTGAGCGATAGAACCTCTTTTCGAGGTCCCAGAAAGAAACCTTCAAGGAAACAGGACGGAACAGGTGCCATTATACTAGGGAGTTGGAATGTTCCCCTTCTTGTAATCAGGTTAGTAAACCTGTATTATTATTATTATTATTATTATTATTATTATTATTATTATTATTATTATTATTATTTCTATATCACCCTTCCAAAAATGGCTCAGGGCGGTTTACAAAGAGAGATAACAAACAAATAAGATGGCTCCCTGTCCCCAAAGGGCTCACATTCTAAAAAGAAACATCAGATAGACACCAGCAACAGTCACTGGCAGTACTGTGCTGGGGCTGGATAGGGCCAGTTACTCTCCCCCTGCTAAATAAAGAGAATCACCACGGTAAAAGGTGCCTCTTTGCCCAGTTAGCAGGGGTCTGTATGCCATTTATGCAATGCTCCTGCATAGGAATAGGGAGGGAAGACGTGACCAAGAGGTTCACGTGGATGAGACAGTAAATTTCTTCTGGAAAAGTTAGTATGGTTATGTGCAAAAAGACAAGTGTATCTCTTCTAAACAGCAATGGGACAAATTGTGGAAATGGACCTTGAGCACAACCCCCCCCCCCCAATTACCTGATGTCCCTTGTAATCCCACCCAACCACCCACCCTGATTTACAGTAATGCATGCATATACTTTATAACCCTGTGGGTTACCAAATCCTTGTTTGTAAATCTTTGTAGATATATAATGTACAAACAACCACTTTGTATATAATTGTGCTTTGATAATGTACTGTATGCTTTGGTAGTTTGTTGTTTCAATAAAAAAATCTTGTCCTATATATATAAAAAAATCTTGTCCTATCTTGGAGAAACCAGGGAGGGAACTTGGAACCTTCTGCTCTTCCCAGAGCGGCTCCATCCCCTGAGGGGGATATCTTACAGTGCTCACACTTCTAGTCTCCCTTTCATATGCAACCAGGATGGACCCTGTTTAGCTTAGGGGACAAGTCATGCTTGTTACCAACCACAAGACCAGCTCTCCCCTCCTTATATGCTGCTTTTCAACAAAAAAAATCTCTAAGTGGTTTACATAGCAAAATAAAATAGAAGATGGTTGCAGAATAGTGGTAGAAACTCCATTCTGCAAAGGACTGAAGAAACCACAGTTGTTGTTTTTTAAAGAACACTGAAGGAAATATTTATGACACAACATTTACAAGACATTTTTTCTTCCTCAGAACTCTGTGTGCAGAGCAGCACATATTTAGATGACTGTACTGTGTCTTTAATTACTGTGATTGGACATGGTAACAGATCAATTGTGCATGCTGTGATTATGAGGCCAATGATACCAAAGATGAAAACACATAAGACCATTGCAGAATGTATAATGAGGCTCTAAGCAAGACATTGTAACTCCTATTTAGCATTAAAGTGACTGTGGAAAACGCAAAGCATTACTTTGACCATTGGTGCTGAAATATGGAATTATCAGTGCCAAGACTCACTTTCTCTTCCCCATCATTTCTCTTTCCTCCCTTCCTTACCTTGCTCTCCTTCTTATACTGCATCAACTGAAATAGTATACCACCAGCAGAAGAGTATACCATCGAATGACAAGTTGTATCAGTGCTTTCTTTATATGCCTCCTCTTTATCAAAAGCTAATGAGGGCCTCTATGCAGGCAGGTCAAGCACAAAATCCTACAGTTCTTGCATGCAACATGACTGAGCCATTGCAATCAAGGGCGTAACTATAATAGGGCAAGGGGAGACAGTTGTCTGGGGGCCCACTACCTTGGGGGGGCCCCCAGAGGCAAGTCACATGACTGACTCCCCCAGCCGTGCACCCACCCGGGCTTCTTTCAGTTGTATTCATCCTCCGAAATTGATGTGAGTCTTAAGACCTGGAGCTACCAGAACAGCATGTCTTTCTCTAGTACCATTAAATGACTTGCATCATCCAAAATTTACAAAACTTTTTAAAAAATAATTTAGGATGATGTTCTATTGTGGCACATAGGTGTGTGTGTGTGTGTGTGTGTGTGTGTATAAATTTTACTATGTTTTTTGTTACCACTATTCAGCCTCATTTAAGATTTCTTTACTTCATGAGCTGAGCTTCAGTGATGGGGGCGGGCATTTTAAACTCTTGTCTCTGGGCCCACTCCAACTTTGCTATGCCCCTGATTGCAATACAGTGTGTGAACCCACTTTTTGCAAGTCCATGGCATGTTAGTGCCAGGCTACACACTATGGTGTGAGGGCAGTAACCAATCTCCCGACTTGTTTGGTTTTAAATAAATTCAGTCAACAGGGGCTGGTAATCTGATCAGAGAAGTGGTTCAGGAACTGGAGGTGGTTTTCCCTTGGCCATTTGCCTGTCCTTAATCCAAGCTACTGTTTCTTAGGGGGAGAGGAAAATGGCAAGATGCAAGCATCACTGTACCCTGTATATTCCCTGAATCCTCAGAGCAAAGAGAAGCTTGGAAGGGTGATTTAGAATGGGGAAATGGCACAGGAGGAAAGGATCGAACACCCCACATGCTACTTCTGCAATCAAATTAACAGTATGTTCACCAGTCACCATGCTGGTGGCTGCGTTCATTTAAAAAAAGGGTTTATGTGGCATAACATGTAGTTTAGCCCAATATACTATATATGCTGTGTTAATATTTATGTATTGATTTAACATTTATATTGCACTTTTTCATATTAATTTTCAAAAGTGACTCACAAACTTAAATAAACAATAAGAGAGAGAGAGGGAGGGGGAGATGGGAGGAAGGACTTAATTTCCCACGACTAGCTGAAAAAAGAACGTGTTTGGTATTTTTTAGAAGTTAGCAAGGAGAAGGCTATATGAATCGCTCTTGGTAAAAAGTTGTACAACACTGGAGCTGCTACAGAAAAGGCCCTGCTCCTAGGAGAGATCACGCCTCATGGGATGGAATTCCAAATAAGGCTTCATCATGAAATCTTTAAGTGCTATGGGAGGCATGTTTCTCAGGGTCTGTTTTCTTTCTTTATTATCTTTTGGAGGATTTCAAACACATTTCTGGTCCTAGTGTCCCATCTTTTCTGGGCAAGAATGAACAGAGTGAACAGAAATGAACAGAAACTTAATATTGTTTGGTGTCTCTTACACTCAGATTCTATGCTTTTTGCTCCTTCAGTGCTGGAGTGTATAGCTCTGGCTTCACTGGTTCTTCTTACTATACGAAGGAATAGCTGGAGCTCCTGACAATGAAGCCGGTACTTGTCCCTGGGCAAAAAAGGAGAGGGAGCAGCTCCAGGATATTAAAAAGAAATATTGTATTTAATGACTCCACAAAATGTCTGCTGTGTATCAAGCTAGGTTCTTCCCCAGAGACCAGCATCTTCTGCTCTTTTTCTTAGGATATTTCCAACTTCAATGAGATTCACTGAATGCATCCATGAATCCTAAAATCAGAAGATTATATTGCTTTTGAGGAGGAGCCCAGCTCGAAACCCATCAGGTATTTTGTGGAGTAATTCAGTACAATATTTCTCTTAGCACCTTGGGATTGCTCCTTCCCCTGCCTTTTGACTCACGGGCACCAATTTTCTCCCCCCTTTATCTGGTTTGTGCTTGCTCCCTTGCCCCAGCATATGTGCTGGAGCAGTTATTAGTGCTGTTGCTTACCCCTTGTTCCAAAGTTGGGCAGGGGGCGGGGAGAGCTGGTCTTGTGGTAGCAAGCATGAATTGTCCCCTTTGCTAACCAGGGTCTGCTCTGGTTTGCATTTGAATGGGAGACTACATGTGAGCACTGTAAGCTACTTCCCTTAGGCGATGGGGCCACTCTGGGAAGAACATCTGCATGCTTTCATGCAGAAGGTTCCAAGTTCATGGGAAGAGAGCAGGTCTTGTGGTAGCAAGCATGACTTGTCCCCTTAGCTAAGCAGGGTCCACCCTGGTTGCATATGAAAGGGAGACTAGAAGTGTGAGCACTGTAAAATATTCCCCTTAGGGGATGGAGCCACTCTGGGAAGAGCATTTGGTTCCAAGTTCCCTCCCTGGCATCTCCAAGATAGGACTGAGAGAGATTCCTGCCTGCAACCTTGGAGAAGCTGCTGCCAGTCTGTGTAGACAATACAGAGCTAGATGGACCTATGGTCTTACTCAGAATATGGCAGCTTCCTATGTTCCTTCCCTTGCATCTTCCATATAGGGCTGACAGACACTCCTGCATGCCTGCAACTGCCAGTCTTAGACAATACTGAGCTAGATGGACCAGTGGTCTGACTTGTTATAAGGCAGCTTCCTATGTTTCTATGTTAAGAACATAAGATCCTAAGAACAGCCCTGCTGCATCAGGACCAAGGCCTATCTAGTCCAGCATCTGGTTTCACACAGTGGCTGACCAGATGCCTCCACGGAGTCCACAGTTCTAAACATGGCGTTCCGGATATGTACAACTGTAATTTACACAGCTCTGGCATGGATAAAGTTAGTTTAAAATCAAGGCTAGGTCCCCCACAGCCAGCCTTTGGAGGGAGAAAATGGGCAGGAAATGGTTTTGAGTGGAAGTAGTTTTGACACACCTCTGCCCTGCAAACAAATGACTCAGAATGTAGCAAATATGTGTCGAAACCACTTGTCACACTTCAGAATATGTGTGTGTCTTTACTGCCCAGGGAGCAAATTCATTTATATCTGTATAGTAAGTTGATTTAGTGGGAAATCAACTGCCCTTTTTAGCTAGACCAGGGGTGGAACTTGGCCCTCCAGCAGTTGTTTAACTACATGACTAGGGATGATGGAAGTTGTAGTTCACCAACAGCTGGAGGGTGAAGTTTGTCCACCTAGAGCTAGACTCAGGACAATGCTTTAGCTAGCAGGAGCACACCAGTGATTGTTCTAACTGAAGAAGATTTATAGGATAAAACTGCTATAGGCGGTCCAGTTGTTTTCTCTTAAAGGGGGATCTCTCACTATGACAAAGCTTGAGAACCTCTATAATACAATGTTGCCAGATTAACGTGTGATGAAAAGCACTCATCATTTAGGACTGTATTTAGGATTTGTTCTTCAGACATAATTAACAATCAATAGGCAATAGGCAGTTAATATAAAATAAATAAATGCCAACATGCACATACTAACAATACAATCTGTTTCTTGAAACATCTGTAACAGCATTTGATTGTTTTTTTAAAAAGTCTGAAAAGTTATAAAAGCACAACATGTTTAAATGGACATACCTAATAATAAAAATCAAACTCTAGTGCAAGAAGTGAACTTCAGCTCCATTGCTGCATCTGTGACACATAAAATACAGACCTTTCTTGGTAAGGTATGCATTACCACACAGGGTTTGTATGCCATGCCATATATCTATCGGCAGAATTTAGTGTTCAGTTTTTGAAACACCAGGGCATGATACAGAAGAGGAGGAGGTTAAAGAAAAGCATATTTAAAAAGAAACCTGGATCTTAACACAATCAAACATGATTTGTAGTAAGTCTCTATTTCTCTCTTTTCAAATGTAAGCACTAGCGCTGGGACTGATTCTTTAAGTTGCCACTATAAATCATGACAGACATGCAAAACACTTTCAAGACAAGGAAATTCATTTACTGAATTTTAGCTGGTCAGATTCCAGATTGACACTATTTACATACAAAACATGATTTATTAATCTCAGATATGTGCTATTTAACATGTTGATACTTTTCAAACCTGGAACACACCACTGTAAATAAGAAAACTTGCACACTCAGGTAATGAGAGATATACAGGTTACACAAACAGCATTATTTTAAACATTTAGGAGATCAGCATGCTGAAATGTGAGCAGGACACAGTGGATCCAGAAGGTATGTGGAGAATAATATGGTCAAAGGAAACAGCTTTTCCAAATACTCAAGTCAAAATGTGCATTATTTCCATTTACAATAAGGGGACCTTTTATGTCTGCAGATCATATACTAGGAACTGTGGAAGCACCAAATTCCCTGCAATGAATATTGGGAAGCACGAGATTTGGTGCGGGATGTTATCAGTATGCTGATGAAACCCAAATCTGTATTGTTTTATTGTAAACTGCCCAGATAAGCAAGTTTTGGGCAATATACAAATGCGTCAGAAAGAAAGAAAGAAAGACAGACTTGAAGAAGAAGAAAGAGAATGTGCATTTTGGAACATGTGTACGAGCCATTTTTGAGTTCCAACCACAGCCTCAAAAGGCTGAGGTTTTCAATAGTATGATATATTATGATTCATTGGATAGCCTGGGCTCTGCCTTGATTATTCCTTTATTTGTTTGTTTGTTTGTTTGTTTGTTATTCATCAGTGTGTTCAGCTTTAAATTGTATTGTTTATAATGATGTAAATCCCTCCTGTATGCTACCAAAGAAAATCACAGGGCTCTGGGGGTGTCAGGAGTCGAAACTGACTTGACGGCACACTCTACCTTTTTGCTTATATTGGATTGAATTTATTAATAAAGACGTTTAAAAGAATTAACTGAGTTTAAAAGCAGTACAATACTCTTGCAGTCTGATTCGACCCATATTACTCAGAAGGAAGTAACTGCTGAATTCATTACTGCTGAATTCTGTGGAGCTTGCTCCTAAATAAAGGTGCATACTACTACAACAAATATTTATAAATTGCTTTTCAACAAAAGTTCGCAAAGTGGTTTACACAGAAAAATAAATTAAATTATAAAGATGGTTCCCTGTCCCAAAAGGACTCACAATCTAAAAAGAAACCTAAGGTAAGACACCAGTAACAGCCACTGGTGGAATGCTGTGCTGGGTTTGGATAGGGACAGTTGCTCTATTCCTGCTAAATTGTATTTATTATGTATTTAAGTCTCTAGGCGGTTTACAACAAACAAACTGAAAAATTTAACACATTTAAAACATACATACAATTTAAAGTTAAAACAATCAATAAAATTCAACTAAAAAACTATCAACTAAAAAGCTTGGCTGAAAAGATGTGTCTTCAGTTGTATCCAAAAAGCCATAAGGGATAGAGCAGCTCTAATCTTAGAAGAAAGTGTGTTCCACAGCCCTGGGGCAACTACAGAGAAGGCACACCTCCGAGTGGCCACAAGAGGAGCCGATGGCACCTTCAGATGAACCTCCCCTGGTTATCTCAATAGGCGGCAGGGTTCATAAGGAAGAAGGCATTCTCTAAATACCTTGGGCCCGAGCTGGTAAGGGCTTTATAGGGAATAACCAGTGTGATGTTTTTGGTTAATCCATTCCTTGATACAGGCCAGTTTTTGAATGGGGCTTGTATTCCAGTCCTGGCATAGAGGCAAGGCGAACATACAGCCAGCAGCAAGAGCACAGAAAAGCAGTGTGCACTTGCCTCTCTGTATACAATATCTATTTCATTAAACTATTAATATTCCTGATTCCACTCCATTGCATTGCCTTTGCATAACCACAACTCTTTCTCTTGGATTCTACAACCAGCACTTTGTATTATAAGAGAACCATTGTATAAGAGAACCACCACTCTTTGCTCACCTGGCAGGGATCCAAAGGGATCCATGCATAGAACTGAGGTTGTGTACATGATGCTATTTATGTTCACTTACACATAAGCTCCACTGAGCTCAATGGTTCTTAAAGCAAAGTGTGCCATCAAGTCAATTTTGACTCCTGGAGCCCCCAGAGCCCTGTGGTTTTCTTTGGTAGAATACAGGAGAGGTTTACCATTGCCTCCTCCTGCGCAGTATGAGATGATGCCTGTCAGCATCTTCCTATATCATTGCTGCCCAATATAGGTGTTTCCCATAGTCTGGGAAACATACCGGTGGGGATTCAAACCGGCAACCTTCTGCTTGTCAAACATTTCCCCACTGCACCACTTAAGGTGACTTTACTACAAAGTAAATGTGCATGGGTTATCAGCCTTCGTTCTGAAATCATGAAATAGTTGTGAAAAATTTGCCATGCAGAAGACTGATTTGTTGATTTATAAGGAAACCAATATGCATGCTGCTTATTTTATTTATTTTTAAATGGCTAATATGGTGAGGCCTTGATATCTTTGTTTTGTTTTGCTCACTTTAATTTGAAATCATATTTGACTAGTGTTTCATAGAATGGGATTATCTATAGTGTGCCATCTACAGCTGGGTTCATGACTTGCATCTAAAATGTTGCAGTATCCCGGTTGCAGGCAGGAATTTCTCTCAGCCCTATTTTGGCAACGTACCGTATGCTTTGGTAGTTTGTTGGTTCAATAAAAAATTCTTGTCCTATTAAAAAAAACAATTCTTGTCCTATTTTGGAGATATTTGGGGAAGGAACTTGGAGCCTAGATGCTCTTTCCAGAGTGGCTCTGTCCCCTAAGGGGAATATTTTACAGTGTTCACACTTCTAGTCTCCCTTTTGTATGCAACTAGAGTGGACCCTGCTTAGCTAAGGAGACAAGTCATACTAGCGAACCACAAGATGGAGAACTGGTTTTGTGGTAGCAAGCATGACTTGTCCCCTTAGCTAAGCAGGGTCTCCCCTGGTTGCATTTGAATGGCAGACTTGATGTGTGAGCACTGCAAGATATTCCTTCAGGGGATGGAGCCGCTCTGGGAAGAGCATCTAGGTTCTACGTTCCCTTCCTGACATCTCCAAGATAGGACAAGATTTTCTTTTTCTTTTTTTAATATAGGACAAGATTTTTTTTATTGAACCAACAAACTACCAAAGCATACAGTACATTGCTGAAAGAGACTCCTGCCTTCAACCTTGGAGAAGCCACTGCCAGTCTGTGAAGACAATACTGAGCTAGATAGACCTATGGTCTGACTTGGTATATGGCAGCTTCCTATGTTCCTAAGACCAGTTCTCCTCTGGTCTCTCCATTCTTATAGTGTCAGAGCCTTGATTTCTTTTTAGTGAACCAGAATTACTAAGCAGAGTTGCTTATTTGATGATGCTGGTTTAAACTTGAAAGCCAAGTAAATTCCAGGATTCTTCATGGCAGACATGAGGCCATAAAGAAGAGTACTTTTGTGCATATGTGAACTTCCATAGCAACTGAGTATGCACGACACCCACCTTGGCGGGCAAGGCTTCCAAAGCTGATAGTATGGTTTCTAGCCAGGTGAGAGCGACAGCACATTTCATTTCAATTAAGGTGATTAATTAAGGACTGCCTGGTTCCTGTCAAATCTTGCAGGATTTTTGTAAAGTCAAAGAATGCAACAACCACACGGAACTTTCTACTTTGAAAGCACTGTGTTAAAGGACGTAAGGCACTGTTTGATCTATATATGTAAGTTAATGGTCATAACTCGGGTAGTCGGGGCCATCCTTAGTGGGTGCAGGCAGAGGCACTCTTACCCCTGGACTTCCGGGCCGAAGCCCAGGGCCTTCACAACCCCTGGGGGCCGCCAAATCCTCTCTAGAGACAGTGGGGAGAGGCTGGAAAGAAACGTGTGGGAAGGGAATATATTACGTTGCATGTTGAAATGTTTCATATTTGCATAAATATACCTGTTTTATATTCTTACATTCTTGTGAATTCAGTTGCTGTTTGTGCCCTAAAGACCCCATGTGATAAAAATATTGCATGTGTCATGGTGTGTGTGTAGGAGGATGATACTTCACTTGCGGGGCCCCTCCAAAGGCCTTTCGGTCCAGGCTCCCAAATTACCTAAGGCGCACCTCTGGGAGGGAGCAGGGCTTGGGGCAGTGGGAGCAACCGTGACACGGAGCAACTGTGGTGGGAACCACAGTGACTCCGGCGACAGGCAGCAGTGACACGGAGATGTGGAGCCCCAGTGGCGGGAGATTCCTGCCTGGAATCTCCCCGCTCCCAGGGCCTCAGCACGGCTCTCACCACAGCAGACTCTCACCTTCTGACTCAGCCGGCCCTGCAACGCGCTCTGGTTTGCAAAGAGTACGCTGCGGGGCCCAGCCAAGTTGGAGGGCAACTACTGCAACTGAAAGGAAGCGCCCCGTCCTGGGCCAGCAGTGGTGGGGAATCTCTGCGCCACCACTTCAGTCAGCCTCGTGGCACTCTGTTTTGCCGCGAAAAGTCCACAGTAGGGCCCGGCGGAGTTGAGAGGGCAGCCGCTGCAACCGGCGGAAGCTGTGTTTGTTCCGGGCCAGTGGCGGTGGGAAATAGCCACTCTGCTGGCGGCGGAATGCAGCTCCCACCAGCCGCAGAAGTGGCCCATCCGCTTAGCCTGTCCCCCCGCTGCGCGCTCCGGTTTGCCAAGGAGAGCGCCCCGCCGGGCCGGTTGTGTTGGAGCGCAGCAGCCGAAACAGGTGGGAAGTGGTGGGAAATCTCCGCAGTTCTGCTGCGAACGAAGCACATTTGCTCGCTTGCTTGTCCGAAAGAGCAGCGATGGGAGGGGCGAAAGGAGAGCTGGGGGGAAATTCCCGGACAAAGACCAGGTCCATCCAGGAGAATGAATGGAGATAGCTCCAGTGCGGTGGTGGTTGAGCTTCTTTGTGAGTCACGTCTGTCGTTCCAACCAAGCAAGCGAGGGCACGTAACCATCCCAGACTCCAGTCATTCCCTGCACGTCCAGCACTGCCCGGGAGCCTTTTCCGTGCGCTTCGTTGGACCTCGCGTGTTCCCGGCCCGTGTCCCCAAGGGATGGCAGGGAGGGGCGGCGGCACAAGAGGAAGGGCGGGAGGCGGGGGGACGCGCCGCTCGCTCCCATTGGTACGTGTGCACGCTCCCGAGCGGCATGTTCTCTGTAGTATCCGGCTGTGTGGAAACATGGCATTTCCCGCGTGGAGCTCAGGCCGGGCCAGAAGCAGCATGTCGTCGCTGCGGTAGGCGGTGCCTCCTGCCTCCTCCTGGGACGGGGGATCTGATCCGCCTGCGGATGGCCACCGGCGGGGAAGCAGAGCAGCCCCCGGCCAAGCTCAGTGGGGACTCAGTAGAAAGCATGAGGAGGATTTTCATCACTCGCCCCGAGAGCCGCGAGGAGGATGGCCAGGGTGGGCGAGAGGAGCAGCCCGATGGCAGCGGCCTTTGCCCGGGGAAGGCAGGGGAGGCCGGAGCCGTCGAGGGCACGTTGCTCTCCAGCCCTCCTCCTCCTAAGAAAGCGCCTCACAGAGAGCACCGCAGAGATGCTCAGAGGCTAGTCTTACACTATATTGTGCCTTGTATGAACGCCTATGGCTTGTGCATAGTAGACCACTTCCTGGGGCACAGGATGGCCGAGAGAATCTTGCAAGAGGTCCTGGCTTTGCAACTGAGTGGCAAATTCCAGGACGGAGCCCTGGCGAGTCAGAGAGCGGGCAGCAGCAAAGCTATTCGCGGGGACGAGATTTTGTGGGTAGAGGGCAGTGAACCGGGCTGTGAAAACATAGGCTACCTCCTGAAAAGAATGGATAAACTCATCATGCATGCAGATGGAAAGCTGGGTCATTACAAAATTAGAGGAAGACACAAGGTCAGTAGTTTCAGTTTTAAGGACTCTACAAAGCTCACACTCTGGCTTCTCCCAAGTTTCTAATCTCTCAGAATCTTAACTAAACTTTGGTTGTCGTTTCTAGTCACTCTTGCATGATGTGAAGTAGTTTGCTTTTTTTCCTTAGTTCTTAGTCCAAGTTTGACTCTTTTGTAAAATACATTATAATGTGGTAGAGTTCACGACATGTTGCAAGTAACGTGTGATTTCATAGTAATGATTCAAATAAGGGGTAATCTCACGAGGATTTTGTTTTCCTTTCCCCCGTCATCAAAACTGGTAAAGCCGAATTTTTGAGTTGTAGTTTTAGCAGAGAAATTCTGAATCTAATCTATATTTCTATATAATCTCACTTCCTTTTAGGAAAGATTCCTGAGATTTAGACTCTAAACCATTACAATTCCATGGATGCTTTTAAGTCAGGGGAGAGTTTCCTTTCAACCCGGGCATTGGCACTTAGAATGAGTGATGTTGTTTGCAAAGCACTTTCCAGCCGTCTAATGATGGTTTGTCTGCAGAAGGTCAGGTGTGGGGAAGGGGAAGACCTCCTTCCGAAAACAGACGAGGATAAGCACTTGTAAACTCACTCCCCGTCCCCTGTAGTATTAAGTTGCCAAGAGAAACTCCGCTGGCACTCGCTTACACCCATTCCCTACCGTTTGTTTACATTGGCTTCTAGTATAAGACCGTAGTAGAAGCGTACATGCTGGGAGAGAATTCCTCAATGGCGGAGGCCACGCCCCCTTCTGGGTGTGGGCGGTGCCCGCCAAGCAGCAAGTCACACCTCTTCCAGACACGCGGCTTTCTCTCTTTCTCTCCCCCTCCCCCGCCCCCATGCATTGATTCCAGCCGTGAACTCTGTGGGGGTTGGATGTTCTACAGGAAGCCCCGCCCCGCTTCCCACTTGATTGGTTGAATTCACGCTCTGCGGGGCTGGGGGTGGCCGCCGGGTGAGCGTGTCCCAAGGTCCGGGCTCCACCCACGTGGCGCTCGCCGCTGAGTAAGGACACATTCTGCACGTAGCAGACGTATTAATCAGAGAGGGGCCATCTGCTGCCTTAGTTAAATAAATTGAAAGGAGTTTGCAGTACTCGGCTCCAAAAAAGGGGGAGCGACCACATCTGTAAACGGGGGTGTTCCCTTCACATACATATTGACCTCCCGCAAAGCAGATAGAAAAGGTCTGCAGCAGCTCCCCTTTGCAGCAATTATCTATCTGTCAAGGTGCTGCTCCTAGCAGTGAGCGGAGGTCAGTTCGAGGTAGGAGTGCAATCGCCGTTCACTTCATTTTCCAGCCTCATGTCGCCAGGGGCTGGGAAGAACGGAGAAGGCTATCGCTGGGTACCCTGAAGACCAAGTATTACCTTAACTTTCGGACACACCGCTTTCTTTTGCTACACCGACATAGATTTGCTCTGGGGTTTGTGGTTATTTTTTTTAAACCCAAGAGTGAGAAATGCTGGCGCGTGTGGCTGATTCAGTTTGCTAGAAGTATTTGATGCACATCAGCGCGCCTTCACGGTCCATAGCTTGATTTTAGTCTCCAAAACAAAAGGGGGGCAATTGCTAGGATGCCCTTGCGTCATATCATGAGGTTAGATCTAGAGAAAATAGCTCTAGACTACATTGTACCTTGTTTGCATGACATCGGCTTTTGCTACCTGGACAACTTTTTGGGGGAGTTAGTAGGAGATTGTGTCCTGGAACGAGTGAAGCAGATGCATTATGACGGGGAGCTACAGGATGGTCAACTAGCCGGCCAGCGCACTGGCATCTCCAAAAGGCACTTGAGGGGAGACCAGATAAAGTGGATCGCAGGCACTGAGGAGGGATGTGAGGCCATCAGCTTTCTCTTGTCACTGATAGACAGGCTGGTGATGTACTGTGGCAGTAGACTGGGCAAATACTATGTCAAAGAAAGGTCCAAGGTAAGAGCTTTCAGTAGAGTAAAATAGCTGCTAACATTTCTCATGTAATAAGATTTGGTTTAGGATTCACTCCTGAATACCTACCATCAGGATACTAAATATGGTGTTTGCTTTAATTTTATTGCTAGAATTAATCTTTTCATCCTCCTAAACTGCAAGCTATAGATAATTGTGTTACCAGGATTCATTATAATGATCCCCTTTCTTTCTGCTTTCTAAAACTCCAATCCTGAACAGTTCCGTTGAAATAATTCCTATTGCAACCATGACAATATGTGAGGTGCTCTAGAGTCCTTAACTTTTAAGTGCAGCCCATGTATATGTATGAACTTAAGTTTATAACTTACTTATATGGGGGTAGCCCCCAGATGATCTCAGTGAGATTAAACGGTTTGCAATTTGTGTCCCAGAAGTAGAAATGCAGAGTGTTGGTTTTTGAAACAAACAGGGAAAACTTTCTCTGATGTTGTTAATTGCAACATAGAAGTGATAACAAAGAAGCAGAAGTGTTTCCTAGAAAAAAGCAAAATGGATCTGAATGGTGACAAAAGTTTGCAAAAGTCCCCCTCATAATTAGATTAACAGGTTCCTTTCCTGTCACTTTTCCACTAAGCTCCAGGCAGCCCACTGTGGTACTCTAGGCTTGAGTGCTTGTCAGGCTCCTGAGCAGCTTAACTTGTCTTTAGAGAGGTAATAAAGTTAATCCCTAATTTATGCACATATGTACCAGCAGAGGCCACCGCACTGCTGAATCAATAAACAAAATTCACAGCAATAAATAAGAACATTTTTACTGGAAAGTTATAGTACTATGTGAGTCCAAGCATGAATTCCTTCTGGGGCTTGAAGTTTGCTTTAAAGGAGCTACTATAATGCTGCCTAATGGCGCAGCAGGGAAATGACTTGACTAGCAAGCCAGAGGTTGCTGGTTCGAATCCCTGCTGCTATGTTTCCCACACCTATATTGGGCAACAGTGGTATAGGAAGATGCTCAGGGGCGTAACTACTATTAGGCAAGGGGAGGCGGCTGCCTGGGGGCCCCCATGCCTCGAGGGGCCCCCCAGAGGCAAGTCACATGTGAAGTGTGTGTGTGTATCAGCGAGGGGCCCGTTTTAAAATTTTGTCTCTGGGCCCACTCCAGCCTTGTTACGCCCCTGAAGATGCTGAAAGGCATCATCTCATACTGCGTGGGAGGAGGCAATGGTAAACCCCTCCTGTATTCTGCTAAAGACAACCACAGGGCTCTGTGGTTGGCAGGAGTTGACACTGACTGGATGGCACAACTTTACCTTTATAATGCTAAAAGGACTGCATGGCTTCAGACAAATTACCTATCAATTTGTTTGCTTTTTACAGCCTTTTAAAAATGTTTACACAAAAGTAAGTTCCTCTGAGGTCAATGGAGCAACTATGTCTGCATAGGATTGTACCCACTGAATGCTAAACACATTTAGAAGGGATAACAAAACTCCTGATTTTATGGGCATGGAGAAAGGTTTTCTAATAATTGCAGTCTGGAATACTCTCTTGATGTAAAGCTTTGTGTCAGGGAAATTATTCTAGTGATATTGCTTTCTTTCTACTGTGCAGAAAGTTAAGCAGTTTCATACATGTGTTCAAGTGAACAAACCACTTATTCTTTAACAGTTAGGGGTTTGTTCCTCGCAGCTGTACACTAGTGTTCTCTCTAATTTTTCCCATCTTTAGGTGGAATGAGTTTTGTCCTGGGCGGCATTATCAAAACAGTGTGTGTGCACATGCATTTAGTGTAGGGCCTTCCTGATTCAACTTGAGCGGGATCTAAAATTAACTGAGCAGACATCAAAAATGTGTGAACACGTGCACATAGGCACACATTAGAGCGAACAGTGCTGTACACTGAAAAATGAGGTTCATTGTGTACAGGTTCCTCACACCTGTACACATTTCACACCAAGAATGAATGAGGAAGAATGATGGGTACTTGTCATCTTTATGCTGCGTTAGGAGAGGAGAGCTGGTCTTGTGGTAGCAAGCATGACTTGTCCCCATAGCTAAGCAGGGTCTGTCCTGGTTGCATCTGAATGGGAGACTTGATGTGTGAGCACTGCAAGATATTTCCCTCAGGAGATGAAGCCGCTCTTCTGAGGAATTGTTAAGTAGCTAGCTGCAAGGTTGATCTGCAGTCATTTGTGCATGTACATGATCCAAATATACTTGATTGATTTGGTAGTTTGCAACAGTACATCCATCTGTTCCAACTAGTTGGTTGCTGATCAGCTGTTTCAGTGCCATTCCATTGTCCTAAAATGTGCTGTGCATCACAGTTTTCCACAGATCATTGTTTCTAAATAGGTGGAGCATGCGAATAAGTGAAGTGTACAGATAACCAAAACTGAGTTGCATAATGCAAACAAGCTCATCAGTCTCATGTCTTTATGTTCCTCCAGCCTGTTTCAAAACTAATTATGGCTGTTAAAATAAACCGGATCCCTTCCTTCTTTAAAGCTAACCATGGTGCTGTGTTGTGTCTCCACCAGGGTTTTCACTAATTGTGGTACACTCAAATCACAGTTTGCAAACTCAGCTTCTGACCCTGATTGAAAATGGTGGTTAGGGAATAACCCACCATGGACATCTCAGTGCATAGGGCAGATGTAACATTGCACCATAGTTAGCTCTGAAAATGAAAAGGGGAAATTTGCATACATAAGGGACAGGTCAGAGAGTGGGAAGGAGTGCATGTGACTCATGATCTCCTAAGCGTGGCTGGGAGATTGAGCAGTGTGCTGTCTTTACCAGGCCTCAGTTGAGTGGCTCATAGAACCTGGCTTCAAACGCTCCAAAGTAGGACTTTAAGGATGACTCTTCTCTAGATCTACTGGATGGGAATCACTACCTTTTTAATAAACAGCATTTTTAAAAAGTACATTGAAGCCTTTCCTCTACTTTTTTGTCACGTAAGGAAGCTGCTAATAGGGGAGTGAATTTGAAAAGAAATAGAATGTACAGTGCAGCCAAAGCTGATTTTACAATCTGGCTAGAAATCTATTTAAAGCAGAGCGGATCTAAGCCCCAGTTGTGAACATGCCCTAAATTTAAAATTGTTGCCACAGGTTGCAATCCTTGGCATACGTACCTGGAAATATGTCTGTTTGACTTACTCTGAAGTAAGTCCCATTGACTGACATCCAGAGTAACACTGCACTAGTGCAATGAACAAAGATGCACCCATAGAAGAAGGCTGCTGAGCAGATGCTCAAAGTTGTGTGAACTCTTGCAGTCTCAGTTCACTTGCACAAGCGTTTGTGCAACCAGTAGAGCAGGCAGTTTTGAATCATTGCTTGTAACATATATGGGCTGAAGAAGAGGTTTCACAGCAGGAGGCAAGCTACATGTTGTATAAGCACACTCTGTTGCACCAGTGCTGCACTAGTCTGGAACACGGCCTCCAACTTTGCAGTACTAGCTAGCACAACATTCTTGCACTAGCATAACATGTTTGGACTAATGCAGTGTTAATCCTGATGTTAGCCACTGACTTAATACTTATTGATTATTTATTGATTGATTGATTGAATGAATGAATGAATGAATTTTTATACTGCCCTATCCAATTCAGCTCAGGGCAGTTCACAAACAAAACAAAAACAGTTAAAATCAATCACCAATAAAAACAAAAATTTTTAAATACCATGAAACAATAAGTTTAAAAACGATTTCAAAACCCTAAAATGAAAAAAGTACATTAAAAAACCCCTACAGCCATTTAAAATACTTCTCAGTAGATGGGCATAGGATTGCACTGCACAGCTGTTGCTTATGAAATTAGAAGTCAATCCAGACTTCTTAACTGCTGGAAAAGTGATAAAGGGCATGTTAGCATTAGTCAGTGCAGAAACATTCAGTTATATTAAAACATTATAGAGCAAGGCATGTTAATTATATTTGACAATTTCAAAGTGACAGTAGTTTGCAGCTGAGTTCTAAACTTTTTCCACACATTGCAAAAATGTTGTGCCAGTAACTTGTGTATCAGTAATGTTGAAGTAATAATAAAGAGCAGAGCCCACTCATGTTGAAGGGAATCCAGTAGGCTAACTTATATCTTTAGAACAAAATTGGGATGCTTATTTAAGAATAGTACAAGCAACTAACCTTTATGATCCTGTCCATCACTCCAGGAATTCAAGGGGACTATTTATGTACAAGGATAGTTTTAACCACCAACAATTACAGATGGAAGGCAGCATTGTATTCCACAGTTAAATAGTGCTGTAGTTCAGGACTTCAGTTTTTTAAAAAGAAGAGCAATACCTCATGTGGTGGGAATTCCAAGCAGACTATCCAAAGAACTTCAACACAGAAAGTAAAATTCCTTGTTCTCACTACAGTAGAATATTTTAGCATGTTCTTGCATCTGCTTATGGTTACGTTATGCTTAGTTAATTTTGTCCATGTCTGTCTACTAGTACCACACCAGTAAATAGCATTTGCTATTAGTATGGCAAAGATTGGTAACCCTGCAAAATACCAGCTCAGTTGGGTCAATCTTCAGACTGGAGTTTTGAGAATCATGAATGTACAATGGACTCACCCACTCCTTTCTGCCACCTCCCCTCCTCCCTCCTCCTCTCTTGTGTGCTGATTCCCATCATCATTTCCAGGTTGCTCTAACCATAGTCAGTCATGACATCCTAACTGGGCAAACTATAATTAGTGTCAGACCATTATTTGAAGCACGTTGGAAAACTGTGATTGATAGGTTAGTACTAATTGTAGTTGTCATAGCTGAGTTGTAGAGCACATGTATGCATGCAAAACTCCCAGATTTTATCTCCAGTTAAAGCATCTTGGGTTATAGGACTGTCTGAGATCCTGAAATGCTGCCAGACAGAGTGGACCAGTTGCAGGGAAGTAACAGCAGGAGAGAGGGCATGCCTTAAATTCCTGCCTGTGGCTTCCAGCAGCATCTGGTGGGCCACTGTGCGAAACAGGATGCTGGACTAGATGGGCCTTGGGCCTGATCCAGCAGGGATATATAATGGTCTTATGACCATTCAGTGCACGTGTTCCAGGTCTGATCTATATCAGCATGCACCTGATATGAAATTGACACATGGCAAAGTCCTAGCACAGATAACAGCTTTAAGGCCTGTCTGTCCACATTGTTAGTACTACTCTAGTGCTGAATAGTTGCTTTGCTATTATCAAATCACAGTAAATTAATGGATATATATAATTCCTACTGTCCGCAATGGTGGTTGTTTTCAGTTGTTATCAGGGTACACCTAGGTAATATTGGAGCCTGGACATAAGGCATTTGGAGCCTCGCCCGCTGCAAGTTGAGCATCATTTTTAACACGTAAGCTCTTGAGGGCACAAACCACATCACCCAGGACAGACCAAAGAGGATTTGAGGGCCCTCAGGGTGTGTGGAGGCCCTGGACTTCGGCCCCGAAGTCCTAGGGTAAGAGCACCTCTGGTAGGCCCTCGTTATCTGAGGACTCTCTATCTGTGGTTTTGTGCATCTGCAGTTGGGTCTCAGAGACCCAGTTTCATTATCCATGGGTGGGAAATGGGCGAAATTTGCCTATCTGCATTTTTGAGTGGCCGGAAATGACCAAATGAAAATCATCATTTCCAGCCGCCATTTTTAAGCAGAGAGACCATTAAATTTATTTTTTTTTAATTGGCAAATATTAAACCATTTTGAAGGGCATTGCTGGAGACCTGGAGAATAAGGTATTATCCTTCTTTCTGCCCACCCCCCTGTTTTTTCTGCGCTTTTTTGGGGTAGGAACCTAACTCCCCATCTCCCATTGGATCAAGGTAGGGATGTGCATGGAATCAGCGGGGGCCAGTTTGATGGCAGGAGTGTGTGCTACTTTAAGGGCAGGGGAGGGTGCACTTCCACCCCACCACCACCCCAGCCATGTTTCCCCCACCAGCACTTGGTTAACTAAAAGTCCATTGGGGTGGCAGTGTATTTCCCTGCCGCCCATTTGCTATGCTGTCCAGATGTACCTGGAAGTAGCGGGCGCACCGTGTTTATACTTGAAATACAGTGAAGTTGTTACTTCTCAGAGTAATATAAGCAAAAAGACAAATCCCTGCTCCAAGGAGCTTTCTGGGATATAAATGTAAAGGTAAAAATAAAAGGAACCAAGAAACAAGCTTCAAGCAGTAATCAGGGTGGCATGCCCTGTCAAGTTTAAACCCTGGTGGGTGGACTCCTCTTGACACATGGTGTTCCCAGCCCCTTACTAGGCCAATTAAAAACACACCCAAGGTTCCAGTTGAAGCACAGGGTTCAGCAGCAGCCACCATTGCTGACTGAATTAGTTCCCTTTGCCCCATTAGACAAGTCCCTACTCAGAGTCACAGCAGAACACACACCATCTCTCCACATTCCTCCTACCCCAGAGAAACTTGAACATCTGCCTCTAAATGTTCAATGTTAATGTAATGCATGTCACCCTGATTTCCCTGGCTTAAAAACCCAGCAAAGTGTAGTAGATCCCCAGAGAGGGTGAAAACCACTCACATGTCAGAGTGGAGGGGGGAAATTCCCTCCTGTCCCCATAGAGGGCAACCATCAAAAAGGTCTAGGGTTCTCCTATCTTAAAAGGGAGGGTGTGTGGAATGCAATCCAGCCAAATTGTCACACCAATGCAACATTGAATTGGCCACCTCTCCCTTAAAAAGGCTATCTCCCCTCCCATGCCAGTCTCACAGGAGGCTAATCCAGCCGGCTCAATTGATTTAAACTATTACTACCACACCCATAGAGTGTGGTAACATGTCTGCCTTTTCACAGCTCCGTCCATAACCATCTCCTTCCCAGTAAGAGGAGGAGAGAGTGGGGAAGATGATATATTGGGATATCCGTATTCAAGGAATGAGGATGAGGTTGCATCTAAGCTGAAAGATAGGGATTTGCTCATCTCACAAGGTTGTTACAAACATATATGAGATTATAACCATGAAGAATTTTCTAGAATGACATTTGCTATTTAAATTTATTTATTTTAATGAAGTAGTACACAATGGGGAAATAAGGTGTGGGGTAAGTGCACCCTCCCCTGCCCTTAAAGCAGCACACACACACACCCCGCCGTCAAACTGGCGAAACTATCCGCTGTTCGAACCGGTTAGGAGGCCCGTAAAGGATTCCGAACCGGTTTTGTGCACATTGCTAATTCAAGGTTTCGTTATTCGCTGTTTCCGCTTCCATGCTAATAGGCAAAAACAGAACAGAACCCCCGTGAATAATGAGGGCCACCTGTATAGAGGTAAGGAATGACTATTACTCTATTTTTAGTCGGATAAGAATATAAGCTGCAGGATTGTGAACTTATTTCTGTTCTAGGCATAAAACCTAAGCAGCAGGGTGAGAGCGATTTATGACAGGGCTGCTGAAGAGCACCACCTATAGAAATATAATTGTTTATTATAGGCAACAAAGGATTTTGATGATACTTGCATAGCTGCATGCTTTGCAATTAGTTTATAATGGAAGGTCTGATGAAAACTGCCATCCTGGAGAAATATGCATAATTTGTCTTTCTTTTTTTCTAATCAAATGCACATGTTCTGGCGTAATGATTGGGTTCAGATCTGTTCTCTTGGCTGACTTCCAGGATGCCCAGTGCTCATCAGACTGGGTCCACAGCCACTGGAACTGTAAATACAACAGACAAGTCATTTTATGATATCAGACGGAGGAATTCAGCTTTGGCAGAGATCCTGGAGCAGTTGCCATGGCTCTTTGTCAGAACTGATGTTTATATCTGTGTTTGTCAAGCAAGATTAGTTAGTCTGGTTGATTATGTGCAGAAATGGGAGTGGGTTGTCTCTCCCCACCTTTCTTTTAAACAGATGACAAATTGCAGTTTGATGTACTTTTATTTTCCTCGTTCAGGCAATGTTCTCAGATCTTTTATGCAACGTTATTGCACATAGTACTTTCATAAGGATGATTTGGATATATATATGGTACGGTACTGAAGCAGGTAGTATGTTGGGTTTGGATATGGATTGTGTTTATTCTTGAAATACAGTGAAGTTGTTACTTCTTGGAGTAACATAAACAAAAAGACAAATCCCTGCTCCAAGGATCTTTCAGACTTGATCTTGATAAAGGGAAGGCAATAAGAGAAGGGGAAGGAAGGACAGACACAGGAAATGTAATTAGGGATGGACAGAAATATGGCAAATGCAGTAGGCTTAGTTTCTCTAGGGGTGAGGACTAAAGGGTTTTGCCGAAGACTTCAAACAAAGGTACTGTAAATTGCAGGCTAAACCAAAAAAAAAGAGGCAGACACCCACCATATGAATTAAAATTGGTCATAACTTTGTTTAACATCAAGTTTTAAAATTTGATATTTAAAAAGTAGTGGTTAGAGTGTTGGTCTGAGACTTGGAAGACCTGAGTTCAAATTCCTGTTTGGCCATGAAATTCACTGGATGACTTTGGGCCAGTCACTTATTGCTCAGCCTAACATACCTCATACGGTTGTTGTGAAGATAAACATATCCATGTTGACTAATCTGAGCTCCTTAAAGGAAGAGCGGGATGTAAATGTAAAAGTAAAAATAAAAGGAACCAAGAAACAGGTTTAAAACAGGAATCAGGGTGGCATGCCCTGACAAGTTTAAACCCTGGTGGGTGGACTCCTCGTGACACATGGTGTCCCCAACCCCTTACTAGGACAACTAAGAACACACCCAAGGTTCCAGTTGAAGCACAGTGTTCAGCAGCAGCCACCATTGCTGACTGAATTAGTTCCCTCTGTCCCATTAGACTGGTCCCTACTCAGTCACAACAGAACACACACCATCTCTCCACATTCATGCAACCCTAGAGGAACTCGAACATCTCCCTCCAAATGTTCAACATTAGTGCATGTCACCCTGATTTCCCTGGCATAAAAAACCAGCAAAGTGTAGTAGACCCCCAGAGAAGGTGAAAACCACTCACATGTTAATCAGAATAGAGGAGGAAAATTAACTCCTGTTCCCATAGAGGGCAACCATCAAAAAGGTCTAGAGTTCTCCTGTCATAAAAGGGAGAGTGGGTGGAACACAATCCAGTCAAATCTTCACACCAGTGCAGCCTTGAATTGGCCACCTCTCCTTTAAAAAGGCTTTTTCCCCCAGTCCAGTCTCACAGGAGGCTAATCCAGCAGGCTCAATTGATTTAAACCATTACTACCACTCCTAATGGTGCAGCAGGGAAATGACTTGCCTAGCAAGCCAGAGGTTGCTGGTTCAAATCCCTGCTGGTATGTTTCCAGACTATGGGAAACACCTATATTGTGCAGCAGCGATATACGAAGATGCTGAAAGGCATCATCTGCTACTGTGTGGGAGATGGCAATAATAAACCCCTCCTGTATTCTACCAAAAACAACCAGAGGGCTCTGTGGTTGCCAGCAGTCGACACCGACTTGACGGCACACTTTACCTTTTACCACATCCATAGAGGGTGACCATATGTTTGCCTTTTCACAGCTCCTTCCATAACCATCCCCTTCCCAGCAAGAGGAGTAGAGAGTGGGGTAGATGATATGTGGGTATCCCAAGATAAAAAATACTTGGGATATCTATATATCTCTATTATCCAAAGCACTATTCAGATATTACATTTTATGTTTGTATAGCTGTCTATACACATCTACTTGTTTTTGTGTAAATGATCATACATGCATTCATGTTAAAAGCAAACCTTGGTACAGGCTCCCTCAAATGCAGGGCACAGAAGTGCACAACTGTAGCTGTGTTGAACACAGCATCTGTTTAACTGACACACCGCATACAGAACTGCATGTGTGTGCACATGTTTATTATTATTATTTTTACATTTATATCCCGCTCTTCCTCCAAGGAGCCCAGAGCGGTGTACTACATACTTGAGTTTCTCTTTCACAACAACCCTGTGAAGTAGGTTAGGCTGAGAGAGAAGTGACTGGCCCAGAGTCACCCAGCTAGTTTCATGGCTGAATGGGGATTTGAACTCAGGTCTCCCCAGTCCTAGTCCAGCACTCTAACCACTACACCACGCTGGCTCAATTCCTGATTGTCATCCAAGCAACTTCATGCATCTTCTTGATTGTTATTTAAAGAACACTAGCTCACTGATTAACCCAACATCCTAGATTACCCCAAAGCAGTTTGATACATAATCTTTCCTTAAATTTGAATCCATTATAACAGGGGTAGGCAACCTTGGCTTTCCAGCTGTTGTGGAACTACAATAAACTGTGGCTGTGGATGATGGGAGTTGTAGTTCAATATTTGGAGAGCCAAAGCTGCCTACCTCTGCATTATAAAATAAAAATATATGGTGTATCAATTTTTATCTGGATTATTTTCTTTCTTATAAATATGCTTTGCTTCCCCCACCCCCGCTGCTATTAGATCCTATTGCCTAGGGCCTGAGGAAAGCATGAAGTCATGTGACAATTTCCATTTACTTCAGTGTTTTGTTTTTAATCAGATTGTTAATCAGGGCCCCCGATCAGTTAAATTGCCATTGACAATTCTCCTTTTCTCCTTCCTGGGGAAAGGAATTGTGTAAACTGCTTAAACTCTAGGTGACCTTTCCTGTGAACTAAACTAAAGACATGCCTTTTTGCTCTTAGTCATTGTGGATGGCAATCTGAAATTCAAAAGGGAGAGAAACCTTGATGGACTCTTGAATTCTCTGCGAAACAGAATTTTCAGTATAGTGAGGATAACCCAAGTATAAGGATAGAACTGCACATTATACTGGCAAAAACGGGTTTCTAAATGTGATTGTGGGAGCTGGGGAGGCACTTCAGAGAAGAAATCAGTGTGCGGGGGAGGGAATCTTCTTGAGCTTTCACAATCTCTCCCCCGGGGAAGTCTCCCTCCTCCACTTATTTCTAGCCTGGCTGGGAAAAGATGGCCTTAGAGGAAGAGTTGCAGGAGAGAATTGGTAGACAAGGTAAAGATAGAGCATCCCTTCTCCTGCCTATCAGTTCTTCACTGCAAATACCCTCTGACCTCTCATTAGTGTTTTATTTTATTTATTTATTTATTGTAAAATTTATATACTGCCTTTCATTAAAACAATCCCAAGGCGGTTTACAGCAAAATTTAAAAACGAGATTGTAAAAAAGACACAATTAAAATATTAAGCTAAAAATATAAAACAAATCTGATTAAAAATTTAAAAAGCATAAAAGCAATACAGAGTACAAAGAGCAGCAGCAGAGACAATCAAATAAAAGCCTGGGTAAAAAGCCACGATTTAATATGCTTTCTAAAAGTATTATAGTTTTTAAAAAATCATTTATCCTGCCTTTCTCAAAAGAACCAAAGCAGGGGTAGGGGGGTGTATGTGCGCGCGCGGGTGGAGATCTCTGTGCATGCATGGTGATGTGAATGGCCTCTGTGCATGCACAAAGTCATGAAAATGGCCTATGCATGTGTGCAGAGGCCGGACTTGGGCTGCAGATGGCCCAGGTTGTCCTTCAGGAGGCTGGCTGGGGGCTTGGGGGAGCCCCCACCACCTCCCCTCACTGCTGCCAAAGTCTACGCAGCGGCCTCCACTAAAGTACAGAGTACCCTTTACTTGTAAGGGGGAATCCTTGCTGGATTCCCCTTTACAAGTATATCTGTGAACTGGACCAGATCTGGTTTGGCCGAACTCAGAACTGGAGTGGGTCAAATCCGGTCTGGATTCTAACTGAACCAGCAAACCGGTTCTGTGCACACCCCTAGTCCAAGGCTTCATCTGATCCCTAAGGGGGAGCAATGCAGGGGCTCAGTGGCCGTACACAAGGAGAGCATCCCACAAATTGGCATCACCAAAAAGCCCTGCTCCTGGTCAGGGGCGTAACGAGGCTGGAGTGGGCCCAGAGACAAAATTTTAAAATGGGCCCCTCGCTGATACACACACACTCACTTCACATGTGACTTGCCTCTGGGGGGCCCCTCGAGGCGTGGGAGCCCCCAGGCAGCCGCCTCCCCTTGCCTAATGGTAGTTACGCCCCTGCTCCTAGTAGATGGTAATTATTCCTCCGACGGCAAAGGCTGTCCAGAGCAGGGCCTCAGGTGATTAATGTAGCACATAAGAAGGAACAGGCCGGAGAAGACAGTCCCTTAAGTTCATGTCAAACGTGGGTGAGTGTTTAATTGTTGTAACTTGGGTTATATACCTATCAGACGGTTCATAAATATGATAAATAAATAAATCTACCCTGAATATCTGCTGTGTTAGTGTCACACTGGTGGTTGTTTGAATTGTTTTATTTGGAAAGTTGAAATTGCCAAAAAAACCCCCAAAACCCAATAAGATCTTTGTCATCCTACATGGTTACAATGCAAATTCCAGTATACATTTAAGTGGAGCCCATTTTTCTCTTAAATTCAACATGGCGGAAGAGGGTGGGAATAGATCCATGTCTTCTATGAATGTTGGCCATTTTGTTCATTTCTGTGAAACACTAAATTATCTACTTGTTGAGAAATTGTGAACTATCCCCAATATTCAGTCTTGGCAACAAATCTACAATCTTGACTTCTTATGACGGTTGCTTAATAAGAAGCATTGAAGCATACAGTACCGATAAGTTTCACCAAGGAGATTCAATAAAACAGTCAGTGGTTCAAAATTCAAGCTATCCCCAATTATTTAGAAAATGACCTCTAATATTTGTGACTAGTATATTTTAATAGAACTACACCTCTGCCACACATGTAAGAAAACTGCCAAACATTTCCAGCACTTAACGTCTGTTACAGTAACGTTAATCCATTGCTTCAGTTCTGAATGCCCAAGATCTTGTGCATACAGAAGCAGCACCCACGATTCAGCCATCCTCAGGCTTAGAAGTGCAGAGATGTTTACTTCCCAGATAAGGAATGGTTATCTGCCTTTTATCTGTATGCTTGCCTTCTTCAGCTTTTGCACATGGATCTGCTCACACACAGTGAGCAGCATCCAAACTAGGTTACATAAATATTATTTCCCAGGAATTACTCTGTAGGACTACTTAATTTCAATAGGACTACTCAGGAGTAACTTACTAGATACTGTCCAGTATCTTTTGGTGTATATGTAAGTCTGTTTTTGAAAAGAAAAATTTCGTCCTCTATTGGTGACAGAGGGAAATTCATTAAACCTATGATACAAAGCTTAAAAAACAAAACTTTGCTGTGATATAGTACATGCTAGACACACATTTAAGTGATGTTAAATTGCATCATGTGTAACTATACAGACTGTTTCTTCAAGATTCCTGCTTTCCATATAGTTTTGAACATATGTTACATTCAGTGGGAGCCTGGCTCTTGTAGAATTTTCTAATCTACCTGATTCCTTTCTGAAGGTGGTATTCCTTTATTTTGTACAGCACTCTCCCGGTAATAAAGCACTCTTACAACTTTTAACTTTTGCAACCCCAACCTGTGAGGCTGGTCTTGAGATACAGTGGCTTGGCCGAAGCCGTCACCTATGGCTTCTGACTTGCAGTGCATCATTATGGACCTTTTATCAGGCCTTGGATCCACAAGTTTGATGCATCAGATATTCATAAGCCATGCAGCTCTAGTGCACACTCTGTGCTATTCCCTTGGGTGGGATGAGAGCTGACCCACAAAAAGTACAAAGGAAGAGCCCTGCTGGATCGGACCAAAGATCCATCTAGTCTACATCCTGGTTTCCACAGTGGTCAACCAGACGTCTCCAGGAAGCCCACAAGCAGGGCTTGGACAATAGCCCTACCTCTTTGTTGGTATTCAGTGGGGATCCTGCCTCTGAACATGGGGGCACCATAGAGCCATCATGATAGACAAATTCATGGAGGATAGATCTGAGAAGAATGCTGGACTTTCATCTGCCCCTGGGTAGCCAGTGTGAGGTCCAAACCCACAGCCTTAGCATTATTAGCACCCTTTTTAGGTAAGATCACACAACTCCTGACATCTGATCATATGGCATCTTCTCTTTTCAGAGATGGCTAGGTTTTTCCATTTAGCATTTTGTTAAAGCTTGAAACTAAGCTTCATTGCAGATGCACCCCAAGGTGGGGTTTGTACTCAGCTTTTCCAAACACTACAATATATATTTACTGCCCAACACTAGCAAAACCAAAAAGTCTTCCAAAAACAAGACAATTTGGTTTTGCTTATATATTTTAGTGCAATTTCTCCCCAGAAATGTTTTTGGAATGAATAATGCATTTAAAAAACGTCCCTAATAAACTGAAAGGCACTGATGTTCATTACACTGATTGATGCAGCCAAATGTGTATGCTGAAAGGCAAACCTGTTTGTTTGCAGAAGGAATTCCAGGTGTCTAATTGGGTTAACAATTTACCTTGGTATCTTTATTTCCTTCTAGGATCAGCTGTTTCAGTAAATGTCATTCTTTCTTCACAATCGTATGCGTATGAGGGAGCGAAAAATAGGGCTTGCTGAGGGCACTAGTTTATGCATAGATCTTTCATCTTGTGCCAGACAGGAATTAATTGTGTACTAGTAGCAGGCGAAATTAATTAATAGTTCTGCTGTTTAAGTCCTGATTTTACAGCCAGTGTTGCATAGATATGGTTATTATTGGCAGCTTTATGGCTCAACCTCCATGAAATATTGTACATGAAGCTTCCAGAGGGGTTGTCATGCTAGTCTGTTCTGTCAAAAACAACAAAATGTCTTGTGGCCCTTTAAAGACTAACATATTTATTTCAGCATAAGGTTTTGTGGACTAGAGCTCCATAGTCCACGCAGGCTTATGCTGAAATAAATGTGTTTGTCCATAAGACTTTTAGTTGGTTTTTGTGTAGTTTGTGCATCTTCACACTGAGAGTAAGTAGTGAGCAGCTGTTGCCATTACTATTTTCCTCAGATGGGAGTTGACTCTCCTGGCCAGTAGCATAACCCATTTTCACACATAACCCATTTTCACCTTCTAGGTCCAGGTCACAGTGTGCTGAGTGGTTGATCCCCAGAGGTCAGTACCTGACAGACAGGGCAGGATTCACTTCTGGTTCACTCTTTAGGGTAAGGGAGGAGCCGATTGCTATACCCTCCCATCCTTATATTGCTGTAAGTGGTTACAGCAATATAAGGATGGGAGGGTGTAGCAATCGGCTCCTCCCTTACCCTAAAGAGTGAACCAGAAGTGAATCCTGCCCTGTCTGTCAGGTACTGACCTCTGGGATCAGCCACTCAGCACACTGTGACCTGGACCTAGAAGGCCTGGCTGCAGGAAGTGAAGGGGGTCCTTATCTCAGAAGGAGCCAGGGCAGGAGGGAAGATGAGGAGCAGGCTTCGTGAGCACCAGCAATGAAGTCTTGCTGCCTCATGGCCAACAGCCAGCCTAGAGACTTCTCTCATGGAAGGATATCTGGAGATCCTTGAGATTTTTCCATTGGTAAAGAGGAAGAGAGTCTCCCTGGACACTCACCCAAATCCAGGGAGAAGTTAAACTTTGTAATTAGGGTGTGGTGGCAGCGTATTTTCTACCAAGTTAAGTTTTAAAGGAGCAGCCTTGGTTGAGCAAACATGGAGGGAATGAATCAGCATTTTTCTCCCCCCCCCCCACCCATGGGTTTGCTTTGAGACAAAGGCTAGGCTTAAATCCACTATTCACCACAGGGGGAGGTGTCTCCTAATTGGGGGTGCACCCCATTGATGCCTATTATTGTCTTAAGCCCTGTTCAGGGTTGGGGTCAACCACCCCTGCTGTTGATAGCTAATGAGCTCATTCACAGAATCAAAAACTCTGTTCTACCCAGGTTTAGGATCTGTGTGCGCTCCCAACTTTTGGTTGTGTGGAAGCAAGGTAAGAGGAAAACTTGGGGAGAAGTGATTGTAAGGAAGCAAGGTAGGAGGAAAAGCTACCCAGGTTTCCCTCCTACCTGGCTTCCACAGAATCACTTCCCTCTTGCCTTGCTTTCACGCAACTGAAAATTGGGAATGCACACAGCTCCCAAACCCAGGTAGAACATATTTTTTCGATTGGGTGAATGACTTCAATATCTGTTTCTCTTATTTCTAGTTCCACACATTTTGAATGGTTTTGGATTCAATTACATTTTTATATCCAACTTTGACAACAAAAGCTGAATTCTTAATCTCTGGCAATTAATATTAGATCTTTTACCAACAGTCGTACTCGGCACCCAGGAGTGTCATTCTGCAGCTCTCCGCATACATTTTTGCCCCATCAGTTTCAGCAGAACTTTGGCATGCTTAATTGATTGCAGGAAAACCCATTGACCATGATCCAGAGAAGTGTGTCATTCAAATGCCCATGTTTGGCGTTAGTTTTGCTTTTGCTTGCCAAACAGCAGCAGCTTGTGGTGTCTCATAAGTGGTGAGTGAGGGACATACTGCTGTTTGGAAATCAAAGACAAAAACACTACATTTGAGCAAGCTCCTCGGTGCAATTTCATAGACTTGCTGAATCGCAACCATTATTTCCTAATGAGTTTCATTAATACCAGCGTGACTTACATCCATGTAAGTGGAACTTAGTTGCACTTAAAACGTACAGATTGAGGTCTACCATGACTTCAACCAACCTTAGAACATAGGAGCAGCACTGCTGGATCAGGCCCAAGGCTCATCTAGTCCAGCATCCTGTTTCACACAGTGGCCCACCAGATGCCACTGGGAGCCCTCAGGCAGGAGTTGAGGGCATGCCCTCTCTCCTGCTGTTACTCCCCTGCAACTGGTACTCAGAGGCATCCTGCCTTTGAGGCTGGAGGTGGCCTATAGCCCTCCAACTAGTAGCTGATGATAGACCTCTCCTCTATGAAGTTATCCAAACCCTTCTTAAAGCCATCCAGGTTGTTGGCTTTCACCACATCTTGTGGCAGAGAATTCCACAAGTTGATTATGTGTTGTGTGAAAACGTACTTCCGTTTGTTGGTCCTGGCAGTCAATTTCATGGGATGACCCCTGGTTCAAGTGTTATGTGAGAAGGAGAAGAATTTCTCTCTATCCACTTTCTCCACACCATGCATGATTTTATAGACCTCTATCATGTCTCCCTGCAGTCGTCTTTTTTCTAAACTAAATAGCCCCAGGTGTTGTAGTCTTGCCTCATAAGAAAGCTGCTCTAGGCCCCTGATCACCTTGGTTGCCCTCTTCTGCACGTTTCCCAGTTATACAATGTTCTTTATTAGATGTGGTGACCAGAATTGTACGCAGTACTCCAGGTGTGGCCACACCATAGTTTTGTATAAAGGCATTATAATATTAGCTATTTTATTTTCAGTCCCCTTCCTAAGGATCTCTAGCATGGAATTGGCCTTTTTCACAGCTGTCGCGCATTGAGTCGATACTTTCAATGAGCTGTCCACAACCCCAAGATCCCTCTCTTGGTCAGTCACTGAAAGCTCAGATCCCATCAGCGTATACTTGAAATTGGGGTTTTTTGTCCCAATGTGCATAACTTTACACTTGCCAACATTGAACCGCATTTGCCACTTTGTCACCCACTCCCCCAGTTTGGAGAGATCCTTTTGGAGCTGCTCACAATCCATTTTGGATTTTACTACCCAAAAGAGTTTGGTATCATCTGCCCACCTCGCTGCTTACCCATAGTTCTATCTAGATCATCTGTGAATAAATTAAAAAGCACCAGTCCCAGTACAGATCCCTGGGGGACCCCACTTCTTACTTCTCTCCATTGTGAAAACTCTCCATTTATACCTACCCTCTGTTTCCTGTCTTTCAAACAGTTAGCAATCCACACATGTACTTGTCCCCTTATCCCATGACTGCTAAGTTTCCTCAGGAGTCTTTGATGAGGAACTTTGTCAAAAGCTTTTTGGAAGTCCCGGTATACTATGTCAACTGGATCACCTTGATCCACACACTTGTTGACACTCTCAAAGAGCTCTAAAAGTTTTGTGAGGCAAGATTTACCTTTGCGGAAGCCATGCTGGTTTACTCCCAGCTGGGCCTGTTCTATGTGCTTTACAATTTTATCCTTAAGAATGCTTTCCTTCAATTTGCCTGGAACAGACATTAAGCTAACCAGTCTGTAATTTCCCGGATTGCCCCTGGATCCCTTTCTGAAAATCAGTGTTACATTTGTTACTTTCCAGTCCTCCCGGAAAGAAATCAGGCTCTGGCGTGATTGCAGGGATAAGTTATATATTTTAGCAAGGAGATCAACAATTTCACATCTGAGTTCTTTGAGGACTCTTGGATGGATGTCATTTGGCCCTGGTGATTTGTTAGTTTTTAGTTTTTCCGGACAGTTTAGAACATCCTCTATTATCACTTCTATCTGACTCAGTTCTTTAGCCTCCATCCCCAAAAAGCTTGGTTCTGGAACAGTTAGTTATCTTCTGCTCAGCATCCTCTGCCGTGAAGATGGACGCAATGAACTCATTTAGCTTCTCTGCAACCTTGTATTGTCACCTTGACCATAGGGTGGTTCACATGATGATAACTAGGGTAGGAGTTCCCAGTGTTCCCTGTAGCAGGGATTCCCAGAGGTTGTTGACTACAATTTCCAGCATCCTCAGCTACAGTGGCCATTGGCTGGGGATTATGGGAGTTGTAGTCAACAACCTCTGAGATTCCCTGCTACAGAGAACACTGTGCCTACCCTAGTTTGGGAGCTGTGAATCCTCCCAATATTTGATCATCTGTGAGGGGGAAACAAGGTTGGAAGCTCCTTCCGTGATCATGTAGCAAGCAGCAGCTGGGTTGGAGGACTCCCTCCTACTCAGCAGCTGGATCCAGCTGCTGAATGAGGTAAAGTGTGCTGTCAAGTTGGTGTTGACTCCTGGTGTCCACAGAGCCCTGTGGTGGTCTTTGGTAAAATACAGGAGGGGTTAACTATTGCCATCTCCCGCGCAGGATGAGATGATGCCTTTCAGCATCTTTGTATATCGCTGCTGTCCAATATAGGTGTTTCCCTATATTGGGAAATATACCAGTATATTCCTATACTGGGAAATATACCTGTGGGGATTCGAACCAGCAACCTCTGGCTTGCTAATCAAGTCATTTCCCCGCTGCACCATTAGGTAGTTGGAGGAAAAGCCCTAGTCAATCATCGTGTGAACTGCCCTCATGTCTGCTGCCTCTGCCAGCTCTTCAATCAGACTCCCCTAGCAGGATCCTGCCTCAAAGAAAATGAGTAGGTTTAGTATAGTAGATGTAGTATAGTTCCTACAATTCAGAAACTCCCCTATGTGAATCTTACCATTACTATGAATTCCTAGCAGAGATGAGATTAAAACCAGTGGGCTTAGGAAGCCACTGCCAAACACCCACAGCCCCCTGATCTGGAATATGGCAATAAATAATCATTTACCTTTCAAGATTGTTAGAAGTAGAACAAGATGTGAAGCATTTAAAAAAACAAACCAACATGAAAGTGCTATGCAAATGCGAAGCATCACATTTACAACGGATACTCTCATAAAAATAAATAGCTCAGCATGCTGTTTATTTACAATGTTCGATGTCACTCAGTTTAGACTAGAGACTGTTTTGACTGCCTGAAAATATCACTAGTTGTGTTGCAGTATGACCCTGGATGCAGTATGGATGGAGGCTGCATTGTCCTGAGCCCTGCATTAAAAGATAGGTAGGTAGATACTTTGTGCTTGCTGCCTCGTTTTGTAAGCGTATAAACAATTGTCAAACACTTAAGGACGAAGGAAAGCTTTTATGTGATAAGCTGTTCTGCCTTGCGGGAAACCTCTGACTGTCAAGAACTTCGCTGATATCACAGCTTTTGAAAGACCTTCAGGGAGCTGTAGGCTTAAATGACCCAAGGACACAGAGTAGAATGTTGCAAATGTGGTCATGTTCTTTCTTCTCCAGCCACCTAATGGCACAATGGGGGAAATGACTTGCCTGGCAAGCCAGAGGTTGCTGGTTCAAATCCCTGCTGGTATGTTTCTAGCCTATGGGAAACACCTATATCGGGCAGCAGCAATATACGAAGATGCTGAAAGGCATCATCTCATCCTGCGCGGGAGATGGCAATGGTTAATCCCTCCTGTATGCTACCAAAAGGGGCCTGAACAAATACTTGGAGGACAGGTTTATCAATGGCTACTAGTCTGGTGGCTATAGGCCACGTCCAGCCTCAAAGGCAAGATGCCTCTAAATGCCAGTTGCAGGGGAGCAACAGCAGGATAGAGGATGTGCCTTTACCTCTTGCCTGTGGGCTTCCCAGAGGCATCTGGTGGGCCACTGAACAGGATGCTGGACTACATAGGCCTGGGTCTGATCCAGCAAGGCTGTTCTTATGTGAAGTTTTGATGCTCTAGCGGATGGGATAGGGCTATGGCTAAGTGGTAGAGCACGTCCTTTGCGTGAAAGATCCAGGTTCAGTCTCTAGCAGCATCTTCAGATAGGGTGGGGAAAGACCCCCACCTGCAAACAGAGAACATTGAGCTAGGTGGTCCGATGGTTTTTCCAAGTATAGGGTAGCTTTGTATCTCTATACAAAGTACCCATGTTAACTCAGCAAAGATACACCTTTTAAAGTGGTTATTCTTATATATTTAGCAGGGGAGAGCAACTGGCCCTATCCATCCATAGCACAGCATCCCTCCAGTGGCTGTTGCTGGTGTCCGCCTTATGTTGCCTTTTATATTGTGAGCCCTTTGGGAACAGGAGACCATCTTATTTATGTATTATTTATTTTTCTATATAAACTGCTTTGAGAACTTTGGTTGAAAAGCGGTATATACATATTCTGCGTTGTTGTCGTATGAGGATGGAAGCTTACCTTGCCATATTAGTACAGTATGGGAAAATCTTTCTTCCCACCTACTTTGACTTGTGAGTGTTTTGCGTGACTGGTCTTTGTTCTAATGCGGCCTCTGTTTTTTTAACCTTCTGAGAAGTCCTGGTCTCAGGTGCAAATCAGTGTTCCCTCTAATTTTTTTCTGTGCGCAGAATGAGTTTTGGTCCGGGTGGCGGTATCAAGGCAGCGTGTGCGCATGTGCACTGAGAGTGGGGCCTTCCTGATTCAACCTGAGCAAGATCTAAAACTGAGTGGACATCAAAAAAATTGTGAGCACACACACATGCACACACCTTAGGGTAGGGCTGCTCAACTTTGGCCCTCCTGCAGATGTTGGCCTACAACTCCCATAATCCCTGGCTATAGGCAACTGTGGCTGGGGATTATGGGAGCTGTAGACTAAAAACAGCTGGAGGACCAAAGTTGAGCAGCCCGGCCTTAGAACACTGGTGAAGATGTAGCCTTAGCAGAAAGAACACAGTCTTTGCTGTCAGATGGTGGCAGCATCTCTCCAGGTCAGCATCCCAAAGACAAAATGTGTATACAACCACTGCAAAAAACATCTCTGTTGAAAAGAGAAAACATTGCTGCTTGGGTTGGGAGATTAATACTTGTGCTTTCTTCGTGTAGCGGTTTCCAGCGTGATCGATGAACTAGGAAATAATCATGGTTCCTCCATGGTAGGTTATACATCTTAAGACATTTATTTCTCATTGATTACACAGGTAACACCAATGAGCCATTGATATAAATCTCATTGCATTAGCAACAGACTTGACCCCCTATCTAGGCTAGAGCTGGATTTTATAGCATGGCTTTAACAGAGTTTGTAATTGAAGTAGGAGAAGTTTATTATTAACTAGCAATATGCCTGTCATTATGATGGGTGGTGTGTGTGTGTGGGAGAGGGAGGGAGGGAAGAACACACCAAATTCTCTTTGCCTGATCCCTGTCTGAGAGGGCCATGCCACCCAGTGTCAGGGGTGAAAGGCAGGTTTTGTCTTCCTTTCTGTACAGAATAGAAAACAGTGCTATAACGTTTCCCCATAAGAGTGAATGGTAACCATTGAAAAGGTACACTTGAAACCACTGAGGCTAAAGCTACCCTTTGATTATCCCACTAGTGATAATTGAATGACCACCCTCCTTTGTCTACATAGTATCTTGTCCACATAGTATCACACTAGAGTGTGACTCTGTTTTTGTTTAATATTTCTTTGGCTGTAACAACACACACTGTACTGTATAGAAGACAGATGTGATTTGCTCCCTTTTGATGTAAATACATGACCAGGAAAGCAAATTCCACTGGGGGAAAAAAATAACTTATTTTCAGATAAGTTTGCTTATGAAAGGAGCTTAGGAGATAAATAAAGAGATCAGAATGGGTAAAGGAAAAACAGAGATGAGGAAAGTAGGAGCAAAAAGTACAAGACAGTCAAATGTTTCGTCCTCAAAAGCTAGAAAAGCTGTTGAGAAAGAAGTGAATTTGAGGAAAGACCTAAAAGTGAGTTAGAGACAACTCACAATTGCTATTTGAACTTGGAAACTATATGAACTGAAGTATAAACAAGGAGAAGAAACACACAGTGCCTTCATTCGTGAATTGCACCTATGCATTTAAATAGCAATGTTTCTTTGCAATAAGCATGAAAGTGGGTTTCCAGTCTTTTCCTGTTTGCTGCTTCCAAGTTTAAATGCAAGTTTGGTCATTTACTTTTGCAGTTCACAGAACACATATATTTTGCTGTTTTAAACTCAGGTGCTTGTACCCAACTTTGAAAAGTAAAATGTGAGTTGACTGTTACTCACAATGGCACAGTGGGGAAATGACTTGATTATCAAGCCAGAGGTTGCCGGTTCAAATCCCCACTGGTATGTTTCCCAGACTGTAGGAAACACTTATATTTGGCAGCAGCGATATATGAAGATGCTGAAAGGCATCATCTTATCCTGCATGGCAGTGGTAAACCCCTCCTGTATTCTACCAAAGACCACCACAGGGCTCTATGGGCACCAGGAGCTGAAACCAACTCGACGGCACACGTTACCTTTTACCACATGTGCACTGGGCAGAGCTTATTTGCAGAATATTTGGGAACACTGCATGAATGAACATTTTATGACACTGTTACTGGTTTTTCTTGTGAGCTCTTTGCTATATGCAGTATTTGGCACCTATTTTTGTAGGTTCAGTAATCTTTGCCAGTGACTAAAGTACTATTTCTGGAATAGCCCAGTCTCGGTTTGCTTTGAAACTCTGTCACTAGCTTGTTGAAAAATCACTTGCTTTCCGTAGGTTCTCACCTCTGAAGTGATTAATGATAATCAATCATGAACAGCCTTTGGGAATCACTTTGAAATCTTCAGATTCAGGATGCAATAGAAATGCAAAGTACATCAGCTGGATTGTCATTTTGTTGTGCTGTTCCCCCATCTCACCCCCACTGTGTTCAGTGCTTTTGCACTGACTTCCTATACTGCTAGATTATTAGAACTAGAGTTATGATCTGTGTGCCTTCCGCCCCCCCCCCCAAACTGATGTACCTGTGAACACAAAAGGAATTTGTCATAGAGGTCTAATTGAAGGTACTCCAGTAATGTTCCATATTATGTCTGGTCATTGACAGTTTCCCTTTCTGCAGTTCTACTCAGGAATTTGAAATGGGTTGTGGACTGCAATATTACACAGCGTGCAGACTGACTTTTAATGACCAAGCCTCTTCTTCCTGAGCAGAACTGCCATCAGGGAAGGGGGCAATGTCCACTCAAGGCATCGTAAGGCCTCCTCTTGAATAGACGTTTGGATGGGAGAGGGCTTTAGTTACAGCTATGCTTTCCCACTGTAAGTAGATCCACTTGTAAGGAAAGGTTGCAGCCTGCCACTCAAGCAGGGCACTGAAGCTCTTCCCTAGGGTGGCACTTACTTTCAAGGAACTCATATGCTGTTCAATCCATTTGTAGATTGCACACGTTCAAAGAACAGCACAAATTTGCCCTTCTTGTACCAGAAAGAATCAGGCTAGTAAAGGCACAGTCTTAGTCTTAATTGGGTGATACTCCTGAGAAAATGTCTTTCACTTTTTCTCCTGATTTTCTCAGTAGTGCTTCCATGACTTAAGAAGCCAATCCAGCATTTTAGAGTTCTTACCAACACATCACTGGAAGCAATTCCCATTTGTTTCATTCGATCCAGATGAGGTAGCCATTTGGCACATTGTAAAATAATGCACAGGTAAAAATCACCATCTTGGGTCACCTTGATCCAGCACCTCTGAATTCACATCCTCATCTGGGCCCTTTTGAACTGGTTGGATGCATCTTTGGATGTATGCAGGGATTCATATTCCTGAATGGGTCCACCAGTTGTTTTGCGCAACTTGAGCTGGATGCAGGCCAGTAACCTTTCTTATTTCTGTCTATAATATTAAACCTTCTATTACTAATACTCTCAGAAGCTGCCTCAGAATGTTCATATTTACTTTAAATGGCACTGTATAACATGTTAGTTAATATATTGTCTGTGCCCATATTCTGTTGGGCAGTAGCGGCCCATGAACTTGCCACCTCGGCGGCGGCACCTGAATGCTGTTCGGAGCTGCAGCGTGCTGCCCAGCAGCCCCTGTGGCGGGGAAGTGCTTCTGCCACTCAACTGGCCACTGGCGGGGGCTCGGTTCCGTGGAAGCCAGGTGAGTGGCGGAGGTGCTTCCCCGCCATAGGGGCTGCTGGGCAGCACGTTGCGGCTCCGAATAGCGTTCAGGTGCCGCCACGGTGGAGGTGAGTCCCAAATTACTTAACTCTTAAAGCTGCCACCCACCCCCCACCCCGGAGGTGCGTTCATGGGCCGCCACTGCTGTTGGGTGATTAGTAAAACAGAAATTTAAAGTACTAAAGTGTTTGTAGGGAGGGCAGAACTCAGAACATACCAGGAGCTACATATTTTCCTGCTGCCCTACTGATAGAACACTACTTAAAATCACTTCAAGGAGATTCATTCTGAAGTTATGTCTATTCTCCACTGAAACCTTGAACAGAGGGGGAGATCTGTTTCCTACTTCTTTAATGGGCAAATACTTATATAATTATTTTCCTGCCAGGTTGAGCTCTTGGACACTGCACCACATGTGCCTTATTATGAGGATTCGTTCTGTCTGCATTGAATGCTTACCATGACAAAATAGGTTGGGCAGAATCCACTGGGAAATTCTCCTCCACAAGCCCCATTGAAATGAATAGGAGCTGTACAAGAGCATGTAGAGCACATTCATTTCAGTGGCGTGTATACAGGATATCTCACTCTTTCTTGGAAACTGGTGGGGTGGCTGTCTTTTTTTAAACAGCAGTTCTCTGTATTCTTTTCCTCCCCTTCTTCTTGTATTCAGAGCTGAAGGAATGTGTGAGACACAAAGGAACTGGCGGGTTTTGTATGTGTGTCTTGTGAGGGGAGTTGGGGGAGGGGAAGGAAAAAAGGGAGCTTTCAGCAAGAATCAGAAATAAAAAGTGCTGTATGTTTTGTATGTGTTTTTCCTTCCCTCAACAGATTCTCTCTGAAGTGTACTTGGGAATGAAGTTTGTGTTTGATTGCTGATAGCCTCACGCTCTGCACGTAGCACTGTCATTAAGCCATCATCCAGCTGGCAAGGAGCCAGATCGCACAGCAGTTCTGAGGAAGTCTTCCTAAACCGAAAGCGCCTCCATTGAAATATGTACATACGGCGATGCACCAAGTGTGTTTGCATCTGCTAATTGGAGGCTGACTCGGACTGTCCCGACAGAAAGTAATTAATTTTCAGCAGCCTCTTAAATTTCTGGTTGCCCTGCTCTCTGTATGCAGCGAATCGGTTTCAAAATTACATACATGTCTGTGGACATAAAGGGGAAGCTCTGCTGCATGCATTTTCGAGATTAAAAAAAGAAAGAAGTTTTAATATTCTAGAGTGCTGGACTAGGACCAGGGAGACCTGAGTTCAAATCCCCATTCAGCCATGATACTAGCTGGGTGACTCTGGGCCAGTCACTTCTCTCTCAGCCTAACCTACTTCACAGGGTTGTTGTGAGGAGAAACTTAAGTATTTAGTACACTACTCTGGAGGAAGAGTGGGAGATAAAATGTAAAATAATAATAATAATAATAACTAAAACAAGAGGACCTGAGCAGTAGGATGCTTGGCGATAAATATTCATTGCAGTACATAGCAAAATATGTGAGCTAAAGAGCAAGACAACACCCTTCTTACACACGAGAGAAGATTAATTGTTTTAATAATTAGAGGAGACTGGGGTGTTCACTGCAAGCAAAATTATGGTTCTATTGCTAGAGCATTCCTCTCAATCCCTGTTTTATTTTCTTAACCTTTAGCCCTTTGCTTGGTGCTATAAATGCAAAGTGACAAAACACTGCCAGGTAGAAAGTGCTATTTTGCAGCTGGGATGCAGACTGAAATTTATTTTTATTTTTAAATTTCTTTATTTAGTTATGTAATTTAGTCTTTGAATTAACTTTTCTGTAGCTTGAAAATAAACCCACAAGAAAAGATCCAACCAGAGTTAAATGAATACAATCCATCCCAGGGAGAGAGAGAGACCCCCTGCCCCTCAGCCCAGGAAGCCTTGCACTGGGTGAGTCAAGAAGAGGTTCCCATATGGAGTCCCTACACTGGCTCTTAACCAGGTGTGCATTGGATCAGGGGTGTCCAGCTGTGACCCTCCAGCTGTTTTCTGCTTACAACTCCCATCATCCCTGACTACTGTGGCTGAGGAAGATGGGAGCCTCTTGTTCACACTGACCACTGGTGGTTTTCCAGTGTTCCTTCCCAGCTCTACCTGGAGATACCTAGGCTTGAATAATAATAATAATAATTCGATTTCTATACCACCCTTCCAAAAATGGCTCAGGGCGGTTTACAAAGAGAAATAACAAATAAGATGGTTCCCTGTCCCCAAAGGGCTCACATTCTAAAAAGAAACATAAGACACACACCAGCAACAGTCACTGGAAGTACTGTGCTGGGGGTGGAGAGGGCCAGTTACTCTCCCCCTGCTAAATAAAGAGAATCACCACGGTAAAAGGTGCCTCTTTGCCCAGTTAGCAGGGGCAAGACGTCTGAACCTCAGACGTTGCAGATCATGTGCTCTGTCACTGAGCTATGGCTGAAGCTACTCTGCTTATTCTGCACTGCCACTTTTATTCTCTGCAATTGTAAGTAACAAATGAGTGTAGACTAATGTCAGTTTGTTTCAGTTGCTGACTTTATTAGTCTAGAACAGGCCTGGTCAATTTAGCCCCCTCCCCCGGCAGATGTTTTTGGACTACAACTCCCATAATCCCCAGCCACAGTAGCCAGGGATTATGGCAGTTGTGGTCAACAACTGCAGGAGGGCAGAAGTTGAGCAGGCCTGGTCTAGAATAAGAGAACAAAGACTTTTTAAAGGCATGCAATCAAAGTTAGTTTGAAATAAGGCTGCACTCCTTCCTAGTAACTGCAATGTTAGTGCACTAGTATTTTGAGATATCAAAAGGCAGAGTGAGCAGTTTGTATCGTGGAGATGGCTGTTAACTTGACTTTGGCTGTGTGCTGAGTTTGAGATGCAAATCCTGTCAGCTGACTCTCCTTTAGATTTTTGCAATCATCTCAAGTGCAGATCAGTGTTCCCTCTAACAGGGATTCCCAGATGTTGTTCACTACAATCTCTAGCTTCCCTGGCTGCAACACCTTTGGCTAGGCATTATGGGAGTTGTAGTCAACAACATCTGGAAATTCCTGTTAGAGAGTATACTGGTGGAGACATTAACGTTTAGCAATTCCCTACATTAAATTTGGATCACTCAACTCGTCGTCTTTTCTTCCCTCTTGTTTTGCTTTTGAATTACTCCAAAAGCAGTGCTAACAACTATAAGTCCCATAGAGGCCAGCTTTATCTGTGCTGGAGTCATTCCAGCCAGAACTCTGATAACACTTGATATTGTTTCAACAGGCTCTAGGAGGGCCGCAATGATTTCCCTTCATTGTTTAAGCCTTCATCCAAACTGTGGCAGTGGTTAGGGAGAGTATATAATGTTTCAGCACTTCTTCTCTGCCACATTCTGCTGCCAGGGCTAAAGACCCATGGGTGATTGTTCTGGCTTGCATACTAGGCAGAGAGCTAGGCACCCAAGTGGTTTTCCTGGTAATAGGGATTCCCAGATGTTGCTGACTACAACTCCCATAATCCCCAGCCAAAAGCCATTGCAGCTGGGGATGCTGGGAGTTGTAGTCGGTTGTAAACTGTCCTGAGCCATTTTGGAAGGGTGGTATATAAATCAAATAAATAAATAAATAAATAAATAAATAGTCAACGACATCTGGGAATCCCTGTTATAGGGAACACTGCACTCAAGAGCTACTGTATGTGGGCTCACTGGCTGCATGGGACTCGCCACTCTATTCAATTGTTGCTTTTACTGAAGGCAGAAGAGGTTCTGTGCAAATGTTGCTGTGTATCATTGCTGTTGTGCCTGATCCCCATTGGGAATGCTAGGAGTCAAGCAGAGCTGTGATGATGCACAGTCATTTGCACTGAGCCTCTTCTGCTTTCACTAAAAGCACTGATGGAGTGGTGAGTCCCATGCAGCCAGAGAGCCTACATCCATCTTGGGTGAGTGTCTGGCTGTGCTATAGGTAAGCCACTATTCATTACCCATTGGGAGGCTGTATATGTCATGTGCAACATATTTCTTTATGTATTTAAATGTATAGCCCACCTTTCCCTTAAGCTTCGGGGGCGAGGGTAACAGTATGGCTAGAAAATAGCACTTAGCAATAGCAATAGCACTTACATTTATATACCGCTCTATAGCTGAAGCTCTCTAAGCGGTTTACAATGATTTAGCATATTGCCCCCAACATTCTGGGTACTCATTTTACCGACCTCGGAAGAATGGAAGGCTGAGTCAACCTTGAGCCTCTGGTCAGGATCGAACTTGTAACCTTCTGGTTACAGGGCGGCAGTTTTACCACTGTGCCACCAGGGGGCTCAAATGACTATGAAGTATCCTATTAAAACTATAATTCTGAAGGAGGTGGTCTGCAACTTGGGGTCCTCCTGGACTCACGGCTCCTGCTTGAGCAGCAGGTGGAGGCCGTGGCCAGAGGTGCCTTTGCCCAGCTTCGGTTGGTTCTCCTATCTCGCCGGCAGGCCCTGGCAATGGTAACTCATGCCCTCATAATCTCTCGTTTGGATTACTGTAATGCACTATACCTGAAGTTGTGTTTGAAGACTACCCGGAAGCTTCAGTTGGTCCAGAATGCGGTGGCCCACCTGCTTATGGGTGCTAGAAGATATGATGGTATGACACCTCTTCTGCAGTCACTGCACTGGTTACCTGTTTGCTTCTGCGTCAAATTCTAAGGGCTGGTTCTTACCTTTAAAACCCTTGAGGGCTTAGTGCCGGTTTAGCTTCAGGACTGCCTCTCCTGGCCTGTCCTGTCCTGTACTGTGAGATCTTCTCAGGTTGACCCTCTTCCGGTCGCTGGTCTCAGAGATGTTCATGGTACTAGGGCCCGTGGAAGAGCTTTCTCTGTTGCTGCCCCCCTACTCTGGAACTCCCACCCCCCAGTTTGTTCTGCCTCCTCCCTTTCAGTCTTTAAATCCTTATTAAAGACATTTCTTTTCTGCCAGGGGTTTACCCTTTAATTTAAAGTTTTTTGTTTGTTTGTCTCAGATGCTGGTTCTTGCTTTGTACACCACCCTGAATCTGTGGATTGGACGGTATATTAAATCTCTAAATCAATCAATCAAATATAAATGCTTTTAAAAGTGCTAAATCCCCAATTTTAATATAGATAATTCTAAAAGCCACTTGGAATAGTGTCTCTACAGAAAACATTCAGTTTCTGGAGTTGTGATACCATAAGCATCGATTAATTGAGAATTTGTAGTAAAAACTGAAAATAACCATGAGAATTAAACATTAAGCATCAGTGGGACTTTAAAGTACTTAACTTTGGCAGCATTTGAAGCATCTGCTTAAAAAAGAATATAAATTTTGCATACGTGGTATTTGCATACGCAGTATTCTTCCAGCAAGAGCAGTTCAAGCACAAGACAGGTTTCCACATGTGGGTCACCTTTCAGGTTGCTGTGCAGGATTAACAGCCTCACATCCAGAGGCCCACACAATAATGATGGTGGTGGCTGCAGTAGAATTAGATCCTTCCTGGCTTAGATCTCCAAGTGCATTCACCTACAGATGGTCTGTGTAGTCAGCTTTTAAGGTGGCACAAATTCCTCTTCCAACACATAGTTGGCACGATCTGTTTTTACAGTGCCAAACATCTGTTGAGCTTTGAACATGTGCAGGAACATGTGGGTATTGGTGGGTTTCACTAATGGAATGTAGAAGGAATGGTGGAGGAGATTGTGAAGAAGTGGACTCACTGTCTCCTCAGGTATTACTCTCCAAGCAGTGTTCATTGTAACAGAAATTTCCATATCTTGTTGACTACAGCTCCCAACATCCTCAGCTGAAATGGCCGCTGGGGGTTGATTATGGGAGTAGTAGTCAACAACATCTGGGAATCCCTGCTACTTGAGAACTCTGCCTCCAAGAACAACTGTAGGTATTCTATCTCAGTATTCTTTCTCACTTCTTTTGAAAACCAGTTTACTTTCTCTTTAAGTTGTAGAATTTTAGGTATTTGAGTTACTTATTCATGTATAGGTGTTCAGAACAAATAACATTAAAAAATCAAAAAGGCTGTTTATTTTTGTATTATGAACACTTTTCAGTGAGTTCTAGTAGAACTGGAGATAGGAGCCTATCTGAATTGTCATGGGGGTTTTATTTGGAGGGAGGGAAGGAAGGAGGAAATGAAGGGAAATTTGCAACTCCAAAAAGTTTACAGTGTGAATCCAGTAATATATTTCTGGGCAGAGCTATAAGAGTCAAGACAATTATTCTTGATCTTATGATTCTTGATTCTTATCAATGATTTAGGTAGTGCTTTGTTCATTTATCCCATTGCCAAACTTCAGTCAGTCAGTCTTCCTATCTATCTAAACTAGGGCTATTCTCATGACCCCAAACAGGATCAGAGGAGCACCCAACCAGGATAGGACAGCTGTCCATGCTCACCATTGGCGATCATGTTTGCAAAGATCAAGGTAGGAAGAGGAGAGAGTGATCATGTGGGAGCCAGGAGCTGGATAGGATGAGTGCAGCCCATCCACATCCTGTCCCCAACATTTTATTGAGGGTGAATGAAAAGCCAGCTCCCACACGATCACTCTTCCCTCCTTCTAGCTTGCTCTTTGCAAACACGTGACTGCTGACTGGGAGCATACATGGCTCTCTTACCCTGGCTGGGCACTTCTCCTATCCTGAACTTGATCATGTGAACAAGCCCATTATCTAGTGTGGAGCGGGTTTGTTGCAGTGTCTTAGAGGGCAAGACTGTGTTGCACATGGGCTATGCCTTTATAGGAATATAGGAAGCTGCCTTCTACTGAGTCAGACCACTGGTCCATCTAGCTCAGTATTGTCTACACAGACTGGCAGCAGCTTCTCCAAGGTTGCAGGCAGGAGTCTCTCTCTCAGCCCTATTTTGGAGAAGCCAGGGAGGGAACTTGGAACCTTCTGCTCTTCCCAGAGCAGCCCCATCCCCTAAGGCAGAAGTGTGGAACCTTGGCCCTCCAGCTGTTTTTGAACTACAGCTCCCATCATCATCCCCAGCCACAATTATTGTGGCTGGGGATGGTGGGAGTTGTAGTTCAAAAACAGCTGGAGGGCCAAGGTTCCCCACCCCTGCCCTAAGGGGAGTATCCCATTGTCTCCCATTTAGTCTCGCATTCAAATGCAAACCAGGGTGGACCCCTTTGCTTAGCAAAGAGGGCAATTCATGCTTGCTGCCACAAGAGCAACCTCCTCACCAGGTTGGCGCAAGAGCTAGTAATCACCAGGGGCTCCCAGGTGAGCAGTGGCAGCGCTGCCCTTTCCCCACAAGGATAGCTGAGGTGGGGATATGTTCTTGCTGCTACCAACACCTTCGATTTGAAGGCCCTAGCCAGTGATTCCTGGGGATGATTACAATTGCCAGGAATGGCAGCCTTAGGTCCCTAATATCTTTCTGGTCATAAAAAACCTAAATAAGTACGTGCTTTAAGGAAGAACCTTCCCTCCTCCCTCCCCTCCCCTGCCCCACTGTGAAACGTGCATTCTTCTTAGTCACCTTCAGTTGTACCTTGTGGTTCTTGGGGTTCTTTCCTATTTGGTTTTTAGATGAACTAAACAAAACAAGAGTTAATGACTACTTTGGCAGGTCTGAAAATGTTCTGAACACGAAGTACGATTCTGCAAAGTGTTTGGTTAATTGTGTGGCTCAGTCCCTGACAGCAGACACGTACAGTCCCATGCAGGCGGTGTGTGAGAGATTTGCATATCTGAGCCGAGGAGCTGGGACCTGAGGCAGTGGAGTTGAACTCCCCTCCAGGCATCAGAGATAAAGCATCCTGAGGGAGAGAAACGGGATTGCTGAGCACTTCTTAAAAACAGGGGTAAAGGAGAGAACATCTGGCATTATAGTTGCTGAAATAAGTGACATCCATAATAATCTGTGGAGAAGTGATATTCTCAAATTAGGGATGATCCTTTGGCAAACTCCAAGACAGATAATGAAAATAAAAATGAATATTATATAGAGCATCAAGAGAGTACAGCCTGTTTTTAGTAAGGAAGCATGAACTGAGGCTATTCATACTCAGGCAAACTTTCATTGAAATGCTCTGCTCTAGGGAGAGGAGAGCTGGTCTTGTGGGAGCAAGCATGACTTGTCCCCATAGCTAAGCAGGGTCTGCCCTGGTTGCATATGAATGGGAGACTTGATGTGTGAGCACTGCAAGATATTCCCTCGGGATGAAGCCGCTCTGGGAAGAGCAGAAAGAAGGTTTCAAGTTCCCTCCCTGGCTTCTCCAAGATAGGACAAGAATTTTTTTATTGAACCAACAAACTACCAAAGCATACAGTACGTTGCCAAAGCACAATTATATACAAAGTGGTTGTTTGTACATGATATATCTACAAAGATTTACACACAAGAATTTGGAAACACACAAGTTATGAAGTATATGCAGGTAGTACTGTAACTCGGGGGTGGGGGATTACAAGGCACATCAGGTAATCCGGGGGGTTACGTCCGACGTCCATTTCCACAATTTGTCCCATTGCTGTTTAGAAGAGATACTCTTGTCTTTTTGCACATAACCATACAAACTTTTCCAGAAGAGATTTACTGTCTCATTTGCGTGAACCTCTTGGTCGCGTCTTCCCTCCCTATTCCTATGCACGAGCATTGCATAAATGACATACAAGTTTACCAACCTGATTACAAGAAGGGGAACGTTCCAATTCCCTAGTATGGGGGCACCCGTTCCGTCCCGTTTCCTTGAAGGTTTCTTTCTGGGACCTTGAAAGGAGGTTCTATTGCTCAAACCCGAGGTTAGTTCTTCCCAAGTCTGTTTTTCCAAATCAGGCCACTCTAACAGCTTGCTTACTCCCTGCCACACTCTTTTGGCTACCACACACTCTTTTAAGAAATGTGAGTGGGTTTCTCTGAATGTTTTGCCTAGCTCACTAGCTTTCTGTTTGCAGGTGATTTTAGGGCACTCTTGCTGGTCCTCTGGGAGCCATGGCTTAGCCGCATTAAGTGGTAGTACTTGATGGTATAAGCGCCACCTTGTTTCCCATAAATGGAAAGGGACTTTTTTCTTTTTAAAGAGAGCGATAGGGTGATCGGGTTGCAGAGATTCCTGCCTGCAACCTTGGAGAAGCCACTGCCAGTCTGTGAAGACAATACTGAGCTAGATACACCAGTGGTCTGACTCAGTATATGGCAGTTTCCTATGTTAGGGAAGCTCTCCTGTGCAATCCCTGATGAAACAAAAGTGACCTGTAGAGGTGCTTTGTCACCACTGCTTTTCATTTCAATGTGGTTTGTGCAGGAGATCTTCCTAGTGGAGCTTGCCCTTTGATTAAAGAATCTAGAGCCAATCTAGATGTTGCATGCAATTAGATGTATTAGATATTGCATGCAAATGCAACTAACACAGAGGACCCCGCCCCCACCCTGCACACACACTCACACACACAAGGCACTGCAGGAGGAAATGTTATGCAACTTAGAGGCAGTGGGGAGACCGTGGTGTGCTTAATCATTTTCCTGCTCAGCCAATTCTCTGTTTAAGATTGCCCATACTTTCTTCCCTTCCCACAAAAATTCAAACGAATGTTTGCAATGGCAGTCACTTTTTCTGGGGAAAAGGGAAATGTCCGGGGTGTGTGTGTGGTGGTGGTGGTGGTTTACTACCTATGTTTTGTAGCCTAGATTGGTGGCCGGTTGAACCTTTTTAGTCTAGATTGGCCCCTAGAGCCACAGTCAGGCTGGAATGGACCAGAAAGTGACTTAAGAGTTGCCCTTAAAGGCAATAGATGAAATATCACACAACATTAAGTCTCTATAGCAGGCCTGTACAACATAAAGCTTGGGGGCCACATCCGTCCCACAGGGACCTTTTTGCCCTCAGATAGGAATATTCTGCCACCACAACAGAAGGCATGAAGAGCTCTCGGCCTGTTCTGACAAGCAGCAACAGCAACAGCAGCTCAGTGCATTTGGCTCCTTGAGACCAGAGATCCCCTGCCCCTGGGCCAGAGCCCACTGACACCATCCCTCTCTCCCCTCACTTTTATTAATGTTTTTTTAAATGTCACAATTCATATGCTGGAAACTTACCATGCCCCCCCCCCCCAGGTTAAGTCATGGGTTGTTTCCAGCCCACTGGGACGTTTTGAGTTGTGCACCCCTGCGCTGTAGCAATGGAGCAGCATCCGCACAATTGTGCAAGAGCGTTGCTGCACATGACACCAACAATTTCACAGACACAGTTGTGTGATAAGAGGGCCATTATTTCCAATTCCACAACCCCACCCTTGCAATTGTTGCATTTTGTGCAGAGCACTCTTGCACAACTGCACGAATGCTCCATTACTAGGCAGATGGAATATTGTGTGGTGTGTTAGCCAATGACCAACATGATTGGTAGCCCTAGGTTGCTGTTAAGGACCAAGCAGGGCTGCTGCACACCTTGAAAAATAGCCCTAGCAGTGTAGCATGATGAGGCTGCTGCGGAACAACCTAAAACCATGTCTGGGCAGACACATAAGCAGCACTTCTTTGGAGCACTGCACAATTGTCTGAAAGCAGTTTTAAGTCATTCTGCTGCAGCCTCATTGTGCTACACCATTGGAGCTGCCCTTCAAATTGTGTAGCAGCCCTGGCAAGTCCCTAACATGAGTGTGGGCCTGCCCGTCAAGTTGGTGTCAGTTTGTACATTGCAGTTGCAAAATATGGCAGCTAAGCTATTAACTGGGATATACATCAATTGCCAGTTTACAAATGTACTGGCTCTTGGTCCCTTTCTGGGCCTAGTTACTTTTAATCTTTAAAGTGCTTAGTGGCTTGGGACTAAAAGAGTTCCAGGATGGCCTCTTCCTATGTGAACTTCCCCAGTTATTTAGATCCGTGTCAGAGGCCCAAGGGCAGAGTGAGGACGACAGTGGCCCTATCCAGCTCGCTGCTGGTGGCCCCCGCCAGCCCAGCCACATCCCCTGCGTCTGACATCAGACATTATGTTTTTATTAGCAAAGGGGGCTGTGTGTCCCATTTGCAAGTAAATTTCAGCCGGCGCCACATTCGCAGCGTGGCCGGGAGCGTCTCTCCCTGTTTGCAAAAGCAGGGAGACACGTTCCCGGCCAGGCTGGGAACCCAGCGCTGGCTGAAGCCTTTCAAAAACAGAGCCACGTGACTCAATTTTTCTCTCCTTGTCTTGTGTGTCCTTGTTTTACGAGCAGGGAGAGGCTTTCCTGGCCACACTCCAAACACGGCACTGGCTGAAATTTACTTGCAAACAGGGTACACAGACCCATTTGCTAACTTGACCACGCCCCCTGCGTCTTACGTCAGATGCAGGGTGTGTGGCTGGGGCACCAGTCATGGCTCCTAAACATGGCTACCTGGGTCCTTTGTACACACACTCTTGTGCAATGGTGGCTCCACCCCTGAAGATACCCTTATGTAAAAACCCCTGCCATCTGAAGTGAAATGGCTGTTGACCCTTCTTGATCATGGTGCCTCGAATCTAGAATACTCTTTTTAGGAGACTTTCCTGGGCTGAACCTTCTATTCTTTTGGAAGTAGGTGAAGACCTTTTTATTCATTCACACCTTTGAGTGAGTTCAGTTTTACTGTGTCTTTTATCTAGATTTTAGTATTCTCTACTGTTCTGTCTTTGCTGCATTTTAGAGTGTTTTAAAATTGTAACTTTATAATTCTATGTAATCTACTTACGGATAACATGAAAAACTTATCACTGTATTTTTAATTGTCCCCCCAAAGAGCAAATAGAAATCCAGTGGCAGTCCTGAGACTCTAACCAGTGTTCTTTCTTTTTATGTTTCATCCCTTAGGCTATGGTAGCCTGCTACCCTGGGAATGGAACTGGTTATGTGCGTCATGTAGACAACCCGAACGGTGATGGACGCTGTATCACATGTATTTACTACCTGAATAAGAACTGGGACTCAAAGGTAGGTAGGTCATGACATTGTGAGGTGGATACACAGATTCTGACAGGCTGCCCCAGAAACCGCTTGTCTTATACATTCAGCTGTTTTCTTGCACTTCGTATTTATCCGGATGTTGTGGAGTTGCTTAGATCACAAGATCATTGCTGCTGGATATATAATAGCAGTTTATAGTAAGTACATTGGGAATTTGAAGCTACAGTTTTGTTTCCTTGTTACAGTCTCTTTCTTTCCACTTGACACCCTGTCATGGAAGGCAGGTGGTTGTTCAGATGTTCTGGGTTGCTGGCATGGTTGTTGTTTAAAGAAATGGATAATGAAAGTTTTAGCCTGCTGAAAACAAATGACATCCACAAAGAAATGAATGGATTCTGACAGCTGAAGCAGATTAAATAAAGAACGGCAGGATGGTTTATAGTGCTCTCGTCCTTTGAACTAAGCACCACAAAACCGCCTTTAATAGAATGTTAAAACAGTTGTGCTTTATGGTGGGGGTTGGTCTAAAAAGGCAACAGACATTTTTATTTGTTTGCATCTAAACCTTCCCTCCCCATGCCTTAACCTAATAAAAAGCGATATATTTCGTAATGTACCTGTTTTGAACTTTGGAACAGTTTGCTATAAGACATCTAAAGGAATGTCCTTAGGGTTGCTGTCTGTCCAAAACATAGCTTTCCAAAGCCCTGACGCTAGAGAGAGACCAATTTACAATTAATAAGTCATGTCTGGTCTTTGTGGATGCCAAGTAAAGCTTAAGCATCCAATTTTAATGGGTCCATCAGAACGCAGTCTTGCAGTAGGGAAGGGAAGAGGCATACCATCCCTTTCAGTATGTTACTACACTATCTACATAAATAAAATTGGTTTTTGCCTTCAGGAGGGTTCATTTTAACATATAATCTTCTATATCAACAGGGCCAATTGAATTTTTAAGTGTGTACTTTAGCATGTAAAACATGACTATGACAAACATATATATCAAACAGCAACATTAATCAAGGAATCATAATTGGTTGCACTTCTCTGTTGAACTCTTTTGCCTGCAGTGTAACTGTATAATACAAACAGCATTATAACTATTACCTTTTAAAAACTGTTCAATGGGAGGTTTTTACTGCACTGATTTCCTCAGGAATGCTCCGAACCTTCCAAAAAAACCCCTCCCTGAGGGCTGCTCAGGGACATAATTTCGGGAGGGCACAGGGCATTTCTGGGAGAAGCAGAGAGTGGTGGAAATTGCCTGCCCCAACCCACACGCTCCACACTGCAGAGCTCTGGAAGTCTTCGACAGCATGGTGTGCTGATGTTGCATTAGACAGGATGTCAGCCATTATATGCTGTAGCGCACATGGAAGTATACTGTGGAACACGGGAACATAGGAAGCTGCCATATAGTGAGTCAGACCATTGGTCCATCTAGCTCAGTATTGTCTACCCAGACTGGCAGTGGCTTCTTCAAAGTTGCAGGCAGGAATCTCTCTCAGCCCTATCTTGGAGAAGCCAGGGAAGGAACTTGGAACCTTCTGCATGCAAACAGGCAGATGCTCTTCCTAGAGCGGCCCCATCCCCTAAGGGGAATATCTTATGGTGCTCACACATATAGTCTCCCATTCAAATGTAAACCAGGGCAGACCTTGCTTAGCAAAGGGGACAATTCATGCTTGCTACCACAAGACCATCTCTCCTCCTCGAGACCTACTGTGGATAATCTTCACTTCTTTGAGGAGCATCATCAAGCTATGAAAACTTGGCAAAAGGAACATTCCGCCCCATTATTAGTTCATTGATTTTTATGAAAGATGCAAATAATTATTAAGCACAATTGCTGCAATACAGCAAGTGAAGTTTTAAGTTCATAAACAATAAGAGGCATATAAAAAGAAAGCAAGTAGGAACTATAGTAGTATTCTTGTTACATCAGAAAAAGCTCTTTATACAGTCTTTTACACTTCTAGTATCTGTCATGTCCCCAAATACAGCTGTTCTTTGAGAAACAATTCTGTATTTATCCCATTGACAGTCAATCATTATTTCCATCTGACTCTACTAATGGTACCAGAGAGAGAGAGATTGTCAGTGCTGAGAGCTGCTTTTTCAGTGTATTTCCGACAGTTCCAGTAATATTTTTGCTTTCACTTTACATTAAATCTTCCCTTCTGCCCTATTTCTTGTCCTTTAAAAAGAAAAAACAAGGCATTTTAGGATATACTTGTTAAAGATCTTATAAACGTGTAAACTGAACACTGTTCTTTTCTTTCCCCTTCTCTCTTTTCTTTTAAGCTGCATGGGGGGATTCTACGAATATTCCCTGAGGGAAAGTCCTATGTCGCTGATGTTGAACCCATATTTGACAGATTACTCTTTTTCTGGTCAGATCGAAGGAACCCACATGAAGTGCAACCTTCCTATGCAACAAGGTAAGCAAAAGTGGTTTTGTTTATGCGTGTCCTAAGAAATGGCCTGTTGCTTAGTAGTAAGTAGACCATTGAGGTTCTATGTTCATTTTCCATAATCTATATATGCTAGTAAAAATCTTATTAAGGTTCCCAAATGATAACAGTGATACATAATGAACCCCAAATAGAGTCTAAATCCTCAAATAAATAACCTTATTCAATCCAGCATATATCATGTATTATGAAACAACCACTCTTATGTCTGATTTATAAGAACGATGGTTTCATAATACATTTTCCAGCATCTCCAGTTTAGTGTCTGAGGCCTTGGAAGGCTTTTGCCAAAGTAAACTAGAACGGACCAATAGGCTGGCTCAGTATAAGCTAATTTCATTTGTTTGCAGAAATGGAAGGTGGATTTCATGCTTACCTGAATGCTAAATCTGGTTGCATTGCACTGTGTTTTAAATAAGGAATTGTCTTGAAGTGAGTTGGAGCAAATGCATAGCCTAGGATGAGTGAGGGTGTACTTATGGAACTGATGTTGTAAGGGCAGTTTTGATCCATTAACTTTTTTTTAACGTACATTTTCTGATGACATTTGGTACATTTGTGTAAATAACTCATGACCTTTCACATTTAAGGTTAAAAACTCAAAGTAAAGCTAATACAGAATGATGGTGCTGCATCGCCCAGCTACTGACTGGCATTTCCTGTTCTCATGCAAATGATAGGCATATGCATAGCTTTGTGTAAAAGATTATGCAAATTAATTGTGGCCTGCTGACTTAACATATGCTTCTGTTGTGACTCTGGAAGCTGAACATGTTGCCCAGCCTTGTTCAAAGAGCCCCCCCCCCCCCCGACAAGCTGGGAAGTGTTTGTGACCAACCCAGGTCCTAGTCAAGGTAGAGAAAGAGGAACTGAACAATGCAAACAAGCAGTGTCATGGTAGAGCCTTTGGATACAGCCCCAGAAAAACTGCTCCATCCTATCCTATCTATCTATCACCTTAAATTTCTAGGTGCTACAGAAGAATTAAACAAAACACAAGTCCTCCCCTTAGGAGGACAAACTTAACAATATAGATGTCATATTTTGCTATATTCCTGCCTGTGGCTTTTGCTTCTCCCGGTCTACCATCCCATAACTGACTAAAGGCTTTCTACTCCCTCAAAGGTCTCCACTTCCCCCCGTTTGGTGCCTCTTATGTGGAGCCCCTGAACAGTCTCCCAGAACATGTGCTTGATGTCTCGTTTCTTGCTTTCTTCAGATCTCTTCTTAAAACCCACCTCTTCCGTGAAGCCTTTGGCATGATGCATTCATTGTCCTTCTATAAGAACTATACATTCATGTAACTACTTGCATATTCTCCCTCTGCTTACCCCTTTCTTCATTTCTCTCCCTTTCCTCTGTTGTTTTGCTTGTGTTGATTGTAAGCTCATTAGGGCAGGGAGGGACCTGCCTCTCATTCTTTGGAATGGTGTTACATATGTATTTAAAAGTAAAAAATAAGGCACATTAGAGAGAATGGGAAGATCAAGTAAAAGTAAAAGGGAGATAGGGTCAATAGGGTGAAGTAAAGATGAAGAGCTGTATTTTAAGAAAATGCTTGAATGTAAAAACAGAAGAGAGTTGGCTGTCAGATGGAAGGCATTCTAGTGACAAGGAGCTGCATGGGGAAAGTCGCTAACTGAGCAAAGAGGCACCTTTTTTGAAGTGGTGATTTTATTTATTTATTTATATCTTTGTAAACCACTTTGGGAACTTTTGTGGAAAAGTGGAATATAAATATTTATCATCATAAAAGGAATAAGGGCAAATAGGGCAAGCTTAGCCTAAACAAGATTGGTACCTAGAGAGCAAAAGGTCTGAGAGGAGCATATAGAGAAAGAAGAGAAGATAGCTATAGAGGAGCTAGACCATGAAGATGTTTGAATGCAAGTACAAGTGAAGATGAGAAGTGAGGAAGCCAGTGAAGAGACTGGTACCATTTGTGGTTGTGGCTTGCCGTATAAATCAGTGGGTCACTACAAACCACGAAAGGGGCTTGAACTACTGGATTGTGGAGTCAAGCCTTAGATCCCCTTGACATGTACTGCTACCACTGTGATTGCTGCTATCTCTGTGGCTCCTTTCACTCTCATTTGGGTACATGTAAAGATTTCTACAAGGCTCTTTCTGGCAACATGTTCACACAACGCACAAGTAAAACCTGGTGCCTTGAATTGTGTGCTTGAGACAGTGTACCAAGCAGCTGTAGTCAGCTGCCTTCAGGCCTCAAAATAATGCCAAGCAATACCTTGCAGAGATAACTGAAGGTAACTTGTTATGTGCTATCTCTGTGTATCTCTGGCAGTGTCTGGAACTGGACAGTGATGAAGGCAGAAAAAACAGCTCTGTTTTCCCACTTGTTTATATCTGTGTGTTTTGTGTGCAGATAAACATTTATGATGTGCATGCCTAGACTGTCACCTGCTGACCAATTTAGTTGCTGAGTAATATATTTCAAATGCAGCCGTAAATCACGGTTACTTGGGTTGCTGGGTTTTGTTTTGTTTTTCTGATGTAAGAGGGAAAAGTCTAGTGTTCTGCCCTCAGTAGGATAGCATTCAGAGATGTAAATCAATTTCTTCTCCTTTGCAGATATGCCATGACTGTATGGTATTTTGATGCGGAAGAAAGAGCAGAAGCCAAAAAGAAATTCAGGAATTTAGTTGGTATGATCACTTACATATTATATCAAATTTGTATCACTGCCATGCACCATCTTGTGATATCACAGGCCCCAGAGAATTAATGAGGCACACATCTATGGACTGACCCAGTGCATTCAAGCGCTACCTGTGGAAATAGGTTTCTCAGCTGAATGTGTAGCAGCTTGCATTCAGAACGGCACATATTTACCGCACATGGATCCCCCTGCAGCAACCTCTCCACAGTCTTTGTGTCTTCACAAAGGGAAGCATGCACACAATGTGCCCAGAGTTCTCTTGTTTGGAGGCTTGTCTTTAAAGGGGTCTCTATAATTGAAGTCCAAAGTACACATTGCAAGGAACGTGCCGCAGCCACACTCCCATGTTCCCTCTTTGCATTCATTGAGGTTGTTCACACGTGCAGCCTAGCCCAGGCCAGGGCAGCCCCCGTGCTAAGCCTGAGTTTTTAACCCAGTGTTTAACCGAGGTTAAGCAAACCTGTGGTTCACTTAACGTCAGCCAGCTATTGTCTGGGTAATCGCCGCTGGGTTAAACAGCTTCCCCCTGGCCTGCCGCCATTTTTGGCAGCAAGCTGGGGCGAAGGAGCAGCCGCACTTGTGCCCCAGGGCAACCTGGGATGTGGGAAGTCCTCCTACTCCCAGCTATTGCGGTCACCACTTGCTGCTTGTGTGGGCACGCAGCACAGTGGAGGGGAAGGCAGCAGCTGCTCATCTGCCGGGGAAGGCAGGCGAGTTCCTGCCATCCCCACAGCAGTCCCAGCAGTAGCCATGAGGTTGTGTGAAAGACCTCTAAGGAATGTGTGGCTAAAGAAGACCTGACGGCATTCTCCAAGGAAGTGGAGGGTTAGTGAACATTGCTAGGGAGACAGTCATATGTTCTGGGGATCCAAGCAGAGTATTCTTTGTAAGTTTAGCATTTGAGAGGCTGATGGTTAACCCTTAATGGAGTCATAGGATCTTAGAATTAGAAGGGACCTGGAAGGTCGTCTAGTTCAGCCCGCTGATCAATACAGAAAACTGCTACAGATCTCTGTTTGAAAACCTTTGAAAGCCCACCACTGCAGAGGGCAGACAGTCCACTCCTCCTCCTATGTGGCAGCAGATATTTAAAAGATGGCTATCTTAACCCTGCTTAGTCTCAGAGGTACACCACTCCGTTAGCTGTTCTTCACAGGATGGCTTCTAAACCCCTTGCCATATTTGTTGCCCTCCTCTGAACCCCTTCCAGTTTATATGTTGTTAAGAAACTAGTTGAGATAACTTGGAAGAACAGGTTTTGGCTTAATAATTAAAGTGTTTGACTTAGTCTACAGAGAGTAAGCTCAGATCCAGCTCAGCCACAAAACTTAGCCAGCTAAATTATATTATATAACTTGAGCCAGCATAGTGTAGTGGTTAGAATGCTGGACTAGGACTGGGGAGACCCGAGTTCAAATCCCCATTCAGCCATGATACTAGCTGGGTGACTCTGGGCCAGTCACGTCTCTCTCAGCCTAACCTACTTCACAGGGTTGTTGTGAGGAGAAACCTAAGTATGTAACACACCGCTCTGGGCTCCTTGGAGGAAGAGCGGGATATAAAATGTAATAAATAAATAAATTAAATTAAATACTTGGAGTGGCCACTGATTCTCAGCCTAAATTGTTGTGAGGAGAAAAGATGGGGGGCTGTCTATATTGCCAGGAGCCCTTTGGAGAAAGGCAGAATAAAAATGCTGATGATGAACTTTACAAACTTGTCCCTGCTTCATGTCAGCTGGAGACTAGACCCTGGATAACTAGAACAGATTAAATATCCTTGAGGTATCCACACATATTAACTATGCAATTAGATATGAAATTTGTGTCAGCATATTGCCTAGCCTACTAAAAGAACAACAACCCTTGTAGCCCCTTGTTCTTAGGTGGCATCTAGAACCTGTAGCATTTTGAGGGGGATCTGAATGGGGCCCCTCATTGAAATCAAGAGCAAATTGACGTTCAGGACATCAGCATTCCCTCAAGGGAAAGGAGCCTTTATAGATGCACATTGTTTAGGCCTGCTGTCTTCTGTCATTCTGTCAGAATGTTTTCTGTACTGTAATTGGGTCCTCAATTTTTCATTATAGATGCAGGAAAGACAGAAGCTGTTCTCAATGAAGACTGAGCAGTGGTTTTCCAATGCGGTTCTTTTGTACTGATTATTTTGGACTCTCTTTTGCAAGCAATAAGATCCAAAGACAACACGGTCTGTTTCTGGTGATTTACTGGACACTCTTCTTACCTGCAGAAATGCACTGTGTTTTTGGCACTGTCTAGTATTTGCATATTACAGTGATGGTACTTATGGCAGCTGCCTACCACATCTGACTGGGGGAAAAGCACCCCTACTTTCTACTTGCCTTTAAGTGAAGAATGCCACCAGGATTTTAGAAAGTGAAGAACATCACCAAGCCTCCTGCTAATGTCAAGACCAACTGGCCTTTGGCAATACTGGTAATAAAACTACTAAGCATTTGAAATAGTTGAGGAAACCTGAGTATTATTTGCACTTTATTTAGATTTTCTAGTTCAATGGAAAGGAGCTTTACAAAGGATCTTGTATGGCAGACTGCAGATGGGCAACACAAGCAATCAGAAATGTAAAACGGAACTATATATTTGTCAAGAGCCAACTTTGTTATGCTCAATGTGGGGCCTTTGATAGGCTGCCTAGTCACTTTGCTGCACAGATTATTGGCTTAACTGCCCTATACCATTAATTTCTAAACAGGATAAGCCTCCCACTTGCCATAAAATTGCCGGGATTTTATCCATGTTGCTAAAGTCAAGCAGCAGCACTCGTTCCATTGCTTTGCCTTTTAGAGCCCCAGGACAGAGGTGGAGGCAGTTGTACAGCTGTCCACTGCTTTTTGAAAAACATTTTATTTCTGAATCAGAAGTGTGATGGATCTGTGTATGATTTTCATTTTTTTTTAAACGTTGTTTTATGAAGCATCCCATCCCTTCAATTCCCTCTGAAATTTGTATACTTTTTGGAACAGGTTGATGACAAACTAAATGCATTTATGCCAAGAATGCATCTAGACGAGCTTTATTAACACTGATCTTCCACCAGTCCCATTTTGTATGACAAAAAAGAAACTTTAATAGTCCCGTGTATGTTTGTTGGACTGGCAAATGTACTGTGGTCAATTATGGAACAAGAAATGCAAATCGGCTCAAATCTGTGATTAAATTTCTCATCAGCATTTACGAGGCTACGATTGTACAATTGGATCTTAAACTTTATCACTGTTGTTTTGAATCCATGAGAACGTGTGTTTAGCATTGCAGCCTTAACAGCTGAATCCTAAGATTTGTTGTGCCAGCGCAAAAAAAAGAAGAAAAAGTTCAGATGGGATATACCAAGATCACACCCACACAACAGTGTAAAACATAATCCTGCAACTAGATACACAGTGAAAATGGCTCAAAACAGGGTTCTTAGTCTCTGTGCTGCTGAGTCAGAGCCCTACTGCAAGTCAGATGTTTGTGTAGTTTTATTTTTGTGCATGTTTGATGTGAGTGAAAAAAATGACTTAATCCCAGGTGGTTTATTATAGTAAATAAATATTCCCCTTTCTGCCTTTGAGCCATGAGTTGTACAGAGGAGGACTAATAATGATCAAGCACATTCTTTCTTATCCTGGTGACACTTCAACAACAACAAAACCCTTTAATGAGCAACTTTTCTATTTTCTCCAGTAGAAAGTTTGATGCTCAGCACTTAGCATGGATCATGGTTAAGAATACAGTGGTGGTTCTGCAAAAATGTTAATACTTTTCACCAAAATATGTAATGTAAGCAACCTGTGTGTGTGAAATTACTCTTTTCATTGATATCTATAGCAATGTTGTGAACATTGTATTTGGAGTACCTGCTTTGTTCTTCCACGTGCATATATTTGCAGAATATTTGCAAAATATTTTCTATTTCCTTTCTGTATGTTTAATAGACTCTGGCCATTTCCATTTTTCTTTTCTATGCAAATCTACTTTCATGATATTCTTTATGTAGGTAAAAAAGGAATGACTGTTATTGTAAGCATAACTCATGGACAAGCAAGCTGCTTCCAGAAAACTCGACCAATAGAGAAATAGGGGGCTTTTGGGAGGGAGGCACTGAATAGAAAATAAACAAGAGTATACACCTTTAAAATACCTTTATCTGCCCAATGTGTTTGGAATTACTCCTTTTTCAAGGGCTTTTGTTTATCCTTGAAATGTGTTGGGCACAGAAGAATTTTTTGAGGTATCTGTCCCCTCTCGCTGGTTTCTCTGCTGTCCTCAGAACTTGAGCCAGTGAACAAGACTGATATGTAGGCAGTGTCCGGTCTTAGCCCATATCTGTTTGAGACTATTTCAGCCACTTTGAAACACGAGATGTAAAGGCAATAATATTTTACAGTTTTATGAATGGCGGCTGTTGCTTTCAGAACAGAATGTTGCTGTCTGCATCTCAAATCTGAATTTTAAGATGCTGTTGGGTGACTCAATTTCCTCTCAACCTTTCCCTTAAAGTTTCATGTGTGATCACATGAGAGAGGAGAGCTGGTCTCAGGAGAGGAGAACTGGTCTAGGAGAGGAGAGTTGGTCTTGTGGTAGCAAGCATGACTTGTCCCCATAGCTAAGCAGGGTCTGCCCTGGTTGCATATGAATGGGAGACTAACGTGTGAGCACTGCAAGATATTCCCCTCAGGGGATGAAGCCGCTCTGGGAAGAGCAGAAGGTTTCAAGTTCCCTCCCTGGCTTCTCCAAGATAGGGTTGAGAGAGATTCCTGCCTGCAACCTTGGAGAAGCCGCTGCCAGTCTGTGAAGGCGATATTGAGCTAGATAGACCAATGGTCTGACTCAGTATATGGCAGTTTCCTATGTTCCTATCACATGCTTTTACACATTTTGATGAAACTGCCATGTGACCAAGATATAAAGCTGCTGCATTTTGGGAAGAGGCAATCAGCTCAAACTTGACTTCTGTAGATAAGGCACAGGCACAGATTCATTCCATTTGTGCTAGAGAATGGTAAAACTTTGTTTTCTAGTGGAAAACACCTAAATGACTTGCATCAATTGGAAAGGAACTGTAGCATGAGTATGCTACACTAGTATGCCCGCACTAGCAGGATTATATATTAGAAATACACAGAGGATGAGGGTATAAACTGAAAAAGAAAAGATAGTGGCCGCTGCACCATAGGTCTATTTATGCCTACTTCTTCATGGCAAGGTTCCCAAGTTGTCTTATCCCCAAGTATAGAAAAAGGTACAGAGAAGATTCTCCAGCAGGCAGTTTAGTTCATTTTGGCTGAAATGTCCCGCAGTGTAATGTGGGTGGTGCAGACCTGCCTGCATCACTGTGGGTCTCTAAATCACCTAGTGACACTGCTGTATGTCACTGGGTGATTTAGTGCCTCACAGAACCAGTACTGCTGCCTCCAGCACACAGAGCACTACTTCCAGTGGGAATGATAGAAGCAGTGCACAACATGTGATTGCACAAGAGTCAGTAGTATGAGTAATTAGTAGTGCAATTGATTGCACAAGAGCCAGTCCTTGGGCAGCAGTGGTGCTGGAGGATTTAGAGCCCCATAGTGCAGGTGGGTTTACACCAATTGTGTTACACTGTGGGACATATCAGCCATTGCTCAGGGGCATTTGGGATCACAGAGGTCTGTGGTGCATTTTAGGTTTCCTTAGGAAACGTAGCAGAAACTACAGGAACAATTAAGGCCTGCCTCACCAGCTGTCAGCACCATCAGTAAATATAAACTGAAGGACGACACTTGTGTTTCAGTCATTGGGTTGAAATAGGGGAACATTCATGGGCACATTTTCCCTATACGTATAAAACATTCTCAATATGTATATAAAAAAATTAAGACACATTTTCCCTATATGTATTTTTAAAAATCCCACAAACCCATGTATACCAATATGTGTTAAGACCTGCATCTGATTTTCAGTGTGTACATGTGTTGGGATACCGATTAGAAGCACACAATAGAATCATGTACTAATTTTTGAACGAGGTTGTACTGGTGGACGCTGCACCCCTGTATAGAGGAACTGTTGGCAATGAATCATTTTTTGTCTTCCTGATTTAGTATAGTCACAAGTCAAAATGAAGAAAGCAGTGCTGCCCCTTTAGCAATTGCCTATGACTGGCCAGAGTGACTTGCTAAGCACCTGAAGAGCTATGCTAAATGTGTATCTGTGTAATACTGCCCTATGTAAGGGCATGCTATGCCCTCCCCAGTCTTATAAAATTTTTGGCTGGCATAATACCTAAGCCTTACATAGATGGTAGGGTTTTCAGTGCAATTGCTCTGTACTTAGAAGCAAAGGCAAGGCTGGAGAGATTGAGTGATACTGTATTTACCTGAATCTAAGACTAGTGCCCCCCACCCCCAGTTAGAAATTAGGGGGTCATCTTAAATTCAGAGTCCTTTTCCTTTTGGGTAAAGATAGGTACAACCAGTATTTGACCTCTTCTTTTTTTTAAAGGGGCTTATCTTAAATTCAGAGTCTTGTATTTGGGTAAATACAGGTATAGTTGCATTAAAAGCATTACTGCTCTTTTCTCCGATTCACTCCAACCGGAAGAAAAATGATAATTCCAGTGCTACCATCTGATTTCTCCAGCCTTGCCGCTGCTTCTGCTCTGCAGCAGCAGAAGCACTACAAGCCCTTCTGCCTACATAGGGCTTACGTATCATGTCAGCCACTGTCTGCACCTCTCACTGATAAGCAAACTCCTCTCTATTCATACCTTTTAACCCCTAAGCATCTCAAAACTTGAAAAGCAGGTATGCTTCTCAGGAGAAACACTTCAGGGCTATGGTTGTAGGAATGGTGAAGTATTATTTGAATATTATATTGAATTATATGTATAAAAAATATATGGAATCTTCCAGAATATATATTTTTTAAAGAATAAAGTGTTTTGAATGGCTTAGAGGCCAATTTCAAAAGCCCCGAGAATGAAATAGTGTGCAGTATGTAGGTAGCCTATTTGGAAATTGTGATAAATCCATTTAAATGTTTGGATCAATGCAGGAAGTGTTGATTTGCTTAAGAGCCTTGAAGTCAATGGTACAAAAATAAACGTAGCCATGGAGCGCACCCTAGCAATGACCTTCTTGCCAAGACCTGAGATGATACTTTCCAAAGTGTCTGACTTGTGTGTTTTTGCCATGACCCAGAGCTTACACATGTGCAGGGCTTTCATTGTCAGGTATGGTTAGGAAAGCTCTGCAAGCATAGCTCTTGCTTTCAGTTTCCACAGCAGGCAAATGAGAAGTCACATGATGTGTGTCAACTGGCTGGGCTGGCAGATAGACTTGATGTTATGAGAAACAGAATGAAATTGCTAGAACCACCACACTTCCCAATGGTGTGCCTTTGTCATTTAACTCCACGGAGCATATGTACACCCTAGTGACATGTAAACAAGATGCTACCACATAACTAGTTGTGTGAAAAAAGAGGATATGGATGCACATTTCAATACACATTAAAGTGGGCATCCTTTTCAAAGCAATGCAAGGCAGACAGAATATATCCTCACTTAGATGCATATTGAGATGTGCATCCAATTTCTGCTTATGGTTCCCAATCAAGCAAGAAAAATGCATGTGCCTGTCAGCTTTTGTGGGAAGATTTCCAAGCTGGACTGGGGTAGAAATGTATGGAAACTGTTAATGAATTCTTAAAAGTATAATTGCTAGGACTGTCATCTCATGAAAGATTTCTAATTAATAATTGGCTGATAATTGTTTCAATTTAAATGCACACCTATTATCAAAGTATGCCTTTTTGAAGATACTGGTTGAAAGGCACTGTTTCTTTTAAACATAATCATTATATGATTAAAAACGATCATTACAAGGGAAGACCCACTTTAATATTTTCTTTTTCAGCAAATTTGGAATTTTGGAGTACAGAATGTTACAATAACCAGTCAAAGGCTTTTAAATAAACAATTTCATCAATATTGTTTAAGAAGATCCAGTTTTAAAGTGTGTTTTCACATTCGTTTCATCTGATCACTTTCAGCTTTGGTTGCCTTTGGCTCTTACTGTTTCATCTTAGCTGGAATGCAAACCATCTGCTGATATTCAATGAAATCTGGAAGGGAACCCCATACTTAAATTGCTTTTTTATCAAATTTGGCACAAGGGAAAATGCTGCTTGGTAGCCTTATGACAGTGAGACTGTTAATCCCCACCGATTAGCTGGAAACCAACCTTTATCTGCAATTAAGGCTCAACCACACAATCCTAAGTATGTTCACTTAGAAGCAAGTCCTATTGAATTTAATTGTACTTACTCCCTAGTAATGGTGTATAGGAATGCAGCCTGTATTGATATATCTACTGAGTATATCAATTAAAATAATGCATTCTAGTAAACATTTCCAAATATTTATTTGCATATTAAATACAGCCTACAAAGTCAGTGTTCAAAACAATATGTAATGCATGTTGGGCAAGAAGACCAACTGCTTTTCAGAGATAGATAGATAGATATTCAAAAATGTTAAAGGGCAGTTCTATGCACACTTAGTTGGGGAAAAGCCCAATTGCACTCAATAGGGTTTCTGAGTAAACATGGATAAGATTGTGCTGTATTATACGAAAAGATCATTTTTGCTTTTCAACCTGGATGCGTACTTGGAGACTTGATGTGTGTAAAGGCTTGCGATTAACCTCTGTTTTCTTTCAGATTTTCCTTGGTTCCAATGTAGTCCCAGAAATGCCATCCTTGTTCTTGCATCTCACACTAGTGTCTTATTCCATCCCTGTTCATTAGATAGTATTGGTATTATTGTTCACAACATAATTGATTCAAATACTGCTTGTACTGAAACTGCATCTATTTGCTGGCAAATATCTTTTTACTTCTTTTGTAACTTGCTCCCCAACAATCTCTCTGGGAGTGAATTTTGGGCATAACTTTTGCCAGGCTGCATGCTGGTCATCCTTACTGGCCAGTGGGATGGATACTGAAACACGCTGTGGTATTTTATCATCCAACCCACATTTTGTGTTCATGTTATTTAAAAAAAAATTGTGGAATGATATAAAGTGTTGCAGGAGTCAATAAAAACACTGGGTCATGCCATATTCTGTACTGGCTCCATAATTCTTCTCGGTGTTGTGTTTACTGACAAGCCTGAAGCAGATGAGGGCATCCCTGGATTTACAGTGCTAGAAATTTTTGTTGCACATGCATGTCATTCAGTAGTTACCACGGACCATTGTGGCTGGGACTTGGGTTGAGAGACAACTCAAAGGTACCAATGGGGGGTGTGTGTGTGTTATTTCTTAATAGTTTCTCTTTGTGTTATTTCTCTAGATATCTACAGTATCCTCAAAATGCCAGTATTGCCCCACATTTTTGAAAATCATTTTCTGATTGTTGATTTATGACTAATTCTGTTTGAGTTGAACAAAACACCACACCTTTATCTTGCTACTTTTTGGACACTACATCATTTTTCATAAATGAATCATATCTGCATTTCCCCCTCCTATTTCTGTAATCTCAATGACTCCAAATTGTGTAGACAGTGGAAGCATGTCAACATATTTCTGTGGAATCACTGTACTGGGTGTAGCTGTTAGGGATCACATGGAGGCTGTTCAACTATATGAAGTGGACCTAAGGCAATCTTTATGGCTTTGGTGATTTTCCTAGCGCCCCGCTGCCTTTCATGTTAGACATCAGGGTCATCTGAAATTCAGAGTCCTCTTCCTTTTGGGTAAATAAGGGTATAACCTGTATTTAACCTTTTTTTTTAAAAAAATTAACCTCTATTTTTTAAGGGGCGTGTCTTAAATTCAGTCATCTTGTATTTGGGTAAATACAGTATTTAAACATGAATTCCTCCATTGTAAAGGTTTCCATTTTCTTAAGATGGTGTCTGATCAAGATACTCTGTAAACATTCAGGGAAGACCTTTTGACATAGAGGTAGAGGAAGCCATCCTTGTCAATGTGGGTAAATGCTCTCCAATCAGGTTCTAAACAAGGCCGATCATTTCCCATTAAAATTACAATTTAGAACAGCTCCACACCAGTTACCTATAGTACGCCTTTTCTGTAAATTCTGACCAAGTTTCCTAACCAAACATCTTAACATTAAACTTGTTTCACGTTTTTCTGGTCTTTTTCACTACAGGAATAAGATTAGAGAATGCCAGTCACACAGTGTCTGACCTTCAGACTAGCACTATGTTGATGTGCCAGCGTTTTCTGTTGTGCAACAGAGGGGTGTTTTGTTTTGTTTTTACAATTGTGGATTTTTATTTTTATTTTATTTTTTACAATCCTCTGCAACTGCCCATGCCTCTTGAAACTATGTTCCTGAGAGCCGAGGAAGCCTTGGGGGACACAGTGTCTGCAAAAAATGTTTATTGAAAATTACTCTTCACCTGTTGTACAACTAAAAATGTGGATGCATCACCACAACATTAGTCTGGATGTCAGCCAGTGAACTCTAGTAAAACTTAATATTTTCCAAAATAGTTAAAATCCTACGGAACTAAGCCAGAAGGTTTGAGTAGTGCAGACCTGCACTCCCTTAAGGCCTTCCTCTTTGTGGAATATCAAAGATCTACCCATCAGTGGGTGGGGTGGGAGAATGTTTTCATCATAATAGCCCTTTTCACTAGTTTGGGGCATGTTTATTGAACAATCGAATAATCAGACAGTCACATGGCTGAAACAAAATAGTTTTGTTTCAGCAAAAACAGAGTCTTGTGACACCTTAATGTCTGGCACACCTGACAGAAAATGTTTATTTTATTTATTATTTATTTAAAATGTTTCGACCCCACCCCTTTTTTGTGGTGGCTCACAAAAAAAAATACAACATAAAATAATTTAGATACAATGTAAAATAAAACTAATAAAATTAAATTAAGTAAAGTTAAAAGTCAGGCTAAAACCACAATTCAGAATTAAGTTTCAAATGAAAAGTTATTTTAAAAGCTAAAAATTATAAAAACAAAAGAACCTACCAGATATAATCAAAGATAGAGCATTAAAAAGCCTCTTTTAAAAGATGTGTTTTTAGTTGTTTTTTTAAAACACTGAGGGAGGGAGCATGGTGAAGCTCTTCAGGAAGGGTGTTCCAAAGCTGAGGGACCACAACCAAAAAGGCCCTGTCCCTGATAACCAGATCTCTGTTAGTGGTGGGGCCAAGAGCAGGGCCTGAGATGACGAGCGGAGGGGCCCTGTCAGGCTCATATGGGTGAATGTGGTCTGACAGGTACTCCGGCCCCAAGCCATGTAGGGCGTTAAAGGTCAAGACCAGCACCTTGACTCTAGCCTGGAAGCGGACTGGTAACCAATGAAGCTGCTGCAAGATGGGTGTGACACTCATAAAGTGATTTGTGCCCACAAACATCTTTGCAGCAGCATTCTGAACCAACTGAAGCTTCCTAACCATCTTCAAGGGTAGCCCCATGTAGAGTGCATTGCAGTAGTCCAATCTGGATGTTACCAAAGCATGAGTGACTAAGGTCACTCAGGTCAGACTTCTCCAAGTAGGTTCACAGCTGGCGTGCCAACAGTAGCTGGTAAAAGGCACTTCTGCACACCACCGCCACCTGTGCCTCCAAGGACAGTGTTGGGTCCAGAAGCACCCCCAAGCTGCGGACTTGGTCTTTCAGAGGGAGTGTGACTCCATCCAAGACCAGATTTACCTCATTACTCGGATGATCAGTTCTACCAGGCCAGAGCACATCAGTCTTTTCTGGATTAAGTTTCAGCTTGTTTGCTCCCATCCAATCCATAACAGCCTCCAAGCCCAGGTTCAGAGCATCCACTGCCTCCCTGGTGTCTGCTGACTTAAAAGATAGGTAGAGCTGGGTGTCATCAGCATATTGATGGCACCACAGCCCAAACTCACGGATGATCTCTCCCAGTGGTTTCATGTAGATACCTCATGGGGGACAGAATAGATCCCTGTGATACCTCAAAGGCCAAGGGGTGGAGTAAGTAACCCCCCCAGCACCACCTTCTGAGTACAACCCTCCAGGTAGGAGTGGATAACCATGCCCCCAAGTCCCAACCCAGAGAGACATCCCAGAAGGATGCCATGGTTGATGGTATCAAAAGCCACTGAGAGATCCAGGAGGATCAACAAAGTAACACTTCCTCAGAAGGTCATCATCCACCAGGGTGACCAAGGCAGTTTCCATCCCATATCCAGATCAGAAGCCAGACTGTAAAGGATCTAAGTAATCAGATTCATCCAGGTCTGCTTGGAGCTGAGACCCCACAACACTCTCCAACACCTTGCCCAAGAAGGGGAAGTTTGAAACTGGTCAAACGTTATTTGTCATCTGGGTCCAATGAGAGCTTTTGTAGGAGAGGCCTAATGACTGCCTCTTTTAGGTGAGGGGGCACCATCCCTTGCTCTAGAGAGGCATTAACCACCCCTGGCACCCATGGACCCAGTCCCTCCCTAGAAGCCTTCACCAGCCATGAAGGGCAAGGGTTGAGGATGCACGTGGTAGGCCTCAGCCTTCCAAGCAGCCGGTCCACCTCCTCAGGCAACACAGTCTGAAAAATAAAAATGACCCGCAGAGTAATTTGAGTTGTACACTCCTGGGGTACAGAATGCTTTTCCCTACTCCCTGGTAAAAACACTGAGAAAAGACAGAACAAGACTTCTTTTAAAGAAGGGGTCGGGGGATAGAGACTTATAAGAAATACTATAGCAGCTGAACTAAAGATCTCAGAGTAGCAATTCTCCCATGCTGACAACCTTAGTTAATGCCAACATCTTATTCGATTCCTCTGCTGGACTCCCACAGAGGTAAATCCTCCCAGTACAGCTAAGAGATAAGAGACTTTGGTCCTTGATCCTAGCCAAGGGGTTTTTACACAGTGGAGTCTGATTTCTCTGGAGGGGAGTGAGAGATGAGCGACTGACTGGTTTGTCTCAGTGCTGCTGTGGCGATATGTTGCCTCTGGAAGAATCTATGTGCGGATTGTGATTAAGGATTGAGAGCATCAACCTGTGGAGAGGATTAGCCCAGGCTGAAGAAGCATTTCAAAGATCACTGAAATATTGCTTCTGCTGTATGGTGCTATTCTTGACATCTAAAAGTTATCTTCAGTTCCTGTATCTTTGGTGAAGATCATCTGATTAGCTTTTGGATAAAATTTCACAAAGCCAGTTCATATAGCACATTAAAGCAACATCTCTAAGGCAACTTTATTGATTCATTAATTTTTATTTTAAATACTGGCACTCCACGTTTCTAGTCAAAGGGTGCATAAGGCCCAGTTTATGTACTAGTTCTTCTGAGTGTAGATATTTTATCAAAAACAGATATTTTCCTAGGCACCTGTGATACTATTGTATTGCATGTCACTGATGTTGCCTTATGTTTTGGCAAATGGGAAGCAGGAGAGATATGGGGAGAACAGTTATTTATTATGGTTTATTTGCATAGTTGACCTTGGTGTGATCTTGTGAGAGTGCCTTCCAGTAGAGTGTCGCTCTTCTCTCCAGAAGGACTACAACTTTGAATAGTGCACTACGCTATTCCTTCTCCTAATCCTAATTGTGTCCCACTATTATCCATTCTGCCTGCAAAATGTCACTCAGATGGCACACAAATTAAGGTTTCAAATCGCATCTAGAAACATGTGAACTAACTTAAGTGGTCTAGTCTGCAACCCTGCATATTGACTAATTTAACAGACAATTGATTAGTCCTGATGCCCTGTTGGCTCTGTAACAATGTGGCTGTGTAGGCAGGTTTGCATTAGTTGACAAGTAACCTAAGGAGGTCTAATTCAGGACTAGACCTTAGGATCAATCAGCAAGCATGGCCATCCCCTGCAGCACACACACAGTAGTTTATGCTCCCAATCAACAGAAGTTGACAGACCCTCTAGAGTTGAGTTTTTAACGGGTGTGTCATGAACCATAAGTGGGCCCCAACCTGTGTTCCATCTAATTTTTTTCATGTGCGCAGAATGAGTTTTGTTGGAGCCTTCCTGATTCAACCTGAGTGGGATCTAAAATTAAATGAGCAGACATCAACACATTTGTGAGCATGCACATATGTGCATGCGTTAGAGGGAACATTGGTTACAACCTAACTTAAAGCGCATCACACCAGTAGCACCACCAGAAGTGGCTCCCATACTGCACAGGGGGCCACCGATGGAAGCAAAGGTGCACATGTGCCTTGGGAGCCCCTGTTGTAAAGCTTGCCTGCACGGCTTGCAGAGGTGGAGCTGCTGCATGCCTGCCTAATAAGCCTTGTGAGAAGTCTCTCTAACCATACTCCCATTGGGAATGACGGCGGTTCCTGCACAGCATAGGAATGACTGTCTTTCCCCCCTCTAGTTTTTTCTTTAGTCTTTGCTGCTGATTGTCAGTTGGAAAGAAAGACAGCAAGAATGAGTGGTGGTGGGTGTGTTTGTTTTGTTTTTTGTTACAAAGATTAGAAGTGGGTCTGATATTATGTTAAGGTTAAAGAGTTGATGGAAAGGTAGATGATCACTGCCATAGAGCACAGGAAGATATCTGGTTGTGAGTACTTTGAAACAGGACAGGAAAGGTCGCTAGTTCTGGGTGGTAAAATTCAAAGTTGTCATAACCCAAGAATTGGTCGTGTTCAGCTTCACATCCCATGAGAGAGCACTGCCCAGTTGCCACCACCCAGATGCTTAAGATGAAGATTTATTTTACGATCAAGGATCAGATTCTATTATTTAAAAAATACAGTCAATAACCAGACCATAATAACAGCAATAGATGACAAACAATCATCTAAAACTTTCAGAAAGCTTAAAATGACAATCCCGCTAACTCAGGCCATAGCTTGCAGACAACAAAACAATATTTTGCAACATTTAAAGAAATGGCATCGTTATTACCAGACAATAAATTTGCAAATAGAAAGCAGCAATGGTAAGATTAATTGAGCCCAAGCATCTCTGTAATATGGACAGTACAATAGAACATGAGCAGAAGATTCAACAACCCAAGCTCCACACGGGCAAACCCTGGCCCCATAAGGAACCTTCTTGAATTTGCCTTCAAGAATAGCTGTAGGTAAAATATTAAATCTAACTAATGTCAAGACTCTTCTTAGCTTTGGGACCGTGATGGAATATAAATATCTAGCAGGTCTCAGCTGAGGAGAACCACTGCTAAGAAAAATATATCTTGGTAAACTGGCTATATCCTCTTGGAGGTCTAAATCTATCAAACATTGCACCAATATTCTCCTGGCTTTTTCATAGCCCACTGACAATAAAATTTCGCTTGAAACCCCAATATAGGGCAGCTTACGCTCTAATGCTTTTTTCCAACTATTTATTTAGATTAGATTAGATTAGATTAGATTAGATTAGATTAATTAGATTAGATTTCGATTAGATTTCTATACCACCCTTCCAAAAATGGCTCAGGGTGGCATACACAGAGAAATAACAAATAAATAAATAAGATGGATCCCTGTCCCCAAAGGGCCCACCATCTAAAAAGAAACGTAAGATAGACACCAGCAACAGTCACTGGAGGTACTGAGCCAGGGGTGGATAGGGCCAGTTACTCTCCCCCTGCTAAATAAAGAGAATCCCCACGTTAAAAGGTGCCTCTTTGCCAAGTTAGCAAAGAGGCACAACTTCACTTTTACTTTAGTTGCATTGAGGCATCTGGGTGGAATAGATTCAGAGTTCCATTATAGAAGAGAGCATAGGCAAAACTAGCAGGGGCAGCCAGGGCACGTGCCCTAGGTGCCACTTGTGGGGGGGTGCCAGTGTCATGCTACCCACCCACCCTCAATTCACAACTTTAAAAAAAACCCACAATTTTTTTAACCTATAGCCTCTTCGGGAGGCTTCCTAAAGCCCGCGGGGGGAGGGGGCAGTCTGCAAAAGTTCCTCCTCCTCCCGCCGGCCTATTAGATCACCGCTGCAGCCTGTGCCGGTCTGATTTCAGGCCTGTTCAGGCCTACAAAGATCAGTGTGGTGGTGATTTTGGAGGTCGCCGCACATGCTCAAAAGGCCTCTGCGAGGCCTGGCAAGGCCTAGGAGCTCACAGGGACCATCTGAGCATGTGCTCCAAAAAAAATGGCCACCACACATGCTCAAATGGCCTCTGCAAGGCCCTAGTCTAGTTTTTCCCCTGATCTAGGGAGTCAGAAGAATGCAATGTACCTGAGCGTTTAAAGAACAGATACAGATGGCACAAAAGTAAGTGTACAAAACATGCCTTAAAAAGATAATGTTGGTTTAATACATTGTAAGCTGGCAAAACTGAAGGGTGGCGGGTGGGGAGAGGCAAGGAATAAAATGGAAATATTCACTTTCATGCTGTTTAATTCTCTATACAGAGCTCTATCTTTATCTGCATATTTGTCAAGCAATCTGATTTTGATAAACTAGACATAAAGTTTACCATCCAGTCTGCCTGTTGCTTTCCCATTGCAACCATCTCCCTTTAAGGCAAAGGCCGTTTGGACAGAAAAAAACCCATCCCTGAATTTCTTGGAGGCAGCAACCTGTAGTGAGGTGTGCTGAGGTGGCAGAGCATTTGCTAAAGAGAGCTTTCACTGCTTAGCTGTATGGAGGCATGCCCAGCACATGGATGTGCTGCGTTTCCTTGGGAAGGCAACTGGCACATATGTGCCACATGTGTGGTTGTACGTGTGTATTCATGTGTGTGTTGCTTACAACTTGTTTCTCCTGAAAGTGTCTGGAGTTGTATTTTTTAGCTGATATTATGGTAAAGTTATCTGAAAGATGGGTGTCAGATGTTTGGACAGGAGCTTTCAGTGCTTTCAGTGTTTTTGCCTCTCTTCCAGGGGCGTATCTAGGGAAAATAGTGCCTAGGGCAAGCAATTTCAGTGCTTGCCCTAGGTGCTATTTTCCCTAGATACGCCCCTGGAAGAAAGGCAAAAGGAATCTACCAGCCAACTATCGACCAATCAGTCTCCTCAGCATAGTCAGCAAGCTTTATGCAAAACGTATTAATGAGAAGCTGATTATGTGGCTGGAGGATGAACAGATCATAGCAGAAGAGCAGGCCGGTTTTAGACCTGGGCACTCCACGATTGATCATATACTAGTCTTGCAACATTGAATAAATAATAATTTGATACAGAAGTATAGCACTGGTTCTGGTACAGCTCTATATGCTGCATTTATCGATTTCAAGATCGCATTTGACTCAGTTGCAAGAGATAGACTTTGTAAAAATTGGAGAATTCCTCAATCGATAGGAGACTATTACTATTGTTGTTTAAGCTGCATGAGAATTCTCGTGTGATGGTTCAAGTCAAGTTATTCAAATACATGGGTGTAGTTTTTCAGGCCTCAGGGAAGCAGAAAGCCCATTGTAATTACATCTGCCAATCCGCTTCTAAGTCAGCTTCGGCTGTCCAAGTGTTTTATAGCTCCTGAGGGGCCCACTATATTCCTGCCGCGCTAAAACTGTTTCAGGTTAAAGTTGGGTCACAACTTCTTTATGGAGCTCAGTTGGGGCCGGTTGGTGTTGTTACTGACATTGAAAAGATACAAATGAGAATTTTAAGGTACATCTTTCAGGTAGGGCAATGTGTCCCCTCGTCAGTTTTACGCAGAGAGGCGGGATTTCTTAAAATGGAGACTATGATTTGGAAACAAATGCACATTTGTGTATTGATTTAAATTGCACTTTTTTCAGCTGGCCTAACTCCATTGATATTAATTGATAATTTTAAGTCAAGTTGTGGGAAACATACCAGCGGGGATTCGAACCAGCAACCTCTTGCTTCCTAGAGGGAGTTACTTCTCCGCTGCGCCATTAGGTGGACTTTTAGGTGGCCTACTGAGGTTGCCAGTTCATATCCCCACTGGTATGTTTCCCAGACTATGGGAAACTCCTATATCGGGCAGCAGCAATATAGGAAGATGCTGAAAGGCATCATCTCATACTGCATGGAAGATGGCAATGGTAACCCCCTCCTCTATTCTACCAAAGAAAAAATACAGGGCTCTGTGGTCGCCAGGAGTTGACACTGAGCTGTGGGTACATTTTACCTTTACTGTGGCTGAAATGGTTTGAAGCAAGTCCTGCTGCCCTTACCATAGAAAGAAAGCTGAGTTCTGGGTTTAATTCTTCTAGTATTTTCCAAACTATGAGATTAGCAATGGTTAGTGCATTGCAAACCATGACAGAATAGTGTAACGGTTTCAAAACAAGAGTAAAGGGTTGTTTAATGCTGCATATTTTTCCACCCCAAGAAACGTATTTTACAGGCAAGAGTGTCCATATTTTCCTTGAAACCCATTTATCTGTCCCTCCTCCTGTTCCATTTGGGCCAATGGACTCGACTCGTGGAGTGTGTGTGACATAATTTTTTAAAAATTATTTTTAAATGGGGAAGCGAAAGGAAATCCTGCGGTAAGCCTGGAAGGGAAAGAGAGGAACGGGGGCACCTGGGTGGGCACCCTCTTCCATGGTGGCGGCAGCCAGCAGCCCCTCAGCTTCCCTGTCGGGCCGCCTCAACGAGCAGACCAGGCTACTCATTGCTCGCCAGCTGCCACCACTGCACACACACCCCAGAGCCGAGGCGGGTGCACAGGCAGCCTCAATGAGCGGAGCAGGCTGCTTACTTGCCACTGCCGCTCTGCCTCAGAGCCAAGGCGTGCGTGCGGACAGCCTCACTGTGTGGAGCAGGCCCTTCGCCTCTTGCTGGCCACTGCCAGCCATGCCATGGTGGCGGCCGCCATGCCAGCTGCTGTGCCACTGGGGGCTGAGGCAGGCGAGTGGGGTAGGCTGTTCATCACTCGCTGCCTCGGCCGTCGCTCGCTGCCCCTCCTCCCCGATGGTGCGGCCAGCAGGAGGGGCAATCATATGCTCAATGGGAGCTGAGTGAGCAGTGAGGGAGGCTGCTCACTGCTCACACCACCGTGGCACCACCACCGTGAGGCCCCTCCGAACGTGGGGCCTGGGGCAATCATACCAGTTGCCTCACCCTAAGGAAGGGCCTGCCCCAGGTAGAGCCTCGCTAGGGCCAGGGAGCCTTGTAGCTTTCTCCTCTCTGCCATCGCCCTTGCTGCTTTCCTCCTGCCAGGCCTTCTCCTGAGGATGGAGGATGGCAGCAGCACACCTCCAAATAAAACAAACAAACAAACAAACAAACAAACAAATAGGGGAGTGGAGTGCTCCTCCAATGAGGGCTGTGGGATTGCACAGAAGTAAATGAGTCATGATTCAGTTCAATGGGCTTTCTTTTAAGTAAGTGATTGTTCTCTCTCCTTGCCCTTTGCCTTGCAGTATTTTTTATTTATTTATTTAACATGTTTGTATACTGCCCAAAATGCAAGTCTCTGGGCAGTTTACAACAAATAAATAGATTAAAACATTGCAACAATTTAAAATTTAAAACAATGTTAAAACTATTAAAAATAATCAAACAATTAAACAGTATCTAATTAAAAGCCTGGGTGAACAAATATGTCTTGACTCCCTTTTTAAAGGTTTTAAGAGATGGGGAGGCTCTTAAGCAAGTGGATTTGCACAGAAGTAAATGGGCTTCCTCTTCAGTAAAACATTCATGAGAAAGGGATGGATTTAGAAATCTGCTCAGCTGCACTAATACGAGTGTCTGGCCAAAGTAGCAAATTAAAAGGGCAATGCATAAAATAACCCTATGGAAAAATAATAATAATAAAACCTCTCTGATCTCCCCCTCCCCTTCTGTGTTGAGAAGCTCCAGTTATGTTGGAAGCAAGTGGAGGAGGAGGGAGGTGTGGGGTTTGGGATCTGTGAGAGGAAAGGAGGGGAAAGCTAAGATTTCTCCCTGCCTGTTTCTCTCCCTGAGGTGAGGGGATGGAGGAAGCAGGCACGGAAAGAATTGTCCACACTGCAAAACACTACAATGAGTAAAACGTGGGGCAAGGCTTCCTACAACGGAAAAATGTAGCTACTTTCCTGCAATGCATTTACAACATTGTAGGGCAAAAACGCATCATTAGAATTCGAATCAAGGCATGGGAAATGTGAACACACCCTGCTGACAACGTAGGAACACCAATGTGGAAACACAAGCAATATGGAGGGGCACTTAGAGGATATGGTGTGAGTACATTGCAATGTGTAATCTGGAAAACGCCCTGCAGAACAATCTGCCATGCCTCTCTTGTTCTGCATGTGACTGACCCAGCTCTGTTTGTGAAAAGATGCCAGGCTTCACTAAGATAAAGGTATTCAAGAATGTGGCAGCCTCAGAAGGTTTTTATATGTCTGTGTGGGAGTTTCTCTCTGCAGCAAGAGAGAAGAATGCTTTCCTGTGGGAATTAATTTCAGAAAGCTGAACTCCCCTTCCTCTGTTTTCTCAGTGGAATGCTAATGGGGGAAAAACAACAGAACAACAACTAAAGTTATTTACTTTCACTGGAGATTGCTACAACCAGACAGAAATTCAGGTTTTTCCCCAGTGCATGATATTATGCAAGCTGGCTGTTCAGCTCTAATGATGAAACCTGTCCCTCTAGTGTTACTACTATCAGATTTATTTATTTATTATGTATCTCTCCCAGCATTTCTTTCTTGGAATTCAAGGTGGCAGATGCAGAGTTCCTAGCCATGTCGCACCAGGCACATACCAGACCCACAAGTGCTTAGTTTTAACAAGGTTGCTAGATCATCTTTCTTCAGATGATGCACACACATAACAAAGTAATGGGGCTGTTCACCCAAGCAGCCCTACTGAGGCTTGCATCAGGGGTCGTGCCTTGCACCCCAGACACGCCCCCCTCGTGTCTGATGTGTGGCCCCATTTGGGAGCTAAATCGGTTTAGTTTGGGAACTAAATCGGCCAGCCCTGCTTTAAAAGGCAGGCAGAGTCACTCCAGCTGCACTGCAAATGCAGCGCTGGCCAATCTAACACCCAAATGGTGCCGTGCGGCCCTGTTAGGGAACTAAATCATGCCCCCACGTCTGACACCAGATGCTGGGGGTGTGGCTAAACGCTCCCTGCAACTGATGTCGGACACAGGGGGTGGGGCTAGGGGAGTTGTGGCAGCGGCAGAACCCAGTCCGCCACTGGCCTCCGTGCCTGCCTCCCCGCCAGCCCTCCCCACCCTCATAATTTTTGGTCATGTGAATGACCTTACTATCTAGTCTTAAAGACGTGATTGTGAAGCTCTTTTGAAAAAACCTTCCCTGGATCCTTCACTTCTGAGAGTTATCAGCCAGTTTCTAATCTCTGCTGTTTGGGCAGAGTGCTTCAGTGTGTGGTGGCAACTCAGCTCCTGAAGGTTTGGATAATTTGAATTATCTTGACCTATTCAAACTGGTTTTTGGTCTAGTTAAGGAACCTAAACTGCCTTCCCACACTTGGCATTCAATAGCATGAATAGAAGACCTCAATCATAATAAACTTTGAACTTTATTTGTTAGCCACCCCATAACAAATTGTTCTCTGGGCAGCTCACAACAGAGGCTTAAAACATACAATAAAAACACATAACACATTCAATCATAACAGATTAAAAAGTTGAAAAGAAAATACAAAATACAATACAAAGCAGCTTAAAAACTCATTTTAAAATTCATTAAAAAATCAGATCAAATCTGAATTTAAAAGGCCTTGGTGAACAAAGAGTTATTTACCTAGTGTCTAAAAGAACAAAGTGATGAAGCCAGGCAAACCTCACTGGGGAGGCTATTCCATAAATGGGGTGCAACCACCGAAAAGACCCCTCTCCCTGGTAGCCACCCACCTCACCTCGTTTGGCAGGGGCACCTGGTGGAGGGCCTCTAAAGAAGATCTGAAGGTTCGGGTTAGGACATATGGAGCAAGGCCCTCTCTCAGGTAAAGTGGTCCCAAGCCATATAGGACTTTAAAGGTTAAAACCAGCACTTTGAATTGGGCCCAGAAATGGACTGGGAGCCAGTGTAGTTGACAAAGCGCTGGTGTGACATGATCAAAACATCAGTCCACGTTAATCATCTTGCAGCCCTATTTTGTATCGGCTACAGTTTTCAAAGGCAGCCCCATGTACGATGCACTGCAGTAATCTAAGCAAGATTGTCAGAGCATGAGTAACTGTGACTAAGCTATCTCTATCCAGGTAAGGTCATAGTTAACAGGCGCTCTGAGCCTCAGAGGCCACTTGGGCCTCTAGTAACAGTGCTGGATTGAAGAGCACCCATAGGCTGTGAGCCTGGTCCTTCAGGTTCGGTGCGGGTTTTCACACAGCAGAAGAGGAGGGGTTTTTCCACACAGCAGAAGCCAAGTAGACGAGAGAGAGGAACAGGACTGGCTGCCAAGCACATGGGGAAACGGAAGGTGATTCCTCTAACTTAGAACTATCAAGCAGTTGTCATCTATTATATTAATTCTCCTGGGTGTGCCTTGGAATATGCGTCGCAGCACCCAGCTGATTGGCTGGGCAGCAGACATGCCTGATTGGCTGAGGCATACCCAGGAGGATTGGTTGCCGCCGCAGGCCTGGTCGCGAAGGCTAGAGGCGGTGGTGGGCCTGGCTCACCCATGGAGGCAAAGCCCAGGAGGGGGGAAAGAAAGTGCGGGGGCAGAAGTGGCGGTGGAGAGGAGAGGTGGCTGGGCCTGGAAGCGGAGACTCGGGCAGAAGGTGGTGGTGGGGAGGAGGTAACCGCCGGCCCCAAAGAGTGCACAGATGGCTAGGATTAGGCCTAATTAGCTGTAGTAGCTGCCAATACTCAGATAAGAGGCAGGTGCAAATAGTGGCAATTAGTGACTTGGGCATCTACCTTTAATTGTTGAACAAAATGGGTTTTTCTATTCTTTTCTCTCTATAAGTTGCAAACAAAATGTCAACAAACTCTTAAGATCTTCCATTTTATTTCACCTGCAACGCTGTCCAGAATACCGTAGCTTTGAAGTGAATACTTATTATTCCAATAAATGCTGCACAGCCTTTCCTCACTCACCATTCATTTAAACGAACCTTAAAAAACCCAGCATGCTCATTCCATTGGAAATATTGGTGTTTGTTTATGTCTCAACACAGAACCGAAGCTCTACTGATACTTAGCATGTTATCTAGAACTTTAAATTTTGCAAAGGGATTGCAGCCTTTATTTCCACAACAACCCTGTGAGGCGGATCAATATTCCCATTTTCACACAGTTTATAGAAGAGGTGGTACTTGGACCTTGTTATCCTATATAAAATTTAGTTTTTTGGTGAGTTATCTCCCGGTTTCCCAAGTTTTATTTTGGATAAAAATGAAATACAGGACAAATAATTGGTACAGAATGTGGAGCTAGACTGATCTCTGGGACAACATGAACAGATAGTGTAACACCAATTTTAAAAGAATTGCACTGGCTGCTGCTATGTTTCCGAGCGAAATACAATGTGCTGGTTATTACCTATAAAGCCCTCAATGGCTTGGGTACAGGGTACTTAAGAGAACACCTTTGCCATGAAGCCTGTTGCCTATTGAGATCATCTGGAGAGGTCGTTAATGGTTGCCACCAGCTCGTTTGGTGGTGACTCAGGACTGGGCCTTCTCTGTGGTTGCCCCAGGGCTTTGGAATATGCTCCCTGTGAAAATAAGAGCATCTCCACCTCTGTTTGCCTTTCGGAAGATCCTCAAGACACACCTGTTATCTCAGGCTTTTAACTGAAATTAATTTTAAACTCGTTTCATTGTTTTTATCCCAGGAGATTGTTTTATCTTGTTTATTCTGTGAAATTTGCATATCATATTAAAATATGATAAATAAATAAATAATACATTGTTTTGCTTTCACACTTTTATATGTGTTGTGTTAAATTATGTACACTGCCTAGAGATGCACATAGGTGGTATATAAATATAATAAATAAAAAAATAAAATAACTTCTGCATGACATGAATACTGGAAAAACAGCAGATCCAGCTAATGATGCCTACATGGCACCCCCAAATACATTCTGTCTAACCTGCCTCGGAATGCGATAGCTGTGGCCTTGTTTCCTGTCTGCCCCACCTGATGCCAATTTCCATGCTGATAGCATTATGTTATAGTGTGTCACTGGATAGAGATTAAGAAGTAAATTGCTCACATTTCAGAGGCACTGGCAGCTTCTATCATAATTTTAAAAAGACAGTTCAAAAGCTGTCTAATTGGCAAAGGAAAAGGCTTAACTGACTTAAGCTCCTCTGTCTTTAGAGAGTTTTCAAAAGCTCACTGCAAACACTTCTGCTTCAAAGCTTATGCTTCTTTATCTATGAGAAGCTAAACATTGGATAATTCTTTAATTAGTTCCCAACAAGATGCTCTCGCTGCAGCACAGGCTTGCAACAGGGTAATTATGTCCTTAGTTTTAAAACAAGTGTCAATACAAATGGCTTTTTTGGCTCTCTCATTTCCCTCCCCCAATTCAACATCTTGCTTCTCCCATTGGATTTAAATGCCACATTGCCAGCTAGCAAACTGCAATTTATAAGGCCTAACTTCATGTTCTTTGCAAATGTGAGTAAATGATGTACACACAACATCCTCCCTTCCTGCAACATAGAATCAGGAGAGGGTGATTTGAAGTAGGGGAATCATTTCCTTTCCTGCTGCTTTCCCCAACCACTTCTCCCCAAACTGGCTGACGTTCTGACTACCAAACATGCATGTAAACAGCACCTCTGAGCAGGCAGCAAGACCACCCCTACAAAAGGAAGGCCCCAACATTTAGGGGTGACAAAAGGAAGTATTTTTTCACAGTGTGCAATTAATCATGGAATTCTCTGCCATGGGATATAGTAATAACTAGCTGATCTGGCACAGAGCATCTGTACCCCTAGTTTGCCACTGCTGGTTTCTCCCCCATCCCACCCACCCCGCTTTTTTGCCTGCCCACTGCCGCCTTCTCTCCCTACCCTCCTCCTCCTTCTTCTTCCCCATCCATCACCCCCCATCTTCTTCTTTTGTGCTGCTTGCCCTGCTGCAGCCGCCATTTTCTGGCTGCCCACCGTGACTGCCTGCCTGCCTGCCCACCTACCGCCTGGTCGCAGCCACCCACCCTCCTGCCGCCCGGTCACGGCCAGCTGCTGCCACCGCAGCTGCCATTTTCTTCCCTCCCACCTGTCCCTTGGTTATCCCGCACCTCTCCAAACTCTCGCGAGAGTTGTCACGCACGGGATTAGCCATGGGTACGTCTTAGAGAATTAAATATATAGAAGATAGTAATAATCAATAATAAACTTTATTTGTTAGCCGTCCCATAACAAATTGTTCCCTGGGCAGCTCACATGTAGTGATGGTTATCAGCTTAGATAGCTTTATAAGGCGTTTAAACAAATTCATGGAGGACAGGACTATCCGTGGCCGCTAGTCCTGATGACTATAGGCTGCCTCCAGGCTCAGAAGCAAGATGTCTTTGAATACCAGTTACAGGAGTGTAATAGCAAGGGAGGAGCCATGCCTTCATCTCTTGCCTGTGGACTTCCCAGAGGCATCTGGTGAGCCACTGTAGGAAACCAGATGATACCCTAGATAGGCCTTGGACCTCATCCAGCAGGGTTGTTCTTATGTTCAGCCAGGAACCTCATAGGAAAGAAAATCTAGGGGAGTTGCAGATACATTTTTTTTGGTGTGTGTGTGTGGGGGGGAGAGGCTTAAGCACCTCCCACCACTTCACCATCACAAATTGCGCTTCCCAAATGTGGCTTTATAGTGAGGAGGTTTCATCACACACATTTTCATGTACTTAGCCAAGCAAACAAACTGGAGGTATAGATGGCTGTCTGGACTTCATAGCATTGAAAGTTAATAAATGTAGTGAGATACAGACTGTGAAGTCAGTTTTGTAACTAACTGGTATACCATATAAGTCCATAACTTCTATAACCATGGAAATAATTCTGTAAAACCCTAGCTGGTAGCTTCAGCATCTCACAACCTGAGGTAATGAATTGAACACTTCTGCTTTTTGTCACCTTCCAATCAAAGAATTGCATCACTGTTCCAGGGCCAATGAATGACTATTAGGATGCAACTGAAGGCAGCACTGCTTTCCCTTTCCTTGTCCCCATTCATACTATACATGTATGTTCCATGGATGATGATAGAGGAATAGGGGTGCAGTAACAGATGGCTGCAGCAGCACAGACAGTTCAGGGTGAAATGAGGTTCCTAAGCAGATTCAAAAGGAACATGTATATACCCAGAGGCTTTCTCTAGCTATAGCTGTGTGGGTAACTAATAATGTGACAAGTAGTTATCCAAGATGGGGATAGAGGTTCACATACTGTACAAGAGTATGACAGCCTAGCAATATTATGTTTGCATGGATTGCATTACACAAGAGTAAGACCATTATTTCCAGTGGAGCCTATGCATGTGTAATGCAATTTGTGCATATGCAACATTACTAGGCTGATGTACTCTCAAGCATTTTATCTATCTATCTATCTATCTATCTATCTATCTATCTATCTATCTATCTATCTATCTTTCTGTCTTGGTTGGTTGGTTGGCTGGTTGGTTATATACCGCTGACTCCAAAGGCTTTGAATGTTTTTAAGAAGGACCTAAAAACATACCTGTTTAGTCAGGCTTTTAGTTTATAGTTTTAAAGCTTCAGTTTTAGAGTTTTTATTGTATTTTAAATTGTTTTAATTATGTTAATGTTTTAATCAGTTTTATATTGTGAACCGCCCAGGGACCTTTTTGTATGGGGCAGTATATAAATGTACATAAGGAAGGAAGATAATTACCAGCACTTTGTATTTTTCCTGGAAACCTATTGGCAGCCAATGCAATTGTTTTAAAACAAGCACAGTATGGTCTCGCTGAGAAACCCTGGAGACCAATCTAGCTGCTGCATTTTGGACCAACTGAAGTTTCCTAACTACATACAAAGGCAACCCCACATACAGCACATTGCAGTAGTCAAGCCTAGATGTTACCAGAGAGTCCACCACAGTTCTGAGATCATTATCTTCAAGGAACAGACGTAGCTGTCATATCAACAAGAGATGATAGAAGGCACTCCTGGCCTATGTGAGCCAGTCTGCATCAAGAAATGTATCTAACCAGTTCAACGGGGCTGGATGAACATCACAGTACAGATCAGGATGTGCATTTGAATGAGGCTCTTCACCTAAATGAAGTATGTGTGTGGAAACATTCTTTCTTGCATGGATCTCCCCGGCTAGATCTTGGTGGAGGTTTCATGACTATTTCCATAGACCTGCTACATGAGAAATAAATGAGCACAGTGAAACCACTACCCATTTGAAAGGTGACCTGTCTGTGTGATAACTGCGACATAGCAGGACAACAACATAAGAACAAGTACAGATTTATTATTTGTGATGCTGATTTAATAAAATGTTGCACAAACAAACAGCCACCAGGCTTATTAAAATGTGGCCCAGATACGGAGCAGAAGATATAATCTTGCTGAGGGGCAAAAGAGTGTAGCAGTGTCAGTATATTTTTGGAGAGTAGTATGAGTAGAGTCACAGATGGAAGAGACGTTGCTGTCGGGAGGAACTGTTCAGACCTTGAAGAGTGCAGTCTAGGTCCGTCTTCTAATTTGGAGAAATGCTCCTGTCCTACATCATATGGAGAAAATACAACTGAAGTGTTGGTATAGAGCAGGCCTGCACAACATAAGGCCCGGGGGCCAGATTCGGCCTTCAGGGACTATTTTACTGGCTCCCAGGCATCCAAGAGCAACATTGGACCCCTGCTAATTTGGCAAAGAGGCACCTTTTAATGTGATGATTCTCTTTATTTAGCAGGGGGAGAGTAACTGGCCCTATCCCACCCTCAACACAGTACCTCCAGTGACTGTTGCTGGTGTCCATCTGATGTTTCTTTTTAGATTGCGAGCCCTTTGGGGATGGGGATCCATCTTATTTTTTATTTTTTATTTCTCTGTGTAAACTGCCCTGAGCCATTTTTTGAAGGGCAGTATTATTATTATTATTATTATTATTATTATCTGGAATCTGCCTTATAGTGCCATTATATGCATCTTTTCTCAGAAATATGTTCCATCTGCTAAAAATTGACCTCGGCCCCTGCACACCAAGTTGTAGATGGTTCTGGGCTATCAGGACATTTGAGTTGTACAGCTCTGGTATAGAGTCACTCAGACATTGCTTTCCAAGCAATTCCATGTAAAGTTTGAAGCATCTGAGAACATAGTACTATGTTGTTCAGCAGTTTTGCTTTGTTGCAGTATGTATGCTAAGAAGGAAATTAAATTCCCTGAAAATATTTTTGGGACCCTATTTATGATGAGATGACAGCCTAACCAGACTTTTAATGATGCTTCTGTGGCATGTAAAAATTCTTATTAAAATACTCCAGGCAGCATAGCTTTATAACACATTATTTATTGCTCTTGGCGAATTGGGGAAAAAAAATCCTTATGGTTGTGGGGGAAGAAATCCTGGTGGTGGTGATGGGATTGATGTCTGCTGTAATTAGTTGTACAGTATTTCCATCTAGGGCCCATACTTATTTTTTTCAATTATCAGAACAGCAGCAATACTGACAAGATTCAATAAATCAAATATGGAAGTGTTGCCACCAAGTGGTATAAAATGGGTTAGTCGCTTTTAATTTAGTTATTAAAAACATCTTTTAAAAAAACACACAACACCATTCCTTTAGTTGCTAGCTACACATTTTGTTTGGTCATGTCTTTTACATTGGTAGTGATACCAGTGCCCACATATTCAAATTTTGCTTGATTTTAAGCTGCTTTTTCCACACTAAAGAGCAGACAAAAGAGAAAAGAGCCCAATCCACCCAAATTGGCTGTGCCAGCACAAAAAGGGTGTGTGGGGAAAAGGAAGGATGTTTGCTTGCATGGCAACCCTAAACCATGGGTTGAGCCCTCAGATACTTTGATTCATGGGGAGGCTGCATTAGGACATGCATACCACTGAGATGCCCAGAATGTGTGCTGCCACCACAACATATGCATGTCTAGAAGGGAAGCTCTGAGCCATTCCTTTGCTGTGCTCCACAGCCCTATGGCCTGCATATTTTTTATTGTTTTGCTGGCACTCAGCATTTATTGTTTATGGATTCCTGCCCAGTTTAGGCAAAGGCTTTCTGGGAAAGCCTTATTAGAAGAAAGAAAATACATGAGTTACTTGCTAACCTGAGTTACTTTGCTAACATGAGTTACTTTACAGAACATAACATATTGTAATGATTACATAAGCACTATGTCCTTATAGGCAGTGGTGCTCTTACCCCTGGACTTTGGGGCCAGAGTCCAGGGCCTCCACACCACCTGGGGCTCCCCAAATCCTTTTGAGTCTGTCCTAGGTGTTGTGATCACCACTGGCCCACACTGTGCCGGTCAGCGACATGTGATTATGACCTGTGCTGGCTGTTCTAGACATAAAGCGGGGGAGTAGGGAAAGAAATATGTGGTATAAGAATAGGGGGATGATGCTTAACTTGCATCAGGGAGGGAAGAGGCCTCCTCCAGCAAGGGTGGAGACCTCCAAAGGCCTTTAGGTCCAGGCTCCAAAATTATCTAGGTGCACCTCTGCCAATAGGTCAGTGTTTCATCCTGAGGCACACACACAAACACAAACATAGGGCTACACTGTCCCCCACAACTTGCATACCTTTTAAGGCTGATCTCACGACCAGCCTAACGCAGGCTAGGGCAGCCCAGCCTGGGGTTAGGCCCAGCCTGGGTTAGGCTGCTCGTTTGCAGTGCCGGGATTCGCACAGCATAGCAGCCTAACCTTGCATTCAAGCCCAGCTTTTAGCTGAGGTTAAGAGCTCAAGAACACCCATAACCTGGCTGCCAGGATCATGTGTCTTCCTGGACTGCATGCAGCCCGAGGAGACACAGAGACAGGCCCCTAGAGTGCCCAGCTGATGGGAGAATCCCCCAATGCACCATACTCATCATGTGATGCATTGTGGGATACCCGGAGGCTGGGACAACAAGCCCTGGCCTCGAATCGGCCAGGACAACAAGCCCAGGCCTCGAGTCCTGGCCTGCAGAGCAGCACGGATCGTCTGGGTGGGTGGTGGCACATCAAATACTTCTAAAATGATAATCTGGGGGGAAGTAAGTGAAGCGCAGCCTTCTGCCCACCCACCCAGTCATGTGAATGTCCTCAAAGTGTGTATATGTGTTGGCAAAGCTGCCACATTATTTTTATTTATTTATTTTACTTTCGTTCTTCCTCTTTATTCTTACAGAATTCTTATTCTTATTCATGTCTGTGTCCATCCTGGAGATGATTTGCTCCATAATACACCAGAAAGGATGTTTCACTCCTGTTGCATAAGGAAGCAAGCCGGCTTCACTTAAACCCGCTCCCATATGTGCCAGGAAGGACATATTTAAGCTGCACACCATCCTTCCCAGGCAAGGGGCAAGTCAGCTTCCCAAGCAGGGTGTTTAAACTTCCTGCTTTTGGAGCAGACTCAGAGTAAGTCAGCCACGGCACATCAGTCAGTGACCCACAGCATACTAGCTGGGATGCACAGCGATTGGTGGTGCTGTTCCATGTCCTTATTGGTACTTAGCTAAGGTTCTAGATCTTATCGTATTGCTCTACCTTGGAAAGTTCCAGTTCATATCTATGCTGGAAGCCTGTGCTGCCCGACAACTTACAAATCGGTTATAATATAGCTGGAATTTCAAAATGTTAAAGAATCATTGTGGATTCAAATATATTTAGCATGTTTCATGTGCCACCTGGTTAAGTACAGGGGCTCTTTGCACGAGGAGCTTCACCCCTGTGATGTGCACACAAAAATTTATTTATTACATTTTTTATCTTACTCTTCAAGGAACTCTGGGTGGCATACATGGTCTCCCCATTTTATCCTCACACAGCAACCCTGTAAGGTAGGTTAGACTGAGAAATATGGAGAGGTCCAAAGCCACCCAATAAGCTTCACACTGAGGATTTGAACCTTGTTCTCCCAAGTGTGGTGTAGTGGTTAGAGTGTTGGACTAAAACTGGGGAGATCTGAGTTCAAATCCCCATTCAGCCATGAAACTCACTGGGTGACTCTGGGCCAGTCACTTCTCTCTCAGCCTAACCTACCTCACAGGGTTGTTGTGAGGAGAAACATAACCATGTATACCACTCTGGGCTCCATGGAGGAAGAGCGGGATATAAATGTAAAAATGAAATAAATAAAGTTCTAGTCTGATGCTAACTACCACACCATATACTACTACTACTACTACTATTTATACATACCATTTTCATAAGAACATAGGAAGCTGCCATATACTGAGTCAGACCATTGGTCTATCTAGCTTAGTATTGTCTTCACAGACTGGCAGGAGCTTCTCCAAGGTTGCAGGCAAAAATTTCTCTCAGCCCTATCTTGGAGAAGCCAGAGAGGGAACTTGAAACCTTTTTCTCTTTTCAGAGTGGCTCCATCCCTTAAGGGGAATATCTTACAGTCAGAGGCATAACTAGGGAAAATAGCGCCTAGGGCAAGCACTGAAATTGCGCCCCTGTCCAAACAGGAATGATGGGACTTGTAGTCAACAATATCTGGAAATCCCTGTTAAAAGGAACACTGTACCATCTAGACATGGTTTGTTGATCAAAACCTGAAAACATGAGCCATCTCTGTAAAAGACTTAGAACAACAGTCAGGAGTTATGCGAGGATTCCAAGTGTCATTTTCTCTGTCTCATCTCATCCTTTAAAAAACATGACTTTGTCCTAGAGGATCACCTGCCCAAATAGCCACTAGCAAAATAGGGGAAGAAGAAGGTGGTGGGGTGTGTGTGTGTCTATAAACCAGTGAATGATTCCTGCCAGCCTTTGTCTTATGATGACTGTTGGCTCATGATGGGGTATATGTGCATTCACCACACTAGTGCTTACTTTGACACCAAGAGGGAGGAGGATACATTAGTTTGCCACACTAGACAGAGGAATTTGCAACAGGAGCAGACAGCCAAGTTCTGCCAGGGCCAAAACCAGCCTCTGTCAGACTAAGAAATCATTGTAATTTGCCCCTTCCTGTCACAAGCAGTGTGCTGTTCTTTTATTATTGACTCCAACTCTCAGATATCCCAGTCATGGATGGAAAATTCAGGGTCAATTTACAAGAGACACATTTTCTACATGGAAGTTTCTTCTGTGCAGGTGTTGTGCAGAAACCCATGTGTAGTGACTGCCAGGGGCATAGCAAGGTTGGAATGGGCCAAGATGAGATTTTAAAATGGGCCCCCAGCCCCTCAAAGTCCAGGGCCTCCACACACCCCAGGCCCCCAAGGATTTAAGTCTGATATTTCAAAATAAGTATGCTGCCTGGAAATACATTTCACTGAATACACACATGCACACTTCACAGTATATAGTGATATACATTGAGTACTATATATTTGTGCTACTTTTAATGCCTAGAACACACTAGCAATGCTAATTATTAAAATGGCCCCCTCGCTGCAGATTAGCAAAGGAGACTTTCAACCATGCAGGGTGAGCCTATGTTTGTTTTCTCAGAATTCTGAACAAATTCAGTAAAGTTTGATTCCAGAAGGTTTTTCACACGAGGCTGTTAAAGCCCTTTAACACACATCTTCTCTGGAATGGAGGTGCTGCATTCACATGTTGGCCAGATTTACCTTGAAGTTCCTGCAAGTTATTGGGGAGCAGTTCACACACAAGAAAAATAAAATAAAATAAAATAAAATAAAAGCACAACACATGCTTCACAGTTCTCACTCAGACCTTCTGGGTTGCAAAACAACTTGAACATAAGTGCATTTATGAATGAATGAATGAATGAAAATAAATAAAATATACTTGTTCCAGAAGTTTTTGTAATTTTCTGCACTGAAACAAGCCACTTATAGGCCTTTTTAGATAGTTTTTGTTTTTAAAGCCAGCACATTTTTCAGTCTGTTTTAAATTAAATATTCAGAGACTTCTCAGTCTCGCCCCACCCCCCATATCAAAGTCCTATGGCAAGCAGATTCCTATGGGTGGGGGACCACAAAAAGGAATTCACAGCCTACCTGGCAAAAGCTGTGCTGGATGGTCTGGGCAGAGCGGCTGCTTCTGCAGCTGCAGAGAACTCTGCCTGCTTCCTCCTTCCTGGCTTGCTTGGCCTGCCGAGTACAGGCTTCAGGGAGGCCTACTCGGAGGCCTCTCTGGAAGCCCCGCCCACCCGCCGATCAGCTGAGAGGTGGGGAGAGAAGAGCTCTGAGATTTGCAGGCCTTGCCGATCCTAGGCCTCGCCGATCAGCCGGAGCTGGAGGCAAGTGGCTGAGGGGCCCTGGGGCTGGGCAGGTGGGCAATAGGGTGGGGGTGGCAGGAACTGGCATGGTGCCCCCACCTCAGTGGCGCCTAGGGCACGTGCCCTGCCTGCCCCCCCAGTTACGCCTATGCTTACAGTGCTCACACTTCACACCCATTCAAATGCAACAAGGGTGAACCCTGCTAAGCTAAGGGGACAAGTCATGCTTGCTACCACAAAACTAGCTCTCCTCTGGTCTTGAGGACTTCAACAATAGTCCTCAAAGTGTTTACATGGGAAAAGAAATAATAAATGAATACAATGGTTTCCTGTTGCAGAAGTGCTCACATTAAAAAAGAAACATAAGTTAGACACCAGCAAACAGCTTCTGGAGGGATGCTGTGCTGGGATTGGGTAGGGACAGTTGCTCTCCCCCTGCTAAATATAAGAGAACCACCACTTTAGAAACTCATGCACAGGCATAGGATGTTCCCATTCATTTAAATTCATTTCAGTGGGGAGCAGCTCCACGCACAATGGGATGTGCATACAGAAATGCCTCCTTCATTAAAATGAATGCAGAAACTTCTTGCAAGAATTCCCTTTGCGCACAGCTCGGGGAGCTCTGGATCAGGGAGCTGACATCTGGCACTCCTAACATCCACTGCAAATACTACTCGGAGCTTGCCTACACACTGGAAGTACTCTCTTAAGAAAATAAGAACAGTCCTGCTGGATCAGGCCCAAGGCCCATCTAGTCCATCATCCCGTTTCGCACAGTGGCCCACTAGATGCCGCTGGAAGCCACAGGCAGAGGTTGAGGGCATGTCCTCTCTCCTGCTGTTACTCCCTTGCAACTAGTACCCAGAGGCATCCTGCCTTTGAGGCTGGAGGTGGCCTTTAGCCCTCCAACTAGTAGCCAATTATAGACCTCTCCTCCATGAAGTTATCCAAACCCATCTTAAAGCCATCCAGGTTGTTGGCTGTCACCACATCTTGTGGCAGATAATTCCACAAGTTGATTATGCATTGTGTGAAAAAGTACGTCCGTTTGTTGGTCCTAGGTTTCCTAGCAGTCAATTTCATGGTATGACCCCTGGTTCTAGTGTTATGTGAGAGGAAGAAGAATGTCTCTCAATCCACTTTCTCCACACCATGCATGATTTTATAGACCTCTATCATGTCTCCCCTGCAGTCATCTTTTTTTCTAAACTAAAAAGCCCCAGGTGTTGTAGCCTTGCCTCGTAAGAAAGGTGCTCTAGGCCCCTGATCATCTTGGTTGCCCTCTTAGAGCAAAAGACACCGCTTGACTCTCAGTGGCATTGTTTCGCTTCTAACAGAGAACTTCTGGAGTGTGAGTGAGCTCTAAAAATATTTATATTGTGCAAGAACGCAAAAGTGTCCACTCTTTAGAGAGTGGATGTATCAGCATGGGGGCCAGTTCCACATATTAGGAGTACCTGCAGACCACATCTGGGAACCCCAGCCCTATGGTCTATTTTATTTTTTAACATTTTGCAGGACAATCCAGTTTGGTTAATGTTCACTTTTGCTATTGGCTTTAAAAGACAAAGTGCAAAAGGACATCTGATTGGTCCTAATAAACCCGGTCTTTCATAATAATTGTTGTCATGTCATCAAAGGCTTTAAATAATCAAGCAACACCACTAATCTACTGTCAGCAGTGAATTTTAAAGGAGTTAAAATAAATTAAAGGGTTATAAAACAAAAAACATATTAAAATTATACTGATTTTCACTCCAGATAAAGACTTTTGGCCATCGTCTGAGCTCAATGTAGTGCGTATATTTGCTAGCAACCCTTCTCACAGCAACCCTTCTCAAAGCATCTGTTGCTCACGCCTCTGAAATCAAGACTACTGCAATGCACAGGGTTGATTGACTGACTGATTGATTGATCAATTTTTATACCGCCTTTCATAAAGCATCCCAAGGCAGTATGCAAAAATTAAAATACAATAAAATTCCATTAAAATCATTTAAAACCTTAAAATCAGTTAAATAGTAAAAACCCACATAACACCAAAAAAACAACCACCATTAAAAAGACAACAGAAGCAGGATTTCTGAGGGGCCTGACAACCCCTAAGGGGTAAAAGCCTGAACAAATAAAAAGGTCTTTAGCTGTTTTTTTAAAAAGCAGCCACAGATATGATGCTCCTCCGGATGAGCATTTGAAAGTTACAGCTGCTGCAGAACTCACCTTCCTTCCTGACAAAGACAGTATACAGAAGCTCATTCCCCAGAGGTTTAATCAGGGGCGTAGCAAGGTTGGAGTGGGCCCAGAGACAAGATTTTAAAATGCCCCCCCCCCCCCAAAGTCCAGGGCCTCTGCACATCCCAGGCCCCCAAGTCTGATATTCCAAAATAAGTATGCTGCCTGCAAATACATTTCACTGAATACACACACACATATCACAATATATAGTGATATACATTGAGTACTATACATTTGTATTACTTTTAATGCCTAGAACACACTAGAAAGATGAATTATTAAAATGGGCCCCTCGCTGCAGATTAGCAAAGGAGACTTTCAACCATGCAGGGTGAACCTATGTTTGTTTTCTCAGAATTCTGAACAAATTCAGTCAAGTTTGATTGCAGGAGGTTTTTCACAGGAGGCTTTTAAAGCCCTTTAAGACACATCTCCTCTGGAATGGAGGTGCTGCATTCACATGTTGGCCAGATTTACCCTGAAGTCCCTGCAAGTTATTGGGGAGCAGTTCACACACAAGAAAAATAAAATAAAAGCACCACACATGCTTCACAGTTCTCACTCAGACCTTCTGGGTTGCAAAACAACTTGAACAGAAGTGCATTTATAAATGAATGAATGAATGAATGAAATTAATAAAATACTGTTCCAGAAGTTTTTGCAATTTTCTGCCATGAAACAAGCCACTTATAGGACTTTTTAGATAGTTTTTTTAAAGTCAGCAAATTTTCCAAGCTGTTTCAAAATAAATATTCAGAGACTTCTCAGTCCCTCCCCCCCCGCATATCCAAGCCCTATGGCAAGCAGATCCCTATATATGGGGGGGGCGGGGCGGGAAAGGTAACCACAAAAAGGAGTTCACACTCTACCTGACAAATGCTGGTCTGGGTTAAGCAGGGCAGCAAGAGGTCTTCTGCTGCAGAGAACACACTGGCTGCCTCCTCCTTCCTGGCTTGCTTGGGCCCTACTCGAGTTCAGGCTTCACTGCGGCCTACACGGAGGCCTCCGTGGAAGCCCCGCCCACCCGCCGATCAGCTGAGAGGCGGGAGAAAAGGAGCTCTTTGCAGCTTGCCTGCTGCTTCGATTGCGGGCCAGCAGAACAAGCAGGAGAGACGGCGAAGAGGGCAAGTGGCTGAGAGGCTATGGGGCTGGGCAGGGGGCAATGGGGAGTCACATGAGGTGCCTCTGGGGTGCCCCTCCAGGCAGTGGGGCCCCCAGACAACTGTCTCCCCTTGCCCTATCATTGTTACGCGCCTGGGTTTAATCCATCAAGTCAGTATTCAGATCTTCACTCATTAAAACTCCAGGAACCTCAAAAATGCTATAAAACGCGTATGTCTAATTACATCACACTAACTTTACATTGTTATGTAAACTAGAGCAGCAAGTGGCCACCATATACTCTAGTTATGGTTTCCAGTTGTGGTGTCCAGTTTGTGGAATTCTCTCTTTGGAATCTACGCTGTTGTCTTTTTAGCTCCAGGTGAAGTCATTTTTATTCCTTCAGGCCTTTAACATTGTTTTAACTGCTGCTTTCCATCTGCTGTTTTATTAGTGTTCTGTATTTCATGATATTGTTTTGCTGTAATGCATCCAGAGGCGTAACTAGGGAAAACGGCGCCCGGGGCAAGCACTGAAATTGCGCCCCCCCGCCGCGCACACACACCCCTGCCACCCCCCAGCATACATCTGACTGACACACATGTTTCAGAAAACTTTTATTTTAAAAATTTAAAAAATTACAAAAATTACCAAAAATGTCAAAATGCGATAAATAACCAAAAATGCGATAAATAACCAAAAAATGCGAACTCTCCCTCCAAGTAGCCCAGAGTGGTGCACTACATACTTAGGTTTTTCCTCACAAGCAACAACCCTGTGGAGGTGGCTTGTATATCAAACAACAGAATTATGATGCAATGATGATACACACCACATTATACTTAGGTTTTTCCTCACAAGCAACAACCCTGTGGAGTTGGCCTGTATCTCAAACAACAGAATTATGATGCAATGATGATACACACCACATTATACTTAGGTTTTTCCTCACAAGCAACAACCCTATGGAGTTGGCCTGTATCTCAAACAACAGAATTATGATGCAATGATGATACACACTACATTATACTTAGTTTTTTCCTCACAAGCAACAACCCTGTGGAGTTGGCTTGTATCTCAAACAACAGAATTATGATGCAATGATTGATGATACACACCACATTATACTTTGGTTTTTCCTCACAAGCAAGAGAATAATATCTCCAAAGGTCCTGGCATATAACCCCCTCCCCCATTTTTCTTGCCAAACTTTGTGTCTTTAGCAGGATACCACAGGCACTTGTTAAAGCTAACACTGCAGGTTTTTCTGAGATGGAGCTGTTATAGGAGCACTTCAGCGTAAACTGAGATCACAAGGCAAGCTTTCACAGTGCAAAAACGAGCATGCCAGCAAGCAGAACTCGTGGTAAAACTCTCTTGAAACACCTTGTAACAATGCACAGTCAGCTATGTTACACTGCTTGAGTCAACTCACACTGCTGTACTACCCAGACTGTGGGAATTGACTCTCAGTTCCATATACATGCATGCATTTAAGATTGAGTGCCAAAGAATCTTTATGATTGTTTTTCTTTCTTTTGGGGCGGAGAGAGGAGCGTGTAATGCAAACATTAACACCTGTTAGGCACCTGAGACCATAGTTGGGCAGCTAAATAAAAGCCTGATTCTTTAATATGTTTTTTTTCCACATGTGGCTTCTGTAGTTTTTGCAACTCATTCTCACCCTGACACTTGGTCTGCTGCTTCCACCCGCCCGCCGCCGAATCCTTTCTTCCGTGCCAGGTGTCCGGGTGTGTCCTCGTTGTCCTGCCTGCGCCTGCTGCAGTGCAGCCCCAGCCCCAGCAACAATGCTTTCCTCCGCGACGGCGACCGCGCCACCACGTGCAGGCGAACAGAGGAGGATGGACGCACCGCATGCATGCGCAGCGCGACTTGGCACGCTGGCCGAGTCACGCGTGCGTGTGTCACTGACTAGAGACCCTCTGGCTGGCAAGCCACTAGAGGGCCTCTTTCTGGCTGTTCCAGACTAAGCAAGCGACGGAGCGAGTGAGCCTCAGCCAAGGGCAGGCGCAGTGAGCAGCATGAAAGGCGCCCGCCGCCAAGCCAGGCCACTGACTGGCCGCAAGCAAAGCAATGGGGGGGGGTGCGGGCGGGCAGGCGCAGTGAGCAGCATTAAAGGCGCCCGCCGCCGCCAAGCCAGGCCACTGACTGGCCGCCAGCAAAGCAATGGGGTTTGTGTGTGGGCGGCGCAGAAGGGACCGCTCGTGGGGGAGGGGGCGCCAACGCACTCCCTTGACTGCTGCAGCACTGCTGCACTGAGCAGGAGAAATTTGTATTTTTTTAAAATATTATTATTATTATTTTTTAACATGGCGGCGCCCCCCACGTGGCCCAAAAAGATGGCGCCCGGGGCACGTGCCCCCCCTGCCCCCCCTATAGTTACGCCTTTGAATGCATCTTTTTTTTTTAACCCCCCACCCTGGATCACTGTTGAAAGGTGGTGCAGAAGTTTTAAAAGTAAATACATAAATGGATAGATAGATAGACAGACAGGCAGTATTTCTGTAACTCTCCCTCGCTCCCAACCAGGTATAGCAGATTTGCTTGCAGAAACCTATTGCCCATTGATCACATTTGCTGGATTTGGAATTGTGTTGTTCTCAAATTTGGGTCCCCAGATGTTGTTGAATTTCAGCTCCCATCATTCCCAGCCACAATGGCCTTTGGCATTATATGCATGATGTGCATTACATTTTATAGCCTGTGGGTGTACAATTCTGCATTTCTCAATCTGAGAAATGAGTTAGAATCTCAGAATCTTATGGAATGTCAGCCTGTGCCCAAGAGAGTCTTTGTAAGATGCCTCATGTGATAAAACACTGCAGCTTCTGTTGTTAGGAAACAGTAATCTCATATATTGGAATGTATGAAATTCTGTGATTCAACTTTTCATTCTTTCTTCGGTGCTTTTAAACAACTATTTGGATCACGTGTATAGGGGTCATTTGGATGAACAGCAACCCACACAATAAAAGGATGCACTTGGAAGGTGTCAGGACATCTGCAGAGGATGTTCTGACAGAAACAGAGGTCATTCACATGAGCAGCCCTAGCCAGGTAGCTCATGTGGAGCACTGAGATTGGTCCTGATTGTTCTTCACTGCGGTAGCATGGGTTTCCCCCCTGGGCTTATAGAGAGGTAGAAGGGTGCGAGTGTGCCCTTCTACCCCACTCCCTGGTCATAGGAATGCTCAGGCTGCCTGCAATGTACTGCCTACTTCTCATGCAGTGCATTGTGGGATTTCTGGAGGCCGGACTCCATTCCCCTGGAATCCAAATGGCCACACTGCTCAATGCAGTGCGGATTGTGTGGGCATGTGAACGGCATGGCTGAAGGGAGACCACGCAAATGTGGGGGGAAGGTAGGACTAATCCTGCCCCCCACCCTCCCCAGCCCCACCAACAGCGATCATGTGTATGATCTTACTCTCTCAGTGTGTCTCCTTCATATTTATGTGTGCCAGGGGCTGTATTATATGAAATGGACTTTTCTGTGCATACCTACAAGCAAAAGCTACTATGGTGGGAGAATAGGAAGAGAGAGATGGTGAGAGAGAAGGAACAATAGTCACACTACTGGTCAACCTGTGAGCTTCCCAGCAGTTGTTGGACTATGACTTCCATCATCCAGAGATGCAATTTATTTGTAGCTCAGTATGATGGGAGTTGTGGAGAGTCTCAGGTTGGCCACGCCTGTTGCCCACCACTGTAGATGGAACTTAGTGGGGTGAGCACACCAAAAAAGCTCTATATCCGTGGAAGTGTGGAAAGTCAGTTTCAGTTTTGTAGTGCTAAGAATTCTCTTCTGGAAACACCCCTAATTAATCTCTTTGCTCTCTTTTTCTCCCCAGAATTTCCTTTATTGTACTTTAGAGGGGGAAAACTTGTACATCATTAGCTGGGATTTTTGAAGTCTTACTACCAAAGATTCTATTTTTTTCCTTTCCACTAGTAACATTGCAGTCTATTTGAAATGTCTTCAGGGTTTAGTACTAATCAGCTTTGCAAGATGATCTGGCTAACTGCATCACAAGAGTGCTTCTTGTAAGACGAATTGCTACGAGCGCTAACTGACCTTGGCTGGAAGTCTTTCAGATGCAGCATTTCCCTAATATTATGCAGGGAGGGGAAATTGAAGAAATCTAACCACAAATTAAATAGTCTCTCAGTACAGATGAAAGAGGAGTGATAAACCTTTAGACACCTACATGATCTTCAAAAAATTTTAAGCTTCCTCACCATTTGCAAGTGACCCCCACCTAACCCATTCTTAGAGCCCTGTCTAAGATCACTAGGGTTGCTGTTTCCCCTGGAATTTAGGGTAGCCCCCAGATTTTGGGTCCTCCATCCGGCTGCTAAATTCCACCCAGATTTACATGGATTTCAAATGCGTTGCCCGGATTGGCTGGATTTTACTCTGGATCTGATCACATGGGAGGGCAGAGAAGGAAGGGAAAGGATACAAATCTGTCTAAATAAATAAATAAAGCATAAGTTGCATAATATGCAAATTAGGTCACCTGGATTTGGGAAGCTTGACTATGGCAGCCCTAAAGATCACACCATGATGGCAGTAGTGCTAGCCCAGTGAAATCTTTCTGCTTTCATGAAGCAAGATGTTTTTCTGATACTGGCAAAAATTCATCTTGTTTCTCTCTCTCAAACATCCTCAGACCGTCTTTTCGATCCAAATCCCAACATTCTAGTCTGTTCACACAGCACTGTTCACACAGCCGAAAACTGGTAGGACAATTTGACATGATTTTGTGGGAGACGGGAACTAGGTAGGACAGTGCTGTCCTACCCAGCTTTCATACCCAGCATTTGACCAAGGTAGAAGAAAAAGCTCTCCTACCCAGGTCCTGTCCCCCACACAATCACTTCTCCCTCCTCCTACCTAGTTGTTTGCTCCCACACAATCGAAAATTGGGAGCGCAGACAGCTCCCAAACCTGGGTAGGACACTTGTCCGACCCAGTTTTCGGTTGTGTGAAGAACTGCACTATTTTACCCTGTTGTGACACTTGACACTTGACCAATTTCACAAGACCCTTGAAAAGTCTGGAAGATGTTTGGGAGTAACTAAGCCATGTTAGTGCTTCCCCTCCCTAACAATAATTCCTCAATCTAAGAGAAAGCACACAGCAATATATGCAAAAGCGGGGGACTTGCACCCATCTATTAGTGGCCATTAAAAACATATCTTGTATGAAGTGAGCATATGCTAGCAAATATCAAAGATGCAGTTACAACTTAGACAATGTAGTGTCAGCCACATAGCAATGTAAGTAACATAGTAGATAAGCTTCCGTATTAGATATGCAGTTCAGAATCAATTAATAATTTCTTGCTTCAGCGATATGGGAAGGAGAAGGAAATGTGGGCTTTCATGTTAAAGCTAGTCTGACTTAAGCAAACCTGATCCTTGAGGAATCAGTTACTCCATTTATACTGAAGCATGATTTCATAGTTATGGTGCATATTACCAATCACCAAGACTCCCTTGGTCCCATTTCTGTCATTATTTGTGAAACCGTAGGAGAGTAGTTTTCAAACTTGTTAGCTTCAAGAAGCCAGATATTTATCTTTCAGGAAGCTTTAGACATCTGTCATGGCAACCCTGTGTGTTGCAGAAGATTTCAGGCAATTTTCTAAAAGGTGCCCACTCAGTTTATGCATCTATTACTAGATTTATATATTAGCTTTGTGCTGGGACACAAATTAAAACAAAAAAAATCATTAAAAATACTGCTAAAACACAACAAACACAGCTACAACACCAACTGATAAGAAATCAGACGATTATTTATTTATTTATTTATTTATTTGATACATTTGTATACCACCCACTACTGAAGTTCCTAGGCCATTTACAGCATAAAACAAACCAAGAATAAAACAAAGCAAGAATTTAACAGTTAAAACATATAAAAATCAGATTAAAATATCCATAAACACACACCAACTAACTAAAAAGCTTGGCTGAAGAGGTGCATACATATTTAGTTGTTTCCTAAAAGCCAGCAGGGATGGAGCAGCTCTAATCTCAGCAGGAAGTGCATGCCACAGAGAAGGGATGACTCTGAGCAGCCACCAGACAAATGAGTCACCAGAATGAAAAGGGCAGTCTTCAATTGCCTTCAAAGAATGGGAATGAGGGAGTCATATGGCTCTCATGTGACAGTTGAGATCCACAGCCTGGCCAGAGTCAGTAAGAAGACCCTACATAAGAACTGTATGGTGAGTCACACAGTGGCCCATCAGATGCTTCTGGGAAGCCCACCTGCAAGAGTAGAGGGCATGCCCTCACTCCTGCTGTTGCTCCCCTGCAACTGGTATTTAGAGGCATCTTGCCTCTTAGGCTGGAGATGGCCTTCAAAACTAGTAGCCATTAATAGACTTGTCCTCCATGAATTTATCTAAGCCCTTCCTAAAGCCATCCAGGCTGGTGGTTGTCACCACATTTAGTGGCAGAGAATTCCAAAGGTTAATGGTGTATTGTGTGAAAAAAAGGACCAATTTCCTTTTGTCCATCCTAAATTTCTTGGCAATCAGTTTCATGGGATGGCTCCTGGTTCTAGTGTTGTGTGAAAGGGAGAAATATTTCTCTCTATCCACTCTCTCCTCACCATGCATAATTTTATAGACCTCTATCATGTCTCCCCTCAGTCATTTTCCCCCCTAAACTAAAAAGTCCCAGGGCATGTGTTGTGGCTCTCCGTCCCTTTTTCCTTACAAATGAATTATACGTCCAAGTTGGTTTTGTGTTTGAACTGTGGCGCAAGGGACACATGTTGTATCTTTGTTTGTGAATGATTAGGAAGTTGTGTGAATTCATTGGGGCTTGCACGGTCTTTTTTATTTTTTTGGCAAGTGTACTTTGGCCTAGATTTGTGGGTTTGTAGTGAATGATCAAGAAGATGTATGGATCCTTTGGGGGTTAGTTTTTGGGGGTTAGTTTTCCCACCCCCAAATGCACACTAGCCTAGACCTGTGGGTTTGTGGTGAAATATGTATATATACAGAGAGGATGCTTATTTTGTAGCCATCCCCCCCTCCGTAAGCTCAGAGGTCCAAGGTCCAAAATTACCTAGCTACACGCTTGGCTGAATGTAAGTCAGTTTAAAAACCACAGCTGTAGGACCACAAGGCCATCTGGAAAATATTGCTCTGTTGGTAAGATAAAAACAGAGATGTGTGTTGCTAGGTCCCTTCAGGTCTTCAGTGGTTAAGAAAGACATGATGTAGGGTGAAAAAAATGTTCATTCCCAGTCTCCTGCTGGGAACAGAACCTAGTTTTCTCATGTTACTGCCTGCTACCTGCCCACTAAGCAGCAATTTCCTTTCCCCCCATTCCAGTAAGTTATGGAAGGAAGGAAGGAAGGAAGGAAGGAAGGAAGTGTGTGTGTGTGTGTGTGTGTGTGTGTGTGTGTGTGTGTGTGTGTGTTTGGAGGTGGTGGTAATGAAAAGAAACAGGGAAAGCTCAAGTCATTTGTAAATTTAAATGTGAAGATGAATTAGATTCCAAGATACCGGCTGCCGAAGGATTATGTTGTTAATAATCTAAATTTGACTCACATTTTCCCTCTCCCTTTCAGACATTACCTGCAAAGCCGCTCTCAACATTATCTCATAAAGCTGTATCGTGAATGGCTTTCCTGTGAGGTTTCTTTTGGAGGGCTCAAAAAGGTAAATAAAAATGAATTAATACAGCATTTCCCTTTTGTAGGCAAAATATGCAAATAGCGGCTTGACAGAGCTTTAGCGGCATTAAAGGCTTTCCTGTTGTATCCTCAGAGGCTTTGCTCTGAGAATCTGAAGCCTTTCGGCAACCTTTAGCTTTAGTTATGTGTAATACACACTGTCTGGCTAATGTCCTTCTGGCCCAATTCCCCATAGCACCATTTTTGGCTTCACACTTCATGAATTTTATTTGCAATCAATAAATAAGCCCATTAACATCAGGGCTTTGTATTTTCATCATATATCATAATTTCTCATAAACGGTTTCATCATACAGGTCAGGTTCACTGAGCGTGTCCCACTCGTCTTTATTTCTCAGCAGATAACTGAGAAACACGCAGAAGAAATTATGTGGCAGCTACACAGAGATGCAGGATTAGAGTCATTATTGTATAATTTACATTATCACCCTCACCGTTTTTCTTTTGTGTGCTTGCCATGTGATTTTGGTTTAGTTTACACTAACACCTTCAGTTCCCAAAACCAGTTTAGATGAGTTCTTTTCAGTTCCCAAAAGTGAAAAAGAGAGATTAACTATCTTGTAGGAAAAAAATTCCAAGAAGATTAATTGTGAAGTGAGAAACAGAACTTTTCACCAAGAAATAGGTATGTCTGCCCCTTTTCTGACATATTTAGGCAAGGGTGAATTACTGGTTTGCCTTGAGTTGCAAGTCATTGAAAGGATCAAAATAATTTTATTATGAACAGAAAGTATAATTTAAGAACATAGGAACATAGGGAGCTGCCATTTACTGAGTCAGACCATTGGTCCATCTAGCTCAGTATTGTCAACACAGGAGTCTCTCTCAGCCATATCTTAGAGATCCTGGGAGGGAACTTGGAACCTAGATGCTCTTCCCAGAGCAGCTCCACCCCCTAAGGGGAAGATCTTAACAGTGCTGACACATCAAGTGTCCCATTCATATGCAACCAGGGTGGACCCTGCTTAGCGATGGGGACAAGTCATGCTTGCTACCACAAGACCAGCTCTCCTCTGAGGATGCCTCTGAGTACCAGTTGCAGGGGAGTAACAGCAGGAGAGAACTCCTGCCTGTGGCTTCCAGCGGCATCCGGTGGGCCACTGTGAGAAACAGGATGCTGGACTAGATGGGCCTTGGGCCTGATCCAACAGGGCTGTTCTTATGTTCTCTACTGAGAGAGAGGTGATCTTTCCAAGCAATGATAATAGTCACTGCTTGATTGTGTGCACAAACTTACCTCTGCTGTCTCCTGCTTCACAGCAACAATAGTTGCCACAATCGCTGCTGTAAAGCAATGTAGGTCTATCGGCCAAGACAGTAAGGCAGGTTGGTCAGGATAGCACCATGGACAGGTCCATAGGACACATTGACCCAAATCCAACCAGAGGTATGGTGAGCTCTTAGCATTGAGCTCACTCTGCTGCTCCTGGGATTCGCCTCCCTGCCTGGAGAGCAGCAGCAGTTTGTTGGTTTTAAATATTTATGCTCCATCCCTCCCAATACATTACTGCTTGGGGTGGCTTACAAGAGTAATAAAATAGAAATTTTATTAATGGGGTAACCCTCTGGCCAGGAGTCTGGCACTCTTCCTCTTCTCCAGCTGATCCTGCCTTGCAGATATTAGGAAGGGTGATGGAAGCAAAGGAGCTGGCTCTCCTGGGGGCTCAGTCTCCGAGGGTGTTGCTTCAGGGCATTTAGGCTCCACAAGTCTTGTCTCAATGGGCCCCATCTCTGATGTTCTCTCATGCTCTGGGACTGGTGTTAGTGTGCAGGGCTGGGGCTGGTCCTATCTTTGTAGGGTCAGACTAGGAGTCACTAGTTCGGGCTGGGTGGCTCTTTCCTAACCTACATGGATGGTGGGGGCAGCAGAGGGAGGCATGTGAGGTGGCTGGAGTTGGTGGGGAACATCTTGTTGCTCCACTGGCATCTCAGTCATTCACTGTGTCATGGGCATGCTATCAGACTCCGAGGATGAGGAGGAGACAGGCAGTGTGACAGCGGAGGAGAGAGTGCAGCAACCTCAAAGGCAAGAAGTTGCAGAGGCAAGCGGGACCGACTCATGGGACGTTGAAAAAGAAACAGAGCCTAGTACGACAGCTCCTGTGGAGGAGGCGCAGCCGATCTCAACTGTGGAGAGGTGTCAGTTGAAGAGACAGGAGGCGATAAGGAGACGCATGCACAGAATGGCTCAACTAACAAGAAGAGCTGCTGAGTCAGGGACCCATGATTGAAAGCACATGGCTTCAGCCTATTTAAGACGGCTTCGCTTCAGCCGCATTGCTGATAGCAATGTCGTGCTTTGGTGAGCTATCCAGCTGTGTTCCTGCTTGTTTTGACTGTGCTTTGACTCTGGACCGTTTAGACTCTGTTTGTGGAATTCAACGTGGACTTGGTTTGACCGACTGGATATTGTAATGACTCAGACTGGCTTTGGTTTGGAAATTGCTTACTGTTTGGCTCTGACATTCTCCTTTTGATCCTTTGCCTACTTCACACTTTGTCTGCTGATATACAGCTCTAGATTAGCCTGACAGGTTTATGATACACTGCTTGAGGAGACCTTGCCTCCTCGAAGTACCACCCCTGTCTGTTGCAGACACCGATTTGCATGCCTGGGTTGCTGCCTAAATACTGCAGTTATTTCAGTCAGAGGTACATCTAGGTAATTTTGGAGCCTGGACCTAAAGTCCTTTGGAGAACCCCCTCCCCTGCAAATTAAGCATCATAATGCTCTGCCGGGTGACCACACCATCCAGGACAGACTAAAGAGAATTTTGGGGGCCCCAGGGGCTGTGGAGGCCCTGGACTTTGGCCCCAAGGTCCAGGGGTAAGAGCACCTCTGTAGGAATTCAATCTGTATAGGAATTCTGAAGGCAATTATCTACTGAAATTATCTGCCATGGGATGTGGTGATGGCCACTACCTTGGATGGCTTAAAAAGGGACTTAGACAAATTCATGGAGGACAGGCCTATCAATGGCTACTTGTTTGAGGGCTATAGGCCACCTTCAGCCTCAGAGGCAAGATGCCTCCAGTTACCAGTTGCAGGGGAGCAACAGCAAGAGACAGGGCATGCCCTCACCTTGTGCCTGTGGGCTTCTCAGAAGTGTCTGGTGGGCCACTGTGTGAGACAGGATGCTGGACTAGATAGGCCTTGGGCCTGATCCAGCAGGGCTGTTCTTATGAAATGAATGGGAACATCTGGTGTGTTGGGGAGCTTCATGTATATACACCAGAACTTCCAGACCTCTAACTAATTTGCTGAATGGGTCAGTTATATTTAAGGACCACATATCAAATACATTTAAGGCTGGTTCAGCCACATGGCAGCTTCTTCCAGTGGGCATCCTAGAGATTTGAGGAGTCCAGGTCACATGGAGGAAGCAGTGCATAAACAGCATATACACTACATGCATACCTGCTTTCATGTTATTGCTGTGATTTCCATGCCGCTGACAACTTAAACATCACAAATGTGATAGAGGAGCTCAGTGTTCATTGAGCAACATCCAGCTTTTGACAATTAGGAGAGCCTTTAATTTTCTATGCAATTGTTCACAAATATGGATGTGTTGGTGCTATTGATGCTGATCATGATGACATGTAATAATACATCCTTGTGGGCCAGACCTTGTGAGTTGTTTGTTGCATTTGCATTTCTTTATTTACTTGCCAAATGAATTCATTAGGTCTTCATTTAGTCATAAATAAAGATGGTGAGATCAAAACAATGCAATATAAGGCAGCCTTCTGATTGTTCTATACCTTTAGTCAGCTCAAATTAAGCATTTCGGGACTCATCCATTTTTTTTTATTTTTTTTTCTGGGCATATAACTACTGCTTGTTCAAGCAGTTCAAGGCCTTGAATGCAGGTCAAACTGATTTGGGACCCCTTTAAATTGTTCCAGTGGATCATTTCCTGTTTTCTACTGGCTGTGATGCCAGACTCATTAAAGTGGCCAACTCACCTGATTTTGTTATCTTTCAAAGCAAGGAATGTCAACAATACATTCACTTCCTTGTTTATGAATACAACACAGAAGAGAAATGGAAACTTCTGTTATTTCAATAAGCCACAACTGTATGTCCATTAGTAATCTGCCAGTGTACATTGCGAACTGTGAGGTCAAAGGCTAGTATTTCCCAAAGAATTCTTGACATACTCTAAGTCTCAGATAATCCAATTCATATGTTGCAAAAAAACTCAAGATAGCATATTTAGGGTAAATTATTTTCCACTTACACTAGAGAGTCCTCAGTGATGGTTAAAGAGAAAAGGGCTACAACCTAATCAAAAATGTCAAGAAGCTAGCAGAGTATTTTGGTGGAAAAGCTTCCAAACAGAATGTCACCTATGCTCCATTCTGTGTATAGCACCTGGTTTCTCCTGTGAATTATACTTATTATTGTTTAAAAGATCTACAAATAGCTTTTCAGACCAAAAAAAAAAAAAAAAAAAAAACCGTCCTCAGAGCAGTTTACATCACAAAAGGTATGAGAAAATCAATCCCTGCCCCCAAATGGCTCATGGTTTAAACACACAAACGGCAGCAGGCCCTGGAGAGATGCTATGCTGGCTGAATAGGGATAGTTGCTCTCCTCCTGCTAAAAAGGATAGTTTTTTAATAGGGACAGTGGCTCGCTAATAGGAACAGTTAGATATAATAGGGTCTTATAGGTTGCTCATCTAAAAGGGACAGTTGCTCATCTAATAGGGACAGTTCTCTCCCTGCAGGGCCTGTTCTTCTATGTGCTTTACAATTTTATCCTTGCGGATGCTTTCCATCAATTTGCCTGGAATGGACATTAAGCTAGCTGGCCTGTAATTTCCCAGATTGCCCCTGGATCCCTTTTTAAAAACTGGTGTTACATTTGCTACTTTCCAGTCCTCCAGTACAGAGCCTGATTGTAGGGATGTGCAAACAGGTTTGACGTCGAATGCGTTCGACATTGACTGTTCAGGGTTGAACTGAATCATCCCCTGTTCAGTCTGACCCCGGACCATACACCCCCCAAATATTCGTGGGGTTCGCAGACAACTTTAATTAAAAAAAAACACAAACCATTTTTTTTAACTTACCCCCTTATTTCACGTGTGGGGGGGTGTCCGTGGAGGTTCCCCCTCCCCCTTCCGGCCTCCCTTCATGCCCATACCAGCCGTTCGGCTGGCTCTTCGGCCCATTCAGGCCTTCCCCCTCCAGCGCGGTGGCCATTTTGGAGCCTGCCATGCCTGGGCAACTGGCCATACCAAACGGCTGGTATGGGCATGAAGGGAGACCAGCGGGGATATGGGGAACCTCCACAGACACACACCCACGCCACCTCCAACAACTCCCTCGAAGGGGGTAAGTTAATTTTATTATTATTATTATTTTTAAAAATAGTAAATTTCCGTGAACCCCCAGGACTGAACTGAACTGTGGGGGGGTTGAGGGCGTGCTGGACTGAACTGGCCCGGTCTGGTTTGGATCCAGTCCGGACTCGAACCAAACCGGACCAGCCAGTTCCGTGCATGCCCCTACCTGATTGGAGGGATAAGTTGTATATCTTAGCAAGGAGGTTGGCAATTTCACATTTGAGTTCTTTGAGGACTCTTGGATGGATGCCATCCGTTCCTGGCGATTTGCTAGTTTTCAGTTTTTCCAGATAGTTTAAAACATCAACTCTTGTCACTTTTATCAGACTCATTTCTTTAGCCTCCATACCCAAAAAGCCTGGTTCAGGAACATGTATATGCTCAATATCCTCTGCTGTGAGGATGGATGCAAAGAACTCATTTAGCTTCTCTGCAACCTCCATATCCTCCTTAATAATCCCTTTCATTCCCTCATTGTCTAATGGTCCAACTGCCTCCCTGGCAGGTTTCCTGCTTCTGATATATTTAAAGAAGTTTTTGTTATTTCCCTTGATACTTTTAGCTAAATGTTCCTCAAACTCTCTTTTTGCCTCCTTTATTGTCACCTTGCATTTCTTTTGCCAGAGTTTGTGTTCTTTTCTGTTCTCTTCATTTGGACAGGCTTTCCAATTTCGGAAGGAAGTCTTCTTCCCTTTTATGGCTACCTTGACAGTACCTGTTAGCCATGCTGGCATCCTCCTGGACTTAGTGGTACTTTCCCTCCTTTTGGGTATACAATCTAACTGGGCTTCTAGTATTGTGGTTTTGAGTCAACTCCATGTATTCTGGAGCAAAGTGACTCTCCTGATTTTCCCTTTCAGTTTTCTTTTCACCATATTCCTCATTTTGGAGAAGTTTCCTCTTCTGAAATCCAAAGTGTCTGTGTTAGACTTCTTTGGTGATTCTCTCCTCACATGTATGCTGAATTTGATCACACTATGGTCCATGTCGATAGAAGGGTAGATGACACTGACATCCCGCACCAGGTCCTGGGTACCACTCAGGATTAAGTCCAAGGTCGCCTTCTCTCTGGTTGGTTCCAAGACCCACTGTTCTAGGGCACATTCATTCAGTGTATTTTGAAATTTGATCTCCTTGTCATGATCTGACTGTGAATTTACCCAGTCTATGTGTGGGTAATTGAAGTCACCCATTATTACAGCCTTTCCTCTCCTTGATGCCTCCCCGATTTCCTGCTGCAACTCCCAGTCACTGTCAGTGTTTTGATCCGGAGGGCGATAACACGTCCCCAGTAGCACCTTTCAGGGCTGGACTGGGGGCACTGAGAGGGCAATAGAATGTATGTGGGGATAGCGTTGAGAATGTATGTGGGGAGGGCACTGAGTTTTGAGCAGAATAGGTAATTAAGGGTGGGAGTTGGGGCGTGGGGCGCCACACGGCTGGGGCACACCGGGAATATGCCTGTTGCCCTGTGGGCCAGTACGAGCCTGGCACATTTCCTTTCAGGCCTTGTATTGTCACCCATAGGGTTTATGTGGAGCACTCTGGTCCTCCTAGGTTTTCTACCTTGTTAGATTCTATCCTTTCTTCAACATACATTGCTACTTCACCTCCAAGGCATAAAAGCTGCTGGAAGGAGCTGCTGTGAGAGGGGGACAGGGGGACCATGGGGGAACTGTCTGTGTGAACATGCCCCCCCCTATCAATATATTTGATATTTAATCAAATATAAGAATTGGGGGAGAAAATAGTAGATCACTGGTGGAGGGAGGCCAGCGGTGGCCCATGTCTGGCCACCACCGCAGCCCCCCTCGCCCTGTTCCCGCATCCGACATCAGATGTGGGCAGTTATCCATGTCCCCGTGTCTGATGTATGGTGCAGGGGGCATGGTCTAGCTCCCGAATGGGGCTGCGGAGCCCCGTTCAGGAGCTAGATCAAGCCCAGCACTGTGAACCCAGTGCTGGCCACTTAACTCCTGAACAGGGCCATGTGACCCCGTTTGGGAGCTAATCCACACCCCCTGTGTCTGATGTCTGATGTAGGGGGGCATGTCAGGGCCGTGAGGCACGGCCCCTGAGGGGCAGCAGCGTGGGTTCTCTGAACCCGGTCGCCCAATGGTGGCTAAGCCCCTGTGGTAGATATACTGCGAGAGAAGTGGGTTATCTCTGCTTACAGGATATGTTCCTTTATCATTTAATCTCACTTTGTAACCTGTGTAGCGCTTTAAAGGTGATATGACTAGTCACAGAGATATAAATTGTTCTTTACTGAGAACTCAAAATGGCCCACCTTTGTGGAAACCGATTAGAGATCTACCAACAAAAAAATGTTTAGTTATCATCTGTCTTTTAAATGAACAACTGCTAAATGACATTTGTTTGCATATTATTAAAATCTCAAGATAAGTAGCTTTCTAAGATTTTGAAAGAAAGGTAAAAATAAACCCCTCTCTGTTTCCTCAAAAAGATTATGTCCACTGTTAGAAGGAAAGGTGTTATATAATATTTATATAGAACCAGAATCAAAATAGCATTAAATGACAAAACCAATGTCACTTTCCACTCTGGTGATTAAAATTTACCCCTAAAGCTTTAGCAAATTAATCTACCCGCTAAACTGTTTAAAGTGTGCAGTCCTAGGTAATATAAAAGGTTATGTGGAGCCAAGCACAACTTGTGTTAGCTGTGTTTCCTCCATCTCAGCTACTTGTGAAGCATCCTCAGGACATATTTATGTAGGGGGCCCCTTGGAGTCTGACTTTAATACCAATCTAATATAGATTGGTTAGAGATAGTCAGCATGGATTTACCAAAGGAATGTCATGCTTAACAAACTTGATTCATTTCGTTGAGGAAGTAGCAATGAGAATGGACAAGAGTGAAGAACTAGACATAATTCACTTGGACTTGAAAAGACTTTCAATATGGTACCATATAACAGATTCATTTATAAGGTTAGCAGGTAGAGTATTGATGGTGAAATACTCAATTGGATATCAAATTGGCTCAGTAATAGGCACTGGAGATGGTGGTAATGGTTACAGATCACACAGGAGTGTGTAATATGCACCATGGGGTACACAACAGAAGATTTCATGAATCTAGTATGGACAGGCAATCTTTGTCCCAAGAAGATTAGAAGAAAATGGAAGAAGGGGCTTTAAAAGAACAAAAACCTACCTTTTACATGATGTAAAAGTTACGTAAGTAATAAGGCATCTGACTTTCCTTATTGTTTTCAGTCTCATATTTCAAGTACTTGGAGCCCCATTGAATGCAAAGCTGATTCATATTGTATGAAAGGTCTTGCAGCAGGTAGTGACTTTCACCAATAGGGATTTCTACTTTTGCAGCATGCCCTACTACGACTACTACGTCTACCACTACTACTTATATATCACTTTTCAGCAAAAGTTCTCAAAGTAGTTTGCATAGTAAGTTATATGCTGGCCTTTGGCCGAAATAAACAAATAAATACATACATAGTAGGTTAAGTCAGTAAATAAATAAAATAAAATAAAGTTCCCTGTTCCCAAAGGTCTCACAGTCTAAATTAGGCCCTGTTCATGGAAGCAGGCCTAATTCCATCTGAAACGTTAAGTAATGCCTGGGTGATGTACATGAGGGGTTCTGAAGGGGTCACCCATTTAGGCACTGATCAAATCTTGAACTGGCTAGTTTCAGCAAGATGGCTGCGGCATGTGCCATACCCTGGGACTGTGCCTTCATATTTAGAAGAATCCTTCACATGGAAAATTATTAGCTATCAGGAAGAAAGAGTCTAAACTAGCCTTCTTCCTGATGTGTTAGCTTTCTATATGGAAGCAATTGTCTTCTATGAAGACCTATTTTATCAATTGCATCCCCATCTTCACTTTGAAATGGTACAGCACAGACATACGTTCATCACCTCAGTGAGGACTAAGTCATAACTAGACGTTCGTCCATGAGTACTCTCTTCCAACATTACTGTGCTGACATCAGCTGCTAAATGCACATGTTTGGGCCAATTTATTGGTATGAATTTACCCTAAACAGCCACAGTGCCGTCCAGTGATATACTTTGAGTAATGAAGATCAAATCCCTAAGTCTCAAATCTCTTTACTCCAGAATTGTTCTGCAGTAGTCCCATTCATTTCAGTGGAGCAATGCTTAATCAGTTGGTTATGCATTACCATAGCCTGAAAGCCCAGAAACAGATTTTGAAATGAAAATAAATGTAGATCTTCAAAGTGCTCTGAATCCCAAACCTACAGATGGTTAGCAGTGGAATCAGTTGTGATAACACATTGTCACATTAGATGTGAGATTCAAGATGATTTATGAGGCATCTTAGTTAGGACAGGTTTGAACCTTCTATTATATCCAGACAGTTGCTGAAGGTGTGAGAAAGCACCTAAGGTCCAGTTGACCGACTTGTAATGGTACTGAAAAATACTTGATCCTTTCTGGAGAGAGGTTTCTAAACACATCAACTTTGTGTTAGGAAAGTGTAAACACTGGCTGACATTACTCCATCTGCTTTGCAAGGGAGCATTTCAGCAGCTGTGCAAGATCACAGTATTGCACAAATGCAGTTGTGCAACAGAGAACCATTGGAAATAATGGCCCTCTGTCACGAAATGATGTTTGCACAATTCTGCAGTCTTGCACAAGAACACTCTTGCACAATTGCCCCAATGCTCTGTTGTAAGGCAGACGGAGCACTGTGTGATCTGTCAGCTACCATAGTGGGCCCCAACTAATCTCCAGTATGTATGGGTTCTAAAAACAGAAGCGAGAGTTAATAAAATTAAATCTGATTTAGCATGGAAAGCCAAAATTACCCACAATGTACACTCTGAAACTGGGATTGCTTCGGGATTTTGCACGGCAAGAGGCCATTTGTAGGCCTCTCTGCTTCTTAAAGGTAGATTGTACTAACTGAACCTACATAAAATCGAGCATGTATTCTGTGCTAATCCAGACTAATTCCTTAGATCCATAGAATCACTAATACAGATTAGAATTCCTAGTTCATTCATAGGTGTGCACTGAAAGCATGTTAAAAAACAGCAAAGAAAAACTACTAACTAGTCGCTGTAACTAACTACCAGCAAACCTAGTTAATACTAAAGGAAAAGCAAACATTACATGGAGCCTTTGTCTGAAAAGCTGTCTGCATTGCCCCTGCACACGCACGCACGCGCGCACACACACATCCATTTGATTGAAAATCATCTCGGATTGCCTCTAAGCTTCCTGGATGCTCCATGCAAAGAAAGGATGGTGGTGCTGTTGGGGCAGAGGTGTGTATGTGTCTTTGCCAGTGTTGAGGCTCCAGCATATGTCTGTTATAGTCACCCTCAGGATCTACCCTGCTTCTGCTCCACCCCAGCACTACCCAATGGAGCTAGCCATACTCCTGGGTGGCACAATTAATTGAATCAACAGTAAAGAGAGAGAGAAAATAAATTGTGGTTGCTTTTTGGCAGATGAAGGACTATGTTGCATAGAAGGCAGACAGTTATGGCAAGAGGATGGAAGGTGAGGAGGGAGTTGGCGTTTTGAGTCCTGTGTGTTCATTTTCATGCATCCACTGCCTCACCCCACTTCACTCAGAAATTTATCTAGACTCTTGAGCATGTGTGCTCACATTAACAACATTTTAAAAAGGCACCCTCTATGCCTCCCATGGATAAGCAAGCATAGGGGCAAAACTGGAGCATTGGTTCACAGTGCAGCATTTCACAGGCATTTTGCACACTGTGGATACTGCTGCATCTTGCAAATGCAAGTCGTGCCAGAGTGCCCTTGCATAAATGCCGAAATTGTGTGAGGGAGTTACATGATCACAAGGCCATCATTTCTAGTGGTCATGTGCTTTCAGCATTTGCACAAGTGTACTCTAGCGCAACTTGTACTTGGAATATGCAGCGGCATCAGCTGTGCACAAAATGTCCACAGAATGCTGTATGGTATGTGAGTCAGTGTTTTACTAGAGATAGGGATGAGAAAACAAGGGTAGCTGGAACATATGCTATCATTTTGTAGCAATGAGATGGTTATAGTCCAAGAATTAATGGCTACATTCGCACAGAACTGCTGGTCCAATGGACCAGCAGTTCTGCTTCCTGCCGCTCTCCTGTCAACATCTGGATGAAATGGAGAACAGGCTCTCTACAGTTAGGGAGACTGCAGAGAGGAGGGGGAAGTGGCTGTGCGGGCTTCCTTCTTGCTTGAAGGACAGCCTGCACAACCAATCACCACCAGAGAGAGGGAGGAGCTTCCTACCTCAACTCCGATTAGAGTGAATGCAACCTCCAGTGCTGCATTCTCACATCATACTCCAAATCTCCAACCCCATTTTTGAGTAGTGAAACTCACTACAAGCCGAGGGTTCAAATTGGAGTTTGCAGAGCACAACCTTGGGTTGCTTTACAGATGGCACCGGAGTGGCATGAATTCAGATGTAACAATAGGGAAACCTTTGGCCCCTGCAACTCTAGTTCCGCATTACGTGCAAATGCGACTAATGTAACATATTCATTTACACCGTTTAAAATTTTACAATACTTCATATGAAGGAGTTGGGACTTGATTTTATTTTTTCTCTTCTTCCATTCCAATTTATTTTGTCTTTGTATCATGTCTCAGTAAATTCTTGAGAGCTTTGGCAGACAGGCTGTATATAAATGTTAATTAGTAATTAAGCCCTTAAACAGAGATCTAGTTGCCCCCTATCCTACATACTGCTTTTCCATATCCCTCTACTACCTTTTGCTGCTTCTTTTCTTTCTCTCTCTCTTCTTGCTAGATCCATATTTCCCCTACAGATGTATGCTGTCCACTGCTCTCCAACTATTCTTGACTATGCAACTTGTACCAGTATAGCAAAGTTTATTCTAGATTTAGAGGAGTGGGGTCTAGGATGGTAGAAAATAAATTATGACTGGCAATCTCATTTCTGTAGATTGTTTCTGTATTTTCCTTAAAGCTTAATAAATACGTTAATAGAAAAGAATGGAACTTAGAAAGCTGCCTTATACTGAGTCAGACCATTGGTCCACCTAGCTCAGTAATTGTTTACAGGGACTTGAAACGGCTTCTTCAAGCTTGCAGGCAGGAGAGTCTCTCAGCCTTATCTTGGTGATGCCAGGGAAGGAATTTGGAACCTTCTGCATGCAAGCATGCAGCTGCTCTTCCCAAAGCGACCCTTTGCCTAAATTTGCTCACATGTAGTCTCCCATTCAAATGTAAACAGGGTGGACCCTGCCTAGCAAAGTGGACATTTCATGCTTGCTACCACAAGACCAGCTCTTCTCCCTGGCCTGAAATAGGGATGTGCGAACCGGCTTGATCTTGATCCAGTTCAGCATTCAACTTGTCCAGCTCGAAGCTGAGCTGAAGCCCCCACCCGCGCCAGATTAGGACCAGTACGGGGGTTCTAAAGTAGACCCCCCAAAATTTAAAACACTCTTTGCCTCTCGGGAGTGCTGCCGTGGGGTGTGTGTGTGTCTCTGATGGTTCCCCCTCCCCCCCATTGGCCTCTCCCCATCCTCAAATGGCCCAGTTTGGGCCATTCTCAGCCCGTTCTGGGCTTCTCTGTGCTGGCAACAACCATTTTGAAAGCCTCCGCACATGCACACTGGTCATCTGTGTGGCTGGGTTAAACCTGATTATGCAGATGGCCAGTGCACATGTGCAGCAGCCTCCAAAATGGCCACCACCAGCACAGAGAGGCCCCAAACAGGCCATTTGAGACCAGAGGGGAGGGGGAACCCCAGAGCACCCTCTGGAGGTGGTGAGCGTTTAATTTTTTTTTCTACTTTAGAACCTCCAAACTGCTTAAATTCGAGCCAAGCCGGTGAGGGGGGGTCTGTTAGGGGAGGCAAAACCAAACACACCCAGTTTTGTTTGAGTCCAGCCTGGACTCAAACCAAACTGGGCAAACTGTTTTTGTGCACATCCCTACCCTAAAACCATAATTACATTGATTGATCGTACAATGGGAGAACATTTTGACTATCAGCTTGATATGGCCTAAGTACACCCATAGGTATTTTCTATGAAAATCTATAGGAATTCAAATTCCCATAGTGCCTCATGCCTCTAAACACTGTGCAAAATCTTTAGTGCATTGTGCCTCTAAATGCTACCTTGCATGTTTAAACTCTTAAGAAAAATGTTCAAACGTCTGGCAAACTCTGGTACCCAGGCATGTCAGCACTTAGAATGCTGTTGATTTTAATAGGTCCAAGATCTGCAATTTTGTTATTATACAGGTCATACAGATAAATATATACATCAATAATCCAATTCAGTTGTGTGGGGTGCCATGCTATGACATATTACTCATATCATTTTCTCTAAGAATCTATGGACTCGCTCGATCAAGCAAAAAAGCAAACACTACTTCTCTGCTTTCTGCAAACTTATATCGTTTTGAACCACATGTTAATTGTAGGAATAAGTTGAGAAGGCTGGCTGTTGGCATCCGAAGCTTTCCTTCCATCAGAAGTGAATTATCCTCATAGTTGAATTACCTGTCCTCCAGATTATAAATTGTTGTAAACTTTTCACTGTCTCACCAGCAACATTAAGGACTAAATACTACAGCCTGCCTTTCTCTCCCCAGAACAGGAATTCTCATTTGACTGGCACCAGCTCTCCAAAACATCAGACAGGAGTCTTTCCCTGCCGTACTTCGAGAGGCCAAGGATTGGACCTGGGACCTTCTACATGTAGAGCCGGTGTTCTTTCACTGAGCAATGGCGCTTTCTCTTTGGGAAACTGATGGTTAGGGCTAAGAAGTAGGCCATTCATGTTGACAGTCCTATGGCTAAACTGTCCTCAAGTTGCTGAAAACAAATCCATACTTTTCTATAAGCTTGCCACATTTTCAAACATTCCTCATTTCCAAATGGTGTTGACTGAAGAAACAACAAGGAAAACATATCTGTTTATCATTAACTTTAAAGGTAAAGTTGTGCTGTCGAGTCGATGTCGACTCCTGGCGACCACAGAGCTCTGTGGTTGTCTTTGGTAGAATACAAGAGGGGGTTACCGTTGCCTCCTCCCATGCAGTATGAGATGATGCCTTTCAGCATCTTCCTATATCGCTGCTGCCTGATATAGGTGTTTCCCATAGTCTGAGAAATATACCAGCAGGGATTCAAACTGGCATCTTCTTGCTCCCTAGGCAAGTTACTTCCCCACTGCACCATTAGGTGGCTTATCATTAACTTTACATAGTTATTTATATTTGGATTTGATCTCACTTTCCTTGCATTGCCTTTCATAGTATAATGTGCCCAACAATGTTCAATGTGCATGTTTCTGTTTCTCAGAATTGGTTTAGCTCTTACCTAAAAAATTGAGAATCTCTTGGCATCCCATTTTATTGCAAAATTCAGGTTCACTCCAGAGGCTTATAATCTGGATGACAGTTAATTAAATTATGAAGATTGCCAATCACCTCCCACTTCTCAGCCACTTTTTATTTTTATTTTGTTTTTTTAAAAACCCAGCATTAATGGAAATACTATGCAAATTGCATAGGAAGCCGTGACAAGGAAGAGAACAATACCAATAAGCTCAATGTCAGTTATAGTGTTTCACAATTACTGCTGATACAATCACCTTGCAGTGGATGCGGCAAAAAGCTGTATTTTTAATCTTCCTGAAGCTTTTCCCCAGTTCAATTTTTCAACGATGCCAAGACAGCCCTGTCTAGTTTCTCTTGCAACCACTTCAGCCTGCTCTTAGAAGATAGTATATCAGTGCCATCACTGAGCAGCAGTTCAAAATCAAGCCTCAGATGGTAGGAGATAGGAACTGTCAACAAACGTGAATTGTAGGCTATGTCTGAATTTATTTCATTTCTCTATTTTTCTTTGTGGGAGTGGCTTGTTAAAGCATCTGACAGCATTTAACAAAACTACATACAGAGTATGACTTACTGTCAGCTTTCAACTATTAGCCTGATCCTGTGGCTTCATAGGTGCATGGAAGCTCTGATGTGTATGTGGACCACCAGGATAGGCAAGAATTTCCCCATTTATTTCTATAGTTGTGAAACACAGTTCCCAGCAAACCTGTAACTCCAGTTTTGTCTGATGTCTGAATGTGACGTGTGCAACCGTAGCTTCACAACCAATACCAACCTGGAATGTGTACCTGGGATTCCGCCTCACTTTCACCACTGTAAACCTCTGTTAGAAGGGGCTGTCATGTTGTCTGCTTGCATCCTCGGATAACTTCATGGAGGAGAGGTCTATAATTGGCTACTAGTTGGAGGGCTATAGGCCACCTCCAGCCTCAAAGGCAGGATGCCTGAGTACCAGTTGCAGAAGAGTAACAGCTGGAGAGAGGGCACACCTTCAACTCCTGCCTGTGGACTTCCCAGGAGCATCTGGTGGGCCACTATGTGAAACAGGATGCTGGACTAGATGGGCCTTGGGGCCTGATCCAGCAGGGCTGTTCTTATGTGCTGCTATACAGGTGAAACTCGGAAAATTAGAATATCGTGCAAAAGTCCATTAATTTCAGTAATGCAAATTAAAAGGTGAAACTGATATATGAGACAGACGCATTACATGCAAAGCGAGATAAGTCAAGTCTTAATTTGCTATAATTGTGATGATCATGGCGTACAGCTCATGAAAACCCCAAATCCACAATCCCAGAAAATTAGAATATTACATGGAACCAAGAAGACAAGGATTGTAGAATAGAACAATATCGGACCTCTGAAAAGTATAAGCATGCATATGTATTCAGTACTTGGTTTGGGCCCCTTTTGCAGCAATTACTGCCTCAATGCGGCGTGGCATGGATGCTATCAGCCTGTGGCACTGATGAGGTGTTATGGAAGACCAGGATGCTTCATTAGCGGCCTTCAGCTCTTCTGCATTGTTTGGTCTCATGTCTCTCATCCTTCTCTTGGCAATGCCCCATAGATTCTCTATGGGGTCAGGTCAGGCGAGTTTGCTGGCCAATCAAGCACAGTACACTGTATACTTTTCAGAGGTCCGATATTATTCTATTCTTCAATCCTTGTCTTCTTGGTTCCATGTAATATTCTAATTTTCTGGGATTGTGGATTTGGGGTTTTCATGAGCTGTACGCCATGATCATCACAATTATAACAAATTAAGGCTTGACTTATCTTGCTTTGCACGTAATGCGTCTGTCTCATATATCAGTTTCACCTTTTAATTTGCATTACTGAAATTAATGGACTTTTGCACGATATTCTAATTTTCCAAGTTTCACCTGTAACTGCAGTTACAGGTTTAAGTGGCAGCTGCGACCAGTGAGAGCCCAGCTCAGAGCAGCACCAATAGCGGTTATCTTCTAGGGCTTATCCAGCACTCCAAGGTGTGTCACCTGACTGAAAGCCATGCCCCGCCCCGCACTCTTCCTACTTTCTCTGCCTGCCAACAGGCACGCCAGGTCCTGCTGCTCTTATAATTAAAGGGCCAGCAACACTACCAGGGAAGCACTGCTTGAGATCTATATTCACAGCCAGTAATCACATCCACTCCGAGCTCCTGGCCAATTGTGAGCCATTTCCTGGAACTGTGAAGCCATGCTCAGAGTCTAGCGACAGCATGGCTATACAACTGGGCAGAACCCAGCTTGGGGGACCAAAAATAGGAAGGGAGAACTTTGGAGTTTCCCAAACCAGGGATGGAGGGTTGTCTGCGATGCCATCCCCAGTTTAGAATTTTAACTTTAAATTGCAGCTCTAAGCCAGTTCTTGTCTGAATGCAGCCATAGAGGTTAAGAGGGAGCCTACCCATGTAGCACACTGAAGTTTGGATTGGTACCCATGTGTTTTCTTCCCTGAAATCTTTATTTTTCAATATCTGTCACAATTTTTGTTAATAGGTTATTAAATCTATTTGTAACAGATGTTGAGTGTTTCATTGCTGGTGGGGAGATAGTTCTAAAGAACGACATGTTAACTTTGTCTTCTTCATTGGCTACACCAGCACAAGTTTCTTCGTCAATATGGTGCAAAAACAAATAGTTTAAAAAATGAAAGTTAAAAACAACCGAAAGCAGGACAATACTGAAATGATACAACAGATTGTATATTATGGAAACAGATACAACCACGAGGGCTAACATTTAGCATTGTGGAGAACTAGTCATCCCCTCTCCCTTATGTTCAAACCATGTGGCTGACATACTGCACAATAATGCACCAACCTAGTAAGGTTGCATGCACACAAATTACACAAATTGCACAAGTTATGCCAATGCAAAAAAAAATATGTGCAAATGATGTTACATGAGAGTAAGCGCCTTATCTCCAATGGGCTTCCTCTCATGTAACATCATTTGTGCAACTTGCATGCACACCATGTTAGTTGGCTACATATTGCGACACAGTATGTCAGCCTGAGTGATTTTTCTTCAGAAACATCTGCATATCTAGGTAAATCATTGGTTTTGCACAGGATCAATTTTTGTTTCTTTGTTCCAGTAGCCCTTGGTGCAAACTGGAATCTGTTTCTCATCCAGTGGAGGTTAATCAAAGTTAAATCGGCAGAACTCCTCCATCTAAAAACTTATAAACAGCAGGTCTTGGGCTTTTTCATCATGCCCAGCTTTTTTCTGTCATTCCGCCCACCCTTCTTACTTTAACTGCAGCCTAAAGAAGCGTTCTAGGGAACATAAAATCTTGCTCATTACTTTGTGATATTTTAGTTATTCCTAATAATGGTATTGCCCTACTTGGCTTTTGGTTGTTGTTGTTGTTGTTGTTGTTGTTGTTATTATTATTAAACAAACCGGCACAACTACCTATGATTTTTGTGTTCTTCTACATTGTTTTAAATAATCCCCTAACCCCCCACCCCCCTGCCAAAGGTAACTGTTATTGATAACTTTGCTATAGATAGCATGAAGCAGAAAAATGTTCTAACATCCCACAAGAAATGTTTTTAAAAGGCACTGCATTTTTGAAATTCAGTTTTGAATAGACCCAGGAGCCTTGAACTTTGCTGTTGTAAATTTTGCTTCCAACAATGAAATCTTCCTCAGAATGGTGACACCAGATGCAATTCAAGAAACTATTTTCACATAGGCACTACAAAAAACTAGCCTTTCTCACACTGTGAAAAAACCGTAATGCTGGATAGACTGCAGCACAGAAACCAAATAGTCAAGCTCACCTGTATATTTTGCATTCACATTGAAGTTCACTTAAATAAATTGATGATTTAAGCCTTCCTTGCAGAAACAGTCTTGTCTCTGTTAAACTTGGGCAATGGGAGTCATAAAGCCTGGTAGTAAAGCATGTTTACTCAGAAGTAAGTACCATTTTATTCAATGGAACTAGATTGCAACTTGGAAAACTCAAAAACTGAATATTTACAACAATGTAACTCTGATAAGAGATGGCTAGGATAAAGTCAGCTAAAAAGTGGAATTAGTCTACTTGAAACCAGTGGCAGCCAATAGGAGTGGGGAAGAACATGCCTTCTCACCCCATTCTGGTTGTCTCTCTCCTCTTAGTTTGCCCTGGTGTTAACCCCAGGCATGTGGACTGGTCATTCACTGGGTTGTACTGTGGAACCCAGCAAGTCACCAGCTTGGGGTTGAGAACACTACAGTGAGATGAGAGAAAGAAAGGCAGCCAGGATGGGGCAAGAAGAGTAGGAACAAGCCATGTCTGTGGCTCGTTCTCCACTGCCCCTAGCCTCACCACTCCTATTGGCCACCACTGCTGGAAATTCATTTTACAGTCATGATGCATACTCAGGCTAGGTACAAGCTCAGAATTCAGGGTCAAGATAGAACAAGAGGACATGTATTTATGATCAGGACTGCCACACAAGACCGCACTGAGAACTGATACAACATGAATTTATATAAGGTTGCAATGAGCCTCTCTTTGCATCCCTTTTGAGAATCTAAGCTCACTTCTCAAGGACTTCAAGGATCAAATCATCTCAAGGCTGGACACATAAGGAAAGTTCTCCAGACCTGGGAGTTCAAGAACCACATCAGACACAGATAAGGGAAGCAAAACAGGTTGAGAAAGAGGCTGAGCAAGGGATCAACGTTGAACAGTTCAACACCAATTGTTTGTGAACATGTGTAATGAGAAGCCTGCTTCCCTTATCCCACCAGATCTCTCTAAAATAGAGCAGTTAATCAGGAAACACTTTAGGACAGCCAATCAGAAACAAGTATGTGGCCATCTCACACTGGGTGACTGAATTCCATAGAAGCAAGAGCATTACTGGGTCACTTGGAGGCACTGATGATTCAAGGACTGAAACCTGACTCCTTCCAGATGCACAATTATGTGGTAGAATGTAATTTCATGTATCTAAAAATAATAAAAATATGGCTTGAAATAGTAAATTAAAATGGGTTTGCCAGATATTTAACTTTGATGAGCGATGACAACTTGGGGGAAGCACTATGACTTCTGCTAGAAATACCGGACTGGGATTATAGTCATGACCAAGATAGTGTGCTGTATTGATTTAGTGTGCTGTTCTGGATTTAGACTGCACAGAGACGTATGTACCTGGAAACGGAAAAAGGTGCAGGTTTTTCTACTTCAGGGTGAGCTCTGCTTTCCTCTACCTGAGTTTTCAACGTGTATGTGTAAAAAGGACTTATGATCACATTCTGTGCCCCTCCCCCTGTTTCAAAGTGTGCTGTCTGCTATATTTTTGTATTCAAGTTTCTTCCATGTTCAAATATTTGTTTGAATTCCCCCCCCCCACATTTTCTACAATTTAAAAATGGTTCTGTGAAGGTGGCTAGACAATCAGTGCTGTGCAGAACGTTGGTCTGAGAAGTGGGGAGATGGCTTCATTGTTAACATAAGAGCTGGCCAATTAGCTCTGTGTAAACCCAGTTTCTCCTGGGAAAAAACCAGAACAAGATTCAATTGAATTTGATCTTGGGGAGATGGGCTTCCATGGTGGGCATTACCATTCAAATTATGTACATCTGTATGTGTCCACAAATGAGGAATTCTCAGGTTCAAATATCCAATCAATCACAAAACTTACTGGGGGATCTCGATCCAATCAGCACTTCAGCCTAAGCTATCTCATCGAGGAGGGAACAGACATATGCTACCCTGAGCTTCTTGTAGAAAGAGCAGGTGAATTTACTATTTAGTATATTTATTATAATAAAATAATACACATTCTTGCCCCTTTCTGTAATTGTGCATAACTGTACAGCAAAATGAAGCTCAGTTTTTGTCATGCTTATGATGCTTTGTTGAAGTGCACAGATATTTTGTAAAGGCATGTACGAATGAGATTGTTTATATCATGAAATTGTACAGGAAAAGAAGAATGAAACAGGAAAATCCCATTCTGGCAGCATCAAATTCCATATCAACTCTTATCACTTAAAAGCTGCAACTTGTCACTGTCTCAAACAAGCAACCATTTTCTGAGATGGCAGTTATGGTTTATCTGTTAAATTGCAACCATTCTGTAGGGTTTTCAGGCCTAACCCATGTGATATTACTTTGCAGTCAAAGTCTGTGTTTGATGTGCCGGCAAACTCTTCTGCCCTCAGTTGATTGGTAATGCCAGAAAGTCTGGCCAACAAATACATACAAAATCAACAACTTAACTGATTTCCAATCTGGAGGAGGAAAGTAGTTAGAACAATCAAGAACCTACTTAGAACAGAGTGACGGAAGAGTTTGGTTATCACAACGCTGAGTATAATAAATGAAAATACAAAGTGCATTTTACGTGATTAATGTATGTAAGCTGTCCTCTTCTGGTGTGCATTAGTAAAAAAAAATATATCACACCTTTTATAATTGCTAACATTGCAGGTCCATTATTCAGCTTTGATAATGTGCATAAAATGCTCAGTATGATAATGAGTTGGGGTAGCTGAGAATTTAGGATGGTGGCACGTTTAGTGTAGTATTTGGATTAGCATTGTTAGCCTGCATCTACACAGTTTATTTTAACAGCTTGTAAGCTTTAAAAATAATCTAGTTATGTCCTTTTTTTTGTTGCTTTTAAAAAGAAAATAATCAAACAAGGTACCCTGCTCAAACAAATACTACCAGCATTAATTAATCAGGATGATCATATGTAAAAGAAATGATGCCAGATAGTAACAAATCCAAGAGAAGTTTATTATGAAAATGGCACCTGCAGGATGAAAAAAAATTAAGTTACATAAAGACAACCATGTATGACATGTATGAGAATCTACAAAAGTATAAAAAGAACCCTGTTGTAAATGAAGTATGTACATTTCTGATTTGCAGCATTATCAATGATCAATGAAAAAAAAATGTCTCGAATAAGCCAGGCACTCAAGAAGTTAGATTCGGTTAGCTTAACAAAATAAATGTACCATAGCTGTCATTTTTTAACATTTTAATTTTTTTTATATATTGTAGAGTTGGTAACACTGCTAAGATTTATACGAACAGAATCCCTTTCCCCTTTATTCAGCTACTTGGCACCAGTCTCCTCATAAAAGATTTCATATATTTGTACAAGAAATAGTTAAAAACACAGACACAGTCTTCACAGGTAATGAAGTTTTTTTTTCCATTTTGTAATTTTAAACACTATGGACTTAGACAGCAGCTGTGATTATCTGTTAGTTTAAATCACCAGAAATCATTTTGACACAACACAGAAACATTTATAAAAAAAAAGAAAGAAAGAAAAATAAGACAACAACAGCTGTCTAGCTGTTCTTTGTAGCTGATAGGTGCACTCCTTTGATTGTTCAATAGCTAGAGCAGAGCTTCCGAAGGTATACCCAAATCAGCTTCCCGTGGCCTTGACACCTACTAAAAATCCTTCATATCTAACCCTTTAAAAGTTCACTATCAAAATTTGTGGCATCCAATGCCCTTTGGAGGCATTATTCCATTCCACTGTTTCTCAGACCTCAGATTCTAAACTGTGTGTAATCCAAAACGTAGAGGACAACTGAGCTACAATACATTAACATTGCACATATATTCAAAAATATATATATGACAATCCTAAGCTCAGTTTCTCTTTTTAACGGTGTTGGTTGACCTTTGAAAGAATTTTCTATCTCACTTGAAATTGCTCTCTATATATTACTCCATTAACCTACTTGGGAGAAAACCAAAGAAATGCACCGTCTACTTACAGTTAGAGCACAAGGGACTCTGAAAAAGTTAACAACTGAGGCTATATGGCATCACTTTGTTTAATATATCTGAGTATTACTCTTTAGTGCATTGTGTGGCACACACTGTAAGAGTAAGTCATACCCAGAATTCCTCTGTGGGAAAAATGGCTCCATTAACCTTGAGCTAGTTAAGAGTCTTTTATCTCTGAGAATGAAAAAAGAGAGAAAGGAAGAAATAGGGAGAGAAGGTGGGGAGGGGGAGTTGGAGAGAGGTCTGGGGATACACAACAGCAAAGCAACAGCAGAAATGAAAAGGTATACAGACAGTGGAAGCAGCATAAGGTGACATTACAGAGGAAGGCCACCACACAAAAACCACTAACCCCCAAGAATCACTGGTTCACTAGGACTGTAGGAATGGGACTTTACCACTCCAGACTAGAGATAAAGCACAGAGAAGACAAAGGACAAAACAACTACATTAGCTTAGTATATACTGCATATAGTAACACACATTGAAACTGCAATGGGACTGACAGCCAAAGGACACTTACACATTGTACACATTACAGTTCTCACATCTGTTATTAGATGCCTTAACAAACAGCTGCCAAAGATGGAGTGGAAGAAGAATTTATACTTGACAGTCATTTGGAGTGTTTGACACTACATTGATTTCTGGCAACAAAGACAAAATAGGAGGTTTCTTTTCTTTCTTTTTTTAAAAACTTAATGTGCAGTTTTTAGTTGCAGTTATCTATTTCAAGCTTATTAACCCATTCTTTAAAACATATTGGCTTCAATACTAGAAGAAGGAGGGGGGAATTACAAAAGACAAATCAATGAGTGAAACAAAACAAAAGAAAAACTACAACCTTCCCTCTAGAACATTAAATGAAAGAAATAAAAACATGTTAAATATATTTTCCTTATTCTGAAGTGTTATTTGGAAGTTGTAAAATTAGCCTCAGTTACACTGAGAAAAAGAAGAAGAAACAATACACACCTAAAAAACCTGATCCTCGAGTCAATTTAATTGAGTCTTTTTTTTTCCTTTTAAGCACATTTACAAAAAAAGCTTCCAGATCCATTTAAATTTAATATGAGGCTATGTTTGTTAGTTTGGAGGTAAAAAAAATTAAGTCCTGCAGCAAATGTTAATGAGGACTTTTTCTTAACTAACCAAGGAGACTGCAGCACCTGACTATAGACTAGTACAGAAAACATTCCTTTCAAAAAACCCAGCCCACAAGCTGCATATTGTGTGAAGACATTACAGATTAATAAATGATAGCACCATGGTTTTAGAAATTAAGTTAACGTTTCTGTAATTAACATTTAGTCCATCTTCTTAATATTCTAATCACAGGCCAGAAATTAACTTTTTAAGAACCAAAATTATTGTATGTGCAAGTAAGAAAATTTTAACCATAAAAAGTGAATTAAACTCTGCATAAAATTCTAAAATACTATCCCCTATTTTTAAAGGAATTAGGAACGAAAAAAACCCAACCCTTTTCATTTGACTTAGTCAAATAGGGCACATTGTTTTATGCTTGTTTCTTTTAATCTTGATCATATCAAGATCATTTTGAAGTAAACCCAATGGTTGTCACTTTAAAATCTCTTTACCACAACACTGAGTATTCTATGGCAGAGGCATACACATATTAAAGGCATCTTAATAAAGATGCAAAGGAAAAAAATACACATCTTGGAAGAAGACAAAATGGCAGGCAACTGGTACTTCAGCTCTCTGAAGGCAAAAATAAAAAAATATCTTTTACATTAAAGAATAAGTCAAGTTAAAGAGAAAGGGAATGAAATGGGGACCATCATATTGAGAGAATAAGCTGACCTGCTCAAATTCAAAGTGCTAGAATTAAAGATCTAAATTAAAATATAGTCTATGCCTCAGAGTTTAACACTGAACACAGTATGTGGTCATATTTCAATCCTCTTTCCGTTCCAGTGTCTGTGCGGCATGGATGCCATTGCTGTACACAGGAAATGGAAGAGTAGAGAACAGTCCTTCGGCAGTTGTGAACACATTCCCTGCAGGCATTTGGGTCAGACTGGCCGCGCTCACAGCACTTCCAAATGGTCCTGACATATTGAGTCGGTGAACGTGGTGGTAGAGCATTTCCATCGGTGTTTTAGGATCTAGGCCGAAGCTTGGGCTGTTAACGTCCACAAAGTTAACAGCATGGGTGTTGGGGAGGAGATTGCCTTGCATGGCTAAAGTAACTTCAGCTGGAGCATACCGAATAGTGCCAGTGGTATAGACCCTCTGAGCAGCTGTGCTGGTGGCAGCAAGGGTTCCAGTTACCCTGTGAACCAAAGGAAGGACCACATTGCCTGCCTGCAACCTCTGCAGGGCTTCCAGATCACCAGTGTACAACAAAGAGTTGGAAGTGCTGGGGCCTCCCGGATGCTTGTCCCGTGGAGATGCTGACAGAGGTGGTGACAAAGGGTCAGAGGATACGGGAGCCAAGGCGGAGTTGGATGAGGTGCTGAACTGAGATTTGCGGCTGGCAGTATTTTCAGTCCCTGGTGGGGTGAGAACAGAGTCTGGAATGGAGACATGTAAACTACTGCTGGCTTGGGGAGAGGGGAAGTGCTCTGAGTTTGGGGGCTTGGTCATACTGTAGGGCGATTCATTCCTTGAGATTTCCCTGTTGGGTGGGTAATTCCAAATACTGCTATCGTTATCAAAATTGATAGGTTCTGAGATCTCTGTTTTGATTTTGAGCACTGAGGCACTGTTTGGTGATGAGAGCAGCTGGGGCTGATCAACCAATGCTGAGTCAAGTCCATTGGGGCTTGAGGTGCTTGAGAGCCTTCTGCGAGTCATGCTGCCTCCTTTCTGCTTTTTCCTCCTCTTCTTCCTCTTTTGATGTTTGCTGGAAGACTGGGCATTGACTTCTCCTGCACTGTCTGAGTCCTTGGCACTGTCCGAGGTCAACGATTCACAGTTCTGTAACCGCAAGTCCGATTCGCTCTCCACATAGTGCTCCACCTTGATCTGCATAGAACCAAGCGTGCCAAAACTATCCTCTGGAGCCTTTTGATTCTCAAAGTCAGAGTTTTCAAAGCTGTCATCACTGTCTCTGCTGTCCTGGTTGCTGGAGCTGTTACCATCCTCATTACAGTTCATTTCATTATCTGACTGATTCCCAGACTTCTTCCTATCTGACTCAGGATCTTCACTGTTTTCTGACTGGTTTCCTTTTTCATCTGACTTTGAATTCTCATTGTCCTCTGAACAGAAGGAAAAGTGGGGGGGAAACCCATTAATAATAAGAATGTAAGATTTAAAGCCCACTTAGAGGCCTAGTTGCCAGTGAGATATTGCCAGTAAGATCTCTGGCAAAAGTATCCGGCACTATGTGTTTCCTTTCAAGCACAATTCCACAGTTCCAACAATATTAGGCTGAGAGGGATTTGTCTGTCATTAATATCCCACCCATTCAGGAATAGCAGTGGAAGTGGGGTATGGTTTTGTCACATAGTAGGATTAATGTTTCAAGTGGCACATTCAAATGATCTATCAAATGCATAAATAACCTTATGTCTTTGTCACATTCTGATAATGCAGAAATGGGTCAGGACTATGCAGACAGGGACAGGCATTGCAGTTTCTTCAAGCCTGCTTCTGACTCTGGAAAGCCAGTGCCTGCCTTCCGCCCTCATTAGCAGTAGCACTTCATACTTTCTTTCCCTCCTGCCTCCTGTTCAGCAGAAGTACTGCCTGAGAGCAGCCAGCAACTGGAAGAAGCACGGAAGGCAGGCAAGAGGTCTTTCTCCCACTAATGGAAGGGTGGTATAGAAATCGAATTAATAATAATAATAATTAACGGTATAGGGAAGGGCTGAGCCAATGAGAATGGTGGCCTCTTATCTTGATACAGCTTGGTTTCCTCTGCTCCGCCTTCAATTTTATGTAATAGAAGTGAATGGAGTCAATTCACATTGAGGGCAGAAAGTAGAGGGTAGTTAGCTCTCTAGTCCAGGACACCACTGGAGTGGGGGAAGGCCACCCTCTAACCCCAGGCCAGGAGAGAGCAGATTTATCCCACAAAGTGACCTATTTACTTTGTGTCATTGAAAGTATGAGAAAATATTTCTCTCACTGAGTCTGATGAGAATGTAAAGGTCATGCACTTGGATTTCCCTTTGGAGTGAGGGTAAGCCTACCCTTGCACACTTCCTTCATACTGAGATCACCAGGTGTAGACCATCCCAATGGTGTTTTCAAATGCACCTTTTTACCTTCTCCCACCATATAAGCAATTGGCAAATTAAACCTTCTTCAGTGTTCTGAAATACCTCAACTTGTCCCTACCCTGAAGGAAGAATACATTCTCTTATGGTATATGCTCCTGTACTATCTCTAAAATGCAGACTGAAGGTTTGGCTCTAATGACCAGTTACTGTTGATGGATCCATCCTTTATATTATATCATATCATAATTTATTATATTGTATGTTCTCCAGAGCAGCCTGCTGGTAACACAATAGTGAGCTTCCCCACTACCACTCCAGCCACATAGCTTCAGACACACAACAGGGGAGAGCAAATTTCAGTGGTCTCCACTGCCTCTGGATGTGCCCTATGTCACACAAAGATTTGTCCATGAGGGCTCTGCAACCCTCTGGGACACATCTGTGGGTGACATAGGGCACATCCAGAGGCAGCGCAGACCGTTGACATTTGCTCTCCCCTGCTGCATGCCCAAAGCAACGTAGCTGGAGTGATGATAGGAAAGCTCTCTGTTGCACTATTGGTAGGTTGCTCTGGACGCCAGCCACTATATTATATTATATAAGCAGTTATTGGGGGCAGGGACTGACTTGGATTAGGACATATTATGTGAGGGAGGGCCTAATCCTTCCCTGCTGCTGCAGTCCTGATTCAAATTGCTCCCCTCCCCCAAACTACTATTAGACATAGAAAGAAAAACAGATGATCTAACTGGTCCATAAGTTTCCCCCTCCCTGGCTAACAGCAGCTTTGAAGGAGGCATTTTAAATCAGAACGGAGGATTAGACCCCACCACACACACACACACACACACACACACACACACACACACACACACCTTTCTGCTGCACCATGGCCCAAACTCAAATCAAGCCCAACCATCTGAGCAAAACACTGCTTCCTAGAATGTTACTGCACACACTTGTAACCAATTAGTGTGAGTACACACTGGATCATGACAAGGATCTGTAACTATCATCTACTGTATATACCTGGCCATCTAGCTACTTAAACATGTCATGTAGTCTCTCTGTTGGCAAATGCAGGGCATATCATACATTAATATATGGAGTTTAATATATGGAGTTTGTGAAATGTCTAAAGCCTTTGGAGTGAGACGGTATATAAATTAATTAAATAAATAATAGTACATTGTAGTAGTAGGTGGCTCATATTGCTAAGCATTTAATCCCTGGCCACATCACCCCAACAAAACTTTCATAGAAACAGTACATCCATAAGAAGATGCTATGCTTGTATTAGAAAACACTCACCAAATCAACCCAAAATCCCCAGATACTGCTAAAGTGAAAAATACGATGTAGGGGTGAAGCTAACAGAATACAATTATGCTCTTAACTTTATATGTTTAAGAGATGTAATGGTATTCTAAAGCCAAAGAAAAGCCTGTTGCAAAAGCCACTAGGAAAGCTCTCAGTTTGTAGACAGCTATAATTCAAGGAAGTCCGACAAGCTAAATTAGATTTTGTTACTGTAAAACATCAGGCTTTGATATAATATAATATAATCATATATGAGAACTGTAAGACCCACATATCCACATATATGTTGTGAATACAATCCCTAGCTGGTTATGACATATATATATATATATATATATATATATATATATATATATATATATTATATATATATATATGGAACCCTTAAAAGATGCAAAGCAACACAAAAGTCAAACGTCTACATTACCTGAATTGTCCTTTGAATCTGATTCAGAATCTGAAGTCTCAGAGGATTCTGAGGTTTTCTCTGGCAGATGAGGAAGTTGTGCAATATCCATCGGAGTGTCCTTGTATTCTGGGTTGCTATAGAAGAAGAGATGGCAAATATGAACACAAATGTATGATTTGCAGTTTCATCTCTTCCGTTTCTCAAATTTCTGGAGCACAGACGGTAGATAGAGAGCACAGCAAAGCACACATGAAAACAAGCATATTTTCCTTCAGTTCTTTACAGCAGAAACAGTGGCACCACTCCCCCCGGACTTCTGCGTGGATGTCCAGGCCTCGCAGGCCTTGAGGGGCCCCCAATTCTGCTTTCAATGTCCTGCTGGGGCTGATCCACCCATAGCATGCCAGGCGGCTGTGCACATGTTGTGCCACGCACGATGGACTATGAGGGCTAAGTGATGCTGCCAGCCTTCTGCTGGCCACCCTATCTGCTCAAGCACAGTGGTGGGGCCTGGCTGGACTGAGAAGGTTGCTGAGCCTCAGCCGACAACCATTTCCATAATCCAGCCATTCCAGCGCCTGCGCTGTATGTGCTCTGTGCACGCGTGGCACAGTGCCAGTGCATCAGCGTTGGAGTCCAGGCCAAGTCCTCTCCTCAAGCCACACACCACTGGCATGCATGAAGGAGAAGGAGAGCTTGAGCTCTGAGCAGAGCGAGATGAAGCAGCAGGAGCTGCCATGAGGCCAGAGGCCCCAACAAGAGCAAGTGAGACGAGAATCTGAGACTGAGAGGCAGCCAGCCACTGACTGACTGACTCTCCTGTTTGGAGGCTGAGGCTTTGGAGTTCCTCAAGCGCGCAATACACACACACACACACACACACACACACACACACACACGCAAGAAAGAAAACCAGTCCAAAGAGACAACAGGTAAAGTGAGTGAGTCAAGTGCTGTTTATCCATTTGTAGTGTTAAGAAGGGGAACAGCTATTGGGGAAAGCCGGGTAAAATAAAACCCCAACAAAATCCATGTGTATCTGGTCTGGAAGTGCTCTCTACTCAAGCATGGGGCTATCCCAGCCACAGAAGATTGTTCTTGAAGCACTTTGTGTCCCTCAGATCCCAGGATATTAATTTTTATTGCCTGTTTTCTGGTTGCTTGTGTGGGGGAGGGGGGGGCGGTGTATGACTGATACTTGGTCCCAGCTTCTTTTCAAACCTTCTCCCCATCAAAAACATAAACCTATGAAATGGCTAGTTTAATAACTGAACACATCTCCGCACATACTTGTGCAGTACTAGGAAAAAATTGTGCAGTAGAAACTAGGTTTTAGGGCATTTGGAAATATGGGGATTCCATAAGAAGCAGAGTCATAGAAATAGATGTGGGGAAAGGGGAAACAATTAAATACTGGTTTCTGGTTAATTTAATTTTAACCATTAAATTAAATACTGTGTGTGTCACAGTGTGTGTGCATAGGGGAATGATGCTTATCTTTCTGGGTGGGGTGGGGTGGGGGCGCGCCAATGGCCATTCGGTCCAGGCTCCAAAATTACCTAGTTGCACCTCTGAGCAGAAGTTTCGTGAAGACTTCTCTTAATACTTCTCTTGATGATCTCAGAACTGTGGTGTACTATCTGGTAACTTCTAGACTTAACTACTGCAATGGGGCTGCTTTTGTATGTGGTTTGGAAACTTCAGTTGGTTCAAAATACAGCGGTTAGACTGGTCTCCAGGGTGTCTTGGAGAGACCATATTACTCTCTTTTAAAGCAGTTGCAATGGCTGCCAACAGTTTTCTGGGCAAAATACAAAGTGTTGGTAATTACTTTTAATGCCCTAAATGGCTTAGGACCAGGTTAGCTGGGAGAACACTTCCTTCTACATGATCCCCATTGCACATTAAAATCATCAAGAGAGGTCCATCTCCATATACCACCAGCTTGTCTGGCCGTGATTTGGGAGCGAGCCTTCTCTGTAGTCGCTCCTAGGTTGTGAAATGCGTTCCCTACAGACATTCATGGTTCAACATCTTTACCAGCCTTCAAAAGAGCCCTTAAGACATTCTTTTAGCCAGGGTTTTAGTAATTTATGAGTTTTAAATTTCTAATTGTTGTTTAGATTTTTTACTTGCTGTAATTTTTGTATGTTTTAACATTTTTAATTGCTGTTTGAATTTTTTAATTGTAATTTTTGAATGCGTTAGATTTTTAATTCTTGTTTTAATAGCTCTTGTTTGTCTTTGTTTTTGTGAACCAACTGGAGCCTCTGGAGTCAGGTGGTATATAAAATAAACAAACAAACAAATAAATAAATAACACTACAATCAAATATTTATACCTACTCAACATTTGCTACTGCCCAGGTATCTAAACTACCAGGATCTTTGTGGCAGTAGATTACATCTACCTTCTAATAATACATCTCTGGTTTATAACCTGTGCCACAAAAATATTAACATCATTTCTGCCATTACTATATTTGGAGTGCATTCTTTGTTACCCCTTTAAAGTATCTTTTTTTAGCATCTTCTGATGATCTCCATCTCATCTATTGCATGGCCATGTACCTGTGGTGTAGTTATTTTTCTCTGTACAAGACTTAATAGACAAACTCATTGCTTACCAAGTTGAAATGTATGGAGTTAACTGTACCATATTGCTCAAATCATATGCCACTGGCCTAACGAAGCTTGCCAAAAAAGGAAGTGTCTCAGGAAACAACTAGTGAGCCTATTACATTTCCCATGGCATGTTCTGAAGGCAAACTATATAGTAATTTTGCTGAAGCTGTCTGAGTCTGGTCAGTGGGAGACTGCCTGGGAACCCTATGAACAGTGATGTAACAATGTCGGCAGCGGCCTCCATTCGAAATCTGGTGGCCGCCACACTCAGGCCCCCAGTTCACCTGCCACCTTTCTCTCCTCGTTGGCCCCTCAGCCAGGGGCACAGCTAGGTAATTTTGGAGCCTGGACCTGAAGGGCTTCGGAGGTGGTGGTGGTGGAGGCAAATCAATTTTTTAAACATTTTTTAAAGCGTCGCTATGTGGCAGGGACGAGAGCTGCCAGTGGGCGTGTGGACACTCGGGGGAGGAGGTAGTGGCAATAGCTCCTTCTCTGAGCCCGTCTGCTTCCCAAATGACAGATCAGGCCATTTTCGGCCCATTTAGGGGCTCTCTCTCTCTGTGTGTGTGCTTGCATGTGCAGAGGCTTGAAATGGGCCCAAAATGGCTCAGTCTGTAATTGGGGAGGCAGGTGGGCTCAGAGAAGGAGCTCCTGATGCCACCTCCCTCCCCCGAGTGCCCACCCACCCGCTGGCAGCTCCTGTCCCTGCTGCACAGCTGCACTTTAAAAGTGTTTTTAAAAAGCGATTTGACTTGCCTGGCAGGTGTGAGGCAGCGGTGGGGCTCTGGGGAGGCCCCCCTGAACATTTGGAGCCCCCCCAGAAGACAGGAGGCCATGGACTAAATCCCCATGATCCATGGCTAAGTGCGCCTCTGCCCGCAGCCACCTCCACAGCAGTGTTCCTTCTAACAGGGATTCCCAGATGCTGTTGACTACAACTCCCAGAATCCCCAGCTGCAATGGCTTCTGCTTGGGGATTATGGGAGTTGTAGTCAACAACATCTGGGAATCCCTGTTAGAGGCAACACTGTTTCACGGCACTTCACCTGTTGTCTCTCTTCCCCCACTGTGGACCTCTGCCTCCACCTCCTCTCCCATTGCCTCCACCTCCGCTGCAGCTCCTGGAGGCTTAAGAGCTACAGTATGCCCCAGGTGCTGCAAGCTATAAAGATGTCACAGTCCAACAATGGGCTGTGAGGTCTTTACAGCATGCAGTGGCTGGGCAAACTGTTGCTAGCCACTGTGGCTCCTGGAGGTCTAGGAGCCACTGTGGTGGATTGAGGGGAGGGGGAAGGTGAAATGGCAGGTGAGTGGGGGTCTGGGGGAGGCAGTGGGCAAGTGGCCCCTAGCGGTGAGCAGCTTGTGTCCCTGAGCCAGCCCCTTAACAGAGAGGGGGAGGAGTGTGGGCACACAGACTGCTCTCCCTCTCACCTGGTGTCCCAGCATCTCATTGAACAGGGGGTTGATTCAGAAAGGAGGGGAAGCTGTGTGTGCCCATGCTTCTCCCCCACATATTTAAGGGGCTAGTTGGAGTATTGTCTGATGGCCTTATGTACACCATCTTGAATTCTTTCACTGAAGAAAGATTCAGTATAAATTTCTTAATTAAATAACACTTGCTTTGAATTCATTTGTTGGGAATCTGACCCCTTTCCAAACAACATTAATTTAAGAGACATACAGAACAGTTCATCACTGGCCTAGGAGTGGGGCACATGGGAAACTTGAGATGCACAGTGAACCAGGAACTATCAAGTAATTATAATCTGATTGTCTGATGTTCATATATGCTATACATTACCACTGAAAATGGCAGCAGTATGGAAGAGCTATACAATCAAAAGGAAACATAATTTTATGCATTTTGAATTCTTAAGAGGATTATATTTATATGTTATTATTGATCACTATTGGTATGTAACACAGAAAACAAAAGACCTGTTTGCATGAACAATGTAACATTTAAGATAACTCAGCCAATACTGCAAATCATCTTCCATGAGTAGGGAGTGCTCAAAGATCTTTTCCTCATACATGTAAGTAAGCTGATTTACATTGCTTGTCTTTTTATCCCTTATATTTCTCCTATCAATGACTGATCATAATATATGAATCAACTCTAAAAGCGATGTTGTTTTGAAATGAAACGCTAGGCTAGCTGATAAGAACACAGTATTTTTTTTTTTTTTTAAGGAAGTTAAGTATACCCCTGTTAACTGAGCAAAGAGGCACCTTCGAAAGTCACGGCATTCTTTTACTTAGCAAGGAACAAAGCAGCTGTCCCCATTCAACCAGAATAGCATTTCTCCAGTGGCTGATGCTGGTATCTCCCTTGCTTTTTTTTGGTGAGTCCCTTTGGAAAAGGAAACCATCTTCTCTTTCCTTTTGCTATGTAAACCACTTTGAGAATATCTTTTTTTTAAAAGTGGTATATAAATATTATCTCTGAACAATTATACTAATATGCATTTTGCCTAAAGGTAGATGTTCACAATCACTCCCCAGCTATGTGTTTGAAAGCATCTGAAAGCTACTGAAAGAGGATCTGATAGGGCCACAGACCTCCACTGATCTTTTATCCTGATGTTTCATAAAAATAAATTATAGATCAGTTGGAGTCTCCCTGTTGCTTGGAAGCCAGCAGGAATCAAAGTGAAAGCCTTTGTTTATGAACATTTAACATTTGTTCATGCTGAGGAAGCCTCCCCCCACCCGCCACCACCCACCAATTGTTAGCAAGACTCCGCTCTGCTGAAGAAATGCTTAAAAACAGAGGTACCATGGTAGGCTTTTTACTTCTCCTCACTACATACTTGGCTTTTCCGTTTGTTTCATATCCTAAGTATGAACATCAACTTCTTTTTTAAAAGGGTGCATAGGGTTGCATACTGACATACCAGAATGCAGGCTTTTCTATTGCGGAGTAAGTTCTTCTTCCTGCTCACTCATCCAGACTTCACTCCTTTCATTACACACCTGCAGCCTCTGGATCAAATTCTGAGTACCTCTTTCTGTTTATTCCTCCACTGTTGCCTCAAACTAGTTGTTTTGTTTAGTTTCTTGAAAAATATTTTACATATTTACCTGCTAAAACATTTATTTGAACATTTATTTATTTAAGACTGTTTTAAACTCTTTGTTTAACTCTTTGAAAACAGATCCAAGATATTAGGGGAGGTGGCTTCATGACTGACACAAGGGCCAGTCATTCAACATGGTGTGCAAACCTCTCTGAGAAGGATGTGGTAGTTTTGTGGTTGGCACAAGGACTAGCCAATCAGCACTGTGCAAATCTGGTTCCACTGAAAAATAAAACTCTCAGGAGAACTAATTCCCACTGAGCTGTAAAATAATAATTTTTACAATACAATGTATGGAGATTCTAGCAGAAGCAGAAGTCTGCGTGCAGACTCTGAGGTTCCACACTGAGGAGAGGGTAATTTTTATTTTTAAAAGAAAATTGCCAATGTGAATGCATTGTTGTATTTATAACTCAACTATGGCTAGCACTATTTAGAGATGTGTATAGATTTACATTATATAATGCCTCTAGAGAAATTTCCTTACACTCATCTGTAAACAGGATTATACTCTGGTGACAATGAGCAAGATGTATGTAGGGGTTTCCGATGTAGGAGATGGCCCTGACCCTTTTGTCATATATTTATTTATCATATATGGTAGTCCTTCCCTTTTGTAACAAAAGAAAAGAAAACAGAAAACCAAATCTGGGAGCAAATCCTGTTCTGTGTTAAAGTTATTGTCAGTTATGACACTTTTTCTGAGCCTCATGTTGTCTTTCTGGAATATCTTCATAGGCATGTTAAAATGAACATATTATATTAGCATACAGCAAGGGTTATTTTTGCGTATTCACAGAAACAACAACATTTGTCCCCAGTTGAACTTGGCTGTGACAGATTTTGGGGTGGGGGGATAACAGTGGCACCTGATATTGCTATCTCCCCGGGAGTGCAGGCTCCTCTCCATCCCTGCATGAGTGAGCCTCTACTTCCATAATAGGTTTTGACATGCCGAGATTGGCTGTGCCATCCAAACCCACCAGTCTCAGCATATTCTGCCTACTTCCCTCAAGGAACTCAACATCTGTAACATACTTCAAATTCAAGTTATAGATGGTGGGTTCCCTGAAGGAGCTAGGACAGGCTATGCCGAGACTGGTAGGTATGGAGGACAACACAACCAAACTCTGCATATCAGAAGCTACAATGGCTTGCGAGCGGATGGGGGAAGCACACGTCCCCAAGGCAAATAACTTGAGAAGAATTAGATTGGGTTTTTCCAACAACAACAACAAAAACATATTCTACTACAGATCTGAATTTTTGGAAACAGTTAAAAATTCAAGGGAAGAAACAGGAAAGCCTGTTACCCTTGGCAGAATAATTCACCAACAAGTGAAATCAGTTTCTTAGGGGTCATTTTACAAATGTCTGTATCTAAGCCATTTCTCAACAGTTCTGTATGACAATGAGAGTAGTGGCGGCTCTTGTCACCTAGTTGCTCTATGCTAATTTCAGGCAGATTGGATTCATGGTTTGGATTTTATGACTGACAGAATGTTCAGCTCTTATAATGGTGGAATGCAGTTTTTACCAACTCACGGAATAGCTAAAGTTTTGCCATCAAGTTGGTGTCGACTCCTGGAGACCACAGAGCCATGTGGTTTTCTCTGGTAGAATATAGGAGGGCTTTACCATTGCCATCTTCCGCACAGTATGAGATGATGCCTTCCAGCATCTTCCTATAGCTCTGCTGCCCGATATAGTTGTTTCCCATAGTCTGGGAAACATACCAGCGAGGATTCAAACCAGCAACCTCTTGCTCCCTGGGGAAGTTACATCCCCACTGTGCCATTAGGTGGCTCATGTCTGTAAAATCAGGTATGTCATTAGCTTTACTTTTTAAAACTATGTATTTTTCAAAGGGAGAACAGGTTAATCCAGTGGTTCCCAAACTGGGAGCCTCCAGATGTTGCTGAACTACAGCTCCCATCATCCCCAGCCACAAAAAATTGTAGCTTGGGCTGATGGGAGTTGTAGTTCAGCAACATCTGGAGGCTTCCAGATTGGGAACCACTGGGTTAATCCTTTCCCCCTACGTCACAGTCCCCATCCAGATCAAGATTTGAAGCTGCTATCTGCCCAACATCTTCATTTGAAAAACATTACTGAAACTGTCAGTACTATGAACGCCTTTCTCTTTTCCATTAGAAGGCACTGATTCTGAGCTGGCTTACACTAGAATCCTTGCATGCTTTCTTTTGCATTAGCCAATCAATATGACTCATGCAATGACAACAAAAATGCAAATAATGGAACTGACAGGAGGATGTACCTGAGAAGGTAATTGACCCAGATGATGTTCTTCTCATTTGCATTCTTGGCATTTATAGCGATGGTGGCACAAGACTGTATCCAAATATAACCCCCATTCTTCTGCATCCAGCGGTAATATTTTGTTACACACTGACCCTTGTTCAGCACTGAGGGAAACAAAAGGAATAAGAAATGTCATTAGTACTGCACTTAAAGGGGACTCTTCCCTACAAAGAGAGAACAACACATGTACAGAGATGGAAGGGCTTTGTGCCATTACATTTATAGAAAATGTTATTACAATAACAAACAAATCCAGCCATTTACTAAAGCACTGGCAGAGAAGCAAGGTTTACCTCAATTTGTAGTGTGATTTTAATCTGCTTTTGGCAGCTCAGGTAAGTGAGGAAGAGCAATAAGGAGTACAAATCTTTGTGGCTCGTGGAACACCAAATTCTGTGTGGACATTTCCAATGCACTCAACATCAACTTGTTTTTTTAAAAGTTAAATTTCTATGTGATTTATTCATAGCTGCTGGGTAAACCTCTTTGAGATTCTGGCTATTTGAAAGGTTTGGGAAGATACTGTACCCTAGTTCTTTGATCATTTTTCTTCATTGCAGGCGATATCAACTACTGAACTTACACATCTGTTTCTTTTGATCTTGTCAAACAGAATTTACAGTCCTCAGATGAACCAAATCTCCAATGGTCAGTAGGGGGAATGTCTGCTGGGACTTTGCTTAATGCCAGAGCAAAATAAATCCACCAAAGAGCTGAAGAAAGAACTGTGGCCTAGGGGAATTGCAGAATTGAGCATGTTAAAGCCAAGAGCTTCCATGCAGTGTCTGAAATGGGTCCAGAAATGGATGGACAAGCGAAAACTATCAGTTTTGTGAAACTGTGCTTTAAAATGCTTCAATATACAGATGTTCATGTTTGTTTTGAAGCAGTGTATTGTTAAGCTAAAACTGGCAATGTATCTGGCTACTTTTGTTTTAGTGAAAGCAGAGGAAATCTGCACATTGTTCACTGGAATAAAATAGTCTGTGTGTGGCACAAATTTAGAGCATGTGTTTGCCCTTCTTATTACACCAGTATCTACCTCTTTCTCTTGTTTGTATTTGTTCTTAATCCTGCAAAGCCTTGCACACTAGAGGGCAGTGTGCCTTCACATACATCTCTGCTTTTGGCATGTCCTTGTCTCCGTCTGCTAAAATGAAAAACCTCTAACTGCTGTAATAAATTTGGCTAAATTAGCTGCTAAATGGTTATCTCAAGTAATATGTATTTGCATTAATCATCTTGCTCTAAACCAGAACAAGCCAGAGTCCTAAAGACGTAGTAAATTCATATTGTCCATTTAATTATGGCTAATAAGTGCTTCATATACAATAGTTTCATGAAGTACATTTTCTTTTTCTTTTTTTGAAGGGGTGGGTAAAGAGGAATAAAAGAAGTCACTTTGAAAAAAATATATATTTAAACCTGTTAACTTCCAAATTTAAAGTGGACTGTATTTTTAAAGTTAGACTGTACGTCGAAATCAAGGGAATGATACAGAAGTAATTTGTATGTAAAGGTAAAGGTAAAGTTGTGCTTTCGAGTCAGTGTCAACTCCTGGTGACCACAGAGCTATGTGGTTTTCTTTGGTAGAATAGAGGAGGGGGTTACCATTGCCTACTCCCCTGCAGTATGAGATGATGCCTTTCAGCATCTTCCTGTATCGCTGCTGCCCAATATAGGTGTTTCCCATAGTCTGGGAAACATACCAGCTGGGATTTGAACTGGCAACCTCTTGCACGCTAGACAAGTTACTTCCCTGCTGCGTATATATTAGTATCTAAATGTAGATATTTGCATCTAAACCTATATTCAGATTTGAAGCTACACCTAGACAAGCGGACCTGCATAATAGTTTTGCAGAGAGTGAGAAGAAGGGCAGGGGGAAAGGGCATTTTTCTTACCTACCTTCTCCAACACCCACCCCATCCACCTTATCAGGGCAGAAGAGTGGCAGTGAGTGCCACACGACTCCTGCTCACCTCTGCTTCTCTTGGCATCAAGGACTGACACCACCACCCTCTCAGTTTCTTAGAGCTGAGTCTGGGGAGAGCTAGGGATGTGCACGGAACCACGGCGGGGCAGTTCGAAGGTGGCGAGGGTGCCACTTTATGAGCGGGGAAGGGTGCACTTACCCCTCCTGCCTCTTTCCCCCCACTAGCATCCTTTGTTAAGGAAGCTGATCGGGCGGCAGCGTACCTCCCTGCCACCCCATTGCCCCCATTGGTCGGATATGGCTGGAAATCCCTGACACGCCTGCGTATCGGGGACCCCCCGGCCAACAGGGGCAAAGGGGCGGCAGGAAGGTACGCTGTTGCCCCAATCAGCTTTCTTAACAAAGGACGCCGCGGGGGGGGGAGTGGCGGGGGGGGTAAGTGCACCCACCTCCGCTCTTAAAGCAGCACCGCCGCTGCCTTTGAACCAGCAGAACCGCCAGTTCTTCAAACCATAAAGGGCTTCCAAGCCGGTTCTGTAGGGAGAGCTACCTCTCTGTTTGAGCATCCAGCTAAGGCAGAGGGTCTCCAGGCCCCATGATGGCTCTAAAATTGAATTAATAATAAAATCAAATTAATAATAATAATATCAAAGGCCATGTATGTGTGTTTAAGTTTGCTCACTCTGCTAGACTCCTAAATTAGTAGCATGGCTTGTCTAGGGCTCAGGCAGGGGCATAACTAGGTTGGAGTGGGCCCTGAGACAAGATTCTTAAATGCCCCCCCCCCCGCCGTCACCGCTTACCTCTCCTTCCTCTGGCCCGATGTCTCTGCTAACTAACGGGTAGGCGCTGGGTGGGGGAGAGCCTCTGAGGGCCCCCCCAATGGGGGACTCGCGAAGACAAACAACAAGGAAATAGCGGGCAGCGCCAGAACAAAATTTTTTTTACATGACTTCACAAGGAAGATCGGGTAGGCGCTGGGTGGGGGAGAGCCTCTGAGAGGCCCCCCCAAGGCGGGGGCCCCCGAGACAACAGCCTCCCCCTGCCTAATTGTAGTTACGCCCCTGGGCTCAGGGGATATACACAGCAAGCTATGTCCATCCCTTGAGCTCAGTGCCTCACAGTGGCATCAGTACTGAAGGGAGGAGTGAGCAGCTTGTGCTAAACTGAAGAGAACTGGCTGCTGAGGGAAGTGCATGCTCCAAAGCAATTCTTCTGTTTCGTGGTGGAGCTCTGAGCTTGGAGGACACAAACCAGAGGATGTGCAGTCTCTGAGGCTGACTCCCTCCCCCTCTTTGGGCCCCAGGCTGAAGAGAACCCAGCAGCAGGCTAGGGGTGTAGCTATAATTGAGCGAATGGGTTCAAAGAACCTGGGCCCCCAGCAGTGTTACTACAACTCCCAGAATTCCCAAGCAAAAGCCACTGCAGCTGGGGATACTAGGAGTTGTAGTCAACAACATCTGGAAATCCCTGTTAGAGGGAACACTGGCCCCCAGCTCCTGAGGGACCCACAGCTACACCTCTCCCTATTTTCTTCATTATTGCCCTCACTCCGAGGGGCCATTGCGGAGAGGGCAAACACAGGCCCCCTGTCCCCCAGCTAGGCCCTTGCAGCGGGCTGTTGGTTTTGCCTCAGTTTAGCTGCCTTTGGCTCATGCCTGTGATAGCTCTATGTTTACTGGCAGTATGAAGGCAACACAACACGTACAACCCTTACTTGGGTTTTTTTTTAGCACAGCAGGGCCTCTTGTTTGAAAAGCAGGATTCCCTGCATACCTCAGGGATCATTCCCACCTCAAGAGATTCCCTTCAGCCATGTCCACTCCCCTATTTTCAGATCCAACTCATCCATGTGCAGGACACCAAGTTTATGGATAGGGGGAGTGATATATATTTTCTATATTACCATAGAAAGGCAGAGGAATAGACATACAAAATTTATTTTGACTCTAAGAACTTTACACCAAAGTGTTTTGACATTACAATAAATTGACAGTAACTAAGTTTCAAAAGCTCAGTCAGTTCTGTTTTGTAGCACTAGCAAACATTTGCAATTTGGGTTATGGTATTTTGTAAACAAGCTGAAGTTGATCGGATTTCTGCATTTATATCTAATCAAAAGGCTCTTTGCTTTTTTTATATTCATGTCTAAGGAACACTCTGATTCACCGAATGCTAAACTGCACAGATAAGCAAAAAGGTGGCAAAATACTAACTACCTACTATACAGTTTTCCTGTCAAACCATTGCAGCATATAGGTTGAGACAGCAATTTTATGTAAAATCTGTTGGGTTTGTAATTGTTTGTGAAGAAGGAGGGAGCAAGCTTTCTTTAAGCTTTTCATGCATTAGAATATTCAGATTCGGCAAAATAGTTAAGTAACAAAAGTTTTTGAACAACTGTCAGTGGTAAAATAATGGCAATGTATTTGTTTTCCTGTGAGGAAAACAAACACAAGAACACAGTTAAGAGTGATAGGTGGAAGCAAATGTGAAACTCCTTCAGATACATCTATTTTAGACTTCATGATTGATGCTGCCTCCTTTACATTTAATTATTAAATCATTAATCCTCAGAGTTTCTCTTTGAAATATGCATTACTTAATGTTAAGAAACTGAGGCAATATGAGGCTGAATACAAAATTCCAAAGGCAGAGGGCTTGAAAATTCTGATCTCTAAAGAGGGTAGCTCTAAAGAGGGCAGAATTTTCAATGGGGGTGTGAAACATCTCTCATTGCAGTGACAATACAAATGGTACTAAATCTAGAATGGCAAAGTGGGAGATAGTAGGGTGCTAGTTGAATCCAGTAACAGATGTATTGTAGGAGGTGATCTGGTGGGACATGGGTCACAGTTAGAGGCAGATGCCATGCAACCATAGCAGGGCCTGCTTCAGATTGAGGGGGCCTTCAGCAAAAATACTCTGCCCTCCACTGGGTCCACTTCCAGACCCTCTCTAAGATTCAAGATTTCCTGCCTGCCTGCCTCCTTCTCTGGAGTTCCTGTTTGGAGCCGCTGGCTGGCAAGGCATTGGGGGTGTGTGTGCAATATGGCAGCTTCTAGTCAAATTGCATCCAAGCTCTATACTTCCCAAGGGGTCCAAGGACAGATGTCAATGGTAAGTGGTGCTGAGCTCCTAGCACTGCCCAAGGGTGCTGCTATGGTGGGCCTGAATGAGCAGGAGGGAGAGGGAAAAGATAACTAGGTGGGAGAGGAATCCCTATTAGATTCTAGATGGTAAAGGAAGCCCTGTTGGCAGAGTTGCTTAATGGTAATGAGGTTGCACACCTGGGGAGAAGAAACATGAGACAGGAGTAACTGGCCCTTTTCAGATGTTCTGAGCATTGTAGGCACTCATGCTTACAAGGGGAAGGAAGTAAGTCCCGCCACCCTGTTGTCAATCATCCCTTTTCACCCTACAAAATGGTTACAGCACTGTTCTGAAGGGGGAGGCACCGTAAACATGTTCAATGGTGATTCCGTGAGCTGCAGCCTTGTTCAGTTGAGGTTTCAGTCCAAGGAATCACCACTGAACACACTTATGGCACCTGTCCCTTCAGACCTTACGTGTGTTTTTCTGGTGTGAGGGGCTGATTGATAGTGGGGCGGCAGAACTTGCTTCCTGATTTTTCCCTTGTAAGTGTGAGCACCCACAGTGCTCGTAATGTCTGAAGAAGGCTACTGAAGAGTCCCAGTCTTGGGTGTCCTCAGCCTTATGACCAGCTTCAACTCTGAGGTAATTAGATCCAAATAAATTGTCCAACCTTATATGGTGGTTCCCCTCCTAGTTCTTCTCAAGATACCATTAGTTTTCAAAAGTTTCATTTATACTGTCATTTCATTATTATCAGTCGCTCCCTCCCCAGCTATGCTCGAAGCCACAGTTCCGACTTTGCTCCAGGTTTTGCCTCCCAAACCATCCTCTCCAAATACCATATGATTCCTCTTCCACAATGTACATTAAGACTACTTTCCAAAGCCTTTACATTTTAAGTATGAGTGCACCCACATCATAAGAACATAAGAACAGCTCTGCTGGATCAGTCCCAAGGCCTATCTAGTCCAGCATCCTGTTTCACACAGTGGCCCACCAAATGCCTCTGGGAAACCCGCAGACAAGAGCTGAGGGCATGCTCTCTCTCTTGCTGTTGCTCCCCTGCAACTGGTATTGAGAGGCATCTCACCCTCTTAAGCTGGAGGTGGCCAATAGCTTTCAAGACTAGTAGCCATTGATAGACTTGACCATGAATGTATCTAAGGCCTTCTTAAAGCCATCCAGGCTGGTGGATGTCACCACATCTTGTGGCAGATAAGTCCATTGGTTAATTATGTATTGTGTGAAAAAGTACTTCCTTTTGTCAGTGCTAAATTTCTTTGCAACCAGTTTTATGGGATTCTCTGGTTCTATCATTATGTGAGACGGAGAAAAATTTTATCTCTCTCCACTCTCACCACACAATGCATAATTTTATAGACCTCTATCATGTCGCCCCCTCAGCTGTCTTCTTTCTAAATGAAAAAGCCCCAGAAGTTGTAGCATTACCTCATAAAGAAGGTGCTCAGGACCCCTGATCGTCTTGGTTGCCCTCTTCTGCACCTTTTCCAGTTTTACAATGTTCTACAATGTGCTTCTTAAGATATGGTGACCAGAACTGTACACAGTTCTCCAAATGTGGCTGCACCATAGATTTGTATAAGGGCATTATTATATTAGCATTTTTATTTTCAATTTATTTCCTAACGATTCCAAGCATGGAACTGGCCCTTTTCACAGCTGCCACACATTGAGTCAACACATTCAACAGGCTGTTCGTCACGATCCCAAGATTTCTCTCCTGGTAAGTCACCGACAGCTCAGACCCTATATATGTGAAGTTGGAGTTTTTTGTGCCAATATGCATCACTTTACACTGACTTACATTGAACTGCATCTGCCATTTTGACACCCATTTCCCTAGTTTGGAGAGATCCTTTTGGAGCTCTTCACAATCTGTTTTGGATTTCACTATCCTGAATAGTTTGGTGTCATATGCAAATCTGGCCACCTCACTGCTTACCCCAGCTTCTAGAATAGTTATGAATAAATATAAAAGCACTGGTGCCAGTACAGACCCCTGGGGGACCCTACTTCTTACTTCCCTCCATTTAAAGAACTGTCTATTTATTCCTACGCTGTCCCTCTATTTTCTGTCCTGTCCTATTTCCTGTCCTTCAATCAGTTACCAATCCACACATGAACCTGTCCCCTTATCCCATGACTGCAGAGTTTTCTCAAGAGTCTTTGATGAGGAACTTTGTCAAAAGCTTTTTGGAAATCCACTATGTCAACTGTAGCACCTTTATCCACATGCCTGTTGACACTCTCAAAGAACTCCAGAAAGTGAGGGAAGATTTATCTTTGCAGAAGCCATGATGATTCTTCTTTAGCAGGGCCTGTTCTTCAAAACAGTGGTACATCTGCTGGTAACCTCCAGACTGGATTACTGTAATGCGCTCTGTTTGAGGCTGCCCTTGCACGTAGTCCGGAAACTACAGCTGGTCCAGAATGCGGCAGCCAGAATGGTCTCTGCGTCATCTCGGAGAGACTATATAACTCCTGTATTGAAGGAGCTACACTGGCTGCCGATATGTTTCCGGGCAAAATACAAGGTGCTGGTTATAACCTATAAAGCCCTAAGCAGTTTGGGCCCTGGGTACTTAAGGGAACGCCTTCTTCGGCATGAACCCCACCACCCACTGAGATCTGCTGGAGAGGTCCATCTGCAACTGCCACCGGCTCATCTGGTGGCCACTCAGGGACAGGCCTTCGCTGCTGCCCCAAGGCTTTGGAATACGCTCCCTAGTAAAATAAGAGCCTCCCCATCTCTGACAGCTTTTAAAAAGTTTTTAAAAACATATCTCTTCACCCAGGCTTTTAATTAATGTTGTTTTAATTGGTTTTAATGCTGTTTTAAAATTATTTTAAAATTTTAAATTGTTGTAATGTGTGTGTTCCCCACCCCCCATTTTTGTCTTAACAAATGTTTTATTTTGTTTTTATTTTGTTGTAAACCGCCCAGAGACGTAAGTTTTGGGCGGTATAAAAATGTTTAAATAAATAAATAAATAAATAAATAAATAAATAAATAAATAAATAAATATGCTTATCAATTTTATCTTTGAGAATGCTTTCCATCAGTTTGCCCAGCACAGTACGTTAAGCTAAGCAGCCTGTAATTGCCTGAACCCATATGGTGAGTGCTGTTACACACAGCTCTGGGCATGGGGAAGCAATTCATGCTTCAGCTACAAAAAATATCATGCTTGTGTGCGCACACATTTGTAGCCTTTTGGATGGGGAGTGAGTTGAATTATTTTTTGTCCCTTAAGGCTTGCTGTAGAGAAAGAGACTGAGGGACAGGAATTCTGACAATAGACTTTAAGAGCGAGAAAAGAAGGTTCTGAGTAGAAGCTAGATTTCTAGAGAGAAGAAATTTATCAAGTATCTGTGATAGAAAGTTCTGATTGAATGGCGAAGAGGGTGGCAGCTTTCTGCTATTGATCTGCTATCGTGGGACCAGCATTTAGACTGAGGCCTGAAATTGCAGACAGGCCTGGGATCTGCTTAATTATCTATCTTGTGGAATACAAACCCTTATGAGACTCCTTTGGAAATGGTTTGGTTTCATCCTTGTGAAAAACACAATGTGAAGGAAATAAAGGTAGGTGTGTATCTCTGTGTGTGTGTGTGTGTGTGTGTGTGTGTGTGTATGAAAATCTGAATCAAGGAATAGATACATACATACATTCACTGTCCCTCATAATATAGATTGGTGATAGAATATGTAAATCCTAAAAGAACATATGAACACAATTGCCAAGTAGGAATCTGGGTGTCACAATGTTGATAGAAATATATTTTCTCAATAAAACTGATTAGCAACCAACCCTTAATTATTTTGAACATGCATTCTAAACATTTGCTCAGGCATATCTGAGAAACCTTATGGCAATGAACAGAGAACCAGATTTAGAGCAGGGAGTTCTGGGTTCAAGCTAATCTCTGAAGCTCCCAGGGCAGTCTCAGGCAAGCCAGTCACCATCTTTTAGCCTAACCTATCTCTCAGGGCTGTTATGAAGACCTGTTAAAGGAAGGATCTTAGGACCAAACAAGATCTTAGGATATTAACAAACAAGATCTTAGGATATTCACATATGCAGCCAAACACAGGCTAAGGCAGCCCAGCCTGGGCTAGGCTGCACATGTGAAATGCTGGGATGCCCGATTCCGGTGCTGCCCCTGTGCTAAGCCCTAGTTTTATACTCGGTGTTTAGCCAAGGTTAAGCGAACCTATGGTTCGCTGGTGGTTGTCTAGGTGACCACTGCTAGGTTAAATGGTGCAGCCGCACTGGTGCCCTGGGACACCCTGGGATGTGGGAGCGGGGACATCCTTCCGGTCCCAACATCTCTCTCCGCCATACTGCTGCTTGAGTGGGTGTCCACTGTGGCGAAGAGAAGGATGGTGGCTGCTTGTCTGTCGGGGAAGGCAGGTGAGCTCCTGCCTTCCCCACAGCCCTCTCTCCCTCCCTCTTTCCCCAGTGAGGTTGTGTGCACAACCTCAAAATTTTATGTTAAACATCCGTGTGTATGTATTTGAACTTAAATATCATCACAGGGGGATCAGGATTGGGACTGTGGCAAGCAGGTATTTAACTGTTTCTCTTCACGCCATGATCTTGACACAAACGCGTGCACGCGCGCGTACACACACACACACACACACACACACACCCCTCCCAAAAGTTGTTATTAGCCTTGGAAAGGACTATTTGGTTCCCACTGATGTGAGCTTCCCTCCTGAGGAAACAGCAGCTATGCCAAGGCAGGAGGCATTTTCATTGCGACTGTGGTGCGAAGAGAAGGGGTTAAATACCTCTCCACATATGCCATATTTCTAATCCTGTACCCCTCCCCAAGGCTGCTGTTTACATTTAACATAACACACATACGGACAGACACAGATTGCCCCATACAACAAATATGTCAGTCACCCTCCTTGAGCAGTGCTTCCTAATTGCATGGGAATGCCGTTCATCCAAACCACCTCTCTACATGTGGTCCAAATACAGAAGCGTTTGGGCCACAGGTAGAGGAGAGGTTGAATGAACTATGCCCCCATGAGACTAAGAAATGCCATACTGTGGGAGAGACGTATGTTCTCATGGCACGCTCAGGGCTTTATCACATGGGGCAGACTAGTTGGGCACAGTATTGTCTGACTTGGCTCTAAATGTTTCATGTAATGTGTCATTTGGCTCTCACTTCCAAAAGCCTTTTCAGGTAGTAGCAAGAGGTTCTGCCTCCTCCATTTTATCCTTATGAGATAGATTAGGCTGAGAGATTAGCCCAGGTCACCTGTTCATATACAAAGCCAGCATTACATGTGATCATGCTTAGGGCATTCACCTCTTCAGATGAACACCTTAAGTATGAAAAGCCCGGGCTAGAGGGTGATTGATGTGGTGGGCAGCAGCGCTCTTTGGACCAGACTTCTTCAGGACATTTAGAGGCCTCTAAATGTCCTGAAGGGCCTCCCTGCAGCCCCCTGCCAGACTAGCCACCGTGCTTGCCCCCACCATCGTGCCAATCTCTTTTCTGTTTGCTGCCATGTGCACAGCCAGGATGTGTGTGACCAAGCCACTGGTCCTCCATGGCCAAGCCACTGGTCTCCTCCATGGCCAAGCCACTGGTCCCGCTGGGCTGGTGGGTCTGTCTGGGATGCCCAGCTGGAGGCCTGAACTCTGGAGAGCCACTCCCATGAGCCTGTGCAGTGCGAGTCTCGAGCATCGGAAGCCCGTGATGTTATGGATGCGACATTCAAGACTCACACTGCGCGGGAGCAGCTTGCCTATGCTCAAGCATTCAGCAGGCTCAGACAGGCCCACCAGTATGGCAGGACCAGTGGTTTGGCTGCTACAGTCAAGGAAGAGGCCTGCTTAGCTCTCAGCCTCCACCCCATGGCCTCACACATGACAGCACTAACAAGAAAGAGATCGGTGTGGTAGGGGGCATGGCAGGGGACTGCTGGAGAGCTCCCCCCCCCAGACAGCTGGAGGCTCCCGTGGACAGGAGACCAATGGGTTCATGAAATGCAGGGTTTTGTTTTTTAGATCCCCAGCTTTCCCTAATGCAGTGGTTGTAGTGGTAGGGTCTCCAAAGCCCTTTAGGTCCAGGCTCTCAAAATGCCTAGGTGTGCCACTGGTGATAGGGGTTGGACTTCTGACCCGCTTTGCTCACTGTACAGCCAACTTTGTATTGGCTATGGTGACTGGCCCTAGGACACCCCTGTGAGCTTCACAGCTGAGGGGAGATTTGAACATGGGTCTCCCATGTCCTAGTCCAATACTTCAATACATATCTGAAACCCAAAAATACTGGAGCACATGCAGACTTTATTGTAGAAAACAGTTTTGTTGACAATATCAATGAAATTACATGTACAGTATATATGCCCAGCTCTGTACTAAGCCTAGCTGATACCTCTTCTCAGTACGCATGTAACTGCCAGTTATATTAATGGCATTTACACATATGCAGGGGAGAAGAGAAGTCCTTTGTGATTAAACCAAACTGAAGGGCGGGGGGATAACACAAATTCATGAATTATGTTCATGCTCTAAGTTTTTGCTTTTATAGATGACATACATAATTGTTACTATAGGGAAATCACCAGTGTGTGTCACTGTAGACAATGGGATAATTATATCCAAATAAAACAGATTTCATAAAAAGAAAATTACTAAGAGCAAATTTTCTCTTCTAAGTGACCTTAACATTACCTACATTTCTATTCCTGAAAAAACTGGCTGCTAAGTTTACTAAATTCTTTCACAATGTTATCATTTATTGTGCTTGGCCTCAAGAGTTAGCATGCAAAAAGCATACGGTGTGTCTTTTGAAGAATGTACAAAATCTGACATTTATCCTGGTGTAAATATATTGTGGTGTGCCATACACCATTTCTAACAAAGGGGTGCCAGTATTGTTTCAGAATTTTGTTTGCCATGAAATAACAGAAAAACAAACCCATGTTACTCCCAGCAACACAATTCTGTACATAAAACAAAACAGATCAGTACAAGTTTGTTTCCAGAAATATTTTTAAAGGAATACTGTTTCTTCCTGTAAGGCTGTTCTGAGAAATCAAAGCCAAAAGCTTCTAAACAGCGAGTTGTGTTTTATAAGAAAGAAGTAGTTTAATTCAGTTTGAAGAGGAGATGAAGAAATCTCATATCAAAAGCAGCCTTTTAAAGCAAAACATCTTGCAATAGGACATATCACTAGGGTACAAATGCATTTAAAAGCTACAATATATTGTGTATTCAGGTAAGTATAAAGTAAATAGAAACGGGATCAGCTTACAGTTGAGGCTTCACATCCTTACAGCTTCACAAAGAACCTCATCACAGCAGAGAAAATTTGGAGGTTGCATCTATGTTATTTACTGCTGCCACAAAAATTCACTTATCAATAAGTGGAGAACATTGATATTCAATTTGTCTTGCTATGGAAATATTGTTAATTTATCAGAAGGGAGAAAAGCAGCTCTGAGCTTAATACCACAGTTGGACACTTAGCTGTAAATACCAGTTCTCTTTTTACATTCACAAAACTGGCAGACGAAACATGAAAAGGAATACTGACTCTTTAATCTCCTCTTCTCCACCTAAGGCCCAAGGCAAGCTGACAGGGTAACTTCATTCTGGAAACAGAGGAGTTGTTCTTTTTTTAAAAAAGAAAAATTCTGGATTACTTTTTCTTCTGCTTTTGAAAACTGTGGGCTATGGGGGAATAAACCTGGCATTGACTTACAACAAGAACAACTTCTTTATCTGAAAAGTTATAGTCCTTGATGCTTATAGGAAGGTCATTTTCAAAACCCATGGGGAAAATAGCATCACAGTCAAAAAGAGTACATTAAGTGCCTTATTTGCTTGAAACAGAGACAATATTTCTGTTATAACAGTTCCCAGAATCAACGGAGTCTTTGATGTTACAGGACTTTTCTATGGATTGTGCAATTAGTGAGCTAGATGTTTTAAATATTAGGCATCTGCAAATTGGTTTTCTGCACTAAAAGAAGTACTGTGTAGGATTTAGAAAACTTCTGTTATGCTTGAGTCTTAAACTGAATTATGAGCTCAAAAGCCAGAGGGATCAACTATGCATCATGCCTCTTTTCCACAAATCTATCAATGAATTACCTCAGGACCAGTCTGCCCCCTTGAGAAGTAGGCTAGATAGGAAGGATACAACAGCTTCTGGCCCCTCTGCTCAGTATCCTTGGCACTCGGGTTGTTCATAAATGCAATCTGGGTCATGCTGAAAGATCATACAGTCCAGGAAAAGAATTTTACATCTGTGTTTTTGAAACAGTGTTGATATTTATACTTCTCAGACTACTCTCAAAGAGGTAAATAAATATCTGGTTCCATGGTTCTAATATTCAATTATTCTAAAAGAAATTCAATTTAATAAATAGGAGTATTCTGAATTTAGTAGTTCCAGGGGCACAGCCTCCATAATTTATATTTCTGTAAGTCCTCTCTGTCTTGCCTCCTTTAATTGTTTAATTATCTTACAGCATCAATTCTGTAAGATTTTGAATTACATATGTTCCTTTCTCATAGTATGAAACAATATCACAGTATATCTATAGTGTTGAGGCATGGAAGATTTTTCTAACATGGAAAGGGAGGGCATCTAATGTAGGGGAAGTAATATGTTCCCATGCAGCAAGATGCATTCCATAATTTATCAAGAAACAAGCAGACCTGCAGATAGGGATGCGTAGAACATTTTGAGCTCAGAACATTCTGCCCTGAAATGAATCGTTGCAAGTGTTCCAACCCAAAATGGCACACCCTTCAAATGAAGGGCCGCTCCATTGGAACAACCGGCTCAACCTGTTGTTTCGATGGAACGTTACGGGCATTTGCATTCTATTCCAAAAGCATGGGGGAACATTGTGTCAAAACAACCCATTCAGCCAGTTCTGATGGAATGGCCCTTCATTTGAAGGGCATTCTGTTTGGGGTTGGTACACTCACATTAGCCCATTTTGAGGCAGAATGTTCAAACTTGGAATGTTCTCCACATCCCTACTTGCAGATATGGCATAGAACTTTAGACAATGCAGTTGTTTGGGCTGGATTACTGAGAAATCAATGAAACTCCTAAATGAATCCTATAGTAATCAGGTTTCTGGATGTTACATGTCTGGTTTTAAATTACCACTGATAACTCATGCAATTAAAATGCTGAATATTATTAAACCTAAGTCTTACCAATTTAACATAGTTCCTTTGCAAGATGCCAGAATTTGTGAAGCTAGCTGAGAGTTTGAAATGAGATATCTCCATAAACAAAACTTAAACATTCACATACATTTTAAATAAACATTTAATATCCCAATTTACTTATTCAACTAGAAACTGAATTTGGAAAATTAGGGAATGGTCTAACATATTATGTCATGATAAATGCCCATTCTTCACTTAGGTAGTGAACAATAATGCTATATGTTCAAGTATCTGAAGACTTGATAATATTCCATAAATGGTTTTTGTTGAGTATCTGCAGATTTGTTCACTAAAGGAGGAAACAAAAAGCTTTATATTCAATCAAGTTACTTTTAAAATCCTTTTCTATCAGTAGGACATAGCCACATTGAATATAATGGATATTATTTTTATTCATATATTATAATTGATGCAAATGTTTGGTCAGTATAGAGTGATTTTTTACAGCTTATTTTTTAAAATAATTGCATATTAGTTTAAAAAAAATAAAAGCCCATATTTTAATCTTCTTTCACAGCTTCTGTTACACTTATATTTAAGTATTTCTTTTTTTCCTACAAATGGGTTATATTCAAAGAATCAAGTAGAAGGAAAATAGCTGCTAGCAATATCTTGCAAACACTCATACAGGACCTTGCACAGTGTTATAATGGGTAGGTGTTATAATGGCACAGTATTGTAACTAGAGCAAATTCTTATGTTTCTGTAGAATTGTATTGATAGATTGTAGAAACTCTTCTGCAAGTGGATATATGATTTACTTGTACATTTGTTGTGTGGCACTCAAGAGCAAGATGTAAAACAGGCCTTCTATGAGCAGAAGACACCATCAATATATAGAATGGCATATTTAGATCCAACACATAATTCAGAGTTACAGTTTTATAATTAGGGTTTAGGCATGACAGCAGGAATGTAGGTATAATTGAACAAGGGGTGAGGACCAATGCCGCTGGGCTCCTGTGGGAGACATCTGCTCTTTGCTCTCCCCTTCCCCTCTGTGAAGAAGAAGGTAAGGAGGTGGGAGAGCAGGGACTTATCTTCACTTTTTGTCCAAAGGTCCACTCCAACCTTGCTATGCCCCTGCATGACAGCATCATCCATGTGATGCATACATATAGTAGTAGACTATCCTTGCAGGTAGTTCATATTTAAATATTTCAGAAGTATTGACTGACTTTAATGGTAACACACATACAGGCCCAATTCAGACATCATGCCAAACCTCAGTAGCTGAGGTAGGTGTACCTGATTATCTGAATGCATGAAGACAGAGCCTTTTCAGTTGTAGCCCCTTGGCTGTGGAACGCCCTCCCTGAAGAGCTTTGCCATGCTCCCTCCCTTAGTATTTTTAAAAACAACTAAAAACACATCGTTTTAAAGAGGCTTTTTAATGCTTCATCTTTGGTAATATCTGGTAGGTTCTTTAGTTTTTATAGTTCTCAATTTTTAGCTCTTAAAATTTTTAATTGGAAACTTAATACTGATTGTGGTTATTAACCTGACTTTTAACTTGTTTACTTAATTTGGTTAATTTTATTACATTTATTCTATCTATTTTATTGTTATGAACCGCCCTGAACAGTAGTGTACTGGAGGGGAGGTGTATAAATATTTTAAATAAACACAATAAAAAATGAAGCTGCAGTTCTGTCACCCAACTGTGGCTCCATTTTTGCTTCCAAACCTGAATTTGAGCATTTGGTTTGTAGTGATTTTTGCTGCTGAAACCAGAGGTTCCGAGGCACCATTGTGTTGTACAAATTCTGCAGCCATTGTAATCTGGGTTTCGTGAAGAAGCTCCTCCTGCTACCATGAAGAGTTCAGCTCAGAGCAGCTCAGAAATGCATCCATTCTAGGGCAGCTGCATCTCTCACTAGCTGTCTCTCAGAGTGAATATCAGCTCACTCCTTCTGCCATCAGCTCACTCCTTCTGCTGATGCTTGGCAACGTGTACACTGCTTCCCTAGAGTTCCAGCATTTAACATCTTCTTCACTATGAGTCTCATCACCCATTGGAATCACCCCTGGAGAGGTTTGTCTACAGTTCCCACCAACATGCCTGGTGGCTACACAGGGACGGGCCTTCTATGTTGCCACTCCAAGACTCTGGAATGCACTCCTTGCTGAAAAAAGAGCCTTCCCATCAGGGGTGTAGCAAGGTTGCAGTGGGCCCAGAGACAAGATTTTAAAATGCGTCTCCCCCCCCCCCCCCCCGCCACTGAAGCTCAGCTCATGAAGTAAAGAAATCTTAAATGAGGCTGAAGAGTGGTAACAAAAAACATAGTAAGATTTTTACACACACACACACACACACACACACACACACACACACACCCTAGGTGCCACAATAGGACATCATCCTAAAGGTTTTGTAAATTGTGGACGATGCAAGTCATTTAATGGTACTAGAGAAAGACATGCTGTTCTGGTAGCTCCAGGTCTTAACGCTCACATCAATTTCGGAGGATGAATACAACTGAAGGAAGCCTGGGCGGGTGCTTGGCTGGGGGAGTCAGTCATGTGACTTGACTCTGGGGGCTCCCCCAAGGCAGTGGGCCCCCAGATAACTATTTCCCCTTGCCCTATTATATTTACTCCCCTGCTCCCGATCCCTGACAGGCCACCTTAAGTGGCACAATGGGGGAATGCTTGACTAACAATCAGAAGGTTGCCGGTTCAAATCCCCGCTGCTGCTATGTCAGGCAGCAGCGATATAGGAAGATGCTGAAAGGCATCATCTCACACTGCGTGGGAGGAGGCAATGGTAAACCCCTCCTGTATTCTACCCAAGAAAACCATAGGGCTCTGTGGGCACCAGAAGTCAAAATCGACTTGACAGCACACTTTACTTTTACATCTCTGACAACTTTTAGAAAATCTCTAAAGACACATGTATTCACCCAAGCTTTTAAACTAGACTTGTGGTTTTAAATTGTTTTAAGGTCTTAATTTTTGTTTTAATTTGTTTTATTTTGCTGTAAGAGTTGGAAGTTTGGAGTCCTATTGCTGCAAATGGGGAAACCTCCAGAAATGTAGCTTCCACAATTGCTGCTTCAAACCAGCATCAAGGCTGCTTTTGAAGTCTGCATCAGCCCCGTGGTGGATCATTAGGGAAGTGGACTGACATCATATATAATATGCCATTGTAATTATATATAATATGCCGTTTTACTTCTTCATCCTATGGGCATCAATATAGCATTTTGCATCTAAAGAGCAATGGCTGCTTACTGCATATGCACAAGCTGATGCTACCTTTGCCAGTTATAAGTCTGCAAGATGTATTCTCTCTGTTCAGTTTCTAAATGGGCTTGCTCAAAAATCATCTATACATGAGGCATACTATCACACTAATTTTAAATCAATCTTTCTCTTTAGTGATTATCATAAACTTGTACAACAGTGACATTCATTTGTATATTTTAGCATTTCACACAGTCACAGAATGCAAACGCCTGACATTGGAATCGGTTTGATTTCTTTTATGATTGAAGATATTAAGCACTACAAGAGCATTGAAATTTCAATCTGATTAGGATCAAAATTCCTCAGGATCAAAACACTTCCTTTTTTCCCCCTACAGTTTTACTAATTGTGTGCTACTTGACATTGTGGAGTTATTCCACAGCATGATAGCAAAACTTGTGAAGTATGTTTTTACTGTCAGGAATTATCGACTCATTCTATCTGGTTTTTTATGTGCTTAAGGTTATTAAAAGAACAAAAAAATTATAATTGATATGTACAAGTTAAAAGGCTTAGTTCGTTTGTAGCTGGAAGACTGAACCACTAAGTAATATTAAGTGTGTCAATAGGAACTTCCAAGTGAACATACACAAAAGCAGCCATGTATGTGTAACTGATTTTGGAAGAAAATTCTTCTCTCTATATTGAAGGGCAAGATCTATTGGAAAATGGGAAACAGTGAATAAAGTGATGCTGAAGCAGTTTGTTTTCAGAAAATCTGGATTCCCTCAGCTACTGCAAACCAAACAAGAACGTATCAGAGAGAATGCTATCGAACATATTCATCAGAGACCTTTGCTTTATGGGAAATGAACTGCCCTTGCTTACTGTTCCTAAGGAATTGTGTTTCTTATAGCTGTAAATCAAGTCCTGAAGAAATAGGATGATGTTCTCCAAGCAATAGCTAAGGGTGACAAGTATCTTTTTTGTCTGTGTCAGGTTTATGAATTTAGACCTCAATTAAGATTCCAAAATGAAAAAGCATATATTATATACATAGCAACACAATGCTGGTGACAGTGTTCCCACAAGAAATATGTTCATTTTGAAAATCCTGGTATGTCATCCTATATTTGTCCAAAAAGATATTCATGCCATCCTCCAGAGGTCTTGACTCCAACACATCCTGTCTGGGTTCCCAGCCAGAAAGTGCTTGATGTTACTGTTCAGTGAACATCATCCATTTTTTTCCAATTAATTGAGGAGACGTATGCGTCCACATTAAGTGACATCCATTCATTTTTTAGTGGCAAATGGACTTGCTAAATCAGAACTGGACAGCATTGTTGTACTAGAACAATGCCTTTTAAAGAGGCTTTTTCATATCTTAAAGTGAAGATACCTTAATTGCCTCTCTTATTGTTATTGGCATGCAGAATATTAGCAGTTATTTTAAAACCAGTCTAAATTGAAGCTTACTTGATGAAATACAGTTGGTAAAGAGGCCACGATTCTCAAATGGTTTATTCCAGAATCGCTCTGCAGTGTTAACGGAGGCTCTACTTAATAATTACAGCCCAAAAGGCCCTGCTATTGGAAATGCACTACCCTCCCCCCAACCTTCAATATCAGAGGTGAGGATAGAAGGCAAATGCATTTTACCACTTAGACTTGGTTAAATGAGATGCTGGTAGTATAAAAAAATGTAGTAGTGCAAGTCCTCACATTACCAGTATGCCATATAAATTGCGTTACCAGAGCCTATGCATGTGGCAGTGATACAGCAAGGATCCATGACCTTGGGAGAACAAGAACCAAAATAACTTAAAAAAATTAAACATATGTGCCCACAAGTTTGCTTCACAAATTAAAACACCGGCACACACCAATTAAACAATGAAAGCTTTAGTTATTTAATATATTAATTATATTGGTCGGCAGCCTAATGCTACATTTGTTAGTGCAAGGCGATTGTGAAGCTGTGCTAAATCACAAGGATTTTTGGAATTGTGCTAGTGCTTCAAAGTGCCCTGTAAAATATATGAGATATGCCACAGGTTGCATACCTTGTTGCACAAGCAGAGCACTAGTCTGGAGTGCAAGCTCCAGACGTAGTGCAAGAAGCTAGTGTGATAGCCTTGTGGAAGTATAATGTCTTTTTGCAAGCACAGTGTTACTTAGGATGTTAGCCATTGGCTAATGTCCTATGAATAATGGCATTTCAATGCTCAGAGGTGCTTTATTATTATTATTATTATTATTATTATTATTATACCACTTTTCAACAAAAATGTTCTCACAGCGATTTTTATAGTTGTAAGGAAATGGTTGCCTGTTCAAAAGGGCTCATAATATAAAAAATAAGCACAAGGTAGAGACCAGGAACAGTCACTGGAAGGATGCTGTGCCAGGGATTGAATAGGGTATGTTGTAGGGATGTGCAGAACCGGGTTGATCGTGAACCGGACTGCCACAAACTGGGTCAGTTCTAGCAGTTCAATTGCAAACCACTTCAAATCACTTTGAGCTGGTTTGTCGAACTGATTGGCCCAGCCGATTGGTTCGACTGAACCAGTTCGCATACCCGTGAACCAAATCGGTTCAAATTTCAACTGAACAGTCAAACAGTCTATACCCCTTGTCAGTTGCTTTCCTTCTGCTATATATAAAGAGAATTGCCACTTTGAAAGGCATATCTTTGTCCAGTTAGCAGGGGTTATGAAGTATTCTGATCACCTTGGATGCAGCCAGAGACAAAGAATATGAGGATGATTATCATGCACTGCTTGCCAGTTGGAGACAGAGTGCTGAATGAGATGGATTTTTGGTATGTCTCAGGATGGCAGTTATCCATCCTTATCTCTCTTTCTCTGCCTCTTCTTAGGATGAGGGAATAGATAGCTATATTGAATGTGTGTACCTAAGTATAGGGACCAAGGATTTATTGGGACTCCTGTTGGTTTACTGATCACCCCTCTGCCGAACAGAGTCCCTAACTGAGCTGACAGACCTGTTTGCGGAGTTGGCATTGGAGTGGCCCAGGTTGTTGTTGTTGTTGGGGACTTCAATGTTCATTTCAGGAGCGGGTTGTCAGGAGTGGCTCAGGAGTTTGTTGCAGCCATGACTATGGGCCAATCTCAAGTGGTTTCTGGACCAACGCATGATGCTGGTCACACACTCCATATGGTCTTTTGCTCTGATCAGGGTGGTGTTCCGTAGTGGGGACACCTGCCATCTCCCCATTGTCATGGTTGGATCACCATCTGGTTAAGGTAGGACTTGCAGCAACAACCCACCTCTGCAGGGGTGAAGGACCCATTAGGTTGGTCTACCCAAGAAGGCTATTGGATCCAAGAGGATTCCAAGGAGCCTTGGAAGTGTATGGAGTTGGCTCTGCTAGTGATTCTGTTGATGCTCAGGTGCAAACATGGAATAATGAACTCACTAGAGCGGCAGACATAATTGTCCCTAAGAATCCTCTCTGACATGCTTCAAAGTTAGCCCTGTGGTATTCAGAAGAACTACAGGAGTTGAAGAGGTGAGGTAGACAACTAAAGCGCAAGTGAATCCGACTCGGCATGTATCTGACAAATCACAACACAGAGCACACTTGAAAATCTATGCTCTGGCAGTGTGATCCGCAAAGAAGCAGTTCTTTTCTGCCCACATTACTTCTGCAAATTCACATCCAGCTGAGTTGTCTAGGGTTGTGAAGCGACTAGTTTATGCCCCAAACATGGAACCATAAGTCACTAGCTGTGATGTATTTAATGACTTTTTTTGCAGATAAAATCTCTCATATTCAGGCCAAACTAGATTCCACAGTTACTGCAGAATCTGTTGTAGAGATGTCCAGCAACTCTTCTTATAGGATTAGATTGGATCACTTTTAGTTTGTGACTCCTGAGGATGTGGACAAACTGCTTCAGACTGTGCATCCTACAACTTGTTCTCTTGACCCTTACCCAACTTGGCTTATTTCATCTGGTGATCATCTGGTAATAATAATTATTTCATCTGGTAATAATTATTCATGATTATCAGATGAGGGTCTGGTAAATATTATAAATGCTTCTCTGCAGGAGGGCAGGATTCCTTCTTGTCTAAGGAGGCTATTATTAGACCTTATTAGAAGAAACCTGCATTGGACCTCTCAGAGTTGGCTAATTATAGACCCATTTTTAATCTCCCATGGTTGGGCAAGGTGTGTGAGAGAGTGATGGCCTCTCAGCTCCAGGCAGTTTTGGATAACACAAATTATCTAGACTCATTTCAAACTGGTTTTTGAGTGGGCTATGGGGTTGAGAGAGTGTCTTGGTCGGCCTGATGAATGATCTCCAATTGGGTATTAACAGAGAGAGTGTGACTCTGCTGATCCTGAACTACCATCAAACATAGTATCCTTCTAGGTCACTTGAGGGAAGTGGGATTGGGTAGCACTGTTTTACACTCCCCCAAGTGTAAAAGGGTACATAGCTTGGGAGTGGTCCTGGATTCAAAACTTGCCCTTGTTTTTCAGAGACAGTGGCCAACTGGTACAGAATGTGGCAGGCAGACTAGTCTCTGGGACAACCCAAAGGTATCATATAACACTGATTTTGAAAGATTTGAACTGGCTGCCGATGTTTCTGAACAAAATACAAAGTGCTGGTTATTACCTATAAAGCCCTCAATGGCTTGGGTCTAGGGTATTTAAGAGAGCGCCTTCTTTGTCATGAACCCTGTCGCCTACTAAGATCATCTGGAGAGGTGTGGTTAGGGTTGCTGCCGGCTCATTTGGTGGGCCTTCTTTGTAGCTGTGCTGGGGCTCTGGAATATGCTCCTTGTTGAAATAAGAGCATCTCCTTCTCTGTTTGTTTTTTAAAAGACCCAAAGAGGTACCTGTTTCCCCAGGCTTTTAACTGAATTTTAATACTTTTAATGTATTTTATCTTCTGAGATAGTTTTGTTTTATGAATTTTAACTGGATATTCGCTGTGTTTTAAAGCTTTGTACACCGCTTAGAGATAAATATATCAGGAGGTTTAGAAATATAGATAGATAGATAGATAGATAGATAGATAGATAGATAGATAGATAGACATGCTATGTTCTTGCTAAATGATTAAGAAAGCTTTCATTTCAAGTGACTGGTCTTCAGCTTCCATGCAGGTGTTCCAAAAGCCCTATTTATCTGTTCATGTGTTCAAAACATATATAATCTATGTACAGTATATGCACATACAGATCAATATGCGTGTACAGTTATCCAAATATATGCACAGTGCATGTATAGCAGTACACTTCTTGTCTGTACTTTGCACTGGAAGAGGCCTGTACCCAGTTTCACTTCTAAGCCAACACATGTACAGTCATTCACACACATAAACATGTACATGCACAGCCTAATTTCTGAATACATTCAATGCAATTCAGTTTGAAATTATAATACTCGCTGTTAGACAATAGAGGAAAATATACATGTTAGATCTGAATCTCAAAATAAACCCAAATAGGAAAGTGATACATGGCATATAGTAGCAGAATGAAAATAAAAGAGCAGTTGTAAGGCCAGAGCCGTCTTCATAAGACTAGACTACTTACAGTCTAAATGACTGTGCCTGATTCCTTCAACATCTTCAGCATGAATGAAGTGGTAACATCTCTTCCCTACGATATCTACAGGCGTCAGATCCATGTAATCACTAATCCTATAAAGAAAAAAATAGAATCTATAAACTGAGAAGGAAAAATAAAATATAGGAACAGTCAAATGTCTTCTATCCTGATCTGAACCATGTTTACTTGTGTATCTGGCTACAAGTCATTCTTGCAATACCAGTTTCACATTATGTTGCTGTGCTGACACAGAGGTTGGAATGCCCCATTTCATATGATTATTGGTTGGCAGGAGGAGTCCTAAGATTAGTTCATGAAAACAGACATCTGCAAAATGTTTTTCATTAATCTAGCACACCTATAATATTGTGGCTACTTGTTCATAAAAGAACACTTGCACAAACAAGACGCCATAGCAAAATAAGGTGGGTTTTTTTTAAAGGAACACTACTGAAACCAGCCTATTAAAATAAAATGCAAAACCAGTCTTCAGTAGGTCCACTCTCCTCATACAACAGTCACTAATATACTATAATTCTTTAAAATACAAAGCTCCTCATTAAAAGAGCATGGTAATTCAAGGTTACATAATAAAATAGGAACATGCTATGCTTATGCTAAATGATTAGAGACACCTTTCATTTCAACAGATTGGTCTTCTATTGGGTATATTCATGAAACAGCCTCTTCAACTGTTCCTGGCACAAAGTCCAAACTGACATTTCAAGCAATATAATTTAAATGCTGAGACATACAGATGCCTGAGGGTGTTATCTTTTTTAGTCTTATTCAGCTGGGAGCTCAGCTTTCACTCCTGGCCCTTTCAACTGGGACTTTGTGGTTTACTCCACACAGTAACTTTTAAATCCTTTCAGAAGCATTTCCTGCTCAATGCTTTGCTCAGTCTCTCTGTGTATGTGTATGTTTCTGTCATTGATTGTCCAGATGTCAATGTCCTCAGGCATAAGCGTAAAAAACAAAAACAAAAAACCCCACCCCCAAATTGAAAAAAGTGTTGGATGAACCAGCTTGGTCTGCACAAACATTTAAAATTGGCTCCCCCACTCCCCCGTGCTACTCCCTAAAAGAGTGTGTTTTAAATAGAATGTTTTACCACTTACAACTGTCTGTTCGGGGGGCTAATAGGAATTTGTAGTCACTGGGGTTCCAAGGGAGCACTTCCCAGCCTTTCCCATATGGTAGAGGCTTAATACTAATTCCTATAACAGAATCCCCACATTAGAGTGCTGTACAGTGATTACTGGCAGAATAAAACTCCTTGCAGTCACTCTGAGAAACAGGAAGAACTAGGCAGGGCCTTTCACATGAACTACCAGGAAGGCGGGTGGGTGGGTGGGGTGGGAAGGCTTCGCAAACGTTGCCTTCCCCTCAGACAATCATTGTTTGCTTGGTGGGAGCATGGAGCACGCTCCCACACAATCCCCGCTGCTCCATGCAGAACAGAGCAGGGTGGATAGCTCTGAGGCCGGGACCTGTCGTCCCGGCCTCTGGGTATCCCATAGTGCACTGCGCACTGAGTGCAGTGCACTGGGGGATTCTCCAGGGGATGGATGCTCTAAGTGCCCATCTCTGTGTGAGCAAGAGCTGCATGTAGCTCATGCTGACACACAATCCTGGCAGTCAGGGCCCTTAACCTCGGTTAAGAGTCAGGCTTTGGCGGTTCTCACAGGCAGTGAAGCCCAGGCTTGGCTGCTCATGAGAACAGCCTCGGTATGTTGGTATTTTAGCAAATTAGGAAACTTCTCATCAGGTTCTCACTATATGTCAAAAACAACACTCGTTTACTAGATGTTATGCCAGTTTGTTCACATTATCTGGGAACATAGGAATATAGGAACATAGGAAGCTGCCATATATTGAGTCAGACCATTGGTCCATCTAGCTCTATATTGTCTATACAGACTGGCAGTAGCTTCTTCAGGGTTACAGGCAGGAAGCTCTCTTAGCCCTATCTTGGATATGCCAGGGAGGGAACTTGGAACCTAGATGTTCTTCCCAGAGTGGCCCCATCCCCTAAAGGGAATATCTTACAGTGCTCACACACATAGTCTCCCATTCATATGCAACCAGGGCAGACCCTGCTTAGCGATGGGGATAAGTCATGCTTGCTGCCCCAAGACCTGCTCTCCTCCCACAAGACCGCTCTAGAAACAAGTAAGATCAGGAGAGTCTGTGTTCTGTAACCTGTGCCCCAGAGTGGATAATGTACACTTGCTTTAGATTACAATGGGAACGGCCCATCTTTGGGTTTAGACTATACATGTTCATTGTGTGTTCAATGAACACACACAGGGGAGGGACAGAATTACAGTGGCAGGCCCTGCTCCAGCCTACACACATTGGGGATATGCACATGCAGGTGGGCAGGGGGAAGGCTTTGCAAACTTTGCCTTCCCCCCAGATGATCATGCTGTGCTAGGTGGGAGTGTGGAGTGCGCTCCCGTACAATCAGCGCTTCTCCATGCAGTGGGGCGCAAGGCAGATCACTCTGAGGCCGGGACCCGTTGTCCCGGCCTTTGGGTATCCCACAGTGCACTGCACACTGAGCGGCGAGCACTGGGGGATTCCCCCAGGGGATGGGAGCTCTAGGCCTCCATCTCAGTGTCAGTGTGAGCTGCAAACAGCCCAAACTGACACACGATCCCAGCAGCCGGGTTAAGGGCACACTTGTGGCCTTAACCTGGGCTAAGAACCAGGCTTGGGTGCTGGGTCAACACACAACACTGTGGCACTGCCAGGATCCACATGGATTCTGGCAGTTCTCATGGGCAGCCCAGCCCAGGCTGGGCTGCTTAAGTCTGGGCTTGGCTGCTTGTGATGACAGCCTCATTCCTTAGAATATTTGCAGAGAGCCCTTGAATGAATAGACACATGTGCAGAGAGTTCTCTCCACACATTTGAGAACCCTGCTTTTTTAGGGTTCCTGATGAGAATGGGGGAGGGAGAGAGCCATCTGTGCATACATCCATATGTGCAGGTCACTGAATGTGCAAGGAACATCTTTATATGGTTCAGTTTGGAGATGCTGTAGGTCGGGGATGTATGGATTGTAGGTATCAAGTCGATGTGGAGAAGGATAACCTGGGTGTTTTTCACACAGGCTTTTTAGCTTGTACCTCCACCAGAATGGGAGTGTGTGCTTTCACATATTGGCCAGATTTACCCCAAAGTCCCTGCGAGCTATTAGGAAGAATTTCACACAAAAAACCCAACTTTTTGCGTCAATTTTTGGGGGCAACTTCAGATGCAGTAAAGCATCACAGTAAACTTGCGGTAAAGCCTGCTGTGTGAAAAACACCCAGGTAATCACTCTTCCACCTATGTGAAGACCATAAAGAGCAGGCTCCAGTTTTGTTCTCTTCTGGTCTGCTGATAATTTGGTATGGGTAAAACTAGATGCAGGACAAGAGTCTCCCTCACAGCCCTTTCCAGATGTACTGGGTGTAGAAATGAGCTTAAAGCAGATTATGATCACTTACTCAGTCATCTCCTCCACTGCCCATACCTGGTTGGCATTGCAAATGAAGCCAAACTAGTAAGCTTTGTCATACAAGGCAAGCAGTTATTGGATTAACTAGCAGTCCCCAAAGAAAGCCATACACAGTTCCCTGTCCTCTTCTGTTACATCTGCTGCTATTTTATGGAGACTATTGATATACTACTAACTGGGATCTATTCAACAATTAACTCTTTGTACATTAATTGCCCCAATTGTAAAACAGTAAAACTACTGTATTTCATGCAATAAGAGTGAAGGCCTTCAGAAACCATAATGCATTCTATAAAAACCTAAGACATTTGACACTTGTGGCCCATGATATTGTGAATGTGGGGAAATATCAAATGAGGAAAATGAAGTTAATTCAGATTCTCTCTTCCATTCATTCAGCATAATCAATCATTTAGTGGAAATACAGTGGTGGCAGTGGTGAGAAACCATGTAATCAGAGATGGTTTTATAATGCACATGCACAGGAGGTAGAACTGAGGTAACTATGGCAACGTTAGTTTTGCCCAATAAGAGTGTGTGATTTTATAACCTATTCATCTTTCTTTGTTGTAATGATGTTAAGGATCCAAAATAATACACCAGTTGGACTGTGTGCAACCCTTGGTTCTTCCCTTGATCTCTGGTAACATGGCATCTTTGTGAAAGCACAATAAACTGAACTCAGACAAAATGGAATGGCTCTACTTCTGGTTCTGATGCACAGGCTTTCAGCAAAAGAGAATATCAGGATGAACTAGCAGAAAAAGAAAATTTCTTTCTTTAAAACTGAAAGCATCAATGCTCAGTGCAACAATGATACTCTTCAGAAATTAAGGCCATCAAAACAAGAACCTGAAGAAGAGATATTTTTAGAACTATGAAAATAATTTCCTATTATCCCCTTTAACATTGAACTTGGATGATCTAGTACCAACGAGTTTGGTGATGAAATAGGGTCACTCAAAAATATCAATGGCTTCTGCATACTCAGAAATTGTTGTCTTCTAACAGGAGTGAATAAGAAGACACTCTACTTATGCGAAAGTATGCTAGTTTGTAAATTAAATGAAAATGGACTTTAAAAAAAATTTAAAAAATAGTCTGACAGCGAGCTGTGAGTTTCAAGGCCCCACAAAATGTTGAGCCATGGAATGCTGAGAGTGTCCGCTGGGGAAAAGTGGAGGGGGGCAGGAATAGGAGGGAGGCAAGGAACAGAATTGGCCTGCTTGAGCTGCTAAAAGCTTCAGTTCCTGGAATGGATACTGAGGATGTTGACTCTAATTTAAAAATTCTCCTTTCTGCACTATACAGGCAAGTTTCAGGAGAAATGAAAAGATAAAGTATACCTTTCCCCTTTCCCACTCCCCAGAAACTGCTGCCCAACATTACTACAACATATATTTTTATACCGCTTTTCAACAAAATTTCGCAAAGAATTTCAGAACAACAGTTCTCAAAGAGGGACAAGGGACCATTGCATAAGATGGTCCCCTGTCCCCAAAGGGCTCATGACTGAAAAGAAACATAAGGTACATCAGCAACAGTTACTGGAGGGATGCTGTGCTGGGCTTTGATATGGACAGTTGCTTTCACTCTCCTAAATACGAGAACCACCACTTTTTAAAAAGTGCCTCTTTGTTCAAGTAGCAGGATTTAAATATAGTTGTACAGGAATCACCACCTTCCAGAAGCGGTGTGCCAACTTCATTTATTCACAGTTTCACATGCCTTTAAAGACTTCAGAGCTATAGGAAAGAAAGCCGTTTTATTCTGCTCCTCCACCTACCAGAATCTTTTCAGCTGGCCTGGCCTCTCTCTAGAGGACCCAGACCTCTTGTTTTATCTGCCTTCTCATTCCCAGCTGGGTAAAATAAAGTGAAGTGATCTCCTCACCCCTTCAAGCACCTCCCACTTCCTGTTTTGGTTCCCTTCCCCTTCTCGAGCCTCCACTGCCCTGTTCCTGTCTGCCCTGTCCATGTCTCTGCTCAGCACTGGCTCTCTTTCTGTCTGTGTTTGGGGCAAAAGCCCTTCCACTTTGGGTTGCATTTGGGGCTGCCGCGGTGGGGATAGGGCTCCAGCAGGGATGCAGTGCCAGCCTGACTTTTCCCAGTTCTTTGGGCATTGGGCATTGGGCATGGCATAGCTGGCTGTGAGTGCCACTCAAAATCATTCCGTGTTGCATTTCTGGCATGCCTGCATACCCTAGGTAGTAGTAAATGGCTCAGGTTCTTGTCTGGCAGCTAGCCCCAAACCTTAGCCATGGGGTCAGGCTTCAGAACGCCACCGCTCCATTAGCACTGAACGGTGTGACAATACTCCTATTCCAGGCATATCCCAGTACTGTTCCAATACTCCTGTTCCAGATCTGGAGCCCTGAACAGGAACACTCCTGTTTGAGGTTGGAAATACAGTGCAATTTCCAGGACACAAGGGATGGGGCTATGCGGATAGGTTCCAACTGAGTTTCATAAAACAAAGTGAATGGACTACAAGGACCAATACTGTTGGGTTAAGTTCAAAACCTGCTCTCCCTAGAACCTGAGGTTCCCAGTTTTAAATAATGGGGAGGCATGAAGCAGATTTAGCTTGCATCCCAAGGATACACACCTTCATTGTTTTCCCTCCAGATGTGGGAGAGGTATGTTCACTTACATGAAAAAAGTAAAGTGGTGCACTTGGGGGCACCATAGTGGTGGGGACAAAACCTGTGCCCTGTTCTTCATGCTGGATTGAGAGAAGGCAATGGCTGCCAGTGATACCTCATGGTGGGGGAAGCTAACCTTCCATAATCTTTGCAATTTTCTCCACCGCATCCCTCAAAGTTATTGATGTTTTGTTAGTGGGAAAATAAAAGGCAGATTTTATTATATTACTGCATTGTTACTGCATTGTCCTCAATGGTGCTTTCAGATGTCACTGTGGCAACATAAACGGAATGAAATTGAACCAGTCTTCAACCTGATGTGAAAACAGGTCAGCTGTTCACTACTTATGGAGCTCCTGAGCACATTATTTCATTCAGCACAATGAGTATAGCTGATCCACAGATAATCTGGTTTGAGGGAAGTGCTGTGATTTCAAAATACAAATCTGCTAATCTCTGGTAGGTGCAGGAATATGAATAGCTGTGCGTAGTGTAAGATTAATGCAACTGGAAAGGGTTTTTGGAAGGAGGGGAGAGATGCGAAAATCATTCCCTCTCCATGCCTAGTCCTCTGCACAAGAAACCTTCAGCACAAAGACACTGAAGGCTCCTTGCATACCAGCAGCCATCCTTTTATTGCTGGAGGGCTGCAGAGCATGTCAGCGACTGAGTTTTCAAGTCACAACGAATCTCCAGTCAGTTGCATGACACTCTTATAAACTATAGCCCTCTTAATGTGATCACCTGTGTACAGCGAACACACATGTGGGATGAAGCATGATTATGGTGGCAGGCCCCATCCTGACTACATGCATTCAGACAGTCATATCAGCTAGGCTAAACGAGCAAAGAGGCATCTTTTGAAAGTAGTGATTCTCTAGATTTAGCAGGGTGGGGGAGCAACTGGCCCTATCCATCCCCAGCACAGCATCCCTCCAGTGGCTGTTGGTGATGTGTATTTTATGTTTCTTTATTAGACTGTGAGCCTTTTGGGGACAGGGAGCCATTTGATTGATTGATTGATTGATTGATATCTATGTAAACCATTTTGGGAACGTTGGTTGAAAAGTAGTATATAAATATTTGTCATATTTAACTACATGAATACCAACTATATGCATGGTAGGAACTATGAAAAAACAGGGTCTCCATTTTGTAGAATCTTCCTTCCTTCCTTCCGTCCTTCCTTCCTTCCTTCCTTCCTTCCTTCCTTCCTTCCTTCCTTCCTTCCTTCCTTCCTTCCTTTTATATCTATACTGCCTAAAATGTACATCTCTTAGAGTCTTTTCATTAAGTCTTTTTCTAAATCAACATGCATAGGTCGAGGATGAGTTCTGTCCACCATGATCCTGCTCCCCGCCCACACACATTTACTATATGGTCATGAGGGCAGGGCTTCTCATGTCTACTATTACCGTATCTTAGTGTCTACCATTTCTCTTTCCAGAGGTACCTCAACAAGTTCCTAAGAGCTGGTTTACAGGTTACAAAGAAGTGGGGAAAGATGATGCATACTTCACCCATGAACCTAGATGACCTCCAGAACTTGGATATCACTATGGGCATGATCCATGAATCTAACTTCACATGTTAACAGAAGAAGTGGGGTAATAAGCACATGCCACTCAATAAGATATTAGCTAATTCTAATCTACTGGACAAACTGACAAATAAAAACAAGTTATTGGCTTTTGCTTTATACCTACCCCCGCCACCAAAAAAAATAATCACTTGCAATTCCTGTACAATCGACATAAACTATCACTTTCATCATGGTTTCTTTATAAGTAGGGATGTGCGTTTCGTTTCGGATACAAAATGTTTTGTGCATGAAACAGGCCATTTCGGCTGTTTTGTAGCCAAAACAAAACACCCAACGCTCAAAACAGAAAATTTTGCAGCCAAAACAAAACGTCCCTGTTTCGGATACAAAACGTTTTGTTGTTTCGGCTGTTTTGGAACTCCATTTTGCAATCGCAAAAAGTCTTTCTCCTTCAGTCTCCATTTTGAGTTTTGACATCTGTTTGAATTTCTAGCCCTTCCAGCCCACAGACTGGCCAGCGAAAGCATGGGCTGATCTGCTGGCAATTGCCTCCTTATTCCTTTTAAGCAAATTTAAGGGTAAATTTTACCCTCATTGGCCAGTGGGGCAGTGTACATTTCATTGTTGTTGTTTCACACTGTTGTGTGTAGATCAATTGCATTTTGGGTGGTGGGGGGGATGTGGATGTGCATGACCTTTGGAAATCTGGCTGATATTTTCCAAAGCTCTGCTGTTGTTGATGTGTGATGTTGATGTTATTTGGGGTGGATTCAAGGCAGAAAGGGGGCTTTGGGGGCAGAAGAGTGGTTCAGGTGGTAGTGCTCCAATGGGTGCCTGCTGCCACACAGATTCCAAAGGAATTGGGAAAAGGGCTGATTTTAAAAGAATTTCTGAAGTTGACATGTCTTTGGGGCAGATTTGGGTCAGAAAGGGGGCCTGAGGGGCAAAACAGTGGGTTGGGTGGCAGTGCCCTAAGGGGTGCCTGCCACAATCCAGATTCCAAAGGAATAGGGCAAAGAGATGATTTCTTTTGAAGTTTATGCTTCTTTAAGGTTGTTTCTGAGGTGTTCTGAGTGTACATTCTCTGGTAACATATGAGATTTTCAATGACAAACCATGAATCCACTCTCATATGCTACCAGAGAATCTGAATCTACACTCAAAACCTCTCAGAAACAACAGAACCCAGTACCCCATGGGTTAGCAACCCACAGAGGTGGTTGGCACCCTATGTGCTCTACACTGCCACTTGCTCTGGGCCACCATGGTGCCACCCAAGTGCAGTTATGGGGCAGGAATTATGGAGGTCCATCATTCCCTATGGGGAAGAACTTTACAGACACGCAAACTCCATTGCATCTTTAAAAATCAGCCCTCTGCCCAATTCCTTTGAAATAATTCTGGCAGCTTCCTTGCCCCACTGTGCACTACCACCCACCCTACTCTATTCTGGGCCAACCCTTTCCCCCCAACATGAACCTAATCTTTTGCTGAAACCTCCATTATTCCCTATGGGGAAAATCCTATACTTCAAAAATTCAGCAAAAATCAGCCCTTTGCCCAATTCCTCTGAAATTTAGATGGTAGTTTCCACCCATTGGGCACTACCACCACCACCCACTAGTTTTTCCCTGGGGCCCTTTTTTAAAATCCAAAACATTTCGGATTCGGATTTTGCAATTTCGAACAAAGAACAAAATTGGGGTGTTTCAGATTGGCTGATTTCGAACAAAGAACAAAATGGGGGTGTTTCGGATTCGGGCCAAAAACAAAACAGAAAAACAAACAAAATGCACAACCCTATTTATAAGTAAATGCAATGCTACTGTTTCCCACCCCCATAAAATCAAGCACCCTTTATTTGAAAGTCCAGTGAACTGACCAAAAAGTGCAGCAGACTTGACCATAAATGACAGCATATGCACTTCAATCTTTTAATATTTTAAATCAAGTCCCGTTGCAATTGGAACTATGAGATACATGGGTTTTTTTAGGATTGTCATGCATCTGTAATGGAATAAAGTTGAATAAAATATGTATATGTAACTATTTTGCAACACTGCATAGCTAATGCCAAAAATGCCTTGAATCAACAGGCCCTATGAACAACAAAAGTGGTGTAGTGCCATAAAAACTGATGAAAAACAATATGAGGACAATCTGGTGTTGGGAAAGCCATGAAAGAGACACTTGCATGACTCATAGAACCCAGGGAAAGATAATGCACTGTGTTCCAAGACTATGCTTGGGAAAATCTTTATTGCATATGTTTTTCGATGCTACAGAAGAGGGGAGAAAAGGTGGAATCTATTATGATTTTTCTCATGAACTTGCTGGTCTTGTGGTAGCAAGTATGAATTGTCTCCTTTGCTAAGCAGAGTCTGCTGTGTTTGCATTTGAATGGGAGACTACATGTGAGTACTGTAAGATATTCCCTTCAGGGGGATGGGGCCACTTTGGGAAGAGTACCTGCATGCTTGCATATGCATGCATGCAGAAGGTTCCAAATTCCCTCTCTGGCTCCTGCCTGCAACCTTGGAGAAGCCTCTGCCAGTCTGTGTAGACAATACTGAGCTGGATGGACCAATGGTCTGACTCAGTAGAAGGCAGTTTCCTAAGTTCCTATGTACTGGTGTATTCCTAAAGGTACCAGTATACCTTTGTGGAAACTGTTTATCAAGAGGTTACCACAGTTTTATGGTCAGAAAAACTACACTTAAATTCTGGTGGACGTTCCCCCTAGTTATTCTCTTGGCAACTATTAGTCAATTGGTCTCTGGCTTGGTTTTCCAAATCACCAAATATAATTCTACCTCCCTGAATGCAACACTAAATGGAAGACATTCTACATTTGTACCACTGAAAACGTTATTTTCATAAGAAACCAATGCCCTACTCAGAAATTTGTATTGTGGTAGAAGAACAGGACGTTTAAATCTGTAACACTGAAAAAAAGCAAAGCAAAACAAGAGCCAAAATGTTGTACCTATTTTCACAGTAAATGATATTGAGGTCCATGTTTACTCGAGTAACAAACATGTGGCAGTCGATTCTGACTTCATTGATCGTAGGAGGGGGCAAAGCATGAGCAACAACTACAAGCCCCATGATTTGGCTAGGAACTGTCCGCCCATGGGACAGCGACACTCTCAGACGTAACCTTCCTGTTATATGAATCACCTGAAAAACAACAAACAGTAAAAGGAAATCTCAGTAAATGCATGAAACAAATGTGAAAGCAATCCTTTTAAAGGACAGCATTATTATTGTAAAGAGCACTTAACTCTGCCAGAATTGTATTTAGCCACCGCCAGTATTAGTCTTAAGCTTATTAATATTGGCTGTCAACATGTCCTGAATGTCCTCATGCTAGGAAAGAAGAGAAGAAGAAGAACATAATATCCAAATGCTTCACATTTATCAAATCTAAAACGCAAAGCCACCTTTGTAATTGATCTTTTTCTTTTTCTTTTTAAGGACAAACTAGAACATGAAGTGATGTAAGAAAGATCTACAACTGATGTGGTGATGGCCGAAATGGAACACTAATTTAAAAACTTGTAGGGATTAAATTATGAAACATGTATTGCAATAGCTCTGAAAAGTTTCCAGGACAATATGCAACTAAACTGCCAATAGTTTATATCCTAGAGATTCTGTTTGCATTCTTACATGTTTTTTTCTTGCAGTCAGCCAGCAACAGATCAGTGTGTTTAACAATGAGACCCTGTTAGAGGCTACTGCAGAACATGGTTCCATTCTCAGAAACAGAATGCTATACATAGTGTTCGGCTACACATTTGCAGAGCAGCCAAAGGACCAGGAAACCCGCCCCCCACCGCCGTCCAGTTTTTTTTTAACCTTCTGGTTACTCAAAGACAAAGAGAGGGAACCTCCTTGCCCCCCCCCCACACACTCCCACTTTTAACATTTATTATTGTACATGTGTGCACAGAAATTGCATGCACACTGAAAAGTCAACATGATGGAGGACACAGCAAGGTAAAGTCACACTGTTGCCATTTTCAAACACTGCCAACAACTACAGTGGAGACCTCCTGCTTGACTGGGCCACCCTACATTTCTCAGGCCAGCCCAGATGCAGAGGGAGAAGATGACAGGTGGCAATAGCTGGAAAGAGTGCAACGTAGTGATGGGCAAGTGGGTGAGACTGCAGGAGTCTTAATTATAACTGATGCATGATGGCAATAAATATTGGATTTGTGAATTGTGCTCTTTGCACAGTTGCATGAGTGACGGCGGAGCTCATATATTTGCATTATGCAACTCTGTGAAAAGGGGGAGGTAGATCTGTGAAGAATCCTTGCTTGTCACTATCAGCCCCATTAATTGCACACTTGTGCAGGTATGAGATTAAGGGAAATAATCATGGCAAGCAAGGATTAACTGTTCATGTTTAATAACTCTGCTGCAGATCCACTGAATTGCCTTGAGCTAGTAGTTTATCTCTCAGATTCAGTTATTTGTCCCATTTTACAAATAACTGAAGGGATAAAGGTCAAGGCCAGTTAATGAACCTATGGTATAGTTCTTAAGCGTCAACAAGAGCAGCTCCTTCTACAGTGTCTTCTAAATGCTTAGTTCGTTAACAATATACTGTATATGTGTTTATTACTTTTGACTGGCTCTGTAGTCTGTGGCTTCATTCACCAACTTGTATCATCTGGAGCTCCTCATTTTTCTAGTACCTGCTTTTTGCTTCTTGTACATTTGAAGTCTAAATTGTGTTGGGCAATCTAGAGCAGTATGCCATCAGGGATGATACTGCTCAACAACATGGAGCTTGAAAAAATATGCCCGATGCCTCAGAGTCAAAGGAATATTTGATGTGAGAGTGGATCTCCCGACATCTTTTTCCTTTTCAAAAAGCTCCTGGGAATGGAGTGGGATTTGAACTATGGCCACAGCATGGAGGGGCAGAAATACTGATCTCTTGCTCTTGCCCCAGTTTTTCAATTTATATACACCTTCCTATCCTGCTATTAGCTGCAGAGGGGAAAACATTACAGACACAAAAATTTAAAAAGTTAAAAATTAACTTGGAATGTGGGTGGGATTTGGATTAGGACAGTGGTGGGGGAGAAAGGGTTAGTTAGCCATGTATAGCCGCAATTCAAGCTGCCACAGATTTCTAAGAAAGACATCTAGAATTCCAATCACAGCACTTCCATATCATGTCTAGTTTGGCCTCCAGTGAGCAGAAAGCTTCTGCTATTGACCCTGCTTCTCACCCCACTGAGCTCCGTCTAACTTACCAAAAGCTTTCAGAATCTATGGGAGGAGAACTGATCTTATGGTAGCAAGCATGAATTGTCCCCTTTGCTAAGCATGGTCCATCCTGCTTTGCCTTTGAAGGGGAGACTACATGTGACCATTGAAAGATGTTCCCCTCAGGGGACGGGGCCACTCTGGGAAGAGCATCTGCATCACTGCATGCTTGTATGTAGAAGGTCCCAGATTCCCTCCCTGCCAGTGGTGTAGTGTTGCAGGGATGGCCAGGGATGCAGTCCCATTACTTTCCCCCCTCCAGGGTCCCAGCAGGGATGATGCATAGCAGGCGTATGTACAGGAACTGGCGCAGGGCACTGAACGGCCAGAACATAAGGAGCAGGCGCATTCCTAAAGTGGAAAAAAGGAGCCACTCCAGGCCAACTGGGACGGAGTGAGGACGTGGGTCCACCATACCAGGGTGAAGCACACACCAACTGACCACCCCGACTTTTGCCGGCAAAGCTTGCCTTGGACAGTGTCCCCGGCCTACTATTGACTAGCCTCTACGTGTACAGTTCCAGAGACAATGTGCATCATATCTAGGGAAACGATGTCCCTAACTGTGGGGTTGGGAATAGCTCTTGCAGCACGCTAGTACATGCATTTCTTGTGGAATGGCCTCACAGATATTGGTTTGGGTGCCCCAACCTGGTTGGGGTAGGAGAAGCCGAAGTATCTGTTTGACCACTCAGGTATGGCTGTGGGTTGATGTATTTATATTGTTCCCAGCCACCTGGGGCTAAGTGAATCCCCACCCAGAGGTATAGGCAGTAGTCCATGCCACCTGGCTTAAGGACTGCTGGGTGTGCACACATGCTGACATATATTCTAATGAGCAAATTGCCAGGTTGGGAGGTCCAGTACCCCTCACATGGTGGGCAAGGCCCCCACGAGTGGGATGGGGTCCTGTTTGGGTTAGCAACATTGCTTGGAGACCCACATGGAGGGGAGGTGGGGCCCAGGTTAAGACCCTTACCCGCATATAGGAAACTGGTTCTCCTTAGGAATCTCTGCATTCCAGGTGGAGAGCTGGTTGCAACATCCCTGGTGGACACAGTATTGTTCCCATTGACATTGTGAATAGGGAGTTCGTCCCTGCAAAGGATGTTTATGGGCCCCCTCAGGAGGAGTGTCAAGGGGTACAGCTGAATGTGGGGAAGTATCCTTCTTTGCATGATGGAGAACCTACCGATACTTCGGTATGTTGTTTGATTTCACTGAGGGAGGCTGGGAGAATGAGTCCCAGGGAATATGGGACAATAATATACATGTACATGACTGAGTGGGGATCTTGCATGATCCTGGTGAACAAGACAGCTACTGAAAATGAAACATGCAGGAATGACATGTACACCTGGGATAACCCCTTTCGAAATTTATGGCTCGGCATCACCTGTGCCTACCATAGGGATCGCTCCCTGACCAGTGTTTGGTACGGGGGTATGGCAGGTAACTCAGGGAGCTTTAGCCTGAATGACCAGTGTAAAACATCCCTCAATCTTGGGGAGAAGGGGTGAGAGGACAGAGTTTGGATCAGGCGGCTTTCTGACCCTTATCCTGAATGAACCAGGGATGTATTGGCTTTGTGGCCAAGCAGCATACAAAGCACTACCTTCTAGGTGGAAGGGTCACTGTGCCCCATCCTATTTGGTCCCTAGGGTAGAAGTACATCAGCTTTTGAATGCCTCCAAGGTATTGAATCTAGGGAGCTTTCTGCATCGAGCAAAAAGAGACATCAATTCGATAGCAGTACGGAACACAGGGTTTCACAAAGCCTGGAGGGCAATCCTACCCGGTCTGGGAGTGATTGAACTGGGTTGAATGCAGAAATTCCTGTAAATTTCCCAGGGATTTTAGGAAACGCCTTGCAGGTGTTTCATAACACAGGGGTCCAAACAAATTGGGATCCTGGATGGCTTACCAGCTGGTTGCCTGATCAGCAGTAGGTGGGTACGCTCCCTAGTCCTGAGTCTCTTAAATTTGGGCATTATCCTTTTTGCTTGTTGTTGTTTTGTTAATTGTGTACCCTGCTACCTATCTACTGTTAGAGGATATGGAACCTATGGAGAGCCATGTATGCACAGAGGTCCTAGATTTGGACTATTCTGCTCGCAGTGACTTGAAAGATTCACCCCTTCAGGGAATAGACTATGAATGGAGGCAGCTTTATGCTTAATGGGGAGAGAAGGTCACCACATCCTCTGTTCTTGAAACCGCCCCATTGCCCTCTGGAGCAAGCGCCCAGCTGGCAGAACTGGTAGCGCTTACCAGAGCGTTGGAATTGGCTGCGGGCTATAGGGTGCTGCCTTGTGGGCTGAACGGGGATCTGGTCAGCCTGTTAAATATGGAACCCAGATTGCTCAGTTGCTACAGGCAGTTCAGCCCACAGCCGTGGCAGTTATGCATTGCAAGGGACGTTAGGGTGGGCAAGACCCTATAGCGCGAGGGAATGCCTTCGCTGATTCAATTGCCAAGCATGCAGCTCGGTTGAGGGAGGTCCCTGCTTTCCAAACCCCCTTGGTAACCTATCCACATCCTTTACCTTTGTCCCCTGAATATACTAAGGCGGATATGCAGTCCCTACCCACTTTGTCCCATGAGGACTGGACATAGAATGAGAATGAGTGGTGGATAAAGAGATGCTAGCCATGATATTTATGGATGGACAAACTGTAGTGTTTCGGGGTCAGGATGGTACTCTGGGTAGTATGGGATTTGATGAATTGATATATAAGCTTGGGGACAGCTACCCAGAGGATGTTTCGTATGATGCTGTTTTGTAAGAAGGAGACATGGATGCTCCAAAGAGATCTCAAGGTTCAGATTTGAACAAAAGAAAGGGGGGACTTATGTATGCAAAGTCTTTGACTTTCTACATGGAAATCGTGTGCTGCTCTTGCTATTCCAACTGTTTGATAAGGCAGCTTCCTATGTTCCTAAGACAGGAAGAATGGTAACAGACCCTTGATCCATCTAGCTCAGTGTTATCTACATGGACTGGCAATGGCTCTCCATGGTGTCAGGCAGGAGTCTTTCCGAGCCCTTCCTGGAGAAACTGCCAGGGACTGAACCTGGGAACATCAACATGCAAGTCCTGTGGTGGACTAGTGTCAGGAGATACTAAAACAAATGGCAGGGAGGGAATGCCCACTGATGAAATACATGGATTCCTTCCAAATGGCCATGGAATGCATAGAATTTCTGAATGGCCATTGGCCTTTCAGAAATTCCATGCTTTTCTGTGGCCATTTGGAAGAAACCTGTGCATTGCAGTGGTCATTCCCACTATTCATTCTAGTACATTCCCTAGAGTCTACATGATCCTTGACTTCTTGGATCCTGGAATCCCCCCTTCTTGGACTTCTGAATCCTGGAACTCCCCTTCTTGGAACCCCCCCCCCCTAGCATCTATCTAAGTGAGGGTGTGGCCATTGGGATGGGTGTGGCTATGGGGCATGGCTATCGGGGTAGGTGTGGTTATGGGGGTTGTCATGAAGTGTGCCTGCACTACTGAATTTGAGACTACATCACTGCTTCCTGCCATCTCCAAGACAGGACTGAAAGAGACTCCTGCCAGCAACCTTGGAGAAGCTGCTGCCAGTCTGTGCAGACAATACTGAGCTAGATGGACTGATGGTCTGACTCAGTATATGGCAGCTTTCTATGTTCCTATGACCTGCCATGTTTCACTAGCCCTGCTCAAGTGTCATGGTTTTTCAGTTGATAACCCTACTTATTTGTGATCACAAGTCACATCCTAACTAAACTATTTTCTTTCTGATCTATGATCGTAATAAAGTTACTTACTAACTAAACTATTTTCAAAAGCTCAGTTGTTATGAAGCCATAATAACGAACTAACTTACAAAGGATTTAGGACCGGGCTTTCTCTATTTCTTCTCCAGGGCTTTGGAATATGCTCCCTGCTGAAATAAGAGCATCTCCTTCTCTGTTTGTTTCCAGAAAGCCCCTCAAGATTCACAAGCTTTTAATCAGAATTAATTTTAATAATTTTAACTGTTTTAATAACTGCTGTATGCTATTGTTTTTGTGTCATGTATTTTAATATGTGTTGACTTTTAAATATTTTAAATTTTGTACACCACCTAGAGATGTACATATCAGGCAGTATAAAAATATGAAAATAAATAAATAAATAAATAAATAATCAACCTGTAGCTTACTAACTTGTTTCCAAAAGCTTGGTTGTTATTTATTATTTTTGTACACTGCTCCAAACTTCTGTCTCTGGGTGTTTTATAACAAAATAAAACAAATTAAAACAGAAATCAAAACCTTAAAACAATTTAGAACCACAAGTCTAATTCAAAATCTTGGGTGAATAAATGTATCTTTAAAGACTTTTAAAAAGTTGTCAGATATGGGGAGGGTCTTATTTCAGCAGGGAGTGCTTTCCAGTTATGAAGCCATAGAGGGAAACAGACCCATCCTTTCTCATTCAGTTCTTCCTGAGTGTTGTTGAGAGCAATTAAAAAAGATGTTGCTTGAAGAAAAATGTATAACTTTTTAGGGTAGGTCTTAAGCCACCTAATGGCGCAGCGAGAAATGACTTGACTAGGAAACCAGAGGTTGCCAGTTTGAATCCCCGCTGATATGTTTCCTAGACTATGGGAAACACCTATATCGGGCAGCAGCGATATAGGAAGATGCTGAAAGGCATCATCTCATCCTGCGTGGGAGATGGCAATGGTAAACCCTCCTGTATTCTACCAAAGAAAACCACAGGGCTCTGTGGTCTCCAGGAATTGACACTGACTCAACGGCACACTTTACTTTACATAATAGCCATGATGTCTCAAGTGCTATATGTGTAAGCATGTGAAACAAGGGCACAAATTTTACCCTGTTAAATTGTAAGATATTAATATTGAAATAGCTCTTTCTTCCTTAGAGCATAAGATGGAGTTTTGCAATGAGATGGAGGGACCGTTTTGGGGAGGGAGAGTTTAAGGGCAGTCTGCGAGTACTTCTGGATTCACACCTCTCCCTGGTTTCTCAGGTTGAGGCGGTGGCCAGGGGTGCTTTCTATCAGCTCTGGCTGATACGCCAGCTGCGCCCGTTTCTCGAAATCAATGACCTCAAAACAGTGGTACATTTGTTCGTAACCTCCAGACTGGACTTCTGTAATGCACTCTACGTGGGGCTGCCTTTGTACATAGTCCAGAAACTTCAGTTGGTTCAGAATGCGGCAGCCAGGTTGGTCTCTGGGTCATCTCGGAGAGACCACATTACTCCTCTGTTGATGGAGTTACACTGGCTGCCAATAGGTTTCCGGGCAAAATACAAAGTGCTAGTTATAACTTACAAAGCCCTAAACGGCTTAGGCCCTGGGTATTTAAGAGAACATCTTCTTCAGTACAAGCCCCACCGCCCATTGCGGTCATCTGAGGAGGTCCGTCTCCAGTTGCCGCCAACTCGTTTGGTGGCTACACAGAGACGGGCCTTCTCAGCTGCTGCCCCAAGATTGTGGAATGCACTCCCTGCTGAGATACGATCCTCCCCATCTCTGGCAATTTTTAAGAAACTACTGAAAACGCCTTTAACCAAGCTTTCTCAGCTTTTAAAAACTTGTTTTTAAATTGTTTTGGCTATTTAATTGGTGTTTTATGATGTTTTAATTGTTAATTATTATTTATGTAGTTTATAATTTTTGTTTTGTTAATTGATTTTAATGGTGTTTTAATGTAAACCGCCCTGAGCCTTTTGGAAGGGCGGTATAAAAATTTTAATAATAAAAAATAATTAATAAATAAAAGATGAGTTTAATCCTTGAGGCTGATCCCAACAAGGACTTTTATGATGGAGATGTTAACAGAGAAGCTGTCAATACCAACTACAATGGGTTCCCCACACTTCCAGAAGATGGGCGTTTTCTCCACTGATAATTTTACCAGAGAAGTTGGTTGCTCCTAATCTTTGCAGGTTATTAACATTGATTAGGAGCTGGAAGTCTCCAGTGTCAAAGATAATTCAGGCTAGGAGAACCAGCTTTAAACTATTATACCTCTATAATGTTTTTTAAAATATCTAAATCCTGCATTTATGTATTTATTTAACATTTTTGTCTACTGATAGTGGTGGGTTGTGTGTGTGTATGTTGTGCCCATTTTACTTGTGGGTTTATGACCACACACAACAGAGGTAATTACTGCCTAAACTCATATTTCATGCACCTTCAGATAACAAAGTTCCTTATGAATATTTTAAAATATTTCTAGAGGCAAGTATGCCAGAACACTATTTTAAAAAACCATTTTTGTGAGACCTCATTAACTAATGAAGAAATAGCTAAAAGAAATAGGATTTAACTTCACAGGAGGGACATTAATAGTATACTTTGCTCCTTCCAGCTAGGCTTACTAGTATGCTTATTTATCATTATCTGTCTTATTTTATCATGCTTCAGCTTTATAGAAAAAAAACAAATCTGTAAATGCTTGGAAATATACTGCTTTTTAATGGCTAACTAGAAATAACATGATAAATAATCCTGTAGTAAAGACATGATGCAAAGCATTGTTTTGTGAGGAGTTCCTATGTGTTTGAAGTTGGCATTAACATCAAGGGCAAAACTTTAAGATATGCCATATTTAAAACCTACTTATCTCCTGCATGTACTGTATGCTCAAAACAGTATCTGTCACTTATTGCTTAATATCAAACAGATTTAATTTTGAACAAGAGCGTATTTATTCAGTGTTGACTCTCTTCTTCTAGTTGATTTCCCATCAAAGAAATCGGGTACACAAAACAGTACAAGGCAGACATGCCTAAGTTTTACTGACCTCAGTGAAACTAAGTCACACAGATTAAGTCATTCAGTCCTGTTGATTTCAAAGGTATTCATAAGGGTCAAGGTAGATGTAAAGTGGGAGATCCATGATCACATCTTCTTAGATCTTTTGATTTGGTAACAGAGCTGTGTGTTGTACCTTTCTTTCTTTCCCTTAATGGCTAATAGCAGGTTGAAGGGCAGGATCCAGTGGAGAAATGATACAAAGGAAGGGGCTAAGCTTCCCACTCCTAGCTCTGTGACTCCAAACCAAATCCCTTCCAAACAGTTCAGTTGCTTTTATCAAAGAAAAACACCAAGTTTGGAGATCTTGTTACAGATTTACTAACACACTTGTAGCTTGACCCTAACTTTCTCAAATCTGACTTCTTACACACAATGCCAAGCTAACTGCATTACAGTCAACTACAAGACTGAAAACAGTTTGAAACCGAATCAAAAGTATGTAGTGCTCTCTTTATAGATTCTGATTTGGGGAGCACTTAACTTGACTATATTGAGATTCCTATTGCCTGTAACATCAGTTCACTGGCCTTGACATCGAAAAGAAATTAGAGCTTATTCTTATCCCTAGAATGATCTCTATTACTCTTTCATCCCGACTCCCGGATAACTCTTTTCTATCCTATCTGGCCTTTGAATCAGATCTTATTCCACATTATTGGATCAGAAACTACAGAGACATATTGCAAATGTATTATTATTAAGAATATTTATAACCCGCTTTTCAACAAAAACTTTTAAGAGAGATTTACATATCAAACAAATAAGAGGACAGTTTCTTATCCCCAAAAGGCACACAATCATCAAAAATACACAAAAAAAGACACCAGCAAACAACCACTGAGAGAGACACTATGTTGGGATGGACAGGAACAGCTGCTCTCCCCTATAAGACAGCCACCATTTGAAATATTTATAAAAATATTTATAAAAATATAATATAGCCACCATTTGAAAAGGCACCTCCTGACCAGATAGCAGGAGTCATGCTATATTACAGTTCTAAGATAAAAACAGGCAATGAGGTCATTCTCACAACTGCTGGGGAGGGCTGGGGGGAAGGCAGGATTGTACCTACCTTTCCCCAATTGATCCTCTCCTTTTTTAGGCGCTGCCTCTTGCCTGCCCACACAACCAACACAGTGGCAGTCGCCCAGCGTGGATCGGGGGGAAGAAGTCCTGCATCCCACAGTGCACTGTGTGGGCAGCGGAGAGACAGCCTTCTGCAATGCAGCAAAGCACCTCTCCTTGGCCACACAACACTTGGGGATCTATGGCTGCCACTCCTGGCAGCTGTTTTTAGAGCCCTGACAGTGCATGCAATCAGGCAGTGAGGTAGGAAGTACAAGTGCATCCTCTTACCTCACTTTTAGCCAGGGTTTCAAACCCAGGCTACCCGGAGGAGCATCGGAATCGGGAGTGATCTAGGGATGTCTGGCAGTTCGTTCCAGGGGTTCGTGGGTTCGTGGTCAAACCACCCCCTCCCAGTTCCATTGGACCTGAACTCGTTATCGGATCGCTGGGTCTGGTTCAGCAGGTCCGTGAATTTTTTTTAAAAAAAATTAAAATCAAGGAGAAGTACCTGTAGTCCCTTCAGGGGGCTTGCTGAGGCCCCGGGGGGTGTGTGTTGTTCCACACGGGTTCCCTCTCCCCCCGCTGGCCTTCCTCATCACTGCCGCGGCTGCTGCGGCCAGGTAACTGAAGCATTTTTGGCTCTTTCGGGCCTCCGTAGGAGCGAGTGGCTGCCATCTTGGCAGCCGCCACACATGCGCAAACGCCCTCTGCGAGGCCACAGCCCAAAGGGGCTATAGGTACTTCTCCTTGATTTTAAAATTTAAAAAAAATTCACGGACCAGTCCAGGCCAATCCGGCCTCGAAACGAACCGAGCCAAATGGTTCCGTGCACACCCCTAGAGTGATCCTGGCAGTTCTCACAAACAGCTAGCCCCTACCTGGGCTAGCACTGCTCTACCCAAGTAGGGCTGGTCGTGAGAACGACGTCAATGAATATCCGTAATCACATTGCATAGCCTGCAGGCACTTCTGATAATGGCTGACATCTTAACAAATGCTGCGGGGGGCAGAGAAAGGCTGCACACCAACTGTGGCTCTGCTCCTGCTTCTGAAGCCTGGATTCTTGTGTGGGAGAATCTTGTGTGGGAGAATCCAGGCAGAGAACACTCTGCACTTAAGAAGCAGGAGCGGAGTCGTCGTAGGCATGCATCCTTGGGCTGCATATCTGCAAAGTTAGTTAGGATGTCAGCCAGTGTCTGCAGTGTGAACCCATGGCTTCCTTCCCAGATTGGAACACTGATCAGCCAACACTGCAGATGCTTTTCATGTGCTGTGCCACTCTTTGGACCTCATAACTCCAGAAGATCTAAAGTAACACCAAATGTTCCCAGAATGTTGTTACATGATTAATCATGGTGTTATCAAGCTATGTGGATACATATACATGGTTACTATACAGCATTTCATGACAGAACCTGTGTGTAATGCCATGCAGAAGCAGGCTGTATATCATAATACATTTTTGCACTGAAATATTTCCTTCTCTAGTTAGGAAGAATTTACAATGCACTCCATCTGAAACAAACATATTTAGGAAATCAGTGCTTCCCTTTTATTTATTTTTTTTCTCTGGTACAAAAACAAATTTACAAAATGTTGAATGTGTAGGCAAACACAATTTATGATGAGTCTGGGAATGCTAGCAAGCTGCATTCCTTGGACAAATATACATATTTTCCCTACCATATGTCCCCTCTGTTGGTAGCAAGCACTCATAGCCTCCAACATTTCATAGAGGAAAATAGGACCACCAAGGTAGTGCTGGCTTTGGGTTTAAGGGGGCACTCAGCAAACTGTCTTCCATGCTGCCCCCCCCCCCCGGGTTGGGCTCCAAAAGAGTCTCCCCGACATCACCATACAATGCCAATGGACACATCTGCAATCTTAGGGATCAGCAGTGGGCCCTGGGCCCTTGACAGTTGCCCAACAATGCTAACCCCCATGCCCTGCCCACAATCCCCACAACACCCACAAAACACATGATTACATTGCTGAAGTTGTTCCCTAACTCCTGTTCATTTATATTGCAATAATGTGTCCTATACTAGCTTCTCAAGCAAGGATAGTGGTTGTGAGAGGATGGACGGGAAGCTGTGCACTGAAAATCTGTGTCCATGAGCATGTATTTACATGTGTGAGCATTCAAATCAAGATGCAACTTCTAGATACTTTGAGAGAGCTGAAACTAGAAGCTTTCTAATGCATGTGTGTATTACTAGGGCTGTGTAGCCACCTAATGGTGCAGCGGGGAAATGTTTGACTAACAAGTAGAAGGTTGCTGGTTCAAATCCCTGCTGGTACTATATTGGGCGGCAGCAAAATAGGAAGATGCTGAAAGGCAACTTGCAGACGGACCTCTACGGATGATCTCAATGGGCAATGGGGATCATGAGGAAGAAGACGTTCTCTTATATACCCAGGGCCTAAGCTGTTTAGGGCTTTATAGGTTATAACCAGCACCTTGTATTTTGCCCAGAAACTTATTGGTAGCCAGTATAGCTCTTTTAATATAGGAGTAATATGGTCTTTTCCAGATGACCCAGAGACCAACCTGGCTGCTGTATTCTGTACCAACTACAGTTTCCGAACTAAGTACAAAGGCAGCCCCACATAGAGCACATTGCAGTATTCAGGTCTGGGGGTTACCAGCATATATACCACTGTTCTGAGGTCATTCATCTCAAGAAACGGACACAGCTGGCATATCAGCTGAAGCTGATAGAAAGCATTTTGGAATGACAAAAGAAAGTACTTTTTCACCCAATACATAATTAACCTATGGAATTCTCTGCCACGGGATGTGGTGATAGCCACGAGCTTGGATGGCTTTAAAAGGGGATTAGACAAATTCATGGAGGACAGGTCTATCAATGGCTACTAGTCTGGTGGCTTTAGAGCACCTCCAGCCTCAGAGGCCAGATGCCTCTAAATCCCAGTTGCAGGGGAGCAACAGCAAGAGAGAAGGCATTCCCTCACCTCTTGCCTGTTGGCTTCTCAGAGGCATCTGATGGGCCACTGTGTGAAACAGGAATAGATAGGCCTTGGACGTGATCCAGCATGGCTGTTCTTATGTTCTTAAACAGGTACTCTAAATCTCATAGAAAAACACACCAACCAACTCTAGTGCTGATTGTTCACTAGCAACACTCATACTACTGCAACAATATCAGATTTTGCATACTATGAAGAGTTCATTCACCTGTGTGTCCATTAATAGCATTTTATGACATCATCTATTACCTTTGCCCTTCAGCATTTTTCATTGCTAGACAGGACAGTTTCTATATAATAGAATGAGTGGACACAAATCAGCGCTAAGAAATCAATTAGTGAGCATTTTAGTCTCTACGAATACCTCGTATTAGGATGTTAGGAGTTAAACAAAATTATTCTAAAGAACAATTGAGGATGCAGGATTGCAGAAATGAAATTTATTATCATCATTATCATTCTTATATTGCTTTTCAAAAGAGCAATTCTCAAAATAGTTTACATAGCTAAAATAATGAAAAGATGATTCCATGCTTCAAAGTGACTCACAGTTTTGTTTTGTTTTTTAAAGACACAAGGAAAACACCTTGTGTGTCTTACTGGATGCACACTGAAAAAGAAGCTATTTAGACCGAATAGTGACAGTTGCTATTCCCTTGTTAAATACAACAGGGCCACCACTTTAGCCTATTTGCCCATAGTAAGCAGCAGTTTAACAAATCTTGATTGTATTTAACACAGCTTGAAGAATAATTTTGTACAGTTCTCACAGTACAAAAAGCAGTTGGCTCTAGCTTTCTCATTCTCATTCATGATACCAGGTATGTTGGTAGTACTGATTCTTTTTATTCTTTGTGTACTTTCCGTATCCCTAAGCAGCCCCCCCCCCAACAAAAGCTCTTGCTACAATAATTCATTTCTATGATTAATCTCTAAAGTGTATAAGAGTCATTTTGACTGCAATCCAACAAATACTTAAATAAGAGTAAATCCCATTTAACCCAGTGGGACTTGTTTCCAAATAACCATGCACAGCACTAGCGTGCAAGTCTCAAAATTTTTGCGGGTGCAAGCAGGTTCACTGTTATTAAAAAAAATGTTTATGTTTGAAGAACAAGTAAAATTTTCTAAATTTTCCAGGTCAAAGGACTGGCTTTCATGTGGATTGAGAATGAAGAAAGCACTACAGTTATGTGCACTAGTATCTGCAATCTGGGTCGTGATCTTTAATAATAATTATTATTTATGAAATGTGTACCTGGCCTTCCTCTGTGTTTATCCCATTTTGGTTATTTAAAATTATGCTACTCTTCAGCATAAAACTACCAGGATGGCCTGCAACAGTTATAAAACCATATGAAATAAACCCATATAAATTACTAAAACAAAATAATAAGCAGCAACAACCAGGTCTCTCAGCAGTCCTGCTTCTGTTTGTCTTTTTCATGTTGTTGTTGTTGCTGTTTTGGGGGGTGCTTTATGGATTTTACTGTTCAACTGATTTTAAGGTTTTAAATGTGGTTTTTATGGAGTTTTGTTGTATTTTAACTTTTGTAAACTGCCTTGGGATGCCTTATGAAAGACCGTCCAATATAAAAACGGAACATATAAACAAAGAAACCAACCAACCAATAAAAAGAGTAGATTAAAACTAGCTAGGTAACATGATTAAAGGTCTGGGCAAATGAAAACATTATCATTTGGTGCCAAAAAGACATCCAGTTTGCAACCAGGTAAGCCTCCCTAGGAAGGGCATTCCATATGCAGGTGCCATGACTGAAAAGGTTGGCTCACCTCAGTGGCATAGCCACTGTGCAACAAGGGAGGACAAAATCCCTGGGCCATGGGGAGAGGGTCTGGGGTTGTCACAGCACCTCTTGCCTCCATAGCCTGACATCTAGTTAGTGAATGAAACACTTGCTGGATGGGGGAAAGGAGACAGGTGGTGTTTCTATGCCCAATGCTGCCATGCCCACTGTGTCAATGTCATGATGACATCGAGGGTGTGGCCTGCATTGGGCCTAGAAGTGCCACCAGTTTGACTCTCTTAGCTGGTGAGGTGAGTGCTTTGTTCACCGGGTGCTCTTTTCTCTCCCTTGCTTGGAGCAAGGGAAAGAAAGGAGCACCCAACTGGTAAATAAAGTGCTCACATTACTGGTTGGGAAAGACCATCCAGTGGTGCTTCCAGACCCAAAGTCAACTATGCCCCTGCAATCAACATACTTCTGTTGTTGAATCAGGGGATGTGGTTGGTGCAGGGGCTGCCATGAAGGCAGGTGGTGGGAGGGGGCTGCAAAGGCAGGTGGCAGGAGAGGTCGCCGTAAGGCTTCCAACATCCCCCTCTCTCCAGTTACCATTTGCCTCACTTCAGAGGGGCAGGGATATCTGAAATGAAGAAGATCGTAATTTGGGGGCAGGCTCATGTGGGAGAAGACAGTTGTGGAGTTTCTGTCTGGGCAAGGTTCCGGTGCTCACCCCTTTTTCTTATGGGCAATGGTGGGTCTGGCCTCAGAGTATGCATGCCCTGGTGACCTCCCTAGTCTGGCACCTGTTCGCTCCACAGATCACCCAGGACCTCCGTCACCCTGTTTGGGTTGTCCGCTCTGCTTGGAGCAGCCTTCCCCTGACCAGCTCTCAGTGCTCTGGCCAGAGGTGCACCTAGGTAATTTGGGAGCCTGGACCTAAAGGCCTTTTGGTACCCCCACCACCACCACCACTACCATTGTCACCACCACCATATAAGCTGCAATGCACTATGTTTGACACCAGAACATGCTCAGGGAAACCTGGAAACTCTTTTTATTTTTAGAAGAGATTCTGAATTAGATACTTCCCACTGACTTGCAGAGATACACCACATTTTGCATGCTTTGCATCTGGAGGTCCCCCAGGCTGGGGGGACTGGACCTCTGCTCAGAAGTCCAGTCCAAAGAGCACCACTGGCTCTGGCCCCTCATCACAGGCTGGCCCATTGTTATATAGCTGCAAAATCCTGTGGCTTCTACAGGTTTGGCAATTTCAATCTTTTCGGTTTGGGCAATCTAAATCTTCCAGCAATTTATTTTTCTCAGATTCCTAAATCCACAAATCAGCACATTCAGATTACCAATACCAGGGTTACAAAATAAAATAAAATGGAAATGAATACAGTGCAGCCTGAACTTGAAACTGTCACACACACAAAATTGTTTACATTTTTTTTAAGTAGTTGTTGGCACAAAATGTGTTCCAGTGCAGATTGCTTCAAGAGAGCTCTTGGCAAGATCATCACAAGAAGGAGCAACACTTTAATATATGCTCAAGCAGCCAAACACAAAATGACACCAGGAAACCAAGTGTAGCAACAAACAAGGGGTGGGGGTGGGGGGAGAAGAACATCTCAGTTTAATACAAGCCCACATAACAAAAGGATCACTGTTTACAATTCATGGTTAAGAACACTACGCAATGCTCCTCAGAGCGAATATAGAATAGTTATATATAAGAAATGAGAATGATCAATTCAAGAGAATTTCCCAAGAGCCCTTTTGATTTATAATACAGTAAATATGACTACAGCTGCAGTCCACAAAGCCCTTACTCTGGAGTAGTCAGAATGAAGTGAACAGGATTTCTCTAGGATCATGTATTATAGCCTTAAAAAAGATGGACAAGTTTACGTGGGAAGAAGGATCTCTTTGATGTGACCTCCAGAGCAGACCATTTGAAGGAGGATTCAAGATGAACCGATTTACACTTAGACATCTGCTTGCAGCACTGCTGCCTTTCAAGTATGAACCAATATATCCAATGTCAGATTATCATGGTTTCATTATGGCCATTATGAAACTTGTGCCTGAAAAAGACAAGGGACCCCAGATTTCTCTGCATTTTTTGTGATGGCTTAGATGTTTCCCAGTAAGAGTAGACAAGTTTTTAAAAGAATGTTAATGTAGTTGAATGTTAATTTTGCTGTTGAAAAACTCTCTCTGTGCAGGAGCTTCAGCTCTACGGGAACATTTCAGCTGGGATGCTATCCTGCACAAGCCCCACTGATATGAAGGGGAGTAACTCAGTGCCGGATTTAGGTTAAGAAAGTTGAGAAAGCTACAGCGTATGGCCTTACAGTATGAAAGGTCTCTGAATAACAACAACAACAAAAAAAACCCACCTAATTTTCAAGTTTTACATAAGTGGTTGGAAAATAGAGAAGGGGGGAGACTCTAAAACAAGCATTCTCATTCTAAGACAAAAATATACTTATATGGCTACATAGCTATTTATCATATTAAGTTTATCAATCTCTACATCTGAGCCATTTTTGGAAGGGCAGTATAGAAATTGAATTAATAATAATAAATTAATAGATTTAATGTACACGAAAATTTTTCATAAATGCTAAGTACATAAGAACAGCCCTGCTGGATCAGGCCCAAGGCCCATCTAGTCCAGCATGCTGTTTCGCACAGTGGCCCACCAGATGCCGCTGGAAGCCACAGACAGGAGTTGAGGGCATGCCCTCTCTCCTGCCATTACTCCCCTGCAACTGGTACTCAGAGGCACCCTGCCTTTGAGGCTGGAGGTGGCCCACAGCCCTCCGACTAGTGGCCATTGATAGACCTCACCTCCATGAAGTCATCCAAACCCCTCTTAAAGCCATCCAGGTTGTTGGCTGTCACCATGTCCTGTGGCAGAGAGTTCCACAAGTGGATCACGCATTGTGTGAAAAAATACTTCCGTTTGTTGGTCCTAGACCTCCTGGCAATCAATTTCATGGAGTGACCCCTGGTTCTAGCGTTGTGTGAGAGGGAAAAGAATCTCTCTCTCCCCACTTTCTCCACACGATGCATGATTTTATAGACCTCTATCATGTCTCCCCGCAGTCGTCTTTTTCCTAAGCTAAAAAGCCCCAGGTGTTGTAATCTTGCCTCATAAGAAAGGTGCTCTAGGCCCGTGATCATCTTGGTTGCCCTCTTCTGTACCTTTTCCAGTTCAACAATGTCCTTTTTAAGATGTGGTGACCAGAATTGTACACAGTACTCCAAGTGTGGTCACACCATAGTTTTGTATAAGGGCATTATAATGTTAGCCGTTTTATTTTCAATCCCCTTTCTAATGATCCCTAGCATTGAATTTGCCTTTTTCACAGCTGCCGCACATTGAGTCGACACTTTCAACGAGCTGTCCACCACAACCCCAAGATCCCTCTCCTGGTCCGTCACCGACAGCTCGGATCCCATCAGCATATACTTGAAGTTGGGGTTTTTCGTCCCAATGTGCATCACTTTACACTTGCTAACACTGAACCACATTTGCCATTTTGTCGCCCACTCCCCCAGTTTGGAGAGATTCTTTTGGAGCTGCTCACAATCCGCTTTGGATTTCACTACCCGGAAGAGTTTGGTATCATCTGCAAATTTGGCCACACCGCTGCTTTCCCCTGCTTCTAGAACATTTATGAATAAATTAAAAAGCACCGGTCCCAGTACAGATCCCTGAGGGACCCCACTTCTTACTTCCCTCCATTGTGAAAACTCTCCATTTATACCTACCCTCTGTTTAGTATCTTTCAACCAGTTAGCAATCCACACATGTACTTGTCCCTTTATCCCATGACAGCTAAGTTTCCTCAGGAGTCTTTGATGAGGAACTTTGTCAAAAACTTTTTGGAAGTCCAGGTAGACTATGTCAACTGGATCACCTTTATCCACACACTCGTTGACACTCTCAAAGAAGTCCAAAAGGTTGGTGAGGCAAGATTTACCTTTGCGGAAGCCATGCTGGCTCACTCCCAGCAGGGCCTGTTCTTCTAGGTGCTTTACAATTTTATCCTTGAGGATGCTTTCCATCAATTTGCCTGGAACTGACGTTAGGCTAACTGGCCTGTAATTTCCTGGATCGCCCCTGGATCCCTTTTTGAAAATCGGTGTTACATTTGCTACTCTCCAGTCCTCTGGTACAGAGCCCGATTTCAGGGATAAGTTAAATATTTTGGCAAGGAGGTCGGCAATTTCACATTTGAGTTCTTTGAGGACTCTTGGATGGATGCCATCCGGCCCTGGTGATTTGTTAGGTTTCAGTTTTTCCAGACAGTTTAGAACATCATCCCTTGTCACTTCTATCTGACTCAGCTCTCTAGCCTCCATCCCTAAAAAGCCTGGTTCAGGAGCAGGTATATGCTCAGTATCCTCTGCCGTGAAGACAGACGCAAAGAACTCATTCAGCTTCTCTGCAACCTCCACATCCTCCTTAATAATCCCTTTCACTCCTTCATTGTCTAATGGTCCTCCCTGGCAGGTTTCCTGCTTCTGATGTACTTAAATAAGTTTTTGTTATTCCCCTTGATACTTTTGGCTAAATGTTCCTCAAACTCTCTTTTTGCCACCCTTATTGTCACCTTGCATTTCTTTTGCCAGAGTTTGTGTTCCTTTCTGTTCTCTTCGTTTGGACAGGCCTTCCAATTTTGGAAGGAAGTCTTCTTCCCTTTTATAGCTTCCTTGACGGTACCTGTTAGCCATGCTGGCATCTTCCTGGACTTAGTGGTACCTTTCCTCCTTTTGGGTATACAATCTAACTGGGCTTCTAGTATTGTGGTTTTGAGTAAACTCCATGCACTCCGGAGCAAAGTGACTCTCCTGATTTTCCCCCTCAGCTTTCTTTTCACCATACTCCTCATTTTGGAGAAGTTTCCTCTTCTGAAATTCAAAATACCTGTGTTAGACATCCTTGGTGATTCTCTCCCCACATGTATGCTGAATTTGATGGCACTGTGGTCACTGTTCCCTAAAGGGTCGATAACACTGACATCACGTACCAGGTCCTGGGTGTCACTCAGAATTAGATCCAAGGTCGCCTTCTCTCTGGTTGGTTCCATGACCAACTGTTCTAGGGCACAGTCATTCAGCGTATCTAGAAATTTGACCTCTTTGTCCTGACTTGAATCTATGTGTGGGTAATTGAAATCACCCATAATTACAGCCCTGCCTCTCCTTGACGCCTCCCTGATTTCCTCCTGCAACTCCCAGTCACTGTCGGCATTTTGATCCGGAGGGCGATAGCACATCCCCAGTAGCACGTTTCCTTTCCAGCCTTGTATAGTCACCCACAGGGTTTCTGTGGAGGACTCCAGTCCACTTAGGTTTTCTAGCTTGTTAGATTCTATCCCTTCTTTAACATACAGTGCTACCCCTCCTCCAAGGCGCTCCTCCCTGTCCTTTCTATAGAGTTTATACCCAGGGATAACAGTGTCCCACCGGTTCTCACTGTTCCACCATGTTTCTGTTATGCCCACTATGTCTATTTCTGCGTTAGCAACCAAGCACTCCAGCTCACCCATCTTGGCTCGGAGGCTTCTAGCATTGGCATACAAGCACCTATACGCTGAATCTCTCCCCTGATGTATGCTGTTCTTTTGACTCTTTGGCCTCCTGGTACAGGCTCCCATCTGCTCTTTATGCGGTTCTGCTCTGTCCCCTTCTGTTTTATTTGAATTCTTTGCAGCCTCACACTTTAAAGGATGGCTTTTGCCAAATGGGATACTGCCCAGCTCCCATCGGCTGTTCCCCAGGTGTCATTTTAAAAGCTGCTCTCCAACCTTTTTGATTTTAAGTGCCAGCAGTCTGGTTCCATCTTGGTTCAAGTGTAGCCTGTCCCTTTTGTACAGGCCTTGCTTGCCCCAAAATGTGTCCCAGTGCCTAACAAATCTAAACCCCTCCTCCCGGCACCAACGTCTCATCCATGCATTGAAGCCCCTCAGCTCTGCCTGTCTCACTGTACTTGCGCGTGGAACAGGTAGCATTTCTGAGAATGCTACCTTGGGGGTCCTGGACTTCAAAATGCTACCTATCAGCCTAAATTTGGCTTCCAGGACCTCCCGACTGCATTTTCCCACATCGTTGGTGCCAGCGTGCACCACGACAGCTGTCTCCTCCCCAGCACTGCCTAGGAGCCTGTCTAGACGCTGCGTAATGTCCGCAACCTTCGCACCAGGCAGGCAAGTCACCGTGCGGTCAACACGCAGGTCACAAACTCATCTCTCTATCCCTCTAATGATCGAATCACCCACTACAAGGAGGCCCCCACCCCCCAGAGGAGTATCCCCTGTGCGAGAGGATATGGGCTCATCATCCACGGAAGGGGTCCCTTCTAAAGGAGCATTTCCCTCTTCCTGAGACCGATGTCCTCCTTGCCCAAGACCTTCATTCTCCCTGACAGCAGAGGAGCTACCAGCCCTGGAGTGGGATGCCTCTATCACATCCCTGAAGGTCTCGTCCACATGCCTCTTTGTCTCTCTGAGCTTCTCCAGATCCGCCACCTTGGTCTCGAGGGAACGGATTTGTTCCCTGAGAGCCAGGAGCTCCTTGCACCGAGCACACACCCATGACTTCTGCCCATGGGGCAAATAGTCATACATGTGGCACTCTGTGCAATAACTGGGAAGTGCCCCTTCCCCTGCTGACCTTCTATCTTCATACTGTTTTGGTTGGCTGTTTACAGTATTTAGGGAGCTTATTGTCCGTTTATTAGATAGTTTATTAGGATAGGTCTCAGCTGTAATGGTCAACTATTTAACTGTCCAAACAGTCTTTCCCAAGAATATGAGGGATACGAGGGAGGGATATATACTTACGTTCTCTTCTCCACCAGGCTCCTTGTGATTGCAGGGGCTTGTTCCAGGCTCCCCCGCACACTGCCCGCTAAACTCCTGCAAAACTCCTACGTCCTGTTCGCTATGCTCTGTTCACTATGCTCTCGGGCCTTCACCTCATATGTAGAGTAGCCTTCCAACTGTCACACAGGATGTGAGTCACAGGAAAGGAATGTGGGCCTCACCCAACCCTAGCTGACTCCACCCCCACCACTGAGTAAACACCGCCTTCAGGTAACCCTAAGAACTCCTAGCCCTGTGATATCTTAACCCTAACAAGTTCACCTCATATGTAGAGTAGCCTTCCAACTGTCACACAGGATGTGAGTCACAGGAAAGGAATGTGGGCCTCACCCAGCCCTAGCTAACTCCACCCCCACCACTGAGTAAACACCACCTTCAGGTAACCCTAAGAACTCCTAGCCCTGTGATATCTTAACCCTAATAAGTAACCCTAACAAGTAACACACAGAGAGAGATAGAGAGACTAAGACCTACCCCTTAAAGAGAAACAGCCCCTGCAAAACTCCCCTCTTCCTGTTAGTTTGTTTGGAGGGGGAAAGGCTAGATGTTTAGAAAGGCTTCCTCACCTTCTCAGCTGTGTCTGCTCTTCCCAGAGCAGCCTTCCAACTTCCCCAATTTTTTTTTCTTTTCTGCCCAGCACAGAAAGCATCGTAAGAAATAATGTATTTCCATTTAAAGGTATTTCTAATGCAAATAGACCTATTGCAGGATAATTGTTTTTGTATTAGCTTTCATTGCCTATTTGTGAAGTGTATATGAAAAAATAAAGCTTTATTACTTCTAATTCCATTGTCCTTTTTGTTAAGAGTATTTTTGTGTGTGTTTAACACTATGGGGCCTTTTAAGCTTGACCTAGCATGTCATAATCTGGCCCTGGAGTAGCTCCCATTCTTCTCAGAGGGCAGCACAGAACAGTGTCGCACCAGACTGTTTCCTTTGCTTCTGCTACATTCTAACGTGTGTCTTGACAAGTATCCTTTATTTATGACTCCAAAGGGCCAACCTTTATGTTTTTGGTAAGTCAGATTTCCCCTACAAGCTCCCTAGCATTCAAACAAGTTGTATTTTATTTTCCATAGGGACCACTTGAAATCCCATTTAAAAATAATGCCTTGAGGATATCTTCCCTAATACCATTTAAAGAAACTTGAAAGCCGGTGGCTCTTGAAGTCTGTAGGGTTCTAATGAAGCAATCATCAACTCTGACATTCAGAGGCTCACCGCGGCAGCTTCTCCTGCCAGGTCTCCGGCAGATCTTTTAAAATGAAAATAAACTTTACAGAAAGGTCCTTGTTTTATCTGCTATAATGCAAACCATTGTTGAACTGGCACAATCATCTTCAGGATAGAGTGGGAGGGGAAAAAATCTAAAAGAAATTATATGGCATGGTAAGGTTCCAGCCTGCCAAAGCTCACAGATAGCTGGGAGGATGGGAGGGTGGGTGGATTAAAAAAAGGAAATCAGAATGTGTGTGTGTGTGTGCGCGCGCACATGCCTGTACAGGCTCGTTTCATAGAAAGATAACCAACAATAAGTATTCTTTAGAAGTATCATCTCCATCCCTATCATGGGAGGCAGAAATAAAACCTTTTTTAAGGTTCTATTTGATGTAGTCCTTAGCAGCCCCACCATTACCTTAGGTGATTATCAACACAGTGAGCAACAGCTAGATAAAACAAAAATATTTGATATTAATGCATTTTTCCCACACAGAGAAGGGAGAGTCACATGTAGTGTTTTCTGCAAAGACCGACACAGATTTCCCAGACTTGTTCCAGCACATTAACACCTTGTCTACCCGATTCAGTGGTTTAACGGAAGTCCTCCAGCACTGGCAGCAAGTCACATTTCAGAGTGCTTCAGATATTGAAAGGAAAAGAAATGATCAGAACTGCAACTATCAGAGCTCATCTTTCATTTTGTAGAGTAGGAAAATATCTGCACCCTAGCCAAAAACTACAGGCAGGAAGAGCATATCTCCTCCCTCTTGGCTGCACAGAAGGGAAAGGAAGAGAGAATGAGAAGGGGACACTTTTACAAGGGGGTGGGGAATGTCAGAGGGTCACCATAAAATGCAAAAAAGAAAAACAAATTTAAAAGAAGGGACTTCATCTGTACTATATTCAAGATATACTTGTGTGTGTGTCAGAGTATTCTTTTCTCCTTTTAAAAACTAAAATAGCCTTGGGCATGTTTTGCAAGTCCTCAGCTTTCTGCAGGCTCCAAGGGATCCTGTGCACACCTAATGCTCTCCAGTTAACAACCATGAAGCAACTGAGCATTGCGGCAGATTTGTTGAATGATGCCACTAGGAGCAGGAAACGAACTCCTTCTAGAAGCTACCTGAGGTTATTAGTTTCATGAGTCAGACTGCTTTAATCTTTAGGAAGAAGAGTCTGGAATATTGAGAAATGGAGCCTAACTTGAGCCAGCAAATCAAAAAGGAGGGAGTGGGCGACAAACTGGGGGAATGGGCAACAAAATGGCAAATGCGGTTCAATGTTAGCAAGTGTAAAGTGATGCACATTGGGACGAAAAACCCCAACCAAGTATATGCTGATGGGATCCGAGCTGTCAGTGATGGACCAGGAGAGGGATCCTGGGGTTGTGGTGGACAGCTCGTTGAAAGTGTCGACTCAATGTGCGGCAGCTGTGAAAAAGGCAAATTCAATGCTAGGGATCATTAGAAAGGGGATTGAAAATAAAACGGCTACATTATAATGCCCTTATACAAAACTATGGTGCGACCACACTTGGAGTACTGCGTACAGTTCTGGTCACCACATCTTAAAAAGGAGATTGTTGAACTGGAGAAGGTACAGAAGAGGGCAACCAAGATGATCAGGGGCCTAGAGCACCTTTCTTATGAGGCAAGACTACAACACCTGGGGCTTTTTAGTTTAGAAAAAAGATGACTGTGGGGAGACATGATAGAGGTCTATAAAATCATGCATGGTTTTGAGAAATTGGAGAGAGAGAAATTCTTTTCCCTCTCACACAACACTAGAACCAGGGGTCACTCCATGAAATTGATTGCCAGGAGGTCTAGGACCAACAAACGGAAGTACTTTTTCATACAACGTGTGATCCACTTGTGGAACTCTCTGCCACAGGATGTGGTGACAGCCAACAACTTGGATGGCTTTAAGAGGGGTTTGGGTGACTTCATGGAGGAGAGGTCTATCAATGGCTACTAGTCGGAGGGCTGTGGGCCACCTCCAGCATCAATGGCAGGATGCCTCTGAGTACCAGTTGCAGGGGAGTAATGGCAGGTGAGACGGCACGCCCTCAACTCCTGTCTCTGGCTTCCAGCGGGGCACCTGGTGGGCCACTGTGCAAAACAGGATGCTGGACTAGATGGGCCTTGGGCCTGATCCCGCAGGGCTGTTGTTATGTAAGGAGCGAATGGCTTCCAGAAACCATTCCTGATGCTGTTTGGGACAAAGGCTTCTATCCAGGTAAGTGCTTCTATCCAGATAAGAGTTTTCTCTGGCCATGTTAACACGTAATGTGATGCCTGAGGTTCCCCCAGTCTGAGATATGGAGGGAAGCTGAAATACCCCACTGCAGAATATGACTTATCCGTTTTTTGGAAGAAGCCGAGTTGAGTGAGAAATATGCCACTACCTGGGCCACCCAGTGGGGCCCTGGAAGCTATCTCAGCATGCTTTGCACTACTCTCCGACTGGCAAGCATTCATTATATCACCCACCTCACAGTCATTAGTCCTGATTGCAAACGGGAAGTGGCTCACCTGTAATGAACCAAAGAGCAAAGCTCTAACATAACACACGCTTCAGTGGGAGTAGCACTAAGTTTGGCAAGCCAGCTTCAGATTTGCGTTCCCAAGCCAGGTTCCTGCCTTGGTGTAGTTTCAGACAGAGGTGCTCTTACCCTTGCACTTCGGGGCCGAAGTCCAGAGGCTCCACAGCTCCTGGGGCCCCCCAAATCCCTTTTAGTCTGTACCGGGTGATGTGCTTGCTTAGCCGAGCATGATGGTGCTTAATTTGCAGGGGAGGGGGGCGCTCCAAAGGCTTCTAGGTCCAGGCTCCAGAATTACCTAAGTGTACCTCTGGTTTCAGACATTAATAGACAAGTTGGTTCAGAAGTGCACCTAGGTAATTTTGGAGCCTGGACCTAAAGGCCTTTGGAGCGCCCACCCCGCCGCCCCACAAATTAAGTATCATCATGCTCAGCTGGGTGACCACACCACCCGGGACAGACTAAAGAGGATTCCCCCCCCCCCCCGGGCTGTCCAGGGGTAAGAGTGCCTCTGTTGGTTACTGACTTTGCATCTAGGTCCCACATTATGTGTGAATCTAACCTCTGTATCCTCCCAATCCAGCCTCCATTCAGATTTCCCCCCTTTTTATTTCTCCCTATTAAACCTTTATCCAGCTATCTCTGGGTGGGGAGGGGAGACCCTGTTATGAGGCATCTCTCACCAGCACAAGTCACTGGGAATGCTGCACAAACCTCACAAGAGTTCTTGTGCAGCTTCTACTAATTTCTGTAGGGCATGTGCAGAGAATTTCTTGGTAGAGTGTGCCTCGAGTGTGTGTGTTCATGTGTGGGTGTGTGGGTGCTGAAAGAAAGGAATGGGCAGATGGCTGCAATGCAGAAACAACATCTACTTTAAATACATTAGACTTAAAAAAAAATTATTAGGCCCAATCCATTTAAAGTGGACCATCTTCTTCAGGGGCACTAATAACGCAAAGCAGTCTTCTGTATTATTTCCAGTGGTGTAGAGAGGCCATAGGTGGCCTGCGTTCTCATGGGCAATCCTCCTAACTCTGTGGCAGCAGCACACTCCCCACTCTGGTAGTGGGACATTCCTTCTCGGTGGTGGTGACAGCTGCAGCAGCAACATCCTCCCAGCCAGTGATGACGTGTTCCTAACATCCATGTGGTACACTGCTGGGGATAAGCAGGAAGCAGAAATGGGCTACAGGAGTGCACGGGGAAAAGGAGAATGGCAGCGGAACATGACAACCCCAAGAGTGACTAGCCAGCGGGTGAGGGGAGGAGCCCACTTATGGTTGATGGCAATGAAACTTGGGGGTACTTGTCAGCTGTTGCTATTGCAATATAAAATGATTTAAAAGCAATGAATTGATTTTTTTTAAAAAAAATCTAAAAATTAAAAAACAATGGATTGATTTAACAGTGAGTGGTTAAACAGAGGGTGCTGGAGGTGAAATAATGGAGAAGCAACACACTTTAAAGTGTGTGTGTGTGTGAAGAAAGTGGTTAAAAGGTGAGTTAGTGACTGCTTCTTTCCCCCAGCAAAACATTTAGCTGCTGTGCTGGAACTCTTTGATTTGTTTCTGGATGCACTAGAGGTGAGTTTCTGTGGGAGCCCAGTTTGAAAGGAACTCTGTGTTGTGATTTCCCCTTTGCCCCTTTTCCCGATAGAAAATGTTCTGGGGATTGGAGTCTCATGCAGGACTTCTCCCTTTGAGAAGTCCTGTGTGAGACTCAATCCCCAGAAGCCCATGTGTTTCTCCAGCAGTGCACAGGCTTCCCAGGGAGCAGTTCTGTGTTATCTGCCCACCCCCACCCTGAACTCCCAAGGAAATCTGCACAGTCCAGCCAACCCTGTGGCAGTGCTGGGTGATGATTTAAAGGGGCCCCGGCACCAGGATGCTACCCAGGGCACTTGCCCCACATTCTACTGCTTCCTAGTGGTGTGGGCAGGGAATCCTGACTTGGGAATTCCGATATTACCGAAGCACATAGGCCTAGTAGGATGGCATTTTCAACTTTAAAAGGTAGGAAAATGCCATCCTGTCATCGCCAACAAGCCACTCCTCTATCTCAAACCATGTCTGATAGTTTTGTAGGGATGGCCCATGAAGGTATCAGACTTTCTGCTCCATGAAAGGCCTGAATTATGATGAACAAAACCCTATACTTATTACTATTATTATACCATTTTCCAATAAAACAGTTCTCAAAATGGTTTATAGACAAAGATAATAATACGAGTACAATGGTTCCCCATCTTCAACACAAGATAGACACCAGCAACAGCCACTGGAGAGACACTGTGTTGAGGATTCGTAGAGACAGGTGCTTTCCCCCTGCTAAATATAAGAAATATAAGAAAGTCACCACGTTAAAAAGTGCCTCTTGCCCAGTTAGCTGGGGTTGACCAAAAGCAGTGGGGACAATTTTTTTGGTCAGATGTCTACTGTCAGTAAATATGGCAGCTCCATTGTTAGTTATCGTAGCAAATAACTGTTGCCAGACCTATCCTTCATCAAACTTCCTAATGATTTTTAAAGTTATGGAAGCTAGTGGCCATCATCTCATTTTGAAGTAATGAATTCTTTGAGTCAATTATACATTACATAAAGCAATACATTGTTTTCCTGAACTTTCTACCAATCAATTTCATTTTAGGACTCAATGTTCTCATATTTTGACAGAGAAAAAGAATTCCTCTCTCTACTGTTCATAATGCTGCACATTCTTCATCCTATTCATAATTTTATGAGCCTCTATCATATCTCTCCTCCTCAAAGTATTAAATCTTAATTTGCTGTTCATTCATGACTCCAGATAGATAGATAGATATAGATATAGATATAGATATAGATATAGATATAGATATAGATATATGTATGTAACATAGCATCATTCCCAACACTGATCCTTGGGAGATCTCCTTTGTTTACTTCCTTTCATTATTTATTTATTTATTTTATTACATTTCTACACCACCAATCATTGACTCTCAAGGCAGTTTACAACACAAGCAAAATACCAACAATTAAGAACTGTTAGAAACTATTTAAAATTATGGAAACTGTTAATTGAGAGCTGCCCCCTCAATGGACAGTGCTCAGTTGTATATATGCTTACATATACTTATATGTAGTCAGTTATGATCGATAAGGCACATAGTCTTATGATCTGACAGCTGGTTTAAACAAATGTGTATTTATTTTATTTTATTTTATCTAAAATATTTATACCCCATCCCTCCAGTACACTACTGCTTGGGACGGCTCACAACAATAACATAGATACAATGTAAAATAAAACTAACAAAATTAAGCAAGTTAAGTTAAAACAAAAGTGAAAGTGTGTTAAGTTTTATATAATTAATAACTTGCTCCTTACTTTACTTTTGGTTTTCTTTATTGTAGATTTATATTTGGTGCTTTAAAAAATCTGAATATAAGCACACTTTTCTAAAGGGGAATCCTCATGCCATGGTAATGTCTGTGACTCTTCTATTTAATATAGTTCCCATCTGCCTGGATTCTCCCCAGGTGGAGCACTATTTTGAGATGTCTGGGACTTTTTTCCTGTGGCCAGGGGTGTCCGGAGTTCTGGGAGGCATCTGACTTTTATATGGATAAAGCCTGTCTCTGCAATGGCTTGGTGAACTCTCTTCCTCCTCTTCCCCTTTCCTCACTTCCTAGTAACATCCAGCATTATCCAATGGGAAGCTAGAGTGGGGGTTCTGCAGCATGCATGGGTCACATGGCGCACTGGTGGCTACTCTCCAGTTGGAAGTGAGCATCCGCTAGCCAGCAGAAGTGCAGGCCCAGCACGTGCTTCAGCAGGTGAGGCCTGACAGTGGCAATGAGGACGACAAGGAGGAGAAAAGAGAGAATGGAGACTTGTCTCAGAGAGAGACGCCACAAGTGGCAGAAGCCATGTGCCTTGCTGGGCTCTTATCCCTGGGCACAGCCAGGCTTGAGGGAAATGGAGAAAAGTAGCGGATACCAGCCTGGGCTGCGTGGAGGCAGTGGGTGGACACAGGCAGGCGGTAAAACAGGTTGCAGCTGTGAGTGAGGGAGGGAAGGAGGGAGGGAGGGAGGGTCCATGCTGTGGGATGGGATTGGAAAGGGTGTGTTTAAAAAAGCATACTAGGAGAGATGGATTGTGTGTGTATGTGCACACAAGCACATACTTTGATGGTCTGAGGGATGGAGTGAGATGGGGTGAGGTGGGGTGGAGCGGGGTGGCAAAGATGAGTAAAAGGAATACCTAAAGAGCCCTAGTGCTGGCTTTGCTAGCCTCCCCCCCCCCGCGCATATACCGAGGTCGGGTGTCCATTACCCGCCCACGGATACGCGAAACCACGGTTGCTGAACCCATGATTAACGAGGTTCTCCTGTACTGTCATTATATTGTATAAATAGCATAGATAAGCAAAACATTTAATTTTTCCTTAATGTATGTCTTTATATGATTTCCAGCATACTACACCACTGCTTTTTTACATCTCAAGATCTCATGTTAAGCCTTAATGCCAAGATTTTGATTTATGCAGCAGCTCACATTTCTGAAGACTTCAGTAATATACAATCCCTTTAGAGACATTTTTCATATTCTTTTACCAAGAAATGATACTTGATGGCCTACGTTTTGGTGGCATGTTACCTCATGGCTTAACTGAACAGAAGAGAGATTTGAAAACACTCTCCTCGTGTGTTTTAGAGAGAATTGAATCTCACTTCAGTTTTGTGGGTTGCTGCTGCTCACATAGCATTCTAAAAGCCTGTTTCAATACGTATGTCCACTCTATTGCCAGAGATTAAAGGAGTAAAACACCAGAGCTCATGACATTGGCTAATGTCTTGACTAACGAAGTGCTTTGAAACAAAGCTTTGCTAATGCAAGAAGACTGCATAGTTGTGCTAAAACCAGGGAATTGTGTTGTATGAAAGTGCTCTTGCACTGAAGTACTCCTCAAAACAAAAAACAAATGAGGTGTGCTGCCTGTTGCACAAGTGTACTTGCAATAGTGCAACACTACACTGGAACACAAGATCCAGATGTAGTGCAAATAGCTTAGCACTACTGCAATAGCATCTCGTTAGGACAACAGCTATTACTTGTTTAAATAATCTGTGAGCTGTGTTTTAAGAATTGTCTTCAGTTTGCAGAAGAAAGGTTGGTTTTTGCCAAGCTATCCTTCCCTCTGCAGCCCCCTTCACTCCTGAGAATCTGCTCCTCATAAGCAGATGGGGAGCATGCAGAGGACAGCAGAGGTGGGGGGAAACTGCCCCCTTCTTCCACAAATGGAAGAAGATTTTAGTATACAAAATACTAACTAACTGGGCAAAGCCCCTGCTAACTGGGCAAAGAGGCACCTTTTACCATGGTGATTCTCTTTATTGAGCAGGGGGAGAGTAACTGGCCCTATCCACCCCTAGCACAGAACCTCCAGTGACTGTTGCTGGTGTCTATCTTGTGTTTCTTTTTAGAATGTGAGCCCTTTGGGGACAAGGAGCCATCTTATTTATTTATTATTTCTCTGTGTAAACCGCACTGAGCCATTTTTGGAAGGGCAGTATAGAAATTGAATACTAATACTAATACTAATACTAATACTACTACTACTACTACTACTACTACTACTAATAATAATAATAATACAATCCACTGTGTGTACAGTGAACATGTGTGGGAGAGAAGGTGAGTAATCACAATGGAAGGCCTCACCTCTAATCTACGCACACTCACTAGATTGTATGTGCATAGGCTTACAGTATCTGCATGATTGGAGACCCAGCTTTTTGCAAGATCCCTGATTATAATTACTCTCATACTCTTTGTCTAGTGCATATATCTAAGATGGGGATACACCTGCCACCATGGCCTCACCCCCTGCACACTGAATTTACTATTCATGTTCATAGGTTATTTGGACAGGGCTATAGGATTTGCACATTTATTTACTAGTGTAACATTTATTTACTAGTGTAATGTCCCACTGGATTAGGCAATTAATATACCAAATTAGACTACAGGTACTAATTTTAATCAAAATTCACAATAAAACTATATAGTTTTACATTTCAGAGGTAGTAAAGCAGTGCAACATTCATATTCTCGGATCTACACTGAAGAATTATGATAGTCTACTGTTCTATCTGCAGTGGGAATCAATTTAATCATTTTTAATTGACCAACTTTCAGTTGTTTGCTTAACATTTATTAATTGATTGTTGTGTGAAGGTAATTAATTCTTAAGCTGGCAATTTTAGCATAGAGAGATTAATTTTCTTTTACTAACATGCCACCTAAAATATGGTTTTTCAAGAATAGGTTAGCAGAAAATGGTTCTCAAATTAATCACGTTATAAGTGAAATACAATGCTGATGTTCCAGGACAATTGTAGGTCTACCAGTGTGGAGCTTTTTTGTGTTTAAATGGACTACTATCTAAATTATTGAAAGGGCGAGGATAATGCTAATCTTTAAGATGGGCACTCACAATTCATAAAAGGGGAAATTATTTAGAAATGAGCAAGATATCAACAATGGTCCAGTTCACATTTAAAGAAAACCATGATTTGGAATTACATGTACAAATTTCAAATTCAGATGCTCCCTCCTTTCCAGTTATTCCCCTCCTTCTTTGTTGGCAAACCATGGTTTGCTATTACATGAGGACTGAGCAAGCTATGGATGTGCAGAACGGTCTGTTGGTGGAACATTCCAACTCAAAACGTGTCGTTCGAAGTTTGGAAAGGAATGCCCATCAAATGAAGGGCCTGTTCTGAGCTCAGAAACGAATGACCCAAGTCGAAACATTCTGAGCATTCTGAGAGCTATTTTAGACTCCAAAATGGTGCTCTTCTGGCCTCTGCGCCCATGCGGCAGCCATTTGTGTGATCAGCACCACCACACAAATGGTTGCTGTGTGCACGCAGAAGCCAGAAGAGCACCATTTAGAGTCCAAAATGGTGCTCAGAACATTCTGAGCTTGTTCTGCCAGAATAACCGGCTTGACCAGTTGTTCCAACAGAAAGTTCCGAGTATTTGCATTCTGTTCTGAGCTCAGAACGTAATGTAAATATTATATCATGCACATCCCTAGTATGATTTGAATGAAAACCAAGATTAAAAAATATACTTTAATCATGGTTTCCAGTTCTGGTTTCTGAGTAAATTATGATTTCTACAAACCTGTCAGGCTTTGGACAAGCTCCGAGACAGGCTGCAGCAATGGAAGAACAGTTCAGGTGAAGGCAGATGAGAAGAGGAGGATCAAAGCAGAGAATTCAGTTAAGTTGGGCCTACCTGAACCTGGTGACCTCAAGCAGGGTCAGGTATCAGATCAGGCAGATCAAAACAGAAGACCAGAGACAGGAGACATGGCTGAAGCTAGGCTGGTGGCCAGAGGGGGCAGAACAGGACTGGGCAAGGCAAAATAAAGTGACACAAACTTGCATATGTATGTATTATGACATGATGCTCAGACTGCTGGGCTCACATGGAAGCAGGGGCTTAGAGGGCCTAAACATTATCATTGGATTAAGGGGCCATCTGACCATATCCAGGTCAAAGCTCAGCTAACAATGATCAGCCTACTATGGTAGCCTAGAGGTTACCCTTGCTCCATGGAGTCTCAATCTGTCTGGCTTACTGAAGGGTCAGCTCTTGGGAATACAGGAGGTAAGGAACTAAAGACTGACTGCTGGAAGTCCTGGTTTTGTAAGGAATAAACAATGCCTTACAAAACCATTGTTTGCCCAGCAAAAAAGTAGGGAAAGATTTGCAGTATAGAGCCTTTGGAGTCAGGCGATAGAGAAATAAATAAATAAATAAAATAATAAAGGGAGCCGGGAGCCCAAGACTCATTTTCATAGTGTTTGAGCTGAGCCACTGCAATCTATCCTGCTCCTACAATGATAACTATAAAATAAATGGCTTATACACTCCATAGCGTATCATTGGTGCTGCCAAACAACCTGTGCTGCTGCAAGGCTCCACCACATATGACAATGGTCTGCACAAGAGGGTGGTACCGGAACTATTGACCTCTTGCATGATCACACGTTACATGCCACGTGCTACTTCCATTATTCTCAATGGAAGTAGTGCACAAAGGGAGATCCCACAAGAGTTCAGTAGTGCACTCTTGTGCAGTGCTGTCATCATGTGTGTTTAAAGCCCCACAGTGGCACAGCAGTTCTGCAATATCTGTATTACACTGTGGGATGTGTAAACCAGTGTAATTTCTGTCATTACTGCCAGAAATGCCTAATGATGCTTTTTTTGATCATGCTCAAGATGAAGGATAAAAACTGTAAACAAAGTTTCCTTTTCAGACAACCTATTGGCTACTAGGAACCACTTCAGAGTCTTCTCCAAAAGAAAAAGCTTCACTCTCATGTCACTTCACACAACTGGCCTGTTCACAAAACCATTTGGGGTGGGTTGAAGGATTAGAGAGATCCTACACCAATAGCAGTACATGATCAGAACCTCTGTTTGGGTCAAGAAATTCAGGAAACTCATGATTAAGCCAGATGAGGTGTCCATTGCTGAAATCTGGAGCTGAAAGTATGGAAAGTCCCCCGAAAGCCTAGTAGGCCTTCCCAGCATGCTTTGCACTGCCAGTACACTGGAAAGCTTCATGATGTCAGCAGCTACCCTCTAGTAGGTCACAAAGGAGCAGGAGGAGGACCCAGCCCTGCTGAAGCTGTTTCAGCTAAGGATCATAGAGTGTGTTTTGCAGACCAGCACATCCATCAATGTCAGCCTCTGTAACCACAGTTTTCTATTATTTCCAGGCCTGCTGAGTCCTGCTGACCAGGTACAAGAGGTAAGTGGATCCACATGACCAGAACGGTAAGGTAGGAGAGCTCTTCTCTCCTCCTACCTTGATTAAGAGCAGGGTGAAAAAGCGGGACTACCCTGCTTTGAGCAACTTGGGTTGGAGGGATTTTCATGTGTTCACACAATCATGCAACCAAGGTAAAGTGTCTCCTACTCTGATTTTGATGATTGTGTGAAAATGCCTATCGTAAAATGGGAAGGAATAAATGGCTTACACAACATATGTCCCAAGGGGCATATCCCACGATCAGAGGTTGAGAGAAGGCTGGACTTGCAACAGAAGTTTGTCCAGTCCTTGCATGTTTGCTCAGTCAGATGATCATTGGATAGACAAAATATACATTTTCATCAAATGCTGACGTCTACAAGCTTGCCTGTTGGTGGACTTATGCAGAAGAATGCACATATACATTTCTGTCCATAATTGAGTAGTCCACTCAGTTCTCAAAGCATACATCTCAACAAAATATACAGCAACCATAATATGCCCAAGTATGAATTCCAGCCTTTGAGAACTCTCATAAGAGCACCGATATCAATGTCCTACACTCATAAAATTAGTTTGAGGATCATGACCTAAGACTGATGTTCGTTCAGAATCCATCAGTCTAGCTACCAGTGAGAAGAACTGTGGGGCCGAAACATCCCTGGCCTGAATATTGTTATCTGCACTGATCCCAGATTGGTTCAGGAGGAAGAGAGCTTCTGGGTAAGGCTTGCTCCTTAGTTGAAGGTTGAAGCCAGAGGATATTGGCCCTTCAGGGAGTCTCTTGGTTTGTTCTACAGTAGAAGATATACATGTGGAATCACCCATCCCTGGGTTCTGTGACTGAAAACTACATAATTCAAATATGCTTGTAAGCTGGCTTGAAGACCTAAATACCGAGGCATAAATCTGTTTGTAATACATACAGCCAGCTGCAGTAAGAATTTGTTTAGTGAAATTAGGCTGGCCAGTTTCCTTCCTTCTGTGCCTTTATAAAATGTGTATGACAGATATCCAACTGGTATAACCTTTCCCAGAATAAAGATTTCCCAGGCAGTGAGAGGGAAATCTGCACCTTTTAACTTTATTCTTTGTCTTGGAGCATTTCCAGATGGGGCTTTTAGCTCGCTTCTCCTCCAGAATGGAGGGTGAATATTCACATAGCCAGATTTACCCTGTGAATATTCACATAGCCAGATTTACCCTGAAGTCCCTGAGAGCTATTGGGGAGCACTCCATACACAATTGGGTTTTTCATTAGGCATTGGAACTTAGCCAGATTTATGTTCGGGGTAAAAACAGTCACTTTTTGCGTCGGGTTTTTGAGGCAAACTTGCAGGAAAACCTTGCAGTAAAGCCTGCTGTCTGAAAATGCTCCTGTAGCTCTCAAATGGCTCTCCTAGGATTGCCAACTCTGACTGAAGCTATCTCTGGATAATTTCCTCCCCCTGCCTCCTACCACCAATATTATTCAGAGTAGCAAGCCATTAACATCTCCAGGACTGCATTCAATAATCATCTGGATATTGAGGCCAATTCAAGCCAAGTCTCCAGGGCAATCTTGATGAGGGGGCAATCCTAGACTCCCAGTTGCTTGTGGGCTCACTTCAGTGTTCTGGGACAAACCTTGGAAGTCCTACCATCTTCCCTCTAGGGCAAGGGTTCTCAAAGATGTTGTTGGACTACAACTCCCATCACCCCCAGTCTTCAGTCATTGTAGCTAGGGATAATTAGAGTTGTGACCCTGCAACGTCTGTGGACCAAAGTTTAAGAACCCATACCCTAAGGGGTCTCTCTGACCTTTGGTTGCAGGCACTGTTGCAGGTATTTTGTTTCAGGGGTTTGGGGGGTTGCGAGTTAGTTTTATCTGCTGCTTTTTTTCTTTGGCTGGTTTTGTTGAGCTATCCATTGTTTCTTTGGGGGAGTTATTCTTTCTATTACTGTTTTATTACATTGCTTGTTTTAAGGTAGGGTGTTTTTTTTAAAAACACACACACAACTGTTGCTCACTGCTTTGAAAAATATTATTTTAATAAAGAAGTGGGATACAAGTATTCCTACCATAATAAGTAAACCTTCCTTTTCTACAGAAAAATAATGGCAATCCTGAAAGCCATTTCTAACAATGTATTTGATTTTTTGGCTTGCCAAAATTACCAAATTTTTACCATTTATGAGTTGTGACCCCCATTGGTATATTTCAAATCCTAAAATATATTTCAAACAGCTTAGATGAACTTAAAAGAACATTTACTTGGCAAAAGCAAGTTTTGTGTTTTGTAAAATAACTGATTGCCCAGCTCCACAGCTAAATTAAAGGCAAGGCAGGGCTTTGGCTGAGAGTATTGTGTTGGATACGTTTTCCTGTTTTGAAGGGTATTGGCTGCAGGATCTGATAAAAACTGTAGCTAAATTAACTCTACCGTTTGTATTTATACAGCCAAAAGTCTATTGGCTTGTTTTCCCCTTTGGCTCTGTCTGTAGGGTTCATTACTTACAGTTACTGCAGAATCAATCTGAACTGGCCAAAATCAGTGATGGAATTTATAGCACAATAAATGAACTGCCATACAAGCACTGTTATACATGGAAGAGCCTGGGAACGGTCTTTTCAGAAATCTTTCTCCATAACAGTGTGTGCTGTTTCTGCCAATTTAACAGAATCATCACATTCATATTTTGAGAGCATAATCCAGACAGCTACATGGTACATTTTTTGGAGGCAAGTATTGGTGTAGAAAAACAATATTATTGATAATATCTTGGCGTATCAGAACAAGGAAGAGATATTAAATGCAGCATCTCCTTTCTCCACACCAGTCACTGCAAGGGTCTCATGTTACAAAACACATTATTTCTTATACAGTCCTTGTTAAGGAAACCTTTTAACACTTCTTGAGCAATGAATTAATTAATTTTTCAGCACTAATGAAATGAGAGAAATAGCTTTCCAGTTGATAATGAGATGAATGAAAAATGTGAACAACACTCACAGATAATACACACAAAGTACAGCATCAATTGTCCGATGCATCTAACATTTCTAGCTTAAGAGATTTACATCACTGTTCAGTCTGTTTTTCTTTGTAAGTGTTCGTATAATGGACATCACATGTTTTTATTGTTTTGAAATACAGAAATTAGTAATTTTAGATTGATAAACTACAAAAACAAAGCCCTCTTAAAAAAAAAAGACAGATGGCAAGCGTTCTTTCCCAAAACTCAATTTCATAATATGCATGCACTTGCTAATAGGCAGACACTAAAAATATTTTTTCTTGACAGAGAAGAGCTGATAAATTGTCAACATAAACCGTCTCTGGTTACTCCTGTGATCTAAAGCTCTTCTGCGACTTTTGTACCATCAAAGTCGGCTCCTTACAACTGTATCAAAATTTATGAATGCATATGACTATAAAGTGACTGAAGGCAACCCATAATGCATGTTTGTTTATTGTGGATCAGCTCTTTTCTACAGTACAAGCAAAAGAAAATTGTCCAGGTCTCTCTTTTTTAAAACCTTTATATGTGATGATGAAAAAACGACACTGGCAACTATATTTTCATAGAAGCAGACTGGAAACAAAGGCCTGTTTGTAAACCATTCTTAGCTTCAGAGATAAGGGCAAGAGTATAGTGTCTACAACATATACTGTATATAGACAATCAACTACTTGAACTATTATCAGACCTGATAACGACTGATTGATTGATTGATTGATTGAATGAATTAGAGATGTGCAGAACATTTCAAGCTTTTTGGAGCCTGTGAAACGCAAATGCCTGGAATGTTCCGTTGGAACAACCATTTGAGATGGTTGTTCCAATGGAATGAGCCCTTCATTTGAAGGGCATTCTCTTTTGGCTCAGAACATTTCAAATGGCCCATTTCGAGGCACTTCATTCTGAACTTGAAATGTTCTACACATCCCTAGAAATGAATAAATGTGTGGCTAACAAAATAAAACAAACTCTGCTAATAGGTTGCAATATAGTTTTTTATTGTATTTGATATAGAGATAAGGCTTGGAGTGATATTGCAAAAAGCATCAGGAATGTAATAGCACTTTTTTTTGGCCATCACAAATTAAAATTGCATATTGACAGGAAAAGTTGCACATAGAATAAAACTTGTTTGTTTTGAAAATGGAGTTTTTGTTGTTATGTTTTTATTCTGCCATTTCTCTAAGGGGCTCAAGTCAGTGAACTACAAGATTCACTTCCTACAATTTCTTCACACAACCACCCAATGAGGTAATTTAGGCTGAAAGAGAGCATGATTAGTGCTAAGTGCACAAAGAGTGTGCAGACCTTCAGTTTGGTCTAACGCACTCCGTGCTCCTGTGATCCCTTTCCCCCTCCCCATATGTGAAGGGAAGATATTTAAATGTTTCTGTTGATGGTTCAGAGCAGTGATTCCAAAGTGCGGTTTGTATGTGCCATGGGGTACTTGAGAGCTTTCTTGGAGATACTTTGTAGTCTCTGTCTGTTCCAGGCCTCTCTTTTGTTTAACAGTTGAGGTGGAACATCAACTCCTATGTCTACACAATAGAACAGTACAATCTCTCTCAGGAGTTTTGGCAGATTTGTTTCACTATCATTCAAGGGAAGAGCTACCATTGTGCAAATGGGTTCAAAGAACCCGGGCCACCAATGAAAAGGGCTGCTGAAGCTCACAGGGAGGCATGGCTCAGGCTCCTGAAGTGCCCTGAGTGAACTCCCCTGCCCATGCCCGGGCTCCAGAGAGCCCCGAGTGAGCTCTCCCCTGTTCTTTTCCCACAGTGCTTGCTGCCTGACAGCATGTATTTCTCTTTCTCTCCATCCAGCAAAGGAGAGAAAGGGAAACACATGCTGCCAGGCAGAAAAACTGCCTGAAATGACAAGGGGAGAGCTTGCTCAGGCTATCACAAGTCCGGGCCACATCCCGTTTGTGCGTGATATCATGCGCTGTATGTGTGCTGTTAAAAATAATTATGCATGCGGTAGATGTGCTCCCACTTCTTAAGTGTGGGTTCATGCACATGTGGAAGGGCTGCATGACCTTCAGGGGTGTAATTGTGTGTGGCACAGAATGCTTCTGGAGGAAGAAAGATTGGCAAAAATCACTTGTTAAAGTGCCTGCTTTTTGGAAGTGGGAGCACATCTGCTGCATGCATGTTTGTCAGGATGTCAACCATAAATCTTGAGCTTGGGTCCTGGCTACTTGAATCATTGTCTTCTCCCACACCAGTCTGCCTGACCCTTATAATCTTCTCCAGAGACTCTCCTGGGGTCCCTCTGTCTTCTGAAGTAAGGCAGATGGAGCTTGGAGAAAGGCCTCTTTCAGTAGTGATGATCCATATACAGAATACCCTTTTCCAGAAAAGCTCACCTGGCATCAACTTTCGTGTCTCTCCAGTATCAAGAAAATACTTTTAATTTGCCCAGGCTTTCCAGGATATTACTTAACTGCTTTTAAATGTATGATTGTTTTGTTATTACTGTTTTATTACCCTCTAATTATGTATTGAGTTTTTAAGGTTGTTTTATTCTATTATTATATGCTTTATTGTTCTTGTGAGCTGTCCTGGGAACTTACTGAAGGGTGGCATATAAGTTTTAAAATTAATAAATAAAACTAAATAGGTTATTTATTGGCTTGCATACCCCGCAGAAAAACTCAGGTGTTACAGAACCACGCATGCAACTCCAGGGCTCTAACACACACAGTAGCAATTTTGAAGCAGCACCCATAAATTTGAAATAATGGAAGTAGTGTGCAACGTACAATAGGTCAGAAGTTCCAAAATGTCCTTCTTGTGCACTAGAACTTGGGGGTGGGGGTAGGGGTATGCAGAAACTGTTCGACAGCAAACTGGTCCATAATAACAGTTCGATCACAAACCAAACTAGCCTCCAGGAGAGGGGAGACAGTCCATGATCAAACTGAACCAAGCCCAGTTCATTGTAGACCAGTTCAACCCAGTTTGACAGTTCAAGGGGCTATGCTTGTAAAGGGGAATCCAGAGAGGATTCCCCTTTACAAGCAAATGAGAATCCTGGCTTTAAAAGGCTTCTAAGGGTGGGCGGATGGGGGGACGGCAGCAAAAGGGCACCCTTAAAAGTAGGTGCTGATGGTGCCGGTACTGGCCGCCACTTCTCAAAATGCTGGCACTCCTTCCAGTAGGTTGCCCATGTGGCAGCAGCGTGATTCTGGCTTCTGTGGATGGCAGCACCTACTTTTAAAAGTGCCCTGTTACTGCCCCCTCCCCGGCCACCTTTAGAAGTTGTTTAAAGCACCAGGGTTTCAGTAAGTGGCCGCCACCACAGGTGCCACCACCACCTACTTTTAAAGGTGCCCTCTCACTGCCCCCTCCCGGTGCCACAATTCTCCTTTTCTTGTAAAGGGGAATCCTCACTGGCTTCCCTTTTACAAGCATAGCCCCTCGAACAGGATTGAACAGGTTCGACTGGCCTGAACAGGATTGAACAGGATTGAACTGGTTCAACCAAATTGGTTCGTGGACCAGCAGTTCAGTTTAAATTCAGTCCGAATTTGAAGTGAACCACACACTCCTGTTTGGGGCCATCCAATGAAATCAATAGGAATAAGTTCAGGAGGAAATACGTTTAGGAGAAACAAGATAACTGACTTTAAACAATGTATAATTAACATATGGAGTTTGTTTTCACAAGTTGCAGTGATTAGACAAATTGGATAGGTATAAGTAATGCAACAGCGATGTGTTCAGTCAGGAAAAAATGAAAACTAACTATAATTAGGATACCATTATCAGATACTGAGGATGCCTTACTTGCATCTGGGGTAAAATTTCTCCAAGGCACATAACACAGAGCTCATCTAGATAGAAAGTTGGCACAGTTATAATGGGAAGTTGACAGAGGCTGACATCAAATACTGATGCTGCAATGCTGTGTGTCCATTACACAGGGGAGGGGCAATTTTTGTCAATCTCCCAAGTTATGCAACCCTCAGGAACATATTTTTAGGAGACACAGCAGGCTTCAGAGGGAAGGGGAGAGCGACCAAAATTGCCCCTCTTCCCAGAACCGGTGCAGTGTGAGCAGCATGTGTTAGTCCGGATGTTGACCAGATGTTGATCACCTGTATCTCTGTATGGCTCACTGGTTCCGTACATTGGACATCAGAAACAAGGAAATGGGCTTAAATATGAGGAATGCATACCAAAGGTACAAATCACTTTCCCAGGGGCGTATCTAGGGTGGGTCAGGCAGGGCACATGCCCCGGGTGCCACTTGAAGGGGGGCGCCATTTTTCTAAATTAAAAAAATTAAAAATGGCCACTGAAAAAAAAATGGCCACCGTGCATGCTCAAATGGCCTCTGTGAGGCCCTAGGCCATGCGAGGCCACGCAGAGGCCATTTGATCATGCATGGTGGCCATTTTGTTTTCAGCAGCCATTTTTTAAAAACAAAATTTATTTTAAAAAATGGCCACCGCACACGCTCAAATGGTCCCTGTGAGGCTCTAGAGGCCAGTGGAGGGGGGGGGGGGGAAGCTTTGCAGATTCCCACCCATGGCCTTTAGGAAGCCCCCCAAAGGGGCTACAGGTAAAAAAAATTGTTTAAAAAATTAATATAATATAAGTCACTGTACACATATTTAGTTTGGCACTATGTACAGAGAATCAGGGGTTGTGAATACTGAACTGAAGCTTATGAGCTAGGATTGTATTCATTTGCTCTTACTTTGCTTCTTGTGATAAGTGAGTTAAATGTGATGTCGTAATCATATGGCTATTAATGGTGAGTTTGTCTTTGAATCAGTGCGAAATCCTTAGTATTAAGGCCCACTGGGAGTTTCTTGCTCTCTTTCTCTCATTTTAACTGACTTTCTGAAATACTAGAATATGTTCCAAGCAATGACATAGTTTACTCTGCATATCCTTTAATTATTTTCAGAGTATCTGGGAAAAGTCAAATTCTCCATTTATTTTTAAAACTTATGTAATAGTGATGCTATAGTGCATAGTAGAGAATTAGGCAGGCACTTCTGTTTAGTTTTCCAAGTACACCTCCACATAGTATTTGGGTAGTTCATGAGCCCCAGCATACTGAAATTTGTAGTTTTCCAGCATTTTTTGGTCTGGCTACATCCACTGCTAAATAGTTTTTGAAATATTAAAAGATTAAGGAGCTTGACTTGTATTTTTGAGCTGATATTATGGTAAAGTTATCTGAAAGCTGGGTGTCAGATATTTGGACAGGGGGCGCAATTTCAATGCTTGCCCTAGGCGCTATTTTCCCTTGATACGCCTCTGCACTTTCCTTTCTTTTTTTAAAGGGGACTGATCTGTTTGGAACATTGTTATAACTATTATGAAGTACAAAGAAGAAAATATTCACAACATATGTTCTTAAAATAGACCGCCCTTTGCAATCTAATCTTGAATATATTCAATAGTGGGACTTTGAATCTTACCCTCCCTAGAAACTGAACATCATCCCCAAATGTATTGACACCCCTGGGCTGTGTTCTGCTCCAATAAAGCAACTCATGAGTTCTTCCTTCAATTTTGGGAGTGATTTATTAAAGTCATTGGGACAACACCAGTAATTACATCACCCCATAAAAATCATCCCCACAAACACCACTGAGGTATAATATCTAGCCATAGGATCGTTAGAGTAGGCACTACTCAAAATTAAATTCAATGCATAAGGACTAATTTGTGAAAACATGTTTGTAGCTTTAAACATTTTTCAATTTTGTGAGCTTATATAATTCAAAATTATTTCTATACATAGAGGTTGATTTATGGAAAAAAATTAATCAAATTTCAGTCTCCATTACTGAAATTTTGGCTGTCTGCCTGTGATTGAACATTTGCATTTCTAGTTTTCACTCAGCTTATTAAACCAACTTTCCCCCTCTTTCCCCCCCAATATAATATGCTGTGTTCAGTGTTAAGTGTGATAAAGATAAAAAACATGTTTAAATATAACAGTTTCTTCCAAATTTGTTTTGGACACTATACGTGAAAGCTTCCTTTAAAACTGAGTCCTTCAAAATTTTGGCTGAGAAAACCAATCTCTGTTCAAAAACACCGTGTGATATTGGCTCACCCAGTGTTAAAACTACAGAGTAAAACTGTATGGATAAATTGTTTCAATAAAATGTCCCCAGTGCCCTCTTACATTGGCTGCTTCATGATGGCTAAATACCCAAAGGCATTTTTGTAACCCACCAGAGGCTGAGCTGAAGGCCAGAATGATCTCCACATCCCAGCAAATATTTTCTCTTTCAAGAACATACACTCACAAATGCCTGAGGTTATGTGTAAGTTGCTGCTGAGAACATGATAGCCAATGTACTTGTTTACTCACTTTCTATGAAGAATCAGCTGTAAAATAGTTTCTTCTGTCAATTCTGAGAAAGTTCTTGGTATGGGTTGAAATCTTGGATTCAATATTTATTGTGTGCTTATGGTCCAGTGTGTTTGACCAAAACTCAATGTACATTCACACACACACCCTAAGCTGCTCAGGGTTCTCCTGGGGCTGACATGTCCACAGGAGTCAATGGCCAATGTATCTACTCCCCTCAAATTGCCCAGAACTTCCATTGGGCCAGCATGGTCATGGAAAAAGTCTTCCTGCCTGCTGCATAAGGTATCCAAGTTTATGCTTTTGCTAGGGAATGCACTCTTGATGCATTCAATCCATTCTCAGCACTACCTACAAGGCTCTCCCAGGTTCCTCTCAGTTTAAGCTCTTCTCTTGGAATGCTCCTCTGCACCCCTAAGGAGCAATGTCATAGCTGCTTTGGAGTGTAGTGGAGCACCTTCTGTCATAGCTCCTTAGGGGTGCAGAGTAGCATTCCAAGAGAACAGATTAACATTGAGGGGAGAGGAACCTGGGAGAGCCTTATGCGTAGTGCTGAAGCTAACAAGAATGGATTTCCTCGGGGCTGCTAGCCGCATCTCCTGGCAGCATCTCCTGATGGTGCTGTGGCTTCTCTTGTGAAACTCCACAATGATTCTGTTTTTGCTGGACAAGTATATGAGTAGGGGGATATCTTCTATTTAATTAGTATGTGGCAGCTAAGGAGCAAGCACTGAAATGCATGGCTTGAGATTTCACCAGTTCGCCTGATAAGAAGTGAGACTATAGCAGAAGATTTTCACCATGTACAAATAAGCTATGGGTGCAGCATAAGAAGCTGAGATACAGGATTTGATGGATTATTGTGAGATAGTACTGAATATTTTACTGTTAAATACCTTTTAAAACCTTCAAAAACATTGTTTACATTTATATCAGATAGGTTTTCTAGAGCAATAACTCAGTCTTTCCCCCCAGTCTCTCACTGAAGAACTGCTTCATCAACACAGAGGACATTGTCTAAAAGATAAGGTGTTCCTCATAGCATTCTGCACAGTTTTCTTCTCTTCCTCAGTCGATTCCTCCATATATACATATCATTTTGTCTTTCATTATTAGCAATATGAAGTATTAAGACCACAGCTGATGTGCATGATTGTGAGCCTTTACGGTACCATCACACCACTGTGTATACTCTGTGCTCCAGAAAGGATAGTGCTAGAATATTCTATAAGATGGGAGGCTGGTATCTCTCTCCAAGGCAAGATCAAGCACCTTGCAAAAAAAGCAGGTACAAGGACAAGAGCCAATGGAGAAATGATTGCCCTTAATGTTTCTCACCTGTGCAGAGTTTAGTTTCACACTGACAACAATTTCTGGTGTATCTACGGCAGCAGACAACCATCCCTGATGCAATTCAAAGTCTGGATATTTTTATGGGGGCTCCTTCACTGTTGCCGTATCCTTTGCTCAAATAGCCAAAAAATCAATAGCCATATAATAATGTCAGGTTATTCCATGAGTTGATGGTGTGTTGGTGGCATGCTGTGTTGATGCATTGCAACAAAATCAAAGTATGGATTTAAATCCATTCTCAGCAGTATATAGGATCTGCGGAGGCCATCATCTATGTAGAGCACAAAAGGGATATATGGCAAATCTCCTCTGTTTCTGCCTCCTGTTGTAAGGCAACAGAAAGTTGGGAAGCAATGACAATGAATGCAACAACTCAAATTGAAACATTTGGTACTTGCTATAAAGTGATGCTTCTCATGCTACACTTATCACAGTCAACGTTCCCTCTAAGTTGCGCGATTGTGCGCCCGCTCAGGAAAATATCCCTCCCTCCGCTGATTCTAGCCCCCGCGCAGTCCCTGTTAGTTTGAATGAGGATCCGCACGCAGTAGCGAGATGGTCAGCAGCAGTGTAAGCAAAGGGTTAACTTCCTTGCTTGCTGCTGGTCCTGCCCCTCTTCCCAGCAGCCTAACTGGTTCGGCTGCATCCTTGAGCTGCTTCCTTGATAAATGTGAAGGGCTGTTGTAGTGGACCCACCATACCAAAAGTTCACTTGGTATCAGTGGTAAAAAGGTTAGGAGGAACAGAGGGCTGTTCCTCCACACTTGGTGGTAGTGGTGGGATCTGTCACCCATGGTAGTGTGGTGGGATAGCTGTTCCTCCACACACATATACATATATTTTATTATGACACATATCCTGTTCTTTCTCCAGACTTTTATCCTCGCAAAATCCTGAGAGGCAGGTTTGGAGGAGAGAGAGAGAGTGTGTGTGTGTCAGTCTCACCTAAAGTCCCACAGTGGGTTTCACGTGTGACTGGGGAACTCAATCCCCCAATGCTAGCACTCTAACCACTACATCACACTGGTTCTCAACTGGGTATTGATTGCAGGAGAAAAAGGAGATTCATTTTTAGAAGTGAATCAAACTTGTGAGGAGGAGAGTGTTGGATACTCTTAGAGAGCATGAAAGGGTTTAATTATCAAAATGTGGGGAGGCTGTGGACCTCAGGCAGGCCCTGTGGGCCCAAGCCCACAGAGAGGGCCTTGTTATTTTAAGTACCTAGGGCCTTATTTAACACTCCGATCTTGACAAGCAGCTAATTTTGTTAATCTAAGGCCTGCATTAGCTCCAGGATATTTGGAAGAAAATGGGAAGCCTATTGTGTGACTATCAAATTATAGGGGCAACTAACACTCAGGAATTTCACAGGATAAGAACATGAAAGCAAGCTTGAACTCACATTTAAATAAACAGACAATTTTTAGTTTATTATTAATTAATTAATTAATTAATTAAAATTTTCTTATATACCACCTCCTCCAAAGACTCTAGGCAGTGAACAACAATACCAATAACAGTTAATTAAAATAATAATAATAATAATAATTATTATTATTATTAAAGGGCAAACACCTGGCAAAACAGGGAGAGGGCTGAACGAATCTGGGGGGGGGGGGGTTAGAGTGTTGCAAAGAAGAGGGATGGCCACAGAGAATAATAATAATTGTGGCCAATTTTAACCTCCAATGGCAAATACAATTGCTTTTAAGACAGATAAATAGACTTGTAAAGTACACTTCTTTCCTTCCATATTTATGGTGTATGGATGGGTTGTATCTATAGTGGCAGATAATAATGTACATGTGCGCACACTGCCTTGATACTGCCACCCCGAACAAAACCCATTCGGCTCACTAATGGGGAAAAATTAGAGGAAACACTGATCACAGTGTAAGTGAGAACGACGAATGCAAGGCGAGTCATTCCAACTGATCACAAGAATTGTGCATGTTTAGTCATATATGGCATGGGGGGGGGAGGATGTTGACCATCAACAAAAATGAGAGTCTGCAAATGCCCTTAGTGACTAATACTCGCAGAGTTCTTAATCTCACAGAAAATAAGAAAAACTAGATTGATTTTAATGAACAGGATGGAAACATAATAAAATAAGCTGCATTATGAAATGAAAGATCTTGCAGCAATGGCCCATGAAGTAGGCAATGGCTGACATCCAGATTAGCGTTGCGCTAGTGCAATGAGAGAAAATGCACACACTTATAAAGTTTTGGTACTCTTCTGCATGCTCAAAAATAGAACAAAACAACAGAACAAAAAATAAAACAAAAACCTGACATATATAAGGTTGTGCAAAGCAACATATTTAAAGTTGTGCACCTTGTCAGCATGTTTTGCTAGCACAATCACTAGTCTGGAACAGATGTTCCTTTCTGTGGGCAACATCAGAGTGGTATGTCCTTCCACTAGTGCAACAGCATTACCCAAGTGCAACCCTAGTATAGAGTTAAGCAACTGGAAATAAAATGGCAAGAAAATTAACCGTCAATTATTGTCGCATGTCGTCAAAGAGGCTAAAGAATGCTAGTTTTTTATGTGATGGAGGGACTTTGCAAGCATCACCCCTCGCTGTTTTTTACTTTCTTAAACTAGTGTACAAGGTTACCACTTACCCAAGAACTTCAATCCAGAACTGGTAGGAAAATTTATTGTTTATAGCCAATATAGCCAGTTTCTTCAAAGCTGAGTAAGTAACACAAATTTAAGAAATAAATACTAACTGGAAATAAATAAATAATCTCCTAGCTAATTTCTGTTAAATAAAATTAAATAACCTCTGACAAACTCTGAAGGTTCAGATTTGGCAGATATCTAGAAATAAGGAATATGGTCAAGTATGCTATTTATTTAGTTATCGCACCTCCCTTTGATAGCAGAAGAAAATTCTAACTACAGTACTCTTAAGACAAAACCGAAATTTACCTTATATCCTGAAGATTTGATGTGCACACCTCGCTTAGTCAGGGTAGATTTCATCCGGATGAAAAAAGAACGCTCTAGATTGTTGTCTGTTGTAAGTAGGCTGGGGCTTGTGGATTCCACTAGAACAGAAAGAAAAGATGTATTCATAGATTATTTAATTTATACAAAGTCCCTTTGGCATTATTTTATCGGTTTAACCATTGAGCATGTCCACTTGTGAGTGATTACTTATTCATTTTTAATCATTCACGAGCAGACATGGGACATATAAGTAAGCTAAAACTTAAAGTTATTGCCTAGAATTTTATGTAACTCAAATATTTTTCAACTTTTTGACTGCTTTTTTCATGGGTCTAGAACTGGGTTTTCATGTATAAAACTAAGACAGACAGACAGACAGATAGAGTGTATGTTTGTATTCTGATCTTTAAGATAACCACATCTGTAGGATCTGCCTTCCACAATATTTCAATGTTAAAGTGGATTACTGAGTTATTTTGATCCTGCAGGGTACTAAAAGCTTATTGGTGATCAGATGAGATAACGTGACAGAAGAGCTAGGGCAATCAAAGTGAAAGGTGACAAGAGTACATTCATAAACATACAAGTAAATTTTAGCCCGTTGAATATGGCATGCTCGGCATGCTCAACTTCGCGCATGCTTCGGCATGCTCAACTTCGCGCATGCTCAGAATCGCCGAGGAAGGCACAAACACACGCTTGGTGTCCGTCCATGGACGGACACCAAGCGTTTTATTAGAGAGGATGTATTTCACTCATACTTTCCACAGTGATGGCGTTGCAATATATTGGGTCACTCTAACACTATGTACTGGCTGCGTGGAAATAGTAAATGCAAACTAGAAAAATATAATATGTATTACTATATGCTAACTGGGCAAAAAGGCACCTTTCAAATGCTGATTCTCTTCATATTTTGCAGGGAAAGAGCAACTGTCCCTATTCAATCCCAGCAGCCGTTGCAGGTGTCTACCTTGTGTTTCTTTTTAGATTGCGAACCCTTTGGGGAAAGGGAACCAGTTTCTTCTTATTTTTTAAAAAATGTAAACAGCTTTGAGAATATTTCTGTTGAAAAGTGGAAATAAAAATAAAAATAATTACTAAAGTACACCTCCTGCATTAGGATTGGCTCCAGATGCTGTATGACTCATTAAGCTACCCATTTATTTATTAAATATATATCCTACAGGCTGCTGAGATAAAGCGGGCTCATTATTACTTTCAGCCCTTATACCTAGGCCAGCATGAAAATAGTTGTGGTTAACTTGGGTGATTGCTAAGGAACCTCCTATGCTTTCTCTCACTATTGTTGGTCATTCATATGTAAGTTGGAAAGGTTCAGGGGTGGGAGTGGTAGCACTCAGCAGCATTCTGGCTGAAAATGGGTATAAATGTTATGCAAGAGTGTTTTTGCTTAAATGCTATCACACTTCTGTTGCCTAAAATAATTAATGAGATGTGAAGCAAATCTTAAAGATTAACCATATTGATAATAAAACATATTAGCAGAGTTAAAGAAAAAGATTTTATTAGTGTCTTTTAAAAGGAATGTACCTAATTATTAGCAGAGACTTTTCCCGGTGTTTTGAAAAGTGTCTCATGATATTGATATTAACTTGCATATACTTTGTTCTGATGTGGCCACGTTTACTTTGTATTTACAGTATTTTAACTCTGTTGTGATGAATCCACTGACAAGAATGCCCCTTTCTTTAGCGTCTTTCTTAAGACTTTTTTTTTTGTTTTAGAGAGCATGAATTCCATGTCATTTTAAATGTACAGCTCTTTATCACTCGAGGGAAAAGCAGAGCCATGTTATATTTAGTACTTTCATTTCTTCTGATTAAATATGAATTACTATGAAATTTTTCTCATCATCTAACACGCCATAATACGCCAACAGCTTTTTAATACACTATATAAGCACAAACTTCTGCTCTAAGAGTTTAATTTGCCCCTCTAATCCAATCACATCAACCTTATTTCTCTTATCAGAGATTCCCATTTTGAATTAAATGAGCTCATTAGTTTTAATCAAAAGCAGAGAGATCAAAACTTAAACGTAAATGCTTTAGATCAGAACTGTCAGTCAGCCGTGCAGTTCTATTTTACTAAAACACAAGATCAGAGACCCTTAGAACCAATTTTTTCTCGTAAGGGATGCCGAGAGCTCGAAGATGCTATATCCTTTTTTTTCTTCTTCCCAAGGACAGATTATACATTTAAGGTTAGACTTAATTTAGAGCATTTTTTCCCTTCCATCCTGGTGGAAATGGAAAAGTATGCCAATCTGCTGTTGTCTCTTTCACATTTATTGGTGCTGGTCCTTGGAGACCAGAACAAACGTGAAGCCATCAGAAACCATGCCACAAACCTGGCTTCAGCATTGCAGTTCCATTCAGCAATATCGTGTTTGCAACATCTAAGAAATGGAAGTTTCAAAGCAAGGAAATATATGATCAGGATCAAGGTTACTGGAACCCTGAAACCACAAAAAGGTTCATAAGCAGTACTGGCAGCAAGAGGCTTGCTGTTAATTATTACTGTTATTACACAGCACTCTACAGTACGGTGCTTAAAGTGTACATTAAGAAACCACAGCATGTGTTCTTCCCGCTGAGTGAGTAAATGTTAGATTCAGCTTAACATGTGCAGCTGCTCTGTAGTCCAGTACATTATGACCTAGCATAGGCACCAAGCAAAATATGCCACCATGTGCTGTTAATGGTAATTACTTAAATACACAGAAGTAGTGTTAATTAAGAACATACGAAGAGCTCTGTTGGATCAGACCAAAGGTCCACCTAATTCAGCATCCTTTTTCAAACAGCCAGCTATTTTCAGGAAACTCACAAACAGGGCTCATGGGAACCAGCCTTTCCCCATGGTTTGTCCCCCAGGAACTGCCCCTCAGCATGGATATTCCATGTAGTATAATGGCTAACAACCTATCATACATGAATCAAACACAACAAATCTGTAAATATGCTTAAAGTTATGGTTTGCTGGTTCAATATCCAACATTTGCAAAAATGATATATGTCCTTCATTTAGATTCTTCAAAACCCACTCTTTAGAGAAGCTTTTCCTAGGCCACCCTATCCTCAGCTTACCTGAACATCCAGCTTATCTTTTTTTAAAAAAATGCCCTATTTGATTAAAGATGTTAGTTTATTAAATAGCTGTCTTTGAACTGATTACTTACATTTGAAGGAATTTGTGAACTACCAAAACTTAAATATAGTTTTCCACTTGTGAAAATAATGTGGAGGCTTCAGCAGGGATGAATTGGAATGGGCTTTAGGGAGCATGTGATTGGGTTCAGAGTCTCCACTGAATTCTTACAGCGACAAATGTACTAGGCCTTGTATACACATTGCCTCTCTTTACTAGAAGTCATCACAATCAAACATCTCTTCTTAACAATACACCATACAACTCCATGCACCACACACAATGGAGCAGTCTCAGACTCCACATTTATGCAAAACCTTCCATGGAGGTCTGTAATTTTGTTACTGTACAGGGGTGGAGCCACCATTTAGCAAACGAGTTTGAAGAACCTGGGCCACCGCCAATCAGGGGCCGCACCTGGTGCCCTAGCCACTCAGCCCCATTTACAGGCAAACTCCCAGCCGCACTGTTTGCTGAAGTGTTTATACTCAGAACACTTCAGAAACAACAAAACCCAGTACCCCATGGGTTAGCAAACCATGTGGGTGGTTGGCACCCTTGCTCTGGGCCACCCCAGAACCCCCCAAGTGCAGTTATGGGGCTGCTGAAACCTCCATTCTTCCCTGTGGAGAAAAACCTTAAAGCCACTTGTGGGGTGCTGGGCTGGCCCACAGTGAGTAGTGGTGTAGTGCACAGAGGGTGCTAACCACCCCCATGGGTTGCTAACCCATGGGGTACTGAGTTTTGTTGTTTCTGAAGTGTTCTGAGTGTAGATTCTTTGATAGCATATAAGATTTTCAATGACAAACCATGAATCCACTCTCATTGCTAACCTTGAAGACACATAAACTTCAAAAATCACTTAAAAATCAGCCCTTTGCCCAATTCCTTTCAAATAATTCTGATAGCTTCCTTGCCCCCCTTGGGCACTACCACCCACAACACTCTGCTCTAGGCCACCCCTTTGCCCCTGACGTGAAGCTATACATTTGCTGACACCTCCATGTTTCTTTATGGAGAAAAACCTTAAAGACGCGTAAACTTCAAAAATCACTTAGAAATCAGCCTTTTGCCCAATTCCTTTCAAATAATTTTGATAGCTTCCTTGCCCTCCTTGGGCACTACCACCCACCACACTCCACTCTAGGACACCACTTTCCCCCCGACATGAAGCTAGACATTTGCTGCAATCCTCATTATTCCCTATGAGGAATTCAAAAATACTTTTAAAATTCACCAATAATCAGAGGAGTGTCCGATTGCCTTGGGGTTTTGCGGGTGGTAGGCACCCCTGGATGCCTACCACCCACCCCACTTTTGTGCCCCTAGGTGCTCCACAATAGGCGATAATGGGCTGGTTTGGGTCCCATTATACCCTATGAGAAAAATAATTCAAATATTCATAAAAAATTGTAGGAGTGTCTGATTGCTTCGGGGTTTGGGTGGTTGTTGTCATCCATGGGGGATCCACAATAGAGGATAATGGGCTGGTTCGCGTCCCATTATACCCTATAAGAGAAAAATAAAAATAATTTTCAAAAATTCTTTAAAAATTGTACGAGTGTCCGATTGCTTTGGGGTTTGGGTGGTAGGTACCCATGGGTGCCAGCTACCACCCCACCCACTTTTGGAGGTTCAAACCAGTTCTAACCAGTTTGAATCGAACCACCCCCAGTTTGGTTTGAATTCGAACCTGCAGCTCGAACCTGATGGCTGGTTTGGTTCAAATTCGAACCATTGAATCACCCTGGTTTGAAATCGAACTGGTTTGAGTTCAAACCGGTTTGCACATCCCTACCCCTGTCCCCAAAGAGCTCACAATCTAAAAAGAAACATAAGGCAGATACCAGCAGCCACTGGAAGGATGCTGTGCTAGGGTTGGATAGGGCCAATTCCTCTTCCCCTGCTAAATATAAGAGAATCACCACTTTAGAAAGTGTCTCTTTGCTCAGTTGACATATCCAAACTGATTAAGTAGTTGTCAGGTGACACATATGCCTATGTAGTTGCTTGCTGTATAAATACCTAGAAAGCAGCCTCACTCCTTAGTCTGAAAGTTGTCTTCACAACAAAAATTAAACTACTGCTGCTGGAGGAACTACAGTATCCTCCTTGCCTGCCTGCATTCCAACTACACTGCAGCCTTTGCCCTGTAGACTGCCTACTCAATTATGAACCAGTGCTCACCTTTCGTTGATTATGCATTTAGCCTGCCAGCCACTCCAACAATTCCTGATTCTGTCTCCTCCACCATAGTAGTTAAAATAAATCTGTGTATAGCATTGAACAAGGAGAAAGACAACAACTATGCAGCAGAGAGACAGGAGATAGAAAACAGTAGCTCTTAGAATATATTCTATGATATGCATATTATAGAATATATTCTAAGAGCTACTTTTACTCAAGTAATTTAATAACATCTTACCATTATTTAAAAGGGCTGATAATCTGAATGACATCAGGATAAAATATATGCTTATGGTATTTGCAGGATTCAGAATTTACCACCCATCATAGCAATAAATCATTTGGTAGACTATTGCACACATGAGAAGCAACACTTATCTTATAAATCAGACCGTGGAAATCATACCTATCCCATAACAATAACCATGACAATAAATACAGACAAGACTGAGAAGCACAACAGGCCTGAAATGATTCTGATGGCCAGAATCTGACCTAGCTCCTTAGGAAAGAAAAGATAAAGAATAAACAAAAGAACATAGTTGAACCACTGGCTGAAAAGGTGCATTTTGTGAAGATAAGCAAATGCTTCAGCTTGAGAGAATTGAAGTGTTTAGTGTTTTGCCTGCAAATAGGCTAGTTGTCAAGATATGGTTTCTAGATCAGAGCACCTTACATACTGGCATGGTCAGTAGCATGGGCTTATCTGGAGTGTGGAGGTGAGGAGGATGGGTATCATATAATCTATGTCAGATGCATGGATGCATACAACCTGAAATAATTATGACATTGATCCTTAACTAGAAAGTCTCTCTCTCCCCTCCCCCTCTCACACACATTAAATACTACCTTAAACGATCCAGAAGATATAAAACAGGTACAAATATTCTATAGATAAATATAAATTCGTATTACTCAAAGGTGCATCATGAAAACGAACAATGGAGGAAGAGAAATGAAAGCTGATGCTTTTTAATGTGAACAGAGAAACCTTCAGAAGAGATGAGGTCGGAAGAGAGTTTTTAAGATGAATGCACGTTGCCCATCTAAAAGGATTCTGTGAAAGAATATGGTACAGTCAGTTAGGAGGTGAGGGAATATTGTGCTGCATCTCCCTGCCAGACTCTTGACTTCCTCCCAGAATAAATGGTTGGAGGACGCATGGGGGTGTGGTTGGTAATACAGTTCACAGCTGTAATCATCTTTCAGCTTTCCATGGCAAGCCAGAGTGCGTAATATCAAGCAGGAGCAGCAATTAATTTATAAACTTGATTCTCAGGTGAGCACTAGGCTGCTCTGTTCCATGCAGCACAATGCTTAAATCCTTGAGGATCTCATAATGCAGGGAGAGTGGCTAATGAATGAGCAGTAAAATTCTGTGTTGAAAAGTGTAAAGCAAAACTCATCAGTAAAACTAATTCTGACTACATTGTCTTCTTGGGTTTTGGCACTGGCACCTAAGAAACAGTTCTTGGAATCCTAGTGGATATTTCCCTGAGAAGTTAGGTAAATGATAGAAAATAATAAGAAAAATATAATGCTTCCACAGGTGACCCTTACTATCTTCGGATTCCGTATCCATGGTTTCACATATCTGCAACTGGGTCTTAGAGACCCAGTTTCATTATGTGTGGGTAGGAAAATAAGCAAAATTCATCTATCTATGGTTTTGAGTGGCTAGAAGTGACCACTCAAATGATTTCTGATGTCATTTCCAGCTGACATTTTCCAGCCAAGAGTCATTTTGTGGCTATTTTTTAAAAAGAAAACTGGCGAATATTCAACCATTTTCAGGGTTTGGGGAGGCATTGCCGGAGAATAATGTTCTGTCCTTTTCTTCTCTTATTTCTGCCCCCTTGCTTTTTTGCCCTCCCCTTTTGGTTTGGAACTTAACCCCCAATTGCCATTGACTCAAAGTTTTGTTATTTGTGGTTTCTGTATTCACGCTTATAGGTGAGGATGGAACTCCCATGGATAACTAGGGCTACCTGTATTGAAAAGAGTAAGGAATTATAATTTTAATAAGGTGTGAAGTTCTTGTAACCCATCAGTTTCTTCTCTCCACATTAAAGGCTTCCTGAGGGTGGTGCACATCCATGAATAAGAGACTATAATACCAGAAATCAGTAGCATGTTCAGCAGTACCTTTATTAGAAAGGATGCAGATGGCTTTCTCCCCTGAGGACAATCTGTGGCTCACTTCCTCATGGCCCTGCCCCTCTTTCCTTGATGTTCACTGGGATTGGACGGGAGATAGCATGGCCTTCCCCATGTCTGAAGAGTTTCTTCCTGCTTCTGCACTATGCTAGAAAGCATAGCCTGAGTCCTCCTTTCTCCCCCCCCCCCACTCCACCTGCTTCCTTAAAAGGTCAAGGGGAGGGAGCTCCCATTGGCCACAGGTGTGGTAATACTTGTGGTAACACAGGCCAGCTGATATTGGTTTCCTCTCTGGCCTCTCATTTATTTGTGGCTACGATTCAGAGGTGAAGGCTCTGAACTGCTCCTATTGGTTTCTCTTTCCCTCCAGAGAACCCCCACCCACAGGTGGAGCAGACATGCTCAACCCTTTGTCAGGAAGATCAAAACGAACAGGAAAATGTATGAAGAAAGGCAATAAATTAATTAAATTAGATACTATTTAATTTATTTAATTAAATACTGTTTTAATTGTGTTTTAATTTTGTTTTAATAGTTTTAACTTTTTTAATTTTAATTGTTGAAATGTTTTAATCTTTTTATTGGTACTTTTTATTGTCTTGTAAACCACCCATAGAACTTGCATTTTGGGCAGTATAAAAATATGTTAGATAGATAGATAGAATATATTGGAAACCTCTGAGCCATGATGAGAGAGCTGGAATGCTTGGCTACAAATGAGAATACAGTGGACATATCAAAATCCTGGTAGAATGTAGAAAACCAGTGGGATATGGTTATTCCTGGATAAAAACTCTATAAGGACAGACGGGGTGCACTGTGGGTGGAGTGTCTCTGAATGTCAAAGAAGCTATAATATCTCATTATGTCCACCAAAACACTAGGCGGACTGGACTTCTCAGCAGAACCATAATTAATCCACACTAATGCTGCACATGCTGAGCTCAAAGAAGGATGGCGGGGGGGCGGGGGCGGAATAAGCTGCATGCTTACTTCTGAAGTAGGGGGGGGTGATTTGCATTGATCTCCCCTTCCCTCAAGTTATATATGCAACCCACCATTTTGTCCCTGAGGGCTGCATATCCGAATCCTGCCCTTGGACTTTCAAAAACCTTTTGACAAAATTCCTCACTAAAGTCTTTTAAGTAAACCTAGCAGTCATGAGATATATCATGAGCTGGTAACTGGTGTTGTTGTTGGTAATAGTAGTAGTAGTAGTAGTAGTAGTAGTAGTAGTAGTAATCGTAGTTGTCATAGTAGTAGTAAACCACTTTTCAGTGGAAAAAAAAATCTCAAAGCAGTTTACACAGACAAATAATGATATTGATAATTTGTTTATTATTTATTTGCATTTCTAGCCCACCCTATACCCAAAGGTCTCAGAGCAGGTTACAATAAAAGCAATATAAAACATAATTAAAATTCAACATCATAAAATCAAAAATACAGTAAAAAATACAGTGCCTGAGACATGAAGAACCACTACATCTCTAGTCAAAGGCCAGGGTAAAGAGGTGCGTCTTCATCATTGTCCTGAATGTACACAATGTCAGAGCTTGGCGCACCTCAGAGGGGAGGGCATTCCACAACCAAGGGGCCACCACAGAGAACAACCTCTCACGTGCCCCTACCCCTTGAACTGCTGCCAATGGTGGCACTACCAAAAGGGCCTCTCCTACAGATCTCAATTGACTGTATGAGAGATATAATGACAATGACAAACATAATGACGACGACGATGACGATTATGATGTTGTTGCTTGTCCCCAAAGGCCTAGTGGTGTGCACAAAACTGGTTTGTCCGGTTTGGTTCGAGTCTGACCTGGACATAAACCAACCTGAGCATGTTTGGTTCCCCCCAAAACAGCTCGAATTTGAGCCAGTTCAGGGGTTCTAAAGTAGAAAGAAATTTAAATACTCATCACCTTTGGGGGGGGGTGCTGCCACGGACATGGAAAGGGGGGTCTCCAGTGGTTCCCCCTATCCCCACTGACCAGTTCAAATGGCCAGATTTGGGCCATTTTCTGCCCATTCTGAGCTTCTCTGCACTGGTGGCAGCCATTTTGGAGGCCGTCACACATGCACACTGGCCATCTGTGTGACCGGGTCACTTTGGAACACACTGGATGTTCCAATGCACAGGCCAGATAAACGGATAATTTCCAGAACACAGGGAAGTAAAAAGTGGTTTCCTCCAAGAATCGGTATTTGGAGCTTTTCAGTCTGGTCATAAATGATCTGGAGTTAGGAGTAAGCAGTGAGGTGGCTAGGTTTGCAGATAATACCAAGTTATTTAGGTGTGAAAGCCAAAATGGATTGCAAAGTGCTCCAAAAGAATCCTTGCAAACTGGGTGAAAGGGAAACAAAATTGCAAATGTGATTAAAAAGTGTAAAGTGATGCACAGTGGAGCAAAACACTCCATCTCCCCAAAATATCCCCACTATAGGTCTGTGGTGTCTGAGCAGTCAGTGACTCACTGGGAAATAAATATTGAGGTCGAGATGGATAGCTCAATGACAATGTCAACTTAGTGTGGTTCAGGTTTGAAAATGGCAAATTTTATGCTTGGGATCATTAGGAAAGGGATTGGGAATAAAAATGTTAATATTATAATGCCATTATACAAAGTATAGTGCTGTACATTTGGAATACTGGCTGACATCCAGACTAACAAAGCACTGGAGCTACAGGAGAAGGATGTGTCCTTCTGAAGAGTTCAACAAACTCAAATCCACTGCTCATGTAGCCAGTAGAGAAAGTGGCCAGATACTTTTTCTTCCACTATCACAAGACTAGAACCAGGGTGACTCAATGAAACTGATCAGCAGGACGTTCAAGTTGGACAAAGGAAGTACTTGCACAATACATAATTACAAGGTTTTAGAGAGATTTTATTAGGTGGTTTCTATCTAAAAACACACACACACCAATCAATCAATCCATGGAATTTGCTGCCACAAGTTGTGGTGATGGCAACTAGCACTACTCTTGATGGCGATATGCTACCCCCAACTACAGAGGCAGTATGCCTCTGAATACCAATTATAGTGGAGCAATGGTGGGAGAGAGGTATGCTTTCATTTCCTGCTTGTAGGTTTCCCAGAGGCATTTAGTTGGTTACTATGGGAAACAGCATACTCCATTAGATACCCTTAAACTAATCCAACAGGGCTCTTATATATGATTTTAGGTATGTGTGTCCATGCCCTCCTGTCCCAACTGCACTCCAGTACACCCCCAGACTAACTCTTGGTAATGATTATATTAACGAGGAAGCCTCTGCCTGAGAGCATTCTTCTGATTTACTAAGAGTCGTTCTGGCTAGGTTTTCTTGTGCCGCTAGATCATTTAGTGTAATTGCAAAGGACTAAAATACCACTCTGATGCGAGAGTACTCAGAAGGGCACAATCAAGCACAGAAACATTTCTTGAAAGCAAGGTTAGGTAGTAAAGGCAATGGTTAGCTCCTTAGCAAGGCTGCGGATAATGATCTTCCTTTAAGGGGTAGTCAATGATCTAGCCCCGGAGCACATATAGGGAGCGCCAGAATAGACGAAGCTTTGGAGCACTTAAATTGGAATGCATTCCCTCTCCTAAGGAGCAGACACCCAGATAAGCCAAGGCCATTCAGAGGGCATCCCACCTCCCGTAGATAAGACTTAGATTCAATCGAATCATGCTGAAAATGAGTGTCCAGACTGCCTCCATTGGAAGACATTTATTCAGCCCTTTTGTTTTAAGAGGAATGTCTAAGAGAACACTCACAGTGGTAACTATCTTTAGCACACAACCTATCTATCGCCAATACCTTTTATCTAAAAACTATCCCTGTCCTCAGAACAATAGACACACCCAGCATCATGCCCTCAGGCTACTTTGAAGCTATTAAAAAACCCCTCTTGGAGTTTTTCTTGGAGGAAGAGGAGGAAGAATTAAAACTTCCAAGAAATGTGTCTGTGCTTGATTGTGCCCTTCTGAATACTCTCACATAGGTGTTTCCATGGTCAGCTTTCCCAGTACATTAATTTATACTTCGTCGTTATGCAGGTTTGCACTAAGTTGAGAAAAGTCTCCCATATTAAGCCAAAGCACAGTCACGAAGGGTGGTAACTAGCATGCTTCAGAGCACATCTGGTAACATATGAGATATGTTGGCTGCCAATATGTTTCTGGGCAAAATACAAAGTGCTGGTTATTACCTTTAAAGTCCTGAACTGCTTAGGTCCAGGTTACCTTAGAGAGCACCTTCTTCTGCATGATCCCCACCGCACGTTAAGGTCATCTGAGGAGGTCCGTCTCCAGTTACCACCAGTACGTCTGGTGACGACTCAGAGGCGGGCCTTCTCTGTAGCTGCTCCTGAGTTGTGGAATGTACTTCCTGCAGAAATCCATAATTTGAATTCATTACTGGTCTTCAGGTGATCCCTTAAAACCTACCTATTTGGCCTGGCCTGCCAGGGTTTTTAATTTCTTGTAAATGTTTTTAACTTGCTATAACCTGATTTTCCAGGGTTTTTAAACTGTTTTGAATGTTTTAATTGTTAATTATTTTATGGTGTTCTATAGTTTCTGGTTTTAATTGTTAATTGGTTTTAATTGTTTTGTTTTAATCTAAACCACCCTGAGAGTGGTATAGAAATTCAATGAATGAATGAATGAATATATCTTTTATTAGCACAATACAAGAGACAAAGATGTGTGTGTGTATAAAACACATATTTAACCATACAGTAAGTGTTTTTGAAAATGCCATTAGAAAATGCTTACAGTCACAGAATCACAGAACTGAAAGGGAGCTTATAGGCTATCTGGTCTAATTCCCAACTCAGTGCAAAGAATCCAGAAATATCAATAATTTGTCGGGATTGTTTTTTGTTAGTTTTAATTAACAGTTGAACTGGAGAGCACTCAGTGATACTAACATACCACACACTTTAAATGGAAAGCAGAATTATATAGATTAACTGGGATGATCAGGCCATATGTGTTGCTGGCAGAACCTGTAAGTCACTCCGATAACCCAAAGATGTTCGTGTTAGATTACCCTCTTAGTGCCATGTACTATTATATTTCTTTTGCCACATCTTGGTACTGGCTATTCTTCATGCAAAGTATTTGGTTAGAATAAGATGTATTTTGTAAGGATGTCTTGTCCCCTTTAGTATATTCATTTTTTAATCTTCTGTTGTTGTTTTAATCCTCTGTTGTGAGCCACCCAGAGAACAATTTGTTATGGGGCAGCAAACAAATAAAGTTTTTTATTTTATTATTGTTGTTGTTGTTGTTAAGTCCTGACTCTGTTTGCAAAGTTTGCACTGAACTCACTGTGCAGTTTTCCCCCCTGAAGAAAGGATCTCATGTTTAAGACCTAAGCAAATGTTCTGAATAAGATGCAACTGAGTTTATCTTTCTTGGACTTGTAGATATCTGAACAAGGATATGGGATGCTTCATTCTTTAGAATTACTCTCATAAATTGTGACTGCTTAATGTTATAGTCCAGCCATGTGATTGAGAGAGTTCTAAAGATGTACTGAAACTGTAACGCTTTTGTCCTAGCTGGATCAGGGTGTCCCCCATCCAGTTCGTGAAGTTTTTAAGCTGTTATTTAGTATCTGGTGAATCATTAACTGGCACACTAGAGGTGGGAGAAGAACTGTGATTCAGAACAGCCACTATTGGTCCACTAAAAAATCCTTCCCAGCACATGGCATAAAAACACAATAAACACAGGAAGAGCTGGAAAGAGATAAAAACCATTTTTAAAGCCCACAAAATCTTTGTGTTGTTGCCTACCATTGCCATTCTGCCTGTAATTTACAGGCTGTACTAAAAAAGCTTCCATTCCAGATTTTCATATGCCAAACAGGAGTTTGCTTCTTGGTGAGGTTCTCCCCTGAGGGCGTGAAGAGCATTTAAGCGACTTCGCTACTCACAGCTAGTGTTGGAAGATACCACCCTGGGGAAATATGTACAGTGTCAAAGTCAAGCTGCTACCGGTGGGTGTTTCTGCAACACTTCCAAAGCATAGAGTTCAAAGAGGTGGGGGGGAGGGATGGAGCATCATAAAGCTAGCCTTTGAGAGTACATGACACCCAGCACAAAATATTATGCAGCAGGCTGTGGCACTCCAAAGAACAAATAGCATGAATACAAAAAAAGGTGAACATTTTAAATCTTTTTACAAAGCACCTATAAATGCAGCCACTTGAGGGATCTATTTCTTGAGGAAAATGCACTTTGTGCTCCTGGGGTACTTTAGGATTCAACTTCCTGTACATCCATACAGGACAGAGTGTGGCAATGCTTTTATCACAACCATAAAATGGTTATGAGCCAATTCCTCTTATAAAGCAGTCCATAAGAGTGAGGCCCTTTTTTCCTTCCTTTTTTTTTTTTACTACACTGTGATGTCAGACAAAGGGCACCAGGACTTAGTCTTTGTACTACCGTAAAAAATAACAATACATAAACACCTTTGTGAAGGCAGCTTGAAACCCCATGTTTTCTATTAAGAAGTCATGTTCAATCTTCACTGTTGATAGAACAGAATAGCTAACACGGAGAACATTGTATATCAGAAAGGTCAATAGTTATTATGAGCTACAAATATATTTTTTTCCATCCTTCAGGCTGTTTAGCGCATATCACAGCATGAGCAGCTGTCTTCTTTAATGCTTTTAAAATTAGAATCCCAAAGAGGAAGGAAAAAAATTACATTTGCAATGATTGCTCTTTGCTTTTGTAAGTTTACTTTAATATACTATTTTATATACATGAATTGTCTGTGTAGCCTAACCAAGGGGCAGTAACTGGCTGTTAGTATCTAAGCTGGATTCCTCTATCAGTGTTTGTTGTTAAGAACACACCTTATCATAAATTGTGTTAACGTAATGCACTATTTTTGAAAGCGTTCTATTATGTATTATTTATACTAGTAACCTGATAAATGTATGTATATCTTACCTAGAGGTTATACTACATGCATAGAGTGGTTGCCATTGGGATATAAATATTTACCAAGAATTAATACACTGTGGTATCTGTGTTATACATTTCTACATATGCAAACCAGAAAAAAGCACAGTGACTGTGTAGCATCTGTGGAGCTTTTTATGGCAACCATTGTGATAATGCTATCATAGCAACTACTGCAATTAAAGATGTGAGATTAGATCCCTCCCTATCTACCATCTTTCAAGCATGAAAAATAGTCCAAACTATTACCACTCAGGCTTAAATTTTCAGCCCTGAAATTCCCAAAGCAGCATTTTCAAAATGTCACTTGTGAACAAAAACAGCTCAGCAATTTTGAAATGTGAGGCAAGTGCAGAGGAAATAGACAGACATACAAAAAGACAGACAGATGAAATAACAAATAAACTGTCTGTCTGTCTACACACACACACACACACACACACACACACTACAACTTTTAGAGACATTCTAGCAAAGTTTATGAACAGCTGTACAGTTAAAATAGTAGGAGTTTAAATCTATCTGAAATCTGAAAGTGGCAGTGTTTGTATTGGGGTTCAAAGAAGGCAATAGAGAAGAAGTCTATTGGTGCTGTTTCTTAAATTTTTTAGCTGACATGCTATTTTCAATCATTGTCTTATTCCTCTGTGAATCTTCATCTTTTATTGATGGATTTTGTTGGAAGTCTCTTCAAAAAGCAAGTTATAACGATAGATAGATAGATAGATAGATAGATAGATAGATAGATAGATAACACGTGTGTTTGTGTGTGTATATTATGTGTGTCTAATTAAATAAATCATAATTTATTATATCTTGAGAGTTTTAGGCAATTAAGTGATCAATCAAATTTATATGTATTTGCATATTGGTAGGCAAACAAGTTATAAAGCAAAACACATTTTTATGATGCATACATGTGTTGTAGGAGGCATCATCCTCAAAGATGAAATCCCTCCTATAGGAGAGAACAGGGGAAAAGAAAGGAGAACATCTCATTTAAGGTGGTGCTTGCTCTCTGTTTTTCTGTACATGTGATGTATTAAAAATATTTTAAAGAAATCTACTGCCCAATTAATCAGTGACAACCTTTTAGTCAGTTAAAACACCTCAGAGTTATTTATTTATTTATTTATTTATTTATTTAACATATTTTTATATTGCCCCAAACCTCTGGGCAGTTTATACTTGATGAATTTAACCAATTCATCACTGAAACACTAAAGTCCATGGGCTATGTCTACAGCCGGGCACGTAATCCTATACAAACCCCTCCGCCTCACTGCAGCCCCTGGAAAAAGCCACTCCTAAGGGACAAGGGACCCTCAGGAACAATGTCATATGTGATGCTGGGGGTTGTGAAGGCAGAAGAAATATCCAGAAACAGGACACACCATCATCTACATTGTTTCTTTTCTTCACTCCTCCTTGATGCTGTCAGGCACTTCCGATTGACACTGGCCAATCTGGGTTTGATGTCTGCCTACTCTTATAAATTAGATCAGTGTTTCTCAACCACCGGTCCCTGGACCACTGCCGGTCCCCGAAGGGTTGAGTGCCGGTCCCTGACTGGGAGTCAACACCCCCCCCAACTGAAATCAAGGCACTCACTTCCTCAATTTTGCACATGGCATGGAAGAGGAAGAGTATCACGGAGGCATGGGACCCTTCTTGTGCCTTGCCTCCACGTGCTGCTGAGATCTTCCTACAGCTATCTTACTCCCTATCTTTACAGCTTCAAACTGTATGCGATGCGGGGGCATGGAGGAAAAAGTATGGCAGTGGGCGCCACTTGAAGGGCTGCTGGTTCTTGCATGCTCATTGTTTGCATCCAAAGGTTGGTTGATTGAAACCCAGCTGCCTGTTGTGGTCGAGGCGCCTTGAGAGGGAACGCTGTTTCCCTCTTACATCAGTGGGGCTTGCTTGTATGTTGTTTTCATTGGCCCCATGTAGCTTTTGAATTTTTCTAATGGCCCAACATCCCCTCTCCATTGAGTAATCACAAGCACCTCCACTCCAGACATACTGGAGACAAATTTGTTCACCCAGGCTTTTAGATTCAGGGGTTCTCAACCTTGGGTACCCAGACGTTGCTGGACTTCTACTCCCATAATCCCCAGCCATAATGGCCAAATGCCATTGTTGTTGGGGGTTATGGGAGTTTAACTGAGGGACCCAAGGTTAAGAACCCCTAATATTCCATGTTTGCAAAAGATTCCAAATTTAATTATTTTAATGCTTATATTATTTTCATTCTAAACTGCCCAGAGATGCAAGTTTTGGGCAGTATAGAAGTCTGATAGATAGACAGATAGATAGATAGACAGACTTGAAACCCCTTTACTAACTGCTGGTCCAGGAAACTGCACATGAAGAATGTAGCGGTCCTTGAAACTCTGCACAAAGAATTTAGCGGTCCTTGACTCCAAAAAGTTTGAGAAACACTGAATTAGATCTTTGAGGCTTCAATAGTAGGTCACCTACTCTCTTCCTGAAGCTATTAAGGATTTTGTTGGTTGGTGATTGGCCTGTGCCACTACAGGTTACTAGGGAGAAATCTGAGGGCCATATATTTTTTCTTCTACATATTACTTAGGGAGAACTTTCAATGAGGAGGGAAATATTATGTTAAAGAATGGGCTGGACAGGAAACTGACTTAGAAAGGCTGATAGTGGGCTCGTTAGAAAGTTAATGTGACTGAGAGACCAAGGAGAGGGAATGTAGTGTAGAATGAGAGTGTAGAATCAGAGTGTAAAATGCAGAGTGTAGAATGAGAGACCAAGGAGCAGGAATGGGCAGAATGGCACTTTTAGATTTTTTTAAAATAGAGTTTTAACCTGGGATTTATGGGTTTTATTTTTAAAACTACAGAGTTGTTGTTTAGAATAAGAGCAGGATGGTGTTCATGACAAATACAGTAGCTACATAGGTGGAAGCCCCTTTGCTGAATTATGAATCTGTATGAGATATGAGGAGGAAAGCATTAGTGGAGAATGAAGTTGTAACAGATTTCCTGGGCTGCTATCCAAGCAAATCATATCTTGGGGAAGAGAAGGATAAGATGGGGAATGGTTTTGTAACATTCTGTTGAGCACCGGCAGAAGCCCTCTGATTCCCTTCCTTTCACCAGGAGGCACACAGAATTAGATGTAACAGAACTCATCTCCATTTCCGATGCAGGGAGGGCAGCTATTTCTCCCACAGTGGTAAAGGCCCACACTACTAAAAGTGCATGTGAATCATGCAACCATGTGGCTGGGCTCATCTGCATAGGTCTTTCCCATTAAACCAGAGCACCTCTGGAAAATTTCTTCATTACTGTAGGTATATGTGAAGGAGAACTGAAATCAACATGAGATCAATGATGGAAAAGAATTTTAGAAATATGGGCTTTTGAAATGAACTCTTCTAGTTCAGATGTCCCCTAGTCACGGCATATTGAGCCCAACCCACTTTGAAGTTTTGCCTCAGCTCATAATGCTCAGCACCAGCCCTCCAGTAGGTGGGAAGGCTCCCTGTTCTCCTGCTCCCCAGGATGAAGCTAAGCATTTTTATAAACTGTTCCTGAAAACAGGGTTGTTGTTTTTTAAATTCCCCTCTACATACTGATCAAGAGGATTTATTTATTTAGTTATTTCGTTATTTAGTTTATAAACCACCCCATCCAGAGGCTCTGGGTGGTGTACAACAACTTTTAAAAAGACATAAAAACACAAAATTCAAAACACAGTGCTAAAAACAATATAAAAACAACTCAAAAACAATTAAAACTATTTAAAACCAGTTAAAATACTTTTTAAAAACAACAACACTTTGCAAGCCTTGGAAGTCCAGGCCAAACAAATAAGTGTTTAGGGCTCTCTTAAAGACCGACAGCAAGCCTAAACTGCGGATATCTGCTGGGAGTGCATTCGATAGACCAGGAGCAGCTACAGAAAAGGCCTGGTTCCATGTCGCCACCAGACCTACTGGTGGTAACTGGAGACAGAGCTCTCCAGATGACCTCAAAGAGAGATGGCGATAATACAGAAGAAGGTGCTCTCTAAAGTAGGCCAGACCCAAGCCGTTCAGAGGTAATAACCAGCACTTTGTATTTCGCCTGGAAACATATCGGCAGCCAGTGCGGCTGTTTTAAGACAGGCATAATATCTGGCTGCCGCATTTTGAACTAACTGAAGTTTCCAAACTACGTACAAAGGCAGCCACATGGAGAACGTGTTGCAGTAGCTGAGCCTGGAGGTTACCAGCTGATGCACCACTGTTTTGAAATTGTTCTCTTCAAGGAATGGACGCAACTGTCAAATCAGTCAAAGCTGATAGAAAGCGCTCCTGGCCATAGCCTCCACCTAGGATACTATGGTGAGGCCTGGATCCAAGAGCACTCCCAAGCTGTGTACCTGTTCCTTCTGAGGGAGTATAACCCCATTCAGCACAGGAAGATCTAATTCATCCCTTAAATTCCGATCCCCCACAGTGAGCACCTCCATCTTGCTTGGATTCAGCTTCAATTTGTTATCCCTCATCCAGCCCATTACTGCCTGTAAGCAGGCATTTAGAGAGTGAATGCCATTTCCTGATGATGAGGATGATGATGATGATGATGAGGAGGAGGAGGAGGAGAAATAGATTTGGGTGTCATCAGCATACTGATAACACCCTGCACCAAATCTCCTGATGACCTCACCCAGCAGTTTCATGTAAATATTAAAAAGCATTGGTGACAGAATGGAGCCCTGAGGGACTCCATATAATAGTTCCCATTTTAAAGAGGAACTGTCACCAAGCTCCACCATCTGGAATCTGCCTGAGAGATAGAAGCAGAACCACTGCAAAGTAGTGCCTCCTATCCCCAATTCCCCCAGGCGATCTAGAAGGATACCATGGTCGATGGAATTGAACGCCGCCGAGAGATCCAAAAGAACCAACAGAGTCACACCCCCTCTGTTGATTCCCTGGTAAAGGTCATCCATCAGGCCAACCAAGGCAGACTCAACCCCATAGCCCACTCTAAAGCCAGTTTGAAATGGGTCTAGATAATCTGTTTCCTCCCAAACCGCCTGGAGCTGGTTAGCCACCACTCTCTCAATCACCTTGACCAACCATGGGAGATTGGAGACCGGCCTATAACTATCCATCACTGAGGGATCTAGGGAAGGCTTCTTAGGAAGTGGCCTAATCATTGCCTCCTTCAAACAAGGAGGCATCCTACCCTCCCTCAGTGATGAGTTAATGATATTAACTAAGCCATCCCCAACAAACTCCCTGCTAGATATAAGCAGCCATGTTGGGCAAGGATCCAGAGAAAAAGTGGTAGGCTGCACCACCCCAAGCAGCTTGTCCACGTCATCAGGCATCACAGATTGTAACTGATCCAATCTAATACTGCAAGAGGGATTGCTGGATACCACCTAGCATTCCAGTGGTCAATGTAGGATTCAAACATGTACAAAAAGCTTCGTTAACAAGAACTGGAAACGTAGGGAGAGCCCTTGGGCTTATGCAAGCCCTCTCAACTACAGTTTTCCCATCTTCTCCACAGCAACTTGGTGAGTTTGGGAAAGTTAAAGTGGAACAGATGAGGATAGTGCTCACAGCTGAGGCTCAGCTCTGGGCTTGGTCTTTATGAACTTTTCAGAAATCCTCCAAAAAGGCTCAGAATAAGTAAGCATCATCTGTGTTCTGCAGTAGTGGATACTAATGAAATTGACAACTACATATCGCAACAGTCTCTAGAGCGGTGAGAACATATCCTTGGCTATGCCATCTGTACGCCTAATTCATCCTCAGAATATGTATACACATTCAAAATACATGTTCGCCTATTCTTAATCAAGCTGAACAGTAGAATATTCTGAGCTTCTAAAAATGCCTCATATTAATGCAGACATACACATTCATACTAACCAGCACTGCAATTTTTCGCCAGTTTAGTTTCTAAATTAGGCAACTAAAGCCTTAGTTGGTTGCTCAATATGGACAATAAATTGGCTCAATAAATAATTTTAATTATTTGCAAATTAAGGGCACACTTCATATTTTGATGTTGTTCTGATTCTGGTGTGTTATTTTCACAAGGAATGGAAAATGAATTAGAAGATGTCCTTTCCTTCTAACAGGGTGGTAGCTTTTCCTTATTAAATTGTAAGTCATCTTATGCTTCTTCATTCAGTATCTCAAAAAGGCATCTATACTAAGGTTTTGTAACTAATTAGTTGGAAAATTAGTGAAAAGAGGGGGAAATCTTTACTTGACTGGAAGCTCTGACAGGCCCCTAGTCTACCATGTAGCCTTGGTTGTATTACAGCTACTACAAATATGTGCAAATACTAGTCTTGTTTGTAATACGAATGTTTGCATACCACTACTGATCTGTCTCAGTATAATGCAGCTTCTGATGTAATCTAGTTTTGGGTGGTATAAAAATATGTCAAATAAATAAATAAATAAATAAATAAATAATTGTCACATCGATTGTGTCTTCCATTTGGTTTTGCTCCTTTTATGTAAAAAAAGATGCAGTGTCTACCCTACAATGTCTCTCCTTATACATACATTGTGCCTAGGAGTCTACAGAACTCAACATTTTCTGTGGGGGCTGAAAGCAGGGCCAGTGTCAGCAATCCTGGAGACCACCTCAGCAATCCCTGAGACTACCTCTATGCCCATAGCCTTCATGTGATGGCAGCGGAGCAATCACTTTAATAGAAACTCTATCTATTAACTAACTAACAGAGGGCAATTTGCCAAGAGCTTAGAGTCCAGTGAGATCCCATGTAAGAGACCAGATACGGCTTCATCTGGTGAAATGCAACCTATCTTATAAAGCATTGCTTCGCTCACATAAATGTAAGTTGTTCTCCAACGTGTGGATAAAGCTGTATGTCTGAACACAGAACTGCAGGCTGGGCTGTCTGAAACCAGAGTTGAGGAAGGAAGCTCCTCCCTCTCTCCCACTGTGATTGGTTGTGTGGGCTGTCCTTCATACAAGAAGGAAGCCCACGCAGCTAGTTCCCCCTCCTCTCTGCAGTCTACCTGACTGCAGAGAGACTCCTGTCCATTATGTCCAAATTTGAAAAAGGGAGCAGGGTGCGTGGGGAACAGAACTGGACCTGCACTTCCACTTCCATTGGACCTGCACTTTCATGTAATGTGCGAATGCGGCCAGTGGCTGACATGGTCCACAAGGAAACACTGGCATTTTTGATTGGTCAGCACTGCTCTGCACATGGAAGCCAGCCCTAGCAATATTGCAGGAGCACAGATATGCATCTTAAAACAGCATGTCCGCACTTGTACAGCAAAACCTAACTTGTTTCCAATCTAAGTAGCACTGCCCAAATGCAGGCATGCTGTTTTAAGTAAACAACTGTGCTCTTGCACAATACTTCTAGGACTGGCTTCCATGTGTGCAGCAGTGCCAGCCAATCGGCACTACAAGCACATCCGTTAACCAGTTATCCTTATAACAACCTACTATGGTAGGGGTTCTTCCAGATGGCAGTAAACTACAGAATGTGAAACGCTTTTGTGCAAATTCTAAGTGCAAATTTACTCACCCTCCACACATTAACACAAGCTTCTGTCCTCCTTCTCAGGAAGAACTTGCTCTCTGTTCGGATGCCCAGCAGGGATCTCATGTAATTTTTGCAGCACTAGTGGTCGGCCAGCTCTTGCTTTCTGAGCAGTAACAATGCCTTTTGCATTACTACTTTTCTGGAGAATGGGGATGAGGGATCAGTTCTTCTCTGAAAGCAAGAGATGACCAGCAGGTGGCATTGCAAACATTGCATGAGTTGAGTTCCCTGATGGGCATCAGAACAGTGTGAAGCCTTACTGTGGATGAGGACAGAAGCCTGCATGAGTGTGTGGAAGATGAGTAAACTCATGTTTACAATGTGTGAGAAAGCTTTTCACATCCCATAGTTTACTGCAGTCTGCTAGAACCCCTGGGTCAGCATTATTACCTCCATATAGCAGACAGGAGAATGAGAAATAGCAACCTACTAGTGAGATCATAGCTGAGATAAGATTTGAAGCAGGGATTCCCTGGCTCACAGCTATACTCAGCAGCCCTGATTGTGCAAAATGCTTTAGCAGCACCAGATTTCATAACAAAGTCAATCAACCTCCGCACCCACCCCACCCCTTTGTGGACCTCAGATATAATATTTCTACACACAACTTCATCCATTTCTTGGGAAACATCTTCACATTATTTGGTAAAAAGCCTGTCAAACTGCGCAGCATTGTTTTGTTATGGAGGATTTCCACAAGACCTTTGACAAAACCAATCAGCAGCTGTCACATTCCTCAAGAAAGGCCTTTTAAAATTAGCCTATCATGCAGTTATTTGGGTAGAATTTATTACATTTTGAATGGCACATGTTTTAGCTTTTCTCATTATATACACAAGTGTTTGTGCAAGTTTAACACTCTTTGGCAGTCTGTCTTTAGAGGAAGGTCTGGTTTATAGCACACCTTGAGACAATACAAGGAAGGAAATATGCCAGATGATTGATTATCATACACACACACACACACACACACACACACACACACACACACACACAGAGCTTTATTAGTTAGACTTCCCAGCATCACCGCCTGGACTAATTGAGAAGAAACTATTTTGGCATGCCACATTTTGTAAAAACTCCTACAGCCCAATATTCCGTGATTTTTTGTTCATATTTATCATTTCCTCGACATTGCATTTTCACTACACAGGAGTTTGCACTGTTGGTTTTTTTCTCTCTCCCAAGCCTGGAGATCACCCCATGGATTAACAAATGATTGAGGATTCTCTCTTAAAAGACTCTTTAAAAACCTGTCAGAATCAGCCTGAGACACAGATTTATTATGAACTATTTAAAGGGCTTAATATATGTATCCCCAAAGAGCCCTTGGAGCAAACTAAAAAGGAAGAGTGGAGTTCTCAAAGAATGGGAAAAAATTCTCCAATGCCCCACTTTCTTCACACCATGATTACTGTTTACTCAAAGGATAAAATGCCTAACCTGTCACATGCAGCCTTTGGAAACCATATTGCTGCTGAAGTACAGTAGAAAAAGAACTAAAACAACAAAACTCAACTGTAATATGCCAGTGAAAGGCAGCTGTAATTTACTTTCTAACCTGTTCACCAACACACCAACGTGGATACATCTTGCAGCAAAAACTGATCTTCTGACCCACATAGCAATCAAACAACTGCTAGAGTGTTTTCTGTCATGCAAGCTGTGACTATTACCTTAATTATATGTTGCCATATCAGAACACCTTCCCTAATGAGCAAATCTTTTTCCACATGTGTGCCAACTCACCCTTCTGTCCTTGAAAAGCAGCTTTGCTTGTGATTTTAGTTGTCATTTTAAAGTATGTTAGAACAACTTTCCTCTAGTGGGAAATGCTGATTTACCTAGAACATTTGTTGTATTAGGATTTCAAGAAATAATTAATATTATCAGGTTTGAACAAGAGAAAGCGATTGGGTGCGGAGACGGAAAGTGTACTTTATGTAAAGATACAGCCAGATTGTTCTAGGAAACTGAAAGTTTGAGATATAAACTTATAGGGACATAAGCCTCATTCAGACATTATTAAAAATGAGATTGTATCTGAGTACAGCCTATAAAAGCTTACCGGAAGTCCTGCCGGACGCATCAGTTATTCAACTCTCCTGATGCACTCTACACCCTTACAGTGTTCATCTGAAAAGGCAAACGCTGTAGGCGTGATGATAACAGGAGCTTCCATGAGCAGGAAACTTGGGCGCCTGATTCTGTCGCTAATGTCGCTAACTGTTGCTAACAGTTTTTAAACTGTTGTAAATGTTTGGCCTGGTCCTCCAGAGTTTTATAACTGTTTTAAATGTTTTAATTGTTAATTGGTTTTATGTTGGGTTTTAAAAAAAATAGTTTTTGTTATTAACTGTTCATTGATTTTAATTGTTTTGATTTTAATGTAAATCACCCTGGGCCATTTTTGGAAGGGCGATATATAAATCAAATAAATAAAATAATAATAAAATAATGGAAGCGTCTGCCATCATAAACTGTAAGAGTGTTCAGATAGTTGAATGACTGATGTGTCAGGTGGGACTTCCGGTAAGCTTTTGGATGCTGTGTTTGGGTGCAGCCACCTTATTAATGTCTGAATTAAGCTATAGTCTCATCAGGGGCATAGCAAGGTTGGTGGCGGTCCTGGAGCAAGATTTAAGGATAGATGCCCCCCCGCCCCCGCAGTGGCCTGTCCAACCCCTCATCCTCTTTCTTTGCCACTGCCTGCCTGCATTCTTCGCTGTTGCTGCCACTCGCCTACCTAGCCACCTTTCTTACGCCTCCCTGTTTTGTGCCAACATGGCCTGATGATGCCACTGAGCCAGCAGGGCTGTGGCTATACAATTGCCAGTGAGGACAGGTCTGCCTTAAAGGGGCCAGCTGTTCTCACTGGGATCAGGAGAGCACTAGGATCTTAGCCAGTGCAGCACCCAATACAGAGGGATGCAGGGGAGACAGCTAGTAGCTCCCATCCCCAGGCAGGAACAGGGCAGCAGCAGCCCTGTTGCTGCCACACCCCGTTTCAATTGCCCCATGATGCTGAGTATCTTCATTTTGACAGCACTTACTCAGTAGTATCTCTCTGAAGTTAACAACATTTAAACTAAGGTTTATGCTGTGTACAGTGGTTTTGGGCTGCCATAATGTCACTGCATTTTTAGAGTTGGGTGTTTACAGTTTTCACATTCAGAAGTAGGTTATGTGGCAACATGCAGTGATATTTTCTGCTGTCTTGCTGAATGGTGGGAAGGGACAGGATGGTTTCAGTTAACCCATTGGTTAACCTACCCCACTGCCAGTGGGAAGGCAGAGTGAGTCTGATCCATATGGTGTACCTATAATGAGCCCTCTACGGCTACTGATTATTATAGTAGAAGCTTTTGCAGATTAGAGAACTCTTCATCAGATGTACAAAGTGTTATCCTATATACAAATGCACATATGGGTATTAAAAGGGTGTGGGGGGCGGGAATTGTAAGCTGCAGGGCCAAAGGCCTATGAAATGCAAGAGGCACAGTTTGTGACTATTCTGTTTAGCTTATGCATTTCATAGAACACACACACCTGCAAACCCAGGATAACATGCATCTGGTGGGCTCCAGTCCACATAAGCTTATACCACAATACATTTGTTAGTATTGAAGAGATGTGTTAGCATTCTTTGTTGTTTTGACAGTAGCATGTTATCCAGTAGCTTAAAAAATCTTAATTGTAACATCTTCTGTGACTTTCTCAACATATATTTGTTGGGGTTTTTTTTAATGTTTTGAAGCATTAGTTGATCTCAGGATCTTTGAGACTGTGCACAGCAATGATGTAATATATGTTAACGATTCTACTGTAAAATGAATTTCATGGAAATGAACACTATAAAACTGATTAGAACTGTACACCTAGCCTGGCTTACTTGATGGCATTTCTAAGCAGCCACACCAACCAATCTGAGCATTTCTTGAAATTGTTAATATATTCCTTTGTAACAAGAAAGCGAGGAATGAAATAACTCATGGAATATCTTCACTAGAACTACCAGTTCTCTTCTGAATTGCCATATAGCCCTAAAATCTGGGGAATTCCACTGATTTTGTGAATTCCATCTAATCCCAAACGTCTGCAGCATTTGGATAGATTCTTGGCTGTCTTATATCCAACTTTCTAGCCTTCATTGTTGCACACTTGAATGTCAGCACAGGGGTGTTCATTTACTGCATTTCATTTTGACACAAATCATAACATTCCTTCATCTCCTAAAAGCCAATATCTCAGGCAGGGACAAAAGCCATTGTCTGACAGTTCTATAGTATGCATGAGTACTGCAGAGATATAGGGACCACACTTAATAAAATCAGGCATTTGCATAATTATGACTTCCTTATATTAGAATTTTTGCATTCTGTTAGCAAATTTGGCTTTTGCTAACACGATGCAAAAGTTGTTAATGAGTCTCATTGTATTAGCAACTTTCTATCACATTAGCAAAGATTAAATTTGCTAATGGAATATGACAGTCACTAACATAAGATTAGTGCAAAGAGAGACCAAAATCTCAGTAGGCCATCAAAAGGTAATGATCAACATGTAAACAATGCCTCATCTGTTTTTTTTCTTTGTTAACTATAATGTGAATGTGTGTGCAATGTCACTCCCATTAACATCTATAAAAAGCTCCCTAGGAGGGTCTTGTTTTACACAATACTAATGCAACCACAACACAACGATTAATTTTTGATGGAAAATCATGAGCCATCAACTTTTCTCATTAGAAGAGAAATGAATCATGTAGACAGATGAGCTGCTACTTTCACATGAAATATATGTTAAAAGTCAGATATTATCATTCTTATTGCACATGTAATTACATAACCTTTTAAAAAAATACAATGTGTCTTTCCAAAATATAAATTACAAAGAATCAACAACTTCATAAGCCAGACATAAAGAGAATTTATAATTAGGAAAAACAAACCCCTCACAAAATTGATTTGTAGAACTCTACTCTGGTAACTGGAACCATAACCCAGCAAATATTGTTGATAGTATGTTCAGAAACCAAGCAATCTGTGTACCAATTAAATGAATTTGTGTCAATTTGCTATCTAAATGAAGAGATTTCTGATTTTTCTCAGTCACCATATCTGGATCCACTAAAATACTGCTATTTAACTATAAAAGGGCCAGTTCGTTTTTAAAGAGGAGATATAAGTAACCAAGACAGCAAATTCAAATGCTTAGGAATCTAGATCCCCATTCACACATTAACATAATGCACATAATGTACATTCACACAAATGTACATTGTACACAGGTACAGATCTGTACACAGGTACATTAATTCATACTTTATGTTGAACACAGGTACAGCAATATACTTTCTAGCTGCAGTGCACCATGCATTTGAGGGGTCTATACCCAGGCTTGCTTTCTAAATGAACACAGGCACAGTTGTTTATACAAACACATGTATGAGCATACAGACATCTGTACAATTGTACAGCATAATATCTGAACAGGGCTGAGAGATCTCATTGTTCTCTCTTTCAAGGAAACCTGCCCTAGTATCTAGTGGCATTTGCATTTAGTGTATTAGCACATGGATATCTTGGCCCCAACCTCTTGGTGGGACCTCTTCCATAGCTTGGTTTTCTTTCATGGCAACACCCCTGATATGAATGCTAGCTCCCTCCATTCTGCACACAACACAGATTAACCTTTCTCATATCAATCAGATGTCAATGGACAGCCCCTTAATTTCAGTGTTTAATCTGAAGAATCTCCTATTGCCAGTCCAGACAGCTCTTCTTAGCTACAGTATGTGGGATAATGCAGTCCATGGCTCTCAGCATCCACCAACATGTGTGTCTAAATATATTTCCAATGATAAATCCTTTACTTCATTCATTACAAGATCATTCAGTGATGATCTCAATGAATCCAGTGCCTGCTCAACCATAAAGCTCATTGGGTGATGTTGGGTCAATCACTAATTCTCAACATAAACTACCTCATAGGGTTGTTATGAATATAAAATGGAATATAAAATATAAAAACCCTACCTCAGAGGGTTATGAATATGAATGCCTAAATTCCTTGGAGGAAGGGCAAATGTAAAGGAATAATGAATCATGCTTCAGCAGAATGAGGTAGGAGAATGGTGAGCTGGTAAAATGGACAGCTGTACTTCAGGTTGCACAAGAGAAGGCCATGTTTGGATGCTCCATATAAATTTCCAGACAAGTTTTTAAAAACTCATATTAGGCAGAAAGGTGGTCAGTGTGGTCCTTACTGTGGTTTTTTTTTTTTAAATTCTTACATGAAGCTTCCAGAAGAGAACATTCAAAAACAATCCCACAGCTGTCATCTACAGCGCTAATATCTATTCTAGCACCTCAGAACTCTGCCATCTCCTTCCCATCTCAATCTGTTAGATTTATCGAACAGGCCTCAGTCCTAGTATTCCAATTTACATTTTTCTTACTCATTCTTTCTCCATAGCTCTTTCTACATTCTGATCTCATTGCTTTCAGTGGGGGCCGGGGGAGAGAGAGAGAGAACGAAGAGAACAATATTGTATATATTGTCCAGGTAGCATCCTGACTATTACACAAGGTGACAAGGTGGGGAGGGCTGATTTTCACAGATGCCCCTTTAAAGCCCCTGTGTGCCCCCCCCTCCTCAGGAACATATCTCTGGAAGAGCTGCAAAGCTTAAAAATTGCCCCCCCCTGCACAAATTGCCCCCCTCCCACAGTACTTCCGCTTGCGCACGTACCCACATGGACGCTACCTTCATGTTGAAATTTAGATTGTAGTCTTCATGGGGAGAGACCTCTTATACTTTGTAAAGCAGCATGTACATTCTTGTTGTTTTATAAACTATATGACTATATAGTTATATACTTTATATAACAACAGTTTAAACCTCTTCAGATTGTAAATGGTTTACTGTAAAGCAGCTTTCATGTTTAAAAGCTCCAACCAGTAATTAACTCAACAGACAATTCCATAAGGCAAAATATGGGGGGGGGGGGATGAATATTAGCAATAGGGCAATCCGAAACACCCTTACTTTAATACAAGCTACCACTGTTCTTGACCTATTAAAACTTTGTTTGCTATTATACTAGCTGGCAAGCTAGTCATGCAGAAAGGTGTTGAGGAAATGAGCCAGTGTGTTCCCCTGGTGATATAAATGCTTTATCAAGCTGATCCTTGCCTTGTTATGTAAACTATACCAGGTACTGTTCATTTTAAACAGGGAGATAAACAGATCTAATATGCTTCAGGGCGTCATGCTTTATGCATGAACTGCTTTTTATTTTTATATTAAAGATTTTCTTGACACAACCCTTTGCAGTGGAGTAAAGCAATAATATAATGTCTTAACTACAACCACAGCAGCACCTGCAAGTTCAAAGTAGTGCGAAAGATATTCCCAGTTCAATTAGACCAATGCAAACCTTTTTAATTAATTCTTAATAAACAATTAATTTTTTAGTGAATACTTCTTGTAGTAAGAACGTCTCTCTCAAAAGATAAATGAAAAGAAATCCTCAGAGACAAATGTTATAAAAAAACAACTCTTTCTATTTCTGTCTATTCACAATATTTAGCTACCTTTCATTTGCATATCATCCACTTTTAATATTTTCAATACACATTCTGCTTGCACTGATATCAGATATGGTATTTTAACCATTTAATATGTTATTAGCTACAGTTTATTTTATAGATACAAAACATAAGTAATATGAAATGTAAATCCCAATAGTAATGTTGTGGAGAGAAGAAATAGAAAACAATTATTCTCCATGTCACTCAATATGGTAGAATTTGGGATTGGAATTGGCTGGTTATAAGTTCAAGACAACAAAAGCAAGTACTTCTTCAAGCAATAATGTATTAAGTAATGGGATTTACTACCTCAGGTTGCAATAGCTTATTGACTTTCAAAATTCATTAGACAACTTCATGGGGACAGGTTGCTCAATAACTATTATCCATGAGAACTATAAAAAGAACCTCCACATTCAGAAGCACAATACCTCTGATTACCAGATACGAGAAACAAACAAAGGGGCATTTGACTCAATAGTATTAGGATGCTGCACTACATGGACTTCTGGATACCTGATCCAGCAAGATAATTCTTATTTTCTCATATTCTTAATAGTAATACTATATTCTGAATACAGTAACTTCAACTAATCTTTAGTCTCTTTGTAGAAAATTCAAGGAAAAAATCACCAAAGAGAGACCTGTTTTATCTAAGCTCATATCATGCCCAAACATAGACTATAATGAAATGTGATGATTCATAACTCCATGCTGTCGACAGCCTGAATTATAACTTTTTAATTTAGCCAGGTAAAGAATTATTACAGTAGGACTCTAGGGCAGGAATGTGTTAATAAAATTGTACTTTCTTTTCATTTAAAATAACCCCCTTGAGCTGATTAAATGAAATATCACTTGTTTAATATCTGACAGAACATTATTTTTAAGCAGAAATGTTTTGCATATTTTTGCTTCCTGATTTTTAATTCCATGCACAGTGCAGGGAAGGCACTGACATCACACAAAAGGGTGTAGAGTTTAGCACTTGAATATAGTTTGTCCTGTCATCGTGGCATCTATAATTTAGTGTGAAGCAGTGAGGTAGACACAGCATTATCATTAGAAATCATCCTGAACAGGGATATAAACCACACTCGCAATAACACTTGTCAGAAAGGTGACTGCAGTCAAAACTAATATCCAAGAGTTTCAAGATAAATGCTGACACTGCAGCCATCCTACAAGGCTATTATTGCTTTAAAAAAACACTGAGGGTGGAGGAAGCCCCAAACCAAAATATGAACCTTCCCTGGAGTGAACAAGTTAGTATAAAGTTTCTGTCTAGAGTAACATAAATTCCCTGTGAATTAACGTAGCTAAAGCCTTGCTTTACTTGAATAAGTTTGTTTTATGTTGCTACAGAGGATTAATCAAATAGGTTTTTTCTGGCTTAATAACTCTATGTTTTCTAGAATCTCTGCATCTCTCCCTCTTTCTCTCCTATCCCTCCGGTATGCTGGAATATATATGTGCAGAGTCCTTAGACCAGATCATTAGCAGCACTTCTTATAGATTCAGCCCCTCTAACCTATACGAGTGCTCCTCAGCCGGCACTAGCATCCTGCCAGTCTTTACACTGAGGTTTGTTTCTTTGCAATTTAATATCAGGGTACTGCATGCCACATAAACTGAAGCCACAGGGAAAACAAAAATTCTTGAATTATGGCCCTGATCGTTTTATTTGGGCATGAATATGGGTGTTGGGCACAGTTTGCTTATTTAACATAGATAGTGAGCATTTCAGTATAAATGAAACAAAGGAAAGATACATGCAGACATTTGTCCTCCTACATTTTACTCATGGGGACAAATGTAGCTCTTTTTTTTTTTTTAAATGTTATGTTGAACAAGAGATGGGGGAATTGTTGACTTCATGTTATTTTTCGTAAGGAAACTCTTCAGATACCTTAGACCCTACAGAGTTAGGATACACTAGAAATAAATCAAGAGAAATTTAGCACATACAACGTCTTCACCCACTTCAGTCATTTGGTAATTTTCAGCAGCAATAATGTTAACTTTTAAAGAAATCACCTGTATGTTACAGTCCCCAAAGGGGAAATTTTAGCCAATTTCCTCTTTGGAACAAAATTAATTTTAATGCAGCATTAATGATGGCTGCCTGCTGCATAAATGTGATTGTGGCACTTCCATATCTCAGGATTGGACAAATTGCCTCAAAACAGATCCACTGAAGGAGTTCCCAACACTCATTTATTTTAATAGGTCCAAATATCTTTACTTAGCTGTTACTGCCAAAAGATATTCTCTGGACATATGTACCATATCAAGCCTTTGGTTCTTCAGGTATATCAGAGTGGACAATTTATCTAAGTTTCTGAAAATAACATAAATGCAAGCATGTTATTAAATTATAGCTGTAACCTTAACAGACTCCTTTCAGAAATGGCATAAGCATGGAATGTGAACATATCAAAAGAACACAATATTATGATGGATGGGCATAAAAGTTGTAAACAGTGGGATTTACTTTATGTTGGTTCCCATAAAAATTATATTGGAAACAATAATAAGCATTGGGAAAGAATACTCTTACTATCATGGCTGCTGAGTCTGCTAAATACAGGGCCACATAAATAATCATTTGACCTAAAGCAGTGGCCAGTACCAAAGGCAAGATGAAAATAAACAAAAGTACCACAGAACCCAAAAAGAAGGAATATGCATAGAGATACATATTTGAATGCACCAAGTGGATGATCTTATTGCTGATAAATACTCTTACCTTCCATTGTCCCTTGTGCTGATGAATTCTACCTATACATTTCATATCGTTTTTAATATAATATAGAAAGCATTTTTTGTAACTTTGATTCTAATTTTTATTACATCTATACAGTATACTGAAGATAAAAGAAGAGTCTGTTTTTCTCTATGCCATCTGTTCTTTATCTACATTATCTGTTCTTTAAGATTTATACTATACTTGTAAGTTATAGGTTTTCAGCTCTAAGTAACTCACTCTAGCCTTGTTATCACCTCATATACAAATATCCTAAGGTCTATACATATCATGTCATGATAGTTTCAGTATGCAAAGATGAGATGTCTACAGTGGCCACTGTGACTAGGGCCCAAAGGGCTTTGCACAATGTTCTGCAAGTACATTGTTGCCATCACTGCCCCTTCACACATTCTGAAGACTGGTACATCCTCTGGAGCAGCGTTTGATAAGGATTTGCAGCTGGAAGAAGAAACTGGTACCTGCCTGTGCATACAGCAAAAAACCCTAGGCAAACACCAGTGGTTTTTAGCATCCTTACCTGTGATATTATGATTAGCCAACTTCTTCATCAGTTATTCAGGTGTGTTCACTTAAGGAACAGTTCTGACACATTGGTATACAGTTACTATGTTTTCTGCCATGCTAATCAAATGTGCTTTGCTGCATTTAAATTATATCATGAATTACAATACAAAGTTGAAGATGAGCCCTGTGAAATTTTATATTTCCTACTAGGTGACAACTTGAAATTTTCTATCTACTAGTGACAACCAATCCATAAACAATGGGTGGCCATTTATCCTTTTTGTTAATCATTAGGATCAAATATACAGCAGAATGCGGTGGCAGAATCCTAAAGTGGCAAAACAGAGCATAACACTTTAAACTGCATATGGGGAATGCAATTTTTGAAAGCTCTTCCACATAAATGCTCCTAGAATGTAAAACAGAATGGGTCTGTCATTACCCTCTCACTGGGCTGGTTCAAACAACATGGCCTCAGCACACATGAAGAAGGAGGGAGCATGCTGAGAGCATGCCTGTCAGGATGTCCAACATGGAAATCCCAATGCCCTTACATGTGTCCTCTGATTGAATGTGGGGGCTGTTAATCTGAATGGTCCCTAAACATGCTATCCAAATACTTGTTTAAACAAGTACTTGATGGAACTTGATGGAGCACATCTTTAGGTGTCATTCAGATGTATAGCCCCACACATGATTAAAGGATGTATTGGGAGGACGTTCTCTAGAGGACATTCCAATGGGTGTGCTTTCAGCACATCCCCTTTCTGTTCACATGGAGGCTGTAATGTTTGAACCAGCATACTGATTTACTACTTTAAGTGGAGTGGGGGTGGGTGGGTGTTACATAGGGAAGCATTCAAAAATGTGATTTGCAGTCTGAAGTGGTACAGTTTTATTCTCCCATCTAAGGATCCACCCACTCCTATTATACTTCAATTGACTTTACTCCTTGCACTATTGGGATAACATGATAACACTGGACCACACAGAAGGAACCCATGTGCTGCACAGCTTCTCTTCATGCTATTAACCTGCTAGAAACTGTGTTAATGCTGGCATGGTAAGAAACCACAGTGTGAGCTTCTCCACTGTGGTCCTGGGCTTCTCGGTTTTCTTGATGGTGTGGGAATCAGCAAGACTACTGTGGCTTCCACACCACTGGAACAATGTAAGAGAGCAGCCATTCTGTTGCATGTTTAGACCAGGCTTTATAAAACCTGCAGTTATCATAGTTCCCCCAAACTTACCACTCCCCTTGCAATGACTTGCTGCACTGCAACAGCTTTCAAGCCTCCAGGTCCTATGCTGGTCCTGCCTTGTGAGGCCTTTTATTGGCTTCCCTGCAGACAGGAAAGCTGGGTTCAGATGTAACACGGAACTGTGGGTCCAATGGACCCACAGTTCCGCACCCTTCCTCCCCATGCTCTCCTGTCCACATTAGGACGTTGGGGAGAGAGGCCTCTCTGCAGTCAACCCAAAGTCAGTCAATTTGATATGGCCATCATGATCAACCAGAATGTTATCAGGTTTTATGTCCCTATGAATGAACATTATCAACTGCACATATCAGTTCTGCTATGTAGAACCGAGCCATATTTTATGGGAAGACTCCCATTTGAATTAAGAGGCAGGAGAGCTGGCTGTGTGGGTTTCCTTCTTTCCTGAAGGACAGCCCAGACGGACAATAGCAGCCAGAGCAAAGGAGGTTTGGGACAAGGCTAACAGCTGTGCCAGCATTCGGATGTAATGCTGGCCCTGCCAAACCAGAGGTTGGGACAATGAAACTGAGAGAGAACTGAAGGTAACAAATGGAGTTTGGGGAGGGAAACCGTGGGTCCATTTCCCCTTTAACTGCAGTTTGCCACATTTAGACATTTGTTTAGTGAAACCAGAGCTGAAGGGACCTCCGGTTTTGTGTTACATTTGAACCTGGCCGAAGAGTATAAGGATCTTTCTATTTGAAGCAAACCTTGCCTCAGTTTCCTTGCTTCTTTGATTTGTCTGTTTGACTTGATTCTGGTGTGTTCCCAAGCTTCAGCTACTGGTTCATCCCTTTACTCCTGAATGTCTGCTTGGCTTGTCTCTGGCATGTTCCTGACCTTTGGCTACTGGTTTGTCCCCTGTCTGCTCATCTTGACTTCTGGCATATTCCTGACCTAAAGTTACCATTTTTGATCCTTGAGTCCCAACTGGTTGCCTGACCCTCCTGATTCTGTCTTCTAGCCTTGTGCCACCTAGTGGCTGCTGCCCATGGCTCAGTCATGACAGCAGTACAGCATATTGATAGATAGATAGATAGATATTTTATTTACGGCCAATGGCCAAAACACAGCATATTGTGTACACATACTTGTTCTATGCTTTTATATAAAAGTACAGAACATCATTCACAAGCAAGCATGCTTGACCATGTGGTCCTAAACTTTAGTAATGCCAAGGGAATACTATAGCTCCAACTGATATCTCCAATATCAATTATTATATTTTTGTATAATTGTGTCAGCTACTTCAAGGACATTACTGGAAGTGAGGTACACACTGGGCAGGATCCAAACTAAGTTAGTCATCATAACAATACGACTGAAAGCAATGAGACAGGTTAGTCATGACTAACTTGAGTTTAATTAATATCAGTGGGACTTAGTCTGGATTCTGTCCACATATTATTGTTTGTTGTTGTTGTTGTTGTTTTAAGCATGGGTATAAGAATAATTCCAAATGTCATCAGATAAGTAAACAAAAATGAAGATCACTGGCTAACATCCAGATTAAGAAGTGTTGCAGAAGGATGTTGTGCTAGTGCAAGCTGTTGCGATAGCTACTTGCACTAAGTCTGGAGCTTGCATTCCAGACTAGTATTGCACTATTGCAACCTTGAGCGCAACTATGCACAAAAGTGGCACATCTCAGTTGTTTTAAAAGGAACTTCTGTGCAACTGCACAAACCCCTGGGGTTTTTAGCACAACTATGCAATCTTCTTGCATTAGCACATTATGCTAGCATTTCATTACGATGCCAGCCACTGAAATTCCATAAAAATAGCAGCTAGCCAAATGAATGTTTTTCCAAGGACAATTGTTGATTTCACATAAATTGAACCCCTACCCATTTAAGTATCAAAATAAATAAAAACAATATGTACATAAAGATGTGGTTAGTAAGCTATTGCAAAGCAAAAGGGGAGGAAAAGAAAAGTAAACAAAAACGAATTGTGTATTTTATATGGAAGATAACCAAAATGCATCAGATCAAAAATTTAAGATAGCTATTTACAGGAGCAATAGTACTGTATTACATCAATCTTTCTGTAGTGTTTCCTAATGTAGACTTTTGTGTGTTTGAGTGTGTGGCCTGTGCAGCTTGTGGAAAAATCTACAATAGTGTAGAAGAGAATAGAAAATATAGCCTTAGAGCAGAACAGAAAACACATATACACTATATATGTATCAGCAATGATAAAGAAATAAATTTTGGATTTCTTTGCCGGCAAGCAGAATAGTAGGTTGCCAATAAATTTTGCTCACACCTAGAAACAAACATTAAACAAAACAATTAAGGTTGATTGAGTGGAATGAATTGCATCAAAGTTATGTGAAAAGATCTAGGAGTGTCTGCTTTTGGTGGAATATGACATCTCAGTGGAATTGTTATTTACCACAAATAACACCATTTAAAATCTGGAAGATTTTTGCTTTTGTTACATGCCACAAGTTCATATCTTGATTTCCTTAGTGCTCACAGTATTTGTCAAAAGAAGTGTAAGAACTGATATTACTGAATCGGAGATCTTTTTAAGAAATGGGAAGCATTATTACAAAGAGTTCTGAATAATATTAAGCAAGCATAGCTGATACTGCTAATTACCGGGTGAAAAAACACCATCAACTATGCTTGTATAATCGAAATGTATTGCAGTATCTTTGAAATTCACTCCTGTACAGTGAGTCCACTTTTTACAATACATTAAATCAAACACAATTCATATGAAATATTCATGATGAAATGAGATTAAGAAGAACACATACATAACAATGCATTTTTAAATATAGGTTCAGAAATAGTCAGCTTACTCTTTAATCCTAAACACTAAGGGGAAATAAGCACCATAAGAGTAGGATGTTGACTTCATTTACACAAACAATAATGTGGTTGCCAGGGCCAGATCTTGAAGGCTCCTCTACTTTTAAGATCTGCATTAAAAGAATACCCCCTCCCCCCTAGATGTGACATTGTCCACACCTGGTAGACTTTCCCCTTCTCTGTTGCTGGTAAAAAGTACAGAAAGCCTCTCAAAGTCTGGGGGTGCCAATCCTGAATAATACCCCGGAAACATGTTTCTAAAATGAAACATAAGATAGACACCAGGAACAACAATTGGAGGAATGCTGTGCTATGTTTAGATAGGGACTGTTGCTCTCCCCCTGCTAAATAGAAGATAATTGCTACTTTAAAAGGCACCTCTTTGCTCAGTTAGGAGGGAATTGTGCTGTGTTGTAAATTGTGTCAGACACATTTCTGCCAGTTGCTGAGATCCAACACCACATCCCAGGGCACTACCAGGAAGTTGCCTGAGTGGGGGGAGAGGTCACTTCCTGTTGGCTAACTTCAGAGAGCCTTGACCTTGGTAGGCAAACTCATATATCTCCCCCCGCCCATTTTAAACAGCATTTGTGATAAAGACTTGCGTTTTGGGCAGTATACAAATATGTTAAATAAAATAAATAAATAAACTAGTGAAGCCGCTTGGCCATAGACAAGAAATGGTCTGCTCAAAAATCTGTGGGAATGAACAGCATTGGGCCTTCCTGTAGTCCCCATTCTAGGCTCTGTAGGCTTCTTGGTCTAGAAAACAGCAGTATTGTACTTGTGGAAGGAATAATACTGAGTGGGGCACTGGTCATCCTCACAGTGGCCAAGGGGTTCTTGAAAGCAATTGAACCAATAGAAGTGCCAAGGTGGTGACAAAAGAGAGGGAACTACACAAAGGGAATGGCAATAAGCATGAAGGTGGCAGAACTTTAAAGCTATGGATATAAGGCTTCAGAAAGGAGGAATAACCCAACTATTAGGATGGCATTCTAGGACTGAGAAGATCCATATATGATCCCCACATCACAAGTGACTTCAGGATATAGTCACATAAGAGCCCTCTTCAGACGTTACTGTAAGATGTTGTACTCATGTACAATACCTAAAGCAGGATGGACTACAATTCCTATTGTAGGTGGGGATATAGGAGTTGTAGTCCAATAGAATCTGGGAACTCAAGACTGGGAACCCCTTGTTTATAGGGATGTGCACGGAACCGGTGGGGGCCAGTTCGAAGGCAGGGGAGACACCTTTAAGGGCGGGGAATGATGCACTTACCCACCCCCACTGCATTTCCCTGCCGGCGCTCTCTTAAAAACCGGTCTGGCAGGGTGGCAGAGCACCTCCCTGCCACCCTGTTCCCTCCTCGGTCTGGAAGTAGCTGGAAGTACCCCATGAGCTTGAGTGCTGGCAGGGAAATGCGGCTGGGGCGGGAGGGCACCCCCCATCCTTAAAGGTGTCCCCCCTGCCTTCGAACCAGCTGAACCGCCAGCTGTTTGAACCTGTTCGGAGGTCCATAAAAGGGCTTCCAAACAGCTTTGTGCACATCCCTACTTGTTTATGTGAATAGTGAATAGAGAGGCACATATGCTCCTTCATCCACAGATATTATCTTTGACAAAAAGAATGTTGAAGCTGGTGTTAACTTTTCAAAATTTATGATTATGACTAATTGAGATAGCCAGCTAGATAGCAAGGCAGACTGACAGACCAAGAGTCAGATACATATTCTTCTATTTTGACTGTAAATTAAGGAGTGTCAATTTAACTTTTATAACTATTCATAAATAAAATACCTAAACTACTAGCACTTTCTTTGTAGCCTTTGAAAGAGCTTATAGAAGCATGTTGGGTATGATTTATGGAAACACATAGTTGTGGTAATCAATGTATTTTATTTTATCTTTTCTATGTTTCTTTATAATGCAGAAATAGATAACAAATTATAGGAGGCCTGTAATTCTGACAAGTCAGTACAATTTAGTTTAAATAGATTCAGTAATGCTGTTTAAACCTTACAAGTTAATAAACATGGATTTGTAGAATTAAAAATATTGAACAATTGGAGAGCTAGAAACTCACAAAATTAAAGTTTTATAACCCAAAGTCGAAGACTGTGTTGCACAGTTTAAATATTTCATAACTGACATTTTCAAAGTCTACAATGTGAAGCTGGATTTTGATTTTCCAATCCAATATTCCTTTTTGGGGGGTTAGATTTTTTAAAAAATCAAGATACAAGAAGTCCAGACATAATTTTAAAATAAAACACTCAGCTCTTCAACTACTCATTCTTACTGCTCAGGCTGACCAATGAATCTTTTGAAAATTATGTATATATGAAATTATCCTAGAAAAGCAGTCACCTTCATTTGTGTCACTGCTGTACAGTATTGTTATGACCAGAAGCATTAATGCAAACATCCCTTTGATCTATTTTGTCTTTATTTAATAGGTAGATTTTTATCCTTCCTTTCTATGAGACCATATTCAAAGTGGCTAGCAAAGCAATTATATTATATTTATGTCCTACCTTATCCGGACAGCTTTACAGCAACTTCATCAGTTTCTCTCCCTGTCCCTAAAGGGTCCATAATGTATTAAGTCTGGATGACTAAAGCAAACAAAGCAGAGCAAACTAAAAAATAATTGCTGCTATTAGGAGCAGCAGAGAAGCTCCTCTTAACTTAGCAAGAGTCTCCCCAAGTAGCAGACCGTGCATGATGAGGAGGGGGGGAATGATTTTCATTGCTCTCACCTGCCTCCATAAGAGTTCTTTGCCACCCAAAAATATGTCCCTGAGGGTCACAGGGATATTCTTTGGAAGACAAAGAGTACTTATGCTCTGATGCTTCGAAAGATTCTGAGTGAGTTAAGAGGAGTCTTTCTGTGCAGGGATATAACTCTGTTGCATTCCCAGCTTGCTGCGGTGAATGTCAGCCATTCTATCCATTCCCTAATATTCCTTGTTAATGTTACTTGCCTTGTCTAAAAATAAGGCTCTCTCAAAGCATGACTTTGTTATACTTCTTTTCACTTCCCTCTCCCAATTCTGAGACCATAAATACATAACTAAAAGGAAAAATAAATGAATAATTAACCCAAAAGAATTTAGAAATCCCTCTCCTTTCACTAGGGATTGCCCGAACAGGCTCGGGCAGCCATGGGTAGATCGGGGAGAGATTCCCTTAAGAAGCAGGTAAGCAGATCCTTACCTGCTCCGCTGCCGCTCTGCCACCTTTCTGGATGTGGCGCTTGCTCTACCAAAAGCTGTTCACGGCTGCGGTGCATGCATGGTGGCCACATGTGTGCCAACGTCACACATAGGCTGCAGGGAACAGGCAGGGCGGCAGAGGAGCAGATAAGGACCTGCTTACCTGCTTCTTAAGGGAACTGCTCTCTGCCCTGCTGAACCTGTTCAGGGAAGGGTGGCAGCAGAGGGACAGCAGCGGAGCAGGTAAGCTTACCTTCTTAAGGTAACTGCTCTCTGCCCCGCCGATCTGGTTCAGTGATTCTCTAAGGAGGCACCAAACGACATCGTGCACATCCGCTTCATGCACACTTTTTAGAAAGTTGTATTTAGTTCTTAAATAACCTGCTATGAAAGGGGAAACAGTCCAGCGGATGGAATTACTAGAAAAGATAAAGGTGGTAATAGTGACTTGATGAGGGTCTCACTAGCTGGCTTCTTTGGCTCAAAGAGCTGTTGGTTCTAAGGTTTGTGAAGGAAGGAAGTGCCCAGTCCCAGCTGTTGAAGCAGCAGCTGCAGGTACCATAAGGATGGTGATGATGACAGTTTGGAGGGCTCACGTCTCCTGGTTACATAACTATTGGTTCTCAGTGGCCTTTGTGAGGGAAAGATGAGCCCAGTCTCAGCTGGTGAAGCAGCAGCAGATAAAGATGGTGATGGTGACAGTTCATCTCACAGGTGTCTCCTTCTCCTGCTTACAGGACAGTTGATTTTAATGGCCTCTGTGGGGAAAGAAGCCCACTTCTAGCTCGTGAAGCAGGAGCAAGTGAAATGACAATAATACTAATGCATGAGGCTTAAAGAGAAGTATTAATAATGGCCAGGTAGCAAGGAGGGAGGGAAGGAGGGAGGGAAGGGAGGAGAATGAGTCGATGGGTCTACTGGTCTGGGAGTTTAATTTTTGGGACACCAACAATTCGTCCAAGGTGCAAGCAATATGAGTGAGGCAGAATTTCATGTTCATTGCACGGCTAGTAGCAAACATTCAGGATGGGAGGCATAATATATGGGAGCCCCATAACCTCTGCTTCTCACGGAAGCTTCACAGAAAGGCAAAAACAAGACTCATTCAGAAGAAGTCCAGCTGCGCACAGAAAAAACAATGGAAGATGATGCAGTGACTGCATGCTGTGCTATGATCTTGGCTCTTCAATCACACCCCAATCTACTTATCTTGCTACAAGTCTGTCAGTTAACTGTATTGCCTAAAAGGTTTTCAAAATAACCCCAAGTGACCTAATTTGAATTCTAATGATGTGTACAGGAGCAAAGCAATCTTGAAAATCCTGGACTAGAAGCAAGTATTAACAGTAGTGGATTGCTAACCCTCGGAACTTTACTCACATATCACTGCTCTTCTGTCATTCCTTTTCTGTTCACCTTCACAGAGGAGATGGAAAGAAAGATTACAGTGAAGAATAAGGCCTCCAGGGACTTTTACACACAGCAGGCTTTACCATGTTTACTGGGAGGCTTTACTGTGGACTCGAAGTTGTCCCAAAAAACCGATGCAAATAGTGGATTTTTTTTTACCCCGGATATAAATTGAGCAACACTCTAACAAGCAGTGAAAAACCCTAATTGTGTGTGAACTGCTCTCTGATAACCCACAGGGACTTTGGGGTAAATCCGACAGATATGTGAACTCACCCCTTCCATTCTAGAAATGTGAGTTAAAGGGCTTTAAAAGCCCCATGTGAAAAAATTCCAGGGGTTTGCAGGACTGAAATCCAGAGAACCAAACTATCTCTCCAGGCATTTTGAATCCATTCAGGGAACTAAGCACCCTTCAGTCTGGAGATCATACACTTTAGAATGGATACCTGTGGAGAAAGCAGACTGTAGAACTGCAGTACTGGACACCATGTGTACATATCCATGACCTATGTGTTGTTTCTCTCTTAAGGTAAAATGGAGGAAACAAGAATGATGGTGAGGAGAGATGCGCATGATAAGGAGGAGTTAACCAAGAATTAAAGGATTTGTAATGTCTCTTTGAGTATAAAATACAGTGATCATTTTTTCCTTTACCATGATAGTTATGGACTATGGGTTTATCTGACAGACAGGCAATCTTGCACAGATGATTATATCCAATTTTTGATAAGCCACTAGGAGATAGTAAATAAAATAATCCAAAATACCAATTTAAAAAAAGAATCAGTTGAGGAACATATTGAAGCCCTGGATACTCTTGAATACAGAGATGATTCAGGAAACTGATACAATAGCTCCTGTATGCCCTTCCCCACTGACTGGAGCTCATCTTCCTTGCCGCACTGTGGAGCTGAAAGCAATGAAGCAGTTGTGGTCAGAAGCAATCTTTGCCATGGACCTTGGGGATCTGGTCCATGGCCTCCTGTCTTGGGAGGGGGGTGGTTTCCAAATGTTCTAGGGGGCCTCCCCAGATGCCTGCCCTGTCCTGTGCCCACCCTGCCACTAGGGCGAGTGGGGGAGCTCTCCAGACTGGACATGACTGTAGTAGGGAGGGCACAGTCAATGTCCCCTGCATCGCTCCCTGGCTGGAATCTTGTCCTCTCTGCAATCCGCTAGGTTCCTAAAGTGACCCACAAGCTTGCTCAGCAGCATATAGTTTTCTCCTTCTCCCTTTCCCCCCTGAGTTGAGGAAGAGCCATGTCCTCTTCATCCTGCAAAATTATCAGGGCCACCTGAACACTCCTTGCTCCTCTGGCACCCATGACCTCTTGCTGCCCCTGCAGAGACTTGAACTAAGGGGAGCTGGAGGCAGTGCAGCAGGCTGAGGGGGACCCAAATGACCAGAGAACTCAGCGGCTGAGCTTGGCAGGCTGAAGGAACAGAAGGACGGCCCCCTGAGAAGCTCGCCTGGGGAACTGCTTCACCCTTCTGTGAAAAGACAGCCAAAAAAGAGAAGGAGAAAGAATGGGCAGCAGGTTTTATTTTATTTTTTAATGTAAGGGGAGGGCCTCATGGCGGTTCGGCAGCGAGGGGAGGGGGGCTCCAAAGCTTTTCAGGCCCGGGCTCCAAAATGATCTAAGTGCACCATTGGTTGTGGGAATAGCTAGAATGTTGGTAGTGGAAGACTCACAGTGAGTTCAACCAACTACAAGTGCTGCCAAACCTGATTTCTGGCAGTAATTGTGGTAAACAAACAGTACTTATCTGACACAATGGTATCTGTGGAATGTTTCTGTATGGTTTGATTCCTTTTCCAGCTTTGGCCCTTATGGAGATGTGAGGGAATTCTTGGTTGCCTCAAGCAACTACAGGTGCTCACTGCTACTGATTGTAGACGGTAATACAACTGAGTAAAAACAATAGTTCAGAGGCAAAACATGCTTCCTTTGCATTTAGGTGATGCAAACATATGGTAGCAGGCACCTCTTAGAAAACTCTCTCCTATGTGACACAGAAGGGGAAATGCCTCTTCTAAGATGGTACTTGCCACCTATTGTTTTTATCAGTACCTTTACAAGGATTTGAATTACAAACAATTTAAAACATTTATTAATCCTCTGCCTAATTACCTAAAAAAATCTTTTTAGTTGATAAAAGAGTTTTCAATTGATTAATCAAATTGTTTAATGAATTAAACATTGCAGCCTTAAGTTTTAAGAATCTTTGGTCAGATTTTCATCTAGTGGATATCATGAGGGCATTCACACAATCAAAAACTGTGGTCCACCCAGGGTTGGGATCTGTGTGTGCACCCAATTTTCGGTTATGTGGAACCAAGGTAAGAGGAGAACCTGGGTAGAAGTGATTATGTGAAAGCAAGGTAGGAGGAAAAACTGGGTAGCGTTTCCTCCTACCTTGCTTCCACCCAATGGGTAGCAATACAATTTTTGATTGTGTGAATGACCTCATTCCCACTACATTAAATTGATTTGCACCCACTGATAAGGTGGCACATTGAAATGACAACATGGCTGGATGCTGAAGGTTAAATCAGGCCACATTTATCTGAACTACCACAGATCTAAATAAGTGCAAGCAATGTTGATATTGACATGCTTCAAAACATGCTAAAAATCAGGACACAGGGATACAGATGAAAACATACGTAGCAATCATTAGCATATCTCTGCTGTATTGAAAATGGTTATGGAGAGGTTCAAGAGCAGCAATTCAGAATGCATGATTGTTTACAATAATGCAATAACATTGCAAGGAACAAACCTTGCACTAGCAGGGGGATAACTCAATTGACATTAATAGGTCCTTTCCATTTCAGATTTCTATTATTCTATTACTTTTTCAGTGGAATTTCACTGCTTTCAAGGACCCCTGAGACTGAAGAATTGAGATGATTCCCTTCTTGTAAAAAAAACATTGCTTTTCAAACCGTAAAAGCTTAGGAAGAGATATTAAGCTCACCGAGAGCTTCTGAGTTCTGATAAGGAAAGTTTTTTCTTTCTGTTTTCTCTGTGTGTATAACTTTCCCTACCATAGTTTAATTATGACTGACAATGCACTAACTTCAAGTCAGCAAGGAGATCCTTAGATCCATTTTGTTGTCAAATATACTTTTGCTGCAAATGGCAAGAGTAACACATATCATTTCACAGATAATATTTTAATATCCTGCATTGAATAAAACTTTTTTTTTAATCAAGTTGCAATGGTAGCACTAAACTACACAAGGGGCTTGGGGGTTGCAGATGGCTGCATTACTCTAAATGTTCAAGCTTGACTGACCCATTTCATCAGCACTGTCAGAGCCTTGCACTGATACATGTTGACAACATTTAATCTTAAAAAATTGAAAGAAATGAATTAATATGCAAATTTCATCAGCTTTGTAATAAAAATGTCCTTGAAAAAAAACAGAGAACATGACCCCCGAGGAATAGTGTGAATTATCCCAGCTCAATTCTTTAAGTTAGTCAGAGGTATGCAGGTCCACAAGGAAATCAGCACAGATTTGACTTGGAAATAATTATGATGAAGAACAAAACACAAGCAGGTTGAATAAATGTAACAACTTGGGAAAAGTCTTAGTCCTGTTTGTTATTCACTTTGAATTAACAGGATTAGGCTTGGTTTTTGAAAATAAAGGAACACTGCCATGTAATTTTAACACCTAAGTAATGTGAAAACAATATTTTGGGGGGTATCAGTTTTAGAGAATAATACACATTGCATCTTTTAAAACATGTGTTTAAATACATTATAACTTTTTGGCAGATTTTTTCAATTGTGCCGACTCAGTGAAGGACTGATTGGTATATTTCTTTCGGGGTGTCCATTATGTGTGTCAGGGTCGGGGGGAATCCATATGAAGGCATGCATTTAGGAAGACAGTAAAGAAAAATTTCCTTAGGAGAAAGACTTGTGCTACAACACCACTATGAGTATAGTATCTCTTGGGCTTAAGAAGCTTTGGGAAGTCTGGTGATTGTTGTATTTGCAAGTCTCATCTGCATTCATGCTGGACAATCATCTCCTGTTCATTCACATACAGCTGGGTACTTCGCAACATGAAAGCATCACTTTCTCTTGCACACCATAAATGATGGAAACTGGGATTCTTTAAATAGCCACAATGTCAAACTATAGACCTTTTCTTGAGTTTATACATTCACAGTTTTGCATTACTTTTAGGAACAATAATTCACTGATTGAATTAAGGAAATTGCCCCACCACAGCAAAGGAAGCTAACGTGTGGAAACAACTTTCTACATGTTCAAGCGGACATTTGCGTGTGTTGCTGTTGATGTGCGCATCAGGATGCACATTCCTATTCATATTACAATGCTCATTTGAGTGGCTAGATGCGTCTCCCAACGCAAATGGGCAAGTCCATATCCATTTGGGGCTACAAGTTGTTAAGACTTCAGCTCAGTCATAGCTAATATTTTTTGAGCACATTTCGAGCAACATTTCGAGCACCAAGTGCATCTGCATAAAAAACAACAGACATGTTGCAGAGACTATGGAACCATGACTGGACACAAGAAATCTGCACCCATCCAAACAATTCATGCAGTCTTTGGTCTGTATTCAAAAGCTGCAGCTGAGACCATGGCTACATAAAATGATGTCCTGTTGAAACCAAAGTGGCATAAGCTTGTATCACATGAGTTTGTAACAGTTTGGGTGTTTCAAGCATCTAGTGCCATTCAAGACAGTTTAGTGTCATTAACTTGTCATATTAATTTCAATAGGGCTGCTCATGAGTAACTCACTCTGGAACCAGCTTCTGATTTCTCTAAGCACTATTTAATATGCTGCCTACACAAACTCAAAGCATTAGCTAGCTATAGATTAGGCCAGTATGATATAAATTCCCATTACAGTAGCACCTTCCATCTCTACAATTCCCCACATTTACTTACTTATTTATAGACCGCCCTATCCAAAGGCTCTGGGTGGT